>NW_026695207.1:2790000-5580000 GCF_021218885.2 Marmota monax
GCTGTGGGCAAGTAGGCTGTGGCTGGTTGAGGTGGATCACTGGGGGCGGGCATGGCTTTGGGGTTTGTATCTTATCCCAGGTAGGCCTGGCTTGCTCTCTCTCTCTCTCTCTCTCTCTCTCTCTCTCTCTCTGCTTCCTGGTGGTCACGTCCAGAGCTGCTTTCCTCCACCATACTTTTCTGCCATGATGTCCTGCCTCACCTTGGCCAGGAACTATGGAATCAGCCAACCAGGGACTGAGCCTCTGAAACTGTGAACCAAATAAACTTTTCTTCTTCTGATTGTTTTTGTCAGGTCTTTTGGTCTCAACAACAACAACAACAAATCTGAATACATAGGCAATTATAACTTAAGCACATAAAACTAGTAAAAGAGCCTCAAAGTATACAAAACAAAAATTTTAATTTCAGAGGAAAGGGTAAACTAATACACTGAGTATAGCGGATCCATCACCTCCCTGTAGACATCAGTAAGCTGAGCAGACGGTAGAAATGAAAACAAACAAAAGGGTAGAAAAGATTTGAACCTCACAATTAGCAAGCTTGCCTTGTTGAAAAACACAAAACTCCACCCCCAACCATCATTGAGAACAATATTTATTTCAAGTGCACACAGAACATTTATATAATCGTACATCAGGTAGCCTGCACAAAATTTCAAAAATCAGGAGTCACAGCGTAGTTTAAATTAGAATCTTATTACAAAGACACAAATTAAAGCTCACCACATATTCATGTCATAAAAAGCAGAATCCTAAATAACTTTTTGATCAAAAATTATAACATGAATTTTAAAATAATGAAAACAATACCTACCCATGGGTGTGGGGCTTGGGCAGGGAACTGAGAAGCTTTAGAGCTGAGCTAAATGGCTCTGGGGTCAGTTTGGCTTTGCTGGGAATTCTAGTTCCCAGAATCATATTCCTTCTACAATTCTTGGATAGAGTTGAACTAAAGAGAAATTTGTACCAGATTCGGGAAGCACAAAAGCCCTGACCCAAGTCCCCACAGTCCAATGGGCCACAGCAGTCACAGTGCCCTGGGGACGGCTTCTGCCCGTCCTCGCCCGGCTTCTCCACGTTCCCCTCTTCTTCCCACGTTCCAGATGCTGGAGAACAGGGCCCTGCAGACCCTGGGCTGCAGAAGCACAGGAGCAGGCAATGAGGAAGCAACAGTTCCCAGAGACTTCCTCTCGGCTCCCTGTTCTGGTCCTTAGGGTGACCAGCCATGCTTATCTCCACGGGCTTTCTGAAAACTTCAGCTTCTCCACCCAGACCAGCGCTTCACGAAGCCTTCTAAGGACTCTCCTTTGGAGAAACAATTGCTGGTTTACTCCCAGATCCGAGAGGGGACCATGGGTCAGAGTTTCCACGCCATCAAAGATGCCCATCACCCCTGGAGTGCAGTCTGACACTCCAACGACCCTTTGTTGAGACCTGTGAGGAATCGGGTGACTCAGAGCCAAGGTCCAACGAGGAGGGTGGGACAGCGAATTCTTCCAACTGGTCAGAACAACTCAGGGAAAGAAAGCTAGGAAAGTGTATTCTCCTATAGGCTTAAAATACACACAAGACAAAAGAATGAGAGACAGAGAGAGAGAGAGAGAAGAGGGCAGAGAGAGGCAGCAAATGCAGAAGCTCGTCCTGAATGAAGAGAACCCTGGCCGTCTCCTTGACGCTATGTGGTCTCTAGAATCCACAGGTGAGAAGACAAATGAGTCCGAGAAATCTGTTTCCAAAAACACATCAACCCAAACCATGGCTCTTCTAGATTTAGAAAAAACTTGGGGTTCCCTATCTGCCTATGCCATCACAGGAAGTGGCTGAGAAAGCTGCTCCATCTGCAGAAAAGGAATCTCACCCATACTCAATCCAAATGTGGTCAGGAGGGTTATACTTGAGGAAGAACCTCCCAGAGGGAAGAGGCAGAAGATAAGAGGACAGGAGCCTAGTCCAGGAAAAGGATCAGGGTCCAGAGAAAGAACAACCCTCAGTCTCAGGGCCGGGGACCTCAGATGCCTGCCCAGTGGGTGCAGAACTACTGGAAGCCAGAGCCCAGGGCGTGTGGCTCTCCCTATGAGACAATGGGAGGGTCTTCTGGGGGGTCCTCTATGGGAGGTGGTTGATAACCTGTGCTCCAGTCCCTAGGTCTCCAGACCAAGAGAAGCCACACTCAGGCTTGATAAAGAAATGACAGCTCACAGTTCCCCCATAAACAAAGGAATGTCCCTCTCTCAGAGACCCTTGACTGGGCCTGTTGCCTTGAATGGGTAGGTGGCTTCCGGGAAGCAGATTTTCCTAAGCAAGGGATGCACTAAATATATGGCAACCAGGGAGGTGCACAGTCATAGTAATTAGGGCAGCTAAACACCGTTTCACTTCTCTGCCTGGCTTTGTCAGCAAAACTGGCTGTGACAGTTCCCTTCCCTGTGGCCATGCTCTTGTGTAATTCTCCCCAACTCTGACGTTGGCCCCTGCCATTTGACTCCTTTGGCCAGCCTAATGACAACTGTGTCACACCAGCAGGCTCGACAACACTTGACATGGTGACCTTGCCCTCTTGCTTGGTGCCCTTTGGAGTTATCAGAGCTTCATGCAGAGAAACTCTGGCTAGCCTGGTAAATGAGGGAAGAATGCAGTCCAGTGACCTGTCATCCCACCCAAGTACCATGCCTTACAGCTGCCAACTGGCTGCACATGCAAATGAAAGCCATTTTAGGAGATCTAGCTATGAACCAACCTGCCAACCAACCACACAAATATGAGCTAGAACAGCACCAAACAGCTGGGCATTCTTCAGTAAGACATAAGAGCTCACCCACAAAACCCTGAGATAAATAAGAGTAGTTATTCTTATCTGTTAACTTCTGGGGTGGTTTGTTACACAGCACAAACTAACTGATAATCCTGTGGACGTTTGGAATGGCTTATATGAAGCAGTACAGCAAAATGTACTTTCCACATAGGTGTGACCACCTCCTGTCCCACATGCTGCTGGCCCTTTTCTCCCCAAGTACCATTCTGTATTTCCTTCTATTGAACCTGGAGATACTCAACAAAGAGCATGGTGTAATTAGTTTACTTTGGCTTCAGGGACAGGATCATAAAAATGTCAAGCATGTCTACCTTGTTCTTTTAGGATGATCACTGTTGGAACTCAGCTACCATACTCTGAGGAAGTCACGTAATCATTTGGAAGGGCCATTACAGGTGTTTCAGCCAACAGTCCCAGATGACTATCAGCTCCTGGCCAGCACTGACCCCTAGACAGTGGTCAATTGTGCTTAAAGTTGTGCTTCCCCCAACTTTAAGCCTCTGCACAGAATGGCTGCTCTGGCCATGCCTGACCAAACTGAAGATTAAAGATGAAAATAAATGACTTCGTTGTTTAAAGTTTTCTAGGGGTTTTTAATACAACAAAATATAAAGGAACACTTAATCTGGCCCAGAGAAAAAGACATCACTTCATATGTAAGATGTTAATTGTCAGCAGTAAAACCTTGTAGCACTCTTCTCCACCTCCTCTCATCCTGAATCCCCAGTGATGGCCTTGAGGTCCCCTGCTGACTCACACTTAGTGTGTGTGTGTGTAAGTCATACTCATTGTGTGAAGCCACAAAGATTTTGGAATTTTGTGTTTTCTTAGCATGATCTTCAGTATATTCTGACCAAAGTAACAGAAAGTCATAAAGATAATGGGAAGTAACAAAATACATAACAGAATAAACTAAGACAAACATTAGTTCCAAAGATGAAGCACTGTAGAACCTCAAAGTGAGAATGCTGTCATCAAATGCTTGCCATCACGTTTGAGAATTTGGATGAATTACAACATTCCTGAAAAACATATTAATGACACTGACCAAAGAAACCAAATACTAAGTAGTCTGTTACTACCAAAGATACGGAAACAGAAATTTTAAAATCTCCCTACAGGAAAAAGCAAGAAGCCCTTGCCTTTCTAGGCAAATTACATCAACTCTTTCCAACATGGTGAAAACTTCTTTTAAAAAAACCAAAAGGGAAAATATACTCCCTAACTTATTTTATAAGACTAGAAAAAAATCTATTTTAAAAAAGAAATAACAGGCTGATAAAGGAAATTTTCAAATCTATTGCAGCCAAAGAATATCCGCAAAAATCTTAAATAAAATATTAACACATTACCCACAAGCTTTCATGAGATATCATGAAAACTGAATTTGTCACAGGAATATAAAAAGTTGCTTAATGTTAGAGAAATCTATAATTTCAATTCAGTACACTGACAAATTAAAAACTCCCCCCAAAGCACATGGTTATCTCCACTTGGTAAAAGTCGATACTTTCTTTCTTTCTTTCTTTTGGTAGATTAGAATACAAGGAAATCTCAGAGGATACCTACAAAAACTCTCAACAACATCATTCTTAATGGATAAACTGTGAATGAATTCCCCTTAAAAGCAGGAAAGAGCCCCAGGGACCCCAGGCACCAATTCTGTCAATATTATAATACCAGCATAATAAAACAACAAAAAGAAATCAAAGGCTTTGCTTTTAGAAAAGATTAAATATAACTCATCATTTGTCAATGGTATGACAGTCCACGTGGGGCACCTGGAAGACCCTGTGATTCAGTTCCGCACATAATAAACAGGATGTGCTTTTTTTTTTAAGGTTATATTACAGTTTAATTGTTTATCAAGGGTTTTCTATTTTTTCCATTTTCTTTTTTTTTATTATTAGTTGTTCAAAACATTACATAGCTCTTGACATATCATATTTCATACATTTGATTCAAGTGGGTTGAACCATCGTAAGCTAGGGACTGTCTATCATTTGTTATATGTATAATGATAAAATGAATACAAAGAAGAGAAAAAGTAATAAAAAAGCAATTTCCATATGAAGTTTACATCTGAAGAGAGATAGCAGAATGGAATGGGTGGAACATGTAGACAGAAATATGTACCTGGAGGTATATATTTGTTGGTATTCTATCCAACTAGGTTTATTTATTTATAAATAAATAAGTGAGCCAAATATAGAGCAAGGAGGATTATGCTCAAGAATCCAACGCTAATCAAATTAATCAAATGATTAATCCATTCTGTGTACCTGACGTCCAATTCCAAAGAACATGGACATTACGTGTTTGAATTAACTGCAGGTCAGTGATGGGGACATTCGCCGTTAGGATCAGCACCTCTGGGAGCTGTGGTAACCTCTCTTCATCATACAGTTCATTCCTGCCCCTGTTTTCTTTTGTAATTTAAAAAAAAAAAAAACATTAATAGATTTAATTAGTTTTAGTCATGGACTTTTCCAAGGTTTTCTTTTCCATACGATGACTCCAGATCCATAATAGCTTAAAATCTTTTTTTTTTCCTTTTATTCTTTATATAGTTTTTAAAATAATACAGGGCACTAAAACACATACACATATACAATAACTCAGGCTGTGAGTAAGGCTTAGGAATAAAAGCCAGTGCCTCCGAGCTCTGGCTTGCCCTAGCTGCAGCGTCCTGACATCATGACGTCTGAGGGACGGAGAGGAACACTGAAGAGAGAGGTCAGGATTTCTCCTTCTAAGCCCTGCAGTCAGGGCTCCTCCTGCTGCTCCGCCATCTTCTCCATCAGGAACCTTCTGTGGGCAGTGACCCTTGTGGCGTGATCTCCCTCAGAATTCTCTCAGACAATAACCACCTTCTTGAGAAATCTTCAGAATTTCAAAGTTCTGAAAGAACTATTGTTTTTCAGGTCTGCACCCCCAAATTCAATAAATTATTCACTCACCGTATTTCAGTTACCCTGATAACTGAAAATCCCCACTTCAATCCTGACTTTTTCAAACATGACTTGATTGGACTCAGATGCTGGTGTCCCTAGCAGCCAAGACGTGGGGGGCGGGGGGAGGCTCATGAACCCCCACCCCCGCCCACAGAGGTGTTCTGAAACTGGCTCAGAACTGGCTGGCCCAGGTTCTCAGGGGCTCCCTCACCTGCAGAGGCCCAGGTAAAGAAGGGAACAAGAGGAAGTGTTTGCAACACTGCCAGAAAGAAACGGCTGGACTGATGGAAACTTCCTCCAAACCTCCTCCCGCCCCCTTCCTTGTGCCTTTTATTTTACTGCATTATTCTTATACAAAGCGACGCTGAAGGAGCACAGGCTTCATCTTGTCAACTTCACTGCACACACAAGGTAGCTCTGTGACCCACCTTCCTCCTCCCAGAGGTGGCCAGAGTCAACAGTGGGTGTCTATTTCCTAATCTGAAGCTATGCAGTCACACCACAAATATCACCTTACTCCTGAGTAATTTTATATAAACTCATCCAAAGCCAACAAAACTGAAAAGGATGTTAGGCGGTAGGAATGCCAATGTGGCAAGAATTTTGGTGCTCCAAAATCTATGCTCGCCAGGCGCAGTGACGCACATCTGTAATCCTAGCGGCTCAGGAGGCTGAGGCAGGAGGATCGCGAGTTCAAAGCCAGACTCAGCAAAAGAGAGGCACTAAGTAACTCAGTGAGATCCTGTCTCTAAATAAAATACAAAATAGGGCTGGGTATGTGGCTCAGTGGCCTAGTCCTTCTGAGTTCAATTCCGGTACACTCCCCCCACCCCCCTAAAAAAATGTATGTTTCTCCTATCTCTGCTTTTTTTTTTTTTAATAACTCAAAGTTACATGTAAAACATTTATTACATAATTAAAACTCTGAGCACACATTTTGTTTCCATTTGTCTATAAGAGCCCTTGATGAGGACATCCCCTCTGTGGTCTAGATACAATAACAGAGACTTACATTTGTTTGGGATATAATATGTTCCCAGTGTTACACTAAATGCTCATATGGTCTATCATACTTACTGCTCAACAAAGCTCCGGGAGAACCTAGTTGTTATTCATTTCATTTCATGAGAGTAATTGAGAATAGAAGAGTTAATTTAACTTGTCAGAAATGTGTAATAAGAGGCAACATCGCGGCCAAGAGCCAGGTCTACCAGCAACACTGTGATTTCCACCGGTGGGCTACAGGAGGGAGATGCAGCTGGTGAGGAAAACGTAGCAACATGGTGCAGGATGCCTACATCAATTAAGCACCTGTTACATTCTTAGCGTTTTGTTAAATACAGGGGATGCCAAGTTGCTTCCTGGAAGAGTCAGCAATTAGTTGAAGAGTGAAAATGAACCCAAAGAACGGATCTGAACTTCAGATGACAGGAATGTGGAGATGAACTCCTCTGAATAGTTTGTGAGTTTTGCAGGCCTCGGAGGTAGAAATCAACAGAGGGAGGAATGCTCAGAAAAAGAAGGAGGCAACCAGGAGCCAGCACCCTCCCAACTAAGAGAGCTTGAATTTGAACATGCAGCACCGAGAGTCACAGGTGGAGGCACACACAGGGTCCAAAATGGTAGACCACCCCAGAGGGGCAAACTGTAGTTTAAGATAACACATCAGTGTATCAGCGATGACATACAGGTAAAGTGCCAATCAGGGTGATGCCAATCATAGTGCCTTCCCCAGAAGGTGCTCAGGAAATATTCAGTGAGGGAAGGAATGGCTCCAGTTCAACAGACCAATGCCAAGTTGTAGAATGGATGCATATACCAAAGGATTGAGCCCAAAGACCTCACAGGGGTTCTCCCATGACTAACAATCACTGATGGAATACATAATTAGCACAACCATCAAATCTTAACAGAGTAATATCAGCTCTAACAGGGTCTCCCAGTTTTCAGTGGAATGTATGATTCCAAATATCAGTAAGAATCACACTTAACAGGAATGGGTATAGCATCCTAACCATCTATGTCAGGGACTTCTCAACAAAAGCAAACCACAATGGATGCTCTGCTTAATGGGGCAGATGTTGATGATATTTAGCATAATAAAAATAAATGGTTCTACCAATTCAATCCAAAGAGTCAACCATGAAGAACATCTCTACCCAAATATCTTCATCACTGAAAGAGAGAAAAAATGAAATGCAACTCTGTTACACAGAATGAAGATTGAGGATTTTCACATAAGGAGGAATTTCCACAAAGACGGCCATTGTAACCAGACAAGAACTGGGAATCCAGATCTCCAATGCTTTCCAGAGAAGTTACTCAGGAAAAAGCCAATGCCCTGTGACCTGGCCCCGACTACGCAGCTGCATGACCCATGCTTTCTGGGCCTCAGTTTCCCCATCTGTAGAACTCCAGCCCTAAAGCAATATGGCTACAGCCTTCTTTCATGGTAACAAGGAAAATGCCATCAGCTAACAGACATTGGGGCTCCTTCTGTGTCTAAGGACTTTCTTGCATGTACTAACTTGGATCATCGCCTTATGAAGCAGGTGCCATTTCATTTTACAAACAAGGAAACGGGAATTAAACAAGTTGCCCAAGGTCCAAGAAGTGGAAACACAGAAAGGGACAAAGCCAGAATTCCAACATAGATAGATGCTCTTAACCACTACAGCCTACAGTGTTTTCACAACAGGGAAGGCAAGTTGAATTTAATCATGCATTTTTTTTTTCTTTTTCTTAAAAAAAAAAAAAATGTTTCAGGTACTGAGGATCAAATCCAAGTGGTCTACCACTGAGTTGCCTCTCTAGTCTTCAGCATGTATTTTAATATCAAGAGGATGCCTCCAGTTTCTTTGAGATTTTTTTTTTTTGCTACTCCTATAAATTGCAACCACCTTTCCTGCAGAAAATTACAGTTTTTCCCTGGTTTTTGTTTATGCCACAGGTAAATTATAACTGAAATGACTTAGTGGATTACTGGTTGCAAATTACTAACACCTGCGGATCAATATTCTCCTGCATGTATAGAAATGAACAAAAAGATGTATCTTTAGCCACCTTTGCTCCAATACCTAGGAACATGCTCTGTTCTTTTCCACTCCCAGGATTTGAGGCTCAAGAAAGAAAGCACAGAACTTCCTAATCCGTAGGGGAGATCTGGGGTGTACCTATGTGCCTTCCCAATCTTCAACCTTTCAAGAAAAGGGTGTCTTCCATCCACTAGGGGCACTGAAAGATTGAAATAATAAAGCTTGCTTCCACTTATCAAATGATAGGGTCCGTTTGTTTATTTTGGGAAATAATATTATTTATTAGTAGTAAAATACTGTCTGACTTTTATCTTTGTATGAAGGATGAGATAAGAGTCAGATATATTTACCCTTAGCAAAAAACACCTAATGCTGGAAAATTGATTGATAATGAAAAGTACTTATGGTTCCGTTCTTAAAAGCCAGCTCACTCCATCAGCATAAAAAAGGTGTCACATTCCCAGTCCTGCATAGTATACCTACTTTTATTTAATAAAAGTGCCAGCCTTTATTTCATGATAATGTTAAATCAATAATAAAAATGATTTTATTGAAGTAACTGACATAAAATTTATGGGAAGAAACAGTTCTATTCAAATTGAGATATTGACTATTCCTAATCATAAACTTTACCCAAACAAATCTGGCTGCAACCAGCTGGTATTCTGACAAACTAAAAAATGGATATCAACCTTTCCTAACAATGACAGGCAAGTTTTGAGAAAAGCTGGCTGATTTGAGACATCATAAATGAGATAATTTTGTTCTAAAAAGGAGTTCTTGTGCATTCACAGATGAGAACCAGATCTCAAAAACAACATGAGACGATAGATGTATGACTTGGTGTGGTCTCACTAGTTCTAAGTTTTCTGGTTTAGGGGTCAAGCTTATTTTGCTCTTCCCACCAGACTCTCCTGTGCCTGACACTTGATAGGCACTCAATAAATGGATGTAGAAAAAAATCTAAATCAGACTTTAAACCAAAACTTTCCATGCAAAGCAAAGAAAATATTATTAACTAGAATGTGAAAATTTAATATTCATCATCCTGTCTTCTATTCATTTTGTTTCCTGTATTTGGATAATTATTAATAAGTATAGACTAAAATGAATTTTTGTAGATTTTTATGTGGAAAATAATGAACTACGCAAGATTGCAAAGTTTTAATTCAGGTTTTATTTTTACAGAATAGTAAAACTACTCTGAGGATCACTTTAACTTCATAGTCAATAAAGCAGAATCATGGATTAACTAGAGATTGAAATGAAATGAAGTCATTTTTTGAACAATTTCAACTAGAAAAAAAAAAATAAGGAAAATCAAAACAAAGCTTGCTTCCCACCCCCTTTTAATATATATTTCAAATCCCTTCATACAAAGGCAATTACCTATAGTAAAAAAATCTCTATGTACTTGGGATATGCTAAAATCATCCTGTAATCCAAATGTTCTAGGAGACCAGGAAGGTGCATTAAGAAAACTGCCAGACTTTCTCTACTACAAGAACTGATGAAAATCTAATGGAAATGAAAACCAGGCAGATTCAGGGGAAGGAAGGAATCCGTCCAAGATTTCAGGGAGCAAAAATAGATCTGCTTCACTCCTGAATTACATGAGAGCCCAGCTATTCCAGCAAAGTGCTCCAAGGTAGGAAACCCGGCAGGGCCCAAAGCAGCCACAGTACTTCCACCCCAAAGTCAGACCTTTCAGAAGCCAACCTCTGCTCATTCAGGGACACGAACTCATCCCCACCCATGTACACGCAGCTCTAAAGTAGCACCACTCCATCTTCAATGTTCCTACCACCAGCTCTCTTTGACTATCCAGAGGGAGAATGTCTTTTGAAAAGTAGAGCTGCTGGCTATGCTATTACTAAAAACAAAATGGAAACGAGCTATTGAGAGCTCAGAATTATCCCAGTGCTTTCTACAGTGCAATTTTGTAAGACAGCACCTATGTCTCCCAGACACTACCCATTTCAAACAGCCCTGCAGCCACGTCTCCATCTGAAAAGAGCCTACCACATCCAGTCAATCCAGTCACCCTCTATGGGAACATTTCCACACAGCTCATCACTGCTAAGGATTTACACAGTAGGTATGAGACCGTGGACGCGTATAGCAGAAAGCAGGTTCCATCCCACTGTCCATCCCCCTGGGTGACAGACATGCCATGGGGAATGCCCACTCTGTGCTTCAAGTGATTCAGCAAAGAAGGAGTGGAAATGATGGCTATCAAAGAATAATAAAGAGGCCGTGGATAAAGTTTTAAAAGGATACTATGCCACATTTGCGCCAAGCCAATCAGAACATAAAGGAAGTTTTTAAAGAAACACAAATATGAAGAACAAAGACAGTTCAGAGAAAGGTGCTTTAAACCCCACTTCACTAAATATCTCACGGACCCATCCAAGAACATCTATATCAATGAGGTTTAAGAATTAAAGTGTTCTATCATAGAAAACAAAGTAATGTGCACAGTGAACATGAACTTCGCACTTGTCTAACTGTATTAATGGTACTATAAATAGGCCATCACCTGCTGCTCCTTCTTTCCATTTAGAAAAGAACAAGCCAGAACAGTTAGAATTACAGGCTCAGGAGAATCACAAGCACAAATGCCCTGGCAGAATAGATTTCCAAAGGAAAAGTCGTTCATGTTTTCTTCCCCGCAAGTAGAGGAACAAAAAGAACATGTCTTTAGAGACTGCTTGCCCAATGAGACTGGACAGAAATCTCTCTCCAACTCCTTTTTATCCTAAAAGCAGTAAAGAGTGACAGAGATGCTCTTCCAGGATGTTCAAGGCTGGTCCCAGGTGAGGGTGTGGGGCGTCTCTCTATCCACAGTAGACTACAGGAAGCAGGAGGGGCTCTTTCTCCACACATTACATACAAAGACCACTTTCTGACCTGTGACGTCATAGCCTCCTACACTGGATTTGCTCTTCTTATCTCTGGAACTCACTATGAATACAGCAACCATTGAGTAGTATAGAGAAAGAAGAAACTAATATATATATATATATATATATATATATATATATATATATATATAAAACATGATGGTTACATTCTTCCCATGCATAATATGTGAGCACCATCTGGCTTAGGATACCCAAAACAAATTATCAAATACCAGAGACAGCTATTTTGAGCATTTAGTCAAATATAAGCAAGATCCACTTCTTTGCTCCTGGAGGTAAATAAATATGAGCATATATTTGCACTCTAAGATCAAAATTTATCATTCAAGTGGAGGCATGACCAGCACAACCACGAATAAAAAAAAAAAAAAATCCCGAATAATCGAAGGCTTGCACACAATCTGCACACGCATACCATGGGCAGTGCAAAACTTTGAACCACACACTCAGGAGAGATCAGTAACAGGAAGTTACCGCCATCTACAGATTTCCTCTCACTGTTTAAGGGAGTGTGCCAAGGATTTCTGTTGAAAAATAAAAACTGGCAAAATTGGCATTAGCTGTTGAGCTGCATTATGCTCCTAGTGATGAAATGGACTTTAATAACCTGCACGAAACTGTAGATACGTTGACTACCCCTCCAGAAATTAAAAAAAAAAAAAAAGCGAGGGTCCGTCTGAAATGCTGCTTCATTGACATCTCCTAAGATGTGAAATGTGCAACCGCTCAACACTCCATCACTTTCTGTCTCTGGGCTAAACAGAAACAGATTTAAAGGCAAAGGTGTGCAATCGTATCTTGTCATATCTTTTTGCATTTCTCTTGCCATTAGCTAGCTACTTTCCCAAGGCAGGCTTTTGAAAACGTGAAAAATGCCCAGACCTTACTGAAACCCCAGCTCAGGGGCTGTCAGTGGACTGGAATGGAAGCAAGAGCGGACGCTCCAAGAAGCCCGAGGGCTGATTCTGTGGAGACCTATTTGAGCGGATGTTGCAGGCAGCGGCCGGGGAGCAGAGCGCAGAGGAGTTTGCCAGCGGGTGCGCAGAGATGTAAAATCCACACGCTCTGCCCGTCCACCTGGCGAACACCCTGTCAACTTTATTTTGGGCAAAGAAAGCCTTCCAAGGAAACTTTTCCCCTGCCCGCAACCCTGCTCCAACCAGGCCGGCCGCGGGCCGGCAGGCGGAGCAGCCAGCAGCCGGCCAAGCGCAGATCCCGGCGGGACGTGGTCGCGGGCTAGGTCCTTCCTGGGGACCGGGAACGCGCGGGGCCAAAGCAGCGGGGAGGCCACTCACCAGCCCGAGCGCGAAGAAGACAGCCAGCAGGGCGAGGCAGGCGCCCATGACGATGAGCAGCAGGAAGACGATCAGCGGGTGCTGCTGGCTCATGCAGTAGTAGGACTCGTACAGCCAGTCCCGGGACCGCTGCAGCCCGTCGCCGCCGCCCGCCGCCGCCGCCGCCGCCGCCTCGGCGCGGTCCCGCAGGTAGCGGCGGCGCCGCATCGCCTCCTGCCACATCGGGGCGGCTCGCGGGGCGCCCGCCGTGCGCGCCCAGCCGGGGCAGCGCCTCTAGCCGCGGCCGCCCGCGTCCCACCCCCGCGCCGCCTCGGCCGGCCGCTGCCAGCACCCGGAGCTGCGCGCAGGGGCCTCCGGCGCAGGCGGAGCTCGGCGCCCCAGGCTGGGCGCGCTGACGCGCGGGCGGGGGCCGGGCGGCGGCCTCAGGGCAGCTCCAGGCGCCGCCGCCGCCACCGCGCGGGAGGGGGCGGGTGCGACAGGGGCCCCTCGGCCCGCCTCTCCCCACCCGGCACGGCGCAGCCGGCCTCCGCGCAGAGGCGGCGCCGGCCCGCACCCACCACCGCCCCCCGACGGCCAGGCTGCGCGCGGGCGGAGGCTAGGGGCTGGCGTCGGGCGGGGGAGGGGGCACCGCTGCCCCCCGCCCCAGGTCGCCCTCTCCTTCTGCCCTCCCACACTCCGCCACAAGGTCGTCTGCCCTTCTCTCTCCTATAACACAGAACAGCTTGGGCGGAGTGCGGCTCCAGCCTCCTCTCCAGTAACTCAGAGCACAACGGGTGTGGGGAGGGGCACCCTCTGTACCCAAACCTCCCACCTGGCTGAGATTACTGCGGTGGTTCCAACTTCCTCTCCACTATCTCAAAGGGCAGCGGGGACCCACACTGCCAAGCTTCATTCCCCCACCTCTTAATGGGCTGAATTATGGGGGTTGCTCTCATAACCTCTCCACTGTCTCAGAGCACAGAGGCCGCCCATCATTTAGCAGCCCCTTAGCGGGACAGCGGGGGACTTCCTCCTTTTCACACTCTGGAGAGCAAGAAGGGGTCTCTCATCCTCCCCGCAGTAAGTGAGATGTCCTCTCCTTACCATCAGCATTTGACTCTCAAGTTCCTGTCCTCTCCATTGCCTCAGAGGGCAGGGGTCTTCTTGGTTGTGACTCGCGCCCTTAACAGAGAACTCCCAAACATGTGAGCAAGGAGGGAAACGCACAATCCCTGCCAGGCTCAGGTTGGCATCCTCACTTGGACACCCTTCTCTTCAAAGCTTTAATTACGATTTGGAGGTACGCAGAAACCACGATTTGGAGTATAGGAGGTCTTTGGGGTACCCTCCTGGTTGGTCCTGGTCCTTGCAGAGCCTCTTCTGCCTGGCCAGGGAGCATGACTGGGCTCACAGCCAGCAGTGGCATGGGCTCAGGGATTTCCTCTCTGCACTCCATATTGAGGTATTGGGCTGGGGAGGTGCCCCCCTCATGGGTCTGTACCCCTGCAGGTGTCTGCAAAACCCCACACTCCTGAGACTCCAAGCCTTTGACCCTTGCCTAGAGACTGGAGATCTCATTCCTGACTTGTAAAGAAGACTACACATTTTGAAGTTTCCTCCTGTTGGAGTGTTGCCATCCCACCTTCTCCCCACCTTCTCCCCAGAATTTTTCTAAGGGATCCAAGGCACAGTGGACCTGCCCTCTCCTATCACCAGTGAGTCATCCTTTTGTCTTTCACTAGACAGAACTCAGAACTTCACTAGGACCTGGTGATCTTCTCCAACTGCACTGCTGCGGGCCCAGACCATCCTGTTGCCCTGGCAGGCAGAGGTACGTAAGCTGAGCAGCCCTGTGACCCATGAGTAGGGTACCCACATCATGCATGGAGACTCAGACATGGAGACTTACTGGGATTTTATTTTTAGCAAACTTTATTTTTAACACCTTCTGGGTGCAGATGGTTAAAGGTTCAAGGATGGCACATCTGTGTCAACCTCTACAGATCTTAGAGAGACCTCCCCAGACCATCGACAGAGGGCAGGGGTGAGAGTAGTAGGCTGGGGATCCAGGACACAGGGTCCTGGGAAGGATGTGTTGCCTCACCAAAGTCTCTCTTGCCAGGACCTGCATGTTGAGAGGAAGTGGGAGGAGGCAGTAAATGGAAGGGGTTCCCCTAATGTCTTCTGGTAGTCCCAAGGCCCATCTATCACTGTTGGTCCTTCAGCCCTAGAAACAGAAGAAAACTCTTTCCTGATGGGTCTGCTGCCATCTTGCCCTGCCTGAGCTCCCCTCTGATAACTCTTGACCATAATCCCAGTAATTAAATCGCATGCCCCCAACCACACCACCCATGGCTGAACCATCTCATTAAACTCAGTGCTTTCCTTTGGACCTGGGGATGTGATTACTGTACCACCTACATTTTAGGGTTTTGGAGATTCTGAGAGAAAGCTTCAATGGCAGGCAGTACTGATGAATCGAGCTTATAAATATCCAGAGTTCGATCCCTCGAAGGAAACACGGTTGAGTGGGCAGCTGGCCAGTTTCTGTTGTTTGGATTCTCTCTGGCCCGTGCCCTGTGCAGGTCTTTCTGGGTTGGACAGAGTTGAACATTTCCAGCCCTTTCCTGTGCTAGCAAAGTAGGATTACTCATCTACTCTCCGACTCTTGCTTCCTCAGTGCTCATATTGATAAATGTCTGCTTTCACCCACACAAGAAGGAAAAATAATCTGTAATTTAGATATACGGGGAAAGAGTTGCAAGACTTGGGAGGGAAACATGAACAGAGACTTCCTTTCTCCTTTTCTCTGGTGTTGCAGTGGAGTATTTTTTTTAATATCCAGTGATTCTACCATATACATGTTCTCCATATATGGTAGAGGGAATGATTGTAAGACTTTCAGATTTTGTTAAAATATGATGGCGAATGTAATTAGGTGGCTCATCATGGAGACTCTGCACTCAATCCTTATGAGGATGTTTAACAGGCATTCCCTCAGTCCTTCATTCAACAAATATTTATCTTGTGCCTACCATGTGCCAGATGTTTTGAGGGAGTGACTCTGGAAACCCTTGAAGCAGTTCCCAATGTCTTTTGAGAAGTTGGACTGCACAAAGCAAAACAGGAACAAAACTGAACATTCCTCCCCTTCCTTCCCTCCTTGATACAATTTAAATTGCATCATCACAGACAAAAGTCTTAGAAAACTTAATGCAAAAATAAAGGCTGTGTCAGGCTTCTCTCAGTTTTTGTTAGATTTTTCAGTTTGGCTTAGGTGCTTATTTACAGCTGAGTTCTACAAGACCTACAAAGAAGAATTAATACCAATACACCTCAAATTATTCCATGAAATAGAAAAGCAAGGAACCTTCCAAACTCATTCTACAAAGCTCGTACCATCCTGATGCCAAAACAAGGCAGAGACACATCAAGGAAAGAAAATTTCAGACCAATATCCTTGATCAACATTGACGCAAAAATTCTCAATAAAATTCTGACAAATCCATACAAAAACATATTTTTTAAAATAATGCACCATGATCAAGTGAGGTTCATTCCAGGGATCCAAGTTTGGTTCACCATATGGGAATCAATAAATATAATTCATCACATCAATAGACTTACAAGTAAGAATCATATGATTATATCAATTGATGCAGAGAAAGCATTTGATAAAACATAGCAGCCTTTCATTTTCAAAACACTAGAAAAACTATGGATGGTAGGAACATACCACAACATTATAAAAGCTATCTATGCTAAACCCAAGGCCAACATCATTCTAAATGGAGAAAAATTGGAAGCATTCCCTCTAAAAACTGGAACAAGACAGGGATGTCCTCTTTCACCATGTCTATTCAACATAGTCCTTGAAACTCTAGCCAGAGCAATTAGACAGAAGAAAGAAATTAAAGGGATACAAATAGGTGCTTATTTTATGGGAGTCTCCGTCAATGTTTTATGTGTAACACAAAACAACGTGAAATACAATGATGATCATTGTTATTCTGTCAGTGCTTTGGAATTAACAGGACCAAGTATACCTTTTAAAAAGTTCACGAAAGTTTCTATTTTCAAAGGAGGGGAGAAAAAGAAGGGCAAAATCATAACCCTAAGCAGCACGTGGCATAATAAGAAATGCCTTCAGTGCCAAGCCGGCAGTGTGAAATACAGACCAGTGTCACTAAAGGACCCCAAGGAGTCCTCTTGTTCATTTCTGTGCCTTTGGGGAGCAGGGCTACTAAGCAAGAGTAAGGCATGGGGAGCACAAGGTTCTCCCGTAAATGTAGTCCGTGTCAATTTATCTGTGACAAATTACACAAAGAAAACAATTGTGGAAGCTCTAACTGGGCTTGAGGGAGGGAGGGAAGGAAGAAGGAAGGAAAGGAGGGAGGGAGGGAAGGAGAAAGAGAGAAAGAAAAGGAAGTGAGCATTAGAGAATTGTTTCCCCTGCAACACTAGAGGGCAGCCTTCCATCCTCATAACCCACCAGGCTAGGCAGATGTCTAGTGTGTGACGCGTGTGTACTGGGTGAAAGGTTCTGCTACCAATACCCTGAAATTCTTAATAACTTTTGAACCAAGGCCTCTGCGTTTCCTTTTTGCCAATGGTCTGTAAATTAGACAGCCAGAGCTGCTAGAGGCTGCACTCGCAGCATGTAGACCTCCACCTGCACACAAGCCTATTTCTGGAAGATGCCCACCTAAGGACAAGGCTCCCTCTGTCTGGGGCTCCAAGCCACCTGTACCCTCCTAACCTGTGATCTTTCACAGACTTCTTAAACACTATGACACACCTCATCGATTATAAATTTAAGTAATCATGCTGTAGGACAGGTTTATGCATCAATGGGCTTTGCTTTAAAAATAACCCTCTCCTAGTTCCTATTTCAAATCCAGCTAGATTAGCTCAGTCAATACGGATGCTGTCATGTTCCTCCCAACGTCCACAGCCCTGATTAAATAAAGTCAAGCCAACAAATTGCACCAAGGACCAAAGCTGCTGAGTGCCAACCTCCCATGCATACTGGAGAGCTGAGCACAGAGTATTTCCCTGTGTGTTCATTTTTCTCTCTGGCAAATACATTACTAAAATTTATATAATAAAGTTTGAACAGTATGTCAACACATTCATTATCACCGTGAAATATGTTTTGTGTACCCAGATAACATTTACATTTTTATTGAACTAGAGTCTAAGAATAAAAATTCCGCCCAACCAAAGCCAGCTATGGCTCCTAGAAGTCCAATTAACTCTTTCAGTTCATTCGTGAGCTCTGTTGCAGTTCAGTTTCCCGATTGTCAAGATAAAGCTGCCAAATGTAACATCAGTATTCATCCAGTCCAGTTCCCAAATACCAATTCTTCTTTCACGTCCTGTACCAAACGATGTCTATACATCTTCAAAAGACCCTACTTGCTTGACTTATGTTATGAACTATTTCTACAGTGACAAAACAGTATTTTTTCATAGAATCATCTTCAGAGTCTGACTTCAGGGGGCTTGTGGGATTGTGGGTCCTTCGTACATGAGAAGATGGTGCTGGCATTTTAGAACAGACCCTACAGAAGTCACTGCCAATGAGAAGATTTTCACTGTAAAGGTTTCAAGATGCACTGACACGTTCCTCCAGGAGCTCCCAAGTTCTAGGACCAGGTTAATGACTCATCAGTTTCCAGCTTCTCTACAATCTTCCACGAGAGCTGAGACATGAGGTATTCAGCTGTGCTTCCTTTGGGTTTTCTCAGGAGAGGGACCAGAAAAGGGGGCTTATTTAGAAGCTTAAACCTGTATGTATTTCAGATACCCAGGATTTTAAGTATCTCTAAGGTAGTTAATTAGGAGTAACCTGAAGTTGAAAAAGTAATGTTCTTTAAGAAACAAGATATGGCCACTTTGAAAAACCCAGCTATGACGTAGTGGGTAGGTATTTTTGTCCAGTTCTCTTTCCTTTACTCAATTCAGGCAACTTAGCCTATGACCTTAAACCATGCCACAATGTTTGATTCATGATATTATGTCTGAATTTAAAATTAGATTATGTTTCCTTCTAGTATTATTCATGCTGTGCTTTAGTAACTGGTAGTGCTCTGATAATAACTTCTGTAAAGCCCTGGATTTGGCTCCATTTCTGGAGTAGACTGTATGTCCTTGGAGAAGTCATGTAAGATCCCTGAGCTTCAATGAATTTATCTTCGAAGTAAGAAAGCCCGGCCATTTATTCTAAGGATATTTCAAACATGTTCATACTACTCTGCTGGGTAAAGGATTATATTTTAATCACTTTTTTTTAGATCAAGGGGGAAAAAAAATCACATATACCCAAGTAAGACAGAAGTGTAAGCAACGGAAATTGAACTGTGCTGAAAAAATGAGTTAAACTTTTTCTAAGTATTTATTGACAAGTCTTGTTTCCCTTGGTAGAAAGCAAGAAAGAACACATATCAATGCTGCCATATCAATTTAGCAGATGCAGAAATCTCATTTCTGTAGAAAAGTCATCCGTCTTCCCTCACTGGAAGTTCAGTTCAGTAAGGGCAGGACATTCTGTTTCTTTTGTTTACTATTATACCTCTATTACCTGAAATTTTCAAAACACACAGCCAGTGCTTAAAAAGATGTATGAATGAATGCATGCATGAATGAAGAAAGACAAAAGGTAACCCAATTCTCTTAAAAAGAGTACAGTTAACCAATGATGATAGAAGATTGCTCTAATCAGACAGTAATAATACAGAATGTTTCCAGGTGCTGAGGTTTCATTTATATATTTGCTATTGATAGTTTTTAAACATTGTCTTCCACTATATCTAAAAATCTCATGCTTTTAAATCCTAAATGACCATATTTTCTTGAAATATTGGACACATATTGCTACCAGTTCCACTTGACTAATAGAGGAAAGGGTAATGGCACACTTGAGGTGAGATCCTAAAGAAATAACGGTAAAATAAAGTGTCCAGTAAAAACGATTATCTGGAGAGAGTACCAACTGGGCTGGTTTTTATTAGGAGAAAATGGCATTTGGCACTGCTGGTGCCTGGTAACGCATCATGGGAAAGCAATTGCAGGCACCATCGATGAAGACGCGCAGGATTTATAAAGTGCCACCTAGAACCTCATCACTCTGAAGGCTTAGCCACGCTGCGCTTGATAGAGAGGAGGCAGGGGAGGGAGGATCAAATCTGTCAACTCCCCATGTGGCCACTAGTGCCTAAAGTGGATGCTGGAATTCAGAGGTGAAGGACACATCTAAGGTCAGGCTTGCCTGCATTGCTGGATTGTGTTTGTTCCTGCTAGTATTTTGACAAAAGGAGTATATTTCTGAACTTAATTTCAAATGCTATGGCCCAGAGTCCATGGACTGAATGTTTTCCATCACAAATTCATAAAAATATTGCTCTGAAATGGTAGATTTAAAAATCAAACCCCTGTCCATTTGGGGTGTGTTTTCCAGCATGCTGAATGTTGCCGCACACAGTACCCATGAATATCTTCCTACCTAAATAATTAGGCATGGCCTTTCCAAATAGAACTCCAACCATGGCTTCCAGTATCTAAAAATCTCATGTTTTCAAATCCTAAATGGCCATATTTTCTTGAAATATTGGACACATATTGCTACCACTTCCACTTGACTGATAGAGGAAAGGGTAATGGCACACATGAGGTGAGATCCTGACGAAATAACAGTAAAATAAAGTGTCCAGTAAAAAGGGCAAATCTGAAGCAGAACTTGACATTGTCACCTTGCTCTAAAGCCCTCTGTGACGTCCCAGCTAGAGCCCAGGCTGGTCCTCCACGTTACCCAGCCTTTCCCCTCATCTCCCTGCTCCTCTCCCTCATCCTGCACCTCCTGCTTGCAGCCACCCTGCTCACCCTCTATGTCTATGCCTCCTGAGTTAGGCTCCTCCTGGGAAGTTCTGAGGTCCCCGCCACACCAGACCCCGACCCATTTCTGGACTCTTACACCTGCCCTTCCCAGGGGTGTCCTTTACACTCTCTCCCCACTTCCCCAGCGGGGGTCAGCCTCTGCACCAGGGACTCTCCTGTCCTCCTTCCCCTCCTTCTCAGCCCCATCAGCCGAGCATTACACTGTTCCCTACAATAGCAAGCTCCTATGGCCAAACAATATTCGGGGAATGGGGATGGTTACATAAAAGGGCCATCTTTTTAGTAATGCAGTTTAACCGATGACGAGCACTCAGACTTATTTTGCCATTAATTATAATAAAAGCCTGATAATCTGTATCAATATAGATAAGGATCTCTAAATGCTGGGCTTTAAAAATAGAATGTCTGAGTTCTGAGCACATAGATATGTAATAACTAAATTTTCATATAGAGCTAGCTAAATAAAGAAAATACTGTCCCAGTAATACAAGAATATTTTCAATGAAGAATCAATTGAACCTGCCTGAAGAAGAAAGAGCCTACTCTCTCTTTTGCATGAGACATCGGAAATACACTCTTCTCTTCCCATCCTTCACTACAAGGTGGTACTTGGGACAGTGGTCAGGGGAGGTTGCTGGGTTCATGTGGGCAATTGCCTTAGATTAAATAGCCTCCAAATAGCCAGATACAGTTCATGTGCCAACACTCTCTAGACAGGCTATATTTACATTGTTACTGAGAAACGCTGAAGACATTTTCATGCTCAGCAGGCCAAAGGAATAAAAAGGCAATCTTAAACCTAGACACTCATTATTGCATTACAGTCTAATAACTAATACATGAAAAAAGGTTTGTCTCCCCCGCTGCGGTAGGGCTGCTCTTTACTTCTGAACGTATTCTTTCAAGGAGCCAAAAAACAGAGGCTTATCATTTTAAAAAAGGAAGAAGAAGAAAGAAAAGAGATTTTAAAGATATTATTATTAAAATATCTGGATTAAACTACAGAAAATAGATTCAGACTTGGAGGTTGCGCAGTATTGGCTTATACCAGCTTTCATTAGAGAGCTAAATACCTGTCCCTAAGATACACAGTTTGCAATTATGCATATACTACAGTGGTGTGTTTGCTTTTCTAACATAGACATAAAATGATGCAATTGTATTTAGTCTTTAACTTTACAGATATTTAATACAATTATGTCCATTTGAGACAAAAATTTACAGATATAAGATACAGGGTTTTTGTGAATCCTCTGAATTTGTTGATGGTATAGAAACATGTCCATTGCTTTCTTTATCCTCCATCAGTAGTATTTTATGGGAAAAATTAGAGTATAAAGGAGTTGGGAAGGAGTACAAGAGGAATCACATACGTTAGTGAAGAATAAAGTTCAGGTGATTCCAATGATTTATTTGCACTTTACCAACCAGATACTTTCTTGCATTTAGAACCCTCCAGAATGTTTCTTCTTACGAGTAAAGTATTGTTGACCTAAACTGTATTCAGTCTTTATTCTTCTTCAAAAGTTCAGTGAATTACAGCCAATCAAAACTGCAAAATGGAATATGCAATGATTTCTGTACTTAGCCTAGTAAATGAGGCTCCGTTAAAAGTCCCAGTTCAAGAACAGGCTCCAGATACTAAAAAGAAAACAATTGCAGGTATCTATCAGACATACTGAACCACAATCAAAGTGTGTTCCCTAAGGAATGCCTTGCCACAGCCCTCAGCAGAAGGACGGAGCAACTCTACCCAGCCCTTGGTAACCAGTAATTGTTAGATGAACAAATTGTTGTAGGATATCTAAAGTTTTCTGTTAAGCATTTGAGGGGTGGTTTACCATGATCATTGATCTTTCTTTTGATCCTCAGCCCAAGATCATAGATTCTCGGAGAAGCAGACTTTATAAGTCCTTAAGACAGGAGACCATGCTAATTAAGATGCTTAGATCACTGGCTGACCCACACAGTATAGCTTTATTTATTTATTTATTTATTCACATCATAATGTGTGGGTCGTCCTCTAATACAAAAAGCTTCCCTGTTTCTCTTAACTACCTGAAAGCTTTTATTTCTTCTTTGATTGATGATTGATTGATTGATACATCACCCAATTCCCAAGAAAGAGTAGTAAATTAATGGCCATCTGCAGGTTGATCTATCTTAAATAGCATCTTGTTAGAAAGATAATATCAACTGTCTTGGAATTAGGTGGCATATCAATTTCAATTAAATAATAGTTATGGAAGATAGATGCTAGAGAAATAATAATTAAAATATAACTGATTTAAAAAAGGATTAATGATCACATGTGAAATCTAAACTTGATTACTTCAAAATGGTTATTTGGTTCGGGGAACTAAATGTTAGAAATGGCATAGAGATGTCAAGTCATAGGAGAAAGGTGACTTCTGCAGACCTGGGCAGTCAGAGCTACCACGCAGCAGTTGGATACCAGGAGGTGCTTGGGAGAGCTTCCCTTGGAAACCAGGTGTTTTCTAGCCCCATCTGGGCTCCAGGAGGCACTTGGATATGCAGAGAATCTTTCTTCTTTATGTTCCTGCAAGTGTTTTGAGCGTTTGGGGAAGCCCCATTCTTGCTGGGTGGGGAAGAAAGTGGACTGCCAGTGAAGTCATCGTCTGCCTCCGTAACTGAAGAACCTCTTGATGTAACTAACCCAAGCCCTGGGTCGACAGGCAACGGCCCCATGTTAAGCATCTGCCTGCCTTCCCCAAACTTCACCAAAGTGGCAGCTAGCAGTAAGGGACATGGAAAGTAAACTGTTCAAGGAGAAGCAAGTCTTGGGGTCCAGGTGCTTCCATTACCCTCGGTCTGAACCATTCTTTGACCAGTGGCTTTGAAGACATGCTTGCCTGGTCATCTATTGATATCTGCTGATGGAGGGTATAACTTGTGGTCATCCTGGTCAGGGCTCGGTGGTACCCCACATGGACCAGGACTTCTGTCGACTCTCATTGATTAGTTTCCATGGCCCCTTCCTTGGTGACTTTGCCCGGGATCCTGGGAAACCCATGAACATGGCCAGCCTTCACCTTGGCCACCTCAGGTCGTCTGACTTCCGAGTCATTCAGGGAAGTCTGGTCCTGTTCAGGCCACAGTATTTGCAGGTGGGGGGTGGACACAGAGCCTGCCCGCCCAGCGTGATTGGCACTGATTTGACACAGACACCCCTGTGAGTGAGGAGCAGTGAGCACACAGGTTGGGAGTGGCTTTCCTGCCACTGGTTGTTGGATGTTTTGACTGTGGGCCACTTTTTCAGTCTGCTTCCCACTGGGAAGGGCTGTCAGAACCCTGTCTCCTTATTTCCCAGGCTCTCTCCCTTTTCTGCTTCTCGCTATGCACTTTGGACTTTCTGCCCCCCCCCATTCTTCATAGGTTCTTTTTTCCCATCCTTGGAACTAAATGAAAATCTTGACCCCAGGCCCTCAGGTCTGCCTCCTACTACGGTAAAAAGTGTGGAGGTACCTAGGATGGCTCTCAGCTCCAAGACAGAGAATTCCTTTCCATGACTCAATACGAAGTCTAGAGGGAGAGGGGTCTCCAGGAGGTCCTAAATCCCCAGGGCCATCTACCCTTGGTACACCATGTTGGCACCCTGACTACTCTCCCCTAAGCTTGTCATCTCTTAAGCCCAAGTGGAACAGTGCAGCTATTGACGTCACATCCTCACACAAGAGGGTTTTAAACAGGAAGTACATGAGCACAAAAAGGTTGGCTCCCCCAACTTCCCTCCTTTATTAGGTTAGGAAATATGACCCTTTTATATTTAGAAGAATCCCCCCTCCCACAAGAAGGGTCCTGATCAGTCTGGAGAGACCACAAGTTACACCGTCCATCAGCAGATGGCCATGGGAGTGCCAGGCAGGCATGCCTCAGAACCCACCAGCACAGTCTTCACAGGAAGAGCAATAAGACCACCACAAGGGCACGATCCTTTGGGATTCACTACTCACTTCCCAGAACATGTGCTGACCAGAAGCTCAAACAAAAGGAACAGCCTAGGAGTTAGCAAGAAAGAAGAAGGAAATGTAGGTTGAACCAGCAATGTAATCTGTCCATCCTAGAGATACAAAGAAAGTCATAACACTAATTGCCTTGTTACAGAAGTCCAGAGGGTCAATGTTAAGAGTGAAATGCAATCAATCTTTGCTTTGTCCGTAACAACGAAAGCCCTCACCACCCACCCTCCCGTGTCAATGGTACTTGGTATGGGAGAAAAAACTAAAAAGTTCTTATTTTATCATGTGTAATATTAATGAGCTCTTTTGAAATATTTTCAAGCTCTGGTCTCATCCTTTTGTCAAATAGTGGGTGTATATTAAGAACTGCTATTGAGCTCAGAGCTAATATGTGAAAGTAGCTTATTTGAGAAGCTTCACAGGAAAAAAAAATTTAAAAATAAATTGAAATTAAGCAGAGATGCATTTTCACTCAACCTAAGACAGAATTTTTTTCATACTGTGAGTTACTTAAAATGTAACAGATAATCTAGTGAATTAGTAATTTTGAAGAACCAGATCTGGGCCGAGTAGTTATAGATCATGCAAGATGACTTCTGATTCTCTGGTTTAATGTTCCAAAACATTGAAACACAGTCTGATTAGCATGGACACCCCAAATAGGCAGACCTTAGTAGAAACACGCCGTTCTACGAGAGTGCCAATGTGTCAGAGTCCTGAATTCAGTGCCATGAAGGTGTTGTGCTCGTCTCCTTTCCAGTGCAGAACCATCAGCCAACAACGTGTCCAGCTTTATGACTACCTGTGCTTAGAATATCACACGTGGCAAACAGCTAGCCCTCAGGGTACACTTCACCATGCCAGCAAGTTTAACATCTCCCCATGGAACCTGTCCTTCCACAGATCTAATGCACATAACATTATGGAACTGCTCTCCAATTCCCCAAAAGAATATCTTTAGGGACTGTGTTTTAATCTAAAAGTTTGGATTAGAGAATAAAGACACTGTTGGGACAAGAAAAAATGAATGAAGAGCAGTAATCATATAGAGTTTACATTGTCATAACACTTTTATTTTCTTTCACATACGTAAAAAACTTGGCTTAAATTATTTCACTCAATTAAAACTAAGTCAATGATATTTTGAGGCACTTAATAGTAAAGTTTGCTTGGTGCTCGCTTTGGCAGCACATATACTAAAGTTGGAATGATACAGAGAAGATTAGCATGGCCCCTGCACAAAGATGACATGCAAATTCGTGAAGTGTTCCATATTAAAAAAAAAAGAATTATGGTTAATTAGATACCAAATTCTAGAATAAGTTAACTAAAACAATCTTTGAGATCAGTGAGTCTAAAAATTCAAAATATGTATTCCTGCTTTAAATTTATATTTCACTCTGTTTTTACTATGTGCTTAGTGTATAATGTCACTCACTTTTGGAAATGATAAAGGTTAATTTATATACCCATTAACGTGTGTGTGTGTGTGTGTATTTAATTTTTAATTTTTGGGAGAGGGTCTCATTATGTTGCCTAGACTGACCTTGAACCCCTGGGCTCAAGCAGCTCTCCCACCAAAGTCTCCCCAGTAGCAGAGACTATATGTGAGCAGCATGCACCTGACTTGAATTACATTGTAAAATAATATTCCAAAAGTAGTTCTAATTTCTGTGAAAGAAAAATGGCTGTGTGGGAACAACCCTGTGCAGATAATAGTGAGCAGCTCTGAAGATAAGTGTGTGTGGTACACACACATGTGCATGCTAGCCCCTCCCCATTAGAATATGGCGAACCGTGACCAACTTCAGCAAGCATGAAATGGGATGGGATGTAGCACTTAGGAGAAAGACCAGCCTGGTGGAAGCCCAGGTTGGCTCAGGCTCTCTCTGAGGACACTCCAGAGCAGGAGCTTTGTGGGAACTCAGACGGGAAGCCACAGCTTCATGATTCGAGGTGTCAGAAGTGAGCTGGAGTTGGCTGACAAGAAGAAAAAAGAGAAGCCTAAAATCTGAGCATAAGTATCCTCAAATGCTGGGGTAAATCTGGGCTGCCCAGGTATGGAGGCAGCAGAGAGCAACAGCAGAACAGCAGAGCAGAGTTGTAGCTGCTACATTCCTAAGGAATAGGATGGAGTTGGAGTCTCACCAAACCAGAGGGACTTGGTAGATACATCAGGCTTTTATTGACTAACAAAAGAGACACTCCTTGTGGAGAGGACTGTACTCTAGGCCCAAGGAATCCCTGTGACCAGGGTAAAACTGAACTGCATGTGAACCGGAGCACAGAAGTTTCTGAATGTGAAGGTGACTAGCCAGTAAGTGAGCTGCCTTCTGAAACCAGAGTCAGCACATGTTAGAGGCAAAGTATCACTTCAAATTTCAGTAACAAAGTAGCAGTTAGTAACGTTCAAATAAACAAGAAAATGTGGTGCATAAGCTACATTTTAAGGCGATATTACTTCAAATATTTTCTCTGTCAACTTCAACTAACTCTGATAATTACCCAAATGTAATATTGAGCAGACAGGCACCTAAAAACAGCTACCATAGATACCTTTCACAAGAGGTGGTCACCAAGAGTAAACCATCAAGGAGTCTTGGCAAGAAACTGAAACTGTGCAAAAGAATCTAATGGAAACCCCAGTCCTGGAAAGTCAAGATCTGAGTAAAATAAAATTCATTGAATGGACTTGATGGCATTTGGAGATGGACAAAAAAAGATAATTGAATTTAAAACAGGAAAATAAAAAGGAAGAGGAAGAAGAAAAAAGTTCTTTTTTTCTTCAAAAGAGGAGTTTTAAAACTAAGTAGAACATAACTATCCTGTGAAACACTATTGAGATTCCTGATATGCAATGTATTAAGGTATCAGAAACAGGAGGACAGAGAAAATATTTGAAGAAATATTGCCCTACAATATCACATATTTGGTGGAAGACTTCAATTAACAGATTCAAGAAGCTGAACAAGTCTAATACAGGATAAATACAAAGAAAACCAATCAGAAAAATGAGAAATTATGCCCCATTTATGTGTGATATATCAAAGTGCATAAACGCATTCTACTATCATGTATAACTATTATCAATTAATTATTTCAGATTAAAACAAATAAAAAAAATTAAAAAATAAAAACCTCATGTAGGCACAATTTAATCAAAGTTCTCAAAAATGAAGAAAATAGATAAAATTTTGAAAATAACCCAAGATTGAAACACACACATATGTACAGAGAAACATTAACTAAAAGTTCTGTTATAAATAATAGAAGCTGGGTGAGGTGGCACATGCCTGGATTCCCAGAGGCTCAGTTCAAAGCCAACTTCGCAACGGGTGAGATGCTAAGCAGCTCACTGAGACTCTGTCTCTAAATAAAATACAAAATAGGGCTGGGGATGTGGTTCAGTGGTTGAGTGTCCCTGTGTTCAATACCCGGTACTACTACTACTACTACTACTACTACTACTACTAATAATAATAATAATAATAATGTGAAGCTGAATAAAGACGTCTAAGCTAAAATCTGAAATAAATAATTGAAAATAGACCTGAACTATAAGAATTGCTAATGGAAAATTTTCCAGACAGGCAGAAAATGGTGTCAGATGGAGAAGTATATCAGTTGAAAAGAATGGATATGTGAGTAAAGATAAAAGATCATTTTTCTGATCTTAATTTATCTTTTAAAAATCTAAATATTTATAGCACAAGTTATTACATCATAATGTGGAGTGTATAGCATGTGCTTTTAAAACTTATGACAATAGTAAATAATAAGTGGGTACATTAAATTTTGAACACAGAAAAAATATATGAGCAGGTTAAATTATACTTTGGAAACTTTTATATTCTATGTGAAGGAATACTTTTGCCAGGTTGGTAAACAGTGGTAAACCAAGCATTCATATTTTAATTCCTAAAATAACCTCTAAAAATAAATGTAATGTGAAACTAAAACGATATAACTGAATGTTTTTCAGTTTAATTGATTTCTACTATATTATGTTTAATTCAGTATAACTAAAAACTTCAGGAAAACCAAATATTAAAACATAATTCAAAAGAAGATAAGAACAAAGAAACAAAGGAATAAAAACTAATTGAAACAAAAAGAAAATAAATTGTAAACTTGTAGAACTGCAAACAATATTAATTATGCCTGAAATATAAATAATACAAACACTCCAATTAAAAAAAACAAATTGGAAGCTCAGATTTTAAAAAAACAAAACAAAACTGGTCTAGCTATATGCAAAACCAAAACCAAAATCAGTTTAACTAGAATGTTGTAGTTGAAGAAAAGTATGAAGATAGAAGAAAGATATACTATATCAAATTAATAAGGAAGTTGGTATATTAATATCAGACCAAGTAGAATCATGATTAGGAGAATTAACAGAGATAATGAGAGACTTTTTAAAAAATATGAAAAGGCTCATTTCATCAGGTACACACAACAAATCACAAAATAAAACTGATTTAAGATAAATGAATTATTCCATAATCCACTTCTATAATGAAATGCCTGAGGCAGGTTACTTTATAAAGAAAATAGATTTATTTGACTCACAGCTTTGGAGGCGACCAGCCTGGACCCCTGGACCAGATCACATCATAATGGATGGCATCGCAATGGCAGGTGTTAATAGTAAGGGAGAGATCAGAGGGTGAAACAGGAAGTCACAGCAGAGGGCAAGCCAAAACTTGCTTTTCTTTAGCAGTGGACATGCAATAACTAATCTGGGTCCCATCAGAACTACAACAGTTTCTTTGGAGACCAGGGCTCCTAATGACCTCTTAGGAGGCTCCACATGTTTAAAGTTCCACCACCTGTTAGTATCGCCCACCAAAGACCAGGCTTCCAACCTATGAACCCCTGTAAGGCAAACCCCACTCAAGCCATAGCAACAGATTATTATCCTAACTGTCTGAATTGATACCGTGGAGCTGCTGAGGACAACAGCCGCGCCATCTCCAGTGCCTTGGAATGGCATTGATTCTCAGGCCACACAAGCACTCAACAGAAAAGGGAAACTTTGACAAACTGAATGTGAATGTCATTTGAAAAAAAATTCTGCCACCAACCATCACTAAGAGAGTTGGAGAAAACATTCAGAACACATATGTTTGACAAACGTTCTAGATCCACAATTTATCAAGGATTCTTATATCTCAATAAAACAAAGAAAATGACCCAGCGAAAATTACTTAAGTAGATGTTTTTAAAACATATGTAAAGATAGACAGCCAATAATCTCATGAAAAAAGTATAAAAGTTAAACCAAAAATAATCTACATTAAGAGACCTTCTGACAACACTTTAACACCTAAAATCAAAGAGACCAACAGCATCAAAAACGAAGTTGTCATGGAGAAACAGAAACTCTCATACATGTGAAATGTTACTTGGAAAATAGTTTGGCAGTTTCTGGTAATTTAAACTTACACCAACCCTATGATCCAGAAATCCACCATTAGGTATTTATAAGAGAGAAAGGAAATACTTGAGAGATGTCTTGAATAAGACTGTTCATGGTTACTTTCCCCATAGGAACCAGACCTGGGAAAGACACACTTGTCCGTTAGCAGGAGATTTAATGAACACCTTGTGGTATGTTTATAGAATGGAATACCATTTATTGATTTTTTAAAAATAAGCTTTTGGTAAAATCAATAGCATGAAGGCATCCCCAAGGATCAGGAGCAAACCAAGCTCTATAGAGAAAGAACGCATCTGCATGGGCCCAGTTAGTGGAGTTCAAGAACAGAAAGAGTCTCAATGGTTCACGTTAAACCAGGACTTGCTGAGGGCAGGGGGGACCAGATGGAAGTGGGTGGAAGGGAACTCTGGCATCATGGACAAGGCCCCTATTGGGCCTGGTGTATGCACCAACCCTTCCTCGGGGGCCTGCATGTGTGGATTAGGGTCCCCTGAGGTTTACATGAAGCGTGTCCTCCATCCACAGTCATAGCTGAATCTCAAGGAGAAGATCTCTAGAAAAAGAGCCCCACACTCTGAAGGACAACCTTCCTGGTCTAGGAGGTGGAATAGTTCATGGGCTGGGGGTTGGTCTTCAGATCTCTTTTCTATGTGAAAAAAAATCAATATAAACAATTTGTGGGTTGGAATATTTGTGTAGAAGTAAATTCAACCCTGGTCTAGGAGGTAGGAACAGTTCATAGGCTGGGGTTGGTCTTCAGATCTCTATGTGAAAAAAAAAAAACATTTTGTGGGTTGGAATGTTTGTGTAGAAGCAAATTCAAGTAAGATTGTGTTAAAGCAAAAAATCAAATATAATTAATATATGATTTGGAGGACCACTAACATTAAAATTATGTTTTAGAAATGTACTCATTTCAAAATTTCTTAGAACATGCTTTTTCCTCATTTCATAAAAACTTATACTTTGAAAATGGTACTACATGACATTTTAACTTCTGGTCAGAAACTCTGGTCTGAAATCAAGTTATGTATGAGCAGGAAAGTAATTCTAAATCCACTACTAAGATCATGAGCATCTATAATGTTCGATGTATGTGAAAATAGAAATAATGTTTCTTATAGACATCAAAGTAAATGGAAAAACAATATGAAGCTAAAACCTCAATGGTAATCAAAAATGAAAGGGCCATTTTCAGTAATATTGCTCCAATCATATTAAATATGCATTCTGCAAATCTCCTCTGAAAGTCAATACTTAGTAGATCTAGGCAATAGCTCAATATATAAATTACTCACATAAAGAAGTTTTAGGTCTCTAGTGAGTGCACAGCTCAGGTCACCAACCCTCAAGTCCTGTGGGTTATTTCTCTCACTCTGATCTGTTCCCAGTTTCCATGCCTGTTACCCACTCTTGGTCCAGGAAGGTCGCCTCCCAGAAGCCCATGAACCTGAGTGTGGGGCTCTCTGTCCAGATGTCTCCTCCTTGAGAGTCAGCTCAACTGTGGATGAGAGAACACGCCTCAGGTTAACCCGAGGCAGCAGTCTACTCGGTCGCTGCAGCCCTTTCCCTTCCGTGGACACAGAGCGCCCACTCATCAAGTGTCACCAGGTGCCCCGTGGTGTCCACTGATTCTCCAGCACAATATGAAAAGCATACACTCCCCAAACACTAAAATGAACCTTCCTGAAGTGGAGTGTCTAGTTTATAACTTGATGTGGGGAAAGCATAGAGAACCTGAATGTTCAGTTAAGATCATAAAAATGACACGCATATAGGAAAGTGAACAGCGTTCCTCTGTGTGTGCAACAATCCTTCATTGTACAGTGACTGGGGTTTGTCCTCTCGGTATCAAATTCAATAACACTTTTTTATTGACTCTTTTATTGCAAAGTGATATACATTTGAGAAAGTTTCCCAGAGTTATTAAGATGAAGTTATATGAAAAATGGAACACACCAAACTTGACTTATTAACACTCTGTTCTAAATAATAAAGCCCTGGTCAGATACAATTTTAATCATAAGTCATGACTTACTTTTTGTGACTTGAAGACATTGGTGTCACAGTGGTAGTGCTTAGCCATCACTTAATTATTTATGGGCTAATATCAGTCTTGGAATGATGGAAAAGAAATTGATACATTATGTGTTTGCTGAATATTGAGATAGGTTGGTATCCAAAGAGGTGACACATTCAGCTTCCCAGTCATTATGGTCAGTGAAAAATTATCTTCAACTGCTGTTTGCTAGAGAGATTTTCTACAAGATTTGAATAGTGCTCTTCCCTGTCTGTATAAACTGTGGGGATCTTGTCAAATGTGGCTGGACCAATACTTTTATGTCTGAAGTGTGTGTAGTCACTGTTTCCTGAGAAGAACTCCATAGATCCACTGGAAACTGGAGAAAGAAAGAACCCCAGTAAGAATGCAGAGTGACAGCAGACATGAGGAACTGGCCAAAGAGGGCAGAAGGCTAGACAGTGAGGATAGGAGGAGAGGAATAACGAGGGGAAGTTGAGTTTAAACCTATGCATTTAATTCCTCTCCTCCTTCCTGTTTGTCTGCCCCAAGAATTTCTTGTCCCTTGCCCAAATCCCAACTTCCTGAAGAGTTTGACAGAGAGTTGGAGCATTTTCTGGGTATCCTGGCCAGAAGCTCCCTGGGGAACTCTGCTTGGGCTTTTTAAACATAGTTGTACTATTGGTAACAGTGTTTTCATTTTGTCAATGTGAGGACTATTTTGCTCCTTCAGAAAAGTAATGATCTAAAGAATCAAAGGGAAATAGAGAGGAAGGGAAGGGTAAAAAGGGGCATGGAAATAGCTGGAGAGAGTTGAGTAAACTGAAGAGAAAGTTAAAAAAAAGTCAATAAAAAAAAGTCAAAGATAAAGGTGTTATGGAGACCACGCATTCACACAAGAAATAGAGTCCAAACCAAAGAGCTGCAAGAGGCCAGCTCAGGTAGACAGGGTCAGTGTGGTCAGGAGATGTGCAGCTACAGCGGGAGCTCACAGACTTGGACACTGCTTCCTTGAAAAGGAGGGATGGAGTAAGGGAAGGTTATGGTGGACTTGTACTCAGTTTTGACTCCACTGGACTATTTGTGTGGTCTTGGGCAACAACTTCACCTCTTTGGACCTCAGTTGTACATGGAGGTATTTGACCAGGCCTCCTTCAGTTGTGAAATTAAGTAAGTTCATATGAACAAAAAGCATCTGGAAGTCACCCATGGTCTGACAACAGCAGATGGTTGGTCCTGCCTCTTCCTACCAGAGGAATACAGAGAATGAGTTAGGGATGCACACATCACCGACTCCACCATTGATGCACCAGCCACATCCTCTGTAGGATGAAGAGGACCTTTGCCAGTCCTTACTGGACTTGCAGGGTCATTGCCAGGAACACTTAGAACCCACTGCCATATGGGACCCTGTCTCTAGTTAATGGAACCTGTATCCCAAAGCCAGCAATAATGCAGACATTATTTCAGAATCAAAAGTTAAAAAAAAAAAGAATGCCTATGATAAGGGTCAGCCTCTTTCAGGATAGAATGCCAAGACTGGTTGTAGCCTAGGTGTTAAGTCATTTTTTTGTTGGTACAACCAAAATATCTGACAAGAAAAATTTAGTGGACTATATTTGGGACTATATTTGGGACTCACAGTATCAGAGGTTCAGTCCATGGTCATCCAAATCCATTGCTTTGGGTCAGAGGTGAGAACTGATATCGTGAAAGAGGTCATGGCAGGGAATAGCTGCTCAGCTCCTGACAGCCAGGAAGAAGGAAGAGGAAAAGGAGGAGGATGAGGAGGAAGAGGAGGGGGAAGAGGGAGAGGGGGGAGGGGGAGGAGAGGGGGAGGGGGAGAGGGGATGAAGAAAAGTGAGAATGATCAAGGCTCCAAGAACAAAATATAAATCCCAAGTCTGGTTTCCTTTGATTGTTCTGTTTTTTGTTTGTTTGTTTTGTTTTGTTTTTTTGTTTTTTGTTTTTGTGGTGCTGGGGATTAAACCCAGGACCTTGTGCATGTGAGATTAAAAAAAAAAAGGTAAAAAAAATTTAGAGCTGAAATAAAAACTGTTGATTTCTTATCAAACTTTTCCTTTTTTTTTTTTTTTTGAGCGGGGTCTAATAGTACACTATAAATTTGAGATCAGTAAGCTATTTTATGAATAAATGCACAGAATAAAACTAAAATAAAATAAACCCCAAGTCACATACCCAGTAACTGACTTGCTCCAGCTCTGCCCTCCCTGCCTACAGTTACCATCCATTACTTCACTCAGATTGTTAATTCATTGAATGAATCAATGCACCGATTAGGACACAGCTCTTGTAATCTGATCACCTGACCTCTGAACAGTCCTGCATTTTTCACTCATGAGCTTTCTGGAGACACCTCATATTCAAATTATAACAGCACATATGTTTGTAAAATATGCTTGTTTATTCATTCATTTATTTATAAGTCTAAATTATCTCAGACTTTTAATACATAGAAGTTATTTTAAAAGTACACCATCATTTTCTGCTAAAAGGTAATACTGTGATAAAATCAGAAAGAAAATAACTCATTACCAAGGGGAATGTGTACTTTCATGTAGGCACAGAACTGGGTGTGCATGCCTGTATGCATCAGCCACAGAACAACTCACTCTGGGGGAAAAATTAAAATGAGGAAATGAATCCAAACAATCTCAAACAGCAGGTAAGACCATCCTGAATTTCATGGGCCATTAGGGTTTGGATCTGGAATGTCCCTCAAAGTCTCACGTGTGGGAGGCTTGTTCCCAGTGCAGCAAGGTACAGAGCTGGGAACTGTGGGCAGAGATTGCATCATGAGGGCTCTGAATCCATTGGGGGATTTGTGTCCTGGTGAATTATTGGAAGATTGTGGAAACTGTGGGAAATGGAACCTACTTGAAAGGAGTGGGTTCTTGGGGACTGTATCTTGTCCCTGGCCCCTTCCTCTCACCCTACATTCTGGATGCCATGCGGCGAGAAGGTTTCTTCTGCCCAAAGCAATGGAGCTGGGAAATCTTGGACTGAAAACTCTGAAAATCTGAGCCAAAATAAACTTTCCTCCTTGAAGTTGTTTTGGTCAGTTAATTTGGTCACAGAGACAAAAAAAATGACTAATACACGATCCCTTGGAGGGGTTTCACAGGATTGGTGCTTCAGGAGGGTGCAGGTCTAGTGGTGCCGGGAAAGAATGAGCTGTTGTTGCAGGTCCCCGAGAATGTGGGAGGGCAAAAGGACATTGCTTTCAGCTTGAGAAAGACATCAGTGCCCTTTACCTATAACACATACATACTGGAAATCAGTACCAATGTAGGAACTGTGTAAATAACATTTTATCTTTCATCATTTTATTCTTTGGCATTATTCTAGCTTCATGATATAATTTTCTCTGTCACTGTCTTTAAAGATAATAAATTACAAATTTTTGAAAATCTAAACAACTCACACCAGTTCTTAATACTCTTCTTCCACATGCATTAAACTAATGCTATCTTTTTACTTTTTTTAGGTTGATATTATTCATTTATGTTTTCACAAAAAGAGTGTAGCTGTTTTAGTCAGCTTTTCCACTTCTCTGACTAGAAGCCCTGACCAGAACAATTGTACAGGAGGAAAAGTTATTTGGGGGCTCACAGTTTCAGAGATCTCAGTCCATAGTAAGCTGGCTCCATCCCTCAGGGCTCAAGGTGAGGCAGGACATCACGGCAGAAGAGTGTGGGGGCGAAAAGCAGCCCAGATGATGATCAGGAAGCAGAGAGACTCCACTTGCCAGATATGAATTATATACCCCAGATCCACGCCCCCAGTGACCCACCTCCTCAGCCACATCCTGCTGCCTGTAGTCACCATCAGTTAATCCCATCAGGGGACTGATTCACTGGTTGGGCTGAGGCTCTCATGGCGCAGTCGTTCTCCTCTGAACCTCCTTGTACTGTCTCACCCGGGAGCTCTGGGGGACACCATCACAGTGGCTCACTCAGCAGGTGTGCACTCTTGGCAAAGTAGACTGCTCTACACTGACTTCAGGTAGAACCACTGCACTTCTGAGGTATTGGTTCATCCCTACGGATGCCACCATGGACAGAGCTCACTCCATCCACCTCTGATGGCGGGATATCCCCTGGCACTGCAGGCAGATCAGAGGGTGAGGTCTTGGATCTTTCCTCCAGGGAGCCTGGTCCCCCATCACTCTGGGCATTCTGGGGCTGGGAGCTGGCTCAGTTCCGGGAACTACGGTCTGGAACCACTTCCAACTTCATCATAGCCCAGGTTTTCTACAAAGAAGAGCTGCATGCCAAGACTAGCTTCTGGGAGGATGCAAGCCCAAGCAGGGGAGGTGAGGCCAGGACGAGAGCGGAGCAGGGCCGCGAGGGAGCCGGCACCAACCCCAGCAGGTTCGGGGCTCACTCCACTTGTTCCTAGAGCCCCAACGTTCAGATGGCATCATCCTAAAGCCCAGGGACCTCCCAAGAGCATTTTTGTAATATTAGAAAACTATAAATCTCTACCAATAGGAAATTAATCCATAGTCAATTGCAGTTACACATAATGAAATGTTACACAACCTTTAAAAAGGTTAACATGGATATGTTTATTTAAGAAAATGTTAATGGGATTGTAAAAGTAAGTTGCAGAGATGTATATATTGTATTATCCCATATGTGTATGAGAAACTGGGTGTTAAAATACTTTTGTATTTTTCTAAAATCTCAAAAAACAAAGGATATTAACAAATGTGAGCAATCTGAGGGGTGGGGATAATTTGGCAATGCTTGTTAATTCAGATCTAAAAACAGATGACGAAGTGATGGTAAGATGTAAACTCGGTTATAGCACTTAGAAAGTTCAAACTGTCAGAAGGCATTTCAGAAAGTATATAACTAAGAGTTCCGAGATTTCATTCCAGAGAAGCATATCCAAAGCTGCCTTATGCTATTAAAAATGATTTTCAATTAATTTTGTTAATTTAAGATGCAAACAAGAGAAAGCATAAGCCAAAGCTTTCACATTCTAAGAAAATCTTTGGAGAATACACAGAAACTACAGAATCCAATCAGATTTGCAGAATGGATGTTGGGAAACAGGGTTTTTCCTCTCCATTGAAGTATTTTCGAGATTGAAGTTGTAATACCAGTAATGAATTGGTGATGCTTTTCTTTAATAAGTGGAGAAATAAGTGAAGATGGATAGGTAGGTAGATGAGGCAGGGAGACAGATATTTAGAGGTGATACAGTATTTACATTGGGTATCTGAAAAGCTAGGCTACATCTCAGAATCAGATATTCAATGAAACTATAACTTTGGGAAAGTTATTCTATAGTTTTAAGATAATGCTCAAAATACCTAGTACTCATTATTATAATAAATTTTTTAAAGTAAATTCACAATCCAATATATTGTCAGTGCTAAGCTTCGAGTGGGGGATTACAGGTGACTTTGTTTCCTTTTGCTTTATTTACTTTCATGTTTTCTAAAGAGAACTTGCACGCTAAATAATATATGTTTGAATCATAAAAACAAATAATGAAAGTATTCTGATGTTAAGTCAAGGTCTGGAAGCAATGACAGGAATATTCTCATTATTTATTCACATATGAGCATACCATTTCCATGTCCTAGGGTATTTCTTGTGAACTGATGAGGAATAGGTCATTTTTAACATGACTCACAAAACACCTGCTAACTACTTTCAAGGACTCAAGATCTAGTTTAGTAATTTACAAGGTATATTTTACTTGCAACCATATCTTTGAGATTCTGTTGGGGAAATCTCTTAGTCTGAAAGATAACAGATTTACTCATTAAAATACTTAAATCCAAATGTAATTCATACCCAGCTGTCAGGCAGAGATCAAATGCATTAACTTCATCAATGATAAAACAGTAATCAGAGCCAGGACTATTACCCTTATAGTTCTCAAAGGGTTGAAAGTCCAAGGGACATCCTGTATAATAAGCTCCCGAGTCCAAAGGCTGGGAGGATGGAGTTCTGGTGTCCAGGGCAGGAGAAGAGAGAGAAAAAAAAAACTTGCATTTTCTCTGACGTTTTTGGTCTATCCAGGCCTGGCCAATTGGATGGTATCCTCTCATTTTGAAGGCAGAGCTTCCCCACCTCAGGCCACCAACTCACATGCCCATCTCCCCTGGAAACGCCCTCCCAAGCACACCAGGAGCAGTGCCTTGCCAGAGCTCTAGGTATTGCCTAATCCAGCAGAGCTGATCCTGAACTGAAGCCCCACACATCTGCACATTAGCCAGGTTGGGAGCCAGCTTTGCTCTCCCTCACCTCAGCAGCTCGGTGCTCTGCGTTCAGACCCCTCGGATGGCCTCAAGCCCTCCCGTGACGGGGCCACTGTCTGCCTCTCCTGCCTGATCCTGTGCCCCTCCACGCCTCACCAGTCTCACAGCCACGCTGGCCTTGTGTCTCTTTGCGTGGTAAGTTCCTTCTTGCCCCAGACAGGCTGTTTCACCACCTGGAAACCACGTCCAGGCTCTGACCGGATCAGTCCCTTCTGCCTTCCAGACCTTGGAACAGGGACCTCTCTTGTCCACTGTCCCACCCCACCTCATCACAAAATAAGGATAAGAATTCAAGTGTGCTGATCATTCCTTCCACATCCTCTTATGCTCCTGCTACAAACAAATGGGTTTTAAACTGTGCATTTATGCCCTACAAGGGAGGGGTTTATGCCATCAGTTTTGTGAAAGGTGACAGATACTTTTAATAGAATCAGAAAACACTGGAAGAGAACAAAAGGCTTTAGAGTGTGCCTCACTCCATAAAAATAAGTATTGTTGGGTGAAATTTTAATCCCATTTCTGTGTGTGTGTGTCGAATCCTGATGCAAAAGACATTCTGCTTCTCGGCTGAAGATCAAATGTGTTTGATAGTTACTCTGTGAACCTGTAGATCCCATCTTTCATCTCATCTGTTACTGTCTATCACGATACCTCTCTTGTACAATAACTGTGAGAATCAAATGGGTAAATATTCAGAAGGTGCTTAGAAGAGTTGCTGGCACTTTGGAAGCACCATGTGGGGTATTATGTAACATTATATTTATTTATATGTATATATTTTTGTTCACTAATTTATCTGCAATGCCTGTTTTAGGGCCTGGAACACTAGCCCTGTCCATAAAGATCGGTTGGATAAAGAGAAAGGACCCTGTGACATAAGCCACCTTGTGTCTTCTTCTGGGTGGGAGGATGAGGCTTTCCCATTATCAAGTCTTTCCACTTCCTGCTCCACCATGGTTCTTGACTCAGGGTCACCTGGGCAATACAACTATGTTTCCTTGTCTGGCAACCTCTGAGCCTTGCATCAGAAGGTTAAGTAAAGGCAACCTAAGATCCAGTATGAGAACTTCATTCATGAGTGAAATCACATTTTTCTCCATCCTCTTTCAGAAAAATGTTTCTTTGACACCAAACTCTTGGCAGCTGCAGGAAGAGGCCAACATGCCTAATGTAGGCACAACTGAACTGTTCCTTCTACTCTGAGATCTCCATCACCCACATCTGAGGGCATCCAAGTGAGGGCAGTGTGGGTGATTAGCATTGTTAGAACTAGCCTCTCATCCAGAAGGACGGATTAAATTTCCACTCGTCCAAAGTCAGGAGTATCTCCTGAGCCTGTTATCATTAGAAACAAGCTAATGGTTCCAGTTCTGAAGGTGGCTGATGCAGGAACAATCATACATACATCACACCCCGCTTTGTTCCCAGGCCACCTTGCAGGGTAACATAACCTCAGAACACACCACTGTCTAAATAAGGAAATAACTGGTGGGAATCACATGAAGGCAGATTTGGAGTTAATATGGAACCTGAGCTGGCCAATGGGACTGTAATCTATGGAACTGGCTGCTAGCATAGTGGAGAATGTCCATCATTGGAGGTGTTCGCCTGAGGACCACATGACCACTTCCCTCCATGAGAGCATTTGCAGGACTCTCCACAGGGAATTCCAAGGTCCCTTCTCTTCTTGCGTTTCCCAGTGCTACAGTCACTCCAACAACCTCATCTTGACACTTGCCATCCTCCTGCAAGAATATTGGTCTCCAACACTCATCTGCATGATGTGACGGCATCCCACGCTCTTGTTGTGCTCAGTCTTGATTGGCTGCACCAGGTGGCTGCTGCATTTACCCACATTGGAGGTCAAAGGAAGGAGGCTTCACTCATGATGATGTGAGGATGTTCCAATGCACCCTGGGCTCGATGAAGAAATTGGCAGTGTACTTGGAAAAATATCAGCCTTTTCCAGAGTGAAAATTCAAGTGTAAAATCTGCTTCTACACCAGAGCCTGCCACTCTTGTTTTGGGGTGGGAATAATTATTATATCTTAGATTTTTCTCTTTAGAAAAAAGTTCAAGTAGGATTTGCACAAAATTGTAAGAACATTTTTAAAGATTTTCTGATGTATAAAGAATATGACTTTGAATGTGTGGATCTGGATAAAGGATATAATTTTGTGTAGGATGGTGACTTCAAATGAAAAGGTAGCGTTGTTATTTTAAAAAGGAGTGGAATGTGCTTCATGGAAAACCAAGCCTATACTAGGTAGTTTACTGTTTGCAAGTTTCATGTGTATCAAAAACAAATGTTTCTCAGGAAAGAATTATATGTTTATTGTTTTCACTACAGGTACAGTCTTCAGACAGCTTCCCTCGGTCACTCAGTAAATGCTTACTGCATAAGGAATTACAGCAAGAATATTTATGTCTATTGCTTTTAAGTTTTTGGAAGATGGGAGAGATGGAGGGATGATTGGTGTGCATACATGGATGTTCGCTAAAATGTCCAAACTATTTTAGGGTTTGTGGATGGAATTAACTCTTATTTAATGTTTTTTGAAAGAACTGTCAGAGAAGAGGTTGAAGAGATTGTTTTCTTTTCACTGGGTGTTTTGTTTTGTTTTATTTTGTTTGCATTGCAATTCTTATTACATATATATAACACAATTTTTCATATCTCTGTTTGTATATAAAGTATGTTGACACCCAATTTGTGTCTTCATACATGTACTTTGATTAATGACTGGGAACATTTTAAAGAGAAGAAATACTGAGACCTTTCTGGTTTTATTTACTCAAAGTTATACTGAAATGTTATTTCAAATTGAATTAAAATTTCACAAGAATTAGGCACATGCTCTTGAAGACAGATTATGTGAATGTGAAATATGATGAAAAGGGAATGAAGAAATGCACGATTCAGATTCATGTATTTAAAAAGGAAGGAATTGTTTTGACCTTGAACTGGATGTGGCACCCCTCCTGTAAATTAAATCCTTAGAAATGAGCTTCTGGGAAAATTGCATTCTAGAATATGTTAATAAATTATTAGAATATGTGAAAAGCCACATGAACATCATCGCTGTCATATTTTTACTACGTGAGAAATTGAAACAGGAATTTTAAAAGCATGCGATTTAAACCTAACAAGCCACATGTGAACATAAATAACACATTTTAATAAAAATTTATATTTTTCCACTCTCCCCATCTCAGGAATGAGTGGCATTGTTTTAAATTTTTGCACATCTAGTGTCTGGTTAAGACAAGGAGCTGGATCCACAGCTCTGCTTCTGCATTCAATCATAGGTCATTTGGGTTGACGGGTCTAAGAAAATTTGGTCTCATAGGGATACAGAGCTGCAAAAGGCAGGGAAATTTTCATAGCTTTCCCAGGTAATTGTGAATAGTCTTCTTTCTTCCTATACCGGGACTTGAAAGCAGTAGTTCCTTAAAGGTTAATTGCAATGTGAACTCTGAAACCACTACAACACACTTTTTGTACTATGCACGCTGACGACAGAATGAGATTGGAAGGGCAAACACTAATTTTGGACTAGAAAGAGAAGTTTATAGGCCCTGGTTTTCTGCATACCATGCTTTGAGAACTGCTGTTTTAGCCCACCATTTTGGAGTTGTTGTTGGAAAGTAAAGCATAGAGAAGAGAAATTTTTAAAACATCTATGTTAACAAACTCGCTAGGCTTTTGGGGGAGATAAAAAATGAGTGCAAAAATTAATATCACATTTAATACAGAAAGATAAAAAGCTTAACAATAATCAAGGCAACCTTTAAAAAGAATACATTGACAGGAATAAATGCCACATTTTAAGAGCTGTTATAAAGCTATCAAATGATCCAGGGGACATGCTTCTGCCTTCACCCAGACAGATCAATGAAACTGAGCAGAGTCCACAGGTAGATCTCTAGGTCGGCAGAAAAATGAATTTTGACGAGTGTGCCAGTGTAACTCAAGGGGAAAGGAAAATCTTTTAAATAAATGATCCTGGAACAAGTGGATATCTGTATGAAAAAAAAAGAAAGAAAGAAAGAAAGAAATTTGATCTACACATAACAGGATGATTAACAGAAACTGAAGGAGTATCTGTGAAATTTAAAAAATGATTATAAAGTTTCTACCAAAAAACAGGGCAATATTTTTTGTGACAATTATAGTCAAACACTTCTTATTTATTGCAAAAGACCTAACATAGAGGAAAAATGTATGTTGGATTTTATGAATAAAAATGAACAAAATTAATTTCATGAATTAAAAATGTCTACTGACAATAAATAAAAATAAAAATTATAGGTTAGGTGGGATATTCATAATCTATATGTGTAAGAAAGGATTTGAAAGCCAATTATATAAAGAACTTTATATTTCAAAAACAGAAGGACGAACAATCCAGTTAAAAATTATCAGGAGCTGGATTAAAAAAAAAAAAAACCGGAGAGACGTAAGAAAGGCCATAGAAGACATGGAACAATGTTTGACATTGTTAGTATTCAAGGAAGTGCAAATTAAAAGTAGGAGATATGGTTCTACAGCTCCTGGTGTGGTTTAAACCCAGATGACTTCCAGTATGAACCTGCAGGGTCCCACAGTGGGGCGAGGCATCTTATGCTTGCTGATGGGACTGTAAAATGGTACAGCCAGTGTAGAAAACTGCTTGGAATTTCTCATAAAATTAAATGCACACCTACCTCATGTTTTAGCAATTCAACAGTAAGGTATTTCTGTTTCCAAAATGAAAATGACCCCACACACAGATTTATTCAAAAATGTTTTTTGAAGCTTTATCCATAATTGTAAATATTTTAAACAATCCAAATCTCCACCCATATATACTATAAGTCTATGAATTATAGTAGATTCCTAGAATGGCATAATACTCAGCAACAGAAGAAATAATTGAGGGATATTCACAGAACCGGTGAATTTCAAGAGTATCTTGCTTCATGAAGAACCCAGTGTCTGATGTGCATTGCATATTTCTGTTTTTTATGGAGTTCAAGAATAGATAAAGCTACTCTTTAGGCACATAACTCAGCATATTGGTTGTTCTGGATTTGGGAAAGGGAATATACTAGGAGACATGAAGGAACTTTCTAGGTTGTAGCCAGTATGCTACCCTGTTTGGAAATTGGTTTCATAGGGACACACATTTTAAAAACCTCATTCCAGAGTGTGTGTAAGATCTGAGCACTTTCCTATATGTAATTATGCCTCAATAGAAAGTATAAAAAATACATACTCTAATTATCACAACTCTTATGAATATTTTCTTAGTTTATTAAATGAGGTGTTCAATCAAATATGCATTTTGATTGCATTATGAATATGAAACATGTTGATTACCAATTCATATTCATTTGGAAACCTACAGGCAGAGGGGAATCTACTGTGTGTGACAGGAAGATGGACTTACCCAACCTTCAGCGTTTTCAATCTCTTGTCTATTAACATGGTAATTGCCTTTAATGACTTTGTTCTCCTCAGTGTAATCAGACAGGAAACTTTAGATGGAAAATGCATAAATTATTCTATCTCCTGACAGGAAAAGAATCCAAGCCTTTAATCCACTTCTATGCATTTTATTCTTCATGTTAGGACACTGTCTTTACAGTTGGACTTAACTGTCAAGCCCTCTGGACAGACGACGTGGTATCTGTTTGGGGCTCTACCAGGTGCCCAGTGCAGAGGACAGAGGACCATCCATGCTCCTGAAAGTCCTGCAGACCCATTGACTCTCTCTTCCCCTTTACACTATCACCCCATGACAGAAAAAAATCATTGGTTATAACAAATCTTATGGTTCTTTTTGGTTTACAAAATATAAAGCACTGAGAGCAAATATTGGGAGAAAGGGGAGAACACATCCTGGCCCCACACCCCAGAGATGTAGTTGAAGAGAATGACATTTAAGCTCATTCATCACTAAATTAGTGAATCTGTATCAGTGAATCACAACTGTCTAAACAATGAAAATCGGCCAGTGTCCTGAAGCCCTTCTAACTTGAACTTCCCTGGCTTCTTGCGAAGCCTACACCACCCACACTCTCACTCTTGAGGCAGCAAGGACCACTGCATTCCAATCCTCACCTAACATGGTGAGCCTGGCCAGGATCTGGGGAGGATGTCTGGGTGCGGTCCCTTCCAGAGCTAAGGTGGATGAAGAACCTGCAGATTTTGGTGGATCTTGCTTACAGTCAGGTCCCCTGAGCTGTGTGATAGTGAGATGGGCAACAAAGTTCAAGTCCCGTTGAGCTTTACAATACCTGTTCCTTTCACTTTAAACAGGTGGCCTCTGCTATTGCCTAGCCATCCAATGATTCCTGAGTTAACACAGAGGACGTTGTATTTGAATCTGAGTCACATTGTTCAAAATGCTGATTGTCAAGGGAACCCCTTGTGCAGGGTAACTTTAATGTCCAAATATTTTCAGAGGAACCCAGTGCAGATCTCCATTATGGGGGGGGGGCAGAATTAAGATCACACAAGTTGTAGAGCAAAGACTGACACCTGTTTAGAATACAAGTTTGGGGCAGGTACAAGCACAATGAGGGTTCAGATGTAAAAGCTAGAGTTAGAAACCCAGATGGACAACCCAGGCACATAACATTTCCAAACATCAGCTTCCTCATCTGTGAGATGGGATGTCTTATATATATTCCTGTCTTATATATTCAATTCATAGTAACTTTCTTTTTTTTTTTTTTTTGAAGCTCAGAGTCGAAATATTGGTTTCTAGGCTGTTTGCTGATGTTTCTCAGTCTTTCTGAAGTTGGTGATAGCCTCTATTATTTGGACTCAGGTCCTGGATTATCTTCATCCCCTTAGATGCTAGAAACTTCTCATTATAAAAATTTGGGGGGTGGGTAAGTGCTGGTATTTAATCTTCTAGGTGCCTTTCTTTGATCTCATTCTGCTGAATTCTCGGTTTGTATATATGAGTGTCCATCCTGGGAGAGATAGTGGGTGCATAAGTAAAAAAGAGAAACACACATTGTTTCTGTGCCATGGGAGGATTTCTTGTTGCAACTAAAACTAGAAGAGAAGATGTCTTGCTTGCTTTAGCAGAGGAGTGGAAGGTCTACAAGCCAGGCCCCAGGGTGCAGTACCCCTCTGCCTCCTGAGGACCCAGTTCACCCCTATTTCCTCATGTACAGAGTACGGGGCTGATGCTGATTCTCGTTGAGGTCCTGGGGGTCCACCACCAGCAGCATGGTGGCTCCCCGTCCCCCCTGCACGATGCTCCTTCACTCTCCTCCCCATCTAAGATGAAGTTTGGGGTTTGGGATGGACAGACAATTCCACGTGAAAATTTCTCAAGAACTTCCTTTCTTTAGAGATTCAGTGGAAAGCATATTTCTTTCCTCAATGAAGGTAGTCAGGAAAAGAATCCATTTTTTTCCCTGATTTTTGCATGTTCTGATTTTAATTGTTGTATTAGTCATAGCTAATAATTGTAAGAAATTACTTTAAAAAAAGACAATTGTGTTTTGTCACAGTCCTGGAACTTCCAAGCCTCCCATGAGTTAGAGTTAGAGTCAAGGTGTTGTCAGGACAATATTCCTTCCAGAAGTACTGGGAAGAATTCACTCCCTGGCCTATGGCAGCTTCTAGGAGCCACTACAGTCTCCTGCCCCCAAAACCAGCCCTCTTGTTTTGACAGTCCTGCCTGTTATAAAGACCTATAATTAATTTGACCTTCCTGGATAATTCAGATTAATGTTTCCAACTCAAAACCTTCAGCTTAATCACACCTGCAAGGTCCCTTTGCTAAGCAAGGTAACATTCATAGGTCCTGAAGATTAGGAGCTAGCACATCTTTGGGAAGCAGTCATTTTGCCAGCCACAACTGGCTTTAAGCTTTGGATTTCACAGATCCACTGATTTTCCTATGACCAAGTCCTTATATCACCTACATGAGTATTATTTTTTTTCTCCAAGACTATCATCCAACCTTCATCTCTATTTTAGACCTTTGAGGGTGCATGTTTAACTTCATTTCTCAGGTCAGGATTCTTATATTGCAGGTGAATTTTGTCAAATATAATTGAAAATGGGGAATTCATTACATTTGTTTAGGTTTCCATTCTTTTTAGCCTAAGGTCCATGCTAATTTGACAAGACAGAGGCTGACTGCTGATCTTAAGTGTCATAAAGTAATTCTGTACACTTCCCACCTGGAGCCTGGCTATTAACTCAAGGTCATCGGAAGAATGTAGTTTAATTAACAGTTACTAGAATGGGTTGAAAGTGTCACAATGGAAGGTGTGTGGCAGTAGCGACCCCAAGAATGTGGTGTTTGTTAGGACCTTGTTTGTAGTAGAATCCTCCTGTGCTTGAAAGAGTGGGGATTCCAGTGATTTCTGACTCACTGACTTTGCCCATGACTTTCAAATAGAGATGGAAGCTTTGTCATGTTTACTTCTTAACTGAAGAGTCACATCTATCATATCTATCAACGAGGCTTCATGCAATATTTTGCTCTTAGAAGTTTTCCAAAAATCTAGTGAAGGGAATTCTATTGGATTTAATGCTTAGCCTTGATTTCTTGCCTATTACAATGCCTTCTCAACTTAAACAAATAAAATAAAAACGACATCTCCATGTTATTGAAAAACTACCTCCCACTATTGAGATCAAAGATAGGTATTTTTTTTCTTTTTTATAAAGATCATCAAGTACCTTAGCAAATGCCAGCATTGGGACTTTGGTATACTTCAAGGTCAGAAGGGAAGGGAGGGTGCTCAGCAGGCAGGTCTAAGCTGTGTCCTCTGTGTGCATTGTCCATTGTGCAGGGAAGTCCAGGCGCTCCCTCCCTCTGGAGGTTCAGTTATCAAGTCTGCTGAAGCAAAGGAGGAGGGTTTTCAGGAGGAAAGGTGCACAAGTTCCTTCACAGGCATGCATACGAGCACAGGGCCTCTGGAAAGATGAAGCTCAAATAGAAGCCAGGTGCTGAAGCTGGAGTACCCTCTTCCTGGGAAGTCGGTGGGGGTGTAGGTGCTTTCTGAAGGGAAGGAAATGTTCTGTAGGGGAAATGAGGGGGTCTGGGACAAAGTCCATCTGGGCTCCGGGTCTGGCGTCTGATTTTCAGTCTTCTCTGTGGACAAGTTGACTCTTGCTTGGTTGAGGACATTTCAGTGGGAGGATTTCAGGCGAAGGTGGCCCTCTCTGCAGAGGCTGTCTTGAGATGGATGAAGGAGCTTCAGAGAGAGCCCTCCTCTGTGCTTGCTGATCCTAGGTGCTCTCAGTTTTAATCCAAAGTGGCATCTTTTGGGGTTTGGTTGTCTAGGTCCCAGCAAATGGTAGGGAAGCAGACGGACCATCACATCCATCTTATATTCTATTGTCATTTCCATGGGGATGAGGAGTAGCACTGTCCCAGGGGTAACTGAGCTCACAGGAACCTCAATCCAGTGAGAAAATACCCCTTCCTATAGCCAAGGCTTATTTAAAGGACAGCAGGGCAGTAGGGAACCTCCACAGAGCTGCCCCACCAATCATCAGAGTGTTTCAGAGATTTTATTTTATTCAATTTATTTCCATTAACTGAAGCACACAGCCTCCCTGTTACCAGCATGGACAACATTAGGAAGAAATAAACACATTTAACCCTTGCCACTGCTTTTACTATATATCCCTCTCAGTCTGCTGAGTTGGTAAAATGTACAAGCACAAAGTGGTGGGTTCCAAATGGCCTCCGCTGAAAGCAGGTGGAAGGCTACTGGGCCCACGCAGCATTCTCCAAATTGTGTGATTTGAGGAAGAAGTGTGAAAATTTGCTCTTTTTCTGTTGTTGTTTTTAGAGAAAACACCCAGCACATGCTTTGAAATTTCTAAACCATTTTTCTGTTTCAGGGGCACAGAGTTCCCAGAGGAAGGTGGAATTCAGACACGGAGTTCCTGCGGGAAGGTTGAATTTGGAGAGTAGGGTCCTAAGGTGGCTTCTGCGTGGCCACAGTCAGACAGTGTGCAGGGCTGCAGAGGTTTGCACCCAGGAAATGAAGCTCTGGCCCCGAGTGTGGACACGTTCTAACACGTAGGCGCACCTTGATTCTGATGGAAATGGCTCGGAAGCACGGTTGAGGCTGGGGGCCTCACTGTGTAAGAAGCGAGTAGTTGAAGCAAGGCTTCTTAGTCCTTTGAGTAGCCCTTGAGTGACTGTCCCATACCCTGCTTTAGCCTTTCTTCCCCTGCATCGGTGCCCAGCATGGTGGACGGGTCTTCCCTCCCTGGGTCATCCAGCAGCCACCAGCTGTTCCGTCCCTGTTCCCCGCTCTTTCCACAGACACCAGGCAGGACTTTCAGAGAACTGCTTCTCCAGAGCAGAGAACCCAGCTCTGGAGACTTCTCTTTCAGCATAAATGTGAATGACTTCTTACTGGTGCGTGTGATGCCCACACTTATAAAATACTGTGGTTATGTTGGTAGGTGTTATTGGAGGATGAACAGGCAGTGTTTTAGCTTATTTCCAGATCCAAGACTGAATGCCTTAATATGTATGTTTGAGTCTACGAACACCTCTTTAAAAATTAAATGTACTCGTCATATTGAACCATTGCCCAAGAATATTAACTAAGTCCTTTCTTCTATTAGTGATGAAATTTACACAAAAGAAAAATAGCTAACATGATGAAAAATTTCACTTATGCAATTAATTTTACCAACGTATGCAACAGAATAACACAAGGATTGTTGGGATATCTTCTCTAGATCTATGCAGAGGATTTATTCTATGATTTTTTTAAAAAAATAAAACCAAACAGATGACATAGAACATACATTGGAAAAATGACTTATTGAGGCATTAGAATTATGAGTAGTTTCTACCTGCCCAGACAGTCACTCAGGTTTAGCAAAACCTCCACTATTGGCATTATGTTTTCTTTTCCAAACTAGCTTCTCTTTCTTTCCTTTTCCCTCCCTCCCTCTCTCCCTCCCTCCCTCCCTCCTCCTTTCTGTTCCTCCTTCACCTTCCTCCTTTTTCTCCTCCCCCCTTCCTCCTCCTCCTCCTCTTCTCTTTCTTTTTTCTTTTCTTTCCTCTTTCTTTCTTTCTTTCATTCTTTCTTTCTTTCTCTTTTCTCCTTCCTCCTCTCTTTTGTTAGTAATATCAGCATACACACCTACAATTCTGTGTTATAAAATGTGATAATGTAGTTATAGAGTTGACTGTTTTTGATAGACAACTAATATATCTTTGAAGAGTCCTGGTGGTCAGTCTCACATTTTGCCCCAGGGCAATTTAAATTTAGAAATGGATCTCTGACAGTGATTCCTGTTTCATGCTCAAGAGCTTTAGAATTCAACATCTGTAGTAACCACAAGTGCATCTGAAGATCCAACAGAGAGGTGTGGGCAGTGTGCCTCACCTGCTGCGTGTCATTCTCCTGAAAGAAGGACCTGTTTGCTTCTTGCCTAAAAGCCAAATGTCCCATCTTGACATGCAGGTAATCATAGAAGACATCTGACAACTATCCAATCTATTTACTACTTCTCTCCAATCTGTTTTTTAATCTGGTCATTCTATTAAGCTTGCTTCAAATCCCTAAACTTCAATGTTGTTAACTCTCCCACTTCCAAAACCCAATTTGAATTGCTGTCCATTCTTCTCCTGCCAATTCAAAGTCTTCAGAAGCTTTTAGGGCTACAACGAATAGTCTGAGTACAAATTAGTCCCCAATACTGGCTGTTCCATCATCATCTTTCCCTTGCTCTGAGTTCTTACAACATGGAAGAATACAGAGTATACCAAGCCTGCTCTTCTTTGCTGGCCTCGTAATCCATATCTAGTAATTCTGTATGTGCATAGTTCTTCTCCAGGGAAGGATAGCATTAACTACTTTTTAAAGTGTTATAGCTCCTTGTGTGATTCTTATGTGCATAGAGAGTTCATAACATTCTCATTGAATTGATTTTCATTATAAATGAAAAAAATATTGTCTAGTGAATGACATTTTACTAACCTTTCACAACTCCCCAAATGAAAATTGTCTGCTGATTTTTTAGTACTAATCTAAAATTAAGCAAAATAATAAAGATGGTTTATAAAAAGTATAATTTCTAGGAAATTATTCAAGGTTCAGTGTTTCCCTTATATTACTGATGTCAGTGGAGAGAATTAGAGTCCAGAAGGTAATGCAAAATCTCTATCCAAATATTATATTCAGTGGTATTGATGAGAAAACCTTAATGCATTTAATAGAAATACTTCACTATACTTTTCCTTTTAAACCTCTGATACTGTAGTTATTATTCTTATTTAAACATCTGCATATTGACAACTTAAATAAAAGGGATTTTGCTAGAGAAAAAAAATTTTAAAAATTTAAATAACATTGGATTTATATTTTTAGATATTATCACAAAGAAAACGCAAATCTCCTTGAGAAAGTCTTAAAATAATTAATTTAAGAATAGTATAACTGAACTGTGCTTCTTCACCATCTATAGGCTGAGACCAAAATGTTTGTTTCTTCTTGATCATGAAATGAGTTTTTATAAAACGCAAAGTCCTGTTCATGTATGCCATGAAGTGTTAAAGGGCCATAAAATGTTCCAAACCCTTGCTCTTGCTTTCTGTCCTTATCCAGTGGGTGGGTGAAAAAGGCTTCATGCTTGCCACCAGGCTGTGGGTCACACTCTGATCAACAGAGTCACAGACATCGTCAGAGCAAAGAATCCTACAGGAAAGTACCTGCTCTCTTCTTAAAATAAGGAAACAGAAGAACTGAATGTATGTATGTATGCAGACTAATTGTAAAGTTTACAGGGAGGAGCACAAGACACAGAATATTCTGCATGATATTGTAGAGGGACAGAAGCAGATTTGGAGACCGACGGTACCTGGCCTGAAGCCACAAGAATCCAGACATTGTGGGACTGGAAGAGGAAGAGACCACAGGGCAGTGGAAGAGAACGGAGTCTAGAGCAAAGACACATAAGTTTGTCCAGTGAGCTGTGACAGAGAAAAAAAATGACCTATACACAGGCCTTACACACTTCACAAACCCCATCTGATCCCAGACCTAGATGTACAATGCAAAACTACGGAAATTGTGGAAGAGAGCATGCATGAAAATTTAGATGACCTTGGGCTTTCTGATGACTTTTTGGATAAAACACTAAAGGTACAATCCATGAAAGAAAGGATTGATCAAATCAAATTTTAAAATCTCTCCTCCAGAAAAAGCCACTGTCAAGAGAATAAAAAGACAAGCTGTGGATGGGAAGAAAATATTTGCAGAAGACATGCAGGACACCACGTTGTTAACCAAATATGCAGAGGACACTTAAAACTCAGCAATAAGGACAAACAAACTGATTTTAAAAAACAGACCAAAGACCTTTACGGAACCCATGAAAGAATCTAGGTAGATAGCAAACAGGCTGAGAAGACCTGCTCCCCGTCCCGCACAACGGGGCGAGCCAGACGGCTTTGTGTGGCTGTGGCAAATACCTGCGGAAAACAGCTTAAGGAGAGAAGATTTATTTTGACTGACAGTTTCAGAACTTCAGTCCATGCTTGGCTGGTTCCAATGCTTTGGGCCCAAGATGGAGCAAAGTTTTATGGCAGAAGAAAGCTGTTCACCTCAGGGCAGCCAGAAGCTCGGGTGGGGGACACCAGGGACAAGATATAGTCACCAATGGCACAGCTCAAGGACTCACTCCCTTCAACTGGGTCCCACCTCCTTCAGTTTTCATTACCTTCCAATAGTCCTTATAAATTATTAATTCAGCAAATGGATCAATCCACTGATGAGGTCAGAGCCCTCAGGATCCAGTCATTTCCTACAATCCCCACCTCTGAACCTTGCTGCTTTGGGGTCAGGCCTTCGACACATGAGTCTATGGGGGACACTTCATGTTCACTCCATAACACTGGGAGATGCAGATTAGAACAATATACCACTGACACACGAGAACAGCCAAAACCTAGAGCACCGACCGTGCCAAATGCCAGAGGACCTGTAGAGTGATGCCAACTCTCATTCACTGGTGGTAGGACACCAAATGCCACGGCCACTTTGGTCCAGCATTTGCTTTCTTGGGTATCCACCCACAGGAGTTGGAACGTCATGCTCATTCAGAGCCTGTGCCGACATTCCCAGCTTAATGGAGTTGGACGTCATGATTTTTTAGATTTATAATGGTGTGAAGGTGATATGAATTCACAACAAAGCTTACTTCAAATTTTGAATTTCTATCTTTTTCTCAGTGTGTTAGTTAGCTTTTTGCTGCTGTGACAAAAAAAACTGACAAGAGCAGATTAGAGGAGGAAAGCTTTGTTTTGGCTCCTGATTTGAGAGTTTTGGTCCACAGTTGGCAGTCTCCACTGCCTTGGGCCAGAGGTGAGGCAGAACAGAAGGGTGTGGCCATCGAAAGATGCTCAGCTCATGCAGCCAGGAAGCAGAGAGAGGCAGAACAGGAGCCAGGGACAAGATATAGACCCCAATGACATGCATCCGTGGCCCACTTCCTCCTACCTCTAGTTACTTGCTGGTATAGGAGACTTTTCAAATTATTAATCTATCAAATGAATTGATCCACTGATTGGGTTACAGCTTTCATAATCTAACCATGAGTTTTTAAGAGATACCTCCAATCCAAGCCGTAACACCAAGCTAGTGATGTGTGAGATGAAACCCTCCAGTGACGCTGGCAGGGTCGGTGAACTGCAGCTCTAGTCAGCCTGCATTCAAGGGGGTGCGCTACCGGCACTCCGTGATGCACTGTGTTGCAGAACTGTGGTGTTCCCAGGTCAGGCCCTGAGTGTGTTTTCAACTCAACAGTCATTTTGAATTACACTGGGTTTATCGGAAGACAGCCTGTCGTTAAGTTGAGAGCAACTGTGATAAATGTTTGTAACAGAAGTTTTATTCATAATTGCCCAAGCTCAGAGGAACCACCTCGTCCTCAGTAGGTGAGTGGACAAATTAACTATAATCCATCCAGACAATTGAACTTCACTGAACCCTCAAAAGAAATGAGCAGTCAAGCCATAAAATGACACAGGGGGACTTTGAACTCATATTGCTAAGGAAAGAAGCCAATCTGAAAGTTTCCTACTGTACAATTCCAACTATATGACATTCTGCAAAATTCAGAACAATGGAGATAATGAAAATGGCAGTGTCTTCCAGGGCCTTGGGGGAGGAGGGATAGAAAGGCAGAACATCAGTCATTTTTAGGGCATGCACTGATACTTCTGTAAAATGCAAAACCATGTTCATTGATGCAACAACAACTTTAACCTACTCTGTGTAATACCATAATGAGATTTATAGGTCTTTGCACCTCAGGGGTGAACCATGATGTAAACTATGGACTGTTAATGATGTGTCAAGGTTGGCTCCTCTGTTTTAACAAACGTACCACTCTGATGGAGCTGTTGGTAATGAGCCTGACCGTGTATGTACAGGGGCTGGAGGTGCATGGAAGAGCTCTCTACTTTTTGCTCAGTTTTGTTGTGACCCTAAAGGCACTAGAAAATAAGTTCTATTAAAATTACATCCCAACTGTTTCTATAGTCTCTACTGCAGGATATTAAATGTCATTGTGCTTATGATGAAACTGTGATAATCAGATGCTGACAATCAATAAGCAGTATATATTTGGAACTCAAAATGTTTAATTTTTCTTCCATGATTTATATATTTGGAAGTTTTCTTAACAAAAGAGAAATAGTAAAATAAACTGTAATTAAAAGACCAGTATTCAAATATTATCATCTCTAAAGATAAGACGTGCTGAACAAATTACTCTGGTTTCACCACCACCAACAAAAAAATAATGACATCCAGTAAAAATAAACTTTTAATAAAGAAATATGTGTCAATAAAGTTGGGTTAGTTGAAAATCTGAATAAGACATAATTATTTAATAGTAATCAAGGCAAATTATTCCAGGCAGCAGCCGCTATTAATTCTGAACAATATTAACAATGCCAAATAAAGTGGCCAAGAAGTCCAGGGATGTCTGCCAGTTGTTCTTTTGAAAAGTTGTTTTGTAAGAAAACAGAGAAATAAACTCAATAAAGCCAATCAGTCAATAAGAGATAGAAATCAAGTGTACAAATGTGTAATTCTAAATATCCTTTGATAACACCAGAGGATTTGGGCTGACTTTCCATAGTCCTTAATTTTCTTCTCCTTTTTTTTGTTATTATTCTTTTGTTTTGTTTTGAAACAAGATCTCACTGTGTTCTGTAGGCTGACCATGGGCTTCTGGGCTCAGCAATCCTCCTGCCTCAGCCTCCCTAGGAGTTGGGGCTCTAGGTAGGAGCTGTGCCCAGCTCTTCTCCGCTTTTGAACATTCTCTGTGCAACAGGAACTGAGGGGAATGAGGTGAGATAATCTTTATGGACACAGGAGGTGTCCCATGGTATCCAGCCTTGCAGGGTGGTCAGTGGCAGGCTTGCAGGAATAGAGCTCCATTTTTGGGAATGTGCTTGGGGCTGAGAGCATCCACTCACATCAACAGTGTTCACAACCCTTTCCAACCAATGGTGCTAGAAAAATTGAGCATCCATAGGTGAAAACTGGAATCTCAATGAACCCTCAAACCTCATACAAAAATGTCTTCAAAATGGATACTTGGCTTAAATGTAATGATTAAAACTATGAAATTTTTAATAACAATCATTGGAAAAGAACTTAGAAAAAACTCTTAGATTTCAAAAAAAACCCCCACAATCTATAAAAGGAATAAAATACAAATTGGACCTTATTAAAAGTAAAGAATTTTACTCTAAGAGAACACGTGAAGAAGATGAAAATATAAGCAATGGGCTTCGGGAACTTACCCGCCAACTACATATCTGACATAGTACCATTGCCTAGAAAATATAAAGAACTCTCAAAACAAGCTCACCAAATAGAAAGAGGCAGGACACTGACAGACATTGCCAGAAGAAGGATGCAGTTGGCAAATAAACCCAGCAAAGGGTGCTCAGCATCACTAGCCATCAGGGAAAGCGTAAATTAACGCCACCACTAGCTATTGCTCCACACCTATCACAATGGCTAAAATTAAAAAACAGCGGTAGCAGCGAATGCCCACAAGGATAGGGAGGAGCTGGGGATGCACCTGCTGCCTGAGGGGCTGTGGGATGGGGTGGCCACTCTGCCAGTCAGCTTGGCAGTTTCTGAAAAACTGAACATGGGCATGCCACGCAACTCAGAAATCAGCATTTTGGCTGTCAATTGGTGATAGGCATTTATCCCAGAGAAGCGAAAGTTTATGTTCACACCAAAAACTCTACACAAATGTGCATCACAGCTTTGTTTACAAGAGTTCCCAATTGGAAGCCTGCTGGATGTCCTTGGGTGGGAGAATGTTAAACAAAGAGTGTTCATCCATGGCTTGGCTTACCACTCAGCAAAGGAAGGAACAAACTCCCCTGCCCACCAGCAAATTGAAAGAGTCTGCAGGGAACTGTGAGTGGAAAGAGCCAGCCCCGCCCAAAGGTTACTTAGTATATGATTCTATACACATAATGATTTTAAATAAGTCATTTAAAATGTAGAGGAATGAATTAGTGATTACCAGGGATTGAGTCCTGGGAAGTGGAGGTTGGGGCAGACTTTTAAAAGAGTGTGACATTTTATAGGAAGAAAAGGCACCTAGCACTGTTGCATATGTGGATTGAGGCAATGGATACAGGAACCTTCACCTGCCATGAATTGTACAGTACCATACAAAAATACAGTACCATACAGCAAAACTGAAGGAATATGGGGAAGATTTAGTGGGCTATTTCAATATCTATACCCTAGTTGTGAAATTATAAAGGTTGAGCATAACCTAATCCAAAAATCTAAAATCTGAAGATATTCCAAAATCTAAACATTTTGAGGGCTGACATATGAGGCACAGTAGATAATTCCACACCTGAACTCCTATAATGGGTAACAGTTGAAATAAAGGCTCACTAAAAATGTTTTGTAAATCAGCTTCAGGCTGTATGCATAAGGAATTTAATGATTAGACTTTGTTCCCACCCTCAGAATATTTCATTATATATGTGTAAATATTCCAAAATTTAAAAAAATTCCCCAATCCAAAACACTTCTGGTCCCATGCATTTTGGGTAAGGGAGATTCAACCTGTCCCATAATTTTCCAAGATGCCACCGTGGGTAGGACCTGGGTAAAGGGTGTGTAGGATCTCCCATGATGTTACAAGTGCGTGTGAATGGACTATGATTTCAACGAATACTTCAGCTAAAATACTGATTCTTCTTTCATAGGTTTCCTTGAGATGTGCCATTTTGGGGTGCCCTTCAATTGAGTAAAAAGGGCATGGTGCCCTTTGTGAAGGCGGGTCCCACCCAATCTGTAGTCACTTTACAGCAGAGTGTAGGTCACATGTTCACGGAACCCGCCACATAGCAAAGCCCAGCCAAAGGACTTTGTCTCCCAAAGCTCACCATCACAAGAGGCATGCAAATGTTTCTACCACTTCCTCTCTCTGCTAAGTTCCTAACAGACCCCATGAAGAGCCTACTGTGTGACACATCAGCACAGGCTCCCACGCTATTTTGCTGCATAGTCTAGGGCTTCAGTCTCCATATCAATACCAGTTCCTTTGGAAAAGTTTGTAGATGTTTGTGCTCTCCCTGCTGAGCACCCAGGCCACTAATTTAACTTAGCATCCAATGCACTTTTGTTCTTCTACATCCATAACAAGTTCAAGGGTATTCCCAACACCTTCATGATCATCATAATCTAAAAGAAAGAAAGAAAGAAAGAAAGAAAGAAAGAAAGAAAGAAAGAAAGAAAGAAAGAAAAGAAAGAAAGAAAGAAAGAAATTTGTCTTTGATCCTCCAAATGTCAGCTCCAAACTCATAGAAAAAGGTTTCAGGCAGTAATAGATACAACTGCAGAGTAAGTCTGTGCTGAATAAAGCAATTACCATGATTAGTTACATGAATTTCTTCCAGTCTGCAAACTCAAAGACTCCTCAGTTTTCTCCTCGATATCTCATGCAAAAATAATAAATAACAGATAATATTCCCTTGAATAATTTTCTATTCTTTCTAACTTTCTATTTTTCCTATTTAAAGGCAGCAACATGGCTGCCTGCAGAGGTCTCTAGGGCTTCCAGGACATCAAGTCATTCCGCAGCCAGCCAGGGTTTCCTGGACAAGTGCCCTTATGTAACACTGAGTGAGCTATGTCCTCAAAGGGGCAGGCTGAAGAGTGCATTCAGAAAGATGCAAACAGCTCCTGACTGCTTATCACTATCGCCAGTGAGCAGAGTTTAGACAGCTTGAAATCCACTGCTCAGCCTGACTTGACTGCACTATCATCTGAAAACTTCTTTCATACACTGTTTCATCCTGGTTTGATGCATTTTTTCTGAAGTTCAGATGCCCTAGCTTCAAACCTAAAACTTTGGCAGGGGGTGGGGAGGGGCGGGGGAGATTGTAATTCTCTGTAGTACCTGGTGGTTGCTTTGGGAAGTTCTGGTCTTGCTCCTGCTGTTTCCTAATGAGTCTTCTGTGGCAGTCATTGGAGCTGGCCTAGCGGTCGCCAGCACTAGCCTCAAAGACTTTTTTTATTCTAGCATAACCAGAGCATGTTTCAGGAAACTAGAGCAAAACTGCTACCAAATCTCTGCCTTGCATCTCTGCTCAGTACTATCTTCTCTGTATAATTTCTTCAAGTGAATCTGGTGCTCTCTAGTTCATTAGACAGAATGTGCATCTATGAAGCACCAGGAAGATATTTTATAAATGAATCTCGATATTTCCCGTTCCAATGTAATTAGATATTCTGTTTCAATCCAAGGCCCTTATTACAGCCAGAAAGGAATAATGAAGCTTTCAAACATGATACCCCTGGGTAGAGTTCAGCTTCTACACAAAAAAAGAAAAGCAGGTCACTTCACCCTCTGAGCTCTGGAAGGGGGCAGCCAGAGGACACCCAGCTTCTTTGCAGGGAAAAGAGAGGCGCTGTGGAGAGCCAGGTCCAAAACAAGAGCTAATGCTGTTAGCCGCACGTTGCCTAAAATTTAAAAAGGGATAGCAAGAACGAACAGGAGGGAAAAGAGAGAAGAGATGAGCAAATTCCCAATTCTTTAAAGCCAAACCAAACATCTAAATTCACATGTTTCCCTGCAGGTGTTTCCCATTCCCATGGGGATCACTGAAAATACCATCAAGCTTATAAGGTATTCAGAGAATTTTGATTGCAGGTGTCTAGTCCATGTCCTGCTGTTATAGCTGAATGCCACAGTCTGGCTAATCCATAAAGGGAAGAAGTTGATTTAGCTCAGGTTCTGGAGCTGGGGAGCCCAAGGGCAGAGAGGGGGCATCTGGCGAAGGCCTACATGGCAGAAGGTGAAAGGGCAATCAGTACATGCCAGGGGGAAAGCAGGAGGGGTGGATTCACTTTATAGGGACTTTGTCCCACGATAACTAACCCACAACAAACCTGGAAATAGCAACACTCCTTCATGGGGGCCCACCCCGATGACCTGGTCACCACTCACTAGCCCCACCTCCAAACTCTGCACATCAAGGATCAAGCCTGCAAAACATAGATGTGGGGGATGCACCCTGAGCAGAGCATTCCGTAAGAAAATGATGCTGAGACTGAGTTCAGGGATGCTGGGGCTGCCCCAGGCATGGTCTGTCTGCAATCCAGAGAGTCCTGGGGAGAAGACTACATGGCTGCTGAGCTGGCACAGTAGAAATAGTAGTAAGGCAAATAACATGTAGAAAGATGACGCTAAATGCCTGTTGCCTCCATGATCACGATGAACTCCAGCCACTTGGAGGGATGAGCAGAGGGCTGGGCTTCTGATAAGGCAAAAAGCCTGGGACGGACCAGTGAGAGTGGTGGCCAAGACTCAGCCACCACTTGACTCAGTGAAATGGCCCAGATTACTTGACAATTCTGGAAGTCAGTGGCCTTCCCCTAAAATATGAGTAAAAAGTACCAGATTAATATAAAGTTTAAATCAGGACTGTAGAATACATGGCACATGATAATTATTTTAAAAATTTATGCTTTCCCAAACCAATCCTATCTTTGTAGCATAGACCCTTTCCCCATTGTCTGAATCCATGTTTTCATGACCCATGTATCAAAGACAGTGGAAACACTTTATATTTTATAAAGAACTTGCACATTTTATATTATTTTTGGTAAGTTGCATAAGCCCTCTTTAAAGATATGTCAACCAAGATTTCCTGGTTGAGTTTGCACTAAGTCGTTGATTGATGGGAATGTACCAGGGCATCTTCTCTTTATCTTGGGTGCTCAGTTCTGGGTTTTGATCAACTCTCAAGTTAATTTCTCAGCACAGAGTTCAGAGGAGCCCTGTGGCTCCAGACCAGGTGAGCTGCTTGCTGAGAAAGCAAGGACTGGGAGTGTTGTGTCCGTCTGTCCTTTCCTACTGGAAAGTGAGCTGGGAGGCATGTGAGGTGGGCACGTGGATGAAGTGGGCACCTGGGCCCCCTGTGGACTATTGCCTGGTTCACATCACTATTCTAAGGAGGAGGCAGAAAAAAATGTGTTCATAAGAAAAGGTATTAAAAAATTCACAATTTGCAAAACATCTAAATAATAACAATAATATTATCTCCCCTTTATAACTGCACACAGTATGCCAGACACTGTTAAAAGTACTTGATATGAATGAGCTTGCACGGTCTGCCTAGCAGCCCAATGACGTGGCTATGTTATTATCTCCTTTGTAGGGATTAGGAAACTAAGGTACAAGGGACATTGAGTGAATTTTTGAGATCAAGAGCCCATAGCATAGTGAATATTTGAATTCAAGGCAGGCCAGGTCCCAAGTGTGAGCTCATGACTGTTAATTTCTTTCATTGATTAATATTATGTGGATCATTTGTACAATTTTCTGCTTAGAGAAAAACCCTTTACTAATCCCTAAGTTTAAGCCCTGAGATTTATTTATTCAGTGTTGGTGCAGGGCATTTAGTAACTGGAATAGTTTCAGCAAAAAGCAATTATGGCTCTATTTGAAATCCAAGTATATTAAGCATTGTTGATTTTATTTTCAATTGCAAACCCTTTCCATCAGGTTCATTGGTCATTATGTTTCAGCATTTGTTTCAATGGCAAATAAATCCCATTGAAGTAAGCCATGCCCCGCCACAACGAAAAGCCTATTACTCCCTGCACTATCTCCAGCTGGAAAAGACAGACCAAGGGGCAGCAACAGGGGGTGAAGAAGAGCCTTGGGGAGCCCACTTTGGGAGCACAGAGAAATAAGAAGGCAATGACAATAATGATAAAATAACACCAAAAGTGTCAGTCCTGGCCCTAGCACAGGACAACTATGAATTAAGCCTGCCGCAGCCCTGGCAAACAGCAGGTAGTTCACCTAACCCAGTTTGAGGAAGAAGGTCTATGTCACTCCCTGATTCTATAGAACCCCAAAGTTACCCTAATTTCACCCAAGGCAAAACATATATGTGGCCACATGGTTTCTGCATAGGTCCAGATCACCACATAGTGGTAGCATGACCAGGACAACCTAGTTAATGCCTGAGCAGCACCTCCCACCGCAACCCCACCCCACAAAGGGCAAGACCAACACTGAGAGTCTTTGAGACTCAATATGCTTCATGAAATGACACACAGCAAGTGCAGGGTTCCTGCCACACGTGGGCAGCAAGAGTAAGGCTTTGCTGTGGTTATCTGGAGGGCCCCAATAAATGACCAACATCAGACAGCTATTTAAATTTACCTTTATGCAGTTTTTGATGACAAAAACAGGAAAGGGCTCTGTATTTATCTTTTAGGGCAGCTGAAACAAAGCACAGTTGTGCCCCCTCAATCTTACATCTATCCAAGACCCTCTGTGGAGGACTAAAACCTCAGACAGTACTGAACCCTCCACCCACTAAGGCTCTTCTATACAAATATATCTATTTTAAGTCTAATTTGTAAATTATGCACTATACGAGAGTAAAAACTGTAGCTACTAATAAAGTGGAATAATTATAAAATATGATAATATTGTTAGTATCACTACTTTTATGATTTGGGTCCATTATTAAATAAGAGTTACTTGAAAATAAACACTATGATACCACAACAGTTAATCTGATCATTGAGACAGCTACTAAGTGACTAACAGGCTGGTAAAATATACAGGATGGACACACGGAACAAAGGAGTGATTCGTGTGCTGGGTGGGATGGAGCAGGATGATAATCAATTTAAAACCTATAAATTGCTTATTTCTGGAAGGTTTCATTTGATACTTTCAGACCACAGTTTACTGTGGGAAACTGAAACTGTAAAAAGCAAAAAAGCTAGTCAGAGAGGACCTCTATACCACAAACTGGGCAGCTTGTCACAACAGAATTTATTCTCTCATAATTCTGGCAGTGAGCAGTCCCATCAAGGAGCCAGCAGCACACTCAGCCAAAGGCTCGAGGGAGAGTCTGCTTCCTGCTTTTCTCTTGGCTCTAGTGTTTTTGGCAACTCTTGGCTTTCCTTGGCTTATAGACACGTCACCCCATCTCTGCCTAATCACAGCCTGGTATTCTCCCTGTGCATCTCTATCTCTTCCTCTGGTAAGGACGCCGGTCACGTTGGATCAACACCACACTAACCATACCTGCAAAGACCTATTTCCAAAAATGGTCACATTCACCAAAAATGGTCACATTCACAAGTACCAGGATTTATGTCTTCAACAATCTTTGTGAAGGATACACTTTAAGCCTTCACAGACATTCTGCAGATTTAACAGAATTGTCACTGATGGAGTAGGGGATATACGTCTATAAACTACTGTGAACTCTTTCCTATTGGCTGTATGGAATAAAAGCACCAATTTTTGATGATTCTGCCATTTTTTGCTAGTTTATTTTTTTTTCTGATTCAAGTGTATTCTTTATCAAGAGAAAAACAGCCCAATTTTTAGAAATGTTAAGGTTAGAGTAAGAAAACATTCAGTTATTAACATTTAAAAAACACTCAAGTCTGAATATAGTATCCTGTAAGCCAAGAATAACAGAAAGTGTTCAACCTTCGCATTTTGATGCTTCTGGCTTCTCTGAGCCTGTGCTTGTCGGTGGTGTTTGGAACACCTGGATGCAATTATCACCAAATGAATCTACATACGCAGAGGACAGAAAAATTCAGGTATTGAACCATTTTGATCCTTACTGAATTTTGTGTAATTAGTCCTCAGTCTTTACTTCTTTAAAAACTTCAATGCTGAAACCTTTCTTCCCTTAAATTTTCTGTTGAAAGTGCTGTAGAGAGAGCATCGTTGGTGATCTCCAGGAGGCAGAGAGCCCATGGAGGCTGGGTCTGCTTGAACCACAGTCTGCCCACTATCCCGGCAGAGCTGCATTTTCTTGGCCATTCTGTTCTGGGTGGGCCTCCAGCCCCTGGAGCCCCTGACTACAAAGCCACAGGAAGGGGAGCCATCAAGGCATTCTCTGCTGCAATCAGGGAGGGCTTGTGTCCCAGGAAGCACAACTGCCTCCAGGATTCCCCAAGACACTGGATTTACTGTGCGGGAAAGCCAAGCCCCCCCATCCAGCTGGAGCAAGTCTGGGTCAGAAACCAGGATTTCCTGGTGAGTGGAAGCTGGTTCCCTCCTCCGCTGCTCCCTCCCTGATCCTGGGCAGCCAGGAATCTGATTCTGTAGAATTACCTGTGATGGACATTTGGTATACATGGAGAGGACGATTGAGACCCTTTTCCCCTCGGGCTGTCCCCATGTGTCCTACTGTCTTCTGGCCCTCCTACTAGCAGGTCACAGACAGCATAAACATGGCAGCTCATTTCCCACTTGACGCTGCACCACATGAGCAACATCCCCATCCGTGAGCTTTGAGGAACTCCTCCCCTGGCCAGGCTCACTGCTGGTCCACAGACCTTATGATGCAGAAAGTGATTGTCATTCATTTATTGCAACTGTTCATATTAGAGGGTTTAACTAAAACGTATAGATACTCCAGGAGTACAATGTGATGATTTGTATACATTTTGTGCTGACCTAATTAGCATGTCCATCACCTCACATAGTTACCATTACGTTGAGGGAGTGGCAAGGACACCTAAAATCTGTTCTCTAATTAATTTTCAAGTGAATGATACAGTAGCTGACATATGGAAGCAACTCAGGCGTCTGTCACCATTTTCAATGTTGTGATTTTTTTTTCCATCTTGTGATTAGCTTCCTGGTGTCTTTAAAGGTATTTGAGGAAATGATTAGAGGTGGTGTTGGGACTTCCCAGGTGGCATCATACTGAAGGCAGGAAATCCCATAAACTCTGCTTCAGAATGTACAACGTATCTTGGTATTCTAATAAAATAAGATCCCAGTCCTCCAGTGATTTAAAAAATATTCATAACATTATTTTCTATCCTATGGCCAAAGAGATGGTTCTATAAAATGGGGCACTCTTAATGACTGTCCCCTATAAAATGGGGCAGCTGTAATGAAGACATTCCTAATGAACTTCTTCTGGTCCTTTGAGAACTAAAATTTTCAGGGGAGCAAATGAAAGACCCCCTTTTTTGTGTGTGGGGGGACTGGTGGTCTGGTGAATGACTAATTATTGATCATGTTTGCTAAGTACTGGGTGAGGGGTTTACATCAGGGAAACAGTCTCTATGCACGGATGTTGGACCATGAACAAGCCCAGAATTAGAAGTGACACTTCTTTATATGTAAATCTCTTCAGAGCCAAAAATGTGCTGTCAGCAGCAAGCAGTCACTGGGTCCTGATGGATGACTCTCGGGGCCATTTGCCCGCCAGTAACTGAGCAATTGCAACCTTGTCCCTTCCCCTGCAGGGAAACAGAGTGGTTATCTGGAGGACGAGTGTTCCTCTGCTGACAGCGTGAGCAGTGTATTCAGCATGATTTTAGCATAAGCTGTAAAGCCCGGCTTCAAGTGATGAAGATTCAGCCACAGAGACAGAGCTGCAAGACGTGCTATCCATTTTCTCGAAGCTGGACTTGCGGATTTCCTCTCTAGCACAGGTGTGCCTTCACCAACAGCCTTTCCCCATGGAAGGGATAGCAGTTCTGTGTCATGAATGTATGTCTTTTACTCCATCAGCAAACACTAATTTAAAGCAGAAGCTCAAAGTCATTGTTTGTGCAGCTGACATGTATTGGCTGTGTTTCGGGCTTGGTCTGAGATGGAGATTGTGTGTAGGACATTCATCAGGAGAAGGTGAGGAGGGGGTGAGATGCATAGAGGAAGAAGCTGGGTAGAGGCGGGGGAGCTGCAGTCACAGTGAGGTTCTCAGCAGACCCCACAAGTTTCTCAAAAGATGGCATGACCAAGTTGGGGAGGGGGAGACATCTTTATCCCCCATATTAATAGTCCTGAGATAATGCTGCCCTTGGAAGGAGGAAATTTTTCAACCCAGGCCATCCACAAAAGAGGAATGATGATGGAGGGGTGTCTGATTGGCAGCAGGACCAGCAGCCAGGGAGAGTCATTACCAAGAGGAGTCTGGGTGGCACATAGCAGTGTTCACTAAGCCATGCGACCTGCAGGCAGCTCTGTGTCCTTGAAACTGATTATGTCTACTTCAGAAGAAGCTGGAAAGGAATCCTGAGTGTCAGAATCCCTGTCAAAAGTTTAACCCAATAGCTAGTGTTGACTCTGGAAAATGAAAGAGCAGACTTCATTTGAAGAAGGACCCAGATGCCCCACTTTTGGAGCTGATTGCTAGGTGTTAACTTCTCTGACAACAAAAACCCTGCTGTGCAATGAAATTCCTTCCCCCAGGACCCCTCTGCTCTAAGGGGAGGCCTGCCTTCTGTGTGAACTCCCTGTGTTAGTTTCCATGACTGCTGTTGCAAAACACCACAAACTGGGGGGCTTCAAATAACACACAATATTCTTTTATAGCTCTAGAAGTCAGAAGTCCAAAATGACCCTATAGGGCTGAAGCCAAGGTGACGGCATCAGGTTCCTGGTTGGGGGTCAGTGGGGTCATCCCTACCTTTCTGCCCTCTGCAGGTCACCACACCATGGGGTATTTCCTGTTCCTTTCACTAGGCACTCAGGGGGGTAGCTTTGGCCTGCTGAGATAATCCAGAATAATCTTCCTGTCTCAGGATCCAGAACCACATCTGCAAAGTCCATTTTTTATGGAAAAAAAATGGACTGCAAAGTCCATTTTTTAAAAAATAAATTTAAGTTTTAGATGGACACATACCTTTATTTATTTTTACGTGGTGCTGAGGATTGAACCCAGTGCCTCACATGTGCTAGGCAGGTGCTCTACCACTGAGCCACAACCCCAGCCCTGCAAAGTCCATTTGCATTGCAAGGCAATATTCATGGGTTCCCAGGACCAGACCCAGGTGTTTGTGGGCCACAATCCACCCTATCAGACATCTATGCTTCTTTGTCTCTTAAGACACCTGGTAATCTGCCATTGGTCTGGGAGCCCCAGGGCAACAGGGAAGCTTATCTAAGAGTTGCCTTCAGCACCAGCAAATGTCACCCACATAGCAAGTCCCATAATGCTTGCCACATTGAATCCAAAGCATTAAGTCATGGTGAGAGACAATCCAGGTGGTGGGCCCTATGTGGGAGAGGCTAGATAAGAGTGGGAGGGGCTTTGCTCTGTGAAAATGTAGGCGGTACTCGGGGATTGACAGTCCTTCTGGAAACTGTCCTGAATCCAGGCTAGTGACCAGCCCCTACTTGAGAGAGTCCAAGGACTAGTGTGCTTGTGGTTGAACCACTGAACTAACATGAATTTGCAGGCTCTTTTTTTTGTATACTATTTCCTATTTTAATTTAAAATCACACAGAACACTAGATTCTTGTTTTTTTTTCACTTTCGGCACAAAGTAGACCTTCAAAAATAATTTGGCATTTGATCATTTTATTTTATAATCATTTTGTGATGAAACAGTATTCTAGTTAGCTTGAAAAGATATATGGAGATAACTAGTAAAATACTGAGGACAATAGTTTACTGTTAGCTTGCAAAATTATTCATATCTAAAAAATAAAATACATGAAGATATTTAAAAATAACAATAATTTTAAAAATATTTATGGTCATCTTAATCAAACTTCCTTCTTTTCCTGGGTAGTACTGGAAAGTCAATCTGAGGGTTCTTTTTCTCTTAGCTACACCCCCAGTTCTTTTGGATTTTTTTTTTTAATTTTGAGGCAGAATCTCACTAAGTTGCTGAGGCTGAACTTGAACTCACTGCAGCTGTCCTCCCAGTCTCTCCTAGTACCCTTTACACAGTGGGTGCTCACCACGCACTGAAAAAATGTGAACAAAAGAGAGAATAAACTGTTACAAATTTTTTTTTCAGTAAGAAGAAAAATTAATCTAATAAAATGGTTTGGATTCTTTTTTTTTTATTTTTTTTAACAGCTGTGCACATTGTTTGGGGCCTGATAAGTGGACTCAAAGCAAACACCCAACTCTTCAGTCCACCGGTGCAGCTCACTGGGAACTCGTGGTACCAGGACACGGTCTTTCCCTGTCACATCTACGCTTCAGGGACATGGCCTTCTCTGCTCTGAGGAGCAAGTCTCTGCAGTAACAATGCACGTTGTCAAAGAGGCACTGGACAGCTCCCATCCACAGCTGCGGTGACTCTTCTAGAGATGGCTTGGAAGGGATGGGTGGAACCTGGGCCTTGGGTCCCAGATGTGACTTGGATATGAGGGCATGACACCTGGGCAAGGAGGTGTGTGACCAAAGCATGGGGCTGAAGGGAGCAGGGGGCCACAGAGGAGGAGCCCCAGGAGCAGGCTGAGGTGCTGGAGCCAGTGTGCTCAACTGCGGGTGGGGAGAGGGAGTTTCAGCATCAAATCCCAGAGTGAGAAAGGTGGCCACATCTGAGGCTTTGTCTATTCCCCACTCGATTTTTTCTCTGGGGTTCTTCCTTTTTTTCAGGGAGTCCAAATGGAGGGGATGCTTGTGAGGCTCCAATTACTTAGGCTGGTCATGTTAACCCACCACTTGATGAGGGTCGGTCGGCCAGAGTGGTCACAGGACGCCAGCCAGGCCCACGGGGTAGAGTGATGGTTACTTGGATGAGCCAACTTGGTGGGCCACGGAGTGCCAGATACTTGGTTAGAAACCCCTGGGTGCGTCTGTGAGGGTGCTTCTGTGTGAGGTAGGTATTTGAATTGGTAGACTGAGTCAGCAGATGGCCTTCCTCATCACAGGGGTCTCATCTGACCTGCTGTATGTCGGATAGATCACCAAGGCTTGAGTGACAGAGAATGTGCTTCCCTCCCTGTCTTAGGACTCACCATCAGCTCCCTGGGTTTTGGGCTTTTGAACTCACACGGGAACACCAACCCTGGCGCTCCTGGGTCTGCAGCTTGCCAGCTGCAGGTCTTGCGATTTCTTCGCCTCCATAATCATGTGAAGTGATTCCTTATAATAAACCTCTGGATCTCTACCTACCTACCTAACCACCCACCCACCCACCTATCCATTCTCCTATTCATTCTGCTCCTTTAGAGAACCCAGGCCAGTGCTGATGACTTTGGAGAAGTCTCTTTTCTGTTGGCTTTAGCCACTGGAATATCTTTCTTTAGATAGCATAACTCAGTTTCTAAAATTTTTGTATACAGCCTATAAAGCTCCAGCCCCCCACAGACCTGAGAGAGCAGGGCCCACTGTTTCCATTCCCCAGACAAGGACAGCTGGCAGCTCCCTGCTTTCTCTTCCTGCTGCTGCTGATTTTCACTCTGGGGTCCACCATTCACATTTACCAGCACTGCACAGATTCACACACTAGCATTTATTAAGTGCCTAGTGTCTGCTACCCGTTGGGTAAAGGCCTTATTAAGGAAGAAAGCGTGGACACTTCCAAGATCTTCATAGGCCATCCAGGAACAGCAAGACGGACATCTGGACAAAAAATCAGGTTGAACCCAAGACATTCTTGACTCTGCTGAGCACATACCAGAGGGCAAATGGGTCAGATGGAATGGCTCACCCAGTAGACAGTGGACTCCTTGAGTGTACTTGTGTGGAAGTCCCCCTTCCAGTGGGGCTGGGACGCAGCTCATGATGGGGGCTACCAATGGCAGAGTGAGACATGGCCGGGAGAAAGAGACCAGGGGGCAGGAGACAGAGAGGAGTGGCATCACACAGAATAGAGGTGATCAAATACTCGTTGGCTCCTATGGATTTAATCGGATATTAGGTGTCAGAGACTTAGCTTTAATGAACACATATCAGGGTGTCCCTCTCAGTTGAGGGCTGGTTGCTGAGTCCTACAGAATCTACTGCAGCAAGAAGCCTGTGATGGCAAGCTCTGGTTCCTCAGGCCTGTTTTCATGAGCTTCGTGATTAAATCAATCTTTCACTTCTCACAGTGGCATCTGGCAGCCAGCTCAGGCCGAGGTCAGAGGAAACGGGTAGTGACTGCACATGCTCTGAGGCCCTGTTCCCTCTCCAGCGCTGGGGGAAGCGCGGTGACAGAGCCCCCATATGATCATTTTCACGATGACGTCACCCTATGCTTCAGAAGGAGGCACAGCGGCTCAGCAGGACAGTGGTTGGGAGGTGCTCTGTGCTCCATCAGCAGACTTGTCCAGGGCAGCCAAGACCAGTAGAAGGCCAGCCCCTGGGGAACCCCACAAGGGCTCTTGGAACCCCACAGCCCAGCCAAGAGAGACAGCATCTGCAGGACTTAGGGAAATGGCCTCACCTACAGCACAAGTCGCTCCTTGTTCATTCCACGAGAGAAAAAACAACACCAACACCAGATACTTAGGGGACAAAATTAAACACCATCGTTGCTCAGGTTCAAACTAATAGCATACAAGTCTGAAAAATATACTCTACATTAAAATAACAGTCATTCTTGCATTTATATGACCTAGAATTATAATAATTGCCTGGTACAGGTATGTATAAGGTTGGTTGTTGCATTTTTGTTTTTTGTTTTTTTTGAAAGGCAGTTGAAGAAAGAATAATGAAAAAGGGTGAAAAAGAGTAAGAACAGAAAACATTATCTACTCTGAAAAATTGGAAGGGAAATAGGTTGCCAGTTACAGCTTTCACTTTTCACTTTTATGGTCAAGGTGCAAATAATATTCACCTGTAGGCAATTATGACTCTTACGATGTGAAAATACAGTTGATGGGTCTATAAATTAGAGAGGTATTTTTAGTGATTTAATTTTCTATTTCCTCTGCATTTTTGTTCATTACAGTTCTGTTAACTCTCGGCTCTGCCAGTCTGATGTCTTCATGGGAGACTTTTAGTCAGAGCCCAGTGGCCTTGGGGACAGCCAGGGACAAAGTTCCCATTTGGTGGTGAAGGTGGAGACAGAAGCAGCAGGGTTCTGCAGCCTGGTAAGAGCTGCAACGTCTGAATTCAGCAGGAAGCTCCTGGAAGCTTCCAGATGCCTCAGCCTAGTGCAGGTGTCCTCCAGGGTCAGGCGGATGCGCTCTGCTGCCATCAACAGTGCCAACAACTGCTTGGTTTACTACAGAACAGCTCCAGCCTTTCCAGTGGTTTTCAGACCATTCCTGTGAACTGTCTTTCTACTTGACCCGAAGAGCAGAAAACACCGTCTGCAACCAGACTTTGGCCAGTGCGTAAGTGGACAGTTTCCCAAAATAAGTTCCAAAAGATGGAGTGAGGTTCATGCTGGGTGTACACACATATTCCATTGTACAAAGAAGACCAACAATAAGAAGAAACCGGTTCTTGAATGAAGGTACTAGGTACTAAGGTACTCTCACATATCTTGGGTAAAACCTAGACGGCTTACAGCATAGCTCTAGAGTGGTGGAAATCTCCAGGCTTCTGTGGTTGGCCTGGCTCCCTGGAATAGTGTGGGTTCTCAGCGCACAGGGAAAATGCTTTCTGGAAGCGGCCCGACACTAGAAGCCAGAGGCCAGCAGCATGGTATGGAGGGGAAACCAGCAAACCTTTCTTCAGCCAGGTGGCTGCAGACCCAGGAGGCCCCCTTATGGAGAAACGCTCTTATCAACGACGTAACCTTGTGGACTTACCAGTAATGTAACCTTGAGGCTGGTTGCCTGATGCTGGGATATTTTGGCCCTCAGAAATTCTATACAGAGCTGTTCTTAAGGAGTTTTTCACAGATGGAACCCACGGCACAGCCGCCTCATCTGGAAACTTGCACATAACGCCAGGAATGATCCTTCCTCTTTTGTCCTCTCTCCAGACTCTCACCCAATACAGGAGTGATGATCAGAGGGACATGAAATGGAGACAGCTGTGCGCAGAGCTCTGTCCTATGCACACGTTACCTACTGTTATTCCTGCATCCTTGTGAAATAGAGACTTATTACCTCATCTCACAGTTGAAAAACAGAGACCTGAAGATCAAACAGTTCCCACATTTACATAAATCTTAGGAAGTAGGTTTGGAGGTCCGACCTACACAGCCCGACTCCCTCGCTGGTACTTGGGATTTACAATTAACTTGCTAACCCAGCGGGACGCATCTGTGCATGCTAACTTACAGCATGGGAAAGGGACTTCCAGCCATCGACATACCAAAGTTTGAAGGACTCACAGACTATGTCACTTTGCCTCGAGGTCCCAACCTAGAGTCTTGGAAGAAGTCTTTCTAAGGGAGGGCTGTCAATTGGAAGCTCCATTCCCTTTATGATCGCCTCATCTCTTGGGCTACTGTACTCATTTTTCTTTGAATAATAATAAATATTTTGCACAAACTTTAATAACAATTAATCCAATAGGCTCATCTTGTCTTATTACAGTACATTTTTCCAAACAGCAAAACATTAGCCATTAACTACACAGAGGGTATATCAAATCCAGCAGGTTTTTTTCAGTCACATAACAGACCAAAGGATGTACTAGAACTGTCAGAGCCCAGCATGTGAAGAAGCCACATATGTTCCAATTTAAATTTTATCAAAATACAGGGGCTGGGGTTGCGGCTCAGTGGTAGAGCACTCGCCCATCACGTGTGAGGCACTTGTTAGATCCTCAGCACCACATAATAATAAATAAATACAATAAAGATATTGTGTCCAACTACGACTAAAAAAATAAATAAAAAATACAAAACAGATATAGTAGGTGAAATTTTATCAACTCAGCTAAGCAAACAGCATAATATTTTTCTAGGCTTAATTTTACTTAACTGAATTCATCCTTAGCCTAATTCCCTTCCAATGATCACTAAAGACCACCACTGAATCTGAGTCAGTTTTAGACAAACACGGGCATTTCCAGGTGTTCTCTGTAATCTTCCAGCTTTCTTCCCGGTCTTCCCTGGGGTGGTGATGGTGAAGGGTCATGAGGATTGATGGGGCATCAGGCCAGGGAAGGGCCTGCAGTTGGTCCTGGCTCCTCTGTTCTCCACACGGCTCTCCCTGGTTGTTCTCCCTCCTCACCAGCATCCCTACAAGGGCCTGCTCTCTTAGGCGGCTGCCAGTCCTTGGTCCTGAAGACCAGGTTCTGTTCCTTCATTGGCTACTGAGTTTACCGGTCCCTGTGCTAAGTTGGAGGATTTGAGGGCTGCTGTGAAGGACAGGACACGCGCTGACAGTATTACTCAAGGAGCTTTATTGAGTGGTACTTGGACCAGCTTACATGAGAGAGGAGGTCCTCCTGGGGGGAGATCCTTGAGCCAGAGCTGCAAGGGCCACCAGTCAGAAGAGAAATGGCACAGGGATTCCTGGGGGGAGCGGTGCAGGAGAGGGGGCTTTCATGTCTAAATGATGATGTTAGCAGCCAGGTGGGGAATCTCTGGGTCCCTCGTCTCTGAAGAGCAACAGTGATTTGGAGAGCCATGGGGTTTTTCTTATCTATGACTAGCAGATGTTGGCTGCATACTTATGTGGTAGGCAAAGTAAACAGACTCTGAATAGCTTAAAATAGGATTATCTTGGTTGTACTGAAGCAATTGAATGTGCAAAAATGTGACTTTGGTGCTGGCAGGCTTTGAGTCAATGGCCCGGTTTTGAAGAAGTGCACTGCACAGTCCAGGAACCAGAGCCACCTCTGGCCTCTTTACACAGCAGTTCCTCCCTGGCATTGGCCACTCAGGGTGTGGGTTTCTCAGGGACACCTCCTGCGCTCCCTTTGGAACTCTCACCTTCCCTGTAGGCTCCCGGTGGTGAGACAGGGCTTTTCTCTAGTCTTAGCTCTCATATTGGTCTGGGCATTCAACAAAAAAGATTTTAAAGTAAAATATAGAGTTGCCAAGAAACTAAGGATTCTTCAGAGGTTAAAACATTAGCAAAACCAGAAATCCTTAGTGATATGGACTGAGCTAGCCCTGAGCCAACCAGTGCTCATGACACAGGACACCTTCTGCCTCCTGCTTGGATTCCAAGCACCATAGACCAGTTCAGTCCCTCCAAGCCCAGAATTGAATGCAACCAGGCTCACTTATGCATAAATACAGGATCTATCCTGTTGCAAACGCTCATTAGCTCTAACTATGTTTTCGCAGTGGAGTTATTTATAGAAAGTATGATAAAGAGAACCTTGAAATTAAATCTGTCCCTGAAAATTAAATGCCTGGGATTTTCATTACTACCAATATCGACATAGAAGAGTAAGTACTCAATATGTATTTACTAAATGCCTTATTTCACACCTAATCAATGAATGGATGACGAGATTTTTCTAATACATTTTCAAGTAAAAGTTTCTAACCTGGCCCAATTTTTTTTTTAAACAGTCTTCCTTTTGCTAGCGAAGCGTTTGTTTTGGCAAGTGTCACAGATGATGTGATCTGTGGTGAATAGGTCTCTCCTCTGTCCTTAGGTATTACTAGTATTTCTTCTATTTTCCTCTCTCAAAGAGGAAAATAATAGCAAAGCTAACATATTTACTGTTTTTCCCACTATTCTGTATATTAGAACTAGATATAGATTGGTTGTATGACATACAAAATAACTATATATAAGAATACTCATTCTTATACACGTTTTTAAAATAAAATAAAACAATGGTCTGATTAAGAGAAAGGGAATAACCAAAGTGAAATATTTGGGAGCAGAATTTAAATTTCAGATCTCTTCTTTCCTTTGTGATTTTCTGGAGAAATCTACAGTACTAATATTAAGATAGTTTAGATTTGATTTCAGTTTTTCAAGACATTTTTCATTAAAGAAAATGTGCTATCATTTTTCAGTAAAACAATTCAAGCTCATTGATGTCACTACTCACTTCATGAGCAGTAAGTACAAAAAACAATGTAAATAATAAATAAAAGTGTGGTGGGCACAGCAAGACTTAAGGTGAATTATCTGGCCAGAATGCTAAAATGGGTAGCTTACAAATACAGTCACCCATACTAGCATATAGACGTGATGCTGCTGGTACAAGTTTGTGGATCTAAAACATGCTAGCTTATAAAAGTCATGTTGAAGAAGAAGGAAAGTGGACTTGTGTGGGGGTAACACTAGTGGTATTGCTATATTTGAATTCAGTAAATAGTTTGAGTTCTGCAACCTTCTACCACTGGGCCAAAGCTTGGCAGGGTCTCCAGCCACCTGCCAGCTAATGTCAGTCCATGCACAGAAACAGAGCCAAGAGGTTAGGTGGGATGCAAGTAGTGCAAGCTGCATATGAGGTGGTGTTTGGTTTAGTGGATGAGGCTATTGCATAAAATGGCAGTGGCACTATCAGGTTTAATTTGTAATAATAATGACTAACACTCCCTGTCTCTGCTTGAGTTCTCCCCTTTCTGGCTGTACCTCATTTCATTCTCAGTTTTAACCAGTGCAGTGTTCAGGGGTAGAGCATCTCACACAGTTTCAGCTGGACATGTCACAGGATTTGAAACCACGTATTTCATTCATCAGCTCAGGGCTCTAACCACCACTCCACACTGCCCTGTTCTTTAGGGTTACTCTCTACACTTCTTCCCAGAGCCCATATTCATTCAGGACAACAATGTGCCATGCTGCTATGGCATCAAAGGAAAATTCAGTGTCATTGCTTGATGATGACACCTCAAATGTTAATTATTTTTATTATTAGTTTTTTGCTTTCATTTTAGCTTCTTCTGTAGAACTTTGAAAGCTCTGTTTATTTTTGGTAGTTCTACTCTGTCCATATTTTTCCAAGAAGATCTCTCCATAACGACTGTGTAGATCTCTGCATGTTTCTTTTTACAAAGGTAAATACCTTCCATGGGTTTTGCGTGCTTCTCACCCCTGGTGCCTAGTTCACCTTTGAGCCTGGTTGGCTTCAGGATGGTAGGTGGGGTGTGGAATGAGTGGCACCTCCATCTTCATCACATTCCGCCTGCATCCTCACTGCTGTAGAGCCATCTGTCATGTAGGAAAGCTCCGTGGGGACCACTTGCCTGCAATGGATGGGTGTCATCTGTAGGCTCCACATAAATATCTGCTCCCGACATACCCATTCAGAGTCACCCACACTGGGGTTCCAAGTGTGATTCTAATCAGTGAGTGTTGAATTTGTGATCTATGATGTTCCAGACCCACTGTCAAACAGTTATTTCCCCAAAAATATCAGTCTATGTGTTCCTAACAGCAAGGACAATCAAAAACTTGAACATTCCACTGTACCCTTTTTTATACATTAAACCAGATGTATACATGTATACATTTTATGCATTAAACCTGATTCATGTAAGTAGAAACAAAATTGTTTTCATTTAATTAAAAGATTTTGTTCCAATTTGACAATAAATGTTAATAGAAAAGAGATAAAAGAAAAATTATAGAAAATACATTTGTCTTTTATGTCTTTGTTATGCTATCTTAAGTATTCAGTTATGTGAATGCAATCATTTCCTGAATATGTATATTTCAGTTGTTTTTGTTAGGATTTCTTAGCATGCACTCATCTTGCAGTAGGTTAATCCTCTGGATTGGGGAGCTGTCCTGGGCGTTGTAATTTTTAGTAGCAGCTGTGATCTTAGCAGCATTCCCCTACCAAATCCCAGCAGCAAGCCCCAGCAGAGACAACAGAAACTTCTCCAGAAATTTCCAAAGGTCCTGTGGGACCAAATCTCCTCCAAGTGACAAACCCACACATAGATTGTTTATCTTAACGTTTTTATTTTCAAGGATATAAGTTTGCAACTGGAAAAATATTTTTCTTAAGGTAAAGGAGAACAACATTCCTAAAAGAAATGACGACATACAGGTACAGAAATACATCAACAGGAACAGACAGTCCTTGATTTAGTTATGACATGGTATTACGTTTCCCCCAAGACCTAGCGACATAAAAAAGAAATATTTATTATCTCAGGCTGTGAGTCAGGAAATCAGGAGGGATATAACGGGAGGGTGGTTCTGGTCCAGCTGTCATCCAGGGCCCCAATCCTATCAAGGCACAAAGGGGGTTCAGGGAGTCTGTTCTGAACACACTCAGACTTCGAGTATGTCAACGTGAGCTGCTCCTGAGCTGTTGGGCAGAGGCCGCAGGCTATCTTGGCTTCTTCACGGGGCTGCTGCCCAACATGGTAGCCAGCTTCTACCAGCAAGAAAAATGACACCTGAGCCGGGAGCCACATGCTTTTTACCATCTGATTTTGAAAGTGATTGTACATCATCACTGTGGCTTTCTATCCGTTAGAAGTAAATCACCCACCAACCACACTTGATGGCAAGGCGTGAGCTTCAGAAGGCAGGGCTCACTGGAGGCCATCAAAGAAGCCACCCACCAGAGGTTCCATCATATAAATAATTAACTTCTTTGAAAAATGAGGATCAGACACTCCTTTATTTGCTGATGCCAATTCCATGGCTTGGGGCCTGTTTTCAATAGTCAGTGCTCTTGAGAACCTGTTTCTCATGCCTAGCTTGGTCACTGAGTCCCCTGAGCCAGCCACACTCCCCTCCCCCAACCTCATCAACACTAACTCTTCCCTGTCAGAACATCTAATGACTCACAGAAATCATCAGTGACCCCATAGTGGGGAAAGTCCTCCTTCCCTTGCTGAGACAGTAGACAGGAGATGGTAGTCCCCCCGACACACCCCCTGTAGAATTCTGAAGGCCTTCGGTGGCAGCAAAAGACCCGGCAGTTTGCATCTCAGTATCCAGTGCAAGCTCTCCATGTTCACTATAGCATTGAGTGTGTTTGGTTTCTCTCCCTTGAATTCTCACTCTTAGGTAGAGACTGATTAACTTACCTCTGATGAAATGCAATGAAGAAAAGCATAGACAGTTCTCAGGACGAGGTAGAATGTATTAAATGAATGTTTTCTTACCCTCATGACTTCTATAATGGAATAGTTATTAATGATGCTTCAAAGGCAGGGCTGAGTTTATCAGGCTTCCATGGGTTTTAACCTGTAGGGAAATTTCAGTCATTTTTGGAAAAATCTCTGAGTTCTATAAAATCTGACTTGGAATGAGATTTTGAATAATGGCTTATTTTAATTTGAGGACAGCCTATGAGATTTAGATTAGCTTCTCTGTACTCACTGATGATTTTAACTAAAATTTCTGACAGAGTCATCATTTTAATCAGTGCAGGAAAGATTCCTGATTCAGAAAACAAGAATTCTGGAACCAGGCCTTTTATCAGTTATTGAGACCACTTGGGGTATGTGGCTTTTTCCCTAAGTTTGCAATTAATGGGGCTTTTGGATGAAGTAATTTCCAAGGCCACATCTGATAAAGTTTTATGCTATTCATCTCTAGTAAACACAATAGTGTCACGAGGAAAATAACTCAGCAAACCAGAAAAGAGTTTCAAAAGATGCCCAGAACTTTAGTTTTTCATTTGGAAAGGACTGTTAGCTCTATGCCAAACTAAGTATATAAAACTGAATTAAGCTGTATGATTTTGCGCCTTCTTCCAAGTCACAATGGAAAATTGCAAAAAGTCTTCAACAGGAATTTATAAAGTTTGAAAGATGCTAGTGACCAACTAACTTGGAAAGCAGGTCAATTAAAAGGGAAGAATTGAATATTTATTTTGTTTTTCTAGGTAGTTGTTACCACGGCTAATCACAGGGATAAGAAGAAGGGTTTATTTATAGAATTCCAGCTAATAAACAAAGAAGGCATAGCTGATGTAGAATATTATCATGATCCTAATCAATCAGTACGTCTATCAGTAAGAATCACTGGCAGCTGGATTCTGGGCACCTCCTCACAGATGTACACACCATCATGGAAAACCTCCTGCCACAGACATTGAACCAGACTCTGATGAAGCTCACCTGGATCCAGGTACCCGCACACAGGAAGCTCAGAGGACAAGGAAATGTGTGAACAACTGTATATGGATGCAAATGGCAACACATCCATTCTAGAAAGCTCTCCAGGACAAACCAATCTTTTTTATTTTGCAAATGTATTATAAGGAAAAGATTATGTGAAAAGATAAAACACTACTGATTAAAGGAGACATAAGCAATTTATCAGTCAATCACAGTGTGTGAATCTTTTTCATATACAGATTCAAAGTGCTAAAAATATAGAGAAGAACATTTGTTACAATAGGAGACAGAGTTTTGAATACTGATAAGAGATACTTGAAATTACAATTTTAAGATGTGATAACAATATGGTAGTTATATTAAAGAGAAGCAGTCCTCATCTTTGACATCTGCTTTGACACGTTCCTGTTTTCTGAGATGAATGATACACTCTCCTCAGAATAACATGGGAGTGGGAGATGATGTGGAGGGAACTAGCTGTGGAAATGACACAATGTGGAGCTGGGGAGTGGGAGTTGGACTACAGGATTACATAGATTATTTTCTATTTTTTGAGGAACTTCCAGGCTGATTTCCACAGTGGATGTACCAATTTACATTTCCACCAACAAGCCACTGGGATAACAGGAATGATCCCTTCTATTAGTTTTGTTTTTCTAAAAACTTAAAATGTATCCTTAGGTTATTTATGGTGAACGCTCTGATATTTTTTTTAAATGTAAGTTCTCATAATTATAAACTCCCTCTTAGAATTTTTTTCATTGTTTCTTCAGATTCTGATGTATTGTTCCATTATCATTTGATTCTAATAGTTTCTTTAATTCCCTTCCACTAATTTATTCAATAACCCACTCATTCAGAAGCTTAATCATCATGTATCTACATAATTTCTGTAGTTTTTTCTTGCTGCTGACTTCCAATTTTATTCCATTCTGATATGAAAAGATGCCAGGAATTCTTTCTTTTTAAAAAAAAAAATTCCAAAGACTTTGTTTATAACCTAGTAAATGATCAATTTTGAAGCAAGTTACAGAAGCAGCTGAAAAGAAACTATATTCAACTAATATTGGATGAAATATTCTATAGGTGTCTGTTAAGTCCATTTGCTTTAGAGTATCCTTTAAATATATGTATCTTGGATGATTTTCTGCCTAGATGACTTATCTGGTTATATGATGAAGTTCTGTCCTATTATTGAATTGGGGCCAATGTCTGTTTTATGAAACTGGGTGAGCCAACTTCAGGGCATAAATATTTATGATCACCTCTTTTGTTGGATTGTTCCCTTTATCAATGAGTCATGACCTACTTTGTGTCACCCAACTATTTTGTCCTGAAGTCTGCCTGGTCACATATGACGATACCCACTCCTGCTTACTTCTGGATTCCATTTACATGGGATATAATTTCCATCCTTTCACTTTCAGTCCAGTAATGTTTTTGTTATGAGATGTGTTTCTTGGAGGCAACATACAGTTTGGTCTTGTTTTTTAATCCAATATTCCAGTCTGTCAGTCTATGTCTTTTAACAGAATTAAGATTGTTTACATGCAATGTTATTATTAGGAGGTATTATAGGGAATACATTTTCTGTGCCATTGGTCTCCACCTTCTCTCCTTCCTCAAGACCTATAGGAAGTATTATTACTTCCTGTCACTTTCTTTTCTAATGTTTAAGTTATTGTGGATTATCATTTGCTTATCTATTATTGTAATGAGATTTATTCTTCTCCATGTTCTTTTTTATTCTTATCTTCCGATTTCATGTGCAGAATTTCTTTAAGTATCTTCTGTTACGGTGGCTTAGGGTTCATGGATTTTATTTAATTTATGCTTGTCTTAGAAGGTTTTTATCTCTTCTATTTTGAAGGATATTTTTGATAGGTAAAGAAATCTATCTTAGTAGTTATTGTCTTTCAATGATTTAAATCCATCAGGCCGTTTTCTCCTGGCCTTTAGAGTTTCTGCTGAGAAATCTGTCTTTTTTTTTTTTTTTTTGTACTGTGGGTTGAACCCAGGAGGACTTAACCACTGAGTCCCATCCCCAGCTCTTTGAGACAATAATCTCACTAAGTGGCTTAGAACCTTGCTCATTTTCTGGGTCTGGTTTTGAATTTGTGATCTTCCTGCTTCAGCCTCCCAAGTTTTTGGGATTATAGGTGAGCCCACACCCAGCTGATGGGCTCACCCTTACAAGTGACTTTATAAGTACTTCTCATTTGCAGCTTTAATTTTTTTTCTGAATTTTTGGCACAATAACTATAATATGATGTGGAGAAGTTCTTCTCTGGTCCTGTCTATTTAAAGGTCAGATGTATCCAGTACCTGCATGTCCATCTCTTTCCCAAGAGAATGAAAAATTTTGGCTACTATTTCAGGGAATAACTTTTCTATGCCATTGGTCTCTATCTTTTCTCCTTCCTTCCTCAAGACCCGTGAGTTTTAAGTCTGGCCTTCGATGTCCCAGAGCTCACGTGGGCTCTGTTTCTGGATGTCCTATTTCCCCTATCTGGACTTCCAGTCCTGAGTCTTTCCATGCTGGATCTAGTCTGTTGGTGCGATTTTTGTCTGATTCCTAAAAATTTGATTCCTTAAATTTTTTCACTTCCAAGTTTTCTGTTTGGTTACTTTCCAGAATTTCTCCTTATTAAAATGTTTTCACATCCCGTATTTTCTCCCTTAGTTCATTCTTTAGTTATTCTTTAATTTAATCAAACACTTTAGCCATCAACTTCTTGAATTCTTTTTCTGGCAGTTCCTCCACTTTGATGTATGGGTTCAGTTAGTGGAGAGTTAAGAATATTTAGAGGTGTCTTATCACCTTGCTTTTTCATGTTTCATATATTTCTATGTTGATATTTGGGCATCACTGAAATGAATCTTGTCTGCTGTTATGAGAGGATTGTTTTAGTGAGCTGTTTTTTATTTGCTGTTGTGCCCTGGAGTGGGGGTATATTTTGGCATTAAAGAACACACTTCACATGTTCAAAGTGCCATGATCAATCCCCAGCACCATTTTGAGGGGAGATAAGACTCTCCAGTAACTGCGACCACTTGAGACAAAACTGTCTACTAGAAAAGCATAGAACTTATTGAAAATGTTTTCTACAACTCCGCTATCCAAAAGTGGAAATGTGGAGTATATTCCAGAACCCAGACAAAAAAAAATTGGTATTCAAGAAAATAAAATAAATTAAACAACTACAGAGAGCATAAAAAGATCAAGTATAGAAAAAGAAAAGAAACACAACAACATAAAACCATACACACAAATACACACACACAAAGTAAAAATGGGGTTGGGGTAGAGATAAAGAAGAAGAAAAAGGAGAATAAAACAGAACAAATCCAATTAAAATACACAAGACTGAATTAGGTGTGAAATATCAAATAATAGAAGGAACCCAAGCCAACCCACATAGAAGACAGTATCAACAAAACAAGAAACCAACGTTTAAAAAGTTCAGATGCCTCAGGCTCTGATGCCCAACCACACAGACCTCAACCCACCCAAGTTGGTGCCAACCTGGTGGCTCTCATAGGTCTGTGGAGGATGAATGGGGATGTGTTCTCTTGTTTGGAGGGAACAGCTCTATAGGGTGGTCTCAGTGGCTGAATCTCTCCAGGGTTCAGTGCTCTGTGGGGGAAGAACCTTGCATGGGTCTATCCAGAGGGAACGTCCCTGCCCTTCTCTGTGGCTCTGGGAGTTCTGCAAAGATTACTGGCTCTTGAGATCCTTCTGCTAGTCTAGCATAGACGGAGGCTGCAAAGTGTGTGTGTGTGTGTGTGTGTGTGTGTGATCACATAGTTCCATGCAAGGAAGAGAAACTCTGTTCCAGGGACAGTGACAGACATCCACCCACCCTGCGCTGTTCCTGGCAGTGGTGGCACTGACGGCAACAGGCCTTGGTGGCAGTCAGCTGTGTGTGACCATGTGATTTTCATGGTGCTGCACGTCCCGTCAGGGACTTCGGACCTGTCTGCTCTGCTCTCTACAGCCTGGGCAGTCTGGGCTGTACCCATGAAAGTTTGAGGTTCAGTGGAGACAACCTGACCCAGACCTTGAGGAGCACCCTGCCCGTTGTGCTCTGTTCCTGTGGCTGGTGACAGCTGTCTCTCTGTGGACATTATTTAGATGGCTTGTTCTCCATGACAGTATTTACTGCTATTTCCAGTTGAGCTGCAGCTGTGGAAATTTAATCTCCCGGAGCTGCCAGCCTAGGTGTGACCTCCACAGGACCGCTGCCTGCCAGGCCATCTATGATGAATTGAGAGAGGCAGAGCGTCCCTGCAGCACTCGGCCACGGCCCTTCTCCACTGAGTCTCGCCTGCCTTTCTCTTCTGCAGCCTCAGACACAATCTCCTCATTGCTGCCTGTCTTTCTTTTTGTTCCTATGGCCCCTCCTCCCAGCCCTGCTCAGACACTGCTAGAGTAGGCTCAGGGCTGGTCCAAGTCTCAGTGGTCACTCCAGGTCTCTGTCAGTCTGATATTGATCCTTAGTGCCTCCCCTCTGCCACCCACCTGGCTGGGTAGTTGTCCTGTTCCTATTTCATTTCTGAATTGCAGAGAGGCTAGGATGGGTGCGTGCTGCAGCCCCACCACCTTGACCCTTCTATACTCTGGATTCTAAAATAGATCAGAGGGCAAGATCCGGGAGGGTGGCGTACTCAGGAGACCATTGCTTTCCTGGAGGGACGCCCACCAACCTCAGTTCCTTGTTCAGGATCTACATACCAGGCACTGTGCCAATAATCTATATATCAGATCTCACTCAGAGGTTCTCTAAATAGGTCTTACCACCAGATTTTCTAGATGAGGAAACATCTTTTAAAAAGTTGAGTAATTTTCAGGAAAGAAAATTAGAAAAAGTAAAATAGAAATATATGTTTAATGATAAAGGCGTGGAGCAACATAAAACTGAAATAAAATAATAGGCATGTTCTTTACATTTGGGGAACGCTTTTTTGAAATATTAGTTTTTAAACAATGGTAATGATGAAATCACGAAACAAATTCCGGCATACACAGGTGATAAATGGAACTTCCTCACTCCCTTTCTCTTCCTTCTCAGGTTAGCAGATCACCTCCTGAATTCCACCTCTTTTTCTTTCTTCCAGAAGAATCTCATCCACTGAGGAGGCTGCATATCAAACAACATGAATTTCATTTCCAGCGAAGCCTTAGCAGAATTTTAATTATTTATCACTTTGACCTTCCGGTCTCTGGCCAGATAAATGGCTTGAACTCATTTCAAATATTTCTTAATGGTAAAAGGGAGAATTACATACAAGTGCCGTGGGTATAATTTCAGAAGAGTAGATGAAAATCATGAATAATCATTTATAATAGTGGAATCACAGCTTATTCAGGTTGCAAGAGATATGAGGTTAAGATCTTAGTGCACCCACAATGAAGCCCAAGAAAAGCAATGAACGTCAACTTCTCTGAAGATGAAGAAAGATGAATTGAAATGGAACACAACCAGTGGGCTTTAAAATAACTTATTAAGTCTTTTGGTGAGTATCACTTTTATGCCTTCAGTCTGTGGAGACTGATTACATTTCCAAAGTCACATTCAAAACCTGTTTTTCAAAATAAGAAGGTGGAGATGAAGGGGTTCTACTGCTCTCCCCAAGTTCATAGGGAACATCACCCCAGCCCAAACCCAGCCTCCACAAGCTCAGGACCCCAGAGGACGCCCTTCCCATCCCTCAGCAGGCTCTAGGCAGCATAGAATAGCTGGGAGAGAGGATCTTTTAGATGGAAGGGCTGTAGATGGGGAGAGGTTGGAACGGGGTTGGAATGCTAGTCTTGGAGCACCAGGAGGAGGGCAAGGCCATGAAAACCACTGCAGAGGCACAGGGTTACCAGAGCCCAGCACGGAGCCTGAGGCATGTCAGGCTGCCTTGCAAGGGGAGGGGGCAGGGTTTCCAGCCACCATGAGCAGGGAGCCTGCCTCATGAGACTAAGCTCCACCACACTGAGACCTCGTGGTAGAGAAGAGTTAAGGTCACTTTTGAGAGAGTGGAGGAGAACTGGGGCTGACCATCTCCAGAGAGATCAGGAAGGGGAGTAGACTCTGCTAGTGTAGACACATTTCTGACAAGACCAAGTAAACACTACTGCAGTTTAGGTTTCGTTTAGTAATTGAATACTTATATTCAGAATGCTAATTATATGGGAATATTTAATTAGACTGCTTTTTTATGATCTGCATATTTCTAGTTGACCTATCACATAACTGGTTTCTCGGCAACCCTCTGTCCTTCCAAGTCTCTTTCCAACACAGCAACCTGTGATCCTTGCAAAGACAGATCAGACATCATCTCCCTTAATCCCTCCATGGCTTCCTCCACCATCGGGAACAACAGTCAAAGTCACTTTAGAGTGGCTCCCAGTGCCCTGGGTCATGGCACCTACTACCTCTCTGACTTGAAGTGCTTCTACCTCCATATCCCTGTGCAAAGCTGCTTTGCCCTTCTTGCTGATATTCCCACATAGGGAACGTTTTGTCTGAGGCCTTCACGTAGATTGTTCCTAGTCCTGGGATTCTCTGCTCCAGATGACTGTCTGGTCCCTCCCGCATCTCCTACAAGTCTGTTGGCAAGTCACCTTCTCCAGCCACCTCCCTCCCCTCTAACATCCTCTTCCAAATGGTGGCCAAGCCTCTCCTGTCCTCTCCTGTTTGTGCGGAAGGTTTTCATTCCTACCTCGGAGCACAGATCGCCCCACACAATATTAGTTGGCTTAGGATCTCACCCATGAAGATGAAGGGTCTTTTCTGGAGCTCATGCACAGTGCCTGCTCAGGGGCAAGCTCATGTGGATGGATACAGAGGGAGGTGTACGATGCAGGTGAGTTTAATGTCTGTGCAGAGCTGACCCATTTTCTAGGAGAGGCAATCTCATCTTTGAACCTAAGTGTTGACTTTGTTGGAAACCTCTGCTCTCAGATACTGATTGTCTTCCATTTAATTAGCTGCTTTCTCCCTAGTAATGCATCAATCATTTTCCCCCCTTTATCACATGGTGGAGAGTGCTAGCAAAACTGTTTTAACTTGCACCACATCTACAGTGTCTGAGTTTTGCATGACTTGCATTGAGCACACTTTCCCATCTACCACCTGAGCATGCATGGGTGTCCATATCGCCATGTGCAACTTCCTTTGCTAGAAAAGGCATTTGGAGTGAGGAGGAGGCAGAGGTGCCTAAGGCCTTGGACAAGCTTCAGGAGCAGTTGTGAATGCAGCAGGATTGATTTACGTGCAGCATTCATCACTTGGGTAAGGACTTTATTGGGGTAGCTCCACTGGTTCGCCCAGTCCCAGCCCTGCAGTCTTGACTGCAGCTAATTGGGCTCATTCACTCAGAAACTTCTCTTTAAGAGGTGCTTAAGCCTGTGCAATGATACCACAGGGAATTGCCTTTGAGGAACTGAACGCACAACATAGAATGAAGTAATGATAATCGAGTGACTCTACCCTTAAACTCAAATATAAATATCTAGCAATAACATCAGCTCGAGTCTGGCATGTACCCAATTGTTCTATCAGAATGAAAGCCCCATGTGGGTGGGAACTGGTTTTGTCTGGCTCATCACTGGGCCCCTGTACTGGCCAATAGTAGAGTCTTAGTAAGTATTGCTGAATGGGTAGATGTGCTCCACATACAGGGAAAGCTAGTGTTCTTACTGGTTGTGTGTGGGCTCTGAGTCCTTCTGGGGTCTTGTCCTAGGCTGTGTATGAAAACTCAGGTAAGCTGTTTCTGCTCTCCATGCCTTGATTTCTCTGTCTGAGGGATTGAGGATCATGCTAGTTCTTGTTTCATTCGTGTATGAGGATGAAGTGCTTCAATGCACATAGGACTGCTCAGGATGAGGACTGGATGTGGTGAGTACTTACAATGCCTGCTCTTGCTGGTGCAGGATTATCACTGGGAACCCCAGAGAATTTTTATGGTATTCTGGGGCCATTCAGCCCCTGATTGCTGATTGGAGGCCTCCCAAGTGGTCATCATAAGATTCTTTGCTCCTGTTTCAGGTTCCACAAACTGACCTTGGTCCCGTTGATAGTTGCTAGCTGTTTTAGCCAGGTTTTTTGCTGCTATGCTAAAACATCTGTCAAGAACAATTTTAGTAAAGATAAGGTTTATTGGGGCCTCACATTTCCAGAAGCCTCAGTCCATGGATAGCCAGCTCCATTCCTTGGGGCTCAAGGTGAGGCAGAACATCATGGTGAAAGAGTGTGGCAGAGGGAAGCAGCTCTCACGATGATCAGTAAGCAGACCAAAGGCACATCCCCAGGGACCCATCTCCTCCAGCCATACCCTATCCACCTTCATTCACCACTTAGTTAATCCCATCAGGGGGATTAATTCACTGTTTGAGTTAAGTCTCTTATAACCCAATAATTTCTTCTATGAACCTTCTTGAAGTATTTCACACATGAGCTTTTGGGGGACAACTAATATCTAAACCACAACCCTGGATCTTTCTAGTGGGTCAATAGTCATTCCCCACAAGGGCACCGCTGATGCTGCTGTTCAGCCTTGGACTGTGAAGGATGCTAGATGGTCATTTTCTCTGGCTGGTGACCCAATGGGCCCTTGAATTTTCCTTTACAGAACTCCTGTTTTATTGCCAGAGTGTCTTCCAAACCCACACTTCCTGTGTGGATGTCCCCTCGGGTCTCAATGCTCCTTGGGTTTCAGTATTCTGGTCATGTCATCTGTGTACCTGAGCTACTCACCAAGATGACTGTCCCAATGTTTGGTACCAGGATGGCCATTCCTTTGTCATTGGGCTAAAACATTAATCCTTGTCTTCTTAGTTATCCATTCTAAATTATATTCTTTTCAGACTTGAAATAAGCCATTAACCCCAATAGTAGTTAGCAAGAATTAATTCTGTCCTAAATATCATTTCCTAATTAGCTCTGCCCATCTAAACCTACTAAGGAGAGCAATTCTGAGTTGAGTACCTTTAGTAAGAATGGCCCTGTCATACAGAGCCACGTACAAGGCACCCTGAGCTGCACTATGGGATCTGCCGAGGCTGCCCACGTGAGTGCTGAACGTGGATGAACATTAGGAAGCCAGACACATTTACAGAGCAGGAAGAGCTTCTGTTCTTCCTTAACTTCATCCTGCCATGATGGTCCTGATCTGTAGTGCTGTATGGCAGAAACGCAAGGAGGTCTTGGGAGATGACAGTGATGTCAGTAAACATTTCCCCACCCACATAACTCGACAAGTTAGTACATGAGCCACATGTAAACTGCAGTGACAGTTAGCTGCAAGCAACAAAAACTATATCGATGACTCAAATTATTGGTAATCATGAGTTTAAAAATTTTAGGAAATCACGTCTGCTACTCTATGTACATTGTAAAGTGAGTATGCAAAGAAGAATATTTTATTTAGAAGTGCAAAAGGTCTAACAAGTGATACATTCAAAGACTGGTAAATAAACATAAAGTGTTCATTATTGCATAAAGTGCTTATTATTATAAGTGATATTAAACATACTATTTATAAAGGGAAGGGATTAAATAAACATGAGTAACATTAGCAATCACATCTCTAAAAATCAATAGCTCTAAAATTTCCTCTGAAAATTAAAAAGTCACAAATATGAGGTATTTACTTAAAAATCAACTAAACTATTTATTAGTAATTTTACCTGTATTTTAGATATCTATAATTTGAGGAAAAATATTATTTTATGAATAATATCTGTTCTGTCATCTAAAATTAATCGTTTATAGCTTGGAATCAGTGTCTCTATTCCCACAGCACAGGACATTTAAAAATATAATAAAGCACACAAACAAAATTATGTAAGCATATAGTTGGTTGAAGAGGAATATAGTCAGTTGTGTAAGAAATTTAGTTGGAATTCTAGAAGATCCTAACTTGCATCTATCTTGAACATCGAATATGTGTGGTACAGTTAATCCACCTATTTTGTGAGTTCCATTGTGTGTGGGAAGGATAAGGGGGGTTGATGATCAGGTTGTCAGTCACGAAAGGACAGGGTAAGAATGGAAACCACAGAGTAAAATCTGGGAGACGTGAGAATTTACATCCACTTATCCTGAGCTGTCAATCTCAGGGGCACTGTACACACACACACACTCATTTAAGGAAGAAATTATTTTTAGCCCAAGAAAGCAGAAAAATACCTTAGAATAAGGTAGAACTTTAAAAAGAGTGACGAGAATGAGGCCAGGCACAATTAGGGCCTTTGGGAATGGACCGTGGGATGCCATGGCACAATGTCAAGCCCTCCTTGTGGTAATAGTGGCACTACCCTTGCATCATTAGCCTCATACCTAGTCATATTCTGTATACAAAGTGTAAGAGAAGAAAGTCAATTAGGGTTCCATAATAAACAATGACAGGACAATGTGAAAAGTTCAGATGCATAGGTCTCTGCTGGGAGCCATTAGCCAAGTAGGTATGACAATTTCCTTGCCAGCGTACCCCATGTTGCTTAGTGGAAGGACTCGTGGAAATAGGACATTTTACAGTGACATTGCATGTAGGTGACCTTGCTCAAGGACCAGGGCGGATCCGGGTTTAGGGTGTTCCCGGTTTATAATCCAGGTTTAGGGCGTTCCCGGTTTAGGTTCCAGGTTTAAGGTTTAAGGTTATTCCTGCTGGGAATAGGGCGTATCCTGCTGCCTGAGTTCCCTTTGAGTTCTCACGGGATTCAGACAGTATTTTTTGGGAGACAGAAGCCGAGTGGGGCTGAATTTGGGCAGAGAACGTGGATTTCCCCAGAACGTGATTGTAGACGGCTGGTGTGAGTTCGGGAACAAAGAGTTGCTGTTTGAATCTACAAGCTGTGTGGTGGCTCGTGATTTTGTGCCCAGCCAGACTGCGGCAGGTCTCAAAGTTATTCATGATGTTATTAAAAATAAATAAATTCTGGGGGAGGAAATAATTATTTAGCCTTAAGAAAAACATGCACTGAAGAAACAGTGCTGTCCAGTTAGTATATTGTCTATCCTCTATCATCTATACTAGGTACCTTTAAGATGCACAGCAAAGATAATGTGTATACAACCGGTATGTATAACATGTGACTGATAGCTTTTTCATTGCTATGACCAAAAGACCTCACAAGAACAACTTAGAGGAGGAAAAGTCTGTTTGGGGCTCACTCTTTCAGAGGTTCCGTGCATCATCAGCCAGCTCCATTGATCTATGCCTGAGGGGTGAGGCAGGACATCATGGTGGGAGGGTGTGGGGAAGGAAGGCTGCTCAGCTCATGATAGCCAAGAGGGAAAGAGAGAAGCCAGAGATAAAGCATATCCTTCCTCCAGCCACACTCCGTTTGCCTATAGTTACCACCCAGTAGTCCTTTCAAATTATTAATCCATTAAGTGGATTAATCCACTGATGAGGTTACAGCTCTCACAACATAACAACTGTACCTCAATTTCTGCATTGCCTAACGCATGAGCTTCTCAGGGGTCATTAAAGATCCAAACCATAACCATACCATACTATATACACATGATATATACATACAGTATCTATGTTTAGAGAAGGCAAAAAGTATTTTGAAATTGACCAGATACATTAAGCTAAGAAATGGTAGAACCGTTTCATTTCTATATATCTTTAAAATAGGACAGATTCTTGTTTATCTGCTGTCGGCATGGATGTGTTCTGAGGCAACAGAAGGGCAGGGGTGATCCCTTAACATGCTCTTTATTTCTCTGAACCTATAATTCTCTGATTATACTTTCCTTTTAGTAGAGCAAGTCAATAAAACTCTTCATAAATAAAAGCAAGCTTTCCTCCCTGCATACTTTGGTTCAATTGAGAAACATAACTGCAAACTCAATATTCTTCTTCGTAATTTTTTAGAAATAAAAAGAAAATCAATATCAAGAAGAGTGGAATTTTGACTAGTTCCAAACACCATAACCAGTTATTTATGAAGAACAGCTCTCTGACGTAGAGCGCCCTGAAGCCTGATTGTTGGGCCTTGAGTCATTAGTGTGTGACAGATGGATTTCTTCTCTTCTGTACTCCCAGCGTGGAAGCCACATGAATCTCTTCTGGAGGTCAGAGGGAGAAGGACAAGGATGTGGCTTGGGTGGTAGTGGAGTCAGTTCCCTGACCTTCTGACACGTCTGAGGATCTGTTTCCTGGGCCGGTGCGAGGAAGTGGTCTCACATGAGCTTGACACATGAAGTATGAAAGAACCCTGCAGAGGGCACATGGCTCGCTGCCTCCAAAACCTACCTCCTCCTTCCCAACTGCCATGCCGACTAATTACACCCAGATTCAACAAAACTACGGCATATTGGTGACTAATCTGTGATTGTATTTTATGATTTGTGGAAGGTCCTGGTGGCGCTATGATATCAGTTTACCATTTTACTCTATCAGCCAGGACACTTAGTCTTTGTGACACATTATCATGGCCTGACCCCTCCCCAAGTTATTGCCAGGTCACTGTTTATCCTCTACAGATAAACCTACCTTCCTGTCTCCTCCAGACTCTCTGCTTTTCCAGGATCACTTGGCGACCTCCACGTAATTAACAGGTACTGAACCATCATTTGCAGATTGGTAGAAAGAACATTTCTGTGGGATATGAAATTACATAAGATGCACATTTCAAGCTTCAGATTTGACACTTTCGAGAGATAGGTCTATGTACTGACTTTTTTAAAAAAATCATTCAAGTTTCCAGCATTTCCTTCACCTCTTTCCAGTTCATCTTGTTATTTTCCATTCTCATTCTGGCATTTCCCTTTCCAGTTTTAGTCACAAATTTCTGTACTTAACTAATCATGTTCCTCATACAGCGATGTGTAAAAGACATGAGCCATCTGGCACTAAACAAAGCAGCCAGTGTCATTCCACCTGGGGCTGCTGACCTCTCACTTCTCTGTCTTCCCCGTTATCTCACATGACTGAATCTTGTCTGTTTTATTACTCTCAAAATAAACAGCTTCCTTTATTGGTCAAGTATGATATTTTGATTCTACTCTTGTTTTCTGCCTCTGTCTTCATCAATTTCTCCTGTTCGCGTCCTGAGGATGATTTTACTGCTCTTTTCAGTTTCCTGGATTGACAATGCTTCGCACATTCTCATACTCCCTTATTTCTTTACAAATGAACTTTTCCTGGGAGCTTTTCTCTGAACGCCAATTTAGTTTCACTGTGTCAATGGGTTATATCATTCAGTTCTGAGTAACTTTCAATTTTTATTTTTTTGTTATTGATTAATTTTTGTTATATATAAAATCAGGGTGCATTCTGACATAATCACAAAGCAGGGGATGTAATTGCTCCAATTCAGTTCCAGCACTCCCCTCCCTCACCTCTACTGATGTTTTTGTGATTTACTTATACTTTTTTTAAAAAATTAGTGTCTTGTGCATGTACTTGATGTTGGAATTCGCCGTGGCCTACTCGTGTGTGTACAGATGAGATTCAGGCTGATCCACTCCACTGTTCTTCCCTTTTCCATCCTTCCTTCCTCCCCTCAATTCCCTTCATCTATTCTACTTACCTTTCCTCTATTTTAATGAAATTCATGCTCCCCTTTTCTTCTTTCTTTCTTTCTTTCTTCTTCTCCCCACCCCTCTTATTTTGAATTAGCTTCCACATATCAGAGCAAACATTCAACTTTTGACTTTCTGGACTGGCTTATTTAACTTAGCACAATAATCTCCAGTTCCATCCACTTACCTGCAAATGCCATAATTTCATTCTTCTTTAAGGCTGAGCAATATTCCATTATGTATTCATACCACATTTCTTTATCCATTCATCTGTTGAAGGGCATCAGGTTGGTTCCATATTTTATCTTTTGTGAATTGTGCTGCTATAAACATTGATGTGGCTGGGTCAGTGTAGAATGCTCATTTTAAGTCCTTTGGGTATAAACTGAAGAAAGGGATAACTGGGTCAAATGGTGGGTCCATTCCAAGTTTTTTGAGGAATCTCCATACTGATTTCCAGATTGGTTGCACCAGTCTTCAGCCCCACCAGCAATCTATGAGTGTACCTTTCTCCCATCCTTGCCAACATTTATTGTTACTTGTATTCTTTATTTATTTATTTTAATTAGGTATAAATGATAGCAGAATGAATTTAATTCACTGTACACAATTGCAGCACAATTTTTCATTTCTATGGTTGTACACTATGTAGTGTTGCACCACGTGTGCAGTCATACATACACCTAGGGTAAGGATGCATCTCATTCCACCATCTTTTTCTATCCCCATGTCCCTTCCCCCACTCCCTCCCCTTTGCCCCATCAAAGTTGCTACATTTTTCCCACGTCCATTATGGATCAACATCCACTTATTAGATAGAATATTCAGCCTTTGGTTTTGGGGATTGGCTTATTTCACTTGGCATGATATTCTCCAACTACATCCATTTACCTGCTAATGCCAGAATTTTATTCTCTTTTAATGCTGAGCACTCTGCAGATTCAATGTGATTTTAATTAAAATCTCATCATCATTTCTTATAGAAATAGAAAAGGCATTCATGAAATTCATTTGGAAAAATAAGAGTCCCAGAGTATCCAAAGCAACCTTTAGCAAGAAGAGTGAAGCAGGAGGCATCACAATACGATACCTTAAACTATACTACAAAACTTATAATAACAAAAATGCCATGGTATCGGCACCAAAATAGACATGTAGATCAATGGTACAGAAATGGAAGGCACAGAGTCAAACCCACATAAATACAGTTATCTCATACTAGAGAAAGTCTCCTAAAACATACATTGGAGTAAAGATAGCCTTTTTAACAAATGGTGTTGGGAGGAATAAAAACCCATATGCAGCAAAAGGAAAATAAACCCCTGTCTCTCATCATGCACAAAACTCAACCCAAAGAGGATGAAGGACCTAAGAATTAGACCAGAGACCCTGCACCTAATAGAGGAAAAAGTAGGCCCAAATCTTCATCACGTCAGATTAAGCCCCAACTTCCTAAACAAGACTCTAAGGTGCAAGAAATAAAATCATGAATTAATAAATGGGATGGACTCAAACTAAAAATCTTCTTCACAGCAAAAGAAATAATCAATGAGGTGAAGAGAGAGCCTACATCTTGGGAACAAATTTTTGCTACACACATGTCAGATAGAGCAATGATCTCCAGGATATATAAAGAAATCAAAAAACGTAACACTCAAAAACCTAACAAATCCAATCAATAAATGGGCTAAGGAACTGAACAGACACTTCTCAGAATAAAATATACATTTGATTAACAAATATATGAAAAATGTTCTGCATCTCTAGTAATTAGAGAAATGCAAATCAAAACTACTGTAAGATTTCATCTCATGCCAGTCAGAAAGGCAGTTATCAAGAATACAGACAATAACCGTTGGCGGGGATGTTGGGGGAAAGGCACATTCATACATTGCTGGTGGGGCTGCAAATTGGTGCAACCAATATGGAAAGCAGTTACTTGTATTCTTGATAATTGCCATTCTGACTAGCATGAACGAAATCTTAGTATGGTTTTAATTTGCATTTTGCTAATTGCTAGAGATGTGGAACATTTTTTCATATAATATCATATGATTTGATGACCAATCAGTAGTATTCTCTGAAGTGCCTGTTCAGTTCCATTGCCCATTTATTGATTAGGTTATTGTTTTGATTTTTTTCCTTTTTTTTTGGTGTTAAGGTTTTTGAGTTCCTATCATATCCTAGAGATTAATAGTTTATCAGAGGATCAGCTGGCAAAGTCTTTTCTCCTATTCTGTAGGCACTCTCTTTATGTTCTTGACTCTTTCCTTTGCTGTGAAGAAACTTTTTAGTTTGATATCATCCAATTTTAAATTTTTTTTATTTGTCCTGATTAGTTACACATAATTCTTGTACATGATGTAGAATTACATTGGTCCTGTGATCATATACACACGTAGGACAGTGATGTTTTATTTATTCTACTGTCTTTCCTATTCTTGATTTTACTTCCTGCACTCTAAGAGTTTTATTGAGGAAGTTGGTTCCTAAGGGGACACGATGGAGATTTGGTCCTACATTTTCTTCTAGCAGGTGCAGGGTCTCTGGTCTACACCTGGGTCCTTGATCGTGTAGGTGATAAGTTCCCATAAGGTATGTCCTGGTGTTTTCTGAGAGCACTTGGAAGCTTTGGTCTTCTCTTCACTTCTGGGACATCCTTTCCCACAAATTCTCTTCCTCTTATATCCCCAAATTCTCCCAGCACCTCCTTCCTGAAGCCACGCTAGACAGATGTTAGAAGCTCTGAGTCTTTCCATTGTGTCTTTTGGCTTCCTCATAAACAAATGTGTTTAATGCTCAATCACAAGAAGATTGTTTGTGACTCGCAGGACAGTTTGGGGATGGCTGTTCACCATGGTGCTATATAGATTCTAGGAGGTCTGCTATATGCCATATATGGCTTCAAGGGAAATTTTGTTGCATCTCTCTTATTAGCTGGGAAGGTAGGGAGTCCATGGAAACTAGTCTGGAATTTTCTCAAAAAAAAATTAAAAATAGAACTACCATATAATCCAACTATACCAGTATGAGTATGTATCTGAAGGGATTCAAGTCAACATACTCCAGAGATACACCCTGTATTTTATGGCACAATTCACAGCAGCCAAGTAATGCAGTCAGCCAGGTGCCCATCAGTGGAAGAAGGGATAAATAGAGTGTAGTGTATATGCATAATGGAGTACTATTCAGCCATAAAGAAGAGCAAAGCCATGTAGTTTGCAGGAGGACAGACGGAACTGGATATCATAATACTATGCAAGACAAGACTCCAAAAGCCAGCTATTGCCCATTTCCCCTCTGATGTGGAATCCTGAGGAAAAGATGTTATCAAAGTAAAAGCAAAAACATGAGGGAAGACAAAGAGGCTGGGGTGGAGAGAGGGGAGGTAGACAGGATCAAAATATGTTATCTGCATGTGCTCATATGCCCAAGGGACGCCACTGTTCTGCAAAATTAAAGTGTGTTAATGGCATGTGTTCACATAAAGGGAAGGACGGTGAACAGCATGAGGAACACTCACAGGACCTCCTGGGGGCAGAGCTGCAGGTCCACCCCACTGCTGAGCCAGTGTTCCTGTCCAGACCCAACCCAAAGGAGGCTGGGGAGATATCCAAATGTGTGCTCTGGAAGAAAATAAGAGCGCAGGTTCAGTGGACATTGGACAGTCACTGCCAGGGGTTGCTTTGAGTAAAAAGAAGTGCTAAGAAAGGCTACCTCAAGGTAAGCCACAGTTTGTCAGATGACAGCTTCACGGACAAGAAAATATAGTACGTATAAGTCTATGCTTGGCTCTAGGAGGAAGCTACCTGATCTGAATGCTGGAGCCTCGTTCTCCCCATTAAGCTCAGCCCAACTCCCTCAAAAGAAGGCTCTTCTCGATTCCCATGGGACCAGGCAGGTGTAAGATCATGAGACACTGGACAGGTGAGTTCAGATCTGTGACTCTGACACTACCGCAAAGTGCCACAAAACAGGTGGCTGAAAACAACCGTGGAAACGTTCTCTGGCAGCTCCTGAGGCCAGCAGGCACAGATGCCCTGCAAGCTCCTGGGAGCCCTTCCTGTGTCCTGCACCCCAGGTGTTCCTTGGCTTCTGCTGTGTCACTCAAGTCCCCACTCCCCCCCACACACACATGACTGCTTTCCCCGCGTGTCTGGGCCTTCACATGCAGTCTCCTGGGTCACTGTGCCAAAATCTCCTCCTTATAAGGAGAGCAGAACATTAGTTTGGGGCCCATTCTAATGGCACATCTTAACTTGGTGATACCTGCAATGACTATTTCCCAATAAGGTCACATTTGCAGGTCTCTTCGAGCAGGATTTCAACACACCTTTGTTGAGCATAGGATCCAGTCCACAACCGAGTGCAGATGGGGAGAGCTCTGCTTTCAGAGAACTATCAGGAATGCATCTGAAGCCTTTCCCTTGCTGAGCTCCAGCTAGGAACTGCACCTTCAGCCCAACAGATCTCCACAGGGAGAACAAAGCCGCCTCGTGGGCCCCGCTGCAGAGCCCACAGGGTCTGCAGTCTTCCTCTGTCTCCTGGTCTTCTTTCAGTCTCCTGGCTGCCTCCCTGCTTTGCATTATCAACAAATGTCATTTTACGAGGAGAATGTACCAAGCTACAATCTCTGTTCCCCCAGGACCTTTCTTCCTTCCTTCATGGCTCTTATCTAATTGTGTCACTAGGAGACAGACAAGATCGTTAGCTTTTGACTCGGCTATGACCGGCCAATTCTGTTCCCTGCTTTCCCAGCAACCATCGCCCCGGCCTCTAAATCTGCCAAGTCAAACAAGGGCCCAAGCGCGCTGGCCCTCTGCTCTGTGTTTTATGGCCGTGAGGGCACCATAAGGAAGCGGAGCGCAGCCAGGAGGAATGATGGCCGGCCCCGCGTCTGATCGGCAGAGCAGCTAGTGGTTGGGAGGCACATCACTGGATTTACTCCTCCTAAGCCTGACTTTCCAGGAAAGGGAGACTTCTGACCTGAGAGGTCTGCCCTTCACGCGCGTGGCAGAAAGCGAGCAGCTGCGCTACCTTTACAGGCTGTGAAGCCCAGTCCCCAGCAATTAGTGGTGATGGTGCTGCCGGCAGGTCTCTCCACTTTGTGACCCTGTGTTGGTAGAGGGCGACTGAGCTCCATCTTTGGTGGACACAGGCATTTGCTGGAATCGAATCATCCACTTTTACTTCTGTTTCATTTACTTGTGCATCTAGTGTCTTTATTATGGCAAGGGCTACTGGCTTTCTGTTTTTGGTAGTGACATGGAAAGTCATTTAAACATACATTTATTAAAAGAAGACAGTCAATTTTGTTAAAAAGTAAGATAATGAAATAAACCCGAGTAGGCACAGTAAGAGTGCCTGGGTGTTAGAAAACGTGTGACCAGGAAAACCTGAGGACGTAGGGAGGCAGAGTCAGACATCATGGAAGTGATAAGATTGGAACCTCAACTTAGATGTTCTGGGCCGACAGAAGGCATAGCGATAAAGGGAGGTCCCGGGTCCCAGCCTCCCTCTGAGGAGCTGGGTGGCCTTGGGCAGTTTGCTTAGCTCCCCGTGGGTCAGCGACATCACTATAAAACGAGTTGGCAACAAGGGCACTCACCCTCTAGATGAGCTGAAAGGCTTATTCCACAACATGGAAGGCATGGCCTGGACACAGGGACCCCAGGGACCCTCCCTGCAATTATCTGTCTGAGTGTGCATACAATCCAGGGAATGGATGCTGAAGATGCTAACGGAATGCCACCATTAGTCGGCTTGTCACAATACGTTACCACTTTGTGTGAAATCTCTTGTAGTTTTCTTTTGGAACTTAGTGGGAATTCCTACACTCTGCTTGGCCTTGGTCTGAGATAGCTGAAAGTCACCTTGATATGGTGAGTCATTGTTTTAGTCAGTGTTTTGCAGTTGCAACAAAAGGACCTGACAAGAATAATTAGAGGAGGAAAAGTTTATTGGGGGGCTCATAGGTTCAGAGGTGTCAGTCCCCAGATGGAAGACCCCATTCTTTGGGTCGTGGTGAGGCAGAACATCATGGTGGAAGGGTGTGACAGAGAAAAGAGCTGGGGATATGGTCCCAAGAAGCAGAGAGAGAGAGAGAGAGAGAGAGAGAGAGAGAGAGAGAGAGAGAGAGAGGGAGAGAGAGACTCACTTCACCATGACAAAATATTTACCCCAAGACACGTCCCCGTGACCAGCTCCTCCAGCCATACCTACTTCCTATCAGAATGACCAGTTATTCCCCACCAGGGGATCAATGCACTGATTAGGTTAAGACTTGCATAACCCAATCCTTTTGCCTCTAAACTTCCTTGCCTTGTGTTACACATGAGCTTTTGTGGGACACTTGATATCTAGACCTTAACAGTCACAAAGGGAAAATGTCCGTTTTAGCACATTTCTGTTGGTGTACTTTTAATGATGCACCCTGTTGAAAAGCTTGCGACCTTCCCGAGTTGGGACCCCATGGCCTATCCAGGTCGCATGACACTTAGTGCTCTGAGGCTCACAGCAGACAAACCCCACACTCAGAGACTCTCATTACCAAACTGCCCTGGAGTGTTAGAAGGAGCTTATTCTCATTAAAACAAAACAAGACAAACCCCATGAGGTTCACCAGAAGGGAGCCCTGGAGAGAGTCTGGGAAGTTTTTCTGTCTGGCGATATTCAGAGGTTTCAGGATACTGGAATTTAGAATATCAAATATTGCAGAAAACAGAAAATTAAAGGAAAGGATTGTTTACTTCAGAGAAGAGGGAGGAAGTATTTTAACTCTACTATGCCAAATTAGGCGCTTGTCACAATATGTTCCTGGCACTAGTTTTCAATCACAGGAAACTCGATGCACTTGGCCTTGCAGCCGCCAGGACTTAAGAAAAGACACCTGTTGTTGTCTTCCGCCTTCAGCACTCTTCCTCTCTCATGCTGGGGAGCATCGGGTGTCTTTCTGTCAGATGGCACCCAGGAGGAAGGTGGAGGGAAACGGGAACATGCAGACCACCTTGGACTTAGGCAGAGCCTGTGTGGGGAGCGTGGAGATGTGATAAGCACCTGGAGACGGGCGAGATGCCACCGTGGGCCTGTCGGTCTCACAGGGCGTCTGCTGCTTTGGGAACTGGCCCCAAATGCACACCAGCTAATGCAATCATATTTCTATCATCTAGCCTGATATTAACAATGCCTCAGGAGATCCTCTTTAAGGATGGGGAGAAAACATAGTAATTGTTCAGAAAGAAAAACCCCACTAAATTGTTTTTGAAAAAAAAAATTATAAGGAACTTGCAATGAAGAAAAGTACCAAGACAGCAAAATAAAATTTGATTCCAACTCCCACACTGAGAAATACCCATCAATGATGACGTCAGCGTCATCTCAGGTTTCGGTGTCCGTGGAGAACCCCGGGGAGCAGGGGCAGAAACAGACAGACCAAAGTAAATGGGCTTTTGTGATCACTCGTCTACCCCTTTTCCAAACTGTACTTCATTGAATTAATGGAAATTTAAAAAAAAAAAAAACAGTGTCTTAACATCTGTTTAAGTCAACTTCATCTCATGTAAGTTTTTCAAAATAGTGTTTGTTATTCTTGGGTGTTTACGGTTTTGTAAGAATTTTGTGGTTTTACTTATGGAGTGAATGATTATAACATGGAGTTTTTCTCTTCAGTAATATTATATTCCTGGTTCTTTGTTTAGTTCATTTGTCCTTTGGCAAAATTCAGTAGTCTTTTCCATAAAGTGTATGTATTTTGTCAAGTACCTTCTTGAATGTATTTGTTGCTGCCATTTCACATATTTTTTTTCCTATTATACGTATATGTATGTATGTATAGACAAAAAGGTAAAATAGATGCACGTATCGCAATAAAACACACTATGTATACTGTATATTTTATCATTGTTTTCATTCCTCTGCTTTCCCCCGTTACATATCTAACTGGTGAGTTCTGTGGTGCTGGTGTTTATGATTCATCTCATACTCGTCTCCTGCTGAAGGGCTTAGTTTACCTGGCAGTGCCCAGTGTTCCCAATGGATGGCAGCTATCCAGGTCAGGCTCCTTGCTTTTAGTCCTCACCTAGTTTTTCTAATCATATTGTATATTATGTTACATATTGGAATTTCCTACAAGGCAGAGTAAAAACAAACTTTTCCTGTTCTGTATTTTAATAGAAATTCTCCCAATTCAGAATGATTTTTTTTACATAAACTTTTGATCAAGTAATTCCACTCTTCAACTTTGTTGAGGTAAAATTTTTTGAAAATCAAGAGTGAGTCTTGAATCAGCCCGACATTTTCCATTGGCGTGCTCACTGGGTGGATGTTGCTGCGTGTTGCTGGGGTGAGTTTGATGGACAGATCCTCCACTGCTCTCCATGCTCCTTTACTTGAGATGAATCCTCATTCTTTTAAAGACACTTTCATAATTACAGGGTTGGATCCAGTTTCTCCATTTATGTTTAGAATTCGTTATCTTCTTCATAGTATTTATGGTATGTAATTTTCTTTTCCTGCCCAGTTCTTGCTCAGAACTACACTCCCGTTTGCATTAGGCTCCTAAAATGAGCTTTGACGCTCCTTTGTAGAACAGTTTGTCTTGAGAGGACTCCCATGGGGAAGGTACACAGTCATACCCCGTGGTCCTGATAACCTTTTGGGATGAGAGATCAAGTTAAGATAAAACAGATGTTTCACTCTTTATTCCAAATGTTTCTTTAATGGCGATTGGGTTAACTAAACAACATCATCCCCTTAAATCTTTTTAATTTTTAATTTTTTTTTTTTTTTTTTTTGCTTTTTAGAAGATTATCTGTTCGGTATGTAATTGCCTGTTACTCCATCACTACAGATCTAAGTGCCCGGCGGGGCACCACCAGCTGAATACTGTCCACTCGTGTGCCGCTGTGGCCTTCCACAGGGTCCTCACGGTCACCTGTCTTGTCTTTGTCTCCATCACTCTTGTTAACTGTGTGTCCATTTTATGGTCTTAAAAAAAATGCATTTTCCTTTTAAATATTTCTCTTGTTTAACCTCTTGCTTCCTGTGCTACAGGTTCTGTATTATCTTAAGTTCTTTCTTCCATCTTCTGGTTTAATTTGGTGTTTTTTTTTTTCTCAATTTCCTCAGAGAGAACACATACAACCTTGATTTATCGTCTTGCCTGTTTCATGATTTTTCAATATTTCAGGCTTTGTTTCCTTCTACGTCTGTCTTCAGTTTCAGTGTGTGGTTTCACAGGAGTGGTGTCCTGCCATTCAGATTAAAATACTTCTTTAACCTTCCTTCATGACTTTGATGAGCACATTACTGCTTCATTTCCAAGTATGTAAATGCCCCGGCCATCTTTTTTGTGACATGAAGTCAACTCCAGTGGAGGCAGAGAGGTAGGAGTCCAGTTTATTCCTTGGTCTATAGATGTCGACTTGTCCCAGCATCGTCTGTTGACAACATTATTCTTTTGCAATCAAACTGCCTTCATATTTTTGCCAAAATGAACTGTTAGCAAATGCTGAATGATCTTTCAATTTCCTTCCTTTAACCTTTATATATCTATATATCCTCAGGACTGTCCAACTCTTGATTACTCTGGTTATGTAGTAAGTTTTAAAACAGATAAAAATGAGTTCTCCCAACTCTGTTCTTCAAGATTAGTTTATTCATTCTGATCTTTTACATTTCTATACAAATTTTAGGGTCAGCTGGCCAATTTCTGCAATAAAGCCTCCTGAAATTTATTTTGATATTGAATCAGTAGATCACCTTAGGGAGATTTGCCAGTATAAGAAGAAGTCATGGGATCCACTCATGAACAGGCCTCTTTCCATTTATTTAGGGCTTCTTTATTTCTTTTAACAATGTTTCATATTTCTCAGGGTACAAGTTTTATGCTTATTTTGTCACATTTACTCGTAGATATTTTATCATTTTTGTTGCTGTTTTAAATGGAATTATTTCCATAATTTCACTTTAGGCTTGTTGGTTGATAGGGAAATGGACTGAACAATTCTGTCCCTTTGAAATGTCTGTATTAAAATTTTAAGGCTGGGCACAGTGGCACACACCTGTAATCCCAGCAGCTCAGGAGGCTGAGGAAAGAGGACCACAAGTTCAAAGCCAGCCTCAGCAAAAGCAAGGCACTGAGCAACTCATTGATAAATAAAATACAAAACATGGCTAAGGATGTGGCTCAGTGGTCAAGTGCCCCTGAGTTCAATCCCTGGTGTCAAAAAAGAAAAAGAAAGAAAAAAAATTGCATGGCATCGGGAGGTGAGGCTTGGCGGTCATTAGCTTATAAGGTGGAGCTCTCCTGAGTGGGGTTGGTGCCCTTATGAGAGGAATCCCAGAGAACTCTGCTGCCCTCTTTCCACACGGGAGAAGTCAGCTGTCTGCAGCCTGCAAGAGGGCCCTTACCAGAAGCCAACCACCTGGCACCCGGAAGTTGAACCTCCAGACTCTGGAACAGTGAGAAATAAATGCTTGCTGTTTAATCTACCCAGCCCTTGGTAATTTCTTAGCAGTCCAAATTAAGACAGTGTAGAACTCCAGCTGGTTTTGGTATCTTGATCTTGTGTACTGAAACCTTGACACCCTGTTTATTAAAGCTAACAGTGGATGAAGGGATTTTCATGGATTCCTCAGGACTGCGTATACACAAAACTATGCATCAGATAGAAATTCTACAGAAATAGTTTTCCTTCTTCCTCTCTGCTCTGCATGCCTTTCATTTCTTCTTCTTGTATGATTTTCCTAGCTGGAACCCCAAGAAAAACGATGATGTGACATGGCAAGGATCCAATGTGTTTTCCTTTTTCCTGACCTTAGAAGGGGAAAGTTCCATCTTCAACCCTTGAGTGTGGTTGGAGTGGTGAGTTTTCCATAACTGCCCTGTATCAGGGAAGCCAAGCTCCCTGACATTCCCACCTTGTTGAGTGTTCTCGTTATAGAGGGTGTTTCTTCTTATAAGCTGCTTTTCCATGTCTGGTGAGAACAGAATGCATCTTCTATCCTTTATGCAACAAATGTGGTACCAGCAAGCCATCTGGTCTATTGAAAGCGTGGCTCTGTTAGAAACAAGGTAATAGCTCTCCTTTCAGAAATTTAGGAGGCAGCTCTAATTTACTCTACATCATCTTTGGGATCATTCTCCTCTTGTTCTGAAAAATAGTGCAATTTTGTAGCTGAATAGCTCTGTGGTTCCATTCTGTAAAGTCTGAGATGCATGACAGTCCATCTGCATTCCTTCCCCTGTCCTTCCTGTTAGCACAAGCAGGTGGTCACCCTGCTGGGGTGACAGATGAAGCCCACAACTCACGCTCCTGCCTGAGTGACAGATGCTGAACCAACCTTGCATTCCCAAGACACAGCTCACTGGTCATGTTATGCTGTTCCAGGTTTGCTAGCATTTGATCCTGACTTTTGCATCTCTATTCTCAAGAGATCATGGTCTGTAGATCATGGTCTGAGGTCTGTTGCCTTGAGTTCCTTGCTTGTTTTGGTCTCATGATGATTTTGGCCTCACAGAATCAGTTGGAAGAATACATTTTGCTTCTTAATTTTTGAAATAGTTGGTAAAAAATTGGCACGAAGTCTTCTTTAAACATCTGGTAGAATTCCCTGTGGAAGCCATCTGTGCTTTTTTCTAAAAAAAAAAAAAAAAAAAATTATAGGTGCATAAAATTCTTGCCTTTCTTTGTGGGGAGTCTTTACTTATGATCCAGTCTCTTGTTATGGGTCTATTAACATTTAGAATCTCTCTGGAGTCAGTGTTGGTAGTACATGACTTGGAAATATTTTTATCTTATCTAGCCTAATTTGTTATTGTATATCTGTATATGGTATCTCTTTCCAATTGGTGCATTTCTGTAAGGAGTTAGTGAGCACTTCCATTCCTGGCATTGGTACAAGTTTTCTCAGGGGAGTCTAGATAATGTTGTTTTTTTTTTCTTTCATGATGTTTGCTTTTATATTATGTGTTCCACTAATTCCTGCTCTAATCTTTAATATTTCTTTCCTATTCCTTGCTTTAGGTGTAGTTGTTCTTCTTTCCCTAGTGTATAAATAGGAATTTTTATCAATGGCTTGAGATCTTTCTTATTTTTATAAATCTAGGGTTTTCTACCTATAAATTTGCTTGTAAGCATAGCCTTAGCTGCACCCATCTGTTCAGGGATGTCCAGCACTTTCCTTTATTCGTGTACTTCTCCTTTCCTTCTTTCTTCTGAATTAAGTGTATATTTTAGGGCAATAACTTAATCCCTTTAATGATATGATTTGTGACAATATTTTTCAGTTATTTTCTTAGTGGTTGCTTTATGGCTCATGGTATGCAAATAAATTGATCAGACTTTACTTCAGATTTTTACTAACTTAATTCCAGAAATGTGTGTGTGTGTGTGTGTGTGTGTGTGTGTGTGAGAGAGAGAGAGAGAGAGAGAGAGAGAGAGAGAGAGAGAGAGAGAGATTGATTTCCTGTCTTTTAAAGAAGCCAAAGGAAGAAAGCTGAGAACAGATGTATTTGAAGAGTTGGTAAATGCGAGAGTCAAAGGTGGTCCCTGTACGGCTTACTTCTTCATGGTGGACTGGAGCTCAGAAGCCCTTCTGTATGTGAATTTTCTTGTAGAGGGCCTTTTCTGCATAGCCCTCAAAACCATGTCTATTGCCTGCTACTGACAGACAAAGTGTGTCTTGGCACTGTAAGGACTGAAGCCACATGGCCCTGTGGCTTTTGCTGACCCAAGAATCGTCATGCTACTGAGAAATATCATCTAGACAAGAGTCCCCTCCCCAGCTTTCTGGCATGGAAGGTCCTATGCTCTGAGGGACTTCTTCCAAGCCATCTTCTCAAAGCTGCCCCTAAATAAGGCTCAAAGTGCTCTACCGCCACCTGGTGGCCACACATTTTTCTTGCCCCTATAACTCTCTTGAGTCTGTTTTGGCCTTCATGTTTACCTCTTTGGTTTTCTTCATTTCTTTCCCCTTTGTTTTTAAGATGACATTTGGTGGGGTTTTTTATTCAAATATATCTGGTTGTAACCACCTCCACTGTCTAATATTCTAATTCTATGTCATAAATGCCTTACTACAGCTATATAAATGTTGATAACTATCAGTATTAGTTAAGAGAGGGTAGGAAAAGAATTGTAAAATTGTTTTGACTTTCATGAGTCCATGCTTATTTTTACTGTGGATCTACGGATTCTTTCATGAGGAGGATTCAAATTAGTATATAAGATTAATTGCTTTCAGCCTGAAGAATTTTTAAAAATATATTTGTTGAGACCTGACTTGTTCCTTTATCTGAGCCAATTAAATTTTGGGTGGATGCCAGGGTTGTAGTTGGGGAAAGTCTAAGAGGCTTCTTCTGACCCCATACAGGACCTTCTTAGCTTCTCTACCTGCTTCTCCTATACTGGGTCATCTATTCTGGCTGGTCTATGGCTTGGTGTCTTGTTCTCCAAGAGCCACAAGCTTATATAATTTCTCCCAGCTACAACTCTGTCATTTTTAAGAGCAGCCATCAGCTAGAACTTCCCTATTCTTTGTTCTGACGATGTCTGTCCCCTTAGATGTCCTAATAGTCTGCCTTTATCTGTGGGAAAACCCACCGAGACCCTTCAGGCTTCAGAGATTGGGCAAGGACTCTCATGAGGCTCACTTGTCCTGGGGTGATGCTTCTGCTTTAGAGGCAGGTCAGTTGGCAGAGCGGGGAGCCTCTGGTCCTCTGGGCTTACCTCTCCTGCTGTAGAAGAGCCACCAGGAGCAGGCTAGTGAGGGAACTCAGGAGCTGCATCCATATGCCATGCCTGGAGCCTGGCTCTGCCTGCAGGTGGGGCTGGGTGAAGGAGGGCAATGCACACTTCTCATCTACTCTGGCTTGGAACAGAGTTTCTGCAACACTGACCCACAGGGATGGAGAGCTGTTATTGATGTGCAATTCCTCGGGGGTGAACCATGGCCCTTGACTGGGACTTGAGGGTGAGGAACCCCATGTTCTTGTCTGCACTCTGGTGAAATAAACTGCCATGCTGTGGTGGAGTGGGGTGGGGAGAAGATCATGCCTCAGTTGCCAGAGATTGACTGCTCTTACAGAGAATCAGTAGATTTTTCTTGAATAAACATTTCTTTATTTGCTGTATGCTCTTAGAAAAATTCCAGAGGAGATATCTTGACTCATCTATCCATAGATAGGTCATTTTGCAAGCTCTAATTTGAACCAATTATGCTTAGTTGTTCCCACAGATCTTTTCATACTGCTATAACCAGAAGTAAGTCCCTTATCCATAACTTTTAAGTTATTCTCTTTAAGTTAATTTTTATCTGATGTGCTACTTATATCTAAATGTGATTTTTTGTTGTATTGCTCCCCAGCAGGGTTCACATTGATTCTAGAGCCATGGCTTGATTGTTGGTTTGTTTGTTTGTTTTTTCCTGGTTCTGACAGCTCTAAGTCATTACCTCTCACTAGCATTTTTGGGTTGTGCCCCTTCCTTCTGGAGTCTTTTTAGGTTATACCAGGCTTTCTTTTTCTTTTTATTAGATCCAGAATGCCTTTTCTGCTTTTATTTCCCCTGCATTCTGATCTTTTGTTAATCCATACTTCACCATGGATAGTTTTTTTCTAAATCTGTCTTCAAGTTTGCTGATTCTTTCCTCAATGAAATCTACTCTTACCTTTAGAGTTATTTGTTGAGCTCTTTTTCAACATTCTTTAGGTTTTACACTGTTCACTTGATTCTTTTCATGTTTGTGAACTATCTCTCCAATTCTCCATTTTGATTTTTACATTATTTATACTTATTTATCATTGTTATTTTAATGATAAATAAAAATGGCAATCTTTTTGACCCTTAGATTTCAATAATTTCTTTAAAGAGCCTTTATATCTGGCTATATTTTAAATAAATTTTAAGTAAATAAACCGTGTAAGTTATTGATTAGTTGTAGAAACAATTTGAAGCTTTGAATGACCTCGTTTTTCTCCAAGGAACTTCCCGGAAGGAGATTCCCCTAGTGCAGAGGCTCATTAACAAGCTATCAACCGTCCAGAGCAGCTCAGGGGCTGATGTGGAAAAACTGCAGGCTCTGGTCCAGGTAGGAGCCAAGCTTCTCCCATTAGCCGTTGCTCCTGCCGACAGGTCTCACAATCCCCAGCCCAAACTTGGTGTGTCCTTCAGGGCTTGTGCTTCTAGGCAGTCTCAACTATCTAACTCTTGTTCCTTCATGAGCGGTCTTAGGACTGAAATTCTTCCATATTTGCAAGCTCTTCAATGCATGCAGACAGATTCTTGGTTTTGTTCAACATTCCCTTTTCCTCTTCCAGTGGAAGAACAGATTCAAACTCATTTCTGCTCCGCCATTATTCAAAGATAAACTTTATATGTGATATAGAGATTTTTAAATACATCTATAGGTTTATTCAAATATAGCTTGAATAAAAGCCATGGTGATAATGCTAAATACTAAAGTAAACTCAGTAAGTAGTTTATTAATAAGGTGATGTTTCAATTGATTCCAAATACATCATTTTCTGATTTTCTAAGTAAATATAGGAATAAAGCCTGAAATTCTAGATTGTTCTAATGTTTCAAAGTTCTCCTTGATAATCAAACCCACATTACTTATTTATAATTTCACTAAAAATAAAAAGGGGGGGGGAGCTACAAAATGCCGTTTCAAAACTAATACTCTAACACATGTAGATAAATTCTTGGTAAACACATGAGGATTTTATAGCATGAAGAGATTATTTAATGTAGAAGCTTCCTGGTCATCTGCTCTCCTGCAGAGGCAGCAGCTTTGTGAATTTTACAGTTCTCATTTTTCAATAAGCATTTATTATAATATAGATAACTGTGCTGGGAAGATAAAGTCTGAGAAGTGCCTGTAGAGAGAACCCTCCCTGGTTATCCAAAGAATGAAACACGTGAATCAAGGGAGCAGAGAGCTGAACAGACAAGGAGCAATAACACAGGTCATGTCCAGTGTGGAGCTGAACGGCGAGCCAGGGGGCCAAGCCCAGAGGAGAAGCACCAGTGAGTAGTGGCCAGAGGGGCTCTTGGGGCCTGCAGGCCACACTGAGATTTTCAGTTGCTATTCCACAAAGGCAATGGGTAAAATTTTGTTCATTTTAGGCAGGAAGATAATGCATCTTATTTGCATTTTAAAATCATTCTTCTGGGTTTTGGATGGAGGATAAAATTGAAGGGGAAGCAATAATAGTAAGTTATTAACTGCTCTCAAAGAACAGGGCAAGCTGGGTTGGTGTGATTACACGACACAGAATCCGTGCAGATGGAAAGAATGTTCTGGACCCTGGAAATGAAGTGAGGAGTGTGGGACCCACAAAAGCTAGGACACCGACAGTGACATCCACATGAAATTAGACTCTTTAGAAGTCTTGGTGAAAATACTTCTATTCCAGGGAACTAGGTTGTTTTAAGCAAATGTAGTGACAAAAACAGTGACATGAGGTTGGAAGTACTTACACATTAACTTCAAAAGCCACAGAAATACAATACTTTTTAGTCTAAATCAACCTAGGAGTTGAAATGGTTAAAACTTGATTGTCACTTCATTTTCCTTTGGGGTGTTGAACTGGGTGGAGTGTGAACCCTGCTGCTCAGGAGAGAGTCCTTGAGAAGGGACTCTGTGTCTACTGCACAGAATAGGTCTAGGGACCCATCTTCTTTGGTAGGGACCTACCCCTTTGCATGACTGCAGGTGTGGGTTGGGTAGATTCAGTAGCTGGAGATCCCAGCAGGTGGAAGACTCAAGGAGAGTGCATGTCATAGCCCTGTGTGGCTTAAGACATGGAAAATCCTCCCCAAAGGTGATTACTCCTCCTGTTGGCATTTTGAACCGGATAGTTCCTGGTTGTGAGTGTGGTCCTGTGCAGTGGTGAGTGACATACTATCCCCTGTTTCCTAGATTCTGTAGCACCCCTCCAGCTTTGGCAATTGTGCCTCAATGTGTGTGATCCAATGTCCCCTGTAGAGTAAACATGTCCCTCTTGGGAGCCTCTGACTTAGATTTTTAAACTTGTTTTTGTTGTTTTGGCTTTGGTTATGATTGTTACTGAGAAATTTGACAAAAGAGACTGTGATATGTGATATGTCTAATTAATAAAATGCCTTATTAACTTTCTCTAGTGAATACTTTGAATTTTGGTACTTAGAGAATTGTTTGTTTCCATAGTAGTAAGAATTTAATGTTTCAAAAAGAGAAATTGCTTAAACAAATGTGCATGTGCTGGATTTCAAAACGATCATTATAAACATGATAAGAAAAGACCTGTAACATGAAAAGTACTCCTGATAAATTGCAAAGTGAGGAGAAACAGCTGTGAAGAAATGCACAAACTGGGACACCACAAACACATGTGGATCCACTTTGTAGCCCTGTGGAAGCACTCCAAATATATAGAAAAGTGCATAATATATGATTGTCTGCCTCTTTGCTTTCTTTGTCTTCTCTTTGTTTCCCACCTTCTTTGCATTTGTAGGTGTGTGACATGGGCAATGAGAAAGAAAAAGCAAATCGAAAATGTTGTTCTGTAAAATGGTCATGTTTGTAGAACTTCTTGTGTTTTGTACTTAATACCTACTTACTTCTGAAATGATTTGACTGAAATCACCATAATTTCCCCACCAACCACTCCCAACCTGCACACATTTCAAAGGATTTTCCCTGTTGCAAACATACGCATCAATCTATTTCCCCATTTACTCCAAAGTAATAATTTAAAGTTGAGGAACTTCTGAACTTAGATTTCTTATTGTGGAGCTACCATCTTTGCATAGAAGAAGAAAAAACACAAGCACTAAATTGGCAATTAAAAAAATCTGCTATTGTTCCCTGCCTTTAAAACAACAGATAATTATAGGGAAAGCACATTAGCATAGATGGAGAAATGGACAAGTTTTAACAGGCTCCATTTCCCAAAATGAGACTTTGTAGCATATATTATTTCTCTGCTGTGATAGTGTTGCTTGAATGTTGCATTTATAAAAGGGATTTTTGTCAAGGGAAGTTCAATAACAATGACATAATGACTACTGGGAAAGTGCAGACATATGACAACTCTGAGACAATATAATCAGAGTTCATTTGCAACAGTTGCCGGCAGTTCTCATTGGACAGCTGGAAGTTACATCCAAAAGTGGACTATTGTTTAGTTACCAGGACACATTGCTCATATGTAAATTTAGAGACCATGAAACTTTTCCTTATAAACATTTCATTGGCTTCTTAGAAATCTGAAGTCCATTTTGAAGGGATTTGAATGATGCTAAACTTAAATATACATATATAGACACTTAAACACACACACACACACACACACATACACACACACTATTATTCTGCTGATTTTAGAAATGTTCTCAAATTACCTTATTTTATGGGAAAAATAATGAGATTATGTCTTAAAACATAACAAAACAAAAATAAATTTAAAAAGAGTTCTTTCAGTGATTTGAAGGTTTTCTTCTCCAAAATTCATGATAACATTTAATTGTCATTGCAACAGTATTAAGAGGTTATTAAGCTGTGAAGGGTCTGCCCTTGTGGTTGTATTGATGCCATTATAAAAGTGCAAGTTCAGCCTCCTTTTTCTCCCTTGTCTGCCTTGCTGATGCCAGAGGACAGCCCTTGCCAGGGGTCAGACCCTTGACCATGGGTGTCTGGCCTCCAGAGCTGTGACTGGTAGATTTCTTTCCCTTATAAACTGGATAGTCCATTGCATTCTTCATAGCAGCACCCACAGACTGAGACGGCTGGCATTAAGAGAGGGGGATCTGATCAGGTTTGGTCAACTCGGGCATTAGGAAAAGGATGCAGGTGTTATTTCAGTTTAAAATGAAATGAGGGATTAGAGAACTATGGCTGACAATGTCTTCTACCATGACTGAAAGAAAACATGTATATTACAAATATCACATAACTGTATCTTAATGACATTTGAATAATTGGAATCCCAGAAAAGGAGTGAAGGAAGAGTTAAGCAGAAGCAAAAGTTGAAGCAAGAAGAAGGGGAACTGCAGAAACCCAGTGAAAGGCACCCTCTACATACTCAGAATCGGAGAAGAACTCAGGCAACGTGAAGACTCACCAAGGCACATCAGGGAAACTACAGGGAGACCCTTCAGAGGAAGCAGGAAGAGACCACCTCACTCTTAGGGAACTGACAGTCAGAAGGACTGATGAATTTTTAACAGAATCCATGAAAGTCAGAAAACACCATAAAAGCTCATGAAGAAGCATCTATGCTTCTGTGACTGAGAAGTCTCCTTAGACATGAAGATAAAATAAAGACATTGCTGGATAAATCAGGGTGGGAGACACCGCAGCAGCGGGCAAAGGCTCCAAGAAATCTAAAGGAAACCTCCCTGGCTGGACACCAAGAAGCACCAAGCCTCAGAAAGGATAAAGACCACTGGAAGCCGGGGGCGTGGTGCACTCCTGTGATCCCAGAGGCTCCTGAGCTGTGGCAGGAGGATCTCAAGTTCAAAGCCTGCCTCAGCAACTTCGTGAGGCCCTGAGCAATTTAGCGAGACCCTGTCTCTAAATAAAAAATTTAAAAAGAATTGGGGATGTTGCTCAGTGGTTAAGCACACAGGGTTCCAATTCCCGGTATAAACAAAAACAAAAACACCGGGAATCATATACAAATGTATGTTTCGTCATGGTCCCTTGTCATTCATTTTTATATTCCTTCTGTTATTTATTGGTAATTTATTTCTATTGTTATTGAAGGATATATTTTATGACTTAGATTTTTAAAAAAATGATTTGAGACTTGTTTTGTCCATGCTTTGTCTATAAAAAGAGAGGTTTTTCAAAATCCAGACAATTGGTGTCTATGGGACTGTTCTTGTTGGTCACTTAGATAACTATTTAAAGAAGGTATGAGGTTTAGTTAAGAATGTGGTCTGTCATGATAGATGTTCATGCTTACTTAAGACCATTGTATATTCTATTCTTTTAGTTGTTCTGTAACTATCAATTAGAAAAGATAATTAGAAGGTATTTGGAAGAAATTTCTAAAAAATCTATATAATATTGTATCTACATTACTTCTAAGGCAAAAAAAAATCCTCAGGCATAGATGCTTCAATGAGTATTCTAACAACATTTAAGAAACAAATCGTGCTAATTTTAAATAATTTTTTTCCACAGAATAGGAAAATATAATCCCTTTATCATTTTTTTTTTCAAAATGCAAGGGTGATTTTTATACCAAAATCCGGGACAAGGATATTATTAAAGACCAAAATTCTATAATGCAAAACTTCTTAATAAAATATTAGCAAATCGTCTGGGGTGCAGGGGCACATGCACGTAATCCTAGGTGCACAGGAGGCTGAGTCAGGAGGATCCCTAGTTTGAGTAAGCCTGAGCAACACAGTGAGACATTATCTCCAAATAAAGGGATGAGCTGAGAGAGTGTTTGTCCAGCATGTGCGAATACATGGGTTCAATCCCAGAACCAAAAAAACTAAAAATTAAAACAAACAAACCAAAAACACTAGCAAATCAAACTCTCAGGTATATTAATAATATTTTGTAGCCAAAATATTCCATGAGTGGAAGATTAATTTCATGTTTGAAACCCAATCAGTGTGTTCTACCCCAGGGATGGATTAGGGAGAAGTTCTGTTTCATCGATGCAATAAGAGGCTTTTCAAACCTCAGACAACAGGCATCCATGTATGATATGTTCTTGCTCGTCACTTAGAAAACTATCTAAAGAAGGTATAAGATTGTCTGTCATGATCTCTGTGAGTGGCATACTGATCTGGGTCTTCACTTAATATGCATTTAGCAAAACCCTTTGAAATCTGTCATGGGGAGTTTTAAGTTTCTGATCTCTAGTTAGCAGAGATCTGTTTTCCTTTCTGAATGTATTCGCCCCTGGTGTCCCTGGACTCTATTCCCTGGGCTTTCCTGCTGGTCTCAGGGTCTTTCTCTGCAGCCTGCTCAGGAGCAGTGAGGTGCACCCTGCCATTCCACTCCCCCAGGGCTTCTTTCCCTCCAGGAGGAGTGCACTTTGGTGGACTAGATGGAGGAGCAGGAGCAGTCGTCAGATAGTTGTGTGCCCTTCTTTGTCTTCTGCTATATCACATCATCTTCCGCAGACTATCCTCTCATCTCAATTTTCCTCATATTTTACCCCACATAGAAAATACACATTTGTGACAGCTACAATCAGCTCTTCCCAGCTCACTCCTCCAGTCCCCCAGTGACACCCATGCTTCAACTCAATGGGTCACTCAATCTAGCAGTTCTATGGCCTGTGGTTGCTTGTCACCAACCACTGTCATGAGGTTTTCACATCACTTTAAAGCTCAACTTGATTCTAGAGACATTCACTCACTCTCAACATCAATTCCATTTTCTTTTAGGATTTACATGCTAAGGTAAGAATCCAGTCTCCCATCCACTCTTTGCTCGTCCTCACCCACCTGAACATGGCCAGAGAAAAAGACCCAAGCAGGCCGGTGAGCTCACTGCGAGTCACAGTCGCTAGCCTGCCCCCACCACCGATTTTTTTTTCATTTTTCTCTTGTGCTCGGGACGATTTCACCTATATCCCGTTTCTCCAGACTGCAGCAGTGTGTCCCCCCAATCCTCACTCTCAGATGGTCCCCTGCCTTCCCGTCTAGTGGAGAACATGGCTCCTACAAGTTCCCGTTCTCGACACCACACGCATGAGACCGCGTTCCTGCACCCGTGTCCATGTCCTGCCTTCATCTTGCTGCCCATGGAGAACTGCCCCAGGGACCTTCTGGGACCAGCTTGCCGCCTCTTCCCATGAAGGGCGTTGCTCCAGCCGTCCTCTCTGTACTCTGGACATTGATTAAACTCTCTTTCCAGGTATTCCCACCAGCAGGCAAATAGCCTAGTATATATTTTTATGTTTAAAAAAACAAAAGAAACCTCATTGACTTCCTCTACCTCTTAGCTCTTATCCCATGTCCTCTGTCCCTTTGTCAAGGGCAGAAGGCCCTGGCAGCATGTTCTGTGCTGGTTACTCCAGTTGTCTCTGATGTAGCTCCCCCTTCTTTTCCCAGCTCGCGGCTGTCAGGGTCCCCCACCCCACTTTCCACTGCACTGGCTTTCCTGGAACTCACCAGGGACTCTGCATTTCCATGTCCCCTGGCCAGTTCTCAGTCTTCAGCCACATTTGGCAGCATGATTCCTTCTGGAAACAGTTTATTTGGCTCTGAGCACCATATTTGTTCTCGTTCTCTCTCTCTCTCTCTCTCTCTCTCTCTCTCTCTCTCTCTCTCTCTCTCTCTCTCTCTCTCTCGTTAAATGGTGCTGGGATTGAACCCAGGGCTTTGTGCATGCGAGGCCAGCACTCTGCCAAGTGAGCCATATCGCCAGCCCTCTTAGTCTCTTCTTAATGATTCTTCCTCACCTTCAAGTCTCCGAGTGGTTGAGAATCTGGGTTTAAGGCTTAGGCCTCTTCCATCTTTCTTCTCTGCCTTCGTCATCTCATCTATATGACTTCAAACCTGGCCGTACACTGATTACTCACAATTAAAATTCCAGTCACGGTCTTCTTCTACCCAAGTCTTGATATCCAAAGGTCTTGTTTGGCCCTGCCCCTGGACAAGGGGAGACATCTGGAATGAAGCCCCATGTTCTGCTGTCACATCCTTCCCTAGCACACCAATGGAAGCCCTGAGCTTTGCCACACCTGCCACCTCTCCTTCCAAATGCTGGGTCCATCCAAATGCTCTTTCTGTTCTACCTTCAGAATGTGTCCCAAACCTTGCCTTTCCTCACCACCTTCGCTGCGGTCCACGCCAGGCATTGAAATCATTTCCTGACTGTCTCCCAGCTTTTCAACCCGTGGGCAGGGATTTTGTTTCTGTGAGCCAGTGCTGGTCACTCGCTGATCACAGTGCAGCTCCAAAGTCACTCTGTCTTTACAGTCGAAGCCACTCTCTGCCCCCAGCTTATTGTCTCCCTGAACTTATTATGCATCTTACAGACAGCAGGTGCTCCGTGGAAACATATTGCATGAATACAGGAATGAGAAGGAAACACGCAACTAATCATGCTCCAGCACATGATGTGGGAAGTGCCATGGGGTGGAGAAAGCAGGGGCTGGGCGTGTCCTGAAGGTGAGCCTGTTTCCACGTGGCCTTAAGATGAAACAGATGTGGATGGACAGAACCCATGCAAGGGAAGCGAGCAGAGAACTAGGGTCCAGATGCCACGGTGCGAGTAGTGCTAGCCTGGCTCTTCCTCATGAGGTTTTTCACCTTAGCAATTAATTTTAATTTCATGTATTTTTCCTCCACCTTGAGCTGTATTCAAGGTCAGGTTCACTCTAGAAACATTCTGATCACTGCAGCTGTGTCCAACGCTTGGTTTCTGTTTTGTCTTTCTCCTTGCCTTCCCTCAATCAGAGAGCAATAATCCACTCCTCCCCAACGGCACAGGGACCTCACACCATTGCTTCCTAGCTGGGCCCTGCTCTCTCCACCATCTCAGCTCCTCGGCGAAGCATTTACTGCCCTGCCTCATCTCCTGTCCTCAGGTCTCCGTTCTCATCTCCACCAAGGAGCTGCTCAAATGTCACTCAGCTTTTAGTTAATTTGACTGTTTTCCCTTTAATTGGGTTCAAGGATCAGGTCTCTTACCTTTGTATCTATCTCCACCATCTTCCTCTGCATCAAGAAGTTCAATAAAGGGTTTGCAAAGGCACACATCTCTGTCTTAATCCTTTGGTGGCTGGGACTTAATGAGGTATGTGGCACTTTTTCTGACAGCAAATGATTTTCCTGCATTGCCTAGCAGCCCACCATCTGTGACATGGGCAGAGCGGTTGTGAGCTCTGGCTGGCTGGCTGGGACTCTTGTTTAGGTTTCCGAGCAGCTGAAGGTGTGAGCAGTGTGTAAGGGCCCACGTTTCCTCCCTGCTGACTGGGAGGTGCTTCTCTTCACCTTGACAAATGAAAACATTACATGTCATAGGACTAAAGGATCAGAACCCACACAGTACTAGACAAAGTAGCCAGATCTTGGCTCATTCATGCATTTGAACCATTCTTTCCTCCTATTTGAAAGATAGAGCCACAGAACAGTGCTTTGGAAGATATGATTTTTATTTTCTCATTTTGGGGAAAACACTGAAGCCCTCAGAAGGTTATGATGTTGGTCTGTGCTCATTTTTGAAAGAAAAAAAATTCCAAATTTTTGTAACATATAGAGGGCGTCATCATTTATTATATCACAAGCTCATATTTATACAGGAGTAAAAATTTAGAATGTCCCCCAAATTTCTAGTAAGGGAATCACAAAATAGAAAAACTCTTAATTTTGGATTTTAAAATGTTATTAACTGCCAATTCGCCTCATGGGTGTCTCCTTTGGGTGTTCTGCGGGAGGCTGCCTGACAACTGTGGTGTAAGAGGGTTTTACTTCATTTTCATTAACAGAGCCAGATCTTTGGGGACTCCTCCCATTACTCTGAGCAGTTCTGTGAATTTAGAAGTGGTTTCCAGGGAGGAGGTGACACAGCCCTTTCACACCACCCACCGGCACTTCCACAGAAAGAATCCTGCATTGGAAAGAGAGCCCCAGGGTGATGTTAGAGCAGTTTTAATCACAGCTTCTAATTACGAACAATAAGTCACTTCAAGGATTTCTTATGTCCCAGATCTAATGCAGAAATAATTAGCAGTCAGCAATATTTCTCAGGCTGGTACAGTTACACAGCCAAAGACTCCCAATTTTTTACCTCAATAAAGTAGAACACTTTCTAGAATATTCTTCCCCCTGACGTATTATTAAGAGTTGTTAGCCAAAGAGCAGGTGTTCCTGTAAGCACCGGGACATTGCTTGCCCACGGCTGGGAGATTATTAAGGTTCCCGCATAGCAGTGCTAAGAGCGCGTGGTAACAGATCCTCAAGCAGGTGATTGCAAACCCCAGCCCAGGGTGCTTTCTGTGCTTCTGAGTTTGAAGCACATACTTCCAAGTCTTAGTGGTCTTACTGAAAATGACCCCATCGAAGGTTTTAATTTTCTTCTTTATACTCTGATTGTTTTCTAAATTCTGTGCAAGGAGTCAGTAATTCTTCATAATGAGAAAAACCTAATGTACCAAATCCAAGAACACTGGGGGACCCTTAGCCTTGCGCACACCCCTCAAGCTGAGTTGGCCTTGCCCTGATCACTAGCCTCCCATCAGGCCATTGGCCAGTGGTCTCTGGGCTTGTCCTTCCTAACTTGCCTTCAACACCGGCAGAGCTGTTTACAAAATGCAGTTTCTTTGCTGTAGCTGTAAAACCTGTAAAATTCTCCCTCTGGTGCTTTCTTTTGCCTAGAAGATAAACATATTTGAGCTTCTCACATTCTCCCATTGGCCTGGCTCTCCAGGGCCTCTCCTGCCCTCGGGGGACCTTACAACCCAGCCACACTCACAGCATGTGGTCCCCAAACAGCTTGTGCAGTCACCTCCAGGTGTCCCCTTCCCAAAGCATCCTCATTCGCCTGGTTAGCTTTTTTTTTCTTTGATTTAGCTTTATTTTATTTTAATTGTGTATATTTATGGGGCACAGAGTAATAATTCAATATATATAGAGTGTGTGGTCATCAAATCCAGAGAGCTAGCATTTCCATCTCAAACAGCTCTTAAAGTTAAAAACTTTTTAACTAACACATGATAACCGGCACGTGTTTATGGGGCACAGAGCACACTGATGGGATCAGGGTAGCCAAGCTCCACCTCTGTGTCGTTAGCTTGTGTTTAGAGCCTTGGAGCTCCTCCCTACTAGATTTCCAAAAATGTGCAATAATCACCGCACTGTGCTGTGGAACACTTTCTTATCCATTTTAACTGCAATTTCATCCACCCAGCACTCCCTACCCTTCTCTAGAGAGTACTACTACAGATTTCAATTGACTTTTTTTTTTTTAAACATCCATATATCAGAAGGAACATGTCAACATTTGACTTTCTGTTTCTGGATTATTTAAATAACCACTTAAATAACCACCTCCGGTTCTGTTCGTTTTACTGCAAATGACAGCATTTCCTTATTTTTTTTATGGATGAATAATACTCCACTCGTGTGTGTGTGTGTGTGTGTGTGTGTGTCTGTTGTGTTGTTATCACATTTTCTTTTTCTGTTCATCATTTATTGCAGCACTATTCCCAATAACCAATGCAACTGGAATGGAAATATCTCTTGTTCACTGATTTCATTTCTTTTGAGGGTATACCACAAGTAGGTGAGCTGGTTCATGTGGAAGACCTGTGTTGAGTACGTGGAGGGACGTCCAGAGAGGCTGCAGTAGTTCTCATTCCTACCAAGACTACATAAGAATTTCCTTTTCTCCACATCTTCACTACTGTTTGTTTTTTATAATCATAGCAGTTTAACTGGAGTGAGATGATATTCCTTGTAGTTTTGTCTTGCATTTCCCTGATGGTTAATGAATTTGAGAATTTTTTTTTGGTAAATGTCTATTCATATTCTTCACCCACTTGTAATAGGCTTATTTAATTTTTCTCATTGTTGTTGAGTCTTTAAAGTTCTTCATGTGTTCTGGATTTTAATCCATTGCCATATCAATAGTTTGAAAATTGTTTGCCTATTCTAGAGGCTGTCTCTTCATCTCGTGGTTGTTCTTCTTCTGTGTAAAACCTATGTAGTGTGATACAATCCTATTTGTCTTTTTTATTTCATTTTCTGTGTGTATGAAGTTTTATCCAGGAAAACCATTGCCTCTACCAACATCTGGAAGGGTTTCCCCCCTTTTCTTCTACTGGTTTAAGAGCTTCAGGTTCTACATTTGGGTCTTTGATCCATTTCCAGTTGACTTTTGTACCCATATAAAGGTAGGGGTCAAGTCTCGATCTTCGGCATGTGAGCATTCTGTTTTCCTGGAACAACAACTGGAAGGACTGTTCAATCCCTGAAGTGTGTTTCATCATCTTTGTCAAGAATCAGCTGACTGTAAATGCAAGGGGGTTATTTTTGGGCACCGTCCTGTTCCTTGGGTCTGCGTGTCTGTCAATCTCAGCATCATGCTGCTTTCTATTTTCTCTGAAGGCTGTAGCCTTGGAGTATATTTTGAAATCAAGTAGTTTGATGCCTTCAGCTTGGTTCATTTTGCTCAAGATGACTTTTGCTATTTGGAGAATTTTGTTTTTTATATGGGTTTTAGGGCTTTTCTTTTCTGGTTCTATGAAGAACGTTGTTGGCATTAGGAGCTGCACTAACTCTGTAGCCTGCTTTGAATCGTACAGATACTTTAGCAATTTGAATTCTTTCAACTCTTACTCCTCCTTTAAGGCTCAGCTAGGAAGCACATCCTCTGAGAAACTCTCTTAACCTCCCTCCTCCCACCCTGCTCTGTGTTCTCCTAAAGGGCCTACATTTATTCATGACATTTGGTTTTACTACAATGATTTTATTTTACAGAGCTGACACCCATACCAGGTGCATGACTTCCTTGGGGACAGAAAACATGTCTTATTTCTGCCTTGCTTTCAGGCTTGATTTCATTTAGGACATCTGTGCACGTATGATTGAAAAATCAATAAATGTTTTTGAATGAATGAATGAACAAAATAAATAATGAATATGATTAATGAGCCTGCCAACAATATAATGGATTTCTGTCTTTCAACAATTGTAAGAGTGAGACGTTAGTTGCAGGACTTCTTTGCACACGTTTAGAAGTGTTTACCCTGGAGGAGAAATGCTGAGCTGGTGAAGAGTGCACATAAAATCTACTGCAATGCCAAAAGACCCAGTGTAACTCCTGCTGGTGTGTGACATACACCATAACATGATGTCACTCTGTATGCTGTACAGCGTAGGACTAAGACCCAAAAGCACAGAGAAACGTAAACGTCTACTGCTCTCCACGGTGGTTTAGTATCACAAGGATAACTGAGCCAGTCAAGCTGCGGCTGCATGGTCATGGCAGAGAGGCCATCCTGCAGGAGCAGAAACTGAGTGGTTAGCAGTGCAACACCGTTTTGCTCCTACTGTGGGCTGGCAAGTGTCAGGGCGTCTTGTCTCACTGTGATTTGGGCATGAAGCGTCTGCTGCTCCTTTGGAATCTTGGATTTCCTGGCTTTCAGTTTTGCAGACAGGAAGAAAGGATGACAGGAATGGGACACATGGTGACACTTAGAGTTGGCTTCCATTGCTTCCGCCAAAAGCCAGGCACAGAAGCACAGCTCAAGTACAAGGAAAACTACGAAGCGAGTTCTACTCCTCTGTCCAGGAGAAGGAAATAGGATTGAAAATGGGTCTTATCATCTTGGTAGGGTGGGATCCAGGGCCATCCACTCCAACCTTGGCTGCATAGCTCCACAGGAGGACTCCACCAGGCAACGCCCTATTCCCCACCTCCATGGGCCCTTGACTGTGTCCTGGTCTTCTGATCCCTGCTGACTCAAAGATCCAGTCCCACCACTTTACTTTCCTTCTGGAAACTTAAAATATCCAGGGCTTTTAATAAATACCTGAACTCCATGCTTGTTTCAGGATATAAGGGTGTCTGCATAATTGCCAGAGCTGATTCTCAAACTAGATTAAAAATTTATATGAGATATTTTTTATTCCCAATATTTTAAAATTACATCTCTTCTCTTACATTCTACCATAACTAAATTTATTAAGGATTCATTTTTTTCTTCTTCTGTGGGAGTGCAGATATGACAATATGAGTTGGGCAGGAATTACTCAAATAATGGCATTGTGCTTTTGCTCAATTAAATTATGGTCATATAAAAATATCTGTTTTTCGAAAGAAGGTCAAAACTTTATCGCAAAATACGATGGCACCGAGTTAAAAGGCCTTGCTTCTCAGCAGATCTCACAAGTGCTGAGTCCTTCCTGCATCTCTACTCTCCTCTCTGATGACAAATAGAAAGAGTCCCTAGAACACTGACCAAAGAAGCCTTTCTTGGGAGAATATGGATCTATGTAGTAAATAACCTACAGTATAAGAAAATTTATAGCCTAGATAAACTAAGGTCCTAAGTTCATATTTGTATCTTGACCCAACAGAAATTTTTTGTTAACATGGACCACTGTAGCTTATTAGAATGATGAGTAGAATGTTTGAGATGCACCCTGATCTGGAATTCAGGTGGCATTTGCATGAACATGTTTAGGTCAACTGATGTGAAATGCTATATGCTTGTGAACACCTCTTCGCATAAATAGGCCCATCATGCACTGAGAACATCGAGTCCTCAAGGCCACCTCACAGGTGCAGAAAGAGCAAGCCATCAAGACTCAGCATGGAAGAGGACATCAGGGAAGAGCTGAGCACCTTCCTCTCTTCTCTGGGTTCCTCTTGGAGAGCTCCTCCTCTGGAAGTTGTTCTTGGGTACATCTCAAGTGCACATACAGCCACTAAGGCACAGGCTGGACCTGGTCACATCTGTGGCCTCTAGTACACAGGAGATCCGTGCGGGATGGGGAGCAGTTGAGGGACCTGCCTACCAGGCCATTGTTAAGTGAGTGCTATTGGCATGAAGCATTGACCAAGAGGCTGTCACCAGGAGTAGCTCTAAGGTCATGTGGGGTGGACTTCTGTGGAGCATTCATGAAAGTAGGCTCTTCCTGCCGGAATGGCGAGCTGTAAGGATGACAGGAATCATAAACGTGCAGTTTTAGGGTCTCACTCATGGGGCTAAAAACACAGAGCTTGTCTAGACATGCAAGACTTGATTTTGCTGGTGGTGTGTGAGCCCCAAATGCAGCCCAGACTGGCTTCAGAAATTTCATTTTTTTCTTTTTACTTTGTTTTGCTTTGCATTACTTTGTTTTTATCTAGCCAGAGTGAGTTGCTATTACTTGTAATCAAAAGAACAAATAAATGCTGACTTATTTACCTTATTATGGATTCTTCCTTGGAGAAAATGAAAACAAACCAGAATCACAACTTACATTAGAAAAAAAAATTCTACTTGAAATTAAGAATATACATCAAGAATTCCATGATAGAAGATTGCAAAACCCTATTTTATATAAAGTAATAGATTAACTTGTTTGTCATGATAAATTGATGTATTTTAATAGATGTTGTCTTTGAGTCGATAGCTAAAAATCTTTTATTTTTTGAAAATATGTTGTCTTTAAACATTGGCCATATTTTCATTTCTTCTTATAAATTTGAGAAGTGAGTTGCTCTGGGTAATCAAATACAGTGTCTAAAAAATATACTTTTTATTTAGTTTATTTCTGAATGTAGTATAAATGATGCTCATGGTACTAAACACCCCACATTACAAATGGAAATTGTCTAAATGGAATTCTAATGATAGTATGGATGGTTTTCTAACCTTCATCTTCAGCATCTCCATCTCTGTTGATGCAGAAACAGAAACCAGACCCCCTTCTATTTATATGGGCCCAGGGGTTTGTGACCTCCCTGAGATTCTGTGCACGGGGACAGTATGCATTTCTGTGTCTAAGTACATGCACATGCACAGGCCAGCTGAGACCATTTTTGTTTTGTTTTGTTTTCAGACTCTTGAAGGGAATCTAAATAAAGAAGAAAGACCCTAAAATGGACCAGGATGACCAGTCTTTCCCATTGTTCTTTGCTGCTATCTGACCCACAGGCAGGCAGTTCTTGGCAACCTGACAAAGAATCTTTCCTCAGTCTAGTAAGCAAGTGTGAGGTCAGAATGGTGTTTGAATGAAGTGAAGCAGTAACTTTGAGGTGTACATGGGGCGTGCAGGTGGAGGAACTTCCCGGGATGCTTACATGTAAGTTAGCTGCTCAGAAATTGATCTCATTGGAGATAGACACTGGAAATCTCAGGTACACACAAGGGTTTTTATTTGGGGCAAAAATGAGCCAAAGCTGAGCAGATTAAAGTGGGCACTATAGGGTCTTTAAATATGAAAAGTAAAAAAGAAATAACATAATATACATGTTTGGGGTTTAAGAGGAGGTGAGTTAGGACAGGAAGATGAGAAGAGATGTCCTCCCTGACGAGGAGAGAGTTGAGGATGGCTGGGTACCTGGGAGCTGGAGGAGCTAAAGGGCTGCAGAGGTGGGATGGGGCGCCCTGGCTTTCTTGCACATGGCCAAGATTCACACCTTGTATCCCAGTGTTCCTATAATAGGCCACTGCTTTTCTCTCAACCACCCTCTCCTCCTGAGCCTGGGTCACTGTGAGCACCCAGGGTTCCCCTTTCATTTTGCCTCCCTCCATCCATCAGAGTAAATTCTGAAACTATAAACTGGATTACAACCACCATTCCCTGAGTCAAAGCATGCAGCAGCTCCAGGAGATTCAAAGGAGGCCTCATATGACCGTCCCCACAGTTACCATCATGGAAACACATTTACTTGTTAACTGCATACTACAGAGTGACTATCATCCGCCTCACTATGAAATTGCAGGATTCAGTGAGGCAGAATGTTTCCTTCTCCATTCTATTTCCAAGGATCAGCATGTAGCAGGTGATTAAGAAACACGCTAATGAGAAAATAGAAAACTTTTGCTCTCAAATTAGTTTCAGCCATCATCTCTCCATTAACGACTTGCTTCCACCAGTCCTGTCTGGCTCTGCCCAACACATTGACATTTAGTGTTCGCTACTGGTTGTGGTTCTATGCTGGAGGTGAGGAGACCCCGTGTAAGGGCACCGCACTGGTTTTGAGGGACTCAAAATGGCACCCAATAGAAATGGCCCACCTTCCTTTTGTGTCTTTCTTGTCTCCATTCCAGAATGTGTTCTATAGGGTGGACAGCACTCCAGGGTAATTCTCACTGTCTATCTAGAAAGTATCATCCTGTATTTCAAATGCTCACTTGATATATGGTCACAGGTTGTACTTAAGGAATATAGAAAAATGAATTCATCATAGAATAATGAAGTTACAAGTTAATAATTAATAAAATAACATGTTATTGGGAATCTACATAAGCGTGAGTTCTCTGGGAAAACAATGCTGTATATATGTCTTGGTTTAATATAGTTTAGTTATTAAATAAAGTCTAACATTGAACCTGGAAATAGACATACAGGCGCGCTTGCGCGCGCGCGCACACACACACACACACACACACGTGAATGTGCGCCGAGTGTTCGTTGACTCTTTTAGTCAGCTGTTTTGATGCTGTGATTAAAAGACCTGACAAGAACAACTACAGGAGGAAAAATTTATTTTGGGCTCATAGTTTCAGAGCTTCAGTCCGTGGTGAATTGACTCCATAACTCTTGGCCTCAGGTAAAGCAGAACATTATGATGGCAGGGTGTGACAGAGGGATGCAGCTCAGGACATGAGAGTCACACAGCATAGCAGGGAGAGACTATGCTCACAAGGGACAAAACAAAATCCCCCACACACTCCGCCAGCCACATCCTACCTGCCTACAGTGACCACCCAGTTAATCTGTATCAGTGTAACCCAATCAGCAGGTAGACCCATCTCACATCTAATCATCTCACCTCTGAACATGCTTGCATTGTCTCACACGTGAGGTTTGGGGGACAGGGACACCACATATTAGCCAACTACATTTTTTCAAAACTTGGTTCATTTCCTACAGGACCAGGGAGTTATGAACTCAAAGAGCATTAACATTAACTTAACTCAGGTCCCTGCTGTCAAAGTGTGGACGTGAATGCCCTTTAGCTTCCAATTAAGCACAGGTTTTTGAAGAATGTGCATAATAAAATTCAGATAAGGCACAGAGGAGGAAGCAGGATGATGTTGGAGAAGACAAGTAAACACACTATAAATCACATTCACATTTGTCCAGGGAGGCTTCTTGCATTAAAGTGCTCTAGTTAAAATAGATAGATAGACAGTGCATGCCAAGAACGTGGACCAATTGACAGACAGAGGTACGGAGAGATGAAGACAGGAACTGAAGTAGACAGGCAAGCAGATATATAGATGAATAAGAATAATCATTGTGAACCTTCAGGCCAGAATGGATGTTCAGAATTCTGTTATGGTTTTGATTTAGTAGTTTTAGAAATGATGGAGGTTTGATGGCTGTTTTCAACAAGTTTGCTGACTTTGCTTCATAACCTATAGCTGCTCAAATATACACTTAACAAAACTCAGGATCAGTGTGTTGAAAACTACAAAGCACAGGTGAGAAAAATCAGAGAAGACCTAATAAATAAGGAGGCATATTATTTTTATGGAAACCTCAGCATAATAAAAACTTTAATTATGTCCAAATTGTTCTGTATATATAATATAAAGGAAAAACTTCTGCAAGATATTTACAGATGTCAGGAAGCTTATTCTGATTGTTGGACAGAAAGCAAGATCCTAGAATAGCTTAAACAACATTTAAAAAGGAAAATGAGTTATTTTACCTGATAATAACAATAATAAAGGAGAGAATTATTTTATCTGATAATAGGGCTTAATAATGTAAACAAGACAATATGGTATTGCAGGGTAGACACATAGACTAATGGAGCATAGGTTCAGGCCATAGGGTTCACCTGATTTTTATTTTTATTTCATTTTATTTTTTTAGTTGTAGGTGGATAAAATACCTTTATTTCATTTACTTTTATATGGTGCTAGGAATTGAACCCAGTTCATCACACATACTAGGTAAGAACTCTAATACTGAGCCACAACCCCAACCCCTCACCTGATTTTTAATGAAACAAATTTTCACTGAATAATGCTGGACAGTTGGACATCCACTGATAAAAAGTAAGTCTCAATTTAATCATGTACCTTATTAAAAGTTAACTCAAAATGGATCTCTAACTTTAAAAAAAACTACAAGACTTAATAAACAAATAGGAGAAACTTGGGGGGATATATAGTTCTAGCAAAAAGTTCTTGGACTTGGGATCAAAAGTACAATTCATAAAAGAATGATTAATAAATTAGATTTCATCCGAATTGTACAATTGTGGTCCAGGAAAGATACTTTTAAGAAAATATAGAAAAACCACAGACTAGGAGAAAATATTTGCAAACCACATATACAACTAAAGACTAACATCTATAGTATATAAAAAACACCTAAATCAATCATAAAAACAAACAATGCAAATAGAAAATGGGCAAAAGAAATGCACTCATGCTTTATTGACACAGATGACAAACAGAAGAAAGGATATTCAATGTCATTGTCCATCAAAAAAATGTTAATCAAAACCACAAAGAGCTATCACTGCATAAGCTGGAGAATGGTAACAAGTGACAGCATCAGATGCTACAAGGATGCAGGAATGGGGTCACTCACGCTCTGCTGAGGAGATCCTCAAACGGTACGACCATACTGGAGAGCTGTTTGGCAGGCTCTTGCAAAACTAAACATGCAACTATCATAAGATCCAGCTATTATACTCCTGGGCATCAATCCCAAAGAAATAAAAGTGAATGTTCATACAAAACACAATACATGAATACTCATTGCTGCTTCATTGGTAATAATCCCAATAAGAAGCAACCCCAATTTCTTTTTGTAGGTGAATGATTAAACAATTCATGGAACACCCATACCATAGAAGACCACTCAGCAGGGAAGAATGAACTACAGACATCCAGAGGAAAACAGAAAAGCCAATCACAGAGCACTGTATACTGTATGATTCTGTTCAGGTGGCTTTTGAAAGATTAAAATTTAGGAATGGAGAACAGTTTAGTGGTTGGGAAGAGGATTATGGGGCAAGGAAATGAATGTGGTTGTGAAAGAGAAAAAGGAGCAATCCTTGATGGGATACTCTGAATTTTGACTATGGTGGTAGATGCATAAACCTGCACATCTAATAAAAGTCTACACAACTATACACACCATCTCCACCATCATGATCATCACCTCCACCACCTCCACCACCTCCATCACCACCTCCACCTCCATTACCATCACTTCAACCACCCACCATCACCTCCACCACTATCACTTATATGTCCATCACCATTACCTCTACCACCAGTAGAACTTTGGAAATCTGAGTAAGATGGATGATCTGGATGTAATCCAAATTAGTGGCTAGCAATAGCTATAGTTTTGAAAGATGTTACTATGGAGAGAAACTAGATAGAGGACACAGAAGGTCCCTATTATTTCTGCATAAGGATTTGTAATCAGCTCAAAATAAAGATTATAGTTAACAAATATCTGATTTCTATGCACTGACTTTTCCAAGCTCACTTTTAAAATATATTGTAATGGGTTACATCTGAGGGGAAATCACACACAGAAGACAAGATTAATAATTCGGGGTAAATCAAGTAGAAATAATACAAAATATACTGGAGTTCCTTATTCTGGCTACTTAAATAAAAACTAGTTTAAATGAACCAAAGGATATCATTTGGGTAGTTTGGAAAGATTTTAATTTAGGAAAAATCTTCAAATCATTTTAATTGTATGTGAAGATTACAGTTATGAGTTACTCAGCTTCCCTTTCTAATTTCCTGTCATGAAGGTTTAGTCTGTCCCACCCCTTCCATAATCATACATAAACTATTCATTTATAGATGGTGTTCTTTACATTCACATTCTGGCTCAAAGTGAAGAATTTATGTGCCAAGATCCTGAATTAAATTGTGAATAACCAATTAATAGTTCTGAAGTTTCTACCACAAATTCCATACTTAGGACTTATTATATAGTTCTCATTTTTCTGAAAAACAAGAACATCACACATGTGTAATACATCTTTAAGAAGAAATGTAGAATAGGGTGAAACTAGTTAATCTCATTGTTGTACAATCTCTGCATGTCCCTAGCAATGGTTGATTATTAAGTGTTAGAGTTTAGCCAAGTCACAAGGAAATGAATTAGGGAAACACATAAAATAAATATACCAGACTTCTACCTGGGCAAAGCCCCACCACCCCTCAGCTCTGTCCCAGCTCCTGAGCAGACACCGTGGTTGCTCTCCGGCGCTCTCGTAGCCATTCACTACCAACAGCTCAGGGTGCTTTGAAAAATGCACCCATTGGTGTCACTCCCTCTGGAACACACTCTTGGCTTATTTTGTGCTGGCTACAGGCCCACAGGGCCCACAGTACTCCACGTCCAGGACCCCCTCTGGGACCACTCGGCCACACTCCACGCTCCAGCCAGGGTTCTGCCTTCTGAGCCTGGACAGCCTCCCCCAGGTTCCCACGAGCCTCCTTCTAACTCAGCCTCATCTGACATCTGAGGGTTTCTGAGAGTCGTCCTTGACCTTTCAAAAGCCAGCCCTCTGGCCACTCTCCACATTGCTGTTCTGTGTGGGGGAGGAGAAGACATTGCCCCACAAGCCATTGCCTCCATTTCTTCTGTTTCCATCATTTGTCTCCCATCTCTCTACCTGCCATGGAAGTGCACTCCACATCAGGCCACCGGTCATTTTTACAAATATGTATGTGTCAAGTCCCCAGAAAACCACCGGCCACACTGTATGGCAATGCATAATGAATGCATGGCACCCATACATTCAACTAAACATGTATAGCACCCAGGGGATTTCCCCCACATCCTGAGGGTGGAAATGAAGAACAGATCACGAGCAGTAAATACCGAAGCTGCACCTGAGGAGGAGATGCCTTGTCCACTTCTGATTCCCAGCTGCCGGAGAACCAGGGCTTGAGGTGCCAATCACAGCAGGGCTCTGTCCACTGCGTGGCCCTCACCCTCATGGCTCCCTGTTTCAACCCCTAGACTTCCTGAGTCTTCTCACCCAGCACACGGAGGGGATTAAGAGTGGTCAGCAGTCTCTTCCTCATGCAAAGCCCCCCACAACTGTCTCCTGTTTGTGCTTGTTCTCTGCTAACAGGTGTGGCTGTCTCCACAGGCAGTCTGCCAGGGTTTGCCACAGATGCCATCGTCTCACTGTGTCTATCAGCAACCCCCCACTGCTTTCATGTCCTGTCTTCATTTGACCAAATGTTTCAACCTCATCATGAATGAAGAGGACCCCTCCCTCAGCCCTGTCTTCTGAGTCCCCACCCTGGTCTTTGCTTTGCTGCTCACTTTCTGATGGTCATCTCTGCCCACTGTCCCTATTGTCATCTCCACCCTCAAAATGGACACTCTGCCTTCTGCCCTCCCTGATCCACTGAAAGAGCTTGAGTGACATCAGCTCTTTGTGTCAGGTCCAGTGGCTTCCCTTGCAGATTCTGATCTTTTTTGAATTCCCCGAGACTTTGGAATGACGTCAGTGTCTTTTCTCCATGCGTGTATTTAATGACTCCAACACCATTTTGTAAAAAAAAACATTATTTCCCTGTGGCTTTGACACCTTTATGAGAAATCAATTGATCATATAAGTCAAAGTCTACTTCTGGGCTTTTTATTCACTGAATTGATCTTTCCATCCTTATGCCAACACCACATTTTCTTGATTACAATGGATTTTTTTAATAACTTTTGAAGCCAGCGATTGTATGTCTTTCAAATTGGGTCTTTCTCAATATTATGTCAGTTAGGTCATTCCTGGTCCTTTTCACTTCCATAAACCTTTATAGTCAAATTGACAATTTCCAAAGTAAATGTTCTGATGACTATTACTGAGATTATTTTGAACTTATAGCCTATGTGGGTAGAACCAACATCTTTGTAATATTGAAATTTCGGATTTATTAGCATGGCATACCTCTTATGTGTGTCTTTGTTCTTCCAAAATTAGGGAAACTAGCATTTTTCATTCTTATCTAACTCTGGGTCTCCTTACTATCCCGTTTGGCATTCTGCTTCTTCAACCATGGCTTAAGTAGTTGAACATCTGCATTCAGATATACTAGAAAGAACTGTTTCCTACCCAGATTTGGAATCTTCTCATTCCATACCTTCCTTAAAACATGTATGTGGTCAACTGCTTTCAAACACAGTCAGCCTTCCATATCCATGGGTCCACATCCATGGATTCCACTGAAAATATTCAGAAAAAAACGTGTGTAGCTGTCCTGTTCAGACACATGCACAGACTTACTTCCATATCTTACTCCCTACACAACACCACAGCATTTTCTTAGCATTTCTGTTAGGCAATAGCTAGCAATGAGCAGTGAAATACATGGTAAGGTCATAAAATGTTCTCCAAATTGCTCCAAGGTCCTTCTTTATGATAAGGTCATAAAGTGTTCTTTAAATTACTTGAAACTACTTTCAAATTCTTTAAACTACTTCCAAAGTGGAAAAGAAAGCAAAAGGTGGTAGTTGCTTTGTAGCAAATAAACAGAAGCAAAAGAAGCTAATTGGGAAAACCCATCAAGAGAAAAGGATTAATGTGACTAATTCTTGACAGATTCCACTGAGGTTGACGTGAAGCTAGGGATTATGACTGTAAGTGACTCCATCTGTCTGGGAAGGAAGATTCCTTTAGTAACACAGGCTCACTAAGGTAACTTCTGACCAGCTGCTGACCCCAGTGCCCACATTAACATGGGGTTGACTTGTAGATGAAGCCCCCCTAAATAGGACGTCCACCATGACGGTTCTGGAGAGGATCAACTAAGGTCAAAAACTCCTCTACCGAATGTGAAGGAGTAGAACAACTGATTGGCAAAGGGTACAGAAGTGGTCCCCAGTTCTCCTGGTAAACAGCAAACAGTAATAAAATTTGGGGATAGTATTGTGTCCTTTGTTGTTCTTTGCACTGAGATGACCCACTTTTTCTTGAAACTGCTCTCTGCTTGAGCCTCACTTTTCTTTTAATTTACTTTCACCTCACTTTCTCCTGCATGACTTTTGGCGACTGACTTTAAAGTTTCTTTTGTCAGAACACAGGAACCAAAGCTTGGAGTTTCAGCTCCCTGCTTTCCTGGGACACTTCATCTTGTTGGGTATTAAAAGTGATCTAGAGATGATTTAAAGCACGTGGAAGGCTGTGCACAGGTTACATGCAAATGTGATGCTATTTCATGGAAGAGACCTGAGCATCTGTGCATTTGGTACCCTGGGATGGGGGGATACTGAAACCATCTCCTGTGGACACAAAGGGACAACCATATGTGGAGTCCAGTGCTGTCCTCTGCTTGGACACAGGGTGGGGGTGCCATGTCAACATCCAGAGGCAGGCTGGGCTCTTGCCTCACTGTCATTTGGAATGAAATTGTTAGCAGGACAGTAGGTCCCACACGCCCATACACACTGCGTGATGCTGAGAACAAACACAGCAGAAAGGAGTGTGTGAGTTCAGCACAAGGTACCGGTGCTTCAGAGCTGCGGCTGCCAGCCCCAAGCCAGCCTCCTGCTGCTCGGCAGGTCCAGGGGACCCTTTAGGCCGCACAGCACAGCACAGCGTGGTGGAAACCCTGCCTTCCTAATACTGGACTACAGTGCGATTTTCTACAGTCACCAGCAAGTTTTGAAAAGAAAATGTAGTTTTCTTATTTTCCTTTGGGGAAACTATTTTGGCACTGAAAATGTAGTGCTGTAAGAAAGTGGCAGGATGATGATTTCTCCTGCGTTCTTCCACTTTGAGCAACACACGAGGCCTCGGTGTCCCACACCAACAGAAGTGGGTATGAGGGACGCAGACGCTATTGCTGTGCTCGACAGCATGGAACAGAGCGCAAGCCCCAGCGAGCTGGGAGACTGAACCTTAATTAAAGTAAAAGCCCCTGGGGTGGTGGCTGGCAGTAAATTTAAAGTTTCCTTTTGTTTTATAAAAGTGAAGCATTGATTCCTTTGAAAAGAATGTACGGAAAGTACAATGATAAGATTAAAAGTGCACATGATCTCATTATCCAGGTGCAATCACTACTAGCAGTTTGGTCTCTTTCCAAGCAGTGATTTCTGATAATGTTTAACAGAAGTTGAACTTTTTTTCTGTTCTTTTTACCATTTAGCATTATTGCAACACCCCTTTGGATATTCCAAGCATTAACAACTATTATTTGGATTTTCACATATCATTTTATTCTGCGTCCTGATGCTAAACCTCAGTGGGTTATTTAGAGGCTTACTTTACACCAACTGTGTTACATCCCCTTTCTCAGAGATTGAGTTATTTCCTCAACCATCGTACATATTATGTTTTCAGGAATTAAAATCATTGGTTCAAGGAAAATGCCCTTTAGAGATTCTTGCTACATAATTCCCCAGTAATTTTCCAAAATAATACCAATTGCCACCACCAAACATGTCCATCTCACTACAGCTCTGCCAATCTGAGCCCTATGAGTATCAATCTGTGTTAAATGCTAGCACATTTTACTTCATTGTTATTTTTATCCGTATTTCTCTATTAAATAGCCTGGAAAAGATCTTCACCTCTTTTTGAAATTGTAATTTTAGTTTTCTGTTGTCTTTTTATATTTTTTAGAAATAAAAAAGCCTTATATTCCAAATGGGTCTTGAACAATTTTTTAATGGTGATGTTTAAATATTTAGCATGTCAATCTTATATTTTGTCAGATATTTTCACGAGGTCCAGGTGATATTTCAAGACATGTATCTAGCGTGTGCTGGGCAAATCAGAGCACCAACATGTTTGGATATGCTTAGGCTGTTGTTGAGAAATCAGCATTTTAGATTTCTGTGAAGGCAAAATAACAGATTTTACATGACTCAGATGTTAGAAAATAAACTTGATGCAAACCCGTGGTGTGCCCTGTGAACATACTCAGCACACCTCAGTGTCTCGGAGTTGTACAGTCTGGGATTTGGGGTTTCACAGGAACATCTCTTATTGTAATCCTGAGTTGTGACAGAGGTCAAGCAGAGCTTCTAGAGAACATCCAGGTGGTTCTGCTGCCTGTCATCCTCCGTGTCTCCCAGCAGGTGCTGGGACCATGGACTCGGGCCCGGGAAGGCTACACAGTGCTTTCAGAGACTTCAAATGACACCGCTGTGGCAGGACCACTGTGATCATAGGCTTCTATTTTGAAATGTAAAATTTGATCATAGCATTTAAAAACTGTACACACCTCTGAGGTCCAGCGTGAGATTTCAAGACATTTATCTAGCGTGTGCTGGGCAAATCAGGGCACCAACATTCCTGTCTCCTGATGGCTCATGTTTGGAGCCTGGAGCCCCTTCCTGCTGGTTGTCCAGTGTGAGCTATGTGCACACACATACACAAGTGCCCAGAACACCAGGACTGACTGCTCAACGGTCTTCCCTCCTCCCTCCCTCCTCCCCCTTCACGCGTCACCTTTCTACATTTAAGTGAACTTTTTAAGCCTCCACACAGGAGTGACAACATGGGGCATTTGTCCTTCTGTGTGCTACCTATGTCACTGAACACAATGTCCTCCAGTTCCTCCACTTTGCTGAAAATGATCAGACATCACTTAAAAAATGTTTAAGGGATGGAAGTGTTAACTGCACTCATTTGGTCATTTCACAATGTATACTCCAGGGTACCCCAGAAGCTTGCACAATTATAATAATGACTAATAAATAAACAAGTAAAATTTGTAAGAAATGTGTATGTATTCTTAAAAAAGAATTTTTAGAAAAACACCCAAAACCCCTTTATTTAACTGAGTTGGTTCTATTCCAAAAGAATTAAGGTGTTTTTTTTAAAGATATTGATATAAGCTATAGATCCCACTCAGGGTCACTCACATGTGTCATATTTTGTATATAATTCGATAGGTGTTCCAGAGACCTACCTGAGAGTCTGTTTACTCCACCACCACCTTTTCTCTATTTCATATCATCACAGAATTAAGTTGTAATATAAAATATGACAGAAACATTTCCATAGAATATGAGTCACCAAAAATATGCATTTGTAAGTTTGGTCCTCAAACTTTACTATTGTTTAAAAAAAAAAAAAGAAAGAAATGCCCAGAGACATGTACATACACACGTGTGCATGTGTGTGTGTGTGTGTGCTGATACACGGGCCTATGAGGTCTCATAAAAAAGCCCAGCAATGACAAAGCGTGACAGACAAGCTGATGTGGGGCTGGAGTCTGGTGAGGAAGGGGACAGCCCAACCCCCTGGCCCCAGAAGGATCAGCCCCCCCCCCCCCCCGGGCCTGGTTACTGGAGCCACAGCGTGAGGCGTGGTCTTAGGGAAGGAAAGGAGGGCTGTGTGGAAGCCAGTGCGGTCAGGGCAATGACCCTGAGCGCAGGAGTGTTTTAGACAAGCAGGGACTGAGGCACAGGGTTGTCCAGAAAACTCACACCACTGACCACTTGCCAGGGGACGGGCAGGTGTGCACCCAGCATCGTGCCGATGTTCTTGAAAGCTCTGTCACCTCTAGGAAAGCACGTCCTATAACCATTTGGCTGTAGAACATACCGGAATTGAGAATCTGATTTCAATGGTAATTTTGGAAACCAGGTTTCAGTAGAGAGGTGCTTCAGGATATTCTGCCTTGCTTATTTTTTTTATTGCATATTTATTGATTAGCATATAGTTTCAGTCACCATAACAAAGACACCAAAGTAACAATTCATTTTTCTCAAGTAAAGGCCTGGGTAGGAAAGTTCTTGCCGAGCAAAGGTAACAGTAAGTCTTGGACAGGTATGGAGGCTATGCAATCATCAGGAATCCAAAATTTCAATGACAGGGCTTCTGCCTGAGGGCCCACACACATTCTCTTTCACCTGCACTCCGACGGGGGATGGAGTAAACAGAGCTCCTCTCTTCAAGAGCTGACCTGGAGGAGGCAGCTCTGTCACCTCTAAGACAGCACATCCTATAACCATTTGGCTTTAGAGCTGCATCTTCTCACAACCCACTAGCCAGAAGTCAGCTCTCCTGGCCATACCAACATGCATGGGAATCCAGGAGATACAGCCTTTTATTCTGGACAGACTGTTTGCCTATAGAAACTATGAAGAAAGGAAGGACAGATGGATGCAAATATTGGTGTCATGGGTTGAGCTTAGTCCCCCAGAACTCGTGTGGGCTGTGGCCAGACCCACAAGACACCCTCCACCACTGCAGACCTGCTCCCCATGTGCTTCTGCCTGGATAAGTGCAAGATTCGGCTGTGTTCATCTAGTACTCCTGCTTGACATAAAACTATCATTGGGATCCTGAAACTAGCAGCTCCAGGTAGCCTCAAAATCCCACCCAAGATCAAAGCCCACTAACTACAGTTCTGAAATGCTGGTTCTATTATTTCAGCTGAGTAACAGGTGTACCATTTAGACACCAAAAATCTGCTTTGGTAATGTTTTGAATAAAAATGACAGGTTTCAATCTGCTTAATAGGCATCCCTCCCAGGCCTCCTGAAGGTGAAATCTTGAACATTTGCACACCTGAAAAGGGGTTTGTGGGACATTCGGTTTGTGGTTCTCTAATGCCTAACTTGGAATCTAAAAATCCTCCCTTGAAAATTGCTGGCCCAGGCAGGGTTGGGACGTGAAACAGCCTCATTCTTCTAGGCTGCTCCCCCATCAGCCAGGCAGACGCTCCATCCATGAGGACCCTGTCCATCTTGCTCTCCAGGTCTCCTGCCTCTCACTGGGGTGCAACATGGTCTGCTGTCCCCCAATGCCAGAGGCCTGTGGGCACTTAATCTTCTGCTCAGGAAGCCCCACAGGCATCCCAGATGGTCCTTCAGCCACCATGATGTCCACGTCTGCTAAGTCTCACGCTCCTGGATGTGGCCTTTGGAGGCCGGGTGACGGGACATGTGAGTACATGCTTAGACCAGCACGGGTCCTGCCCTCTCAGCTCTTCACCCAGCAACAGCTTCCAAATCCTTCCTTCAGCGCACAGCAGCGGCTTCTCAGCAGAGGACTGGTGTGGCCTGCAGGTGTGGCCTTTGCCTTAGGTGCGAGACATCCTGCAGACAGCCTGAGCCTCCCCACCTTCCTGGGTTCTTCCCGTGCCCAAGAACAACACTGTCGGAAAGGGTCCTGGCGCTGCAGGCTGCAGCTCCGGACCTTCAGAGCCAGCCGCCCTTTCTGACGGGGCCTGCATGACCGAGGGCCATAGCAATTGGGGTTCCTGGTGACTTGGGAAGTGCAGCTTCTCCACCCCACTGTACAGCTACAAGAGAGACTTGCTACATGGCCACCAGTGTAAAGCTGTCACTCTACCCACCTATCTGTAAATGAGAAAAAACAAACAGGAAAACCAGACAGTGAAGGCTGCCCGTGGAGACAGAAATCAGCTTTCTTACATTAGCCATGTAAAGAAATTGGCGCTGAAATTGGCGGTGACAAGAATGAGCTGGCACTTGTTTAAAGGGGAGAGGGCCTGAGCTTACAAGCTGACTAATAGGAACGAGTGTCCGTCAGCCTTCTTGGTCTTTTTTGGCTCCCTAAGACCTGTGGGCATCTCAGGCTCCTCTCGGCCCAGAGGAGCAGGAGCCAAGGAGCAAGAGACTTCCACCGAGTCACACAAAGTTCATGAGCTGGCCTCTGGCCTGTCTGCTCTGGGTTCCCAGGTCTCTTGGCAGCAATGGAAGCCCACTGCCCAAGCCCAGCCAACCCCAGACAGGGTGAGGTACGGCTAGGTCCCAATATGGGGAGGGGACAAGATGAAGGGGAAAGGACAGGGTCCCCAGAGAGCCCTGCCCCTGGGGCTTTAGAAGCATAGCTTTTTATATTTTCAGGAGCTTCCTAAATCCTGCTGTAGTGGGAGGAAGAGATTAGAAAACAGGGATTGCACTGAGTGTGCACAGAGTTAACTAAATACCACACTTCAGAGAAGCACTGTCCAATTTTACCTCTATCCAGGCAGAAGCAGCATGGAAGCAAAGCTCCTGGGGTGGAGGTGCATGGCATGGGGCCCAGCAAGCTCTCTGATGTCAACAGCACCTGTGGAAGACAGAGAGAGCCAAAGAGGGAGCTGGGGACACTGCCAGGACAGAGCCCACTGAACGGGGCCCTGGGCATCAGCCCGTCTGTCAGAATGTTTCAAAGATGTTCCTCATAAAAAAAAAAAAAGTTGAAGTAATGCACATGTGCATTTCTGTTTTTTAGTGAGGCTAGGTTTTCTAGAAAGAAGTGTGGACAGCCAGGCCCAAGGTGCAGGGAGCTGAGAGCTGGAGACCAGTCCTGAGCCTGCCGCACAGCTCCCTTGGGGTTGCTACATGAGTAATGAACGAGCGAGGAGGTTTAAAGCCCTGGGAGAAGAGCAGCTCCCGGAGGGCGGCAAACCCAGAGCAGGAAACAGAAATCCTGCCCATCAGAGCAGCGGAGGGGCTCGGGTCTGCCTCACTGCAGGGAATACACGTCCTAGGATAAATTAAGACTCCAGACCAGAACCTCACCTGAGAGAAGCCTCCAAATTTAGCTACACAGGAGGTGTGGGGAAATATAATTAGTGGGATTAATATAAAATTGTTCCTAGGACAGTGATATTGCTGAGCCATCTGGAAGAATTAAATGGAAAGCTAAAATTAAATGAAGAGGTATTTCACTTATTGAAGCTTTATGGCATTGACAAATGCAAAACAATTACCACTTCAAAATTAAAAAAACACACACAGAATAAACCTCGATGAAAAACTTTCAGAAAGTACACTCAGGTTTACTGAAGCCTGGGAAACTTGAAGTTGTAAAGTAATAATGTCAAACATTTTAAAGTAAACAGGTTTCAAATCATTAAAGGATGAATGTAAGTTACATAAACGATTAGAAAAAGACAAGAAATGATTTAAAAAGAATTGTGCTAAAAAAACAGCTATAGAGAGAAAAAAAGTAAAATTAAAAATTAACACACAGTAACAACAACAGAATTCTAGGTAGATGAAAGGTGTGAGTTCAAGAGCTCTGGTTTCTGCTCAGAGGTAGAGAGAGCAGAGAGAAGTCTTGCTCACATTGTTAGAACAAGAACAATTGTCACACCAAGTTCCTGATTCAGTTGCGTACATCAGAGTCAAGGTCAAAGAACAACCAAAAAACCCCGGATCTGGGGAGAGACCAGAGTCCAAAGGCAGAGGGAGACCCAGAGCCTCTGATGTGGGTCAGAAGCATCTGGACCCTGGTGAGCAGCATTCTGTGGACACTGCTGATGAACTGGAGTAGACAGTGCAGGCTGGAGCAGATACTGGGGTGGGGAGGGGGCACCTCCTGAAAGACCTTTTATTGCAAAGTCTTCAGCTGCTAGAGGGAGACAGCAGAGTCCCTGCAGACCTGCCCAGAGAGGGGCTTGAAAACCAACATGAACCTTCCCCATTTCCCAGCACAATTCAGTCTTAATTGTCTGGAAGGTAACGTAAGCAGCTAAACTGTCTTGCAGCTGGGGAAGGAAACAGAAAAGGCCTCTAGCCCTGGAAGAGGGGCAGGAAAATCCAGACCCCAAACTCCAAGTGGAGAAGGGGCAAGGGCACTTGTGGAAACCCAGGCACCCTGAGTTACAAGATACCACTGAGGGTTATTCAGAATAGATACATTCAACCCAAACTAGGTTGAAGCATCAATGAAAGAGGAAGATTGCCTCTAATGATCAGAGTCAAGGGGAGACTTAAAGTTGAAGGTGGGGCAGGCACAGAGAAGAAAATTCTAGAACACGGAGCTTCATACTAATGGTATTGATGGGAGAGTTTGAAGTCTGTGGTGTTCTGAAGGTAAACATAGAAACAAGAAACCTCAAGTCCAGCTCAACTCCTGACAAGGTCAAGGATCAACAAACCATGGTATAAGCCAAATCTAGCTCACCATCTACTTGGATTTTATTAAGCAAGGCCACCTGTTTTTTATATATCACCTAAGTCTGCTTTCAGGAAACAGTGGTGGAGCTTAGAGACCTCCTAGCCTGCAAGATCTGGAAAATTACTGTTAGGTCTTTTTCAAAACATTTTCCTGATCCTTTGACCTCATTAATAAAACCTTCTAGATGAAAAGCTGAGCAAAAGGAAAAGTGTGTTTACACTACTGACTCAGTGCCTATAGCACTATGGCTGTCTTTCAACAAAAAAATGGGAAAGCAAAATTTAAAAAAAGAGAAAATCAATAAATGCCCAAGAGACCAAATAACAAACAAAATGAGACTCACCTATGAAACAGATATCATGACTTATTTGACTGGGAATTTTAAATAACTATTATTAATATGTCAAAGCTCCAACAAAAAAGGTAAATAACATGAAAAATTAGATGAATAATTGGAGAGATATAAAAACTGTAAGAAGAATATTAAATAGAAATTCTACAAATAAAAGATACAGTTCATTGCCAGAAGACCTACTCCATAAGAAGTGTTAAAGTAAGCTCTACAAGGGAAGAAATATCACACTGAAAAGCAACTTAAATCTTGAAAATGAATAGAAAATAAGCATGTGAATAAAAGAAGAAATATAAAATTCATTTTCCTTTCTTTATTTGTAATTGCTCTGAATGGTAAATGTGAAAAGCAAAGCTCTGAGTGTGTGTTTGTTATATGAGTAAACTATAGGGCAAGAGATTTGCAAAATAGAGTAGTAAGAATTTTACACTAGGCATGAAGAAACACATTACTAAATTGAATTTAGACTGTCATTATGTAAGTATCCACATGTTAAACTCAAAGGTAACTATCCAAAAAATTAGAAAGAGCTATAAATAACTGAAAAGTAGAAATAAAATAGAATCACAAAATGCTATAATAATCTAAGAGAAGATAGGAAAAGATGAAAAAAAAACAAAGAAAATTTAGCATAAAGCAGCTAATAATATGGCATGTGTTAATCCAAAAATAAACATATCAGTAATTACATTAATTGGTCTAAACTAACCAAGTAGAATTACAGTTATATAAAAATCAGATGCACTTAAATTATATATATATATATATATATATATAATTTATATATATATAATACATTATATATATATATCTTATTTTTATCATATAAGTTCATTTTATACATAAAAGTAAAAAAGAAAAACATATACCAAGCAAGCACTGATCAAAAGAATGCTGGAGTAGCTAACACTGATTTCATATCAAGTAAACTACAGAACAAGGAATATTATCAGTAATATGTCATGATTGAAAAGGAATTGATTCTCAAGACAATTCACTGAAATTAATGTTTGTGGAAAAGAACTTCAGGACAGACGAAGCAAATACTGATGAACAGGCAGGAAAAATAAACATATCTGCAATCCAAATTGGAATCACTATTGCTTTCTCTTAAATTAATAGAACCAGTTAATGATACAAAAGACCTAAGTAAATACCTTGAGCTAGTTCATTTCATCTGGCAACAACAAAATACACACTTTCTTTAAGTAACATAGAACATTCATCAAGATAAAACATACTCTGGGCCATAAACAGACTTTAAGAAATTAAAAATTAAATGAAAATATACAAAAGATTTTATCAAGTCTTGAATTAAAACTAGAAATTAATAACAGAAAAATTAATAACAGAAATTAATAACAGATTTGTTAAATCTGCATCTATTTGGAAACTAAACAGCATTTTTTTGTTAATAACTCATGAGTCAAAGAGGAAGTATATAGTGAAATGAAAATGTATTTAGAACTGAATGAAGACTATGAAAATGCCATGAATCAAAATTTGTGCAATGCAACTAAAGCAGCACTTATAGGCTCATTCGTAGTAAAAACTGTTCATATTAGAAAAGAAGAATCATCTCAATTTTTAATCTAAGATTCCAACTTTAGAAACTAGGAGAAGAAGAGAAAACTAAGAACTCTCTTCCAGGTGGTCATGTGGTTTTCAGAGAGTGGCAGGCTAACCATCTGAAACAGCAATGCCCAAGTTGAGGAAATGCTCCCAGATCAAAACTAACCAATGCTCTTCCAGGGCAGCAGAGCCACGGAAAGGCTGGGACCTGCGGAAGACTCACTGAGACTGGAGATTGACAAAGGAACGTAACGTGGGATCCTGGAGAAGGAAAGAGACATTATCCTCATCTGGAGAGAATTACTATGGTTGAAGAAATCCAAATGACCTCTCTAAGGCCATCCCTATTGATAAATATAACTCTGAGTTTATTCTCTTCCTTTTCTATATAATGTTCTATTATATGCAAATTTCATTCTTGTTGGGTGTCTCAAATAAAATAATCTCAACTATAGTGTATTTTAATGATGACACAAGGCATGGAGAATTATTTTCACAAGACATAAAAAGCACTGTCATGGAAAACATTGATAAATTGCATGACATTACACTTGAAATCTGGACATTATGAACAACACCATACATAGGCAAAGGGACGATCCACAGAACAAGAGGAAGTGGCTTTGAAGCCTGTAACTTTAACAAAGATTGTTCAGCCTGCACCATCATTCTTGCATGTACGTAAGATAAAAAGCAAACAGTTCAAAAGACAAATGGCCAAACAACGGATGTGAATAATTAGCTACAAAAGAGGGTACTGAATGATTCAAAAATGTGGAAAGATGCTTGTTATAAATCAAGGAACTCCTATTTTAAATGGTATTTGTGTTTTGTACTCCTCAGATTTTAAAAAATAAAATTGACCTTTACCACCTTTAGATCCAGCAAGGCCAACGGAGAGCGACCTGTACTTGTGGATGAGTGTGACTTGGTACAGCCACCTTGGGGAAGTTCGTCTACAGCAGTGTATTAGTCAGGATTCTCCAGAGAAACAACAGTGGGAAGTGTGTTTGGAAAAAGGGATTTGTTATAAGTAATTGGTCCCTGAAGTTATGGAGGACAGCAAGTCCACATCTGAAGAGTGGCCTGGAGCCCAGGAGGGGAGACAGGCAGTGTGGGAGCAGTGGGCTCAGGAGTTTCTCGTGCTCAGAGGACCTGGGTTCTGTTCCATTCAGGCCTCTCACTGATTGAATGAGCCTCAACCACATTAGGGAGGGCAATCTGCTTCACTAACGGTTCCATTTTAAGTATAAATCTCATCCAAAACCACAAATCCATAATGCCCAGTGAAGTTATGTCTACTATCTTAGTCTATTTTCTGTTGCTAGTTACACAATATCACAGATAGGGAAAGTTATCAAGAAAAGAGGTGTGTCTTAGCTCATGGTTCTGATCCAAGGTCAAGGGGCCAAAATCTACTACTGACCTTCTTGCTGGCAGAGACCTGAGTTCACCCAGAGCATCCCATGTTGAAAGACCCGGGCACCTAGCTCTTATAGCAGACCTACTCTCAAGATAAATCATTATCCCATTAATCACATGAATTGATTAATCTCTGTTAGAGTCCCACTTGGTCCCACCTCTTAATACCTCATAATGTAAATCTCAATATGAGTTTAAGAAGGAACGAGGCATAATCGTATGATAGCACCACTGCAGAGAAACCTTGTTGGGCCAGGTGAAACACAGCACAGGTATATATGAACTTGTATATCAAAATACAATGTTAGCAAAAAATGAACATCAAATTGTACACTATATGTACCATGATGTATATATAATCACACATGCCAATCAAATCTACACGAATTATGGAAACATGCATGGAAATTATATATCTTCACTTTGAAGAGCAACCCTGAGAAGAAGGGGGTTAAATTTTAATAGAACTATTAACATTTTACTTCTTTGAAGAACACTCAAAAGATCTGACACTAATTTCCCAAATTTTAAGACTTATTAAATGTGAATGCTTGGGTTTACAAGTGACTTCAAGTATTTCACAATTCAAAAAGAAAAATCAAACATCACTTGCAGCAATTTGGTGGGAAAATTGGAAATAATTAATGGCAGACATGGCCTGGCCATTAGGAAATCACTTGGTGGCCAGGGGGAGGGGTCCCTGCAAGGCTTTTATTTTGAAATATGGTCTTAGTTTTTGAGAGTGCTCCAACTTTCACTGTCAAAACTAATGGTTTTTTTTTTTTCTGTTTCTTTTTGTTTCCAGTCTCTATGTTGATAAAGGAACACAAGTCTATGTATGAGAAGGATATCTCTAGTCTCGGGAAAATAAAAAGAACTAAAATCAGAGTTAAAACAGAGTGTTCCCTATTAAATTACTTGACTTTTTAAAATCATTGTCAAACACAATTTTTATTGGTTCTTTTTAGTTATACCTAACATTAGGATTCATTCATTTTGACTTAATTTTAAAATCAGGGAATACAATTTGCTCTAATTCAGTCCCCAGGACTCCTCTTTCCCTCTCCTCCCCTCCCCCATCCCCTTCTCTCTACTGATCTTCCTGCTACATACTTACAGTTTATTTTGTGATTAGTGCCTTGTGGACCTACATGTTGGTGAGATTCCCTGTGGCATATTCACTTATGTAACTAGGAAAGTTAGGTTCACTCCACTGACTTTCCCTATCCCTTCTCTCCCCCCTCCCTTCATTCCCCTCTGTCTCCTCCACTGAACTTTCTTCTATGCCCTCCCATTTTAGATTATTTTCTGATATCAGGAAAACATTTCACTCTGATGTGAAGTATACAGCCACTCCCACAGAAAGTCTGTCTTAAGGGGCTTTGTTTTTCTGTCCAAGTCCTGACCTTCCTGTGACTCTGGACCTGGGTGTAGCTACAGGGTCTGTTGCACAGAAGGGACACTGGAAAGGGACCTGGGAAACTGGCGCCAGCAACAGTGACACTAATGGTGTCCTCACAGGACGCTGCCCTGACTCAACACAACAGCTACATGTGAGACAACAGAATGATGGCCCAGGGCCTCCTGCGTCCTTTTCCTGAGATGACATGTGGACAGGAAAATTGCTTGTCAATATTTCACTGTGAACTTATCCCTTCTTCAATTTTTGCACTTCCACCCAAATATCATAAACTGATTTTTGTACCAGATTCCTACAGTCAGCCTTAAGACTGCAGAACCACGGCTCAGCTGGAACTCCCAGCAGAGTGCTTTCTATATGGAAGTTCTAGAACTTCCTGGGGAAACTGGCACCCCATCTCAGCGGTGTGTTAATAGAGGAGCTGGGGATGTGTCGTAGAAGTAAAGCTCCTTCCAGGTGACTTTTGTTCCCATGCTTTCTGAACTTCTCTGGGTCACATCAGTGGCCCCGTCACGGTCACTGCCTGCTGTCAGGAGGACCTCACTGACCTTGCCTCCTAGCACAGTCTGCTTTCATGTGGTGTCCGCCCCTGTCCAAGGGAAGGAGCCGAGTGAGGCCCTCCAAGGCACTTAGGGTCTCAGCACAGATGATGTCAGCAAGGCTGTTGTTCATCGGCAGCTGCTCCGTTTCTCACTTCTCCACCAGTGCCATCCTGACTAGGGCACGTTCCTTACTAGATCCCAGTGATGCCCTCTGACCCAGCCATCTACTCATCCAACCCGGTGCTCCCCGCGGGTCAGAGACTCCACCAGGTGCTGGGCTGTGGTCACAGGAGCTCTTGGTTGAGGTCACAAGCCAAGTGGAAGCCAGGAGAGAAGGACCACAGAGCACCAAGGAAGGATTCTGCCTGGTCAGTAGAGGAAGGGGGAGGCTGCCCGGGAGGCTGCAGTGTGGTCCAGAGTCTACACAAAAGAGGAAAAAGGGGAGGAAACCGTCTCAGACTGAGGAAGGGCCACAGCACAGAGGTGGCAAAGAGACCTGGCGCTCAGGGTCCTTTGTGACTCCACCATGGGATGAGAGGCTGAGAAGAGGCCAGTCTGAGTGTCCACAAGCAGCGTGACCCTTGGGGGACACAGGGGTCAGCAGGCCTGAGAGTGATGGATTCCAAGGTGAGGAGGGAGGGCTGCGTGAGATTTGTATTTTTTAAAAATATGCCACCAATTCTGGGCCTGTCATTCTGGCTGTCACGACGCCCGTCCCCTTTCCTGAGACCCAGCGTGCCACATGCCTGAGGCTCAGCAGTGAGCACACTCGCTGATGCACAGGTGACTCTGGATTCTCTGCTCCCCAGGAACCTTGCAAACCCAGGCTTTCATGTTCACGGATGTCGCCATCTTCTTTTCGGGACATTAAACCTGATTCGTTAACCACTGGCTGTTGGGAAAAAGTATAACGGCAGCCGCACCCCAGAAACAAACCCCAACATGGTGCCTCAGGAGCTTCTCTTCCTGCTCTCCCCCCACCATGCGAAAAGTTCCCACAGGCCTGAACTCTCCCGCTGGCGCCAATATTGAATGCCAATATCGCTGGCGGGGAACCTTAGCCCCAATAAGAACTAATTCCTGGGCTCTGGAACTGATATCTGGAAGAACTTGCCAATAAACGGGTGGCCTGCCATTTATCTAAGCCCTGCCATCTCTCCTTAGACCTATATAAGCCCACAGCCTTTTGCAATAAAGTGGAACTTTCTCCGGTGAATTGTCTCGCGAAGCTGTTTCTTTCCCTGGCCTATGCTTGCATTCTCTAGAAGAGACTTTATTTGAAGATAGACTATTTAAGTACCCAGATGCAGAGGGATTCCTTTCTTTTATAGGTGTTTTAGACAAAGTCTTTCTTTCTGAACAAAATGATCAGTAACAAAATGATTACTAACACTAAGTTAGTGGATAGTTTTTTTCTTTTTCTTTTTGGTACCAGGGATTGAACCCAAAGGACTTTTAACCACTGAGCCACATCCCCAGCCCTTTTTTAGTTTGAGACAGGGTCTCACTAAGTTGCTTTGGGCCTTGCTAATTTCAGAGGCTGGCTTTGAACCTGTGATCCTGCCTCAGCCTCCCTAGCTGCTGGAATTAGAGGTGTTCACCACCATCACATCCAACAGCCAGTAGATTTGACGGGTAAATTCAAGAGCCATTGAGTTGAAAACAGAGGATCACAATTGCCTGTATTGTTTAATCAGGAAAGTGGACTACAGCCTGTGACCAGGACTCATGGTCCTCGAGGCACAGGACACATGAAATGCTCAAGTAAGTCCTGCAGCACTGCCGGTGAGGTCCCCATGTCTGTTTCATCACCCATTTGCTGTCCTTGGCTGCTCCCCCTCCAGAGCCCGTTCCTGATTGAATTAAACCAGCACGCATATCCCATTCCTGTGCCACCAGAACAAGCAGAAGGAAGTTTCAGGCATTTTTAGATCAGTTAGAAGAGAGGGGAACATGAAGTTTGGCATTTGTCCTATAACACGGATTTATGAACTAGGAAGACTCCCTCTCCTCTTATATCCAGGCTACTAACTGTTACCATGGTGACTATAAACACAACCCAGTTTACAGTCCCAACACCAAAGGCTTGGGGTGAAAAGGTATAATCACCTTTTCCTGTGTCCTCAGGCTAAGACCAAGAAGAGCAGAGGGGAGCAGTGCAGATGTGGAAGTGGTGCCCTCTGCTGTGTCTCTGCCTCTGGGGCCACCTGTTAGGGTCTGTAAACAAGTCAAGATGGCGCCTGGCATTTTGTATCAATGTACACAAGTTCCTCGTCACCCCCCGGTTATTTTGCTGCAGCCGGACTGCGGCAGCCACCCATTTGTGCATTCCAGATCATCTTTATGGTTGGCATCTGCATGTTTGCTCCCAGATTACTCCCTGGGACTTGCTTCTGAGGACCTTTCAGGAAGTTCCTCTGTACATCTCTGGCCTGGGAGATGGTACTTGACTTTAGGTGGAAAGACAATATAAGATAGTGCACTTCAAGGTGGGATACAGTCTGCTTCACCACCACCTCCCCTTTCCCTGGCATCTCACTCCAAACCTACACTGCATTGCTTGAATAAGCAGAGGGGACAACCGGCAGACCAGTAATCCCCTGATCTTTACCAGGTAAGTCCCTTGACAGATACCCTCCCCACCTCAGGAGGCCTTTGGCAGGGAAAGAGGATGAGCCCTTGGCCTCTCCACTGGCCCTGTGACTCCTGACACAATGGTCCCGTTTGCAGCTCACCATGACCTCACTTCCTCAAAGGGTCTGAAACAGCCGCTGTAGGTGGCAGGGATACTCCATATACTCCTAATAAGACTTCAGGAATCCTGCGGTTCCTTCCCACTGGGGCCACTCCTGTTAGGGTCTACCTTTCATAATGAAAAGAGATAGTGACCTCAGGTCTGATGTTTTGTTTTTGAGAGGTAATTTTGAAATAATTGAAAAGTGTGTTTTTCTTCATGCAGGATATCTATGGTGAAGTCCCTTTTAACTAGAAAGAAGAGCAGGTTTTAAACACATGTACCTCAATAATAGGTTCATGAAAATCTTAACATGGACACCACTGTTGAGGGAAGAGTGAGAAGAAAGAGGAGATTACAAGGCCAAAATAAGTGGCAGAATGGCCTCCATGTGGGGTGATGCCAGAGGAGCTAGCTGGACGGCTGAGAATGAGAAAGCAGGAGGGCGGGAACTGCATGGAATTTGAAGAAGAGCAGGAGACAAAGAGAAGACCTGGAAGAAAAGGAGAAATGGCTTTTTCAATCAGAAAGACAATTATATTAGGGTCAATGATGACTGATGATAATGGTGATGGTGATGGATTCCAAGGTGAGGAGTGATGATGAGTGGTGACTGGTGATGGTGGTGATAATGATGGTGACAATGCTGGTGATTGGAATGGTGGTACTGGTGATGATGATGATAAGGGTGGTGATGGTGATGGTTATGGTGGTGGTGATGGTGATGATGGTGATAATGATGGTGGTGGTAATGATGGAGATGATGGTTATGGTGATAGTGGGGATGATGGTAATCATTATAGTGATTATGGTGATGATGATGATGGTGATGTTGATAATAGTGGCAGCTGATATTTAGAGAGCATATACTCTGAGCCAGTTTACAAACCTTATTCTTATTAACCCCCATTATTCTCACAATAATTCCTTGAGATAAGTTCTTGGGTTTTTTTCCCCACATTATCCAAATAAGGAAAATTAAGACAAACTCCATATCTGAATTTTAGGAGCTATTTTATTAAGAAATTTCATCTTTTCTGATCTTGGTTTTCTTCGTTGGTCACTAATGAGCCTGGTCAGAGCATATCTAAGAAGAACTATTTCTAGACTTTGAATCCATGATCAAAATCAAAGGAAAAATTATTCTTTTTCTCCGAAGTACTAAAGAACACAGAACTGATAACTCAAAGCACCAAATGTAATGTATTTCTGAAGCTGAGAATACTTTAAATACTCAAATTAAAAGCAATTTTTGCTTCTAGAAAGGTGGCTACACTTATCTTGCCAATTTCCACAATCCTTAACTCTCCAGCTATCAAACAGATAATAGGAACAGCTGGTGTGTTTTATGTGCTCATCATCCAAGTGTGGGCAGCTTCAAGATCATATCTGGTCTACAGAGGAGCAGAATTTGAATGTAGGAGCTTTGGTGCCAAAATTTATAAACTTAATTTTATGCATGGTTACATAACATGAAATCCAAAGTCCACGTCACATCAGAAACCATTGAAATGACTGGGATGCCTTAAAAAAGTTGTGCCTGATCCCAAGTGGTATTCTACATAACCTTTCCTTATCCAAGTTTACATAGGCTGTAAATCAGCAGAAAAATTACATCCAAACATCCAGAAGTGAAAGAGTTTTCTAACTTTTAAGTAACATAAAACATGTAGCAGAGTAGAGTAATAAAATCTCTGCCTATCTTCAATATCACTCTGTGATAATAGAAAATATTGATGTTGACACAAGTTTGGAGGTCATCTGCCCCTTATAGCAAGTTATCAGGCAATCTTTCAATTGTCTCTACCGAATACTAACCAAAGAGAAAAAAACCTCATTCTATTGTAGGTAGCTAAGTTTGTGGTAATATGTTCTGTTCTGTAGCAAAATAAAACTTACATATTGATGGAATGGAAAATCATTCCTCTGACTACTGAACCTAATTTTACCCTTAAGTCACCCACTGGGATTTGGATCATATTATGCCTAGATCATCCTGAAGGAAATGTAAGAAAAGTCAGTGCTGCCAGTCCTCAGCCGTCCAGGCCCTCTCCTTGGTTGCATGCCATGCCCAGAGGCTTCAGACAGACCCCAGGCCCTTGCATTCTTACTTCTGCTGCAGAGATTCACTCCCTGGGGACCCTCCAGCCTGCAGTTACCCCCAGATAGAGGCTCAGTGCTGTTCACACTCTGGCTGCCAAGGGAGGGAGTTGGACTGAGTCTCTGGAAGTCGGTCAAGTTCTAGATCTTGGATCAAAGGTCTGCACCATTTTATGGCAGAAATGGTTTACAACTGTTTTCTAACACTTTCTAGAATAGAGAGAGAGACAACAAAGTTCTCTGAATGAGTGAATCAAGCAAGATGTTCACAGGCTAAGCCTTCGGGGCACATGGCTTACCGGCTGCTTCTATAATCCAACGTTTATTTCCTATAGGTCCTTTTCACATGGAGGCCTTCAACATGTGCGTGAAACCTTACTTGAGCTCCCTGTCTCTCTTGAGATTATAAATATTCTTTCTACCTTTTTGAACTCAGTAAATGGCATTTCAATGAATGGTTTATAAGCCGGTCTTGGTCATTAGATCGGGTGACTTAACAAACATGTATCATTTCTGGAAGATCTAGAATCTGGGAAGTTCAAGGTCAACGTTTCTACTGAGGGCCCACTTCCTGGATCACAGATGGACGCTTTATGGCTTTTTCACGTGGCCTTTTCTCCTTGGAAGTGCATGAAGGGAGGGAAAGAGAAACATGTCCATCTCTCGTCCTCTTCTTAAAAGGACACTAATCCAACTACTGGCCCCCACTTTCAGGACCCCATCTGAAGCTAATTACCTCTCAAATAGCACACTAGATCCACCTCCAAAAGAGCACAAGGTGGGGTGGGACTTCCATCTACAAACTTTGGGGAACACAAACATTTATTTTCCAACATAATGACCGTGTATCCTGGAGGAATTATTCCAAATCATCTTTATTTGATCCACAAATTATAGAAGGCCCAGACTGTAGTAGGAGGTCAAGAAATATTTTAATATCATAACAATTATCTCTTCATGGCACCAGATTGGTTTGTGTTATGGCTACTCAGAAATTATTATTGAAAACTTCAAATGGTTTCTAGAAATCTTTCATGTCTGAATATACCTGTTAAAAAATGAAACGTTGGAGTGGCAATTAGGAAACTAAGACACTGGTCAGCATGCCTAGGGAGAACGCTTATCTGAGAGCTACATTACGTTATGGGTGATTCCTTTCAGGTCTAACGAAAAGACTATTGTTTTCCAGATCTTCAGACTGATGCGAAGATGTTAATAAACAGGGAAGACCAAGAATGGGATGAATTTAGTCTTTCCTGTAAATTTTATGACAAATCCTCTGTATGGATATTATGTTTAATATGAAACCTTGCTGAGCAAATATAATTTAATGAGAAATTTATAATTTAAATGTAATAAAGCAATAGTTCCCTCTAATTGTTTTGGATATTATACTAATAAAAAATTTAGAAATTTAGCATAAAAAAGAGAAAGAAAAAAAACCCTGAGTCAATGGCAGTGATTTGAAAGATTCTCTAAAAATCAGATCCACAGATTCAAAACTGACGTAGAGGAAGGCAAGGAGGGCAGCTATTAACCAATGGGTTTTCTGTAGTTACATAGCCGGAATCTCATAGAAGTCACACTTCACTCCAAGTGGCCAGGTGACTATAAATCTAGGAGATCGAAATAAATAGCTTTCAGCTCCATTTCTTCTTAAGATTCTATAAGTCTGATATTAAATGCCTTTTATGGTGAAATTTCATACTTATAGAGATGGTAATAAACAGTAAACCTTGCTTAGTTATTGAAATACTGTTCTAGCTGTTGATTTTTTTCAAAATCTTATTCTTAAAGAGCACCAAGACTACGATTCTTATGATTCTTGTGATTTGCTCCTAGATCAAAGTTTGAAAACAAGACATCTTTTGAAAAAGATGGCAGCATTTCACAGATCACAGGACTGGAACTCCCTCCAAACCTCCTGGCAGATTTCTCACCTGACTATGACATCCACACTAGAGAAACCTGTCCAGCCAGCCAGAGGGACTGCAGAGAGGTGTGAAAGAATATGCTGTACCTTTTGTACTATTAAAAGCACAACCGCCAGTCACCACACTTCTGTAATGATGAAAATGTCAAATTGCATATTTCTTTGGCAGAAAAAAAATCAACAACATTTCGGTGGGTGTTTACAATACATAAAAGATTTGAGAATGTTTTTGGATTTTCAAGAGGAACTAACCCATGTCTTTCCACAAAGATAATAGCAACTTGATAGTGTCATAGTAGATTCGATAGTGTCCCATTAGACTTCATGGCAGCCTGGAATCTCAGAATGTGATCTGATTTGGAAATTGGGTGTTTGTAAATGTAATTGTTAAAGCTAAGATGAGGATGTTGCACAGACTAGGTCCTAAATCTGTTGATGGGTGTCCTCCCAAGAAGGGGAAAGGATACCAAAGATGCTCATGAAAGAAGGCCAAATCAAGATGGAGGGAGAGGGGGAGTGAAGCCCACTTGCCAGGGAAGGCCAAATCACAGCAGCCACAGGGCAAGCCAGAGGCAGAGAAGAACTCCTAGAGCCTCCATGGAGAGCTCCCCACTCCTCGACTTTGGACTTTCAGCCTCCACGTCCGTGGAGAATAAATGCTTTTGTTTAAGCCACCAAGTTTCTGGTAATCAGTTAAGGCATCCCTAGAAACCCAAGAAGGCATGAAGTTGGGTAAAGGAACAGAAAAGAAGGAAGGAGACCATACATCTGCTGAAGTCTCAGTGTGACTGTGCCCTTTCATTCTGCACCCAATTGAGTATTACAGTAATCCACGAGCATTATCGCCTCCACCCAACAGACTGAATAGCTGAGTACCCAGCAAAGTTAAGACACTTGTTCATGACCACATAGCTGGTAAGTGGAGGACAAGGTCGAACACCAGTTCCACGTGGGAAAGTCGTGCTTTTCCCAAGTGATCATTAAGGGGAATGAAGGGCTTGGGCAATTATTGAAAGGTGTGGCCTGCAGAGAAAGACAGATCACATCTGGTTATTCAAGAGGGAAAGACAGGAGGACAAGTGTTTCTTGGGAGCAGAAGATGGTGGACATGACTGTTCCTTGGAGGGAAGAAGGAGGTGTGGACATGTGTGTTCCCTGGAGGCAGGAGGTGACCGCTCTGAGGCTTGTTGTCTCGGACCGTGGTGCTGCATGTGAGCCATCAGGGGGCCGCCCTCACCTGTCTGGGGTTTCCAGTGTTAGCTCTGTGGGGAGTGACCCCTGTACTTGAAGGGGGCATGCACAGACACCAAGAAGTTCAAGATTTTCTAAAACTTTCTTATTATAATCTGAACTGGGCCTTCAATGCCCCCCTCCTTTAGTGACCTGGCACTTCAGGTGTCAAAAAGATGAGTCAAATCTTCCCTCCAATTCCCTGGTGTCATACCGAGGAAACTGGAGATGCAGACCACTCAATGACTACTGTCAGCCAGAGAAAGGTTTGCATATCAGTGTACCCTCTGAATTGAAATGGACCAGCTCTGGAACTTGTTCAGGGCTTTCTAGGTCTGTTGCAAATCAATACCTGTATCAAAAGTCAGATAGGAGATCCCTGGGTTTCCTTTTCTAATCCATGGCTCACTTTATGAAACAGATATCCACTCACAGAAGTTGCCAGTAAAGGAATTTATCTGTGGACTGAAGAATTATCTCCCTTGATTACCTAATGAAATCAGAATTTTGGAGTGGAAATAAGAGTACACTTTAAAGGCTTGAACCTGTTATATAACAAGAGAAAGGCATCCTGTGATCTTGGCAATGTTTAATGTATGATGACAAAACTGCAAAGGTAAGTCATTCCTCAGGCTCCTCAGACATCTGGAAGCTCTGTGGTTGCCTTTGTTCTTGGGTCCTTTGAGTCTGTGTTTCATTTCTTGTGATCTCTGTACACCAGGGATCAGGGCTCTGAATCTCCATAATTCCTGGCACACCGAGAACTTGGGCAGAACAAATTAGCCATGGCCCACTAGCCTTAGTGAACATTACTCAAAGCTGGCCAGGGGATATGGGAAGGCAGAGCATCCATAGACGGAGATAAACCTGGTTGCATCCTTCCACCAGAACGTGAGAACCATACACCATTCTAGATAGTTTCTCTGTGAAACTGCTTGTATTCATAACTTCTAGAATCAATGAGAATCAGGTATAGGTCCTGAAGGAAAACTTGTCTATATTCCAGAGAAAATCATTAGTAAAGCATCCTTGAAAATGGTGATTATCCCCCCCCCCCAGCTTTGTCTGTTGGTAGAGCAAGTCTGAAATTTCAGCCACTTCCGTCACTTGTCAAATGTATACCCCCATCTCCAACTCAAGTGGCTGATAATGGCCTTAATTATAGTACATTTAAGCTCCAAAAGGGGGGAAGAAGAAGAGAACACGGCTTGGTTCCAGCTTACTGGTCAAAGCCAATTTTAAGTGATTTATTTTGTTTAAGAAATAGCAATTCCATGCAGACTGAAGATCAAATAACTGGTGTTTGTTAGAGAAAGGACACTCAGTCCCAGAAATCTCATCTGGAGCAGGAAGCCGACGAGGCTCCTCAGAGATTTGTCAACTGCTGTTAGACGTGGGCGTGTTTGGCAGAGCAGGAAAGTGGGTTCCCCAGGGAGCCAGGCAGACTTCCACTTACCTGGATGTGGGCTCGTTCACAAGAAAGTAAGATCTAAAGTGGGGCTGGGGAGTGAAGCCCAGCCATGGCTATTCGGTTTTCCAATCCCCCACTCCCCACCAAACGCGGTCAGATTTTTATTCCTATAAATGCCTCTGCACCACCACCCCCCCCGAAACCATTTTGCCTCCTGTGCCCTCTGGTCAGCCTGAGCAGTAGCAGGGGTTTCGAGTGGCAGGGTCGAGGGTCTGTGGGTCTGTGAGGAAGTTGCACACAGATTCTAGGTGGATGGGTGGAACTACTCATAGACCCCCAGAGGTGCTGCCGAAGGATCAGATTCTGACCACCTGTTATGACTGGTTCCATCCTCTCTGTCAGGGTGAGTCAACACAGTGCTGAGAGGAGCAATCAGGGAGACCCCAACACAGACATGAGCTGCATCTATTGGTTTCCTGGGCAGGAGGCGAGCTGGGTTCTCTCTTCTCCCAGAAGAAGATGTGAGCTGGGTAACTGCCATCAAGAAATGTGGAGGAGGGCTGGCTCTATGTCCTTGCCTGGATATGAGGGGCAAGCTGGGGTTATTAACATCCCAGAAATATGCAGGTGGGCTGCGTCTACCACTGTCCCAGGCATTTTCCTGAACAAGTGCAGGTGAGATGGGTGTACTCTTGGATGCTTAGAGGTAAACTGTGTCTTCTCACCTCCTGAGCAGGTGGAGGTGAGCTGTGTCTAACCCTCTCCTAGGCAGGTGGAGGTGGTGCATTTGCACCCCCAGTGCACAGACAACCTAAAGGGTTAATCCATAAAAAGGATTGATTATCTATCTCTCACTAATCTACCACTGGATGTAATCCACCTGGCCTCTAATTCATCTTCATTTACCACAGTTGAGAAGCCAGGCCTCCATCAGCACCACCCTGGTTATCGTCGTATCCTAGGGACTTTGCCTGATCCCAGGTTTCTCTCTCCTCCCTGTCCACAGTCCCTCTGCAGCTCGGCCATGTGCCCTCATGGCATGTTAACTGCAGAGCCTTGGCACCTTCAAAGGCTTCCTGCAAGTTCAATGTCATGATCAACTGAAACCTGCCTTGGTTTTGAGGACCCTGCTTCCCCTGAAGCCTCTCAGCCTCCTCATTCCCTCTCCCCAACCTCATGACCTCTGGATGGTGGGCAGGCATCCTCCTAGGTTCTTGCCGCATCTCAAAAATCATGCCCTCTCCTTGCCCTCCCCTCTTAAAACCCCACACTACGTGGAGAGGGTGTGGCCAGGCTGCACCTCCTGAGAGGCATCCCCATCGTGCTGAGGTGCGTCCAGGGTCAGTTCCTCCTCCTGTTTGCTGGCGATTTCACAGATGGCTCACAGGCTCCCTCTCTCCCTAACCATTCTTATTTTCATTCCTCAGAATGGTAGCCTGCATCAAATACCCCGCTCACAGTCTCGGACTTTCAGTTCCCTGGCCACTCCCTCCAGCCCTCTCATGTCAGTCCCTCATGGTCACAGTCAACACCTGGACTTCTCGTTGTCAGCAACCAGATGGCTTCCATGGTGCCACAACACCTTTGAATGTTGGACAGTGGCGTTCCAACCCCACAACTCACTTCATCTTGGGGTAGATGGCCAGATTACTAACAGGATGCTGAGCTAAATTTGATTCTCAGATAAATAATTTTATTTTTTATTAATAAATATGTCCATGTAACAGTGGGAGCACACATGCTAAAATAAAAGTCACTTCTTTTCTGAAATTAAAATTTAACTGGCCATCACTTGATGTTGTTGAATCCGATAATCCCACCCTGGACCCCAATTCCAGTAATTTCTGACTGCACTAGGGACTTCAGGCCTTGGCCTGACCCTTCTCTGGGGCCAACATTTCCAGGTCCGTCCTCCCACAGCGAAAAGTCCATGGCCACTCCTGGCCTGCTACCTGGCAGAGACTGGATACTACTTACTTCGAGTCCCTGCCTAAGCTGTGCCTGTGCCTCTATGGTGTAATGAGAGTTGATTAAAACATTCAATTGTTCTGTTCTTCTAAAAGCATCTGTGCTCACAAATTTCAAGTAAGTCTTGACATTGCCCGATAATCCTAACATGCCTCTTTAGCAAATTATTTTTACTCTTTCAGAAACTGGTTAAAACCTAATTTTTCTTAAACCTCTTAACACCCGGAATAATCTTTGCTTATTCCTAGCTGATGATATTGTTTCCTATTTCCCTGAGAAAACAGGAACAAGGAGAGTGAGTCCATCTCCCGTCACCAAGTGAGCCACCTCATCCTGCCTGCGACCAGCCCTGTGCTCTGTCCTCCCTCCTCCTCCATTCAGGACCACCACCCCGTGGTATCCTGGTATCTCTTTGCCACTATCTTTAGGTCACTGTCTTTCCTATTGGGCACTTTTCTCTGTCACCATTACATGTTTCCATCTTTATCAGATTGTTTTAATCAGTACAAAATGTGTTGGATTAGGCATTATCTTTTGAAAAGTAATCCTTTATCTCCTAGCTCCTTTGCTGTAACAGAGAGTAGCCTTTTTCATTTGTTCACCAAAGTAACAAAACTCCTCATCTGAATTGCTGAACCAGTGCTTCTCAAAATTGCAAACAAGTGACCCAGATACTTGGTTGGAATTTAGGTTCTGATTCAGTCAGTCTTGGGAAGAGCCTGAGATCTGACTACTTATCAAGTCACAGGTGTTTCCAAAGCTTGCAGACCAAGCATGGTGCCTTGAGGACCCAGGGTCTGCACACACTGCCCACTGTCCCGTAAACTCCTTCTGTTGCCCTCTTGATCATCATGGAGTGTGGTCTGGCCAGTGTCCTGGCAGTGCCTGAGCTCCCTGCACTGTCTGCCGTCCTGTGATGCCCTCCTCTTGTTCATCAGCTCCCCGTCCTGCCTCCTTCACGCTCATTGACTGTCCCTTTTTTGTCTCTGGTGGCTTCTCCAGTCTTTCCAAACTCTCCACAATGGAAGGTCCAGGCTGAAGCACCTCTCAGCTGTCCTCCTCCTGCATTCTCTCTCTGTGCTGGCATCGAGATCTGGAGCTTCCAATCCCTCTACAAACCAGTAACTTCCACGCACAGTTCTCATTCTAATAGCTCCCTGGAGCACCCAATGCAGATGCAAGTGTTGCCTTGACATTTCCACCTGTTTCCGCCTGGATATACGAGGAGACTTGATATATGAGGTGAAAACAGAACTTTTAAATCCTTTCCCCCTCACTGTGCCCATTTCAAGAAACCAGGCCATACTTCACCCAGATTCCCAGAGCAGTCCCAGGATATGTCTTTGTCCTCCCTTTCCCTCCCCCTCAATACCTAGGCCACCAGTTAGATCTATCAGGTGGAATCGCAAGGTCTCGTCCAGGTCTGAAACAACTTTCTAGGACACTATAACCTTTATCCACGCCTTATCCCCTCAACCGTCAAATGACTGCATTGCTCCCCAAATGGGGCTTTGTGCTTCCATGCTGCAGGGACATGTGTCCACTATATAACATTGTCTTCAAGGAGATCAGTGACAGAGGCAATAATGCCTTAAAGTTTCCTTAAGAAATTTTCTGCATGATACTGGGAAACATTTAATATACCCACCTTCAAGTCATCCAGTCATTCATGATTCTATTTTATCTATGTGTTATAGATGATCTGGAATCATTATAGGAAATTGTACCAAATGAGCTTTCAGCAACACCATTAAAAAAAGAAAAATATTGCATTTCCTTCTGTGCATTGAAGATGTACAGAAGATTGATTACAAATATTGTGCCTTCATTTCTAAAATATCATCTTGTAGAACAAGGCAATTATTTTTATTTCTGAATGTTTTCCTTTTTTGTTTTAATTAGTTATACATGATAGTAGAATGCATTTTGACACATTGTCCACAAATGGAGCACAATTCTCATTCCTCTGGCCGTACATGGTGCTGAGTCACTCCAGTGGTGTAATCATACATGTACATAGGAGGGTAATGTCTCTCTCATTCTTCTGCCCTTAGGAGTCTCATAAACTGTTAGGCAGAGGAGCATAGGAAGACAGGATGTAACCTAGGAACTTGAGACACACAACATTTCTTAGTCCACTTTAAAAATACCAACTCTGAAATCAGAAATCAGAGAAAACCAAATTTTTTTCTGAGACTCCTAAGGCTTACCAATACCATTCTCTGTTTCTGCTCTTACAAGTACTTAGGTTAGTTTGGTAAGAATGGAAGACAGATACAAGGTGCTTTATTAATTTTAAAATTTTGCTATTATAAACAGATTCATCCAGACCTAAGTTTCTTTTCTGTTTTTTTTTTCTCTTTTAATAGAGGATAAAATTGCATAGTGGATCAAGCTTGTTGGTAGAGGAACTGTTAATCCCTGGCCACCTCCAGTTTTACAGGCCACAAAAAAGCCAAGAATGGTTTTTATACTTTACAATGGCTCCAGTTTGGGTGGCTATGTGAGCAACTATGTAACATCCCAATTGCACCTCTTGGCCCACAGAGCCTAAAATATGTACTCTGCAGACCTTTAGAAAATGTTTGGAGAAGCCGTACTCAAAGCTTCTCTGAGGTTATTTTGGGAGATCATATTTGCATAGTTCAAAAGGAAATCAAACAAGCCATATGCATATTTCAGGTACTCTCGCCCCCAAAGATGGCTTTCCTTGATTGACAGAGCTTCAGTTTTCTTCTCAGATTTATTTTACAGGAAACACTGAGAGCAGTTCTGGTCTCCTCAATGCTTTGTCCACAGATGGAGCCTGCTTCCCCCACAGATGGGCCAGGCCTCCCCGGGGCTCCCAGGGGCCTCACCCATGGCTTCCCAGGAAGGGAGGGTCTGACACATGTTTGTGAGGGGACATTTACTGGATTGTGGCACTTGGAGGCGGAGATGCTGGCATGACGGTGGAGGAATTAAAGGTGTGGAGTCCTATTTTGAATGCCTTTCTGCTTCCGGTCTCCTAGCGGAGGGAGGGGACTGGGAAAGGTGCTGTACTCTGCACGCAGGTGTCTCTCCTGGGTAGGGAGAGTGCTGGGACTGGGAGTGAGCCCCAGGTTCTCCCCTGAATAGGAATGTTGGAGACACAACTCACAGAAACAGGGAGAATGGCTTCCCCTGAGTCTGAGAAGTGTCTTTGTCTCAGCTGCCCAGCCTCATTGTGCTTCTTCTGGGGTGCGGGTGAGAGCTCCTGTCCTCTGGGGTTGGCTGGTGCTAGTCCCTGTCACACCAATTTCTTTTTACACTAGCCAAGGTGCCCATTATTTGTCTGCACCGACCCCCCACTCTTGACTGCTCTGCTAGGGCCTAAGTACATCCTTCTTGGTTACAGACCAGTACTATACCCTTGGTGCCACGGTGCTTTCCAGTTCGCCTTAGGTTGCTGAAGGTGCTGTGATGCGGGAACCCTGAACCCTGAATGCAGACATGTCTGATTAGTTGGTGACATTCAGGCGGTAAGGCGGTAAGGCGGTAAGCCCAACAGTAAACCTAGATATTATGATGGTGGACCGTGGCCAAAATTCAGCAGGAATCATAAAACATCTTAACTAAAGAAGGATTATTTTATTCCTCTGTGACTTATATACTTTGTCTCAAGATGTACCATTATGAAATAGGTGTGTTCTTTTGCTAGTCTTATGGTCCAAGTATTATAATATCAACAAAGGTTTTTCAAGAGGTTCTGATGTAGGCAGGCCAACCAAAAAGGAGGTTCTCGGGTGACTGACAGCCAGTCATCCTCTCTGAAATCTGTTTAGCCTTAGTAACTAAGGTGCACAATTGCATAGGGACTCAGCTTTCGAAATAATATTCTTTAAAGAATATAAAAATGGTGGTTCTTTATCCTTAAAACACTCAACATCCAAGAAAAACAAAACTATACTTTTATAATTCATTTTTATTTAGACGAAGATCCAGTCCCATTTATGACATTGGCTCCTGAAGTTGACACTAGGAGACACATGGCTTGGGGAAGATGAGGGAAGCCGTGTCTGTGACCAGATGCTCCCTCGTGGCAGTAAAGCAGCAGCTGAGGATCGTTTTTATTTTACATCCTCTAGTGTCATAGATGTGTTCACAATTTCCTGATCCTCCCCACTTTATTCAAAAACAGAGCTAGGGAGCGGCGGGTTAGGACTGTTTGGAAACCTCAGCAAGGGGTTTTCCTCCTCCATACTAAGACCTCCTTTGCTGTTCAGAAAGAAACAGCAAATCCATTATGTACCAGGCACCTAGCCTGCCCCAGTGCTCTCCTGAGGGGCCAGGCAGACCAGGCCTCGGTCTCCTGGGAATCCAGTTATATGAAACCCTCATGTAAGGTGCAAGTTATGGCCTGAATTATGCCCAGCCAAGTCATGTGCCAAAGCCCCCCAGGACCTCAGCATGTGGCTGCATTTGAAAAGCAATGAAATCAAAATGCAGTCATTAGGGTGGGCGCAGCGTCAAAACACCTGATGTCTTTGCAAGAACTGGAGATGAGGACACAGAGGGAAGGACATGTGAAGACACAGGGAAGACACGGCCTCCGGGCGCCAAGAGGAAAGGAGAAGGGCTGCAGAGGGGACCAACCCGCCACATTGCCATCTCCTGCTCCAGCCTCCAGAATCCTGCACACATGGACTTATTTCGCTTAAGCCACCCGTCTGTGGCATGGTGTCAGGGCAGGCCTTGGAGTCTCTCTTCAGAACACCTTGGTGGGTGGCCAGATGCTAGTGTGGGAGGAGGAGCTGATTCTGGGGAAGTGAGAGAAAGAAGGACTGTCCACAGTCCATGTGAGGAGGACAAACACAGAGCCGGACAAGGCACACGAGGAGGGAGAAGCCGGCAGGGTCGTGACCTTTCCCAAGTCCAAGCCTCCACCAAAACTACTGCACTCATGAGGTCAATGGCATAGTTAGATTTCTTATAAAAATTGATAAAGGGACTGTTGTTTTATCTAGAATAATATGGGACAAAACAGAGATAGTGGATATAAACTTGGAGGAAGGGGAATCTTGACCATCTAGATTCACCATCTTCATTAGATGTTGTGGAGATCATCGCACACTATCAGACCATGGAAATGGGAGTGAACGTAAACAAGTTTAACTGGGTTTTCATCTATTTATTTATTTTACTCTCTCTTCTTCCATGTGATTATACTTAGAAGCACATAAGAAGGGAAATATGTGAGCTACGCATAGTCATTCAGTTGTAATCCCAGCCACTCAGGAGGCTGAGGCAGGAGGATTTAAAGTTTGAGACCAGCCTCAGCAACTTAGTGAGGCCTTAAGCAACTTAGAAAGACCATGTTTCAAAATAAAAAAGAAAAAGAGCTGGAAATATGGCTCAGTGGTAAAGTGCCCTTGGGTTCAATCTCCATTACCAAAAAGAAAGAAAGAAAGAAAGAAAAGAAAAGAAAAGAAAAAGGAGGAGGAGAGTAATATGTGTAATTAAATTCAACCCGACTTTTGGGTTTATATCATTGGGTGTGAGCTGAGTTCAGCATGTTCTGTGTATGTATGGGTACTTACATGTAGTGTGTGTGAGTGTGTGTGTGTGTGTGTGCATGGATGTGCATAGCTGGTAGCACATCTCACATTTGACAGTGTCACATCACCCTGCATCTAAGACAGGGCAGCTCTAGAAGATGAAGTACTGGGGAAATGGCACAGGGCTGGAGGGAGAAAACCAACTTGTCTGTTTTGAGAAAAGAAGCTCATAGTCATAATGGAACCAGGATCATAAAACTAAGCATACCCTTTCTTCTTTTTTTAAATATTTATTTATTTATTTATTTATTTTAGTTCTCGGCGGACACAACATCTTTGTTGGTATGTGGTGCTGAGAATTGAACCCGGGCTGCATGCATGCCAAGCAAGCGCGCTACCGCTTGAGCCACATCCCCAGCCCATACCCTTTCTTCTTAACAATAGCATTTTTGGGGGAAATCTGAACATACAGAGAATCTTAAGGAACATCAGGGGCCACTGGAGACTACCTCAAAGGAAACATCATTTGGGGGCACATTTTGAATGCCAACTGCCATCCAGAAAACATGGATGAGTGTAATATCTAAAGCAATTCATAAGGACTATCAGGATGATGCTTTAGAAGAACGTTTTAGAGGTTGGCACTTCTTGGCACTGTATAAAAAGAAGCCATTTGAAATTTCTGGAATGCTTATTTGACACTGAATCTCTCTACTGAAACTCAAGAGAACAGACTTCCTTTTTGTGTTGATGCCAGGTTCTTAATGTGCTCCAGTATTAAACAGAGAGCTTCCTTTTTTGCAAAGCTCATTATAAACTATTGCACTGGCTATTAAAAATTGCATGATGTTTCCAAGTGTGCTTGGAAGGGTGCATGGGTTGGGACTGCTTACATAACAGCAGACTTCTCAAGAGACCATGAGCAAGGCCCCCTTCACTCACCTGCAGGCCTGAAGCCCATCAATTTGCCATCTTGATGGTAGTACAAGAATCATGACCTCCTGCATTCCATACCAGACTGCAGAAGCAGCTTAGCAGTATTTGTCAACACTGCTAGAACAGAAACCAGCCAACATTTTTCCCTAAGCAAGCAGGAAATGGCAAATGCAATTTTGGGTTTAACAAGCAAATCTGGGCAGGATTTATAGTCTCAAACACAATGGATTGTGATTCTTCAAAGCCTCGGGCTGACCTGCCAGCATCTGATCATCTTACATCAGACTTTAAAATGGGTCAGAGCAGAGACACTCAGCTAAAGATGAAACAGTAAAAGTGGCTTTGTTTTCCCTTCACAAATATTCAAGACAGCTAGACGTCCAAACTGCACACCCAGCCGTTGACGGGGGTTGGGAGGGGCGCACCTGCTTTGCCTAAGGTGGATCTTCACGTTGTGACATGGGCACCTGAATGCACTCGAGAGCCACTTCATCTAATATCTGATTGCTCAGGTCTCCATGTGGTGAGATTTCCCACGGAGCCTGGGCCTCAGCTGTGGCCTTCAACCAGGAGCCAGGAGCTCTTCCCTCATCAGGGAACGTGGCTCTGAGAAGGTAAGCAATGAGCATCGGCAGTTACCAGCCACGTGACCTGCAGTGAGCTTCTCCTCTTGGCCTCCACTTCCTTGAAGTAGGAATAAAAATAGTGCCTGGTGCATGTGGTTTTCATGAGGATTAAATAAAGTTCTGCTCAAAAAGCACTTGGCATAGATCCCAACACATGCTACATTTTCAATAAGTGAAATATCTTCATTATTTATTATTATCATTACTCTCAATGTTATTATTGCTGTTGACTCTTTCCCTTTAAATCCAATTTAATTCAGCAAACATTTATTGAAAACCAACTTTCTACCAGATTTCACGTGACCTTTTACTTTTTTCAGCATGTGTGACACCCATCTACTTCATTTCTTCTCAGATCTCTCACAGTAAATCCAGAGTCCTACAAACCCTCGGGGTTGGGAAGATATAAAGTTTATTTCCATATTCTCGGAACATTTATCTCAGCTTTATTCTTACCAACACTCATCTCTGGAGATTTGAAATCTAAATGTATTGTCAGTGCTTAAAATTTATGAAGAGCTGTAGACTGGGAGCAATTGAACATTAAAAGAATTTTCTCACATGATAATATCCATTAGAGTGTAATAGCATTAAAAGCATATCATAATAAAAGGAAAGGCAGGTATTAAAAGCCCAGGTGTCTCTCGGGATTAATAGCTGTGAAATGTTCAATAACAGTTTTCCTGTGTGAGTTACTGGCCTAATCTGTTCTGCGGGCCAAGAGCCAGGGCTGCTGACCAGCTGGTTCCAGAGCTGCCTGCTAGAACAGTCCTTAGTGCATGACTGGGCTGGGCTCCATGCATGGGTTTCTGAAGGTCCTACCATAACCTCCAATGTGGATCGTGGTATGCACGGGGGAAATCAGAGCGGTTCATTTCACTGCTCTGTTTAATATTTATGCCTCACTGACAGAAGAGCTATGTGTCAGGAGAAAATCATGAGACAGATGTAGACCAAGGGACGTCCTGCAGAGCACCTGGCCAAGATTGCCAGGGTCGTTACAGCAGGAAAAGTCTGAGGCACCATCACAACCAGGCAGAGCCTCAGGAGCTGTGAGGACTAATGTCAGGAGCTGCCCCAATGGTCCCCAGACAGAAAGTGCATGTCGGGTGGAGGCCAGGGCAATGTGAATGCAGTGTGGATGAAGTTAGTAGTCACGTGTGGGTACTGGTTCCATAATCACTACAAATGTGCACACCAAGCTGAGCTGTTAATAACAGGAGAAACTTGGTATGGTGCATATGGAAATTATCTGTACTCCTTCTATAATTCTGTAAACCTAAAACCATTTTGAACCAAAAGGTTTATATTTAAAAAGCTCTCTGTGATTAAATGTAAATAAATGGATTAGTGAACAGAATTGGAGAAAAATGTGCTTGTGAATATTTTTGACACATAGCTCACCATATGCTTTGATCAGGAACTCCCGGGTTGGAAGGCGGCATCTCTGGTCTGAGAACTGGGAAATTGTGCTTGCTTCACAGCAAGCGTCTCTCACTCTCATGGTGCTCAGCTGTCACACAGCACTCAGCCCACTTCCCAAGAGTCCCTTTGGGTTTAATCCGATGGTGTGAGCTCCCGTACGTAGTGTCTGACCCGTGGCAGAGACTTCAGTTAGTACCAAGCTTTTCTCATCCCCTCAACCTTCTCTCCATTATGAGAGAGTCCCCAGTGCTCTGGTATTTCTTTTGCTTCTAAGGATTTGGTCAACCATTACAAATAATTTTGGCCATGCCAAGCATCGATTTCCCAACCAAGATAAATTCTCGAATGTTTAATCCTCACTGATTTTTAACCTTCTGTGCATCATCTTTACACAAAGCCAAAAGCAAACACAGATGAAAAAGAACCTGGTCGAGGTGTTGCTTTTTCCATGTGTTTTGGGAAAAGGAAAACAAAACCAGGTTGCACTGGAAGAAACTCTATGTTTTTTTAAAAGAGAAATCACCCCCAAGAAATGAGTTTATCTTCTGCTTTTACCATTTTTCCTGCAGTTGGAAAAATGGGCAGAGAAGAATGCACTTGCATTCTGATAACCTGTGGCTCCTCCCTGAGGGCTGTGGGTGGTTCGTGTGCCCCTTTGAGCCCCTAACCTTTGAAAACTCATAGGATGTGAAATTCCAAGCCTGCTGCTGCAGCTGGAGGCAAGAATCTCAGCTATTAAGCTGCTTCTGCTCTTCCCACCATGAGATGTGGCTCTGGGTCTGAATTAGGGTCAAGGAAGCGTCCTGGAGAGTCATAAATGGACTGTACTGGGAAATAAGCCCATGCAGGAGGGACTGGCTGACCCAAAGCCCACGCTCCACCTGCACGCGCTGCAAGCTGCTGCTAAGACAGAAGTACAGGGTGGGCAGAGAGTGCGATATAAAAGGGGCAGGGCCAGGCAGGGCCAGGCAGGGCCAGGCAGGGCCAGGCAGGGCCAGGCAGGGCCAGGCAGGGCCAGGCAGGGCCAGGCAGGGCCTGGGGCCTCAGCTCTGAATCACCCAGAGCAGAGACAGAGACAGTTCTCTGTCCAGGTCTCCCCGGCAGACAGAACCCTGTGAGTGCAGGTTGAAGAGGAATCCAGGTGTGCTGACCAAAAGCAGAGTCTTGACCAAAGGTCGGTCCGCAGACACTGGAGATTGAGATGGAGCAGTTTTATGTGTGGCTATAAATATACCATGAGGAATCCCATTATCATGTATAATTATAATGCACCCATTAAAATCCAGCCGAGATGTTGGAGTGTTGGGTCTGCATTCTCTTCTCGTGTGTGCAGGATTTCTGGTCTAATTTCTAGGTCTTTGATCAACTTTGACTTCAGTTTTGTGCAGGGTTAAATTTAATTTTACTATACATGGATTTTCAGTTTCCCAGCACCACTTGTTGAAGAGGCTATCTCGTCTCCAGTGTATATGTTTGGCACCTTTGTCTAGGATGAGGTAACTGTATTTATGTGAATCCCACCACTATGTACATTCACAAGAGCAAAGTCCTAATTAGAATAAGATATAGTCTATGCTCCTATAATTATATCAGAATGGATTCTACTGTCATGTATAATTAAAAAAGCAACACAATAAAAAATGTAAAAAGAAAAGACATCTCTACCCAGAAGATGGCTGGAAAAAAATAAGATATTCTCTACAAGGTCCAGTACAGTGAAGGATTTTAACCCCGGAGGTCATTGCTAGAATTTCTAGAAAGCTTCCCAATGGTTACCCATTATCATTGAATAAAAACTGAAACTAGAAAAAAAAATCAGCCAGTAGGTTATAAAAAAAAAACAAAAAAACAAGTAGTGGCAGACAGAGTCAAACCCAAGCCAGGTGAGTCAGCGTCCCTGAGTTGGTGAACAGGCAAAGGTCAACATGCAGGCCTGGCGTGGGCCCAGGCTGGTGGCTCCAATGGAGCGATCAACCCAGAAGGGCACAGGAAGACGGAGCAGCTCTGGCCAAGTGCTGATGGGATGCCCAGACACACGGAACACAGGCCAGGGGCAGCATACTGCTCACTGGGAAGGGGACGAGGGGATGACCAACCCCTTGGGCTGGGGAGAGGCATCTTGAGAGGTTCTGGGAGCAAAAAGCAAACTTATTGTGGATGTCTTTTCTTAATTAAAATGAAAATGAAATGAATTTAATAGAATATGAGTAGGAAGTTCCTTCAGTCCTCCTACACACACCCCCAATCTCCATTATGAGTCTCATACCCTCATATCAAAGAAAACATTCGGCCTTTGGTTTTCTGGCATTGGCTAACTTCACTTAGCATTATATTCTCCAGCTCCATCCATTTACCCACAAATGCCATGATTTTATTCTCTTTTAATGCTGAGTAATGTTCCATTGTGTATAAATACCACAGTTTCCCTATCCATTCATCTACTGAGGGACATCTGGGTTGGTTCCACAGTTTAGCTAGCATGAGTTAGACATCAGTACCCTAAGTACATGTATGAAGGCACAAATGGTGTGAAAATACTTTGTGTACATCAATGACTCAAAAAATTGTGTTCTATGTGTGTAATGTAAAATGAATTGCATTCTGCCATCATGTATAACAAATTAGAATAAATAAATAATTTAATAAAAAGCACAAACAGAATATGAAAAGAAGAAAAATTTCCAACTTATTATTCTGAAATAATTTCAAGGTGATAGAAAATGTTTCAGAACAATAAAATTAAATTCTATATTCTCTCTTTTTTTAAAAAAAAGAATATGGGCAGCAAATATGAACACAAAGTAGGTGAAGGAAGCATTGTTGAAGAAAAGGTTGAGAAGCAGAGGAACGAGGAGTCTCCAGGGTAGAGGTGACATTGGGAGTTGTAGGTGGGCATCACTTTGCTCAGAATGTATATGAGGCTAATAGAAAAGAAGGTGCTCTTTCTCTTTGGCCTGTAGCTTTGCCACACATTTGAAAATGCATAGAATGATTTCATGAGAATTTTCTTCAAATGAAACTGTAAAACTATGATACAGAAACCAGATTAAGCAGGCGTTGAGATGGGAGGATTCTTCCTCTCCACCCATGGTGACCCTCTCCCTGCAAGCTGCCTGTGTTGAACATGGATGAGGGACCGTAAGAAACAAGATGTGCGGAAGTTTCTGTCTGAAGTTCTCTAATGTGCAATGTACTTGAGATTGGGTTTCTAGAACAAATCAACATCTATCACCAGTGGGAGTAGCACAGCATGCAATTTGTTTTCAGTGAACACAAAATGAAGAATATATCACTAAAATGGACTATTATGGTAGCCCAACTGGAAGATGACTTAGCAAAGTCATCATGGCAAACGAGAGGCTACCTCCCTATCACCTAATGTAGGTGGTTTCCTGTGTATCTATTAGGATTAGTTTTGAATTAAATTGAAAGAAGAAAGGTGGAAGTTTACTTATTTGGGTTTCCAGAGAAGGCTAGGAGCGAGCAGTGTGGGGCCACACGGTGACGGTCAGGACCGCTGCCCCATCTGCAGACTCCCTCCACCATTCTCCCATGTGGCTTCTACTCACGGCCTCTGGCACTTTAGCCAGAAGGAAGGAGGCAGGACAGTTGCCTGAAGTAGGCAAAGTGGGCTCCTTCTGCATGGCCAGGCCCAGCTGCAAGGCCTAACTGGGAAATGTAGACGTCTTATAACTGACCACACAGCCAGCCGAGAACCGAGGTCTTATCTCCAGAGAGGAAGGTAGAGAAGGGGCACTAGGACCCTAGTCATTTGCTCCCTCACTATGCCCTTCAAGATTGAGATGACTCGATTTTTAAAAGTCTTAATTTGTGTGTGTGTGTGTGTGTATTTTTTGTCCTTCAAAATACTATGTGTTCAGTCTTTATATTGTATCAGGCACTTTTCTAGGTAACAAGGAAACATCAGTGAATAAGAAACAAAGAAACAAAACTAAACTTTGTCCTCATAGAGCTTAAACTGTAATAAAAACTGGCTCTGATTCCTTCTTTGGACTAGGCCAACGTTGCATCAGAACTAGGGCAACAGGTACACCAACCACATTTTTTTATGACTGAATTGAGGCCAGAGCTTGACAGTCCATTCAATCAGAATATCTTGCTTCCTGACACGTGCACTTTAAAGTGGAATTACAAAACAGGTAATATATTTACTATACAAGACAAAATTATAGTTTAAATAATGTGCTTAACTGGATTACAAACATGGTCAAAAGCCAAAGTTTCCATTATGCCACATAATCTCTTGTGCATCCTTAAACTACAGAATGGATAGTTCATGGGCTTATAAATAGCAACAGACACAAGAGGGACAGATGCACTCCTGACACTGCATCTGCAGCTAGATTTCTCCCTATTCTTTCCTGAGTGGCACAGAATTACATCATACCCTGCCCATTGTGAGCTGATAACTCCATGTTACACACAAAGCCTCCCTGAATAATTATACTGTTTTTGAGCAGTCGTGTTCTTCTGCCAAGGAGCTGTACACAACAGAAAACAAACTATTCTGATTGGCCATGTCAAGCCAGGGCCTGATGCATCCACTGCTTAGTTTCATTACAAAAGGACACGGTGGGTGCACCTGTTGCCCCAGGTCTGAGTAAAGACACACACTCTTTCTAAGCTGTAAAATGTTAATAAAAGTGTCAGGAGTGTGTTAACATTATTGATGAAATGTGAATTCCTTGAAAAATATTATTAATTAGGCTGATATTTTATAATTTGCATGGACTATGATTTATGTTATCTTTTAGAAAATATAATCATTCAAACACATTTTTTTTATTTGTAGTAGAGAAGCTTAGTTGACCTTTCTACAAATCTTGACAATTAGTGGTGAAATGAGAGATGCCCTATGAGAAGAACACAGGGTGTGCTTTTCTGCCTTCGTAAGATAAACAGAAATCCAATACCAGGCAGAACGTTGTGAAGGCAATTAACCTGCAGAGGGGACAGGCCATCCTCTCCCCAACAAGGGCTGCAATCTCTGTAGCAAGTGCTTATTCGATTTGCCATGGAGCCTTTCATTTTCACCAGTGAAAGAGCCAAAGTTATTTTCCCTGGATAAATTTCATATTTCTCCAGAACAAAATTTATTTTTTTCTTCAATAAAAGTTTAAAAATCGGGTTGAGCAAGATGACTAGAAAATGTCCCCTGGTTATGGTAGCACAAGAGATCAGAGACCTAGCCATTTCAGCACAAACTCCTGGATGAGGGAATGTTTATCTGTAAAGAGAGAAAAAAATGGAAACTTCTTCTTGAAAAGGTGTTGGGCAGGCCTGTAGGACTTACTGAGAACCCTAGGAAATTGTGCCAGGAAGGCGGATGAGGCTGTGAAAGACAGGAGTCACCACAGAGCAGCCTGCAGCTGCCAGGTCTCTCCCTTGGCACTCCAGCACTCTGCAGAGCCAACCTCACCTGGTGTTGAGCAGCCCTCCTGGGGGTTTGACTAAAGTCAGCTCCAGGCCCTCTCTGCTGAAGTCACACCGGTCAGGGCCCCAGGCACACCTGCAGTAGACAGGGAAGGACATCCCTGGGGGAGTCGAACCCCAGAGCTTGGCTTGCAGGAGCAGAGTCGGTTTTCTCTGCATTTGGACAAGGTGGAATTGTTTTATAAAGCAAGAATGCGTTCAAGTGGTTTCAAAAATACATTCAATGAATCCAGACCTTAAAATTCAAAATTATGGTAGATTTAAATTAATGTATTCCCACTCAATACTACTGTGAATAGTTTAAAATAAGATTCTGCACGTTAGTGACTTATATTTCAGGAGAAGCTGTGGAGCAGTGGAGTGGATGGGGTAGAGCAGGGGGAGCTGTGGGCTTCTGGGAGCCTGAAGTCCTTAAGGTTTCTCCGTGTGACTTTTTATTTACCAATTGTACCTGGAAGGTCACTAGTGATGGTACTTCTCCAGCTGTTTGGTGTCAAGGACTGAAGAGACTCTGTCTTGTGGGTGGAGGCTTCTACCTGGGGAGCCTGCTGAAGATGACTGGGGGGGGGGAGGGTAGGCAAGTTCTTCCCCTGTGTGTCCTAACCTTGGTGTCTTAGTGAACTGTGGCTAGTATTGGCCCAAAGTATTGATTTTCCCATCTCCTGTTTTTTTCTCAAATGCCCATTGGAAAATAATTGCTGCAGGCACCTGCCACAGAAGCAGCTCATGTGACTCAGAGCCAGAGGATTCTTTTTTTCTCCAGTTAACAAGAGGACACTTACCTCTGTCCTTTCTGAGCCTAGTAATTGACTCATGTCCTAGCAAGTCTAGATAGTATGTCATGCAAACAGCATGAAATGAATTTGTCATCATTAATTTCAGGATCTTAAAACTGACTATTTTTTTTTCTCACTCTCCCTCCCTCCCTCCCTATCTCTCTCTCCCCCTCCCTCCCTCCCTGTCTCTCTCTCCTCCTCCCTCCCTCCCTCCCTCCCTCCCTGACTCTCTCTTCCCCTCCCTCCTTCCCTCTCTCCCTCCCTCCCTCCCTGTCTTTCTCTCCCCCTCCCTCCCTCCCTCCCTGACTCTCTCCCCCTCCCTCCCCCCTGTCTCTCTCTCCCCCTCCCTCCCTCCCTGTCTCTCTCTTGCCTCCTTCCCTCCCTCCCTGACTCTCTCCCCCTCCCTCCCCCCCTGTCTCTCTCTCCCCCTCCCTCCCTCCCTGTCTCTCTCTTGCCTCCTTCCCTCCCTCCCTGACTGTCTCTCCCCCTCCCTCCCTCCCTGTCTCTCTCCCCCTCCCTCCCTCCCTCCCTGACTCTCTCTCCCCCTCCCTCCCTCCCTGTCTCTCTCTCCCTCCCTGACTCTCTCTTCCCCTCCCTCCTTCCCTCTCTCCCTCCCTCCCCTTTAGTCTTTACTGATAACATGCAGGAGAAAGCTGAGCAAAGGGAAGTGCATGAGCAGATGTGTGCCCTGCTGAGGTGGAAGTCAGTCTTCCTAGGCCCAAGGTCTCTGCTCAGGCACAGACCCTGATGGAGACAGTAATGTGGTGGCCCATGATGGCCCTGGATCCTGCTTTCTATCCAACTTCCCCAATCTATGGGACAGCGGACAAAACAAAGATAACCAACTCATCTCCCAGTTGCTTTAGAGCCACATGATCATTCAAAACAACAGGAAAATGGAGAACAAGATGACTATCATTTCTGATCTGCTAATAGGACAATTTAATTAACTAAATTTTATAATGCCACAAGAAAGATAACATTTTAGACTGAATGTCAGGAAGTGTTCCCTGATAATAGGAAATATTTGATTAATAGAAAGCCTCTCAGGAGGATGGCTACAATCCCACCACTCAGAACATTTCAAATTAGACCTAGGCCAGAAAAAGGGAAGCTGAAATTGTGTTTGTGCCTGCACTTCTCAGGTTTTCCTCATCCAGATCGTCCAAACTATGAGTGAGAATATCCTCCTCTAGTTCTGGGTGGCACTGTACACTAAGCAGGTTGTTGATAAAATTAATCCTATCTTTCCATTTCTGACAGAAGTTCATCCTAGTACACAACTCAAAAACTATGGGTCTACTGAATCTGGGAAAAGAGAAGGTCTTACGAAAAACACTCTAGCCAGTGTTCTTGATTTTTATTCTTTGCAGCTGTCCTTCAAGACTGTGAAGCTGACCTGTGAGGTGCGGTTTCTTCTTTTCAGTAAGGACCCTTGGTCAGCTCCTGGAATGCACAGCTAGTCTACTGAAACCTTGAAAAGGCTGTCGCTGCAGAACACGCTCTACCGTGGCACTGTGCACTTGTTCTCTGATGAGTGCTCTTTACATACACAGGCTCATTAGCTCACAGCCCCCCGCTTGGTGAGAAGGGGAAGGTGCCCCATTTATTCACCTTCTACGTTAATCTTAATGTGAGAGAATATAATCTTATGCTTAAAGGTTTAAATAAGACAGAAATGCAAGTAGAAAGGCAGAGTCCTCTCCTACCCACACTGACCATCCTCACTCTGGGTGGTATGTGCCCTTCTTGAACCTAGTCTCTTAATAATTTATGTACATATACAAATGGTTTTTAACTTAAATATAATCATTCTATATTTATTGTTCTGTAACTTGATGCTTTCAATTAAAGCATGTCTAAGAGACTTTATAAGACTAAAACCTGTGGATCTAAGTAATTCCTAAAGAATACTACTACATGGCATTCATAGTTTTGGCTTTATATGTCATTATGAGTAATACTGAAGTCCAATCCCTGGAAAAGAGGTCACAAACTTGCATTTCTACAAGGGCAGACCCCTAAGGAAATAGGAGGGCAGTTTGGGGACCACTGCAAGCAGAAACTTCAAGGCCACTGCTTTTCTTGAGCTACTGGTGACCATCTGGAAATGGGAGACCCCCTTATGGTCAGACCCTCTGATTTTCAAGAGGAGATAAATATACAGATTTGTAGGAATATTCCTGCTCTTTAAAGGTTGGTACAAATTATTATTATTCTATAACAACCAGTTGGAATAAGTACATTGTACTTGGAAGCAGGACTTGTCCCACAGACAACCAGAGGACTGTGCCCCAGCCTTGTTCTAACGGGAAACCGTCTTGTTCAGAGTCCAGGAATCTTCCCACTTACCACCATTGTACCTCTAACCTGAAAAGTGCCACGTCTTGTGAATTTGGGGCAAATTGCACAGGGCCACGAGCTCCCCATCTTTCATCTGACCTCATGTTTCTGGACCAACTTCAAGGTCATCTCTCTGTCACCACCATAGAAACTGCTGTGTGAGTGCTTCCTCAATACCTTGCATGGGCACTTCCAAAACAAAGGTCTGTGGCATTGCCTTCCTAGTGCTCTGGATTCCTCATTGCTTCTAAAACCTGCAGGGTTTTCCAGTCCTCCTATCCATCAACATCCCCGTGGTCCTGTGTTCTTGCAGGCGAGTTTGATCTGGAATAGTAGCTATGCCTGCACACAGTGCCTGGATTGACCTTGCCTCATCTGTGCCTTCTGCCTCATTTGATGCCCAAACATTGTTTCTTTTGACTTTACATACAATAAAAATATGAAGGAAAATTAACAAAATCAGTATATTACCAAAATCACAAAGGAAGCCAATGGAGAGATTCCGACATAACTCTGAATTTGAGGATGGCCCTCATGGTGAAATCTAACTCATGAGGCTGTGTTCAGGAGACTGGACTGACCAGCGGGGAGGAACAAGCCCAGGTGGAGTGGTGACGCTGTCTCCTGCCTATTGAGTGTGGGGTGCAGAGCGGACCGCGCGAGGGGTGGGCCAGAGCCTCTCTCCCACCCACCTTCTCCTGATCTGCCCCAGTGGAAAAGCACATGAGCTGCAGAGTGCTTTCTGTGCTACATTTCTTTCCCTTTCCCTTCCTATCAATGCCTCTTTTTGTTCGTGAGCCGTCGATGTGGTCAGGCTCTTTCGACACTTGCTATAAATTGAAGGCTCTGGGAAAGAACCCATGCTGGGGCCTCAGTAATTTTGGTGGTAATTTAGAGAACTAATCACTGTATTTTAACAGTGTGGCATGGTGAATTACATAATTTAGTGGAATTACTGCCTAACAGTCTTATGTCTGCTGCTATTATTCCTAGATGAGTGGGGGAAAGGAGAGAGAGAGAGAGAGAGAGAGAGAGAGAGAGAGAGAGAGAGAGAGAGAGAGAAGGCTCCAGAGTGGCTTTATTAGCAGGTTGGAAATCAGTCCATGAGGGTGACTGCTGTCTCTGGCAGAAAAAGAACAAATAATAAGAGCGACCTTGACTGGATTTTATCAACCAGGGAAGCTGTCTCCTTTGCTGGAGAGGGGCCCACAGGGGCTGCATCAGTCTTGTATTTCTTAAGCCAGAGATGCGGGTTGAGATCCAGAGGATCCTGGCTGCATCTCAGGGCTCAGCACAGTGCGTTCAGGGCATGTCCACAAATACAGTCTATGGAAGGAGCGGATCACAGCAAAGCCCCACAGAAAGCCATGAGCATGACACTCCGTGTGAACAGTGACAGCTTCTGCCATGAGCATCTCTATCTTAAAATACCTATAGATCAGGTATTCAGCTTCTCATGAAGTGCAATACCTATGTTGTAATGGAAAGGAGAGCGAGGCCAGTGTTGTTTTCTTTTAGTATGGTCACACTGCAGCTGTGTGACTTTGGGCAGGAGACTCAGTCTCTGAACTTGTGTGTTCATCCCCATGATTCGAATAATGTTGCTTACCTCACAGGTGCAACCTCACAGATTGTTGAATCAGGGCGAGACACAATAGGGCAACACTCTGCTCTCCCTGCTCTCCTCTTCTTTGCCCACTTCCTCTCAACTCTTTCTTCTCTCTCTTCCAGAGTTTTGGAAACGTCTTCATCAGTATTGAAAGTGTCAATCCCTGTGCTCAACTGCCCATCACCCATCCATCATGGGATAGATGGCATCTCTCAGGGGAGAAAACAAAGCTACCTGCATGAGAGGGTTCTTGGAAGATTGAGCGAGGGAGTTAAGGTAAGCACTGGGAAGAGAGCCAGGCATTCAGTAAACACCGTAAAGCCCTCAGCTGTGGCTCTCACACTCACACGGACTGTAAGGGAGATGTTAGGGAAGCTGTGCAGGTTCCGTGTTGCCAATGCCACGTGCCAGGAATTGCCATAATTTACCTGCATGTCTTGCCAGTGCCTAGGTCTAGGAGGGAGCATAAAACTTATCTAACCCAAAGCAGCTTTCTAATCAGTCATCATGGTAGGTCCTTATGGAACATTCCAGAAGCATCTAATCATCTAACCAATTGATGAAATTGATTTCTAATCAACCACACACATTCTGCTTTGATGTAATTTAGTGTTATTTCTTTGATGGGAGCTGGAAAGAGTTACTAACAAGCATCTCTAAACCTCATTAAAATTCAGATGTGGTATTTGACATCAGAGATTGATGGTAATATGCAAATAGCATGGCCCATTTACTTCCTAAGCCAATATCCACTTCTGGTGGAACAAATGTTGATTTCATCACTGTGCAGTCCTTAGTTGGATTCTCAATCCTGAAAAAGTCAGAAATCCCTGTTATATAACTGTCCCATTAAATTGGTGAGACAGGGGAGCATCCTGAGAATCCTTCACATTACAGGTGTGTCCGTTAGAGTCTGTGGCCAACTTCTTTCATTCTTTCCTTTAGGGGATCATTGTAGCTGCATCAGTCAGTATCCAGCCAGTTCAACAGAAACCACTCTAATCAAGGATATAATGGAAGGGATTTAATTCAGGAGGCTGGTGGTTCCGTGAGGAAGCTGCAGGAGACGGGGCAGCCTGTAGTTGGCATCAGCAGGAAGCCATGACCCCCCAACCCCAGCCTGCAGATCAAGGAGGAAGCCATGCGCATGATCCAGGGGCAGGAGTGGGTCACCAAGATGTGGCTACAGAAGAACCAGCAGCCCCAGCTGAGCCCCAGCAGTTCTCTTCTACTCACCTTCTTGTCTCCTGCCTTGGGCTTGAAGGTCAGGAGCCACTGAGCTCAGGAAATGCAGCCTCAGGGCAGGAGCCTGTGACCGAGCAGAACCCAGGGAGAGCAAGGAGGGGAGGTGGGGAAGGGGTGCAGAGTCAGCAGAATGCCAGAGACAGCACTCAGATCCCCACACACTGCCAGTCACCACTGAAGCCTCCCTTGGGAACATAGGCTCATGCAGTAGACTGAAGTACACAGAGTAGATGTAATGGGGGCCGGGGGGGCGGGGGGGGATTAAACATGGCAGCACAGACTTGTTGGGATTTTGTGCCTGATCTCTTAGCTCCAATGTGCATTAATGGGGGACAACTTGACATCTATGATTCTCAGCTTTGAAGCTTTAGCCAAAATTCAGGACAACAATAACGAAACTCTCTGTGTATGCTTCATTATGTTATGAGTCTATAATTAAAATTTTGCAGTTCACTTGGATACACAGGCTAGAGCCCTGGAGGCATTAACTGCTGTGTTTCCCAATGCAGACCAACCATCCTCCCTTCCGCATAGCTAACAGCCTGCGTGAAGACTCTGACCGCAGAGAGCACGTCCTCTTTCTTCAGTCACCTTGCTGTCTGTGACAGCTCATGCATGCAGTGGTCGCAGCATGGCTGTGGAGTGGAAGTGGAGGTCAGCCAGCCCCTCTTCTGCAGTGGCGCCTGGGCATTCGCCTTCGGAGGTGAGAGTTTCCTCCTGCCCCACCCAGTTGTCCATCTATCCAGGGAGTTTTTTCAACACTGTGAACTTGTGATTGAACATTTTTTGATACTGACCCCTTCTGAGAAAAGACTCTCATGGAGCACCACCTGGACACACACACACACACACACACACACACACACACAGGGTAAGTGTGTATAGTGCCTGGTTATGGATGGATATTTGAAGGCCACTCATGAACTTTGCACACGGCCACTTGTGGCTCTAAAATGCAACGATACCTTTGAGCCTGTAGAACTGATCTGAAAGTGTGCAGACGGTGAGTGCTGAGCTAGAGGATGGAAGTTGAATTAAGGTCTCCTCACTGGGACGTGGTGTCCTAGAAAGCAGGCTGGTTCCATTTCCTCTGTGAGCTTCACCACCTGGTGCTTTCAACCCCAAGCTTAAAAGCCACATTTCCCTGAACTCTGGGAAAGCTGCAGCATCCCCCTCCCCGTCTCCTGCTCCCCCCTGCCCCCGCCCCTGCTCCTTCAACCTCTGGGTGGCCTGGCTTGGACTGCGGCAGGGCCCACACAGGCTGTGCTAGTTCCCGAGGCACAGTATAGACCAGCAGGGTTCAAGACACATTTCTTCCTTGGGCTGTTTACAGGAGTGGACAGCAGGAAGAGATCTTCCACGGCCTCACAGGTCTCACCTTATTTGAAAGGAGGGGAAATGTGGTCCCACTGAGCTGATTAGTCACCTGGCCACAGAGACCTGGCGCTGGCCCCAGCTCTGCTGCACAGCCCCACAGTCTTTCTTAACAGCCCCAAGTCTTCATCGGCTGACACACACAGAGAGGGACCATAGTCACTTCACTGCACCAGGTGGTGGGCCTGAGAGAGCCCTCCATGGCTGAACTCCAGAATCTCAGCTGTCCAGGCCCAGGGCCTCCCTGCTGGACGCTGTGTCTGGGAGTACAGCCAGGCCCTGTCTGTTCAGAAAGAGTGGCCTTCTCTGGGCTCCTGGCCCATGTCCCCTTTCACTGCCAGGTCCTTCTGGGCTCATCATCCCAGAGGCCAACCTTCCATTTAACTCCTCTAAACTTTGCAAAGTTAATCTGAGGAAAAACATCTAGATCCATGCCCACCAGGGAAGTAGGAAGTGACGCCTGCCCTTCTTTCCTGTCCATCCGGAGCAGTGGAGGTGGTCATACCAGAGCAGCAGTTGGGGAGGGCAGCTCGTGGCCTGCAGGGGACAGGATGTGGGGCTGCATGACTGAGCCTCTGGAACCCACTGAGGCGTGAGCGATCCACGTGTTCACTCACCAAATCCTTCCTTTCTTCCATCACCTGCTTGGATCACTTGGAAACTACATGCAGGTAGGTGTTGAAGCACCAACCCTGGCTTCTTAAATTCAGGAAAAAAATAGCCATTATAAATATATTAACAACTTCTTGGAAGAGAGAAAAGTATTTTTTAATACTATTTAAAGTTCTATGCACATCGAGAAAGTTGCTGGAGTTTATTTCCAGAAGTATCTTCTGAGTCCACATTACTATTCTTCGGGTCATTTATTTCTACTGAACTATTCCTCATTATTTTTGGCCATCAAACATGATTTTGGATAATCATCTTATTATCTTTATTATTATGATAGCTTTATTATTTCAGGATAAAGAGCAGATAGAGTCCACTCACTTGCCGAAATTCCCTGCTTCTCTGACAAGGCAAAATGATCAAAGAAATGGACAGACTCCATGAAGGTGCATGAGTGAGGATCCTGTGTATTCAGGATGAAAATGAGCCGTGTTCACGGCTGTGACACAGGCCTCCAGGTATCTACTCACCCAGGCTAAGCAGGAGTAAAGACCCTGGGGCCCTCGACTCTATTACAACATAGAACCTGGGAAAGACAATTCAAAACTACTCTCCCCTCACTATTAGTTGATCAGATTTTCCTCCAGACCCTTCTATCTTGAATTTTTTAAAAGAGTCATGCTGTGTGAAGAGACTCTGAGCTGTAGTTCCCACTGCATTCTCCTAAGTGTGCTGCAGCTTGCAGGAGAGAAGTCACCTGTGTTGGAAGGAGCAGAGCTGGCCCATGAGAGGACCCAGAGTGAGTCAGCCTCAGCTCTGTAACTTGGTGATGCTGCGCCATTAAAATGGGGTAAAGTCTTATATTTTGTCCCCATATCTGGGTGTGAAAATCCAGTGAGATATTACAGAATGTTTCTATAAGCTGCATTGTGATGGGACAATCTAATATCTTTTAGGGGAAGTTTCTGAACTCATGAGGAATACCATATGATCACCTTATGGTTAGTAAAGAATTATAAACCACATTCTCTGAAAATTTTTACATGCAAATGAGTTTCCTGCTCTGGAAAGTGTGCCATAGTGAAGCATTTTCTCCAGAGAGTTCAGTGGAGCCATATTCATCCACCGGTTTACCCACCAGTAAGCACTGGTGCAGTTCCTGCTATGTGTCCAGTCCCAGGCTGGACCCTGGGTATTCAGGAAAGGCAGCAAAGTGCTTGAACTCTGGACCCCTGGATCTGGTGGACAGGGTAGTCACAAGAGACCAAGTATAACATGGCTAGACTTGTCCCAGCACAGCCTGGAGGCAGAATGGGACCCAGGACGACTTCCCAAGGAAGGAGCTTTGGTGCTGAGACCCTGTTTGCTGCAAGAGGAAGAGAGAGGGTGGACAGGGTGGGCTCAGTGAGGGCTCTCAGAATCTAGTTGCTGTCCACAAAAAGGGTCCAATGTGCATGACATTTGCAAGTGTGCACTGAGGTTAATTCAGAATCCTCTGGGTGGCATATCATTAATTTTTTGGTCAAAAAATGAAAGATGGGAATCAGGGATCCACATGTTTTATACCAAACATTCCAATTTTGAAGAAGGCTCTAAAAGTGTGGGTGTATATCAAGAAAAGGAAAAAAATGGGAAGACTTGCTGAGAAATGGAGTTTTGGTAATTTAGTAGAACTTCCTTAGAAAGTTCTAAACTGTATTTACAAGCATACTGGGGAATTTTGAAATAACTCAGACATCTTCTGTGGTTTGACCCACACAAGTTTTGTCTTGCCAAACAACTTGCTAATTCAAATTACTAGATAGAATGGTAGCAATGGAAATTAAAATGTTCCATCTGTGTATACAGTTCTAATGGCTATCTCTAAGGACTTATGCTGATTGTGAATTTAGTTATAGATCACACAGAAATTCAAATTTAATGCTACTTTTAATGGTATCTCTGGGATATCAATTTGGATTAGGCATGGAAGGTACTAAATGAAAATATGGCAGAATATTTTATTGACATCATCCCATTAAAAAAAATTTCAACCCAGAAATAATTAAACAGAATGACTTCTGTATCACAATATTCAATTGTGTCAGGTAGGTGTCAGCAGAAGACAACCAGCTTGGGAAGAAAGAGGGGCCAGGGCAGACTCAATGTGCACAGAGGCCTCATCTGTGAAAGGTAGATGTTAGTTCCCATCTCAGCTGTGTTTTGTGAGATCCATCACGTGTTCTTAAAGTGGTGCTTTAGGACCATGCCAAGTGCATAGTAAGTGTTCAATCAATCTGAGCAATGACACTACTTTTTGTTAACTTTGAAAGACCTGATATGGGCTTGTTTCCTGCACTCGCTCTCTGCTCTACACCCAGAAAAGTGTAGGCATGGACACCGGAAATTGTTCATAGGAATATTTAAATAACAAAACATGTGTCTTCCTAGAGAAACAGTGTGGCGAGCTTTGCTGAGTCTCCCCAGCACCAGATCTTGACTGTGGGTGATAGGTGCTGTGGTTTCTAGCTGGGTATGGCTGCTAAGTTAAGATGCCACATCTGCAGCCTTTCCTAGGCTAACAGGACTGTATGGCTCAGTTTGGGGCCTAGGAGAAGCAAGAAGATTGTTCTATGCAACTTCCAGAAATGCTCTTAAAAAGGCTCCTCCTTCCACACCTTGTCTCTCCTTCCTGCAGAAGGATCCAGGCAGTGCCACCTGCCAGCAGAGAGGAGGCCTGGGCCCAGGAGTGTGCAGGTGCCCACCAGCCCATGCCTGCTTATTCAGATTTTCCTTTGTGTTAAAGAAAAATAATTCAGTTTAAATGTGTTATTGAACCTACAATTTTATGTGGCTTAACTTTAAAAATTTGCAGCTGAATCTAACTCTCCTAGAAGACACTGTTATTGCAAAAATGTAATGAAACATTTCATTTTCACCTTGCCTGAGTAACTTGCTTGCATCTCTGAAGTTATATACTACTTGGTAAAGAAAGTCTAACCAGTGGACAGAGATATATAGATATAGATATCAATATAGACACAGATATAGATACCAATAAAGACACAAATATAGAAACAGTTAAAATATGAATACAGATACAGATATAGATATAGATACAGATACAGATATAGATAAAGAAACAGATACAGATATAGATACAGTTCTATTGCTTGGGATCAATGCAAGCACAGATATAGATACAGATATAGATAAAGAAACAGACACAGATACAGATATAGTTCTATTGCTTGGGAACCTGCAAGCACATGAATCCTATAAGGATATATATATACACACATTGCATTTTATTTTTATTGCTTATTTCTTCTAGGAGATTTCAGGAAGGATATGGGATCTTTGCAAGCTTTAAAGTTAAATGTTAAGGAATGATGGTGTTTTGTATAGAGAAATTAGTAAGAAAATAAAATGCTTTTACTGAAAACATATTCTTGCAAAAATGTATCTCATCAATTCATATATAGTGATTTGTAACTGTCTATGTAACTGCACAGAAGTAAAGAGGTAGCTAATAACTCAATCTGTAGTTCATGAACATTGACTAACATGCTCAAAAGGAAAGGAAGATTGATGTTTACAGTAGATAAACTTAGATGATTGGCTTTCCCAAATAGCCAGAAGGGTGAGCAGAAAAATTGAGATCAAATGGAAAAAAAAAATAGAAAATGGGGGAGCCTGTGAATTCTGAGGCTCTGTCTGCTCTAGCAAAGCAGCCTCCTGCCCTGCTCAACAGCAGCAGTTGATGCTGAAGTGTTGGGAAATGAGCAGAGGCTGTTTGGCCCATGACCAGTGATCAGAAGTTATGGGGGAAATAAAGGGAAGTCCATGGGGACAAGGACAGGATACCCAGGTGTGCTCTCAAGCTGGACTAAACACCAGACAGGCATCTTCCTGACTGTAACCTTCTGGTCTCCCTTTTCTCAGTGCACATATTTTAGAAAACTTGCAACTATAAATTCTTTGTCCCTTTGATGTGCAAATAATCGTCTTCCAGCCTCTTGCCAGTTTTACAATCCAGTTGTACTGGGAGGATCTGGGAGATACCCCTTTGAAATACAGTCATCAAGGAAGATAGCATTCCCCAAACTCCCAGTCTGTGGAAAGGCCAGAGATTACCTCTGACAGGTGCCAATAAGCACACAGAAATGGCCTCATTCCTCCATTGGTCAACCTATCCTCAGTGCCCTGAGTACTTGTCCATAGTCCAATCCAGAACCGAAAATCTCTCCTTTTGTTTCTGTGGAGTCGAGTTTAAGCTTCCTCTTCTATTGCAATAGTCTTTCCAGTCTTTCCCAGATGTTGGTACTTCGTCTGTGCAATTTGAAGTAACAAGTCTTAAATCGACTCACTTGTCTTTTTAACTGGTCCAGGAAAATTTTTCTAAGACATACACAGAGCAGTGAGGACAGAGAGATGACTGGAGAACTGACATGCAGATGGGTGAACTGTGATTTCTGGAGATGTTCAGGTGCTGACCTGCATGTAGCTCCAAATTCTAGGTCTGTGCTCTCTGGGCTGCTGGGGTGGCCGGGTTGTTCAGCTGTATCTGTCTTGCTAAGAGATAGCCCTACAGGTAGAGAATGCCTTGCTTGCTGGACTACTCACCATAAACTAGTCCTCTGAAATATGTAGCCATATACTTGTCAGGACATGATTCAGAGGGCTAGAGAAGAAAACCTATCCAAAGGAGGCAGTTTTCACTGGTTTGGAGGAAAGTGCTTTTGCATTTGCAGAGTAATGAATTAAAGCTATTGTGGGTTCTACCTGGTTTAGAAGCCTCAGTGGGGTGGAGAGAGCAGTAATAAAATGAGAGGGCTGACTAGAGTGGCGCGTCACAGGGGAAAAATCCTGTGTTGGTCTCATGGATCGCCTGCTGTGGTGCCCCTCAGTGAAGGAGCCAAGCATTCCATCTCAATTGATTTCTTGTGCACACCTCTGGTGCTTAGCAGCAGTTAACTTAGTTGACCTGTTGATGGATGGCCCTGGTCAGCCTGAACTTTCCAATGACTCCGAGATTCCAAGTCACTGATGTGCTGTAATGGGGGATTACCGAACTAGGCCAAAGGGAAAGCCAGCTAGCATGGTGTTCCTGGGTGACCCTGTGGGAACTGTGTGGCCCAAACTGAGTTACTGGACAGGCTTCCTTGAAGAACACATGCTCCATGGGACAGTGAAGACCACTGGACCTGGATGGCTGCATCTGCTGATTGCTGTGCACCTGTGGTTTCCCTGTCTCGCAGGGTTCTATCTGGGTGTGGGTATGTGAAAGATCACCCCAGCCACGTGAAGTGAGAGGCGCTGGGACCGCAAGCAGCTCTCCTTCCCGGCAGCATTTGCATTTCTTTTTCCTTTTTCAGGGGGGACATTGAAGGAAAGACATCTCAGTAAGTCCCACTCTGCTTCCTTTCCTCAGCTCACACTCCTCATGATGAGGGTCTCACTGCTCCTGTCCCTTTACGACTCTCTGCAAAATGATTTTCCACATTCACCAACTATAAATCAAAGGTTATTGGGCTGGGGATGTGGCTCAAGCGCTAGCGCGCTCGCCTGGCGTGCGTGCGACCCAGGTTCGATCCTCAGCACCACATACAAACAAAGATGTTGTGTCCGCCAAAAAACTTAAAAAAATAAATAAATATTAAAAATTCTCTCTCTCTCTCTCTCTAAAAAAAAAAAAGGTTATTGTCCCATTTCAAAGTTGTGCAGGCACACACAAGGAACAAAAATTCTCCTATGCCATAAGTGTCTGGAGGCAGGACCTCTGGTCAGAGGGGCTACATGGGTCCCCCGACTCCTTTTGGAACTTTTGAACATCTCTTCTCCAACACAAAGAAAGGCTGGGAGCTCAGGAACATGGCGTGTGAAGGCCACTCAATTGCATGATCAAAGCTGAGTCACCTGGTCTGTGACTGTGTGTGAAGGTTTCACACTGGGTCCAGCTTGACTTCTCAATATTCAATGTCAGCGGAAATCAGCTGTACCTCTTGGCAAACTCAAACATAAGTTGTTTCATTGAGTGGAATTAAACACCATGAAGAAGAGTCCACCTTGCCACCTAGATACCGTATCCATAATTTTTTTCTCAGATATCAATAACCCCTGAAGTAAAAAGTAGTCACAGATTGGTAGGTCAATGGCTTCATGTAGAAGCACCACCCATCAACATGGAGTGGGCAGCAGCTGGTATTCATCTCTGTAACTTTAAAATAAACTTGATGAGTCAGAGCATCAAATTTCTTGCATGCAAATGGGTGCATGTTTTAACTTTCCAGGATTAAAAGAATTTGTCTGTTGCGTCTTTCTCCACTGCTCTTTTACCCTACGATCTTCAGGAGACTCTCAGTGGCTCACTTCAGTACTTTTCTCAATCTAATTGTCAGGAAGTTCTTCTCTAAGTCTAATGCATAATTCTTCTATTTTAATGCAAGCATTATTTAGATTGTTTTAGTTGGTAAATAAGTAAAACACCTATCTTAGTTTGCTCAACCTGCCATAACAAAATACCACAGATGGAATGACTTATGCAATGGAAGCTCAAAGGCTGGAAATCCAAAATTGGGGTTCCCCATATGAGTGGTCACATGGCATCTCCAATGAGCATGAGAAGATCAGGAGATCAAGCTCTCTGGTCTCTATTTACAAGGGCACTGATCATAATCAGACCAGGCCTCACTCTTGTGGCTCATCTAACCCTAATCATCTCCTAAAGGCCCCACAGACAAACACAATCACATTGCATGTTGGAGCTTCAACAAATGAATTTTGGGGAGAAACAAGCATTCAGTCTATAACATCATCTTATCATTTTCTGTTTGGATTTAATAATTCTAAAATTCTAAATTTTTCAAAGACTTACTTTACATTCTTTTAAAACTATCATTGATGACTCTTGGTGATTTTTAACATTTGATGCTGAACAACTATAATCAACACACAAATATTCAAAAGCATCTGTATGTATGTGTAATGCCTATCTAGCACCTGAGAAACATAATGAATTTGGATTCACATTTTATTGCTTACATTGAATTAACCCCCAGATGAATCTGAGAAGGAAATTTAAAAACTAAACCTTTGAAAATACTTAAAGAGGATGTGAAAATTTTATTAACCTCAGAGTGGGGAAGATTTCTTGAGCAAAACCCAAAACCCAATAATACTGACAATGTTATATTAGATTTCATAAAAAATTTAAAACTTACCACATGGCAAAAAAAATAGTAGCAACAAAGTAAACAACACAAAATAATAAACTATTATTATAATATATATCATGGACAATGTGATGGGGTTTGCAAATGAGCAAAAAATAAAAACAACCCAAAGGAAAAAATGGGCAAAATATGTGAAGAGACATTTTTACATATATAAAAAGAAACTCAACATTGCTTATTAAAAAATATACTATAAAAACTAAAAGGAGACTGTGTTCGTCAGTTTTTTATCAATGTGACCAAAATACCAGACAAGAGCAACTTAAATCAGGAAACGTTTGTTTATTTTGGCTTGTGGCTTCAGAGGTTCGGTCCATGGTCAGCTGGCTCCATTGCTCTGGGTCTGAGGTCGTAGGACACTGTGGCAGAAGGGCACAGCAGAGAAAAGCTGTCCAGCTTATAGCTGATGGGAAGCAGAGGGAAACGAGGGCAGAGGGACGAGAAACCTTCCAGGGCATGGCCCCATGATCTACTCTCTCCAGCTGGATCCCACTTCCCAGTGGTCCATTCAGCCCCAGTGGACTAATCCCGATGAGGTCAGAGCCCTCATAATCAGTCACTTCTCCAAAGCCCACCTTTGAACACAGGAGGCTTTGGGGGACACTCCAGATCCAAGCCATAACAGACATTTTCAATTATTAGATGGTCAAAATTATTTTAAAGTTTGATAAATATTGACAAAGTGTGGAGAAATTCCTTCTTAAATATTACTAGTGGGAACACCATTTAATACCCCATCACTGAAGAGTGATATGGAAATATTACAATTTAGAAAGCACATGTTCTTTGATCTGTGATTTCCTTATGGGATGGTTATCTCATGGACAGATTTTTCACTTACAGAACAGGATATACATGTCCAAGGATATACATTGGAAGGCAGTTTGGAATGTAAAAGGGATGAAATTGACCCACATCCATCAGTGCCTACCTGGGTTACACACATTATATTTATTAAATAAAATACCATGTAATCTCATAATGAATGAAGAAGGCTCTCTTGCTTTAATTACTCATAATATGCATGCATTACAATAAAAATGTCTGTGGTAATAACTAACCTGATGATATTTTGGGGAGAAATTTTCCATCCGACAAGGTAACCATTAGAAACATCTTGTGCCCATCATTTCCAATTAAGCATGCCTCAGAACTGTGACTACTATTTTCCTTAATTAATGCTTGCTTATTTCTCATTAGTCCAGGGATGACACTTGGTGTATTGTTGAATGATTGGAAGATATATATTCACTATTTTCATGGGCATATTTTGTATCCTTTATTCTGTATCTTCCACAAAATTCCACATTTGCTGAGAACACACTGAATGCCCACCTTTGCTAGATACATAACACTAAACTTAAAATTAAAAAACTGGAGGACATATGAAAATTCAATTGGCAGCATTTCCTCAAATTGGACAAAAAGTTTTCCATAATTAGTCAGTGAATAGGACTTCCTTGGGGAAATAATTTTGCACATGTCCATTTCCAAAACTGGAGACAATACTGCAAAAATAATTTTAATAATTAGGTCTGGGGTTGTAGCCCAGAAATAGAGCCCTTGCCTAGCAAGCATGAGGCCCTGGGTTCCATCTCCAGTACTGCAAATAATGATAATAATTTAATAACTAAAACAAGAATACTTTTAATAATATAATATTACTATTTCAATAGTTCAAACAGTAATTTATCTAATGCCATAATAATTATAAAGAGTTGCAAGTCATGAAAAATTAAAACAGAGTACTGAATTTTGCTTTAGAGGAAAGTATTTGCTTAAATTAATTTTCTAAGGTTTAGATGGGCTTCTTGTTTCATTTCTTTGTCCTTTTGTTTTTTTCTTCTTTTTTTTCTGGAAAAAGCAGCTAAGAACAACTAGGTCAAGATGAAAATCATTTTTAGCCACTTAGCCATAAAATTTGTTGAAAGCAAGTTCTTGCTGTTCAAAAAAAAAAAAAAAAAAAAACCCTGCGTAATACTGCAATTTTTTGAAGTACAGAGTATTTATTCTCTATTTCTTGGAACAAAATTCATGTGAGGAAAAGTCTCTACTGCCCTTTTCTGCTTGACTAATCTGCTTTTAGTGTGAAAATGCCTATTCTATTAATGTGTATCCCTATTAAATTAGAGAAACTCTAGATTATTCATTGAAAAAATAATTTATAAAAAGATTTCATCAATATTTATTGTAAGTTGCATTATTATCCCACTATTTTCATAAAAAAAGTTAAATTCTAAAAAGAATTGAGAACAAAAGCATTTTTTAAAAAATAACTAAATTATCAACCTGGAACATTCCAGATCATGTAGTTCTTTGTGGATGTGCCCTTAGAGATGTGAAATCTAGATACATTTTTTCAATAAAAAATGTAATTAGGAAACATCACAAAAATCATTATCTATTTGAGCTGACTGGAGGCAATCCTTTGTTCATTCCTCTCTCGCACTCCTGGATATTAACCTTCAGAATATTTCCCAGCAGACCAAAGTCATTACTTTCTTAGAAAAGGCCAATTCAGCCTGGCTGTGTGTCTCTGTTCTATATTTATCACCCAGTAAATGAAGGTCTGGGTGGAGCTGGAATGCTTAAAGGTGGATCAGGCACCTTGGAGCATGGTTAGGTGCAGACCATCCAGCACTGTGATGTTGCAAGGCATGGAACTCAAGTTCATGGTCCCACCCACACTCTGCCACCCCACACCCCTGGACAGGAGGTGCAAGGATGGGGATGTCACAGAGAAGAGAGGATGCAAAAATGCTCATTAGTGTGACAAGATCATCACGCTTTCAAAAAAAGCCAGTCTACTTGAAAACCCAGAGCTCTGGACCGAGGACTCACAGAGCTGAGGGAGCAAAGGAGAGACCAAGATAAAGATGGATTGAGGCCATCAGATCATGAGCCTTTAGATTGCTGAACAGGCCAATGGTATCAACTGACAATTTTTAAAATATAATTGAAAGCACTACAAGAATCCAAACAATAGTAAATAAGTTAATATCAATTACAACAAGTCATTCGTGCAGTATATAGAGTTGTCTTATTGCCATCAGTTGTATCGATCCTTATCCTGATACAAGTGTTGAAACATTCATTAATATTATCCTCAGTACACACAGATCCAGCGATGCCCTAATGATGTTTGGTTTTGTACCTTGGATTCTCCAGTGTTCTAGCAAGTGCATGAGCCATGCACGCCACAGCATAGGACCAAACAAACTTGAGACGGTATGGGCAGTGCCTCCTTGTAGATGTGCTTAGAGTTCAAACACCAGACCTACCCACTCTGAGGACCATCTTTCTCTAACTAGTGGGAGTGCTTAATTATATGGCGCAGTCTGGCTGGGCACAAAAATAACCAGGAGGTCACGAGCCACTTGTAGGTTCATTCTGCATTAGAAATAGAAAATTCTCCCTAAATGCACATGTTCCCCATACACTTTTCCCAAAATGAAAGCTTCACCTTGTGATATTATACAGAGCAGTCTACCCCACTGTCCCTCTGCCCTGACCGTCCTCTGGACTCAGCTTTTCCCTGGTGCCTGCCTGAATCGTAAGAGAAATGAATATGTCAATGACAGCATTAACTGCAAGAGTAGCAAGCAGTAATGTTGCACTTGCTATGTTGGAGAACAGTTCTAAGTAGTTTATATTCTTTTTAATGACACATGCTCACAAGATGGTCTGAAACAGCACAGTCACTATCTTCATTTTGCAGATAAGGAGACTGAAAATTGGAAGTGACTTGCTCCAAGGGACATTTTGCTACGAAACAGCAGAGACTTGGTCTCATGACACAGCCTGCACCCACAGATGGAGACTCTTATGGGGTGCTCTCTGTCCCTCAAAGAGAGTTTGAAGTCCTCACTCCCAGGACCTATAAAGGTGTTCTTATTTAGAAACAGGGTCTCTTCAGTGTCATCGAGTTAAGATGAGGTCATTTGATTGGGCCTTGATCCAATATGACAGGTGTCTCTATAAGAAGAGAAGATTAGAACGTGAAGACATGCACCGAGGACAAAGTCACATGAACACACAGACACAGAGTAAAGATGCCAGTGTGGAAGTGAGGCAGAGACTAGAGGACCTGACACACACCAAGCAACCCCAGTCTCTGCCAGCAGCTGGAATGGGTGAGAAGGACCCTGCACAAGAGGCTTTGGAGGGACTGGGGCCCTGCCAGTGCCTTGGGTTTAGACTTCTGGCCTCCAGAACTTTGAGGCCATAAATCCAAACCCAATTTCAACCCTCTGAGTTGATGGTACTTTGTCACAGAGGGTCAAGGAGATAAACACAGAAACCTAGTGAATCTCCAGAAATGACCTCATATTTTTCCTGTTTTTGCTTAGATTTTTATCTTGAAATGTGATATTCAGAAAATCATGGACATCTGAGTCATGAAGCAAGTAATTTCCACTCAGGTTCAAAAATCCAAAAATTCCCAGGATCCTGGAATCCCAGGAGCTCCCCGTGAAGATAAAGCTCTGCTGAGTTCCATGGTGGTCACTTGCGGCTTTTCCTTTTGCCTCAACAGGCCTCTGTGGGTTTTGCCTGACTTGTACCCTGTCGAAGGGGCCCTGGAGCTTGGAGTCTCACACGTGGCTTCCTTCTCTTGTCAGTAAGTCCACGAGGCCTTCCAGCGTGGCACGGAGCTTCTGGTGGGCTGCTCCCATTTCCTTGTCCCAGGGGGCACCCAGCTGTGATGTGCTCTTTCCCTTCCACGACATTTCTGATTTATCTGGTTAATTTCTAGTTAAAGACATTTGTTGAGATCTATATTCCATTTCATTAAGTCTGTAAATGATATTGAGGAAAACTAAGATCTTCTCAGTACCAAATATCCTAATACGTGAGCATGTGCCTCTCCCTGCTATTGACTGCTTAATTCCCTCTTGAACACATCTCACAGTTTCCTGGATGGAATTACTGTGCACACTTTATTAGATTTCTTTTAAGTACTTGCCATCTTATGCCACTTTAATTTTATGTTCTGTTCGTTTTTATTATTGACTTTGTACCCATCAAATTTGTTGAACATACTTATTAACTCTAATAATGTGACTATAGATCCTGTAACATCTCTTGTGTATATTACATAACATTATGTACTTTTATTTCTTCCTTTTAAAATACCACACATTTTTTCCTCACTGCGTAGCCCAAAACCTCTAGTATAAATGATGTAGCAATAGTATATTTTGACAATATTTCTATATGCTCAGGATTTTTAAAGCCCTGTTTTAAAACTATGACTACTTATAGTTCTATGTCTATATATAAAACAAAAAGTCTGAAAATGGTGTGTATGCTATAAACACGCCCTTTTTCAATTTTGAGGGGAAGGTTTATAAAATTGGTGTTATTTCTTCCTTGAACATTCGATAGAATTTTCTGGTAATGCCATTTGGGCCTGAGATTTTATTTGTGTGATTTGATCATTTCTGTCTTTTACGGATGGGTCTCCTTTGTCCTATTTTTAGATTTAATAAAGTTGTTTGGACCATCCTCCCACGATATTATCAAGTGCTTGTCAGTCTGCAGCACACAGCCCTTTTCATTTCTGATTCTGGATCTGAGGGTCTGGACTTCTCTCCCTTCTTTCCTTCCTGCTTGGGCTCTATCCATGTCATCAGTCCTTTTCAGGAAGCAACTTCTGGCTTTGATGATTGCTGTGTAGGTGTTTTGTATCTCAGTCATTTCTGGTTTTCTCTCTGCTCTTTCTTTCTTCTAGTATCTTTGGTCACTTTGGCAGGTATCTGTGCAACACATAGAGACGAGAGCACAGGTCAGTGCTGTTCACTTCACCTTTCCTCTTCTGTGAGTGCTATGAGAAGCCGCCTAAGCTAAACAGGTAGGTGAAATGACCCAGTTGACATTTTTGAAAAATTTTTCTGGCTAAGATCAAAAAAGATGATATCATAATTAGCATATTTTATAGACAGTCAGTTTTATTTTCCCAAACATAAACACTTCAAAACAGAAATAGTGGAAAATCTTCTTTGTAATTATAGAACTGTTGAGATGATAAATATGAAAGAAAAATACTTGGAAAAGAAAGTGTTTTATGGAAATTAGGCCTGTAAAGTAAGGTGTGAAAGGAGATAGTGTCAGTTCCCTGGGTGTTGGACCAGGTGGGGAGAGAGACCTCAGAAACCAGATGAGCAAGCGCGGGGCCTTAAGACAGACATCTGCAGCCCCTTTCTAGGGCCTGGGGAACTGGTTTCATTATCCAAGTTCATGGCCACGAGGCTCCCAAAGGAAGCCAGGGCAGCCCCTGGAGAACTGCGGGCCTTGGTATCTTAAGAAGCAGTACCTCTCAGTCATTTCCTTGTAGGAACTTGGTGGAAAGCAATGAGAACACACACTGTCTTTCACAGTTGCCAAGGCTGATTGACTGACCTGATTATATCTAAAACAAACAAAAAGCAAGAACTCCTACCTACAGAGTTGATCTTTTTCAGAGATCAAGTTCATTTTGTTTGAACACATGTAAAGTGGGAACTTCGAAAATACTTCAAAACAAGTACCAACATCCAGGGAAGACTGGAAATCTATCAAAGCTTTCTGCTCAAACAGAGCATCATTGTTGCATGTACACGGCCACTGGTTTCTGTCCTCTGTTGAGCGGGTCCTTGGACAGTCAGACGTATTTCTAATCTTCAAGTACTGGAAGTAGAAACCATCATAACAAAGTCGAGGACACCAGTGATCAACACTAAGCAAACTTCCCATGTAACAACCAGAGCAAACCAGGGATTAAAGAGGGTCACCTGGGAAGTGTCTGGAAACAGTAATATGGAAACACAGAGGAGAGCCTGGCATCCACGAACACACTCGAATACCCAGTTTAGAAAGCAATGCTGGTTTTCATTGTTGTTTGTTCTTTAGCAATCGTGTTAGGATGTGATATATGTTACATCCAGCTAGGAATATGGGGAGAAGAAGGAGGACCGTGGAAGAGGCTCCTCTTGCTTTGACTCATTCTGATAGGAGCTTACAAGGAGGTTGCATCCCCCCCCCCCTTCTTACACATCTGTCTTGCTGAAATGAACACATGGAGAAGTCAGAAATCCTCTGAAGTCCTCTCATCTCCAAGGAAGGTACATCTTTCTCAGGACATAAGTTATAGTAATCTCCCCCCAAATTTAAAGATCATCCTGGATGGTGTATGAAGAATCCTCTGAAGAGGAAAATAAGAAAAAAAATGGTGATAATGATTCTGAGGACCACACAGTGAGACTGAGGGAGAACGGACATGAGAAAAATGAGCCGCAGTGGAGAGGATGGTTAGGGTGGCCACCACCGGCTAGTGAACAGAGCGCAGATCCCCCCACAGAAGTGCAGCATGAAGACTGGAGAGCAATCTAGTTGAATTCCTAGTTCCCCTGGCTCAGAGCTGCTGAGTTCCTCTGAGAAGGTTGTCTCCATTTTCCAAGGGCCAGGACACTTTTCCAAAGTCCAAAGAGTGGTACCCATACCATACCTGCGTCTTAATGGTGGTCTCCATCAGCTGTCAATCAACTTTCTACAAACACATATATGAGAATAGCAAAGCCTCCAAAAAATAAATTTCTAATATAAACAAAAAAGCATATGCATATTTTATCCATGGTTTTCATTTTTAAGAAATATTCCAGGTTGGTTCAGCATCCTGGAATGAAATAGGCAATATCTTACCATGATTGTGGATATAGAAAATAGCATAATTGTTTTGGGAAACACTTAAACATCATTGTACAAAATCCTTTAAAATTTTACCCCTGTTTTGTCATTGATATTTGTCATGGGCATTTTTTTTTTCTTTTTTCTTTTTGGTACTGGTGTTTGAACTCAGGGGCACTCAACTACTGAGTACTTTTTTGTATTTATTCAGAGACAGGGTCTCACCGAGTTGCTTAGTGCCTCGCTAAGTTGATGGGGCTGGCTTTGAACCCATGATACTCCTGCCTCAGCCTCCAGAGCTGCTGGGATCAAGGGGTGTGCCACCATGCCTGGATTGTCATTAGCATTTTTATTAAGGAAAGAATCAGTTAGAGCTGCACACTAACCCTTGTGCTCAGTCATGTTCATTAAATTATCTTACATATGCACAAAAGGATAGAAATGATGTAAATATCTGAAAGATTTGGTTACTTCAGGCTGTTACAGAGGTGATGTATTGTGGGTTTTGCTGCAGAGCAAACCATGTCAAAACATAGTGGATCACTCACAGGTTCATAACTGGGTCTCAGCTTGACAGCTCTTCCCCATGCTCTAGGAACAGATCTTCTGGCTGTTTTTTTTTTTTTTTTCATCTTCTCTGTAGGGTCCCTCAGCTGGGAAGACCAGGGGGGCTGGGGCTTCTTTCCACTAGATCCTCATCCTCCAACAGGTCAGCTTGGACATCAAGAGGGAGAGTAGAACTGTGTAAAAGCCTGGAAGCCCAACCTCAAGCTCACAAAATGTCACTCCAACCCTGTGCTGTGAACCGGAGCAAGTCAGAAGCCAGATCAGATTCAGGACTAAAGGGACAGACTCGTCCCTCTCATGAGAAATTCCCACGGTTGCCTCTTACCATTAGGAGAGTCTCCTGCCTGGCTCTGGATCCCAGTTGCTAAGTCTAAAGCTGTGAGAAAGCACATCTGTGTTGCCACACAGTCAAAGATCCACTGGTGATTGTCTAAGGAGCACAGAGGAGGTGACAACAGACTGAGTGGCTTGACTTGATCACCCTACAACAGGCACCTATTGTAAAACACCACATGGTGCACTATAAACATATGTATATATTGTTAACTAAAAATAAAAAGACGTTTTTTAAAAGCAGGATGCAAATTTGAATATACAATGCCGCAGTCTGGCTGGGCACAAAATAACCAGCCGCCACACAGCCTTGTAGGTTCAAAACAGGAATTCCTTTATTCTCCGCACTCCCCAGAACGCCACACACGCGGCCTCTCCAGGAACCACCAACCGGAAAATCCCTCCTCCGGCACTTCCCCAACCAATGCAAACTCTTCAGGAATCCCCGGGAGAGCTCAACCGGAACTCAAAGGAACTCTGCACGAACTCAAAAGTCATCATCTTAATGGCTCGCTGGCGTCACCTCTCAACCACTACTTCTGGCAAAAATGCCATGCGTCATCCCGACTCGGCTGTGGCCCTCAACAATACAACATGATGGAAAGTGTATTAAAAATCAAGTGCTGATATAAATAGGCAAAATCATACACCTGAAAGTTAACAATGATGGTATTTCAGAGGTAGGGGCATGGAAGATATTTCCTTTGGTTTTGTACTGTGAAAGCCCTAATATGAGAACATTTGTGCATATGTAGCCTGTGTATACACACAGAGAATGCATTGGCTTGCACTCTAAATGGGTGTGTACATATTCTGTGGCAGAGGACGCATGGGGGTGTGTGTGAATATTTCAAGTACAGGGTAGCCTCTGGCTATTTAGAAACATAGATTTCTCCTGATAGGGAAGGAAAAATCAATAAATTGACTTAAATGCTCTCATATAGGGTGTCACAAGACATTTTTGAAAGTTATAAGCATCATTAAAAGAGTAAATGTAATGAAAATGTAAAGAAGAAAATGGAGAACAGCAGGGGCTTCATGCAAATGCCCACTAATGCTTCTCTAGTGAACTTGGTGTGCTAAATGCTTGTGTGGCTGAGCTCCTGCTCAGGGAACAGAGCCACAGATGAGAGCCCAAGGCCCCCAGCCTTGTAATGAGTCAATATGAGAGCAGAGAGCAGGAGTTAGTACTACAAGGAGCTGTGGGGTGCTCCTGCAAGCTGTAAAGCCTCAATCTCTGGCCGAGACCCTGGGTGACAAAGACAAATTGTCAGAGGAGGAGGAGGCCTCCAATCAGTCCCAAAGAAAGTGCAAAAAGAAAAAAAAAAGAAAAGCCAGACGTCCAGCAAGAACTCATCACCAGTTTCCAAGCCTTTGCTTTCTATCTGTGTCCCACATGGCAGGGGGAGCAAAGGGTCTGTCTCCCTGGGGCCTCCTTATAAGAGCACTAAACCCACGAAGACTCCATCACCATGAACTAATCACCGTCCTATGCCCCACTCCTAGTAGCATCACCTTGAGACTTGGGATTTTGACATGGGATTCCAGGGAGGGAACAGACATTCAGTCCATAACAGAATATATTGTGAAGACAGCCAACTCACTTAGCTTCAAAAGGAGTCAAAGTTTTTGGCCAAAACAACTGGATGGAGTCAACATTTATTGAGACAAATAATAATCACTTCTTAGGAGAAACTCAAACTCTTGATCAAAAGCCTGTTGCATTTGGGATGCCCAGGAGATATCCAGACTGAGACCACAAGTCAGCTGTTGAATCTGCAAGCAGAGTACAAAGTTCAGAAGGCAAAAGGGAGGCTAGAGATAAAATTTTCAGGATCATCAGAATATAAATGGGATTGAATGAGACCACATAATGAGGAGATGTTTGTTTACAGAAAACAAATCTTGAATAAGATGGAGATAGATTTTGCTTATGGAGAGAAAACCACTGTGATAAACCTGCAACTTCTTTCCAAACTTATCATCCAAACTCCCAAAGAGTGTCTACAGAGGCTGAGCACTGAGAAGTGCACTTACCATGTCAAGATGTCTGTGGCTCCACAGAGTAGATGACCCAAAGCAGCCTGGGGGAAGGGCATCTTCTGGGTCATTTTCCTGGAAGTCCAGCAAAGGAACTGCTTCAGATGGGGTATGTCGTCAGATCAAGGTTCTTCCCCTTTGCGTTTCTGGGTCATAATTTCTTCTAGATATGGTCTTTGCCCTCAGGCCGGTTTTTATGAGCACAGAACTGATGTTGCTGCCCCAAGTTCCTTGCAGAACATGAACATGGTCCAGAGGAGAAGAGAATTCCTCTCCTGGGAGTGTCTCTCTCTAACACAGGGCACCTCTGTCACTGGTACTCCCCCAGAGGCCTCCTCTCACCCATTGTAGGCCAGAACAGGTGTCATCCTGGGCCTTAGCTATGCTCTGGAGAATGACCAATGCTCCTTGTGGCTCTCAGGTGTGGGGGCTTGAAACCATCAGATCCCGGAGCGTTTTCCACCAGCCTGCCCTGAGTGACACATGTGTGACCAAGGGGAGACACTGTATGGAAGTTGGCTTGTGTTGAGAGGAGTGAAGAGGGCAGTGGGCACTGAATAGGAGAGAGAATGTTCTAGAATGTCCTCCCATCAGACCAGAGCCAAGACACCCAGGAGCAAAGAATGTTTATTGGGAAAAACAATGAAGAGAGATTGATCCTTCTAAATGACCAAGCAAACTACAAAGTCATCGTCATAAAAAGTGAGGACTAGTAGTCAGGAATGGGCAGGAAATGAGAGTAGTCAAGAGCAGCCCCTGCACAGAGAACGAGTCAGTCCATGACAAGGGCAGCGTCGGAAGCCAGCAGAGGAAAGAAGCGGGTTAGTCAATGAACAGCAGTGTACGGTCAGCTCCCCACTCAGGAAAAAATAAACTTACAGCTCCATCTCACAAAAGGCACAAAAATAAACTCCAAACATAAATAAAAGCTTGTAAAAATATGTGTGTTCCTTCAAACAGAAATGGGGAAGTGTCTCTGTCATGTTTGGGTGAGGACAGTGTCTGCAAAGGAGTGTCTGGAAGGCTTTAAGGCGTGGCAGCTGGAACATCTGGATGACCTAACATGTGACGATCCGGGTTTCACCAGCAACCTTGGAGAAATCACCCGCACACACGGTGGGGGATAAGTCACTAGTTATCTTACCAGCACACAGAAGAACCCCCGCCGACTGAGTCCCAGGGCTTGGGCCTGAGGCACTGCCTGCATGGTGGCCTTTCTGGGAGGGTCAGGAGGAGGCCTTCAGCTGGTGGGAGCCCCGGGTGCCCACTGAGGATGACCAACACCTGAGGATGCTCTGACCACCTCTTGGTCTCAGAGGGGACTCCTGGGAGGAGCAATGCTGAACGGCCAGGCCTGGTCGGGGCTGAACACCCCTGACTCTCTTCCAGCTGCCTGCTCTCTTCCTGCTCCCCAACTGCCCCCTCAACAAGCCAGGCCCAGAACCTGAGGCATGCAGGGCCCTCTAGGACCTCCTGGTTTTACTGCTTCCTTTCCTATCCTGCTGCCTTCAGTTAAAGCCTTCTGGAAAACACAGGCCCTGTGTCAGAAGCCCCGGCATCCTGATCCTTTGCTGAGACGGTGGCAGTGGGCGGTGAATAGGGACACTCAGAAAACAGGCCCCACCAAAGATTCAAACCAGAGGTAGAAGAAGAGGATGGAGTCTGGGCAGAGATGCAACTCACAGAGAATCTAGGGATATGGCCGTGTGTGTGTGTGTATGTGTGTGTGTGTGAGACCCGAACACTTCAAAACAGATTCAGAAATAAGGCACTGCTTTCAAATATGCTTTATTGTTTCTTATCTATTTCAATTAAGACTGTGTTGCTTCCACAAGAAAGACAAATCTTTTATAAGTCCTTGGCTTAATTGTTAAGGTGTCTAAATTAACAAGCAAATGCACTTTCAGACATGCAAGGAAAAAATGAGAAGTGCTTTTCTGGCTCTCACTTCATAAGTAAAAGCTGAGATCTGGTACAATCTGAATTAAGTTTAAATCTTATTTGGCCCTGGAGTTCAAGCCCACTGTCTACAAGAGAGACACTCAGGGCAGTTTTCTGAGTCTGGGTACCAGGTACATGCAAAGACAGGACAGGACCTAACCTGACCCCGCTGCCAGGGTCCGGGGTGCTTTGGCTTTTCCACTGCGGTGACTAAAGGATTTGACCAGCACAACTGGAGGGGAGGAAGAGTTTATTTAAGAGTTCCTGGTTTCAGAGATCTTAGTCCAGAGAAGGCCGGCTACGTTCCCCAGGGCTCCAGGTGAGACTGAGCATGTGGCAGAGAAAGACTCCAGCTTCAGATTCAAAATATATACCCCAAAGCCATGCCCCTGATTAACCACTTCCCCCAGCCACACCCTACCTGCCTCTAGCCACCACTCAGTTAATCCCACCAGGGATCGCTTCACTGATGGGGTTAGGACTCTCACAATCCGATCATTTCTCCTCTGAATCGTCCTGCATTTTCTCACCCATGAGCTTTTGGGGGCCATTTCATATCCAAATCATAACAAAAATGTTATGTTGGGCTTCTGGGACCTAAATGTCCACTAGAGGATGAGTGGATAAAGAACCTGAAGAAGCAGAGGGTAGAATAGTGGTTACCAGAAGCTGCAGAGGTGGGAACGGGGTGGGGCTGGCCAAAGGGTTCTGTCTTGGTCAACTCTTCGTCACTGGGATTAAAATACCCAAGAACAGCCAAGAGGAGGAAAAGTTTATTTTGAGCTCATAATTTCAGAGGTTCAGTCAATGGTCAGCCAACACCATTGCTCCTGCCTGAAACTAGGCAGAACATCATGGCGGATGGGCATGGCAGAGGAAAGCTCTGAGCTCAGGGCAGCTGGGAAACAGAGGGAGGGCAGGGCAAGGAGCAGGGACAAGATGCAGTCCCCAAGGGCTGTCCATAGGGACCTACTTCCTCCAGTCATACTCCGCCTGCCTACAGTTACCCCCAGTAGTCCAATGAAATTGATAATCCATCAAATGAATCAATCCATTGATTAGTGCTTGCTCTCATAATCTAATCACTCAGTCTGAACATTCCTGAATTGTCTCACACATGAGCTTTTAGGGGGCACTACATTCTCAAACCAAACTGGTACGAAGCCATAGGAAGAAGAAGGGATTTTTCTTTTGAGATCTACTGCAATGTAGCAAGTATAGAAACTAATAATACATTGCATTTCCGATTGTGAAGAGAGTAAAGATTATATGTTCTCACCACCAAAAGTAAGTATTTGAGGTAATAGATATGTTAATTAGCTTGATTTAATTATTTTATATTGTAATCATAAATCAAAACATCACTTTGTACCCCATACATACAACTTTACCAATTTAAAATTAAAATCCAAAAATTTCATAAAGAATTAAATTTGAAAAAATTTATAATTGGAAATTTGATTATTACTAGGTATTGGATAGTATAAGGAGTTGCTGCTAATTTTTTTTTAATGTTTATTTTTTAGTTGTAGTCAGACACAATATCTTTATTTATTTATTTTTATGTGGTGCTGAGAATCAAACCCAGGGCCTTGCATGTGCTAGGCGACTGCTCTACCACTGAGCCACAATCCCAGCCCCGCTGCTAATGTTTTTAGTACACCAGTAATATTGTATTTATGCTAAATAAAAAGGCCCTATGTTTTAGAAATGCATAATCAGATATGTACAAATGATATAAAAACAAAACATGTTATATATATTCAGTGGAATATCACTTTTCTCTAAAGGAGGAAGTCCTGACACATGGACAGCACAAACCAATCTTGAGGGCATTGTTCTAGGTGAAGTAAGCTGCTCTCGGAGGTCAGTTCCACATGATTATGCTTCAGTGAGGGATCTAAAGGACACCAGCCCCCAAGTCAGAGGGCAGCATGGTGGTTGCCAGGGTCTGGGGGAAGGGAGGACATGGAGTTGTACTCCCATGGGCATAAAGTTTCAGACATGCAGGATGAGTCAGGGTCCGCAGGATGAGTAGGGTCCGCAGATTTGCTGGGCTGACAGTTGATAACACTGTACTGTACACTTAAAAGTCTCTTAAGAGTGTAGATTGCATGTAGATTTACCTTGGGAAAATAAAAAGTTTTACAAAGACAACACATTTTTCCTGCAGTAACAATGGATCCCTCTGTGTCGCTGGCTAGCAGAGAGTCACAGCACAGGCACCTGTGTTGGTTTCAGTGGACGGTCAGCATTCTGAGCCACAGTTGTCGCTCTCCTCCACTTGGAGGCCGGTTCAGACTCTGAGCACCCAGGGCCATCCCATCTTGTCCTCCCATCCCGTCCTCCTGCTGTCACACTGCTGGGAGTGAAGCACCTACTTCAGCCTGTTGAGTGAGCGAGTGGGTGAGTCAGGAGATGAACAAACACAGCACCACAGGACTCTCCTCAGTCCCTCCCCTGAGGCCGCAGCCCCCTCATGCTGCAATGGCTTGTCTTGTGTCACATGACTTCAGGCAGGAAGACTAAACCCTCACCTCAGTCTGTGCAAAAGAGGGTCCTCCTCCTGCAGCAGCAGAGACGTTTTGATACTGATGTGGATGTTAACTTCTCTGGACGCAGCTTTCTGCTGCTTGCTGTTATGAGTAAGGAAGCCGTCCTTTCTTGCCTGCTTATTGTAATCCAAGAATTGTCCTAAGCTCAAGAATTGTGCAAAGATAGTGGAGATGACTTCATAGGGCACCCCACGAGGTAGACACCCTTTGTCCATTCTGTACATGAGCCACCGGAGGCCAAGTGATGAGTGATATAAAGAAGACTGCTGGTGGAATTTCCTTGCCTGGGTCAGTTGCACATAGCAGTAGAAACCTCTAGGAAGCATAAAACCTAGCAAGAAATCACTCCCAGGCCTGAATCTATGTACTGAGTGAGAGTTTGGGCAATAAAGGAGTTCCTGTTTGAACCTACAAGTGCCTCGTGGCGGCTCGGTTATTTTGTGCCCAGCCAGACTGTGGCAATGGAGTTTTGGAAAATAATTTCAAACAAGATTAGTCACTAAGTATGGCCTTTATGCTGAACCATCCAAATCAATCAATAAGGCTGGGAACTGGTTCTCTATATATCAGGACATAAAGCTGGAAAATAGTTCAGTATATATCATTACATAAAGCTGGGAACCGGTTCAGTTCAACTTTCAGAGACCAAATGAGAAGCAGAGGGTCACAGGAGGCAGGAGGAGGTTGGTGGCAGGTCAGCTCAGCAGCAGCAAGCATTCCCCAAGGCTCCCTCCTCCTGGGCTGCGGTGTAGCTCTCACCTCAAGGGCAGGTGTCTACCTGAGGATCGACTCATGGACACTGCAGAAAGTGTACCTCCTACTCTGTCCACACATCAGGACACTGTGAGCCGAGTACAGCACATGTATAAAAGTGCACCGAGCACAAATGCACAGCATAATAACTCAAGGGAAAGCATACACATCCAAGTAACTGCCAACCCACCAGGAAATCAGCTTTCACCTCCATGCCCCAAGGGTCACTGCTAGGAGGCAGCATGACCATCTTCGTCCCTCCTCCCAAAGGTACGGAGGCCCTGAATTTACTTCTCAGTTGAATGCGGTGGTGCTGAATTTGTTTTTATCGCTCCTTAGCCTGTCGTTGTAATGATTCCTCCATGACTTATTTACCCATCGTAATCTTGTTGGCTATTTGTGATTATGAATGTTCATATATTTGGGGGTCTGTCTTATATCAAGTCCATTTATTTTGACTCTATGTTATTGGTTTGTGCTTTTACCATGGCACAAATACCACAGTTTATCATAGTGTTTTCAAATAGTTCTTGTTCTGCTCCCACCTTGTTTTTTTTTTTTTTTTCTGAGTCATCTTGGGCATCCATGGTCCTTTGATCAATCTATATCTTTGCAAAACTGGAGGGTGAATTCAAGAGAAAATTTCAGGGATCATTATTTGAAATGCATTCTGTCTACAGAATGTTATGAACCAGTGGATGACTGAGATCAGTTTTGTTTACCTATTGCTGTGTAAAAACATCAGCATACAATTTGGAAGCTTGAAATAACACATTATCATCATCTTTCCTGAATTTGTGGGTGAACTGGACTTGGTGGGTTGGTTGTCTCTTGGAGTCAGGGTCTCTCTTGTCCAGAAAGTCAGATGTTGGCTGTGTCAGGAGTCACAGATTGATGGCTCAACTGGGCCTTGTGACTCCTCTGCCTGGCCTATCAGCTACTTTGGCTGGAGACACTGGGGCTGGCTGGACATTTCTCATTCCCTGGGTGGCTTCTCCCAGGGCCTCTCTCTTGAGCTTCCTTGCAACAGAGTAGATGGGCTCTAAAGGGTCACTTCCCCTGAGTAAAAGTCCCCAGAGACCATGGGGATGCTGCAGACTTTGGGGACCCAACCTTGGAGGTCACACAGCTCACTTTGGCCAGCCTGCAGTGGCTGGGCGGATCAAGTCATAGGACCTCAGATCCAGTGAACTGGGGCTGGACTTCCTCTCCAGGGGGAATGATGACGACAATTGCGGCCACCTGTCATCTACTCACAGAAGTCAGTTTCAGGCCCTTTTCTCTTGAATCTGGGTTGTCCTTGGTATTTAACAAATTCTAAGATGGGAAGGTCTCTTGTCTTTTTCTCTATGCCTGTGGTTATTTCCCAGGAATCAGCCAATTCAGTTCTTCACAGCAAACCAGTTCCTCAGAGCAATGAATTCAGTAGGGAAAATTGTGAGTGGTAGTTCATATACATAATGCTTGAAAGCTATTTTTCCATTATTCCATCATTTTTATTGATGTTCTAAAGATCAAGTTCACAGCATTTAATCTGAACAGACCTCTTTCAAAACCCTTTGTCAAAAATAAGCCACATGATTCAAGGCTGTTGTTTAAAGAGATGGGACCTTTGGACAGATTTTCTAGCCTGAGATATGTAAGTTTTCCGTTTTGCATTATTTCCATGTCAACCAAGATTTTTCCAGAGTATGAAATGCCCAGATTATAACAAAACATCCTCATTCTTCTTTATTTGTACCCTAATTCTACTTAATGTAAGGAATAGATCATTTGAGGGGTATTCACCCTACACATATAAAACACACAGGGAGTTAAAATACAATGATCTCTGACTTCAGAATCTCCCTAAAGCTAACCTAAGGGTTGAGAAGAGGGCAAGGAAGGCAAGATGGGAAAAACTCTAAAGCAGACAGTTGAAAATATCATACATGACAATCTTGAACAAAGTGTTCCTGGAATTTCCTTACAGTAGAAATATCTCTAAAGTGACAGCATTGCTAAGAAGCAGCTGTATTCAGAAGCTTCTTGCCCAAGGGCCACCGAGCATATAAACAGTAGAACTGCTGGGGTGGAGGGAAAGGTGCTGTCCTCTCGCGAGGCTACAGGGCTGGGACAGGGGAAGGAGCAGTGCCACACACGGGGGCTGCTGCTCGCCCACAGCTTCAGAGGGGACCCTCTTAGAAGTGGGCCCTCAGGCCAGGCCCCCAGCAACTGTTCCCCTCCATCCTTTCCACTCTTCTTCCACAAAAGCCCTGCACTCACATGGCGCCAAGGACGTGGGGATCCACTAAGGAGTGTGTGAGAGACTGGTGGCCTCATCAGGCAGCCCTGAATCTGGGTGACATCATGCTCAGAGCAGGCCATCCAGGGAGGGGACATGCGAGGGTGTACCAACACCTGGGGACAGGCCCGCCTGCCCCACACCCACGTGCCAAGGACAGAAATCAGGTCCTCATCTCATACCACATACAAAGTCAGCACAAAATGCATAAAGGTCCTAACCTGGAACTGGAAATCCCCTAGGAGAAGGGGAAAGCACATGACAGGGTCCTGGGTGACAATGACTTTTTTTTTTAATAAACCCCAAAGTACAGGCAACAAAAGTAGAAACAGATAAATAAGAGTACTTCAAATGGGGAAAAAATGATTACTTCAAATAAAATAGCTTCCACCCTGCCAAGGGAGCAGCCATCAGAGTAAGGAGGTATCGACAGAGTGGGAGCCACATTTTCAAACTGTACAGGTGTAAGTAGTAACATCAAAACACACAAGGAACTCAAAAACCTCAATAGAAAGAAAACCAACTGCCTGATTAAAAAGTAGGGAAAGACATTTCGTCTAAGAAGACATATGTCAGTGGTGCATGGGTACAGAAAATGGGCTTAACGTCCCTAATTATCAGATGCAGATTAAACCACAATGAAGGTTTCCTCACACCCGCCAGAATTATCAAAAAGATGAAAGGTCATCAGTGTTGTTGAGGATCTGGAGAAAAGGCCAGCCTCGTACACTGTCTAGGGAAATGTAAACCAACACACCAGGTCAGGCAGCATGGAGTTTCCTCCACAAAAGCAAAATAAAACACTCATATGCTCCAGCAACCTCAGCACCGAGCATGAATCAAAAGAAAATGAAACCAGTAAGTTCCAAGGATACCTGCACTTCCACGTTCACTACAGAATCATTCACGGTGGGTAAGATATTGAGTGGAACATGTCTATCAGCAGGTGAATGGATACAGAGACTATGGCACACACACGGTGGAACATTATGCAGCCTTAAAAAGAAAGAAAGCCACTCACTGGAGACAACATGGGTAAACCTGGAAGGTATTCTCTAAAGGAGTAAACCAGGCATGGGAAAAATACTATATACCATCACTTAATATGTGGAATCCAGGAAAGCTGAACTTACAGAAGTGAAGAGCAGATCTGCAGTCACCAGGGCCTGAGTGGAGTTGGGAATTAATATACATATAGGGAATTTATATATATGTATGGAATATATATAGGGAATTTATATATATAGGGAATATATATATATATATATATATATATATATATATATATGGAATTAATATAGAGAATATATATACATATACATATATTATATATATTATATATATAATGTCCACATTGCTCCCAGACTGTAGCACCCTGTTACTCTAACTACCATGGAAGTCATAGTACTTAAAAAAGGACACCATAGGTTAGGATGGTAACCATCATCGTCCATTAGAAGCAAGAGCTCAGATTTGCCCCCTTTTAAGTTTTGTCTCCAGTTATGAAAAAGCAGACAGGAAACAGCATTTAGATGTTCATGAAGAAATGAAGCCTGCACTGGAAACCAGAGAGGACAGCCTGAGAACAAACACATTTTAAAAAGTGTAAACTAAATTTTGCTGAGTGGAAACACATAGTGTGGGGAATTCAAATGTGCTTGATGACAGACTGGCCATATTAACATCCTAGGAAAATAACGCCAGCATTCTTTACAGACCTAATAGCAATTATCAAATGTTTTATTACTTCAAAATGAAAATTATTGTTTTCAAAGAAATTATTAAAATACCAGGTCCTATTGTTAGGGATGAAGAAGAGAAGTCTATCTATCATCTCTCTATATATCTATCCATTCATCCATCCATCCATCCTTATACCTATCAATCTGTTCACTCTTTGTATCTATATATAAAAATGCTCGCTTTCATTTGGAGTGATAATGAAGTTCACTGAAAAAAAAAAATAATGTCCTTTAGTTCAAAAACTGAAAATCAATAGTCTTTCAGCCGGCTGTGAAATTTAAAACAGGACAGCTCCATACATATTGCATTGTACAATCAGATAAAATTTAAATTGAACAAATGTTCTGGGAGAGGTGAAAAATGGTACAAAGACTGAACATGCAAAATCCCTAGTACAGATGTAAATGTGCTATATTTTACATCAAAACATTTTTAAAGTAGAATAATGGGAAAAATACAAAAGCTTGAATTCAAATTATTATTTTCAAATTCAATATTCCTGGGTAAGAGAAATGAGGAAAAAGGTAGTTTGGGTATAGTAATGGAGAAGAGCAGTTTAAAATACAGCTATAAAAACATTAACAAGAAGCAAACAAAATGATAGGATTGGTATTCTAAATTATAAGGGAGAATTAAGATGCTGATCAACACAGATTTATAGGATGAGCATAAACTAGAAATGAAATTCTGTGTGAGGAAATAAAATGTTAGTCAAGAATATAGGAAATCTGTTTTTCATAAAAAAAAAAAAACAGTGTGCATGATCAGTCTGCCACTTCTTTTCATTTTTCAAAAATTTGCTCTCAGGTGTTCACGGCTTCTGCAGTGAAGGCCAGCTTAGCTCCTCCATAAGCACTGAAAGCATCTTTATCTTTCACCACCTGAGCTGTTTGTGACAAGTGAAGGTCAAAGACAGAAGCTGAGATAAAAGAATGTGTAAGACGAAACCACAAATCACTTTATTTTTGGTTCTTGCTTCTCCTGAGCATAGAATCATTTGTACTCTGCTAAACTGTCTGCCTCTATAACATCTGTAATACAAGTCTACTGGACTTAATTTGAGATTGCAGGTAAACTTTCTTAATCCATGCTAAATGGTGATTTACTAAATGGTACCCATGGAAAACAACACATCTGAATTTTTTTTTAAGTGGGGAAAAATTGTAATTGTAATGATTCAGGCAAATTGGTTTGTGAAGCAAGTATATCAGTATCCTGATCTGAACTGTGTGTCTAATTCCAAAATCTCTGGAATAGATGAATCAGTAAGATATAAGATTTCCATAATTTAGGTCTTCTCTCTCTAGAGACCAAAGGATGTGACATGTTTACTTTCCATATGTTACTGTGGCAAAACCTTTCAACAAAGGATGCAACTTATTGGATTTGCTACAAATTATTTTCCAAACTCTTTTAGTACTTTAAATAACATACTGTGACCATCTGTTTCACTGAACCATAGATGTAGCAATTTAACCATGACTAATGTTTACTTTCTAAAAGTAGTTACTAAAGTAACTGTTTATGAAACAGGAAAAAAAATAAAGTATACATATAAAGGGAACAGTTGAAGTATCATGTTATCCTATTAACCAAAAATATGGATTACTTTGTGGTACTTTATTTAAAAAATCTGCTGATAGATCTCCATAAAATTTGAAATATTGATCTTAAATAAAATATACTCCAATAGGAAAAAAGTCTGATTCTTAGATGGATTGTATCATAAAAGAATGTGATATTAATTGATATAGGCTGTTTTAAAAATATTATAGCCTAATTGATAAAATATGCATATTAAAACAGAAGCTATGTTTGTAGTTTTTAAAGTTGTTTAGAATGCAATAATTTTGAGGCATTGACAAGAAATAATACAGCATGGGGAAATAGGAGTCAGTAAATCTGAAATAAAACTTAATCCTTAAGCTTGTAGAGGTGGTAGAAAGCCCTGTGAGGTAGCTGGTATTGTCCTGATTTTATAAATGTGAAATCTGCTATCTCCAGGAGTTCCATATCCTTCCTAGGTTGCACAGAGGGTAGTGGGTCCCAGACTAGAACTAGAGATTAACTGAGCTTTCATGGTTATTAAAGCTCAGACTTGTTTGAAGTCTTGACCTTTGGTATGGTCAGCTGGTATCCTCATGCTGAATTCATATTATTCTTAAGACAAGAGAAATTCCAGGTAAGTCCCTGTGTCCCTCATGGCCAAACTATAGCAAATCATCAGTAAGAGCTTATTGGTTAAATGAATGAATGAATGAATAGGCCCATTACAAGGTGTGGAAATAGCTTTAGCTCACACTCATGTATTTAAAGACAGGATGAAGTTAAACACCAAGTTAAAGTCCAAATTAAATACTTGGAGTTCATGAGATGTGCACGGCTGCTCCTCAGTGACCAAGAATCCAAGTGACTATCACAGAGGTATCTGCCTCGTGGTCCTCTCCCAACTCCTGTGCGAATTATTAGGTTGTTACTGTACACCCTGTTAAAATAAAAGAAACATGATTCAGAGAAATGACATTCTCCATGTCCGTATAGAGAGTGAGGTAGTCACCATTCATGACATTGTAGAACTCACAAGCAACCACTCCCTGGGTGAACAGATTCTTTGAAAAGTGCCCTGACTGAGGCTGTGTTAGTCTGAACATGGGATTGGGATAATTAAAACTTGGTGAGAACCTATACATTTTGCAATTTTAAAGGTAGCATTGACTTGAATTCTGTAATTCTCTCAGAAATCCTATGTGTCTTTTTAGGCAATAGACCGCTTGCATCCATAGAAAGGGTGACCTCCAAATGGTATTACAACAATCATATTCCACCAGGAATTTTTTCTCTCTCAAATACATGATAGAAGATTTATAGAGATTTCAGATACATCATTCTGGGCAGGCATCATGTCCAAGGTGAGGCAAGGTTGACCAGTTGGAGCCACATGTCAGCTGCAGTGGAGCCCAGCAGAGGAGCCAGCTCTGGAGGAGGGTGTGGTTCTGGAGATGGGCAGGAAGCCACAGTCTCGCAGTGCAGACAGAGACTGACACCCCGTGAAGCTCTCCTCTCACTTCCAAAATGTGGGCTGGGGGGAAATGTCATCATGTTACATTTTCTGTTGTTCTTTCTTTCTTTCCTGTTTTTTCTTGTTGTTGTCTATTTTTAGAAATGAAGACACACCTTGCCGTGGCTCCAACCCAGCGAGACACTTTTCTCTGACCTGTGTGGACTTCATGAGTCGCTTGCTTTGATTCTTGATTAATAGGTAATTCCACCATCTTCTTTTTTATTCAGGAACCTGTAGGACTTGTATAGTCTCAGCTCTTTATGGGGAAATGTCATTATTCCTCAGTGACGATTCCACTCACACATCCTTTCATTCTTTCGATTGCAGGGAACATCACAGAAACTGAACCTTACTCTGGGGTCTCAGGGCCCCACCCAGTCCCCCCTCCCCCGGGGGTCACTTGCTTTTTGCGCTGTGCCCTCGAGTTTATCCCAGAATGACTTGGTACCAGTGTATTCTTGATCCTGTGGATTCTGTGTTTCCAGTGCAGATTTCTTGGGTAGCTTTAAGTCCATTATAGGAAACATTTGTTTTGGTTTTCTTCACTTTGGTCACCTCTGATCACCTCAGATCTTCTCGGGAGTGATCCAACTTTGGTGTGCCTTCCATTCTCATCCTGTTTGTTTGATTTGCTGTTTCAGTAAGAAGATTTTATTCTTCAGACATGTTTTCTTAGGATGCCATCTCCCTTTCCATGTCTCTGATCATTTGTCTCAACTTCAAGCTGTTACTCCTGTGAAGAGGTGTGTCTCTAATCTGAGACACAGCGCAACAGGATTGTGGCATGTTCTCCAAGGCTCCTTGAGATTTGTTTTCTTCCCTTCCTTGTCTCCCTCTTACCTGGCATGCTCCTTCCTCATGCATTTTGTGGAAGAGTCCCTGCATGATTCCTGCTCAGGATTGCAAGGCGGGACCCACAATCTCTGCTCTGATGTGATGCCGAATATCAGGTCCAGGACAGATTTGTTTATCCCTCTGAGCTGCAGTCTGAGATCTGTGTGATACAGGCACTGTTTGCTTTACTGGTGGCCCAAGAACATGGCAGGAAGGAAGAGGCTTTGCCAATATGCTGGTGTCTCACCACTCATGTTGCTCATTGACTTAAGAGTCTTGTTCCCAACAGAGACCTAAGTTCTAACAGGGAGATGCCTCAGATCTTCAGGCCTCAGGCTGGGTGGTGAACCTCAGCATCCTCACTACCCTTGCCCTCTAACCCCTAGACAACTTCTACCCAGCAACCTTTCAGCACTCCTAAGTAGGATGAGGTGGACAAAGAGGCCGCTCAGCTGAGATCTCTGCAGAGATTGAGGAAAACATCTCACAGCTTGCTAAATCACACAGCGGCTTCGTACCTTGGATTCAAGTTTGGACTGTTACGGAGTTGGGTTATGTCCATCTCGGCACTTGTTTGCTGAAGGTACTTTGGGGTTGGGCACCTGGTTTATTCTAACTTTATTCTTTAGGCACAAAGAGAAAGAAATTTTATTAAAAAATTTCAATTTTCTACCTTAACTTGCAAGTTTATAATCAACCTCTAGTATTTTTATTCAAAAATCCTTTTCAGTCTATCTTGGATCTCTCTCTCTCTCGTCTTAACCAGATGATTACTTTACTTCTTGAGATGCTATTCGATAATACAGTTGACTGACTTTTGTAAATAACTCTATTTTTACCTTTCTTTTGTTAGTGTAAATACGATAAATCCTCACTGGAGTTGGAAAGGAAAGGCAAATGACTTAAATGCAAATGTTTATTTTGTGAATGTCTTATATTACAGAAATAACCAAGAGGAAACAGAAGGTCAGTGACGCCTGGCCTACCTGATGAACCTGGGCATGGCTCAGGGACACGCTCCGTCCAGCTTGGGTGGACTAGCACAGGAGAGGGCAGCCAGGCAATGCTGCTTCCCCAGCCCTCATGGCTCCTGGTGCACAGCCGTCCCTCTGTGCCCTCTTCAGCCCTGACCATACTAGAGAGTTTAAGAGCTGCATGTGCAGCAAGCACAGCCTAGGATTCATGGTGCAGACCTGAGCCTTGTGTCCTGATATCCCTGTGTCGTAGCTGGCCTTTAACATGCAGGCACACAGGCGTCCCCTCTGCTTCCCAGGTCTACCACACCCTTTCCCGCCTCTCCCCCTTCCTACAGGTGCTATCCCAGGTCTCCCAGAAGCAGCTTCTTCACCCTCCTGTGTCAGCCCCTCAAGGCCAGCTCCCCTCCTGCACTGAGCCACACCCCTCCAGATCATCTGAGTGGTCCAGCTGTCGTTCCTTCAACCACACCTAACAGCAGTCACAGTTGCTGCCCCGTTGATGTATGGGTCATCTCCACAAGAACCTAAGCTCTGGGCTGTGGGATACCTGGCCTGGCTTGTCCAGCACCATGTTTTTAACATGCAGTGAATTTCTGAAGCCTCACCAAGTGTGCAGGACTGGTCCCCCGCTTCCTGCTTGGCATTCACATTTCCTCCAGCATCTGCTCTTCCTCTAGCCCTGCCCCGTGCTGGGGACCTTCTCTGTCTTCCCAGGATCCTGCTCAGCCCTGCACTCCTCCAGCAAGCAGTTGGCCTCGTGGAGTGCAGGACTCTGAGGGCCCCCAGCTACACACATCTGTGTACTGTGCCTGCCCCACAATGACCTTCCAATCCCCTGAACTGGCCAGGTCTCATCAGACTCAGTGAACAGATCAAGATAATGAGAAGAAGGTGACAAAGGGTGGGACGGGGTGGCCTGTAGCACTGATTCTGGCTCACTTCTGAAAGTCTTCATTGGAATAACACAGAAGGTCCAAGTTTGACTTCTTGAAGTTTCTATGGCCACAGAGGAGAAGGTTCTGACCTGCAGCTCAACGCTGTCTATTACGCCTCCCCTCTTCTCCCTCCTACATCCCCAGTGCTGAGGAATAAGAGGTGACCCTCATCCTCAATCATGTTCCATAGGTATTCAGTCTTTTAAAAAAGCTTGGGAGCAAAGTGTAAATGGTGTCTCCACAGAACCTGCAGCTTGTCCTTGCAGGAGAATTTGTGCTATATGAAAAGAAAAATTAGTGATTGCTTTGTTGCAATTGTTTGGGGGACATTAATTATTCCTTTTCTGTTCAGGCTTAGGATTGACCTTCCACCACTCAGACCCATTCTCCAGGGTAACAGGAGAGCTATGGTGTCCTAGGACGATCATTGGTTGGTCCTGCTTGGGAGAGTGAGCTACCATCCTGATGGACTTGGGAATCTGGAGCTAATCTGCAGCTGAACAGCAATCCCCACAGGAAATTCCTTCTCCTTCCCTTTCCTCCACTGCAGCAGAGCAGCATCCCAGAAAACACTGCCAGAGGGTTTACCTTGTCTTCACAGGACTGCAGTGGGGTGGGGGGGGTCCGTTCTCTGCTGTTGCCAAGGGATCCGATGAAATGACTTCATGCTCACGTGTTTCAGTCTGGCAGCCTGTGTTCACTTGCCAGCAGAAAATGAGCTTCAGAGGGAGGATTTGGGTGGAAAATGCAGGATCGGGCATAGAAATAGTGACTCGAGTCCCCGCTTGTTGTAGCTGGGGAGCCCAAGTGCCCTCACTGTGCTGTTTATGAATTGCACTTCTGGGGAAAGCCACTTTGAATACTGTTCCCTCTCCAAGCAACCAGGGAAGCCTCGTTTCTATGCCTGCCATTCAGGTGAGGATGTGTTCTCACCACAACAGGAAGCATGGCTTTGTCAGGCCACCAGGATGTCAGGCCAGGGTCTGTGTGGGCAAGTCTGTGATGTCCCAGGCCAGGGCTGGGAATCCAAAGAGGAGTATAGCTGCACATCCTTCCCCAAGGGAGTGCGCCTGCTCCCAGGGAAGGCGTCCAAGGTGGCTGGGAGCAGGCAACATGGAACTTATCTGAGAAGTTCTGCCTGCCTCAGAGGAGAACTGAGGGTGTAGAGCTTCCATGATGCAGGCTGAGAATAATTTACTGTCACCAGGAAATCCACCCCCCCACACACACACGCACACACACACGCACACACACACACACACACACTACTTTCACTGTTATTTTATACGCCTACAACCCGAGAAGATTCTATGTGACCTCTTGACCTTGTCAACTCTGTTTAAAACAATTTTTGTGGTTATTGCATCATAAATAAAAGGGCTTTTAGCTGCTGATAACCTGAGCAATAAGAAAGCTCAAAGAAATAAGCCAGACCTAAGCAATAAAGAAGGAAATAAACAAGCTGCACACAGGCTCAAAAGCACTCCCCATCCATCATGGTTTTCGCCAGACAAGAGTGTCCCCACTCAGCCAAGGTTCCAGTTCCCCAAGGGCAGCCACAGTCCTCAGGTATCAAATGGAGAATTCCCCAAATACTCCCTGTTTAAAATGCATGCCCTTCTGAGTAGCAAGGTGTAAACTTAAGAGGCCCCACCCCGCTCCACCAGGGTGTGGATCACCCTGTCCTCTGCCTCAGTGCTCCCTGCTGCCTGCTGTGACCACCTCGAACATCACCTCCACTGTCATGGTAACTCAGAGCCCGTGTACAAGTCGCTCTCACTTTACTCAGTAATGGTCCAAAGCAGAGGAGCCGCAGTGCTGGAAATTTGAATATGCCAAGGAGAAGCCTCAAAGTGCTTCTATAATGAAGAGGTGAAAAAAGAGTACAAAATTTTGATAGAAAGAGAAAGTGAGTGAGAGAGAGAGAGAGAGAGAGAGAGAGAGAGAGAGAGAGAGAGAGAGAGAACATATCTATGTGACTTGCATCACTCTATATGGTTTCTATGGTTCTATTTATTATTAGTTATTGTTAATCTCCTATGGTATATTTTTCTACTCTATTTTATTAGTTATTATAAATTTCTTACTATGTCTGATGTATAATTAAGCTTTATCATAGGTATGTACATGTAGGAAAGAGCATAGTTTGCACAGGGTTTGGTACTCTCCACAGTTGAGGCATCAGCTGGGGGTCTTGGGATGTGTCCCTTGAGGATTATTGCAATTTCTAGGGTCAGATTTTTTTTAATCTGGATGGAAGGACGTCATTCTTTTGTTGAAAGTAAAATTGGTAATTCTATGAAGAATTTCATTGGGACTTTGATGGGAATTCTGTTGAACCTACAAATAATTCTAAAATTGATGAAGAAGCACAAAGGACCCTGAATAGCTAAAGCAACCCTGAGCAAAAGGAAGAAGGCTGGGGCATCACACACTTGATGCCAAGACACAGTACAGAGCCTCAGGAACAAAATGCGCAAGCTAGGGCCACAGGAGTAGACACCCAGACCAAGAAAACAGAAAGAGAGCAGAGAACCCAGGAGCAACTCCATACGCCCATGGCCAACTGATTCTCAACAGAGGTGCTGAAAACGTATCTTAGAGAAAGGACAGCATCCTCAACAAAGGGTGGCAGTAAAACTAGACATCCACATGTATGAGACTGAGATCAGACCCCTATCTCTCATCCTGCCTGAGAATCAACTCCAAATGGATCAGTGGCCTTAATGTAAGACCCAAAATTCCAAAACTACCAAAGTAAAAATGAGAAAATACTGAGATATTGGCACAGGCAGTGATTTTCTTCTAAAACAACAGAAAACAAACAAACAAAATGACAATTAGGATTAAATTAGGCTACAAAGTTTCTGCACAATGAAGGAAATGAAACAAAGCAAAGAGACAAACTATAGAATGGGAGAAAACATTTGTCAAGTATTCATCTGACAGAGGATTAATAGCCACAATATATAAAAAACTCAAAAACCTTAACAACAAAATTAATCCAATTTTAAAAAAGGACAAAGTATCTGAAACTTCTCAAAAGAAAAAATACAAATGGCAAATAAATATGTGAAAATTGCTCGATATCATTAGCTATCAAGGAAATGCTAATTAATACTACAATGAGATTCTGTCTTGACCCAGTCAAAATGGCTCTTTTTCAATAAATAAATAAATAACAAGTACTGGTGAGGATTCAGGGAAAAGGTAACCCTTACCCAACAGTCGTAATTGAAAATGGTGTAGAGATTCCTCAAAAAAAAAAAAAAAAAAAAAAAAAAAAAATCTACCATATGATTCAGCTTCCAGGCATCCACTTCTGTGTATATATCCAAAGAAATGAAATCAGCATCCAAAAAAGGTACCCATATGCCCATGTTTATTGTGCCAGTATTCACAATAGCTAAGTTACAGAATGAGACATGAGACTAGCTGCTCATCAACAGATGAATGGATAAAGAAAATATGGCACATGTGCACAGTAGAATATTATTCATCCATAAAGAAGGATGAAATCCTGTCATCTACAGAAAAATGAATGTGACTCATGTATATCAGGTCAGGTGAAATAAGCCAGAGACAGAAAGACAAGTTTCCCATATTCTTTCTCAGGTGTGGAAGCAACAAACAAAGCAAAACAAACAAAGGCAACCTGAAAGTGGAAGAGGGATTACTAGTGAATGGGAAGGGTGAGGTGGGGCAAGGGCAGGAGAAGGGTGAATGGACATGATCAGGTACATGGAAATACCTCAGCCAGTCCCACTAATCTGCACAATTAATATGTGTTAACAATAACGATTTTAAAAGGATAATTCTAAGGGTAAAATGCCATAACTGCATTTGAATATCGACTTTATTTTATAATTTAAAAAATAACTAGATATTCACAGAAAGTTACAAAAATAATACATAGAATCTCATGAGTCTTTCTTCCTTTTTCTCCAAATACTGAAGAGTCAAATGAATGGAGACAATGTTAAATCCAGGAAATTTACTTTGGCGAAATTCTGCTAACTAGATTGAATACAACCCCGCCAAGTTTTCACAGGCACTCATGTGTGTGTGTGTGTGTGTGTGTACATAAGTGTGTCTGTATTCGTCTATGTGTGTGTTTATATATGTATTTTGTATGTATATGTGGGCTTTGTGTGCATTTGTGTGGGCTGATGTGCATTAATGCTTTTGCTTTTGTGTTTACATGTGTTGTCTCTCTGTGTGCAGGTTTTTGCATCCTGGTCCCATGTGTGACACCACCCAATCAAGGTACAGAACCATTTACCACCACAAAAGCAGTCTCCTGTGCTACCCCGGCATTGCACCCACCCCTCCTGGCTCTGACCCTTGGCAGCCACTGGATATTCCACTCAGATTTAATCTTAACCTTCTCTTTGGCTCACAACCCTGGCTTGGACTTTGTCAATGGACAGTCTCAGACAGATTTTGCTCTGCTTCAAGATAAATTAAACAATAAGGAAAAGTCAAAGTAAGACACAGTGACCTTCCAGAAAACTGAAGAAGGTAAATCATTTACTTTGCTGCTTTTTTCTTGTTTTTTTTTTAATGGGATAAATTTTGTTTGATCCTCTCTGTGAGTTCAGAATGTAGAAAAGCTCCTGAAACACAATGTGAAGGGTAAAGGTCAATTTATAGAAAAATAGCATGACAACTTCATTTAAATTACAAATAAATCTGTTCTTCCAAAGTTTAGCCAAACTCCTCTTACAGATGATTGGGAAAAAAAAATCAGTTCTAAGGAGGTTTTCATAATGTCGTGACTCTGCTAGTTGTTAGCAGTACCTTTAAATCTGGTCTGTCCTGCATTTCTTTTTCATTTGGTCAGTTTATGTAATTTTTAAATAATTACATGACAAGTTCCCAAGGGAAGTTTTATGCATAGATGAAAGAACAGAAATGACATCAGACACTTGGATACTTGGAATTCAATAGTTTGTAAAGTGAACTCACTCCACCATTTAACATGTTTGCATTTCTAAAATGTAGTCATAATATTCATTGCATACATATACAACACATAATGTATTTGCTTATTAGAATATAAATATATTGATGCTAAAACTATACTATATAGCTACTATGTTAAATATAATTAAATTATTGTGTAGTGTACATAGCTCTGTATATGATATATAATGATTATATGATCTATATCAGAGTATATAAGTCATTATTATATGCAGTATATTTTATTGTTATGTCTGGTATTCATTATCCATCTCTATTTATCATATATTATACACGTGTATATATGTATTATATATAAACATATGTGTATATGTGTGTGTGTGTGAGTGTGTGTGTGTAAACACAAGTCATTTCACCATGCATGGACATGAGGACTTTACCCTGCGTTTGTATTTTGCAACCTGTTAAGGGATGCTCAGAGAATCAGCTTTGCCATGACTCCTGGATAATCCTTCACGTGAGACCAGATCTTGCATGGTCAGACCACACCTTGCTCAAGACCTGGTCTTGAGCACTCAGGTGTATTTGATGAATATGCTCTTCTTCTGAGTTTTGGTCTTAAGTTCCTGTAGGGTTGTCTTATTTCTCTTTGGGTCCAAGTATTGTCAAATAACAGTGCCTATTAGGTGAATGAGCAAGATGGAAAAATTGTTTTAAAAAATATTTCTACTAAAACAGAAAACAAATTTTAATCTAGATTGTTGCATTAAGACTGGGTGTGCAGCTTAGTGGTAGAACAATTGCCAAGCATGAACAAAGTCCAGGGTTCAGTTACCACCACAGGGGAGAAAAGAAAAAGATTGCCAGAATGCTTTCATCTGCTCAGTCAGCAAGTCTTTCAGGGCAACATTAATGGGTAATGACAATTCATCTCTGTAGTTTGTTGCTGTCCTTGGTGCTGAAAACAGCTCAGTCTGCTGCTTCAAAAACTAATAATGCCTAGCAAAAATGTCATATTTGCACACATTTTCTTATAGAAACTGTTGTCCTTTGCAATTGCCCTGGGCTTTAAACTGTGAGATACTTACTTCATTGAGATTGAACATCTGCTTCAGCCTATAAAGTGCCTTCTTAATTTTTTCCAACAATTTATTTTGGAAATATTCAAATATAAAGACAAATTGAAAGACATAGATAGAAATACCCATACAACCAACACCTAAATTGAGCCTTTTGCTATTTTTGCTATATATGCCTCACTACCTGTCAATCCATCTATGGATCCACCCTGAGTGTATGCGTTACAAATGAAGGCGTCAACACTTGTAAGCTCTTTCCTATGCATATCCTCCTATGATGTTCAATATTTCTTTCTAGCTATTTATAATAAAAGAGCTTACTTTTAAAAATTTTATCCCTGATTTTACACTCTGCTATGAATATTACAGAGAAACCCACCTAACACCACTGTTGTGAAAGTATGTTTCTCTATGAGAGGTCTGGTTGCAATTCCAGACAGTTGGCTGAGGTCGCCCTGGGCTGAGGTCACCCTGGATGCCAAGAACAAGTGGTGGCCATATTCTTCACCTTGCCAAGCAGGAAGTCTGCAATGCTCCTGATGAATTGAGCCCAGTGTGAAACTGGCCTGGGCTTGCAAAGGGCCACACTTCTCCTCTCCACCTGAATGAAGGAAGAGGGGTCCCAATAGACCCCAGGGACTTTATGAGTAACTCCACACCTGCCCCATGGCCCTGTCCTTCCTCTCCCCCAGTGAGCAAAAGGTTCTGAACAGAAGTGCTGTCCATCTTACGCAGAGTCCACATTTTTATGTTGGTATAACAGATATAGTTTCTTTTGAATCCCCCTCTGGTGTATACACTGGAAGTTTCCATGTTATTATTTTTATGTAGGTTCCCAGAGAACTTCCCTTAAAAGTGGTGTTTTTCTAATTTGATGAAAATTGCTGATTCCTGGTGGTCTACAGCAGAAGCAGGCCCCTGGGAAGCCTCACACTGAATGCCAGAAGAGGCCCATCTCGCCAAGATGCAGGTCCCCTGAAGGGACTTTAGAATCTTTCTAGAGTTGATATAGAAATTCAGCTTTCTCTAATTTTTTTTAACCAGGAAATAAAATCAACCATTTAATAAAGCTCTTGGCCAATACCTTTATATATTGACTCTGAACTACTAATTTTTATGGGACATCTCAAAAAGAGCACAAGGATTACTTTGTATAAAAGGATTATTTTAATAGCGGGAATACTGTGTCATGCCCATTAAGTGCTTATGTGTGCCAAGCACTAAGTGCCCTTGTGTATCAACTGACTCAATCCTCCTGGCAGCCCAGGAACTGGGAGCTCTTATCATGAACATTCCACTGCTGAGGAAGCCGGGGTCAAGATAATGGGGTGATTTATTGATCCAGAGCCAGGGCAAGGCCAAGCTGGGGATTAGAGTGGGCTGACTCATGCCGTTTGTGCTTAACACAAGATGCTTCTTCTGAAATAAGTCATATGGAGGACACTTTTGTGAGATAAGGATCTTCAAGTGTATTCTCATACAGTGGACGATTTTATAAGTTTTCAGAATGACCCACTAATCCTCTTTCTCAACCAGCTGTAATGGAGTTTGACTCAGTCTTTGGCCACTGACCTGTCTCTAAGCTTTGCCTTCCGTCGTCGTCTCTTTGGCCTCATGTCTGCAGAGCTTGATAAGAAGGCCCACTTCCTCCCACCCCACTGAGGAAGATGGAAACCTCCTGCAAATGGGACCTTTTTTTTTTTTTTTTTTTTGAGAGAGAGAGAGAGAATTTTTTTTAATATTTATTTTTTAGTTTTTGGTGGACACAACATCTTATTTTATTTTTATGTGGTGCTGAGGATCGAACCCAGCGCCCTGCGCATGCCAGGCAAACGCGTTACCTCTTGAGCCACATCCCCAGCCCTAATGGGACTTTTAACTCAGGCCCAACCTGACCCAGGTCTTTGGTCTGCCCACTGCATTATCCAGGGTTCTCCATTGAGACAGGACCAATAGGAGATAGGTAGGTAGGTAGGTAGATAGATAGACAGATAGACAGGGAGACAGGCAGACTGAGGAGAGGGGGTTTACCAGGGGATTTGGTTCATGCCATCATGGAGGTGAACAGTCTTAGCACAAGCCATTAGACACTGGAGCCCTGGGTGCTGGTAGCTAGTCAAAATCTAAAGGCTTGAGAGTCAGAGAAGCCCACTGTGTGCCTCTCAGGATGAAAGGCTGAGAACTACAGGATCTCTGGTATGAGCCCACAGCTGGGAAACCTGGAGTTGTGATGTCCAAAAGCAGAAGAGAGTCCCAGATCCAAGAGAAAGAAGGCAAAACTGCCTTTCCTTCAATTTTCTGTTCTATCCAGGACCCCAGCTGATTTAGATGGTGCAGCCCACACTGAGAACAGCCTTCCGTTCCCAGTCCACTGAGCTGCAGGCCAGCTCCTCTGAAGATACCTTCAAGGTACATCCGAAAGTAGCACTTCTCCAGGAATTCCTTAATCCCATCAAATTGATGCCTAAAAGTGACAGTAGTACTCTGCCAGTCTAGACCTGTCTGTGCTGCCCACACATGCCCAGAAAACCCTGTGTGGACAAGAAGCATTCTTTCAAATTAAATCACTATGTGGCATCATGAGTGCCAACCCTCAAGCCAAATTTTAGGTGGGATATCATTTCAACTCTGTGGAATATCCCCAAAACATGTCAAGAAACTTGGCTGGCAAATTTTTAGGTCTTTATTATTCTCATATCTCTTATAATTATGTAAGAAAAAAATTAAGATGATGAACATAAGGACATAAAATTTTACTCTCCCCAGATTGCTCCTCATTATAATTTTCTCCAAGTTGCCTTTTATGACTATATTGTTTCAAACCCTATGTACCATAAATTCTTCAACCTCCTTATTGTGTTTTCATCTGCAGATTGCCTTCATACCCCTGGTGTAGATGTGAGGGTTAGTGAGCAAACACATCTTGCCTTGACCCATGTGAATGCCCTGATCACCAGAAGGCCCAAGCTCACAAGCCAGGGGCTTATAAGTGTAGAACACCTGCAAGTTCTTTATGCTAAAAGACTCTGTAATGTATAGAAAGTGACAGTTTCTAAAGCATATTGCAAGAAATGTGTCATGGGTGATCGCTAATCCCGTAATTCCTTTATCTTCCATATAATTCAATAGCAGTGAGATCTCTCCAGCTTGAACCCCCCAGCACTGCAGCCTGGGGTGACCACCTGCTCTGTGCTTAATTTGGAAGTAAATGTTGTTATTGTCCTTCAAAAACCCAGTTAGAGAAGCTCAAGGTTGTAGCTGGACACATGGTCACTCATCAGAGAACATGACCCAGCTTCTCTTGCAGGTAGTTGTGACCACGGGACTTCCTGTGTCTGATGGATTCAAGCAGGCATGACAGAGCTTGCTCTCCATGTCCCTTTCCCTTTCTCATGGTTAATGCACAGGACAACCCACGAGATGATGGAGCAGCACCTGGTCTCTGAACTACCTCATGGATCCTGTGCTACCTCCACCACCCAGGCTACTCTGCACTAGTGGGGTCCAGTGGCAGGAATCATCCAAAGCTGCTAGTCTTTTGGGCTTTCCACCCCATAAATAGCAACTGCAACCACTTGGTGGTTCAAGCCACATTTGGGGACTTCTCTTCACATATTTGGTTAAATTACATGTCGGACACACGTCACCTTTATCTCGTGCCTTAAAAGCTTCATAGTCTCCTAACTGATCTCTTCATTCTTGCAGATAGCCTCACAACCCAAATCCATTTTCCACTTGGCTGTCAGAGAAATCTTTTTTAGAAATCCAAATTCAATTGTCACCCCTTGTATAAGCCTCTCTGATAGTTTAGTATTTTACTCTATATGAATCCAAATAACTTACCCTAGTTTATATTTGTGTGTGAATTTTTATATGCTAGAAGCATATGAGGAGAAGACTAATTATAGCTAATTGGTTTATAAATGCAACATTCAAATGACTAAGGATGATGAACTTTAAAAATTAGGTTCCCTTAAGCCTTTAAGCCCTAATTGTACATCTGATTATTCTGTTACAGAATCTAACAAAATAAACAAGCACATTCTGATAACCACTGTTATTGTCATTATTAATATTAGACTAGGCTAAATCTTGACTGAACTAAACTTACTTAAATTATTTATATAATTTGCAGATTTATTTAGTTGAATTTCCTTAGATATGTTAATTACATTTATAAAATTAATGGTCTGCATTCACTTTAAATATTTCCAGTAGCTAACTAGACAAGTTTTACTTACCATAATAAGTAAAATTATTCAAGATCTTACCTTCATGTGCCTCATACTGACAGCAGTGGAAAGTATAGTCCACAGCCACCCCCATGCCGCCTGTAATTATAAATAAAGTTTTATTGGAACCCTAGCACACATACTTATTTATGTGTTATCTAAGGCTGCTTTTGTGTTGCAATGGAGATCTGAGTAGTTGTAACATAAACCATATAACCCACAAAGCATGTATTTACTGTATTACCTTTTACAGAAGAATTTGTCCACTCTTTCTCTAGTATTGAAATGTTATGCATAAAAAAATCAAATTGTTCTAAATATTAGTTTACTTTTTACAAAGTAAAGTAAACTTTCTTAATGCCACTTAACATAAAATAACAAGTCTAAGATCTTGGCACATGTTGATCTTTTTCCAAAATGGCATTACAAAAACTTGTATACACCCAGAGAAGTTAATGATTTGTAATGATCACCAGTATGATACTACGTTCAGAGTCTTGCTGTCTTTGTTTCATCGCAGATGGAGCCAACCCTCCATCCTTTTAACATTCCATCAGTGCATCTCTCCATTCTTTTCCTTGGATGCATTTCAAAGTTACACATTAGAGTATTTCACACTAAGAAGTCAGATCCCTCCCTTCAGGCCATTTTATCTGCCTGGAATTCTCCTCTTCTATGTCTGTATTTGCCTGACTGACTCCCTCTCATCTTTAATGTCACTCCCTCAGAGAAAGCTACCCTCTGCTTACAACCAGAGGTAGCCCCGCATCTTGCTGTATTGCTGCCTATTTTCCTTTTCCTTTTGGATTCTGCATTTGTTACCCAGTTTCTCTCCATGTGCCACCTGTGAGCACCATGTCTGAATCACTCACAGACGCAGCCCACAACCTGAAACAAGGCCTGAGACAGAACAGGGGTATGGAATATTCTCCTTGAAGTAATGCTTGAGCAAATGCATGAAAGACTTGGTGATTTGCTTTTATTTGATAGAACAATGGTCCAATGTTTACTAGAACAATAATTTCTCAGTGAAACAACAAAAGCTAACCAAAATAATCCATCTGAATGTCAGATCTATTTGAACCATGTCTATTTAAAGGTGCTGGGATTGAGGGAAAATGTCCACCTGGGTAACGCAATTGTCTCCTTGCCTGGACTGACTTAGAAGGGAGTTTGTCTTTAAGACAGCTGTCACAAGCCTGGTGGCATCAGTGATCATTATCTGGGCTCCACCTGCTTGCTTGGTTTGCCTTGAAGACATCCTTTGTCCAAGTGGGTGCAGGCCTTTGAAATGGAAATGCAGGTGGGCCTGCTAACAGTAGCCATGGGCTTTCTGTGATTGCTGCAACTGGATGATAAGCAATGCCAATTAAAACACTATCAAGCCCTGCCAAGGAAACGTTAATAAGACAGGCAGGACAGAGATGTGCACAACAAGCCATATGTCTGCTGTCTCAGATCCTGTTAGCATTTGTGGGAAAAAGAGATTAGAATTTTGCAAATTTAAGCAAGACTCATCAGTATAGCTGAAAACAAATAGGAGCATAAAAAAGTAACTGAAAATCAATAACTGAGAATTGGGTATGGTTAGGGAGGCCGATTAGTGTGTTCCTAAAAAACCCTGAAGTCCCATCTTCCAAAGGAAAATAACCTAGAATTCCAGAACTGATGGAATTTTAAACCCTTGGCTACATTCCTCATTTCCATTCTGAGACATCTTCAGGGATGTCATGCCCAGCCAAGTCCTGTACTCACGCTGGTGAGATGGTGCTCCTAGAGTTTCAGGTGGTGGTCATTTAGCACTATTTGGAGTAGTCTGTCACCAGCTGCTCACTGAGTCCAATGCACAGGGGTGGCTGAGCATCTGAAGGGTACCACCTTGGGAAGTGTTGGGAGCACATCAGTCATTTTCTGAGTTAGGAGAGAGAACACAGCTCCTTGCTCCAGAAAATGCCATGTTCCAGACTCAGGAAAGAGCATTGTGCTCTTATGTCCCATGGTGTCTCGGAGAAGAATCGAAGCACTTCGCCAATAGCCCGGGCAACCCTGGCAGACAAAGCCCTGCTGTGGTATCACCTGAATGACAACATGAAATCAGAGTTAAATAGGATTTTGTTTTAGCAACAACAAGAGAACTATTTTAAAAATGACCACAGGCCCTTCTCCTACTTCCAGTAAACATGTTACATAACTCCTCTTATTAGGAAAATCTGCAGAATGAAATGGAAAATTCCAGGCCTGGGTCAGGATCTCCATGTGCCACATGCAAGACTTTGCTGCAAGTAAAACGTGTTTAAGTCTGTTTCGTTTGGTTTGTCTATGAGATTCCCTAAATTAAACATAAACCCAAGTTATAGAGCCTTGGGGTATGAAATGGAGGCTGGTAATGTGAAGACAAACATGATGATTTGGAATAAAACCTAGAGCCAGCTGGGTGAGCCTCAAGCCATGGTCAGTGTCATTGCAGTTTGGATCTGAAATGTCCCCTAGGAGCTCACGTGTTGAAGGTCTGGTTCCCAAACCAGCAACAGTCAGAAGTGGGGCTTGGAGAGGTGCCTGGATCATGGGGGATGGTTTCCTTCATGAATGGATTAATTCCGTGGTGGAGATTGCTGGGTTTGGGGAGGTAATGGACACTTGGGGAAGTGGACCTGATTGGAGGAAAGAGGTGACTCGGGACAAGCCCTTGTGGGGAGCACTTGGTCCCTGCCCCTCCTGCCTCCCCTTTGCTCTCTCTCTCTCTCTCTTCTGTCCTTGTTGTCTGCCCTGAGGTGAGCAGCCTTGCTGCACAGGTGGCCCTCGTCCCTCCCTAGGTCAATTAGGTGCTGTGTGACAGCAGGGAAGCTGACTGCCAAGATGGCGGGATCCAGGTCTGTGCCTTCTGTGCTTCCCGACCCTGTTCCCCAGCCTGGGGAGCTGGCCGTGAGTGGGCGTTGGCAAGACGGACCAACAGCAGTGCTCTTCCAAACACAGGGGCTACAAGAGTGGGCTGTGCTCGGAGCTGTGGCCTCAGAGGATCAAGCCGGATCCTCCCCCGAGTCATGGTCCTCACACTGGCTGTAGTCACGGAAACCAAGTAAGAGGAGGCCCACTTTCCTCTGAGGATTTGGGGATCCGAGTCAGACAAGACTGCTGGGTCCCATGGCAGTTTGTCCCTGCTGCTGCACGGTCACCCTGCTGTGCTTTGTGTATTGTCCCCCTCCACCCTGGAGGTCCACAGAGGCAGGTGAGGAGCCGCAGTGATCCCTACCCCTAAACACAGAGCTCGGCATTCGGGATTCTCAGCTGAATCAGTGAACGTGAACAAGGTGCTACTCCGAGGTAGTGCGTGGGGGCTACCTGGACAAAGCTACAGGAGAAGCGAAAATCCAAAGGGTCATTTGAAGAACCCAAAATTCTCAATTGCATTTGGGGCCTCCCCCATGCTAGTAAGTGGGATGGACACTCAGGGGGTGATGAAGTCTCTACCTCTAGGACTGCTCTGGGGCTTTGAGACTGGCCTCTTGCTGCCCCTGGAACAACCCTCTCCTGACCAAACATATCCTATAATATCCTTCTAGGCAGTGGGATGGACTGCAGGAAGGTCATCAAATGGGCTTCTCAGGGTGCTCCTCTCAAGCACAGTCCTGAGTGCTAAGGAAACGTTAGGACGACTAATTCGGATGGAGTATTGGATTTTTCACAAAGGCCAGGGAGCAGTACTGCAGAGGCTGCCTTCTCAGGGCTGTGATCTCCAAAGTCCTGCCAAGGACAATACAGCAAATCACCAAGACATTGATCCTGACATAGGCCTCGTAGTTGTGAGTGGGTGGGGGAGGCTGTAGCTTTCAGTGAGAGCCCATCAGTTATAAAACATAGCCGTAGGCGAGTGCCCCCTTCAGCCCTGTTCAGAATGTAATGCGAAACCCCATCTCTATCCACATCATTATCAGACATTGCTCTTCACCCTCATGGGCATCTGAGAGCACCCACCACCCACACTGCGCTCACGCTGGTTAATCTCCACTACATGGCTCTTTGCAGGCTGTGCGTCTGTGTTCATGGGAAACAGTGTAAATGCTCCAGTGCTGTGTGTGTTAACAGATGGGTCACATGAAATTCAAATGGCAGAGCCATCCTAACAGCTGAGATGAAGGGGCAGTGGTACAAGGGCTACCTCACAGAGACGATGGGCAGCACCGCAGAGCATCTCAGCTAAACCGTCTTAGCAAGTGCTGTCTCACCTACTTTGCTTGGTCAGTTCTCACTGTTTCCATCTGGAAGCTGATAGATTCTCAGGAGGAAGCAGTTCCCTTCATTTTGCTTTTGGTGTGTGTTTGTTCATTTTGTTTGGTCTAATGAACGTGATAGCTGACCTTTTAAATTAAGCCCTGACACAGTTACACTTGGCCTGCAGAAGACATTACTGCCTCCAAGCACCCAGGCCACGTCCTTTCATGTGCTTTTCCAAATTCAGGCCTTTGTGCTTTCTGGTCCCTTGTGCTTGGATAGGTTCTTTATACAGCTACCTCTTTCTCAGAGTCCAGGGCAGACTTCTCTTGTCATCTACTTTGAGACTCTTCCTGGTTTCTCCAAATAAAATGCTCCCCACCCGCTCACACATCCAGTCACTATGCTGGAATTTCTTCAGAGCGCCCATTCCTTTCTGAGAGTAACACCCTGTCTCCTACCTTCCCCCAAAGACTCTGCTCCTAGCAGGCCCAGAGTGCCTGGCATGCTCCACGGGGGTTTGGGGAAGATGGGGAAAGAGATGCTGTGGCTCCATGTCCTCCTGTCTCCAGAGAAACTCCCGGATGAGACCAAGCATCCATCTGCACTCACCAGTATGGCTGCCCGTTCCTGCTTGTGTCTGGGGAAAGCCGATGATAAGGAGGCTTGATCTCACAACAAGCAAACACAGTAGACTTTGAGGTCCTCAGAATAGTTTAGGGTCCACTTTTGAAACCCTCCTTATGCATGTGAGGTGCCCCACAGAGTTCAGCTCAAGGGAGAGTGACCAAGGGACTTAAGGACCTCCTCAGACTCCATTTTCCCTTTGTTTTACCCTTTAAAGAAATCTTAAAATGAAAACATTGAAACAAAATTAATCACACAATATCTGTTCCTGAGTGATGAGTCCTTGGAAGAATGTCTAAAAATACTTCTTTGCTTCAAGATCAATTTCAATTTCCAGAACCAACCATTAGGGAGGGGAGCCAGCAGAATCCATGAAAACTGACTCGTTTTTCCAGTTCTCTTCAACAGATGAACACGAGCAACAGCAAAAGTAGACAGACCAGCTCCTACCACGGGGTCCCGCTTTCCACTGCCCTCAAGGTAATGGAATTCATGGGAGATCTTCCTGAATCCTGGTGTCTCTAGGTTGCCATATTGGTAAACTCCTTCCTTTTCCTTCCTTGGATAATTTCTTTGCAATCTCATAAACAAGGGCTTGCTGTAGATGTTGGAAAACCTGAGACAGAAAGGAAAAGCAATTCTCCTTCTTCCTTCTGACTTCATCAGGTGATAGCTGGGTGTAGATTTCTGAGCACTCTGCTACTTATCCTGGGACACACCAGGACTCTTCTTCTGCCATTGACCTTTGTGTTTGCTTATAAGTTATTTTCTCACTATTGTATAAATTGATATTTCTGAACAATTTCAGGTTTTCAGGAAGGTTACATAGTACAGAGAGTTATCTTTGATGAAAGCGTTTGGGGACTAGATAACTGTGATGTTCCTGTGACATTGTGAGTACATTCTATGATACTGCATCGTATGCTTCCAAATGGCTACTGCCTTTTACCTATTTTTTTTTTGTATTAACTGCTTTACTAAAATTGTATGAAATTAAAACCGATTCTCAGCTGTGAGTCCGTCATCTACATACAAGTTGCCTTTTCATGTTCAGTTCTTCTGTTTCTTATTCTCCTTGATTTGCACTGGTGGGAGCTTCAGGGATCTGATGAATAATGTGCATGATGAAAGACTTTCCTTCCTCTTTAGGACTTACAGGGAAGTGCTCCCATTGTTCCTGCCTCAGTTCCTCCAAGGCATTTTTGGAGGTAACTTTTACTGCTCATTTGATTCCTCCCTTAGTCATTGATTTGTCATTGATCTTCATGATCTTCATATTGAGTCATTGATCTTTATCGATCAATTGATCTTCACCTTGAGCCAGATTTGGATGCATCTGTTAACTCTAAAGTTTATATGACACCTTGCCTCACAATTTTGTATCTTTTCACTGTGCTCCACATTTATATTACTTTTTGTTGGGTGTATATCATTGGAATGTTGACTACATTACTTTAAAATTCAAGAACAACAGATGTGTTTATTTCAAATACTAAATAAAATGTTTTTAATTCCATTGATTTTGTATTTAAAGAATCTTAATTCATTGTAAATCATTGGTTTGTTGAATGCATTTTTTCATATTCATGATGCCACTTTCAAAATTGAGGGAATGTGAGTTGCTTGGCTTGAACCCCCTACACCTGGACGTCTGTGTCGACAGGCTGTTGGGTTGAGAGGCCAGCACACACATCACTAAAAGCATCTCCAGGACTTCCGGGGTGAGCAGTAAGTTGTAAAATAGGACCCAGATTCAGAGTCGCCGTCACACAGGAGCCTGGATGGTCCAGACACGGCTCCTTGTTGCTTCTTCCTTCTACTTTCCTCTCTGGGTGGACAGTGGTGGAGCTGGCCTTCAGATCCTTGGAGGTTGCTCTCAGCTAGGTGGAAACACCCCAGCTGGCAGGCCACCGCCCGTGGCCTCCTCCATCATGGCCGGCGGGGGTGTTGGGCCTTTCTTCCTGTATCCTTGACGCCTGCTCTCTTCCTCCCCCTGCTCTAGCTGGAAGACCACTGAGGCACCCACACTCTTGCCTGAGACTGACTGGGAACTTTGGGGGATGAGGCCGAAATGGCAAATTGGAGTGCAGCCTTGGGGCTACAGGCTTCAGGGCTCTTGACAGTTTTAGGCAGATGAGTGGATAATAAGAGTGCACTTTGGGAAGGAAGCAGCTTCGGTGGTGCAGGAGAGCAGGGGAGAGGGCAGTGTAAATAGCCAGGGCTGGTAGAGAGGCCGAAGAGTCCTGCCCTCCGCCCAGAAGTAGCGATGATCTGCTTCCAGATGCAGAACCAGTGTGTGGGAAGTCACCAGCTCTGCGCTCTGGAATCAGCAGTGTCACCATCCAGCAGGGACTCCTTCCTTACACGTCAGTACTGTGAACTCCTCAGCCATGCCACTGTCCTGCACTTGGATCCTTGACATGGACACAAAATGAAAGGCAAAAAATTTAAAACATAAATAAATGAAACGTTAGGCCTTTTACAGATGGAGTCTTGCCTGGGCTTTCCCTCTCTTTGTGTCTGTGGGGAAGAATGGAGGGGAAGGGAGAAATGGGAGGTGTGAGATTTAGGGAGACACGCAGAAGCACCCGTGTTGGACACTGGACAGCGCCTCTGCCCATGGGGAGGGGAGAGGAGAAAGCTCAGCAGGCCAGGAGCCGTCCTGTCCAGGCGCCCGGGGTGGAGAGCCTGGCCGTGTGCAGATGCCCCTGAGTTTCTGGCTCTGGCTCAGCTTTGCCTGGTTTCCTACCTGATTCAGCCCACATTTACAGGCGGCTACACTTTCGCACGTTTTTCTCTATTTTAAATGATGTATTGCTTCAGCTTCACACCCACCCTCAACAACCCCCAATTGCCCCTGCTCATTTTCCCTCCTCTGCTTTCCTTGTGGTGCTTCCCCTATGATGATTACCCTTAGCTACTGAATGACTGCATCATTTTCTAAAACGGAAGTTAGAGAAGACGGTAACAGAAGAAGAGAAGCACACCGTGTTTTTCTTTAAAGAACGCAAAAAAAGCAGAGGAAAATGAGACCAAACTTGTCAGCCCTATTTATTCAAGAAATTGCATCCTACTTGGAAAAAGATCCTTTTCTGTAAGTGAAATTACTTGGCCAGGATCCTTTTTCTAAGTATACAGAAAACACACCAAGGGGACCCCCAAGGTTGTCTAGTACTGGGTGATTCTGGGATGTACACAATGAAGGGGGAGTGGCTGTTGTCATAAATACAGGTTATAAGGTTTAAAACCAGGCTGGTGGATGGTGGGCAAGGGGGGTGTATAGAAGGTCCTCCCTGTAAACTTCCCAAGGACTCTCAGATTCCCCTCTCAGTGGCTGTGTCGGGAACCAACCAGGAACGCGTCCTAGAGAACGTGGCTTCTCCCATGCGCCAACTGTTTGGAGGGAAAATGATGACATTCACTTCTTCGGAGAAGTAGCTAAGAAGAGACTTCATATTTTTCTGGCTGAGCACTGTGCACCTCAGTTGGAGGAGTCCCCTGGCTCTTCGAGGCTGGCCAGGCTGGCTCCCACAAGATACTGAAGTTGGAAGAAGGTTGGGGAGCAGACCTTAAGAGGGAATGGCCTTGGGACACACCCACAGCTGTTAAGCTTCTTTGAAAGCCCTAGAAAAATGGAAACAATAGCTGCACTGATGTGTCAACCTTAATCTAAATTTTAATTCTGTTATAAGCAATTTAGAGGAACACCATGGCGAGTGGAAAAGGAACCCTGGGATGGCCCTACAGCAGGACAGCAAGGCTGAAAATAGACATTGACAGGGAAAGAGAAAGCAAGACTCACCAGGCATGTGGACACTGATCCCTGGTATCGGGGTTGTCAGATTATAGTCCATCTCTGTGCTATTTCTACCCTTGGTGATTGTCTATGAGGACCCTGCATTCCCTCATCACAAGGGGGAGTGAGTTTTCAGACACCACGAGGTTCTTCCTTTCCCTTCTAGATCAGCCACAGGCAGGGTCTTCAGGTAGGAAAAGGACAGGCCAGGTGACCCGGGCTTTCCGAGGTGCGTGTACACAATGCAGGGGGAGTGGCTACATTGATGCGTCCTGGAGGTACAACACCACTCCCTCAAAGACACGTGATTGCGTAGAGCACACCCACATGAGGGGGAGGGACTGGGGTGAGCAGAGCCCTGTCTCTGGACACGGTGTGCTGTGCTTACAGCAGTGTGTCAGGGGACCCCAGGTCACCACTGCTAGTTCCCCATCTAAATCTGCCTGCCAGTGGACACCTCACGTCCCACATCCATCTCCGGGACCTGGTTTCTGAAAGTCAAGACTGTCTCCGGGGAACTCACCCTCCTGGCTCACCTCTGTTCTACCCTCTGTTTGGTTATACAAAAACAAAAAGTCCCAATTGGGTTTAGTTTTTTCTCTGAAATGTAGTGCAAGAGTCCCTGGAGGAGACCATGACCTTCACCACAGCTCCCCCCGCCAACAGCACACAAAGCCACGCACCAAACAAACAGGGGTTCAATGTACTTTAGCAGCGAGTCCAGTCCACGCTCAGAAGTCCCGAGAACATCCATAACAGCACACTCAATTAGCACTTGCTGCTAGGTTTTCTGGGTGTTCATAAGATCATCAAAAAGAAAATCAAAGTGGAAAAAACTCAAAGGCACTGAAGAGGACAATCCAGGCTGACCAAGATCAGGCTGGAGGAGCCTGGCTCCAGAGGCGCTGGGTAGTGTGGCGAGGGAGAGCCTCAGGGATCCGCCACCGGCTCCTTCTCCAAGCACAAGGGGAGTCACCTAACTAGAAACGCTTATGTCATGGTAACCTATGGCTGGGAAGGCCCTGAAAACGTTGCTGATCTCTTTACTAATAACTGCTGCTGGATTCCACCTGCCATCTGTCGCCACAGCACAACCAGAGGAAGTTTCTTCTCAAAATGTCAAAATGTAGCTCTCTGCACCAGGCTCATCTCACAGGGCACTGCCACGGGAACAGGGCTCTGCAGGCGGCTCCACAGAGCTGCTCTCTGAGGAGCCAGGAGCTGGCACACCTGTCCCTGTGCAGGGGAGCCGTGGTGCAGGGGCAGGACCAGCGCCCCAAATGCTCTGGTGCCTGACGTCTGAGAAGAGGGAAACACTGTGAGGTGACTCTCACTGCTGGGTTCTACCCCACAGCCTCCTCCTGATGGGGCCAGGGCAAGCCAGGAACTAAGGAGCATTCTGGGAGGAAGAGAGGAGCGAGACAGCAGGAGCCCCTGAAGAGGACGTCTGGGCCCCCGTGAAGCCAGCTGCCTCATGCTCGGAATGCAAAGGAGCGGAACCAGAGGGCCCAGCTGTGGCATTCTCTGGAGGTTTTTTTCTTTTTCTGAAAGTTGAACCCAGGGGTGATTTACCACTGAACTGCATCTCCAGCCCTTTTATTCTTTATTTTGAGACAGGGCTTCACTAACTTGCTTAAAGCCCCACTAAATTGCCAAGGCTGGCCTCGAATTTGCAATCCTCCTGTCTCAGCCTCCCAAGCTGCTGGATCTTTTAATTGAGAGGATACTTGTGCAGGCATCCTTCTCAATACTTCTCCTTTAAGAGAATTCATTCTGGAAATACAGCCTGGCACTGGTAATCAATGCTGACCACATGAAAGAACAGAGAACCCCATCGTATCCACTTTGAGTTAATATTATATGTATTTATATATTACATGTATTCGTATTATAAATCGGTGAATATATAATTAATAAAATAATATATAATTATAGTTAAATGTATTATATACTTTAAATGTATAATATTACAAATATATAAATGTGACTATTACAAACATATGTCATTATATGTTATAAACATATAATATGCAACACATTATGTATTTAACATATTTGTATATTAATAATGCATGTTATTAATTACTAATCATAGTATATATAGTGATTAACAAAATAAATATAGGTAATATTTATAAGTATAAACATGTACTATATAATTAATGTAATGTATTATATGTTATATGCTAAAATACATTACAAAAATATATTTTAAACTTATGAACTATATAACAACATAATTAATATATTAATTGACATAAGATTTCACTTGAAATCTTTTTCAAGGGATTTTTCCTGCATCTTCTTTCTTTTAAACTGATTTTTTTCTCTGGGTGATTCAGTTCCCAATAAATAATAGTGATGACATAGTTTGTTTCTCTCTAGCCAATTTCTCAGTGTATCTTGTAAACATTTTCCAGAGATTGGCTCTGGGCAAAGTCTGAGCACGGCAAGCAGATGCTGACCTTTCCCTCGGTTTGCATTTCAGATGAACTGGAGCGTTTCTGAGCGTGGACCGCTTGCAATGCCCAGCAGGAAACACTGGGCTGACGGAGGTTTTGAAAGCAGCCCACCCGGCAATCATGTTGGCACCACAGGGACGTGAACAGCTCTCCAGACGTGAGCCAGCCCAGGAGCAGTGGGCACGTTCTGTGCAAACTCCACCGCTCGACAAAACAAGAGTTCAGCGTTTTGTGCTGCCTGACAGGGTGGACCCTGCCGTGCTCCTGCTGTCCGAATCCTGTTTGATTGATACAGAAAGCACTCCCGAGACCCATGGCCATCTGAGAAACCCGCCCAGAGCCTTGGAAATGGAATCCAAGAGCAGACCTGTGCTTTCCATTTTTCATCGGGTGGGGACAAGCACTGCTCCTAAGCGTGGTCACTTCACTATCACTGGTATCATCTCTGAAAAGCTGTGGCCAGTGTCCAACTTCTTCTCAAGTGAACTATTTCAACAATCATTCATTGAGCACCTACTGTGTGTAAGGCCTTGTGCTTGAGCTGGGTCCATGGTAAAGAGGCACCCCTGGCTGTCACTAGCAGTGGGAAGATGCATTCCAGACACCAACCCACTTCACCCTGGCAAGTCTGGAGAGAGCACTGCGGTTGCTCATGGGAGAAAATCCTGGAGGAGGGAGGAGACAGAGCTCAGTTTCACAAACATCTCATTCAATGAACGTGTAAATGATATAGATTGAAGATCAATGAAAATGTTGGTCTGGATCTTGGAAGGAGGAGACCAGAGTGTGGTAGCTTGGATTGGGCACCAGTGCTCAAGTGAGGGACCTGTGAATGTCCAATGCCTGCCAAGGGTGTCCCAAGCAAAATCTAGGGCACAGCTGTTGAAAAGCTTAATACCTCTAAGAAGCACATGCATGAGTGTGGGTCTGGTGTGCAGCTGAGCTAGGGAGAAACAGGGAGAAAGAGAGGAGGAAGCCATTGGTCCTGGATAAAATGCTCACAGTAGGCCATTTAGCCATGGCTGCCACATAGCCGTGGCCACCATTTTTAAGTTGATGCCTAAAAGTCATGTGTACTGGTGGGGAACACTGTGATGCTGCATACATGCAAACAATGTGTAAGTGGGCAGGCTGAGGTTCTGGAATATCCACCACTACACACTCACGGGTTTCTTTGTGTTGGAACATTCAGAATCTTCTCTACTGGCTAATTTGACATACAGATCATTTGTTGTCAACTGTAGTTGTTCTACTAAAAGAGATTATTCTAGCAGTTATCACGGGTGGGCCCACTGCCCTTCACAAGTGCCTCAGGAGCCCCTGGTGGGTGCTGTAGGGGGTTGGCTGGTTCCTAGGAAGGTCTCAAGACATGATGGCAAGCTGGCTGGATGTCAGTCAGTAGGGGTGGTGGTGTGAGTATACATTAGGGAGTATGCACATGTGTATTATATGTGATGTGAGCATGTAAACAAGGTTGCATATAAAAGGGGGGTGTGCATCTGTGCGAATATGCATGTAAGTGTATTAATGAGTGTAGATAGGGCATGAGTGAGTTTGAGTATGTGTGTTAGTACCTGTGGGGTGTGAATGTGTGCATGAGTGTGGGTGAATGTGTGTGGGGATGAGTGTGGACTGTACAAGTGTGGACATGGTGTGGGGGTGTGAGCCTCACACTTAGGTGGAATGGGAAATGGATCTAATGGTGTCATCCAGCTCTTGGCTGCTGTGCCTGCCTTGGCTGGGGCTCTGTCTGGGTCTGCATCTGTGTATCATTTAACTAATTGTCTTGAATGCTGCTTTCTTCCGTGGAGTCTTGGATAAAAGTTCAATTCTCTTTACCAGAATTCAATAGCTGCTGTAGACCAAATGTGAAAACTTCTAACATGCCAGAGAAAAGGTGTCTTCCCCTTCAGCCGAGTCTAGCCCTGGATACAGCACCTGGATGGGAGACCGTCCTCCTCTGCACGACGTGGGCCAAGGGGTCCTAGCGGCAGGGTGAGGGCTGTCTTTAGAAGTTAGTTCTGGATCTTCTCAGCTGCACTCACTGGGGATGGCTGAAGCCCGTGACGGCAGGCCCATCCAGCTTTGCCATGAAGAGACAAGCTCAGAGGAGCAGCCCTGCCCTGCCCTGGGAAGCTCTGGGCTCATCTTCCTGGGGGGCTCCCCCATGATGAGCAGAAGGAGCACTTTGCTCTATTATCCATGTAGGATTAAAGATAGAAAAGCAAATACCAGAGAGGGCATGTTTAATTGAAGGGCTGTTCTGTTGTCCTTCCTGACAATAATGAGACAGCAGTGTTCTATAGAAACAATCCATAGAACGTTCCAGAAGGACCCAGTAAATCTATCTTACCAATGCTCTCAGAGCAATCTAACAAGAGTTTTCAGTGATGCAAAGATTCTAAAGGGAATATCACTGGGCTGGAGAAATCCAGATTTCCATTTCAGCTTCATCAGGTATTACTGGTGCCCTTGGAGGAGTCACTGGGGCTCTTGGAGGAGTTACTGGTGCTCTGGGTTCCTATGTCCCCCGAGCCCCATTTTCATGAGATAACCTGAGATCCATATAGAAAGATCAACAGCTGGTATTGGTGCAAGGGCCTTGCTCCACCTGTGTGCAGTGCGGCAGATAGCACTCCTGCAGGTCAGGTAGCAGAGTGTTCAGGTCTGAAAGAGCAGGGCTCTCGAGAGTCCTGGGGAAACCGGCACCGTGTGCAGACCTCTGGGGAAAGTGCTGCATTTCATTCCAACTTTATTACCTGCCCACATGTCTCTGAAATTACCCTCAGCAATTCTAGTGATTTATTGGTAATAAAGGTTAATGGTAAGTGATTTTCAGTGACCACAGGGTATCATAAAATGCATTTCCTGTGAATTCACACAGACCATGGGAGGTGTGACAAATTTCTGCTGATTTCTTCAAACGCATATTTCAAAGGCCTTGAAACTTCAGCCCCAGTTGTGCGAGGCCTAGTTGGAGGTCCACATGTCATGTGCTTGTGATGGTAGTCCACAAAATGCAGTTTTCAAAGAACTAGCAATGCAGAACTATTTGGGTCTCATACTAAATCGTATGAGACTTGTTCCTCCAGGAGAAGAGTGGGGTCATTCCCAGCCTCCTCTGAGCAGCGGAAAGCAGCCTTCCTGTTCATCTGGGAGCTCATTCCCGGGGTCCGTCTGCCTGGGGAGAGAGGGTTTTTGTGGTTGCTTCCACTTCTTTGCAGGTGAAAACCAACTCTGATGATGCCTGATGAGTGAAACGGATTCTTAAGCAAATCTTGAATAGTGTCGGTAAAGGGCAAAAGAAAATGCCAAACTGGAGCTATAGAGGGTGAACTTCAACCCATCACCAGTGCCTTCCCCTTCCTCCTCCAAGTTATTATTTGAATAAAATATTAAAAGGGGCATTTTTAGTCAAGAGTTGTATGAACTTTATGACTTTTATAATCTCTTGGCTTTTCCTATTTGTGGGCAGAGGAATACCAAGATAAAGAAGAAGGGGGAAGAGATAGCCAGGACAGCCATTGGCACAATCGCCAGATGCAGGTCACAGTCATTAAAGGCAACAGAGCCCAGACATTTCCTGCTCTCCTCTGCTAACTTAACCAACTAGCAAATATGTCTATGAGTAGCTGCTCTTTACCAGAATGCAATAGCTGCTATAGACCAAATGTGCATGCCCCTTCAAATTTATAGTGCCATTATCAAAGAGACCCCAGAGCCCCTTGCCCTCTTCACCATTTGAAGACACGGGAAAACCATGCTGTTACCCTGATCTCAAACTCCTGGCCTATAGAACAATGAGAAGTAAATCTCTGCATTGACAAGCCCTCTGATGTATGGCATTTTTAGCCCATCGAGACTAAGACACAGGCTTCCTGGAGGTCAATGCTGAACTATGAAACCAGATCATGTAGAAGATAATGTGTGGGAGACTCTATTTCTAAAAGGGGATTTTTTTAGATTAACAGGGTTTAGAAACTGCTTTGTGAGCACCAGGCTGACCCCAGCCTGTATCTGGAGGCTGCATTGGCACCTGTGCACTGGTCCCAGCCCATCAGTAGGAGCAGGTACCACCAGTCCCTCAACCCCCACCTGACAAGAAAGAAGAGGGATTCAGGGGAGCTGATGCCACCCCAGGGACTGGCAAGATCCAGCATGTTCTTGACCAATCCTGACCCTGACCTTGACCCTAGATTCCACGGATATTCCAAGATGTGGAGGAGACCTCACTGAGAAATAAATGCCTCCAAGTATACAAAATGAAAGGCTGTGGGCTATTCTTTCTCCAAGCAGAGAAGAGACCAAATAATTAGTAACATATAAGCACCACTATTTATCTCTGATACTGTAGATTGTACAAGCTTTCTATAAATGAGAATTTGCTTTCTTTTCTTCTTCAATAAAACCCTAGCCTATTTTTCTTGTTTTGCCTTTTGGAGCCAATATGCCAAAGATTGTTTTATAAAATGTCTCCCTGAATTATTGAATCCTTTTCCCTCCAAACATATGAAACCATCAAACAAAATAAAATACATTTTGATGGAAGTTAATTAAGTTTCTTTACATTAGTAGCTCACCTATCATGTTCCCTGCTCCGTTTTAGAAAATGTTCCATGCCAGCATTAGAATGGTCTGCAATCGGATGCTATGAAATAAGGACATTTGAAAATTCTGGGTCAAGAAAAACTCCAGTTTGGCTCCCAGCCCATCTTGTGTCCTTTTAGATGACATTTCTCTGTAGACTCCAAGACAAACGTCCACTTGCTTCCAGGCTTCTGCCTTTCCTATCTCATTAGGATTCTGCCTCTTTACAAAAGGAGAGCAGGCCCACCTAATGTGGCCATGGAGCATTCAGGAACTCCACATTGCTCTGATCTACTTGCTTTCTTCCATTGAGTCACTGAATCAGAACTCTCAGATGTATTGCCCCTGGCAGTAGGAATGACAGAATTAGAGGCCCAAGTCACTTGTACAACCCTCCTGGGGAAATTTTGAAAATCTGTCAAAGCTAGGTTTCTGAGCAATCAGAGTTGCTGTACCTCATACCTTTATTTCTGCCAAACTTTTAAGCTTGACACCATTGAAATCTCTGGGTTTCTCCATGTTTCCTCTAAGAGCAGCACTGCCACCTAAGTTCACCTGTTTTGCTGGAAAGCATAATACAATCTGCAGATTTTCTTTTCATTTCCATGGCATCTCAGACAGATCAAGGTCTAATTTTCAGGTATCAAAAGGTTTTAAAATATCTGTTTTACTGAAGATTTAAGTTTGGCCTTTTATGAGCATGTCCACCTTGGGCAGTATCACAGAAGAGTCATGGCCAGAGGGATGAGCAACAGACAGAAGCTGCAAGGCCCTGCTGAGGATCTGACCCCTGAGGTCTCCCCGCTGCCATATTCTGATCACAAAGATAGCAAAACACTACGGGAGAGGTCGGTGCTGCTGCTGGTTCCCTGGGATCCAAGCACCAAACTTGCACCTGGATAGTAGCCAAAATACTCAAATCTTCACCACCTGGATCATCCTCAAAGTTCAGAGACTAAATCACTCTCAGAGATACCAAAACTAAACTGAAATCTCCCTAATAAAAAATTTAAAGAACTTTACTCCTTACCCTCCCCTTTGTCTGACTATAGGCCCATCTCCTTCCTTCACTAACCACATCTCAGTGGAGGAGGCTCACCTTCCCAATTCCCATCAATTGCTCAACACTGGGAAATCTGGTTGTGCCACTCAGGCCCAAAGACCACAGCAAACCCAGCTTCTGCTCCACAGTCAGCACCTCTGGCCATTTGGATGCCTTTAAGCTCAACGAAAGCCAGTGTCAGCACCTTCTTACAAATTTAGATCAGAAATATCAAAGAACATTGCTACAGGCAGCTCAGGGCCATTCATAGCAAACCTTGTAAAGGGAATGAAACTTGTGAGGAAGAACAAACTCACAGAGGACCACCTTTGGAAAGCTCCCTGTCAATCTTGGGAGACAAACAAGATGGGAGTTGGCACCATGGAGATGTAAGTGGAAAGTGTGACTTTTTCATTGGAATTTACCTTTAACCATAGCCAGCTCTCTTCATGACAAAGCAAACAGTCATGGTGTAGCCCAAGTGCAAAAGGTGACCATCTTTAAAAACACAAATTGGTAAAGCCCATGGCTTGGGGAGATTCACGCTCAAGTCAGGGTAAGACGGGGTTTGCTCGTGCCCAGAGCTTATCTCCCGCTCAGAGCAGATGAGCTGCTGCAGCTTGGGAACTCTCCAGCCTGGCTCTCCTCCACGCAGTTAGAAAATGCCTGATGTGGAATTGAGTTTGGCAAGTCCTACAGATGAGAGAATTGAGAAGGTGCCTCTCCTGGCGCATGAGGGCAAGCCTGGCAGCAGTGCAGGCCTGTGGTGCAGGCTTCCACCACCAGCATGGTTGAGATGTGGAGGCAGTGGGCCACAAGGTTCCGGCTGTGCACTGTGGGATGCTGGCAGTGCCCTTGGCCTGCACCCACCAACACCAGAGCACCACTCCTTCCTGTGAGGACAATCCAAAGTGTCTTCAGAAGTCACCAGTGTCCCCAGGGAGTAGAGCATCCTCTTGTGTGGGAGCCACTAGTGTAGAGCCCCACGCACGGGACATGACTTCTAGGCCTACGTCCCTGCAGGGGAAGGCCAGGATGACAAGCTGTATGATAGTGCCACCTGATCTACACTCCAGTGCTGTGGTGCTAGGCAGGACAGAAGCCAGTGACGTTGTCCAGGACCTGGTTCCTAGTGTCCGTCAGCAGATGACAGCCACTGTGCTTGGCCCAGTAGCAGGGTTACTGGTCAAGTCTGATGTTGGTAGATGCTGCTGAGCTCGATGATGGGCTAAAAACTCCGTGTGAAGGAAAGAGGGGAACCAATGATCAGAAGTCTGTATTGTGACTTATTCCAGTGGCTCCCAGACACCTATTTTTAGAATTGGACTAAGTTGGTTTCATAAGAAATGTCTAGGGAGCTTGTTAAAAGTGAAATATGAGTCTCCCAACTGGAAACTGATATATTAGGCCTGGTGAGAGGCCCAGGAGTCTGTCTTCAGCATATTTCTCTGGTGATTCTGAAAGGAAGTTGCTCTTAGGTCACCATGGGGGCTACGTGGCAGAGACCACGGTGGGTCTCCATCCGTACCTCTCCATCTGTGCAGGAATGGCCAAGGCAGCCTGGGTTATTTCTGAGATACAGAACTGGGGGTGCTTCTTACTTTATTTTTCATGAGCCTTTATTTCAGGATAAATGTTCTTTATTAAAAACATTTGCAATTTCATAACCGGAAAAGCTTAAAAGAAACAAAAAGCCTAAAATAGAGTGAATACAAAGTTTTGGCATTCTTCCAACTACAGGCTCAGTGTGGACAGAACAGGATGGCTCTGGGCAGAGAGCCCATTAAAGAATTCATGTTATGAGCCTGCTTGCTGGTGTTTGTATGCAGAGAGTCTTTGTTTTATTTTTTGAGAAGTAAGCTTTTATTGCCGTAAACCACTGAGACTGGAGTGGTCTGACCCAGGGACCGACCCACCGTAGTTAATACAACTACTCCATGCAGAGGATGTCTGATCATTCTTCCTTTATTCCTTCTCCTTTAAAAAACAAGACTGGTTATTCTTTAATGCTCACAGCAGGGGTCTTTTTTGTGAGAAGGAAATAGGAGTTATTTCTTTGCCATCTTTCTTTTTTCTGTAACTATGGTTTAGAGTACAGTTTATCCCCTCTGTGTCACTTTGGCTGCATCTGAACATTCTGGAATGTGGTACTCTCTGAGACATGCAAGGCTAAAGGCCTACATGCAATTTCCTCTTTGCCTTGAGTTGCCTGCTGTTTAAATTTTCAGCCTTATGAAATGTCATTGTGATTTATGCTGACTCAGCCACACTGCATTCGGTAGAGTGGAAGTTGCCCATGGGATCGTACATAAGTAATATAGTTTATATTAGAGTATATTCTAATACATTATGAAGTTAATAGTGTATGGTACTGTTCTGAGTAAATGTGTGTTTGCAAAGAATATGCATTCTGGTTTAGCTTTCATACCTTCACAGATAACTATCACATCTAAGAACATTAGATGTTTTGAATTTAAGTTTATATCTAATTGATACATAAAAACAAAATATAGATATTTTCAAACAGAAGACATAAGATTCTTAATTGAAGTTTACTTATTCTTGAAGGAAAGTGATTTTGGTGAAACAGTTCATCTAAAGGAGATTTTCGTAGACATCAAAGGACACTCTGTGCCCCTGGAATGTATCAGAGCCATTGCTGTGTCTTTCAAGAGGTGTCCCATTCCTTGGAATGAAGAGGTTCCCACATGGGATGGAATTCCTTTCTTCTTCACTTCCAGCTGCATGAAGAAGAGGATCCCCTGCCTACACAGAGAGCTGCAGCCGGAGCACATTTTTGGTGGTAAAGGGTGAATGGAGGGCAGCCTGCCTCTGTGGGTTCTCCCTCCACTGCCCTCCCCTGCAGTGTTGAGAGGGAGCTTGTGCAGAAATACAGGTGCCCAAGAGCCTAGCGAGAGGGTGGACACCCCAGCCCCTGCATGGAGGACAGGCAGCCAGACAGGCAATGAGACCTGTCCCAGCCATAGAGAAACTCTTACTAGGTCATTGTCGCTGCTATATGATCTAGCCCATCCTGAATGACACTTCCGTTTTGAAAACTGAGGTCTTTATAATAAATTCATGCAGAATTACCTTGGAGGCTAAGTGCATGACCAAGAAATCCACAGGTGGCTCCTGGAGGTGTGAACTGTGACTTGAGGGGAGTCTCTGCCATTGACATGGCTGGAGTGATCCATAGATGGGAAACCAGCAGTTCCCAGCAAGCTGCTGCTGCTGCTGGAGAACATAAAGGCACTCACAGAACTAAGTGACTGGAAGGTTGAGGAATTTGTAGATCATAGCCGACCTCCCAGCCCTGTGTGTCTATAGAGATGTGTTGGCACCCAGGCTCCGGACTCTAGGATGTAGAAAATTTTCAGGAAGAAGGAATTCCCTGAGGGGACAATTCACATATGATTCACCCCAGCAAAGCCTGGGAACTGAGATCTCAGCTCTCCTTCTTCAGCATCAAGGCCGTCTTCACTACTCTCATAATGCTGGAATGTTGAATTAACGTTGTGTTGCAAATATCCAGGTTTAAGAATCCTTGGCATGATGAGAAATATGCTTACTTAAAATCTCCAGTAGGAGAAATCGGAAATGGACTATGGGTGTAATGTTTCAAGAACTTTCAATGATGGCTTCCATAATATTTTTTTCCACAGGCCATTTTCCCAATTCTATCGATGTCAAAATGCATCCAGAAAGATTATAATTAGCATGTGATTGGTGCTATGAGAAGTTAAAATATGACATGCATCTGAAAATGTGCTTGTTAGCAAGAGACATAATGCTAAATCACTTTGACAAAAAACCGGCTCCTGCCATGGTGACCTGCCATGCCAGCCAGGCTGCCAGCTGGGGAGACAAGCCCCAAACTGCAGTGCATCTTGAGATTCCCTAGCGTTGCCAGCAAGAGTGGAGTCATTTAAGGAATCGGCCAAAACCATCGGCCGACCTAAAGCCTAACCACTCTTGAGTACTTGACAGTTACAATGGAGAACCTGCTCATTAGTGCTCTCCACGCGCATGGTGGAACCCTCAGGGCTGAGCCCCTCACACGTGACACTGTGAGGCCACTGTGACACCTTTGCAACATGGGAGCTGTAGCCACACACAGGGTGCCTCTCCTGGGCACTTTGCCTGAGGGAAGAGTCCCTGCAAACAGGGCCTCGCCCAAAGTTGCAGTGTATTATGATGGATGCCCCACATCAATCAAGTGACTATGCAGGAATGCCCTGTGCATTGTTTCAAAGCCTGCTCTCTTCATTTTCATATTGCAAACTCATTTACATTTAAATGAGTTACATATATCATTACTTATATGCCAATCATTATTTTTAAATATCACATAGACTCTACCACCGCCCCACCACCCCCAGAGAAAAACTGAGCTGATAAACTGTAAATTAATTGTTTACATCAGTATCTCAACTCAAAATGTAGAATTTTTTAAAATGTGTAAACTAAACCTCCTTCATCCATCACTATCCAGATAATTGAATTTAAATGAGACCTCTAAGATATTAGAAATTGGCTCAATTTAGTGCTTTGACTTATCTCTCTTTCATTCTCTGGGTAAGGATAAATTAATCTGGATTTCCTTGTGTTTGATGTGGAGCTGGTCAGTGGCTCTGACTCTGGCCCTAGAAGGGACACATCTGAGGCTAATGCCAGGAAATATCTCCTCCACATGGGTGCCATGTGCTACCCCTCTGCCGTCCATCCCTTTGTTTAAAAGTCTCCTCAGACTGGCTCTTAAGGTGACCAAATTGCAGGAATCCCCTGAGTTAGGAATGGAACCCAGAGTGGCCATCAGCTGATCTGCAGGGGAAGCTACTCGGAAGGTTCATCCATTCACACCACCACATGGACTCCTGGAAAGTCACATGTGATCCAGAAGCTTGAACTTAGTCCTCATGGCCATGCCTGTCACAGCATAGGAATTCAGTAAGCATAGACTTAAATGAAATTAAGTGCTTAAGCTATTAAAATGCTGACTTAAAGTGGCATCTCACTAGGTTTCTATAAACCTCTCTGAAAAATCCCATTGATTTCAAACCGAGACCAAAGAGAGAAACAGCTGCATTGGAAACTAGGAAATGTAGCCGATGAATGGCCAGAATATGCATGCGTGTCCACTCATCATATGGTCATTGGGTGACATGGGAGAGCAGGGCCAGGGGTCACACACGCTCTTCCTTCTGCCTAAACTCCCGGGCACGAGAAAGCATGGCGCTTATTGCAGAAGTCCAGGTTCTGGGAATGTCTACTCTACTTCCACTCATCCCCACCTGGAGGGGACAGGAGAAACCAATGGCTGCACAGGTCTTATTCCAGTTGGTTCCACTTAGTAGTAATATCAGTGAAAATTCAATGGGCTAAATATTGTCAAATTCAACTTCCTGTCACAACTATGTGATTATCAAATCTAATTTCCAATAAACAAGTGAATGAACAACAGACAATTCAGGATAAAATAATATAATGATAACCGCAGCTTAAGTGGCAGAGCTGTTCTCAAACAAGCCACTCTCCTTTGTGATGATGAGAGAGTTTGTAATTACAAACGTGATAGCTAGTCTCTGCCCTCCTGCTCCGTCATCTAGATATTGTTACTTTTCCAATGTTATTCTCTTACAATAGGCATCTATCACTCATAATTAGGGGGAAAAAAACCTGATGCATTCAGATTAAAATACAATGATTTGGTGTTTGGCCAACACCTGGGCCCCATGTCCTAGTCAATGACACCTGTCACAGTGTCACTGCCTCAGTCTCCACTTATCATCACCCCCCACACACTTCCTTCGGCTACAATGAAGACTTGGAATTGGAGAAAATCCTGTGCTGCTTAGTTTATTCATTCATGTGTCCCTTCTATAACCAGGATGATAACACAGAACTCTTGTCAAAGCTGTGTTAAAGATGCAAGCCAGCAGGAAATTTTGTTTCCTGTCCAATAAATGACTATGGACCAATGTTCCTCTGTGCAGGAGGCATTTTGTGAGTTCTGCATTGTCTCTAATGAGACTGGCTTCTCACTAGGGAAGATTTGTCTTACCAACCCCAGCTCATCCTTGTTTTGCATCTATTTTCAGTGCTACCCAACACTACATGAATATATTAATTATTTTTCCATCTCTTAATAGTTTTATTAATTAATTAATTTTAATTAGATATATATGACAGCAGAATGCATTTTGATTCATTATACACAATTGCAACACAACTTTTCATTTCTCTGGATGCACACAATGTAGCATCACACCATATGTGCAGCATACATGTACCTAGGCTAATGATGTCCATCTCATTCCACCATCTTTTCTGCCCCTGTGCCCCCTCCCCACCTCTCCCTCCCCTTTTCCCCATCAAAGTTCCTCCATTTTTTCCCGTGCCCCCCTCCATTATGGATCAGCGTACACTTATCAGAGAGAACACTCCGCCTTTGTTTTTTTGGGGGATTGGCTTACTTTGCTTAGCATAATATTCTCCAATTCCATCCATTTACCTGAAAATGCCATAGTTTTATTCTCTTTTAATGCTGAGTAATATTCCATTGTGCAGTTATCAAGAACAGACAACAGTAAGTGTTGGTGAGGATGTGGGGGAAAAGGCACACTCATACATTGCTGGTGGGACTGCAAATTGGTGCAAATAATCTGGAAAGTGGTACGGAGATTCCTTAGAAAACTTGAAATGGAACCACCATTTGACCCAGCTATCCCACTCCTTGGTCTATACCAGAGGACTTAAAATCAGCACACTAGAGTAAGGCAAACTATACTATGGCCACGTTGATGTTTATCGCAGCTCTATTCACAATAGCTGAACTGTGGAAACAACCTAGATGCCCTTCAATAGACAAATGGATAAAGAAACTGTGGTATGTATACACAATGGAATATTACACTTCTTAAGCTTTGAACAGGGTATGGAAACTTTTGCTGATCAGTTTCCAAACAGGAACCTTTGGGGATGCAACTCACGTTTCATTCCTGTTCTAGAGCTTCATGCACGTAGTCCTGTGCCCTCTGCTACGGCCTTCCCGGTGAAAGCAGCCATGGTAGGTTCCTGCAGCCTTTGAGGTTGACCCCAGTGATCCCCAGGCTTCCTTCTCCAGGGAGATTGCAAGCATTTGCAGTCACCAAAACCTTAAATATTAACATCTAGGGACTCTGAGTTCTGCAACTCCCAAACTCAGAAACAAGGGTTAGCTTTGAACTTCCTCCTTTAATGTTGGAGGGGTTTTGTACCTTGAGGCGGTTGTGATTCAGTCATCAATTCTGATTAGCAAGATGTGGAAAGTTACTGTCTGTGCTGAAGGGACATTTGCTCTTTTCTTTAAAACCTTACTTTCCATTTTGGTTTTAAAATCGAATTGAACCTTGTAAACCCAGCCTCATTTCCATCAAGTCTGCCAAATTGTGTGTGACCAGTACACTACTTGGCATACTGTAGAGGTGGCACAAGGTGGTCGTGTTTGTTTTTATTTATTTAGGAATGACTTATAATGGTCTTACACGTTTCGCTATGATCACAGGATGTTCTAATTCAATGTGAACTTTTTTTTAGGATTAAAATTCTTACAGGGGTATTTCTTGAAGCACTGTTAATTTTATGTGCATCACAGTTCTCCCCTAAATAGCCAAAGGTCACACTAGATAAAGTTCTGATAACCCCAATTTTTAGCCTAAACATTCAGGTTTCTAGAAATAATCATCTGAGCTGTCAGTCACAGAGGATACATGAAGTTGACCCCCACATGGGCACAAGGAGTGGGCACTGGGGTGGAAAAGATGAAAACATGAAAGCACATCAGGTCTGCTTTTCAGGCAGAAAATTCAAGTTAGAAATAAAATTGGTTCCTATTAAATAGTCACAGAAGCTCAGTGACATTTTTATGACAATGATGACAGTTGAATGTCCAAAGTAAAAAAGGTCAGAAGCCTTTGGAAATGTGCACATTAACTTCCTTTGGAGGCACACAATATTGTGATTTTGAAGACATTCATGCTTCTATGCCCTGGCTGCCGTATCCAGAGAGAAATGTTACTCAGGGAAGGGACACCACAGGGAGGTCAGCTCTGAGGTGTGCCCTTGGCTTCAAGCGATTCCAGGGGAAAGAGACCCGAAACTCCACTTGGAGGCTGTCCATTGAAACGTGTGCTCCTTGTGTGCAGAGAGGAGAATAATACAACAGCACATCTCTAAACCATGTTATTTCTACAAGGAGATTCTCATTCAGCTTGAATTGAAAGTTAATAAAAGCAAACACAGACAGCCCAGGCTGCTTGTCACTGAAAGGGGCAAGATGGTTCTTCTTGCTTCCATAGTTTAGCTCTCCAAGAACATGGCATTTTATGGAATATTTGTATTGGTCAATATTCTGACAGTTAAGTTGTTAAAAGCAATACTAAATTGAGTATTTCATGTTTGTGACTAGGAGTTGGATTGATGCAAGAAAATCAAAAGTTTTCTGTGTTTTTTTTTTTTTTTAGAGGGGGCTACTGGGGATTGAGCTCAGGGGCACTTGACCACTGAGCCACATCCCCAGCCCTTTTGTGCATTGTATTTAGAAATAGGGTCTCACTGACTTGCTTAGCTCCTTGCTTTTCGCTGAGGCTGGCTTTGAACTTGCGATCCTCCAGTCCAAGCCACTGGGATTGAGGCATGAACCACCCTGCCTGGCAGTTTCTGTGTTTCAAGTAGCCTACATACTTATATTTAGTAGTGGTTACTGAATCAGCAAATCTCTATATTTCTATTCTTAACATAATTTATAAATTCTAAATTATTTGACACGTGTTTATTTATTTATTTATTTATTTTGTCTTACAAAGCTGGGATATCTTTTGGGTGTATGCATATTGTCATGTTTCTGTTTTGTTTTGGTTTTGTTTTTACTACAACAGACACATTACATGGAGACCAAGGAGTTTTCAAGGATAATTTTAACACCTCTTCAAGCCCTTCACAGAGCCTGCTGGGTCTGACTATGTGGCTCATAAGTACCAGGCTTTCCATATGGATTTTGAGAACCCAGTCCTTGCCGTAGTCCTCCCCTCTCCTCAGCCCCCCAGCTAGTATCCAATCATTCAGTCAATCACTCTTTCACTTCCCCTCTCCCTCCACTAAGTCTTTCCTGAGTACCTGCTCACCCCCGCAGGGAGGGCTCTGGATGGAGTTGTTGGTAGAGGGTAAACAGAACCTTTCCCTCCTCTCAGATTTATTTTTTTTAATATTTATTTTTTAGGTGTAGATGGACACAACACAATGCCTTTATTTTTATGTGGTGCTGAGAATCGAACCCAGGTCCCACCCACGCTAGGCGAGTGCTCTACCGCTGAGACACAATCCAGCCCCTCCTCTCAGATTTCTAGCCTTTTGTGATTCTCCAATTCCAAGTCTTTTGGCGATCTAAAGTATCATCCCATCAACAGAAGTAATAATACAGCATTTTCTTTCTGCCTTGCAATTATCTGGCTTTACACACACACATGGGGAAGCCAAATGCACATTTAGCACTATTATTAATTTTTTTTTGTCACCAATTTCATTGTTTGATGAGTTTTCATCTTAAAGTCAACGCATTCAAACTCACTCCCAACAATACTTCTACCATGTGGTTTTTGAAATCTCTTCAGGTAAATGACCATGATACTACAGTTCCTATTAACACGTAATTTTTTTTTTCAAAAGTGTGCTTCATTTTTTCTGTTATTGTCTTGCTCTTTTTTCCTTACAGACCTGGAAAGAATAACACTACAAAGAGAGAAAATCATGTGACTTTTTTTTTAATATAGCACATTTTCTGCCAAAATGCTTCTTTTGCTACCAAAAAAAAATGAGTTTTGGTGCTGTAAATTCCCCGTCCAAGACAGAAAAGCTAAACAAAGAAGCACCATACAGTGGGAGAAATTGGTATTCAATTCTCCTGAATTATGTTGTCATTTTTCATTTAAATTTATTCAAATGAAGTATCTGGCTCTCCTCCAAAACATGCATTTCTCCTGTTGACTTCTGTTAGCAGTAAAGTAGATCCCAGTGGCCAAAGAGTTGGGGATTTATAATTCCTCTTGGGAGCCAGCGCCACTGTTTCCACATCCGGTTTCAACATTGTCAAACATTAATCTTGGCAGGATGTCAGAAGCTGCCAAGACCACTGGGCAGCTTGGCAGCTGTGCCATTCTGCATCTTCCAGTGAAGGCAGAGTTGCAGCATCTGCCCTGTTAAGTAGATCAGGCTGACTTCTGCAATTGTGCTAGGCATGAATGATGTGCCACATTCTGGCGGGTATGTGCCTGGTAATGATGGCCGAGGGGGTGGGGGGGGTGGCAGTGTGGGAGGGTTCTGCAGTGCTCCCGCTGCCAAGGGCATCAGATATAGGAGTGATGTCCTTGGGGCTTCTTCCCAGGCCAATTTATAATACCAACTTGTATTGCTTTTTTTTTTCCTGCAATAACTCAACCAACTTTCCCATCTTATTTTTGCTCAACAGAGACCAGTGCTCAGAATGATCTGACCCAAATGTAATCAGGAAGCCATTGTTCAATGTCTTTCAAAGTCAAATAGAACTTGCTGTTTCAACTAAGGTATATTTCTCTGCTTCTTTATGTCAGCCAGATAGAACTGATATATGTTCAGAAAGGCAGGACTTTATCATGCTAGAAACAAATGCTAAGTTGTTGTTTTTCTTTTGTACTGTAGAGTCTTTTTAATTTCTTTCTTTCTTTCTTTCTTTATTTATTGTGCTTCTTAGTTATATATAATATAGGATTCATTTTAAATTCATGTGCATTCCTGATGGACTGTAGGTTGACATAGTGGTATAGAAGATAAATTGGCATCATTCTAAATGGAGAAAAATTGAAGGCATTCCCTTAAAATCTGGAACAAGACAGGGATAACCTCTCTCACCTCTTCTATTCAACATAGTTCTTGAAACACTAGCCAGAGCAATTAGACAGATGAAAGAAATTAAAGGCATAAATATAGGAAAAGAAGAACTTAAATTAGCATTATTTGCCGATGACATGATCCTATACCTAGCAGACCCAAAAAGTTCAACCAAGAAACTTCTAGAACTAGTAAATGAATTCAGCAAAGTGGCAGGATATAAAATCAATACCAATAAATCAAAGCCATTCCTGTATATCAGTGACAAATTCTCTGAAATGGAAAGGACAACTACTCCATTTACAATATCCTCAAAAAAAAAAAAAATACCTGGGAATTAACCTAGCAAAAGAGGTGAAAGATCTATACAATGAAAACTACAGAGCCCTGAAGAAAGAAATAGAAGAATACCTTAGAAGATGGAAGGATTTACCTTGCTCATGGATTGGTAGAATTAATATTATTAAAATGGCCATATTACCAAAAGCACTTTACAGATTTAATGCAATTCCCATCAAAATCCCAATGACATTCCTTACAGAAATAAAAAAAAGCAATCACGAAATTCATTTGGAAAAATAAGAGACCCAGAATAGCTAAAGCAATTCTAAGCAGGAAGAGTGAAACAGGTGGTATCGCGATTCCAGATTTTAAACTATACTATAGAGCAATAGTAACAAAAACAGCATGGTACTGGCACCAAAACAGGCTGGTAGACCAATGGTACAGAATAGAGGACACAGAGACAAATCCACAAAATTACAACTACCTTATATTAGACAAAGGTGCTAAAAACATGCAATGGAGAAAGGATAGCATCTTCAACAAATGGTGCTGGGAGAACTGGAAATCCAGATGCAACAAAATGAAATTGAATCCCTTTCTCTCACCATGCACAAAAGTTGACTCAAAATGGATCAAGGAGCTAGGAATCAATCCAGAGACTCTGCATCTAATAGAAGATAAAGTTGGCCCTAATATTCATCACGTGGGGCAGGCCCCAAATTCCTTAATAAGACACCTATAGCATAAGAGTTCAAACCAAGAATCAACAAATGGGATGAATTCAAACTAAAAAGTTTTTTCTCAGCAAGATAAATAATATGTGAGGTGAATAGGGAGCCTACATCCTGGGAACAAATTTTTACCCCTCAAATATCAGATAGAGCTCTAATCTCTAGAGTATACAAAGAACTCAAAAAGTTAAACAACAACAAAAAAATAACCCAATCAACAAATGGGCCAAGGACCTGAACAGACACTTCTCAGAAGAGGATATACAATCAATCAACAAATACATGAAAAAATGCTCACCTTCTCTAGCAGTCAGAGAAATGCAAATTAAAACTACTCTAAGATACTATCTCACTCCAATAAGAATGGCAGCCATTATGAAGTCAAACAACAGTAAGTGCTAGTGAGGATGCAGGGAAAAAGGTACACTCATACATTGCTGGTGGGACTGCAAATTGGTGCAGCCAATTTGGAAAGCAGTATGGAGATTCCTTGGAAAGCTGGGAATGGAACCATCATTTGACCCAGCTATTCCCCTTCTTGGACTATACCCAAAAGACCTAAAAAGAGCATACTACAGGGACACAGCCACATCAATGTTTATAGCAGCACAATTCACAATAGATAGACTGTGGAGCCAACGTAGATGTCCTTTAATAGATGAATGGATTTAAAAAATGTGGCATTTATACACAATGGAATATTACTCAGCACTAAAAAACAACAAGATCATGGCATTTGTAGGGAAATGGATGGCATTAGAGCAGATTATGCTAAGTGAAATTAGCCAATCCCTAAAAATCAAATGCCAAATGTCTTCTCTGATATAAGGGGGGTGACTCAAAATGGGATAGGGAGGAAGAGCATGAGAAGAAGACTACCACTAAATAGGGAAGAGAGGTGGGAGGGAAAAAGAGAGAGAAGGGGTGTTGCACGGAAGATGGAAGGAGACCCTCATTGTTATACAGAATACATGTATGATGTTGTGATGAGAAAAAGAAAAAAAAAAGTATGTCACATTAGATTGGATAGAGAGAAGTGATGGGAGGGGAGGGGAGGAGTAGGGGGGATAGGAAGGGCAGCAGAATAGAATAGACATTATGATTGCTGTATGTATATAGGTGACTCTATTACCAGTGTGATTCTGCAATCTGTACAATCAGAAAAATGAGAAATTATATCCCAATGATTCAAATGTATGAATTGCCAAGATCATTGTAATGTCATGTGTAGCTAATAAAAAAATAAAATTAAATTTTAAAAAAAGAAGATAATTTGGCCTTTCCAAGCCAAAAAAAAAAAAAACCTTTAAGTGAATTTCACATACTCTGTTCTAGAAATGTTGTCAAGAGGCCCTGAGAATTACTCAGTTCTCCATTTTCCTTTATATATTTTAAGGGAGCAGACTGAGATATTCAGTTCTCATTCTCTTTTCCAATAAGATGCCGTAAGCTATAATGTATAATCCTGTTTGTTTCTGAAGTGAAAGTTGTCCTCAAAAATATTTTGTGAATTAGGGAAGCTATAAAAAACCTTAGACATTTTTCTGCATCCTGGGAAACAGAACCAATCCCCCATAGCTGCAACTCTGTCTTACCTGGCATGCATTCTTGGTTATCAATTGACATCTCTGACTTCTGAAAGTGTCAAATACTTTTGAATTTTCTAATAGGTCACAAAAGAAGCTCCTGGGATTGTCTTTCCTCATGGCTGGAAGTAAAATTAATTACAACTATCTTGGATTCTATAATTAAATTGGAAGATTCGGAGTATTTCTTTAATTATACTAAAGTATCCTAAGGAAATAATTTTAAAATTTTATTGAAAGGTGCGTGCCCAGGAATGTTTTTGGGTGTTGCTGGTGTGAGCTGAGGAGATCCACAGTGGACTTGCTGGACACAGGAGGGGCCAGGTGGTGGCCAACAGCTCCCGGAGCTCCTCTAGATCAGTCGATGCTGAAGGGTTGAAGACCCGCACGTGCTTCGCAGCTGGCACGGAAGGCAAGACTGAGAAAACGGGTCATTTTGTTTTGACTTCATATTCCTATGAATTTCCACTTTTATCCAACGGATATGGTTTATTTATAATAGACGAAGGGGAATGAAGGGAAGGGAGCGGATATAGGAAAGAGTGGAATTAATCAGACACAACTTTCCTATCCTCATATATGAATACCCAGCCAGGGAAACTCCACATCAGGTACAACCACAAGAATACGATCCTGATTAGAGTAAGTTCTTCTCCATTTGTGTCCAACATGCCCCAATACACTCTATTATTATTATATCTAAAAAGATCAAATAGTAAATAAATAAATATTAAAATGCCATGAGAAAACCTAACAAAGTATCTTAAGGACCCTAATTCTTATGCATAGAGCACTAAAACTCTACTTAATTTTTAGTTCTATTTCCATATTCAGAAAGGATCAAAGCCTCATAAAAGTTGATTAATTTCTATGGACCCTATGACTTCTGTCTTTCTCTGTAGCACTCTGTTTTCCTATAAAAGAAGTAAAAATCTGTATTTTTCTCATAAGTTTTTCCTTTCATTTTTTTCTTTTTTTTTCTTTCCTTCCTTCTTGTTAATATCTAAGAAATCTTCACTGCTTAAAACCAAATGTTATTTTTTTAAAAGGTTATTTACTCCTTTCATTGTCTAAAAAGTCAGAAAATGTAATATAACTACTGATGGATGGAAAACCCATATAGAATACATTAACCAAACTATGGACTCAATGATATCTAACGATCAAATTCCATTTTTGAAAGAATAGAGAAAATTGCAGAAACCACACCTAATCTCTGCAATTCACTACCAAGGACTATGTGCAGCACATAAATCAGAAATAACATCTTCGTGAAGAGCTGGCACTATTTCTGTGTGGCACCATATAGCCCAACAACCCACTCATGGTGCAGTTGGCATGCCCAGACAGGAGGTGCACTTCTGGAAGCAGCAGGACCAGCCATCTCAAAGGCAATTTTGTTATTGTTGTTGTTGTTTGTTTCTAGTACTGAGGATTAAACCCAAGGCCACATAACCACTGAGCCACATCCCAGCCCTTTTTTATATCTTATTTTGAGACAGGGTCTCAAAGTTGCTCAGGGTCTTGCCAAATTGCTAAGACTGACTTTGAACTTGTGATCCTGTTGCTTCAACCTCCCTCAAGCTGCTGGGATTACAGGCGTGGGCTGCCATATCAGGTTCAGAGGCTATTTTCACTCTTGTGCCCATCAGCCTTCAGAGCCCACAATGCCAGGCTAACTTGGAGGACCCACACTCACACACAGCATTTGAAGGTGCAGATTTCTCCTGTTGAAAGTCCCTGTTGAACGTTCCACAACCACTTCAGAAATGCAAATTAAAGCAGCCCCTTTTCCAGAGATGCCCAGGTAGGAGGCCCACCTATAGGGGTGCATACACTGATGCCCCTTCCTCAGACGTGCTCTGACCTGAAACAAAGGAGGTGGGAGGAGGGGTCCCCGAAGCAGCAGGAGTCAAGGAAGACAAGTCTCAAGAAAGGCACAGGTAGGCAGCAAATTCGGTGAACCTGAGGTTAGGAAATGCAGAGTGGGGCTCAGAACTACTCCTAGGTTCAAGAATAGGAGAGACTGGACCTCAACGAGGAGGAAAGGCTTTCCTTGAGATATCAAAATACATTTACAAAACCAATTGCGTTTCTATGTGTAAATCTCATGCTTTCATTTGCAAATGGTTAAAATGCACAGAACCCGGATTTCAAGCTGCTTAGCATGCCTTGCCATGTGGTGAAAGAATGTTAAGCAGAAATATTGTATCAATAGTTTTACAAATGTATACATACGGACAAATTTAACACTCAACTGAGGTTACTATGCTGGAAGAAAAATTCTTCTTAAACAGAAGGCTGTCAGAAAGTTAATCTTAGCTCGGGGCTATACGAGATTCAATAATTTTAGCTCAGAAACAAAGAGACAACATGGAAGTCCTTGTTTTTTTCCTCAAATTGCTACATTAATGGATCTACATTTTTCATATCCTCAATCTAATAAAAATGAAAAGTGAGAACAACAAAATGACCAACCAAACTTGCTCTTTGGGGAGTCACATTCTAGACACTGCAATGTGTACATCACCAATTCAGTTGTAGCTCGTGTCCACCAGGCCACCAGAAAGGGGAAGGGACATGGACGAAGGGCCTTCAGAGAGGGAAGAAACAATCATGGGGTTATGAGGTAACAAAGAAAACAGGCAGAGCAAGAGGAACCGGCGCGGAAGCTTTGCTGAAAGCCTGAACCTCAGAGAGAGGTCTGTGACAAGTCCTCTGCAAACGCGAGAGCATCTCTGACCCAAAGAATGGAGGGGAGCATGCAGAAAACTGTCAGAAAGCATGAACCCTCGTCAGTGGGAGAAGGGGTCTGAGCATGCAGAAAAGCTTGGGCAGGACTGCAGGTCTCTTGAGACACAACCAGAGGTCATCATGGTGGGCTGGGAAGGTCTTCCTAAACACAGGAACAGCCTAATGCTTGGACCCTGCAAATCCCACCTGTGGTGGTAAAGGACACTGCAGATGTGGTTACGTTGAGATCTTGGGAGAGGAAGAGTAACTGAATTTCTTAATTGGTCCTCAAAGCAACTTTGTGTTTTCTTATAATAGGGAGATCAATGGAACGTTCACTCACGGAGAAGAGGAAGAGCGAAGTTGCCCTTCAGGCAGAGATTGGAATGATGTGATTACAAGCCAGGGAGTGCTGGTAGCCACCAGGAGCTGGACGGGACAGGGAACAGATGCCTCCCTGGAGCCCCTGGAGGGAGCCGTGTCTGCCAAGGGTGTGATTTCCCCCAGTGATACTAGTTTCAGACCTCTGACTTCCAAAGCTGTGAGAGAACAACTTTCAGTTATTTTAAGCCATGAAATTTGTGGCAATTTGTTATAATAGCCATAAGAAACAAATTCATCTTTGCAGCTACATTCCTTAATATTTAGAGTTAGTTAAAACTGCCCACTGAAGTGTGGGTATAATAATCTTCTACTAATCCTTTGTCATTATTTAAGACACATTTTAAAAATTATTTTTATAAGATCACAGTGGAATATCTGGCCTAACAACAATCAAACCCAGATCTAGGATTTGATAACAGCAGGATTCCCTGTCCTTGAAAATAAAATTCACAAGAAAATTGTGATTTGGTGAACCCCCAGGCCAGATCCTATGATGGCATGCAGAGGGAAGCTGGAGTTACACTATGAGTGAGATCCTTCTGTCTATCAAATATAGAAAAGCAAGGAAGAGAAAGATATTGTGGATGTCCTCATTTCTTGCTGCAGAAAATTGATAATGTACAGACACTAGCAAATACCAGCTGTCTATCAGATACTAAAGAAGCTGTTTTTCACACAGTATCTTAACAATATTACCATTGTCCCCACTTAGTGTAGGAAGAAACTAAGTCTCAAATTAAGTAATGAATCTGAGATCACATAGCTGTTGACACTGGCATAGAAGTTTAAGCAAGGTTTGTCTGCCTCCAAAACCAGCACTTACTCTGCACTCAACCGTTCAGCCTCTGCCCTCAGCCAACCTCCAAGGACTTTGTGTGACACAGGGCAGGAGTGCTTGCTTGTCAAGTGCTACATGCATTTTAACAAAATGGGATTATTTCAGTAGAGCAATACAAAGAAGCCAGGCATGGAGGTAATCCCAGCAGCTCAGGAGGCTGAGACAGGAGGAGCACAAGTTCAAAGTTAGCCTCAGCAGCTTAGCAAGACCCTAAGCAACTTAGCAAGACCCTGTCTCAAAATAAAACAGAAAGGGCTTGAGATGAGGCTCAGTGCTTAAGTAGGCCTGGGTTCAATCCCTTGTACTGAAAAAAGAAGAAGAAAAAGATGGAGGAGGAGGAGGAAGACAAGGAAAGAAAAAAAATAATAATATAAAGAACTGCACATACATTTACTAGATACTGAAATTATGATTTCTGAAACTATATTTAGTTCAAGGTAACTCAGTATGACCCGCGCACATTTGCAGCCCCACGTACTGTTCTCTGGGGATCTTGCTTGGCTGAGCTTCTCCGTGAGGTCCCAGCCTCCTCACAGCCCTGGCATATTCTCTGTCCAGACTGTCCTCAGAAGCTGTCTGCAGTTAGGTGCACTACACGCCTCTGTTCTCCGGAAGCCCTTGTATGTGAAAGCCTCAACCTCTTCAGCCCTGTTCAAGACATCTGACCCAGAAACACTCCCTCGAGTTCTCAGGCTGAGGCCTCTGCTTCCTGCCCCTGCTCACTTGGTCTCAGGAGCCGTCCTCTGCCACCCACAGAGCTCGCCAGGCCCAGACTGCTGCCTGCACCTGGACCTGCCCTCTGGGCCAGCCCTTTGAGCCTCTTTACTAACCCCAAGTCTTCCTACCCAGTAGAATGTGTCCTTGTCCTGAATGGCCACCTGCAAGGAATTATCTTGGCATCAAAAGCCTCACACTGGGCATTTCCTGGGGGTTCTAGAGACACAGCCTATTCTCTCTCATCACCCCTCTGCCAATTCTCTCCTGGCTACCAGCTCTCCCTCTCCAACCCATGTCTTTTCTGCTGCCCGGGGCATCCCGCATATCCCAGCGCTAATCCGTCTCTGTCCAGTTGCTCCAGCATCTTCATTGGTCCCCTCAGAACCCCTCTAACCTCGACCCACCTGAACTTTGGCTGATCTTCCCGTTTATTGATTTCACCAAATCAGTGAGACTCCCTTGTTCCCGTGCTGTGGTGCAGCCTTCCAGCTGCCCAGGGTCTTTCCGGGCCCCTCCTCACTCTGTTTCCATCCCTGGAAGGCAGACCTGGCTCAGCAATGCCCCTGAGTGAGGCGCGCCCTCTCCCGCCTTGCTGACCTGGCCAGGACAGCCCTGTGCTGTGGGCCTGAAGGGCTCTTCCCAGACACGCCACCCAACGGGGTCAGTTTCTTTCCTCTGTGGTTCCACCGAAGTGGCCCCTGGGGCCGCATTTCCAACTTCCCTGTGCTGAGGAAGCTGCCCTTCGCAACCCGCAAGGCTGTGCCCATGACCCTCCTGCAGCACCCTCACCCTGCACTGGGCTTTTGTCTTACGGCCACCACGAAGAGCTGCCCTGCATCTCCATCCTCACTGCCAGCCCAGAGAGTGTTCTAAAGCCTCTTGTGAAAACACCCACACACGAGCGATTCACGAAGCACAGCTCACAGGAAAACCTACCCAGACCAGGTGCTCCCCACGTTTAAAGAAGACGAAGAAGTCAACCAAGTAGAAAGTGGGAGCAGGATAAAGACTATAACAGCAGAAAAAAACACGGAGAGTGGAGGAGCCTACCAGCAAAATAAGTAGATTAATAAGGATGGAGTCTTAGGAGGTAAAGTTCACCGTGTTCTGAAGGTAGTTTCTGACTCTCCTCAGCAGCAGAATCAGGATCCTAGACTACTGCATGTTGAAGCAAGTGGCCCTCCCTCACAAGTGGACGAGTCGCCGCTGCTCCCAGGGAGCAACAACGAGGAGTCCTTGGCCACCCCGTCCCCACATTGAAGTCTTTCTGTTTTCCCTCTAAATAAAAAGACCCAGTTTCCCTCCCTGTTCACCAGATACGCAGCCCCCTCTTGATCGAATGGACAGAAGGGGACTCTGCCTTCGATTGGCTGCAGAGCTTCTTCTTCCAGTGAGTGAAGCCAGCTCACCTTCCAGAGGTGACAACCAATGACCGCCTGGGATGCACCCTCTGCATTCAAACTTCTTCAGTCCACACTCGGGTTGTCTCCATGTCTCAATAATGAAGGTTTTGGGAGGCAAATGCTTGTTTCTTTATTTTGATCCTGGATCCTATGTTAAGAGGAGCTCTGGTTCACAGTGTCTCACTCACTCTGTTAAACAGGGACAAACATTTGCAGCAAACTTCTTCCATCCACTTCTAAGAGCCAACATTTTAACCTTCCAGACTGTACAGACTGTGGTCTATGCCAGGTCTTGGCTTAATGCACCATCTTCCCACCCCTGCTTTTTGTCTAAGAAGACTCCATCACCTCATGGGCCAGTAACCAACATGTTTTCCCTCATTAGACTAAGAAAGAAGGAGGGCGCTTGGCAGGAGACCAGGCCTGACAACCTGATTGTGACCCCACTTCAGTGACAAGCCTCACATAGAAGATCGATATTCTCCTCCTGGCTTTTATTTCCAGCTGGTCCTCGAGCCTGCAAGTGTCATGATGGTCTTCATCATTCTGATCCTACTACCACCTCTAGCTCAATCATTGAAATATCTCCATGGAGAAGCAGAATCTTTTATTCCCAAGATTGATATTGGCAAGCTGATAAACTGCTAATTCAATTTCTGAAAACGGCCTGCCTAGAAAGAAACATTTACATTTCTGTCAGTTTTTCCCATTGAATGTAAACAATCATTAGAGCATCAGAGGGCGTCTCTCCAGAGGTGACTGACTCACAGAATGTGTACGTGATGGCATAAACCCACAGGCTGACGGTCCCTCTGCCTGTGTGCCACAAAGGGGGAAAACAATCCTCATTCAGAAAACTGTGCATATCTTTGGAGCAATTTTGACTCACGAATCACTAGACCTGTTCTTCTTATATTAAGTGGCCTTGGTTATTGGGAGTATTTAAATGAGTCTTTGCACAAAAAGCATCAGAGCCATCGTGGAGCATGTGAGAGGATGGTGGGTTTCGGAAGGGTAACAATGTCTCTGCTGCAAAAAAGAGACTCATTGGAGACCTGATAGACCCAAGCATGGGATCCGGCAGAACACATGCACAGCCAGGCTCCAGGAAAGACCTCGATTGCCGTGGGAACCCAACTACTGTACCACACTCACGCGCCCCCATCCCAGTCCCACGGCCCCCTGTGAGCGGCAGACGTTCCTGGTGCTTCCCGTTTGCCCACAGATTTGCAGATTCAGACCACAACTTCAGGACTAAAGGCAGGGCTTTTCAGCAGGGCTGGGTCCTTCACTGGCAGGTGCCAGCACCAGTGGAAGGATTATTGATATCCTAAACTAATGAACTTTGCAATAAGAGACCAGGAAAGACTGATGAGACTGCCATTTTACATGGGCCTTTTCAGTCAGAAATGTTCTGCCCTGAGGAACCCAGGGAACAAAGAGGAGAGAAATGTAGAAATTTCTAAAATATTCTAACTGAATGCTTGGGTCTCCTTACATTTTAGTATCAGTGTTTCTATATGAAAAATAATATTTACCTAAATAAAAATATGTTGTTTTTCCCCTCATTTTGCTGCATTCAGTAGCTACTTTTTAATGTACTGCAACATCCCTGGGGGCTTGGAGATCTAGACCCATAGCTCATCTTTGATCAGGCCTTATTACTCAGAACCACTGTTCTCCCTCATGATAACATGAATATGTGTCTGGATTCCATGATCACATGCTTCAGAACCAGCATTCTTGGCTCTGGGCTACTGAGTCAGTACACATCTCTTGGAATTTCTTGGGTATATTTTCACTAACAATTTCCACCGAAATTGAGGTATTTCCTCTCTCAGAAAGATGGCATGGGCTAATCTGAAATATTCAAAGTTCTTCAGAGCTTAGAGAAAAGGAAATGAGGGGAGACCAATCCTTTTACGATGTAATTCTTTGCTCCTGAGCAGGATGAGCTGGCCACTGTCTCATGACCATGGTGGGCATTGCGATACACCTGCAGAATCCAATCCAGCTCCACTGCTGGATCCCTCTCCTGGCTCTACCCACACCCACCTCAGTGTCTCAAATCCCCCTCACAGATTCCCTCTGGGAACTAAGATCAAATTTTCAGATTTCCCCTTCTAAACAAAACCATTTAGGTTACTTATACACCTTAAAACATCAGCACAAATGTGTCCTGGGTGCCTGATGGGTTCTAGGCCCTTGGGATACCTCAAACCAGACAAGAAGGCCATCTCCTGAGGACAGAGGAAACATAGACAGGGACAGGAGACAGGAGTCGGGACAGCCAGGCTGGGGCAGAGGAGAGGGGCAGCGGCAGACAGATAGGTGCTGAGACCGAGAGGAGACCTCAGTGAGGTTTCCCATCTGAAACAGGAGGTGAGGGTGACGATGCTGCCCCTCACAGGTTTGTGTGAATGAGAGGAACTGCAGGAAGCACTGACCGGGTCAGAGCCCTGCCACTGCATCTGCATGATGGAAGTGGTGTGGCAGCTCTTACAGAGCTGGGCAAAGCAGCCGTGCCTGGAGAGCAGAGCATCCCCTGAGGGTGAGCTACTGCCCACTGTGGACTGCAAGAACGGTCACTGTGCAGCCACCGGCTAGCCTCTGAATTCACAGAACAGCACCAATGTTCTGTTGTGGGGCAGAACTTTTATTCATCATTCAGCAGAATCTGCCCTTGTGGGGTCAGGTGGACCCAAAAGCTCACATTCATTTCTGAGCCTCCAGGAGCTTTGCATGTGACCTTAACTGGGAATGAGTTTTGGAAATGTAATTCCATTAAAGATCTTTAGATGAGATCATCCTGGATTAACCAGGTTGACACTGAATCAGGTGATGATTATCCTTATGAAAACAGAAAAGAAGGAAAAAGAGACCCGGAGGAGAACTCAGGCAGAGGTGGGAGCGGTGCCACCTGCCCTGGAGCCCTGGAGCCCCCAGGGCTAGATGGGGAAAGGAAGCGGGCTTCCCTGTAATCTCTGGAGGGTCCATGGCCTGCTCAGACCTTGGTTTTAGACTTCTGGTGTCCAGAAGCGTGGAAGAAAGCACTTCTATGGCCTTGGGCTGCCCAGTTTGTGGAGATCAGTTATGGCTGTCCCAGGAAGTCAGAAGCTCCTCAGCCTAGGGGTCACGTCTGGAAACTCATCAGAAGACGGCAGTATTATGAGTCCAAAGATTCGCTGAACATGCCTGGCCTCCCTAACACCAGCCTGGCATCGCCTGCCTTCCACCTGCTCAGACACACATTAGCCTCGGGCAGGCAAAATTATCTAATATGAAACCAGAAGTAACAATTTTGCTTTGTGTGCTCTTATCTCTATGCAAGGACTGAGCATTATCAATAAACTCATAAAATCTCCCCCAAGCAAGTGATATCTATAGGTTTAAGCAAACTGAGAACATGTTGGCTGTATTTTCATTAGCAAATACTCCATCAATCGAATTTTGGGGACCAGAACATTCTAAAGCATTGATGAATGGGGCTCACAGTCCCCTACAGTTTTACCACGTTTACCTGCAGTGAAGAAGCTTCTCAGCACCAAGATTTACCTGAGAAGAGAAGCTTGCTATTGTTACATCACAACAGAATTGATCTCAAGAAGCAGGGATCCTCTCTGGGGCACTTATGTCTTCTTCTGTCTCCTACTGGGTAAAAAATCGGGCACGTGTAAGAACTGACCAGTATTGAATTGAAATCACTGACAAAGGGATGAATGAGATTTGGGTTAATTATGTTAGGTTTCTTTCTGAAAATTCTGACTTGCTGTCACTTTTAAAAGGCAGGTTTGTAATGTTGTTTCAGCTTCAAAGTCTGTTGAAAGAAAACCACATGAAAAGATTTAAAGAAAAAGAAACTGTAGACTATAATGTCTATAAAATGGTCTTCACTTAATAATGATGGTTTTTAGTAAAGCATAAATGAAAATACATCCTATAGAAACTGTCCTGTTGCTGAGGGATACAACCCATCAACCACACAGGATGTGAGAGAGAAGGAAACCCGAGGGCTGAAGAGAAGCAGGACGATGAACGTAGCAATGCTCATTGCTTCTCAGCTGTCAACCATTGGCAAGCACCTTTGGTATATTAAAGAGGAGGAGGAGGAGGAGGAGAAGAGGAAGAACTCTTGGTTTTGTGATTTAGTAATATAATTGTACAGGACAACCAGGACAGCTGGCCAGTGGATTATGCAACTGCAAGTGTCTTTATGAAAACTTTCTGGAAAACTAAAAATTGCAAGAAAATAAGTAGCAATAAATTCGCATTTTGGAGTGTGTCCCAAGTTCAAATAAAGATTCCGCCAAATATTTTCCATACTACACATAGAACAACCCAGCAGTTTTTGCTCAGAGTGGTGTGACAGCAAAAATAATTTTATGAAGTACAGAATAATCAGTTCAAGAAGTCAGGAAACATGATTCATAAAGATTTCTGTAAAAAGAGGGGTACCTTTACAAGAAGGAGGCAGCTGTTCTGAAAACCCTATTACCTGTACTTTTTTGCCCACTTACGCTAGATGACTAAGGAGTTCCTAACCTTCATATAAAAGAAAATATCATTCATGCTCACTGGGAGTATAAAAAACACAATGATGAATTGAAACTCAATTTCACACCCATTCACAGTTTATTTCCAGGAAACTTCTTGAAAACTTTCTTGCTGGCTTGGGGATCGTTAGGCTCCCAGCGTAAGTACACATGCTCTGAGCATGCCGCTAATGGGAACCCACACCACAATGCTTTGGAAATGCCACTGCAAGTCCTCATTATTGAAACCTAAAGCACCAGCTACTAAGGGGAGGGATGTACACCATGGCTGATGGGAGGCGCCTAACCTTCTCCTGGTGTCTTTGACTGTCTGAGATTCCAGGACTGGGTGTTTGTTCCAGATGAGGAAGGAGCCAGCGGGGAGCAGTCCCTGAGCCACACAGCTCCCATTTGCTTTATAAATTCCTTTCGCTTTGTGGGTCTCTAACTGCGTTCAAATGAGTTCTGATCCAATGGATGATTCCAGAGAGCTTTTAATTAAGCAAAGATTCAGGTCCCTACCTCTCTGAATAATTTAATGTAACTATACCCTGGAGGGCAATGCTTACTTAAATAAACAAGACTGTGTGATCTGGAACACCCATTTCCAAATGTTATGCAACAGACCAGCTCATAATTAAAGAATATTCACTTCACATAGCCCAAATGCACATTTGTATTTCTCTCGTGGATATTTTACACAAAGCAAGTAGAGAGCACAAATATTTAAAAATGGGCACTGTTCGTGAAACCAAGAGCCATATTCTAAAAGGAAATCTGAGGTCAACATAGCAAATCGCTCACCATTGATGTGATGGATAAGTCTCTATGGGGTGGGAGGGTAGGGACAGGGATTCATCCTTTCAGTTCATGTACTTAGTCTTCACTAGGGGGCTGCTGCCAAATTTATGCATTAAAAGTAAAAACTGTAAGTCAGGTCACATCTCATCTGCTGCCCAAAGCTCCCATGCACAAAACCAAGTTCAATCCAAGACCTTCCACTTATTACTAGTGTGACCTTGGGAAAGTTGCTTTAACTCCCTGAATCTTAATTTCCTCATTTATTCAATGGAATTATTAATCATCCTCAGAAAATTAGAAGTGAATAAAATTAGACAGCATATTTGACAATAGTATATATCAGCATTATTTTAAAAGCCCATTAAAATCAGTGTTTAAAATAAGGCATATGCCTCAATAAAAATTCTTAAGAACTTTGTTTTCATAGCCATAGTGCCAATTTAGCACGAAGATTAGTAAATTTATAGTTTCATAGAACAACTAAGCATAAATCAAGCTAAAAGTTCCCTTAGAAAGAAAAGAAGCTGCATGTAAAATATTTAATGGAACCTGGCATTGAGTTCCCCTCTATTAAAGCTGTTCAAGTGCTCGGAGCCTCCATTGTGGGTCAACAGTTCCTGACTCCTCCCAGGTTCTTGTTTTAGAACCTTAATCAATCTTATCAATCTTCCACATCATGCCAAGATTTGGACATTTTATTTCATATTATTATTTGCTTTTTTACTCCCCACAAAAAATTTTAGGACATTAACAAATACTTAACATGAGTCAATAGTGACATAACTGTTTGCAAGGTGTCCCCAAGGCTGCATAAGAGGTCAGGAGAAAAGTCAGTGAGGCCTTCCTACAGTAGCTCTGGGCCTAGGCACCTCTGAGCCCCAGGCGCCATCCAGGTGTTGAGGGGTAGCAGAGACCCCTCCCTGAGCCTGGGGACAGGTGTCCTCACTGCATGCTGTGACCCTGCAGTGACCTCCAGTCTGGAAGGTCCTCCCCTCTCAGAGTTTCCTCTCTTCTTCACACAACAGCTGAGGCACTCTCTGAAAAAATTCAAGTCGAGTCAAGTCTCACCTTGACCACCCATCAGCACTGCTGCCCGCTCCTTCTAACCCCCGGACTCCCTTGGCCTCTCACTCCCTCACCACATCTGAGCTTAAAGGTCACATCCTTGGCAAAGGCTTCTGACTCACCCCGACTGCACCAGCCCCTCCATCTCTCCCAACACCTCACACTTTCTGTAAACAGCACTTTTCATAATCGTGAATTTATGTGTGTGTGTGTGTGCGTGCGTGTGCGTGTGAGTGTGTGTGAATTGTTCAGTAAGTCCCCCGTGTTAGTCAGCTTTTCACTCCTGTGAACAAAAGACCTGACCAGAACAAGTAGAGGGGGGAAAGTTTATTTTAACTCTGAGTTTCAGAGGTTTAGTCCATGGCCGGCCAGCTCCATAGCTCTGGCTCAAGGTGAAGGGCATCATGGTGGAAGGGCACAGCAAAGAGAAGTGGCGCAGGACATGGCATCAGGATCAGAGAGCACTTTGCTCACCAGAGATAAAATATAAACCCAAAGGCACACACCCAGTGACCACCTCCCCCAGCCACACCATACCTGCCCAGTTGCCATACCGTTAATCTGCATCTGTGGATTAAGCCCCGATTAGGTCATACCTCTCATAACCTAATCATTTCACCTCTGTACGTTCTTGCATTATCTCATACCCAAACCACAACATCCCCCACACTAAGCTTAAATTAGGAGGGAGGGCAGGGTCCATTCCTGTTGGCCCACCTGTTGAGACTCTGTTCACATAAGTGAACATAGTATCCATCATAATCGTTTTAAATGCTAGAATGAATGGATGCATGACTTCATCATATGCATACTGATTGTGAAACCCTTGAAAAAGTCCAAGTTTTCTAAATTAGACACATTTCCATCCCGCTCCAACATGGCCAGTTTTCTACAAACAATTATGAAAACCCAACCAAATAGAGAAACAGGAACAGGATGGGATGGAATCCTCAAAGACATCTGTGCACTCTCATGGGTTTTTCTTTCCTCTGGTCCACAGTTATCCTATAAGCCTCCAGCTGTTTCAAAGTCCACCACCAAGTAATTTCTAATTAATGGAATTCCATCTCCTCTTCATTCCTCTCACACCTCGGTGTAGTGGGAGGTCAGATAAATGGTTGTATCCGAGTCCTCCAGAGGTTTATCATGGGGACTGCTTCATGAGCTGATGGAGGCTGGTCCCATGATCAGCCATCTGCAGACTAGAGACACAGGAAGGCAGGTGGATGATTCAGCCTGAGGCTGAGACCTGAGAACCAGGTGGCAGGGTTAAGGCAGCATGGACAGACAGCTGGCATGAGGCTCAAGGAGCAGGAGATCAGATGCCCAGGGCAAGAAAGATGGGTGTCTCAGCTCAGGAAGACAGAAACTTTCCCTTCACCCAACTCTGGGTTCTATTTGGGTCTCAACAGACTGGATGATGCTCACAATTGGTGAGGGTGGGTCCTTTTTACTCAGCCTGCAGACTCAGGTGTTAGTCACAAGCACACTCAACAACAATGTCTTACCACTATCTGGGCATCCCCAGCCCAGTTATGCTGATTATAAGTTTAACCCGCAGCCTGTATTTACTGCATTGAATTTAGCAGAAACCCTGCAATATGATATCGACTATTCATTCCATTTTTGTCTTCAAAGAAACTAGAGCTTAGAGATTCATAGTAAAAGCTCAAAATGAAGGTGAGATGGTCGCTATGCAGGGTAGTCATTTCTGGAGAGCTCTGAGCTGCTCAAGGGGGTCTGGGTGGGTGAGTAACCTCCACCAAGAGGAGTGCTTTGGAGACCGTGGGGAGCAGCATCCTCACTGTATCCAACAGGACACAAGGCCACAGAGGGCCCTGGCTGCATCTCCCTGCCCACAGCTCACCCTGGAGGCAAGGACTGCATCCTCTCCTAGCAGTCCACCTTGGCTGGTGACTGACTCCCGGAACACCTGTACCATGCATCTCAGGAGCCTGAGGACAGACTTTGGAACACTTTTCCAGTACTTCCTACAGACTCTACTCTGGCTTCCCCCAGATTTTTGGAATGACAAAATAAGTATCCGTAACCCTGAAAAAAAAATCTGTCCTCAAAAGAGTGAATTAATTTCACTTATCCTATAAGCCACATGGTTCAGCATGTCCTAAAACTTTTGTTCTAAGTACAATTGGTTGGACAACAATGAAATCAGCTCAACATGCTATATTTTTACTTGAGTCATTAGTTAAGAAGTGTGAAGACTAATTTTAAGTATCAACTTGGTAGACCATTCCCAGCTATCTGTTCAAACACCACTCTGTATTCTCAGTGAAGATGTTCCTTAGATATGATTAATATTTAAACAGTGGACTTTAGGTCAAGAAGATGCCTCAAAATGTGGGTGAGCCCATCTAATCAGTCAAAGCCTTAAGAGTAAAGAAGGAGGTTCCCCATAGTATCAAATACTTTGCCTTAAAGACTGCAACAGAGACAGTCTTCCCTTTCCAGCCCACTACCCCATGGAGTCTACATACAAAATTGCATCCGCTCTTAGATGAATTCCCAGACTTGCCAACGTGGGTGTGAATTTCAGACCTGCTAGCCCCTCCAAAATCACATGAACCAATCCTTTAAAAGGAATCTCCCTATAAAGATAGATAGAATCATGTTATATGATACAGCTAGATGTATCATAACTACTGTATGTGTGTATACATACACACATACAGATAGCATAGAGTCAGACAAACGTAGATAATATAGATGGATGGATAAATGATAAATAGATAGTAGACCAAGGAGCAGGAAGAGAATGAAAGCCTCTTGGTTCTGCTTCTCTGTAGAATGCCAGTTAATTGGCAACATGGATGGTTTAGCCTCCCTCGACCTGTCTCTGCAGGCAGGAGCATGCTCTATGCTCTCCATCCCACCTTGTGTCTCCAGTTTCTGGGGTCCACTTACCTGTGTATGCATCTGAGTGGAATCCTCCCCCCTGAAGCTGCCTTGGGCGCCACCATGAGCAGAAAGCTTCACGCACAAGGCTTTGCTTGAAGTCATTGTCTTAAGGTGAAAAGCTACACATCTCATCTGATAACGGCGTGGAAAGTCACTCTGTTAACGTGAGAGTTTTGGATTTTTGTGTTTCCTTCCCTGTAATTTCTTTAAGACCTCATGTGAGTCATGCTTTGCTCACTGGCTCATCATTCCCTGCAGATGTGAGAGCAACGATTTCAAATTAGACTCTGCTGAGACAGAAAATCTAAGTACTTCACTCAGACCACCAGGCATGTGTTACCACAGCCCTTGGAGTGAAGAACAGAGGATTTTTACTGAAACCAGCCCTCTTGTTTGCTTTGGATCATAAAAAACTAACCAAAAAACAGGTTTTAAGATGAACATTTTTTCTATCCCTCAAAATTCTGCCAGATGGCAAAGAATCCTGTGAGTCTTGGATTTTTTTTTTTAAATAATTTGAACACCTCTTGATAGGAAAAATAGTGAGTGAAACTCCCAAGGAGGAAATTACTAAGAAATTAATTCCAGAAAGCATTTGAGCCCCACAGTCGAATTGAAAGTACAGAATACTTGAATTTTTCCAAAGCGTAAAAACTGAGATCTAATGAGAATCAATGAAACCAAAGCCCAAAACAAAGAGAAACCCCTCAGGATGAGACATTGCCAGGCACTGGGAAGTCCTTCAGGAATGGAGGACTTATGGCAGCACAGTGTTTGGGTTAATCATCTACAAAATTGCCAGCAACTCATCTGAGTACAGGAAGATAAACCACAATGTTCCCTATCTTCCCCCAGAGGATGGGTGACTCCGGCCGAACACCAACCTCCTGACTCCTCTGCACAATTTGAGCTCCCAGTTGGCAGGGCAGTCCCCAATCACTATTCTGTCTAGGAAAAAATAAGCCTTTGTCATTTTTAAGTCAGACTTATCAAAATAATTAGATCAATTTTTATTTCTTTTTTAGACACTAAATGTAATCATGGCCCATTTGGAGCTGTTGACAATGACCTGGTTAATCATATCCACTGAATTTATGCCCTTTGATCAATAACTCCCTGGTCCCTTCCACCCTCCTGATCACCCCAGCCCCTGGAAACCACCTCCTGCCCCCTGCTTCTGAGCTCAACTTTCTCTACTCCACATAGGAGTGAGCTCATGCAGTATTTGTCTCCCTGTGCCTGGCTTAGGTCATGTGCTGTAAGGTCCTCTAAGCTCTTTTGTGTTTTACAAATGACAGGATTCCCTTCTGCTTAAGATTGAAGAGTATTCCAGTGTGCATGCATATCATCTGTTCTTTGCAACATGGTGAATATAGTTGATAACATGTATTTTATGATTGAAAATCTCTAGAACAGTCTGTTCTTATCACAAAAACAAGTGTGTGAGGTCATGCACATGTTAATTTAATGTAGCCATTACATAATGTATAGGTATTGCAAAAGTCATGTTGTACACTATAGATATGTAAAATGCTATTTGCCAATAAAATATATAACAATAATAAAACACACAGATTTTCAAAAATGTTTACGAGAAAGAAAATTCACCCAGAATAAATTCCAATTCTTTAGGCTCTCTCTTCATGCTTTTAATTATTTCCTTTGGTGTGCAGAAGATTTTTAATTTGATTAATTTGATGCCATCCCACATATTGATTCTTGCTTTTATTTCTTGAGCTTTAAGAGTCTTCAGAAAGTGGGTTTCTGCACCAATATGTTGGAGTTTCAAGCCTAAGTTTTCTTCTGACAGTTGTAGTGTTTCTAATTCCTAGGTCTTTGATCAACTTTGAGTCAACTTTTGTGCACTGTGAGAGAAATATAGTGTCATCTTTCTACACATAAATATCCAGTTTTCCCAGCACCATTTGCTAAAAATATTATCTTTTCTCCAATGTATGTTGTTGGAAACTTAATCAAGGATCAGATGACTATGTCCATGTGGGTTGTCACTGTGTTTTGTAATCCAGTCCATTGGTCTCATGGCTGGGTTTGGGGGATTTTTATTTTGTTTTATTTTTATTTATTTTTAATTTTTTTGCATTTTATTTAGAGACAGGGTCTCACTAAGTTGCTCAGTGCCTTGCTAAGTTGCTTTAGGCTGGCTTTGAACTCTTGATCCTCTTGCCTCAGCCTCCCAAGCTGCTGGGATTACAGACATGAGCCACTGCGCCTGGCTTTGTGTCTGTTTTTATGCCCATGTGCCCACAGCAGTCTGTTTTTGAACCACAGCTCTGTGGTATAATTTGAACAGTGTTGTGATGCCTCCTGTGTTGTGCTTCTTGCTAGGAATTACTTTAGCTATTCTGGGTCTTTTATCCTTCCATATGAATTTAAATTTTTTTTTCTAGTTTTGTGACAAATGTCATTGGTATTTCATGGAGATCACACTGAATCTGTGTACTTCTTTTGGTGGTTTGACCATTGTATCTGCCTTCCCAATATGAACACTCTGCCCGTTATCTACCGTCTTCTTTAATTTCTTTCCTCGGTGTTCCATTATTTTCATTGCACAGGTCTTCCATCTGTACAATGAAAGATTATTACTAAGTAGTTGTTGTTGCTTTGAGGTTATTGTAAATAGAATTGTTTTCCTGATTTCTTTCTCAGTTAATTTATAATTGGAGCATAACAGAGCTGTTGATTTATGTATTTTGATATTGTATCCTGCTACTTTGTTTAATTTATCAACCTAGAAGTCTTCTCATGAAGATTTTGGGGTAATATAGAGTCATGTCTTAAGCAAATTTGACTTACTTAAGACAGTGGAATGAATCTTATATAACTTTCCTATGGACATACATGAATACACCACAGTGGATCTCCACATCATGTACTTCCACAAAACTGGGATCCTAATTAGAATAAGATATAATCCATGCTTGTATACATATGTCAAAATTGACTCTACTGTTATGTATAACTAAAAAGAACAAATTTAAAAAGTGGGTTAAAGTATCAAAAATATCTTTATTAATCAAACCTAGTTTGTACAAAATGTTTTCTCAAGCTAGAAAATATCCATATTGTTATTTTCTATCTTTCAAATATGATATATTGATATTATGAAATTAAGTCTATCTTGTATTTAAAAACATGTTTTACATTTAAAATTTAAGATCATATTTTTGATAGATTACTCAACAAGTGTTGTTCAAGTAGCAGAACATGTATACTGCTTAGTTTATGTACATGGACATAGGAAACTAATAGATTTATTTGTTTTGAGGTGATAGCATATTGCAAGTGATTAGACTTTTAAATTTATGTTTCATATAAATTATAGGGATAAAAAAAATCAGAAAATATAATGCCAGAGTGAATATTTTAAGTTTTATATGTTCTAAGGGCATTTTTGTGTCGGTAGAAAATTTAAAAAATGAGAAATGCTTAAATATGAAATATACATAGACTTAGGGTTCACAGTATTATGTTGATTATTGTGGGACATAACAGGACACATGCTATGGATTTCTTATAAAAAGTAAATGTGCTAATAGAAAATTTTTAAAGTTAAGTACAAAATTTTAAAAATTGTCTTTCTCCTTTCCTATCTGTATCCATTTAATTTTCTTCTCTTGCCTGATTGCTCTAGCTTGAGTCTCAAGAACTGTATTGAATAGGAGTGGTGAGAATGGACATCCTTGTCTTGCTTCTAATTTTTGAGAAAATGCTTTCAGTTTTCCTTCATTCAGTATGATATTGGCTTTGAGTTTGTCATATATCATACCTTTTAGATGCTCAGGGTATGCTCCTTTCAACCTTAGTTTTTCTAGTGTTTTTAACATCATTGAATGCTGAATCTTACTGAAGGATTTTTCTGTATCTATTGAGATGATCATGTGATTTTTGTTTTTGATCCTGTTTGTGTGATAAATTACATGTATTGATTTGTGTATGTTGAACCAACATTGCATTCCTAGAATGAAGCCAAATTGATCATGGTTGTTTTATCTTCATGAGTTTCTGAATGAAGTTTGCTAATATTTAATGAAGAACCTTTGCATATAAGTTCATTAGGGATATTGGTCTGAAGTTCTCTTTCCTTGATGTGCCTTTATCTGGTTTGGTACCAGGGTGATATCTCCCCATAAAGGTGTGCAAATGATTGATCAAAACTTCAAGAACATGCTGACTGGACCCTCTTACAGATCTTGCCCTGGCTTAGAGCACATAGTGAAGCGAAGGCAGCCTACCAAGTCTTCCAGTCCACAGTGGAAGAAAGAGCCATTAGAGCAGAGTGGCAAGTCTCAACATAAATTACAGAAAACAGAAAGCAAGTAAATAAAATGCCTCCAAAAATTTACAACCTCCCAACAACGGCATCCTCAGATAGCAAAGTGGAGGAAATGGCAGAGAATTCAAAAAGTTGATGGTTAAAATGATCAAGGATCTACAATATAAGAAATGAACTAAGAAGGAAAATACAGGAAGCAAAAATCATTTCAATAAAGAGATATTCTGACAAAGAACCAAACAGATATCCCTGAAAACTTGTATTTCAATAAAGTAGAAGATCTAGAAAATATTGACCATTTGTAGTCGCATATAACTTAGCCAAGATGATCCAAGAGGAAACAGAAAACCTAAACAGACCAATTCCAAGCAACGAGAGAGAAGCAATAATGAAGAGCTTCTAAGAAAGGAATAGGATGAGACCAGATGGATTCTCAGCTGAGTTCTACCAGGCCTTTAAAGAAGAATTCATTAATGCCAGTATTCCTCAAATAATTCCATGAAACAGAAAGAGAGATAACACCCCAAAATACTCCCAGACCAAACTCACCTGGAAGCCTTCCCATTCAACAGGTAGCAACCCCTCCTCATAGAGGGTGGGAATCTGGAACACATGAGTAGTGGGTGCTGTGGTGACTGTCCACAGGCCCCTTCTGGACTGACCACACATCTCCCCCTCTGCCTGCTACTGGGAGTGCTGGCAGCTCACCCTCTGCTGAGACCCTCTTTGGAAGCTGTCTTAACCCAGAGACCCTCTAGTAGCCAAACCCACGGAGGTAGGGTACAAAGATCCCGCCATCTTCCTGGGCTGCGACAATCCCAGTGCCTGAGCTCCTGTCAAGATCTGCTTTTGGGGCCTTTGCTGAAAACACACGCAGTTCCCCTGCAGAATTCTGCTCCCCTTGGCCTTGGTGGTGTGCCAAGAACACTCCCAAGAAGTCCCACCGCACAGAACACAGAATGGCAGTCCTTTTTCAGATGATGCAGCCAATGACTAGAGATGGGGCCCTCTTCTTTTCCTACACCCACTTTTGAATCTTCCAGCAAGTCACATTGGCTCTGTATTGAAAACATATCCCAGAGCCTGTCAGTTCTCCTTGCCTCCCTTGGGACCACAGGTTCCAAGCCTCCACAGTCTCTTGAGAGGCTGATTTTCATGGCTACCCTGATGGACACCTTTGCACACTGCAGTCAGTGTAGTCCTGTTGGACTGAGGCAGAGCACGCCTTTCCTCTCTCAAACCTCCTATGGGGTCTCCTTCCCTCCCAGACAAAAGAGACCAGTCCCTGCATGATCCAGCCTTTTATCACTGACTGCTGCCCACTGTCTGTGCAACCGCTCTGCTGGGCTCCTCTCGGGGCCTAGGACGGCTGGGTGTCCTCAGTCTCAGGACCTAAGCCTTTGGCTCTGTAGGAGGCTCCTCCCACCTGTCACTCTCACTCCCTACTTCCTGTAGGTCTCCATTCAGAGGCCACCTTCTCTGGCCCCGTCTGACCTATGAAGCTACCCTTCCCTTCCCTGCCTGGTTTTCATCCTGACACTTAGCCGATATCAGCGTACTGTAGATTTTCTTATGCACTTTAGTTGCTGTCCACCCTGCTTTGGGAAGGGAAGCCCATGAGGGAAGGAATTGTATTTCCTCATCACTGTACCCCTTGACCTGCAATGGAGCTGTAAACAGCTATCAAAGAAAATGTTGCATGGACCAAAGAACTTGAAGTAATACCCACCATGCATTAGCCAAAGACAGAACCCAGGTACTGGGCAGGGGCCCCCCACAGGGCCCAGCCACGGGACTCATTTGGCCAGGACAGGCTGTCTCACAGTTCACTTGTCCATGTGCTGAACTTACAACAAAAGTGTCTCTCCAGACTTCAGAACTCTCTGCCCTAGATTTCATCTTCAGAAGAGGCTGATGCTGGGAATTAAGAGAGAATCTCAGGCTACCGTCAGAGCTTTTAGAGTTGCCATATTTTCTTAACTTGTGGATCATTTTATTGCTCCCGTGACCTTCTATACGCCCAGCAGAGCCTTATCTGTTGAAGTTCTCTGTTGGCAGATTACCCAGCCACTTTGGCCATGCATTGGACTGCAGTTCCCTGGCCACCTCTGCATCCTTTGCTAGGCCATCATTTTTTTTTTTTTAAGTTTGGATTTGGCTTTTTAATCCAGTCTGCAATCTCAGTTCTTCTGAAAGGAGACTGTGATCCTGTTTTATAATTTTACTGTTATCTTTGGGTCTGTTTTCACCAACTTATTTACCGTTTTCTCTTTCCCAGACTCTTCTGCTTTTTTACCCTTCTCATTTCATTCTCTTTCTTGGTTTGTGTGGACCATACCTCATGTCTGTTGTTTTCATGCAAGTGATTTTAGCACATTTCCCTACCAATATCTAAAGTTAATCCACATTTTTATTCATATCACTATGACTCGTGAGTAATTTTTAAAAAGTATGAATATTGCTGGAAATAGTGGCACATGCCTATAATCCCCAGCGGCTCAGGAGGCTGAGGCAGGGGATCTCAAGTTCAAGGACAGTCTCAGCAACTTATAAGGCCCTAAACAACTTAGGGAGACTTAATTGAGACTGTCTGGGAAGTGGCTCAGTGATTAAGTGCCCTTGGGTTCAAACCCTGGAGCAAAGAAAATAAAATTAATATTGAATCTTGGGTGGTGTGTGAGTTGATCTGTAATTTTCCTTTTGAGGATTAATAGCCTTTTTGGATGTTTTATTTTTTAAGACCATGCTGGTTTCACAAAATTAATCATCTTTTTTTCTATTCTGTGACAAAGTTTGTATAAGAGTAAAGTCATTTCTTTTAACCATTTGTTATAGTTCTGTGATGAATCTGTCTGTGACTTCAGTTTTGTTTAAGGATGGATTTTTCTTACACAGTTTTCTCTAATTTTTTCTAGAAATAAATGTGGTTTTTTTTAGAAAATTATCCATTTCATTTGATGTTTCAAATTTATTGACATATTTTTATTTATATATGAAAGCAGAATGCATTACAATTATTATTACACATATAGAGCACAATTTTTCATATCTCTGGTTGTATACAAAATATATTCACACCAATTCATGTCTTCATACATGTGCTTTGAATAATATTGATCATCACATTCCACCATCATTTCTAACCCCATGCCCCCTTCCTTCCCCTTCAATCCTTCTGCCCTATCTAGACATATTCTGAAAAAAGAAATGTCTCTCTACATGTGGTAGGCAAAGCATTTGATTTTGGGCCATCAGGCCATTTTTGTGGACTATGCTATTTAAATGTTTTACAATTTTGATGATCAGTGATCTGATTGAAGAAAAGCTCTGATAAATAGCTTCAGAGAACATTGGCTTGTCCATTTCTTCATGTAATCATGACCACATTTTCTCGTTGCATTGAAGTCATGGTATTAGACGCATAAATATTCTGGGCTTTAAATTTTTCTGGCAATGAGCTCACTGATGTCACAAGGCATCCCTACACATCTCCACTAATACTTTGCTTCAAAGCCTCTTTCCAGATGTTAGCGTAGCTTTATCAGCTATATTTTGCTCTCTCGCATGCTAGTCATTCTGTTTCTCTCGTATTTTCCACATTCCATATAAACAGTAGAAGGTGACGTTTGTTTTATTCAGTCCCGTTACCTTTGTCTTTCATTAGAACATTTGGCCCATTGATCTACGTTGGAGCAGCTGATTTTAAGTGCGTCCTTTTCTCTGCACCTTTCTATTTGCTCAGCAAACATTGAGCTTCTTGCTCTCACCCTTCCTCTCTTCCTAGTCTGAATTAATTTCTTAGTGACTGTGTCTGTCCTTCCCGGTTTCCTTCCTATGCTGGATGTTGTGTACTCTTGCCACCTGTGGCCGGCTGACCGTTGGGTCCAGTTCTACAGCCCCTCCTGTGTTCTCGCCATTGCCTTTGGCTCTGCCAGTCCTCCAGCCAAGCATTGACACCTACTCCCTGTGTCTTGACCTTGGCTGTTCAGATAAGAATGGAAGGGGGTGATGGTATGCCCATGGCAGTCCTGGGCCTGAGAAGGCTTTGCAAATCTCTGCGTGCCCTCAGGAGACAAGCATGCTGTCGCCCGTCTTATATAAAGACCCCGCACCTTGGCCTCAGTCAGCCAAACCCATACCCAGCCAAGAGAAGACTGCTGTTGAAGACACGCAGCGTGTGGCTTGTTTGTTATGTAGCAGTAGCTAACTGATACACTGACCTGAGGGATTGTCCTCAACTTATTAAACTCTAAAGCTGATCAAAGCTTCCCAGACAGTGCAAAGACCTTTGAGTCTTTATTTCTGTGCACCTCTTCACATTTATTCTATTTCTATATATATGTCTGTGTTTAAACCCCACCAGACACCGTGATTGGCAGCACCACTTCCTGCGCTCAGTTCCTCAGATCACTTCTGGACTCACCCCATTCACAGCCCCCTGCTTCTTGCTACTCTACCATCTGCATCGGACCCTTTCTGTCTGCCTAGGGATCACCCTGGAGAACCTCGGCAACAGCAGTTTTTCTGGTTAAGAACGCTTTCCCCTTCTGTTTGCCTCTAGTGTCTGTGTTTCATCCTCCCAATTCAGTTGTCTTTGCCAGGAACCTGACTTGTGAGTGGGCAGCTGTTTCACAGCAGCACCGTGGAAACAACCGCCCTCCCAAGTTTTATGTTTAAGCATAAACATAAAAAAAAAAAAAAACAGGAGAGAAGTTGTCCTTGCCTTAAAGGTAGATTTTGTTGTTATTGTTGTTACCGGGACTGAAACCAGAGGCACTTGACCACTGAGCCACATCCCCAGTCTTTTTGATATTTTATTAGAAACAAGGTCTTGCGGAGCTGCTTAGGACCTCACTAAGTTGCTGAGGCTGGCTTCGAACTCAGGATACTTCTGCCTCAGCCTCCAAAGCCACTGGAATTACAGGCGTGCGCTACCATACCCAGCAAAGGTAGCATATTGATTTTAAAGTTTTTAACTTTATCTTTGTCCCTTTATCCATTTTATTGTTTAGATTTTGCTCTTTGCTCACAGTTTGATTGTAACATTCCTACACATATGCTCACAAATGCACCAAGAATTCAATCTCTTCATACTGATATGTAACTTGATATTTTTGGTTAATAGTTTGTTTCATTTTCTTACACACTTGCAATCATTTGCATTTCTTTATCTGTAATCGTGTCATTTTAAAAAGTTATATTATTTAAGGCATGTATTTACTAAAACGTATTACCTACTCTCTTTTTGTTGAATACCTAATCATTTTTATGACTTTATTTTTTTCTATTTTAAATAATGTTGCAATTAATTCTCTCAAATATAAGTACATAGATACTAATGTAATTTTACTTTAGGATCGATTCCTTGAAGTATTTGTGCTGAGTCAAAGTGTATAGGAGTTAACATTTTTTATTTTAAAAATATGTTTAAATATTCCCAAAAATCTTTGCAATGTTAGGAAAACTTGGTTTTCAACTTTGTGACTAAATGATATGAAATTTTACTTCCCATTTCAGTTTATGTTGATTTTTGACTGTCTAATTTAAATAAGACACCTGGTAAGACTATATATTTCATATAAAATAAGCCTGAACTTTCTAAAGTAGAATAGTCATTTGTCAATTCCACCAGCCAGTTATGCCAAAGTTTATTAAACATCCTTTCCCAGGGTTGTCAATCAATTGTTCTTGCAGGGATCAGAATATGTGGGCTTTTTACTGTTTATAACAAATGGGTTTGGAGTTCATTGAAAGTCATCATTTGAAAGATGGTTAAGCAGGAAAAAAGTTGTTTCCAGTTTAACGTGTGACCATAAGTGACTTTAAAGGTGACACGTGACTTCAGCAACCCCACCACAATGGCACCAATTTTGCCACAGTGGAAGAATTTCTAAACGTCTATCTCCCACTGCTTTTATCGTAGCCTGCATTTCTCTCAAATGGAATAGCTTTCTTGCATTTGTTTAAAATGACATACTTACCTGGGGGAGATGTGTTAGTTATTTTTAGATTTAGAAACTGCCTACTGCTAGGCGTTGTCAGGCTATAATCTTGTGCTCTTCCCCTCCCCATCCTGACCTTCTTTCCCAGGGCTGAGAACCTCTGTTCTGAGCCATCCCCTTCCTCCCAGGGTTTGGAGTTCCCAGAGGAGAAACATTTAAGCACATGGGACTTTTTTTTCTTTTGCTATTGGAATTCAGGGTGTGGATAGTAGGGAAAGATTGATGCACACACATACATATAGAGAAAGAAAGTTGTGGCATTTTACACTATGAAAGATTAACAAGCCCCGGGCAATATAAAAATGGAAACTTTTTATATAAAGACTTGCCAGAAACTTTTTTCTCCCTTGGAGATGAAGTATATCTTCAATGCAGCAGATGTCAAGGCAGGACAGTCCCTCTAATGATGAGAAAAATCCATTTCCTTTGGGCCAACTTCTGGGTGGAGAGAGCTAGAGAATGTCAAAGAGAAGATCCCAGGAGGACTGTCTTGCTGACAGCGGTGACCAGTGCTGGAGGACACAGCCAAATGACTTCTTCAAAGGCCGAATACCCCATTCAGGGAACTCAGAAATGTGACCATGCACATTCAGCCTGGGCTTCAGGCAGCAGTGTCTCCCTGAAATTGAAGTTGGCTGCAAGTTTGTCCCAGGACTTCACCGTTATTCCTGTTACTTACAAATACCAATTACAAGCCTACCTTCTCTCTTTGATAACCAGACTTTGGGAAAACTTATCTGGGTTGGAACATCTCTAATGTGGGGACGATCAACAAATTCAAACAATTTCTTTAAATAAGAGTTTTGTTACAACTAAAGATAATGTGTATTTTAATGTTTTCATTAATGAATTATAGTCGCACAAAATAGTGGGGTTCACTTTGACGTCATCACAAAAGCTTATAACATAATTTGCTCCATTTCAATCCCCAGTACTTCCGCATCCCCTTCCCTCCTCTCTCCCATTGATCCCCTTCCTCTCATCCTTAGTTTCCTTCTGTTTGTTTGTTTAATTATGGTTACATATTAAAACATGGTTCATGTGAGGCATTCATACACTCACACAGCACAGTTCGTCAATTTAGCTCCTCCCCTTTCTCGTCCTTCCTCCCTCCTCCACCACTTCCTCTACTCCACTGTTCTCCCTTCTATGAGATTCCTCCCCAGAAAGGGTAGTGGAACGTGCATATTCAATTCTTTGCTATCTTGATTTATACCTTGGCCTACTTACAGGGACTAGCACTCCACGTGGACCCTGGCTGTGAATCTACCAAGTGGGAGTGGCTGCACTGGACACCTAGTGCATCTACCAATGAGCAGGTTGTAGATGAAGCCACTTTCTGCAAGGGAGGTAGAGTGACAAGTGACACAGGAGCCAATCCCTGAAGGAACACAAGGGGCAGGTGGTGTGGAGGCCTGGACAAGGGTGCTCTGGAAAGAAGGGATGATAAATGCAGAGACATAAGATGTGAGCTCCCCTGGCACTTTCAAAGAACAAGAGAGGAGGGTCGGGTTTCAGAGAGCACTTCAGCTTTCATCTCTTTCATGGTTTGGGTTATTTGAAAAAAAAAAATAAAAACATTGAAGGGGAGAAAGAATTTGCTGCCAAAATGTTTTAAGACATTATTGTGAATGATCGTTTTTGCTCTTTGCTCTAGTGTCAAGGAAAATCAGAGCTGAATCTATGAGCTCATGCTGATGGTTAAATAGCGCTTCAGAGAGTGCTCTGTGTACAGGACTTACCTAGCCCTTGCTTTACTTTTCCACCTGTTCACATTCATCTTCCCTGCTTCCTGTTGGTCTACCTGTCTCACTCTGTGTCCACTGTAAGCTGATCAGGTGGGTCTTTCTGAAGGAGGAAGCATAAAATCCAGGTTCAGGACTCAAACAGAAGACACAGTGACTCGAGTGAGGAAATGTAAAGTTGGGTTAGAGGAGCTGCAAGAGTAGAAATAAAGAATGGGAGTTTCTGGACGGAAAGAAGATTCTAGAAGACAAGAGCAGTCAGAGTAGGAGGCCTAGGTGTGATGGTCACCTGCTCAAAGAAGTGCTGTTTGAGGTGAGGTAGTAGATGACTAGCTGTTACCTGCAGAGTAGAGCATGCACAGCCCAGATCCCTGGGACCCATGAGTATGTCATGTTGCATGGAAGGGACTTTGCAGATATGATCACGGGTGGAGACCTTGAAGTGGGGAGATCATCCTGGATGGTCCAGATGAAACCAATTCAATCACATCATCACTGAACACAGAGAATCCATCCCAGGCATGATCAAAGGGGGATGTGGTGGTGATGGTTGACGGCTCAGTGAAAGAAAGCCACTGAGGGCAGGAGAAGCAGGTGACCTCCAGGAGTGGGAAAGGCAGGGAGCAATGCAAAAAATTAAACCTGTATATATTTTCTAAAAAAAATGCAGTAAATGCATAGCAGGAAGACCAGGAGAGTGTAGGAAGGGAGGAGTGGAGGGAAAGAAGAAACACTGGGGACCGAAAGAGCAAATTAAATTCCACAGATGTGTGTTTATGTCAAAAAGAGCCCCACTAATAAAAGTATGAAGTATAAAAGTGTAAAGAATGTTCCCCCAAAAAACCCGAATGTGTGAAAACCCACTGCGCAGTGTACAAATCACTTTCCATCCAGGGCTAAAGAGATTTGTCTTTGAGAAGGTGTGACAAGAAACAGCTTGTTGTGCTTTTCCTGCCTCCTCCCTGCTAGACCTTGAGTCCAGAGAAATGACAAGTTTCTCTTGGGGACATAAGATAACTAAATGCCTGACTTTTCCACAAACCATAAACAATGTTCAGGGACAACGAGATACCGAAAGTGTGAAATAACAGACCCATATTTATGTTTTAGCAGAAAGAAAACCCAGTCTCTTTTAGCTAATAATCGTATCAACTAAGTGTGACAGCCTAGGGCTGTTTTTCTCCTTCCCAGACAAGGTCTTTCTTACGGTAAGATATAAATAAGGACACAAAGCTTTTTAGGCGCAGCAAGCCCACACAGACCATAAGTTTATAGTTGTCTTCCATCTGCGAGGACAATAGGCACATCTTGATGAGAAATAAAGGAAATATGAATTTTTCCCATTCCATAAGCTTAATCTTTTATTAATAAAAGAGAGGTAACTCCTCTCCATCTAAATGTAGTTCATTTTACCTAGAAAATCTGTTTGAAAATATATTTAAAATTTAGTCTGCATTTTGATTTAATTAGGAAAAACATCACTTTAACCACAATTTGTGGTGGTAATATGAGCACTAAGAATGCCTATTCCTACATAATTAAATCATTTGGAAAGTGGGAGCCTCGTGTATCGGGAGTTGGCTGAAACACAGATTCTGAGCAGCTTGCAGTTGGCTCTTCCTACGAGGTGGCTCATGCTGTTTGCCCACATTGAATCTCCTTGTCCAAGCCTGGCTAGATCCAGCCCAGATTCTGTTTGGAATCCCCTCCAATACTCTGCCCAGTGCCTTGAGCAGGCAGCAGCATTTGTTAAATAAAGGACAGATTCCACGTGCCATTTACAACAGTCCCATTTCCAGGGGAAGGGAAGTTCAGGCTCTCGCCTGTGACACACTCAAGGGCTCCAGGGACAGACTTCAAGGCCTATTCCTAAGAGTCAAAAGAGAAATGGACTTCCACTGTGTCCAGTGCCATGGCCACCACAGGTTTCCATGCTGCCCTAAATACGGAGGTCAGTGCTCCTGATGGTGTTGGGGGTCGTATGTTGACATGCGGACAGGACATCCCCTGGAGGCTGATGTACCTTTTGTCTGCCATCCCTGTTGGCTTGTGGCTTCATCCACCTTCTGTTGGGTCTCTGGTCTCCTTCCCCTGTTGGCTCTTGTGCGGCTCAGGTTGATCCATCTGCTACATGCCATGAGAACCCCCCGTCGTCTGACAGCTGCCTTGAACTCTGCCCAGGCCGTGTCTTACTCTAAATTCTTTCTTGACCATGTAGTGAAAGAGTACTCTACTCATGCTGCATTTACATTGGTATTTGTGTGGATTTTATTTTTCAAAGCAAAATGGACTTGAATTCATCTCTGAGTAAAGGTAGAATTTCTTAAAAACAAGTCCTCAGTTGCATACCGTGCCAAGCACAAATGCAAAACAAATCAACTGAGCAGTCCTAAAGGAATCGAGTTTCTTTTTTTAGTTTTATGTGTCTTGAATTTATCATCGAAGTTTGCAGTAATTTTACTGTTAGGGGAAAAGAGTGAGAGGAGAGTTCAGCTGCATGGATGTGGTAGCTGCTAATGAAGTGTTTCTACTTAAATTTTAACTTAAAAATGTATACAAATTAGACAAAATTAAGGACAGTGCCTCAGTTGCACTAGTGACATTTCAAATGCTCAAGAGCCACATGATGCTGGTGGTTACCTTACTAGAAAAATAGACATAGAATGGTCCCATCTTTATGGGAAGGATAGTTGGGCAGCATTGGGCTAGATCATAGACTTCAGAGGCTGGCTGCTTAGACAATGTCCCAGCCACCAAGCTTTGATAATTATGTGATGGAGGATAAGTTACTGAAACTCTCTATGCCTCAGGTTCCTACCTGAAAAAAAATGTGCCATTGGTAGTTGTGTGGGTTGCATGAGTTAATATGTATATTTAGATCTGTGCCAGGGACATAGTAGGGAGTCAATAAATCTAGCTTGTGTAATAACTATTATACTTAATACATAATTAATGTTATTTGGTATTACTTATAATCTTTTTTAACAGCTCCATTGATTTTTGTTCTTCCATATGGATTTATATCCATGGTATTATCACAACTACCAAGAATCTTTCCTCAAGTCATCTTCAAATGAAAGTGATACCTGTTGGTGGAATTAGTCATGTCCTGAACAAGTGAACATAGAGGCTCACATTAATAAATTATACCCAACCAATCTATCTCTGGCATAAAAAACATAATACAAATTATGATTTATAGCAATCCTATATGGATGCTTTATGCTAAACCTTTTCATAAAATATTATTAAGTCTTCACAGAAATAAACATACCAGGCAGTTATTTTCATTTACATTTAAAGGATATACAAAACAGCAGGTAGATAGTAACTGAAATTAACCAAGACTCAAATTATACAAGGTAACTGTTAATATGAGATAGTAGTCAACTGTCATGTGACAGGTGACAGAACTCAGCCAATGCCGTCTCTATGAAAGGATATAGTGACAAGAAACAAAACTCTCATGTGAAGGTCTATCATCCAGACCACAAAATGTTTTCATTGTTTTACACAGAGAAGAAAGTGTCCTCGGTTCTAGAATCCCCACCAATATTTTATGGTGGCAACTGAACCCCCAAAAAAGTAGATTCTAGGTAATACCACTTCTACTTACCAGCTTAAGACAGGGATGTGGACACAGGGCTCGTGGAGGGAAGCTAGTTAAGGGGTGATTGGCAACTCAGTGTTTCAGAGAAAGCCTTCAGGACTGGCAGCAATGACCATGGGAAGAAGGTGTCAGAGATGAAAAGAGAGATACAGGGAAAGATAAAGGAAGGGAAAGAGGAGACTGATGGTCAAGGAATGCCATGGACACACCTGGTTTTAGCTGTTATTCTTAAAAATGAATTTCTAGAATGTTAGGGTGCCTTGGTCTTGATCCTCACCACGACCTGTGAGCTAACACAGGATTTCCACTTCATAGGAAATTTAGTCCATTTTTTTCATCCGTATAATGAAATACCTGAGGCTGCTACTTATAAAGAAAAAAGGTCTAATTTCCTCACAGCTCAGCAGCTGGAAGTCCAAACAGCACAGCTCTGGCTGCATGCCCTCATGGCAGATGGCACAGCCATGTTAGGACAGGCTGGTTCATATGGAGAGGGGCAGAGCACGTGGAAGACAGGGGCAGAGCACGTGGAAGACGGGGCCAGAGAGCAGGGAGGGGCCAGTAACCACTGCCCACCAGCCTCCACTCACTAAGGGTACCCATTCTCAATGCTGTCACTGGAGACCCAGCTCCCATCATACAAACTCTTGGGGACCAACTCAACCTACATCCAGACCACACCAGTGAATGCAGATTTTCAGTCAACTAACCTGTGTATGCTCATAACCAACCAGTATGGTCAAAATCCAGCTCTCTCTTACAGTGACCGCAGAAGCAGAATCTGTCCAGTCAAAGCCAGTGGTTTCTGTCCCCAGTGGTGCTCTATTTCCCAGTTATGGAGTTGACTGGTTATGAGCAACGCTGCCTTTGGCAACCTGCAACCACGCATTCATTATCTGCTCGAAGACATTTTGACAAAACCTTCCGAGGGCCAGAACTTGGACTTGACCTCGGAGTGCATGAGGCAGACCCAGCTTCCTTGGGGATCTCACAGCACTGCAGGGCAGCAGGTGTAAATGGAGGAAAGCTGGGTGAGATGGGAGAAGACTTGGTAGGGCAACCAGCTCACCATGAGAGGAGGGGACTGCTTTTCAGGGAAGTGCCATTTCAACAGCCATGTGACTGCAGGGGACAGAGAAAATACAGTGGATTGCAGCATCTGCTTATGAGTGATTATAGACCCTCCCTGTTGGAGTCAGCTATGGTCATCTGTCAGCCAATGACAGCACATGGAGGGGACACTTCATACTGGGCCAGAAACTTCAGGAGCCGGGGTGGGGGTGGCTGGGTGCTCCCTTCCCTGTTCCTATGACCATGTCAAGCACATGGCAAGATGGACCCGTCCCAGCACCTGAGTCACTATGAGGTGACAGTCCCACTGTTGGCCATGATGGGACAGACTGGGAATGCATTTGAAGATCAAGGAGGGGTGAGAGGCTAAGAAGCTATCCCAATAATCCTGTCAGCTCAAGGCAGAGAGGTGGTGTGAGAAAGCAGAGGGTCTGCAGGAGACACGTAGAAGGTTTGCAAGTGACAGTGTGGAGGTAAGAGAAGGAGGAATTAGGATGATTAACAAGTGTCCCTTGTTTAGCAGCAACTTGTAGACCTGATCACTAGAGGCTGTGGGCAAAATGCTCATCCTGAGCCTACTCCCAATTATTTTTAATGGGAAAATTATAATGCATTACATCTGTCCCAAATCCCAGATCAACGCATTAAAATATATTCACAACACAGTGAAGCATATGTCCAGAAATGGCACCTGCCTGCCTGCCTCTGATTATTTACTACGGTGGACCACGACTTGAGCTGTGGCCACCTCTAGAGCACATGCATGACACTTCTGTTGACAAATGATTTTATTTTTGACACCTCAGAGCCTGTGTTCTGCTGGTTGATTTCAGACAGAAGATTGGTCAAGATTGAATATACATTCCAGAGACTCCACCCCCGGGATGTGCAAGCCCATGGGGGTCTGAGGTGCATTCGCAATGTTGGGACCATCACCAAGATCAGCGGCAGAATGTCTTCCTCACCCTCCATACAAGCCCCTAGCCACGAGCAGTCCCCAGGACCCCAGCCTCAGCAGCCACCATTCATTTCAGGTGTCTATGGATTTGCCCGTTCTGGACATTGTGATCCATAAATTTGGGATGGCTTTTGTACATATAGGACTTCTTTAATTTCTTTCAACAATGTTACGTAGTCTTCAGAGTATAAGCCCGGTACTTCCTTTGTTAAACTTTAAGTATTTTGTCATTCTTTATATTATTGTAAAGAGGATCATTTTCTTGCTTTCATTTTTAATTCTTCATCTTTAGTAATTAAAAATGTAGTTGATTTTTTATATGCTCTAATTAGTTATTCATGACGGTAGAATGCGTTTTGACACCGCATACATAAATGGAGTACCTTAGACTCTGTGACCTCGCAGCACGTTCTCACTAGTTGTAGAGCAGTTGGTGGAGTCCTCGAGATTGTCTATTCACAAGATCATGTAATCTACGAACAGCTTTAAGTCTGTGTCCCTTCCTTCTTCCTTCCTTCCCTCCCTCTTCTCTCCTTTCTCTCTATCCCTCCTTTTCTTCCCTCCCTCATTCCTTCCTTCCTTCCCTCCTTCTCTCTCATTTAATTGCTCGGGCTTGAATTTCCACCACAATGTTGAAGAGAAGTGTTGGAACCCCACTTTCTTGTCTTGTTCCTGAACACAGGGCAAGTTTTCAGTTCTCCACTATTAAGTATTTTGCTATCTATGGATATTGTTTTGTTTTGTGTTTTTATAATGTCTTTTTGCATATTTAGGAAGTTTTCTTTTATTCCTAGTGATTTTATCTTGGAGGAGTATTATAATTTAAAAACAAATATTTTCTTGTACCTATTGATATAATCATATGCTTTTTATTGATTCCATTAATATGATGTATTATATTAATTGATTTTCAGATACTAACCTAACTTTGTATTCCTGGGATCAATTCCAATTGGTCATGGTGTGTAGTCCATTTTGTGTGTTGCTGGATTCAATCTGATAGTACTGTGCTCAGGATTTTCACATCTGTCTTTTCTTTGAGGTACTGGTTTGTGGTCTTCTTTCATGAAGATTTTTTCTGGTCTCAGTGTCAAGGTGATACCATTGATTTTAGAATAAGGCAGTAGATGTTACTTCTACATATTTTGGAATATATTCTGAAAATTTAATTATAATGTTTATGTTTCATTGAATTCACCAATGAAGCCATCTAGACCTAAACCTTTCTTTGGAGGAAGTTGTAAATTAGCAATTAGAGCTCATTATTTATTATAGGTCAGTTTAGACTTTATAATTCTTTTTCTATATTAGCAAGAAACAGAACCCAAACATGATATGGATATAGATATAAATATATATCTTAATTATATTATTAAGTATAGGGTGAAAATATCTAATGCCTAAGAATCAACCTAATAAAATGTATATATGACTTCTTTGCAGAAAGCTATAAAACATTATTTAAAGAAATTATAGAATATAATAATATGAAAAAATATTCCTATTTGTTGATTATGAAAAAAGTAAAATTCTTCTAAGGGGATCTGTAGGCCCAGCACAACCCCAGTAAAGGTAACAATGTGATTTGTGAATGTGTTAATCAGCCAGGAAACTGGTTTGTAAATTTTAATGAGAAAGCATAGGACCAAGAATACCAAAGACGCTCTCGAAGAAAACCAGTGCACAATTCAGGAGGACCTGTTTTTACTAGTTGACAACTAAAAGTCACAATTAGAAATGTAATTTCGACTTTGTACAAAGATCGATGGCTAAATGGAACAGAATGGAGTAGAGGGAATGACCACGTGCACGTGGACAGTGATATTGGACCAAGGTTAAAGGCCGTGCATTACAGGAAGGAGAGGCCTTCAGTAAACAGTGCTGGAATAAATGAGTAAGCTGCTGCTCATCCCAATCCCAAGTCTGAAATCCAAAATGTTCTATAATCTGAAGCTTTTAGAGAAATGAAAACATACCACAAACAATGCCCTTTGATGGCTCAATGTACTCAAATTATTTCATGCACAAAATTATTTAAACTGAATGGTCTCCTGGTATACTTGACATATAAATGGATTTTGTTTTTAAATTTTGGTACCATCCCCACTATGTGCAGGCTAATATTCCAAAATTTGGAAAGAATCCAAACTTCAAAACCCTCTGGTTCCAAACATTTGTATAAGGAATACTCAACCTCTAATTCACTCTGAGGAAGACAGTCCACGTGGTGTCTGGGTGCTGGTAAGATTCTGATTCATCACTGGGAGGTCATTCAGTGGGTGTTGGCTTTGTGATCATTTATTGAGATGTAAGTCTGTGCAAAGTTATTCATAGATGCAGAACTGAACATGAAGGGGTAGAAAGAGTAACCCCTCCATTCATTCAGCAAACCCTGAGTAGACGCGATACACAGGACCTGTCCACATGCTGAATATGAAGTAACCTATAAGACAATGTTCATTTACCCATGCAGATCACAGAGTTTGTCTGTGACAGAACAGGGGACAAGGAACAGTCACGTAGTACAGTATTGATTCAAGATGGAAAAGGGGCAGAAGACAACAGCCAGGGATAAGCATATAAATATATATATATGTCAATTATATTATTAACTACAGGGTGAAAATATCTGGTATACTTGACATATAAATGGCTGCCTCAAATTCAAAGCTTGGAAATCAAAAACCCAATACTCTCTATTTACCCCTAAATTATTGTTTCTAAATGGCCTAACTCTTTGTAGGGGTGAGCAGTATTTCAATTTGAAATTTCAAAGCTGATGGACAAAAAAAAGAAGAGAGAAGCAGAAGACAGGAAGAAAGAAATATCAGATTTGTTATTTGGAATGTGGGATTTTGCTATATAACACAACCTACTTTGCAAGAGTTGAAGAATTAAGGTCATTTATTAGAAGGAATAAAATTAATCATTTTAATTTCTAGTTAATAAATTACAAATAATATTCCCCCCCAACCACAGTCATGAGATGATGCTAGTGGTTTAGAGCAAGTCTGATGTAAAACTCCACATCATCTCATTTTTCTCCCTCATCTTGACAGGGACCAGCTGAGACCTAAGCCTCCTAGCAACAGGATGAGTTGGACCCCTTCCAATTAACAGTCCTAAAGACAAACAAAAATGCTGTGAATGACACCATAAAACACAGGAGAAATAGCCCCTTGGGGTTGATCTGGAAAAAGTTGGGTTTTTTTTTTTGTTTTTTTGGATCTGATCCAAAAGCCCAGGCAGCAAAAGCAAAAACAGTCAAGTGAGATTCCATCAAGCTCAAGAGCTCCCACCCAACCAGTGACACTCCCAGAATGAAAAAGCAGAATGTGGAACAGCAGCAAGTGTTTGCAAACCAGCTACCTGATAAGGGATCAGTATTCAGAATACATAAAGAACCCAACCCAAAGGCAATCGACCCAACAAACAAACAGTCACAACAAAACATATTTAAAAACTTGATCTAAAGTGGGTTAAGGACCTAAAAAGAATTTTCTCCAAAGAATTGTGAAAATGGCAACAGAAATATGAAAAGATCCCACATTATTAAATAAGGAGATCCAAATCAAAGCCACAACTAAATGCCACCTCATACTTGTTGGGATGGTTGCTATCAAAAGGAGGAAAGTTGTGTCAGCAAAATGTAAAGAAAGGAAATCCTTGACACTCTTGGTGGGAGAGCAAATTCATCAGTCATTATGGAAAACAGTGCAGAGTTTCTTTAAGAATTAAAAATGGAGTTATCATATGGTTGAACAATCCCACTTCTACCAGCACATCCAAGGAAGTTAAGTGTATCTGTTGAAGAACTATCTACACCCTGTGTTTGCTGCAGCACTGTTCACAATGGCCAGGACATGGAACAACCTAAGTGTCCCTTGGTGTATGAATGGATAAGGGAAAACATGGGGTGTGTTTATGTTGTGTATATGCATCTATACACATATACACATATACACATGCATAGACAAGATGCTTCCCCAAGTCATGTTGATATTAGCCAATCAACAAATATTTGCATATATATGTGTGTGTATATATATACACACACACACACATATACATGCATACACATATATATTCAATGTAATATTATTTAGCCATAATAAACAAGAAAGTTCTGCCATTTGCCACAACAAGGGTAAACTTTCAGGGCGTTATTATGTGAAATAAGCCAGACTTAGAAAGCCAGACTTAGAAAGCCAGACACAGCTTGGTGTCACTTGCCTGTGGAATCTACAAGTCCAATTCCCTGAAGCAGAGAGCAGAATGGTGGCTGCCAGAGACTGGGGAGGGTGACAGGAGAGCTAGTCAAAGGGTAGGAGGGCTCATCATGTGGGATGAAAATCTTCCAACAATGTGACATCTAGCATAGTGACCATAGTTGTTAATACTCTATTGTATGTGAGAAATTTGCTGAAACAGTTGATCTCCCATGTTCTCTCCAAAAAAAAAAGAAAAGAAAAGAAAAAAGAGAACATGCGGGGATGGCGGTGTGCTAGCCCTCTCTCACAGAGCATCACATATCAGACATCATGATGCACAGCTTGTGTGTGTACAAATCTTAATTGTCAACTTCAGTTCAATGAAGCTGGGAAAACGTTTTGTGAATGTTGATTTGGAGCCAAGCACCATGTGGAGAAAAAGAGAAAGGGAATGTTGGGGCAGGGCTGAACCTGCCTTCTAACTTCTTCGCAGCCCCTGCCAACCGCAGGCTGCCCATGGCAGAACCATCAGAAGATGTCACTCCAGCACGTCCCGTGGTGTCCCCAGGTCCCTCTCCTCTGAGAACAGCTCTGGCAGAGCAAGTTCATGTGCCGTAGTTTCATGATATTTCTCACAGCTCCAGTGGCAGGTCACATCTCTTTATTGGCGCCGTAAGGTTTGTGCCTTACTTAGCTATCCCCTCCACAAGTAGGCACTATGTGTATACATATGATCCAAGGATCATCAGAAGTCCACATTTGCCTTTGCAGTATCAACGTTAGCAGCTCTTATAAAAATGCATGTGGTTGAGAATCTGCCTAGCAAGCTCAAGATGCAGGGTTTGTCCCCAGCACCACACACTCACACACGCACACACCTACCCAAGCATGCACGCACACACATGCATTTGTATTATTTGGTATAATTTGTGCACAGAAATGTGATCAGTGATAAAGATGCTGTTCCAATTAATATCTAGCTTAGTCAGGCAATGAGCAAGCATTTTAGCACTCAACACCAGCCTTGGTAGAACTGAAAACAAGGCCACTGTGTTCTGGGAGGGAAAGCGGGGAACAGTGAGAGGCAAAATGTTGTTGGCTCCAGGGAGCTGGGTGGGGTTGGCGTGGCAACACCCAGGAATACTCCAGAGAGATGTGGGGAGATCATGGGGGTGGGGAGCAAGTGGAGGGGTGACTAAACACTGGCTGGGTGTTGATCAGAAGTCCCACAGGGCTGCATCCTTTAACTTACAGGAAAGACAAACTCAATGCCCGTCCCTTAATAGAGCCGAAATAGAAAACCAAGTTTGGCACATTTAGCTTTTCAGAAAAATTCTCAGTCATCCAATTTTCTTTTCCTTCCCTCACTATTCTGTGCCTAGCTACAATAAAATAGCAAGATTTTATGTGAAAAGCAATTAACTTGATTTTAATATCCACGGGTTATAGATAGGATTTATGAGGACATAGGTAGATGTTTTTTGGAAAGAGTTGGAAATATATCTTTTAAATCTCTAAGATGTAATTCTGCACAATTAGGTCACAGCCTCTATTTTTCAGGGAATTTTTCAATTCTCCATCCCTGCTGGGCTTGTCCATCTAACGCAGGCGGCTTTGCTGGCTTGAATTCAAAATAGAGCTGGCAGAGTAGAGGTTCCTTATCTCACAGTGTCATAAGCTGGGAAATTAAAACATACACAGGATTTCTTACCTGCAATGTTTTAAGGCAACTGTCCATGTTTTTCCATTTTTCATGAAGACATTCCCAGGAAAAGGCAGATGAAAAGTATTCTGTGGCCAACTAAGACTCCCAGCCATGAAATGCTCAAGTGCAATTCAGGAACATGATTCACGTCCACTTTCTTTTTGTTCTGGTGAAAGATATTCAATACTTATCCCCTCACTGTCCTTGAGGAAGTAGCTGGGAGGAGAGGTGATTCCTACTGAGTTTTTTCTTCCTTGGGGCCATTTTCCTATGGGGCTGGCTGAAGGGAGGCGTGGACACCAAGCCACCTCACTGTGGAAACCCTATGCCTGGCAGATGCCTGCACAGATGCGCTCTGAGGTCCTCATGGGGAGCACAGGGCTCCCCTGAGTTTCCATTGCTCGTGAGTGCTGCCTTTTCCAATCTGGGAGGAGAGGAACAGCCATCAGCCTGGCTCCTGTCTTCTGGGACTCACACTCCAAAATTCCTTGGAAAAGAGTGAAGAAGTTAATATCCTGGGGTGACAGAACTTTACATCAGGCATCCCACTGAGCTCTGCGGGGCCCACTGCGACGTTTCCGTGTTGTAGGCATGGCTACCCTTACCTGGCAGGTGACGTAAACCCCCACCCCGAGGACACTGGGGTTCTCCTTTTTCCCACTGGGCTCCCTCAACCACGGCAGACTTCCAGAGTGTGTTCCTATCCCGTTTGTTTTCCCTTTTCTCAACAGTAAGAAATGTTGCTGAAGACAAGAGAAAGAGGCGTGGGGCTGTATACTCCCATGACTGTACCGCTGCTCCGCCTGCACATCCTCAGCCGGGGGCACGGCGTGTGCTCACACACATGCACATATCAGGCTCACGCACACGCACGTGCACAGGTTCACACACACATTTAGCCAAGTCAGGCCATACCTGTTCTCATCTAGGGAGGAGTGGGATGGAATCACTGCTACTGTTAGGTCAGGGGCTCCCAGGTCAGGGACACCCACAGAGCAGGATGCCTTCACGGCTGAACTCCTGTTCCCAGCGCTGCGATGCTCAAGGCACAAAACCTGGGGAGAAGAGACAGCCTCAGCCGCAGGCTCTCCTTCTTGGAAGGCTCCCTTCCATCCCCATTTCCTCTCTCGTCATAGGACCTGGGGCTGGTGGTGCTCCTGGAACCAAGGAGAGTAGAAAAACTGGCAGACACTGCGTGGAGGCAATCAAGCAAAACTGGGTGATGCCGATGAGGAGGAGGGCGAAAGTGTAACTGGCAGGGAGCGGGCACTTCAGCACAACCCAGCCACAGCCCGCTCTGCTCTGCCCACCTGGCTCCTCCCAACCAAGGGCTGTGGGGGTCTCAACTTCTAGAAAACTACAGGCTAGTTGAACTCCTTCATGTCGGCTTGACAAGGGAATCACTATGCATCAAAGAGACACTCCTATTTGGACTCCTGGAGGACCATCTGTTGGCACCTTGGAGTGTCTGCCTTTTAGTTATAGGAGTCCCGAGTGATTGGCCAAGTGGCAAATGCATTCCCTATCACAAATCACGCTGTCTTATGAAAGCACTGGAATTCCTTTTCCCATGATCGTGCAGCCTGGCACCTGTCATTATAAAAATTAATTTAATAAAAAAATAAATACCTGTAACATTTGGGAAAAAAAAGAAGCTATTCAAATAGGTTTGCATTGAAAAGCATGAGCTAAAACCTGAGGATGCAGTTCAATGACAAAGTACTTTCCCAGCATTCCTGACACTCTGGGCTTGGTCCCCGGCCCTGCATATATATGGATATAGATACAGATATGAGAAAGATTTTAACCATTTAGGCTGTTGATTAACAATGTTTATGAATTTCCTTCTGAGTTAAGATGATATCAAATGTTACACTGGTTTCTTAAAATAGCAGAAATATATGTAGTGGCTCTGAATTTAAAAAAAAAAAACTATAGATAACATTGTCTTTATCAACAAGAAAATATTAAATTGGAAAAGGGAGCCTTAGTAACTGTTCATTTCTTGAAGAAATCACAAAAATAAAAAAATGGAAAACAAATGAATGCTTCTATATAGCCCTTCCTTCCAAGGACGTGTTTCCACAAAAAGGGCCTCTGGGAGCTCTAAAGAGAAAAGTACTGTGTCTTGTCTTCTGGAGGGTGCACATACACCAGCTGACATTGTGACAGCAAACCATTCTTTTCTTTACATATTTTGTGCACTGCAAGAATTCTTTGTAAGAGATGGCTGGGTTGAGTCCTACATCATTGTATTGTTAGTAATTAAATCATAGTCAGGATATTATTTATTGGGAATTCTTCTACCTTATAGAGGTTTCTTAGATGCATCAAATAGATGTTAAAATGTTCATTCCTATGAATTGATTCATTTGCCTTTCAGACTTCCTTGTCACATGAAGCTTGATATAAATGTGTTGATGTTCTCCAAATCTAAATTACACTCTTCATATACACTGGATTTATTATAGCACATATTCTTCAATTTCACTTCCTGATGAAAAGCTGTTTACTCAGATCCATGGGAATACAGAAAGTCATTAAAGGAAAATCCTCCATGGACATATCAAGTGGATATGTGTAACATTTTCTCTAGCATCCTAATTTCTCTTACTGGAAATTTGTTACATATAAATTTAGGAATATTTTAACATAAGGCATGCCGGGCCACCAACCAGATTATTTTTCTAATCATGTTGCCAAAAAAGACATTATTCACAGTGAGAGCATTAACAATAATAATGTTCATAACAGAAACAATGGAGAAACACAAAGCAATGCCATCAGCACTTCACTTGGAATTTCACAATGTGATTGGCACTTGATAGGCAGGGTAAATTTGCAAAAATAAAAGCCTTCAAATCCTTGTAAATAATAAAAATTTTAAATATACAACTATTTGTGATTCATTGCATCTTCCCCCATTTTCTTAATAATAAGAGAAAACAAGTTTTTTTTTTCTTATAGCAATTGTCTTTTCTTAAATCGAAAAAGTATGAGCAACTGTAAAAATGAGAAGCAAGAAAAATTGAAGACTGATCAAGGGAACATTTGCTCTAATGCTCTGAGGTCACTGAGGTGGCTGAGTGGGTGAGCCCTATTTCTCTGTCCATGCAGTGGGGATGATAATGCCCTCTTCCCACCCTTGTTGGGGCAGAGTGAAGTGCAGAATTGGTGATTGCTGTTCCTGACACTTTATGGTGGGCGGAATGACGTGCTCCTAACAGCAGCCAACAACACTGGTGACATTCACGTTGTGCATTTTTTGGCATTTTTATTTTATTCTTTATAATGTTCTTTACAATTGGCATGTTTTTATAGTCATAAAAACTCCCATTTTGTAACACAGGTGCACTTGGTGGTTACTAGTATTAAAAGTTTCAAATTAACAAAGGAAATACAGACCCATGGAAGAGATCAGGACGCCCAGAAATAAACCCACACATGCAGGGACAATTGATCCCCAGCAAAGGTGCCAAGAATAAGCAGCAGGGAGAGGACAACCTACTCAACACATGGCCTGGGAAACTAGACGTGAGCTGCAAATCATCTGACATCGTGGACCAAAACCAGTTCAAAATAGATTAAGGATTTAAATGTAAGACCTACAACTTTCAGGATTCCTAGTAGAAAATACAGGGTGAAATCTTCAAGACATTGGTCTGTGTAATGATTTTTTTTACATGATAATAAAAGCACAAACAATAAAAGCAAAATTAACCAAGTGGGACTACATCAAACTAAAAATCTTCTCTATAGAAAATGATATTATACAGGTAGCCTGCAGATTGGGGAAAATATTTGTGAACCATATGTCTGATAAGGTATTAAAATACAAAATATATAAAGTACATCTACAACTACACAGCGATAATGGAAGCAAAACACTCAACAAAAAAGAATTTGAATGAATATTTCTCCAAAGACATACAATTGGCCAAACAGGTGTATGAAAGTGCATCAAAATCACCACTCACCAAAGAAATGCAAGCACTACCACAGTAATATATCACCTCACACCTCTTAGGATGGGTTTTACTAAAAGCAAATAAATACATAATTATCAGTGAGAATATGGGGAAATTGAAATCCTCATACACTACTAGTAATGATGTAAAATTGTGAAGCTATTATGGAAAATAGGTATGGAGGTTTCTGTAAAAATTAAAAACATAATTAGCATAGAGTACAGCAATCTCCCTTCCAGGTGTATATACTAAAGAGTTGAAATCAGAATATAAAAAAGATATATGCACCCCATGTTCATTGTAGCACTATTCACAATAGTCAAGACTGGAAACATCCTCAGTGTTTATTAATAGATAAATAGATAGAGAAACTTTGGTTCATACATACAATGGAATATTAGCCCTAAAAAGAAGGAAGTTCAACAGCATGGATTACCTGGGAAGACATTAGATTAAGTGAGATAAGCCAGGCACAGGACAGATACTATATGATTCTACTGTCCTGTGGTATCCAAAATAGTCAAACTCACAGAAACAGAGGGTTGAACTGTGGTTTCCAGGAGTGGGAGAAGGGAGAAATAGGGAGCTGCTTTGACAGGGGTTTGAAGTTTCAGTTATACAAGTTGAGTAAGTTCTCATAGTCTGCTGGGTAACATTATACCTGTAGTTTATGTTCATTGTACACTTCAAAAAACTGCTCAATGCACAATTGAAAAAATGCAAAGAAAAATTGCTAAGATGGTAAATCTCATGTGAAATATTCTTATAATAAACAAATAAAGCAAGCCCTTTTACTCTGTCAATCATTTGTTTTTGAGAAGCATGAAAAACACTAAAATACACTCAAACCAAAGTTTTTTTTTAATCATATAACACCTACTATATACCCAAGGTCCTTAGGTTTGTGGATTTCATATTAAAAGAGCATTTTGCTTTTCTATATATTTCAAAATTCTCTAAACATTTTGGATTTTACCATTACCAGAGACCAGAGGAAGGAAGAACAGAGTGAGTTCCTTGTGAGTTCCAGAGTTGAGAGGCTCAGGTAAGACCTTGGATGGTTGCTCAACATCCTTGTCTCTAAAACTATCATGGAAGCAGTTTCATTCCACGGATGCTTGTGATCCTGAAGGGAAATCACCCATGCAATGTGTTCTGTACACTCTCTGACACACTGTAGGGTCTAAATAAATATGGAATCCCTGCTGCTTCCTCTGAAATTAACCCCACCAGCCCCACTCTGGTCTTCCTTGCACTCTAGGCCGTGCCTTGAAGATGACGTGGAGGACTGACAGCTCCCAGGAATCCCATGGGATCTGGTTCTGTCTGTGCCAGCAAAGAAGAGCAAGTCACTGTGCTTCCCAGAGTCCAGGTAGGGAGATGCCAATGGCCCCTTTCCAGCTTCAAATCTCCCTGTGGAAAGACAAAAAAAGGCCAAGTGGAGAGGGCATGGGCACATGTTCTTCTATAATACTGAATTTGGGAGGATAAAATGGAGACTTCAAAGACAACAGGTAATCCAAACTAGCTCTCCAGTTGAAAGCCCAAGCCAGTGATGAAGAATACCTTTGCCTTTGTCCAAAGGAAAAAAATAAAATAAAATTAGTTTAAAAAACTAAAAATTAGTTTAAAAAAACAAATTTAGTTTAAAAGTATATTTGGCTTTTATTTGAAATTCTAGAATCAGGCCCACACCTCATTCTGTAAAATAGAAAGGGTATAAGTTTGATGAGCAGCTGAATAAAGCAGAAACAGGAAACAGAATATATACTGGTCATTTCAATACTTCTCAGGTTAGAACAGGGGAAAAAATCCTTACTATACCAGCTCAGATACAATGGACCCCTTCTGATAGGTTGCTGTGAATGTCCTATCTGCAGAAATTAGGGTCCTTGGCAGTTCAGTTTGATTATGTGGCACTCAGCCAAGTAGCTCCATCCTGGTTTGGTCTGGTCTGTAGGAGCCTGTGCGTGCAGGAGGTAGTTCAAACCATGGCTCCTCCTGCAAACTCTGCATGATACCTTGAGGGCCCTCTGAGTCCCACATCTAGGAAATGCTAGGTGACGAGACAGTGAGAGACAACAACTAGTGGAAACATGGGAGGCTGTCAGCATCCTAGCCACTCCAAGGTCCAAGTCTGTTACTCTGCCGTCCCAGTTTGCCTCCCAAGAGGAGCCTCTCTCAAGAGCGCAGAACTCAGGGCTGGTCGTGGATACTCCAGGGGCCATCCTCTCCATTTCCACAGCATTTGAGCTCCCCCATCTTCTCAAGGTGATAATTAATATTGAATTGTACTTTACTCCTCTTCAGTCTCAATTAAGGGGAATTGGATTGTTCTCGTCACTCGTCTCAAATTTGTGACACTGACTGGAGTGAAATTAATAATCCTTTGCCACTTATTTGAAGGCAATAATTCTTAATTTTCAAGAAAGAAAGAAAACAAATGTAGCTGTAAAAATAGTAAAAAATGGAGCCTTGTCATAATCAGGCAATATACAATTACAGGTAAAAATCAAACAGGAAAGTTATCAAGGAGTTTTTCCCATTTTGAGAAATTATTTCAGCAACATGGTTTAGAAAATGACCTTCAAACATTTGAAAATAATAACAAAAAATAACATGGATCCAATGATATTTTCAAAGTCATCAGTGGAGGTCTGAGAAGAATATCCATGAGCCAAGTCCTTGACATTGCACTGAACCTGGGTCTCTGCAGCCTGTCAAACCTCCCCTTTTACCTTCTTCCCATGGATGCCCCCTGGTCCTTTCTGCTAGTCAAATAAGCCTGGTGCTTTCCACCCCAGCACCTTCGGATGTGCTGCAACCTCTGTTTGGGATTCTTGCCCCCTCCTCACATTGGCTTATCCTGTAGACCTCACCTCTCATCTCACTTCTGCAGAGCTTTTCCTGTTGACTCCACTCAAATAGCCACAGGTGGCCCTGAAGTCTGTCATCTCCTCTTGGATATGTGCTTCATGTCTTTATCAACTGGGTAACATCTCATATTTATTTTTAATTCTATAACTATGAATATGTAGCGTTCATCATCCTGAACTATAGTTAAAGCTCTGCTAGGTCCACTTATTGGCCTCCCATATTTCAGCACCTAGAACAGCTCCCAACCAAGGCAGTACTAAGGCAACACTGTGGAATGAAGGAACAATGGAATCTTACCTTCAATGCCTACAGGACTCAGAACCAACACAGCAGTTCCAGTGTGTTCGTAGGCAAACATGATGGCATGTCTTGTAACATTCACATGATGAAATATTTAAACAAAATGAATCAGGCTGACCCCATCCTTAAATCGTGTTCTATCTTCACATACATACTTCCTGCTTGTTGACAACATGTAGGAGCTAGAGCTATTCATTGTCCAAGTTATTTTCCAGCAGAGTGACCTGGTTAGTATCATGGGAGAGACTCAAGGATTGAGAACCTGAAATCTGAAGTCTCTTTCTCTGGACAGAAACCATGGTGGGCTGGTGGGCTGCCATGAACTATCAGCAGCTTCTTGCTCTGACTCTACATCTAAAAATATTTGAGGGGACTCAAAATACCTTGTTTAAAAGAGACTGGACTATAAAGACCATGTTCCATCTCCTGATATCCTCCCCTGGTAAGTCAGAGTTGGAGCATGCCTTGTCTCCTCTCAGGGACTGTGACCTGAGAAGGCATCACTTCTAGTAGGCATAGGACAAAGGGTCAGAGCTTCAGGAGACAATATCCCAGGCCATGACTTTGGGCACTTGGGAAACAGATTACATTGTGCACTCCCTGCATTTATACCAGCTGCTTGCCCAGATTTATGGTATTAAGATGGAATTTACCTTTGAAATTACTGTCACAGATCTGTGGTGAGATTTATAATTACCAATGAAGTCAAATCATTTAAGTCTGTAATTTACGTACATGCACACTCAAATATATGCAAACAGTTTAGGCAAAATATTTTTTGCATACCAGGGACAAATTTAGATTCATTAAATATGCACTAATCTAACTATATGGCTCATTTTAGTTTCCAAAATAAATCTTGAAGTTCTCTGTAATTTCAATAGAGGCATTCTGGTTAGTGGACAGAGCTTAGTCCCTGGAGCTCTACCCTCCAGGCTTGGGTTCCAGTCTCTTTCTTCCAGATGCATGATCTCAGGCAAGTTCTTTCTCAACAAAAGAGCATTAACTGATTTTTTAAAAAATTTCCTCAGTGTTCACTATGTAACATTTTTTTAAAAATAAGAATAACAAAAGTGCTACCTAATGTTTGCTTTGAGGTTCAAATGAGCTAATATATTTGTGTAAATGTGTAGTCTGTAGCCCATGACATGTATTAGAGATGATTTTTAAGAGAGTCTATACTTCTGTGGTTCTCACATTGGGGAACACTCTCCCTGTGGGTGAGACAATGTGTCAGGGCCATCCTCAGCACCACTGGATGCACTTCAGACCTCTTCCTGGTATTTGTACATTTTTCAATGATAAGTAATAGAAAACATATTTTTTTATTTTTAAATAAAGACAGATGCATCTTACAGTAGACATTTTAAGATAAAACATGAGTTTTCAAAAACTTTCTTCCTGGATCTGACTCTGGGCTACAAGGAGATCGCTCATTCCCATTGACTGCACCCTGCACGATGCACTACTTCTCCAATCTTGATATACCACTTTGCTTTGTGGTGAATTTGCTACCTATCCCTGTGATGCCACTCCCTCCCTCCCAGTGTGGTACCTGTGGGAATCAGCCCCACTCCAAGAACCACAAAACATTTTTCTTGCTATGGGTGGCCATTCTGTGTCATCTCTCCTGCCCTGAGTGGCCATAACACTGTGTGAGCACCTCATGGTAGTTGCCAGAGGTGCATAGTAGTGTCTGTATGTGTGTTAACACTCCTGAAGTCCCTGTTGCAATGAAGCTTCTTGAGTTCAAATTCTATTCCCAGCACTTTGGTCCTCCCCTACCCCCACCACAGTGCCTAAAGCCACACTCCAGACCCAATGCCTCCTCAAAAAGAGCCCGCCACACAGGAGTTATATCTGTCCACCTTTACAACAGTGTCAGTGCAAGACCACCACTTTGAGTAGTTGTTGACCACAGTTTCATAAAAGAGCCAAGAGCAATTACTCTGATTAGTCATCGGCCACAAACCTGTAATGTTCAGGGCCTGTCTTCTTATCCTTGGGGAGCCTGTTAGCATGGCTCAGCAGCTCTAAGAGGAGCGGCTCTGTTAGGTAAGCAACACCTTTTAATGAGGAACCTATTTGCTGCAAGGCCTGATTCACAGCTCAGCATGACAGAAAGCTGAGCAGTCTTCCGGATGCCATGTTGATGGAGTTTCATATCTGGCCATGCCCCTGAAGATCCTACTGTCTTCATTTTTATTTAGCTGTTTTCTTTGGAGATAGTTGATAGAAAACAACAAAAAGAGCATTAACTGATTTTTTTTCTTAATTTCCTCAGTGTCCACTATATTCCAGGTGCTGAAGCAGACAATGAGGAGCCAGGTATGATCAAGATGGAGCAGATTCACCGTCAACAGCAAACTTCAGACAACCAATGGCAGATTTCATACATTGATATCTGTCTTGATAAAGGAACATACAGTTTGCCAGAGGAATACAGAGACAGATGCCACTGGATCTGGCTCTTGCTTGGAGGGTGGGCGAGAAATCCAGGCACAGTTTGCCAGGAACCCTCCAGGAATACTAGAAGAGAAGCAGACCCACCCTGGGTAGGGTTAAGGATGAAGACGATCCTGCTGATGTTGGGCAGGTTGGTAATGAAGGGTCATCAGGAGTGTGGCTAGGAAAGAACAATCGAGGGCTGAACATGAGCTCAGGAATTTAGGAGAGGAATCACGATAAAGATACAGATGGATGAGATACAAAGGGACGAGTGGTCATTGGAAATGGGAGTGCGTGAGGCCAGGAAGATAAGAAGCCTCTTCAGTGAACAGAATGAAAGAGACACTCTCAGGAGGTGGGAAGGAGCCCAACAGGGCTGTGGTTTGGAAGTGAGGCGTCCCCAAAAGCTCATATGTGAGACAATGCAAGAAACCTCAGGGGTGAAATGATCAAGTTATGAGAGCCTCAGCTTGGTCAGTGTGTGGACCCACTGAAAGGGATTAACTGGTAGTGACCACAGGTAGGCAGGGTGTGGATGAGGAGGTGGGTCCTTGAGGGTGTAAATTGGGGGTATATGTTTTGCCTCTGAAGAGTGGAGCTCCTTTCTCAGCTTCCTGATGTGACGGTTCCTCTGCCACACCCTTCTGCCATGACGTGCTGTGTCTCCTTGAGGTCCCAAGGAACGGAGTAGGCCTTTTATGGACTGAGATCTTTGAAATTCTGAGCCCCCAAAATAAACCCCCCTTAATTGTTCTTATCAAGCCTTTTGGTCACACAGCAAGAACACTGACTAAAACCAGCAGAAGGACAGCCTGCCATCCAGGGGTCAAGGACAAGCGATTGGCTGGAGGACTGGGTAGGATGGGGGCCACAGGCCCCTGAATCCGACTATAGGAAAGCTACAGTGACCTTGAAGACTGAAATGCCAATGAAGGGCAGGGCTGAGTCAGCAGGAAGCGGGCATGTGAGACAGAGCATGGGCAGAGGTGATGGCCATGTGGATTCAAACTGCTCTTCTCAGTAGCTCTGCTGGGGAAGGGGCCTGTCACCTCCAGGAGACTCTGGAAACAGACACACTTCAAAATGGTATTTGGACCATAAATAGATTTAAATACCAAGGGGAGACAACCAGTGGAAAGAGGATGTTGAAGATTTGTGAGGGTGAGGTAGCGGGGCACAGAGTGGAGCTCTGGAGGACTGGGGACAGGATGGGTCTCCAAGTGTGAAGAGGGTACAATGTAGGACATCAGATCCCGGGACTCTGCAGCTGAATGCAGCAGCTTGCAGAGAATAAGAATGTAGAATGGACAAGTTCACTCAGCTCAGATTTCTTATCCTGCTAATGCAGAAGAGGCCTGATAGACTCAGAATTCTAGGGTCCCCTAGAAAGCCTGGGGAGTACCTCTGATACTGTGCAAGTCATAGAGCAACCCCTCACCTTTCCCCCTGAGATTCCTCGCCAACAGTGCAATCCTGGTCACTTTGCAAACAGGATCTCACTCAAGGACATCTCTGGGCAAGTCCCTTCCAGTTCTTTTCTTCTGTTCACCCTGTTGGAGCAGACGGGGGACATCTCTGGAAGGGTGGACACTCTTGTCTGTATTTGCCTCCTTGATACAGGCAAGGGTTTCAGGACTTTTTCTTTTTAACCCAGGAGTATTCAATCACTGAGCTATATACCCAGCCTTTTTACTTTTGTTTTGGGACAGAGTCTCATTAAGTTGCTGAGGGCCTTATTAAGTTGCTGAGGCTGATCTTGAACTTGGAATCCTCCTGCCTCAGCCTCCCCAGTCTCTGGGATAACAGAATGCACTACCATGCCCAGCAGGACTTTCTTAGGTCTCAAAATATTAGCTCTTTTCTCCCCCTTAAAGCTGACCCCCTAGAAGAAGCGACTTCCTTTTCATCCCTGAAAAGTTTTCCTAAGGTAAAGCCGCTTCACTTCAAATATGCAGGCAAAGTCTTAGTCCCCTTTATTCATTATTCTCTCCGGAGAGCCCAGCTCACAGTGATTTTTGATGCCACCTAAATCATGACAACTGGAGAGCTGCAGCATTGATTGATTGCGAGGAGTGTTCCCTTCCAAGACTCCCCCCCACCCAGCTCACTAGTGTGCTCCACGGGAGCTCAGCAGCAGGACGGCAGGGGTTTCTCGGCTTCTCTTCCTCATCATGCCACGGTGTCCTCCTGTGGCTACTGGCTTTCATGGGGCTTTGGTCCTATGTGCACACCACTGCACAAGATTTTGCAGAGGGAGACCTCAACATCTATGACCAAGCTACTTCTGCCACTTGAGTGGCCACTCTGTGATGCCTAGGAAAACCTGAACTCAGTCAATCCTGGGTTATTTGGGGGCTTAATTCTTCTGGGAAGAGGGAGTGGGTTCACCACCAGTTCTTACCACCTCTTCTTTTTGTGTGTGTGTGGTGCTGAGGATTGAACCCAGGGCCTTGTGCATGCAAGACAAGCACTCTACCAACTGAGCTATATCCCCAGCCCTCTTACCACCTCTTCTAAAAGCCCACTAAGGTTCTCCATGCCTTGGAAGGCAGCAACAAATGAGCCCTGATTCTGTAGAATGGTGTGTGTCTCTCCCAAGTTAAGTGCTGCCTCACTGAACCCTCATTCTGCACCAGGATTATTCCATATCTCAACTGAAACCAATACTTTCACAAGGCATGCACTTTGGCTCCCCAACCCTCAGAAGGCCATCCCGATGGTAGCCTGACATGTGGTCCTGAGTTTGACACCCATCAATTTGTAATGGTCTTTCTAGTCTCAGGTGCAGCTTTTAACTTTACCTGCTGCTCTGGACTGCCTAAATCCTCCACTCAGATTATGTAGAAAGGTCAGCCAAGGGTCTTTGAAAGGTAATCCCACTATAGACGTGCTCCACAGGGATCCATGAGGAGCAATAGAAGAATAGTGGAGAATGTGTCCACTCTGTTGCCAGACCCAGTGACCACTAGTGCAGGCAGCACTTAGGCTGTTTAATAAGTGGCCATATGCTTTTAATGCAGAAGTATCACTTCTTCCCTGCACTTCTCTGTCATTGACAGAATTTCCAGGAGCCACTAAAGGCTTAGGTACCTTCCTCAACTAAACTTCAGTGACTAAACTTGTGTCTTCTATCTAATCATGTCACATCACCTAAGAACTTGTTCGGGATGCAGGATCTCAAGCCCTGCCCCAACCTTTTCGTCAGCAACTACATTTTAACAAGATCTTCAATAATAGCTTAAGTTTGTACAATAAACTTTACAGTAACAAAATTAATATCTACACCTGGTGATAAGCACAGCGAGTTATTGCAACCCCATTGACCACAGAACAACAGGGCAATTAAGTAATTCCCAGCCTGGGAGTCTCTCCAGAAGGAACTTCAAAATAACAAGCTCTGCTCTGCCATCCTCTGCCGGGGGGGAAGCCAGTAGAGCTCCTCTCCCCTGCCCCTGGTTCACCATCCCCTTCTCTCCATTTGCACTGTGGAGATCCTATTAAGAATCCTTTGTGGTTAAAATATCTCTGAATTTCAAATGAGAGGACCCACATTGAAGTTACCAAAATAACTCCTTTTACAGTTCCTTGAACTTCAAGTCCTGAGAATTTAAAATGAAGTTCTCTCAAAACATTTCCATATGTTTAGACAATACGATCCCACTGCATCATTTACAAACTTCACACACCTAATTAAAGTCTGAATTTACCTCATTTTCTTGGGATAAAATGACCCCAAGAGCCCCACATTCTCCAAGTGTGGTCTCAGCTAACAGATCAATATTGTCACAGTGCACAATAAAGAGACACTTCTCTGTTCCCTGAGCAGTTGAAACGACTGTTGTTGTACATATTTTAATTAGAGATTTTTTATTATTCTGTGTCCTAGGGCTTTTTGTGAAGGGGATGTGTTCTAAGTCTTGTGATAAAAATGATGACTTTTGAGGATGCCACCTTATGAAACACAGCCTAGTGCCAGACATTCTGTACCTGCATTTCTGTGTCACCGCTGATAGACAGCAAAGGCAGTAGTCAAAGCTGACGGTTAAAGATGGTGAGCAAAGGAAAGCAGCCTGCCCATGAGACTTCAGAAACATTGTCGTCACCACTGGAGCCCCATCATCGTCCTCCTGCCCCTCCCAAGACTCAAAGCAGAGCAGAGGAGGATCTAGGACATCGAGAGTTGACTGCCAACTTCTTTTCTAGTGATAACTAATTTATTCCTTTCTGTTTGATCTGGGTTATTCTTTTTTGAACTTAAAGTATCATACAATATTAAATCAAAATAAAACTTTTATTGATAATAGACAAACCCCACTCAAAGTTTCTTCACAGCAAAGGGAACAATCAAGAGCATGAAGAGAGCGCCTATAGAATGGGAGAAAATCTTTGACACCTGCACCTCAGATAGAGCATTAATCTCCAGGATATAAAAAGAACTTGGAAAGATTAACACCAAAACCACAAATAACCCACTGAATAAATGGGCAAAGGAACTGAACAGGCACTTCACAGAAGAAGAAATATGAATGGTCAACAAAAATATGAAAAAGTGTTCAACATGTCTAACAATTAGAGAAATGCAAAGGCCCCATCTCCTAACACCAAGGCATTGGGGATCAGCTCTCAACAAATGCATTTTTGAGAGGCACAAACATTGCACCATAGAAGGTGTCCACTCTTAAAGGTGGCCAATTCTTTTTTTTTTATTGGAATTACAGAAGGCTCTGGTAGAGAGGGAGTCTTCCACCTCTCAAGGTCCATATGGACTTCCATCTACTACACGCTGGCCAGTGGACAATGAATTTGCCTCTAAAGTATCCCTAGAACATGGCCAGCTAGGTTATTTTTTTTCTTACCAGCTTTCTGTTTCATTCATTAACACTGCAAATTCCATGATTCCATGGCTCGGATTCCCCTGGGCCACTGGCATTTGGTCTGCAGTCCTTCCCTCTGCTCCTCTCTCTTTCCTGGAAGGCACATTCAGTGAGCACTCCCCTCTCAGGTCAGTGCTGTCCACCTGGTACACAGCCACGCTTGCCTGCTTACAACTGAAGTCTCCTCCCATTCACTGCACAGTCCTTACACCTCTCAGCACCACTCCTATATCCTTCACACACGCATGCACACACATGCACACACACACGCGCACATGCACACACACACACACACATATACATGCACTTAAATGCTGGGAAGAAAAGATTATTGTTCATAGGAAAGTTCAAGAATGAGTGGAAAGAATACATATGTCTGAAAGTGAGTATTAGTTTTATGTGGTATCCTAGAGAAGATGAGGAAGGAAGAGATGGAAGGAAGGGTAAAGGTGTATTTTGATTTAAAATAATTAGTGTCTCTAGCCTACAGAGATGCTGAGCCACACATTGTCTTTGATCTCTGGTCCAAATCTTCATCTCTGACACTGTGGGCACTGAATCGTAGTTTCCCCCTGCACCTCTGCAATGGTAGGAGCCTGAACCATGATGTAGGACAATGGGTAGTTTTATAGCATTCAGATATTATATTCTCCACATGTATTTTGAGGATATTTCTTGTGCTGAAATATCTATTTTAAAAGTGTAACTTTCTCAAGAGCACTGTTGGCTTATCAGGGTGATTGATGCTGGATACTAAAACAAAGTCCTCAGATCTTGGATTTGAACAGTGCACGTCTATTTCTCTCACATGCATAGTCCAAAGGCACTGGCGGGCTTCCTTTCAGGAATGCAGTAACCTTCCCTGGTCCTTCCTTCTTCTGACGCCACCATCACCAACATGAGCTGACCAGGATTGTCACCAAAAGGGAAAAGGGTGAATGGAGAGTTGTACAATGGCCACATGGCCAGGTCTGCAGGGGTCTCTGTCACACCATGCTTATCCCATGACGGGACCAGGCTGCAAAGACAGCTGGAAGATACAGGCTTCCATTTCAAAGAGGAAGAGGGGTGTGAAGCAGGATTCAGCTTTTCCCTCTTTTAGCTCCCTGCCACCAAAGCTCGTTCTCTAGTGGGACACAGGAAACAGCCTGAACTTGACCTTATTTCTCAACTTGATATTATAGAAAGCTGTAACTTTAATGGAGAGCGAGTTCCCAAGTAATTCCTAAATATGTGGGCTACAACTTCAAGTTTTCCTTGTTACTGTACATGATTCTCTTTCTCTAAAGTAAAAGCATAATGTGAGTATATGTGTTTGTGTGTGTGTGTGTGTGTGCATGTGTGCACGCGTACACGCACGCATGTGCCCAGGTACCCATGTGTGCATGCTTTAGAGAACAGCACTTCCCTAGGGGAAGAATATGTACAAATACATCTTTCTTTTGAATCCCTTAGAAGTCTAAATTTACAAAGCTTGCATTTTATTTTATTTTATTTAATTTTCTGCCATTTTAGCCACATTCTCTTCACCCCACCAACTTACCCTCACAGTCCCATTCTATTTATACTCAACCATAGATGCCCTCCCACAGACAGAAGCCCTTCTTTAAGCTAATTAAAAATAATTTATACTGTAGAAAAAATGAATTATTAAAAATAAATCAAGTAGAAAATTGTCGCAGAATACATGAGAATTTAGTTTACAATAAAGGAGTCTTTTCAGATCTATGTGAAATATGGAATTATCTAATAAGTGGTGCTAGAATAATGAATTTTCTGTTTAAGTAATGGGAAAACAAGCTCTCTTCATTCCTTCAAAGTACATTCCAGATTTTAAAAAGAACTGCTTAAAAAAATTGACATCACAAAAATTCTTTAAAAAGTAATGAATCATTTTTAATATCAGAATAAAAGTCTTTTAAAAATAGCACATGAAATCCACAAATTCTCCTAAAACATTTGACATTATAAGAATGTAAAACTTCTCTATTAACAATGTATAGAAAATTGCTTGCCAATCATTCGCTATCCTTTCCTGGGATCTGATATTTCACATACCATATATAAAGAGGAGCTGGGAATTCTTTTAATACACTTTTAATAGGTTTGACAATTTAAAAGTTTGGAAAGGTCATGCCAATCAATGAGGCACATATGACACAGCCAGCAGGAAAGACCAGAGAGCACTGGTGGTCAATTGTGGTAAATGCTGATAACCACAAACCTTGAACTGCTTAACTTCATTCAAAACCAAAGAAATGCAAACCAAAAGTAATAGTGTGTGTGTGTGTGTGTGTGTGTGTGTGTAAACGGGCACCATCATCCTGGGCTCACGGGACTCTGCAGTTGTACACTCCTAGAGGTCAATTTGAAAACAGCAATCAAAATATTAAATATAAGTAAGTTTTGCCCTAGAAACCTCCTTCCAGAGGGCTATTTATTTATTTATTCATGATTTATTTTATTAGAGCATCATAATATACATAGTAACTGGGCTAATTTTGACCAAATCATACATACAAGGAGTTTTATTTCAAGCCCCTCTTTCCTCCTCTCCCACCTCCCCTGATTCTCCCTCCTCGACTTTATTAAGCTTCCTTTCTTCTACACACATGTAAAACTGAAATTCCTTTTGGTGTCCTTATGTATGAATATGACATGATTTTATTAAATTCATTCTATTTTTCATCCCCGTTCCCTTCCCCCCTCCTCCTCATTCTGCTACATCCACCTATCTCCCTATACCTATAGCTACCTGATCTGCCTATATCCATATCCGATCCCTCCCCCACTCCCTTCTTTCCCTGATCTTACTCGAGCTTCAACATATGAGAGAACATATGATTTTCTGGGTCTGCCTTATTTCATTTACCATGATTTTCTACATTTCCATTAATTTACTGGCAAATAAAATCAAATAGTGATTTTATTCTTCTTTATGGCTGAGTAAAACTCTATTGCATACACACACACACACACACATACAAATATATATGTGTATATATCCCACATTTTCTTAATCCATTCATCTATTGATGAGCATTTCGGTTGGGTCCATAATTTTGCTACTATGAATTGTGCTGCTATAAATATTGTGGTGGCTGTATCACTATAGTATGATGATTTTAGTACTTTTGGATAAATATCAAGGGGTGGAATAGCTGGGTCATATGGTGGGTCCACCACTAGACTTTTGATGAATCTCCACACTGCTTTCCAGAATGGTTGTACTAATTTGCAGTCCCACCAACAACGTACAAGTGGACCTTTCTCCCCACATCCTTGCCAGCATTCATTGTTAATTATGTTCTTGTTAATTGCCATTCTGATTGCAGTGCAATAAAATCTTGATTTGCATTTCCCTAATTGCTAGAGATGCTTAATATCTTTTCATATACTTCTTGATCATTTGTGTTATTTTTTAAAATAACCCTTAGAAATGCTGAAAGGGGGCAGGGGATAAAGCTCAAAGGGAGTACTTGCCTATTATGTGTGACATCCTGGGTTGGATCCCTAGCACCACAAAAAAATAAATAAACAAGTACGTTGTAAAGGCATTTATGTCTAAAGATGTCCCTTGCAGCATTGTTTATAATAGCAAGAAAAAGAACTTAAGAATCCATCAATAGAAGAGAGGTCATGTATGATGATGAATGCAGAGATTCAAATATTCTGCATTAGAAAAAAAAAAGAGAAAGCTTTGCAGGTGCTATAGGAAAAAACCAAAAACTATAGAAGAAAAGGAAGTACCAAAGAGCAGGATCACTGCTTTCATTATTGGTATCGAGAAGGCTGTAGTAAGTTAAATTAGGATATGTTATTGCCCTTGTTTGCTCATTACCCAGTGGACACATATATCAAGACACTACATTATACCCCATGGATTTGTATAATTACTATGTGTCAATCATAGATTAAATAAAATAAGTAGAGGGAAGAAGATCTCCTAGGAAGAGAAATTGCCTGTGTATTTCAACTTCTACATTATGTGATTCCTGATTTTGAGTATTTTTTATTTATTAAAACTATAATTATGGGCTAGGGTTGTGGCTCAGCAGTAGAGTGCTCACCTAGCATGCATGAGGCACTGGGTTGGATCCTCAATAACACATAAAAATGAAATAAAGAAATTGTGTCCACTTAAAAGTGAAAAAAAGCCGATAATTATGAAAAACACAACTGTAGTTATCTGAGTGAGATTCAGGGTGAGTTAACATTTTTATTGAGATGGATCCTCTCCCGACTTAGATATTTTAAAGGAGAGAAATTTAACAACTTCCCCCAAATTCTTTCTCATCATATTTTCTTAAAACTACAAAAAGACTGTACTCTAATCCCTTAACCACTGGGAAAGGCTCTCCCTCATAATAGCATGAAAACTTTGTGCTGGTGGCAAAACCGGCCACGGGTCCCTCTGGCGCCTGACCTTGCCCAGGTTCTTGGCACAAGGCATTGCGTTTTCCCATCAGGGGAGGAGTCTCTCTCCTCCCTGCTGCAGGCTGACTGCAGAGTGGCTTGGCGAGCAGAGCCCCCTTCACACCAGCACAAGCCTGGGCTGCAGGGGCTGCTGTAGGCTCAGTGTCCCGTCCTGCTCCTGCCATGTCGAGAACCAGTGGCCCAAGTGGCCAAGTTCACCTTTCGACTTGTCGTTGCTGGTCTTCTATGTGAAGGTGGCCTTCAAGGGCCAGGTGGAACTTGAAGGTGGACCCCCTGCCTGGGAGGGCCTTCCAGGGGCGGAAGACTTGGTCACTGAAACTCTAGCTCACCCTCCAGATCTGAGCCGCGCCCCTCTGTGGACAAACCCCTTTGGTTCCTCACTCATTTACTCTCTGTGCCTATTCTGGGATTAATTATGTCCCCTAAATTTCTCACATAGAAGTCCTTATCCTCGGGACCTCAGAATGAGACTGCATTTGGAGAAAGAATCTTTTTTAAATGTAATTAAGTTAAAATGAAGTTGTTGTTTTTTTTTTTTTTAAATAAAGAGAGATCAGGACACAGACACTAAGACCATGCAGAGATGGAGGGAGAACAAGCCACAGAAGAAAGCAGCCCTGCCGCTCCTTGCTATCAGATGGCCTCCATCTGGAGGCCACCAACCTCAGCCTCCAGGCTGTGCCCTTTCGGGCAGCCCTGGAGCTACAGGGGCTCCCTGTGCCCCTTTCTCACCCACGGTGCTCCAGGCACCTGTGGATTCTCTACTCTCATTCTCACCACCAGGAAGATGATGTCCTTCTGTTTCAGGACAGAGAAGGTACAGCCTCATCAGCTCTAAAACCAGAGCTTCCCCTCAGCCTTCAGCAGCCCTCCTCTCAGTGCCGACTCTCACGCACAAGAAGCCTGAGGTGCTCATCAGCAGGTCCCAGTGCAGCCTGGTGTCCAGTGTCTGCTAGGTGGGCATCTACCACTCTGCATTCCGCATCCCCCTGGTGCCCACGTGGTAGCCAGTGCTTGACAGGCTCACAGCAATGACTGATGACTAAAGTGGACCAAGTAGAAGCTGAGACAGCAACTCCGTTACCATTTCAAAAGTAAGAAGGTGCAGGATTCCAGGTTTTCTCTTGGCTTTAAAATAAGGCTAAGAAATGAATTTTGTGCATCAAAGATTCAGCTTAAACAACTGCGAAATCCCGCAGACCTGGGAGCTGCCTCTTCTGGTAATCTTAGCCACCTGGGATGATCCCAATGAAGGTGCAAACTGGACCTAAACTAGACCCTGAAAAATGCCGAGGTCATCAGGGAAACAGCCTCTAGACTCTCGGACAGCATTCACACCCCCTGCTGCTGTCCACCCTGCCCATCACTGGCCCAAGTCTGTCACCGGTGAGAGCAGAAGGGAGTAATGACAATGGTCAGTGCCACCAGCATCTCAGCAGGCTGTCCTCTTTGGGAAGCTGAAGACAAGGACCCAGCCGCTCCACAGGATGTGAAGCCTGGGTTATGACACTTGGGGTTCGTGAATGTTTTAGGAAAGGCAAAAATGTATGTTGACAATAGGAAGCCACCAATGAGTGAAAGCTCTCCAAGATATCACAAGGACAGGGGCACAGAAGGCTGGGTGCACCAGGGCACTAGAGGGCTCCCAGGGAGAGCGTCCTGAGCACCTTTCCCCAACACCTTTTCCACATCACACTGCTTCACCCCAGGATGCTCACTGCCATTGTTTTCTTCCCATTGCTTTCAGTAGATACACCCCAATTTTAGGCATATTCATTCACGCCCACTGTACCTGCCTTCTCTGGGGAGTCGCCTGTCATCTTGACATGTGTCACTGCCGTTTCCTATTTCCATGCAACCTGGCACCCGGCATTTAATACCTGTGTATTGTTACCCAATACTGAACACCAAGAGAAACGGAAACCACACTCTGTCTCTGCACTTTCGAACAGGACAAAAAAGATGATTATACCCTTGAAAACTGAGCATTCTCATTTCCTGGATTCCGCCATTCATGACTGTGGTGCAGATCAGGGATGGAAGGCAAACACTGGGAAATTAACATAAAAGGAGATTTCTTCCATTGTCTACAGTGTGCATGCCGTACTCTTAAGGAGAGAGTCAGAGAATGCTATTACCATATGTTCCTTCTGGCAGGCTCTAATTACTCCCCAACAGCTTCCTGTCTTTGAGGTGACATCCGGCAGAGACGCTAGTAATTCATTCTTGTTGGCTGTCTCATCCCCCGGGGGGCATGTGCCTGGGATGTGGGGGGTCTTACATGTGTCTACAGTTCTCCATAGACATGAATTGCCAAACCATGTTGTCAGCAACTAGGGTCTAGAAGCATAAGTGGGTTAAAGCATCCAGTGTGGGTGAGAAAAGGTAACAACTGTGATGATTATGATGACAGAAACACCCAAAATCAAGAAACAAAATGCAACAGCTCCACACAGAACTGAGAATTCAAACCTGAGATCACCAAATGGGAAGGACAGGTTGTGTTACACGAGGTGCAAGGGAGATTGTAGTTGATAGCATTGTGTTATACGGTTAAAAATAGGTGCAAGCGAGGATTTAGAATGTTCTCATCACAAAGAAATGATGAGCGTTTGAGATGATTGACAGCACTACTGTCCTGAGTTGATAAACACACATTTCATACAAGTATGAAACATCATAGAGAACCCATGCAGATGTTTGATCAGGGCTCCCTCAATATAATGGAGAGAGCAGGTTGGAAATAGATCCAAGGCTCTCACGATGTGCCCGTAGGCTGCAGGCTAGCAGCCACAGGTTCTCAAATTTGAAAGTGCTCCTTCATGTTCAAATCCTCTCTCAGGTCCCACTCCATGCTAATGTATTTCTCAAGTCTCTGTTTCTGCCAGCTCTTCTCAAATGGTTATTTTTTAGAGACTGTGGCCTTACTTACTTGATTTAATACTGTAAAGCAAAGCCAAAATATCAAAAAGTGAGTGTTTTCTCTTTGGCTTATACTAAAAGATTTTATTTAGTTTCCAAAGGGGATGGAAAAACTATCTAAATGATTTTTTTTTTAAATTTTTGAAAGAAAATATTTTTAAAGACTTTTTAAAAATGTTTTTATCAGTCTTTATCAACCAAATATTGAGTACAAAGGGATTTTATTGATGCTGGTAGTATTTTGGAAAATTTTGTTTTGAAGAGCTGTGTTTCTGACCAGAAGCATGGGGAGTGGTGGGGGGAACGTGCCCCTGAACCTGAGCGCAGTTGATAAGATAGATGCCGTCCACCTACACACGTCTTTACGTAGCTCTCTCTGCGTAACCTATCTGTGATAGATGTAGATACTGAACACTAAAGAGACATCTACCCAGATATCTATGTCTTCATAACCAAAACCTGACTCCAACCAGAAAGGACAGAGGGGTTGGGGAAGTTCAAGCGTCCACAGATCCTAGCCCTGTGGAGGACGGTGTCAGTTCAAGGAACAGCCACCCTGCACATGTAGCCTCATTTTAACACAGCTAATAACCTCTCCTGTAGGCTTTTCCAGATAATTTTCTCATCAGTACTCAACAAACAAGGCCAAAGGAGCTTCTTCCATGTTCCATAAAATGTTTTCCTTTCTTACTTCTGATCACAGCCCCTGCCCTGCATGCAAAGGTCTAATGCTGTAAGTTCTCTGCCTTCGGACTTTTTAAGGTTTGCATTTTTGAAACACAATCACTTCTAGGGCAGTAAGTCCCCAACAAGTATTGCATTGAAATGCCTTCCTTCATTGGGCATCTTATAAAAAGAACAAACTACGTGCACAAGATTATGAGAATCACAACACACACACACACACACACACACACACACAGAGCAAAAGCAGGAAGACTGAGTACCTTCCCCAGTGGTTCCTTGCCATCAGATGCCATGTGTATGAAATCCCATGATCATCTGTGAGGCTGTGCTTCAGAGACCATCTGGACTTGTGATTAAAGCATGAAAGTAGAAAGAGTATACCTAGGCTTCCAACTGACATTTAGGTGACTGAATGCCAACCTTCCCCACTGTCTAAAATAGAGAAAACAAAATCTGCTGCTCTTTCATTTTCTAACACATCATTTTCAGAAAGACTCTGAACTCTTAAGATCAATTCCCTTAGATTTGAAGGTAAGAAAGTGCTAACTTCAGGCTATTCAAAAAGTTGTCCCCAAAAGAATTCAAAATGCATAAAAAGCAATATATATAAAATGCCTGTTGAAACCTAGTATTGAATCTAGTAAGTTTTCCAGATTCATTCATGCCTGCATCAATACCGATGCAAATAAAATCAGTGTGCTCCAATAAGCAGCAAATGTGAGAATTATTTTCTTTCCCTTTCTACTGCCCAATCCCAACCATGGTGAGCTAGACAGTAAACCCACATTTAACTCAGGGATTTCCAGTTGGGCTGTATTATAATTAACAACTTATATGCCCATAAAATCACTGTCAATCAAGTGTAGGAACAAATGATTGGCTGAATGTAAAGAGTGGTCTTTTCATAAGTGCCGCAGTCTGGCTGGGCACAATCAGGAGCCACTTGTCAAAAGAAACTAACTTTATTTTTAGAACCACACACGCCAAACAAAACAGCCTCTCAGGAAAAACCCTCAGAGCCTCAACTGCCACCACCGGCTTTCCACAAGCCTCTCTCTCCCACACAAGCTTCTCCCCACCTCCCACAATCCTCCTGCTCTTGAGGCCGATTGGCTGGGTCACGTGGGCAGAGCCAAAAAAGTCCCCCAATGAGCAGCTCCGTGGTCTGAAAGGGCAGGGAAACAGCCCAATGAGCATCACCGCAGAGGAGCCAATCAGCTAGATGTTGCTGGGGCCGCTGTGATCCAATCATCAGCCGGCAGCTGGAAGTTTGCTGGCAGCTGGAAGTTTGCTGGGGCCCCTTCGGCTGTGGCTCTCAACACATAAGGAAAAACAAAACTGTATTTATAAATTGATTTTTTTGAAAGTTAATTAAATAAAATAAATAAAATTACACACTCCCTTCCTAATTAGAGCTATGAGTCACTCAAATATACATCTTTTGATAAGAAAAAGATTTTACAAATGATAAAATCAGCCTTTATGTTTAAGAGTACTTGGTTCATTGTTTAACTTAAGTTATCACTTCTGTGATAATTCACTTTTAGTGCCCAGGAAGAATGGAAAGTGTAAAGACAGAGCATCTTAGACCCAACGGCTATACTTCTCCTGTTCCCCTGCTCATGGCAAGCAGAGGTGATGATTCCTTTCACTTCCCTCTGTTCCCTGGGGGCTCTTTATTCTAAGTTCTAACATCCCCTAGAGTGTCACCTTTTTAATCAGTGGGATGCCTATCCATCCTGGCTTTCCATGTGGAACCTGAATCCTCTGACCCATTAAAAAGAAAGTGAAATAAAATTCTTCAATTCCAATATCTAATCATTCAGAGGAATTTTTAGTAACAGAAGCAAATTCCAATAAATAACTAAACTGCTCCATAATAAATCCATTCTGTCCAAAGGATCCCCCTGCTGAACCATGCTGGAGGTGCCGTGACCCACAGCTCCTGCCTCTCCCCCACCTTCCCATTCTTCTGGCTCACCAGGAAATTCCATGAGGAGTAAGTGTGGAGCTCAGAGCCACGTCCCCTAGTCACCTTGCCCCTAAGGCCAATGCCCACTTGGAAAGCCCACCCTGTCGCTTGCCTCCGAGGTCTTTCACTTTTTGTTTCCTATGACTCTTTGATCTCCTTTGGTTCCCATGAGCTTGAGATTAGAGCCCATGATCTCCAGTCTTCAACTCTAGATAAGTGTTCAGCCAGACCACAGGAGCCATTGCCTCACCATATGGAACGCTAAGTTAACATCGCAGCACATTCTGATGATCCTCTTCTCCATTTCACCTGGGTGGATCGTCCCTGTGGTCACTCCAGGTCTTGCTTCCTCCTGGGGACTCTTCACATGTGGAAGCAGGGCTCCAAGGTGATGCACTAACGCGTTTCTTCCTCTTGTCCTCCTGCTCTCTCTCCTGCTGTATTTGTGCTGACTTTCCCCTTGTTTATCAAGGGGAGGTGCATGTCCTTACTTCTTCCTTTGCTCCTTTCACCCAGACTCCCCTGCCTTCCCTGGGTTCTTTCTCTTTGTCCTGTGGTTGAATCTCCCTAACAGATGATGGGCCTGACCAACCCTAAAGCCTCCTCTGCTCACGGAGCTGACCTCGGCTGCAAAAGGTGGCACATCCTTACCTATGTGGAGGTGCAGTTTAAACTCACCCCACCTCCAGGGCTTTGTCCCTCAGCTCCTGGGGACAACTGCCTCGCCATTGCTCTTTCTGACACACAACTCTTACCTTCAGATTTCCCCAAATTAATCAATTCATAAATCAAATCATCCACCTAATAGTCTGTTTTCCCATCACTTGCTCCATCCCTACTCCCACCTACTCAGCCACTTATTTCAAAAGTATTTCTCAGGTGTCCACGGTGTCCTAGTGACCCTCTGTAACCTTACCAACTTCTGTAAAGGCCCCTTCTCCAAATACAGCCACATGGGAGAGGTAGGGCTTCCACGAATGGACCTGAGGAGACATGATTCAATCCATGGCAGGGATCCTAAGAATGGAGTTTTAAATTGATTTTTTCAAAAAATCATGCTTGAAGGGTGCATATTAAGTTCCACATTATCTTGCATTATATTTATAAAATGTTATTTCAATAAAAGTAACTAGTTTAATAAGTAAATCTAAGGCCATGTTTTTTAAAGGGTGATCTTTACCTGCTTTGTTCACTCCAGTTACATGAATCGTGAGTTGAGAAATCAAGAGACTTCTACTTGGCCAAAATATATTTATATATGCATGCCTTTATTTCTTGTTTGACACGTATTTATTGAGCTCCTCATCATCGTTTTAAGTACTGACGATAGAATGCAGAACAAAACACGCTGTGTTCCTTGCATATCAGGAGGTTAGTGGGTGAAGAGAAGCATATGAAGAAGGAACCCTACAGTGCCAGGCGAGAGGAATGTGGGAGGTGGGAGCAGGGCCTTGAGAGGCCTTCCTGTCGGGTGGGCCCTAAGCCCTGCTCCCACCTGAAATTACCTCCCAGTACCTGCAGGTAGAAGGTCAGGGGTCAGAGCCAAATCCACACTGACCTTTGACGACCCGGTGAAGGAGCCTCAGAGGGAGGGCCTAGGATTTGGAAGGACATCCACAAGCCACAGGAAGAAAGCATCCGCAGAGAGGAGCAAGCAGCCTACCAATCCTGCTAGGGACGGGCCTGGACATGGGACTTGGGAAGTGACAGTGGTTGGTGGTCTTGACACAAGTCTCAGAGGGGTTGTTGGGTCCGTGTCTCGTGTGAAATACACTTGAATGAGCACGAGAGCAGAGGAAGTGGGGACAGAAACAGGCCGTGTTTTGAGGAAATCTGCTCTGAAGGGCAGGAGAAAGGGGGGACAGCTGGGAGAAGAGGGGGGGCAGCTGAGGGTGATTCTGCCATATGAGGGACACTGAAGGGGAGAAAATACTGATGCAAAAACCCGGGACAAAATTAAAATGTGATTGTTCAAATGCCACAGGGAGTGACATCAGGGGCAACTTCCAGTGTGGTGGAAGGCGGGGCCGTGATTGCACAGGACGGCTGCCTTTGCCAGGCCTGGGCTCGGGACTGGACTTTGCTGGTGTCTGGAGAAGCCGTTTCTTTCCTGGGAGAAACGATGGGGTTTGGACACCGACCCAGTCCCTTGGCAGCTCCCCAGGAGGGAGGATGAAGTTCTTTGGGTGCTTCTCTCTGGAACTGGGAGCAAGGATGTCAGGGGAGGAGATCTATGGAACCTATAGCCATCTACCACGTTCTTCCGCTGGTGGCCCTGAGCAGCTTCGTGGTGCATGACAATCCACATAAACAAGTCTACAGTTCCCCCAATTATCTTGAAAACCATCAAACACACAAGCTGTGAGTACGATGTGTTGACTTCCAGGCTCTATGACGGGATTGGAGTGCAGCCATGGTGGCCTCTTCCTTGGGCTAGTCCACCACGTCAGGTCTGGGTTCTGCAGCCCTCTGGTGTCTCCCACAGCACTGTCCCATGCTGCTCTACCCTGTGCCATGTCCTCTCGCCCAGACTCTCATTATAATGTCCAGTCTTGCTCAGTCTTCTGAAAATAGATTCAGCCCCAACCGTGCTGTTCCCTGGTGATTTCTCCTCAAAACCTTGTCAGATGCCTGTCCTGGCTGGTTTCTCTCTGCACCTCGCTGGGGTATTCTTCACTTCTCATCAGTGTGTCCCCGCAGATGTCTGCGTCCTGGTCAAGAGTCAGGGCAGTCCTATTCCATGGGGTGGAATGTGGAATAGAAACGCTTACTTCTGCCTGATACCTGATCACCAAGGTAACGACTGTCTCCTGTGGTGAGGCCACCTCTGGCTGCAGGCCATTCACCAACCTGGCCCCCATGGCTGGATGGCATGGCCCTTAGAAGCAGGGTGAAGGGGACAGGGAAGTGTGGAACAAGGACTCCATGAGGGGACTTAAGCCTGAGTGATGGCACCGCCCATGCCTGGTATCCTCAGCAGGTGACCTCCCAAAGCCCAACACCCATTGTGCTCCTGTCTCATTTAGACCAAGACACCCTCTTCCCAGGTGAGCTTCCGGCACCATCACCCTCTGCACACACACAGGAACTCCTGATGGTCACGAAGATACAGGAACCGAAACTCTCCAATTTGAACCTTCATCTTGAGCAATGTTCGCAGGCAGTGTTAGAGCTTTAATCACAGCCGAGTTCTGTCACCTGCTGCTACCACGCTTCATGGTGTTTGTTATCACTCCCTGAGTAACACCTTGTGCATGTAAGCTAAGCTGCAGAGGGGCCCTTTGAAAGACAGGGCATGGCGAATTTAGGCACAAGGAGGATGGCAGAGCATGCCCCATGGAAACTCACAGAGAGAAATAGGTCACCGAAGGGGACTCTGATGGGCTTCAGTGTGCCAAGAGCAGTCTTGGCTGGGGACAGTGATGTGACAGCTGTGCTGCTCCTTCCACATCTTGGTCATCAGCAGCCACAAATGAAATTCCTGAGGACAATGCCTTCCTCTGCTGGAGGCACAAGAGGCAGAGTGCATTTCCTCCCCTGCAGCCTCTGCTGTAGATAATAGGGAGTGACCAAGCTTCCCGCTGAGACAGAGACTGGAACACACAGGACAAGTCGTGGTTCCTCCCAAGTCCCAAGTCCCGACAAAAGGAGATGATGGGATGAATGTGCAGGCGGGATTAGCAGAGCAAGTCAAGTCAGTACGCAGGGGAACATGAAGAAAGCTGGGCGATGTCCCAGAGAGAGGATGGTCAGGAGCAGGGCTGACATCCCGAGCAGGACCATCTGGAAGCTGGGGGAGAGGAACAGAGGCTCCTACCAAGCCTTTCTGGAGAGGCTAAGCCAGACAGATCCTCAGCTCAGGGCTATAGGCCCAGCCAAGGGCAAGCTGCTTTTCAGGAGAAGAAGCAAAAGTCTAGGCAGCTCTTCTCAATGAATCTTCAGAGGGGGTGAAACTGTTCCAACCATCAAGGGCCAGTTCTAGCCTTTGAATGCTTGGAGTTTGACTGAGAAACTGATTTTTTTGTTTTCATCCTGTTAATTACTTCAATCACCCCTAGCTGCTGTGGCTAGGGGACAGTGTGATGGACAGCACAGGTCTAGAAACTGTGGGTAGGTGTCCTGTGCCCTCAACTCCACCCAGAGCCAGAGCGACACTGCCAGCTTACGTTCAGCAGGAGAGAATGGCCAATTTCTCCTGGGAAAACTGACAAAAGACACATGTGGATTCTCCAGCCAAACAGAGAGGTCCCATGGAGACCTTTTGCAGCACATCCCGCTGTTAGGTAGGACAGCACCCCGTGCACAGTGATTCACAGACTTCTATTGACTCCCTGGAAAATACAAGTGTACAACAAGCACCACCAGCCCACGGGAGAAAGCCTCCTACACATAGAACAAGGCAAAGAAAATTCAAAGGAAATAAAACAACAGGGATCCAAACAAAGGCACGATAACACCGTGAGCATATAACTTAAATCACATACGCGATCTGCTCAGAAAGAGAGGGGCACTGCACCCTGAGCAGACTTGATGCCTGACGGGGAAGGAGAGCAAGAGCCCCAGGGGCAGGGGAATTAGACATTGAGGGAGAGAGCCATGCAAGAGGAGTAGATGGTGCTGCAGATGGAGATATCCCCGTGAAGGGCTGAGGTCTGCATCCTCAGAACAGATGTTGTGCACCAAGAAGCCACCCCTGTGAGAAGGACACTCCAGGCCTGCTGGGTGTCCTGGAAATTTGTGGGACTCTCATGGGCAGCTTGCCTGCCAGGCCTTGTGCGATGGCCTGGTGCAGTGGGTCGGGCAGGAGAGTCACCCAAGCCCTCTCCCCTCCTGGCTGAGAAACTGCAGCTTTTACCTGGGCTCTGCTTAGACGTGGAGCACCTGAGCCCGGGAGCCCAAGCACTGCAGAGCCCACCTGGGGGCCTCTGTGCAGTGACGGGGGATGCCCTACAGACTCCCAAGCCTCCATTCCACAGAGGGTCCTGATCTCACACCCTGCCTCAAAAACTAGACATCTGACAATGAAAGCTTTGAGCAAGCATTTATTTAGAACGAGCAGACATGAGCGAATAGTCCCATTTCTAGAACACCACAGATGTTGATCATTAGGACATGGCAAATAGCAGCAATTCCTTCATGTGTATGAGCTCATTTCCAAAAATTCCCAGGGATTCATTTGAAGAAAACTGAAGGACTCCTTCATAGCCCAATCCCAAAATCCAAGCAAGCCATGGAGCTGGCGAAGGGGACCCAGGAGAGGAGCCCACTGAGACGTGTCATCTGATGCGGGCCTAATAACCCCAGCCATGTCGGTTCAGTACTTCACAATCAATACAAAGCTTTTCTCACTGATTTTTTCCCCAGGGGTTTGCTTTTTATAAAATGTGTCCTGAGTGGAGTAAAACACATTTTAAAAGGAGAAAAATGTGACAGAACCTGCATGTTATGGAATTCAGGCTTGGGGCCAGCATCCCCAACATGGTCAATGCACTAACTATACAGAGAGGTGGCCAGAGATGGGACTTCAAGTTCCAGATCTATTATGTGCTGGCTCTCGGACCCTGGGTGAGCCACCTGAACTGTCCAAGCTTTGCTCTCCTCACTGGATACACAAAGTATTATGCTGTAGGTCCAAAGTGTTATAAAAAGGAAGGCATCCCATAAAAACGAGAGGTCAGAGTTGGAAAGGCTGTACATGCAGGCTAGCAGAATGGCTCTACGAATATTAATCGAAATTTAGCTTCTGTGGGCAAAGACAAAGCTTTGTGCTTTCTGGACATCAATACCTCCAACATGATGCCCAAAAGCATGTCCCAAACTTCTCTGGTGACAAGAATCACACAGGACTGTGCTCCATGAATGCTGATATACATTAAAACCCTAGGAGAAAGAAGAGTTTTGTTAAAATGCAGGCTCTCATTTGGTAGAACTGGGATGGGACCCACAAGTCTCTTTTTCTAGCAGCCCTCTGGCAACATCCAAGTTGCTGTGGCAAGGACCATATTTGTCACAGTCAAAGTCTGGGGACTGTAGATTCACCAAGTGCACCAAGTATTATTATTATTATCAAGGAAAAACTGGATACTAGCTTAAAATATAGCAATTGCTATGTAAGTGTTCACTGGAGGATGGATGTATGGACAGATGATGAGTAGATGGATGGATTGAAGAATGAAATTAAAGAGTAAACTAATAAATGAGATAATATAACCTTTCTGAACTTTAGTTCCTCTTCTATAAAATGGAGCAACCCTGAATTAAATGTGCTGAAGAAACCCTGAGGGCATAGGGAGGGTGAGCTGAGGGCAGTGGCCCAGGCTTGAGTCTGGCTCTGCACCTCCACGTCCCCTCCCTCACCTCTGCCCTACAGCCTCAGTCTTGTCCTTGGTTGTCCAACGATGTCCCTGCTTTGAGTTAAACTATTTAGACACTTGGGATGGGGATGAAGACACTCATCAGCCAAGAATCTCTAAAAATGTTTTCTGCTTTCAGAATATAAGTCAGATTGCAAGGAACCATGTCCAAAAGGACATGAAAATCAACCCATTAGCCACATATGTAGGTCTCACAGCTCTGCAAGGGTGGACCCAGCACCTGGGCACCTGCTCTGAAGCGGTGAGGAAGACGGGCAGCCTCCCGCCCACCTGCCCAGCAGACACACACTGACTCCTGCATGCACACAGACGAGCAGCTTGGGAACGTGGGCCAGGACCAGGATTTCTTCCCGTTTCACCACCGTACAACTTCAGGTAGGCTGCTCTCCACAGAGGGACTCAGCTGCCTAGGAAATGCAGGTGACCTGAACTTGCAGGGGTTCTGTGAGGAGAGGGGAGGGAGGGGTGAGTGCTAGGCGTGGCTCTGAAGTCAGACAGAGCTGGGTTCAAATCCCACCTCTGCCACTGGCATTCTTTATGCCTGGTCGATGAGCCCTACCAAGCTCCCATTTCTTCTGGTATAAAATGACAAGAAAGGTAATCGTGCAGACGGGGAAGCCAAGTCACTAAATGCAGGGCCTCTAAGGCTGGCGATGTGGTAAGCCACTCAGTCCTGCTGGCTGTAAAGGAAGAAACCTGCAGAAAAATCAAGTTTCATAAAGGAAAACATTTAGAATGGCAAAATCTTACCCTGAAATTCCCCTTATTCAGAAATGGTGGCGATACGATGACTGAAATTTAGTTTTGCCCCAAGTGATGCAAATTTCAGTGAGACAATAGGGAGGAAAAAGTGCTGACAGTAATTAGGGTTGATGTTTTTGGAACAATAAGATCAACATCCACACATCCAGCCTTTACCTCTGGGTCATTTCTATAATGGTCAACTTATATTAACAGGCTAATATTTGATTACTGTATCAGAACTTAAAGCATATTTCAATAATATCTGCAATACCACTTTGAAAAGCTGATAACTAAGGACACAGTTATGATTTTTCTAAAACTAATAATCAAGTAATTTGAATTATCCAGTGCAAATATCAAATTGTTAAAATATTGATGCAGGAAGCTTTCTCACTTTAGGCTTTGGAAAATAAAAATCACTTGCTTGATGTATAGAATTCAATACTTAAAAGTATTTGATTTTATAAAAATTCTCTTTTCCTCTCATTAACAAGAGAGTCCAGTATGGCCACAAGAGGCAGTTACAATTCAAGAGTGAACTTCCTCTCAGATCTGCTGGATGCCGCATCAACCATGCAGAAATGCGCTTGTGAGGGCGCAAATACAGGGCTTGTGGCCCCCAAGAGGGGCACCAACACCACAGACTCCCCTCTTGTCACCCTGCCTTTCCCATCAGTGTCTTCCCACAGGTGGGGACCCAGAGGGAGGCAGCGCTCCCAAGGCCCCTGCAGGGCCAGGTCTCCTGGTTCTGTGTCCTCTGCCCCTCCACTGCCCCTCCATCCAGGTGTGCTGGCCTCAGCCTCCGCCAACAGCCCTGGTTGGGTTCCCAGCATTTTTAAGCAACTTCATCACAGCAGGATTCTGAATTCGCTGACTTTATGGTTTAAGGTTTGGGGTATAAGCGGCCTTGATCTTTTGAGTTGTAAATAATAAATAATAATAAATGTTCATATGTCACACCTTGTGGTTCTGGAATAAATATCTGCCCATGAATTTTAGAGACTGTCATGGAATGACAGGAATGGGGACAACTTGCCCAGCTCCAGTGCTCACCTTTGTAAAGTGCCCACTTCCTGGGACAGCCAAGGTGACTCGTGCCAGCGACAGTGACAGAGAAGCAAAGGTCTGGTTAAAAGTCGGATGCTGTGTGTTGTCGGTCAACAGATGCTCCCTGGTGCCAACCAGAGATTTGCTGATGGCCTGTCCTTCTGAGCACTGTGTTTTACTTATTATATTTTAGCCATTCCAGTGTTGAAATGTCTCATCTCAGAGTGGAGAAAGAAATATCTGCTCTTGCCCCATTTACTTTTCATCACATGAACAAGTTCTTCAGAAAAATAAATTATTGTGAGTAATTGCAAAAAACGTGAGATGTATGGGCTCTTTAAAGAGAAGAAATAGAGATGTTTCAGTGTATAATAAACCCATCAGGTCCAAAGCCCATGCAATATCTGCTTCAATAATTGACTTTAAAAAAGACAAAGGAGAGGCCTGGATCATGAATTTGGCTAAACCCGAGTAAGGCAAGACCATGTGAATCAGGCAGGGAAGCCGACCTCTTTTACATTAAGTTTAAACGCAGCATTCGTGCACGCGGCATTGAGTCCACAACTGGCATGATGACAGTGGCTTTAGGTAGAAACAGGAAGAATTACACAAATCAAAGACTATGACTCTTTCTATTGTTTGCAGCTGTCTGGACCCAAACTCTCAAAGGGAAACTCCCTTTGTATTTTATTTATTTATTTATTTATTTATTTGAATTGGGTATATATGATGGGAGAATGCATTTTGATTCACTGTACAAAAATGCAGCACAACTATTCATTTCTCTGGTTGTACATGATGTAGAGTCGCACCATATGTTCAGTCATACATGTACCTAGGGTAATGATGCCCATCACATTCCACATTCTTTCCTGCCCCCATGTCCCCTCCTCTTATGCCCCCTCCCCCACCCCGCCCTCCATTTTTCTCATGCACCCCCTCCCATTATGGATCAGCATCCACTTATCAGAGAGAACATTCGGCCTTTGGGTTTTTGAGTGACTGTGAGTGATAAATTACTCTGTAATGACATTCAGCTAAGTGAAAAAATTCCATGATAACAAAAATAACAAAATATCCAGGAATTAGCTTAGCAAGAGATGTACAGGCCTTCATTGGGAAAATATAAGGAAAGTGTTTCTTAAAGGCAAATAAAGATGCCACAGCAACACAGCCTGGTGAGAGGGAGACTGGCCATAGTGAAGACTGATCACTGTGAAATTATTGAAGACCTCCTTCAAAACTGAACTAAATTGGGCTGGGGATGTGGCTCAAGCGGTAGCGTGCTCACCTTTCACGCGTGCGGCCTGGGTTCGATCCTCAGCACCACATACAAACAAAGATGTTGTGTCTGCCGAGAACTAAAAAATAATTAAATAAATATTAAAAATTCTCTCTCTCTCTCTCTCTCTCTCTCTCTCTCTCTAAAAAAACAAAAAGAAACAGAAAATCTTAAAAAAAATTGAACTAAATCCCAGCAGTGCACTTTCATAACATCACAAAGTGTACTTGAAGTTCTTTGGGGGAAATACACAAAGGTAAATAATTGAGGAGACGTTGTAAGCGTCAAGAAGACTTGCCTACTGTGTGTTAACACCAAACCCAGACCCACAGAGTGGAGCTAGTCAAATATTAAAGCAAGTTACGTATGAGTAATTGATTTCTCATAGATTGGGTTCATGTTTTATGTTTGTGATTTCTATGCCATCATGGAGTTCACAATGAAGCATAAAACATGTTTAAAATAACCCTCATTACACTTGGAGTTGCTCCACAGTTTTATGTGCATTGGGTAATTTGGCTCCTATGGCACATCAGTTTTTATTTCTCTGTTTGTTTTCTTTCCATTCATCTATCCACATCTTCCTACCTTGAAAACATCCTTCTCAAGCCACATACGAAGCTCCAGCCTCCCCTCCCCTCCTCTGCACGTGTAAAAGGAGTTGATGGTCAGGGTCTGCAAACGTTGGCTCTCTCCCCTCCTCCCATTCCAGTAGGTCTCCTCTGCCTGTCCTCAGCTACAGTATACTTACCTTGCCCTTGAAAAGGACACCAGTGATCCTGCATGACGGAATCCAGAGGTCACATCTTGGCCTCCATCTCTCCTGACCTCTCTGCAGGCTGTGGGGCTGGTTCATCCTTATCACAGCAGTGCTCTGCTTGACTTCTGTGCTCTGTGCCAACTTTATTTTATCATTCAGCATATTATATAGCTCATAACAGAATAATCATCTCCTTTCTTCATGTGTCTTCCCCAAGTTCCTGTGAGTTCTAGAGCAAATCACTTTCTCACGCTTTCCTTTTAAAGATAAAGGTATTATAACAAATTTGTGTTTGTGATATGTTTGACATAGATTTACTGTGGCATTAGGGGACAGAGGAAAATTATGCTGTCAGAACAGTTGGTGAGAGACAGCATGAAAATTACTGAAAGGGTTAACAAATAGTGCACCATGGTACAACAAGGTCTCAAGTGGGGGGCGAGAAATGTTATTTAAGTAGGTCTTCTGTTTATAGTAAAGAGAGCTTTCAAAAAATCATAGAGAATCTGAGTCAGAAGGGACATGTGTCACCTAGAGCTATTTAATGTCACCTGTTCACTTTTCAGGTCTTGGCAAGCATCATGAAGAATCCATAACTCATTTATTGACAGCATTCCTTGACCTTTGGTACGAGAAGATGTTTCTGGGACATGTGATACAAGGCTCATCATTTGGTTCTCTTTCTAGACTCTATGAAAGCTACTTCTTTTACTATGCCAGGCATTGAAATTAAGTACATATGTCAGTGTATATTAGCTGAGTCACTGCTGAGGACGAGAGTGGAGAGAAATCCTAAATCTGAGGAGACAGGATGAGTTTCCAGTTTCAGGAGTGAGTGAGTTCTCTGAGAGGTTGGGGGGCTCTTTGTACACCAAATACAGATTCAAACAGAGACTCTTTCTTTCTGTGCACTTCCAGAAAACACTCAGCAAAGAGGAGAGGGGTGCCAGAGCCCCACACCTCTGCCTAGGAATCTTCCTGAAGTCGCAGAGAACCAAGAAATGCCTTTCTAAGGAGTAAGAGCCCACCTAACGTCCAAGTCACCACTCTGAACCTACACATGCCAGTTGTTGAGATCAGCAAACATCACGCTCAGTAACTCTAAGTGGGGGACACAGCAGGGGAGAGAGGAAACCAAACCTCTGCTGCTCTCTGTCCTGCTCTGGGCTGTGCTGTGGTCTAAAGGGGCAGAGGAAGCCCTACTTCAGCTCCAGACCACGTTTTAGGGCTGTGGAAGAGTAATTCACAGATCAGACAATCAGCATGTGACGCTTGGCTTGTCATCTCACTAGAATATTTCTAAAAAGCACTGAGAAGTGTCATTAATATACAGAATTATAATAACTACAGACCCCATGACAAGCCAGTGTTGGCCAGTTCATCGCACAGCACCTATATGCCAACTAAAACCACACTAACGAAGACGAACAGGTAAGCAATTACAGGATTCATTAAAAAACTCCATGTGCCAGAACCAAGTGAATCCAAGCATTAGCCCTGCTCTTGGGGTGGTATTGGTCCATTCCTCTTTACTGTTATGAGACCTTGGTGGCATTTGATAGGAAAGATCTTGGTTCTTAAATAGTACAGCACAATGACAGCTTTGCCTGCTGTGTGACAGCCTCATACAGATGCTTTTATCAGGTGACAGCACAGCCACCTCTCAGCATGGTTGGGAAGGCCACCTGACCCCCTGCGGTGGACAGTCCCCCCACCCAGGTCTAGCTGACAGCAGGGAAGCAGAGCTACTGAGCACCGTCACTGAATTCAGCTTGAATCAATGCACACTGCCTGCATATCTCCTGTGCCCATAGTTAGATTATTAAAGAAAGAAATAAGAAGCACAATAGCAAATCCACTCTCTCTAGAACCCTTCACCCATTTACTGTGTTCCAACCGGGAGCCAGAAGAAAATGTTTGTCATCTTTTTAAAAAAACATTACCAATGAATTCATGAGGAATGAGCCTCTCTGAGAATATGCCCGGGGCAAAACTGTGCTGGGCAGTGGATCTGGGGACAGCATGGGATACACAGTTATACTGCCTGACTCGCTGAATGGGGACCAGGGACTGAGCACCTCCACTTCTTCATAACACTGGCTACTTTATACAGTTGCTATAAGAAGTCAATTCAAGAATAATTTCTTAAAAGAATGTTCAACCAATATTTGTTGTAGTAGCATTGGTGGTGATCGAGTTGAATTAGGGAAACATACATAAGCACAGGTTAAAACCTACAGTCCCAAAGTTGGAGTGCCACAAGCCCACCAAGGGGGGAGATGGGTTTTGAATGTGAGCATCAGAAAATTCTTCTTCGCTTGAATTGGGACCCATTAGTCAAAGTTCTTTGATTTTTTAAATATAGTAAACAATTTAAACTATGCACATGTACAACGTTGATAAAGCCAAAAGTTGATGCAGAACTGACTGAAGCAGATGAGACTTTGCCATTCCTAACTCACTGCTCTACACCCCAGCTGGTGTCCATTTCTCCACTCCCTGGTCAACCACACCCAACCCTGGCACAGCTTTAGCCACTACCAGTAGTGCCATCACCCACAAACTTCAGATAGTGAAATGTGCTCATTAAAGCCTCACGGAGATGAAATAAGAAACTTGTTGGTGATTCCAAAGGAAATGAAAACCGCTTTCTCGTTCTGGCTAGCAAACTACCGCTTCCTAAAAGCACCAAGGTGAATGAAAAGTCAACTGAGGTCATTAAAATGAGTCTTTCTACATTTCAGTTATTAAAAAACTCAGTCTGTGACTCTTCACCAACTGAGTAAAATTGTAAGTAGGAGAAAAATTAAAAAAAAACAACTCAATGTGACTTAAATACAAAGGATGATGAGAGATTTTCAGGTAGGTCATGAACTTGGATCAGAACTGAAGTGTCTTCATTGTTGCACTGACCATAACTTCTTTGCTTTATTGAGACATAATTGATGCACAAAACATTATACATATTTAATGTGCACATATTGATGCATCTGGACCTATGTATATGCCTATAGTACTATCATCAGGACCAAAGGCCAAACCTCTTCCTCATCTCCAAAGATTTAGGTTACTTCACACGAGACCTGTCCTCCTCTTGTTTCAAAATGCTCACCACTGTACTGTTGACCATAGACACTGTGTTGTACAACAGACCTCCAGAGCTCACTCTCCTTGCACAACAGAGACTTTCTACTCCCTGAAGAATAGTCCTTCCTTTACCCATCCCTGATCATAATTTTTCAAACACAAAATTAGGATCCACTTTCTGAATGCACTTATGAGGATAATAGCAAAAATAGTGGTTGAAAACCCTGCAGAAATGTTTGATTTATCTACAGACAATAATAGAATGCCCAATAAAATTTAATTCCACATTATTTATACTCAGTACGGTCAGACTGTAAAAGTTCTGCTAATCAGAAAGGTAGAACCTATACTAGTAAAACAAGTCAAGAGAATCCAGGATTCAACATTGTCAAGTTCTTTCTCATATTGCAAAGCAAGGAATTTTTTTTCTCAAAACAATGAGGGAGATGTCCTTGTTATGATTGGAAACCTAATTACTAAGAGAAGTATGTGATCTTAATGAAACTACCCACATTTTATTCTAAAAATATGAAGAATGTTAATCATTTCATCTTTGATGTAGGCTAGAACCATGGACTAAATTCCAAAAAAGAAAACATGTGATGTACTCATCCTGTTGGGATTTGACCAGTTGTGTGTGAAGACCCATGACAACACTCTGACTTATTACAAGAGACGTTTATCCACCTCGTACTCTGGACTAGTTAACCATGGAGAGCAGCACTGAATCATCATTAAGAGTGTTAGAGGTGGGCACAGTGGCTTTGGCTCTGACAGAGGGGAATTTCATCTTCTGAACTCTTACCAAGTTACCAACGCTCTGTGTTCACTTGTAAGGGCCCAGGGGGTTTCACATAACACAGATGGGCACAGAGGAGAAAGGTTCTGATTAATTGGGAAAGGCTTTTTTCCAGCAAGGAGAGTGAATTTTTCCATTAAAATGGGTGGAAATTCACTTCTCCAGTCCCTTCCGCTGATTGTCCTAATGGACAGAGCCTCATTAAGTGGAACTAAGACAAAACCATGCTGAGCAGAAAGGAAAAAATGACCAATTAGGAGAAAACGGGGGCTGTGAGCCGCAGAACTGCTGCTTGGGATCTACCCTGCTCCTTCATTTGGGTCAGTCTTAATGATCAGATTCCAGTTTGCGGCCTAATATCTTGATTTACCTATTTCTGAGAAGACAAATTCCACCACTGAGGAATACATTGTTTATCACAAATGTCCACAGGATTGGCACTGTGCTGATGGGGTAATAATAACCAGAATACAAATAGGAAATCTTTGATCCTTGAGCCCAGAACCATTTCCTCTGCCAGTGAGGACCTGTCCAGGATCGCACATGGCCTCTGAATTCTTGAATGACCATGCAGACGTTGCCAACGATTCCTACTTTCCATCAGGTGGGAGAGCACCGGAAATTTCCTACTGCAGTGATTTGCTTTATGAAGAGCACAGGAGGACCACATCGCCCCAGGTCCCATGGTACCCCCAATCCATTCAGCAACAAAGCCCACTCCACAGACACCCTCCCTTGGCAGTCAACAAAGCATGAAGGTGTGGGGCTCCGTGTACCCCAAGTGAAAAGGAGTGAACATCTGAACACGGCTGAGTCCAGCCCTGGTCAGCACCAGCCCCGTCCCTCAGGATGTACAACTTGGCCCGAGGAGGACTCACCCTGCCATAGTTTTCCTCTTTCCAAATCAGACACCATCTCTGGCAGAGAAATTCAGTATCTCCCCCAATTCATCAACCCAAATCAAAGAGCACGCACACGGCACAGCCATTTGAAGGGAGAACTTTGAAAGATGCGTGTGTCGCTGTGTTGGTTGGGAGCTGCGAGAGCGGATGGCAGGAAACCACACACAAGGAGAGGAGAGGAAGCGGGAGACCTTCCAGCCACTATTCAGGCCGGTGCCTGTGTGAGGAGAGAAGGGAGGCGAGGGGGAAGAACCTGGGCTGCGGGCCAGTGTGGAATACCTCACCCCGAGAGGGGGAGAACCTGAGCCGCACAGCTGCTTACTTCAGGAACCCTGCACCCGGCAGGAATGACCGCTTCGAGGCCCCACCACGCTCTGGCATTGGCTGGGAGCAGCTCCAGGGGAGGATAGTGGACCAAGGGCATGGCCAGGGGGACTGTCCGTTGGCCTAGGTGGCTCTGAGGGGAGAGGAGTGGAGCACTGTGGTGACCTCTGTCGTGAGAATCTTGGTCTTGCAGTTCAGCACTAATTTCTCGGCCTCTGGCCACGGTACCAGATGTTCTCCGGGGAAACCACAACCCCGTTCTGGTCCATCTGGCTTGGGGGACGCTGACTTAGCTTGGCCCTCTCCATGCAGGCGTGAGTGAAGGACCTGGACAATCAGCTCCTGGTCTGCCTCCACCATGGGGGTTGATGAAGGGCTGGCCGAGGGCCCAGAGGGCCCAGAGGGCTCCAGGGCTTTGGCTGGGAATTCAGGAAGCTCAGACTCCATCCTTCAGCTGAGGGAGAGAGAGCAAGGTGGATCTGCTGGTGCGAGCTTGACATCACAGGGAAGCCCAGAGGGAGAAGAGCAGACGCAGGAAACAGAGGAAGTGAAGTGAAGAGACTGTGATGGATGCATCCAGTGATGCTCAGGGGCAGGATTTACCCCGTCCCCGAGCCCTCAAATGCATCAGATCAGTGAAGGTGCAATATTATTCAACTGTCCCAAGGAATGACTTTTGCTGACTATAATTAATCTTCATGTTCAAATGTCTTCATGAGGACAAGGTGCCCCAGTTCTCACTTGTCCTTTCTTGCCAACTCCAGGGCCCAGTTTTTGCTAAGTCATTCAATTAATGAGCCAGTACGTCCCCTTTTCTGTTTAAGTTAGAATTTCTGTCACTTGCCTCCGTGAGTTTGGGTTGATAAAACTACTTTCACCAATAGTTTTGAATCATAGTCTGGTTCTTTTGTAGCAAATTGAGAATACAATTTCAGGAACTTTTTTAAAAATCTAGATTACATTTACATTATTTATGAAATCAATGCCGCAGGAAATTTACTTAGAATTGTTAATGATGTCGTCCATATCTGCTGGGGCCTAGCAATTACACCAGCTAATATAACAGAGGGTTTAATGTGCAAGGTCACTAACTAGGTCTAAAGATCCAGTAACTACTAACTGAAGAGACAGGAAGTGAACACTAAGGCATCCTATAAGACCTCTGACCCAGGAGAGGGGATGGGAAGAGACGGGGGTCCTCCAGCTTGGAGGCTTGCCACAGTGCTTTCTGGGTTCACCCGGGCAGACCCTACACATGGTGGGATTTTCTTCCTTTTTTGAGGCTGTATAGGATACCATTGAGTGTGCACGCCACATTTTCTTCATGCATTCATCTGTTGATGGACTCAGGTGACTTCAGTATCTTGGCTGCTGGGACCAATGCCACAAAGGACAAGGGAATGCAGGTATCTTTTCAGCATGCTGATTTCAATTCCCTTGGATGCAGACCTAGTAGGATTGCTGAGTCATGTGGTTCTGTTTCTAAATATTTGTGAAAACCCAATCCTATTTTCTCCAGTGGCTATTCTGATGCACACTCCAACCAACGGTGCATGAGTTCCCTTTCTATTGTTCTAATTAGTTAAACATGACAGTAGAATGCACTTTGTTACATTAAACACAGATGGAGTATAATTTCTCATTCTCCTGGTTGTACATGATGTAGAATCCCACTGGTCATATAGTGATATTCATACATAGGGTAATAATGTCTGATTCATTCCACTATCCTTCCTACCACCATACCCTTCCCCTCCCTTCACTCCTGTCTACCTAGTATAAAGTAAATCCTAGCCCCCACCCCCATTATGAATTAGTATCTGAATATCAGAGAAAACATTTGGCATTTGGTTTTTTGGGGATTGGCTTATTTCACTTAGCGTGATATTCTCTAGCTCTATCCATTTACTGGCAAATGCCTTAATTTCATTCTTCTTTAAGGCTGAGTGATAGTCCATCTTGTGTGTGTGTGTGTGTGTGTGTATCACATTGTCTTTTACCACTCATTTGATAAAGGGCACCTAGGTTGGTTCCATAGTTTAGCTATTGTGAGTTGAGCTGCTATAAAGATGGATGTGGCTGTATCACTGTAATACACTAATTTTAAGTCCCTTGGGTATAAATTGAGGAGTGGGATAGCTGAGTCAAATGGAGGTTCCTTTTATATGCATTGACCCCCAACACTCACCTTCTGTTTGATAATCACCATTCTAACAGTGGTGAGATGATATCTCATTGTGGTTATAATTTGCGTTTCTTTGACCCTCAGTGATGATGACCACTTTCTATGTATCTGTTGGTCATCTGTATGGCTTCCCTTGAGAAATGTCTATTCGAGTTCATTGCCCATTATGCTAAGTTAAATTAGCCAGGTTCGGGAAGACAAATACCAGTGACTCCACACACACGTCAGTCTAAAAACGTCAGACTCCACAAAGCGGAGCAGATGCCGAAAAGCTGAAAGCAGGAGGGTGGGCTCCGGGGCTGGGTGGAGGGAAGCTGTTGATGGAGGACTGCAACATCTCAGGCACATGGAATGGGCTTCGTTGATCTAGGCCACAGAACAGTGACTGTAATGAATCATAATGCATTTTATATTTCAAACTGCTGAAAGAATAGGTTTTAAATACGTTCACCACTAAAATAATAAGTATATGAGGTAATGGATTTGTTAACTTGATTTAATAAATCTACATTATAAACACATATCAAACCTTTACGTTTACCTCATAAATATACAATGCGTGCAATTACTATTTGTTAATTTTTAAAAACATGGAGGCTGGGGAGGAGGGGCCTTGAGAAACTGAAACTAAGACCCCAGATCAGGGTCCATCTGCAAAGCACAGAGTTTGCATGTCTAATGCAAACATAATTTAGCATCTTGGCACATGTAGATGTCATGATTTTACTCAAGTAAAAATGTGTTATTTTTGTTTGGAGTGAAGCAGAAAGGGTCTCTACATTTCACATGTTGATTCCAGTAGCAGACATATCTCATTTTGCCAAGCACCAGGACGGCGGCAGCAGGGTGGCTGCTGACCCGTGCTGGGGTCTCTGGGAAGGGTGTGGAAAAGCTAACACAGCCAGGGTTGGAAGAAAACTGTAAACTCCGTTTCACTCCTAGGAAGAATCTCCACCACCATGTGAAGAAATGGGCTGGTTAAAGGTCACAGAAATGAAACTTGCAGGAACCAGTCCCATCTTCCTCCTCCTGTCTCCCAGGCTTTCTAGAACCTTCTATTGGCAAAGGACTGTCATGGCTTCCAGTGAGCAGAACAAGTGTGGCCTTGGAACCCAGCATCAATAACTTAACACCAGAGTGTCAGCCACCCGGGGTGCACAGTGGGGCTGCCGCCATTTTCAGTATCAAGAATTGACTGCCACTAGATTAAAAAATAAAGTGGGGATAATGGTCTCCTCTTCTTCAGTAGAAGCAATGCATACTTAGTCTCTTTAACCCCTGTCAACTCAAGCAGAAGATCACGATACAGCAGATTCCTTAAATTATTGTCTTTGCATTCAGTAAAATTTTTGAAGGATAACTATACTTTAAAGTCCTACAAGAAAGAGTGCTTTAAAATTTGCTTTGTGTTTTGTGCCTCAAAAGATCCGTTTGCCATGTTTCTGGGAGACAGGCATGACACAGCATGTGGATTGTGGGTTGGTTAGCTATCTAAACTTGGTTGGTTAGATATCTAAACCTGTGTGGTTTAGATGAGTATAAATGGTTTTTTGAAGTCCACCTAATTTGGCAATTGAATTCTCACTTCTCATGGTGAATTTCAATGATGAAGGACAATGGGACGGGCTATTCAGAGTTTCAGAGCATATGTATGGTGTCCAAGCCCCTGAAGTCAGGAGACACTCTTTTGGGGACTCCAGGCCCAGGGTTTGCTAGGACATCAGCAATCTCAAGCATTTCATTTGGTGACTTCTGTTGCCCTTCATTTCAATCACAGTAGGTGTCAAACAATTATTTTCCATGGTAGTCAGGAATTTTGATCTCTAAACACTGCAATTTTGTTTCAAAGAATTTATAGGGTTATGAACTTTGCTCTAACCTCCTATGTGCTGAAGAACTGATAACACACAGCTTGTTTCCTATAATGCCAAGACCGATGGTTCAGTGCTATGGGGATTTCAAAGTTATTTGCCTCCTAGTGTTTCAAAACACTGGAGTTTTCATTCTAATTTGATTCAAGGTCAAATGTCTATCTGTTTTAAAATTGTAAGATTCCTTAGGATTTCCTGGAGGTTGAGTTGTGTTGTTCACAAATACATTCTGAAACAAGGAACACTTTTGAAAACCTTCCCCAAGCATCAGCGACAACAAGAACCTATTAAGCTCACACTCCAGACAAGACACTGGCTAAGCTCTGGGGACCCAAGGTGTGTGACTCAGTGACCACACCCAAAGACAAGACCATCCAGTTGATAACCTGAGATAAGACGATTTCATTTCAGAAGATTGTGAACTACAGAAGCTGACTGCGCTGAACAGAGGATGAGTTCCAGACAAGTTTGGCAATCGAATCTGTCTTCTGCCTTGAAAACTGCAAATCAGCTGATTTCTGAAGTTAATTTTGAGCAAGATGCAGTTCCTGTGACAATGTCATCTTGTGCCTGAAATGAGCTGAGATTATCTTAAGTCATGGATCCCAAGCTCCTTGAGGGCAGAAGCATCAGAGAAGGTGGGGATGAAGAGAGAGGGACTTTGGGAGGAGAGTAGTGTATGAAGACAACGTGTCTTTGAGCCCCTCCCCCGAGCTCCCTAGAACGTCACATCAGAAGGTCCTTGTACTTCTCCCCCTTAGAGGAGAAGCTACCCCTCATCCCATGGGTTCTGGGAATCCTTGTTTCAGTCCACTGTGGGCTTAGTACGGGGGAAAAATAAACGACCTAGGGTTAGAGAGGAAAGAAGATGAGAAAATAGTCAGCGATGAACCAAATTACCCAGGTCTACCGGCCATTCTCACACATCAGTCTTCACAGGTCCGCCTGACTCTACAACCTGCACCTGCTTACAGTACAACCTGCACCTGCCTACAGACCAGGATGTTGTCACAGAGTCTTACGGCACAATCGAGGCATCTGTGAATACCGTGTGTACACGTTGGGTCAAACTCCCCAGAGCAAATTATAACCATCAGCCTTCTCTGACGCTCAAGGGACTGTCACTCTGGAAGCTCTTTCTGGTCTGAAATCTTCCATGTAATGAATGCACATGATTCACTTGAAACTCAGAGATAGATCAGCTTATTTATTAGAGACAGTGGCAGCCAGGCACTGGGACAGCAAAGCTGTCTTACCTGACCTATATTTCCCCTTCCTTGGCATTATCACACTGGATGAACCAACTGAAGAAATAAGAGCTCTCTCCCACACAGCCCGCCACCAGCAACTTCTCAGCACAGGAGGGAGAACCTGCTCCCTCAAGGACACTCACATGACCAGAGCTAGGGATCAGAGTCCTCTCGGATCTTGCTGCATATGGTCAGTCCAGCATGTCATTTTTGCCAAAAGCCAGTGTTTAGCCCGCGGCCAGCACAGTCTTCATAAATGAAGGTTCAGCTACGTGAGAAATCCAAAGGGAGTTTGAATTAAAGAGTCAGACTCTAATTACCTTTAAACCAGCTCCAGGACGGCTTCTCCAACCTCCAGCCTCCAGCTACCTATTAGGGTAGTGGGGTTACTGAAGAGGCTAGAGAGAGAGAGAGAAAGAGAGAGAACATGCCAGGGAGTGGACTTTTATTGGGGAACAAAAAAATTCTGGGAAAAATCCCACCCAATGAAGATTAAGGGGGGGGTGGGCAGTGTCCCAAGGCCAGATGTAAAGTGTTGAGAGCCACAGCCAAAGGGGCCCCAGCAAACTTCCAGCTGCCAGCAAACTTCCAGCTGCTGGCTGATGATTGGCTCACAGCGGCCCCAGCAACATCTAGCTGATTGGCTCCTCGGCCCCAGCAACATCTAGCTGATTGGCTCCTCTGCGGTGATGCTCATTGGACTGTTTCCCTGCCCTTTCAGACCACGGAGCTGCTCACTGGGGGACTTTTTTGGCTCCGCCCACGTGACCCAGCCAATCGGCCTCAAGAGCAGGAGGATTGTGGGAGGTGGAGAGAAGCTTGTGGGGGAGAGAGAGGCTTGGGGAAAGCCGGTGGTGGCAGTTGAGGCTCTGAGGGTTTTTCCTGAGAGACTATTTTGTTTGTCGTGTGTGGTTCTAAAAATAAAGTTAGTTTCTTTTGACAAGTGGCTCCTGATTGTGCCCAGCCAGACTGCGGCATTTGGTGGCTCGCACGGGGGGCGACTGAGGGTAAGTGAACTGCTCGCCCCTGAGGGCAGGGCGAGAGGATGGGTAGCCATTTTAAGATTCTTCTTTTGTTATTTTGTTTCACTTTTGTTTTAAGTTGCCTGTCCCTGGAGATGTGTAAGATGGAAGAAAAACCGCTCACATCTGAGGAACAGATAGGGAGAAAGGACGGATGGACATTTCAGGAGGCTATTATAATGATTTTGTGTTGTTCCAATTTTGTTTCACTCAGTTTCAGTTTTGTTAGGCGTCATCTTGTTGGGTTGTATTATAGTAGAAATACGGGATCAGAAATTAGTAAAAAACAAACTGAAAGAGTGTTAAGTAAATTGTTAGAGGAAGGAGGCATCTCAGTAAAATCAAGAACAATCAGGGCATACGTTGATACAATACAAAAATGTAGCCCATGGCTTTTTAAGGAGGAGTTGTTAAATATATCACAATGGAACCATCATGGTGAAGATTTAAAAAGAATAGAAAAGAAAAGCCCAGGGACTCTGCCAGTTGGCACATTGCCATTGTGGACATTCGTATCTTGTTTGCTTAGTCCAAAGCCTTCAGTTCAGACAATGGTAGAGGAAGGAGAAGACATAATGATTCAAGTAAAAGAGAAGGTCTCTCAAGTTAGTCAGACAGAGGAAAAGATTCAAGTAAAAGAGAAGGCCTCTCAAGCTAGTCAGACAGAGAAAGAAAGTGTAAAACAGAAAAAGCCATCAGGGGGAAAGTTACAACAGGAGACTGCTACTAACACCTTTCTATCACCAGAGGGTGTAAGTGTCCAACCAACAGCACCACCTCTACAGGAGACTGCTACTAACACCTTTCTATCACCAGAGGGCGTAAGTGTCCAACTAACAGCGCCACCTCCATATGCTGGGAGGCCCCCAACCCCCGCAGTTGATAGTTGGGATCCTGAGACAAGGTCTCAAATATTAACATGCCCTGTATTTGAGGCAGAAGGGCAGCGATTTTACCAAGTTTGAAATTTCAAAACAGTGAAGCAGCTAAAAGAGGCTGTAACAACCTATGGTCCTCAAGCACCCTTCACTGTAAGCATGGTCGAATCCATTAACAACTTGAACATGACGCCAGCAGATTGGGCTAATATGTGTAAAGCTGTGCTAAATGGAGGACAATACCTGTTATGGAAGGTTGCCAATGAGGAATTTTGCAAGGAGACGGCTAGGCGAAATGCAGCAGCTGGTTATCCTCAGAGAAATCTAGATATGTTGTTAGGAAAGGGACCTTATGAGGATCAGCAGCAACAAATTGCATATGATCCTGGCGTATACGCACAAATTGTTGCAGATGCAATTAAGGCATGGAAGACTTTACAAGGACATGGAGGTTTACAAGGTCAATTATCTAAGGTAATACAAGGAGCTAATGAACCTTATGCTGAATTTGTAGATAGGCTTATTCAAACAGCTACCAGAGTTTTTGGGAATACAGAACAAGCAATGCCATTACTAAAACACCTGGCTTATGAGCAAGCGAATCGTTGGTGCAGAGATATCATTAGACCATGGAAACATGAAGATTTAAACACATATATTAAATTATGTAGAGACATTAATGAACAAGAGCAAGTCGTGGCAGCTGCAGTAAAACAGGCTTTAGATGCCAGAGACATTAATGAACAAGGGCAAATTGTGGCAGCTGCAGTAAAACAGGCTTTAGATGCCAGGCCAAGAACATGCTACAATTGTGAACAAACAGGACATTTTAAAAGGAATTGCCCCATTGGAGGAGGGTTTAACAAAACTAGGTATCAAAGGAGTAGAATACCAGGTATTTGCCCACGGTGCCGTAGAGGGAGACATTGGGCTAATGAATGCCGTTCTCAAACCACCATAGAGGGTACTCCATTATCAAAAAACGAACAAGGACCAGGTGTTTATCCACGATATCGTGGAGAAAGGCATCGGGCTCCATTGCCAAAAAACGGACAGGGGGGCCCAATGCTCCGGGGCCCAAAACCACAAATATACGGAGCACTGGAGGAACCCAGCAACCCCATCAGGGTAGTGCCCAGGACACATTGTCCATCAGATCCCTCATCAGACAAACCAGAGGGAGCGCAGGGTTGGACATCTGTGCCTCCGCCAGAGCAGTACTAACTCCAGAGATGGGAGTTCAAATCATTCCCACAGGGGTGAAAGGACCTCTTCCCAAAGGAACAGTAGGCTTATTATTGGGACGCAGCTCTTCTACTCTAAAAGGACTTATGATAAGTCCTGGGGTAATTGATCCCGATTATGAAGGTGAAATAAAAATTATAGCCAGTTCTCCAAAGGGTATATCAGTAATTTCACCAGGAGATAGAATAGCACAGTTACTAATAATACCCAGCCTACATGATAAATTTTCCAGTCGTACTGTAGAAAGAGGTTCCAAGGGATTAGGCTCCACAGGTGTAGGTTGGGCTATGCTTTCTTTAAATTTAGATTCTCGCCCCATGCTAAAACTAAATATTCAAGGACATGAATTTAATGGGCTACTGGATACAGGTGCAGACCTTAGTATCATCTCTCGTCAAGAATGGCCAAAACATTGGCCATTACAACAAGCCACTCAAACGCTTCGAGGCCTAGGAGTGGCAACTAATCCCCATAGAAGTGCAATGGTATTAGATTGGAAGGATCCTGAAGGATGTGAAGGAACTATACAGCCATATGTATTGGATCATCTTCCCGTAAATTTATGGGGACGAGATGTCCTAGATCAATTAGGTTTGACATTAACAAATAACATCAACCAAAATGCACCCACTATTATGACTAGACAAGGTTTTAGGAAAGGAAAAAGATTAGAAAAACAAGAACAAGGTATAGCAGCACCAATACAAATAGATCAAGGGAGAGACAGACATGGGTTGGATTTTCAGAAAGGGCCACTGAGACAATAAAAATTACTTGGAAATCAGAAAGACCAGTATGGGTTCCTCAGTGGCCCCTGACTAAAGTAAAGATACAAGCAGCCCATGACCTGGTCAAACAACAATTAGCAGAAGGACATATACAACCTTCTGTATCTCCCCATAATACTCCCATTTTTGTCATCAAAAAGAAATCTGGTAAATGGAGATTATTGCAAGATTTAAGAGCCATTAATAATGAGATGGTTATTATGGGACCTGCTCAATCAGGGATTCCTCAGTTGTCTGCTTTGCCAAAAACCTGGTATGTTTTAGTTATAGATATTAAAGATTGTTTTTTTTCAATTCCAATTCATCCTGAGGATAGTCCACGTTTTGCATTTACTATCCCTGCACTGAATCATGAAGGTCCTGATCAGAGATATGAATGGAAAGTACTCCCTCAAGGGATGGCTAACAGCCCAACTATGTGTCAAATTTATGTTAACAAAGTAATCCAGCCACTTAGAAATCAAAATCCTGAACTACAAATATTTCACTATATGGATGATGTATTATTAGCACACAAAGATAAAAACACATTGCTAGAATGTTATGCCACACTTACAAACTTATTAAAAAATTATAATCTAGAGATAGCAATAGATAAAGTACAATTAAATTTTCCAATTAATTATTTAGGAGTTCTATTATCCTCAACCATGGTCCGTCCACCAAAAATTCAAATACGAGTAGATCAACTCAAATCACTTAATGACTTTCAAAAGTTATTAGGAGACATAAATTGGATAAGGCCTTATTTAGGTATACCAACAGGAGAGTTGGGACCTTTATTTGATATCCTAAAAGGTCCATCAGATCCAAATTCACCCCGAATGTTAACGCCTGAAGCAAGAAAGGCATTAAAAATCATTGAAACATATATGGAAAATATGCATTTGGATAGAATTGATATAAGTTTGCCTTTATTATTTATTGTACTACCAACAAAAAATATTCCTACAGGAGTATTTTGGCAAGAAGGTCCATTATTGTGGATACATTTATCTTATTCTCCTAACACTATTCTTACTAGGTATCCTCAGGCTGTAGGACAATTAATACTCAAAGGAATAAAAGCAGCAAAGGGAGTGTTTGGAATTTCTCCCAATAAAATTATTACTCCATATACTATGAATCAAATTGATGAGTTAGCTAATGAGTTAAATACTTGGGCAATAATCATGTGCAAATCTAATGTTTCATTTGATAACCACTTACCATCTAATCCTTTATTGTCTTTTTGGTCATTGCATCCTGTAATTTTTCCAAAAATGACAAGAAAAACACCTATCATGAATGCTCCAAATATATTCACTGATGGGTCAAATAATGGTACAGCAGCAGTAGTTACCCCTGATCAAACTTTTACATTTTTAGTACCCAAACAATCAGCTCAAAAGGTAGAGCTTAATGCAGTTTTACAAGCTTTTGTGATGTTTAAAGATTCTGTATTTAATTTATTTTCTGATAGTCAGTATGTAGTTAATGCTATAGTATCTCTTGAAGATGCTGGTAGGATTTCCCCTTCTTCTACTGTTTTCTCTTTGCTTTCCACTATACAAAGTCTAATCTGGGACAGAAAAGATCCATTCTTTATAGGACATATCAGGGCACATACAGGATTGCCTGGAGCCCTTAGTTTGGGCAATGATTTAGCAGATAAAACTACACATGACATACATATTTTCTCTACACTAGAAGAAGCTATAAATTTTCATAAAAAGTTCCATGTCAATGCTAATACTTTACAAAAGCGTTTTAAAATAACTAAGGAACAAGCTAGACAAATAATAAAACAATGTCAAAATTGTATGACCTTTTTACCACAAGTTAATCTTGGAGTCAATCCTAGAGGATTGATACCTAACCATATTTGGCAGATGGACGTCACACACTTGCCAGAATTTGGAAAATTAAAATATTTGCATGTTACAGTTGATACTTCTTCTGGATTTTTTGATGGGCTCCCTTCATGCCGGAGAAAAAACTAAAGATGTTATAGCTCATTGCTTACAAAATTTTGCCACTGTGGGTGTTCCAAAACAGTTAAAAACAGATAATGCCCCTGGTTATACTTCTACCTCTTTTAAACAATTTTGCTCAACATTTGGCATTACTCATATAACAGGAATCCCATACAATCCACAGGGACAAGGCATAGTTGAAAGAGCTCATCAAACTATTAAAATGTACTTATTAAAGCAAAAAGAAGGAATTGGGAAGGGGTATATATTCCCCAAAGATAAACTTAAAATAACCCTTTTTACTCTAAACTTTTTAAATTTGGATTCATCAGGACTTAGTGCTGCAGAAAGGCATATGTGTCCAAAAAATGTACATAAGCCCAAGGTACTTTGGAAGGATATTCTAACAGGACAATGGAAAGGTCCTGACCCAGTAATTGTCTGGAGTCGGGGGTCTGTTTGTGTGTTTCCACAGGGAGAACAGCAGCCGATTTGGATTCCAGAGAGATTAACCAAGGTCCTGACCCAGTGATTGTCTGGAGTCGGGGGTCTGTTTATGTGTTTCCACAGGGAGAACAGCAGCCGATTTGGATTCCAGAAAGATTAACTAAAGCGATTTCTACAGACCAAAAAGAAGATGATTTGGCTCAAATCCATAACAACTGATATCCAAAACTCCAGTTTGGCTATTCTTACATCTGCAACAGAACCAGGATGCTTTTTTCAATATCTATTTTATTATTGCCCTTTGCCATATCATGAAGTTCTATTTTGTTTTTTGAGCTCATACAGACCTAGGTTAATGTTTTGCTGATCAGTTCTATTTTTTGACTATAGAGTTTTTAAGCATTGCAATGGAGATTTCACCTGTAAAAAGTTATAAGGCCTTTACTATAATGTTATGTGTTGTATGTTTTATATTATGTGTGCACACTTGTGTTTTGTGTTATATGTTTGAATGTACGTATGTCCATATATCATATATGATGAGCGCTCATGATAAAATGGATCCAAATATTTTTTTTTCACGTGATTTATATGGTTTAATTTAAATTGGGTAAACAACTGTTGAGGATTGTTTTAATATGTAAACAAAAAAGAAAGTTAACAGATCTGTTTGTTTACTTTTACCTTTCCTTTTCATTATATTTAATAATTCTCTTAAAGATAATGTAAATTGTTAAGAAAATTGTTTTCTTTTAGTGCCTTCTGTAATGTTACATAATTTTTTCTTTAGCCATTATTGCCAGAATTCCTATCTTCATCCCAGTGCCGGTGAAGACAATGTAAATTGTTAAGAAAATTGTTTTCTTTTAGTGCCTTCTGTAATGTTACATAATTTTTTCTTTAGCCATTATTGCCAGAATTCCTATCTTCATCCCAGTGCTAGTGAAGTCAAAGATAAAACCAATCTACAGCTTCTACAATAGCCATCACTGAACTGCTTGCAGAACTTGCCTGGACACATTGTGAGCTCCCCTGTATGCATTGTGAACTATCTGTTGGTACAGCGAATTGTGGTAGTGCTGGAGTATTTTTGCTGATGGTGTCACCGGTGGTACAATTTAGGAGCCCTCAATTGGCTTAATGTCATGGCATTTTGCATCCTCCTCTACTAGTGATGTTCTAAAATTTGGGGGCCAACAGAGGTGAGGCAAAGAACCTCACCCCCCCACAGGTGCAAAGGCCTATCCACAACTATGGCTGTATGCTGGACCGGTAGTCAGTGACGGGTATGATCCAATTGCAGTGGTACCAACCTAAGACAGGAGGCTGACGCCTAGAGGTCAGTTCATCCGATGACGGGTAAGGACCATATGTTGAATTGGACTGCCTAACAGGCACGGTCCCTAAGCCACATGCTTGTTGTTTAAACAGAGAGGGGGAGATGTTGAGAGCCACAGCCAAAGGGGCCCCAGCAAACTTCCAGCTGCCAGCAAACTTCCAGCTGCTGGCTGATGATTGGCTCACAGCGGCCCCAGCAACATCTAGCTGATTGGCTCCTCGGCCCCAGCAACATCTAGCTGATTGGCTCCTCTGCGGTGATGTTCATTGGACTGTTTCCCTGCCCTTTCAGACCACGGAGCTGCTCATTGGGGGACTTTTTTGGCTCCGCCCACGTGACCCAGCCAATCGGCCTCAAGAGCACGAGGATTGTGGGAGGTGGAGAGAAGCTTGTGGGGGAGAGAGAGGCTTGGGGAAAGCCGGTGGTGGCAGTTGAGGCTCTGAGGGTTTTTCCTGAGAGACTATTTTGTTTGTCGTGTGTGGTTCTAAAAATAAAGTTAGTTTCCTTTGACAAGTGGCTCCTGATTGTGCCCAGCCAGACTGCGGCAGTAAATATTGGGTGTTCAGGGGCAGTGGCCAGACACGCCTCCACACGGACAAGCCCTCGGACCTGAGAAGGGTGGGGAAAGCTCTGGACACAAGGATGTGTCTAAGCGCCTCTCGCCCAGCCAAGGAGGTAATCAAGTCACGTGCGAGGGTGGCCACCCACACCAGTGTCCACAAGCCTCCCCTCTAACCTCCTCAGAAAGGAATTGCCCAGAGCCACCATTAAAAGCGTGATGTGAAGAGAAGAGCTGGCGAACGCAAGTCACTAAGAGCTCATGGACCAGGACTGTTTGCTCAGCCCCCTTGGACACTTTTGCCATGAGAGGCACCCTTCAGGGGCAACATGGGGACAGAAGTTGGGATGTTCCCATTTCTGCATTTTGTTGGCCCAGGCTGTGTATATTCTGGCCCTCTCAGTTGTTAGGGTCTATAAACAAGTCTGGATGGCGCCTGGCATTTTGCCAGAGGGAGTGGTTTGCGAAGTAACGCGAGCGAGCCATTAAGTGTGGAGATTCCTTATTGGTTGACTGCTGGATCTAGTTTATGTTAATTAGATAAGCTGTGTGGAATGTATATTGCTGCAGTCCGGCTGGGCACACAATCACGAGCCACCACACAGCTTGTAGATTCAAACAGCAACTCTTTATTCCCGAACTCACACCAGCCGTCTACAATCACGTTCTGGGGAAATCCACGTTCTCTGCCCAAATCCACCCCCACTGGGCTTCTGTCTCCCAAAAAATACTGTCTGAATCCCGTGAGAACTCAAGGGAAACTCAGGCAGCAGGATACGCCCTATTCCCAGCAGGAATAACCTTAAACCGGGAACGCCCTAAACCCGGATTATCCTAAACCGGGAACACCCTAAACCCGGATCCGCCCTGGTCCTTGAGCAAGGTCACCTTAGATGCAATGTCACTGCAAAATGTCCTATTTCCACGAGTCCTTCCACTAAGCAACATGGGGTACGCTGGCAAGGAAATTGTCATACCTACTTGGCTAATGGCTCCCAGCAGTATATATACCCCTCCGGTCCTACAATAAACGGCTCCCACTCCTGCTGTATCAATCTACACACAAGGTGCTCGTCACCCCCCGGTTATTTTGCTGCAGCTGGACTGAGGCACTCAGTCATTATCGATGCAAAGTTGGAGAGTTTCCCTACTGATAATGATATGAAATAATTTAAATTAATGCACAGGCACTCATGTTTTACAAAAATGTGTTCACATTCAACTTCCACAAGCATCATACAACATTATTACTTCCAAAGTGACCCAACGTGGGAACTCTCTTTTGGCAAAGAAAAAAAAAAAAAAGAGGAAACACTGAAAACCTGAAACAATTAGATTACCAGAGTGGGCCAAGAAAGCCAAGTTGTTGGTGTGAGGTACCTGCTGTGAAAACGTCCAGCATTCCCTTGGCTGTGTCCAGCGGGTGATGGCTCGGTGCACCATGACGCCCCGGGGCCTTGGGACACAGATACACAGCAGCCTTGTGCCCCGAGCAGGCATCCTGCTCTGCTTCCCGGATAACACAGTTCAATCATCTGGGCCAGGTTACAAGGCTCAGGTGGCTCCCCAACAACAGTGGCCCTGACAACTTGACCTTATAACAAGGAGTAGTGATCTTATGACAGGTGTCATCCTCTTTTGAACTGCAAAGATAATCATAGAATTGATTAGTAGCCACGAGAAGCAGCCAGGTGACAAGACACCTCATGCTCAATTCTAAATATTGCCAGAATACACTGCCAACACGCAGACTTAAATGCACTCAGATACTCAAGAACAGAGGTTCACCCATGGTACCCAAGGCCTGGACCAGCCACCTCTCTGATGCAGAAAATACCTAAGGGATCTCATTCAGCTGGTGGAGTGGGAAGGTGGGTGAAGATACCAAGGTGTGCTCCTATCTGGCCAACCAAGTATAATTTTGGCAGTGAATTGCAATAGCAGATAGAAGTCCAAGCAAGCTGTCAGCAGAGAGGGTCATTTTGATGTGGACAGTGGCCAGCAGAGAGCCAGGATGAGGGCTGCCGCTGGGAAACCGCCAGACACAGAGCATCAGCAGAACATCAGCTCTGAGCAGTATGCAAGACTTGGCAGGCTCCTCTGGAAACAGGAGCTGGACTACAGTCTCCAGAAGGGGGAACAGCCTTAAAAAGATGGGCTTCATCCCACATGGGAGTCAGAGTGCTAGATCAGTTAGTGTAACAGACATGGCCCTGGCCTGGGCAGCAGTGGCTAATGATGAACCATGGGGGTAAAGAGGCTTAGAACCAGACCTCTGGGCTAGGTGACCAGTCCAGATACAAATGTCTATGTGGCTGACAGTGAACACCACCCAAACCTGTGACATTCCCCTCCCATGGTAAATAAGCATCACTGAGAGATGGCTTTCTGGCCAGGGACCCTGTCCATCAGGCCAGAGTGTATCTGAAAGGAGCCATGTGAATGGAAAGCAAGGAAAGGTGTGTGTGTGCCTTCCTGTTCAAGGGGAAAAGCTGCACGCCAATCACCCCCCCCACCCCCGTCAGCTGGAAGTAGAGAGCTGTAGATTGACAGAGTCTAGGACCCTGAACTCTTGCAGAGGAAAGCTGCCACCAGACCAGGAACAATGGACCAGGGAGAAAGGAATAATCACTTGGGCACGGAAAGCTCCTTAAATGTGGGGTTTGTTTGTTATAGCAGCTGGTTTTTCCTAACTAATAGATCCATGATAAGACCAGACAGAGTGGTGACCCCTGGATCACAGATCGCAACCCGTTAGCTGCCTCTTCTTCTGTCAACCACAACAGAATATGAGGTTGAAGACTTCATGGGTTCCATTCTTCTGATGCACCAAGGGCCCTTTCCTATCTCCGCCCTCCTTCTAGTGGCTACAGATGTGAGTCAGCCACTTTGCACCCAGGAAAGCCTGCTTGAAGCCAGGTCTGAGGGCTCTCAGGGACTCCCATCCAAGGCCACCATGCTGTGGTGCTCTCGGCACCAACTCTGCATTTTGACACTCTGTTGTCAGACTGCAAGCCTGAATCTCATTCTCTTTTATCTGGGTCATTTTTAAGTCCTACACCCCTGTTGTGATCTCCTCCCATGCCTGCATGGGATTCTGTACACCAACTGGCAGCCTGGTTAACCCCAAACCAATCTTCCCGTCCCCTGGGGCTAACAGAGTTATGTAGCAAGGTAGATAGAACTCACCTTTCAAGTCACACAATCTTGGGTCTGAGTTATAGCCATTTGCCCCTTAGGGACCATACCAAGTTTCTAGTGCAATTGCATATCAACCTTTTCATATGAAAAACAGAAATATCATCATCCCTTGATGTGGAGGTTATGTCTGTGGATAGTGCACACGTGAAGAAATGCTCAGTGGCGGCACACGTCAGGCACTCTCCAAACTCCATGGCAGGTGCTTTCTCCTCGTCTGCTATCTCATCCCCCCAAATGAGGCTCTAGAAGTTATCTTATCTTGTGTCTGATTAGAAATGAAAGTGCTCAGAGCTCATTAAAGCCACACATCTGACCAACAGAAGGTCCTCAAACTGGAGCCCCACATCCACTTCGGGTGCAGCGCTCCCTCCCGGGTACTCTCTCTGTCCTTGAACTTGACTTCTAATTAGACCACTCCAATCTTTTGGTTTTATAGAAAGCCACAGGCTTATAGAAAGATCTCTTAACTTGGAGCTGATAAATCTGATTCTGCCACTCTACTGTGTGTGTATGACCTGGCACAAGTTTCTTGGCACTTCAGTTTCTTCCCAAGAAAAGTGAGTAAGTCAGATGGACTGTGAAGAAAATGGCCTCCCAAGTGTAAGTCTGCATGACTGTGAGCTGTTCTGTTCAACTATCCTGCCTTGTTTCCTCTTCAAGTTTGACCAAACCGCAGCCATCTGTGAACTAAACTTGATGTTTTCCTAATGTTGTCTGCAAGCCCTGGCAAAACCATTGCACTTCCCCTTTGCTGAAGCCATTCAATGTGAGGATGAAGCCTGTTCTCATTCCCCTCTGTGCCTGTGGCCCTGTTGTAGGTAACAAGTTTTGCCATCTGCTCTGGTTATCTACAGCATAACAACTCACTCAAAGCTTAGTAGCTCTGTTGGCCAAGCTGTATTTATCCGATGACCTCAGTGTCTGGGGGTTGAGATGCTTACTCATCTGGTTGTCACCAGAGAGGAACCTCAGGTCCTATCAATGTAGCTTCTCCATAGAACTTCTTGGGCTTCCAGAGTATAGAAGACATTCCAAGAAGGGGCCTCCCAAGGGAGTGTTTTGAGTGTGAACATCCTGGAAGAATAGAAATGGAGGCCACACAGTCTGTTATGACGGGCTATATATGTCCCAAGACATTACTTCCACTGTATCCTCATGGTCCAGAAAGTCATGAATGCAGTTCATATTTAGAAGGAGAGAAAAATCATGGCACCTCTCAAAGGAAAGAGTAGCAAAGGTTTTATGGCCATCTCTGACCTCCATATCATCCTTGCTACAAAGCATCCACTGAATCAACCATTTAAGTAAATGATGATGGATTCAGGATCCATCAAAATCTTCAAGATCCCAATTTCACCCATGAAAATGAATTTGCCCCAAGCTCAGAGAGTCCCTGCTGTTATAAGGAGCATGGAGCCTCCCTCCTCTCATAAGTCCATTCTCTCTAACGTGGTGCCCCTCCCTACCACTCCCCATCCTCAGCAGTACCACATAGACCTGCCAGTTCCAATACAAGGAGCCATGATTCTGTCACTTGAGCCAACACTGAACTCCAAGGGTAGCTTCTAAGAGGTGCTTCAAAGAGCACCTTTGAACATTCCATAATAAGTTAGAGCAGTTCTGGAAATGCCTGATGGCTATGTTTTCTATTAATGTTGGACTAATTTCTACAAATTTGTAGAGATGTTGCTATCTAAGCATAATATCAACATTGAGTTGACCCTTCTTTCTGTCTCACACGCCAGGATGCCTATCTTATTTGGAAAAAGGAGTATAAGAAATTAGAAACCTCAATGAACTATTAGACATTTAAACCAGCTCAAATTTTGTTCTAGAAACTCTTGACACAGAGAATCTAAATGTTGGACTTTGGTGACCCCATACTTGATCCAGATAAGAGAAAGGGCCATTGGAGAGAAACCATCCTGACCCTCTGATAAAGATGGAAGCATGACTGTTGGCTCTCCTCTGTCCCACTCCATCACATGCATAATGGGAAGACCACCTCTGCGCAAGACCATGCACTGCTGAACACTCCCCTTGTGTGTCCACTGTGTTCTCTTTTCTAAATATTTGGATAACGTTTCCATATAGTGGGGCATTTCTTCTAAATTCATGGTCAATGTTGATATTATGCTTAGATAGCAACATCTCTACAAATTTGTAGAAATTAATTCATCATTAATAGAAAATTTAGCCACCAGGCATTTCCAGAACTGCACTAACTTATTGTGGAATGTTCTAACTTTGTTATTCATTCAACCTCTTCAACACAATCATGGACAATTTACACTTTGCAAGAGACATAGTTCTCTAAAATGCATGTATCACTATCCTAAGCTCCTCTGCCTTTCTCAACATTTATAGTTTGGTCTAGTTAAGACCAGGACCACATTTGGTCATCTGGTATTACAGCGCTTCCCAGCATTCTCTGCTTTATTTCATGGTACCCAGAGGAAATCATATTTGTCCAGCTTGTTGACATAGATGTTAGGGCTGCTGACAGCAGAAACTAATAGACGTGAGGCTCTGAGCTGATAGCAGCACAAGGGTTGGAAAGCTCAGTTTTGGAAAATGCTCTTGGGGAGCATTGACCACATAAGAGAAGTAAGTGCCAGTGTGCTGAGCTCTGTGCCAGGTGTAAAGGACCCAGATACACTGTGGCAATGTCAGACATCTTTAAAGAGTTCTGGTACGACTGGGGACATTGGAATGGTCATAATGAGGGGATATATGAATGAAATGGATTAAAACTATGAAAGTAAAATGCACAGCACAGGTCATAGTAAAATGTGTACTAAGCTGAAAGTAATTTCTCCATGATCCTGTGACAATTTGGAGGTCAGACCCAAGAGTGGTGTAAGAAACGTACGGTGAATGAGCCGGACTTGACAACGAGACCTTAGGCAGCATGCTCAGCATTTGGATAGACACAGAGGAGACGATCCAGGTGACAATAATGGCATCCATGACAATGTGAGTTGTGGAATGGACATCACCCATGGCCTTTCTGCAGATGTGGAAAAGACCTCTGGCTAGGTATTGAATGAGATTCTGTTTGTGAAATTCCTTTGCAAATCCCAAAGCACCTATCGCTGTAAGGCAGAACTGGGGACATTTTCCTTATAGCATCAGGAGCTATTGTGAACACCCAAGTTAACCCCACCTTTCCCTTCTGCCAGGTGTACAATGGTACCCAAGTTGCTCATACCATCACAGCCTCAGTTTCCTTGGGTGCATAAGGCTCTGGGGAGTAGGGATCCTGAATGCAGAATATTTACACAGAGCTTGAAGATGCTTGAAGATCCACTGGGTGCTAGTGGCACCCAGTGCTAATGGCCCTTCTGTGCCATTGCTGTGTCTGTTACCTTCTACTGTAATGGGTGGATACTTCAAGTCAGGGTTGGAAGGAAAGAATCATTTAAAATCCCTGGGTTCTGCCTGCTCCAAGCATCCTAGCCGATTTTATCATCCCTTCTCTTGGGCGGGCATTAGTGAGACTGACGTCTGTGTTTGAACCTTAGCCCCGTGTGGTGGGCTGGCCTATGTGGCTCATCATGGTGCCGCTTAAGCTTGTGTCTGAGCTTCCCAGAGGACCAGCTCATGAGTTCCTCCAGCTCATCTTTTATGACAGAGAAGCTTGGAAAAATTAAGACAGTCCTATAATAGCCTGAGAAAACAAATGGTCTGATGAATCAAACCCCTAATACATTTTTGTGGGGTTTGTGGGATTTCTGTGAAGCTTTACCAATTTGGAAATGGCAGACAACCACCTTGACTTGGTCAATAATTATAAGTGATTATTTTTAAAAATCAAAGTCCACTTTAAGGTTTTTAGCATAAGCCCATTTGAAATCTTGAGGTAATGCTGATTTTCATGTCTTATTATATTCACTTAATAGCATTTTGCCTCATACATTGAGTTTTCCCAAATTATGACTCACTCAAATTTTTACTACAATTTTACTATTTTCAAATATGGTGCAAATTCTTCTGCAGATTTAGTAACGAAAGAAAGAACCCAAACCTTCAGATGAATGAATGGACTTCTCTAGAAAGACAAGGGATGACAGCAGAATAGCAGCTACCTTTGATATAATCGTAAAACAGTGAACCCCTGAGCATCTTGTGCACTGTAATGTTCCTCACAAAGTCATGAAACAGGCAGCATCTTCAGTAAATGGTGCTGGGGAAGCTGGATATCCTCATGCTGAAGATTGAAACTTGTGCAAAATATGCATCTTAAAATGTCAGGGGCTGATAAATTTTCTTCCCTAGGCATTTTGACCATTGGTATATGTGGAGATATATGCCACCCTGTGCAAGAATGAACTCCAAATGGATCAAAGGCCTAAATGTGAGACCTTAAACTCTGAAAATACTAGAAAAGGCCTCAGGGAAACTTCAAAACATTGGTATAGGCAATATTTCTTTGAAATAAGACCCAACAGCACAAAAAACAAAAACCAAAGTAGACAAAGGAGACTACATCAAACCAAAAGTGTAGCGAAGTAGAGCTTCGAGAGAACCAGAGGCAACCCAGAGAACAGAAGGAATTATTCATCAACCGAAGGAGCCCCATACAGAATACTCAAGGAACTCTAAACACCTCACAGTAAGAAAACAGGGGGTCCAGATTTAAAATGGGCAAATGATCCCAATAGATGAAGAAGTACAAATGATGAAAAAATATATGAAAAAAAATGCCCAAAAGAAATGAAATCAATGTACCAAAGAGAAATCTGAATGTCTCTCTTTATTTTAGTACTATTCACAATAGCTAAGACATGGAACTAGTCTCAATGTAGATCAATAGATGAATGAAAGAATAAAACGTGGTATGCAGAATGGAATATTACTCAGTCATGGAGAAGACTGAAATCCTGCCATTTGCAGCAAAATGGGTGGAAGTAAAATAAACCAGACACAGAAGGACAGGTACCACATGTTCTCTCTCAGATGACCTTTATGTAGAATAGTGATTACAAAGGCTGCGAAATGTGGGAGAAAGAAAAGGGGGTTGGAGAATAGGCACCAAAACAGATATAAAAGTTCTAGTATTCCATAGCACAGAGAGGGACTTCAGTTCAGGAAAACCTATCATATATTTTATGAAACTCTGGAGAAGAGGAACTTAAAGAATCCACATGTAAACAAGAGATAAGGAAAGAGACATGTCAACTACCCTAATTTTGTCAGGGTACAATGAATGTGTTCATGCATTAATCTATTGCATGAACTCCATGAAAATGTACAACTAGTAAGTGCTAATCAAAAATACAAAAAAGGAGGAGGAAAACATTGATATATACATACTTATCAGTCAACTGTCTACATTGAATCTATCTCCATATATACCAATGGTCAAAATGCCTAGGGAAGAAAATTTATCAGCCTGACATTTTAAGATGCATATTTTAAACAAAATTTCACTTTGCCTTTTTCTAAACAGTTTTTAGATCATTATACGTACTTGAAAGACCGTAAGGCCTGTTGAATTCAACACAAAGTTTAAAAACAAATCCAGAATCCTGGGCTTACAGATGACTCGCCTTGTCCCTCTCTGATGTCTGGAGGACAAAGCTGCCGGCCACAGGAAGCTGTCTGCGGAGGCAGCATGGAGGGGAGCAGGGGCCCGAGGCACCTGGCGTCTCCAGACTCCACTCACTGGGCACCCGTCAGGGCTCCAGTTCAGTTGAACTGACTTCAGTCTCTGGTATCAAAACCATTAAGCACATTGGGAAAATGTTGCGGTTTAGACCTGAGGTGTCCCCAGAAGCTCATGTGAGAGACCCTGCAGGGAAGTTTGGGGGAAACGATTGAGCGAGGAGAGCCTTCACCTGATCAGTGCATTGATCCACTTGAATGGCATCGCTGGTGGGAGCTGGGGGCAGGCAGTCGGTGTGGCTGGAAGAGCAGCTCTTTGGCAGCAGGCCTCTGGGGTTTATGTCTTGTCCCTGGTGAGTGAGGCTCTCTCTGCTTCCCGGTGGCCATGTCCTGAGCCGTTTCCTCTTCTGTCATCGTGTCCTGCCTCACCAGGCCCCACAGCAATGAGATGGCCATTTGTGGGCTGAGACCTCTGAAACTGTGAGCCCCAAATCAACTTTTCCTCCTCTACGTTGTTCTTGTCAGGTCTTTTGGTCCCAGCAGAGAAAAAGCTGACTCACAGAGGAAACAAGAGCACAGTGTGGATTTACTCTCTAGGAAAAACATCCCTGCAGTTATTTTAAAGAGAAGAGTCAACGGAGCAAATGGAGAACTATTTTTTGTCCTGGAAAAGGCGAGGGCGGGGGGTGGCATGATGGTGCCTAAGCTCTGCAGATGTCAGTAATTTTGGATCTCATTTATTCACTGAGAAAACACAGCACAGCCTCGTTACAGTGGAGAAGGGGTTATTCAAGGCCAGCAGCTACTAGAACTTTGTGCACACACAGCAGAGTACACATAAATATGGAGAGCCATGCCCCAAACTGAAGTCAGGAGCTCTTCCCCAAGTGTCCATGCTCAGAGAAGTAGGCAACCCCGGGCCCCCAAAGCTATGGTCCTCACCGTGGCACAGACACCTGGGAGCCATGTTACACACCTTCTGGAACTCGGCCAGCATTTTGATGGGGAGCACAACTGGCAAAAGTGGCTGTGTAACACAGACTCACAGGGAATATTTTATGTGGGGCTGGGGAGGAGACTGATGCTTTTCCCCTGATCTCTGTGCTGATAGAGGGTCCATCAAGTTCTCGTGAGCAGAGGACTTGCACAGATGACAGCATTCCAAAAGACCCACCATGCACCATTTTGGGAAATCCTCAAAAACCCACATTTTTTAAATTCGCCTCTGTAAGGAACACAGGCTGTGGGGACAAGCTTGGGTTTGAATTCCTGCTGGATGCTCACTAGCAACATGGCCTCTGGCTGATGGTTCCGTTTCCTTGTGGCGATCATGATGCTCCCTGTGACACGGCAAGCCACTGCACATGAGGTGCTGGGCACACATGGCAGATGATAAAGATGCCAATCACCTTTCCCATCACACAAATTCAGAACCCTCAGGAAGAAAGCCAAGCCCAGCATGGAGGCTGTGGGAGTGGAGCAGGCAGCAGCTGTGTCCTGCACACATGCCACCCGCTGGGCACCCCTATGTACCTATGGGTTCTCCTGGGGCATCGCCCACCTCCCCTGCATCCCAGGTCTTCCCACTACACACCCGCAGAAGGCAGAGGCCAAACCTAATGCTTGATGAGCGAATGACTCCTCCTGTCCTTCTCTGACCTTCCCTCCATCACTGTTTGCCTTCTTAACAAAAGTGTAAGTCAAGAGCAGGGAACTGAAACAACACAGCCTGGCCCATGGCCTCGTACAGGTCAAGGCTGTGGGGGCCCCTATATGTCTTCTAGGTCACATCAGCAAATATGAGGCCGAGAAGAGCAGCTGAAAGGAAAACTCCAACCCACCCACTTCCCAAGGGAACTCAGAGCCCTGGATGATGATGATCCTGTGGCTAGGGATACTGTTGTGAGTGTGGAATTGTCCCTGGTGTGAAGCCAGCCCTCGTGGCTGTGTCATCGTCACTCTGCAGTGGGTTTCACTTGGCAGGAAGCTTCATCTGCACACAGGGCTATAAGCTGGCGGCTCTGTCCACGTGGCACAGGTGAAGAAAGAGGCTGGGATCAGTTGGGAGACACCTGGTGAGGTAAGAAGGTGAGACTCAATGGGGTTTTCCAAATGCCAGTCTAGGGCTCCCCAGGCACACCCGACAGGCTGAAGCTGCTCCCACTGCCCTTGGTGTGCATCCCACACGCCTTTTCTTGCTGGTGCACCCTTGCCGACCACCTCTTTCTCTGCACCCTGCTGACTTCCTCCACCTGCTACCTGCCTAGTCCTGCAACTGAAGCTCATAGTGCAATGGAGTTGTCAGGGAGAAGGTGAGGTCAAATGTCAGAGCTCAAAGGACCAATTAAGAGAAAGACTTTAAAATGATGACAGAAGAGGGGTCCATGCTGTCTCTGTTCCTTCCCACCTTTCTTTCACTTCCTTCTCTCCTTATCCTACACCTAGTGGATCTCTTCTTGCAAAGGAACACGTTGCAGTCTAATTAACTCCAGTGCAGGATGGAAAACGTTAAGCTAGGCCAAGATGCTTTCCTTCTGGTCCCTTGGAGTCTGCTTTTAGACAGAGCAGCCCCCTTTCCCAGATTTCAGCACCACAGAAAGAACCTTAAATAGGAATGCATCTTGCACCTAACAAAGAAGAAAGGAAGGGAGACAGGAATGAGGGAGGGAAGGAAATTAAAACCTTGTATGTGTCCTAAGCATAAGCATGACTTTCATTTAGCTTTTACAATTTTAGGAATTTGAAAACAAACAAGCACCCCTGGGTGTGAGCAGTACCCAAACATGAGCAAGCTCCTGGGCCCTGCACGTGAGGGTCAAGGCCCTGTGTGTATCTCCCACATGGGGTTTGGGGGAGCACATGGCACGCCATGGTCGTTGCAATCTGTATCTGTTAAGTGAGAAAACACCTCACAGTGGTGTAGTCTCACACAAATTCAGCTTAGAAAAAAGGGAGACAAATCTCAGAAGTCCTTTAAAAAATTCCTTGTAGCTAGTTCATCTTCATCAAGCCAAGTACAGAAGCCAACAAGCACAGTTGGAACAAATAGGTTAATAAAACCAAGCCAGATGGCCAGCCATTAATTTTGCTGCTTCTCCGCAGCCGTTACAGATTTATCTTTTAAAGTCTTACACTAATCAGAGTGTAAATTCCCTTGAAGCCATTCAATGTCTCGGTAAATAAGCCAGGCCCGTGAATTTCTAAGAATATTGCACCCACATCAGTCCCTACAGACTTCCCTTCACCCAGTTAGCACCATGAATAATCTGCTGGCTTCAAAACGCCATTCCAAAAAAACGGATTCAGAATTACTGAAATGCTGCCCTCTTTCATTAATTTTGATTCAACTCACTTCAAATGTGTACCCATTAAAATAGGGGTGCAGTGTGCACGTGGGCTCTGCGTGGGAAAGCACGGGCTTCTGGCCCAGAAGGGGTGGCAGGCCACACTTCGCATCCCCTGCTCTGCCCCACCGCCACCACCACCACCAGACACAGGAATGACAGTGAATATGCACTCAGGAACACTGGGAGATGACTGAGGTCAGACACCTCTGTGGACCGGAGAGGGGAAAGACTCCAGGGGAGGTGCAGGCTGGTCCTGCCCCTGCTGGCCTCTGGCTCTGAAGGCAGATGGTGACCACGGGAGGTAAAGCCCCTCAAGGTGGGGGCCGAAGCCAAATGTCTTGAACTCACAGGCATCAGCCCCTACTTCCCACAAAGGAAGGTGAAGCAGGACCCGCGCACTGCGGCGACAAGCTCTGCTTTCCCAGGAAGCACAGAGGAACCCCGTGACCCAGGCTGCTGTGTGACACCGGGGTGTCCAAAGTGGCTGTGGAGGCAGCAGGACAAGTCCGGGTTCTGGATGTGGCTCTGCAGAGACACAGAGGAGGCCATGAGGGACCGTGAAAGGGGAGGGAAGGAGCATCCACACGGGCAGGAACCCGGCTGCGGGTGATCTCTGCTAAACGAGCACCAGGAAATAAACCACCCAGACGGGAGAAAAGTATTTTAAAAATGTGAAAAGTGCCTTTAAATAAGGATGCTTTGATACTGAGAGATTAAAGTAAGAAGTAGTATCCAGGAAAAGAAAAATAAACAAGTTCTGAAACTAAAAAACAAAGAATAAAGATTATGAAAACTATTGATGATAATAAAGGCTATTAAAACTTCTAGAATCTTGGGTGCTGGAGCCAGAGCTGGGTGGTAAAGGACTTGCCCAGCAGGGGGTGGGGCTTGATTCCCCAGCAGTGAGAAGAAAATTAAGCAAACGACCGACCTATTTTTTTAACTAAAAAACTAGAAAATTGCTTTAAAATTTCTCCATAATGTAAAACAGACCTAAAAAGTTTAAAATGCCAAATAGCTATGGAGAATCTATGCACACATCGTTATGCAAATACAAGACATCACTGATACGAAGAAAATCATAAAAACTACCAGACTGAAGATACCGATCACCCACAAAGAAACCAGCAATTAGTGTAAAAACTAGCATTTCCTCCACAACAATGGATCACAGTGGGTCCCAGAAGACAATTACAGAATTCAGGGAAGTATAATATCAGATAAGAAGCTGTCACTCCAAAGTGAGAAGAAAATGAAAATATTTTAAACACAAACATAAGAAAGTTCACCTGCTGCCCTCTGGCTCTTTTAACCATTTCCCCTCTTAACCATTTCCACATGGGGATTGAACCCAGGGGCACTCAAACACTGAGCCACATCCCCAGCCCTATTTTGTAGTTATTTAGAGACAGGATCTCACTAAGTTGCTTAGCACCTCGCTTTTGCTGAGGCTGGCTTTAAACTTGCAATCCTCCTGCCTCAGCCTCCTGAGCTGCTGGGATTACAGGCATGCACCACCATGCCTAGCTCAAAGTGTATATTTTAAAAGCAGAAAAATTGCCTAGAATAAATTAATGGTATTCAAGAAACAATGATAAGCAAGCAACCAAATTGACTGACTTTTTAAAAATTAGATAATGAAATATTGGCATCACTATAAAAAGGACTTGAGGAGGGACAAATCCAGGAAACGGGGGTGGGGGAATGAAAGCTTACCAGCAGCGGGCTCTTTTTTAGGAGTTCAAAATAAGAATAAGGATGGACAGTGAGAGAAAGTTTGGGATTTAGGTATATATCTTAAAAAGCTAAAGAAGCCATTGAAAAAAATAGAAAAGTAACCCTCAGTCCCCAACCAGAAGGAAAAACTGAACCAAAGAAAACTAGATCAATCCAGTTAAAAATCAGGAAGAATCTTCTCAAGGCAAGGTAAACAGAAAACACCAAGGGAGCTGGGGCCATAGCTGAGCTGGTAGAGGGCTCGCCTCCCATGCACAAGGCCTGGGTTCAATCCCCAGCACCGAAAAACAAAAACAAAAACAAAAACAGGAGGTGACAAATCCAGAAGAGAAGGTCTCAGTGTGACTCCGTGACTCCTCTGAGATGAACCTGGGCTCAGGTGCCTTATTCAGGATCAGTGAGGAAAGGACAAAGTATTGAGCCTGGTGAAGGGTGCCAGAGGTCGGTCAGCGCTCGGGGCACCTGGGGCCCAGTCACGGTGGGGACCTTCTGAAACCATGAGGAAGCAGGAACAGAACTCCACAGGGTAGAGGAGGCCTTGAGGAAGGGACTCCAACTTTCCTACACACATGAATGAACATACCATCTCGCCATTATGTACACCACAAGACACTACTTTAAGGAAAAAAAAAAATGTTAAATAGCAGAAAGATCAGTAAAGTAGAGGGAAGTGAATGGCGGAGGGAGGAAGGGAGAGAAAGGGGAAGTACTGGGGATGGAATTAGAGCAAATTATATTCCATGCTTTTATGATTATGTCAAATTGAATCCTAATGTTATGCATAACTAATATGAAAATTTAAAAGTTAACAATAGGATTTTTTAAAAACTAGAAAAGGGTTTGTGTAGACACTTTATAAAAAATATTAATGGAAAATAAACACATATAAAATGTTCACGTAATTAGTCATTAGAGAAATGCAAATTAAAGCCACAGTGGGGTACCATCATACACTTAGCAGAAGAGCTAAACTTAAAAACTACAAAGAAATCTTTTAACTAATAATACCAAGTGCCAGCAGGGATGTGAAACAACTGGAATTCTCATATGTAGGTAGTGAAAATATAAAAAATCAAAACCACTTTGGGAAATAGCTTGGCAGTTTTACCATGTGACCCAAAGATCCCACCTCTAGCTAGGGATTTACCCAGACGAAGTGAAATTAATGTTCACAACAAAGCTTGTATGGAAAGCTACAGTGGCTTAACTCATAAAATGACCCAAAAGACCTTCAGGAAGTGAATGGATAAACAAAATGGTGCATCCCCAAATGGAGCACTACTCATAAATGTTAGAACAAGAAAATAAATCACCACTGATACATGCAACTAACCCACATAAGTGAATCTCAAATGTTTATGCCAAACGAAAGAAACCAGACTCAAAGACTCTGCCCTGCGGGACTCCATCTCCATGGCAGCCAGTGGACGCGGCATGAAGGACAAAACCACAGGAAAGAAGACAGACCAGTGCTGGCCCAGGAGGCCTGGGGAGAGTGAAGCACGAGGACACTTTTTGATGATGGAAAGATTCCACATCTCAGTTGCAGCAATGGTGGTTATATGACTGCAGGTATTAAAAAAAAAAAAAAAAAAAAAAAAAAGAAAACTGTATGTAAATTATGCTCAGTAAGTGATTTAATTTGAAAAGTACTTGAAAGTTTTCTTTTAATTCATACACCCAAACACCCAAAAGAACCATGCTCTCACCTCTGAGAGTGGCCTTAACTACAGTTAATTCATCTGGGCACAGAGCTTGGAGGTAGGAAATCTCAAGGTCAACGGCTCACTCCCATGAAAGGCTGGGCAAGGCAGCCTGAAAGAAGCAAGTTTGAGAAGGAAGGTGGGAGCATCTTCTTCCTCTGGCCACCATAGGGAAAGGTGCTAGAGGTCACATGATCTGTGCGGGGTAGGCTGCATTTTGAAACCATGGTTGGAGTGTAAAGTTCATTCAGTGAATTGAGAATACTGAATTCAAGCTCTTCCATAATATGCATACTGGTTCCTTTTAATAAGAAACTTAAATCAATTAAAATCTAGAAACTGTCAGTTGGCCCAGAGAGCCAGTCTGTGCAGAGTCACATTCCTTGGGGCCTAGTTCTCCTCGTTGCTCAGTTAGCTACAAGTACCCGAGGGACCACAGCCTCTGGAGAGCTGCCAGGCTGGCTGACTGCTCCCAAGAACACCAGGGGAGGCTGGAAATCCGCAGGCACCTCAGATACATGTGTCTTCCTGTGAACTTATCGATTACATTGGCTTAAGCTACATCCATTTTGGGGGGACCAGGAAGAATGAATATGGCAAATATTTCCTAGGAGGTAAAATATAAGGATGCTCCAAAATGATGTCAATTGCTCTGTGAGTTCCAGCAAATGTAAAAGGAAGCTCAGCAAAGGCAGAGGAACCTTGTGAAAGATGAGAGTTAACAAGGCAAAGGACCCTGGAATGCTGTCCCCACCCCATCAGGTGATCAGAACAAGTCACTCAGTGCGGGTTAAAACGTACCATGAATATTGTGTGTGCACAAAATTCTGCACCTGGATGTCAACAGCAGTGTCATTCATAATCCATAAGCAACAAAGAAGTCCTTCCTGGGTGAATGGATGAATGAGCAGTGGTCCAGCCAGATGATGAAACGTTATTCAGTGCTAAAGAGAGATGAGTGGTCAAGCCAGGAAGAGACACAGAGGAATCCTCGATGCTTATCACTAAGTGAAAGAAGTCAATCTGAAAAGGCTACAAAGTGTGTGATTCCAACCCTATGACACTACGAAAAAGGCTACACGGTGGAGACAGTAGAAGGTCTGTGGTTCCAGGGGTGAGAGTAAAGGGAGAGGTGAGACGACAGCACACAGAATGCTTAGGGCAGTGGCACTGTTCTGTCTGCTAGGGATGTCTTGTACGTCTGTCTAAATCCCTAGCACTGCCCCACCACGAGGGATCCCTACTGTGCACTGTGGGCTCCAGTTGAGAGGGAAGCATCAATGTAGGTCCACAGGCTGTAAGGGATGTACCATTCAGGCTGGATGCAGTGGCGCCCACCTGTAATCCCAGAGACTCAGGAGGCTGAGGCAGGAGGATCGAAAGTTCAAAGCTAGCCTCAGCAACTTAGTGTGGCACCAAGAAAATTAGTGAGATCCTCTCTCAAAATAAGGAGGACATTTAATTAATTAAAGACTGGGATGTGACTCAGGAGTTGAGTGCCCCTGGGTTCAATCCCTGATTTTTTTTTTTTTTTAAAAAGCATGTACCAAATATCCCACTCCCACTCAGGTGGGTTGTTGACGGTAGGAAGGGAGGATGGGCATGTGTGAGCCAGGGAGTTTATGGGAAATCTCTGTACTTGTCACTCAGTTTTGCTGTGGACCTGAAACTGCTTTAAAAATAAATTCTATTAAATGTATATATATATGTGTGTGTGTGTGTGTGTGTGTGTGTGTGTGTCTACAGTTAGTTGCCCTGAGGGCCCAAGCATTGAACCATGGAATTGAATGATCCATACAGGCTAGCAAAATAATCCCAGATAAAAAGGAAGGAAAAAGGCTTAACCTTTTATGTTGAACTTTGTGATAAAACTAAACCAAGCCCATGCGTAGAAACTGGCAATTCAATATACAATAGATGGTATTGCCTCTAAAAGTCTATTAATGTTAATGAGAAAGTTGAAGCATTTCTGTGTAAAGTAAGCTGGAGAAAGGGCCCTCTTACTAAAATATTCACAAAACAGTATTTTACAAAAGTGGAGGATGTTAAAGAATTTTAAAATGTACAATATAAATGAGAATGGAAAAGTCACTTTGCATCCCACACAGGGACTGATTTTTTTAGCAAAATGAGGAAATGGAGCAGGAGAAGAGAAATCTAAATGGTGTATATGCATAATTAACTGGAAACTCGTGAAATTATGATGACGTGAATTAAACTATTCACCCCTCTCCTTTTCGTCCTCATTTCCATTTAAATGAACATAAAGAAAATCTAAAATACCATCAAACTGGGTCACTTCCTAAATTACCCGCCAAGATATAAAATCTCGGATGGGGAGAAGGCAGTGTGAGTGTCAGGGCAGAGAGGGAGGCCAGGGGACAGGGCCAAGGCTAGGCCAGCAAATCAGACCCGGACAGAGAACAACAGACAAAGCCGTGCTTCTCCAGGGACAGGTTCAAGTAGCGGTGGCGTTGTCGCTCACAGAGGCACAACCACACACTCAGCCATTGTCAGTCACCATATGACGTAGCCAGCTCGAACCCCAGTCGTCAATGAAGATGGCAAACTCAAATTCTGTCAACTGCTGAGGACACCACTTAGAAACCAGACACTCCGTGAGCACCCACCTGGTACATCTCAATGGGCCTACAGCACATTTCACGGGATCTAGTATGTTATTCTTCTGTCTCTGCCAGACACAGGACGCAGCTCAGTAAGTAATGATAACATTAATGGAAAACAGATAGGTCACACATTTATTAGGTGCTAATTACATGTCCAGCATTCTTCTAAATCCTTGATGTGTCCTTGTTCAGCCCTCAGCACCTCTAATGAAGTAGGCCCTGGGACTGCCCCATGTAAAGATGAGAAAATCCAAGTACAGAAAAAAGATCAACTTGCTCAAGGTCACAGCCAGCAAGTGGCACAGCCAGGACCTATCCCCTGGTCCATGTGGGCATTGCCTGAAGTCCCCAGAGTGAATCTGAGAGGACATGCTACTTGCAGGGGCTCAGCTCTGACTTAATTTTGAGAAATATTCCTTGGTTGCATCAAAATTTCTTTAGAATAAATGAACCCAGCTCTGAAGTTCTAAATCACCTCTCAATAGACGAAATGTGCTCCGGGTTGAATAAGGAAATACAGGCTAATATAAACTGCATCTTGATTTGCATATATTAAACTTTGTTACATATTATTAATATGTTTAAAAGTTATTTATTTCAGAAACACTAGCTGGTCTATTAAAGCATGCCACATGTATACCATTGTGCTGGAAGTCAACAAAAATAAACACTTTGGTTGGGGTGAAGATGGAGGGTGGCATCTAGATTTATTTCATTCTCATCTGAAGCAAACTTTAAAGTGAAACTTAGAAAAATAAATGGTACATGTCATAAACCAACCTGTGCTGCACATTGCCCCATTAAGGTAACCACAAGGCTCAGAGTGGGGACACGTGCCCACCTGCCACTGTCTAGACGCTTGAGGAGACCAGCAGACTGGCATTCCCAGAAGGCAGACAAGCTCTTCCAAGGAGCTCACTTCCACTTCTAGAACTGTGTGTCAGTCCCCAGGTGCAGGAGGTAAGTGGAAGAGGCCTTGTTGAAGTGGGAGAAAACTGCAATACAATTGAAGTTTCATCTCCAGGTATGGGGTCTTCTGTTCTCACTGAAGCATGCTGTTTTTACATTACATGATAATGGTTCGGAAGCAGTGGGTGGCTGAAATGGTCTGACAACGTTTGTAGGCTAATAAATAAATAGGCTTACTTTAGTATCTCCAAGATCCTATTTATAGATTTGTACAATGAATGTGAATTCAAACCCTTTATTTGAAGATTAAAAAAAAAAAATCCAGGGTTAGAGGGGTGAGGAGGCTGTTTACTTGCAAAAAGTTCCATGGAAAAATATTTTTTGGATAATCTCATTTGAATAAAACTCACACACCCAAACAATACTGTTCACAGATAAATATGTGAAGAATACAGTACATGATTGCAATTAACCCCCTGCAGCAAAGAACTCAAGTCCACAATCTTGGGCAAGCTGGAAGTACAAAGACTGAAGTCCACAAGTTTTCCCAGCATGCTAGAACACAGAGAGGTGAGTGGAGGAAAAGGAAGGAGTGCAATTTGTACTTGGAAAATATCAGCTGCTATATGTGTGAGTCTGGATCAATTCCCTAACCCCTCTTGAATGAATGTCCTCTAGCAAAGGAGCATGACAGTATTCTGGCTTGCCACCTCTGCAGAGTTATTGCAAAGATCAAATGACATCATCTGTTTGACATTTTAAAAGGATATCTGTACAAATGTTAACTCTTATTAGTATTAGGATTTTAACCAATCAATATACAGGGAGAACAAATCAGAAAGATGTCATTCCCCCCCTTTGTATTCTTAGGGCTAAACTTAGGTGCAGCAATGAGGCAGACAGACAAACAGCTTCAGGGTTGGGAGAGTTGCTTTCTCCCCTCCCCTTCACCTATTCTCCTCCTTTCTTGAAGGAGAGCCCTCAAGAACATAGAATTAAGTTGATCCTGATCCATGAATGTTAAATAGGAAGAGCATGTTATTTCCACTTTGACATAATCCTCAAACACATTCTCTAACCTCCTGCCATGGGAGCCGCTCCCGTTAACTAAATACCCTTCTGACTCACCTCCCATAAATGTATCTCCATGTGTTCATTATGTACAGTGCTGCTTTGTGCTTTAATTTACATGTGATTATGCAGTAAGTCTGTGCTGCCTCCCACCCAATACACACACCCCCAGCCATGCACCCACTCCCCTTTTGTTGGGCACCTAGGTTATTGCAATTCTTTCTTACAAAACACATGTCTTCCTGCACAATGTAGCACATTCCTTGGAGGACAAGAGGGAGCAGTGGAGTTACTTAGAGGTGTGGTACTGCACACTCAGCTGTACCATTCTACTTCCAGAAATGGGCAGGAGAGTGTACACCTTGCCACATCTACAATCCTTACTGGAAATTATTTTCCCTTAATCATGAGCACATTGTACATTCTGTTTTGTTGCATAATCATTTTTGCCAGAGCTTTGTTACATCTTTTGATGAATTATCTTCTGTTTTTTTTTTTTTTTCACCTCAGCTCAATTTTTAAAATTTGCTTTTATTGTTGTTTAAAAAAATTGTTTTGTTTTAGGTGGCAAGAAGAGATCTCTGGCCTAGCTTACTTTACCACATTGGCAGACCAGGGTTAACTCTAGTTCTGATATATTTTCGGGCCTTATCATCATACTTTGTAAACTCATGACTTCTTTCCTGGTTTATTTGAATCAAGCAGAAACAAGTATCAGTTTTGAGTAGTTTCATGATATATTTTGCTTTAAACATTTATCTTTGTCTGATGTTGAAGTTGCTACATTGGCTTTCTTCTAGTTCAAATGTATATTCTTTGTGTCTCTTAATTTGACATTTCTGTTTTTTTTGTGGAGTCCCTTGTGTTTCTACATAAAAAATAAGCTGATTGTTTGTGATATCTTTTTTTCAAAATTCAACCTACATACTTTCAAAGTGGGGTACTTCCTTAGTTGTAATTATGATTATTTTATGACTTATTAGTCCTCTTATTTTATGTTTTCAACTTACCATTCTTATATTCCGTTCTTACCTTCCTTCTGATATGTAAAGTCATCTTCTGCTGATTGGAAAATTATTTGTGTACTCTCATTACTCTGATGGCTATCCTTAAATAATTAAAACTATATTTACTTTCCCATACAACTTTCTAAGCTCCTCAAAGTGCTTCTCTTTTATAAGAAAAGAACCCTACGATGCACTTATTCATCTCCTACAGGCACCCTATCCTACTGACCCCTGGCTGACATCTTGGTAATTGTCGAGAATTTAACCGCAAATGGCTGAGGTTATTCATTTATTCTTGTATTCATTGCTTATTTAGAAAAATGCAACCAGAGATACGAAAAATGGTGCTCTATATGTGAAATATGAATTGTAATGCATTCCACTGTCATATAGAACAAATTAGAATAAAAAAATTTTTAACAAAGAAAACCATAAGTACTTTCTTATCTGTATCCCTGATAGTTCATTCTCTTTCCTTCAAGATATATTTATATTCTTGGAAGAGTAGATTCTCTAAAAGATTTTCCAAAAAGAACCCATGTGGGTAAATGTATGAGTTTTTATAGCCTAAAAAATATTTTAGACAGTATTATCTTCATTTAAATGACATCCTAGTTTTTTCCATTTTAGTCTCTTTTCTTTGTGCGTCCAGTGATACCACCGATATGTTTACATCAATCTGGCTCTAATTTGTGTGTGGATGATGTGGTTTTCCTCTCTGGAAGACTTTAGAATTGTCGCTTTGTCAGAGTGTCCTCAGCCTCTACGTTCCTCTGTCTGAGGCTGTGCAGGCGTGGTGTCCGTTGTGGCTGATGGTGGTGTGGCTTTACTTTGGAATCTCTCGTTTGTCTCTCTTTCTTGTCACTGGGATCTCCATGAGGCTTTTTCTGACAGATCCTTCTTTACTTCTGGGAAAGGTTGGGTCACTATTGCTTCCAGTAGTCTTCCTTCATCTTCTCTTTTTCCTTCCGGGACCCCTGACAGACAGACGTGACTCTCCTCTTAACGGTTCCTGTCACTTGAATTTCCTTGCTCAGGCTCCCAGACTTCGGCTCATTCATGGTTCCTCCGTTGGTCCCCACTGGCCATTGAATCAGTCACTGGGTATTTTTCTTTTTATTTTTGTATTTATACTTCTGGAATAAAATGTGCCTATTTGCCTCTTCCGTGTGACCTCTGGTCCTACGTTGTGCGGCCAACGTTCTCCACTCTGAGGAGAGTCACTACACTGGTTAAGATTTGTCATTTTCCTCCTGGAGCTTGTTCAAAGGGGTTGCTTGTCATGCGTCTCACGTTTCCTTTGAGCTCCTCTTGATTCCCAAGGGTGGTCCGCCACCTCATCTGGTGCTGCTAACTGCCGACCACTTGGCTCTTACAGAAGCTGAAGAGGCATCTGGGCGTCTCTGGGACAGAGAACCACTTTGCTTCTGACCCCACCAGGCTGTACCTGCCCAGCACCTCCAGTCCCCACAGGGTCCTCTCGGACACGATGCTCATCATGCCCTGCCATTTCTCAAGCCGTCATGTGAGGACAGCAGCCTGCATATGGACAGCCAGAATACAGGGGGGGCGTGAGGGCCCCTCCCTGGCCACCCCCACTCATTGCTTTTATCTCCCCACCCCGATCATGTGCCGCACACTGCCTCCGCCTTTAGCTGCATCAGTATTATCTCATCCCACCACCACCACGGTGGGCACCTGCCCTATGGAAAGCAGAAGGGAGTCCATGGAGCTTCTTGGGTCAATGAACTGGTTACCCACCTGACCATGGATCACTGCAAAATCTGCACATCTCCCAGGCGAGATCAGGTTTACCCGCCTGGCTTACAACTCCAACCGTACACTCAAGCTGAGTCACGCGGAGGAGAGAGGAAAAGGTCCCCACCTGTGCAGGTTCTCCGTTCCCACCACTGGAAGCAGACACCTCCAGCCTGTATAGGTTTCTCATAGATTTTATTTCATTTTCTCAGTTGAACTTTCTGTTCTTTCAACCTCATTCTCTCTCTTTGGCTCCTGAGATTATTGGTGGAGAGGAAGCCTGTGACCTGTGCTTCATTTCTAGTCTTTATGCACAATTAGCATAAATAATCTCCTGGGAAACTGGGTAAATATTGATTTTGTGGCCAAAATTTAAAAAAAAAAAAATACTATGGCAATTTAACTGCTATAGACTTAAACTGTAAGACAAATGAGCTGATTCGTTTGAGCATAAATATTCCTACTGACTAAATTGCCAATGATCTGTGTTAGTGTTCACAGTGCTGTGGGCACCATGATGGCTTCTCTGAGGATGATTGCCCGTGTTTGCTCCTGGGGCATGTATATGAGTGCCATCCTTTCACTCCAAGAGTGATCATAAATGTTATGATCCTCCAGATTTGAAAATGTCTACTTCATTCTATCAAATTTCTAGAAACATAACTGTCATATTTCTATTGTTATGGTTTGGATGTGGGGTGTCCCCCAAAAGCTCAAGTGAGACAGTGCAAGAAGGATCAGAGGAGAAATGATTGGGTTAGGAGAGCCTTAACCCAATCAGTGATTAATCCCCTGATGGAGATTAACCAAGTAGTATCTCAAGGCAGGTAGGCTGTGGCGGGAGGAAGTGGGTCCCTGGAGGTGGGACCTTGGGCTACATATTTGTATCTGGCAAGTAGAGATCCTTCTCTCTGTTGTCTGATCATCATGAGAGCTGCTCCCCTCTGCCACACTCTTCCGCCATGATGTCCTGCCTCACCTTGAGCCCTGAGGAATGGAGCTGGCCTTCTATGGACTAAAACCTCTCAAACCATGAGCCCCAAATTAAACTTTTCTTCTCTAAAATTGTTCTGGTTATATCTTTTAGGCACAGCAGCAAAAAAGCTGACTAGGACATCAATCAACAGCAGACTCATGTCTTTCTTCAAATCTTCTTCTAAAGTGAGATGAAAAAAATAGAAGGAATCGGAGCACTGAGACATGAAGACATTGCCTGAGAGGACGCCACGCCTGGGGGTTGCTGCCCCCATGCACCCTGGAACCGTATCCAACTCCTGGCTGGGCATCTGGGGCCTTCCGAAGGCTCAGTCTTGAGCACAAATTAGGCACTTCTTGTCTGCTGCGGTTGTCACTGCTCGTCACAGCACTATCAGCAGTGGTGTGGTTGTCCCTTTGCAGCCGATGGCTTTTCAATTTCCTACACTTAGGAAGGAGCAGAAGTAAACTTCTGCACCTTTCACCTTCTGCTGTATATCAAGTGTTTTCCCACACTGAGATTTGATAATTATTTTTTTCGTCTTGTTTAATATTCTGTCAAATGACTGTACTACATTTCAATTTCCACTCTCACTTTTTATGTATACTTCATTTTTACAGCTTTAAAAGCATCTGAAGGCAGGACATGGTGGCAAATGCCTGTAATACCACAGCTGGGGATTGAGGAAGGAGGATTGCAAGTTCAGATCAGCATCAGCAATTCAGTGAGGCCTAAGCAACTTAGTAAGAACCTGTCTCAAATTTTTCAAAAAGTAAAAAGGGCCAGGGGTGTGGCTCAGTAGTTAAGTGCCCATGGGGTCCATCCCTGGTACACACACAAAAAAAGTATTTCCAAAGTCACTTTTTCCTCTTATTTTTCTGTTATCTTGGATTAATCCCTGAGAATCTGCAGGCTGATTTTGATTAAAACCATAAACTCTCAACCAATTTATACTGCTAGGGGCAATGACTGAAATAAGTTCACCAGCATTTCATCAGAAATAATCATTAGTTATTTTCAACTTTTGACAAATTAATAAGGAAGAAATGCCCTGGCCTCCACCTCTCTAATCTGAAGGCTGCTGAGTCCAGCCTGAGTCAGAGCCATGCCGCGGCAGGTTTTCTCTACGTGAGCCTCCAGGGTGCACCTGTAAACACTGATCCCAAAGAGCTGCATCCCGATCCAAATACGGACGGCTCAGACATCTGACTGCCTTCTGCACCTGAATTGGAATGAAAAGCACAAACATTTCAAAAAGGAGACTTAGAGTCCCCTTGTCACCTTGCCTTCCTAAACACCAGTACTGAGGGGAGTGCAGTCCTTCCACGGCACCCTGGACCTCCACCAGGCCCATGTCTAGCATCCGATCAAAACCCAATTCTTCCTAAGTCTTTGAGTCTTAAGTCCTTCACAGTTCCAGATGAGAGGATAATTTAAAAGCAAAAAGGATTCAAATGGGAGATAATTCTGAAGCAGCTCCCAGAAAGAAAAGAGTGACCTCCTGGAGCCCAGGGATGCACCAGTGTCCACCAAAGCAGAGGAACCAAGGGGCTGAGGTGGGGGCTGATGTCATTCCTTATGAGGAAGAAGACGTCTGCCGTTATTTTAATATTATGTGACTTTAAATGGGAAACACAGCTGTGTGTGTGAATTCCTCCCAAGCTTAACCTATCCCTAAAATTTTAGTTACAAGTCTGTAAAAGGTAGGCTCGTTAGCTTTGTTTTATTTACTTTTGACGACAGAAAGATCTAGAAGAGCCAGGTGGTTCTCAGTCTAAGAGGTCTTAACATTGCCACCCTCGTAGTCACCCATCTCCAAGAGCCCCCGTCCACACTGCCGAGCTGGCCAGCACTGGGAAAGTGTAGGAAGCAGGGCCAAGACCCCACCATCCCCACTGGACCTTCCCTTGGCCCCTCTCCTTCTCTTCCACTCTTGACTCAGTTAGGTAGGACCCAGGGGTCATCACTCATCTAGGCATCCACTAAACTTACACTAAAGGATGCAAGACGGCAGGGCATGTGTGAAAACAAGAGGAACTTGAAGTCCACTGGTCCGACCTGGTTCCCAGCTCACAGCAGCTTGGCAGTAAGAAGCTCCATGAGACAGTTAACTTATCTGGGCATCCATAGGGAAAGTGTCACCCACCTAGAGCAAATGCTGTTCAGAGAAAGTAATACAATGCCTAAAAGTACTTTATAGATTGAAAGTCTTCACCATCTTTTTATTCATGATGACCAACACATGTGGAGGATCACATTCCCGGGGCATCATCTGGTCTTCCTTACCCTACTGAAAAGACCGCGTGGGCTTCAATTCTATCCCACCAACAATTCACTCTCCTGATGTGGGAGGAGTTAGTCCCTCTGAGCCTTAATTTCACCATCTAACAGATGGGAGATCAATCATCCCTACTTCTAAGAGAGTTGTCAAGATTAAATCATTTAAATATGCTGATATAATTGTATAGAAGGTGATTTAAATCTAATGGTCATACACATTGCTTTATCATTATTAGTAGTAGTAGTAATATTTAATTTCAGGCTTATCTATAGAAGATATTTTTGGACTTTGGGTCTTATTTAGAAATTTCAAGTCATATCATATGAATATTCCCACTCTGTCCTACTATATGAAACAGCAAGAAAATTTCATGTCATTGTTAATCAGGGGTTATTTTGAAAAGAGCTCTTTTAAGCTCCTTTTAGGTATGGTATCTTTCAAGATGAAGGAAATGGCTATGTTACAGTAGCAGCCAAGCAGTGCCAGCTCCTGCATGTAATTCACCATCTGCCTGAACATGCTGGGGACTGAATCCTGAGCCTTGCACTTGCTAGACCACTGAGCTGCATCCCCATCCATTTTCAGTTTCTATTTTGAGACAGGGCCTCGCTAAATTGCTGAGGCTGGCCTCAGTTTGTAGCCTTCCTGCCTCAGCCTCCCAGGCGTGCTCCACAGCACCCTGCCAAAGCAGGATGTTTTTGAGATAAAGGAAGCATTAGGAATGACGACTGACAGAGGTGTTGAGTCAGCAGGCCTAAGGGAGGCTGCCTTGGCCAAAGCAGACGCGTGGTCACCAGAGTGGCCCACTTGGGCTTCCAGGTTCCCTCCTGGGTCTCCAAGGACAGGCCCTCACCTGAAACCAAAGCAGACCTTCACTCCCTCCCAAACACACCCTCTCTGCTTTCCCTCAGGGTGGCCTCCACGGTCTCTGCATCAAAGTCCTACCTGGCTCCAGCGCCCATCTCAGCAGACCCCCATGTGAAGACACCAACCTCAGGTCTACAGTCAGCACGGCTCCTCAGGGACCCTAGCTCTCATCCCCTCTCCCGTGATGTTTTCCATATTCTTGGTTGTATTGTGATTGTCTTGGGACCTGTCAACACCTACACGCCTATACAAGTTTTTCAAAACTGTGCTCTTTGGTTTATTAACTCTGGAGCTCAGCATTGCACTCAGTAGGCAGCAGGTGCTCAATGCATATATAATGAAAGCTCCTCTTGCTGAAGCAGCACCCACCACGGCGTTGGCATCTTCTTGATTCTCTACCCCCAAGATTGGAACTTCCATCTCGGGCACACCACGAAATTCACCACCAACTCGATCATACCCATGTTCCTCACTTTCTAACAAAATGTTTAAAAGAAAATAAGGTCTCTGAGCTCAGCTCTCTGTGTTGTTTAAGAGCAACAGATGTTTGGGTAGAGGAAGGTGCTTTCCGGAAGGGAGGTATTCCCTCAAGACATGCTCCCCTGGAATCGGGGATTCCAAAACAGTTCCAGGAAAAATCAGGACTCGGAAGAGACCCAACAAAGGTGTCTATCACAGGGCTTTTAGAAGCAACACATGCTTGCTACAGAGAGGGGGAATGCCACTTAATGCCAACATAACTTTGCAGACAGAACACGAGCACGTGAGGCGATGCAAATCTAACGTTCTCCAGATTCTCAGATCCCTCAAGATGACTGATGGCCACGTCAAAGACCAGCAAGCATGGATTCACTTTTGGTTTACACAGTTGATCAACCAGAAAGTTCTTGTCCTGGCCCTCATCTCAACCCACACCCTCCCCAAAATACATGTAGTTAATAATCCACCTCTCTAAACTAATGATGATTTCAGTTCACATATCATTGGACAATTTCAAGCTTCTAGAAGCTCAATTGAGCATGGCTGCTCATGCCTGTTATCTCAGAGACTTGGGAGGCTGAGACAAGAGAACTGCAAGTTAAAGGCAACTTAGCAAGGTTCTCAGCAACTTCAAGAGACCCTGTTTCAAAATAAAAAGCAGAAAGGGGCTGGGGATATAGCTCAGTTGGTAGAGTGCTTGCCTCGTATGTACAAGGCCCTGGGTTCAATCCCAAGCACCACCAAAAAAATAAAAATTAAAAATTAGAAGCAAAAGCGCTGGGTATGTAGCTCAGTGGTAAAGTGCCCCTGGATTCAATCCCCAGTTCCCCCAAGCCCTCCCCCACAAAAATTCCAGAAGTTCAGTAAAAGACTTTTTAATTAGAGTCCCAGTGTTGCTGGCTCAAAACTGCCACAAAAATCAAACACTGTAAAATGGCTACATCAAAACCAAAAGTATCACCTTCCAGGCTCAAAGAAGCAAATATTCCCCTAGGAGTGTGCTCATCTTTCTTCACCCCAAATCCAAGGAGAACCAAATGCAGTGCAGACAGAGTTGGAGCAGTGTAGGAAGCACTGTATGACGGTCTTGTCAGAACCCCTGAAATTGCACTCCACAGAGCTGGTTTTGCTGGGGTGAGTTTTCTGCAATGTTGTAACAATCCTCAAGCAAGCCTAGGATGCGGAAGAGTTTAATTAGACAGTACAAATGAACCCAGGGCCTTGTACACATTTCCATTGCTATCTAATAAAATGATCTTTGTCCTGTGAGTCTCTTCTGAGTCTCCATGTAGGAGGTAGCCCTAGATACACAATGCATGATGGGTAGGACCCTCTCTCTGTAGGAGATGGGTGGAGAAGCCACCTTCACTTGCAAGTTAGCATAAATTACCCCACACCGTGTAGGCCGAGCTGTTTACCCAGGAACCAGCTGGATTCGTTTGCATTAAGAAATCTAGGGCTTTGTGGGAAGGAGGAGACTTATACCCCAACTTCTGCCTCCCCCCACAATTTGGCATTGATAATTGGAGTAAATCATACAAGTTCTGTGCAAGAACCAGTCAAAGTGAAACCAGCAAGCTGCTGAGATGACTCTATCCAGACAAGAGCCAGCCCAGCCTGGTGCCCAGACCCGAGAACTCAAGGGTTCCTGAGAACAGTCTCTGAATTCAGCCATATGGTCTTTCCACAGTGTCCAGACATTGCTGTTGTCTCAGAACTTGTGAGTTTCTGCATTTCTCCCAGAGAGAACGTCAACAGTGACCTGATATTTCCAAATATTTCATGATCCAAAAACAATTCAAGAATTGTTGCCCTAAAGATAATGTTGATCCAAATCAATATTAAAACACCAAACTGGTCAAAGGATGCTAAGCAAAGGCAGTGAGCAAGCAGGATCCTGTGGGACAGGGCCCCGCGCTGTCTCTTGAGGAGGAGGGATACAGCCTGCAGGTGAGGCGGGCTCAAGCAAGGAGAAGGCGAGTGGAACCAGAGGACGAGCCTCCAGACCTCCTGGTCTCAACCAGGATGTCGCCTGGTGCTGCTCCATCTTCTAGTCATTCAGAAGGCAACGCTTCAGGTCAACAAGTGAGGGGAGAGCCTGCCGTGTGCCCCAGACCTCTACCAGATTCTCATCTTAAGGTCCTCTTTTAACCTGTGCCAGGGCTAGTCCTGGGACCATCACAGATTACTGACATGACAGTATCAATACGGATGGATCATCAGGAAATCAGTAATGATCAGTGAATGATGTCGTTTTCTCTACTTTTATACAGATCTTTCTTTAAAACTGTGCATTTCGAGCTTTTTTCTATTTTTGGAAAACTTTGATGAAAAAACATTTTTTGTGGGTCTCCAAAATCACTCCACATGCCCATGACGGAAAGAAGAGGGGAAATAACAGCAGAAAAGCAGAAACCTACCAAGACCTAAAATGTACTGGAAAAGAGCGGCCCACCTGGGACCAGGAGAGGCCGCCATCACAGGACCCAGCTGCCTTTCTGAATCCCAGGTTTCTGCCAACCACGCCCTGAGAACCTCCCCAGTATGCAAGAGGGGACAGGATCTGAGCCTCAGAACAGGAGGGGCCTACTGGGGTCCCTCCTATTTCAAAGTTTTGATAGAATCAGGTATGGCTTAACTAGGTCCAACATATCAGAAATTGCTCCCGTGAAAACTGTCCAGAAGAGTCTTTCAGAGTGTGAAAGAGTCTTTCAGGCTGTATGGCCTGAGGTCCTGGGACCAGCTCAGAAAATGCAGAAGGCCACAGCCCTGTGCTTGCACCAGATGGGCCAGGACTTAGCTCCTGGGGAGGAGTAGACAACTGTGCCAGACTCCTTGGGCAAGGCCTGGCCCAGAGTGCCCTGTGTCCTTGTGACAGGGATCTGCTGGTTGGCCCCTGCCCTACCCACTGAGTTCTGGTGATGGGCGAGCCAGTGGCTCGGTCTGTCCTCTCTGTCTTCACATCTTTCCCAGGCCTTCTAACTGACCTGCTCTGCAGCTGAGGATTTTGAAGTCTCCTCAAATCACCTTAAATTACAGTTTACCCTTCCACCACCCTGTGAAAGAACAGTCTTCCATCTAACCTAACAAAGGGACTAACAAAGGTAACTTCTACAGGCAGCCTGGCTCCTCCGAGGGCAACCTGCTGAACTGGGGAGAATCCACCTACACGTGTATTCTCCCAGATCCCACTTGAGCATGGGACAGTCAGCATTGCTTCAGTCTTGGTGTTTTTGAGGACCAAAGAGGCACAAATATAGTAAGAACAACGATGTGAAAATCTCTATTAGAGCAGAGTTCACAGGGCTCTGTCCCCAGGGGGAGGTCCCCAGGGGGAGGCCCGTGAGGGCAGGCGACACAGCAGAGTGGAACCAGAGGACGAGCCTCCAGACTTCCTGGTCTCAACCAGCACCACTAACACTCAGGAACACACAGCACAAGTCAGCCTCAGCCCTTGCAGAGGCAGCCAGAACTCGATGGCCCAGGGGAGTAGGAGACACAGCAGGTGGGAGTCTGTGACACAGCAGGTGGGAGTCTGTGACACGGCATGAAAATCGTGCCAATGCCTACCCAAAAGAAGGCCTGTGTGGTGGCAGAAATGACTCACCTGGGGTAAAGGAGAGTAGGGGTTTGAGGAGGGGATTGCTAGTGTGACAGGGACATCCTCGTGCAGTCATGATTCCCAAGCCACACAGACGCCCTTGGTAAAGAACACCTGTACAGGAAAGAAATGGTCTGATTCAGAAGTGGTCTAGAAGAAATGAGGATTCCCCATGTGACAAGCTTGACACACATGTCCCCAGCAGCCACAAGGTCTGTCCCCAGCACTGGAGTCTGTTGTCACTGAGGGCTGCTACTGCTGCTACAGGGTTAGGTCAGAGTGGAAAGGAGCACACACCTCCCCTGCTCGTCTTGCCTGGGGGGTCAGCCAGCCTAGGACTCCACAGGAATGCATCCCCAAATAGTCCTTCACTGTGGACGGTGCAAGGTTGGAACCCCCCCACACCAGGAACACTTTAGACATGGGACATAGGTTCAAGAAGGGCCAGTCCCACTGAGCTGCTTATTCAACCCCCACCCGGTGTGGCCCCGAGAGAGAGAGAGAGAGAGAGAGAGAGAGAGAGAGAGAGAGAGAGAGAAAGAGAGAGAGCCTCAGAGAGGGGACCTGAACACAGGACTCGCTCCTCCCTCCGTCACCGAGCTGAGCTTCCTGCTTAGGTTTCATGTGATTAGGAAATGCACCAGCAGGCACGCCCCCTAGGACAGGGCTGGATGGAAAACAGATGGCAGGTCACTCCCATAGGAGCAGCTCCCGCTTGGCGGCCTTGAGATGCTAGGGAATGTCACAGCTGCCTTGGCGGTGCTTGTCAGCTCCTCCCCTACACCATATGGAAAAGGGCACAACTCCCCAGAGGCCCGGGGCAACCTCTGTGCAATCCCTAAGACACACAGTGCTGCCCCTCTGAGCATTGGTGACTGTCCCTGGCTCATTCCAGAGACTATGTAATGTGGTTGATGCATTCTGCAGACTGGATGCGTGGGCTGCCTAGAGTCAGTGCTGGTCACTGTGCATTAGGTAGGCTGCACCCTGGGGACACGTCCTGGCCAGCAGGCAAGGCCTAGGTGCAGGAATTAAATGGAAATTACCCAGCACAGCCCCGCATTGAGGACAACCATCTCCTAAGGCTCTAGCAACCTGGACCCCTGGAGTCTGGGATGTCATCTCAGTCACTCTCCGATGGAGGCAGTGGTAGAGCACAAGGGGAAAGAATTAAGTCTGTAGGACTTAGAAGTCATCCCCCGGTCTTTAAATCCAAAACCTATTCAATCCCCCTAAATTAAAATGGCTATATTTGAAGAAATTAGACCAATAAAACCATCATGCTCCATTATGAAATTCTAACTTTATATTTATGAAATGTCCTTTTGCTGAAAATTTTTTTGGACAACTTATAAGCCTTCAGGGTGAAGGTAAACTATTCCTACCCATAATTTTATCCCTTGTTCTTCTTTAAACACCCTGAGCAAGAGTTAGCTCACTAGCTCCACCAAAGATATCAGGTCTTGGATTTGTACAAATAATTTCTTGTCAGTCATTAACCCCACAAGACACCCTCACACCCAGCACTACTCCCTCCCCCACAAATGCACATACACCCATGCCAAAGCCTGCTCACTGCCACAAGCCCCTGAGCCAATGTGCCTCAACTTGGCTTCTGCAACAAAACATTGTTCATCTCCTATAGCAACCAAAAGAAGATTTCTTGCCAATATTGGGAGTTTTTGTTAACAAAGACATTGTGTTATGATTTCCAGGTTGAAAAATTTTATTTCAGCTAAAAACAAAATCCAAGATCTCCAGTGGACTCAGGAAGGCATGGGGTACTCCTCATTCTTAATTTTTGAAAAATTAAGTGCATTTCTTTAAGTGCCCTTGTCTGAAAACACAGTATTGAAGAACATGGCAAGACCTGGAGGACCTCATCCATGGGAACTGCTTTTGTGCAGCATGAGGTGTCCAGGCTGTGCCATCTGGGACATGTTTAATGGATGATGGAGACCATCAAAACCAGTCCCTCTCCCAGCGCACCTGTTTAGGACCCAGGGTCCACTCCCTTTGTGCTCAGGGAAGTCTGGGAGCTCCTTGCCGCTCATCAACAGCCCTGTCTTCAGTCCTAGCCCAGGAAGTGACTCCCCAGATCCCAACATCCTCAGCTGTGTCATCTACACCAGCCCCTGATGCTGGGGCCAGGTCTGTCTTGGCTTCGGGGATGATTGCTTCCTCCAAGTGTTGCTGATAGAGACAGGGTCTCTTGCTTTCCAAAGAAGACCTGATCAAGCTATGGCCACCAAAGCTACCTTGGAGGAGGAAAGGACTCTCTTGGAATTTGTCAGGCCACACAACACCGCACCACCCTATTTCACAACTCACTCTACCCCTCTCCCTTCAAATACATTCAACATGTTCACCTCAGACTGAGTCAGCAGATGGAGGAGTCACCCCAATAGAGACCCCCCTCAAGACAGCGCAGCAGAACCCAGATGGTGTTCCGTGTGCCTCTCTGTGGGTTAAGTAAGTACCTTTCCTCTAAGGCGGTGGCTATGTTTCCTGGAATCTCAGATGGCCCCAGGCTCCAGTTGGCTCATGAGAACTGGGAGGCTCGGATAAAGCAGAGATCATCACTTGGAAGCCAAGGCCATCAGATCTGGGGATGGACAGACTCAGGCCAGTGGTCCTGTTCCACACCCAGCACATTCTCCTGGTGAGTGGCCCATCAATCAACGGAGGCCCAAGCCCTCACCAGGTATTTGGGTCCAGCCCACACAGTGGCCGAAGGCTTCAACAGGTCTCACTGCCCTCTCTCTTCACACCCTCCAGGTTGATTGGGGCCTTCTCCTAAGCTTGGACTCTATTCACCTGTCCAGTGCTATGGGCCAAGATGCTGAATTTGAACTCAGACATCTGACTTCACCTTCCAGTTCTTCTTCCCCAGGTCCTCCTGTATGGATCCCCTAGTGCTCTGGTTTCCCTACTGACCCCGACCCAAACCTCAACGCTCACCCACCCCAGGATACATCTTCCCCATCTGGAGGCCAAGGAACAACCACTTCCTGTCCTTGCGTTTAGGACCTCCGTCCTGGAAGTTACCCTCGCCTCCAACATGCCACTCCCATGGGACACGTGGAGGCTCCAATGGGGCCCCCAGTTGATAGGCTCACCTCCTCCCATGGGCTGGAGGGGTGTCCTCTCTTCATAATTCTGAAACTCACATGAAGTCTCTCATGTTATGTGAACTTAGAGCCACACCAACGACACCTCCTGGACATCACATCCTGCAGACATATGTGTGTGCTCCAGAAGTGTCCTCCTACTGTTATCTTGCAGATATCACCCACGTTAATAGATGAAGCCCAGAAAATAAGTTCTCCTGGCAGCAGGAAAAAAAAATGCCTCTCTTAGTTTTTCTCCTACAAAATTTATTTTCATAAATTTCCAAGATTGAATTAAGCAAATAGCACTAAATAAATATTAATAAATTGCAAAGAGGCACCCTGTTTCTGGAAAGAAGAGACTTCTCAGAAGATACAGGGTAGGCTCTGCTCCTATTAGCATCAAATGGACCCGTCACCATGGAATACCGACTATGACCCAATATTCACTGAAGCCTTGTTTTTGTTTTTAAGTGAATATCATAGGCTAAATAAGGCTAAGCTATTTTAAAGTCTAAAATAAAGTATCCAGTGTTCATTTTAAAGTCTGTAGGCTGGGGTGGAGGAGTGCACTTGTAATAGGTTTGTTTACTGATAAAATGCAAAGCAGATGGTCCCCTATGATTTCTGTTGGTAACTTCAGAAAGCCCCATGAGGAATCAGCTAGATTATAATTTACCACATTTGGATGAAAGGCAAACAATTGGCCTTAAACAGCAAGGGCTCTCCTCCTTCTCACCCAGAAACATGATGCTCAGCGGGAGCCTCCCACTGCCTCTCTTGAAAGGGTGCAGAAGCTGTAAAGGACACAACCCAGAATGGAGCTCACAGCCTCCTCGGATCCTGCTCCCAATCCCCCAAAGAACCAGCAAAACCTTGGGGTTTTTTCCTCTTTGATTACTAGGGGGATGGAGGGAGAGACAGAAAAGGAATATTGTACATTAGAAAATTGAAAAGACTTTTTAAAAAATTTTTTATGTTTTTAATTAAAAATTTTAATTTTTTATGTTTTAATCTACACATGACAGTAGAATGCATTTACGCACTTTGATATGTCATACATAGATGAAATATAATTTCTCATTTTTCTGAGTGTGCATGTTGCAGAATCACATTGGTCATGCAGTCACATATATACATGCAATAATAATGTCTGTTTCATTCTACTGTCTTTCCTATCCCCATATCCCCTCCCCTTCCCTCTACCTAATCTAAGGTAATGCTATTCTTCCCTAGTGTCCCCTGCCTTATTGTGAATTAGCATCAACATGTTAGAGAAAACACTCGTCCTTTAGTTTTGTGGGATTGGCTTATTTCACTTAGTGTGATATTCTTCAACTCCAACCATTTACTGGCAAATGCCATAATTTCATTCTTCTTTAAAGCTGAGTAATATTCCATTGAGTATATATATACCACATTTTCTTTATCCATTGAGTATATATATATATACCACATTTTCTTTATCCATTGAGTATATATATACACCACATTTTCTTTATCCATTCTTCTATTTAGGGACACCTAGGTTGGTTCCATAGTCTAGCTATTGTGAATTGAGCTGCTATGAACATTTATGAGGATGCATCACTATAGTATACTGATTTTAAGTCTTTTGGATATAAAGGAGTGGGATAGCTGGCTCAAATAGTGGTTCCATTCCCAGTTTTCTGAGGAATCTCCATACTGCTTTCCATAGTGGTTGCACCAATTTGCAGTCCCACAAGCAATGTATGAGTGTACCTTTTCCCTACATCCTTGCCAACATTAATTGTTGCCTGTATTCTTGATAATTCCCATTCTGACAGGAGTGAGATGAAATCTTAGAGTAGTTTGATTTGCATTTCTCTAGTTGCTAGAGATGTTGAACACTTTTTCATGTTTGTTGATCAATTGTATTTCTTCTTCTGTGAAGTGTCTCTTCAGTTCTTTAGCCCATTTATTGCTTGGGTTATTTGTTTGTTTGTTTGTTTTTGGTGTCAAGTTTTTTGAGTTCTTTATATGTCCTAGGGATTAATGCTTTATCAGAGGTGTATGTGGTAAAGATTTTCTCCCAATCTGTAGGCTCTCTCCTTACTTTATTGTTTCCTTCACTGAGAAGATTTTTAATTTGAATCCATACCATTTATTGATTCTTAATTTTAGTTCTTGTGCTATAGGAGTCTTATTAAGAAAGTCAGATCCTAGGCCAATGTGGTGATATTTGGGCCTATTTTCCTTCTATTAGGTACAGGGTCTCTGTTCTAGTGCCTAGGTCTTTAATCCACTTTGAGTTGATTTTTTATTTTTGTGCAGGGTGAGAGATAGCGGTTTAATTTCACTTTGCTACATATGGATTTCCAGTTTTGCCAGCACCATTTGTTGAAGAGGCTGTCTTTTCTCCAGTGAATGCTTTTTGGCACCCTTGTCTAGTATGATATAGCTGTATTTATGTGGGTTTGTCTCTGTGTCCTCTATTCTGTACCATTGGTCTACAAGTCTATTTTGGTGCCAATACCATGCCATTTTTGTTACTATAGCTCTGTAGTACAGTTTAAGTTCTGGTATTGTGATGCCTCCTGCTTCACTTTTCTTGCTAAGGATTGCTTCAGCTATTCTGGGTCTCTTATTTTTCCAAATAAATTTTATGATTGCTTTTTCTATTTCTATGAAGAATGTCATTGGGATTTTAATGGGAATTGCATTAAATCTGTATAACGCTTTTGGTAGAATGGCCGTTTTGACAATATTAATTCTGCCTATCCAGAAGCATGGGAGAGCTTTCCATCTTCTGAGGTTTTCCTAAATTTCTTTCTTTAGTGTTCTGTAGTTTTCATTGTAGAGGTCTTTCACCATTTTTTTTTTTAGATTGATTCCCAGGATTTTTTTTAGGCTACTGTGAATGGATTAGTTTTCCTAATTTCTCTTTCAGTGGATTCATCGCTTATGTATAGGAATATGTTTGATTTGAGTGTTGATTTTTTATCCTGCTACTTTGCTGAATTCATTTATTAGATCTAGAAGTTTTCTGGTGGAATTTTTTGGATCTTCTAGATATAGAATCATGTCATCAGTAAATAGTGATAGTTTCAGTTCTTCTTTACCTATATGTATCCCTTCTTTTTTTTTTTTTTGTCTAATTGCTCTGGCTAGAGTTTCCAGAATGATGTTGAATAGAAGTGGAAAAAGAGGACATCTTGTCTTGGTCCAGTTTTTAGAGGGAATGCTTTCAATTTTTCTCCAATTAGAATGATGCTGGCCTTGGGTTTAGCATACATAGCTTTTACAATGTTGAGGTATGTTCCTACTATCCCTAGTTTTTCTAGTGATTTGAACATGAAGGTGTGCTGTATTTTGTCAAGTGCTTTTTCTGCATTTATTGAGATGATCATATGATTCTTGTTTTTAAGTCTATTAAGATAATGAATTACATGTATTGATATCTGTATGATGAACCAACCCTGGATCCCTGGGATGAATCCCACTTGAACATGGTGCACTATCTTTTTAATATGTTTTTGTATGCAATTTGCCAGAATTTTGAGAATTTTTGCATCTATGTTCATCAGGGATATTGGTCTGAAGTTTTCTCCCCTTGATGTTTCTTTGTCTGGTTTTGATATAAGGATGATATTAGCCTCATAAAATGAGTTTGGAAGGGTTTCCTCCTTTTCTATTTCATGAAATAGATTGAGGAGTATTGGTGTTAATTCGTCTTTGAAATTCCTTGTAGAACCTGGCTGAGAATCCATCTGGTTCTGGGCTTTTCTTGGTTGGTAGCTTTTGATGGTGTTTTCTATTTCATTACTTGAAATTGACCTGTTTATCATGCATGACCACCTCATTCAGTTTGGGTAGGTCATATGTCTCTAGAAATTTGTCGATGTCTTCGATATTTTCTATTTTATTAGAGTATAAATTTTCAAAATAGTTTCTAATTATCGTCTGTATTTCAGACATGTCCGTTGTGATGTTTCCTTCATCTTGTATTTTAGTAATTTTCTCTTCGTTAACATGGCCAGGGGTTTATCTATTTTATTTATTTTTTCAAAAAACCAACTTTTTGTTTTGTCATTTTTTTTCAATTGTTTCTTTTGTTTCAATTTCATTAATTTCAGCTCTGATTTTAATTATTTCCTGTCTCCTACTGTTTTGGGTGTTGATTTGTTCTTATTTTTCTAGGGTTTTGAGATGTAGTGTTAGGTCATTTATTTTGATTTTTATTCTTTTAATGAATGCACTCAATGCAATAAACTTTCCTCTTAGTACTGCCTTCATAGAATTTTTTAAAATAGTAAACCACTATTTCATGAGGGTCTTGTATTGCAGAAAAAAAAATGGCTTGGTGCTCATCCCAAATCCCTTGCCAACAGGGCTAAAACCCAAGGGACCCTCTGCATTTCTAGCCCCATTCCCACAGCTACCTCAGGGACAAGGACAGCTTTGCTACTTCAAGTGGCCTCCATTGCCAGAGCCCTGAGTTTCCAGGTGTCCAGACTGCTGAAGTCTCCTGTTACAGACGCAGGCTGCAGCGGTGGGAGACGAAGACATTTTTGACAGAGGTGATGTTGATGGTTGTGCAGCAGTGTGAACGGAGCCAAGTGATGGTGAACGCCACACTCAAGAATGGTTACAATGGTAAATTTTACCACCAGTAAAAGATGTTTTAAAAAATAGGCCACTGAGATAGAAAGGCTGAGTGAGCAAAGGGGAAACCAGAATTGAAAAATTAACACTCAGAAATGAGCTATCTCCTCTGCACCCTTTCAAGGATAGGCAGATATCCTGCTTGCACACCCCACATCATGAATTAGACATCAAATAAATAGCAATAAGAAAAAGACAGTTTCCTAACAAGGCTCTGCTCCCCTGAGAGCCATCAGAGCTGTCAGCCTTCCTCAAGACGGCAAAGTTGTGCTCCCTTAATTAGTTTTCCTACCAACTGCCCACATACGTACTGTAAAGCCAGCTGCATGTACTACTTTGGGGGCGGGGGAGGTGATAAAAGGAAGAAACAACAGCAGTAGCAAACCTGAGCCTACTAAATTGTTTTGAATTTTATTTCCAGTTCAACTGATATTTTATTCTCTAACCTCAGAACAGTTGTGTCACCCTCCACATCAGGAAGAAACCTCACAACACGGTGTTGTGGGCTTACAACACAATGAGGCCTCAAGTTCCTAAAGCAATCCTGATGACGCTGAGTATTCTATTTCCTAGTTTTCACCTAATTCCTCTACAACAGACCCAGAACTTTCTTTCCCAAACTCATATATAAACATCTTTCCCAATTTGTTATCCAACAAAATGCCCAGTTCAGTTGTAAGAAGTCAGAAAATGCCTAATTCAAGGCACATCACCAAATCCAAATGCAATCATTTCCAGCCTGAACAAGGCAGAGATGGACTTCAATGAATAGGTCTTGCACACAGCCCTGTCCCTAAGCACATGGACAGGATTCCCTAAAAAGGCTTCAATATAGCTACAGTGGCCCATATTCAGGAACGTGGACTGAGCCAGGTGCAGTTCTATGGGTTTCCTTTGTGCTAACTTGTGAGTCTTCACGCCAGTCCAGTCCTGACAGGTCTGTCACCCCCAATAATGGGACCACTGTGCCCCTGCTCAAGGTCATGAAGCTAGGAAAGCCACCTGGACCTCTGCTCTGTGCTGCCTCTCAGGAAAACCAGGCTTTTCATGCACGTCACGTCAGCCAGCTCTAAGTATTGCCAAGTTCTGGAAACTTCAATTCCAGCAAGGCTTTGCATTGTAAAGGTATTTATTTTTATTATATCATACATCACAATATGGCATTGTGTAATATTATACTATAATGCCCATTGTATAATATATGGCACAAATATTTTATAATGCAATTTATACATTGTACATAAAGATAATTTATCATATTCATTTCTGTTGTGTTTCACGTAATTGGAGAAAGTTCCCATTTACTTGGTTCTTCAGAAGTGCCTGCTGAGATTTTTTCACTTGTCCATTCCGTTTTGCCTTAGTCATAAAGATTGGATTATTAACCTCATACGTCTTTAAAGGGCATGGGCTTCATTTATTTTTATTCTAGATTATTTTCTGTACTTGAAGGGAAATAATTTAACAGGCCTTGATGTACAAAATGTGAAAATATTTCCAAGAGCTGGAACGGGGCTCAGTGGTAGAGCACTTGCCTCACATGTGTAAGGCCTGGGTTCCATCCCAAATACTAAAAAAAGAGAAAGAAAAAAGAAAAAAATTCGCGGGCACTTTTGGTCACCTTATGTGAAAATATGCTACTTTTGTGTGTAGACAGCCCTGCACCCACCCACCAGACTTCCTCATGCTACCAAGTGTGTCCAGTGGGCTGACCCTTCCACTGGAGGTGGGATTTCTATAGAAGTCACAGCATCATTACTGACACCTCTGAACCCAGCCCTAGCCGCCCTCCAGCCAATGACTTGGAACATCTCCCTCTACCCTCTACACTCCTAAATGAGCCACCGTCCACTCTGGACTAAGTCCTCTTGGGAACGTCAAGGGCTAAAGTGAGGAAGACCGGGATGTCTAGGATGGGCACCAAGCCCGCTCATCTCACCCTGGGAGAGAAGGTCAGGAGGCAGCGTAGCCAGACGACATGAGCTCATCTCCCCAGAGATTCGACCTCACCAGAGGACACTTTATTTAATAAAAGCTGAGTGCATCATACTAAAGTGCAGAGCGCCCGCCCTGCACAGTACCTGCCCCCGCCCCTACTGGCTTTACTAGAACCAGTGACCGAGGCTAGGGCCAGTGCCCAGGGAGTCAGTCTGCCGTGGCTGGCTGGAAGGGGGGCTAGACCTGCTTCGCTGTAGAGCCGGGGGCATCTCCCCTGCTCTGACTTCCTCCAGCTGGCCGGGTCTGTCCAAGAGGAAGCCTGGAGCCTGGGCTCACAGAGCAGGCCTGTCACACACCTTCCTTCCCCCGTGGTTCCGGGCAGCAGCGCCCTCCTGGCCAAGAGAAAAGCATGATCCAGGTGGCTCTCGTCCAGAATGAGAACGACACGGAGGAGAACTGAACCCAACACGGTGAAGCCCTGCCATGTCCAGCACCTGTAGGCCCTCCTTACCCAGGAAAAATCATTTGCTCTCACAAGTCACTGATGTTGGGTTGTTTAATGCACAGCATGTCAAAACACACACACACACACACACACACACACACACCCTGACTGCTACATTCTACCACGTGTTGCTGGACCCAGTCACAAAATATATCCACAAGACCTAAAGAAGAAAGAGAAAAATGCAAAGATCTTAGGAGATCCACAGACTGGACTGAGTCCCTCTTTAGTGAAAACCATGTTTATGAACCAAAGTTTCCAAATCTGCTTTTCCAAAAGCACAATAACTAGATGGCTACTGACTTCTCTCCTGGAGGCTACCAGAGACAGCTACCCTTGCCTTACCTGATTCCTTATAGAGGGAGCACCATGGGGGGACCACTCCTGGCCCTTTGCCCCACCCCTTGCCCAGCCTGCCCAGGAGAGAGGAAAGGGCTTCTCCCGGGCATGCCTGAGGGGTGGCCTCCCTCTCCTGACTCCACATTCCATCTGCCTCCCCGGAGCACACCATCCAGTCTGTGGGCTGTTTATTACCAGGCCGGAAGGGCTTTCTTGCAGGGGAGGGCTTACTCAGGGACCGGGTGATTAGATGAGAAGTTAGGGTATGGGAGCAAGACAGCATCCCTGCAGACCTAATTGCTTTCCACAGAAAGTCATGTATTATTAATGGAGTTTGAGCTCCTGCTATTTGACACCTATTTTCTTTCTCAACTGATTCCTAACTCAGGCAGGAAAGGAAGAAAGAGATTTTCATTATTTTAGCTGTGAGCTGAAATAATTTACTGTTGCATAATTTAGAGCAGTATAAACATTATGCAATGCACAGAAGGAATTACTGAATTTTAAGTGTGAGATCCATGGGCACCAACAAGAGGGACCCATGTCCATGGGTATGTGGGGACCTCATGGAGCACCATCTAAAGACCCGTTGTTCAGTAGGCCTCCACAGTAGGATGTGAAAGATGTGAAACAGGCTAAAATTGAGAAAAAGACATTAAATCAATTACAACGGTGGCCCATCAGTCCCTCCATGTTAGAACAGTGATGGATTTTAGTATATACAGTGGTTTGGAACTTAAAGAGAATGGCCAATGTTCTTAACATCAATGAGGCCGAACTCCTGTGAGTCATTAAAAAAAAAAAAAAACACTGCCTTTCAGATCAACTCAGTACATTCAAAACATTTCTTCTTGCTGAGAGGACTAATAATAGTAATAGTAATGAACTATGGAAGCTTCTAGAACAGTCACATGAAAGTTGATAATTGAAGAAATAAGTACCTTAATTAATGAATTGCTCTGTTACTACCAATTTTCTGGGTTTGAGCCACAGTTTCCATTCTCACAATAATGAGGCTTTGGGAAGACAGAGAATTCACACAGTGGAGAGTTTCCTAACATGTTTTCTCAGGTGACTCCACGCAGGGGAGAATTTACCCATCAGGGTCTATATGGTTTGGATGTAATGTTTTCCCCAAAGACCCCTGTGTTGAAGGCGTGGTCCCCAGTGCAGCAGTGTTCAGTGGTGGACTTTGGAGAGATGAGTGGATCATGGCAGCTCTGAATTCATCAGTGCATTAATTTATCAATGGATTGCTAATTCCATGGCATTTTTAGAAGGTAGTGGAGACCGCAGGATAGAAGCCTGGGAATCATGGCAATATGCTGTTCCACTGCTGCTTGAATGACAGCAACATGGTCCTTCAACGTGCTTTGTTGAGAGCCACAGCCAAGTTGGAATGGCCCCTGGCATTTTGCCAGAAGTAATGGTTGAGAGGAGAGCCATTAAGATGATGCTGGATTGATTCGATTCTATATTAGACCTTTACTGTCCGGTAGTAGGATGGCTCTTGCTGCCTTGGCCCCCGCTACTTTGGGGTTCTGAGAGTGAGTGCGCGCGCAACCCCGGGGGAGGGAGTTCCGGTTGGTGTGTGGTGTGTTCCTGGAGGAGCCGCGTGGGTGGCGTTCGGGAGTGTGTGTGGAGTGCTGTGGGAGTTCGGAAATAAAGTTTGTTCCTGCTTGAGTGGCTCGTGATTTGTGCCCAGCCAGACTGCGGCATTTGGTGGCCCGTGCGGGGGACGCCTGAAGCTCGGAGGTAAGTGAAATTGCTCGCCCCTGAGGGTAGGCGAGAGAATGGGTGACCATTTCAAAAAACAATGTGTTCTGGTTTTGATTTGTTTTTGTTTCAAGCTGCCTATCCCTAGAACTTTCTCAGGCAAACTGGGAAAAATGGTTGGCTCAAGGTTTGAAGTTGTTCGCCCCTGAGGAAGAGAGAGACATCGACCACAAATGCACCTCAGCCTTCCACCATGATGTTCCATAGAGTTAGCCATAAGGGGAGTTCTCTCATCCCAACTGCAGAGTAATGAAGCCAGTCTACCCTGGACTGAAACCCCTGAGACTGTGGGTGGAATAAAACTCTCCTCCTCCAAGTTGATTTTCTCAGGTACTTGTCACAGTGAAAACTGCTAACTCAGAGTCTCAACCTTCATACCCTCTAGGAACCTGCTGTTAGTCTCCTTACATGTTCTCCAGGAGAGAGAGAGAGAGATTAAAGTCATTAAGTAATGGAAAATCGTCTCCCCAGTGCACCAGTAGACACAGGTGCTTCCTGTTACCCCAGGTGGATCTCAGATTTAAACTGGCTTTCAACATGGAGGGGACAGTATTGACCATGCCTTTATTTTCTGTACTGTATGCTGATGTTTTCCCTTTTCCCATCTGGGGCCTTGCTGGTCCCAGAGGGGTTGCTCCCCTTATGGCTAACTCGTTCCTAAATAGAGCAAACCCCTCTCTGGAGCATGATTTTTAAAGGCAAGCCAACCAATACAGAGCCCAACCCAACCACCTCCCACATTAACCTTTCACACTGGGGTCACATGCACCGGCCCTACTCATCCCTGGGCCAGGTGTCAGACTACAGGGACAGCCTCTACAGCCAGACCATGCTGAAACCATATGCACAAGCCAATCCCAAGCCCGCTTCCCGCCCCACCTGTTCCTACCCATGAAAACCACAACAAAGGCATTTGCCCACACTTGCCCCATGTCCTCTGCCTCCCACTGACCCTGGTGCTTCCCCCCTGAGTCATCTGGGCTGTGACATGTGCTACCCCTCATCTGGGGGACTGGGAGAGAAAACTTTCTTTTCACTGGCAAACGGCTCCTGATCGGTTGACCTTAGCAAAACCCGAATCACCTATATTTTAAAAGAGGGCCCACCTGCGAGAACCAGAGGGCACTGTCTAGGAGCTGAGGGGAACCCAGGGGCTGAGGGCAAGCCCTGCTCAGTAACCCACAAGAAGATGGGGATGTTACTCTAACAACTGCAGGGGACCAAATTTAACCAGCCACCTGAAGAAGCCATCTATCCTCCAAACCTCCAGAGTAGAGCTCACTGGGTCAGTCTTTGATTTGGGCCCTGTGAGACCCTGTGCAGAGCACCCAGCTGGACCCACCCAGAACTCCAAGTTAGAGAACCACAAGATGGTCAGGCCCTGCTGTGAGCCACTCAGTTTGTGGCCATTTGCTACAGAGCTTGGAAAACTCATTCAATATATATGTGATGAAGAGTCTGTGGATGCTCACGTGGGTACTGTGTGTCACCTCCCTTTAAATGTACAGAACACTATTTGTTACGTCTCCTCCCATCCAGATCAGCCATGTCATCTTGCTTATCTTGCTCTGGGGGAAGCATGAAGTCCATCCATAGGTACGTGGCCTCCACAGAGCCCCGCAATGCGTGTCGCAGTGACCTTCGTGTGAATACACGTGGCCGTACTGTCTCCCTCTGGCTTGGCACCCGCGACCAGCCTCCCAGGTGACACCCGTCAGTAGCCAATATAGTCTCAAACTCTCAAAGTCTAAGGAAAAAAATATTAAACGTGCTTTTATTTTTTAAAAAAAATCTGTTCTGAAATAACCAGATCAATTCTGCATCAATAATTAAGAAAATTAAAATCAACCTCAAAATTTCATCCAGGCTTTACTAGGTATTCTACTGGCAGAACTGTTCTCAAGAGAAACCATGGTGAGGCATGATCAAATCGTGTCATATACACACACCCCAAATCCCTTCTCACTGGGAGTCCTTATTCCAGACCCTTACACCCCTATGTGGGTCAACCCCTTCACTTCCCAAACCTCATCTCCTGCCACCCTCCTCTCAGACTCTGCTTCAGCCATGCTGGCCTCCTTATTCCCTGGATATGTCAATTAAGCACTCACCTCAGGGCCTTTGCACAGCTGTCGACCCTGACCAGAATACTCTTTCCCTCACCCTCATCATGAGGAAGACACCCGCTCATTGTTACGTTCTCTCTAGGCTCTCCATGGACACCCTATGGAAATTGTACCCTGACCCCACTGCCCTCTATTCCTCTTCCTTGATCAGGACAAACAGGTGGAGAAGGGGCCCTAGGGTCAGATGTCCAGAGGAGGCTCTACCTGGCCGTACTGTGACTTGTTCCCAGTCACAGCCTGTCTGTGCTTGCTGGGCAGCCTGAGGAGGGGGACCATCTTTCCATCTGGGCCCTGAGGGACCCAGTGGCCCTCACCTCACCTCCCCCCTGCCCAGTGACCTTGTGTGCTCCTTGGTCCCCTTCCTCTCAGATTGGAAGTGCCAGGGAACAGGCCTTGGTGGTGCCGGGCTGTGTCCCCAGTGCCCAGAGCAGTCCCTGCCCCTTGGAGAGCAGCAGAGCACCCCTGGGCCCTGGGTGGAGAGGAGGAGAGGGAAGAAGCACAGGATTCCCTCTACCACGAGGGGCCACGTGGCAGCCCCTCCAAGTCCAGAGGCAGGAGAAGCAGATCCTCAGGAGGGTTCCCACGGAGCCGGGGGACACGCCATCACCCGCACACCACCCTTGCTGCTCCTCCAGGGACACTTCACTGTGGACATCTGAGCCACAGGAGCAGTTAGAAGCCATGAGCAGGTGTTATCTGGCCCACAGAGAAGCAGCAGGCTTTGTGGTGCGATGGCTGCTGTCCACCTAACGTCCCTCCCCCTCGTCCCTGGGTAACAGATTCCTGCACCCATTCAGGGAAGCTGTGTACCCAGCTCCAAGACAGCGCTTCACATCTTCCCTCACAACAGGGTGTGGCCTGGGACTCGGCTAAGCTCAACTCAGTGTGAGAGCGTGGGGGGCTTCTGGGGGTCTTACTAAAGGGGCTGATGTGAGACGAGCATCCTGTTCCCTTCTCCCCACCCCCACTCCTGCTGCGTAGATTACAGCATGATGGCCGGAACTCTCACAGCCTCTTGGGCCATGAGTTGCATTTGGTAAAAAGAGCCACATGCTGAGAGTGACCAAACAGGAGACTGGTCCTTGAGGACATCGGGGTGCTGTGCCTCCAGCCTGAGCTGTCTGCCACCCACTTCTCCTGAGATGATAAGCCCTTAGGGTTGCAGTCCTTATTACTTGGCTTCTGTGTTGGGTATCACTATCCTCCAGTCAAGGGCCCCTGGGACACCCCTCTGACTGAACAGGCTCCGTTCCTGACCCAAGGCAGTAAAGCAGAGCACAGGCTGGGAACCAGGAACATCTTGGCAAGGAGGAGGAGACAGGCTCACCACAGGTTTTGGTCTTTGTGCCTAACAAAAAGTTGACACTACAAAAATGCATCGAATGAATAAAATACAAAACCAAAAATAACAGCAATAGCGAGAAACAGCTGGAACGTAATAAAGCTCTTCCATATTTGACAAAATTTCTAATTTAAAATGAGCTAATGTTGCTCAAATTTAAAATCCCTGCATCTGTTCTAGCGTGCTTTTTTTTTTAGTTTCACATCCTTAAAGTTCTTCATTTGTACAAATGAAATTCAGATTTTGACAGATCAAGGTTTATGTGACTTAATTAGATTAAGGAACAGTTTCTAATAAAATAATCCATGCAGATTCTGAGGTACAATAAGACTAATTCAAAATTGGATGGAATTTGAATTAATTTGGGAATGCAACAGGGGATCTATTTTGAGCTTCTTCTATAGGTGAAATACAGTTGCTCTGTACCTCACGCAAAATCTAAGAAAAAAATAATCACAGGCTGCTTTGTAATTGTCACCCATATAGATGTTATTAAAAGAAAAAAATCAAAAAAAGAAAACAGTCAAATTGGTCTAAAATGTGAGAGGGGGAAAAACAATTCTCAAGTCTAAATTAGCTTTGCAATTAAAGGATACTCACAACAGAGAAGAGAACCATTGTTCTGTCGACGGCTGTGAGTGTGTGGTCTTTTCAATGTGTTTTCAGGTGGACTGCGTAGTGTTCTAGGACTCCATACGCTAGGCAGATAATGACACGAGTGCTCAGCCGCAGCTGGCCGTGCACACATCAGCCCATTTATTCAAAAAAATATTTTTGGAGCATGTAGAAAGGACTTGGCTCTATGCAAGAAGCTGATAATAAGGGCCCCAAAGGCAAGGAGCTTGCAATGCTCCAGGAAAAAAATGGAAAATAAGCAATATTTCCAAACAAGTGTGTGGAGAGCAGTGAACCCGGTGTGACAGGGACAGTCATGGCACCTGAGCCAGGCTAAGAGTGAGCATGCTTCAAGGCAGACTCCTCGGTGCTGTACAGAGTCCCAGGAGCTCTCCAGGTGCAGGGTGGGGAACTTCTCTCAGGGGAATGAGCTGTGAAGCAAGGAGGGAAGAGGCAGGTGTCCAGCATCTGCCGGACAGTGGTGAGGACACAGCGTGTAGGCTGGAGGCCAGAGGAAGACAGATGGGCCTGGGGAGGCAGAGGCCAGCAGAGATCTCTCCCTGGTCAGCTGGGCCAGTAGAGTCACTGTCCAGTAATCTTCATAACGTCTCTGTCTTTGAGCTCTGTGTGCCCCAGTGCCCTGTGGCTTTGCACACCTCCCACCAGAACGGGTTGAATTCACCCAGAATGGGCGAATGCCTCGCCCCGTCAGTGACGGACTTCACCATGTGACTCCCATTAGCCAATAAGTGGACAGAAGTTGTGATGTGCGGGTTCCAGACCTCAGCTTAGCCTCCCCAGCTCGCCCTCCAGGTACCTTCCCAGGGAGGAATGCCCTCTGACCTTTGCCCCTTTAAGCCATGCACAGTGCTGAGCAGAGCAGAGCCCAAACCACTGCCTCAAGCCAAGCACAGATGACCTGCAGCCTGAAGCAGAGACGCCAGCCCAGCAACTACTGTCCAACTGCAGGCGTGTGAAGAGGGGAGCAAAGGATTGTTGTTGCAAGTCACTTCCTGTGGGGATGTTCTGCTATGAAGAATCTTAGTGGCAACAGCTGACCAATACACACCACGTTAAGACACTTAGATTTCACCTGAACGAGGAAATCCCCACTAATGATTCTAATCAGAGGAGGGATAAGGAAGGACTGGCATTTTGGCAATTGCTCACCTTCATTTGTGGAATGGGGAGTTGGAGCCGGAGACCAGTTGGGAGGCTTCTGTCGACACCCTGAACTACAGCAATGGCCCCAGAGTTGGAGAGGAAGAGACAGTCTCGAGGCCTGCTGAGGTGACATCCAGGACTTCCTTGGGGGTGAGGGAGGGGACAGGTTTTTGATAACTCCTGCTGTCCGGCTCCACTGCACTTCCTAACAGGGACTCTTAAGGATATTTTAGCAGGGAACAAAATGAATCCCATTTGGCCAGTGCCACAGGTATCCCAGGTGTTCGGGGCCTTTGGAACACAATGGCCACCCTCTGCTCTGGAGCACCCCAGAGAGGCTGCAGCTGAGCTGAGGTTGGGGAAGCTCTGTGGGCACCTGGGTAGAACTGACAGTGGCCAAGGGAACCAGGAGGCATGTGGCATGCGAACAGGGCTCCCAGGAGAAAAGGAAACCCAGGGCTAGACAGGAAAGGGCCACCCAGGGACAGCAGCGCCGAGTGCTGCCAACACTGGAGGGTTTCAAACCGGAGACTGATCATGGATTGCGGAATCAGTGGTCGAAAGAATGTCTCCTAAAGCACGGCCACACTGCCCTGGAAAGTAGAAATAAAAAGGGGAAACTGCCTTTGCTTCTGCCCTACATGAGTTTGAGGCTGAAATTTGGACACCACAGACCAACGGCAGGACTCACAAGGCAGATTCCGAGGCCTGTGCATCAAAGCAATGGTCGAAACCACAAATGAAGAGAGACGGAGAAGGAAGGGCAAAAGGAGCGTGGACCTCAGGGAAGTGCCGGGCGAGCAGTCTGAGGTCCCAGGGGAGGCAGGGGGTCAGCAGTGGAGGCTAGAACCTGCTCCCAGTGTCACGGAAGCCGGGGAGGAGCAAGCCCTGGGAGGGAAGTCAGTGAGCAGCGACAGCAGCCCCAGCTGAGCCAAGCAGGAGTAAAAGACATCACTGGGTGGGAGAGAACCAGTGCCACAGAGGGGACAATGCCCGCCTCTGAAAGCACAAGGAATGCAGAGAAGTGGGTGCCGGGGAGAGGACAGGAGTCCATTCTTTGGAGAATTTTGGTGAGAAGGGCGGGGGTGTGGCAGCCTAAGATAGGTGAGAGGAAGGAAGATGCATAAGGACCAAGGAAGAACCAGAGAGCAGGGCCTTGGGGTGACCTTGCATGCCACTTGACCTTCGAGTGGAATGTGTGGCAATGGGAGCAGCTCGGGGACTTGAACAGGGAGAGCCTTCAGAATGAGCAGCTGCTTAACGATGGATGAGGGGAGATCATAGTTGGATCCCAAATGAGGTAAGTGCGTGTGTGTTAGCTGGACGCAGGTCTGCACCCAGGCACAGGAGGCCGAGGCCGGAGGCACGGATTCAAAGCCAGCCTCAGTAACGTCGCAAGGGCAAGGCCCCAAGCAACTCAGTGAGACCCCGTCTCTAAATAAAATACTAAAAAGGGCTGTGGGGATGCTGCTCGGTGGTCAAGTGCCCTGGGATCCATCCCTTGTAACTGGTCGTCCTCCAGCAGGACCAGTCGTCTGGATCCCTCTGTTGTTTCTTAAAACATGGTGTGACCAGACAGCAAGAGGACAGCTGAGAGCTCAGGGATCATGGGAACAGGAGGGAAAAGGTCCACCCTACGTCAATGAGAGCAAGAGTGACAAATGCCTTGGGGATCCACTGTAAAGGGGACGAGAAAAACCATAGAAAGGCTGGTATCCCCGAGCTTAGCCACTCCTGGGGACATCATGCTAGGTGGCCGCGCTCCTCCTCCATCATGGCATGTCATCTTCACACAGCCTTTGGAGGGAGGCTGGAGGAAGAACAGGGAAAGATATGAAACCAGAGGTCAGAGTGCAGAAAGCAAGCCACGTAGAAAGATGAGGGCAGAGAAGCATCAGTGCAGGAGGGTTCGTTAGGAAAGACCTAGATACACCACGCTCTGCTCCTGGACGTGAGGAGGTGTTGAGCGAGCCACAGTGTGTGCTGCACTGGAGGACAGGGTCGTGGGTGCTGGGAAGTTAGGTCCCTCCAGAGGCTAATGGTAGGTCATCGCATGGTTAAGGGGAATCGCAGTTCATGAAATTGAATATGCTAATCAGTTGACCTTGAGATGAGCAGAGAACCCTTGGATTTCCCAGGTGGGTCCAGTGTAACCACGAGGGTCTGAAGTAGAAGAGACCAGGGAGATGGCAGCGTCAGCAGGACTGAGCACAACAGCTGGCTGTGATGATGGAGGGCTCACGACCCACAGCAAGTGGATGGGAAATGGAGTTTCTAAAAAAAACACAGCCCTAATGTCACCTGGAATTCAGCCCAGGGAGAGTCGTGGGGGGCTTCTGAACCATGGAACGATGAGATAATAAATGCACGTTGTTTAAAGCCATCAAGTTTGTGGGGATCTGTTGCCGCCAGTGCAGGACACTCATATGGCGGTGCCCCGTGGAGCTGAGCCGTGTGGTGCACCGGAGAAAACCAGATCACACTGGCAACTGTACCACAAAGCATGCTTTGATCTGGGAAAGTTTCCTCTTCCTTGATAAAATACGGGAACAGATTTTAAATCATTTCCTCAGAGAACACACCACCTGTTCCACCCTTTGTTCCAGAACAAGCTGCATAGTTCCACAGAACTCTTGGGAGCTTTGTTCTGGAATGTAAGCCTCTGCACCAACTGGAAGTAGACAGCTACCTCGCACTCTGCTGCTCCTGGGGAGTCACTCACAAGTGCTCGTAGGCCTCCGCCATCACCGACTCTGCAGGGAGGCCACCATGCTTAGCAGTGAGGCTGTGTCATGCATTGATTGAAGCCTGAGTCCTTAAACAAATGGCAAACAGACTACTGGATTCCTGTACTCTGTTTGAAATGCAAATGTGCCATCAGCACCTTGGTCAGCTTGGGCTGCTATGACTGAATCCTGTGAACTGGAGGGTTGATAAGCACCAGGAATTTATTTATCACAGCTCCAGAGGCTGCAAGTCCGGAGACCACGGTGGCTCTGGGGAGGCCTCGTTCAGATTGCAGACTCAGAGGTCTCCTTGTACCTTCACGCAAAAGAACATAGTCCCAGCACAAGGGGCCACCTACAGCCCACCTCCTCATACCAATATCATGGGGTATGAGTCCCACCTGAGAATCCTGAAAGGCACAGACACGCAGTCCACTGAGACGACCTGTTGTAATATTTGCCAGGCCTGATGGGCAGGTGGCCAGCGGGCAGCCTCTGTGTGCAGTGTCACAAAGGAAGCCCTGGACACTGCCAGGCAACCCAGGAAAAAAGGCTGACCACTCCCTCTCCAGGCCACCCAGAGGCAGAGGCGTGCTCACCCTCATACCTGTGCGCCCAGATGCTGCGTCCCACTGATGTCCCGGGCTGTGGGAGCCACTGGCCGGGAGGCCACTTCCTTCTGTGCATTCCACATGCCTGTGTGGCGCTGTGAGAGCTGCAATGCTCTCAGCCCCAGTATCAACGGGGGTGTCTAATTGTGGGCTGAGACCACACACTGACCAGCTTAAGGTGGACAGGAATCAGGTTCCAGTAGGAGTCAGGTATTTGGGTCTCCAGCAAGTGGAAACAAAACCTGTGGCTCCCAGAAGAGACTGTGTCACTTGCCTTGACAACAGCCCCAGGATGACAAGTACCACTGCCCCCCTCCAGACCCTCCAATCAAGAGATCCGGCTGCTGCCCACACCAGCGAGGTCTTCAGGAAGCCACTGTCCTTACCTGCACTGTTCAGAATCTAAGGCACTTATCCCATCCGTGGGCCAAGCCACGTCACCCGGCTGCAGCTTGGCTCAAAGGGTTCTGGGGACATAGTTTTTATTTTATTTTGTTTTATTTTATTTGGTTTCCACCTTGGGGAGATGGGAATGAAAACATGGCAAACGTCTATTCCATGTCTATAGACAGAGGACCTTCCTCTTTAAAAGGAGGAGTTAGAGGAGGAAAAAGAGGAAGGAGGGAGGGGGAGAAAGAGACTGAAACTGTTGAAACCAATTTTTAGCAAGTATCCATTTCATCAGGTAAGCCCTGCCCAGTGAGGGGGTTGAAGGCTGGTAAATGGGCTTAATAAATCACAACGATCTATGTGCTGTTTATAGAAAACAACGACAAAATCAAACAGAGCAGACAAGTGAGAAATAAGAAAATGAATGAAGAGCCGTCCGGAGGTATGCACGAAACCATCCCCCCCCCCCCCAGTCACACCAGGCCAAGCAGAGCTCAAGACAAAAGTGAAGGTGACACTAAGGACCCTGTGCGTCAACCTGAGGGACTGTCTGTAAGACAAGGAATGAAGTCTCCAAGAGTCAAACAGCCTGTCCCCAACAGCTGCACGAAAACAGAGATTGAAATAAAAAGAATTTTGATTCAAAAAGAAAATGGAGCAGGACATAAGGCTCTCAGTCTAACCAGATCAAAATGTGCTGAAACCAAGAATTCAGGAAATGTCAACGCCACGGTAAGAACCCACCAAGACTTTTTTATCTGGCTTCCACCTGGGGAGATAGAAATGGAAAATATGGTAAACATCTAATTCATTTCTTGAGAGGGAGGACTTTCCTCTTTAAGAGGAGGAGGTAGAGGAGGAAAAAGAGGAAGGAGGGTGATGGATACTGTCCTTAGCCATCTCATCAGGTAAGCCCTCGGTTCTGAGGGTACCACAGAGAGACAGAATCACCATCCCAGGAAGTGTCCTTATCATAGGAGGAAAAGATAGATACTAATAACAGTCTCAATAAAACACTTCAGGAGATTTTAGAACATCCTCACAAATACTTATTGGGTTCAATAATAAACCAAAGTCAATTTTCTAAAAAAAAATCAGTCATTTTAATTAGAACCATGGTCTATCGAACTCTGGAGTATGGGGTCAAAGTAGTATTTAAAATATTTAAAATTATATTTATTTAAATACTTTAACTATTAGGAAGAATAAATATGAACTAAATATATCTACTTAAAAGAGTAAATATTTTTAAAAGGTGAAAAATGCAATTTTGCTCAAGGAAAGCAGGAGGAAGAAAATAACAATCAAATCAGAAGTTAACAAAATAAGTAGAATTACTAAACTAACCCCAGAACTTTAAAACCAGAAGAAATTTAGGACTAATATTTTAAAGATTCTTTGTATGAATATATGCTGATTATATTTAAAAGCTCTGAAAAATGGATGATTTTCAAAAAAATTTAGATGATCTAAAGCAATTTGAGACAAGATAGCAAATATTTGTCATTAAAATCTATTTTAGAAAAAGATGACAACTTAAAACCCACATTTTAATTTCTAATATCGTTCTGCAATGAAAAGGAACTAGTCCTCCTTAGAGAAATGGTGAATTCCTAGACAAGATGAGCCTGGAGTATCTTATAATGCAAAAAAAAAAAAAAAAACAAGGAAATTCTCAAAAAAAAACAAAGTCAAAGGACACAGGAGTCAACAGAAAACATCCCCAAGGACAAAAAGTGAAACAATTTGAGTAACAAAATAAAACCATATTTAGGATTGGAAACCAAAGCATAAGATTAATGCCCATCAGCCCATACTTATAAAAACAAATAATTGAATGAATTGATAACTAAGTAGGAATGAGGGGGCAAGTATCTCATGTAGAAGCATCCTGAATAAAGTACGGAGCTACCCTGCCCTCAAGGGACTGCAGCAGGACTCTCGCCCTGTGTGTGCCTGCACCTGGTGACTTCCATCCAAAGAGCACAGACATCAGCCCCACAGTGCAGAAACCTGACTAACCAAGGCCAGCCTCGACGGCCAGCAGTCAGTTAACAGACCTGCACGATGGTCACGGCACTTGGCCTGGGTGGTCCTCCCAGACCCCACATCTCCAGTCCAGTCATGGGAAAAAACAGAGAAGAATCCCCGCTGAGGGACATTCAAGAATCCTGACCAGGGCTCCTCAGAACTGCCAGACTCACCAAAAGCAAAGAGATCTGGGTGGCTTCCAAGGTCAAAGGAGACACATGATTAAATGGACCTCGAGATCTTGGACAGGAACTCGTAACAAGGAGGGAGGAGGGAAAACTAAGGTGATGAGCATCTGGAATGGAGCTGGCCCCTGAACGCACCCCACCAGGTCACTGCCTGCAACCAACTTGCCTTTCTGGTGGGAGGCTTCAAGGACATGGCACGAGGTTCTGCAGGAACATTATTGTCCTTGCATTCTGTAAATCTGAAACTGCTCTCAAGAAAGAAGCTGACTAATAAAGGCCACAAGTACATATTAATAAATCTCCAGGTGATTCTTTCATAATTTCAAGGAAATGATCATTAATGACACTGTGAGCACGGGAAAATGCAAAAACAAAAAAAAATCCTTTTAAGTAGTTAATATAATCTGATAATAACACTTGCTGGATGTCGAATGTGGTTGGTATATAAATAGACACATGGATCCTAAAATACTGGCAAATTTAATTAAGCAGTACATTAAAAGCACATTCCAGCAAAATACAATATGTAATTTAATAGTATCTATTATTAAAATATTAACCTGTAACTTCAAAAGAGCGAATAATAAAACAAATATTTTAATACATGCTTAAAAGGCTTTTCATATAATTTGACATTTTGCAGATGAAAACAGATTTTAAAGTATTTGGTTAGCATGATAAAGAATAGCTATCTTAAATCAATAGGCAACATCATATTGGAAACTCAAAGAGCATTCCCACGGAGATCAGAAAGAAGACAATGATGGCCAGTAAGCTCCCTAACGTTCACTGAGCTTTAGGAACTTAAACTTAAGATTTAACAAGAAACCAATGGAAAGACAAGGAAACCCGGAGGAAAAGGTTGTAAGACCTGAAACAGGCTGGGGGTACAGCTCAGAGGTAGGGGTTTGTCTAGCATGGGCAAGGCCCTGGGCTCAATTATCATTACTGCAAATAAATAAGTAAACTAAATAAGCCATCAGAACTACACATGGAGCTCAGCAAGTGGTCAGATTTAATACCAACACAAAACACTCTGACTTCATACTACCAACAAATTGTGAGGAAAAATACTAGAGGGAAATCCATTTTCTAGCATGAACTGAAAATGTAAATGACCGCCTAAGAAGAACCGTAAGACTGGACAGTACTGAGATGCGCCTCACTCATCACTGATGTGACTCAAGCCAAGAGGAGTCAAGTCCAGGAGACGCTGGGAGGAAACAGCTCTTCCAATATTCTGTTAGCAGATGAAGGCTCAGGGTGTCTGTGCGGGGCTGTTTTTCTTTTTCATTTTTGTCTTTTACCTTTGTTCCGGATTTTTCTCAATTTGTCTATTAAAAAGTAAATTTCATCTCTGCCTTGTTAAAAGGCATCTCATGGTCGTTTCTATGCCTGCCCCCAAGGTTCTGAGGTTTCCTTATAAAGAGAAGGTCTCACCCTCTGGTCTTCCCTGCCCCTCGTGGTGGTCCTGAAGGCCAACAGTCTGCAAGACCAGCTCTCTGCAGGCCCCACTCCAATGCTGGTGAAAATGCTGGTCATCCTGGGATGACCCTGTGGAGTGACCACTGACTGGCCCTGGGGCTGCCACTGGGTAATGAAGGTTCAGCACTGAGCCCTCCTAGACAAAGACCTTTCAGCCTCCCCTAAGCAGAAGAGAGAGGCATCGGTATTTCCATTATTTTTTTTTTACTTGAGCAACTTAGAAATTTGAGTTTAACAAGTTCAGAAGGAGCACAGATTTCTGAAAAGAGGAGAAGCATGGTTTTAACAATAGGAAGAGAATCAAACATATGGGTGTATTTACTTCTGGGTTCTGTACCCTGTTCCACTGGGCACTGGGTCTGTTTTTATGCCTGCACCGTGCTATTTTGAGTACTCCAGCTTTGCATCCAATTCTGAACTCAGGTAGTGTGATGTCTCCAGGTTTTTGCATTTGTTTGCTTTTGGCTCAAGATTGCCTTGGCAATTTAAGGTCTTATATTTTGATAGAAATAGGAAAAACAATTTTAAAAATTCCTATGAACAATGGCATTAGAATTTCAGAGGCAGATGCATCAAATCTGTAGATATTCAAGTGATTTTCAACTAATAGTGATGGGAAAATGGGATATACACATGCAAAAGAAAAAAAAATGGTACTTTATCTCACAATGCTTATAAAATTCAACTCAAAATGGATTAAAAACTTAACTGCAAGACATGAAACTGTAAAACTACTAGAAGAAAACATAGGAGAAATAGAAATGGCATTGCACTTGGCAAAGATTTACTGGATATGGCCCCAGAAGCACAGAGAATCAAAGCAAAGATTAGCAAACAGGATCACAGCAAATTGAAAAACTTCTACATAACAAAGGAAACAATAGATTGAAGATAAAACCCACAATTTGGAAGAAATTTTTTGCAACCATACATCTGAAAAGGGACTAATATACAAAATCTATGAAGAACTCAATAACTAGAAAGCAAGTCACCCAATCAAAACCTGGGCAGCTTCTAACCGGTATTTCTCAGAAGGAGACATAAAAATGCCAATGAAAAACTGCTCATCAACCCTGATCACCAGGGAGTTGAATCAAGCCACAGTGAGCTGTCACCTCACACCTGTGAGCATGGCTACCATCACGAAGATGACAGACAAGGGTTGGAGAAAAGCAAACTCCTGTGAGTTACTGGTCGAATCAAGATGGCCGTCATGGAAAGCTGCATGGACATTCCTCGGAACACTGAAAACAGAACTTCCAAAAGATCCAGTACTGCCATTTCTGTGTATATAGCTGAAGGAATCGAAATCAGGGCGCCAAAGAGATAACTTCCTTGTACGTCGTCGAAAGAAAAGAAGGGAGGGAGGCAGAGAAAGCAAGGCAAGGAGGGGAGGTAGACGAGGCTTTTGAGCAAAGACGGTTCCAGGGAATGGCCAAGAGAACACGTTTGTGGTTGACTGGAAGAGCAGGACACCATGTCCACCCCACAGTTCCCAACACGAGGAAACTTCCGAGAGTGAACAACTGCATGTGCTCCAGTCACCTCTGAACAATGTGCTGTGCCGTGTTAGTGCGTGCGGTTCCTTGTGGACAAATGCCCACACCATGAGGCCCAGCTCCAGGCCCGGGGATTCCCAAGGCTGCCCCTCCGGTCAGCCCTAGCCACACAGTCAGGGAAGGCAGCCTTAATCAGGCACGGGAGGCAACATCCAGAACGCTCTACACAACGCTGTTTAGTCCTCCAGTGGAGCTTTTCAAAAATGATATTTTGTGGCCCCATTCAAAGTAAAATACAGCAAACCCTTGTATTAGGTATAAAATCAATAGTCAGGGAGGCAGGATTGGCTGAAGCAGGAAGATGGGAAGTTTAAGGCCAGGCTGGGAAACTTGGTAAGATAAGACCATCTCAAAATTAAAAATAGAAAGAACTGGGTTGTAGTTGGATAGTAGAACACCCCTGGGTTTGATCTCAGTACTGCAAAAAGGAAAAAAAAAAAAAAGTAAAAAAATAAACAGATAGATAAGAGGCCAGATAGCTGTCTGGTGGAAGCTGGGGAGGAGGTGGACAGCCCAGCACTGGCTGGCCATCAGTCAGCAGAACGGGGCCAGCACAGCCCAGGAGGAGGACATAAAAATGCCAGTGGTGTATGAAAAACTGCTCATCAACCCTGATCACCAGGGAGTTAAATTAAACCACAGTGAGCTGTCACCTCACACCTGTGAGCAAGGCTACCATCAAAAAGATGATAAGACACAAACTGTGTGCCAGCACGCCTCCAGACAATGACCCCAAAGCTGCCCCATTGCCAGGCCCCTCGGCTGTCCAGCCAAAGTCAGTGGTGCTGGGCAAAAGGGACAGCCACAGGCTGTGTGCAATTAGTGGCTGGCACCTGGCACCAGGGGACAGTGGGTGTAGGGAGCTGGTTCCCGGCCCGCAGCCTCCCAGAGCCAGGATGTTCTCCCTGCGCCACTGCGGCCTACAGCATACCCATGATCTGGTGGCCAATTTTTCTGCACAACAAAATTAAACTTTGAAAATAAAGTTTAACTTTGTGCTAGGTCCTCAAGAAGCTACCTGTGTGTTGAAAGAAGGCTGATGAGCTTATTGGCACTTCACAACCTGAGCAGAGCTAGAGAGCAGCCACACAGGCATTCACGCACGCACACACGCTCACACACACGCATGTGCTTACTCACAGATGAGGAGCTTTTCAGCACTTCACAATCCAAGCAGAGCCAGAAAGCAGCTACACACGTGTCCACACAGACACACTCACACACACGGACATAAAGTAAACACACACATGCACAAGTCACACACACACGCACATACACACATGCCCAGGCACGTGCACACACACTCACACATTCACGTACTCACGCATATATACACACATGCACACACATGTCCCCTACCAAGATGGAAAGGATCTAATGGAAACAACCTGCTACCCAGTAAATAGTGTCCTCCTGGAGGTCTGGCACGAGCTCAGAAGGAAGAAGGTGACAGAGTTCACACTATCCAGGGAAACCCAGGAGAAACGAGGTGGGGAAAGGCAAGACGGCAGGGGTGGGGGTGGGGTTGGGGGGGGCTATGCTGTCTGGTAGCAGGTAGCAGGAGCTGCTCTCTAGACACACCAAGGAGGTGACGTGGCAGGTGGATTAGCCCCACTCTGGTGTTACTTTGCTCAGAGTGCAGCACCGAACTTGGTAGTGCTCGCTGCTTGGCTCTGCTTGCCCATACACAGATGCCTCCAGGATACCCTCATACCCAAATCTCAAAGAGGTTTCTTTCTGTGAAAAACCTTAATGAGTTCTTAATAATGCCCCAGGCTGCAACTGGTGGGTAGAGAGGTACCCTGCAGCAGCACCACGCCCTCACACCCCCATACCCCTACCCCCATACCCCTACCCCCAGCCACTCCATCCAAAATCGCAAATCCCTTCTCTCATCAGCGCTGCTGTCTGGCTCCAGGAAATCAGCAGTGGCTGTGGGCCAGGGTCATCTATCATGCGCCAGGAGTGGACTTGGGGGCAGCGGTGGGCTGTGGGGCAGTGCACGCACAGTCTGTACCATGGGGCGAGGGAAACAAACACGGGAAGCTAGACAGTGCCATTCCTTGGTCACCCTCTTATGAGTGACCACTGGTCTTTCCCCAGGGAACACCCCAGTCCTGTTCTCAGGATTTAAATGATCATCTTCACCAAAAAAAAAGTTTAACTTTGTGCTAGGTCCTCAAGAAGGACCATGTGTCCATGTTCACATTTTCTGAAAATCCTGATTTAAAAATTAAGAAAAAACATCTGGAGAAGGAACTGGGAGAAGTGACATTCCCCTGCTCCCACAGACACCCCAGCTGCACGTCTGGAAGGCGCCCTCAGGACCATCGCACGCGAGCACTCCTAAGTCCCACAGCACAGCGATGGCGTTTCTCACTCTGGGTTACTCTGGGGTCCGTGCAGGGGGAGGTGGAGGAAGCAGCAGGAGAGAAGCCTCTCCACGAAGCCCTTGGCCTCTGGAGCCAGACAGTGAACAGGTCCAGTGTGACGAGCTCTGCATGAGACAGAGCCTGGCCAGCACGGGAGGGACGGCCGTCTGGGAGGTAGACCTCCCAAGGGAGGCCAGGGCCAGCTGTGCTCCCGTAGCTTGAGTGGAGTCCTCCTGCAGAAGGACGCAGGAGTGGACGGTGACAATGACATCCTCTGCCTTTTCTCTCCCTGCCCCATTTAGACCCTCAACGGATTACATCTGCCCACACTGGGGGAGGGCAGGTCTTCCTTGCTCAGTCCACTGATCTAATGCTGGTCTTTCCCAGGACACCTGCACAGACACACCCAGAAGTAACATTTTACCAGCTCCTTGGGTATTCCCTAACCCAGGCCAGCTGACACCTAAAGTCACCCGTCACACGTTCTCCTAGTTCCTCAGGGCTGCCCCAATAAAGCCTCCTAGAATGAGAGGCTTAAACCTGCAGAAATCCACTCGCACAACTCAGGAGGCCAGGAGTCAGAGACGACAGTGTCCAGGGGACCACACTCCCTGCCAGGCCCTAGGGGAGGGGTCTTCCTTGCCTCTTCCTTGGCCACGAGGTGGCCTACAGGGCTGGGCGTCCTTCCTCCGGGGCTGTACAGCTCCAGCCTCCACCTGTCTTCATGGGGCTTCTCCTGTGGGTTTCTTAGCCCAGATTTGCCTCTTGTCACAACACACCCGTCATTGAAACGGGTCCACCCTAACCCAGTGTGGCCTCGTCTTTACTAATCACATCTGTAAAGACCCCGTTTGGATATAAGGTCACACTGGCAGGTTCTGAGGGTTGGGGAATTAACTATCTGTTTAGGACTTCAACAACTGTGCTGCCCACACCATTCCACCCTGACAGGCACGGGGCACAGAGCTGAAGAGCCCATGGCTTCTCCTCTTTAGCCCTTTGTCCTGCCCAGGGAAACAGTTTGGGTGGTAACACCTGGGGAGATACAGATGTAGATAGAGAGTTTAGAGCCTCAGGGCATCTCCCCAGAAGATGAGGGAAGGCAACTGGCTAACTCCAGAATTCTTCCCTGAGACAAGAGTTCCAGAGACCTTGACATTCCCTTCCTGGCAGCTGGAAATGGGTGAAAAGCCAGCCAAGGATTCAGGGTGACACAGACTCAGCCACGCAGGGCTGGGCCTTTGTGCCCAGGCACCATGACCAGGCAGCCTGACCGGCGGGAGGTGGATCCTTCCCTTCAGGCCCTGTCTGCTCCTGGTAGCTCCCATGCTCCACACACAGGTGGGTCAGTAGGGCCAGAGGTCAGAGGCCTCTGGAACATTTAAGAGGCTGTGGGGGAGCAGGAGGGGCTGGGCTCCCCTCTCAACAAAGTCCATTCTTCAAGGCCAAATGGACACACCTCCTGTTTCCAAAAACCCAAGGTGCTGAATAATGGGTGCTAATATTCTTTCCTTCAGGTTTTTTTTTTCTCTTTTTCTTTTTTATTTTTTTTTTGTATCTTGCTTTCATATCAATGTATAATCAAAAATTTAATAAAATTTATAGACTGTAGTCCAGTGTGGCAGCAAGATTGCAGTGAATTCCCAATAACCCCCTTTCAAAGATTCTACCCACAACTCCATTACTCCATGAATTTCAAGGCCTCAACCAAGTTCCATTTTTTCCACAAACCTTTCCAGATTCCAAGTCATTATTGCTTGCTCTTTCCACTAAAGATCTCTTCTGTATCAGAGAAGCCAGCATTTGGGGTGGTACATTTTCAATTTTGGCAGTTTTGTGTGAGTAGCCTCATATCTCATCAAGATGAGAGAAGCCTGCGTTTTAGACTTATTTGTATGGTGCTTTGTATACCTGTAGGAGTTGAAGGAACGGCGGCCCGCTTCAAAAGTAGGAAGCTTAGAGTCTCATGGGAATGCAACCTTCCCACAAGAGTTCAAGAGGGAATAGGGGTGGATTCTGAATAATAGCATTACTGACCCTAATGTAGAAAGAAACAAGAAGACTCCAGGAACAGTCTGGGAAACAGTCAAGAAAGTGTGAATCTGGTGTCAAGAGTAGCACCTACAGGCTGGGCTCTGGCTCTGTGGTAGAGCTCTTGCCTAGGTTGAGCAAGGCCCCCAGTACTATCTCCAGAACAGCAAAAAATTCTCAGTAATTCCCAAAGATATGGTACACTCAAATGTATATCAGTTATTATCTCATTAGAATGCTTTTAATAAGATGCAAGGAACATTCTCCAGTTCCCAAGATTCATTACCATGTGCCTTAAATCTTGTTAATGGAAATCTGAAATTTGACACATTAAGAACAAAAGTTGAGTTTCTTACCAGACTGATAAAGACAGTAGGAGATCTGTGTGGCCCTGTGAAGGTAACGGAGTTGTGCAATGTGTGTTCTTGGCTTACATTCCCAAAAGAATGGGGGACTTGCTTTGTAAAGTTGAGTTCCTAAATACTTAGTATTGGGTGGCTGATGTGGTATTGGGTGGCCTATGTTAGGTATAATTGACCAAAGCTGAATCCTTATTTTCATGCAAGAGAGAGGTCAGAGGTGAAGAACCGGAGGTGAGGAGAGTCGTGGTTCCCTCCCAATGGCTGAGAGCTAAGCCAACATGGCTGGACTCTCCCAGCCATGCAGCCCTCTTCTGCTCACTGCATTTACTCACCAACACCCCTTGACAACAGTGGTAATGAGTCAAGCAGGGAATCCAAGCCCAATTAAGGCCTCTGAGATAACGTCGTCCTGTGACCGAGGCTCCTGGAGACAAACGGCAAGGATGATGGGTTAAGTCACTGTGTTTGTAACTTGTGAAGCGCAAACCTCCATCGCTACGTGAGTTTTGTTTCCCAGTCCTATCGGAGACAGAAATCATCTTCTGCAAAGAAATCAGCCTCACACAGCTCCATCCCCATCAAAAGAGCAACAGAACTTAAAACTCAGAAGACATCAAAGGCAGCCAAAGGAATCAGGCTGTAGGCAGAAATAAATTCTGAAATAAAAATCCAAAATTATAAATCAAGTGGAAAACTAAAAAGAAAGAAAGAAAGAAACCTGACACTCATTGATAGGCATAGAATGAGCTCTATGAACTATTTAGGGAAAATACCAGCAATGCCATAGGAAAACTGGGCAAAGATCTACCAGAGACTTTACAGAAGAGACGCAAGTGGCCTGGAACACATGGAGAGATTCTCAAACCCATCGTCCCAGGTCCCCCAGGTCTTGGACTCGTCGTCGACTCTTCTTCTTCCTCCATGTTGAATACATCCACCATCCTACTGGCTCCACCTTCCAAAAGGACCAGGCTCCAGCCAGTCCCCATGGCTCCTGTCTCACAGTCCCCGAGAGCCCCACTTCTGCACTGTTCCCCTCAGCCCTCCTCCACAGGTCCCCTACTTCGTCTTCCCATCTCAGAGCCAAAGCCCAACCACGTCCAGCCGGCCAAAGGCCCTGCTCCCTGGCTGCCCATGACCTCGTCACACTCTCGTTACCTCCACTCCCACAACCCTGGTCCCCGTTTTCCCTGGGGCACCACGTGTGCTGTGGCTTCAGTGTGTTCCCCAGAATTCATGTGCTGGGACTTAATCCCCAAAGTCATATATTATTGGTATTTAGAGGGGGGACCACTGGGAGGTGGTCAGGGTCCTATGGGATCCTGAGGATGGGACCCCCGTGGCTCTATAAGGAGGGGAAGAGACACTCAGGCTGACTCACCTGGTCTGTCCCCCACGTAATGTCCTGCACCACCTCTGAACTCTGCAGAATCTCACCAGCAAGAAGGCCCTCAGCAGATGCAGCCAGCTGACCCTGAGCACCCCAGCCTATGGCACGTAAGGTGAACAGACCTCTATTCTTTATAAGTTAAACATTCTGTGGCATTCGGTTATAGCAACAGAAAATGGATTAGGACAACATGGCAAATTATATTTCCCCAAGATTCCCCACCAGTGGTGCCCATGATGGTTAATCTTATGTCCATCGCCTAGGCCATGACATCAGCTGTTTCATCAAATGTCATTCTAAATGTGGCTTGACATATTTCTTGATGAGATTGACATTTGAATCAGTGGACTTTGGGTAAAGTAGAGCCCCCTCAATAATGTGGGTGGCCTGCCTCCTATTGATTGAAGGCCTTAAGATCAAAGACTGGGGCCCCTGAGGAGGAAGCCACTCAGCCTTGGACGGGAACCTCCACCGGAACAGCAGCTCTGCCTGTCCCCACCTGCCACGTGCCCAGCTCCATCCAGACTTCACAGCCCCACAGTCGCATGAGCCAATTCCTTAAAATACACCAGTTTCTCCCCTCTCAGTTTCTGTTTCTCTGAACCCTGGTTAACATGTCTCCCGACAGTGAGAACCGCTCACTGCCCTGCCCTGGAGCTGCGTCTGCTTCAGTCAACAGAACATGAATTCTCAGATTAGGTCACCAGAGCACCTTGGAGCTTCTGCCTGGTACTCGGGCACCTTCTGCTCGTGCCTGCTCCATCTGCAGCCAGCCAGCCTGCCCTGGAAGCCCAGGGTGGTGCGGAGGCCCCAGGTAGGTGCTCTGCTCAACCGGCCCAGCCAAGACCAGCCTTCGGGGGCCAGCATCTGAGCAAAGAAGCTACTGGGTGATTCCAGGCCCTGGTCGCAGGTAACTCCAGCTCTGAATCTTTCCAGCTAAGACTTGAAATACAAAAGAATAAGATAAACCTCCCGGCGATGGCCTGTCTAAGTTCTGGACCTAACGACTCCACAAGGCACCTCTGCTCACACCCCTCGGCTTGGGCTGCTTGTTACGCAGCCACTGAGAAGCAGCACAGATGCCAAGCAAGCCAAACCCACCTGCCTACTACCCGTCTCCCCCCCTCCTCCCCCGGCACCCTCAGGCTCTCCTCTCCACAGAAACATCAGCCTCTCCAGGAGGCCCCCTGCTCCCTATGAGACCTCAGCCTCCATTCTGCTCCCATAGCTCCTTCCCTGGCATGCTGTCCTTTGAGAACCTATTTCCATCTCACAGGCTGTGGGTTTCACTGATTGACTTGCATCTCCCTATCTCCTCTAGCAAAAACATCAGCTCCACCACAACAGGGGATTTGGGGGGTCTGCTCTTTTCAGTGTTGCCATAACAATACCTGAACAGAGCCCAGAACACAGTAGGTGCTCAACTAACAGCAACAGAATAAGTACACAAATGAGAGAATAAACAAACCTCACATGGGAAGCTGCAATTGAAAGGTGCAATGACCTATGAATTTTTTACCCATCAGACCAGTGTTCTAGTAATGCAGTGTGCTGATGGGCATGTGGGAATGGGCACTGCCAACCTGCAGTGAGAGTATAGAGTGGGGCCAATTCTTCAGACAAGGAGTGGGTAAGATGACTCAAAATTTGAAGTGCACAGAAATGTCCTGGCATTTCTAAGAATATATCCTCCCAAAGTGCTTATGCACATGCAAGGTGGAAGCTCTGGGAGGTTATTCGTGGCAGCATTTGTGTGCGAGCGAACAATTCAAAGACCAGATGCTCTTCCATATGATAAGGGTTGAATAAATGTTCGTACGTTCCTACCAAGTAACACACGCAGGTGTAAAAGAAAATGTGGCCATTCTATACTCGAACCTGGATAGAATAAACTCCAAGATAGATTGTTAAGGAGCAAAACAAGTTCCAATCAGTGTGAGTGACATGTCTCCAATTTAGCTGTGCGAGGAAATCTCCAGAAGGACATAGGAGAAAGAGGACAGATACAACTACCCCTGAGGATATGAACTCAGAGGCTGGTGGGCAGGAAGGGAAAGACATTTTTATTACATTTATCAATTGAAACTTCAGAATGTTGGACTAGGTGCACTTAGCTACCACTGGAAGAAAATACGTATTTTTTAACAAAGATAAGAAGCTAGAAATGTTTTTCTTCAATCTCCTCATAAAGGGCAGTCACAGGAGTTTGTGCTTCCTTTCTGCTTGTCTCAGTGACATGTGGGAAGAAGAAAGACCTTTGGTTGGGTCTCGAGAGGGACACGTGAGGAGCTATGTGTAAATGCTCACAGCCAGCCTGAGCAATGCCAAGGGCTTAGTAACCCATGAAATAAGTAATAAATGCTTCAGTAAAATTTGTGGCAGCAGATGTAGCTCACAAAGCTGCAGGACACTCTCCCAATATAAGACATAATGGGATGAACTGTGCTTTATGTGTGCACATCATGGTAACACCGGGCCGTCACACCTACAGATGGTTACCTAAATAAATGGAAACAGAGCAGGGAGAAGCAGGAACCAGAATACTTTTTTTAAATTTAGATTCCTTTTGGGGCCATTGGTAAACGGAATAGGGAAGAAACATTTAAAATGTATGACATTAAGGCTTCTTTGCTGTACAGAGTTGCATAAATGTATCTAAGAGCCAAGATACACACTGCCACAAGGAAGCAGGAGATGTCAGCAGCACTTGGTAGGATTTTGCCTTCTGGGAAACCTTGTCTGCTAATGAGAATTACTTAGGCAACTGTTGTGGTTTGGGTGTTGTTGTTGCCTTCTTTTTTGAGATAGGATCTTGCCTTGAGTTCCTGGGCTCACCTGATCCTCCTGCCTCAGCGTTCTGGGTAGCTGGGACTATGGCACCTGCCACCATGCTTGGTATGCAACTGTCTCAACTACATTTTTAGACCAAAAAAAAAAAAAAATTCCATAACCCAAGAAGTCCCAAATCAGTTATCTCCAGGCAAGGGGGCTCTGTGACACTCACCACATGTTGAGGACATTGGAGAAGACACCGTACTGGGACCTTCCTTATCCTCCAGCAGGTCCCAGCATAGACAGGATGTGAAATCACAGAGAGCCAACTCCTGCGCAGGCTCAGCAGAATCAAACTGGGGGAGAAGGAATCAACCCAGGAGGGGAAGAGCACGGACTTGTCAGTGAGGGAGGAGGCAGGAGGACAGTCAGCACAGCTAATGTCACCCACTCACACCTCCCTGCCCAGGAAGCTGCGGGAGAGCCTGCCCTGAGTCAATCGGGCATCCTTTAAAGGGATTTCAAGCCCTGAACCCCAGTCTCTTGATGTGTGACATCATTTGAAAACAGGCTCAATGCAAATGTAATTGAGAATTTCAGGGTGAGATTGTCCTGGACCAGGCGCACCAATCCAATTGATAGGGGGCAGGCAGATGTGAGGGGGAGGGGGAGGTTAAGGGGATAATTCTATAGACTTGGCCTATGGTGCCACCCCCACGCCCTCCACATGCTTTCTTTGAAAAAGCAATTTACCTCCGGCCGCCCAGCCATGCCTGGCTTAAGTCAGTGTGATGGGTGACCCTGCTCCACACACAACCTGTGGTCTGCAGAGCCACTCTCTGCCAGGGAGGAAAGACTCCCCCATGCCTCTGTGTAAGAACACAAGTTACCCTGAAGGGGGGACGCTGGTGACCCTCCTATAGAGCACAGATTCCAAAACTGAGGAAGACAGGATAGCTGAAAGCAAAGTCCACCAACCATAAAATCGGAAGGAAGGAAGGAAGGAAGGAAGGAAGGAAGGATGGGAGGGAGGTAGGTAGGTATTATTATGGCAACACTGAAAAGAGCAGACCCCCAAATCCCCTGTTGTGGTGGAGCTGATGTTTTTGCTAGAGGAGACAGGGAGATGCAAGTCAATCAGTGAAACCCACAGCCTGTGAGATGGAAATAGGTTCTCTAAGGACAGCATGCTGTGAGAGCAGAATGGAGGCTGAGGTCTCACAGGGAGCAGGGGGCCTCCTGGAGAGGCTGATGTTTCTGTGGAGAGGAGAGCCTGAGGGTGCTGGGGGAGGAGGGACGGAAGAAGGGGAAAAAGTTCCAGTTAGAACCGACCAGGGCAGGCCAACATGGCCAGGAGTGGCCCTTGGGTCCTTAGCATACATTTTAATTTCAATGCAGTGGTCAGATTCCCTCTGGTGGGTTTCACGGGGTACCTCTTGTCAAGACCATGCTCAGTAAGGAACTTAAACATCTAATGTGACCCTGTGAGTCAGAAGTGGAGACGTGGCACCTGGGTGGTCTCTGGAAACTTCCCTAAAACCCCCAATAAACCAGGGAGCACAGAGGTGCACGTCTCTCTCTCCTGTTGGAGATGATCCACCCTTGAGGGTGCTTTCCCTCTCTTCTAAATCTTCCTGACATTTTCTCCTGCAGGAACACAAGGACTGAGAGCCACCACTAATACAATGACCTGTACCCAAGGGGAAGGAGAGGGAGATTCAACACAGAGACTGGGGAGAAGTCCCTGCGAAACTCTGGAGTGGCACAGCCACCAGCCAAGGAGTGCTGGGGATTGCCAGGAGCCCTGGAGCTGGGAGGAGGCATGGAGCAGAACCTCCCTCCCAACGGCACAGACAACCAGCTGCACCAGCTCTCCCTCCTGAACTGTGAGCAGATCCATGGGATTTGTTAGACTACTTTCTCTCCCTCCCTCCCCTCCCACTCCTTCCTTCTCTCTCTCCCCCTCCCCATCCCTCCCTTCCTCCCTCTCTTTCTTCTCTCTCCCTCTCCCCCTACCCCCATGCTAGGATGGAACCCAGGGCTTTGCACATACTAGGCAAATGCTCTACCACTGAGCTGCTCCCCCCAGCTCTTTCTATTTTCATTTGAGACAGGGTCTTGGTAAGCTGCCCAGCTGGGCTGGAACTTGGCACCCCCTGCGTCAGCCTCCTATAGACTTTCTTTTTGCTGACGTGGATGTCCCTGGATATCACTTAGAAGGTGCTCCAGAAACACTGGATAAGACAATGAGACTGAAGGGAGGTCAAGACCAGATCCCAAGGGATGCTAAGGACATGCTTTGAGTTTGTTCTGCAAGCCTCAGGGGGAATCAAAGGATTCTAAGGGTAACAATGACTTAGACAGCTGGGAGGGCACCCCAGCAATAGTGAGCAGGAGAGGAAAGGCAGGAGGTCAGGACAGAGGCGCACCAGCATGCCACGGAGCCACCCACAGAAATCCTGATCACAAGCATCGCAATCAGGACATCAGGACGTGGCCCTGGAGTCAGACCACTGGCTGGAATGCTGGCTCTGCCCTGCCCCTCACCCCCAGACTAGCCCCAACTCCTCGTCTGTGAACTGCAGTGGTCAGTGTGGCTACCCCTCACAACTGCTGAGGACCATGCAGGTTAAAACAGACAAGCTCAGAGGAGTTCAGTCCAGTTGGTTCTGAAAACTGACTTTTTTTTTTTAATTTATTTTTTTTATTGGTTGTTCAAAACATTATAAAGCTATTGACATATCATATTTCATACAATAGATTCAAGTTGGTTATGAACTCCCAATTTTACCCCAAATACAGATTGCAGAATCACATCGGTTACACATCCACATTTTTACATAATGCCCTATAAGTAACTGTTGTATTCTGCTACCTTTCCTATCCTCTACTATCCCCCCTCCCTCCCCTCCCATCTTCTCTCACTACCCCATCCACTGTAATTCATTTTTCTCCTTGTTTATTTTCCCATTCTGACTTTTGGACCCTGTGTGGGGAGGCTGATCTGGGTGGGCTCTGAGGACAGGATGGGACCCCAGTACCCAGCACAACACAGGAAATCGTGAATCTTCCTTCTTCCCACCCCAGGTTACCTCTGTGAGCAGATGCCATCTCCCTGGCCTCAGTCACAGTGCACACTAACAAGAGCTTAATTTCTCCCATTCCACATGTCTCTATTCTTAACTTTGTTATTTTAGCTGAGAAATTTTATCCTGAAAGCCAAAGCAGGCTTGTCCACAGACAGAAGGAGGAAGTTCAAAGAAGGGAAAGACAGTCCCCTACCTCGATCATCCCTCTATTCAGCCCCACCAGCTCTGTGCCGATGCACCCTGGGACCCCCCACCATGTCCTTGGGTTCCCAAGGTGAAAAAGGGACCTGATCACCTCTACATCTCCAGGCATGACTGTGGATGGCCCAAGGCCTTGGAGCCCTGGTCAGTGGGAGGTTTTATCGGTTTTAATGCAAGCAGAACACAAATCAAAGAAGAACACTTGAGCTGGCCTCTGCTGGTGCCCTCCCAGCTGTGGCTGCTGTCTTGCTAGCAGTTGGTGCTTCCCTGGGGATGTTTGACGCCGTCGTCAGCAGCCATCCCTACCAGCTGGCACGTTGACAAACTAATAAAACAGGCCATGTAAGTGGAAAGAGCTGGCACTGCCTCAGTGTGTTTAGGCTGCTGGAGGGTGAGCCAGCTGCTCCAACGAGAGCAGGCAGACAAAAATTAAATCTCTGCTGTTTAAGGTGGGTCTTTGAAGAAAGGCGGGGGGCTTCAGAGCCCAAACTTTTATGGTTCCAAGCAAAGCATTGCACATTTGAAGACATCTGAGAGTCTTCTGAAAATGTATTTTTTCAAACATGAGCAAAATTAAAGGACGTTGTTTTCTTCCTTCACAGGGAATGTCAGGCCAAAAGATTGGTAAACACAAAGAACTTCTCAAGGAGTCAGGGGAGGGGGTCCACCAAAGGTTCTATCCAGGGCTGTTCAGGCGGAGCAGGAGGGAAGGAGAAGAGGTCCCAGGGGCTCTTGACCTTCTGCAACCTTCCTGCACTGCAAGAACAATGATGCGTACCAGGTGCAGAAGACTGTTTTTAGATGCCTGTCATTTAAGGAAGCGACAGAATTTGCCTTTGAGAGAGATGCTGGCTGCCTGCTCCACAGGGTGCGGGTGGGGAGGCTTGTTTTTGCTTCAGCCAGAAAAATGCCAGAGGTCTCCTTGCTCTTGTAACTACTATGGAATGAATGTTTGCCTTGACCTTGGACTTCCCAGTTTTCAGAACTGAGAAATAAATGTTGTTTAAGGCTCTGAGTCTATGATATTCTGTTAGAGCTGAGCCAGGCTTATGAGAGCTACCGTAGTCTGTGGTCATGGCCTTTGGGAGCGACAGCCCACATGGGTCGAGGTTCCCTCCAGAATCTTCTCCAGTAGTTGTGCCAGCTTTCCAGGGTGGCCATAACATGGCCACAAACTCGGTGGCTTAACAGAGATTTTGTCTCTCGAAGTCCTGGAGGCCAGAAGCCACATCCGAGGTCTCCACAGGGCCACACTGCCTCCAAGGCTCTAGAGAAGAACCCTTCCTGACTCTCACGGCCTCTGGTGGCTCCTGGTAGTCACGAACTCCTTCGTTTGTGACCGTATCACCCCAAGCTCTATCTCTGTCCGCACACGGTTTTCTCCTCAGTATCTGTGTCTTGTCCTGCCCTGGGGTTGAGGGGCCAGCCAGATAACCCAGGATGATCTCCTCATCTTAAGATCCGTAACTTATCTATCTTCAAAGATGCCATTTTCCAAATAAAATCATATTCATGAGTTCCAGAATGCCATCTCTTCTTTGATTTGGGAGGGCACTTGGGCCAGGAGACACAAATCAACCCACTACACTCGATGAGCTAAAGGGAATTTGTATAGATTATTAAGTTTCCACAGAATTACTGGGAAGGGTAAAGAAACAGATTCCAGCATAAATATTCAAGAAAAACTCTCAGAGAGAGGTCACAGAGAACCAAGAGAGCTCTGCCCCACCATGATGAGGCTGCTGCAGGGACACTAGCTAAGGTTGGCTCTAGATTTGGGCAGCTCCACAGGTCTCTGCCATGCACCACACCAGCAAGATGGAGGCCCAGCCCTGCTCTCCCCAGTAGACAGAATCCAAGCTCAAAGGTTCACAGGGCAGAGCAAAAAAATCCCATACAGATCCCCGATGCAAAAGACTTAGGTAAATATGGTTGGGGTTTTCCACTCTGAGCACTAGAAGAGGGTGGAAAGTGGTGGAGGCCAGTATTCCCCAGGATTGTGTCCACACCCAACTCAGAAAGGCCAGCAGAAGCCATTGTAAGAGCATGACAAATGGCAACCAGGAAGTGTTTCTGAAACACCTAAACAAGACATTCTCAAACTTTGAGGTGCACAAGAATTAAGCTCACCTGGGGCCCTATCTAAACCTGCATGGTCACTGAACACTGTGGTGCACACCTGTAATCCCACCAACGGGGAGGCTGAGGCAGGAGGACTGCAAGTTCAAAGCCAATCTCAGATACTCTGCCACACCCTGTATCAAAAAATTAGAAAGGGCTGGGGGCATTGCTCAGCAGTAAAGCATCCCTGGGTACAATCTCCAGTTCTGAGGTCAAAAACAGACTGCAGATAAAAACTACACAGCTCTGGCCTTTGAAAAGTGACTCACTGAGTGGCTGAATGAGTCAAGGAGTATCAGCTGCCAGGAAGCATGGTTAGAGGGAGAGGAAACCAGCAATAATTTCACCTCTAACTTCAGGAAGTCTGACACTACCCACTTACACCTGTGCACCTCTGACCCTCAATGCACACCTGTGCAATTAGACCTTGTACTTTTTACAAAGTAAATACTGCTACCAGGAACACTCAGATAATTGTGAGGAGGTTGGCTCAAGAGGACGGAAGGTAAGATAGATCCGGGAGTGTCTGCAGCTCTACAGAAAGAGCCTCATGCGGGCTGTTGCTTAATTTGACGTAACCCAGCAACAGAAAAAACAAAACAAAACAAAACAAAACAAAAAAACCTCCTTCCTGTATGTTTTCAGTGTTTGAATTCAGATGGCATCAAACAAGAAGGAGCCCTCTGTGTTATTCAGTCTCTCAACATTGAAATCTACTTCATTTCCAAGTCAGGACTCAGTTGCTAAGAAAGAGCATGTAGGGATCAAATTATGCTCCTAAAATTCTAAATGCACTCTGGAAGTCATTTAAAGTAGACAGTCCCTTATCAATAGCTCTGCTGTCCCTGCTGGGCCCTGGCCACAGGTGCCAGCAGAGCTTCTAGAGGGACCTCTGGTCCTCACCTAATCTTGTCTTTACCAGGGGCAGGGGAATCCTGAGAGGAGAAGGGAAGCCTGGGTGTGTGGGAACTCATTTGAAGCTTCACAGGTTCCCTGAAGCCTGGAGCGTGGAAGACGGTGCACAAAGGGCCACAGGTAAGTAGGCGCAGCCGAGATCAGGGGTTGTTACAGGTGCCATAGGAATGCTACGCGCTAGACCAAAATCAAGAATACTGCCTTCAAACTAATTTATTCAAGTACATGTATGCAAACACATGTCTCATGGACACTCTTAAAGCTTTGAAATGCTTTCACATGTATTCAGAGATGCCTCACAGCTTCTGAATTTTAATTTCTAAAATGTCCCCCAAGTGTATGTCTGAAATATACTTCTTTGTGCTCTCATCCAAAGTACGTGAGACTCATAGTAAAAGAATCTTGCCTTGCATTTTCCCCATAAGTAAAATCGAAATCCTCCTTATTCATTGCTTTGGTTTCCTAAAACTGGAATTTCCATTAACCACCAAGGAAGGAAGACTCAAGAGGGCTCACTATGGTGCTCCTTAATGGCCTCTCATCTTCCGGCCTAGACAGAATCTGCCTCCCTGGCCTTCCCCTCCCACGTGGATAGCTCAATGTGGCAGCTGTGACAAGGCACCCAACCTGGGCGGTTTTCAGCAGAGGAGGCGTCACCTGGCTTCCTTCCTTTGGCTTGGCTCACGGAGCTCGCCCTCCCCAGCCCCAGGTGGCGTCTTGACGAGGTTGTTTTGAGGATCACTTTGTGACCACAGCGTCCCAGCGGGACCTCTGTAGGCCTCCACTTCTCAGTCTGTCCTAGTCCTGCGTCCACCTCAGGTGATGGAGAGCTGATGCTCACGAGCAGGCAGGGCATGCAGCAAACTGGCTTGTGTCCCTGGCATGCCACAGGTCCCAGCCTATGCTCTTCACCTCCAGAAGTCCCCTTCCCTCCTGACCCTGCCATCCTCCAGGTCTCCTTGCAAGCGCTACTCGGAGGTGCCTTCCCTCTCTCTTCCCACTCAGTCACTCCTACCCTGCAGCGTACTGTTTCCTTCCTCAGCATCTGGAAATGCTGGAGGAGGTCTGTGGTCTGTCTCCTGCCAAGGCAGCTGGAAGATTCCTGAGATTTGTCCTGATCTGTATCCCTCATTACTGGTGCACCCAGAACCCAACAGAGTTCATTGTTCATTCTTGTGACTGTCATCACCACAGCACACCCACCTGTGATTCCAGAGACTAGGAGATTAGCAACATCAGCACAATCATTCTAGAACTCTGATTCCTCATTGGAGGGGTGCCAGTCTAAAATATTGGGCTGTGGGGAGAGAGAGCTGTGGGGATCTTGGACCCTGCTCCAGTGAGATCCCTTTGTTGGTGAAAAAAGAGGGGTAGCCTGCCCCTGCCCACAGTGCACCCCAGTCTGCCTGCCATACTCTAGTGGTGCCATACTCCACTGCCCTGGGAAATTTGCTCCTCCCAGCTGCTCACCTTACTCTCCTCCCCACAGCTATTAGCACAACCCTTCCAGAAGAATCCCACACACTGTCCCTCCAGCAGGACATCAGCCCTGGGTTGCTCTTAATGACTGTCCCAGAAGCATGTCTGGAAACCTGGGCACCCCTCACCAGACACATCAAAATGCCCCAGAGAGAGCCAAACCTGAGCTTCCCATTCTGCACCCCGGTATCCTTGACCACTGTACCCCCTGCCTGAGGGGTGAAGACCACTCCCCTCCTCCCAGCGTCTTTCATCTGCTGAATCATTCTCACCAGTCATGAGAGCTCACGGTGTGCCTGCCAGAGGGTGCCCTGTTGAAAATGGAAGAGATGCAGCCTCACCTGATGTGCAGAGAGAGGGAGACTTCAAGCTGCACAAAACTGAGAAATAAGCTGGTGTTTAAAGGCATGCTAATCTAGCCCTCCACGGATGAAGTCCATGGTACTCTGCTGACCCACCATTGTGTCAGGGGGTTCTCCAAGTTATGTTCTGCAGAGACTTGAAAACCTTCTCTTGACCTTGGTGTAGGTCAGAGAGCTATAAGACTCCCTTGGGAGAACAAAGGGCAGTGCGGTTGAAGCTCTTTTACAGGAAGGCCTGGGAAATGGTCAGCTCCTGAGTTAGCATAATGGAGAAGTCTTCTGGCCCCTGTTAACCTATCATTTAGGCACCAGATCTTTTCAAGGAAGAAAACCAAGGACACTGATATGGTTTGAAGAAAATAATTTCCTAACTGTCTTTTACTGAAAATAAAAGCAAACTCATCCCAAGCAAATTCATACTTATTTTAATTCCAGAAAATGCTTAGCCACCTGCTTTGGTTTGGCTATGAATTTCATATGCTGGAAACTTGGTCCTGTGGTTTGGCTGGGCTTCATGGGCTGGAAACTTGGTCCTCGGCATGGTGCAGTTGAGGTGGTGGGCCTAATGAATTTGGCTAGGTGGTTGGGGTACCACCCTCAGTAGGGATTAATGTGGTCCTTCCAGAATCCTGGTAAGTTCTTACAGGAGAAAGTCATTATAAAATGAGCTAGCCTAGCCCCTGAGTCCCTCCAGCTTTGTTTTCACCAAGTAGTCTCTCCTGCCATGACGCACTGCCGCAGTCTGGCTAGGCACAAATCACGAGCCACTCAAGCAGGAACAAACTTTATTTCCAAACTCCACCAGCACACTCCCTGGGAATTCTCCTGAATGCCACCCACGTGGCTCCTCCAGGAACACACCACACACCAACCGGAACTCCCACCCCCGGAACTTCACCAACCAACGCAAACTCTTCAGGAATCCCCGCGAGAGCTCATCCGGAACTCAAAGGGAACTCCATGAGAACTCAAAAGTCATCATCTTAATGGCTCCCTGGCATCACCTCTCAACCACTACTTCTGGCAAAAATGCCATGCGTCATCCCGACTCGGCTGTGGCCCTCAACAATGCACCTACCATGTTGTGATACAGCCAGAAGCTGAACTAAAGGGACTCTCTAATCTTGGAATATATCTCCAAGATGAGCTCTAAATAAGCCTTTTTTTTTATAAAGTACTCAGCTTCAAGTATTTGGTCATAGCAACAGAAAATGAACTAATGTATCACCACCCAAAACCTGGATCTAAGAATCTAAGATTCTACCTGGATCCAAGCCATATTTAATTGCAAGTATTTTGGAAGCCACATAACAAGAGGCCTTTCATTTTTTTCTTTGTGAGGAAAAACACTGTCATGGTTTAGATATGAGATGTTCCCCAAAAGCTCATATGAGATACAACACAAGAAAGTTTAGAGGGCAAATGATTAGGTTAAGGCTCTCATAACTCAATCAGCAGATTAATATATGTGAATGGATTAACTAGGTGACTACTACAGGCACATTGGGTGTGGCTGAAAGAGGTGGACAGAGCTCTCTCTGCTTCCTGGTGACCTTGTCCTGAGCCGATTTCCTCCACCAAACCTTTCTGCCATGATGTTCCACCTCACGTTGGGCTCAGAGCAATGGAGTCCGCCATCTGTGCACTGAGGCCTCTAAAATCATAAACCCCAAATAAACCTTTCCTCCTCTAAACTTGTTCTTGTCAGGTTTTTTGGTCACAGCAACAAAAAAAGCTCACTAAAACCACCACCAAGTAGCCTCCCTCCCTCTCTCCCCCACCTTCTCCCTCCCTCTCCCTCCCTTCCCTCTCTCTCCTTCCCTCTCCCTCCCTCCCCCACCTTCTCTCCCCACCTTCTCTCTCTCCCTCCCTCACCCTCCCTCCCTCCCCCACCTTTTCCCTCTCCCTCCCCCTCCCTCTCCCCCACCTTCTCTCCCTCCCTCCCTCCCTCTCCTCTCTACCTAATTCTATAAACACATTATTCAGTTCTCTCTGCTCTGTTTCCACTGGCCCGTTTACCCCTCTTTTCTACTTCCCCACTGTTTTTCTTGTAGCCAGGACCAGTTGCATGACTTTGGTTCCTAGTGCAAAATGAAAAGTGTAGCCTCTAATTTTAAAAACAAGTAAGTGTTCCAGGACAGCACAGGGTCCTTGTGAGCAGGAGCCCTGGGGCCTGCACAGGTGGCAGCCCAGGAACTCAGCCCTGGGTGAGGCTTCCTCCTCCTCTATCCACGTCCCCATCAGCTGTCCTGCCACCTAGACTCAGGCTTTGCCACCCACCCACCCCCCCTGCTGGGAAACCAGTCTCCCCTGAGCACAAGCCCCTTGGCCAGCTGTGAGAGGTCCCGCCCAGCCTCAGACCTTGGCTCTTCAGAGGACAGTGACTCACCACAGCCCTACAGCCACCACGGTGCTGGGGAGGGACCCCAGGCCTTGCATACACTAGGCAAGTGCTCTACCGCCCAGCCACGCCCCAGCCCAGACACTCTTAAATGTGAACATGCTTCTGAGCACTTGAGCTTCTCCATGTCCAGCTCCATCCTAGAGCATGAAGCAAGCCTTCTGCTGAACAGCCAGTGAGGAAGAGGCCGGGCTTGATGCATCTGTGACTCTACATATTGTGCCAAAACTCCTGCTGGGACTTGTTTCCATGTCTTACTGTTTTTTTTTTTTTATATATATATACACCTAGTCTAAGGTCAGGTGGAATCTTGGTCCCCAGCTGGCTCCCTCCTGGCTCACGCCAAGAGCCAAAGCCATATTTTAAAAAGGCCTTTGTGCTGGGCCTTTCGAAGTTCAGGGCCAATGCTGCCTTGAAGATAAATGTATCTAGGCCCTCTGTTCCCGGAAAACTGAACTTCAAAATTCCCAACAGGAACACTTCATCCAAAGGAGTTTTGTTTGTGCCACTATCACAGGGGTAGAAAGAGCCCAGTCCCCAGGTAAGGCCACCACAACGGGTCCCCAGCACCTCCCCCACCCCCAGCATGGCCTCCTCTGGCCTCTGTACCATCAGCTGGGCTTTCGGGAAGCAGGAAGGAGATGGGAGAGGAAAGGGCGAGGACGAGGGCGGCACAGGGAAAGGGGAGAGGAGCGCGCCCTGGAGGAGGGGTGGAAGGGAGGCTGCTAAACGCGCCAGCGGTTCTGGCTCAGAACAGGAAGACGAAGACGGGGGAGCCCTGGATCTGAGAGGCAATGCTGCCTCCTCGCCCCCCTAGTAGGAGGCTGGGGACAAGCCCCGAGGAGGAACACAAATCTGCAAGGTGGCCCAGCTCTTGTGGGCTCCATCCCTCATGGATGCGAAGTTGGGTGCTTTCCTTTTCAGCACATTTGCCCAGCACCATAAGCCACCTCTCCAGCTGCGCCCAGTTTAATCACCTCTTTTACAGAATCAGGTTAAATACATGGCTTCTTTCCCTCTCTCCTCTCTAGTCATTTTTCTCAAACAAAACAAAACCCTGCAAAACTGAGGGAAATGCAAGTGGACCTCCACCAACATCTCGGGTCATCTATTTTCAGGAGAGCAACAAAGAAGTGTCATTCTCCTTGAATAAGCAGTGAATTAGCAAATGCCTTTCCCTGTCATAAACATTTGCTGAAAACAGCCCCAGGGTTTTGCATGAAGGATGCAGAACCGCTATTTTTAACTCACAAATGAGAGCAGCAGCATCTAATTTTGGATTATGCTCAGTCTAGTGCTGGGGACTGACTGGGAATGGGGGGAATGCAAAGAAAAATGTCTTCCTGGTGTGGCCCCCACCAGCCACTGCAAAACAGACCCAAAGACAGCAGCCTTTGAGCCATGGGGCTGGTCACTTAATCCATGAGGCCATAGCAGTGCTGCAAAGGCTACCCAGCCCACCCCATCCAGGCAATCTGGAAAAGAAAGCACAGACACTGGAGAAGGTGCATGTGGAGAAACCCAGACCATCAATAGGAAGACCCTTAGGTGGAGAGGGGGGAAGGGCTACAACTTCCTGGAAGAAAATTGGCAGCAAGCCCCAGTAGGATGAGAAACTAGGCCTTTATCGTGCTTTGAAGGGATGCTCTGACATATGAACTTTTGAATTACTTTAAAAGAATATAAATAGATGGCCTTAGTAGTGCTGAAAGTAATTAAAACCATTATCTCTCAAGAGCAACCCCCAAATTAGCAGTTGCCCAAAGAGCACCATTAATCCACCTTCTAAAGCATCAGATAAGTGCCTGGCTCCCCATTTCTGCTGGGTGAAGTCTCTCTCCTGTAAGGAGCAAGCTTCAAGTCCTGGTCACCCAAGACCTGCACTGTAATGGGGGACGAGAGCAAGTAATTGAAGGAATTGAGAGATGAGGGAGAAAAGAAAATATTTTGCAGCCCGATTTCCTTGCTAAGGTCCTCTCTTACAATATTTTAGAATGTCTCAGGATACCTGATGCCAGCAGACCTGAGGGAAATACAGCATGCCAGTCATTGTGACTCAGAACAAGGAGACAGGGAAGCCTGGGTCAGAAAGGCAAACGGTGCCTCCTCGCTACAAGGGATAATGTTATCTGAGCAGAGCGATGAGGGAGTCGGCAAGACAAGTCTCCACAAGGCCCTGACTGTCTTTTTAAGGATACTGAACAGCCTTGGAGAATTGAGGGCAGATCTCCATCCAGAGCAAAGGACAGGTATTGTATTACCCACTGGTAAAAGCTTGGGTTCCCAAGCTTGGGTTCCCATTGCTCTCGTGGAACATGACCCAAGTGTGTGCAACTTCCTATTTGCATTGCCCTGTGGACATCAAGGCAGTTGATATGACTGTGAGCAATGATCTGCCCTCTTCTCTGACCCAGGAGTTTCATGGCTCCTACCAGTATCCATGAAGGGCAACAAGCTAACATTTTACAAACAGGATAAAATCTTGGACCTCTCATAGTTCTGTCCACCTGATTTTGACAACGGCTGTTGATGCCTTTGAACAATATTATCTCAGGTGTATACAGGATACTGAGAGATTAGATCTTCAGGCAGAAGCTACTAGTAGCCCTCTTTAATATCCATTTTCTCCATCTTCTGATCCACACAGAACCAGGCTGGGGCTCTCCATGATTGAAACCACATTCTCCAGCTCTCTTGTAGGTGGTGTGTTCCTGACAGTTCTAGGTTCTGGGATGGGAGGAAAGTGGAAGGAACACTTCCAGGCGCATTGCCTCTGAGAGCCGGGATTTTGTACCTTCTGCACCCTCTTCCTCTCTGCACAGCTGCGATGATGGCTGCAGCCGGCCATGAGGATGAGGGCCCTGCTTGGCAGCATGATGAAACTGCTGATGTTTCGAAGAACCACAGCTGCCCTGGACGGATGCACGAAAATCCATCTTGTTCAAAAGATTTTGAATTTTCTCTTATTAGCAGCTGAATCTTATCTCTAACTGGTGCCGGGCTTGATGCCTAAAGTGGAAAGCAGCAAGCAAAGACCCCCAAATCGGGAGCAAATGACTTGGTGTCACCTGGCCTGGCCTGGCCAGTCTGAAGAAGGGAGGAGGTGAGGCCCTGCCCACATCCACCTCACCATCCTGGCTGTGCCCTCTGCCCCAGTGGCTCTCAAGCCCCAGGCGCCCTGGGGATCCTGCAGCAGAGCCTCACCCAGGTCCTGCTCCAGGTTTTCCATGACCTGGACCGTTCCCACCAGAGACAGCCACCTCCCCACAAGACACAAGTGAGGGGAAGGTTTTGAGAAAACAGCTTCCAGTCTCCCCTTGCTGCTTGAAAATTCTTAAAAATAAATCAGTCTGGAAGCACATCTTCACAGGGACTTGAATCATGGCATGGCCCTCTCATGGGGGGACTCAGACACCCGTCAATGAGGTGGAAGCGAAGTCATGACAGGAGTCCTCTGAGTGCCTTAACAATCCCACCAGGAGGACTGAATCAGAGGCCCATGCCAAGGCATGATTGGCAATCTCTGCCCAGAGCAGCAGTCCTCCCCTGAGCAGGTGCACCAACCCAAGGGAAACCCCATCCACATCACACACTGAGCACCAGGCCACATCCCATCTACAGTTGATTGTTTACTCACTAGCTCACTTAACATCCACTTATTAGGCACTTAGTATGTCAGGACCTACCACACACAGGGAATGGGAAGGTGAATTTAGCAGGATCCACTCCCTAAATGTGCACAAACTCTAGGCAGCCTCAGGCTCACCCAGGGCAGGAATTCAGATTGTCACCTTCATTGAGCAAAAAGGCACAGAGTGAGGGTGAACTCTCACGCATGGGAGAGATCTCACAAATGCCCTATGATATGGCACTCATCAAAACATACAGCTTCATGATACACAGCCCTTTTCTGAGCTCTAGTGGCAGGACAGGATTTTCTATGAAATATTTTTTAAAAGAATCATTCCCAACTCTGCCCACTGAAATTTCAATCCTAAAATCCTAAGTGAAGTGTGTATATGTCTATATAGTTACACTCACACATGGTTCAGAAAGAAATGATTTAGAGTTTGTTTTGTTGTTTTGTTTTTGTGGTTCAGGGTATTGAACCCCACGCCTTGCACATGCTAGGCAAGTGCTATATACCCAGCCCCCAGAAAGGAATGCTTTGGGCTGCAAGTAAGACAAAAATTCAACCAGTTGGTACCATTTAAAAATAGAGATTGATGGTGAGGTCTGAGTTAGGTCTAGAGATGAACTAACAGAATGTGACAGCATCGGTCTCCTGGCTTTGACAGCGTATGGCAGTTACGCAACACCTCAGGGGGAGACTGACCAACAATACACAGGCACTCTCTATTCTTTGTGCAACTTCTTGGGAGTCTTAAACTACTTCCACATTAAAACATTTTTTTAAGAGTCAGAAGTTTGGGACTTTTTGCAATTAGAGCTCCAGAGGTTGCTGGCAGCTGTTGGCTTTAGGTGTTTGTCCAGGCCGTCCGTGGCCCAGGACTCTGTCTTCCTGTTTCCCTACCCACTGCCACTGGTCTGCCCTCCTCCCCACGTGGTCTCAGATGTGGGTGGTGGCTGCTGCTCCAGCCCTGAGCCAGAACCGCATCAGGAGAAGAGGGAGGAGAAGCCAGCACCTGTCCTGCCTCCTCCCAGAACCAGGACTCAGACACAGTTCACAGGCCGTCCGACCCTTCCTCCTTCAGAATACAGTGGAGACCCGCTCCCCTCATCTTGAAAGCTATGGTCTGATGCCTTGTCCCTTCCAAAATCCAAGTTGAAATTTAATTGCCACTGTAATAAGATTAAGAGGTGGCCTTTTAAGAGGGGATGGGGCACAGAAGTTGTGCTCTGATGAGGGAGAATAATGCAGTTAGGAAAGGGCAGTTTCAGCAACCCGCCCCCTCCTGCCTTCCACCACGTCAGGATGCAGCAAGACCCTCACAGAAGCTGGCACTTTGATATTGCACTTCCCAGCCTCCAGATTTGTTGGAAATAAGACCTCTGTTCTTCATAAACAAGCTGGGCTGTGGTATTTTTGTTACAGCAGCACAAAGCAGAGGAAGACAGTTCACTTTTACAACTAGAATATGACAGGACAGAGTGATGTGGCAGAAAGACACTGAGGCAGGTGCCTGTGGATGGTCCCCTCCCCTCCAATGTGGGCAGTGCTGTGGCTCCCGACCCATAGAACATGGCAGAAGCAATGGGCTGTCACTCAGAGACTATGTGGAGTACGGGCAGCTGCTGTCTTGCTGGTAGACACTCCCTACTGACACTTTCTTCTGGGCTCAGACAAGATGACCAAGCTGAAGAGGCCCAGTGCCAAGGCAGCCTTCAGAGACAACCAGCAAGCAGCAAGGCCTTCAGTCAACTAGTGCAAAGGCCTGAATCTTGCAGATAACCATGAACTTGGACGAGCCTTCCTCATGGAGACTCAGATGAGACCCCAGCTCTGGCTGACACCTCAATGGCAGCCTCATGAGGGTCCTGAAGCAGAGGACCTGGATAAGGTGCCACCAGGATCCTGCCCAGAGCAGCCTCTGAAGCAGCTAGGTGAATGGTGATTTGTTACCCAGCAACAGAATCATGATGTCACCTGGCCCCAGGGCAAGGTCCCAAAATGGACAGCTACCCTGCTCCTGACTCTTCCCCGTCTCCCTCAGCGGCTTGCTCCGGGGAAGCCAGCTTGTGACACAGTGGAGAGGCCCATGTAGGGACCACTGAAGTTCCACCCAGCAGGCTCACAAACCAGCCAGTCATGAAACGCACCCCCTTAAAAGAGGATTGTCCAGCCTCAGATGCCCACAGTCCACGTCAGTATCCTGACCCCAAGCTCTTATGGAAGAATAAGCAGGAATGCCCAGCTGACCCTCTCACACAGACAGTGGGATAGGAGGGAGGCACTCACTGTCACCTAAGCCACCGTGTTTTAGGGGAACTTGTTGTAAAGCCACAACAACTGTCCAGTCCCGTGGGCTAGCACTGGCCAGCAGGAGTGGGATCACCCTGGCCGGCTGAGCCCTGTCGGGACTCACCTTCCCTAGGACCTTCCAGATTGGGGTTTTGTTAGCATTGAGGAAAAGGGGTGGGGGCGGAGAGAAAGAGGAAAGGATTTGATAGGCAAATCTTTGCATTTGACCCTCAGAATAGAAAGATAAACAAAGAACCCAGGAGGAAGATAAAATTTAAAACCAACCAACCAAGGACGACAACAGAGCCCCTGGGAGTCAGGTTTGGAGGGGGAGCCACGCTCGGCTCCTGCTTCCACTCCCGTGGCTACACCACGGACAGAGATCCACCAAGCAGAGTCAGTAGTGTAATTTCTGTGTCTGGGTGTTAGTAAAATACAGGTATATTTATCTCTATGATTGATTTGGGAAGCCAAGAAGACGCAAGTTAGAGCAGGTTGATAATGGGGTGAAAAACTGCACTGGACCCCAAGTCTGCTGCAGTCCTTTGGTGAAGCTATCACTTGCAATACTTCCATGAGAAATTATAACACCAGAATTCCCATGAAAAAACAGCAAAGAAAGGCAAAATAGATTTAGAGAGCGCACACTTGGTGCCCAAGGGAGTGAGGAAGAGCTCGAACCCTGAGCTGCAGGTCACCAGGGTAATGGGAAGACATGGGGCAGAGGCCCATGACCTGAGCCCAGCCATGCCAAGGGGTCGTGCCTGGGGAGGGACAGACAGGAGTGTCCCCACATCAGTGACAGGAGGCCAGTCTCAGCCCATGTCGCGCTAGCATGAAGCAGCAGCTCTGCTCACGGCCTCTGCCATGCCCTAAGGATGGTGTGTGCTCTGAATTCCTCCATCAGTGACCTGCCCCCGGGGACTTTCCATCTCCAAGGCTGTGAAAATGCTCAACTGAACCCTGCAGATTCAGGTTTAACTACAGCTTCCCCCAGTCAACGCAGCTTAGATTCATGAGCATATTTGTTTATGAGGAAAGAAATGACTCCAAAACTCCAGCCAGGCAAGTTATTTATAATTAAACTTCTTTCTCAAAACCTGATACTGCAGCATAATATAAAACAGCAATTATTCAAAAGGGAGGAAAATAAATAAACAAAGAGAGGACAGAGAAAGCAGGAGGATGTCTACAGTGTGCTCCTGTGCTCACTGCCCATTCGGCTCCCCGGATGAGCACTTGGGGACAAATTCTAAGAAAAGTCTTTCTGAACAGAGGTTTTCAGGAGTGTTTATGTGCACTTTAAGCTAGTGAGAAGCAGCCAGAGACAATGGCAAAACATTGCCCCAGAAGATCTTTCCAGGTCAGAGCAGGCTCATGGTGGGGACTCAGCACGCAGTTCCTTTAATAATTAGCAAGAGCAACCATGCTAAATCTATTAAGACTAGTCATTTCAGTGCACAAATGACAGGCTGCCAAACCTCCAGCTCCCAGAATAAGGGGATTAAAGATTTCTTTAATGCTTTTATCAGCTACTAATTAATAGTAGTGCTTGGCTTCAGTGATTTAGTCTTAATGCATGACAAAGCTTCATTAGGCAGGAGAGTCGGAGTGTTCTTCTCTAAATCCACCCGCAAAGCCAGCCGGACTCCCAGACTGAGCTATGCTCACTCAAGTCAGGGAGCTCAGTGCATTCAGGAGGGGCCCCGGCCCTGCCTTACTGCATTTCATTATCTGAGTACCTGTGCTGGTGACCCTCACATCTTGTGGGGCTGAACTAATACTGTTAGTCAGCACAATGAGTCCCCAAGGCCCTCACACAAAGAAAGATCCTTGTGATCACAGGAGAGACCCAAACCACAACCAGACACCTCAGAATAAGATTTAAATCACTGGGGTCTCCAGGGAGGTCACGGAAGAAGATATCTTAATACATTGCACAGTAAGGTGCCCACAGACAACTAGAATGTTCTACACATTTCAAAGAAGCTGGAAGAAAGGATTTTGAATGTTTCCACCACAAAGAAATGCTCAGTGTCTGAGGAGATGGATCTGCTTACCCCGATTTGAACACTGCATGATGTTTACATGTATCAAAACATCACATTGTCTCCTACAAATATGTACAATTTTTTGCATCAATTTAAAACATTTTTAAACGCTTGCCAAAAAATTGCTCAGGAGACTCCTCTCAAAAGGAATAAATGCCACTCTAGTGGTCTTAAGATACATCAGACTTTCTGAACCATTTTTTAAAAGGCATGAATTTAAGTGCTGCAAATTTTCAATTATCTCTGCTAATGCTGGTGAAGAGAGGTACAGATAATTCAACATTAGAGATGCTAAAAGGTTGTTGTATTTGGCATGGAAAAGCAATTTGCATGTACATTTTGATAAGAGTGAGCACTGCCTTCTGAGGATATTTGACAATTAATTCTCACCAAACAGTGAGGGGCTTAAGAGCAGCCTGCATTGCCTTTCCTGCCCTCACACCTCATCCTAAGGATGAACTCTGTTCCTTTTAAGCTGGACAACACCTGACCCCTGGCCACAGAGAGACATAGTCCCAAACACCCATGTGTTGACCCAGAGGGCTGAGCTGGATGGCTGTTGACACAGGAAAAAGAGGCAAATGGATCAAGTCCAAGGATGGGGGCCTCTGCTCTCCTGTCACCAGGGAAAGGCTCCAAATCTCTCCTTGAGTTTTCCCATAAAGCTTCTCGGTCTTCAGTCCACTCAAAACGTACTGTAGAGCTAGGGAGCAAGGCCTGAGAGCCAGCCGTCCCCGCCACAGGGCTTGTATTTTGGCAGTGACATAGGACATGCCAACCTGGCTGCAGGCATCAGGAAAGATGGCACTCGGAGCCTTCACTCCTGCAGCCTCCAGCACGTTACCATGTCTGAGAGGTCAGAGAGCTTGCGTTGCTGCAGTTCATTCTTCACGTCTGTGGAGGGACTTCACCTCTCTTGTCTAGAGAACAGCTCAGACTACCAGAGAAAACAAAGAAAATCCAGGACAAATCTATTGTCCTGGAGTAACCCCCACCCCATGGTCAGCTTCCAGGTGTGGGAGTGATCTGCCCTCTTCCAGATTATGGCCACCGATGAGCTGATTCCTCAAAGTCATTTCTCACCTTAGCCTGCGGAGTTGCGGGAGCTCCACTTTCCCATCTCCCCAGAAAAGAGCCGGCTCAAACCATCCCTGTTAGAAACCCACAGACCCGGGCCTCTCTCCCTTCTCCTCCTCAGCAAATCCAGTCGGCTCAATCTTTAAAAGGCACCCAAAGCCTTCTCAGCCCACACTGTCCCTCACCTCTTCCTGGACCCTGCTTCCACCCTGCCCAGCACAGCCAGTTCCACCCAGAGGAGCCGCTGAGACCCTGTTAAAATGTGGAGCTAATTCTGCTGCTTCTCCATTCAACACCTTCAGAGGTTTCTGTGTTGCCCAAAGAATCAGTCAAAGCTAATTCTATATTCAGCCCTCTCGAGCCCTGTCCACGTACACACACACACATGCCCAGCATGCTCACACCTATCCTCACGTGCACGCGTTCATACATGCGCCCATATTGACATATACCCTGCCGCATTTACTAAGTGGGACAGAGACAGCCTCACAGTGACGGAAGTGTCCCCTGGCTATCTCACTGGTCCCTAGCATCCCTTTGGCGATGGGGGAAGAACATACAATTTACTATCTCAACCACTTTTAGGTATACAGGTCAGTAATGTCAGCATGCTCGCCTTGATGAAGTCCATCTCCAGAACTTTCACTTTGCCGAGCTGAAACTCCATTCCCATTAAGCCATTCCTCCCTCCCCAAGCCCCTGGCAACCACCCTTCTACTGTTCCTAGGAACTGAACTTCTCCAGGGACCTCACATACTTGGATCCACCCAGTATCTGTCTTTCTGAGATGGCTCATTTCACTCAGCATAAGGGCTCAAGGCTTAGCCCATTGGAGCAGAATACCCTTCCTTTCCAAGGCTGACCAGCATTCCCCTGGACAGCCCACATTTTTCTCATCCCTCATCTGTCAATGGACACTCGGCTGCTTCCACATTTGGGTGATTGTAAGAGGTGCCACAGTGAATATGAACATTGTTTTAGGCAGCTTTTTTTGCACTGCAACTAAAAGATCTGACCAGAACAATTGTAGGGGAGAAAAAGTTTATCGGGGACCCATGGTTTCAGGTGTCTGAGACAGACATGGACAGAAGGTTCCATTCCTCAGGGCTCCAGGTGAGGTTGAACATGATGGTGGAAGAGTGTGGCAGAGGGAAGTGGCTCACATGATGTTCAGGCAGCAGAGAGAGACTCCATTTTCCATATACAAATATATACCCCAAATCCATGTCTCCATGCCCCACCTCCCCCAGCCACACCCCACCACTTCAGTTACTACTCAGTAACCCCTATCAGGGATTCACCGATTGGGTTGTGAGACCCTTAACTCAATCATTTCTCCTCTGAACCTTCTTGTAATGTGGCAGGGTATATGGCACACATGAGTTTTGGGGGGGACACCACACATCCAAACCATACAGATATATAGGTATGAGTTTGGGATTTGGGCCTCTATGGTATATGGAAGAAACCAGGAATCCCAAGGACAAACAATCCTCCCAAGGAGGCTAAGCCCATCCCAGCCCACTTCACCATCCCATGATGATTTCACGTTCTGTGACGATGGTAATGGCCAAGGGCAGGCAAATCAAGTCAAGCCAAGGTGGCCTGGCTCCCGGCCTGCAGAGTTATGGCATATACTTAATGTCCACACTATTAAGAAAAAGCATCACCTCCCCAATTAAAAACCTGCTACACAAATGAGGTAAACACTCAAACTGGCTGACCCTGGGTTGTGGAGCAGGCAGGGGAGGAGACACTTTTGAGTTTTCTTTGAGGTGTGTCATGAGCAGCTGCCCGCTCTGTCCATGGCATGAACTGAGAGTTTTCATGTGCCCTGGGACTCGGGGTTCCTGCTTGTGGATGTGCAGCACCCTGTCCCCAGAGCAGCTACAGAGCGGGGAGGGAGTGAGCATGCAGCTTTGGGGACAGAGGTCTCATGAGGAACATCCAGCCGCCCCCCCCGGGCCAGCTCTGGGCTTGCTGTTCAGAGGCTCGCTGCCCACCCAGATGGCCACAGAGGGCCTGGTATCCCCCAGTGGCCCGGGGCCCCTCAGCCAGCACTAGAAGTCAGGGCAATGGCTCACAGCAGCAGGCCACACGGACCCCGACTTTCCCAGCACACACTCCCCACTCCAGGGGCTGCTGTCCTTTTCCTTCCGGTCCTTCCTTTAGCATTCTGCCCCCCGGGGACCACGGAGACCTTCAGCAGCAGCTCCCTCCCTTCGGACTTTCACTCCACACATCCCTCCCCCAAATCCCTCCACCTCTAGGGATGCTGTGCTCCCTCCCGTGCAGGGGTGAGGAGGGAGGGAGGGAGCACAGCATATCTAGAAGCTTCCCTCGCGGGGCAGGCAACATGTGGGTGACACCAGCTTAAAGACGGGACGTGGGTCAAGTGGAGACAGCCCAAGCAAGTGGTCACAGCCCAATCCCTCTCAAGTTACAGACAAAGGGAGCTAAGCAGAGTGGTCAGGAAGGCCTGACCGTGGCCTTCAAGACTCTTCAGTAAGAGTATGGTGAAGGGACACCAACAGATGTGCACTCAAGCTTTGCAAGCCATCCCAGTCAGGTCACCTTGTTAACTCATAAGGAAGAGCCACTCAGGGCCCTTACAGGTCTCTCGCCCTAGAACCTGCATCATCGTGCCCTTATGTCAGGGTCCCAGGGGATGGAGTTCTAGACCTAGGGCACTGGGAGTAGGCGCAGTCAGCTTCGGTGCGAGGGCAGGGAGGAAGAGAGCCCCGGGGCTCCGGCAGTGTGGAACGGGATTGCACATCACCCCCTTGAAGAAAATTTCCTAGCCCAGGACAGCCCAGCCCTGGAAGGTGTGAGGGGAGGAACTCAGGGCTCACATGTGGGGAGCTCCAGATGGCTGGCCCTGACCTACAGCATCGTCGTTGTCACTCCACGATGGCCAAACACCTCTCCCTGGAGGGATCCAAAGAGTCCAGGCAGAAGGAAGACAGCTCAGAAGGCTGCCTTTTCCAAAACACACATTCTGAGAATTTGGAGAATCAGATCCAACTAGAATGAGATGCTTTAAGTGTCTTGTGCCAGGTCCTTGGCCACAAAGGCTTCAAAGGTGGCCAAATGTCACCTTCAGTCAACAGCTGACAGGTGCAACCAGTGTAAAGGCTGAGACGTGATGATGGCACTCCCAGAAGCAGTGAGTGGACGGAGGGGCACAGGCAAGCAGAGCGCCTGCTCCAGGTGCAGAGCCGTCAGGCAGGGGAGGAAAGCCGGGTTTCTCTTCTCCCTGCTCAGCGCTGCACGGTGTTCAGATCTGACTTCATGCTCTCCTACGTTTCACGTCCCGCTTTTAGAGCATCCAACAATAAGAAGAGCCATGAGCTGCATTCCAGTGAACATTGTCATAAATACCAAGGCTCCCAGCAAGTGACAAAACCCAGCGTCACCTAGCTAAAGCCACAAAGGGTCCACTAGCTCAGCTAAGTGGGAAGATGTGGTGAATTTCCAGTGAACCAAAGCCAGACGCTGAAGCATCATTGTCAGGATGCCCTCCTCCCCCCACTGCCTGCCTCATGTCTCTGCAGCCATATTCCACTTCCCTCTGGTGTCACCGTCCCTCACTACAATGAGCAATGTCCCAGTGTGGAGAAGATGGCTCCTGACCAAACACAAGTCTGTAATGTGGTCATCTATACCACTGGACAAAGAGCCCTCTGTAGAGCACGTCCAGGAAAGCCCTGGAGGTGCCCAGCTGCCCTGGCTTTGGTACAATGCCCACCCAGAGGGAATGCTAGGGGAGCTCCAGCTGACCTTCCCAGCCATCCTCCACCCGGCACAATACCTGGAGGGAGGGGGTGATTAGCAGTCCCACAGGAAGTCAGCTTTCCAAAGGATGCCAGGTGCACTCCAGGGAGTGACTGATCTCCACGAAGCCAAAGCAAGAAAAGAGTTTTGACATCCTCTAGGATGAGCCCATGACAACACTTCATTATTTTTCAGCTCCTTAAAAATGTTACTCCATCAGCTAAAATGATGCACCTCTGGAGAACCTCCAGACAGCAAGCAGAGACAGAGCAAATGGATCTCCCAGCCGGAGGATCATAGCATCGGGTGGTGCCGCTGTGCTCCAGAATTAGACACATACATGCATGCTCACACATATCTGCACTCATGAACATGCATATACACATGTGTGCACACAACTTAGCACACACTTGCAAATGCAAGCACACATGTGTATCATGAATGCACACACATTTGCATGAACACACACACTTGCATGAGCACATACACACACACTTGCATGAACACGCACACACTTGCACACCACCATAGGCACAGCTCAGTGTTGGGTCAGCACAGCACACTCCACGTCCTGAAAGTCCAGTGGCTTTAATACAACAATCTTTTCCTGACTCTCAGAGGCAGACTCCAGGAGCTCTAGTCTTGTGACTCCACTCACCAACACGGTAAGTCCCTGATCTCTGAGGCAGAGAGACGAAGAGCTGATGCTGACACACGTCACAGGGAGAGAAGGTTCTGAACTCCAAGGGGGCTCAGGAAGTGGGCAAGCCGTGGGTGTCGAGTGGGCAGTATCTCTGTGACAGTGTCCTTGAACATCTCGCCTTTCAAACCCCCCTTCAGAACCTTTCTATGCTTCAAAGTAAGGATGTGATGATTAATTTTGTGCATAAACGTGGCTGGGCCATAGTACCCAGATATGTGGTCAAACATCTCTGGATGTTTCTGCAGGGGTGTTTTTGAAGGAGATAAACGTTTAAATCAGTAAATGTTATGTAAAGCAGACAACCCTCAGTAATAGAGGTGTGTTCATCCAATCAGTTAAAGGCCTGAAAAGAATAAGGGGCACAGTCCCCTGAGCAGGAAGGAAATATACAATAGAGACCCAGATGCCAACTGGCATGCTATGGTCATCTCAGCCTGGCAGTCCACCCTGCAGGCCAACTCACCAAGTCCTCCACAGGTACATGCGCCTCCTTAAAATCCATCTGTCTCTTTCCCTGCCTCTGTCTCTATCTCCGTCTCTCTCCCCCATCCCTCGTCTCTCTCCATATATGCATGTATGTACATAGAGAGAGCACCTGAGTGAACCCAGAATATCACTCCAGGTTACACTTTGAGTACCTTATATCTTTAGGTCATTTTTTTAACACCCCACAATAAACAGATTAACCAATGTTTTATCCTGGGCTTTTCCAAGTAAATACATAAAAGACTTGCTAGCAAATGGCCCTTCTTCCAGCCCTGTTCACACCACAGCTCTCTGTTCTCATGAAGAGGAGCCACTGAGCCCAGGTGAGGTCACTGAGCCAGGTATGCACTTCTCTGTTCAGCCTGTGCCCTGAGACGGAAGGCACCCCTGCTCTTCTGCACGGGCAGCACCACCAGTCACCACACCAAAACTGGCCCTAGTCTGACCAGGGAAACAGAACAGCCAGGAACGGTCTGAAGCCATGTGCAGAGACCACGGAAGCACACGCAGCACTTTTCCCTGGGTCAAGTGGCTCGTCACCATGGCGCATGGTGGAGACGATGGCTCTACCCCTCAGCACGGTGCAGATTCCCACCCTGGCCCATCCTGACTCAGTCTCTCTATCGATGACATAAAGCAGAAAGACAGACATTCCCTCAAATTTCTTTCAAGGAATCGTGTAAGCAGTGGCAAAACCCTCCCTCCATATGTAGAAAGTGTCTTAAATCAGTACCTTACACTCAAGGAGCACCGCCTTCTCTCAGAGAATCAGTACTATAACTAAAACTATGCTTTTCTTCCTTGTGGTCATCTTCTTCAAATGAGGAACACATTGTTCACAAGAACTACCTGTTGCCCTCACCTCTGGTCCCAAGCTGAATGCTTCAGAAATCGTTCTACATCACTAAAAATAAAATCCATGCGGAACCTAAAATACCAGTGTCAAATCATTGGAGCTGAATCCAGTTTGTATTTTTAAGAGCATCTATAAAGCCATTTATAAATAGGAAGTCTTCCCTGTTATTTTTAATGACTTAATTTTCAGCAGATTCCACATATTAGGACTTGGAGACAGCACCTACCAGCTCCCAGCTGCAGTCAGGGTCAGTACAGGGACCCCTCCTCCCAGAGGGAAGGCCAACTCTGCCAAGGACTCTGGGATGAGGTGTTATTGCACCAAGTGTCTCTGGGGATTTCTCCTTCTGGTCACTGGCTGTAAAGCCTCCTTGGAGTTATCCCAGGGTGTCCACCGTCCTCCTAGGAGTCTGCTGACCCTTTGATCCACTTATGTTTAGGATCCAAGTGGACCCTGAGTGCTTCCTTGGAGCTGGGGAGGGCGCTCCAGGGCCAGCCCCTTGTGGGCGGGCCAGCCAGGCCCTGAAAACAGGGCAGGGGAAGGCTCACCACTGCCTCAGTGGCCAAGGGAGGGCGGAGGACACCCAGGGGTGCTCTGGCAGTACTTGCTTGCCTCAACATCTGGCCAGCCATTAGAGGTGGCTCTGGTCTGCCCAGGAGGTACCATATGTTACCAGAGCCACGGAACACAAGGCACCATGCTGATAGGCAGAAGGACAGGCCCAAGGGGAGCCATCTTGCTGCCCCGGCAAGAGCCAGGTCTCCATGACAGCCCAAACCACTGTCTGCTACTGTACAGGCCACCTCCGTGGCCCAGAGCCATGGTGGCCAGACTGCTGCCCAGACAGACACAGAACGTCCCTGTCTCTGCACTCCTGTCTGGTTCACTAACCCCAAGATCACAACAAGCCAGGTAATACTCATCTAGGGACCTGAGGCTGTCACTCTGCCGGTCAACAGCTGTCCCTTGGCCCTCCAGAGCCCCTCTGTTGCCTCACCTACATCTTCTCGTAGGGCCATCGTGAGGAGCCTGGAGAAGGTCCTGGCACAGAGTCAGCCCTGGTACGTATCCGGCTGGGTGATCATTAAAGGCACAATGTACATAATTGTATCCGGGTCCATAAGAATAGTCAATGTCACAGGAACGTTACAAATTTGTTCCAATTGAGTAGATTCTGTCCAAGAAGAGGGCAGAGTCTCCTTGGCGTCAAAGTGCCACGTGTGTACTCCTGTCTGTGCGGGTATTATGGTTCACTTGATTTCCTCCCAGGATGGCAATTTTATCATTTTCCCATCTCCCCCCACACACACAGAAAGCAGGTAGCAGAGCCATCCCTTCGTATGCGTAAGGTGGAATGTGCCCTTCAAACAAGAAGCCATGACGAGCCACCGCAGAACCTACTCTCCTAGTGCCTCTGGCCATGCCTCCCAGTGGGGAGGACGAGCTGGCTCCCTCCTGGCCTGCCAGGGTGGGGCACTCTGGTGAGCAGCAGGAGGGCTCCCAGGACACGCAGAAGAGCTGGAGCCAGGCCCCCTTCTGCCACTGAGAGAAGCCACACCGCAGCGCTGGCCGTCAGCCTCCCAACACAAAAGGGGGTTTAACAAGACTAACTCCAGCCCTGCTTGGGCTTCTCAGTTCTATATTGCAGAGTGAGAGTTTCTCAGAAGAACCAAAGGGAGAATAGAAAAGAAAGGGACAGGAAGGGACAAGAAAGAGAGGAGATTCACTCATCCATGACATTTAGGTCTGCGGGATACATAAGTGGAACTCTGTAAAAGTCCTCTGGTGATTTTCCAGCAAGCAGAGTTCCTTCCACACCTCCGGCCAGCTCCTCCTTCAACCTTGTTAGTTTCTTTTTGAACAACAGCTTCACATGCCCAGGTCTCATGAGCACAGCTCACTTCATGATCAGAACACGAAAGGCAGCTACTGAGTCCAAAGCTGGCCACAGCCCACCTGGGAAGGACATGCTTGTAATAATACAAGCAGCTATGGAACCCTCGAGTGCCAGCAGGACAGGAGGACACCAGCAGAACCCACCTAACCAAAGTGGCCTTCCAACTCATGAAGTGAGAGACCATAGCACGTGGGACTCCAGGAGCAGAAATGTCCCCTCTGTGTGCTACATTTTGCATTCATAGTGAGGGACTGTGGTGGGGGGTGGGGGTAGAAACAAAACACTGGAACTATAGAAAATTGTATAAATGTGAAATTCTGTTCAAAAATCAATGCTATGCTACCCTTGCACTGGGCCTCTGCTCCACGTCCCCCTTCATGGGGCCTGCAGGATGGGTCCTTGACAGATGAGGATGTTGCCTACAACACAGTGAGTCAGTATGATGCTGGGATCCAGCCTGTAGGAGTGTGGGCAAGGTGCCTTCACCTGCCCCTGTGTCATCTCCAGCAGATCAGCCTCTGTGCCTCAGTCTCCTCCTTCCCACCATGAGAATGCTAGGACCTTTCTCAGGTTCATGGTGATGGCTGGCTGAGCTAATGTTCATAAGTGTTTCAAACTACTCCAGACACATCATTCACTACTGTTACCATGGTTACCGCCCAAGCATGCCATCTGACCCTTAGTCACCCTGACCTCGCTTGCTAGGACACAGGATCATGTCAGATGCCCAAAGACTTATGCTTAAGTTTGTGGCATCTTTAAGACAGAGAATCAAAAGCATTCAGTAAAACAGAGAATTTATAGACCATTGTTGAGTGTTTAAATGCATTAATTACAACTTGAAAGGTAAATTGAGTCAAGATTATAGTTTTGTATAGAGGTTAGCAAACTGCAGCCCACAGGACAAATGTGACTTGGAAAAAAAAAAATCAAACAAAGACTAATAAATATCCTGGGACACATGAAAATCACATGAAGTTGAAATTTGAATATTCATAAAAAGTTTGGCACACAGCCACCCTGGTCACTCTGTCTTGTCTAGAGCTGCTTTTGTGCTACAACAGCAGGGCTGGCAAGTGACCCAAGTTCAGAAGCTCATCCCACAGAAAAACGAGTGCGTGTTGGGAGAAAGAAAAGCTTTACTCGGCGGCCACAGAATGGAAAAGAGGAGCCCTGCTCACAAATCAGCTTCTCACCTCCTGGGGTGAGGGGTGACAGATGTCAGATGGAAACAGTGAGGGTGAGGGACAGCCACAACTCTTCTGGGAACAGGCCCAGGTGAGCTCCGAGGAACTCTGGTGCCGCCTCTTTTCACTCCTTGCTTGGTCTGTTGCCTCCTGACCTGGAGGCTGGTAGGTGTCCTTAGTCTCCAAGCAGGGGAGAGGGTAGACAAGTCTAGGTCAAGTTCACCCTGGGTCATGGCATTAGACAAAACATTTCTCAAATATTCAACAGGTCCCCCAAGAGCCCAGTGGAATCTGACCCAGAGGTTAAGACAGCGAAGGAGACAGACATAACATGAAGGCAGAGATGTTGAGCCTCCTCATCCTGGTCCAGTCACCCATGGGACACCGGCAGGCCCAAGTCAGTGTTTCCAGTAGAATCAGCCTTCGGGTCCCCGAAAAGTAACCAAGGCACCCACTATCCTCATGAACCACAGGTCAGCAGAAGGACCTACAGCAAAGCTAGTGGGAGACCAACCATGCATTGCACAACTCTGAAAGTAGCAATTTTTGAGTCTATCAAGAGCAAATAAAGCTACAGGGCCTTTTTAGCTTTGTGCTGGTATTTGTCCTTTACAGAAAATTTTGCATACCCTGATTTATTCCCTTGTTGGCTCCATTCTTAATTTTCCTTTATCCATTTTTTTGCTAACAAAGTTTCACAGACTTGAAGAAATGAAGGGTAAACCCAAGAGACAGGCTTATAGGCAAGCTCATGAGTCTCACCCAGTTCATTTCAAACGACAACTCATTTCCAGTGAAAACCAGAGAGGAAATGTCAAACCAGACATTTTTTCTGAGGCAAAATAAAAAATGGAATAAAATGACCTTCATTCCCACACCTTCATGGTTCTCCCGCGTAATGTGTATATTCATGAAACCTCAGGAAGAAAGATGATTAAAAGTTAAATATAGGGCTGGGGTTGTGGCTCAGTGGTAGAGCAATTGCCTAGTATGTGTAAGGCACTGGGTTTGATTCTCAGCATATAAACAAATAAATGAATAAAGGTCCATTGATAACTAATAAAAAGAAAAACACATGAAAATGTTCCTTGGGAAGCAGATTACATTTAGGGGTAAGCCAATCAGGATAACAGCTGATCTTTCAACACAGACTCTGAAAGCTAGAAGATCCTGGAATAACATATTTCAAACACTGAAAGAAAATGGGTTCCAACCAAGAATTGTGTATCCAGCGAAATTAAGCTTCAGGATGGAAGATGAAATTAAAACCTTCCACGATAAACAAAAGTTTAAAGAATTCGCAGCTAGAAAACCATCTCTTCAAAACATCCTTGGCAAAACATTACAGGAAGAGGAAATGGAAAATAACAATGAAAAACAACAGTGGGAGGTAGGACAGTAAAGGGGGTGGGGAAATAATCAAAGAAGAAAACAAACCATGTTTAGTAACATAAATAAACAAATGTGGCTGGAAGAACAACCCATATCTCAATAATAACCCTAAATGTTAATGGCTTAAACTCACCAATTAAGAGACACAGGCTAGTAGAATGGATCACAAAACAAGACCCAACAATATGCTGCCTACAGGAGACGCATTTGATAGGAAAAGACATACATAGGCTGAAGGTGAAAGGTTGGGAAAAATCATATCACTCATATGGACTTTGGAAACAAGCAGGAGTGTCCATACTCATATCAAATAAAATAGATTTGAAGCCAAAGTTAATCAAAAGGGATAAAGAGGGACACTACATACTGCTTAAGGGAACCATACACCAACAAGACATAACAATCATAAATATTTATGCCCCAAACAATGGTGCAGCTATGTTCGTCAAACAAACGCTTCTCAAGTTCAAGAGTCTAATAGACCACCATACAATAATCATGTGAGACTTCAACACACCTCTCTTGCCACTGGACAGATCTTCCAAACAAAAGTTGAATAAGGAAACTATAGAACTCAATAACACAATTAATAACCTAGACTTAATTGACATATATAGAGTATACCACCCAACATCAAGCAGTTACACTTTTTTTCTCAGCAGCACATGGATCCTTCTCAAGAATACATCATATATTATGTCACAGGGCAACTCTTAGACAATATAAAGGAGTAGAGATAATACCATGCATCTTATCTGATCATAATGGAATGAAACTGAAAATCAACGATAAAAGAAGGAAGGAAAAAGCATACATCACGTGGAGAATGAACAATAGGTTACTGAATGATCAATGGGTTATAGAAGACATCAAGGAGGAAATTAAAAAATTCTTAGAGATAAATGAAAACACAGACACAACATATCGGAATCTATGGGACACATTGAAAGCAGTTCTAAGAGGAAAATTCATTGCTTGGAGTTCATTCCTTAAAAAAAGAAAAAACCAACAAATAAATGATCTCATACTTCATCTCAAAATCCTTGAAAAAGAAGAGCAAAACAACAGCAAAAGAAGTAGAAGGCAAGAAATAATTAAAATCAGAGCTGAAATTAATGAAATCGAAACAAAAGAAACAATTGAAAAAATTGACAAAACTAAAAGTTGGTTCTTTGAAAAAATAAACAAAATCGACAGACCCTTAGCGATGCTAGTGAAGAGAAGAAGAGAGAGAACTCAAATTACTAGCATACGGGATGAAAAAGGCAATATCACAACAGACACTTCAGAAATACAGAAGATAATCAAAAACTATTTTGAATCCTTATACTCCAATAAATTAGAAGATAGTGAAGGCATAGATAAATTTCTTAAGTCATATGATCTTCCCAGATTGAGTCAGGAGGATATAGAAAACCTAAACAGACCAATATCAATTGAGGAGATAGAAGAAACCATAAAAAGACTACCAACTAAGAAAAGCCCAGGTCCCGATGGGTATACAGCAGAATTTTACAAAACCTTTAAAGAAGAACTAATACCAATACTTTTCAAGCTACTTCAGGAAATAGAAAAGGAGGGAGAACTTCCAAATTCATTCTATGAGGCCAACATCACCCTGATACCTAAACCAGACAAAGACACTTCAAAGAAAGAAAACTACAGACCAATATCTCTAATGAACCTAGATGCAAAAATCCTCAATAAAATTCTGGCGAATCGGATACAAAAACATATAAAAAAAATTGTACACCATGATCAAGTAGGATTCATCCCTGGGATGCAAGGCTGGTTCAATATACGGAAATCAATAAATGTTATTCACCACATCAATAGACTTAAAAATAAGAACCATATGATCATCTCGATAGATGCGGAAAAAGCATTTGACAAAGTACAGCATCCCTTTATGTTCAAAACTCTAGAAAAACTAGGGATAACAGGAACATACCTCAATATTGTAAAAGCAATCTATGCTAAGCCTCAGGCTAGCATTATTCTGAATGGAGAAAAACTGAAGGCATTCCCTCTAAAATCTGGAACAAGACAGGGATGCCCTCTCTCTCCACTTCTCTTCAACATAGTTCTCGAAACACTGGCCAGAGCAATTAGACAGACGAAAGAAATTAAAGGCATAAAAATAGGAAAAGAAGAAATTAAATTATCACTATTTGCAGATGATATGATTCTATATCTAGCAGACCCAAAAGGCTCTACAAAGAAACTATTAGAGCTAATAAATGAATTCAGCAAAGTGGCAGGATTTAAAATCAACACGCATAAATCAAAGGCATTCCTGTATATCAGCGACAAATCCTCTGAAATGGAAATGAGGACAACCACTCCATTCAAAATATCTTCAAAAAAAATAAAATACTTGGGAATCAACCTAACAAAAGAGGTGAAAGACTTATACAATGAAAACTACAGAACCCTAAAGAGAGAAATAGAAGAAGATCTTAGAAGATGGAAAAATATACCCTGTTCATGGATAGGCAGAACTAACATCATCAAAATGGCGATATTACCAAAAGTTCTCTATAGGTTTAATGCAATGCCAATCAAAATCCCAATGGCATTTCTTGTAGAAATAGAGAAAGCAATCATGAAATTCATATGGAAAAATAAAAGACCCAGAATAGCAAAAACAATGCTAAGCAAGAAGTGTGAATCAGGCGGTATAGCGATACCAGACTTCAAACTATACTACAGAGCAATAGTAACAAAACCAGCATGGTACTGGTACCAAAAGAGGCGTGTGGACCAATGGTACAGAATAGAGGACACAGAAACCAATCCACAAAACTACAACTATCTTATATTTGATAAAGGGGCTAAAAGCATGCAATGGAGGAAGGATAGCATCTTCAACAAATGGTGCTGGGAAAACTGGAAATCCATATGCAACAAAATGAAACTGAATCCCTTTCTCTCGCCATGCACAAAAGTGAATTCAAAATGGATCAAGGAACTTGATATCAAATCAGAGACGCGCCGTCTGATAGAAGAAAAAGTTGGCTACGATCTACAGTCGGTGGGGTCGGGCTCCAAATTCCTCAATAGGACACCCATAGCACAAAAGTTAATAACTAGAATCAACAAATGGGACTTACTCAAACTAAGAAGTTTTTTCTCAGCAAAAGAAACAATAAGAGAGGTAAATAGGGAGCCTACATCCTGGGAACAAATCTTTACTCCTCACACTTCAGATAGAGCCCTAATATCCAGAGTATACAAAGAACTCAAAAAATTAGACAATAAGAGAACAAACAACCCAATCAACAAATGGGCCAAGGACCTGAACAGACACTTCACAGAGGAGGACATACAGTCAATCAACAAGTACATGAAAAAATGCTCACCATCTCTAGCTGTCAGAGAAATGCAAATCAAAACCACCCTAAGATACCATCTCACTCCAGTAAGATTGGCAGCCATTAGGAAGTCAAACAACAACAAGTGCTGGCGAGGATGTGGGGAAAAGGGTACACTTGTACATTGCTGGTGGGACTGCAGATTGGTGCAGCCAATTTGGAAAGCAGTATGGAGATTTCTTGGAAAGCTGGGAATGGAGCCACCATTTGACCCAGCTATTCCCCTTCTTGGTCTATTCCCTAAAGACCTAAAAAGAGCATGCTACAGGGACACTGCTACATCGATGTTCATAGCAGCACAGTTCACAATAGCAAGACTGTGGAACCAACCTAGATGCCCTTCAATAGACGAATGGATAAAAAAAATGTGGCATTTATACACAATGGAGTATTACTCTGCATTAAAAAATGACAAAATCATAGAATTTACAGGGAAATGGATGGCATTAGAGCAGATTATGCTAAGTGAAGCTAGCCAATCCCTAAAAAACAAATGCCAAATGTCTTCTTTGATATAAGGAAAGTAACTAAGAACAGAGTAGGGACGAAGAACAGGAGAAGAAGATTAACATTTAACAGGGATGAGAGGTGGGAGGGAAAGGGAGAGAGAAGGTAAATTGCATGGAAATGGAAGGAGACCCTCAGGGTTATACAGTGGAGGGGGTAGAGAGAGAGGAGGGGAGGGGAGGGGAGAGGTGGGGAGGGGAGGGGAGAGGTGGGGAGGGGGGAGGGTGGATGATGGGAAAGGCAGCGGAGCACAACAGACACTAGTATGGCAATTTGTAAATCAATGGATGTGTAACTGATGTGAATCTGCAATCTGTGTATGGGGTGAAGGTGGGAGTTCATAACCCACTAGAATCAAAGTGTGGAATATGATATGTCAAGAAATTTGTAATGTTTTGAACAACCCACAATAAAAAATTAAAAAAAAAAAAAAAGCATACATCACGTGGAGAATGAACAATAGGTTACTGAATGATCAATGGGTTATAGAAGACATCAAGGAGGAAATTAAAAAATTCTTAGAGATAAATGAAAACACAGACACAACATATCAGAATCTATGGGACACATTGAAAGCAGTTCTAAGAGGAAAATTCATTGCTTGGAGTTCATTCCTTAAAAAAAGAAAAAACCAACAAATAAATGATCTCATACTTCATCTCAAAATCCTTGAAAAAGAAGAGCAAAACAACAGCAAAAGAAGTAGAAGGCAAGAAATAATTAAAATCAGAGCTGAAATTAATGAAATCGAAACAAAAGAAACAATTGAAAAAATTGACAAAACTAAAAGTTGGTTCTTTGAAAAAATAAACAAAATCGACAGACCCTTAGCCATGCTAGCGAAGAGAAGAAGAGAGAGAACTCAAATTGCTAGCATACGGGATGAAAAAGGCAATATCACAACAGACACTTCAGAAATACAGAAGATAATCAAAAACTATTTTGAATCCTTATACTCCAAAAATTAGAAGATAGTGAAGGCATAGATAAATTTCTTAAGTCATATGATCTGCCCAGATTGAGTCAGGAGGATATAGACAACCTAAACAGACCAATATCAATTGAGGAAATAGAAGAAACCATTAAAAGACTGCCAACTAAGAAAAGCCCAGGACCGGATGGGTATACAGCAGAATTTTACAAAACCTTTAAAGAAGAACTAATACCAATACTTTTCAAGCTACTTCAGGAAATAGAAAAAGAGGGAGAACTTCCAAATTCATTCTATGAGGCCAACATCACCCTGATACCTAAACCAGACAAAGACACTTCAAAGAAAGAAAACTACAGACCAATATCTCTAATGAACCTAGATGCAAAAATCCTCAATAAAATTCTGGCGAATCGGATACAAAAACATATCAAAAAAAATTGTGCACCATGATCAAGTAGGATTCATCCCTGGGATGCAAGGCTGGTTCAATATACGGAAATCAATAAATGTTATTCACCACATCAATAGACTTAAAAATAAGAACCATATGATCATCTCGATAGATGCGGAAAAAGCATTCGACAAAGTACAGCATCCCTTTATGTTCAAAACTCTAGAAAAACTAGGGATAACAGGAACATACCTCAATATTGTAAAAGCAATCTATGCTAAGCCTCAGGCTAGCATCATTCTGAATGGAGAAAAACTGAAGGCATTCCCTCTAAAATCTGGAACAAGACAGGGATGCCCTCTCTCTCCACTTCTGTTCAACATAGTTCTCGAAACACTGGCCAGAGCAATTAGACAGACGAAAGAAATTAAAGGCATCAAAATAGGAAAAGAAGAACTTAAATTATCACTATTTGCAGATGATATGATTCTATACCTAGCAGACCCAAAAGGCTCTACAAAGAAACTATTAGAGCTAATAAATGAATTCAGCAAAGTGGCAGGATATAAAATCAACACGCATAAATCAAAGGCATTCCTGTATATCAGCGACAAATCCTCTGAAATGGAAATGAGGACAACCACTCCATTCACAATATCTTCAAAAAAATAAAATACTTGGGAATCAACCTAACAAAAGAGGTGAAAGACTTATACAATGAAAACTACAGAACCCTAAAGAGAGAAATAGAAGAAGATCTTAGAAGATGGAAAAATATACCCTGTTCATGGATAGGCAGAACTAACATCATCAAAATGGCGATATTACCAAAAGTTCTCTATAGGTTTAATGCAATGCCAATCAAAATCCCAACGGCATTTCTTGTAGAAATAGAGAAAGCAATCATGAAATTCATATGGAAAAATAAAAGACCCAGAATAGCAAAAACAATGCTAAGCAGGAAGTGTGAATCAGGCAGTATAGTGATACCAGACTTCAAACTATACTACAGAGCAATAGTAACAAAAACAGCATGGTACTGGTACCAAAACAGGCGGGTGGACCAATGGTACAGAATAGAGGACACAGAAACCAATCCACAAAACTACAACTATCTTATATTTGATAAAGGGGCTAAAAGCATGCAATGGAGGAAGGATAGCATCTTCAACAAATGGTGCTGGGAAAACTGGAAATCCATATGCAACAAAATGAAACTGAATCCCTTTCTCTCGCCATGCACAAAAGTGAATTCAAAATGGATCAAGGAGCTTGATATCAAATCAGAGACACGCCGTCTGATAGAAGAAAAAGTTGGCTACGATCTACAGTCGGTGGGGTCGGACTCCAAATTCCTCAATAGGACACCCATAGCACAAAAGTTAATAACTAGAATCAACAAATGGGACTTACTCAAACTAAAAAGTTTTTTCTCAGCAAAAGAAACAATAAGAGAGGTAAATAGGGAGCCTACATCCTGGGAACAAATCTTTACTCCTCACACTTCAGATAGAGCCCTAATATCCAGAGTATACAAAGAACTCAAAAAATTAGACAATAAGAGAACAAACAACCCAATCAACAAATGGGCCAAGGACCTGAACAGACACTTCACAGAGGAGGACATACAGTCAATCAACAAGTACATGAAAAAATGCTCACCATCTCTAGCTGTCAGAGAAATGCAAATCAAAACCACCCTAAGATACCATCTCACTCCAGTAAGATTGGCAGCCATTAGGAAGTCAAACAACAACAAGTGCTGGCGAGGATGTGGGGAAAAGGGTACACTTGTACATTGCTGGTGGGACTGCAGATTGGTGCAGCCAATTTGGAAAGCAGTAGGGAGATTTCTTGGAAAGCTGGGAATGGAGCCACCATTTGACCCAGCTATTCCCCTTCTTGGTCTATTCCCTAAAGACCTGAAAAGAGCATGCTACAGGGACACTGCTACATTGATGTTCATAGCAGCACAATTCACAATAGCAAGACTGTGGAACCAACCTAGATGCCCTTCAATAGACGAATGGATAAAAAAAATGTGGCATTTATACACAATGGAGTATTACTCTGCATTAAAAAATGACAAAATCATAGAATTTGCAGGGAAATGGATGGCATTAGAGCAGATTATGCTAAGTGAAGCTAGCCAATCCCTAAAAAACAAATGCCAAATGTCTTCTTTGATATAAGGAGAGTAACTAAGATCAGAGTAGGGAGGAAGAGCAGGAGAAGAAGATTAACATTTAACAGAGATGAGAGGTGGGAGGGAAAGGGAGAGAGAAGGGAAATTGCATGGAAATGGAAGGAGACCCTCAGGGTTATACAGTGGAGGGGGAAGAGAGAGGGGAGGGGGGAGGTGGGGAGGGGGGAGGGGGGAGGATGGGAAAGGCAGTGGAGCACAACAGACACTAGTATGGCAATATGTAAATCAATGGATATGTAACTGATGTGATTCTGCAATCTGTGTATGGGGTGAAGGTGGGAGTTCATAACCCACTTGAATCAAAGTGTGGAATATGATATGTCAAGAAATTTGTAATGTTTTGAACAACCAACAATAAAAAATTTTAAAAAAAAAATGTTCCTTGGGTTTGTTTGACCTTTTTCATGCTTGGTATTTGCTAGAGTCTTTTTTCCTCCTGATTTTACCTATAGATGTCTTCCTTCTAATCTTTTTTCAAGATTCCCTTGAAGGAACCATATAAATCAAAGAAAGCTCTTTATCTTCAGCTGATTTGTATAAAAATACATAACACAGAGATGTTTCTCACATATTGTTCCCCCATAGGCTGTTTTTGTAATCACTGTAAACACCTAGGGCTCCAAGGAAGTGATAAGGGAACAATTTCCAAAGCTCATAATCTCCCCCAGTTGGGGTTCACTTAGTTCATCCCTGAGGCTGAGGGGGCAGGGGCTCGGCTGTCCTGAATGGCACAGAGATAAGAGCGCCTCCCACACCCAGGCCTGAAACATGGTTCAGCAGATCCAATCTCACACTTTCTAGTGAACACAGGAAAATCCGGTGGAGCAATGATTTCAGTGCTGATAACATGATGCTTCACCTTGTGGAAAGTCTTTGGTAGCATACTTCAGGGTTTACTGAATGCAGCTGGTTTTCATTCTGTTTTAGGGCTGGGACATCATGTAGAGCCAGGTAGGGACGATCCTCTCACTGAGTCCCCTCAGGAAGAGCAGAGTGCCAGGAAGCCAACCTACCAGTCCCCCTAACGGCCTGGAAGTGAAGCAACAGGCTCCCCCCACCCCAACCGTGCTGTCCTGGATCCCTCCGCCCCTCCCCCCTCCACCCCTCCCCCCTCCACCCCTCCACCCTCCACCCCTCCACCCTCCACCCTCCACCCCTCCACCCTCCACCCCTCCCTCCCGGGTCAGCCCTTCTCTCAGGCACCTTCGGCATCCCCTCCAGGGCTACTTGTCATTTTCAGAAATTTCCAATGGAATCCCCCACACTTCCTCCCTTGAAGGAATAACTTTCCGTGATACGTGGAATGCAGTTAAGCGAGCCGTCTCATTACACCAGAGACTCTCCCGGTGCCCCTATCTGTTTAGTAGCCATGTATGACTTCATGTCAATCACATGAAAAAACTAATGTTAGCTCAAGTGTTAATGGAAAGGACAGACTTCCCTGCCTCCCTCCTCCTCCATGACATTCACATTTAATGAGGTTCAGGATTCCAGGTGTTATCAGCCCACTGAGAAGGTCAGGGTCAAGGCTGGAGGAGGAAGAGAAGCAGCAGACAGGGGAAGAACAGGAGCCACAGCTCAGAGAGACTGGGCTCCTCGGAGGGAGGCCTTCTGGGGCAGGCCCAAGATGGTTGTAGTTAGGCTCCCTCATGAGACCTCCGGCCAGCTATGTTTTATCATGTAGCCAAGGTCATGAACACCCTGGTGCAGCATATGGACTCAAGGTCAAAACACCTGCTCCTGAGCATGCACGCCTTAGGTAACCTGTTGGCACTGCCCGCCTGTGTCTGGCCTGACTATGAAATAGGCCTAGGGAAGGATTCAGGAGGTTGGGGGCTACTCCCACCTTCAAATAAAGCATGTCTGCTATCCCAACTGTGCCTCTTTCTTCCACCTGCTGGATCCCTAATCGGTTTCCCAGGGTCTGAGCTCCTGCACGATACCCTCCACAGGGAAAGTCAGAATTCCAAACCACAAGACTCAAAGATGGCCAGTCCCCAGCTTCCCCAGCTCAGGAGCTGCCCAGGCCCCAGCCAGGGGTGCAAGAGGGCAGGGTGTGGCAGCGGGGCTGCGGCACAAGGGGACACCTGAGCCAGAGACCATGGAGACAAGAAGGTGGGCAAAGGCAAAGTGGGCTGGGCTCGGTCCTGGGTCCGTGTCACTCCAGGGAACTCGTTAGGGAAGGAAATGAGAGCAGCACCAAGGCAGCCTTGCCTGTGGGGAGCTGAAGAGGGGTTACTATCTCAAGCGTCCCTGCGCTTCCCTGCCAGAGCCTCAAAGGCTAAGCACGTGGAGTTCCCGGCTGAGCAGCCGTTGGTTGGGCCACTGATCTACCTCGTTCCTGACAGATTGTGCCCAGGGCCCGTGGGCAGGCTGTGCCGTGCAGAGTCCATTCCAGGAATCACACCGTGGACATGCAGAGAACCAATTCATAAGAACATCGGGGATCAAGGGGGAAGACGAGCCAAGACAAACTCTCCCCAACTTCTCCCTTCACCCCTAGAAAGGACAAAGGGGAACACCTGATCTTCAAAGACAAAGGAAATCCACTAGGCCTGTGAAGTAGCCCCTCAGTGTTCTGGATCAATCACGTGTGCATCAGCTCATGTTAATCACCCAACCAACGCAAAACTCAGTAACCTGCAGGAGGATGCAGGCCGAGAATCCCTCCTGCAAGATGCTTGGCATCAGGAATGAGACAGAGTTTGGATTTTTTTTTTCCAACTCTGTAATAATGAGATATCTCGGCGATGGGACCCAAGGCTAAACATGAAATTTACTCAGGCTTTATATATTCACACGGCCTGAAGGTAATTTTACATGCCGTTCTTGGCACCTGTGTTTGGGCTGTGACCCGTCTATGAGGTCTGCTGTGGGATTTCCCACTTGCACATCATGTTGGTGCTCAGAACATCCCAGATTTGAGAACACTTCAGATTTCATATTTTCAAATTAGGGATGCTCATTCTGTACTTAGTATTCTAAAAGAATAATAAAACCTAAAATAGCAGCTTTTGGGTAGTTGGTAAGAAAAAAATGATACTAAAGACAGGGAAAAGTAGATCAACAACCTTGTTGGGGCAAGATACTCAGTAAAATTCTCTGACTAGTTCTTGGAAGGCAGGCCGTGCCAGAAGACCTTCAGTTCTGGAGACGAGCAGAGGATGTTAGCAGAGGGTACTGGCTAGAGCTGTACTTGGAGAGCAGTCACAAGAGATGAGTTTAGAATAAAAAGGGGCCGGTGTGCAATCAGCAGTCACAGAACCCTGAGCCCACATGGTTAGGATGGAAGGAGCTCAGCACATCAAATCATCACTTAGGGGAAGCTGGCCCAGCTGCCATCAGAGTCCTCATCAAGAGATTAAATACCCTGGTGTGAAAGGACTGAAACCGTGGGGCTGCTCGTTACAGCCTCAGATATGAGTCGCCCTGACACATTTCTCCATATGCTAGTCACAGCAGCGAGAAAGCATAATAGGCAAGAACGATCCCAACCATGGTATGGTAACAAGAGAACAAAAAGCTCGGACATATCTGACGAAAAAAATGGGCAAGAGCTGTGTGGCTGCCTGTAAGAGGCACTGGTGCTCCCAATCTGTCCACAGTTCCCAAGCAACCCTGACGGAAATCCCAACAACATGGTTTTTGGAACCTGATCCAGTGATTCTCACACTCACCTGGCAAAGAAAACCAAAGTACCAAAGCAACTAATGAAATTCTGATTTAAACTGTAAAACGAGCTGGAGACGTAGCTCAGCGGTAGAGTGCTTGCCTGGCAGGCAGGGGCCCCCGAGGTTCCATTCCCAGCGTGACAAAAAAGCACACATGCATATGAGAGAGAGAGTATGTGTGTGTTATGGGTTGGATGTAGTGTCCCCCAAAAGCTCACATGTGAGACGCTGCAAGAATGCCCAGAGGTGAAACGTGTAGGTCATGAGAAGTGTGACCTAATCAGTGGTTTAACCCACTGACGGGGATTAACTGGTGGTAACGTAGACAGGTGGGGTGAGGCTGGAGGAGGTGGCTCGCTGGGCCTTTGCTGTTTATATTCTGCCCCTGTCGGTGGAGCTCTCTCTGCCTCCTGGCTGTCATGTCCTGAGCTGCCGGCCCCCACCACACCCTTCCGCCTTGTGGGCTGCCTCACTCGAGCTGAGAGCAGGGAGTTGGCCTCTATGGACGGAGACCTCTGAAACCAGGAGCCCCAGTAAACTTCTCCACCTCTTCTTGTCCTTGTTGGGTCTTTAGTGACAGTAAAGCTGTCTAAAACAGAGAGAGAAAGAACATAAAACTAAGAAAAGCAGGCCAGATAGCTAAACACACCATCTTGTTATGGAAATCAAAAATGTCTTTGTGAAGGTACAAACCACTAAAACCAACAGAACTGAACGGAAATCTAGACGTGTCACTGATGCGCCATGTCAAATCTGTGATAAAATACACTCTTCGGTGACTGGTAATAAAGTAGTCGGCCACCCATTAAGGAAAAAAAATAAAATCAGATACTTGTATGTTGACCCCAAATTAATTTAAACCATTTGAAGAAATTAACAGCAAAATCTCATGATTGGGGGCATTTCCCAAGTGGGTCACAGAACTCAGAAGGAAATGCCACTAGGTCCCCCACATGAAAACACAACCCAGGCACATGACCAAGGAACAGGGGAAATTGGAGAACGAGAAGAGATATTTGTAACAAACGGCTGAAGATCAACATCCAGGATATAGGTTGAAAAATCACTTACCCCCACAAGGATGAAAAACCACGTCAGAGGAAAAGGAGGGACATCACCGCCAGTGAGCAAGAGGAGCTAATGGAACAGACAAGGAGGGTCCTCGACGTGGTACAGAGGAAAACGGGAGCCTGCTTACATGTTATAATCGTGTGTGTGAGGTTGTGTGTTGTGTCTGGTTGTGTGTGTGTATGTTGTGAATGCCTGGTGTGTGTGTGTGTGTGTATGTGTGTGTGTGTGTGTGTGAAGGTATACAAAAGAATCTAGAAAACAGATTGTTCACTGTGGAGCAACTGTGGAAAGATCATTTGAAGGAAAAAAAACTGCAAATCTATGCTTCAGTGTAAAGTTTCCATATTATTTTTTAATTATAAGGAGATTGCTACAGTATATGTCTATTTGCTAAAAGATCATATATTTAGAGCAGTTTTTAGGTTGACAGTAAAACTGAGCAGACCATGCAGAGACTTCCCATAAACTCCCTGCCCCACTCACGCCCAGCATACCCACTGTCAACAGCCCCACCAGAATGCAACACCTATAAACCTACAGTGACACATCCTCATCACTCGGAATCCACAGGAACATTCGGTTCCCTCTTGGTATTGCACGCTCTCCGGGTTTCCACAGATGTACAAGACACACCCACCACTGCAGCATCATGCAGAGAAGGTCTGCTGCCCTCAGCCTCCTCTCGCTCTGCGGATTCATCCCTCCCTCTCACTAAATCCCCACAACCACTTTTTATTTTTTTTTAACCGTCTCCATTGTTTTGTTTTATCCATCATGACAGAGACAGAATCACACAGGATGTAATCTGTATTTCAAAGTTTCCAAAGACACAGATGTGCATCTGGAAGTGTCTGTGAACTCAGACATGCAGTTGGCAGCTGCTGCAGCTGTCTAGGCTGGAGAAGTGCAGGAGAGCCCCGTGGACAAGACCAAGAGGAGCTGACCAGAGAGAGAAGAAAAGCAGCCTGTCCACGCTGACAAACCCTAGCACAGGGCGACACAACCCTCGCTCCACGGGAGAGCCACGCTGTCTAGGACAAGCCACAAAACACCCAGAATGGGGTGGAATTCTACAAGATGGAAAAAAACTAGGCTTAGAAGAGAGCAAGAAAACAGTCAAAGGACGTGAATACAGCAAAGTGTCAGCCTGCCTAAGAAATACAACCAGAATGAAGGCGATCCAACGTGCTTAGCCAACACCTGGCCATGTCAAGGTCAGCTCGGTAGACCTTGACAAAATCCATTGTTTTTTCATCCACTAGAGAGGGAGGCTGCTAACCTAATCATGTTGCACCTGGGGTACCTCCAGATTGTCAACCCAAGTGGAAAACCATATTCATTTAAAAATAACCTAATTAGCCACTGAGGACTTTTATGGGATATTTTACTATGTGAAAACGCTGTGGAGTCATTAATAACAAGCAGAGGCTGTTCCCTAACCCCAAGCAGCATGGCCCTGCACGGGGTGGGGGTGGGGGATGCTGTCAGGAGGGGGTTTCTCAGAGGGATGTAAACAGCAGGAGGCTTGTGTGTCGGGTCCTGTGCTCCTGGAGAGGGGACGGAGGTGGACCAGGGGAAGAAGACAGTGGAACAGTCAGTGGGAGGCCATTGGGTTCACCAGGGTCTTTACACAGGGGCTTGGTCACACCTGATGGAGGGCCAGACGCCAAGCGGGAGGTGATAAGACCCAGAGGCCAGCAATGACCACCCTAGCCTGAGACAGTGGAAGCAGCCCAGTGGTCTGACTGGAGGACACTGGGCCTCAGAGGGGACACTACCTGGGCAATCGAGGGAGAGGCACCTGGGTTCCCCCCCAGAACCCCCTTCTGTGCCCATGTTGGTCTAACCCACCCAGAAGCCACCCAACTGGGACCCTGTGACCATGGAGCAGAGGGTGGAGGTGGAGGAGAGCTCCTGCCGTGGAGAGGCTGCTCCCCAGAGCCTCATGCAGCCCCTTGAGGGAGCCTCACAAAGACCAGGCAGCTGTGCTTTGGTCAAGTCCCTGGAGAAGGTGGTCATGCTGGCTGCCGTTCTCTTGGGAAGAAGGAAAACCCAGATAGAGAAAGGTCAGCAAGCTGATAGGCGCTGGGAAATTGTCCAGGGAGGGCCTGGCTGAGGGAGCCTCCTTGGTGGAGGACATCGAGGGCAGGGACACCAAAGCCAAGGGACACCTGTGAGGCATGTGCAAGCCTAAGACTGCTCTAAAAACAGACCCTCCAAAGAATGCAGTGGAAGCTCATTCAGCTGTGCTTTACAGAAGAAAGCACAGCTGGATCTCCTTGGCTGTGCTCAGCTCTTACTTGGTCACGACCAGCTTATAGCTTCCTTGACACCAAACCAGGGCGATGAGTCCTGCCATCAGGGCACGATCTCCAACCTTGATATTGCCAAACTCTTTCAAACTTTTCAAACCTTTCAAACGTTAGAATATTTAAGTGCTGTACCCGGAAACATCTAGTAGCGTTTGAAATGCCCCCGCTCTGCACTCGGCCCTCCCTGGCTGCGCTGCCACCTGCAGTGGAGGCAACCGCCTGGCGTCTGGACCAAACGCTGCCAACTCAAGCTCAACTCACCCGTTGAGGTAAGCACAGGCTCTTGTGGGACCCCAGTTCCACTGGCCTGTCACTGGCTTTGTGCTGCCCAACAGACTGGGTGACAACACTCCACATCCTCCTGGGGAGCAGGAGGCACACCCACGACTCCTCTCCAGAGCCTCGGTCAGTCTGCTCACCTGGGTGCTCTCATGCCAAGCAGGACCACCCACGTTTTGCCCATCAAAACAAACACAGCTGTGCCCAGGGGTCCATCTTTCTGGGCAGACCCAGGGAAGAGTCCTGCAAACCCCTTTCTCCTGGAAACTCTCTGAATCCTCCCAGTGCTTCCTGCTTCCTGTTTTCCCAGGCTGAGTTCTCTCTGGTGCAAGAAACTGCTCGAGTCCTAAGAGAAGTCTACAAAGAAGAAAGCAAGCAGCTCTGAGGGCTTGTACTCTAATCTCAAGATTTTAAGAAAGATTTTTTTTAAAAAAAAATCAAAAAAACAGCACATGCTCAACCATTAGCCCAGAAAGCATGGGTCACCTGCTCTGGGCTCCTGATGAGCAAGAAGATAATCTCCTGCCATTCGGCTAACAAAGGTGCCCCTGAGAAGGGCCCCAGGAATCATCCCATTATTTCCTGGCTGAGAAGAACACAGAGTGCAGGAAACTTCAGTCAGATTGTACCGTGCTTGTGTAAGCATTTCTTTATTAAATCTGCTTCTAAAATGTTGCCACAAATAAATTATAATCAGTAATGAAAAGAAGTTGGAAGGTCACCACTTAAAGAAACCCTGATGGGAATTATTTTGCAAATCATGCAATCACTCTCCGGTTTATTTCATTCAATATGTACCTTCACAAACACTTTGAACTTTACTAGGAAAGCAAATATCTAAATTTAGGGAATAATTTCAACTGAACTCTCTAACATTGATTTTAAAGACTGCTGCACATAAAAAAATTACCTCCAGAATATAAAAACAACTTAAATTTCTCGTAGTCTTTATCACTCCCAGCAGCCTTCATTGACCTGGCTGACCAGCTATCGTGGGAAGGTGGCGGCCCCTAGAGGCCAGCCTCAGACCTGTCTGGTGTGAACCCCTGGCCATCCCCAAATCCTGAATTCTCTCTGCCTCCCCTGATCCTCACGGCCACACCCAAGGTACTTGCACCTAAGGTGACCCTTTCCTCACACATACATGGAAAATGTGTCCCCTTCCCTTTCTGATATTCTTAGAAGAGGAATTTTTCTTTCTGTTTCTACTTGTGAGTGAACATTCCTAAAGACTATGCCTGGAGCCAGTGTCAAGGTCACAAAGAAGATCACCTCTGAAGGGAGAGTGAGAAGACTTGCTCACTGCCAACCTTGATTCTCCACAGAGGCACATTCCCAGGAACCCCACAAACCCTTTCGTGAGCAAGAGAGTCCCAGCTTTCTATAGGGCTACTGAACGGCGCCTGCCTCTTTGTTGACACATTCATTCCCTCCTTAACTGCTGCAGCTGTCCTGCTTTCTAACGCTTAAATGTCTTGCATACTCATCAGCAGCAGGTGAGTTATGCCTCAGCCACAGGCGGATCCTGAAATCCAGGGGCTCCTTGCAGGAATCCCCATGAGCCCCACGCTTCCCACCCACTCCCAGAGTCCTGAGCCATCTCAGCTGCGTCTAGGGATCTCTCAGGTGAGTTGCTTCCCACAGCTGCACGTCTGCACCTCATGGCTTCCAGGTCTCCGCATCAATGCAGACAGAACTGGAGAGTCTGGATCCTGTCTCCTGTTCACAGCTTGCTGCATAGCCCTGCCTAACCCCAAGGGACTGGGGTTGTCAGTGGGCATTCACTTAAGCAGGAAATATTGCTGACACACAGGAGTGTATTTCAAAAGTACTTTAAATTTGATATGCATAAGGGAGGGGTGGATCTAACCCACAATTTCAACCATGCGTATACCACATACCACGCTCCACAAGAAAAAGTAAACTTCTTTGTAAACTGCTGTATCACCTTAAGGAGTACCGAAAGGGAGGGGGAAATGCAACTTCCTTCAAAATAAAAGTCTCAGGCACTTTAGTCGGGAACCTCTCTGAGATGAAGAGATGAGCCTGGTCATTGGGAGCAAGCTGTGCTGCCAGGCAGCAGCTGAAACGATGCTTCATGGGCTACAGACACCGCAACACAATCACCACCAAGAGAGAAACATTAAATAGAGCACCGAGTCCCCAAGGCTCCGTGGAGAAGCAGCGCCCCCCTGTGGCCCCTCCTCATCCCTTCCCTTCCTGCTGGTGGTTTTATTTTCTCATCCTGAGCATCTCTCACAGGCAAAGGAGTTCAGCTTGGCTTTACTGCAGGGGTGGAACTCTGACACATTTCTGGGCATTTTAAATTGCTTCCCGAAGAATGGATGGGCCACAATCTTATATAACCGTCCATCACAGATGATTCTTCAAGTAGCTTTTGGAGCCAATCCATGGCACTAAAAATAGATGCAGTGAAACAGCATAATAGTCCCCCTGTGGACATGGTCCACAAAGAAGCCAGACAAACAGGGTAGAAGAGAAGGAAGAGAGCAAATAAGAAAACAGGACTCATGGGGGCAGCTCAGCTGGCTGTGTTCAGCACTGCCTACCATGGAATAGTGACCACATGCTGCATGTGAGGCTTGGTCCTCCAGGAGTGAGACATGAACCCCGATTCTGCTTTCCTCCCTTGCAGCCCCACAGATGCACAAGGAAGCCCACAATCACACAGGGCACCTGGGAAGCTTGCTATTGCAAAGTGTCAGGCTCCGTGAGAGGTTTCCAGGTGAGGGGTTTCCGGGCACTGCCCTCTGGGACACAGTAGTCTCACAGAACACCCACCTTGGTTTGTGAGAATTGATGAAGTGAAGCAAAGCAAGGCCACATGTGACTTTGCTTATGCACAAAGCAAGGCCATTTCCCCACTCTCCACGTGTAATGCCAACCAAGCCCTCTCTGCACTGCTCTGCCTGGCCTGCCCGGCAGTCCACCCTCCCTGTAGGGCAGGTGCATTGAGATGTCTTGTTCCCTGCTTTCTCACAGCACCCACCTACTGCAGACACCTGCGGCTCACATGTGCGCGCTCCCTTGCAGAAATGAACTGCTAACCTGCAGAGGAGCTCCTGGTGGACCCAGGTGCTGCTGTTGACACAGAGTGAGACTGTCCCACCTGCAGAGTGCACACAAGAGCCCTCCCCACTGGGAGAGGAGGCACCAAAACAGGCTGGAGGAGGGGGGAGAGGAGGGCTGTGAGGACAATAAGGGGGAGAGAGTTCCTTCTTGTTTGCTCTCTCCTCCCCAGGGCCCTGCATTGCTCTGGGTGCTCACAAACACACAAAAGCTCAGGGGGTGAACGCGTTGGAAAATAAAGTGCTGATTCTCATTCCTGCTGGGGTGTCTGCATGGCAGGACCCACAAACATTCCCGAAGCACCGCGACAGGGAGAAGGCGGCATGGGGGTGAGAGGGGCGGTGACGACATGGGACAGAGCAAACACCTGTTTCCAGAGAGTCACAAGGGGGACAGCAGAGAGCAGAAAACCTGCCACGTTTCCAGCCCCAAAAGTCCCCACAAAGCCATTCACCAGAAGAGCCCCCCATCAGAAGCTGACTCCTGTTTGGCAAGTGGCTGCTCCGCTCAGGTCCTCCAGTCAGGGGACTGTGAACAACCACCTGGATTTCTAAGAACAGGATCAGTCCTCAGGCTGCTGAAACCAAAAAAGCAACAATAGCAACAAAAAGCAACAATGTAGCATCTGGAAAAGCTGGTACACAGACCATGAGGAACTGGCAGGGAGCCCACAGAGACCGCGCATGCTCACCAACTGCAATGCTCAGGAAATCCTGGGAGCTGACACCTCTCCTACCTCAGCCTCATGCAGCAGGTGGCTCAAGCTGTATGGAGTGGGGAGAGGAGACCCAGCGGGAAGAGGGAACCTTGAGAGTGGTTGGATTAACCCCACGATGCCAGAGGAGGCTCGTCATAGAATAGAAGTGACCAGAATGCCTAGGACTCAACTGTAACAATGAAAATGCCAGAGAAATTAAAATGGCCAGCAAAGTTATGTGCATAACATAAAAGAAGGCAGTAAGGAGGTTCAGGAACCAGCATAACCATTGAAAAAAAAATGCATTTCTACAGCAAACCAGCAGACACAACTGCACCCACATCAATGAATTCAACCCTACAGCCAAAGGCAGAGATCGTCAGAAAGGCAAGCAGGGTCCAGCTCTACTGTCTGCAAAGACACGTTAGATGTGAAGATGCAAAGCAGGTGAAAGTAAAATCATGAAAAAGTGTCCACCTTGGAAACAGCTAGGTGAGCTGGACAGGCGACAGTAACATTAAACAAGATTGAAGACCAGATACACTGTTGGTACTCTATAGGCCAAAGAAGAGACCACAGGAGAAGGTGGAAGCACCTTCAACCGAATGGAAATGAACCCATGTTGCAAAACTCCCCAACAGAATTGTAAAACCAGATCCAGCAAGATGTAAGAAGAACCGTACACCATAGTAAGGTGAGGCTTATTGCAACAAGAGTCCAACATCTGAAATTCAGTTAAAGTAACCAACCATGCAAAGAGAATAAAGACAAAAACTTCTTGTTCATCTCCATACATGCCAAAAGATCATGCGACAAAATGCACTGCCAATAGGGTTCCTATGACTAAGGCTGAACACTTCTCCCCAACTTCAAAGCCAAGGTGAGGAGCTCTGCTCTCACCACCTGTGCTCCACGTTATACAGGAGAGTCTCGCCAGAGAAGAAATGCAGATTAACTGCAGCCAAATTAGAAAGGAAGGAGCAAAATTGTCTTTATTCTCAGACAAGATGAGCTTTTATGTAGAAAATTCATGTTGTCATGTTGGAATTTCCAAGAAAGTACAAAAAAAAAAAAAAACTGCTGGAACTAAAAAGTGAGTTTAGCAAGTTCAATACACAGCAGCAATATATAAAACCCTGTCGTATTTTATATACTAGTCACAGCATTCCAGGTGAAATTAACAATTCTATTTCCTTTAACCCCCCCCAAAAATAAAACATTTAGCAACAAAATTAACAAAAGAAGTGGAATATCTGTATATTGAGAACTATAAAATACTATAGAAGTAAATTAAAAATCTAAATCACTGTAAAAATATCTTATACATATGTTTGGAAGGTCCAAAAGTGTCAACATAGTAAGGTTCTCCAAAACTGTTAATAAATGCAAACAAGTTACTACTAAAATCCCATCTGGGAAATATCTCCCATGTTCATGGATAGGCAGAATTAATATCGTCAAAATGGCCTTACTACCAAAAGCACTATACAGAATTAATCCAATTCCTATTAAAAATCCAATGACAGTCTTCACAGAAATAGAAAAAGTGGTCATGAAATTCATTTGGAAAAATAAGAGGCCCAGAATAACCAAAGCAATTCTTGGCAAGAAAAGTAAAGCAAGAGGCATCACAATACCAGACATTAAATTATACTACACAAGTTCAGTAACAAAAACGGCATGGTATTGGCACCCAAACAGACATGGAGACCAGTGGGACAGAATACAAGACACAGAGACAAACCCACATAAATACAGTTATCTCATACTAGACAAAGGTGCCATAAACATACACCGGAGAAAAGATAGCCTCTTCAAAAAATGGTGCTGAGAAAACTGGAAATCCATATATAGCAGAATGTTTTAGTCAGCTTTTTTGCCACTGTGACTAAAAGACCCAACCAGCACAATTGTAGAGGAGGAAAAAATTTATTTGGGGCTCACAATTTCAGAGGTCTCAATCCATAGACAGCCAGCTCCTTTCCTCCAGGCTCAAGGTGAGTCAGGACATTGTGGAGGAAGAGTGTGGCAAAGGGAAACAGCTCACATGATGATCAGGAAGCAGAGAGAGATCTTCACCTGCCAAATACAAATATATACCCCAAAGCCATGCCCCCAATGACTCACTTCCTCTAACTACACCCCATCTGCCTCCAGTTACCACTCATTTAAACCATCAGGGGATTAACCCACTGATTATCAAGGCTCTCACAACCCAATCATTTCCCTCTGAACCCTCTTGCATTGTGTCACACATTAGCTTTTGGGAGACACCTCACATCCAAACCATACCAACCACATAAAACACAACTCTAAGTGTATCAAGGACCTAGGCATTGGACCAGAAAACCTGCATCTACTAGAAGAAAATACATGCCTGGTTCTCCATCACGTCAGCTTAAAAGCCAACTTCCTCAACAAGACTCCTAAAGTGCAAGAAGTAGAATCAAGGATCAATAAATGGGGTGGTTTCAAACTAAAAAGCTTCTTCACAGCAAAGGATACAATCAAGAACAAAGTGAGAGCCTGAAGAATGGTAGAAAATCTTTGCCACCTGAACCTCAGATGGAGCATTAATCTCCAAAATATACAAAGAGCTCAAAAAACTAAACACCAAAAAAAAAAGACAATCAATAAATGGGCAAAGGAACTGAAAAGGCACTTCACAGAAGAAATACAAATAAATATACAAAAAAATGTTCAACTTCTCTAGCAATTAGACAAATGCAAATTAAAACTACACTGAGATTTCATCGAACTCCAGTCAGAATGTAAATTATCAAGAATACAAGTAATAATAACTGTTGGTAAGGATATGGGGAAAAGGGTGCCCTCATACACTGCTACTGGGACTTCAAATTGATGCAACCACTCTGGAAAGCAGTATGGAGATTCCTCAGAAAACCTGGAATGGAACCACCATTTGACCCAGCTATCCCTCTCCTTGGTCTATACCCAAATGACTTAAAAACAGAATACTACAGTGATGCAGCTACACCATTTTTATAGCAGCTCAATTCACAATATAGCTAAGCTATGCAACCAACTAGGTGCCCTTCAACAGATGACTGGGAAAAGAAACTGTGGCATATATGCACAATGAAATATTACTCAGAAGAATAAAATTACGTCATTTGCTAGTAAATGGATGGAACTGGAGACTATCATGCTGAGTAAAATAAGCCAATACCCAAAACCACAGGCCAAATGTTTTCTCTGATATGCAGATGCTAACACACAATGAGGCAGAGGATGGGAGAATAGAAGTTCATTGGATTAGACAAAGGAAGGAAGAAGGGATGGGGATAGTTCATATTCAAATATACCACTAGCAAAACTCCACATCATGTACTACCACAAGAATGGGATCCTAAGTTATACTGCATGTATATATGTCAAAACACACTCTACTGTCATGTGTATCTAAAAAGAAGAAATTAAAAAAAAACTGAACCCCCCTCCCACCAAAAAAAAAAAAAAAATCCCATCTAGATGTAAAACTACAAGAAAACATGAAAAAAATCTTGGTGACCTTGAGTTAGGCAAAATTTTCTTAGATATAACCCAAAAGGATGGCTAAGAAAAGACAAGACAATGAATTTTATTTTTTTTTTCAGCATTAAGAGCTTTTACTCCTCCAAATATATGAATAAGAAAGTAAAAAGATGCCTGTAATCCCAGCAGCTCAGGAGCCTAAGGCAGAAGGATCACAAGTTCCAGGTCAGCCTCAGCAACTTAGAGAGGCCTTAAGGAACTTAGCAAACTCTGTCTCAAAATAAAAAAGGGCTGGGGATGTGGCTGGGTGGTGAAGCACACCTGGGTCCAATTCCCAGAACCGACAAAGAAAGTGAAGAGCCAACCCACAGACCAGGAGAGAACATCCTCAAATCATACATCTCATAAATGCTTTTACCTAGAAAAATAAGTTTAAATGGGTGAGAGATTGAAAAGAGCATTTTGCCAAAGAGAACGTACACCATTCATCATCAAGGAAATGGAAATCCCAGTGAGACAGTCCACCCACTGGAGCAACCATGGCCAACACCAGGTGAAGTATCCAGCACAGCGCTCAAGGAGGGGGCCGGGTGGTCCCTGATCCCTAGCCTGAACGACGGCACCGCCACTGTGGAAACTGGTTTGGCAGTTTCTTAAAGCGTTGAAAAACCACGTGTTTGCCACACAGCCCAGCCGTTTTGCTCCCAGTGCCTACCCCACAGAAACGCACCAAAGGGTGCCCACAGAGACAGCTGCACAAATGACGCGGGGGGGCAGCACCCACCACAGCCCCAAACTGGAAACCCCCAACACCCTTCTTTAGTCAGCTTTTTCACTGCTGCAACTAAAAAAGATCTGACCAGAATAATTTTAGGGAGGAAAAGTTTATCTGGAGACTCACGGTTTCAGAGGTCTCAGTCCCTAGACAGCAGGCTCCTGTCCTAGGGGCTCCAGGTGAGGCAGGACGACATGGAGCAGGAGTGTGGCAGAGGGAGGCGGCTCACACGGTGGTCAGGAAGCAGAGCGCTCCACCAGCAGAGACCCATATACCCCCAAAGCAGCCCCCAGCCCCGCTCCCCGACCCCCCCACCTGCCTCCAGTTAATCCCACCAGGAGATTAACTCACTGGCCGGGTTGCTGCTCTCCTGACCCCTTTCCTTCTCCAAACCTTCTTCCGTTGTCTCACCTGTGAGCCTTTGGGGACACCTCACGCCCACACCGTAACAGTCCCTCCATAGGAAAACCAGCAAACTGTGGCCCCTTCACACTGTGAAGCCCCAAAGCCCTGCGCCCTGCGGAAGAAGCCGGCCAAGACCCAGCACGGATTGTGTGGTTGAATTTATATGAAAACTTTGGGGGTGGGGACAAAAGTTTGAAAAAATAGAAAGGTCAGTAGTCTCTGAGTGGCGGAAAGGAGCAAGATGGACCGCAGGTGGGCCTGAGGCGCAGTGGAGATGGGGAGCGGTCCACAAGCCGAGCCGCCCAGGCATGGGGAGGAACCCGCTGTAGCTGAAATCCTCTGAAACACCTCCTGGTGCATTGCAAAGATTGTTCAGGCTCCTTGGGGGGTTCCACCCTAAACAAATTAACTCTCATCTGGCCACGAAGTTCAGGTGTCCAAGGAACGAATGTAGAAGTTTCCCATTCCTAGAGGTAAGGTCATTTCCCACGATTCCACTGCTCCCCAGCTCTGTCCCTGGGGAGGACCCCTGGGTTTCCTTCATCAGACAGTGTGGTGTGCGCCGCAGCGGCACCTCGGAGTGAAACAGGAGGGTCGACCCCTGGACCTCTGGGCCACCTGTGAGTCTTACATGCGAATTCTCTTCTCTCTGGGAAACAAAATGTGTTTGCTTTGACATTGGCATTCTGAAAAGAAGCTGTGAAACTAAGATAAATCATATTTACATGTCCTAATGTCCCCAGGATCAGCAGGAGAGTGCCCACACTGTCACCGCAATGCCACTGGTCAAGACATTCCCCCACACACACACCTGTTAAAGGGGCCTCTGTCCCAAAGCCCACCACTTCATGGGCATGCACTTTCTTCAAAGAGACTCCTGGCTTTGCCCAAAAAACTAGAGCCCCCACGTGGAGGCTGGACTCCCCAGCACTGAGGAGAGGAGCAGTGGGCTGCAGGTATCTGCTCCATTCCTGGCCCTCGTGGGGAGAAGAAGGACCTCTCTGTGCATGTGGGGCTGGTCCTGGTGTAAATGCCCTGGACAGGCTCCTTCCAAGCTGCTGGCTACTGTGGGCTGAATGTGGAGTGGGCAGAGAAATGAACAGTGAGCTTCCAGCAGCACCTGTGTGTAGGACAGGTGGAGGATCAGGAGGACACGTGGCCCACCAACTGCTGCTTAGTGGAGAATTTGAAATGCCAGGTGAAACCACGCAGCCTGCCCCAAAGCCACCTGGGCCTTTAGGCTGCTCCACAGCGTGCCCACTGCAGAACAGGTGCACAACATGAGCAACCCTCCAACGTGGTGACCCCCTCACAACCAGGCTGCTAGTCCAAGGGCAAGCTGGGGACCTACCCCACCAAGGATCACATCAGACCAGGTCAGAGTGTGGATGTGGGGTATTTGAGGCCACTTTTGACTTAAAGCGGTACTAATGGTGACTCCCAACTGATGCGCTCCACAGAACCCCAACCTTCTCCAGGGCTCACTGTCAACCCCAACCACTGTAGGGAAGGTTCGCCCTCATGTTGTGCCTGTTGGTGCTCAGGGAGGAGAAGCAGTATGGCAGGTACCACCAGCTACTAACTGGGGAGCATGATCACTGCTCATGAATCTCTCACTAACAGGGAATTTAATTTTTGTGGTAAAAGTCCTCATGCTTGATCAGGCAAGACTCCAGGTCTATAATTATGAGGCAAAAATCCTGGGGGAAACAGGCCCCCCAGAGCCCCCCAGAAATAGCAATAACCCCTGCGCTCTTCCTCTGTGCGGGCTGCATCCACCTTGAGCACCTGACTTCAGCCCCTCCCCTCCCCTGAGTGCGGATATCAACTCCTTCCTACAGCGACACCCTGAGCTTTGGCCAAGACCAGACTCCTGTGGCCTTGAGCTCTTTCATTTCTGCACCCTTTGTTGACCTCAGGGAGAAGTGCCAAGCTCCCACAGTGCTGAGGTCTGCAGCTGACTTGCTACTGTACAGAAGCTCTGCCATTAAAGGGTTTCACTCACTCACAGAAGGTCGACTCGTCTGGCTGCTAGCAAGCCACCATTTTTCCAAAGGTGGTCTTATGACCCAGAACCTTGGGGGGAACCCTCCAGGGTGACCCAGGAAGACCTCCTGGAGCCAGAGACATGTGAGTAAAATAGACGTGGCTGCAGCCAAGAGCAGAAACAGGTTATGATTGAAATGTTGCTGTCAGGACTCACAGTAGCCAGGGAGAGGAATCCACCTAGGTGTCTATCAGTGGATGGGGCATGGAAAAAAGGTGGCGTAGTGGCATATATAACCCAATACCTTTCAGCTGTCATTTGCAGCAACATGTATGACTGTTGGGGACCGCAAATCAAGTCAAGATGGCACCTGGCAGTTTGCCACGAGGAGTGGTTTGTGAGGCAATGCCACCAAGCCGTTAAGATGGTGGGGATTCCTTATTGGCTGACTGCTGTATCTAGATGATGCTAATTGAGTCAAGCTGTGTGTAATCAGTTAGGTATATATACCGCTGAGTTCCTCCACAATAAAGCAGTTCCCGCTTCAACCTTCAAGTTGCTTGTCACCTCCTGGTTATTTTGCCCAGCCAGACTGCAGCAAATGGTGGCCCGTACAGGGAAACTCCAGGACACTTGGGGGTAAGTGACAAGGAAAGCTGCCCGTCCCTAGAAATCAATAGGATGGGAGGAAAGCCGCCTATTCCTAGAAATAGATAGGACAGGAGGAAAGCTGCTCGCCCCTGGGAACAGATAGGGCGAGAGGACGAATGGCCATTTCAAGAAAATGGAGAAGATTGATACAGTGTGTTTTTGTTTTGTTTTACCTTAGTGTGTTGTGTTGTCTTTGTTACGGAAATATGGGATCAGAAATTAGTAAAAATCAAACCGAAAGGGTGCTAAGTAAATTGCTAAAGGAAGGAGGCACCCCAGTAAAACCAAGAACAGTTAGGGCATACATTGATAAAAGCCCAGGAACTCTAGTCAGAAAGAGGAAGAAAGTTCAGAAGAGGAAGGACTATCAGGGAAGGAGTTACGACAAAAGACTGCTACTAACCCCTTTTTGTCACCAGAGGGTGTGTGAGACAGCGTGGCGACTGCCGCGTGCACAAGCCAGTCACGGCACAGCAGGGACTTTCCAGCCAGCGGCGGTGGCGGCGGCCACCCCGCCCCCCGCCTGGGGAGCAGGACGCCACTGCCATGAGCCCAAGCCCGGACCTGCCCGCCCGAGGCACGGTCTCGCAGGCTCTTGCTCCCTGTGCGGCCCAGTGGCAGTTCAAGTCCAGGACACTCCCCGGGGCTGTCTGAGGTTGCCAGGGGACAGCGATAGGGAGAGAGAATGGCCTTCCAGCGCCGCCTGAGGAAAACAGCTTCCTTCAAATTGGCAAAATAATGAAATGAAAAATTTGAACATTTTAGCTTTGGATGGGAGCATAAAAATTTGCCAGCAAGGAGCCAGTGGGGACTCAGAGGGCTAAACTCCCCCCAGGGTCCACTTCAGGATTGGCCCTGCTCTATACAAAAAAAAAAGGGGGGGGGGACAACCCAGCATTCTCAAGCCTTCTGAGCTTTATAAATGCAGGGTTAGCAATATCTCAAATCCATCACAGCTGAACTCCAGTTTCCAATCATGGTGACAGCATTTACCTTCAGATGCTTTGGTATTGTACAGCTTTCACCACGGCTGCATCAGCTTACAGTTATTATCATTAAAGGTCCTGACCCAGTCGGGGGTCTGTTTGTGTGTTTCCACAGGGAGAACAGCAGCCGATTTGGATTCCAGAGAGACTAACTAAAGCGATTTCTACAGACCAAAAAGAAGATGATTTGGCTCAAATCCATAACAGCTGATATCCCGAACTCCAGTTTGGCTATCCTTACATCTGGGACAGTGATTCTCCCACACCTGGAGGCTAATGAATAATGAGCACCATTAAGGCCTATTTCAAATGTAAAAATCCTTGAGGCTTACTTGTGGGAATACCTTCAGACCCATATGCAAGTTACAGGAAGAAGGATGGGATATCAAAAGAAGAGTCAAACCCAGGTGGTAGCCAGGTGGCTTTTTTCAATTTTATTTTTTGAGCTCATACAGACCTAGGTTAATGTTTTTCTGTTCAGTTCCGGTTTTTTGATCAACTGAGGAGTTTTTAAACATTGCAGTGGAGATTTCACCTGTGAAAAGCTACAAGGCCTCTACTATTGTGTTATGTGTGCACACTTGTGTTATGTGTTGTATGTCTATATGTGCGTATGTCTATATATCATTTATGAGGAGCGCTCATGAAAATTAAAAAAAAATGGATCCAAATATTTTTTATTCACATGATTTAAACAGTTTAATTTAAATTTGGGTAAACAGATGAAAGTAAAGATGTCTTTAAAATGTGAACAAAAAAGGAGGTTAACAGATCTGTTGTTTACTTTCACCTTTCCTTTTCATTATATTTAATAATTTTGTTCAGGATAATGTACTAAATTGTTCAGAAAATTGTTTTCTTAGTGCCTGCTGGAATGCTACACAATTTTCTTTAGCCATTATTGCCAGACTTCCTACCTCAAGACAAAAATAGAAGAATTTCCAGTATTACTGAAAACCAAATGAGACTTCGGAATTACAGCTACCATCATCACAGCTGTTGCTGTTTCTGCTGCTGCTGCTGCAGCTTCTGTGATAGCTATCACACAAACTGTACAAACTGCTGCATCAATAAATAATGTAACTCAACAAGTAGCACAAGCTTTACAGACACAAAACATTATTAATGATCATCTTAGAAATGGAATTCTGATGCTCAATCAAAGAGTCAATTTACTTAAAGAAGGAATAGACATTTTAATGGATTCCTCTGCTTTAATGCTTACAGAACTTACCTGGACTGTGTATCATTTCTATGCATTATGATAATATTTCTCGAGCAGCAGATCTTTCCAGACAACTAGGAGCCATGCTTAATGGCACATGGAATGTAAAGTTTCAAAATTTAATCTATTGAGACAACAAATTGTAACTCTTAATAGTACCAGGGTATCTTTGCTAACGGTGTCATCGGTGGTACAATTTTTCCAAGGGCTTCTCACTTGGAGCCGTCAATGGCTTGGTATCGTGGCATTTTGTATCCTCCTCCTTCTGCTTGTGGCAGGTTGTTTATGGTGTTTGTGTAAATTACACAGACAACAAAAAGAAACCACTATGGTCGTTAAACAGGCCATGATGGCCCTAGAAACAGGGCAAGATCCACAAGTATGGCTAAATATGTTGGGCCGGTAGTCAAAGACAGGTAAGATCCAATTGCAATGGTACCAACCTAAGACAGGAGGCTAACAATTTGAGGTCAGCTCATCCGATGACGGGTAAGGATCATATGTAGTACTAGACAACCTAAAACAGGAACAGTCCCTAAACCACATACTTGTTGTTTAATAAAACAAAAGTGGGGAGATATTGGGGACCACAAATCAAGTCAAGATGGCGCCTGGCAGTTTGCCAGGAGGAGTGGTTTGTGAGGCAAGGCCACCGAGCCATTAAGATGATGAGGATTCCTTATTGGCTGACTGCTGTATCTGGATGATGCTAATTGAGTCAAGCTGTGTGTAATCAGTTAGGTATATATACCTCTGCTGTTCCGCAATAAAGCGGTTCCCACCTTGGGTTTCTGCTACCTTCAGTTCCCGCTCAGTTCCCGCTGAGTTTCCCCGCAATAAAGCAGTTCCCGCTTCAACCTTCAAATTGCCTGTCACCTCCTGGTTATTTTGCCCAGCCAGACTGCGGCATATGACCCTGGGGGATATTATATTAAGTGAAATAAGCCACATGCCTCAGGTTCTCACAAGTGGAGGCTAAAGTAAGTGAATTAAGTTGATCTCATATTCAGGAATTCCTTCAAATGCTAGACAGTAAGTTGTTGCTGGGTGCGGTGGCACATGTCTCTTATCCCAGCAGCTGAGGAGGCTGAAGCAGGAGGATCGCAAGTTCAAAGCCAGCATCAACAACTTAGCAAGGCCCTAAGCAAATTAGTGAGACCCTGTCTCAAAAAGGGGTAGGGATATGGTTCAATAGTTAAGCACCCTTGGGTTCAACCCCAAAAATAAAAAAAAAAAAAGTAATTGCATTTGCTAATTTCAAAAGATTAAATAAAGTTTCTCTCACAGAAGTAGAGAGTAGAATAGTGGTTACCAAAGATGGGGAAGGGTCTGGGGGTAGATGTAGTAAAGATATCTTATGGCTGGGCTGAAGAACAACTCCCCGTGTTCCATAGCACAGTGGGATAACTAGGGCTGATGACAATTAATTAAATATCTCAAAATAACTAACAGAGAACACTTGAACATTCCCAGTGCAAACGAATGATAAATGTGTAAGAATGAAGAAGCCGATTGCCCTGATGTGATCACAGGTCGAGTCCATGCATTGAAACATTCCTCCTCTCCGGAGCCCCCAGCATGGAGTTTGGGTCTCTGCTCATGGTGCTAGTAGATGTGGATGTCAGGCCAGCACCCAGCTGGTTTGCCTCCGCTGGACACAGCACTGGGGCACTTTCCACTGTCCTAGACTGGCAGTGAGAGAGGGAAGATTTGCAGAAATGACAGACAGAAGCTTCGGGGCTGGCAGAGGACATGGAAACCTGATAACTCACCTTGCCTTCTGGCTAAGATGTGGGGCGAAAACTCTGCCCCCTCCTGTGATGGCACTTTGCAAACACGAACAACATCTGCAAGTTGGATTCTGACATTCAGCTTTCCTCAAGCATCTTCAGAAAAGGTCCCGTCTTTAGTTCTCACCTCTGAAGAAAGTCAAAGGGTACAGAGCAGGGAAACGGAAGCCACTGTCAACTCGGCTTTGACGAAGCATCTGGCATCTGTACAGTGCTTTCGTCTCATCTTTCCCGATGCTGCTCCGAGCCCTGTGGGTGGAGGTTGGTGATGATTGTTCCTGTCTCCTCAGAGGACTAGTGGGGCCATAACAGTGATCATTGGAAAAAAGGTGGCAGAATATCAAGTGGAGCTGGAGGTAAATGACACCTTTGCTTCAATTTAGGGTGCACTTTCAAAAGTCCCTATGAGGGAGGTAAGTGGCGTCGGCTGCATTAGCAGAGAGCACGGAGCGTGTTTTCTTCTTACTGTATCACAGCCCGACGATCAAACAGGTGTCTAAAAATATCACCAAGAGCAAGGGCCATAGAGGGCTTACTTTAGTAAAAGGCAGAAGACTTAGACATCTGAAGAGAAAGCAGAATGTATTCTTTAGGATATGACTTGTTATTTAAAAGCAGAGCACTTAAAATGTGCATGTGTGTAATTCACACTTGGGAGACACAAGCATTCAGACTCCAATATCTATACACACTAAGCAAGGCTTACCTCTGCTGGTCACAGGACAAGTATGTCCTCAGCCCCCCAGGCAGTTTTGCGGTCTTTGGCACTGTTTTAGATATGAGAGAGTCACCGGGAGGAAGGGGACCCATCTTTGCTGTAGATTTGAGTCCCTGTCTTTTCCTGGGCACACACTAAGCTGATCCCTGCCTGCACTGGAGGGGAGCTCCATTGTACATCTACAAAACCATGACAGGTGATGGGGTGTGGGTAACAGAGAGCCGGTAAAGGGCCTGAGAAAGTGATGTTGAGCTGAAGTGTTGGGGAATAGGTGATGACTGGCAGGGAAGGGAAGAGGAGCGGCATGTTCAAAGGCCCTGAGGTAGCAGTTGTATAATTCCCTGAAGGGATTAAAGTAAAGTTGAAAGTCCAAAGCTCAAAAAATAGAGGTACAGAAAGAGAAAGTGGCATAAACTCTGACCTCCAGAAACAGAGGAGAGAGGCAAGCCTAGAGCTTCAGGTCAGCCCACGAAGGCAGGGCTTAAAAGCTTGGGCTCCAAGCTGACCACGGCAGGCCATCCCTTTTTGCCAGAGGGGAGTCACCTATTAATAGTCTATGTCCCTGACTCTGCAGAGGGTCCATGGACAGCCCGTTGAGAGGCACCAGCTAAGACTAGTTTTAGACCTTGGCTCATGCACTGCAAGCTGCAGCAGAGCCGTTTCCCTGGTGTTACTTAGAAGATAAACTGTCATCTCAAAGCTCCCATTTATGAGACAGATCCTTAGGTGGTCCCCATGCCAAAATTCTGTCCTCACCCACAGCTATTTTCAGGTAATGAACCCGTGTCACTGGAACAAGGGGATCTTGTTAGCATCCCTCCATCTCTGACATGAGGATCGTGTGATTCCAAGCCAACAATTTCTCAAGTTACATATTTCCTGGGCTTCTGTGACCCTGGAGACCAGCGGTCTCACTATGAGTGGACAGACGCCCGTCCACCACAGGTGAGCCGACTCTAGCTCACAGGCCTTTCCACTCGCCTGTCTCTTAGCAGTGTGAAGAATGCACCAAATCAAGATCATGGTCTTTTATGTGATTTTTTTTGTAAAATAATTTTATGAAAATATTTGTTTTAATTTTTTTTTTTTTGTACTAGGGATTGAACCCAAGGGCACTTAACCACTGACTTCCTTGGTCCTTTTTATTTTTTATTTTGAGGGTCTCACTTAAGGTGCTCAAAGCCTCACTAAATTGCTGAGGCTGGCCTCAACAACACAATCCTCCTGCCTCAGCCTCCCAAGTCACCAGGATCAGAGGCTTGTACGACTGTACCCAGCTGGTGTGATTTTCTTTGCCTATTTTTCTAAATGCATTATCTGCAGAAGAGTACAAAACATAATAATAAAAAAAGAACGTTAAGCAAAAGTTCCCAGATATTAACATTCCTTAAATCATGATGTCTACATTTCCAGTATTCTTCTCTATGCTTTTAAATCTTAGAAAATGTAAAAATTATGAGCTTCAGTAAGTGATATCTCTCTTCAAATAGTGATCTCATGGAAGTCTCAGAAGCCATCTTTTATACACCCTTCATAATTCCCTTGAGCTAACTGTCTCCGGGCTTAAATTCAGAAATAAAATACGATCCTCTTCCTGCCCCGCAGAGTTCACGGTTGGCCATCATGTCACGCGCACAGGGGTGACTTCCTGGAAGCCAAGATGAAGCTCTCACTGATGGCAACCGGGAGCACTACCTAAGTGCGTCTCAGAAGTGCTCCTGTCACCTTCCTGTCCAGGGCCGGGACAGTCAATGTCCCATCATTCCTCTGCAAGGAAGGCCACACTCCTCCATCCAGGTCACCTGGGGAGCAGCCAAATGATTTAAAGTGACATTCAGCATAGTACGTGGTGGCACTTCCCACTCTGTCCACATTGCTACAGGTGGACGACTCCTTGCTGGGGCCGAGCGGGACACCCTCCCTGTTCCCCAGGGCTGCCTTGGCGGCTTCACTTTACCCCGGGCGCCTCTGACTGCAGCACGTTTAAAGCCTTTTCTTTGAGTGGAAGGGAAGATTCTGGCTCCTACCAACCTGGACTGGCATGGCTCCAGGCTCCCTCCGCCAAAATCAGGGCAGACAGCTCTGGAGGGGAAAGGCCCCAAAGAGAAGGCAGGAACAGCTGCCTCACCCCTCCAGGTGGACAGGGCTGGGTAGGGCAGCCTGGAACACCCCGGGGCTCAGCCGGCAGCTCCCTCACGGCCGGAGACCTGTCTGCAGGGAAAACTGTGGGGACGCCACCCTCACGTGGCCACAGGAGGACATGGGGAGGTACTCACAGGAGCCGTGCTCACAAGGAGCTGTGCAGAAATAAGTGGGAGTTGATGGACGTCGGGCAGTAGCTTGTCCTTCCACAGGGAGGTCACTCGGGGCCCAGGTGCCTCTCCTTGGTGCTGCCTCTCCCAGCAGGACGGGGGCGAAAGCTGAGCAGAGGGGTCTGCGGGGAAGGAGATGGTACAGTTTGCACCTTGAATGTTCCCCAAAGGCCCGGCGTTGAAGGCGTTGAAGGTTTGGCCCCAGCCCGGGGTGGTCCCAGGAGGTGGCAGAGCCTGTAGGAGCCGTGGTGGAGGGGAAGGGAGTTAGGACAGGGTGAGCCCTGGAAGGGGAAATCGGACGGGTCTCTGCCTCCCTCACTCTTGGCCCCCCAGTCTCCATAGGGGGAGCAGTTTCCTGGTCCCCACCCCCCTACTGAGATGATCTGCTCGCCACAGACCCCAAAGCAACAGAGCAGCGACCATGAACTGAACTCAGGAGCCAAAATAAACTTTCATCCTTATAGAGCATGTTTCAGGTGCCCGCCCCCCCACAGCAATGGAAGGCTGGCTAACAAGGGGACACTGTGGCTGCGTTTCCTGGCCTCGGGTCACCATAGAGTTTGCCCCGTGCTTGAGTCCTGGAGCCAAGGTCACAAGGTTAGACCTTCCTCCCTAACAGGACTGACAGCCAGTCAGAAGCATCTGCCATGGAAACGTGGTGACAGGAACGAGAATGAAATGAAATCCTCCCTGGGACAGATGTCATCAGGGAAGCCGCTGAGGAACAAAGCAGAGCTGGAAGACCCCAGTGCCGGGGGATAGCCACCCCAGAAAGAAGAAGGGGCAAACCAGGACATGCAGAAAAGAGTGAGAGGGAGGAAAGAAAGCCAGGCACCAAGTCCAAAGAAAGGAACCCGAGGGAAAGAAGAGAGAAGTTAAGACGGACTCATCCACAATTGAAGGAGAAATACACAAATCCCCCAGAACTCTATTTAAAAATGCAATAGTTCATATTGACAAGGCCCTCAGAGTATCAAAGAAGAGAAAAATCAAACACATTTTAATGACATTTCAAGATGTCAAAGATTTAAAAAATTAAAGTGGCCAGAGATAAAGAATATCATATCTATCGTACAAAATGGAACAAGAATTGGGTCATCATCAGATTTTCAAATAGAAATGATGGATGTAAGAAAAAAATGAGACAGTGTTTTCCAAATATTGAACACCTAGATTATTACATCTAGGTAAACCATCATTAAACAGGAATATCACCAGGCTGACCAGGACTTGCCACCCACGGGACCACAGTAACAAGAGTTTTAGATGAAATGTTTCAGAGATAGAAACAAATCCAAGAGGCATTGCAAGTGATATAGATGATATATGAAATATATGCAGCTAAATGTCTTGGTAACATCTGTTGTTATATTTAGCAAGTCATTAGAATCAGAGAAAAAGGTAAAATATACACAGAATAATACAGAATTAATAGCTTAGATACTTTCCAATGTGGTTGCCATTAGCCTCATGTGGCTATTTAAATTTAAATTTGAATTAGTTAAAATTAACTAAAATCCTAAACCTTGTTCCACATTTCACGTTTCCTAGTCTGTGTGGCTCCTGGCTACAGTATCGAACATCACAGCAGTAGAACATCTCTATTATCACAGAAGGCTCCATCAGTCAGCCCGAAACAGAGAAGAACAATACTGTGTCAGTTTCCTAGGGAGGGTGCGACAGGGGAATATGAGGGCTTGTGGAAGTTCCTGTCCTATTAGTGGGGAAAGAAAAACACCAATTAAAAAAAAATAGAAAGGTGAGGCAGTTAAAAAATAGAAAGGTGAGACAGTAAGAATAATACATTGGGATGGCAGAAGTGGATCCAGCTGTACCCCTTATGAGAGTAAACGTAAATGGACTACACTCACAGTTAAAAGACACAGATGAAAGAAGAGTTCAAAATCAAAGTTCACCAGATACCTTATGTAAGACACCCACCCAAAACACAGGGATGGGAAAAAAGCTTTGAAAGTCAAGGAGTCTCCTGGGGAACACCTGGGGGAGGGGGCAGGAAGGTTGAATGGCCCCCCTGGCTGGGGTTCAACTACCCAGACGACAAAGACTCCCCAGTCCAGCTCAGTGTGGCTCACTCCGTGAACAGCTGTGAGAGCTCTCGGGGGACCTGGATGTCCACTCCAAAGACAGGCATTTCAGGCCTGAAAAACTGAAGAAGGCTCCACTAAGGACAAAGCCCCCCCATGACCCACGACCCTGTTTGCTTGTGGTGTTGACCACCTCCCACTCCCCACAGCATGACTTGCCTGTCTGTCAGACCAAGGCTCTGTACCTCACTCTCAGGCCAGGACCCCCTGGGAAGAGCACCGTGGGAGAAGGGAGACATGGAGGCCTCAGACACTGACGTGAGACACGAGACACAAGAGGCTGGAGACTGAGGAAGTTTAGGAAGCAGGATGCTTTAGCTGCAGCCGTCCAAAGTGGCTATCGCCTTAAACTCTCTGGACCTCGAGTCTGGAAATGCTTTAAACTTTATACTCAGTGGGCTGGTTGGTTACATGTCACTGGGTGGGCATTTAACAGTTACTCTTTGTACCATATTTTTAGGCTAGACAGAGGTTTCACAAGTTTTGTCTGTAAGCCTGGCATTTACCAGAAAGAGGAAGCTTTACGCCACATTGCGCAGACATCTTGTGTGAAAATCACAGAAGCTTAATTATGGGAAGGGGGAGGGTCCCTGGAGAAGCTTATATGTTACAAACAGGGTAGGGGTACCTGGTCTGCTCTGATACCCACCAAAGATTTCCAGCCAGCATCCTGCTCTGTGCTTGGAGGACCTGGTGCAGGCAGCTGGGATCCCGGCCCACCCCACTGTGCCACCCGTCTCTCTCTCTGCTGTCACATTTCTGTTCAAGAATGTTGCCCAGAAATTTCAATAGTTCCAACAAAAACTGAGGCAAATAAAGAAGAAAAAACGCCGTTCATTCTTAAATGCCCTACAATCCAGACTCTTACTCATCTGCTACTATCACGCGTCTGAATGACACCTCACATCACCAAGGAATTAAGGTCCAGAAAGGTTAGCTGAGCCAGAGCTCCTCCCCACACATCTGAGTTTTTGTTTATTTGGTAAATTGAATAGGTCTTGAATGCGGGGAAAATGTTGATAAGATTAAAATTCAGCCTGGTGTGGAGGCCCACGCCTGTAATCCCAGCTGCTCAGGAGGCTGAGGCAGAAGGATCAAGAGTTCAAAGCCAGGCTCAGCAACTTAGCAAGGTCCTGAGCAACTCAGCGAGACCCTGTCTTTAGATAAGAGGGGCTGGGGATGTGGTTCAGGGGTTAAGCACCCCTGGGTTTAATCCCTGGAACCAAAAAAGAAAAAAAAAAAATGTTCAAGAAGCTGTGCATAGTTTTTCCCCAAAAAATAGAATTAAATCACAGATCTACTACAGTAACTAAAGTCTTGTCTTTCTTGTGTTTCTTAAATCCTCACTGGTTAATGTATTTTTCCAGATCATTTTCATTAACTCCAAAAATAATCCTTCATAGAACAAAAACACAGTTAATAAATTTTTGCATATAAAATGACCCTGCATCTTATAAATATTTTATAAATATTTGCCAGTGTGTTTTTCTAAAGGATTTCTTCTATTTCTTTGTTTAAAAGGTCTAAGCAGTGAATATTTCATAACCTAAGACTGCCAGAAAGGATTTTTTTCTGTAATTACATTGCTCTTTACAACCTGATTTCCATCACCTTTGCTCAAAGCATAAATCCAATTCCTCAGGTTCCAGCAGGAGAACAGCTGTCCTGTGGCTGGTGCACAATCAGGCAGCTGCGGCTCTCACACCACGGCCAGGCTCACCATCAGCCTGGTGTTGCCTCTGTCCCTTGCAGTGTCTGTGGGAGGACCTCCCTGCAGCAGCCCAGCCTTGCTGTATCTGGAGGAGAACTGGGAAGCGCTGACTCCCAAGTGCCTGGGACTCCTCCTCAGGCCGGGCCAACCTTGGGTTCTGCCGTGGTGACCGCAGCCTCCCAGGCTGGTTCAGCACAGAGGGCCCTCACAGTTGCCTTGGGTTGTTGATCAGCCCGGGCAGTTCCTGGGACCCCAAGCCCTTCCTTTCCCTCCTCCACTTCTTGCAGTCAATTGAGGAAACTTGAAACAGCTGGCCTTCCGGTGGCACATGCTTCCTTCTCAAACTCCTGTTCCTCGGGTAGACACAGTTTACAGTTAAGATCCACGTGGCTCCAGAAACCTGGACACCACTTACAAAGTCCCCTGTGACCCAGGTCCTTTCCTCCACCCGTGCTCGGCCGCCTCCCCAACACCTGGGCTCTCTGAAGAAGAGTAAGATTCGCCACTGCCATGCCCCTCTGCAGGGAAGACAATCCCTATCACCAAAAGAGTGACAGGTCAGAACAGCACCACGTGCTTAAAATGCAACAGGCTCAAAAAGCTTTGCACGTATTAATTCAATTAAACTAGTAAGAAAAAGAACAGCTACGGCTAATGAGCACTCCGTGTATTCAAAGCGCTGACATGGTTCGAATGTAACCACTTATTCAACCCTGGAAACTCCTGGCAGTTATTACCAGGATGGGAAACACCTGGTAACCTGCCCTGTGTAGGGCCAGGGGGAGCCATTGCAGGGATGGGTACAGATGGGTCCGAAGCCCACACTCGTAACTAACTTGCTGCCCTCTTGAGCCCATCCTCTTAAGGAGATGGGACTTTCACCAGCGTGTGGTCACCACATCAGCAACGTCTACATACAGTCAGGGCTCCGCCTGCACAAGGCTGGGAGAAATCACCTCCTACTAGGAGATGGGGCTGGAGGACTCTGGACGTGGTGGAAGTCGAGGAGCACTTCTGGAATGCCCGGGTGGCAGGGCCAAGGAGTGGAGGTGGCAGCTGCCGCAGATGGGCATTCCCTCTGCGTCCAGCTCCGCCCCCCATTCTGTGGGCATCCGTCCTTGCTTGGTTGCCTTCCCTCTCACAGGAATGGGCCAGCCTCTCATTTCTAAGACTGAAGCCACTTCACGAGGCTGTAGCCACAGCAGCCAGCAAACACCACGTGTCCCATTCCAAGTGGCTCCCTCTTCACCTGAGAGAAGTGTCCCCGAAGTACTTCTTACTTTCTCTTCAGTGACAACCTGCTGGGTGTGAGTCACAGCTCTGCCTGATTCAGCACCAGCCGCAGGACAGTGTCATGCTCGCTGGATGACAGACGTCGTCTGAGAAGCTTGTCAGCAGCTCGAATCTGCAAGCCAAGGGCAGGCACAGCGCTGCTGAAGAGCAGCGGGAGAACCCATCCAGCTGACCCTCACAGTGGCACCATGACTGCTCAGCCCAGAGAGGGAAAGAGAAAAGGGAAAAGAGAACTCTGGTTGAACTGTGTCTGGCCTGGTATAACCCTGTGCAGATCTGTGTGTATTATGTGCCCCAGCGTCTTGGTGCACACACCAAGAGCCCGGACCTCCGGGGTGACTCTGCTACATCCATGCCTTGGAAAAGAAAACTGCAAAATCAAGGGAGGAGCCACAGAGGGTTCCCACTGCACAGCATTCTCTAGCTGCACCGTTATTTTGTAATGACAGAAAAACTAGGGGAGGAAATCATACTTTTATTTCAATGGACATAAAAATAAATTCTGATACACTTCAACACTTCTTCATGACTATTTAAAAACTTACATTAACAAGGGGGACAATAAAATGGGGATTCTTCTAGGGACCTGGCAGGTCATTTCTTGATGTGGGTGTTCATTACAGAGTGTTTCATCATGAAATAATTCACTATCATCTACCAATTATTCAGTATACATCTATTTGAGTTTTCCTGTATCTATTATCTATTTTATGATAAAAATATAAAAGAAAATCAAGAAGTTAGCAGATGAACTGTGTATCCTGAATCACATTAAGAACTTGTTTTTCCAAACTATGAAAGGTGTCTGCCTTTGTGTTCAGAACTAGAAATTCAAACACATGTCCCACAACATTTAAATTCAAGAAAAACGGCACTGTGTAATCTTCCTTCATAAATAAGACTAATTATCTTCAAATGATCCATTTATAGATTTAGTCAGAGGGAAAAGGTGCAATGTGGAGCAGACAGAAGCCCGACATAGTAAAACTGGACTCAGCACCATACGCTGACGTCACAATGGCAAAGCAGCCATGGGTCATCTTTGATGTCCCCACTTGGCCTTGCAAGTTTCTGTCAGGGTTTGTAATTATTAAGAGATCCAAGAGAAGGGAGGGGCAGGGAGGGGGAGTTGGAATGGCCTAATGTGACATTAGGGCTCTATGTACTGTGTGCATGAGTGTGTGCATTTCATATATATGTGCCTTGTACAAGGATTATCTGTGTACATTGTGTGCAGGCACTAGTTCTGAACACTCTGGGCCATGAGGTCTTGCCAGGCAGTTAGGAGCTCAGGCTCTGGGACTGGGAAATGTTCCTGTTGAGCTTGTAAATAAGAACAGGGTCACAAATGGCAGCAGCAGTTTTTTGTTCTCCTAGTAACTCTTGTGTCACACAAAGCCTGCTTCTCCTCCAAGTTGTGCGTCCTACCAGTCTTTGAGACTGTTCCTGCTGACTAATGGTTTCTGTGCGTCTCAGAGAAAACTCGTGACAGAAAGAAGAATCTGACCAGAAACAAGGTTTATGTTCAGTTGTATTGAACCACTGCTCTGTGCAACAGGACACAGGTGAAGTCAAAAGGGACATGAAGTGAATTGCTTGACATCTGCCCAGAGGTTCCCTGGGATGTTAGTGACAAGGAGGGTGAACAGAAATGTATTTCTGCTCTGAAAGTGTTTTAAAACATTTCCTAAAGAGGTGAGTCTTGAATTGCATTGATTGACAGATTTGGTACCTAGAATACAGTGTGTGAAAATGGGAACATGAGAAGATTAAACCAGGAGCCAGAATTAAGTATGATTTTCACTTCATGCATTAAAAAAAAGAAAAATTTGTTTTAAAAAGAAATGTAATTTATTCATGTCTTAGTCGTCTATCTTCTATTTTTATAACAGAATACCAGAGATTGGTTTATGTGTAAAGAAAAGAGTTTTGTTTAGCTCACAATTTTGGAGCTGAAAGTCCAATATCAAGCAGCCTTGCCAAGGGTTTGGTGTCTGGCAAAGGCCTCCGGATGTATCACACTAGGGCAGGTGGCATCAAATGTCAGGAGCATGTGCAGAACAGCTCACATGGCAAGACAGGAAGGAACCAGAGAGATTCTGGGATCAGGCTTGATATTTTTATAGCAACCTACTGTGATGGGAACTAACCAGGGTCCCAAGAGAACCACATAAATCTCTCCTGAGGGTAGTTGTCCCAATGTCCTGACCACCTTTTACAAGGCCCACCTCTTACAAACACCAAACACCACCACCCTGGGGACCAAGTGTCCAGCACATGACCCTCTGGGGTCACACACAAGCCACAATCAAACCACTGTTTTGTAAATGCTTAGAGAAAGTGGATTACAAGCTCTGAAGAGCTATTCAACAGCACGGTGACTGTGATTAATGACAATGTACTGAACACTTGAAATTGCTGAGTAAGTCTTAATGTTCCCACCACACAGAGAAATATAATAAATATATTGATTAGCCCCATTTAGTCATTTCACAGTACACACACATGTTGAGACATTGAATACCACAAACATGTATGATTTTTGTCAATTTAACAAAGCAGACAAAACAATTCAAGTAAAAACAATTCAAATAAAACTAGGGGGAAAAAAAGAAACTGATTTGACCAAAAATGTTCAATAAATGCTAAAAAGATTTTTTAGCACAGATATTGGGTAAGGACATAGTTTACTACCCACTAGCAACAGGGAAAAAAAATCTGTGGCTATCTGAATCAGGTGATGAGGTGTAGTGATGCCACAGTCACACCATCTGATGTTACGTGCCCTGCTGTGACAAAAGAGTGTCAATGTCTCCTCTGAACATCCCTGATGGAAATCTGTCATTTGAATCTAACCAGACTTTCAAGACTAACTTCCTGATTCCAGGAATTCTACAGGAATTCAATAAGGAACACAGTGAAGAAACCATCAGAAAATTTCAGAAGACAAAACATTCTGCAAGTTAAATGTCTCAATCTGGTTTTTTTTAATGTCATTAAAAAATGGAGACTGGTGAATGGAGACTAAGAAAGAACATGACCAAACACAATGCATGAAGCTAATTGGATCCTGGTTGTAAATAAAACACCACCAAAAAGTATGAGAGGGAAGTCCGCACACAGCCTCAGAGCCATGTAAGATCTCTACACATTCTCTACATTAAATATGTGACCGAACTTGGATTATACAATCAAAGCCTCTTCACTTTTCCCTTTGTGGCCACAACATCAGAAAATATTAGAAAATAAAGAAATTAGCTTTAAATGTGAGGTTTTTAAACATCATTATATACTTCATGATGTTTTCTCAAAAGGCATGAACAAGAACCTCAGCTGACAGAGCAATTGTGTTATTGGAAACAAAGAAGCAGCTGGGAGTCTAAGGAGGTGACCTTGTGGGCTATGTATCCTTGATCCATGAGATTTCCTGCAGAGGAAGTTATCTTCTGCTTCCAGTTCATTCTATACCTAATATATAAAATATTTATATTTTTTATTTATTTATAAATAAATATTTATTTATATTTATATAATATATAAAAATGTTCTATTTTTGGCTCCACCCTCCTTATTTCCCAGCCCCTGAGGATTAGGAATGAGACTTGGAAATGCCAGAGTGACTCCTGCCCAGTACAAACTCCACAAGTCCATTTTTCAGGGAATTCACCAGTAGTCAAGGATATTTTAAATATCAAACAGCCCAATTAGAATGCAATGTTCCTATTTCCTTCTGCACATTGCATCAAAACCATATGGATTTCCTGTGGGTCCGTTCTTTTAGTATTCCTGCATGCCCAGCTCCGCAAGGCAAAGGTCTAATAAAACAAGGTAATATTATTTACCATAAACTCAAGAAGATTCCCAGCAACTTTAAAGCAGTCCAAAACTAGAAACAACTCAAATTTACATCAGCGAGAGAAAGGATAGGTCTATTCTGGCCTATTTTACAGCGAAATATGGCCCAGTGTCTTAGTTTGGGCTCTACAACAGACTGGCTGGCTTCAACAACCAACATTTATTTCTCACAGATCTGGAGCCTGGGAAGTCCAAGACCAAGGTGCCAGCAGAGCTGGCGTCTGGTGAGGGCTGGCCTTCTGGTTTTCCGATAGCCACCTTTGCAACCTGTCCTCACAAGGTGAAGAACAGAGAGTTCTTGGGGCCTCTTTCATAAGGGCACTAGTCCCGTTTGTAGGACGCCACCCTTAGGATCTTCTCAGAACCTTCCAAAAGCCCCACCTTCCTCTACACCATACATAGAGGATTTGGGCTTCAACATGTGAATTTGGGGAGAACATAAGCACTCAGTCCATAGCACACCGCGGGAGAAAGAATGGAAGCACTGGTGGCTGCAGAAACTTGACTGTGTTCAAAGACATGGCTGAGCAAAGAAGCCAAACAGAAAAGAGCAGGTACTGTGCAAAGCCTTTGATGTCAAGTTCAAGACCAAGCAAGGCCAATGGATGGTGACAGAGGTCACACAGACATTACCCCTGGGGGCCAGGATGGGAGCTGAGGAGGAATTCTTGTGTAGGAATTCTGTGTCTTGCTCTAGCTAATGAAATACATGAAGGTGCTTAGGTTTGAAAATTCATGGGGCTGCACGCTCAGTAAATATATAAATAGGAAATAATAAATAAATGAGCTCAGCAGGAATTTAGGATTCCCCCCATTGGAGTGTTGGTTGGATGCAAATATAACACAGCCAGAATCCTAATGTCATTTTGGAAACTTTTGTGACCTCAAACAATGTCAGGAATTTCACAAAGGAAGAAGGGACAGCTCAAAGCCTCAGAATTCCAGATCCTGACACACTAGGACTAACGGATATTGGAGATCCTCTAAGCCAAATCCCCCTGTTTACAGATTCAGAAAGGAGGCTTTGGGATTTCTGTCCATCAGCAAATCTTGTCTGAGAAAGCAATGCCCTCACTCAGTGGAGTTCAGCCCTGGCTGCTTATCAAAAATGCCAAGAGAACTTTAAAACACATTGCTCTCCAGGCTCCACCCGACCTAATTACATCTTAATAGGTGGAATGAGGCCCCGCCTGGGTATTTTTACAAGCTCCCAGGTGAATCTAATGAGCAGCCAGGGTTGAGAAATAACCGCAGCAAATCCTCATAGCACTCACATCTTAAATTTGTTCCAGATTGATCTGCCAGGCCCCTTGCAGTGCCCTGAAGCCATGAGCCCAGGAAGGGTAAGCTCTGTTGGGCCTGGAGGAGAAGCACAGGGTCCTGCCTCAAAGAGTGGCTCAGTGAGGAAGAGGGCCACCCCACCCCACCTTGCCTGGCAGTCCCCAGCACCACCTGCCTGGGAGAAGGTGGGGGATGCTCTTCCGTTTCTTTTACAAGATTTCCTATTACTTCTTCCAACTCACACTCGCTAAGGTGCCAGTTACATAACCCAAGGAGCTGTTTTCTTAAAAAAGTTCAAAGTCAAATTGGATCTGGCGCAGCAGGAAACAGATAAATTTAGTCAGGATCTCAGCTCTACCAGCAGAGGCAAGGCTCGCCGTCGGTGGTGCTGTGCCAGCTTTCCCAGGCAGCAGGGGCACACCCAAGTATCCAACCCCCACCAAGACAACCAAAGGTAGCTCCTGGCCCTTCCACCCCTGGAGGGGTGCTGTTCCCATCGACACCACCTTCCGTGTCCTCCACCTGTGGAAGGAGCGCGACATCAAGCCCTTGCCACCCTCACAGGTTTGGCTTTCCTCAAAAGGGACATTTCCTAGCAGAACAGAGGTGGCAGTCATCAGATTTGCAAGTGAGACTCTCTTACAGGGGACAAACTCCAACAACTCCTGGGCCACTGGCATTTCCTTTAACCATTACACATGGAACTTTCAACCCTTTTGCTAATATTTGACCACCAGAAAACACCAAAATTCGACCTCATTGGGAAGTTACAGGGACAATTCCAGATAGGACTGGGTTTAAAGTCATATCTTTGGGCTATGAAAACCATGCATTTTCTTAAATATTTTTGCTCTCTCTGAAGTCTTTCATTAAGAACATTAAGAGACTGAAGACTAAATAAAGTATCATTTTATTTAACTCATTGACTCCCTTTTTTCAACCCACTCTTCATGAGTATTCACCCCGTATAAAGTTCTGAATGGATGGGGACAGCATTTACCCAGACAATTCAGAATTAATAGAAAAAAGGATGCCAATGAATAGAAAAAGGAGTCAGACTGGTGACGATGAAAAATGCCAACCTTGGGACCTGAGAAAGCTGGGCAAAGGATGGCACAGGGAGAGGGACAGGGCCTCACAGCCCTTCTCTTAAGTGAATTGACCCTCCAAATCTGCAAGCCTGCCTTTTGGGAGAGCAGCTACCCTCACCTCATGCAAGAGTGGGCAGGTAAGTATGTTGGGTGTAGACAAAACGTCTAGGACAGGCAAGTACAGGGGCTCAAAGTAGATTCCAAGTGACCAGGGCAGGAGGGAGAGGGAGGGGAGGGATGGCTCACTGAGCTCAGCCATGTGTTTTTATTTTACCACCTGGACACAAAGGCTCCATCCCACCAAGGGTGATGAAGCAGTTTTGGAAATAGTGATGATGTTTGGCTACACAATGCTGCAAATGTTTGAATTTGGGCATGAGCATCAAAGTAGAAAATTGTATATGCATTTTCCCACAACAATTTTTTTTAAAATCCTGTTAAGACCCCTTTTTCCTCCAGCAACCATCCTCCTTCTTTTTAAAAGTGTTGATAAGGAGTGGGGTAGAGTCGGGTGGGGGCATGCCTGTAATCCTAGTGACTCCAGAAGCTGAGCAGGAGGATCACAAGTTCAAGCCCAGCCTCAGCCACTTACCACGACCTGTCTCAAAATAAAATAGGGTGTTGGTAGTGTAGCTCAATGGTAGAGCACCCCTGGGTTCAATCCCCAGTACACACACAAAGAAGAAAAAAAGCATTGATGAGTCTTGCTGTCTGAAATTACTTCTTCCCGCCTCCTGTGAACCAACCCAGCGGCCTGCTAGCCCCAACACTCACCTGGAGGAGGCGATGGCCTAAGTGTGGTGGGGCTCCAGGGAGAAAAAGGAGGGGAGGGCATGCCCCAAAGGCAGCTGGAACCATGGGGCAGACCCCAGACCCAGGGACCAGAGACAGGGTCAGAGAAGGGTCCTTGGTTGTTCTGGGAAAGACTAGAAGAGACAGGCAGTGATGATTGGGGAAGGGAGGAATAGCCCAGGACTGTAGAGCTACAGGGCCCCAGGGAAGCAGGGTGGCCAGGGTACAGGGCCCTGGGAGCTATGGGATGCTGACCTGATTGCTCCTTCTCTTTGTACCAAAGTTATCCCTGAGCCAGGAGAGGGAGTTGGGGCTGTGAGCATGCAGGGATAAGACTGGAAGGAGCCACTGCAGAGACCAAGTGGGTAAGCAGACAGTAATGCAGTGGATCACTGGGTCTTGCCAGTCCCAAGATGGCGCTCATGGGTTAAGAATGACAGCGCTGAGATGAATTGCATAGATCCAGGAATAACTAACAGAGAGTAAAAGACAAGGGCCATCTTGGAAATTATAGTTCTTCTCTGGGGCTTCAGCAGCAAACAGGGTGGGTAAAAAGCACAAATGCATTCTGTTCGCCCTGGAGGCCCCAAGTTTGAGATCCAGGTGTCTTTAAGACTGGTTTCTCTGGTAGCTCTGAGGCCACCTGTCCCTGGCCTCTCCCCCAGATCCTGGCATCCCTGAGCTCACAGGCACAAGTCTCCATTCTCTGCTTCCATCAGGACTCACATGGAGCCCTCCTCTCTGCATCTCTGAGTTTCCGTACTTTTACATGACTTCCATGGGACACCAGTCACTGCATTGCCACCCTAAATCCTGTATGAACTCATCTTGACTTGAGACATCCCCAAAGATCCTATTTCCAAACAAAGTCATATTCACAGGTTGCAGGGTTAGGATATGAAGATGTCTTTTTGGAGGACATAATGCCACACGAGACAGGGACAGAGATGAAATGTCATGAGAGTTCAGAAGAGGCGATAAAATTGCTTCCATCCAGGGCATCCAGATGACCCCAGAAGAGCTCTGAGGATTTGAACATACAGTCCTGTCTTCAATCTCAGCCCATTTTCTGCCTTACAGGTGTCATTCATTAGAGTAAGTTACACGCACATAAATAAGCAAGGTTGAAGGAAGGACAGACTTCCTGCCTGCCTCAAATCCCAGTTTCCCTCTTCCTCCCTAATGTGACTTGGTTACTTTATTTCTTGGTGCCTCAGTGTTCACAGCAATAAAATAAGTATAGGCATTAATGAGTTCTCTTCAGGGGAAATTCCAGAATGAGTCTACTATTGGCTGTAAGATGTAGGTCACGCTGCTCCACTTTGATTTGCGGATAGTTTGGTACCTGGTCCCTTTCCAATGCATTGGCCTAACAAGGCAGAGTGTTTCCAAGTGAGGAATTCTGCATGCATCATCTTGGAGCGGAACTGTGCAATGGTGGAGAACAACATCCTTTTCATGTGACAGAGAGAAGTTGAGATGCACCCTTGATCATTTATGAGCTTGACACGCTTCCTTCTATCTGAGCAGGGAAGCTTAAAGATCGAGGCCTGAATCACAGGTGCAAATGACCCCTCAGGAGGGGTGGTATGTTTCAAGGGAACTCCCTCTCCTCTGTTTCACTGGAAGCCCTCACTGCTGAAAGTGAGACCCGTGCATTGGACAATGTGTGGGATGAAATGCCAGAGGCACACTCTGCTCATGGCTTACCTTAAAAACATGGTCTTGACTTAGTCATGCTGCTATAACAAAATACCCAAGACTGATTTATTCAGAAATAGATGTCTCACAGTTCTAAGGCTGGGAAGTCTAAGGTTGGGGTGTCCACAGGTTCATTGTGTCATGATGGCATCTTCTCAGGGTGGCATCTTCCCATGAAGGAAGGAAGGGGGCAAAAGGGGATGAGTGCTGTGTCCTTATATGAGTCAGAAGAGTGATCTCAAGCTCTTTTATAGGGATCCTAATCCCCTTCATGAGCATTCTGCCTCATGACCAAATCACTCCAAAGGACCCTCCTATCACTGCCACATTTCGATTTTTTTTTCAACTTGGTTGTGACATGAATTTTTGGAGGGGACATAGTCAGAACAAAGCAGTTTCCCTCCTTCTTTGGCAACTGAATCAGATTCTGTGCATCCATCAGACATGTTCCCTTGACGGCAGAGAGTTGGGGGTTTCCTGGACGAGTCAGAAACAGGTGGGGAGTCCTGACCGAGGAGGCACAGGGAAGTCTTCCAGGGGTGGGGGAGTCTCTGAAATCTTCTTTTCTTCTGGAGAAAGTCAGGAGGAACACTTCTCTGACCGGCTGACAATCATTTGCTTCTTTTCCAGTGGTCTGATTCCGGGGACATCATCCACTGGATTACTGGTGGCTTCCAGAACAGCAATTTTATCCTGAAACCCAGGAGTACATGAGACACAGCAGAAAGACATCTGGCTTCTCAAGAGCCCAGGAAACTGGAAATCCATATGGACTTGAACTAGATCAGATACAGAAGCAAAGAAAATGACGAGCAGGTGAGAGGCTCAGCACCATCTCCATGTCCGTCTGCCAGAGCCCAGCCCAGCCCAGCCCAGCATGACTGTCCCCTAACCCCTCAGCCTTCCTGCAGACATCCCACAGCACAAACGTCCCCCCTCTGGCCGGAGCAGCACTGCCCCATCCGTTGATGAGAGGCCCCCGTCGCTCTCTGTCACACAGGTGCTGTGGCCTCCTGCACATCCACCTCCTGAGGACAGTCTTTGCCACACACTGCCCAGGTTCAGGGGATCGAAATCCATTTGCCCAGGCTAAAAAGCCCAGGATAGGCCAGCATGTCCCGGGGCTGCCTTTGTCAGTGCTACACACTGTCACCAACCCGCATGGCTCCTTGCTACCTCCCCAGGGCAGCCCTTTGTACCATGGGTGTGGAAGTGAGTTTTATGTGGCAATGATGAAGGGGGAGTGATTATGGTTTGGATATTAGGTGTCCCCCGAAAGCTCAGTGTGAGACTGCAGTAGGCTTAGCAGGGAAATGATGGGGTTATGAGAGCCTTAACCCAATTAGTGAAGAAATCCCCTGATGGGGGCTGACTGAGTGGTAACTGAAGGCACATGGGGTGTGGCTGGAGGAGGGGGCCCATGGGGGTGTGCCTCTGGGGCTTAAATTGTGTATCTGGCAAGTGGAGTCTATCTCTCTGCTTTCTGATCATCATGTGAGCTGCTTCCCTCCACCACACTCTTCCTCCATGATGTTCAGCCTCACCTTGAGCCCTGAGGAACAGAGCCTGCTGTCTAGGGACTGAGACCTCTGAAACCATGAGCCCCTAAATAAACTTTTCCTCCTCTACAATTGTTCTGGTCAGGTCTTTTAGTCACAGTGGCAAAAAAGCCAACTAAAACAGGGGACTTGCCTGTTATTTAGAGTCCCCTTTGGTTCATCTTTGAGGCTAAAAAACATTTTAGTGATCCCTTCCAGTGAATTTTTAAGTCTCTTTCCACAGAAGACCTGGTCCCCATACAGCACTTAGGATACACAGATGACCTTGTGGTTCCAGGACACCAGCAGTGGGGGAGGAAGGAAGAATTTCACAGGCCGCAGGAATGCTGGCCCCAAATAATGCAGAGGCTGTGGAGGCACTTATGTGCAATTAAGACATGCTTATTTCCTGATGCTGCACAGATTTCTCTTTGAGACTCCATTATTCCCACTCCTGAGGCATTTAGCCCAAGCTGATAATGCTCAGTCTGATCTGAAGGTTCTTGGTTGCCTGGTTTAAAACAGACTCATTTAAGACACACACTGACTCCACTCTGAACATTCTCGCTGGCCACAGCTCCCAGCCCAGGCTCGCTCACAGAGCCCCCACCACAGGGTGGGGCAGCTTCCTGGGAGGGCCAGCATGCTAGACTGCCTCAGACTGCTTCGGGTCCTCATGGTGAATGGCACCTGACTTTGCCCTGAGACCCTCAGGGAGACTCTGGGCATGGGGCAGAGAAGTCCCTGCACAGCCTCCCTTGGCCTGAGAGCCCAACTCCCCGGCAGCAACACCCATGGTGGGTGGCCTAGGGCCAACATCTTCAAGAGTGTCTTCTGTGGAGACCAGGAGGGAACAGGGACCTAGAAAAGCTATAGGGCCCCAGTGCCATGCCCGGGCTCACCCTGCTCACCCTGCTCCTGGGAAGTGGGGTGGGTGGAGAAGCACATCTGCACCTCTGCAATCTTTTGGGGTCCTCAGGGGGTGGAGGCAGGGGTGTCTCTCCCCATCCATCATGTGTAAGTGTGTGGGTCCATCAGACAAATCATGGTGATTGTCACAAATGCGCTCTTGTTGGTGATATTCAAGGTATTCACCACCTCAAGGATCTCCTTCCAAGTCCTTTTCCCTTCACAGAAAAATATGACCATCACACATATCTGTCCTCTCAGCTGGGGTGGGTTTGGGTACAATAAATATCTCCCATTCCTGTAATACTTAAGCCAAGAAAAATGAAGTTAGAAATCAAGCAACTACCTAGTGAGGTAGCTCCAAGGGTACAAAACATTCAAAACACTGATAGCAGTTCTCATTAGTTGAAAACAGAGGTAAACTCTTTACCAAATTCTAAATTAAATTTTCTATGCCTTTTGAAAGCACTTACTACTTGAATTTTAAGATACTAAATATGTGCATCTCTTTAAGCCAACTGATATGTGAAAATACAAATTCACACAGAATGGGGTTATAATTACTAACTTTGTAATATGATTCATATTATGATTTCCTTGCCTAGGGTTTTTGATTCTGTGTGGCAGTTAAAAATAAAGGTTTTATTTCTATGTTCATTTATGAAACATAGCTTGAACCTAGATTTATGAATAATAACTTATGAAAATCTTATATATATTCAGTAGCATCTTTATTCAAAAAAGAGCTATGAATCACTGATAAATTCTGAATTTAAATGATGAAAATAAAAACTTTCCTGAAAGAAGTGCTGCCAAATCAGGTACTTTTATGGTTATAGAAGTGAATTTAGGGGGAAAGATCTAAGGAAGAATAAGGACTTATGAAAAGAACCAGTGGCCTTTCTACAGAGGAAATAAAACCACATATAGCAGGCTTCTGGGAGAGCTTCCCAGTATGGAAGTTATTATTGTTTATGGAAATTTTGTTGGTAACTGTGATTACTTGAAAATTATGTCCAAACAAAATTTCTGAAAAATTTAAGACATCAGTTAGAGGAAGGCTGCATTTCCAATTGCCCTGTGGATCAGGATTTGATCAGTGGAAGTACTACTTCTCAGTAAGTTTCTGGGAATCTGCAGGGACACTACAAGATCAAAGGATAGAGACTCTACTGCTGAGCTAAAGACAGACACAGACAATACACCTTGCTCCACACATGAATTAACCTTCAGAAATACATTAATACAAAGAATAGAAGAGATGAAACTCCCAAACTAATGACCAGGCTCCAAGTAGGAAGGGCTAGGGGAGGCCCTCATGTCCCACTCCAGATAGCTACAGTGGAAACAAAAACAATTAACACAAAGACTATGGATGCCACCCATGATGGGTATCAATCTAGATCACTCTGGGACACTTTGACAAGAGAAGGCAGTGCCCTAAAAGGCTCAGGAATGAGAATATAGGAGAAATTCATCCCAAAGGATACATGAAACCCAACACAAGAATACAAGAAATATTAAAAACAAAGTAACACAATACCTCCTGAAGTTTATGATTCACCAGCAACTGGATTCAAAGAGATTAAAGTGGATGAAATAACCAAATCCAAAATGTAAAGGAAAAATTATGAAAATGATTACTAGAGAACTCAGAAAAACAACTGAATGAATTAAGGAAGTCAGTGCAAGAATGAATGAGAAATTAAATAATAAAATATAAATAGTGAAAAACAACCAAACAGAAATCTTAAAAATGAAAGATACAATAAATAAATCAAATAAATGTTAGTTGCAAGTTTCTCTAATGGAGTAGGCAGAATTTCAGAGTTGGAAGACAAAGTGGCCAGCCTTGAACATTCAGACAGTATTAAGGAAAAGAAAAGAAGTAACCATGTCAGAATATACAATTACTCTGGGACACTAAGAGACTGCTGCAGTCAGCTTTTTCACTACTGTGACCAAAAGACCTGTCAAGAACAACATAGAGGGGGAAAGTTTATTTGGGGTTCATAGTTTCAGAGGTTTTAATCTGTAGATGCAAATGTCATTGCTCTGGACCCAAAGTGAGACAGAACATCAAAGCAGAAAGATGTGATAGAGGAAAGCATCAGGAAGCAGAGAGAAACTCCTCTCACCACAGACTAAATATCAACCCCAAAGATATGCATGCTCCTGGTGACCCACCTCCTCCAGCCCACCCTATCTACCAATAGTTACTACCCAGTTCATCTCTATCAGTGGATTAATGCACTGATTAGGTGAAGGCTTGCATAACCCAATTTCACCTCTAAACTTTCTTCCCATTGTCTCACACACAAGCTTTTCAGGGATACCTCATATCTAAACCATAATAGAAACTCAATTTAAGCATCATTGTAAATGATCAGTGTTGTGAAATGTAGGCTAATGGAATGAATCCTTTTAGGGAAATAATAACAGAAAGATTTTCAAATCTTGAAAATGAATGGACATGCAGATATAGGATGCATCCAGAACTCCAAATAGATAAAATCAAAAAAAGAAACTCTCCACAATGCATTATATAAAATGCTTAACATAACAAGGATAGAATGTTAAAAGCATCAAAAGAAAAATGTTAAGTCACATTTAGAGGAAAGCTAATCAGAATTATTTCGATTTCTCAGCAAGAAATCTAAAAGCCAGGACAGTTTGGAATGATGAGTTCCAAGTCCTGAAAGAAAATAACTGTCGACCAAGGTTGTTATATCCAACATAACTATATCCCACAGCATCAATGACAAATTTTTAAAAACTTCTAAGAGCCAGGTGCAGTGGCACATGCCTGTAATACCAGTGGCTTGGGAGACTGAGGCAGGAGGATGGAAAGCTCAAAGCCAGCCTCAGACCCCAAGGCCCTGTCTCAAAATTGTAAAATTGTAGCTCAGTGATTAAGCATCTCTGGGTTCAATTCTTAGTACCAACAAAACAAAACAGACAAACAAACAAAAAACATTTTATATGTTCAAGGGAAGAACTGAAAGTATTTCCTTAAATATTTGGGACAAATATATCCATTCTCACCACTCCTTTCCAACATAATACTGGAAATTCTAGCCAGAGGAATTAGGAAAGAGAAGAAAATAAAAGGGATAAAACAGGAAAGGAAGAAGTCAATTATCACTGTTTGCATATACAACCCTAAATTTACAATATTCAAAAAGCTCTACCAGAAGACTGCAAAGCTAACAAGAAAATTTAGCAAAGTAGCAGGTTGCAAAATAGCATACAAAAATCAATAGTTCTCCTATACATCGATAATGAATCTGCTGAGAAAGAAATCAGGAAAACAATCCCATTCATAATAGTCTTTAAAATAAATCTAGGAATAAATCTAACCAAGGAGGTGAAAGACATCTAAAATGAAAACTATAGAACATTAAAGAAAGAAATTAAATAAAATCCAAGGAGGAAAGACTGACATCTTCATGGATAGGCAGAATTAATACAGTTAAAATGGTCATACTACCAAAAAAAATAACACAGATTCAATGCAATCTCCATCAAAATATCAGTGACATTCTTCACAGAACTAGAGAAAACAATCCTAAAATTTGGAAGAATAAAAAAAAACAGAATAGCCAAAACAATTATAAGCCCCCCAAAAAGCAATATCAGAGCCATCACAATACCTGACTTCAAATTATACTCTAAAGATATAATAACAAAAACAGCATGGTACTGTTATAAAAACAGACACATAGAGCAATGGGACAATAGAAGACACAAGAGACACACCCACAGAGACATGGTCATGTGATCTTTGACAAAGGTGCCAAAAACATACATTGGAGAATAGACAGCCTTTTAAACAAATGGTGCAAGGAAAACTTATTGTCCACATGTAGAAGAATGAGACTAGACCCTTCTCTCTCTCCTAGTGCAAAAGCCAACTCAAAATGAATCAAAGACCTGGGAATTAGACCAGAAACTATCCAACTCCTAGAAGAAAATGTAGGGTCAACATTCCAGCATATAGGCACAGGCAAGGATTTTCTCTGTAGGACCACTAAAGCTCAGAAAATAATGCCCCAAATTAATAAATGTGATGGCATCAAATTGAAAAGCTTCTACACAGCAAAAGAAACCATTGGGATGTAAAGAGAGAATCTACAGAATGGGAGAAAACTTTGTCAGCTACTCTCTGGTAGAGGATTAACACCCAGATTATACAAATGACTCAAAACACTTAACACCAAAAAACTAATAATTCAATTAATAAATGGGAAAAATGAACTAAACAGATACTTTTCAAAAGAAGAAATATAAACGGCCAACAGATATGTGAAAAAATGTTTAGCATCTAGAGTAGTTAGGGAAATGCAAATCAAAACTATATTGAGATTTCCTCTCACACCAGACAGACTGACAGCCACCAATAACATAAAACAATGATAAATATGGAGAAAAATGAAAACTTTTACAGTGCTGATGGAACTGTAAGTTAGTACAACCACTATGGAAATCGGTAAAGGAGGCTCCTCAATAGACTGGGAATGGTACCACCCTGCGACCCAGCTGCACCACTCTTGGCATTGATCCTGAAGGGTTAAAGTCGTCATCCTATAGCAATACATGCATGCCCAGGTTTCTAGCAGCTCAATTCACAAAAGCCAAATTATGGAACCAGCCATTCACCCACAATGGATGAAGAAAATGTGATGTATGTATACACAATGGAGTTTTTCAGTCATAAGGAAAAATGGAATTATTTCATATCAGGAAAATGGATGGAATTTGAGAACATTTTGTAAAGTGAAATAAGCCAGACTCAGAAAGTCCAGGGTCATAGGTTTTCTCCCATATGTGGAAGCTACAGAGGAAAAAGGAAAAGAAATGTGGGGCAGGGGTCTCATTGAAGGAAGATCAGTGGGAAAAAGGAAAGAGACCTGGGGGAGAAAGGGCGGGGAAGGGGAAATACCGGGAAATGATATGGACAAACTACATTGTCGTATTGTGTGTGTGTATGAATGTGTAACAAAAACCCCACCACTGTGTACAACCATAATGCACCAATCAAAATACGGAAATCAGAAGCCAACTCAGCACAGCAGAAGAGCTCTTTTTGAGGTGGACTTTTAAGCACTTGGGTCAAAACTTGTTAGCCCATCTTTAATTCCATGGTCCAGCTATTGCCTTGTGGAAGGTACCCCCTCCTTCCTACCATCTCTCCAGCCCCTTGTCTGGTTGGTGTTTCTGGGTTATGCATGTAAATGCATGAGTCACTAATGGCATCTGCAGACCCTTAACTCAGCTGTCTTCTCTGTGACATTTGCTACACCCTCCTCTTGAGCTGTAGGTGTCTTCCTCCTCTTTGATCCTCTTTTCCTGCCCAAGATCAGCTCCACACAACACATTCCCCATTGAAGTCTTCCTGTTCCACTCTGCCACTCACCTTTATGCATGCCCACAGCCTCCACCATCACCAAGATTTCTGTCCCCAACCACCTTCCCACACAGACCACTCTCCCAGCTTTCCCCTGAAAATGCCAACCAACAAAACCAGTCTTAATGTCCCCAGAAAATTCAAGAGTTGCTCTTGCTAGAGGCCCTTCCCTAAGTAACTACAGAATGTATTGTCCTTATGCATCTGTCATATGTAGTACACACACACACACACACACACACACACACACACGCAATAAACACTTCCCTACTGAGCCAGACCAGGAAAGCCGGCCCAACCTCTCCCTTGGAAGCGGGTGTAAGTGGCCACACCAGCTGGAAGGTAGTGCTTGGTCCCTGGCCATGGACTGGACTCCCTTGGCGAGGGGAGAGGATAGGTCACCCTTAAGTCTGATGGCTCAAATGTCCCCGATGACAACCCAAGAATAAACCACGGTAAATGGGAAGCCTGCGGCCGACTCTGGGCTGCTAACCTGCTTTTGCTTGGCTTGCCGAGGTCTGTGAAGTTCGTCATTAGTTGCTAACATTTAAAGATTAGGAAATGTCACATAAAAAAGGACTTTCTAAAAATCAGACTTTCTGGCTCCCCTTAAGCAGGGAGAGCACCTGCTTGCTCCCGTCTTGTGTTCATACTTAGCAACAGCCAGCTGGAGCCGTGGGGCTGTAAAAGCTTTCATTTCGTCTCCAGCATTTATTATTATTTTATATTATTGATGGCTGCCATTCTTACTGGTGTGAGAGGAAGTCTCAGAAAACCACTTCCCTTCTGACACAGCTTGGTTCTTAAAGGTCTGGAGGTGTGGCTCAGTGCTTAAGCACCTCTGTTTTCAACCCTCAAAAGTAAAAATAAAAAAGCTAATGGGTAATGGGCATAGGGAAGGATGCAGTTAGACAGGAAGAATAACTTCTAAAGTTCTATAGCACAATAGGTAGGATGACTAATAGCAGTTAACTGACTATTTCCAAATAGCTAGTGGACAGGATTTTGAATCAGACCCAATACAAAGAAATGATACCCGTTCAGGGTGACAGATATAGCGATTACCCTGATCCGATCATTGCATGTTGTATACACGTGTTGAACTTTCACCCTGTACCCCATAGATATGTACAATTACTGGGTGGCAATGAAAAAATAAAAAACATATTTTTAAAAGAATGAAAAAATAGACAAAGAATCTACATTTCATGGTAAAAGAAAATTAAAATGACCAATAAACATAAGAAGATGTTCAAATTACAAACAGTATAATTAAATTAGAACACAATGAGACCCCGAGTCTCACCATCAGTATGGCCAGTGACAATAACGGGGAGGTTGTGGGAAATAGACATCCTCATGGATTAAACTTCAGGAGTGTGAGTGCCCCGGCCCTAAAGGGCTATTCTGCATATAAGCTGCAATAATCATCAGCGTGCCTCCTTTTTGACTCATGGGCCCTGTGCTTCTCCTCTGTCCCAGTGGTTCCCAACAGGGAGAGAGCCAAGTTTGCCCTCGGATATTTGACCATGTCTGGAGACACTGTTGGTTGTGATAACTGGGGGACACTACTGACATCGGTGGGTAGAGTCCAGGATGCTGCTAAACACCCTACAGTGTACATAACAGCCCCAAAGGGTCTGATCCAAGGGTCAACAGTGCCAAAGTGGAAACCAAATTCTGAAGAAATCCTCCCACCTGCCCAAGAAGCCATAGCTAAGAATGTTCACTGAAGTGTTAGGGATAGAAAACTGGAAACAGCCCAGATGTCCATCAGGGAAAGGAGAAAGAGCTACAGAAATGGATGCATGCACCTTGTAGACCCTGTGGGGTCCAGGAGAGAAGACACTGCACCCAGTCTCGGAGGGGTTGGAAAACCTTCCTCATGGGTAAGTCATAATCTAGCATCAGAATTGTTCAAAACAGGAGAAGCAGCCCAGTGCCTGCCCTCCTAAATCCTCTGGCCAGGGCTCACTGGAAGGAGGGCTCATCACCACGCCCCCTCAAGGGATCAGACGGGCTTCTTCACTGCCACCACGTGAATTAGGACTGGTAGACCCTGTCGATTCCCATGGAGGCAGAGTGATCTGTCCAGGGCTTTGGTTAGCAACAAGGTCAACAGCTGCTCTGTCAAAAGCTAGAATTAATTGTGAGGTGACAGGAGGACCACAGACTAGTTCTGTGCACCCCCGGGAACACTTCAGGGTCCTCAGGCACAGACACTTAAACTGTAGTCTGAATCAAAGTTTACTGGTTTAGAGAATATAAATGATTATGCCCACATGCCATTCGCCATCTCCACTGTTATCCCCAGCATCTGTAACCACAGCCCTGAGTTCCTTAAGACCACCCTCTCTCGAGCCCACAGGGAAGCCTCCGGCCTGGCTATTGAGGTCTGGATTCCTTTCCAAGAGCTTCTGAAATAAAATACCACCCATTAAGTGGCTTAGAACAATTGACCTTTGCTCCCTCACAGTTCTGTAGGCCAGAAGTCCAAAGCAAAATGCCAGCAAGGCTGGTGCCTTCCGGAGGCTCCCAGGGCACATCCTTTCCACACTGCGGCTGCCAGCCGGCCTGGTATTCCTCGCCTGGTAGGAATGACTCCAGATTCTTCAGTCCCGGCCTCACCTTCAGGGGGTCTCCGTCTCACCGTATCTCTCTGCACGAATTTTTCTCTCTCTCTCTGCACCAATTTCTCTCTCTCTCTCTCTCTCTCTCTCTCTCTCTCATTATTGTTGTTTTGTATTTTGCTTCTGTTTGTTTGTTGTTGTTGTTGTTGTTGTTGTTATTCGTGATGCTGGGGATCAAATCCAGGGCCACGTACAATCCAGGCAAGTTTTCTGTCACTGAGCCACATCCCCAGCCCAAATTTCTCTTTGTATGATACCATTCATGAGGTTTGTGTGTACCTTCATCCCCTTTCACTTCCTCTTAATTTGATTATGTCTGCAAAGACCTGTTTCCAGATGAGATCACAGTCACAAGTTCCAGGGGGTGGACTTCAACACATACCTTGAGGGAACACAAGACTGAGCTATGCACCAGTCAGATCTGAGGAATTTACCTAACAGGACCTTACCAGCACAGCCTTGAACTTGGAGATAAGAGGAGCAGCCATACCCAACAGGTTAGCCATCCCAACAGATTAATGTCAGTTGGCCAGGGCCACTGAAATGGACAGTCCATTGATCTTAAGAGACAGGTAAAGGGTGGCCCAATATTAGGCAGAAAGCCCATCTTAGCTCCACTTTGGACCCAGAAGGATCCTGAACAAACTGAAAGAGCTCTGTTCAGTGCCTCAGTCTATTTGAGGTGCTGTAACAAAATACCATATATCCATGGCTTCTACCCACAGAACTCCTCCCCACATTTCTGGAGGTCGGTAAGTCCATGCCCAAGGTGTGGCAGACCCCATGCCAGGTGAGGCTCCATTCTGCAGGAGGCTGTGTCCTCCACAGCAGAAGTGGCAAGGCAGCCTTCGCGGGCCTCCCCTATCAGGACCCAGTCCCACTCACGAGAGCTCCATCCTTAGGGCCCAATCACCTCCCAGAGGGCTCGCCTCCTAATTCCATCACCTTGGGAGTTATGTTTCAAATACTAATTTGGGGGACACATTCAGTCTATGCCATTCTGTTCCCAGTGAGGAGACTGCAGCCCACAGACTCCAGTTTGATGGCATACTGAGCAAAAGACCTGCAGAGAGCTCTAACAGATACTAGGAGCCGCAGGTCGTTCTCAGCCCCCGGGTCCCTGTGTGTCTTGAACATCACAGGCCCCTCCCCTGGACACCCACCTATGAGCTTAGCTACTTCTCTGGTTCTCATATCTGAGTGGTCAACCAGAGGAGTGGGTCAGGCTTCCAGAACTGTTCATTAGCCCATCTTCTGAACTGTCAGGGAATGAGGCAGCAATGCTGGAGGGCCAACCTGAGAGGAGTCAGGGCCCAGCCCAGGGAACCCACTTTAGGGGGCCAGGGCAGCAGGGAGAGCTAATGGTCTTGGTGAAGATGAGCCTTGGCAATTCCCGGTGGGAAAAGTCCTTGACAGAGTTTCTTATGTTGCCATAGGTCAGGATCTGACCTGGTTTGAAATCAGACTTACTCAGTGAATCGAGTAGCCACCTAAGAACCTGCACAGTCACAAACACCCATCTGGAGCTTTCTGAATGGAGCCCCTCTGTGGGCTGCAGCTGCTGCCCAGGCAAAGCCTTGCTGCAGTCTCCACTCTAACACCTGCAGGGGCTGGGGCTGGGGCTGGGCAGGGACAGGGACAGGGGCTGGGGCAGGGGTAGGGGCAGGAGCAGGGGCTGGGGCAGGGGCAGGAGCAGGGGCTGGGGCAGGGGCTGGGGCAGGGGTAGGGGCAGGAGCAGGGGCTGGGGCAGGGGCAGGAGCAGGGGCTGGGGCTGGGGCAGAGGCTGGGGCAGGAGCTGGGGCTGGGGCAGGGGCAGGGGCAGGGGCTGGGGCAGAGGCTGGGGCAGGAGTAGAGGCTGGGGCAGGGCCAGGGGCAGGGGCAGGGGCTAGGGCTAAGGCAGGGGCAGGGGCTGGGGCTGGGGCAGGGGCTGGGGCAGAGGCTGGGGCAGGAGTAGGGGCTGGGGCAGGGGCAGGGGCTAGGGCTAAGGCATGGGCATGGCCAGGGCCAGGGGCAGGGGCTGGGGCTGGGGCAGGAGCAGGGGCTGGGCCAGGTGCAGGGGCTGGGGCTGGGGCTGGGGCAGGGGCAGGGTCTGGGGCTGGAGCAAGGCCTGGGGCTGGGCCAGGGGCAGGGGCAGGGGCAAGGGCTGGGCCAGGGGCTGAGGCAGGGGCAGGTGCTGGGCCAGGGGCTGGGGCAGTCTGCTGCCCTGAGGCCACCAACAGGCCGAGGCATTCCTTTCTAGCACAGCATTCTGCCTAGAGTGGGGCCGAGTCGCTGCGTTCCCTCCAGTGGAGTGTGGAGGAAGGAGGTGACTATGTCACCTGCAGACCCCTTCCCTCCATGCTGTGACCCTCGTGCTTCACAGGGCAGCCCCCTTCTGACGTGTGTGGCGACTGTCCTGGGGGTGAGCGCAGGCTGGGAGAGGGCAATGTGGGCCCACCAAGATGGCATGTGAGAGGGACTCGGGCAGATCTCACTCTTCAGCCCTAAAGAGACCAGATCACAAGCCTGTGTCCTGGGTCTGAGGAGGTATCCAGCCTGCTGTGGAAGAATCACTTGGGCAGGTGGCACAGATTTTGATCTTCTAACTTTTTGGAAGATACCCAAAGGGTGGTTTGACGCAGTCTCCTCGAATGCCTGAGCAGGCCCCGGAGCAGTCCTCCCGCTGAGCCACTGTCCCTGCCTCGGCGTTCCATCTTCTGAAGAGTCTGTGATCCACCGTGCAGGGAGCTCAGCACAGGGCAGCCTCCTGGTGGCCCGTGCATGCTGTGAAGGACCAGACCTGCCTTTGAAGCAGCACTACCGCAGGTGGGGTTCTCCCTGGTAGAGGTTCTGGGGAGAGTGTGTTCTCCAGGGAGGCTCCTCACCCCATAGGCAGCTGCGACCAGGCCTGAAACACAGCCTTGTCCAAGCTCACTCCGGGCCAGTGGGCACGGTCACCCCGAAGCAGCACTAGCGTTGAGCCTGAGGAGCTGCCCGTGCTGCTGGCCAGAATCTCAACGCACTCCGGAGCCTCCTGGTACAAGAAGCCAGGAGACGGGAGAGCATGCAGCGGGTTCCTCTGAAGTGTCACTTGATGAGGCCAGCAATGGCAGGAGGTGCCGATGAGTCCTGACAAATCCCAATGGGAAAACTCCTCGATGGAGTTGCTTGGGTGGCCTTGGGAACAGGGTTGATCCCAACACTGGGCTTCTGACAATTCAGTCACGTGGACTGAGTAACCATCTGGGATACTACATAGTCACAATAGAATTCATTTTGACATAATTACAAAAGCATAGAATATAATTTGCTCTAATTCAGTCCCTCTCCTCCCTTCTTCCCTATTTCCTTCCCTCTGCTGATCTTTCTGCTATTTACTTGTAGCTTTTTTTAAATTAGGGCTTTATGGATGCTCACAATGGTCAGATTCGCTGTGGTATTTAAGAAAATGTGATGTACATACATAATGGAATATTAGTCACTCATAAAGAAGACTGGTTTTATGGCACTTGCCAAAAAAAGTATGAAACTGGAGAGCATCATGCTAAGTGAAGTAACCCAGTCCCACAAAGTCGGAGCCTGAATGTTTTCTCTGATATATGGAGGCTAGTCCAAAGTAAAGTGCCGCAGTCTGGCTGGGCACAAATCACGAGCCACTGAAGCAGGAACAAACTTTATTTTTAAACTGCAGGAAAACACTTCACACAGCTCCTGGGGAATCCTCCTGAACGCCACGAGGCTTGTCCAGGAACCCCCAGCCGGAAATATCTCCCCCGGAAATCCCTCCTCCTGCATTTCCCCAACCAATGGGAACTCTCGGGGAATCCCCGGAAATCCCCACGAGAACTCAAAAATAGTGCGAGAACTCAAAATTTGCGGCAGAGGTGGATAGTAATGCCTCGCCTGTCAATCAATACTGTTGCCAAAATGCCAGGGGCCATACAGACTCGGCCGTGGCTCTCAGCATCTCCCCCTTTTTGTTTAACTAAACAACAAGCAATGTGGCTTAGGGACCGTGCCTGTTAGGCAGTCCAATTCAACATATGGTCCTTACCCGTCATCGGATGAACTGACCTCTAGGCGTCAGCCTCCTGTCTTAGGTTGGTACCACTGCAATTGGATCATACCCGTCACTGACTACCGGTCCAGCATACAGCCATACTTGTGGATAGGCCTTTGCACCAGTGGGGGGGTGAGGTTCTTTGCCTCACCTCTGTTGGCCCCCAAATTTTAGACCATCACTAGTAGAAGGGAGGAGGATGCAAAATGCCATGACACTAAGCCAATTGAGGGCTCCTTTGAAAAATTGTACCACCGGTGACACCATCAGCAAAAATACTCCAGCACTACCACAATTCGCTGCACCAACAGATAGTTCACAATGCATACAAGTGATACATAGTCCAGGCAAGTTCTGCAAGCAGTTCAAAGCAGAGGAATCTGTCAATATGTCCATTTCCTCCCAAAGTAAATCGACTCCTTGACTGAGCATTACTCATTGAGTTATTATTCATTGATGCATCAGTTTATACAGTTTGTTGTGATAACTATCGAAGAAGCTGTAGTTTGGTTTTATCTTTGTCTTCACCGGCACTGGGATGAAGATAGGAATTCTGGCAATGATGCTAAGAAAAAAATTATGTAACATTCCAACAGGCACTAAGAAAACAATTTTTTGAACAATTTACATTATCCTGAACAGAATTATTAAATATAATGAGAAGGAAAGGTGAAAGTAAACAAACAGATCTGTTAACCTCCTTATTTGTTCACATATTAAAACAATTTTCAACAGCTGTTTACCCAATCTAAATTAAACCATTAAAATCATGTGAATAAAAAAATTCGGATCCATTTATTCATGAGCGCTCCTCATATATGATATATGGACATACGCACATACAGACATACAACACAAAACAGAAGTGTGCACACAGAACATACAACACATAAGACAATAGTAAAGGCCTTGTAGCTTTACCTAGGTGAAATCTCCATTGCAATGCTTAAAAACTCCACAGTCAAAAAATAAAACTGATCAGAAAAACATTAACCTAGGTCTGTATGAGCTCAAAAATAAAATAGAACTTTATGATGTGGGAAAAGGCAAATAATAAAATAAATATTGAAAAAAGCATCCTGGTTAATCACTGTCACAGATGTAAGAATAGCCAAACTGGAGTTCTGGATATCAGCTGTTATGGATTTGAGTCAAATCATCTTCCTTTTGGTCTGTAGAAATTGTTTTAGTTAATCTCTCTGGAATCCAAATCGGCTGCTGTTCTCCCTGTGGAAAAACACAAACAGAACCCCGACTCCAGACAATCACTGGGTCAGGACCTTTCCATTGTCCCGTTAGAATATCCTTCCAAAGTACCTTAGGCTTATGTACATTTTTTGGACACATATGCCTTTCTGCAGCACTAAGCCCTGAGGAATCCAAATTTTAAAAGTTTAGAGTAAAAAGGGTTATTTTAAGTTTATCTTTGGGTGACATATACCCCTTTCCAATTCCCTCTTTTTGCTTTAGTAAGTACATTTTAATAGTTTGATGAGCTCTTTCAACTATGCCTTGTCCCTGTGGATTGTATGGAATTCCTGTTATATGAGTAATGCCAAATGATGAGCAAAATTGTTTAAAAGAGGTAGAAGTATAACCAGGACCATTATCTGTTTTTAACTGTTTTGGAACGCCCACAGTGGCAAAATTTTGTAAGCAATGAGCTATAACATCTTTAGTTTTTTTCTCCGGAATGAAGGGAGCCCATCAAAAATCCGGAAGAAGTATCAAGTGTAACATGCAAATATTTTAATTTTCCAAATTGTGGCAAGTGTGTGACGTCCATCTGCCAAATATGGTTAGGTATCAGTCCTCTAGGATTGACTCCAAGATTAACTTGTGGTAAAAAGGTCACACAATTCTGACATTGTTTTATTATTTGTCTACCTTGTTCCTTAGTTATTTTAAAACGCTTTTGTAAAGTATTAGCATTGACATGGAACCTTTTATGAAAATGTGTAGCTTCTTCTAGTGTAGAGAAAATATGTATGTCATATGTAGTTTTATCTGCTAAATCGTTGCCCAAACTAAGGGCTCCAGGCAATCCTGTATGTGCTCTGATATGTCCTATAAAGAATGGATCTTTTCTGTCCCAGATTACACTTTGTATAGCAGAAAACAAAGAGAAAACAGTAGAGGAAGGGGAAATCCTACCAGCATCTTCAAGGGATACTATAGCATTAACTACATACTGACTATCAGAGAATAAATTAAATACAGAATCTTTAAACATCACAAAAGCTTGTAAAACTGCATTAAGCTCTACCTTTTGAGCTGATTGTTTGGGTACTAAAAATGTAAAAGTTTGATCAGGGGTAACTACTGCTGCTGTACCATTATTTGACCCATCAGTGAATACATTTGGAGCATTCATGATAGGGGTTTTTCTTGTCATTTTTGGAAAAACTACAGGATGCAATGACCAAAAAGACAACAAAGGATTAGATGGTAAGTGATTATCAAATGAAACATTAGATTTACACATGATTATTGCCTAAGTATTTAACTCATTAGCTAACTCATCAATTTGATCCATAGTATATGGAGTAATAATTTTATTGGGAGAAATTCCAAACACTCCCTTTGCTGCTTTTATTCCTTTGAGTATTAATTGTCCTACAGCCTCAGGATACCTAGTAAGAATAGTGTTAGGAGAATAAGATAAATGTATCCACAATAAGGGACCTTCTTGCCAAAATACTCCTGTAGGAATATTTTTTGTTGGTATTACAATAAATAATAAAGGCAAAGTTATATCAATTCTATCCAAATGCATATTTTCCATGTATGTTTCAATAATTTTTAATGCCTTTCTTGCTTCAGGCGTTAACATGTGGGGTGAATTTGGATCTGATGGACCTTTTAGGATATCAAATAAAGGTCCCAACTCTCCTGTTGGTATGCCCAGATAAGGCCTTATCCAATTTATGTCTCCTAATAACTTTTGAAAGTCGTTAAGTGATTTGAGTTGATCTATTCGTATTTGAATTTTTGGTGGACGGACCATGGTTGAGGATAATAGAACTCCTAAATAATTAATTGGAAAATTTAATTGTACTTTATCTATTGCTATCTCTAGATTATAATTTTTTAATAAGTTTGTAAGTGTGGCATAACATTCTAGCAATGTGTTTTTATCTTTGTGTGCTAATAATACATCATCCATATAATGAAATATTTGTAGTTCAGGATTTTGATTTCTAAGTGGCTGGATTGCTTTGTTAACATATATTTGACACATAGTTGGACTGTTAGCCATCCCTTGAGGGAGTACTTTCCATTCATATCTCTGATCAGGACCTTCATGATTCAGTGCAGGGATAGTAAATGCAAAATGTGGACTATCCTTGGGATGAATTGGAATTGAAAAAAAACAATCTTTAATATCTATAGCTAAAACGTACCAGGTTTTTTGCAAAGCAGACAATTGAGGAATCCCCGATTGAGCAGGTCCCATAATAACCATCTCATTATTAATGGCTCTTAAATCTTGCAATAATCTCCATTTACCAGATTTCTTTTTAATGACAAAAATGGGAGTATTGTAAGGAGATACGGAAGGTTGTATATGTCCCTCCGCTAATTGTTGTTTGACCAGGTCATGGGCTGCTTGTATCTTTTCTTTAGTCAGGGGCCACTGAGGAACCCATACTGGTCTATCTGATTTCCAAGTAATTTTTATTGCCTCAGTGACCCCTTCTGAAAACCCAGTCCATGTCTATTTATTCCCTGATCTATTTGAATTGGTGCTGCTATGCCTTGTTCTCGTAATCTTTTTTCTTTCCTGAAACCTTGTCTAGCCCTAATAGTGGGCGCATTTGGATTGATGTTATTTGTTAATGTCAAACCTAATTGATCTAGGACATCTCGTCCCCATAAATTTATAGGAAGATGATCCAATACATATGGCTGTATAGTTCCTTCACATCCTTCAGGATCCTTCCAATCTAATACCATTGCACTTCTATGGGGATTAGTTGCCACTCCTAGGCCTCGAAGCGTTTGAGTGGCTTGTTGTAATGGCCAATGTTTTGGCCATTCTTGACGAGATATGATGCTAAGGTCTGCACCTGTATCCAGTATGCCATTAAATTCATGTCGTTGAATATTTAGTTTTAGTATGGGGCGAGAATCTAAATTTAAAGACAGCATAGCCCAATCTACACCTGTGGAGCCTAATCCCCTGGAACCTTTTTCTATAGTACTACTGGAAAATTTATCATGTAGGCTGGGTATTATTAATAACTGTGCTATTCTATCTCCTGGTGAAATTACTGATATACCCTTTGGACAACTAGCTATAATTTTTATTTCACCTTCATAATCGGGATCAATTACCCCGGGACTTATCATAAGTCCTTTCAGCGTAGAAGAACTACGTCCTAACAATAAGCCTACTGTTCCTTGGGGAAGAGGTCCTTTTACTCCTGTGGGAATGATCTGAACTCCCATCTCTGGAGTTAGTACTGCTCTGGCGGAGGCGCAGATGTCCAACCTTGCGCTCCTTCTGGTTCGTCTGATGAGAGATCTGATGGATAATGTGTCCTGGGCACTACCCTGATGGTGTTGCTGGGTTCCTCCATGGTGTTTCTGGGTTCCTCCAGTGCCCCGTACATTTGTGGTCGTGGGCCCCGGAGCATTGGGCCCCCCTGTCCGTTTTTTGACAATGGAGCCCGATGCCTTTCTCCACGATATCGTGGGTAAACACTTGGTCCTTGTCTGTTTTTTGATAACGGAATACCCTCTATGGTGGTTTGAGAACGGCATTCATTAGCCCAATGTTTCCCTCTACGGCATCGTGGGCAAATACCCGGTATTCTATTCCTTTGATACCTAGCTTTGTTAAACCCTCCTCCTATGGGGCAACTCCTTTTAAAATGTCCTGTTTGATCACAATTATAGCATGTTTTTGGCCTGGCATCTAAAGCGTGTTGTACTGCTGCTAAGACTTGCCCTTGTTCATTAATATCTCTACATAATTTAATATATGTGTTTAAATCTTCATGTCTCCATGGTCTAATGACCTCTCTGCAGCAATGATTTGCTTGGTCATAAGCCAGTTGTTTTATAAATGGCATTGCCTGTTCTGTATCCCCCAAAATTCTGGAAGCTTCTTGAATAAGCCTATCTACAAATTCAGCATAAGGTTCATTAGTTCCTTGTATTACCTTAGATAATTGACCTTGTAAATCTCCATGCCCCTGTAAAGTTTTCCATGCCCTAACCGCATCTACAGCAATTTGTGCGTATACGCCAGGATCATATTCAATTTGTTGCCGTTGACCCTCATAAGGTCCTTTTCCTAACAACATATCTAGATTTCTTTGAGGGTAACCGGCTGCTGCATTTCGCCTAGCTGTCTCCCTGCAAAATTCCTCATTGGCAACCTTCCATAACAAATATTGTCCTCCATTTAGCACAGATTTACACATACTAGCCCAATCTGCTGGCGTCATGTCCAAGTTGGTAATGGATTCGATCATGCTTACAGTGAACGGTGCTTGAGGACCATAGGTTGTTACAGCCTCCTTTAACTGCTTCACTGTTTTGAAATCTAAAGCACGGTGAATTCGCTACCCTCCTGCCTGCTCAAGTACAGGGCATGCTAATCTTTGAGGTCCTGTCTCAGGATCCCATCTATCAACTACGGGGTTTGAGGGCCACTCAGCTATCTCCATAGGGGGAGCTGTTGGTTGAATTACGCCCTCTGGTGATAGAATGGTGTTAGTAGCAGCCTCCTGTTGTAGCTTTTTCCCTAATAGCTGTTTCTCCTCTAAGCTTTCTTCCTTTAAATTTTCTTCCTCTGTCTGACTAGCTTGAGAGACCTTCTCTTTTGCTTGATCTAAAATGTCTTTCTCCATGGTCTGAACCTCTAACAATTTACTTAACACTCTTTCAGTTTGTTTTTTTACTAATTTCTAATCTGTTATAAAGATAACGCAACCCAATAAGATAACACAAAACAAAACCGAAACAGAATGAAACAAAAACGGAACAAAAAATCGTTGTATCAATTTTCCTATTTTCTTGACATGTGCATTTGTGGTCTATTTCTATGTCTTCCTCAGGGGCGAACAACTTCAAACCTTGAGCCAACCATTTTTCCCAATCTGCCTGAGAAAATTCTAGGGATAGGCAGCTTGAAACAAACACAAAACAAATCAAAAGAAGAACACACTGTCTCCCAAAATGGTCACCCATTCTCTCGCCTTCCCTTAGGGGCAAGCAATTTCACTTACCCCGAAGCTTCAGACGTTCCCCGTACGGGCCACCAAATGCCGCAGTCTGGCTGGGCACAAATCACGAGCCACTGAAGCAGGAACAAACTTTATTTTTAAACTGCAGGAAAACACTTCACACAGCTCCCGGGGAATCCTCCTGAACGCCACGAGGCTTGTCCAGGAACCCCCAGCCGGAAATATCTCCCCCGGAAATCCCTCCTCCTGCACTTCCCCAACCAATGGGAACTCTCAGGGAATCCCAGGAAATCCCCACGAGAGCTCCAAAATAGTGCGAGAACTCAAAAGTTGTGGCAGAGGCGGATAGTAATGCCTCGCCTGTCAATCAATACTGTTGGCAAAATGCCAGGGGCCATACAGACTCGGCCATGGCTCTCAGCAGTAAAGGGGGGGAGGGGGTAAAAAAATTTCCTTTTCTGACCAAGAACCTTCACTTTCTTATAGCACATCCAACATGGTCAAGAATGACTGGCTTACCTTCAGAACTTCATTACAAAGAAACCCGGTTCCTGCCACATCCAGCTGGTGGATTCTTTCCTGGGAAACTGCAGAAAGAGCTCAGAGTGTGGAGGGGGCAGGGGCAAAAGCTCCAAACACCAGCCCATTCCTCCCGCCCATCCCCAAACGCTGGCAAGAGTCACACCTGCGGAAACTACACAGCCACCGGCTGGTGGATGGCGGGGGCCTCTGACCAGCTGAGGACACCACTGTCAGTCAACCTGAGGAGCACCCGCTGACCACATCCAGAGATGAGGGTCCCCCCAGGACAGGTGAAGCAGAGGACGGTCCTCCAAGGAGGTGAGAGGGCACTGAGTCTCACAGGGGAACAGCACGTCTCTTCCCTGAGGTAAAATCTGCCACTTTAACATGTACCTGTTTAGTACACTCCATTCACCACGCTGTGCAGCCGTCACCACCAGTTCCAGAATGTTCTCTCTTCCTCCCTGCACCCTCAAAGCCACTGCCCTGTTCATGTCCGTACGGATCTGCCTACCAGGAAACGGAAACAGAAACCACGATGAACACTCTTTGTGCCCATGAGGGACTGCTACCATCAAAAGGCAGATAACACAAACCTCAGGGGATGTGGGGAATCAGAGCTCCCTAAGTCTCACACGGTCTCCTGGTGGCTGCTGACTCCACTCCCATGTACGTGTCCGAGAGAAATGGAAAGATACGTCACGCAAAATCTTGCCTAAGAATGTTGATAGTGCATGCCCTAAAATAGCTGAAAGGTGGAAACAACCCGAATCTCCACCCACCCCCACACTACACAGCCATGAGAAGGGAGGAAGGGGGCACCCACGGGACTGCAGTGGCCGGGGGCGACCTCACGGGCTCTGTGCTAAGGGCGGCAGGCCGGACGGAAGGCCAGGGATCGCGGAGTCCCACTAGGAGGTTAGTGTGTGGGCAGACTGAGGACGTGGGGAAACGGCCATGCAGTTAAAATAGCTGCATTCAGCTGGGCAATGTGGCACATGCCTGTAATCGTAGCAGCTCAGGAGGCTGGGGTAGGAGGATTGCAAGTTCAAAGTCGGCCTCAGCAACTTAGTGAGGCCCTAAGCAGCTTAGAAGACCCTGTCTGTAAAGAAAAAATAAAAAGGGCCGGAGATGTGGCCCAGTGGTTTACCTTTAGTGGTTTGGATGTGGCTCAGTGGCTTAGCTTTAGTGGTTTGGATGTGGCTCAGTGGCTCCAACCCCTGGTACTAAAAAACAAACAAACAGCTGCAGTCAGTGCAGATGTTCTTCTGCTTGGGAAGGTGATGCATCGAAAGCACTGTTAGGTCAAAGTGCACTGAATGCAGCTAGCCTCTGAGCTCACCGCGTGGCCTGCTTCCCTCTGACTGCTCAGAACCCCTACACTAGCCCACACAGGGAGATCATCTACCACGGGGCCCGATTTACAGATGAGACGCAGGACCAGGCTGCATAGCGGAGAAACAACGGTGGAGTTCCACCTGCACATCCAGCTCCAAAATCCAAGTCCTCCCCACCCTGCTCCCACACAGACTCCTGCGCCCCAGGGAGAGCGTGGAAAGGTGCCCACTTGTGAGCCCCACGGGTCTGAGTGGCTGGGGCAGTGACAGTGCTCTTTACCACAACCACCTCACACTCCCTGGGGAGACAGAATGCTGGGATCCCACAGGAGCTGAGGGGGCGGGAAGGGTCCAAGGGGCTAATTTGTACCCGGCAGGTTGTTCCAGTTCTCCACGAGGCTGACAGCACATCACCGCCGTCACCTTGCAGATGTCAGAAGGACTGAGCTGCTGCAGAGACGCGCCCGACCGAGGCTCACACCTTGCCGCCTCGGCCCCCACAGCTCAGCAGGTACCTCCTTTACAACCACAGGGGGGTGGCCAGCACGGGATCCGATGACAAGCCACTGCCGCCTTCTCTGCAGGACGGTGGACGGGGGAGTGGCTGCTGGCTTACTGGGTCAGACAGTGTCCTCCAAAACTCCACATCCACTGGGAACCTCAGAATGTGACCCTGTGGAACTAGGGCTTTTGCAGGTGTCGTTAGTTAACGTAGGATGAGGTCATACCAGACGTGAGCCCCGATGCAATGCCGGGTGTCCTCATAACAGAGGGAATTCTGGATGCACAGGGAGGAAGAGTCCCATGAAGATGAAGGCAGCAGTCGCAGCAACTGCAGTCAAGAAAGGACGAGGAGCTGGAAGAAGCAGGAAGGGTCCTTCAGAGACAGCGTGGCCATGCGACGCTGGGCGTGGGCTTCTGCCCCAGGGATCTGAGAACACCTGCTGCCTGAGCCCTCCTGGTTGTGGTCCTTTGTTACAGCCCTGGGCACCAGGGCAGGCCCAGTGTGCTGCTTGTAGGCAGAGGTCTGGCACCCAGGGGGCTGCAAAGCTGCTGTAGAGCACAGTCTCATCCATCTGTGCCATGCGTCCTCCCAGACCTCAAAGCTAGGTGCACCTGCGGACACTTGCATCAGCCCCCACCTGTGGGTGCTCGGCCAGTGGTCTGCGAGGCTGCAGGTGCAGCTGGACGTGCAGGCCTGGAGCCAGCTGCTGAGCAGGAGTCCCCGCCTGCCCATTGCTCACTGATGACTCTTGGGAAGTTTACTCACATCCGCCACCCTGTCTCCTCACCCGTTCCCTAGGATAGTGGTCAGGATTAAATAGATTGACACCTACCAGCGCTCAGGGCAGCACTGGGCACACAGTGAGCCCTGCATAAAGCCGGCTGATAAGTTCTCACTTGGATCAAGAACAGGGCTGTGCTCTGGGCTCTGTGGACTCTCAGGTGTCCCAGGCTGGGACTAGGGAGCATCTTCTCCCACCAGCCACAGGGAGCCAAGCTCCCAGTCACCTCTGTGATCCCTTACACACAGTCAAGGCCCACTGTCTCCATTACGTCCAGCATGGAAAGGTTGATTCAGGATGAAAAGGGTGAGTTGCAAAGATGAAAAGCTTTGCTGCCATTTTCCAGGTCACTTGGTCCTCATCAAACAAAGTCTACCTGAAAACTGTCTCAGGCCAACACAGAACTGTGAGAAGACGAAATGAACAGGCCCACCTCGGGAGGTCGTCCTACAGGTTCTGGATCAGAGTCCAACCACAGACTTTCCCATGTGGGTGCACACCATACACACACGCCTGCAAGCACACACACCCACACGTGCACACACGAGAGTGAGCACGCAGCACCAAGAGCCACTCCATTGGATCACCACGCTCTCCAGGCTTTGCCAGAAGTCTTTGGACCAGGATGCTGCCCCAGGAGGGCGGGGCAGTGAGTGTTCCCCTAAAGTCACTGACTTGCTGGGAGTGTCGGGCTGGGGGCAGGCCAGCTTCTCTGAGGAGGTGACATGGGGCTAGAGTAGAGTTTTCCAAATGGAGGAACAGGATCTCAGGCAAGGAGGGAAGTTCCCTTCACCTTCAAGCCCCAAAGACAGTGGGGCCAGCTAGGCCAATGGCACACACACCCCAGCCATGTGGCTTTTTGAGACTTGGCCCTTCTCCACATGCAGACACTCACCAACACCTGTGTATCCAGCCAGGGGAAGAGGAGCAGGAAGAAAGCCGGGCCCTCCAGCTCCCCTCAGGGATGCGTCTGGAACTCACCATCCAGCCAGGTTGCCAGAGCAGGGCTTTGAAGGGTCGTGGGAATCTTCCCAGGCAGCACTTAGCATAAAGCAGTCTCCAAGGAAGGTTCTAGAAGCACCCCCTGCCCATGCTTTCTTTCATTCCTTGACTCCCTCAGCAAACATCGGCTGAGCGCCGCCTTGTGTCAGTGCAAGATCCAAAATTAGATTCCACGGGAAGTGCTACCTGAACACCTGAACCTCAAGAGGGCTTGCCACGTGGAGACCATTCCCCACAGCACAGTCCCCAACCAAGCACCCTCCCACGTGGGGTGAGGCCCCACCCCTGCTCTTCTCTGAGCCGTGACTGCTGGGCTCCCAAATCTCCCAGATAAGAAGTGTGGCTCTCTGTGCCTTTACTGTCTATAGGGACAGTGTGGCTCATACTGAACCCGCTCTCCTTCCAGGAGGCTGGAATCTGGGTACATCCCAGTCCCTGGGGGCCGATGTGACCAGCCCCAATAAACACACGGAGACGCTGGAGCCCTTATGCCCTTCCCTTAGTGACAGCACTTCACGTGAGTTGTCACACTTGCCAGAGGAATTTAAGCATGTCCTGAATGACTCCACCTGACTCCGCCCATGTGCCCCTGACTCCGCCCACATGCGTTTTCCTTTGGCTGCAATAAGCCACGCCCATGAGTACATGTCTACACCTCCATTCCTATGACTCCTAAGAAAATCAGTGAAATTCAGGGTGGTCTTGGGACCCCCAACACAATCCCCTAAGCCAAACAGTTCAATAAATCCCAAAGCAAACTTCAAATATGAGGGCCCACACCAGCTGAGAATTTGGTTTCAAGAGTGTGCTCGGAAAGTCAATGCCCAGTGCTCCACCCTGAATGGCGGGGAAGGGGACCTGGCTCCTGCCTCCAGGCCCGGTCAGGCCCAGCCCCCCAGGGGGCTCCCAACTGCAGATGAAAGCAACCCTCAGACCTGCTATGCCAAAGCCACCTTGCTGGAGCACAGGAGCATCCACCAAGCAGGAGAGGACAAAGCAAGACTGCTCTTTCCCTGAAGTGTGTAGCCCGAGGGGCGAGGGGCTCCATTCACAGGCACATGCATGCTGAGCAGTGCTGAGGCCGCAGAACAGACCCATACCCACCCCGCCATGTGTAGGGAGCATTTTTCTAACCCAAGGGAAGGGCCACTCAAGACACGCAGGAAGTCCCTTGCTTTGTGTGCAGGTCACGGTATGCACCCAGCCCTGTCCTGGCTCCTGGAGTACTCGCCTGCCTGCACAGATGCACTGAGAGCCTTCCACCTACAAGGTCCTGCAAAGCTCCTGAGGGTGTGCAGAAGTCGGGCAAACTAGGGGAAGGAAGCAGGTGCAGGCCAGGTAGGTCCAGGGCACCCAGGCACTGTCTGAGGCGCAGTTCCGGGAAGTGCAGCCTCGTGCCAGCTCCTCTTTCCTGTCAACTGGGGCCAAGAAAAGTCAATGTCTCTGGTGGATGCTGTTAAGTTGTAGGCAGTTTCTGTGAGGTAGGAAAAAATACCTCTAGAGGATGCGGCTCTGCCACCACTCAGGATGTGCTGCAAGTTTGCATTTAATTTAGACAAGCTCACACCAGCTCACGTGTGCTCTCCCTCTCCCCCTCTCTCTCTCTCTCTCTCCATCTGGTTCGGATATCCTCCTTTGAACCAATCAAACAGGGAGGGGGGAAAGGAGGACATGCAAATCCAGGAGTCTCCCCCAGGTGCATTCCAGGGTCACTGAAGTTCACTGCCCCAGTAGACAGGCATCTGAGGGACCACATCCTGCCTCAGGAGCCTCACGTGAGCTGAACATCCAAGTGCCCAGAGGCCCCATGCCAAGGGGAGCTGTGTCCCCCAGCACCTTGTCCAACCAGCCAACAGGATGACAAGCCTGAGAACCACACAGCTCTCATGAGGGTCAGGCCACACACACTCCCAGAACGCAGGGACCGGGAACACAACATCTCCTATGGAAATGCCCTGTCACCTCCCTTCCCTGATGTCAAGGAAAAGCCCCCTCCTGTGTAAAAGGACTTCCTCCTGTCTGCCTGCGGTTTCCTTATCACCCATCACTGGGCCACCATCAGCCACAGTGCTTACCTCCTCCTGAAAGTCACCTTGCCTGCACCTAGCTGCCCAGCTCTTTAGCTGACTGTCCCCCAAGCCAGCATTCCTCCCACCTAAGTCTCCCCAAGGCACCAGGCAACTAGAGACCACAACCACCCCTACAGCCCGGAGCCCACAGAGCTACTCAGACCAGCCCATCCTAGGCCATACACCTAGGCCATACAGCCCATCCTAGGCCATACACCTAGGCCATACGGCCTATAGGTTTCTCCTTAATACTAGCTTAATGCCCAGCCTACCTTAGGGAACAACCCGCCTGGAGGTGAGATGCCAGCCCAGCCCACAAGAAGCCTGGGCGGGGGACCACCGCAGGAGCGTGGAGGAGAAAATCTGCATGCGGAGGCTAGAGTGCCCCCTGTCTTCTCACGGTGAGACTGCTCCTGCAGCCAGAACTTCAGGAAGGCCTGCAGAGAGGTCAGCCTGGCAGGGGGAGGCAGCCCCAGTCGGATGGTACTCAGGGATTCCAGGGGGACAGCGGTGCCCACCGGAGCTGGCTCACCATGCCAGTTCCCCTCTGTGCAGGAGCACAGCAGTAAGGCCAACCCATCGGGGATTAAGACATGGAAATGACTGAGATGAAATACTGATAATGACCTGCCTCACTGTGGCTCCAGCTCATCCTCAGCCTATGATGATCAGCTGGCAAAGTCATCCCAGATGGGCCACGGTCAGAAGGCCACAGTCATGGACCTGCCTCAGAGGTGGTCAACATTTATCTATTTAAATTCAAATTTAACTTGGATTTTTGCACATAATTTTTCCAAAATCTAGAAATCCTAGGAAGTAATTAAAGTAAACAGATATTGGGCTAGTAATCAGCAGCATCTACTATGGTGTGTTAGAATAAATTTGAAAACCACTGTACTGGAATGTCAAATGACAGAATTAAACCATACCACTTTTCTTTGAAATTGCTCAAAGCCCCAGACTAAGAATTTTAAATATGAAATGAGCAACGTTATAAACTTGAATGCAAGAAGAAAGGAAAAGAAAAACACACGGCCATTTATTAAAATACATTCCCTTTGCCTCTCAGGGAAATCGGCTCCTCGTCGCACTCCCTTCTGAGGGGGCAGCTTAGTCCCCCCCAGCAGTCCCATGGCTCTGACAGCAGGAGTGGGCTGAAGGGGTGAGGGGAGGGGAGGAGCCCCCAGAGGGTGAAGAGCGCTTTCAGGACAGGAGACGCCTGGATGGGCTTAAGGACAAGGATGAGCAGGTCCCCTGCAAAGGGGCCCTGTCCCTAGAAAGCAGGCGCCTCTCTGTGATTGTGTGATCTGCTGGTCAGGGAGGCAGGCAGGAAGGGGGTCACTCTGGAGAGCTCTCTGACAGGGAGGTGAGGCCCTCTAGGGGACATGGAAGGAGAGCTGGGGAGGCGACAAGAGTTGCAACCAAGTGGAGATTAGGGAAGGGAAAAGGAACAGGAGAAAGGGCTGCTCATGGCAGAAGGGTTCCCTCTGACACATGTCATATGATCCTGGCTGAGGCCCTGGAACCCTCTGCTTCAGCCAAGTCACCTGTGCCACCTACGCTGGACTCTACGGCTTTCCCTGTGCTGGGCACAGGGCTGAGGGCACTGGGAGTCAGTGAGTCCACATGCAGCTTTTGCCAGAAGGACACTATGGAAAGACAGGGGATGAGGAATTTCACCCCGTGGGCCACGTATCCTAAAGCAGGTGCACAGCCAGTCAGCCAGGAGACGAGGGAGGAGGCAGCACCGTAGCGACCCAGTGAGAGCAGCACAGACAAGCTGCAGCGACCCAGAGCGGGAGGCAGCATGCTCAACGGTCAGAGCAAACGTCTCCAGAATCCACTTTTTCAGAGGGCAGAATCTTGTACCTATAAAAACCACCATTACAACCAAGCCCAGCAGGAAATCTCCAACACTTTGTGAGCCTGAGTAGTTTTATCACAGACACTTCAACACTCTCACCAAGCTGAAGAGAACACGGTGTCGCCAGGCAGCACCACGGATGGACAGCAAAGCACGGACACAGGCCACGTGTGGAATTTGTTGGGGCTCAATAATAACGTCGACCAGCTCCCAGCGGAAGACACAGCTGCCATCAGAGAAAGAGGAGGGGTGCCACATTGTGTGACCAACAGCCCCGTGTGGCTCCGCTCTGCACACGGCCTGGCTGCTGCTTCTCACCGAGGACAGAGCAGACTCGGGAACTCTAGCCTGCTCTGGGTTATGGGGCAGGAGTTGCAGTCTCCTGAGATGGGAATTGGCCTCCACCATCTGCGCCACAACCCACTTGGGACCTGAAACACAGGCTGCGATCCTAGAAATCTGCATCAAGTAACACACTTCTTACCAAAAATGCTAATAATTAACTCTCACCTGGTTACAGTCCTAAGCATCATCATTTCATCTCAGAGGAGGGTCCACACTTGCTGCAAGGGTACAGCCTTGGAGGACCCTGAGTGGTGGTACTCCATGGCACAGGGCCCCTAAGACAGGTTCAGACTCCGGGTGACTCGTGCACAGCCCCTTTCCCTCTAAGTCTGGTTTCTTGACATCACTTGAGATTCATCCTCATGCATCTAATGTCATGGACTGTCCTTTTCTAAGACTGAGTCATGTGCTGGAGTTAAAGGTGAACGAGGCTACCATGTGCTCACCCCTCATGCCCAGGGCTGGCAGGACCCAACACCTCCCCACAGGCCTTGGAGACAGTAAATAAAACACCTTGAGCAGTTCTCAGGCAATGAGGACAGCCCTCAGTGTGGGGTGTCCAGGATGTCTGTTCAATGTTGGCGTGGCCTCTTCTAAACCAGCACCCTTTGTCATCGAAGCCTGTGAGCAGGCAAGCACCTCACAGTGGTATAGCACACGGGTGAGCCACATGTGGCCCTAGACATCTTGGTTACACCATGGGGGGGGGGGGATTAAAGCCATGCATTATGGCGACAGGTGCGTGTGGATCACAGATGTCACCATGTGGCATGCATCTGTGGGTTGGGCGCCTCCACTCATTGGTACCACTAGGCGTCAGGCACGGAGACATAACTTGCCACTCACCATCCTGTGACATCAGGCACAGGGACACAGCTTGCCACTCTCCATTCTGTGACACCGGGCACAGGGACACAGCTTGCCACTCGCCATCCTGTGACATTGGGCACGGGGAACAGCTTGCCACTTGCTATCCTGTGACATCGGGAACAGGGACACCATCCTGTGACATCAGGCACGGGGACACAACTTGCCACTCTCCATCTTGCATCGTCAGGCATGGGGACACAAGGCACTCGTCATCCTGTGACATCAGGCACGGGGACACAACTTGCCACTCTCCATCCTGTGACATCTGGCATGGGGACATAGCTTGCCACTCTCCATCCTGTGACATCAGGCACGGGGACACAACTTGCCACTCTCCATCCTGTGACATCAAGCACAGGGACACAGCTTGCCACTCGCCATCCTGTGACAACTCAGGAGGAATCCTGGAATGTGGATCGGATGGAGAGCTAATAGGTTCTCGAGATGAGGGGACCTTGCCAGTGATCAAAAGGAGGCACGGCCACCCTGCAAACCACTGGCCGGTGGGAGCAGCCTCCAGTGTGCCTGATGCCCACCAGGTATGGACAGGGGTGCACAGGCCCTGCTTGGATAGGACCCCTCCATCCCTCAGAAGCCCCTGGCACAACACGTCTGTGCCCCCAGCTTCCCAAGAGAGCACAGTCAACCTCCCCCGTAGGCGACTGGAGTCCCTACTCTCTGGCTCCTTCTGGCTCCCTCAAGCTGTCCTGCAGGCAGGCCCCTCAGTGAGACCCAGGGGCAGGACAAGGCAAGTCCCCTCTCCCCCACCAGCCCATCAGATGGTCTTCCGCTCCATCTCCACTCAGAACACCTGCAGCCAGGTCTTACCTGCTGTAGCATCGTCCTACAGCACCCAACCTCCAGTGGCCCCCATGACCCGGCTCATCTGCTACCAGCCTCTGCTGGCACAGCCATTGCTGCGTCTGCAAGGGGCTGGCTCCCTCTGTTGTCCAGGCCAGTGCTGGAGGCCTCACTGCCCGAGAGCTTTCCCAGACCCACACTGGCCCTCCCGCTCCTGTGCTTTCCTAACCAGCACCACCAGGTACTTCTGCCTCCACACACTCATTAGAACGGCGTGCTGCAGGGGTGGGGCTGTCTTCGCCTGGCAGCACCTGCTGTGAGCCCTTGTGAACCCCTTGAGGAGGGTGATTTTTACCCCAATGTCCGCCTGTGCCAAGCCAGGGCGCTGAGGCTAGTGGTCTCAGAGCACACACTGCAGGGGCCAGACAACCTGGGCAGAGTTCTGCCACTGCTGGCCGTAAGCACCCTAGGAAACATCCTAAGAGTCACACCCAAGGGACAGTAGCTCCACTGTGACTGCTGGGTGGCTGGAACCCTGGGGCACTGCACTGTGGACACCATCTGCTTGTCAGAACTACAAATACGGCCACTGGGAACCCCCTTAGCATGTTGGCACAGAGCGAGCTTCTGTTACTTTTCTCTCACTCTGGACTCGCACAGAAGGCTGGAACCCAAGGCCTCAATGTGCCAATGATAAAATAAGCCCAGTCACCTCTTTCCAGGCTGGATAATCCTGCTTAGACCAGGTCATGAGCTAACATATCACCACCTCACCCATGCATCTACTAACACACAAAACTGGTTTCCAAAGTTTATTAAAAATCAAAGAATAGAAAAACTTTACATAAAAATATGTCAATTTTAGCTTCCACATTGTTGTCCACACACAAAAGAAAATCAAAACATGATATCTTTTTGTTAACCTGCAGCACGTGACCACAGTGGCAGCCAGACCAATTCATTTGGTTCACCATGACGGGAACGGACATGGTACCTGTGTCTCCGAATGGAGCTTTAAAACACGCACCTACGGGACACTCACTGTCCCCACAATGGTTTCCTTAATGTAGGTTTACAGTCAGTATTGCTAACGCGTAGAGATTAGTACAGGCCTATAGATCAGTGTTTATAAATATTCTCTATCGATAGTTCACAATTTAAATATTTTTAAATATTCTGGGTGATTCCGATCGTCACGAGCTGCAGATCACGAGCTGCTGCTCTGGAAGGCTTCCCGGACACTGCGGCAGCAGGCGGCAGCACTGACGACAGGGCCAGGCTGCTTCAGAGGCAGACCCTGACCCGTGGAGCTGGTCCTCGTCGGGTGTCCACTGCGGTCAGACATCAGTCTAGAACTCCCCACCACCAGGCATCGATCAGATGTCATGGCCGTTAGCTTCTTTCCTCGACACTCTCCACTAGTGGGCTTCAAAGACCAACCTACCTTAGTGTTTATTGAGCAGGGCCAGAACCCATTTTAAAAACAGGAAGTCAGAGGACCTACAGGACACAAACCAACTCCCAGGACAACTGTGGTGCTCCCAAAACTCAGGGTTAGGCAGAATGGATATAATCTTGTTCAAAAAAAAGGTAACAAAGACAGTGGTTGTGGCAGAATACACTTGCATAGTATACCTGTATGCTTCTGACAGCGGCCCCAGCCGCCCGGCCACCCTGGCTGTGCTCTCCTGTGATACGTTAGGTGCTCCCCTGGCGCGCTGGCAGCGCAGGTGCTTCTCAGGTATTTGCTCTTAACAGAACGAATGCATACTGCTATGCAGATTCCTCCACGGAATCAACGGAATTCCTTTCTCCACATTCCTAAAACTGGGTGCCATTGTCTGTAATGATATCCACCAACCCACCATTACAGGCCATGCCACTAAAACTGACTGACGCTTCCCACGTTCACATCTAAGATTTTATAATGTGACAACCTTTTCTCTCCTTAGAAAGTTATACTTCTGGCACTTTAAATGCTGGGTTTGTTGTCTAGTTTAAAAGAACCAAAAGCAAAAATGTTAGAACTCCTGGTCAGAGCAGGCAGCACCTGGGGCCTCGAGGAAGGGCCCCTGGGGTGCTGGTCAGAGGCGGTTTCCCCTGCACCTGACCAAGAGAAAGACGTAAAAGTAAAACTCCAAACCTTCTGTGGTGTTCGTAATGATGCTCATCAGACAACCAGCCAACACGATGAACCCAACTTAGAAAATGTAACTTGGGAAAGGATCTAAGCTTGTTTAAAAAAATTCCCTCTTCCCTTAAATATAACTTATGTGAAAATATGAAATTAAATAAAAAATATTTGAGTTATTGCACAAATCATAAGTTTTCAATATTTACATAGAAAAACAGTTCTGAAGTTTCAAACAAAACTTGAGGGCAGTAAAACACGGCCTCCAGCCCTGAACGCTGGGGAAGACGGAACGGCAGCTCTCGGCTGACGACAGGAAACGAAAACCCCACCCGCAAAGGACCAACGCGGCTACTGCAGACACGACTCAGAGTGGCCCACGTCCCGGCGGTCCTGAGCCGGGGCTGCTGGGCTGAGCGGGGGCTCCTGGAAGGCGCGGTGCGCCCCTTTCTGGTGAGGCTCCGCGGGCGCCACAGGGGCTGTTCTTTAAAATGGGGGCGACCACCACACAAAGACATGCAGAGTGATCAGCCGGGTGCTGGACAGCCACGTCGCAGGAGCTGGATGTTGGTCCCGGCTCCCCGTGGGGCTGAGGCCACTGGGCAGTCTGGGGATGGGCGCACAGCCAGGAGCCATTATCTGCTGAGACTCACGGGCAGGCTGTCCCTGGTGTGCGCATGCTTTTTCCTCCTCCAGCCTGTGCGGTTATACTGGTGGTGTCCCCGGTTGCCCACGGGGGGCCGCACGCCTCCGCTGCCCACAGAGCTGTAGCCACCACTTTGGGCATGGCTGTGGGAGCCTTTCATGGACAGTTTCATTCCGTTGTGCTGCTGGAGGGAAAAAGAGGAGAGCAGTGTGGGAGCACAGCACACACACAGGCCCACTGAGACCCTCCCAGTGGAGCCCTGCGAGGCCCAGTCCTCAGGCAGCACACTCGAGCGCCCACGAGCACCCTCCATCTCCAGTGGCAGGAAGTCACCAAGTAGAAAGGGAGAATATGCAATGCCTAATGCAGCACCTTGCCATGCTGCCCACATGGAAACACTGAGGTGACATCACCCAGGCAGGAGTGACAGACACCTGCACTCTCACACCTTGAAGAGAAAAACAGCTTTATTCCCACTGAGCTGAGGGAAGTATGGAGGGCCCATGTCCAACTACACAAATTCATCAGACTCTCACTTCCAGCTGATCTGCACACAGGAGCAAGGTCTTGGCCACGTCTTCCCTGTCTGCCACCTGGCATCACCCACCAAGCTGGCACGCCCCCGCCCTCAGGCCTGCTCACTAGTACATGCACATCCAGGGCCTTCCAAGGCACATTCCCTGCACTACACGGCTCACGGAGCTGGTCTCAGGACAACTCTGAGCAAAACGAACAGTTGTTCCTTGGGAAAGAAGGAAAGCCAACACACACGGGAGTGACAAAGCTGCTTTCCCTCGTCTGACAGGTCACACAGCCATGAGGGGAAAAAGGCCCGCTGCAATGGGGTGGACACAGCCAAGGAGTGCTCGTTACTGAATTACTCAAAGAAAACTAATAACCAGGAATGAATGGCACAGGGCCAAAGAACTAGCACCCAAGAATAAAGAATTTACCAGCAAAACATCATTAGATGAGCTAAGAGGGACCGAGGAAGAGGCATGAGGACTAGCAAAGGCACCAAGCATCACCAGCGTCCAGGGGAAGGCCTCAGACCCTGCAGGGGTCCCTGGAAGGTTGTCTTCCAATACTCAGGCGCATCAAGGGCACAAGAACAAAGAAGACCAGTTTTCTCAGTGCACGCTTCCAATTCCTTGGGCCTGACAGGCGAGCGGCCAGGGGTGTGCAAGAAGCATTCTGGCCCATGGAGACCAAGTGAGCTGAGCACACCCAACAAGGCTGGGCCATCCAACTACCCCTAATGACCTCCAATGGGGACAGGGAACATTAAACTACAAGATTAAAACAGTACTGTGCAGAGGTGTGGCAACAGTGGTTCTTAACTTTGTCTTTTGTTTCTTGAAAACCAAAATATTTAGCAATAAAATGAACTTTAAAAGTAAGTGGGAAAACAGTCTTCATTTTGAACTTGCCTTCTTCAAGTTTCTGTTTTATACTAATCAATTCAACAAAAGAAGGATGCTTTGGGTGAATAATTACACTATATTACATTTTAAAATAATATTTTTAAAGTTTTGTTTAGAAAAGAAAGCAAACGTGAAACTGAATGACAGCAAACAAATTCCCTTTTAAAACAATCTCCCTGGGATTCTCTTAAGAGAGGATGCACGCACTAGCCTCTCAGAGCAGACGCAGCATGTAGGCGTCATAGGCCATGGGCATGTGGGCCCTGTGTGGCACGTACCTTGTGATACAGGTGAGGACTCGACAGTGGGTTGGGGGACGCCGAGGGAATGGCTGGGGAAGACACGTGGTGGACGGCTTTCAAGGACACAGTTCCTTCAACACCTGCCTGTCTGCAAGGAACAGGAGCAACCCCAAGGGTCGGCGGAGGGATAGTGAACCTGGTCTAGGAACAAAACAGAAACATCCCCATGTACAAGTGGAAGCACCAAGTCCCAGTACCACAGCAAAGGCAACAGCTGCCACCCAGGCTCAACAGAGCAGCTGTGTCTTGTTATAAGCTGTCAGCATTTCCTTTGAATTAGAAAGATCTTACATTCTGAAATAGCAACAATATGAAGTATGCCCAATAATATAACTCTTAAGTTTTAAAACTCATTGAAGACCAAACCAAGATTCAAAAATATTAGTCCTCAGAAAACTGCCACTCAGATCCCTGGTAAATCCCCTGCTCCAATCTGGCTGAACACAGGACAGGACAATAGTGGGCAAAACAGTCCCTGCCTTGGCCCCTCCCCAGCTCTGGACTACTCTACATGGCCCTTGCCCCTCCACCTCAGAGGCATGCTGGTGGGGAGAACTCCCCAACTGCCACCACCTAATCGTCAGGCATCACAGACGCAGGCAGCCTCCAGTGCAGGGGACCAGCAGCCACAAGCCAGCAGCCACCCCCATGACACTGGCTACTCCTCACTGTAAGCACAGACAGGGGACTCTCACCCGGAGTCTGGCTTCTGGCATGGCCCTACAATAGACCCACGTTCTCTCCTCTGCAGGGGCTTCACCCCCTGGGGAAATGGGTCACCAGGACAGCAAGCACCATCCCCAGGGGTCTCTCTGACAACTTAATGTGCACCAACTCCAGCATCTTTTTTCTTTTTCCTTTTTGTTACCAAGGCTTGAACCAAGCAGCTTTAACCTCTGAGCAACATCCATGGCCCTTTTTTATTTTGAGACAAGGTCTCTGCCAAGTTGCTGAGGCTGTTTTGAACTCTCAATCCTCTTGCCTCGACCTCCCAAGTTGCTGGGATTACAGGCGTGAGCCACTGCGCCCAGCTCTAACGTCATCTGGCTTAGTCCCCAGATTCGGACACCCTGGTTTTTTGAGCTGCACAGGACAGACAACGCATACAAGTGCCTCAAGACAACACTGGAAGGAGGGAGGCCTCAGCCTGTGTGGACACTGCAACAAGCTGAAAACTCGGCCTCTCTCTACTGGCCTGGGACAGATGGATAAGTGGCAAACTGGACCACCGTCTGACGTTCTGTTAGACAACATAGGCCATATGAGGACCAAGCAGCAACAGCAGCATGAGGCTGAAGCTCAGTGGCTGCCAGGGGCTCTCAGAGCCCTGAAGAGCTGAACAAATGCCTTTTGACACAAGAAGGTCAGATGCCAGGGCCAATGTCATGACCAGGAAAAGGCAACTGAACATCCGGGGCAGAATTCCCTTTGATAGCTTAGGCACATGCTGCGGTCCTGTACGCTGGATCAGTGAAGGATGGCAGGCTATGTGACACATCTTGAGCAAGGCGTGTCACACTCAGTAACAGGTGAGATCATGGAGCTGGGCTTTTGAGTGGCTGGGGGCCTAGGAGTTCCTCCTGTGAGAATAGGTCCCTGTAGAGCCAAACTACTCCAAGAAGCACATCTGCACACACCAACGTCTTTTCCGAAACTGGCCTGCCTTTCCTTCTAAGGAAATCAGTGTGTTGGTTTGTACACATTCAATTTATGTATAATGGGACAGAGATACAATGAGAGAATTTCTATGAAAAGATAAAAATGCTGACCAAATTGAAATCTGAGAAAGCTCTTCTCCTAATTCAAAAGCGTCTCATATCTCCTCTAGTGCCCTTCACAGCTGGGCTCCATCCTGGAAGTAAAGCCATACCTGACTGTTGGTTGTCATGATCAGTGCTCTGGAGGGAGTGGACTGAGGCTTGCCACTGGGCACTGGCAAGGCAGCGGGTAGGCTGGCCATCAGAGCTGCTGGCGCCTGCAGGCTGAACTGGTAAACGCTGGGTGTGGTACATGGTGGTGTGTCGGAGTCCTGGAGTCCAACACAAAAAAACAAGGATTGCTGCTCACGGAGGAGCACTGCCTGGTATAGGTGGGACACAGGGTCTGCTCTGGGAATAAGTAAGCCCTGCTCTGAACAACAGGAGAATGCAGTAGGCCAGACTGCCCTCTGGGGCTCTCAGGACTAGAGAGGCCTCGTGAAACACAGAGGACACAGCTGGGTTCCTACTATTTTCATTTCTATACAGGCTTTTTAAAAACTGTTTAAGAAAGTCCACTGACTTGACTGGAACAGTATCACGGCTCTTGACCAAGAGGTCACATGAGTGACCAGGACCCCAGGTTCTCAAGGGGACGCAGACTCAGGGTGCATACACACACAAAGAGGGATGCAGACTCAGGGTGCACACACACATACACACACGCACAAGGAGATGCAGACTCTGGGTGCGCACACACATATACATTCACGCACACAGGGGGATGCAGACTCAGGGTGCACATACACACACACACAAGGGGATGCAGACTCAGGTGCACACATACATACACACACGCACAAGGAGATGCAGACCTAGGGTGCGTGCATGCGCGCACACACACACACACACACACACAGGGAGATGCAGATTCAGGGTGCACACATATGCAAGCACACACATGCCCACACACATACACAGGGGGATAGAGACTCAGGGTGTGCATGCGCACACAGAAAAACCAAAAATTCCTAAAACTGAGGAATGGGTTTTGGACTCGCTAGGGCAGGTGCCTACCAAGAACACAAACCATCCAGCAGACATATCAGGAGGTGGTGGAGGGCAAGGTCATACTCACTATGTCACTTCCAGAAAGTGAAGACACAGAGGAAGCAGAGGAGCCTGAAGAGAGGAGCTGGGGACTAGACAGGGACAAAGTCAGGCGCTGGCTATAGGGTGACCCGGGCTCTCGGCTCTGCGTCTGCTCCCCGTTGCACGTAGTGACTCGCTCCTTTATCTTGATCCTGTTGTCTGTCACAGGGCACAAAAACAGGTTATGAGAAGAGCAGATGCACACCGTCCCAAAGGGCAGCATCAGGCCCTGGTGCCGGCAAGCCCAGGAGAGCTGCCAGTGTGACTGACAGAGTCCATTCCACGTTTTCATGAATCTAACCTTTTTTTTTTTTTTATTGGTTGTTCAAAACATTACAAAGCTCTTGACATATCATATTTCATACATTAGATTCAAGTGGGTTATGAACTCCCATTTTTACCCCAAATACAGATTGCAGAATCACATCGGTTACACATCCACATTTTAATATAATGCCATATTAGTAACTGTTGTATTCTGCTACCTTTCCTATCCTCTACTATCCCCCCTCCCCTCCCCTCCCATCTTCTCTCTCTACCCCATCTACTATAATTCATTTCTCTCCTTGTTTTTTTTCCCCATTCCCCTCACAACCTCTTATATGTAATTTTGTATAACAATGAGGGTCTCCTTCCATTTCCATGCAATTTCCCTTTTCTCTAATCTTAACTATATTTGATGAATTACTAGAAAACATTAAAATGTTTGTAATAATGTAAATAAATCATCTCCAACTGCAGCTTTTCTGAATTCTAAATACAGATCAAGTTATTTCTCTTTTTTTAAAACTGTTATGAAGGGTTTGTTTTTTTCATGTCATCATGAAAATTTTATTTCTATTGGTTCTTTCTGTTTATACACGACGGTAGACTCCATTTTGATATAATTATAAAAGCATGGACTAAAACCTTGTTCTGATTCAGTCCCCTCCCCCACCTCTGCCCCCTTCCCTCATCTTTCTGCCATTCACCCAAAGTTATTTTTTAAATTAATTTCTTCTAGATATACACAATGGTGATATTTAGCCCTGAACTAGGATGTGCTATAAGTATAAATAATGCTGTATTTCAAAGAGTTAATGTAAAAAACGCTATATAATAATTCAATAATTTTATTTTGATTACATTGAAATGTTAATATTTTAAGATAAGTTGAATAAAATTATTGAAATTAATTTCATCTGTTTCTTTTTATATTTTTAATGCAGCCATTAAAAGTTTTCAATTCTACATGTGGCACACACCGTATTTCTACTGGGGAGTGTTGTCTAGAGCGTATTAATGACTACAGAAAAAGACCTAGCTATTTTCTTAGTCCAAAGAACTGACCACAAAGAAACAAAGAAGTACTTGTGCACGAGCACATGGAATCGCTTCTCACCAAGATCTGGTGCTGCGTGGACTCTGCTGCCCCACTTCTCCTTGATCCACCTCCGGTAGTCGATCACTTCCTGAGTCACTTTGATGATTCTTCCTAGAGTACTGTAAGGGACAAGGTGGACATCAACATGGTACAACAGGCAGCCATGGCCCCTTGAGGAGCTTCTTCATCTCAAGAACAGTGTGCCATCTCAGTAAAGCAGAGATGGTGGGGAAGAGCAAAGGTGACTTCCAGAAGCATGAAGACTGCCAGAGTAGCTCAAATGCACTAAGACCACAGTGCAGAAAAGTGGGTCCACACAGGTGACATCCTTGACCCTTCATCTGCTAAGTAAGACAACTGCTCCAACCCAGGGGAGCTGCTTCCCACCCACAGGGCAACACACATCTAACACTTCCATTTGTGCTGGGGCACTGTCAGTGGAGGGACAGTGCCAAGAGACACTGAGTGCCTGTCACTGGGCCCAGGACTGACCCAAGTACATGTAACTCCATGGTCTCTATCACCACCAGGGCAGGGAGATGCTCCTGGGACAGGCCTCCAAGTCCATCTACTTACTTCCCCAGGAATGGAAGTAAGGATGCTGTGAGCTACTAGGCTCGAGAACCACATTCTTCCTCCTTTCTATGACCACTCATTTTCCTCCCTCCACCATGGCAGCATAAACCAGCATCAGAAAGAATATTTCTGGCTGCCAATAAAGTGTACGTGGCAAAAGTGTTCCACAATGTAGCACAAGGGACATCCAGACATGCGGAAGGCAACTGAGGCAAGTGTTCAGATACCTTCACTTAGAAACGCATGTGCTCACCTAAGGACTGCCCGGAGGGGAGGCACCAGTCCAAAGCTTTAAAAGCCCACTATCACCTCCCAAAACAGTATACCCCAATAAACATCAATTCCCCAAACATTATCCACAGGCAAATCGACAGCCGCCCTGAGTTCCTGCAAAGGTCTCCCTTCACAAACATGGGCAAGTTCAACTAAACAGGAGTGTGCGTCCACTAATAAAGGTCACAGAAGTACAGGACACAGGAAGGGCATAGCTGCTATCCTGTAGGAGCTGAGGGACACAAACACAGGACATCAGCTACCTTTCGGAGTCCCTGTTGGGATAGGACCTGGCGAGCGGTGACACAGCATGACTGAGCACAATGTAGGCGTAGTCAAACACCTGTTTCACCTGCATAGCCCCGTAGGAGCTCCGGCCAACATCATTTCCTGTAAAACAAAGGTAAACGTCAAACTCACCACAGACTTGAGCCAGTTTCCAGAAATGTCTCTGAGCTTCTCATAGTGTTATTCAAAGTCAGGCCCAAGCCACCAAAACACTTCCAGCCTCTACCATCAAAGTGGAGTTGGGCTAACAACAGCACTCCTGGAAACCAGATCTGTGGATGCCCGTCAATCTCAGAGTGTGGCTCTCAGCAGCCAAGTGCCCAGGGCCCAGCATGAATCAGCGTCCGTGTGGTTGCAGTCTACCACCAACAGGGAGGTAGGCTTCAGCCTCAGGAGGTGTGACAGTTCCTAAAAAGTGTGCTCATTTCCCAGGTGGTAAATACACAAAGAAGCCAAAGGCCACTGAAACAGACCAGCTGCGCGGACCTGCTGTGATCGATGGCTCCAGCTGTGCACATGATGGGCAGTTCACCCCGAGGACCTTGGGATTCAGTTAAGGGTAGTGGAACGTGAAGGAAGCAAATCCTTAGGACAGAACATTCCAGATATGAATCCTCAGGTGTTGGAAAGAGGGCAAATAGCTAACTCAAACAAGGCCACCACTGAAACCAGCTGCAAGGCGCTCCACGTTCACAGGGAAAGCGGTTCAACCTCAGAACCATCCTCTTTGCAGCCCAGGCCAAGTATGGACTTTTAAGGAGATGTGTTCCAAGTATTAAAATTTTACCTTTTCTAAATTTAAATTAACCTAGTGATAATGCAGGTTTGTGTTTTTCCTGTACAATTTAAGTGGACACTTGAAGACAATGGAGTCTCCAGTGACAGATCCAACAGACACAGCCACCATTGTCACCATGCCACTAAGAAAATCAGTTCTCCAGAGCATAGTACAAGCCACACACTCCAAAATCACAACCAAAGGCAATAGTGTATTTTCTTTCAAATGATTTTTAGGAAATAAATCTCACATCCTAGAAACCATAAAACAAAATTAAAATAATCACTAAATCCGAAGATGTTAAAACAACAACTGTACAGGAGCAGAACAATAAAAACAGCCAATACAGAGGAACAACAAACTGGAGGGAAGTGTGGTATGTGGGACAGAAAGGTCTCCCTAGCACACACAGCCAGTGAGAAGACAGCCCAGCAAAAGGAGAGAGCGAGCGAGCATAGGAAAGGAGCACAAAGGGGCGGTGTGCCTGCAGCTGGTGTCTCCACCACCCTTTCTGTCACCTGTGGGCACTGATTCAATAAGAACACCGTTTCAAAAAACGTTTGTGGAATTAACAAATAACAATGTATCAAACCCACTCTCATTAAAGAAATGTAAATTAAATAAAAATTTACATCACATGATTTTGTCAGGTTGGCAAAGATTAAAAAAACTATTGCCAAAGGAATGGAGACAATAAGCACCCTCAACACACCAAGGGGACCAAGGCTGGGAGGGGCAGAGGCCCAGCCCGAGGTCTTCCACATGGCCATCCCTAAACTGGATCATGACCTATAGGCAGAGTGGGGTCCCGGCCTGTCAAGTCCAAAGCCAAGTGCAGTCTTGTTGTTATGGAATCTACCACTGAACTCGTAATGGTGAATACTGCTCTTCACACAGGGAAAACTGGAGAAATGGACATCTACAGGGGAGGAGGTCAAAGAAAACTCTGCTTTTCTAGTAGATTACCCCTGTGAAGTGAATGGCTTGTGGTGAATATGTAATGCCTTTGTAATCTAAAACAAAAAACAAAAAAAACTTTTTCTTAATTCTGGCTGATTACAGAATGTAAGAAGTTTAGAAGACAGGAAGCTAATCATAAGAATTAAAGGAATCCTCAAAGTGTGACTATTAACTATGTTGATAGCGGGAGGAACCTGCATCCAGAGCAGACTACCTACCCTGGGCTCTCAGGGCCCAACTTGTCACCCCCACTTGCCAGGGCACCCACGAGGCCTCCTGGCCCCCTGCTGTGTGGAGCAAGGTGCTCTTACCAGGCAGCAGGGGGTCCTCGATACATAGCATCGATGGTCTGTACCCGCTGGTCATGGCTTTCATGATCTCTTCTTTGGCGATATAGGCACCTCCTTCTTTTATTCTAATACCAGTTTTCAAGTAATTAAAATTTCTTCCGTAGAGTTCAAAAAATTCTACGAGAAGCATTCCAAGGTTTTCATCAGCTCTCCGGGCATCAATTCTTGGATGCAACTGTAAAAGCAAGGCAGCCACAATTTGTGTGGATTCAAGCAGGGCTGGAAAACAGGTGGCAGATGATGGAGCAGGCTGCCTAGCAGCCTCTGCAGGGAACCCCACTCCAGGGCACTCGCTCACACATCAGCCAGGGAGGAGACACCCAGAGCCTGAACACAACCGGGACCAACTGTCAATATAGGACGTTGAAAAAAGATCAGATACCCTGCTATGAACATTTTATTACTTTGAAGTTTCGAAATTGGTAATCCATGCAAGCAACATCCTATAAACACAGACATCTGATTGGCCCCAAGTTGCCAAATATCGATAAAAACATTGACCACATTCTGCATAATTTAGTCATCTAGATGGTGGATGTACCTTGATAGATTCCAGTCATCTTAATGTCATCATTCTGAAAGAGGACCATTAGGTGGCAGTATTAGACAGAACAGTACCATATCACATAAAACTAGAAGGTACAATGATGGATTTAAGCTGTGCATAGGTAAGGAGTATTGTATCATAATATTCATGCCATACTCACACCCTGATTGTCATGCAGAAGAGAGCCAGTGCTGGTGTTGCCCCACCCTGTCTTCAAGCTGATCTGTCCCTAAGCTACTGTCGGCTGGCAACTCCTGAGTACACCAATTTAACAGATCCAGAGTTCTCAGCTGCCCCGGCCTGCATTGCCTACATGCAGCTACTGCTATCTGAATGAATTTAGACGCTGATGAAAAGTCCAGCCACACTCTAAGCACTTAGGAGTCAGGCCTGTGGCCTTCCTGTGTGGGCTGTGCGGATACAGAGCACTATCATCCGAACAGAAAACTCTGCTGGGCAGCACCGTCCTACCAACAATGGTTAGGTTACCTCCAAGAGAAAGTTGTGGCAGAGGAGGGGATGAAAACACCTGAGGCTCAGAGCTCCATGAGGTGAAAACAAGAATCTGAATGGCTGTAGCTTCTGAAGATCTGCTTATTTCCACGGTGCAAGCCAAGTTGTCTCACTTCTGCCCCACCCTTAGTCCCTCCTGTTAGTGAAGTCCAATATCTGAGAGCCAGCCTGGCACAGGGTTTAGACACCATGCCCATCAGCTGGAAAATGATCATGGGTGCTACATGGCCCTGCCCTGAGGCAGGCCAGGCTAGGGGCACAGGCAAGGCACTGGGTGAAGGGAAGAGGGCCACAAAGCTGTAACAGGAGGCCTGACAGGCCCCACACAACACACAGTGCAAGTCTAGGCTGTCATTACAACATGGCCACTGAACCAGCCCCAATCAAAACCAGAGACAGAACAGAAGGCTGAGTTCAGCTCAACGTGTCCAAGCACTAGGGAGGGACGGCTGAGGGCCACATTACAAGGACAGCCAGACTAGTTGTATGTGCAGGCAACAGTGGGACTGTCTCCACCCAGCCTCTGTGGATATGCTGGAAGCTACAGGGGCCACAGGCAGTAACACTACAGTCAGTCCTGCTCTCCACTGGTCAGCGGCAATGGGAGACACCAACCCCAGGCAGACAGTCCTCACTGCACACAATCACACATGTAAAACGTGTGGCTATGGGGGCACAGCAGTGTGACTAAGACACAGGCAAGAACAGGTCGAGAATGAAACCCCAGCTGGGTTGTAGGCAGTGGTAGAGCACTTGCCTAGCAAGTATGAGGCACTGGGTTCAATTCTGAGCACTGCATATAAATAAATGAATAAAATGAAGGTCTGTCAACATCTAAAAAAAAAATTTAAAAAAAGAACGAAACCCCCACTCAAGAAACTGTAAGCGAAACAATCAATGCTTTAATGAAGACTCTGCCATGCATTAAAAATCAAAGATAAATCCTATGACATATCCATGAGCTTTATTATATTTTCTATCACGTTCGTTACTCAACAAAATAAGGACCATGTATTAAAAAGGCAAAAAATTGATGTTTCATTAATGCTAGAAGACTTGCTCTCAAATTTTTTTCCCCAGATATTTTTTCTTTAGATATTGGTACTGAACTTGATTCTGACATTTTTTTTTCATTATAAATCACATTTGAGTACCATGGAAAACACTTTTTTTTTTTTTTTTTTTTTAAATAAAGGAATGAACACTTTCTTAATGCTGATGACTGAGAGTGTTTTCCTGGGCTCGGACTGACATGACTCGACTTTGGATCTGGAAGAGCACCCTGTACCCATACAGTGGGTTAGCCAGGAAACAAGCTGCCATGGGGCAGGAAGCAGTGCTGACCTTGAGGGGATGTACCACAGCCAGAAATCTCCTCCTCAAATCAGAACAGAACTGGGAAGGGAAGGCCAGACCTGTGGATAACTCAGGAAGCAACTGGTCAGAGCCTCAGAGCCTGCCTCCCACCGTCTTCTCAAGGACAGCGCATACGCACCTGCAGAAAGCTGATGGCCATTAAAATCAGGCTGTACGAGCTGATTCCACCTGTGAAGACTTCATTCAGGTCCCTCTGCAGGAGGAACTGCTTCAACACTAAGATCAAGTACGGCAGCAGTGAATACTTCTGGAAATTCCAAAGAAGAAGATCGACTTGGTTAGTTGATATACCTTTAAGGAAATTTCAGACAGCAAATTTCATGAGAGAAAGCAAAGTTCCACTGATCCTCATCAAGAGTGTGAGTTGATAGGTCCCAATTTTAGGGACCTAAGAACACATTTCCCAATGGGCTGTGAGCATCTGCAAGTGAAGACCCTTCCCAGGCAGTGATGCCAAGGCAGAGGGGGACCTGCCTGAGGAGCTCCAGGCACAGAGGGGTTAAGTACGTTTGTGCCATAAGGGGAGCAGGGAAGGCCCTCACCCCGTGGGCACTGGGGCCTCCAAAATGAGTCACTCTAAACTTCCTCATGATTATTCCAACCTCCAAGGACCCTGGGATTAGATGTGTCAATGTGGCACACCAACCTCAGGCAACATCACTTTGCAGGAACAGGAAAGCACACTTCAACAAGCTCTCCAAAATAAAATCAATTTCAGGAAATGGTGATGTAAGAAAAGCAAATCTGAAAAACAGCTATGCTTTCAGAGCATCTATAGGAAAATTGCTGCAGCGTGTGGTCTACATTGTAAAGACGCCTACATTCAGGTGAAGGTTTTTAACATGTGAAAGAATAAGGACACCCAGTGTCAGCCTCGACTCCCTTGTGTGGATTGTGCCCTGCCAATGACAATACCTTCATGTAATTCTTGATGAACTCTGCTGCCCGGACACCAGTCTCCATGTTAAAGCTGATGTCGACTTTAACTTCAGTCTCCTGATCTGTGAGTTTTATTATCGGTACCTGTAAAGATTTAATTTTAAAAACTATACTTTAATATGCAACATCCTCCATAGTCAGGCTTCAAAATGTCTCCAAAGTTGTACAGAAGTTTTAGTTTCCTTTCTTATTCCCCAGAAGAGCTTAGACATCATGAATACCAGTTTTTAAAAGGAAAAGAGGCCTTTGTCAGGATTTAATCTCAGTGGTCCCTGAAAACTATAACAAGCCCCAGCATCTAATGGTCACACAGTGGCACTCTTGCTCTGCATCCCACTCTCCACCCCATCGATGATGACTTTACAGAAAAAAGGGAGGGGGCAGGTCAAGTAGAACAGGTGTCTGATGGAAGGAGGAGGCAGGTGGGAAGGCCCAAACCCACATGAATACACCCCGAGGAGATGCCACACCACAGGCCTGGTGATGGTCCCCCACTTCTGCTGAGAGTTTTTGAATACGTTAATAGACACAGTCAACTTCTGGCAATGAGCAGTAACTCTACAGTACTGATGTTTGGATGCTTGTTCCAAATAGACTGTGCCTTAAATAGAGCCTTGACCCATAGGCTCCTGCCCATGATGGCTTTATTGGAGGGTATACAGCAGAGAAGAGCTGCCAGTCAACAGCAGAAACTGGCCCTCAGACAGCACAAAGAAAGGTACTCAGTAACCAATCTGCTATAGCAGCAGGGCCACTGGGACAGAGAAATTATTACAACAACGACTCAAAGCACTGCCTGTCTTCAGATGCTAGTGATATGGCATGCACAGAGTAAAAATGCATCAAGATGTTCACCTGGTTTTTATTTAAACTCCCTCTCGTGCCCAGGGAAAACATCTGACAGAGCAGACGCTGGAGGGAAGTGGAGTACCTTGATCCAGCCTTAACTCTGACAATCTGCCAGCGCTGTGGGACATCACCACACTGAGAATGAGTGGACGCTCCAGCTCAAGACTGAAATGCCTGTGCACAGCACAGCTCAGCTCAGCTGATGACTGTCACATCACAGGTCAGTGCCCTCCAGGCCCTAAGCTGCTTCCATGTTGAACTGCTATTCTTGAACAAGCACACATGGGAAGCAGTCTCCATTCCAGTTTCTCCCCAGGGCAAGAGGCTTTCCACATGCAGTGTTAGCAGCAAAAAGTACAGGAAGTTTACTTTCTGGAATATAAATTAGCAGACGGCAATCTCTTCCAAGTCAATCATAAATGTCAGCGTGATCACTGAAATATACACTCCAAAATGGGCGGCACCCAGTGTGGTGTTCCCTCTGTAGACATGTCTCTCCTTTTCTTATCCACACTCACAAGGGATATATTCAGTCTGAAGATTCACAAATTTCCACAGTTCAGACTGTCACTAAACCTTTTCTCAGCTAATAACCATGAACATAATAATCACATTTACTCCAGAAATAGAGAACTATGGAAACACAGCATGGGTTAGTCATTCAGGGAACCAGAGGAGGAGGCTCCCCCCAGGCAGAGCCCATATACTCACTGTAGCTTTGTCAAGGACTTTGATGGAACACGGTTCAGCCACATTGTGCTTCCGCAGGGCTTGTTCCAACAGCTGTAAAGGAGGGCGTTCCCATTTTCCAAAGACCACCAGATCTATGTCACTGGGCAGATGAGAAAGCACATATCAACCACGCCTCCCCTGAGCCACGACACAATCCCATGACACGCACCTCCCTTGGGAACGTGCGGCACAGCTTACGACTATGTGTCATGATGGAGAGCAGAGGATAGAAAGCTTTTCCCAACAGCACCAAGTTACCCAGGGGGTTACAAAGAAAACTCCCTCCAAGCCACACTGTGCCCATACTTCCCAGCACCCACTCCTGGGCTGCCCACACCGGACCATGCTTCCTGGCCCAGGGATCTCTGAGTGCCCTGGATCTGCTCAGTACCCCACTGTCCCTGCCAACACCAACCCCAAAATTATGCCATCACAGCCTCTCAGCCTGCAGATGCTAACCAGCCACGGGTAACAGAAACAATCACAAGAAATTTATTTAAATATCATGAGTCCTTAATGAGAAGACACTGAAAATAATGTGAACTTTACATTTTTCTATCATAAAAAAAAATCCTCAAAAAATATTAAGTAGAATTTTGTTTCTTAAGACTTTATGTATTTACTTATTTATTTATTTACTGGTGCTGGGGGTCAAACACAGGGCCTTCTGCCTGCCAGGTACGCTGCTCTATACTGAGCTACACACCCAGTCCTTCATTACCACTTCATAAAGCAGTATTTCAAAAACATCCCCCCAAACCATCAGCAGAACATTCTCCACTGTGTTTACTCCCATAGTCCCTGCTGTGCCTTGAACGTCCCTGCAGTCCCTCCAGAACCTACACTGTCATGGGATGGGAAACCTGCCTGTGCTGAGGCAGGGCCTTCAGGAGTGGATTAAGGGTTGCCGTGTGAAGCGGTCTGCCCCCCACCCCACGTGATGATGCACAGAGATGGTGCTTGCAGATATGGCCTCTGGAGCTCAGACTCCACAGCCTCCACAATCAAAAGCAAATGAACCTGTTGATTATAACTTATTCTCCGTCTCTGGGATTTTGTAACAGCAGCAGAAAATGGACTAAAACCTCTCATTTTTCTTCTGCTTCTCACATCCAGCATTTTTGTTCCCCAACACATTAAGTGTAAGAGGAAATTAAATTTTACTTTCTGTCCATTTTCTCCTTGGGCCTTCAAACTTTTCCTTTGGCTGTCATTTTTAGACTTCAATTGACCACCAGGAACCGTGTTTCAGCCTTCATGTGCACACCATCTGCCCCCAGAAGCACGAACACTAACCTGTGCAGTGTGATGTGCTACTCACCTTGTTGGAAGGTAGAGACCTGTGCTAAAGCTGCCAAATATCTGCACCTGAAAGAAAGTGGGGCTCTGTTAAAACAGGCACCACAATTCAGTAGGCAGACTTCCCAAAAGGCCTCACTATCCTCTTGGTAAATAGTAAAGCCACCTTGGAAATTGAGGAGAGTGAAAATCCTACAACCAACAAGAAAATTCCTTATGTCTTTGTATTAAAGACCAGCCCCAGAAATATTTTTAGGATTCAATATTAAAGAGATGAAATCACTATGGTCCTCGGAAAAAAAAAAAAAAACATTTTATATATATATATATATATATATATATATATATATATATATATATATATCAACTCACAGATGCGGACTTCCCAAAGCCTGTTTCCAACCTTCCAGTAATTTCTCAAAGCTACAGTTACAGTACCGGGCAGGGCTCTGTTCTAGGGCACTGAAGCTTACAGCCTTATTTAAGCAATTGTATTGCTTTAAAAGAGATGCTCCCTTGCCCACTAAGCATGTACACAGCTTGGCAGCAGGGCTCCGACCAGCAGACGGTCACCCTTCCCTGTGCAGGTCAGGTCATTGGTAGGCCAGGCTGACGGTCAAAACAGGAGGCCTGAGGGTCATCAGCAACCTGGTCAGGGGCACAAGCTGTCCCATCACCCACAATCTTCCTTAATCCACACCTGGACGTTCACGGGAAAGCAACAGGTGAGGAAATACTTGCAGTGGTCACAAACTGCGCCACATGCCTTCACGTTGGTGGGACAGAGGCTGGGTCGGGGAAGGGGATAAGCTCTCCAGCCTCTAGGTGAATTTAATGCAAGAACAGCCTTCACACAGTTTAAGAAAACAATCCCTCAGGCCAGGGGTCCTGTGTGTGCACCAGCGAGCTGCAGAGCAGAGGGCTGGCGCTGGAGCAGGAGCAGTGAAACGCACCCTCCCCGGACAGCCTGGAGGGCCACCTGGCTGTGAGAAACCCCGGTCTGTGCAGCCAGCTGACAGGAACAGCTGCGGCGGACCTGAATGTGCTGTGTGACACCCAAGATACCCACATCAGCCGTTGGCCAGAGGTCTTTGACTACAGTTTCGATCCGCTTCACCACCTCCCTTCTCATGGCTGCTTCTTCAGGACAAGGGGACATGAAGTTATAAAAGTCAATTATTTCCTCATGAAGTCTGGTGAATAAAAGAGAAAACATCCTAGAGTTAGAATTACACTCGAATGTTTCCCATTGCATTAGATCAGTATGGCATGAACACATATTTCTGGTCACAACCCTGTTTCTTTCCTCCCCTGAAAATCTAATGAAGTGAAACTCTGGTGGATGAAATTACACCGAATGATTCAATACCACAACTTAGCACGCGGGAATTGGGTCAATACCAAATATCAATACATTTCCAATTGGCCTTTAAAAGATACATTAAAAAAAAAAAATGTTAACGACTTTACATTAAAAATGAAAGAATGACATATACAAAAAATGAAAGAGGCTTACAAGGTATGCAGGGCAGCACAGGAGATGGCCAAAGGTGGGACCCAGCCCCAGGCCCCATCAGCACCTCCCTAGGTGCCTCACACTAAGGAGCATCGAAGGCCTGAGAGAAGAACAGGACATGTGTCCCTGGGAGCCCTTGAGCCCATCACAGCAGACAAGGTTTGCCAGAGCCTGTGACACTCTGCTGAGTCGTGTGTTGATACATCACCTCCGTCACAGAGCAGCAGACACTGGAGGTGGCAAGCACGTGGTCTAACACACACCCAGCATTTGCTCCTCAGGCTTGAGTGAGGAGGAGACAACCCAGCGGGAGTAGCCAGCTCCACACCATGAGAAGTGAGATTCGAGGACCACCTCACACCTCCACAGTGGACTTCAAGGAGCCAGCCCCGCGGTGGATGGCACCAGCCTGTGGAGTGAGGTAAGGGGCAAGCTGGCAGGAAGACAGGACTATCGACCTTTTCAACTTTAAGAGACTAATTAGAGATGGGAAGAGGCAAAGCAATCCAATCTGAGGACTTACAGCAAATCAAATCCACCTGCTTCTGTTTGATTAACAAAGCAAATAGTAAAAGACAAAAATAAAATGTGGTCAGCTCCACAGCTAGAAAAGCAGTCTGCATAGAGCAAGGAATAGTTTTTGACAGAACCTATTAAGCCAAGCTAGACAGGCAACTGACTGACATCACCTTATTTCACAGTCTGATGCTTATTCAAGGTTAATTTCAACTGTCTCTCACCCAAGTATCCTCCACCCCTGAAAACACCCTTTGAAGTCATCCCTCCAAAGACCCCAAAGGAAGCTTACAGGCTGGTCAGGCCTACTCCATGAGGAGGAGTGCAAATACTGGAGGCCCTTCTTCACTGCAGGGCCATAGTGTCAGGCCATCCTGAGACCCGATTCCATCTCATTTAACTTAAAAGAAAAAAAAGGAAAGAAACCCTCACCCAGGCACATTCTCGATGCAAAGCCACAAGCCGTTTTTAATAAATCCAGAAAGGTAGAACTCATACAACATTAAACCATGTTTTCCAAATTATATGTCAAACTGCAAACTCTCAGAGTAGAGCTTCCATCTTCTCACAGCTACTGAGTACCAACCACACAGTAGGCCCTGGTCTTTCTCCTCCATGGCATACTCCACAAAAGCAGTGCCACCTCAATTGAAAGTGTTCCTAATTCCTGCCATTTAGAAATGTAGGCAGGACAGCTATGCCCAGCCAGAAGGTCAACAGCCATAGCTGGAGGAGCTGCAGGCCGCCATCTCTGTCAGCAAGGTGTCTGGTGGGGTGCCCTTCAACTTCAGACTCACTGTTGCTGCAGAGCTCAGCAGGGAGGCAGCCCTGGGCTCTCCATGAGAATAGCACAACCAGGGCCATCAAGAGGCACCTCTCTCCTGTGCCTTTCAGCCCCATGCTAAGGACCACAGGACTAAGGAACCTAGAGGCATGTTAGTAAAGACACAGGCTGAAAATAATCAAACACCTGGCCCCGAGTCCAATGTGCTAAATTCTATACATACCCCAGGGATTTACCGCATCAAAACAGCCAGTAAACAGGGCACCCCAACAGGCCAAAGCACCCCTCCAGGTCTCCACCTGCGGAGCAGAATGTGCTATCAACCTTCTTTTAAGTTGTGTCTGAAATCACAACAATGTCATCAGTCTCTCCTCCGTGCTGCCCAGGCATCCTCAGACGCAGCCCCCACCATCAGCCCCATCCCTGACACTCGGGAGAGGGAAGTGCGCAAGGTGACTGACACCTGCTACCCTCCACAGCAGACATGACGCGATTGATGCTGCACTGGGTGTGTTTGATCAGATGTCTGCTTGCTTGCTGGGCCAAGAACAGGTGGCCTAGCACTTGTGTGACAGCAAGACCCAGCCTGCCCATGTGCCCAGAGGAACAGAGGCCACCTGACTTCAAGCGTTGTGTCCTCCCAATAAGATATGACAATCTCCACACCTTTTTGAAATCTGCAATAAATGAAGCCTAGACGTTAGCGACTGTTGTAATGAATATGAGGCAGAGCCAAGAATATTTGTTTGGTGTTCTCAGAATAGAATGGACAACACTGGGGGCCTGCCTCGTGTTGTCTATAGGATGAGGGAGCCAGGCAAGAGGACTCGGACCCTGTTTACTGGGACACCAAGGACTGGGGAGTATGACTTATGCTGGCAGCCAAGACAGAGAAGGGATTGGAAAGTCTGAAGAGCTCTCTGGCTGCCTCAGGCTCCCGTTCTTTGTGAAACCTGGAGGGTTGCTGGGTGGAGACCCAGGTGGACCAGTGGCACAGTAGAGAAGCAGCATGGAACCGGAGCAATCGAACAAAACTACACCTCTGCCCGTGCTGCCAGATCCCTCCCCAGGCCCTCGCTTCCTTGCAAGCACAAGCTGACAGGCTGGGTCCACCAGCACCGGGAGGCAACCTCCAGCAGGAGGGGCTTGCACCAGTGCCCAGACAGTGACGGGCTGCAGTGTGCAATGAAGTATGCATGTGGACGGAGCCACCAGGCTCTGCCACCAGATCTCTCGTGTGGCCTTGTCGCTGCTGCTCTATGCTGCTTGCAATGAACTATCATGATGGAAGTTCCTTCTATCCCTCCACAGGACGACTTGACTTGTCAACAGGAGACCCACACAGCCAAGAATCCTTTTATAAAAATGTGACCAGTACTAAATAAAATATGGGAAATTACCCAGGCAGGAGGCATGCTCATGTAATCCCAGCAATTTGGGAGGCTGAGGCAGAAGAATCACAAATTCAAGGCCTATCTCAGCAACTTAGTCCCTGTCTCAAAATAAAAAATAAACAAATAAAGGCCTGGGGATGTAGTTCAGTGGAAGAGTGCTCCTGGTTTCCATCCCCAGAACCACAAAATAAAATGCTGGGAATTATTTTACTCCATACCGACATTACCAGTAGTTTTTAGGAAAACTACACACAAGGGCATGACACTGTGCTGTCCCTCAGTATCTGTCAGGGCCTAGCTGCAGAACCCACGACACCAAAGCCCATGGCGGCCCAAGTGGCTTATATAGAATGGTGTGGTGCCTGCATGTGCCCACATACATCCTCCCAGGTGCTCACAGCACCACACAAACACTGCTAAGACCGCAAACACACGTCCATCCACGCTCAGTAGACACACGATCTTCTGAATGCTCTCAATCTGCAGTTGCCTGACTCCACGGATGTGGAACACACAGAGCCAGCCACTTCCATAGTGAGGTGCCACCAGCCAGGCAACAAGTGCACTTTTACCAGGCTACGCCTCTCAATACTGGAAATACGCACAGGTTCCATTCTCCAAGATGGTCCACAGAACTCTGTTAATGAAAAGTTTTAATCTTTTGCTTCTTCTTCCCACTTAACAAAAGCCCCAGGGAATTTCAGTGAGGTGACATCGGCATGAAACCACACCAGGCCTCCTATCTGCAGACAATGCAGGCATCAAGACTTCCTGGAGTTCAAGCTCAGTTCAGCTCACTGACATTCAGTCTCAAAATCAAGATCTGGAGGACACTGCTGGCCTCCAGATCTGCAGCCAGGCTGCTCCCAAGGAGAAGCTTTCTGTGGCAGACAGCAGCACCAAGAAAGAGGGCCTAGGCTGACCGCCTCCTCCACAGCCTCAGGGGCCAGGGAGCCTGGTGGAGGCCCTGGTGGAGCCCCCGGTGGAGCCCCTGGGAGGACTTCCTAAGTCACTCATGCCTGTCCTTTCCTCTCTCCTGAGTTGTGGAGCACCGACTGATGGTTGGGGCTCCAGCAATGGGGGCACCCGGGTAGCCCTGAGAAAGACAGCCAGATGTGGAGTGAGGTAAGTGGGGCAGGAAGGTGCACTGGAGCCCTGGTGTTTACTGCGTTAATCTCATCTCCATACACTGTGGCCTGACATCCCCCAGCTCTGGCGAATGACCCAGGAAGGTTCTGTGCCACACGGATGCCTTCTCCGAGAGGCACCAAGCTGCAGGCCAGCTGCAGATGCTGCAGGGAGAACACATGGGCCGCGCACCCACCAGGAGCAGAGCTATGCTGCTTTGCAGTGGGCTGGAGCTTCCTGTGGAGTCCTAGGTTTTGTCTTCAGTTTGAGGTTTCTGTCGTGTAGAAAAGGAACCCTGCAAGCAATGGACACATAAGGCAGCAAGATTCTGATGGCTCATCCTGGAGAAGTGAATCCTGAGCTCCAGCAACAGCCCTGCCCACACAGACCAGGTGAGCTTGGAGACTCCTCTGCAGGAAGCCTGCAGACACCTCACAGTGGAGCGAGCCCAGCGCTTCACAGTCTGGTTATTTTAAGGATGGAAATGATGAGACCAGAGGTTTTGGGTGAATTTTAGTTTTTATCATGAAACTATTAGAGAACAATACAAAAACATTATTTTCCAGTATAATTTTGTACTAAAAATTGAAAAACAAACCAACAAAAAAGATAGCTCTCATTTACAATCACTTCCTTAAGGGTCCAAACCCATTCAAGAGGTAATAACTGACTTTTCACAATGTTAATAAGTTTCACAAATTTCTGTTTCTAGTACCCAAAAGCAAGATTGATAGCCTCTGATGTCTCGGTATCAAGTGCACGCTCACCATACGTACTGAGGAAGCCCAAATCACTGTGCTATTTTAAGAGCAAAGGAAGGACCACAGAGAACTAAACTAAATCACTTAACAGATAATACAGCTATTGACGAAAACAGACGACCATCCCAGGATGACCTTCACCTGCAGAAGCTGAGCTGCTTGAATTAAGTGGTTCCCAACTGTCCAGGTCTGAATCAAAGCCAAGGATGACTGGTTGGTTCAGCCACAGATGTGGAGTGATGGGAGTGGTGGGGCAGCATCCTTCGCCCACTACCCGCACAGGGAAGAACACATTCTGCCCTGGGCTAAGCTGGCTTGTGCCCAACTCCCAGCCCCTGTGGCTCTGACCTCCACTCAGACCAAGCACAATGTGCACCTTGTTCAAAGGTGACTTCTCTGTATTCGACCCAATAAAGACTGGCTGGCAACTGCGCCGTGGTTAAGTCAGCATGCAGAGAAACAGGGGACAGACCAGAGCCCACAGCCCCAGGAAGGACAACTGAGATTAAATGGCTATGGAGAGAACATGGCGGAAGGACACCCAGATGGTGAGTGGAGCATCCTGCATGGGGACACATGTGGCTCTGCTCACTGGGGCAGCTCCTGAAATTCTGCATCCCAAGGGGTTCTCTAAGCAAACTACTGGTCAAAGGTCAGGAGTCACTCAACATTTCCTTAAGGGAAAAGAAAGGTCAGAAAGAAAGGCGCACCATCCTCCAGTGTGGCCACAGACACGTCAGCCCTAAACCCACAGCCAGGAGCAGGTGCCCCCGAAGGCCGCGCTGTAGCTCCCAGCTCACCCCTGGGTCCACGGTCCTGCTGCTACCTATTCACCTGCCTTGGCTTACACTGAACAGCCCGTGACTCCTGTGAATTCCAGGTCCTAGGGGGAAAGGTGATTTTATGAATTGTACCTGACCTCAGTTCCCAGTCCTCCTTTTATGATGTAAAATGCAACTGAAAATGCTGGAAACCCTTGTCAACTATTACTTTATTCCCTCTCTCCCTCTTCTCACTCTTCCTTCAAAAGCCTTCTCAGAAATCTGGGCTCCTTCACTCCAACTCCACAAGGTTGCTGCCTGCATTTTGCCAGAAAACAATGGATCAGTAAAACTACGAGGCCTTAACTACAGCAGTTTTATAGATGTTATGACATGCTTTGATGCAATCAGAGTAAAACGACACCTCCAAACCTGCTCTGTTACACGGACAAGGTCTGGAAAGCGCAGGTTGCTTAGCAAATGATAAGTCCCAACACCCACAAGGGAATGACTGAATTGCTTCTACTAATCAGAGGGGTGATGATCCTCTTCAAAGCATCCCTTCACTGATGCAATTAATGGGCTAATTAGAAAGCATTTTTACTTATCTCTAACTATGTTATAAGGCAACTAGTATCTGCACAAATTAGTAAATCTTGAAGCGGGCTCTGAACGTGATTTTTTTTTTTTTTTTTAAATCTAGGCTCAGAATAAGTGAAAGAAAATAGACTGACACGTTAAATGAGAACCATCAGTGTTTCTAGGGCACCCACCACTGCTGTCAGAGCCTGCCCCGGCTTCCCTGCACACAGAGCTCTGAATGAAGCTGTGGGTGTTTTCAAATATGAATGGAGAGCAGTCAAGGCCCCAGGAGAGTTCGCGGAGGAGGAGGGCTGACGGCTGGGCACCAGAGAGGCACAGCCCTGGAGAGCAGCAGGAGCAGCAGCTGGACTGAGAGGTTCGTCGTCCATGCAGTACACTCCCTGGGGCAGCTGAGTCTGCTGAAGTGATAGGTTAGATAGGTCAAGGCCAACAACACACCAGGACAGAAGGGCTCCACTGCTCTGAAGTCAATGTGGGGCTCTGGTCCACACAAGCTCAGCTTCCAGGGAAAAGGAGCCTTCTCTCATCTTCCCTTTCAGATTTCCTTCTGGGGTCAGTCACATGGACACTGCAGCAGGTGGACATCCAAGAGCCTTTCAGAGCCTAGTCTGGTGAACAGAGATACCTTTGTGCAGCATGGGAAACACCAACACTCATCTCCCCTAGCAGAGCAAAACCAACCACACTGCAAATTTCAAGCAAAGGCCTGGGGCCACTCAGTGGAGCACAAACCACAACAAGCCTTTCCTCCCCTCAGAAGAGAGAGCTAGATCTTAGGTACAAGAAGCAGCTTAGAGGAGTAAAGCCATGGAGGAAGTATTTAACATGGGAGTCCACACGCTGGCTAAGCCCCGTACCAATGAAGAGATCTACAAAGAGAACTCTGTTGACACCAAGACGAAGCCAACACCAGCAATCCACCAACCCAGGGTACCCATGTCCCACTACTAAAAATCATTTCTAGTCACTCTATCACAAGCCTAAGAAGCACTGAGTCTCAGGCACAGAGGTGGCAAACCCAGGGATGGGTACCCCACCTTGCTTAGCACAGACTGGACCAACTGAGAGCAAAGCCCCCCACAAGCTTGAGGGGGTCATCTCCTAACACACTGTCTGTGAGAACTCACAGCTGGGGACCTGCAGACTCTGCAAACGCTGGCAGCCAGGGGAGCAGCTGGGGATCAAAGAGGCCCAGAGGGGCTGTCACAGAGCCTCACCTTCTGGCTTCCCTGGCTGGCCGGCCAGTCTTACAGCACAGTCACATTACAACCACTGACCACTGCAGACCACTCTGGGCTGTTCTGAAGGAACCCCCCACCACTGTGAAACTGCAGAAGTATCTGGAAGCCACAGTCCCCAAGCCCAGCTTGGTAGCTCAGGCAGCGAGATCAGTTTTGAAATGGAAACAGCTTTCCTCCCTGTTATCCTTCCAGACATCCTTACTCTGGATGAAAGATAAGTGAGGGTTACTGTTTGGAACAAAAATGTGTAATAAAAGGCAGGAATCCCCAAACTCAGTATTCTGGGTATACCACAGCTACCTCACCAGTATTCCTCAGATCTCCCAAACAGTTCCTGAAGCAGATAATAGTGTCTCCATTTTACAGATGAGAAAGTTAAATCAGGACTCACTAGACAGGTGGTGGACTGGCCTGAGACTACAGAGCCAGGACTTGAGGGCAGAGTTGAGCAGCTCTTCAATTTGAACCCTTATCCAACCCGGCCCACACCCAGGAAGTGACCAGACACAGAAACAAGAGGTCACTGTGGTACTCTAACCAAGAGGGAAAAGTATAAATATAATCCTCCAATTACTCAGTAAACAATGTAGCATTATACAATATTTTTTAATTGTGTGAAAGAGCTTGTCCATGACAGGAGAAATACTGGTCAAAACTCTCCTCCAGAATTAGATTCTAACAAATACAAAATGAAACACTCGTTACATAATTAAAGCAACATTGAAAATAATGAAAACAAATATGCTCAAATGTGAATTATAGCAAAATCATGAATAGCTACTTTGTATTTTCCAAATTTTTCTCAGTGTGTTTATTATTGCTTTTATAGCAACCAGAACAAGTACCAGCACTTCAGCTTTATTAATCCACACTCACCTATCACAAAGATCAAAGAATAGATGCCACCCCAAGTCACCAGTTTTAGAAACCACCTGAGACAGCAGCACCCATCCCACCCCATCTGCAAATCCAGACTCCTGAAAGCTACCCCACAATCCCAGGAAAACTGTGCCAATGTGGAAGCTGAGCACCAGGACAACTGTGTGCTAAGGGAGCACCTGCCCCGGGCAGTACAGCCAACAAGCTCCAGAGGTCCCAGGGTTCTCACCAGAGGCACTGCATCTGGACCAGACAGGAAGGACTCCAGGACGCATTCAGACCCATGGAAAGAAATGCTCCCGTTCACTAGCAGTGATACCACACTACTATTCTTCCTAGCTGCCATCTGCCTCTCTGCCCAGGCATTCACTGTATGACACACGTCACTCTGTGTGACCCCAATAACCACCACGGCCATCCATTCTGCACGCTAACTGGCCTCAGCCACACAGCCGGCATGCGACCCTGGACAGGGGCAGCAGCAGCACCTGCCTTCTTCCCCAGCACTCAACCTTCTGGGGCCCCGCCAAATGACAGAAAGAAAAAGGGCAACCGGGCAGGTTCAACAGTTAATAGAACTTACAGACAGAAGGAAAAAAATCAAGAGAGAAAATGAGAGAAGAGAACCTAATGGGCGCACACACTTACCTCAGTTCTAAAGTTGAGAAAGCAGAAGCGGCTCTCTCACTGCAAACCTACCACGTTGCAGGCTCTGCCCTGAGAGCCGGCAGAGCAGGAGCAAGACAGAGCCACGCCAGGCCCTGCTCTCGACAAGGAGAGGGAAAGACAAGTGAATAATCAAAATATACCCAAAAGACACATGTATAAATTTAGCCTGGTGGCACACAGCCACGAGCAAGACTACTTCAGGATGAGTGGCCAGGGACAGCCTCCCAGGAGCTGGTGTTAAGGCTGGGTAGGAAGGAGAAGCAGCCAGACAAGTACAGTGGGACAAGGACCCCAAGTGAGACCAGAAAGAGAGGGAGCAGCCCAGCCTACAGCAGGCAAATGCCTGAGCTAATGTTAGAGTTCAGAGTGAGCCCCTGCCCCCAGTGCACTGACTATAGGGCAAACAGGAGGCCACAAGGCAGTCGAGAAAACCCAGTTCCACAAAAGACAAGACTTGACCAAGAGAAATGAGCCATCAGAAAGTCGAAATTATTCAGGGCACACAGTCCAGACCCCAATGAGGGAAGCCCACCGCCCACTCCAACCTCCGCTCTCCACCACACAGCGCCAGCAGGCCAAAGACAGCCCAAAACATGGCCGGACTTTCAGGCCTGCAGCCTGGGCAAAAAGAGGAAGTTCCAAGTATGGTAGAGGGGCTTCCTAAGAACGTACTGTACCCACGGGCAGGGCACGGCACGGCACCACACAGCACCGCATGGTAAATACTGGCGACCACACCACAGAAATGTGCCATAGTAGGAGGGAGGGAGCAGGAGAGGGGTCAGAGCCCTACACACAGTAGAACTAGTGACCATGCAGGAAAAAAAAAGACTTGAGAGTCAGAAAGAAACCAGTACAGTGCCTGGTGCTGCAGAAAGACTTGGGGGGGGGGGTCAACAAGCTAGAAAGGAGACAGGCAGAGGAAGAGGCCACAAGAAGCTACTGCACCCAGTAACAGAAGACAGGGCAAGCAGTCAAGCAAGTGATGGCAGCCATCCAGGTGTTCCCACCCACAAATGGTGACCACAGCAACAAGGCAGCAGGACTCCAGGAGGTCTGCCTCCTACAACAAAGGCTCACCAGCAGGGTCTGAGCAGACTACACTCTCCAGAGGACCACATGCAGATGGAGGTGTGGTCCAGACAGTAGCCATCAGTCACCGGCCACAACTGTAAGCCAGAAATGAGGGCAGCACACATGGCTCAGGGCCACGGAGGCCATTCAACTGGTGGCGAGGTACAGCGGACTTCAGGGAATGCAGCCCCACCGGCTCTTCCTTCAAACCCTGGCCATTCAGCACACACAACAAAGCGGCACTGGCAGTGGCTCCTATGTGCAGATGGAGCAAAGAAGCACAGGGCTGGCTCAGGACAAGGACAAGATGCCAGGATCACGGCAGAGCAACTCACCACGTCACAGCTGGGAACACTGTGATGCTTCACAGGGAAAACGAGGCCCTACAAAGCTGAGTGGAACAGGCGAGCAGGCACAAAGGGGCAGCACCAGCCTTGAGAACTAGTGAGAAGGCGGAGACCTCCAGAAGCCCTGGGAGTCCTACAGGCCAGCACCAGTCTGCACACAGGACCAAGGCGCACCAAGGAGGGAGGCCTGGACTGCCTGGTCAGCATGCGCCCTGCTGCTTTTCAGCCACCAACCTTGCAAGACCCTCAGACACTCTGTGCCTGGATCCCCTCATGTGGAACAGGGGCATCCTGGTACACCACAAGGACTACTATGGGGATTTAATAAACCCACAGTAAAGTTCTGAGAAAAGGACTTGGAACTCAGGGCAATAAATATTAGTGAGTATAACTAGAGAACAAAATACAAATGCTTAAAAATAATGGCAATGTGTACATTATTATGTATAAATTAAATGTGCCATTATTACATAAATAATGTAATACAAATTGGGAGGTTTATATATTCATAAAGATCTGATTTCTACAAACTGCAAAGTGGCAGGCAAATCAATGTTTCATGAAAATGACTTTTTTGCACTTAGCCACCTAATATCTCTACCATGTTTCATGTTCTTAGTCTCAGCAATACCTCTTAGAAACTAGTATTTCTATCTGAGGTTGTACATCTCTCACTTTTAAGCAAAATTAATAATTTACCAAATTTTAAATAAAGACAACATGATTTTAATGAAAGTTTTTCTGTGCCTATTTTTTCATGTGTCTATGGATTGAGAGGCACATAAGTTGAGAAAGAGGGATCTAAAACCGGAGTCACCTAATTGTACGTTGGTTATTTCTGAGTGGTGAGATTTAAAAAAAAAAAAAAATCAGTTTTATAAAAGCAATGTTATTGTTTATAAATTAACATAAAGCACTCTTAGAAATAATCTCTAAAGTGATTAGCAACATAAGCGACAGTGTCACACAGCAGTGTTGTCACCAGCCTTGTAAAGTAGCCACTCTCACCAACAGGAGACAGTGCCAGGTCCTCCCGTCTGGTCTGTACAAATCTACTCTCAGACTCCTTTTGGGGGAAATGAGGGCACTAGCTGTCTGCCTCCAGGGCACCTGACCACTTCAGGGACTAGGCTAGGTAGAGCTTCATGAGAATCTGCAATTCCTCCTTAGAAGTCAGCATCACTTTTCTGGACCCAGAAACTGGAATTCAGTGTAACTGTCTTCTTCCTATAGTCTTACCTCTTTGGACAATTCCCTTTCTGCTATGCATTTACAGTGACTTAAGATGATGGGCAATGACTCAGAGTGACTGGGCTCCAACACTGCCTCTGCACCTACCAGCTGTGACCCCAGTGAGCCCTCTGCTTAGCTTCTAAGCCTCAATTTCTGTTTTGGAAGTGTGCACCAGACTCTCTCCAGGGAGAATCCAGGGAGGCCTCAGGAGAGGCCACATAAAGGAGCAAGAACAGAGCCTGGCCCACGGTGTGGGAACAGACTCAGGAAGGCCAGCAATGGTCACTACTGTAGCTAGTTTTGAACGTCACAGCCAGATGGGAACAGGGGAAAAGCAGCAGCACCCACCTAGTAAAGGAGGTCTGTGAACAGTAAGTTACCTTCCTCAACCACAGACCTTTCTTTTTTCTTTTTTAATTTTTTAGTTGTAGATGGACACAATATTTTTATTTTATTTAATTTATTTTAAGTGGTGCTGAGGATTGAACCCAGTGCCTCACACATGCTAGGCAAGCGCTCTACCACTAAGCCATAACCCCAGCCCCATCACAGACCTTTCAATTTCTATGGTTTTACTCTAAAATTGCTCCTGAAAGACCCCTTTTATCCTTAACAATTCCCCAAGCCTGAGTTCATTCCAAGGCTTCACCTCACTTGACAGTTATCTCAAATTTCCATTCTTTAGTGTCTCAGCATTTCTTTCTGTCCATCCTGACTGTACTTCAGTGTATACATCAGTATCCTGCAAGTCAGGCTTTGATGGAACATGAACTCTAGGCAGATCACCTTTTGCCTTCTTTTATGGAGTAACTCATAGCTATACTTTAGAATTTCCTTGAATTTCACAGACCATGCAAAGTATCTTCTTTTATATTCTAGGTTATCATCTCCTACCTGTTCTCCTCTTTTTGAAAATCCATGTTGCTTAACATTAAAGATGTCCATTACCAAAATAGACATCTTTACAGTACTGTCCTACAGTTCCCATCTCTGCCAATTCACCAAGTTCAGCTCCCTTTCTGGGAGGCAGTGGAGAGGAACCCGGCTATCCCTACTAAGGGCCTGCATGTGGTCCCCAGTTCTATTTCTAGGTGCCCTTGGCCAAAATGCTTCCACCTCCTGAGGATTAACCTCTCTCTAGCAGGAGCTGCTGTAGAGGTCTGTGGGATGCAGGTCACGCCCCCTGCCTGGGGGTCTGATGTGCACTCCACTGCTATTCCCACCTCAGATCTTCCAGAGTCCTTGCACAGAACAACAGTCTGCAAGTCAATAGCTCATCAGGTGATCCACCTGTGCAGAACGCAACTGCTCAGAACACTTGGGCTCCCACCCTCCCTACTGCCTCCTTCAAGCCAACTGTGCAAAGCTGAAGAAAGTTCGGGTCCAGTGCGCTGCAGCAGAGGACTCTCCTCACACTCCCCTCTCCAGATCCAGCACCTTCCTAACTGGGTGACCTTCAACGAATCCTCACCAGAGGAACTACGCCATGGCCTGTGACTCTGATCTCTCCCTCTAGGAAACAGGAAAAGCCCTTTTACCCAAGATACCTTATCAGGTATGCCAGTGACTAGATAAATGTCATCCCCAGTCCTGGTCATACTTCTTTCACCTGACACTCTTCAGAGTTCTTAGACATAAGTCCTGGGCTGACATTACCAATTCTGCACTCTTTGCCAGATCATACTAGGCGTTCTAGGCTAGGCTTTCTATCTGCAGAATGGGAGTGACACTGCTCATCTCACCGCTATGATCTGCAAATTCATGAAGGAAAATCCAGCAGAGCAACAGCCCCAAAGAGCCCCATGTATTGATGCACTGGGTGCTGGTGACTGAAGAAGCTGTCCAGATGGAGAAAAGATCACCTGGACTACTGTCAGTAACTGCACAAGCCAACAATCTGCGCCTTAAAAGTTTTTCCAAGTATACAGGGGTGGTGACGCACACCTGTAATCCCAGCAGCTTGGAAGGCTGAGGCAGGAGGATCAAAGCCAGCCTCAGCAACTTAGGCCCTAAGCAACTCAGTGAGATCCTGATTCTAAATAAAAATATAAAAAAGGGCTGGGGATATGGCTCAGTGGTTATATACCCCTGGGGGTTCAATCCTCCGTACCAAAAAAAAAAAAAAATTCTTCCAAATTACACTTCACCTTTGAACCTATTTTATGCTTCATGTGTTATTAAAATAGCCTTTTGAAAGGATTTTCATTGGAAACTCAAACACAATTACTAGAGCTTTCCAAGTGGAGACTTGCTGAGCAACACATTTTTTTTTACCGCCATTTGAGTTGTGATTTATTTCAACAACTGTCACCAAATCAAGCACTATGTTTCAAATACAGTCTTAAAAGTCACACCAATTCAGCACTGTCCAAATGTATGGTCATATGTATTTTTCCTGAAATTAAATAAAATTTAAATTCAGTTCTTTGGTCACATCAGTCATACTTTAAGTGCTGGCTAGCCACGTAGGGCCTGTGGCTGCTGTGTTGGACAGTCCAAGCACCACCGTGCCCTCTTCACAAAGCACTGCTGTACCGTGTTTTTCCAGCTGAATGCTCCCATCCCACACTCTGTCTTCCTTCGCCACCTATGGAACACCATGCTGGAGGGCCCAGAGAAACAGCAGCACTTCTCTCCACTCGCCCGTCCCCTGTTAGCAGAGAAAGCAAGCACAGGTGACCTGAAACAAGCTGTACCCTGAACCAGCTGCACAACAGCATGTGCACACCTGAGCAAGTCCCGAGGACCCCGGGAGCGACCGTTCTTATTTACATACTGCAGAGCAAGCACTACTGCACTGCTAAAGTTTATAAAAATCAAAGATATCTCTCAGTGCAAGGAAGGATTTCCAGAATTTCCACAGCATCACCTTAGTCTGGCGGTGCCTACACCTCCTCCCCTCTCCAACACTGGAACTTTAGTCTCTAGTTTCTCCAAGAGAAAACTTTTGGCCTAAAAGAGAAAGCTGTCTGCATTTTCCAAGACCAAGTGAAAGGCTTTTCCTGCTGGCAACAAGAACCACCTAATTTGGGGTTTCAACTTCCTTTGAGAAGAGGAGAAAGAAGGAAAGGAATGGCATTAACCCTTCCCCTGGCAGTTCACAAAGCGCTTCTAGGTCTTCCTTTGAGACGCTCTGTGAAGTGGACATCTTAGACTCTGCTTCTTGGGTGGGGAAAAGGAGGCTCAGAAGTTAGAACTGAGGTGAACCCAATAAACTCAGACTACAGAAGGTGTGTCCTGGGCCAACCACGGGCTCTGGAGGCCATGCCATGCTTCCCAACACCAGGGAATGGGTTTGAGGCAAAATCCATTTTACTTTCCATTTGAAATAACTTTCCATTTTCCTTAAACTCCTGCACCCTGGCCATTCCTTCAAATCAACAGGATTCCAGAAAGACAATGATAATCTGGGATCTTTTAAGCATGCAGAGATAGATACTACCTACACTCAACACGCTATCACTTAGACAATCACCAATCTTAAACCACAGGAGAGAATGCCTGGTTGTGCAGAGCCACTGTCTTGGGAAAGGAAAAAACCACAAACCCACAATAAAAAAAAAAAAAAAAAAAAATGTGTTGTGATAATCAAGGACGTTCCTAGCCAAGGGAACCCTAAGAGTGCTTCCTTCTAGTCCACCCTGTCAGCTGTGAGATAGTCTGCACAGAGACCTACTTTCCTGAATACTTTCTGTTTTGCATTCTATACTGCAAGACATAACACCAATATAATCTCTCTTCAGGAAGGCAAGCACAAATAAATTGCTATAGGCAATTAATTATTATGCATTTAATTCCTTCAGAATTGACAATCAAACTTTTAAAATGTGTAAGACGACAAAAGTTTTCCCCAGCATCTGGTTTATGAATACCATGTAGATTTGCCATCCCTCACCAACTTTCCTGAGTTGGCAGGTCCTGTCTTTCATTTGACATGTGTCCAGTGCCTGGTGTGGGTCTGGGTGTGTGTGTGTGTGTGTACGCGTGCACTGAGAATGCAGGCCGAAGGGACCCAGGAGAGCCGTGGTCTGTTTTCTCAGAAGGATACTGAACTCTGTAAGTGGAACACACAAATATGGGGAAGGGCTGAGGAAAGGACAGGAAAAGAACTGTGAGGGGTCTTCTTGCTCCTCCTGAAGGAAGCACAGTGCTGAGGTCCCGAGCAAGTCACCATTCCCTGGATCCTGGGCTGCAGGCCAAGTGTTACCCACCTCTTCTGAAAAGCAAAGATGGACTGTTGTACATCTACAATGAGGTGAAACACCAACCCCCCTGCACAGGAATGACAACTTTCCTAAACTGGCCGACGCAGGACACCTCATGAACAGGATTTTTCAATCACAATGTTTTCAAGTGTCACATGGGTCTCCTGTAAATGCTTCTTAAATGACTTATTTTAAAAAATAGTGTATCTACAAGAGGCACAGAAACATTCTCATTGCTCTCATGGTCACTCTAGTTGCCCAATTCCAGAGGTGACAATCAAGCTAGAGGACAGGCCCAGCAATATACAAGTTACCGCAACAGACTGGAGTCCAGTCAAGAGACAGAAATGCTGGACAAGACAAGCAGAGCCTCCTCAGTGTCCAGAGGACAGAGTCTCCAGGCAAGGACATCTGCACCTGTAGCAGGCAGCACCCTAATGCCCAGAACCTGGGGCTCTAATGAGACTGTCATGCCAGGATCGTACTGTACTGGTATGTGGCTGCAGCAGGCGGGTATCTGGCGGGTCCCGTCTAGTCATGTGAGTCCTGAGAAGCAGAAGGCTTTCTCCCATTGGCAGGGGACAGCCTAAGAGATTCAACGCACCTTGCTGGTTTGAAGATGGAGAAGGCCATGAGCCAAAGAATACAGGTGCCCTGAAGCTGGAGGAGGGTCCAATTAGCAGTCAGCAAAGAATCAGGGACCTAGAACTACCACTGCAAGAAAGTGAACTCTGCCATACTAAGAACATGCTACTAAGTGGACCTTGAGAACCAGATGAAAAAGCAACCAGCCCATGCTCCGACTTTAGCCTTACAAGTCTGAGCAGAGAACTGAGTCCACCACCCCAATTTAACTAAGACAAAGTAGTGCTGCTCTAAGCTGGAGTTTGTGGTGAACTGTTACACAGCAACAGAAAACTAGTACAGCACAGAGCTCTCAAGAACAAGATGCTGAATTACTGTGCATTTCAACACCAGGGGAGGAGACAGGGTGTCTGGGGCACACATCACTGCCTACCTAGATCACTGGCGCCCAGTCTCAGAGCCTGGCCCTCACAGAAGCCCTCTGCAAGGCATGGCTTCCCATCCAACTCTGCTTCAGAGGAGAGCAGCCACAGCACCACAGTCCTGGGCAAGTCTCAGCAACATTGTGGCTTCAGTCTCCTGTGAGCCTGGGGACCAATTCTGTCCCTGGTACCGCCACCTGTGGCCTGACTGGCTGTCCCATCAAAATTAAGTTTCTGAAATTGAGCTTTTTTTTTTTTTTGGTGGTGCTGGAGATTAGAACCCAGGACCTAGTGCATATAAGGCAAGCACTCTACCAACTGAGCTATGTTCCCAGCCTAAACTTGAGCATTTTAAACTACAATATCCCCACTTTTTTTTTCTGCACAACTAGAAGATCTGATCCCAAACCATAAGACCTAACCAATGAACACAATGTTTTTATTTTCCACCAAGGTGGACAATTATCGCTCCTCCTGCTAGCCACTTGCATGAATCCAGCTAGGATGAGAACCAGGAAGGTATATTAAACAGTAACCAAATTCTGGGAGCTTACGTTAAAACACGAATCTTAACATTATAAAAAACTTTTTTTTCTAAAATATTAACCTAAAAACTATTTTTTTTAAATAATAAGTCACAACCATGTGTTATTCCTATTAAAAGAAATAGCATTGGTTTTTCATTGAACGCTCCCAGCAGTAAGATGAACAGGATCTGCTCTCACTTGCACAGCATGAGTATGAAGCCATTTTTTTCAAAAACTTTGAGGAGTCTCATTTTTCCAGAGGACCACCCTACGGACAACTCTAACCTTCCTTTTCCCAAGAGAGGGTCTGTAGCACCCCGGTGGGCAGCACCTTCTCCAGCGTCAGCTGTCCTATGTGGGTCCTGGCTCATCAGTGACTGGGCATGGGGTTTAAGCAGTTCTCCAGCAGGAATTTCCTCAGCTCTATGCCAGGCAGCAGCCTGCATTTTGTGGAGAATGGCCACTGCACAATGGGAAGGAATAAACGATGCTATTATGAAATGGGCAGGATCTGGGGGAAGCTGACTTTGTAAGTGATCCATGTGGCAGAAAACATTTGTGGAGTGGGGTCATTCTCGCTTCCACTCCAACAATCTACCTTTAAGGCCTCCGAGAATGGAACCCAGAAAGCAAGATCCACTTGTGCCATTGAGAGCCTTGGAGGCAGATCTCACAATAAGCTCACCCGACAGCGTGTCCCATGATGTTCACAGGAAGACAGAGAAGAGGAAAAAGGTAATTGGAGTGCTGACAGCAGGCCTTCCCAGGCCTTCACCTCGCCTCCCACTCAGGCCTCCCAGGGATGTTCTGCGAGAGGTTCCACGGCTCTACTGGACATCCTGTAAAGTCAGGTTACAGTTATGGAGGCAAAAGAGGGATTCCAGTTGCCTCACCATGTACTGACTCCCTCAGGAGAACAGAGCCAAGGGGGCATGCAAGGAGCTGGAAGGAGCCAGCCAGGGCCTGGAGGCACATCTAATACATGTCAACACTGGTCAGCTTCTCACAGACTTCAGACAAGGAACAGAACTTGTGTTAGGAGTACAGGAGATGTTAAAAGACCAACTACTGTCAAGGGACCTGCACAGGACGCTATGTACAACCACTGCCCATCTGAGTAAGCACAGCCTTCAGATGCCAAACTGAAGTGCAGCCGGTCAGGGTGCTGATCCATAGGTGTCTGCTGGGTCATCCACCTGCAACCTTCATGGGGCTTTGCAACCTTCTAGTGAGGAAGAAGCCAGGTATCTGAAGGCCACTCTCTCACCTCACTTATGGAGAACATTTCTTTACCACTAACCTGAGGCTTCTAAAGTTATTGGGACTGACCAGTGCAAAGAAGTAACAGCTAAAAGCACTGCACAAAAGTGGCAGCAGTCAGAGACTGGAGTCCACACTCCTTTCATGTCTCCAGACCAGAAAATCAAAAAGCTGGCATGTCTTGCACTATGCACCTAATTCCCAAAACAAAGGCTCTTGAGTGTTCAAAGAGAAATGGGATAACAACCAGAGGCAATGGCCAACTCCTAAACCAGGACCACCCTTTCTCCACTGGAGACGTAACTGCACTAATCCCTGTCTTCTCACCGGCTCCTTCACCCTAGTAGAGACTGAAAGCAATCTGGCAGTCTCACAAGCCCTGTCAACAAGCAAAGTTTCCAAGGCATAAAACTCCTCCCAAGCAAAGGATGAATGGAGCAGGTTGCTATGTGGGCCACCAGACCAAGACCCACATGGGCCAAGTAGTGCTACTCAGACTCCTACCACAGGCCATAGCTTCTCCTTTCTTGAACTGTAGACACTGTCTTTCCAGAAATGCAGACCCTGGAACCAAAGAAACTCTACACAGCTCCTCATCAACAAGGTCCTTCTCTGTTTGACAGCTAGACACACCCTGACATCACTTTTTTTCCTTTCTAAGCAACAAGACCTGGTACTGGTCTTGCCCAGGGCCAAGTACCAGACATGGCTTTATCTTGACACCACAGGTTGTTTCACTTAAGACCAACAGGCCATACGGAAACAATTGCTAGTGCTACCTCCTTTCCTCTGACCACAGGCTGGGCCCCACCACTGCTTTGATTTACTACTTCCTCTCCTGTCCCTTCTGAAAGGCGCCTGGAGCAGGCAATCTAGTGGAGAGTACCCCACCCTCCTCGGCACCTGGCATGCAGTGCTGGCAGGCTTCTCCTCTAGGCAGACATGGTAGAAAGTGTATTCACCTCCAAAATTCCTACTGTGGACGTGGCACATACCATCAGAGACAGGAAAAGAAGAATCCCCAGGCAAAGGAGAAAGGAGGATTCATAGCTTCATAGCACATGATGGTAGCATCAACCTACGTGGGAATCAAACCAGCCCTCCTGCTGGCTTTAGAGCCCACTCTTAAACCCTACACCATGTTGCCTCTGAACTGACCTGGCAAGCTGGGTAGCAGGGCAAGTAGATCGCTGAGCTTCAGGCCTTGGTATTTAGCCTGGGAGTGAGGGTAGAAAGAGGTTTCAGTAGAGGACTGGGAGGTTAGGGAACCTGATCACACCAGCTGACAGAGTATCTCAACCCACTGGCAGTGTGGGGAAAGAGCCCAAGCCTGGTGCATGGAAGACATCAGCCATGGGTTGCTTGGGAAGTCTCCACCACAGTGGCTAGAAGGCAAAGAGGATGAGGTATGGAGAGAGAGTGAAGCCAAAGAGACAGCATCTGATCAATGACTGGACGTGGGGGGCAACAGGGTTGAGAGAAGCCAGATCTGCAAAAGCCGGACAGCCAGTGCTGATGTGCACTAGGCAGGGGGCACTCAGAAGAGGGCCCAGTTTGGGGTTCAAGATCATAAGGCTGGGTGTCACAAACACCAGATCTTAGCATGGCACCTGGCCAACATGGCTCATCATCCAATGAAAGCAACAATACCACACACACACACCTAGAAGCCTACAGGTTACCAGTAAGAAAACTCCAAGAGCATGGGCGATACACACAATGACATGATGCCACCAATGCTTGTAAAGGACATATGTGCAACACCGTAAGGGACCAAAACATGCTCTTCAACCAAAGACAATGTCTTCCAACACTTTCTACTTCAAAGACACATGGCATTCACCCTGTTGTGTAATAGGCTGGAAACCCAAAGGCCCCCAACATGAGACCCTAGGTTTACTGCCCTCAGCAAGAAGAGCCTGCCATGACCACTATACTCAGAGTTCTAAGACACGGAAGTGAAGGAGCATAGGCAGAGAAGACTGGGCTCCCACTTTGGTCTAAAGTGCATGCTCAAGCTTCAGGAATTTTAAGAAAGTAACATTTCTAGCCCAAACCAGGTGAAACAATTTGCAGAATGTGAAGCTATTACTATGTAGCATACACCACCCTTTAAAGTAGTATCTACTCGTGTTTCCAACATACTCCAAGTGGGAAATACACTGAGTTGTAAGAAGAAACATTTTAAGAAAGAATCCCAGAGCCTAGAATTTATGAGTGTCTTGTATAAGGCTCTACTATCCCTAACAACCCTAACACCCTGAGAAATCCTTGGGTCATTTTAAATTAGCAGAAACTGTTACAGCAAAGCTCACAATTAAGTATTGAAACACAGACACAAAACTGTATGTACAAATATTTTGTTTCTAGAAATCCGGGAAAGTAAAACAAGGCAAAGTGGCTGGGTGAACAGCATCACACCTGAACAACTTCACCTGGGAGGAGTCCAGCCCACGTACCCCTCATTTAGATCTGTTCCACACCTTGCTGTTTTTAGGTGCACTGAACTTGCAGAGACCTTTCAAGGCCCTCTTGGGCTGACGTGAGGTGTTCAAAATAAAGACAGCATCTTCCAAAGAAGAAGTATGCAGAGCAAGTCATTTTTTTTTCTTTACTTTTTTTTTTCACCAGTAGCCAGCATTTAAATGCTTCAGATGATACTCTTTATGTTAATTTCTGCACAGAATTAAAACATAACTTGCAACTTCATCTCACCACCACTACCTACCCAAATCACTTCTAAAGTCACTTTTGGCTAAATTGCATCAGTACAAAAGCCTCATCCTTTAAAAGAGCTTTCTCAAAAGAGAAAAAAAAAAAAAAATTAAGTATTTACCTTCAATTTGACTCGAGTTCCTGGCAATACTAAAACATTGAACTCACTTGAAACGCCAAACCTATCTAGCCCCACTTGGACAAAGGGTCCCTAACTTTCCTGCTGGGAAGAGGAATGAGAAAAGTGCCAGTTACCCCTTCCACTGTTGGGGGCAGAGGAGTGAAACTTCAGCACCACGGGAGTCAGCCCCTTTCCAGCACTGACAGCCCCGGGCCGGCAGGCCACTCCTTCCTAAGGGAATCTAAAAAGCCTTTAGAGCACTGCAGGGCCTTGGCCTTCAACCCCATCCCGGAAACGCAGCGCGGCGGCCGCACTCACCCCTGGATGCCGGGGCTGTACGCGCGGCTCTTCCACGGCGTGCCGGGCCGCGGCGCCTGGGCCCCCGGGCCGCCCCCTCCGCTCAGCGCGGCCGCGCGGCTGCCTGACAGCAGGTAGTTGAGGCCGTAGGTGCTGGCCTTGTTCTCGCGTTTCCGGCGGCCGGGATGGAACTGGTGCTGCGGTGGGGAGCCTGCGGGCGCGGGGCCGCGCGGCCCGGAGTGCCCGTTGGCCGCGCCGGGAGCGCTGGGCGCGCCGTCGGCGAAGCCAAAGAAGGCGCCGCCGCGGCCGCCGCCCGCCCGGCCCAGCGAGGCGCTGCTGGAGGACGACGACGAGCAGCCGGGGCTCTCGGTGCCCGACTCCGCGTTGGACGAGGACGAGGACGAGGACGACAGCGACGGCGACTTGTGCAGGCGCCGCGCGCCCTCGGCCGCGGGCCCGAGCGCCGTCAGCAGTGCAGGGGGCAGAGCGGCCGGCCCGGGCGCCGGCGGCGGGGGCGACGCGGCGGACAGAGCGGGGCCCAGGCCGCCGCCCCGCCCGGCCGCCCCCGGCGCGGCCGCCGTGTCCAGCGCCGGCGAGTTGAGGCAGAAGTAGGACGCGAAGCCCGCGCCGCCGCGGCCCACGCCCTGCGAGGTCTCCCAGATCTGCATCCACAGGGCATTGGCCGGCCCCTTCTGCTCCGGCTGGATCCAGGCCACGCGCGGATCCATCCACGCGCCGCCCCCGCGGGGCCCGCGCCGCCGCCGCCGCGGCCCCGCCCCCGCCGCGCCCCGGGCCGCGCGCGGACGGACGGACGGACGGACAGACGGACGGGCCTCGGGGCGCGCGGGCCCGGCTTGGGGCGCGCTCCCGCGGGTGCGGCGGCGGCCGGACAGGGGCGGCGCTCGGCGTTCGGCGCCGCCGTGGACGGCTGCGGCTTTGGCTCCCGCTCACACGGCGCGGGACGGGCGCGGGGGCCGCGGCGGCGGCGGCGGCGGCGGTGGCGGCGTTGCGCTCGGGCCGCGGGGAGAGGCCATCGGAGGGGCGGCGACCGGCCGAGGGGGCGGGCCCAGGCCCCGCGGCGGGACCCGCGGAGGCGCCGCCGCCCGAGCGCCGGGCCCTCGGTCACGCCCGCGCCGCGCGCTCCGTGCTCCTGCAGCGGCCGCGGCGGCGGCGAAAAGACACTGTCGGAGGCGACACGGCGTGGGGGAAGGAGGGGGCCGCCGCCTCCGCTCCAATGAGGGGCGGGGAGGCGGCGGGGGCGGGGGCGGCGGCAGGAGCGAGCCTCCCTCGCCGGGCCGCGGCGCAGTGCGCACGCGCGGCCGATTTCAAATCCTCACTAGACAGCGCCGCCTTGGTTACCGCGCCTGCGCACTGAGCGCCCGCGGCCCGGCAGGGAGGCCGGCGACGGAAGGCTGCGCGACGGGGCGGAGCTGAGGGCTGGAGGGCGGTGGCGGCGGCGGCTCGCTTCCAGATGGGGAAGGGGAAGGGTTGGGCTGGAGAGGAGGCCGCGGCTGCCGCAGCGCGCAGGCTAGGCGTGCGGACATGCGCGCATTGGAATGTGGTTCCGGCAGCCGTGGGCCGAGCCGCGCGTGCGCAAGACCGCCGCCGTCTGCTGGAAGTTCTTTGCAGCCGGGCGCGGGCTGCAGATGCGGTCTCGGCTTTTCCTGCGGCGGGTGGATCATCTCAATGAGTGCCGGTCCCCTCTAGGAAAGAACGAAATCACCCGGCTACCCGCCTGTGTGCGTTAGAAGGCCGTCAGGGTGGTCGCGCTGCGGTCAGTGTTGTCGGCGCCCCCTCCCACGTGCACCCCGCAATGGGACAGGCCGGCAAGTGCCTGTGCGCTGAGCTGGAGGAAGGGACGCGCCTCCTCAGAAGGGCTGCGGCACAAGCCGCCTTCCCCGCAGGTCTGTTGCAGGTGTTTAATTCCCTTTACAAATTCTTTACTGTGCAAAAATAAACTTGTGAGTCAGTTCCCCAGGCAGTGTGGACAGTGCTTGGCATTGGAGATGCAACTCCTAGGCTTGCCTGGGCGACCAACCCGGGGGTTGGTCACACCAGCCAGCACCGAGTTGGCAGCACTCTTTAGGGAACTGTCCCCATCGTTTGCCTCCCGGGTGATGCGGGTGTCCAGAGTGAGGGTAGCGAGGTTGACAGTGGCATTGTTTGGAATGCAACGCTGACCATGCGTTCTGTGAAGTCTGAAGCACAGGCCAGTCACTGTTGGTATTTGCTGTGGCAGGCAGACAAGCCTAGAGAGCGCAAGGGCCCTGGTCTCCCACCAACGCAGATCCTCTAAGGGGGCCCCTACTGGGGCCCTGACTCTGCCTTGGCCCCACAGCGCCTGGCTCCATCCTTTGGAAGCATAATGGAGTAATTTTTAAAAAACATATCTTAAAAGCTCTCCTCCTTGTCTGCATCACAGATGAACAGATACTATTAATTGCTGGACACTTTAAATATTGCACCAACGTGAAGTCCATGTATTGGTACTAAGGACTTTAGGCGAGTGGTGTTATTTACTACTAAAAATGAATGTTTCGGTTTAGACAGTTTTTAAGCAACTGTATATTGTACATGTGGAAAATATGACCAATTAGAATATGTGAGTTAAATGAACTACAGGAAACCCAGTAAATTCCTTGTTAGTTTTGAACTCTGCTTTCAGTAGCTTCAACCAAAATCTTTGAAGTCATACCTGGCTAGGCTGTTGGTAACCAACACACTCTTCTACTGGCCAGAAACATCCAGTACCAAACTGCTATCCTCCCCCTTCTTTCCCCGTTTCAGCTACCACTGTGTCTAGCCTGTGTTAAAACAGTGTCTCCGAGCTGATTTCCCACATTACCTTCTTGCTCACTTCAGCATTTACCCACACAAGGACCTGAGTGAAAAAGTGTTTCTTTTTAAAAATTGGATCACCCAAGTCTATTCCAAACCTTTTCATGGCTTGCTTTCTCACTCAGCAAAATATAACAGTCTTCCTGCTACCTATGCAACATTGTGCTGTGGTCCCTCCTCTCCCAGCTCTTTCCCTAACTCAGTCCTGAAGTCACAAGCTGGGCATACTGCTGCCATTACAGGGCCATTACACTGGCTGTTTCTCCCTGCCTGGCTGTCCTCCCCAGACATCCTCAGGTCCCTCCCTTCCCTCTAGCATAATGGCTTCCAAGTGGTTCTATTTAAACTGCACACTTAACATCTCCTATTTCCCTTTCCTGCTGTATTTTTCTCTTAGCATTTATCTCCATTGGTTTCCTGGGACTACATAAACAAATTGAGTGGCATAAAAGAATAAATTTGTTCCCTCACAGTTCTGGAGACTACAAGTCTGCAATCAAGGTGACAGCAAGACCACACTCTCTGAAGTTTCTATAGGAGTATCTGTTCATGCTTTCCCCTTAGCCTCTGGTGTTGTTGGCTAAGCATGGGCATGGCATTCCTTGGCTTGTAGACACATTATTCCAATCCCTGCCTCCTTCATGGCATCGTGTTTTCCCCATCGTGTTTTAAGAACACCATTTGTATTAGATTAGGACACACCAGAATGATATCATCTTAACCAATAACACATGGGAAGACCCTTTTTCCAAATAAGCATTCACAGTCACCAAGCCTAAGGATTTCAACATATCTTTGGGGACATACAATTCTATCCATGAGACTAACTCGTCGTAGTTTATTATCATATGTATTGTCTATGTTCCCTGCACTCCATTAAAATGTAAGGGCCACAAAAAAGAAATGTTTCTCCCTTCCTCTGCTGTGTGCCAGCTCCAGGACTGCCTGGCACATGTGGTTAGGTCCTCCATATACCCAGGTGGAATCAGCCAGCTGGCCCACTGGGCATGACTGCGGGCAGCCGCCCTCACAAAGCTGCCGGGGTCTGTTGCACAGGTTCTCATTGTCACTTGTCCAATGGTGGGCGCTTCTTCCCTGCTGCCTCTTGCACTGTCTTTGCAGTTTGCCTTCAGGCAACCCCTTTGATTTGATTCTTAAGCCACCAGACAACTTTTTATATTTCGAGTCAGAGTTTTATTATTTATATATTTAATCACAAATCTTTTTATGTAAAAGGAGCAATATATTTCTGAATGCAAATCAAGAAACAATATTGAGAGTAAAATGCAGTTCTTGAGACCCAGATTAAGGGTCTTTGCTTATCAATATCTACAGAAAAGCCCAGCAGTTTGCCCTTGGGGCTAACACACACACACACACACACACATTCTCTCTCTCTCTCTCTCTCTCTCTCTCTCTCTCTCTCTCTCTCTCTCTTCCTCCCTCCCTCTGATTTTGGAGGAGAGATAAGATTAGACATTACACTATGGTTTTTGAGATTTTTTACCATGGAAAAATGGTTTGCAATGTATATTCCATGGACTACCCATGCCAGAATCAGCCGAACTGGTCAAAATGCAGATGTCTGGAGCTCACCCAATCTACCAAACATCTACCAAAACTCTTGTTAGGAGCAAGCTCAGGAGTGTAGCTTAAGCAAATTCCCTGAGCGACTCTTAAGTACAGTGAAGTTTAAAAACTTCTGCCTTAACCAGTATTCCCAAACTCAGTAATGTAAGTATCTGAAGAAAATCAAAGTGTGTGTGTATTAGTTACTACTGAGCAACAAGCCACCCTCAAACGCAATGGCTTTACTGTTTCTCAAAGACAACCTCAGTCACCTGAGTTGTTCTACTGCTCAGATTGGACAAGGCCATGGTTGCAATCATCTGGCAGGGCTGCAGAAGAGTGCTGCCCTAGAGCTACCACACTTTCACATGGCTGGCAGATGGCTGGCTGGCAGCTAGGGTGTCAGGTTCGACGGGCCCAAGTGTCTCGTTACCCAGCAGGCTAGCCCCAGCTTGTTCTTAGCTGGCTGAACATGGTCTCCAGAAACAAGCAGACGTGCACAGGCTCAGAGCTGGTATCCCTCACTTCCTCAACATTCCCTGAGCCCAAGTGAGAGGCAAGGCCTTGAAAAGAGAGCCATGGGGTGTGGAAGTAGCCTCCATGTCCTGACTGAAGAAACTGCAGAGGACATGGGAAACTGGACAGGGAATAACTGGGGCTGCATTGTCCAAACCTCTGTCTTCACAAGGCATTTTTCCAGTGTGTCTCTGGGTCTTCTCCTTTTGTAAGGATGCCAGTCATTGGATTTAGGGTCCAATCAAAAACCAGGATGATTTCATCTTAAGATCTTTAACTGATTGCATCTGGAAAGACTCCCATTTCCAAATAAAGTCATATTCTGAGATCGTGGCTGGACTTGATTTTGGGGAGGACACCATTCAACCTACTACCAAAGCCTAAACAAAAGCAGAGGGTCATTTAGCTCACCTTGTAAGAAATTCAGAAATAGAGGTCCAGTGCTCTGGACTGTCCAGGCTGACCTGTCGGTCATCTGGCCTTTGCCCCGTGGCTGCCCTGCCCCAGTGCTCACATCCACACTCAAGTAGGAAGGGGAAACAGGGTGGACAGTGTCCACTGTATGTGACCCTTTTGATTGGAAAAGGGAGATCTTTCCAAGAACCCTCCAGATTTCTCCTTAAATATCCTTGACGAGAACTAGCTATGATGCCACTCCTAACTGCAAGAGAGGCTGGGAAAAGAGGTAGAAGCCAGCTGTGCACCTTTGCTCATGCATGGGCCATGTTGAAAGACAAACTGAAAACACTCGTGGTGGGCATCCTGTAGATGTGAGGTCTGCCACCAGTCTCCTCCCCAGAGCCTGCTCTACCAAAACCCAGTTTTAAGGTTGACCTTGAACAGGGTGTCCCCGCCATCATGTGCCCTGTGATTTCTTGTCAGGAGAGCCAGAGGGCCTCCTCTCCCACATCACTCCAAAGCAGGATTTCTGTTGGGCTGATTAATCCCACTGGGCTTGGTAATGTCTAGAAACATTCTTGATCATTAGAACTAGAGTTTGCTCACTGCTGTGTTTCAGGTGCCTATGGATGATGTGTAGAAGACCCTGTGTTTTTTGTGGGAACATGTGACTGGGAGCACAAAAGAGAAAGGAACCAGAAGGTGTTGCCAGACAGATCCTAGAAGATGCAGAGAAGTCATCTGATAGAGGAAGGACATTTCAGGATTTAAAGTTTGAATATGAGGTGTACCCTAACAGATCCTGTTAATGCAGGAATATTCAGAGGTAGAATTATTAGATTGTGAGAGCTGTAACCTAATCAGTCCCTCCTAGTTTGAATGGACCCATGAGTGGGGCATGGCTGGGGGAGGTGGGTCACTGGAGCCTACCCTGGAAGGGTGCACCAGCAGCCCCTACTCCCCCCACCCTGCTTCCTGACACCACCATGAACTGAGTAATTTTCCTAAGCTGGACCCTTCCGCCATGATGGGGTACCTCACCTCTGGTGCAGAGCAATGGAGTCGGCCATCTATGGACAGACCTCTGAAACCAGTGTCCTCAGTAAACTTTCTTCCTCTAAGTTGTTCTTGTTAGTTATTTTGGGGTATGTTGATCACAGTGACACAAAAGGTAACTAAAATACCAGGTGAGAGAACTGAGGACAGAATGGCCCAGGGCTCTCTGCATCCAGGGCTCATGTATGGCAGCAGAAATCTAACAAGGTGGGTGATGCTGGTCAGGCACGGGGAGACTGGGTGTCCCATTACAGCACTCTGGGGATCCCATTTGAACATTTCCACTGAGGAGGGGTAGGACTATGTTTTAAGAAGTCCACTCTGCCTTAACAGCTGGAGTTGAGAGGCAGGACTGAAGGTGGGGATAAAGGCTAACAGAAGCAGAAAACTAGTAGTAAGACCAGGTTAGGCATGGAAAGGATTAGGAGATAAATTAGGGTTGTAGCTGATCTCAGATAACAGTGGTGTGACACATCCCAGTGCAGAGCGGGTCTGTGATGACATCTGGGTGTGGGGAAGGACAGGGGCCTCGACACAGTCGTGGGGATCCATCCAGGTGCTTTCATGAAGAAGTTCTGCCATTCCCCAGGGCCTGGGGTCCTCTGCTGGTTCTCTGCTGAGGACCAGCTGGGGATAAGAAAGTAGGAAGAGGGGTCCTTCAGGAGGCTTAGGGTCCAAGCCTAGCGGTGCCAGCACATCCTGTGCCCCCAAAACTCAGGCACAGCTTCCATCCAACCCAAGAGAAGCTGGAAAACGTGGTCCAGCTGAGAGCCCAGAACAAAAGGCACTGGATCTGGCCAGCACACTGCACTGACTTCACCACCAGACGTTCAGGAAAGTGAAATCACCCATACTCCATGATTGATCCCGTGTGGTGGAAGGAGAGGGACTCTGAGCACTTCCGGGTTTCCACTGAGGAGGGTGGGACGGGATGGCTCCGATGGGGGGCACAGGAACCACCGCCCCAGCAGGACCATGGGTCACCATTATAGCACCATGGGACACTTGGCATTCTCTGTTGGTTTTACTGTGTGATCTGCTCACCATTCATAGGAGAAATGCCGCCTTTTATTTATTTTTTTAAGTGGCTATAATCTACAACATAAACATAAAAATAACTTGAATGCAAACAGGAAAATACCTATTTTCAATATTTCTTCCTCATCCTGTGAAGACACCTCCCTTTCTTCATCTGTCCTCACTCTCTGGCTTTGGTCTGAGGTGACAACAGGAAGCAATTACTGGGCTGCTCCTCAGCTGCTGAAGACACCACAGCCCCTGGGTGCTTCCTGCAGAGAAGTCTGCCACCTTTGCTGCTGTCCCTGGCTGGGGTCATCATGCCAGTGCTGGCCCATTCTTACAGCTCAGGGAGTAAGGCTGTGGCTCTGCACAGAGGACAGGTGAGCAGAGCTGGGTGCACAAACCAGCTCTCCATCTCAGGGAAAGTCTGTGGAACTTCCTCTGTTTTCAAGTCTATAACAGGCCATGTAGCACATTCTCAAACCCAGCCCTGTTTTTCTGCTAAGAACAGGGACCGTGGCGTCAACTGACCTGATGTTAATCACTGTGACATTTCCTGGCTAATAGCAAATGAGCGAGCCTGTCATTCCTCATCTTCAGGATGGGGTGATGCTTGTAACTCATTCTTAGCATTAAGAGAGGACGGGCCGTATTTATGTGCGGGGAGTGCTGCAGGAGTGACTGGCTCCCGGTAGCGGTAGCGGTAGCATCATCTGGTGTTAGAACCTGTAATTTCTCTGTGATTCTTTAAGAAGGTGAACTTTCTCCAAGTCTTCCAAGTTTCTCTTACTCTCTCTCTCTCCCTCTCCCTCCCTCCCCCTTCCCCCCTCCCCCCCTCTCCCTCTGATTTAGCTGAGAAAGGCAGTCACTGGACTGCTCCCTGCTTTCTGCTCTTGGTTTAGGCTCCTGCTTCTCCATTAATGGAGGAGAAGAGCTCTCCTGCCTCACCACCTCTAAGGAACTAATTAATTTTGTGTTTTTCTAACTGTTTGCTGTCCCTGCCCAGCCCACTGTGTCTGTCCTATGTTCAAGCTTGGACTTGGGGGGTGGGCTGGAGGCCTCCCATTTCCAGTCATTGCTCACCATTCACATGAGTTATTAGCTTCTACCCAGGATGCCAAACTCCAGAGCTGACAGCAGCCTCCCGGGCCTCCAGGGGGAGGCCACCCACAGCTTGTGTGTCGGCTTCACAGGCCAGGCCTTCCCTGCGCCATTCAGGGGCGAAGATCTGGAGCCCTGGGAGCCAGGCAGTGCCAGGGCATTCTGTGGATCATTCTACAAGGGGAAAGGGAACAGGAGAGAGAACCAGTCAGAAGGCCAAGGCAGTTCCATGGAGAGCTCGAGGGGCGGGGTGTGGAGCAGTGGTCAGAGGCACCATGGATTTTGAAGCAGAGCCTTGGGAGTCATGGAGGAGTAAGAGAGAGGAGCCAAGGCCCATCCAGGTGGCAAGCCTGAGCAGCAGACCACAGCCTCATTTCCTGGTTTGGGGGACACCATGTGGGGCAGGAAGCATCCCCTCACTTGAGGTGTCCATTGGGCATCCCCGGGAGGTCTCAGGAGGGGGCTCACGCACAGACTTGCCTTTGGAAGAGCAGCTGGTCTGCACAGGCCTGGCCAGGAGCAGACACAGCGTGGCTGGTAGGGGACTGTGTGGCCCTGGGTGAGCTGAGCACATGGGGCTGGTGTGGACCAGGATGGCAGAGCAGCAGTGGGACCAGCCTCAGGGTGGGCAGGGCAGTGGGGGAGGCCACTGGCACACACTGGCCTTTGCACTGTGTCATTTGTCTCTGTGTATTAGCTGCATGACATTTTAAGCCTGTTTAAATTTCAAGCAGGTTTCCAACGCGTGTTATAATTTCTAGTGCGCTATTCTATAAAATATGTGGCTGTCATGACACTGGGGAAGCGAGCAGGAGTACGCCAAGGCCTAAAGATAGCAAGTTCACGGACCTGCAGATTCTTTTCCCCTGACTGTGCGCCTCGGCCCTCTGCCGCCGGCTGGCAGCCTGGAGTGCAGGACCGCCTTCCAGAGGCCCACTGACGAGGCTGCACACGCCATAGAATTCCAGGGAATTCTATGTGCCAGAAGTAGGCGATGACGGTGCTCCCACCAGTCCGCCAGCGGGCGGTTTGCTGTAAGCGCCTCCTTCTGGGTTTTTCCTTCTGAATTCCACCCTTTTTCTGAGTATTTCAGTCATTATGCAGATGGAGGCTAGAACCGCACATCACGAAGGACAGCAACGAGACAAAGAAATGGTGGGTGGGAGAACAAGGACGGTGACATCCTGAACATGTGTGGCAGCCTGTCAGTGAGTGAGCGACCCCAGGACTCTGCTTCGGAGGACTCCGGTGACACTGCCAGCAGAGAATGACAAGGGCGGTGTTCAGGAAGCTCCAGGGGAGTGCAGCGTGGGCCGCTCTTGTCCACAGGCCGGCTTGATGGGTGGAGTGTTGGATGCTAGCTCTGACGTGCCTTGGCGCAGCGCAAGTCCCCCCCGCCCCGATTGAGCTCTGGGCTGCAGGTGCACTGCAAGATCTCGGTGTTCTAGGAAAGTGGCCAGGAAAATCGAGACTCCTCACAAAGGGCCTGAAGGAGGACTGGGGCTGCCAGGGCTCCCCCGTGTTCCACTGGCCTCTCCCTGCACAGACAGCTGGAAGGGGGTACGGCCCTCTGGGGGGAGGGGCGTGGGGAAGCCCACCTAGCAGCGCAGGTCACATTAGCCTTTCTGGAGGGGGGAGGGTGAATGGCACATTTCACAGACATGCCTGGCCCGAGGCATGCTTTGTTCCACCCACTTAATGTTGCTTAAACGTTCTAAATATCACTCTCTTCACTAAGTTAGCCTGTGCCCAGACTTGCTGCAGAAACAAACCACACCCAGGTCTCAGCGGCTGATAGAAAGGACGTGGAACACATTGAGGGCTCTTCCCTTCCACGCCACTCCACAGCCTGTCTTCCATCTCAGTCACACGGCAAGGGAAAGAGTTGTGTTGAAAGCCCACAGTGGCCCTCCAGATTTTGCTGGATTTTGTGGATGCCACGTCAAACCGCATCTCATCAGTGACAGGGAAGCTATGGAGGCACTGCAAGCAGTGTGGCAGAGGGTGGGGTGTGTGGTCCTCTGCCAGCAAATAACAGAGACCAAAGGGGAGCAACTGGGAACCCCAGCAGCGTCTCCCACAATGCCTGTGAGCAAAGGATGCCTCTCCCGTGCCCTGGTCCCTGTGATGCTATACATACTCACCTCTGACCAGTCCACACACACCGTCAGAGCTTGTACTCTCACTTTCAGCCACTGAGTTAATAAATGGAGTGCTGTTTCTTGCCTCAGTGTAGCTAACAGCCATGAACAAGCTCACTGCTTTTCATCATAAAAGTGTTAAGACTTGCAGATTTTTTACTTCAAGATACCTGCAAACAAGAACAAGTCGAAACTGTCCCAATGTTGCCTTGTCTTTGTGATCTACCCTCTTGGTTGTTAGATGAACGCATCCATTCTTGTTCTTATTATTCACTCAACAAATCTATGTGAAGTTCTCTTGTAGTGGGTACTGGATGCCCAGCAATGGGCCCCTCTGGCACCTGCCATCAGAGTGTGGGAATGAGGACTCAGGGACAGGAGTGGTCCCAGCACCATTCCGGTACCTGTGACAGGCACAAGGGCCTACCTTACCCAACAGGTGCTAACTGTTCTGAGTGATAAGTTTCAGTGCTGCCCACAACGTGCACGATGAATAGGATGCAAACCATGTCAGAGGACTGCACCTCCCATTCTTCATCTATTGCCCTGTGTAAGAGTTTCTAAAGAGTAGAAATAGCATTGCAAAACAGACCCACCGGCACACACTGGCCTTCGCACTGTGTAAACCCAGCTTTCTTTCAGGGCAGGGTGTGTCTCCCTTCGCAGCTCCTTCCTCACTGCTGCTGTCCAGCCTATGACTGCAGACAGTGTGGATCCCTCACCCCCACCCCCACCCCCACCTCCCTCCTCGCTTCTGGGTTTGCCACCATCTTTGGCACGCAGCTGTGGTCCCCCTGAACTCCTTCAGCTTCTACTATGCAGGCCCTGAGCCTTGTCCCCCCTGCCTGGCCAAGCCATCCATAAGCCACTCAGCTCCCCCTTCTCACTCACCCATGGCTCAGCCATCCTCAAGCCCTCTTCTTGGTCCCTGCTCCTTTGGTAAATGGTCAGTTTGTCGTGGGCTACTCACTCGCATTTCTGCACTGGCTTCCTGCACCTGAGGAGATGGACAGTGACCACCTTGTCCACTCTTCTGTGCCCCAGCTGTGCAGAGGCCCTGGTGGAGAGCTATGCCCAATACCTGATTGTCCGTGGAGTAAAAAACCTGGCATTTGAGATCCTCCCCAGTTGGACCTCAAGCTAGACCAGGCTGACTCCAGCCACTGGCATTCTTGCTGCAGCCTGAACTCTGTGGGCATTTGGTTGGTTACTCCTGCCACTCTGGCCACTCCTGCCTTGAAGCCACAGGCTTTCCTCTCTCTGACTTGTGGTTCAGGTGCCCCATTTTCTGGAAGCCTCTCTAATATTGTCTTTGCCTCTCCTGATACAGCTCAAGCCTTCCAGACCCCGGTCAACCAAGACCTTTGCAAATCTTTCCTGGCCACGTCCACCCAAAGAGATGACATCAGGAGGTAGAGATTTACAGTGAGTGTCACAATGTCTGTGGTGACTTGGGAAATGAATGATAGGGCTTCTCTTATTGCCTTGAATTACATTAACTTGTTCTCTCATTGCAAACAAATGGTTTAATTAACAGTGCGATTAAATCATGACTCTAGTTAGTATTTCACTTCTTTGTTCACTATCCCAAGTAGACTGCAGGAGTTGTCACAGCAGGAGCCTTGCCTCTGGGAGTCTAAGCCCTTGCTGTCCCCAGTTTTGTGGCCTGTACTCAATTAGTGAAGATTAGTGTGGCTTGGATTTGCCCCTGTGCTTCTTGGCTCCGTTGGGATTCAGGGGTGGGCGGACGCCTCCTGGGACTGCAGCAGGCATCCCAGCTTTCCCAGAGGAGGACATTTCCTAACAGCAATTAGGCCTTTGAAAAAACTAGGCAAGTCCTAAGCTAGAATGGAAGAGACCTTATACCTTTGCAAATGCTCCAAATAACAGAAAGTTGAGGCTGAGGACCAGAAAAGCATTGGAGTCTGTAAATATTTAAGGAGTAACCACTCAAAGCTGGGTGCCAGTCCTGAGCCAGCCCACTGCCAGGAAGAATGAGGGGATGAGAGGCATAGGTGTCTGTACCCATTTGTGGTTATTAAGTAAAAATCAAAAGATTGAAATGGGTTGCTTATTTGGGAAAGTAGTGTTCATGAGCTTCAAACTTTCAAGGGCCGGGGCCAGTGGTACACACCAGTAATTCTAGTGACTTGGGAGGCTGAGACAGGAGGATCACAAATTCAAGGCCAGCCTCAGCAATTTAGTTCGATCCTGTCTCAAAATAAAATAAAAAAGGGTTGGGGATGTGGTTCAGTGATAAAGTGCTCCTGGGTTAAATCCCCATACCCAAAAAACTTTCAAGGAAGCTTTCACTTAGAGTAAAAACAGATACTCTCGTTTTATTTTGTCTTCATCTCCAGCACCATCACATACTCATTCCAAGGTCCACTCCAGTTCCTCTTGCAGTGGAACACGTGGAGTTTAATTGAAACACTATTTGCTATCATCCAGTTACAAAGAGTGATCTTGAGGGTTGGGGTTGTGGCTCAGTAGCAGGGGGCTTGCCTAGCACATGTGAGGCACTGTGTTCGATCCTCAGCACCACATAAAAATAAATAAGTAAAATAAATGTCTAACAACAACTAAAAAAAAAAAGTGATCTTGGCTGAGTTTCTTTCGAGAAGGTGGCTCTTCAGGACAATGCTCTGAGCGTGCTTCTGAGACATGGGTCACAGAGCATGCGTTTGCCAGAGGCGCGGGCAGTGGAAGGGAGAAAGGAGGAATTCTCGCCTCTTTCTTTGGCCAGGGATTTCCAAGGAGTTTGGGAAGTTCTGAGTGTCAGAGGAAATGTATGCACAGATGCTGTGACGGCATTGTTAGTTAATGAAGACTCGATGAGTGACAGACAGATACATGTATTTCCAGTCTAAACAATGAGATGACCAACCATGGGATGTTCTCATAGTATTTCAGGGGGTAATGGGACGCTCTGCTCCAAAGGCACATATTTGCAAAATGCCCAAAGGAAACAAAAGATGCTGCTTCAGGAAAGGCATTTCCAGAATTCAGACTTTCAAAATAACTGTGAACAATAATGCCAACACTGACGCTCACTTATATTCTAATGCAGTTTTTAAAAAACAGACAAGTTTAAATTCAAGTTCCAATCTTGTCTCCCAATGTCTAAAATTTGACATATTTTATAGGAGAAAAAAATGAAATTTATGGTAAATAAATTATATGTAAATATAATATACATTATATGTTAATATGTACAAATTATAAGGAAAAATCTTCTAATTTTGAAAGTTTTTCTTACAAAAGAATGATTTAGGGGCACAATTTATATTGTTTCCGACTGGTGGATCACGGGTTAGTATTGTCAAACTAAGTAACAGGCAGAGAGACTCTCCAAAGAGAATCAAGTTCATCCAGGGTCCAATGCAGCCAGAACACGGGTGCCATGGTGAGCGGCACGTTCAGAGGTCGAGGCAAGGGGAAGCTGTCAAGGAAAATCAAGGACGACAGCACGAGACATTCCAATGCAAGTCTCCTTGACCTCAAGGATCAAGCCCAAGGGGGATGCCAGTCGATGGCAGTGGCTGGACAGTGGCTGGACAGGCATCCTGGCAGGTGGGCTCTGTGCAGGGCTACAAGGACTTTGTGCATTTCCGTGGCTCTGGTAGAACCTTTTGTGACAGTCACTGTGGGCAACTGTGAAGAACTTTCCTTCATAACCTCTTAACTTTGTTTATTTTCTGTTAAAGTTGACACAAGGGACATTTTGATTCTGGAAGCTTTTATAGTATGATACTTTAAGAAAATGATCAACCAAGTTGAAAGGAAGAACTATTCATTGGTTAGTTTTTCTAACTTAAGTCATGCTTACTATTTCCTCACCTGAATATCTATATTCATTTCCAACATCTATTTTTTTGTATTTTTACATTGAAAATGTTAAAGCCTTTTAAATGTATTTTTTGTGTGTAAAATATAAGATAGAAAATCTTTTTTTTTTTCCTGGCACACTCATACATTGCTGGTGGGACTGCAAATTGGTGAAACTGATCTGAAAAGCAGTACGGAGATTCCTTAGAAAACTTGAAATGAAACCACCATTTGACCCATCTATCCCACTCCTTGGTCTGTACCTAAAGGACTTAAAAACAGCATACTATAGTGATGAAGCCACATCAATGTTCATAGCAGTTCACATACACACACACACACATACACAATGGAATATTACTCAGCAAAAAGAGAATAAAATTATGGCATTTACAGGTAAATGGATGGAGTTGGCAAATATCATGCTAAGTGAGGTAAGCCAATCCCCAAAAACCAAAGGCTGAATGTTTTCTCTGATAAGTGGATGATAATCCATAAAGGGGGGGGGGCATGGGATGAGTGGAGGAACTTTGGATGGGGCAAAGGGGAGTGGGAAATGGGGTATGGGGGTAAGAAAGATGGTGGAATGAGATGGACATTATTATCCTAGTACATGTGTAATTGTATGAATGGTGTGACCCTACTTTGGGTACAACCAGAGAAGTAAAAAATTGTGCTCCATTTGTGTACAATGAATCAAAGAGCATTCTGCTGTCATGTATAACTGATTAAATAAATAAATAGATAGAAAATCCTTTTTCCTAAATAATTAGTCCTTCATTCCATGTATAATTTTTTCTCCAATGATTGAGAGTATAACATAATAAAGTCTTGCAAACTCTTAGTATGTTTCTAAAGTTTCTATTTTGTTCCAAACATTTGCTTATCCACTACTTGACAAAAAGAAAAATCTTTTTAATTTTTAGGTTATAAGTTGGTATATTTAATATCTGATAGATATCCTTCCACTGAGACATATTTTTTTAAATTATATATTCCAGCAAATATATTATTCCATGCTGGGAGCCATTAGCCAAGTAGGTATGACAATTTCCTTGCCAGCATACCCCATGTTGCTTAGTGGAAGGACTCGTGGAAATAGAACATTTTGCAGTGACATTGCATGTAGGTGACCTTGCTCAAGGACCAAGGCGGATCCGGGTTTAGGGTGTTCCCGGTTTAGGATGATCCGAGTTTAGGGCGTTCCCGGTTTAGGACTATCCGGGTTTAGGGTGGTTCCAGGTTTAAGATTATTCCTGCTGGGAATAGGGCGTATCCTGCTGCCTGAGTTCCCCTTGAGTTCTCACGGGATTCAGACAGTATTTTTTGGGAGACAGAAGCCCAGTGGGGGTGGATTTGGGCAGAGAACGTGGATTTCCCCAGAACGTGATTGTAGACGGCTGGTGTGAGTTCGGGAATAAAGAGTTGCTGTTTGAATCTACAAGCTGTGTGGTGGCTCGTGATTGTGTGCCCAGCCAGACTGCGGCAATTCCAGGTAAATCTTAAAATAATTGTTACATTCAAAACAAAATCCTGATTAAGATGCAGAACTTAAATATAATAAGTTATGTTACTGATTTAGATTCTATAAATTGATTTTATCAAATTGTATTAAGTAAATATATGTAAGAATTAGCCCAAGTCTCCTATCCAAAAGAATGCTCCCTGTACTTATTTAAAAATTTTTACATGAACTAAAAATGTTCATTATATCAGAGTAATTCTGCACATTCTGTCTCCTTAGGTGTGTTGCTAGTACCTTTATACTTTTTATTGAATATATGTAGATTTTTCTTATCAGTTATTGCTGCTATGTTGGAAAGTTATCAATTTCTATGCATTGGATCAGTAACCAATCACCAACTAGAGTTTGTTATTCAAATAGCTTTACTCAGTTGACTTCTTTGTGTCTTTCAGGTAGATGATCAAATCACCTATAAAAACAGATACTGTCACCTCCTTCTTTAAGTATGCAATTTCATGTTTTTCTCATTTTACTCTAGTGTCTAAAATTTTCAAATCAGCAATATAGGAATGGTCTCTTTTTGATTTTAACGGGAATAACCATATTTTTCATTGCTAACCTAATTTTAAGCTGGTTTGCAATAGGAATGACATTTTATTCTTAGTTCTAAAAGTTTTTTTTTTTTTAATTTAGAAATGAATATTATTAAACGCATTCTTTATATTTATAAAAATATCCCAGAACCTTTCTCCCTTGACCTATTTATTCATTGAAGAATTAGAGAACAGTTTCATTTTATTCCATGATCCTCCTCTCCAGCAATAAAAAATCTATTTAGGCATGGTGTAGTATTACTGAAATGCACTAGTAGATGATATACACAAATATCTTATTAAAGTTTTCACATCTGCAACTCTCTTATATAGCTTAAGTAGTGGTATGCTTTCCTTAAATATTTTAGGATAATGATTTGTAAAATCATCTGCTCACAGTAACATTGAAGACAGATTTCTGATACATTTTAAATTTTTAAGAGTTCTCTCCTGGTGTTCTATTTATTATCAAATCCATCTGAGTTTTTTTGTATCTTTCTAACAAAACATCTATTTCATCAGTGTTTTCAAATTTAGGCAGCATAAAGTTGTGTTTCTGTCAATTTTCTTTGTATTTTAAAATCATTTTCACCTTTTGTTTCAAAGCACTCCTTCTGATCACTGAAGACTCATTATAATTATGCATTAATTCTGAACCTTACAGTTTAATAATGTAAAATGTCATCGGTTTTATTCAATTCTCAGTCTGTATTCTGTCTGAAACATAGATGTTGGTGTTGTGCGGGAACAGGGCTTATTCTAGAAGTCAGAGCTCAGAGATGTGGGAGGAGCTGGAATTGAAGGTCTAAAGAGAGTGGACACTCAGAGACGCAGTGGCCACCTGCTTACCTGGAGCAGAATGAACAGGAGTTTTCCTTTCCAGTTACAGAGGTGGGACCACAAAGGGCAAGAGACCTGCCTCCAGGAGATGTTGCCTCTAAGAACTGTCACCTGTGCAGGTCCACAGCCACATGCCTGGTGGTGGCCCAGGGACAGGGATACTCAGCAGGGCCAGTAAGCCAGATGAATCTGATGCCAACCAGGGAGGGAAAGACAGGCTGGTCTACCAGTTGTCTCTGCAGTTGTCTGTCATTGCACTTGACCACGATGACCCTTTGGAGTAGTGACTTTTTGCTCAACAGTTAATGATCTCACCTTCCAAGCTGTGTGCCCTTCTACTTAGGTCAACTCCAACCAGATCCAGAGAGAAAAGTGTTCTGGAGAATGTAGTCCTCAGCCTTCAACAAGCATACAGCACGTGCCAAAACACATGGACTCAATTAATTCTGGCATTAATTCATAACTGCTATTTTCATTTTTATATGTTTTCCTAATATGTCTTGGAGAATATTTTGATACCTGTTTAAATATATTTTTTTAAATGTAAGGTTAGCAATATTTAATAAAGTGAGAAATGCTTAGATAACCTTTACAAGAATCACCCCCCACCACCAAAAAAATATAGCCAGAAGGGAAACGAAATACAGGGAAATGAAATGATCTGAATATTTGGATAAGTCATAAGAAATCATGAAGAGAGGAAAAAAAATATAAGGTATTTGGATTAAATAGAAAGCAAACAGTAACATGGCAGATAAACACACAACTCTCTCAGTATAACAGTAAATATGAATGGTTTGAATATGCCAAGGTAAAAAATAGAGTTCTGTCAGTTGAGGATTTTAAAATCCAATTATATTCCTGGCAAATTAATTGTTGAGGAAGCAAAGCACATAAGTAAAAATACCACAAGCACTTTGTAGTTGAAACTAAAGTGTAGGCAGGCATTGGGCAGAGGATGCATGGGCTCAGACCTCGGAGGCTTTGGCTGTATGCGGGGGAGCTTGCACTTTATCTTCGTGACACTGGGAACCACTGAAAGATTGCAAGCAAGGAAATGATGTCAACTACAGTTTTAGGAGGATCTGATTTGTTGTTCAATATGGAGGAATGATGGCAGCGAAAAGACATGGCTGAGGTTGTGGCTCAGAGGGGTTCCATCCTCAGGACCACATAAAGTAAAATAAAGATATTGTCTCCACCTATAACTAAAATATAATTTAAAAAAAGACATAGCCCTGAACTAGGGCAGGCACAGCAGCATTGAGTTATGAGTCTGTCTGTGTCTGTGTAGATGTGAAGACAGATTCAGACGTGTACCCATTGATGTGTGATCCCAATGACAACAGCATCACCACTTTTGGTAAAGTTAGAAGTTCTTTATTGTAAATGAAATATTGAAACATACAAGAAAAACGATGGTTTGAAATCCCACTATGAGTATTGTACCGTTTTAGAAGGCTTGCTTTCCCTACCCTGACCACCTGTAGATGTGGTCAGTCTGTGTGATAGGCCTATCCAATGGTGTGTGCTTGTTTCAAAATGCCTTTCTTGAATACTAAACAAGCTGTTGATTTTTCCCACATTCTTTGGCCTTTTATAAATTTTCTGCAATGTATATATTTAAAAAAAAAACAATTATATTCTCTTTAGAGGAGGCAGACTTTAAATACTAGGACACAGGAAGGTTAAATGTAAAAGAATAGGGAAAGGTACTCCAGGGACAGCAAAACAAAGGGAACTAGCAGACTCCTGCAAAAGTCACACCAAGGCAGCGTTCAGACGGAGACCTTACTAGAGACAGACACTTGAAAATGATAAAGCAGTCAGTCCACTAAGACGACATTATAAATCTTATTCCGTATACATCTAAAAACAACTTCAAAATACACACAAAGCAAAATTGACAAAATACAGAGGCTAAGTAGACCAGTTCTGATCATAATGGGCAATTCCTACACTTTATCTTCAAGCAGATAGAAACAGCCGACAATTATAACAAAACAGATAGCAAACTTGGCATAATTAGCATACATAGAATGCTACATTCTAAACTCTTGCATACACTTTATTTTTAAGTGCACATGAAACAGTTTCCAAAATTGGTCATGGCTGGGCAATAAAACAAGCCTCCAATTCTTCAAAAAAATTAAAATAAAAAGATAATGTTCTTTGACAACCGTGGAAGTCAGCTAGGGAAAAAGAAACAGTCAAATACCCAGCTGTTTGAAAATTGAGTTATATAATTCTGAATAAACCAAGGGCAAAGAGGAAATGGGGGAGGACTTCAAGGACTATACAGAACTAAGTGATAATGATGGAGTGACATATCCAAATATATGGGAAAGATTTTAAGCCATGTTTAAAAGAAAAAACTCCTGGCCTAAAATTCATATACCACAAAGAAAAAAAGATCAAAAGTCAGCAATCTAAATTTTCATCATATTCTCAAGAAATTAGAAAAAGGAGAGCAAATTTTAAAAACAAAAGGAAGAATGCAACATGAACAAGGGAAACAATCAAAGAAATATAAAATAAGCATATAATAGAGAATAATCAATCAATAAAAAATTCATTCTTTGAAAACATTAATAGAATTGATCAAGAAAAAGAAAGAATATGTAACCACTATCAGAAATGGCAACGGGGACACTGTACACCTTACAGCCTCAAAGAGTTTACCTCCACTAAACTCTTTCAGGAAATGAAGAGGGGTATAGCTCTAAAGTCACTTTGAGGTCATCATTGCCTTGGTATCAGAATCTGTCAAGGATGTAATAAAAAAGGAGAGCAATGGTCCAATCTCTCATATGAATACAGATGGAATAATCCCAGATAAAATATAAGCTAAATCTAGCAATGTATAAAAATGATAATGCAGGTTTAATTTGGATTTATTACAATGTGACATTGGTTCAAAATTTGAAAGTCAGTCTCAATGTCATTTTCCCATAACATAAAAAAGAAAAATCAGCTAGGCATGGTGGCACACTCCTGTAATCCCAGTGGCTCAGGGGGCTGAGGCTGGGAGGATCATGAGTTCAAAGCCAGCCTTAGGAACAGTGAGGTGCTAAGTAATTTAGTGAGATTCTGTCTCTAAATAAAATACAAATTAGGGCTGAGGATGTGGCTCAGTGGTCAAGTGCCCCTGAGTTCAATCACCAGTACCAAAAAAAAAAGAAAAAAAAAAAGAAAAATCATATGATCATCTAGATGGTGGCAAGAAAACCGTATATAAGATTTAACATCTATTCGCAACTTTAAGAACACTCTTGGAAAGCCAGAACTAGAATAGTACATCCTTAATCCAATAAAAACATCAACAAAAATACTAAAGTAAACTTAACAATAAGAAGTTGAACTCTTGCCCCCAGGAGGGAAGAAAGGCTGCCCATATCACAGTGGGGTTCACACTAATATTAGAGATCCTTTCCAGTGTGATAAGCCAAGAACAATAAATAAGCTAGGACAAAGAATCAAAGGAATAAATAGAAGTCGTTGTTTGCTGATGACACAAATGTGTATATAAATCACTGAAAGAACTCCATGTAGTATACAAATTGATAATCAAATTTGGCAAGAATGTTGAATGCTGTCAGTATAGAAAACAATTTTATTTCCATATCCCAATAAATAAGCAAAACATGAAATATTAAACATATATCATTTATAATAACATACAAAGAAAATGCCTAGAAACTGATATTTGAAAAGTTGTGCAAGACCTTTACTTTGAAAACTACAAAGGAGGCGAGGGGTGTCATTCCTACAGATTGGAAAGACCTCCATTGTTAGGCTGACTTTTCTCTCAAGCTGATTCATGGGTGAGACTCAATTCCAGGTATAATTCTGGCATGTTCATTATTGTGGGAATTAAAAGCTGATTCCAAAGCATATGTGGACATATAAAATCCAAAATTAGCCAAGAGAATCTTGAATCAGAAGAACAAGGTTGGAGAGCCTTCTGTTCCCAGTATTTTCTTTTAACCAATCCAAATCAGCTTTTTTTAAAAAAAAAATGGACATAAATACCCCACTTCTGTTTTGTTTTAAAGAATGTTCTGAAAATTTTTCTTGCTCATCATGAGATATCACACTGTTTGTACTTTTAAATTCTAATTGATAAGTGTGTACTTCTATTATCTTGCTCTTTGGATTTATTTTCCACTTCTCTGTTGTTTCTTCCCTCCTTAAATCTTTTTCCTCATGCTGGTCTGGAGGAGGCATTATATATACTCTGCTCTTTTGAATCTATGTCTTTGGACTTTTAATTATAGAAATGGTTATGTTGGTGATTTTAAATATAAGCTTATAGGATAGCCTTCTCTAATTTTCAAAGTTAAGAATTAAATGTCAGCTTTTGACCTACCACTAGTGGCCCATACCACACACACACAGGCACACACAGGCACACCCCACAGATGTGAATCCTTCCTCCACTTCTCTGTATGTTGAAGGCAGTCTGACCCCTCACAGGCACAGGTTGCATCACACTGCTGTTTTTACCATTCCAGATCTTCTCCGTGGAGAGTAAATTCATTCTTAATGTTTTAGCAGTTCTGTATCCACTGCCGGTCATCTACAGCCCTGTCACCTCCAGGAACGGCCTTTTGCAGCAGGCGTGACCTTTTGCAGTATGTCTCAGCCAGTGGCACTCTCTGCACATCACCCACACCACTGCGCTGGACCAGGACAACCTGCGAACGTGCCTCACACTGGCAAGCGTATGAGCACTGCTTTGGACACTCTCACCGCCTGAAAATCAAAGTGGAATATATGTTAAAATGACATAGAATAATAGAAAAAAAAACATGTGAGCATTCAAGAAGTTTTTAAACATAATTAGTGGAAACATAATTAGTGGAGGCCTCTTTCAGATAGCAATATATATATATATATATATATATATATATAAAATAAGATTGTTTCAAGTATCTTATATTCAGCAAATAAATATACACAATGATAAACACTGAAACCAGCCCAGCTAGATGTGGGATCTCATATAAAGGCAGTATTTCAAATATCTGAGGAGAAGATGAAGTATTGGTCTTTTTTTTTTTGAGAGAGAGAGAGAGAGAGAGAGAGAGAGAGAGAGAGAATTGTTTTAATATTTATTTTTTAGTTTTTTTCAGCGGACACAACATCTTTGTTGGTATGTGGTGCTGAGGATCGAACCCGGGCCGCACGCATGCCAGGCGACCGCGCTACCGCTTGAGCCACATCCCCAGCCCCAAGTATTGGCCTTTCTTTAGGAAAAATCAGTTACATTCCTATTTTGCAACATGCACAAATATCAGATATAGCAGGGAATAAAATATTTCAGTATTACATACAAAGTAGACAAGTCATCTAAAACAAAAACTGAACACATTTCCTTAGAAGACACTATGAAAAACTAAAAGACAAAGAGGGGAAAATCTTTGCAACTAATCTGACGCACGAGTAATGTACTTAATATATAAAGATATGTTAATCATTAAGAAAATGGATAAATATGAATGAATGAAAATGAATGAATATTTCTAGTAGAGAAAATGAATAAAAGATGGTTAGCTCTAGAGATCCAAGATGGTAGGCCAGAGGGTGGCAGCATTCTGTGTCACTCTGTGACCTGGGACTCAAGTAGTGAGAATACTGCTTCTCTGCAAGCAATATTCCTGCTCCCACACGGGAATCATGGTCACTATGCCTGTCCGGGGCTGTAGGCCTCAGCATCAGAGTAGGTCTCCCGACTACTCACCCACACAGGACTAATGGGTACCCAAGCAGGACCATCAACACCCACACAGAACTTTCGGCCACCCACTTGAGCAGAAATCACCACGCCACACCCACACAGGATATCTGGCAGCATCCCACACATAGGAATTTTGGCCACCACTCCTGTGTGGACCCCCATCTACCAACCTGGGGCTCCCCCAGTTGCGGCCATCTTGGGACTCTGCAGCAGCGGACACAGTCTCCTATGCACAGTAGCCTGCCTGCACCCAGGAACTTCACACAGGCTCTGAAGTCAGCCAACAACACTGCAAGCCACAGAGCTTGTCTCAGAACTCATCGTCCAACGCCATCACTTGACACCCCCACTCGACCCGACACCCCACCACTGAAAGCAGGAGCCTCCATGTTGGGTCACCTTCGTCACCATCTTCCAGGTACCCAGTTTCTAACTCCCCCTGCCCTGGAAGCTGCTAACCCAGCACAGTGACACACCCCAGTTATCTTCAGCATCCTGAGGGTGGAGATACCAGCTAATGACAGATGACCCCACCTACTGGATGAGAAGGAAAGCAGGAAAGATACTGACCTCCAACCAAAACAAGCCCTGTGTCTTCCTTCAAGATTTTTTTCCCCTCTCCCTCTCCTTTCTCCTGCCCTCACATCCCCAGCATATGTGAAACCAAGAACTTTGCATGAATAAGGATTTTGAAGACTGGGATGTCTGAATAGTATATTATAACTGTGTTGTATATTCTTTTTATTTTTTTTGTCTTTTTCCCACCAATTTCTGATATTTTAACATTTTTGAATTTTCTTGATATATACGTGTGTTTGTTTTATGTACTCTACTGTCTTCCACTTACTTGACTACCCAAAATTACTTTCTTACCCTTCTCCTGCTACTAATCTTCCTCTCTAGATTTCTCTTTCACATTCCCTAAGATATAACAACACTATATCCTCACCTGTTAATCCTCAGCATATCATCCTACTCCTCACCCCTGGTTCTTTGTCCATCATCAGAAACTGTAAACCCTTTAAACCTACTGAATATATTGTAGATAATAATTGAATTCACCATTCTGTACATTGCGACCAAACTGTAGACATCTTATTAGCAAACATTTGTTTTTAGGGTGTATATTGTTTATATTGGGATCCGATAACATTGTCCTTCTCCTCAAAGGAGAGGTATTGGAACCCTACAGGGGCACTATAAGCCTATAAGGTAAAAACTGACTTCACACAGGCTCTGAAGTCAGCCAAAAACACTGCAAGCCACAGAGCTTGTCTCAGAACTCATTGTCCAACACCATCACTTGACTCCCCCCACTCATATGCCTAGGATCCACAGAGCTAGAAGGGAAGACACATAAGCAACAGGAGAAGACATGGGAAAAAAGTGCCCCAAACAAATCAGGATACCACATTATTAGAATCATGGCCAGCACAGCAGAAGAAATGACAGAGAAGGAGTTCAGGAGGTATGTAATTAAAATGTTCTGTGAATTAAAGGATGACATAAGAGAGCAAATACAGGAAGCAAAAGATTATTTTGACAAAGAGCTACACAAGCAAATACAGGAAGCAAAAGATTACTTCAATAAGGAGATAGAGGTTTTTTAAAAAACAAACAAACAGAAATCCTTGAAATGAAAGAAACAATAAACCAAATTAAAAGTTCAATCAAAAGCATCACCAACAGATTAGACCTCGTGGAAGACAGGACCTCAGACAATGAAGACAAAACATATAATCTTGAAAAGAATATAGACCACATAGTGAAAATGGTAAGAAACCATGGCAGAACATTCAAGAAATATGGGATAGTATAAAAAGTCAAATTTAAGAGTTATTGGGATAGAGGAAGGAATAGAGTTCCAAACCAAAGAAATGAGCAATCTATTCAATGAAATAATGTCAGAAAATATTCCAAACATGAAGAATAAATTGGAAAATCAAATTCAAGAGGCTTACAGAATACCAAATGTACAAAATCACAACAGATCCACACCAAGGCACATTATAATGAAAATGCCTAACATACAGAATAAGGAGAGAATATTAAAAGTCATGAGAGAAAGGAATCATATTACATATAGGGGAACCAATTAGAATATGTGCAGATTTTTCAACCCATACCCTGAAAGCTAGAAGATCCTTGAACAACATATATATCAAGCTCTGAAAGATAATGGGTGCCGACCAAGAATCTTAAATCCAGCAAAATTAAGCTTTAGATTGGATGATGAAATAAAAACCTTCCATAATAAACAAAAGTTAAAAGATTTTACAACTCAAAAGCCTGCACTACAGAACTTCCTCAGCAAAATATTCCATGAAGAGGAATTGAAAAACAACAATGAAAATCAGCAAAGGGAGGTATAACACTAAAGGAAAAACTAATCAAAGGAGAAACCAAGTCAAGTTTAATACCAAAAACAAACAAAAAATGGCTGGGAATACAAATCCTGTCTCAATAATAACCCTGAATGTTAATGGCCTAAACTCACCAATCAAGACATAGACTGGCAGATTGGATTTTAAAAAAAAGATCCAACAATATTCTGCCTCCAGGAGACTCATTTCACAGGAAAGGACATCCACAGACTGAAGGTGAAAGGTTGGGAAAAAGCATACCATACACATGGACTGCGGAAGGAAGCCGGGGTTTCCATCCTCATATCAAATAAAGCAGACTTCAAGCCAAAGTTAATAAAAGGGATAAAGAAGGATATTTCACACTGCTTAAGGGAACAATTCATCAAAAAGACATAACAATAATAAATTTATATGCCCCAAACAATGGAGCATCTATGTTCATCAAACAAACTCTTCTTAGATTCAAGAGTCAAATACAACACAATAATTCTGGGTGACTTTAACACACCCCTTTCGTCACTGGATAGATCTTCCAAACAAAAGCTGAACAAAGAAACTGTAGAACTCAATAATGCAATCAATAACTTAGACTTAACTGACATATATAGAATATTTCATCATTCAATGAACGAATACACTGTCTTTTCAGTAGCACATGGATCCTTCTCTAAAATAGACCATATATTATGCCACAAAGCAACTCTTAGCAAATATAAAAAAGTAGAGATATTACCCTGCATTCTATCAGATCATAATGGAATAAAATTAGAAATCAATGATAAAATAAAAAATGAAAGCTACTCCAACACCTGGAGACTAAATATATGCTACTGAGTGAACAATGGGTTGCAAAAGACATCAAGGAGGAGATTAAAAGATTCTTAGAGGTAAATGAGAACACAGATACAACATATCAAAATCTCTGGGACACTATGAAGACAGTACTAAGAGGAAAGTTCATTGCATGGAGTTCATTCCTTAAAAGAAGAAAAAGTCAACAAATAAATGACTTGACATTACATCTCAAAGCCCTAGGAAAAGAAGAACAAATCAACACCACAAGCAGTAGAAGACAGGAAATAATTAAAATCAGAGCTGAAATCAATGAAATTGAAACAAAAGAAACAAATGAAAAAATTGACAAAACAAAAAGTTAGTTCTTTGAAAAAAATAAATAAAATTGACAAACCCTTAGCCATGCTAACAAAGAGAAGGAGAGAGAAAACTCAAATCACCAACATACATGATGAAAAAGGAAATATTACAACAGACACTGCAGAAATACAGAAGATGATTAAAAATTATTTTGAAAACTTGTACTCCAATAAAATAGAAAATATCAAAAGCATTGACACATTTCTAAGGTCAAATGATTTGCCCACATTGAATCAGGATGATATACAAAATTTAAACAGATCAATTTCAAGTGATGAAATAGAAGACGCCAGCAGAAGTCTACCTACCTAGAAAAGCCCAGGATCAGGTTTCCAAACACAGCCAAGTTCTACAAGACCTCCAGCTGGGTTCTTCAAAGAAGAACTAATACCAATACTCTTTAATTTATTTCAGGAAATAGAAAAAGAGGGAGCACTTCGAAACTCACTCTATGAGGCCAATATCACCCTGATTCCAAAACCAGGCAAAGATACTTTTGTATATCAGTGACAAATCCTCTAAAAGGAAAACAAAAAATACTACCCCGTTTACAATAGCCTCAAAATAAATAAATAAATAAATACTCAGGATGGTTAGCTCTTGTTGGTAAGGTGTGTGCTATAATTGAGTGTAGAAGGCATTGATGCTGTCTGTCAAACCTGTGCAGCCTTCTACCACTCAGGGCCCATCCTGCAGAAACCCAGCTGTCTTTCCTATTAAGACCAATATCTCTAATGAACAGAGATGCAAAAATTCTCAATAAAATTCTGGTAAATCAAATACAAAAACATATCAATAAGATCGTGTACCACAATCAAGTGGGATTCATCCCAGGGATGCAAGGTTGGCTCAACATATGGAAATCAATAAATGTAATTCATCACATCAATAGGCTTAATGATAAAACCATATGATCATCTCAATAGATGCAGAAAAATCATTTGACAAAATACAGCACCCCTTTATGTTCAAAACACTAGAAAAACTAAGGATAACAGGAACTTATCTCAACATCATAAAGGCTATCCATGCTAAGCCCCAGGCCAACATCATTCTAAATGGAAAAAAAAATTGAACGCATTACCTCTAAAACCTGGAACAAGACAGGAATGCCCTCTTTTGCCACCTCTATTTAACATAGTTCTTGAAACTATAGACAGAGCAATCAGAAAAAAGAAATTAAAGGGATACAAATAGAAAAAGAAGAACTCAAATTAGCACTATTTGATTCTATACCTAGAAGCCCCCAAAAATTCCACTAGAAAACTTCTAGAACTAGTACATGAATTCGGCAAAGTAGCAGGATATAAAATCAACACCCATAAGTGAAAAGCACTTCTGTACATCAGTGACAAATCCTCTGAAAGGGAAACAAAGAAAACTACCCCATTTACAATAACCTCAAAACACATACATACACACATACATACATACAATACTCAGGATGGTTAGCTCTTGTTGGTAAGGTGTGTGCTATAATTGAGTGGAGAAGGCATTGATGCTGTCTGTCAAACCTGAGCACCCTTCCACCACTCAGGGCCCATCCTGCAGAAACCCAGCTGGAGGCCAAAGTGAGATGAAGCTGGATGTTCCCTGCAACAGCATTTCTCTTTTTTTTAATGTTGTTTTATTGGTTCTTCTTAGTTGTACATGAAAGTATATCCCATTTTGATGAAATTATACAAGTTTAGGATGAATCTTAGGCTAATTAAGACCTCATTCTTGAGGGTGGACATGGTAGTGGGATTCACTTAGGTAATTTCATATATATACATAGGAAAAATGTTAGATTTATTCTACTGTCTTTCCTATTTCCTCCCTTCCTTTTATTCCCCTTTGTCTAATCTACTGAACTTCTCTTACCACCCCCTCCACCCTTTATTATGGTTCAGCAAAAACATTGAAAACATTCGAGTTTTGGTTTTGGGGGATTGGCTTATTTCATTTAGCACGATATTCTCCAAACCATCCATTTACTGGCAAATGTCATAAATTCCTTCTTCTTTATGGCTCAATAATAATCCACTGTGTATATATACTACATTTTCTTTATCCATTCTTCTGTTGATGGTCATCTAGTTTGGTTCCACAGTTTAGCTATTGTGAATTGAACTGCTATAAACATTGATGTGGCTGTGTCACTGTATATGCTGATGTTAAATCTAAGCTCTTCATAACAAAAGAAACAATCAAGAGCATGAAGAGAGAACCTACAGAATGAGAAAAAAATCTTTGCCACCTGCACCTGAGATAGGGCGTTAATTTCCATAATATACAAAGAATTTAAAAAGGTCTACACACACACACACACACAAATAATAATAATCCAATCAATAAATGGACAAAGGAACTGAACAGACCCTTCTCAAAAGAAGAAATATGAATGCTCAAAAGATACATGAAAAAAATGGGCAACATCTTTAGCAGTTAGAGAAATGCAAATTAAAACTACACTGAGATTCCCTCTCACTCCAGACAGAATGGCAATCTTCAAAAATACAAGCCACAATAAGTGTTGGCACAGATGTGGGGAAAAGCCACACTCATACACTGCTGGTGGGACTGCAAATTGGTGCAACCACTCTGGACAGCAGTAAGGAGATTCCTCAGAAAACTAGGAATGGAACCACCATTTGTCCCAGCTATTCCACTGTTCGGTAACATCATTTCTGATAGTGGACATGCAAACAGAATTGATTATGCATGGATTGAGAATACATTAAACACAATATATTTGTCCATGCAAATGAATGCCAGAAAGCCCTTTGTAAAAGGGTAGTGCTATAGGAATTGACTACAACAATATCAAGAAAACAATCTGCTTTGTATATTCCATTTGTCTAGAAAAATAAATATACATACACACGTGGCGTAAAGTGGCATTTTAATTTCCTATTGCTGCTGTAATAAATCTCCACAGACTTAGTAATTTAAAACCACATAAATGCAGAGGTTAGATCTCTGGAGGTCAGGAATGCAGACTCAGTTTTTCTGGCTAAAGTCAGGGCATCGGTTCAGCTGCTTTCTTCTGGAGGTTCTGAGGAGAGTCCCTTTCCTTTTCCTTTTCAGGTTCTGGTGGCTGAAAAATGTCATTAAGGGCCTCGGCTGGTGGTCCCTTCCTTCCCCTTCGAAGGCAGCGCTCTGTTCCCTGCTGCCATCACCTTACCACCTCTGCCCTCTTACCGGGACAGTAAGACCACGCTGGGCTGCACTGGATAACTCAGGGGTATCTCACTTCCCATGATGAGTGTGTGAGTGTGTGTGTGAGTGCTTGAACGTGGGTGTGAGTGTATGGGGGTAGAGGCTGTGTGTGCAGAGGGGGAGGAAATAACTCCATTTAAGAAGCATCTTATTTTTTATTTTATTATTATTTCGTTGGGGGGGGGTGTTACCGGGGATTGAACTCGGGGTCACTCAGCCACTGAGCCACACCCAGCCCTATTTTGTATTTTATTTAGAGACAGGGTCTCACTGAGTTCCTTAACGCCTCACTTTTGCTGAGTCTGGCTTTGAACTCGTGATCCTGCTGTACTGGCCTCCTGAGCCACTGGGATTACAGGCGGGTGCCACTGCGCCCAGCAAGAAGCATCTTATTTTTCAAAAAGCTAAAATAAAAGTAAAGGAACGGAGTACCAAGTCAAGTGGTTCTGGGACAGCACGCGGTGTTCTGCCGTGGCCCCTGAGCCCAGTGCTTCTGGTCCTCAGTGACTCTCTCATCACAAGCAGAAACAGTGGGAATCAAACCTGGGACTCTTCTTGAGATTTCAGCCCAACCTGAGCCCAAAGCCAGCCTCCTGCCACCCTGCAGCCGGGGGCCCCCGCTGGCTGTCTGCTCCTGAACCCTGAGCCCACCTCACTCCTCCATCCTAGGTGCCATCCTCGCGGTGCTGGTGAGCTGGCCAAGTGCACAAGGTGAATGCTGGCCACAGAGATGGGCGTGTGAACTTCGACACAGGCCTCACGTCTCCTCGTCACATTCCAGTCATGCGCGGCCGAGTGGTCTACTTTTAGACCTAGTCACATACAGTGCGAACTTGAACTTGATTTTGGAAGCTGTCTTGTGTAGTGCTGCTTCACTGGGCCAGGTGCATGGCCTGGTGGAAGACCCAGGGGCGCTGTCCGTGGTGGTAGGACACCTGCACACCCAAGAGAGCACTGCTTTCCACAAGGGCGCTGTGCCACCTCACAGGCACCTTCCGGCTTAGAACTTGGAGCTCAGGGAAGGAAGGGAGGGAGGGAGGGAGGGAGGGAGGAGAGAGAGAAGAAAGGAGGAAAGGAAAGAACCGTCTACTGACCCTAGGACCCAGCTTCCCTTCCCTCCAACAGCAGGTCTGGCTACACCTCTGGCCGAGAGCAAGAAATCGAAGCACCAGGGTAGACATCAGCTTCACAGACTAGAGATTTCGTGTAGTGAGAAGAGTCAGACCCAGCAGGTTGAGCCAAACTGCCCGGTGAACTGGCCTTGGTTGTGAGTAGAAAAGGGAGCATAGCCGGCTGACTTTGGAGGAATCCACATCAAAATTCCCTGTGGGTGTGGGGGTGGTCTCACTGTGGCATCGGTCGCCTCCTTGATCACCAGGGTTGCCTCAGGGACCCCGGCTGGTGTCCCCTTCCTCCCTCAGAGCTCCCTGTATAGTCTCCCAAAGCTGCATGCTCAAAGGGGAGGGTATACAGGTCCCCTCTGGGACCTCCAGGCAAGCTCTTGAAATCATTTGGCTGAGAAAGCATTGCAGGTGTCCAGCCCTGCCAAACAGACTGCAGATATTCACCAGGAAAGTAGAACAAGTTCTGGGTGAGAAGTCCATGGGTCTTCCCTTTATTTCCATCAGCTTGACCTAAGGAGTGAAGGACCCTCCCCTGGACCCTCTGAAGTTTCACTGAGACAATCTGATAACAGGTCAGCAGGGGGAGAAGCACCCAGATTTATTAACACCCCAGGGCTTGCAGGAAGCTGAGCACTCAGTACCCGGTGGGACTCGGGAGCCACACACCCTCCTGCCTGGGAAAGGGGAAGGGGCTAGTTGATGCCTTTTAGGGGGAGGAAGGCCTGGGGAACAAGGTCCTGGCTCTAGTGTCTCTTCCTCTGTGACATGCGTCTAGCCTTCCTTGGTGAATGGCATTCCAGACAGAAGATCCAACGTGATTGAACTCCTCTTTTGTGGACCTGGCCTTAGAAGGTGAAGGAACTTGGGGAGGCCTCTTTCAGCATCTGCTGATCCCCAAATGTCTTTAATAATGGGCCTTCCAGGGCACTATATTTTGGACACCCTCAGGCCCCAAACCTTTGTTTTTCTGCAGGTCTAGCCAGCTCCTGCTCCACTTTGGAGCCTCATCTCCTTTCTGGATACCCGCTGTACCTGCCCTCCTGTCTCGCCTGCCATGTTGCCATATTGGAAAGGCCTTCCAAGTCAGTCCTCCCTATTATCCCACCGCTGTGGCCTAGAGTCCCATCTGTGGACTAGCCAGACTCCTAGTCACATATTTGTCTCCACATGCACTGGCTCGTGGCTTTCCAAGGTCCCCAGGGCTTGCTCAGCAAAGATGACACTTGATAAATCACCACAGCGTGATAATGAGGTCATTAATTCTCCTCACGGACGAAGGACCAAGCACTCACTGTGCGCTCAGACATCTCTCCTGGCCTTGCCAGTGTCTGGAACGAGCCTTGGTTGGCTCTTCAAGGCGCTGAGCTCACTCATCTGGCATCCCCCCCGCTTCACGCTGCACGGAGGACTCTCGTCCTGTTTGGAAATGGTGAATGCCATGGTTGCTTGTTTGATTTTTAATTACATTCCTCTGACTAGCTCGACCTTAAGCTGCCTGATCATACTAAATATTAAATGTGCTTAATTGGTTTTTTGCCTTTGTTTTTCTTTTGAGGGGGGTTGGATTGGGCGCTGGGGATTAAATCCAAGGTGCTTTTACCACTGAGCTAAATTCTCAAATTTTTTTAAATTTTGAGATCGGGCCTCACTAGCTTGCCCAGGCTCTTCTTGAACTTGGCAATCCTCCTGTATCAGCCTCTAGAGTCATTGGGATTACAGGCGTGTGCCCTTGCACTGGTGCTTAATTGCTTTAAAGAGGTTATATAACACTCTTGGAGATAATTCGGATGGCCTTAAATCAGAAACCCAGGAAAGGGTGAGAGGGAGGCAGCTGGGGCTAGGGCTCCGAGCCGCTCAGCTTGGACTCTTCCGTTATTTACCCCGCGGGGAGGAACTGGCGTCTGTTTTCAGACCACACACCCCTGCCATCATTTCGGTCTGTGACCAACAGCCTCAGGATGTTTGGTTTGATCTCTGTGAAGGTGCTAAAGAATGCTCAAGATTTCCTGGGGGCACCTCCTCCCAAGCCCCCTCAAATTCCCAGAGCAGCAGGAAGACCTCTCCCTGCTCCTTCCCAGCCTCAGCCTCAGCCTCAGCATGGAAGCTCAGCCTCCAGAACCTCCCCCTCCCAGAACCCCCCTGATTTCTGGCAGCTTCCCCCTCTGACTGGGGTGCTGCAGGGTAGAACCTTGGCCTCCTTACCCTTGTTTCTCCTGGGCAGAAAGCCTCCTCCAAACCCAGGGGGCCTCTGGCACCTCCCCCAGGCCCCCGGCTGTGCCCTGGACACAGTGGAGCCACCATGGGCTGTGCACCCTGCAGGGTCCCTTCTGCAGGGGAAGCATGCCAGCCTTCCTGGGGTCCTAGGCTGGGTCTCTGCACTTCTCCAATGCACCCACTTGTGCAGAGTGCCACTAACTCTTATGATGAGTCCCTCTGATCAAAATTTAGTAAATTATTTTGTGTACATCATGATGTTTTCAAGTTCTGAATTTTTGAAAGGGTGGGACATACTTGTAAGGGTTCCCGGGATGATTCTATGTTTCACTTTGGCGAGCCTTCAGTGCCCAGTTGTTTGTGAAACACTAAGCTAGGTGCTGCTGGGAAGGAGTTGTCAGGTCATTAACATTTATAACCAGTTGACTTAAAGTAAAACTGATTATCCTTGATAATATGGGTGGGCCTTGTCCAAACAGTTGAAGGCCTTCAGAGCAAAATTTTTCCCTGAGAAGAGAGCATTTTGCCTCAAGCCTGGCACACAGAAATCCTGCCTGAGCTTCCAGCCTGCTCACTGGCCCTTGACTCTCACAATTGAGCGAGCTAACTGATTAAAATAAATCTCATCCATCTGTCCACCCGTCTGTGTGTCCATCCATCCATCCATCCATCCATCCATCCATCCATCCATCTTATTGATTCCGTGACTCTGGAAAACACTGACTGATACACGTACAATACAATTCAGATATATAAACACTGAAATTAGGAATATATTAATGCACTTGCCATGGGGAATAGATTTTTTAATAGGAGCACCTGGTTCACTCTCTGAATCAATTGAATAAAATCCATTGGAAAATTACTTTCCTTTCTGCTTTTCTTATACTTCAGAAACCGGGTTGAAATAAGTATCCACTATTGTGTAAATACTGTTCCTTAGCTGAATGTTATTAATGTAATTTGACTATTGATAAAAAGCCATTGGCATGTCACAGTATTAGATAATTTTAACATATTTTATGTATAAAAATCTGGTTACTACTTTTTATTTCTGTAATGATGCAAATTCTATGGGGAAATTAATATCATGCTATTGTTATTGGAGAAGGGTTTACAGATTTCGGGATGAGGTTTTCCTCTGAGAGTGAATCTGGGCACAGGCCAGACCTGCTGCAGGTGCCTCAACCCAGCTGACCTGAGCGGCTGGTCCCAGAGCCAGGCCCCCGCCCACAGGCTCCCAGGCTGTTTGCACTGACACCTCCAACCTTCCAGTTTTTCAGACCAAACACCCTGGAGCCGTCCTGTGACTCCTTCTACTTTCCACCTTCACTGCGCATCTAGGCCAGGGGCCACCTCTCAGCACTGGCCTCCCCCCCCAGCTGTCATCATCTGTCCCCTATCACTAAAAGCCCTCCAGCCAGTCTCCTGCTCCTAACCCCACTCCTTCCCTGCCTACTCTCCATGCAGGAGCCAGAGATCCTGTGAACCCTGCACCAGACTCAAGCCCTCCTTGGCTCCAAGTCACCAGTGCTTCCTCCCTGGTCAGGAGGAGAGTCACCGACGCACACACCGGCAGCCTTCAAGGACCCCCCGCAGCTCGCCTGCTGTCTGTCCTCTGCCTGGCTCACACAGCTCCACACAGCTGACTTCCCTGCCACCCTTCCAGCCGCCAGCACGTCCCTCCCCTGCCCCCCCCCCCGTCTTTGCAGGGCTCTCCCCTCTGTGGTACTCCTTCCCCAGCTGCCCCACACTGATCCCCTCACCTCCGTTAACCCACTCACAAACCTCCCCAGCCAAGCCTACCTTGAAGGCCTGTTGACGCTCTCCTCTTCTCCCGGGCTCTCTGTCCCTGAGTCCTGCTTCCGTGTGACTCTCCAGCCTTTCCTGTGGCACTGGCTGCTGGATTCACCTGTGTATGTAGCTGTTGATTTCTGTCTTCTCCCACTGGCATCTAAGCTTCATCCACAGATGTTTCTCAGAGTCTGGAAATCCCTGGAGCCCGCCTGTGTGGGTCCACATTAATACGTGTTGAGTGAGAATCATGAAGCGTGAATGCAGCTCCTGGCTTCTGGGGAGGGGCTGGGGGACTTGGGTTCTTCAAAGGCCAGTCGGGCAGCTCCTGGCTCTTCCTACAACTGGAGTCTGAGCAGGAAAGCTTTGGCTGGGCAGGTCCAGGAGGGGTCAGAAAGGGGGTCCAGGAGGAAGCCCGTGTAGGTGGACACAAAAGGAAGCCACCTGGGTGGCTCAGCTGTTCCAGAGCCAAGAGATGTGTTCTTGGAGCATATCTCCTCCTAATTCCTGCTCAAACATGGGACATTCTATCCACAGTGAAGCCACCCAGGTACCAGGAGGGTAGCTTGCATTCTGGCTATGAGGCAGATGGACCCACATTGAAAGTCCTGTGGTACTTAATTTTTTTTTTTTGGTGTCAGGGATTGAACCCAGGAGTGCTTAACCACTGAACCATACCCCCAGACCTTCTTCATTTTTTTTTATTATTTTGGCACAGTCTCACTAAGTTGCTTAGGGCCTCACTAAGGTGCTAAGGCTGGCTTTGAACTTGAGATCCTCCTGCCTCAGCCTCCCAACCTGCTGGGATTACAGGTATGTGCCACAGCACTTGGCCCATCAGTACATATATCAAGGCATGGTCTTCCATGGAGGTGCAGACCTGTGGCTTTGAAATATCACATCCAACCCTATCCATGAGGGCACACAGGGCTGGCCCACCTGGCAGTCTATGGGGCTCCTGTCCACAGACACCTTTATGTCAGGAGGCGTGGCCCTGTGATGAGAGCAGTCACCCACCCTAGGATGGAGCCACCAAGTCTCCTGGTCAGGAAGACACATCCCAGTTACTTAGGGGAAGCAATGGTGAGGCTCAGAACCAGCCTCCAGGCTGGAGTCTACATTGGGGTAGAGCCCAGCCAGGACTCCACTCTCCAGAGTTCAGAGTGCCTTCCTATCCTCTGGCCACAGGTGCCCAGAGAAGGACATTCGTTTGCCGAGTGGGCTACACTGAGGACTGTGGTACAAGACTTCCCTTGAGGTGGGCATCCCGGAGCTAGCCACAGTCCAAGCCAGAAGCTATTGTAACATTGACCCTGTGTCCAAGGAGGCAGAAGGAAAGAAAGGAAGGTGCTGTGCTAATTTCCTGAAATAAAAATAGTTGCCAATAGCAAGTATGAAATGTGCACCTCCCTTTGCCTCAAGCAGAACAGCATTCAAGAAAGAGCTGGACGGGGTGGGGTCTGTGGCTGAGCAGTAGAGCACTGGCCTTGCACCTGTGAGTCACTGGGTTCGATCCTCAGCACCACCTAAAAATAAATGAACAAAATAAAGGTATTGTGTCCATCTACAACTAAAAGCATATATATATTTAAAAAAATTTTTTAAAAAAGAGCTGAGCACAGACACAAATATATATGCTGTATAGCTGTCACCATGAAGGGAAAAGAACATGCTTTTTCCAGTACTTGTTAATTATTCTCAGGAAACATCGTTTTACCCATTCTTGTCAATGATGTTCTTGTATTTCTTGAACAGGCAATCTTGCAAGAATCTGCACTTCATTCCTACAAGATTTGATAAGTTTTCTCACTGGGAACAGAAACGTGAACTGCATAAACCTTTGCTTTTTTTTCTTAACTCATCCCAAGTTGGGTGGGAAAGTTGCTTCTCACTTCTTTGTACAAGTGTAAGTAGACACCCTTTCTTCTCAAAAAATTCCAACAAAACACTTCATTAATCATTTACCTCTTTTGTCTTTATGACTAGTAATAAGTGGAACACCATTTAAATTATAAAACTAAATCTGCACGGTCACAAATCTTACTGGATATAGTATGAAATCCATTGAGAAAGCTGGTAATGGCACGGCAGACTGAAGTCAGAGGGGGCAAAGGTCACATGTGTCACACTCCCCTCCAGTCCCTGGCCAGACACCCACCCAACCCACCTTGGCGTCCTCCCCCCTCGTCCTGGAGGCCCATGTGTTCCAACCCAGGAGATCGAGCTGAGATGCTACTCGGCTCCTGCTCTCCCAGGCCTGCCACCAGCAACACACCAAGTCTGGTCTGGGAAGCAGAGAGGCCTGGACGTGGCACTGCCTGCTGAGGGTCTTTGCATCTGTCTGCCAGCCTTCCAAGACCAGTACACCGTTCTGAGCCACACTCACTGGAGATGCCTGGCTCCCAACAGGGATTTGAATGAGCCCTTCAGTTTGGCTTTGGGGCCTTGTCTAGGCCCCGCCAGGTACATACTTTGGGGCTGTTCATCTTGTGGGTTAGAGAGGCTGATTCCTCCACTGTGGACAGTAGCCAGGCTTCGACATGTTTGAAGAATATCAGATAGGTACTCCAGAATGTATCATCAATTTGGTCTTGTGAAGTATTTTAAAAGGCGATATTTTGTCATGGATTCTGGCCTACAATTTGTGTTTCCAAATCACTTGAAGGGTAATGACATTCTGGACTTTCCACTGGGACCTGAGGACTCCTTGACATCTGTCCCTGCTGTCCTCTCATCCTCTTTTCTACCTGGCCCGTGGAATCACAAAGTTCCACACCCACCATGAACTCCCTCTCATAAGCATGCTGACGTATTTTTGTCCTTACCAAACCGGATATACTTTGCTTCGTTCCCCGTGTTGACCTTGTGAACTCCTAATCGTCCACATCGCGGTGACTTAACCCGGTAGTAGTTCATTTTTCACCCACCAGTCTCCCTGGATGCAGTGGTTGGGTGGTTCTCCTGGGAAGCTCTCGTCCAAGTGCTGATTCAGAGGTCCAGGTCTTTCCATCTCTGGACACTGCCATCCTTAACCATGTCTTCTAAGTTCACTAAGGAAGCACGAGGAGGAAACTTGTGGGAGTATTTTATGCCACAAGCCATTACAAGATCCTGTGACTTCTAACCCTAGAATGTTGGTCAAAACCAATCACCTGGCTTACCCACATGCCACAGTGCTGGGAAATGGAATCTCCTGGACCCCAGGAGAAAAATGAAACCATTCATGTAGGCATAAAATTATTTCAGCTGCTGGCCACCCTTTTGGCCACCATGTTGCTTTATTTTTCTTCAGATATCCTGAAACTGCTCACCTCTTCTCCAAGGAAGAGAACACAGGCCCCTGTCGAGTCACGGCATGCTGCTCAAGCCCAGGGCTAATCATTTCCTGAGCTTATTTCTTTCATTTGTCTCTCACAATTCTGAACATTATCAATTCCAGTTAAAACACACTCCTAAAAATCCATTTTCCAATGATGCCCTCATGATCCTGTAGCAATGATGTGTGCTCCCCAAGTCTCTGCAGGTGACCATCTGCTAACTGTTTCAACACCATATCATAGATGACCCAGCATGCTGTCCTCCCCACCTCTTGCCCAACTGCTAAGAAAATGGCCACACGTTTTTGTAACAGCAGAAACCTGTGTCAGAATATCAATATCCATGGTACAAAATAATTCATTCCAGTTGTTGTAAACAACCCCTAGATTTCAGTGACTCAACAAAATCAAAGGTTATTTCTTATCCATTTCATGTCCAATGAGGTTGTTGAGCTAGGTCATCCTCCTCCAGGCAGTGACTCAGCGATGCAGGCTCCTTCCTCTGTGCCTGTCATGGGACGAGACAGATGGGAGGCCAAGCAAAGTGGCCCTCAGAGTCTATCCTTGGCAGGAAGGATGGGTTTATCAGTAAGCGAAAATTGGGGGGTCTGTATATGACATATTTTCTACTAAAAACGAAAGCCTCTTTATGATCTTTTTCACCTATTCAAGTGGGAAGCGTACTCCCTTCCCAGCCCCCATACTTGGCACACACTTGGTGGCTTAGCATTTTGAGGTGCATTATTCTCAACACAATGAAAGTTCTCAGTAGAGACTACTTTATCTTTTCTTTGAATAGCACCTCTCATCTTGAATGCAGTTGTCACTTTTAATACAACAAAAGCCCCCTAAGTATGGGGCACTGGAAATTCTCAGGACCCAAGTGGCCAGTTAATCCTGGGAAGGTGGTGGGAGGTTCTCTGTACCCTGACGGCTCAGGTCTGTGCTCTGAGACTTCTCTGTTCAAGGACCCCAGGATAGAAAACCTTCCCATTCAGGCAGAACCATTTCCAATTAACTAACAGAAAGGTACCGAATGAGGGGAAAAGCCCATTAGTTCCCTATTACTCTAAGAAAACAGAGGGCTGGAGATGAGTCTGCCTGAAGGGATTTGGAACATCCCCTGAGATGTCTCTGCTCTCAAGGACGGGGTGTGTGGGCATGGACGCTGAGGCTTCTGATGACCTGACCTGACCTGTCAATGTCTATGGGGAGGCACCCCACATCTGGGAGACGCCTTCGGGCACGGACTTTGCACTTTTGTGTTCATCTACATGGAAGTGTTTTGTCTAAAACACTCGGAGTGGAGTGTTGTGACAATTTTCTGTCAGATAGACGTAGAGTGTCTTGAACAAGGGCACCTTTCAGAACCTGCCCCACAGCCCCGGCTGAGCTCGCTGCATCTGCAGGGGCCAGCGGCCCACCAGCCCTCCCCTCCGGGGGGGCCGGCTTGGGGAGGGCATTGAGCTGTGCAGGGGGTGGTCCTTGTGGATGGAAACTTGACCCCTGGAAAATGACCTCTGGTTATCGCCGATGCACCTGCCTTAGAGAGACTGTCCAGCCAGAGCCACTGCAAGGCAGCTCCCTGGACAGGAGGCAGGGAAGCTCAGCCCCAGGGACCAGGGCACGGGAGACAAGAAGTCTCCAGGACCAGGCTGGCTGGCTTCCCCTTCCTCCCACCCAGCTGACTCATCGTGTGGTGGTACAAAGCCTGCCGAATGAGCAAAAGCTCTCTCTTCACTATTGAGCTATTATTCCTTTAATGAATACATTTTGTGCTTTTGAGTTTTGATTTTATACAAAATTGGACAAAAACTACAGAGTTCTCATATAGCTCTCTTTCCCCGAAAGTTCTCCCTACGATCAGTACCACGCATCCTGTAGTACCTTTGATACAATTGATTAATAATATAGTAACCGTTAAAATACAGTAAAAACTAAGTGACATTTAAATGTGATCAGTAAGGTTCACTTGCCATAATGGTTAATTTGAATGTCAACGGGATTGGATTGAGATGCCTAAGATGAAGAGGCTTCTGGGTGTGTCAATGAGGGTGTGTAGGAATGATTGGCATGTGGGACAGTGAACTAGAGTGGAGACCCTCCCTAAGCGTGGGCAGCACCATCCAATAGGTTAGAGGCTGGGATGGAATGAATTTGGAAGAACAAGGATGCAGCAGCAGATGCAGTATAATTCTTCTTTTCAAAAATTTGTTCTTTTTAGTCATACATGACAGTAGAAAGTATTTTATGTATCACACATACATGAAGTATAACTTCCCATTCTTGTGGTTGTACCTGATATGGAGTTACACTGATCGTGTAGTCAGATATAAACATAGGAAAGTTATGTCCAATTCATTTTACTGTCTTTCTCATTCCCATCTCCCCTCCCTTCCCCCCCAATCCCCTGTCCAATCTGGTGAACCTCCATTCCCGCCCCCCCCACTATTATGAGTCAGCATCTGCATATCAGAAAGAACATTCAACCTTTGGTCTTTTGGGACTGGCTTATTTTACTTAACATGATAGTCTCCAGTTCCATCCATTTACTGGCAAATGCCATAATTTTATTCTGCTTTATGGCTGAGTAATATTCCATTGTGTATATGTACCATTTTTTTTTTATCCATTCATCTAGTGAAGGGCATCTAGATTGGTTCCATAGCTTAGCTATTGTGAATTGAGCTGCTATGAACATTGATATGGTTGTGTCACTATAGTATGCTGATTTTAAGTCCTTTGGGTATATGGTGAGGAATGGGATAAGTGGGTTAAATGATGGTCTCATTTCTAGTTTTTTGAGGAATCTCCATACTGCTTTCCAGAGTGGTTGCACCAATTTGCAGTCCCACCAGGAATGTGTAAGTATGCCTTTTCCCCCATATCCTTGCCAACATTTATTGTGGCTTGTATTTTTTTTAGTTATTGATGAACCTTTATTTTATTCATTTATTTATATGTGGTGCTGAGAATCAAACCCAGCTTCTCATGCATGTGAGGCAAGAGCTCTACCATTGAGCCACAACCCCAGCCCTTGACTTGTATTTTTGATAATTGCTAGTCTGACTAGAGTGAGATGGAATCTCAGTGTAATTTTAATTTGCATTTCTCTAATTGCTAGTGATGTTGAACATTTTTTTCATGTATTTGTTGAACATTCATATTTATTCTTCTGAGAAGGGTCTGTTCAGTTCCTTTGCCCATTTATTGATTGTGTTATTTGTTTTTTTGGTGTTAAGTTTTTGTATATCTTGGAGATTAATGCCCTACCTGAGGTGCAGGTGACAAAGATTTTCTCCCATTTTGTAGATTCTCTCTTCACATTCTTTATTGTTTTCTTTGCTGTGAAGAAGCTTTTTAGTTTGATTCAATACCATTTATTGGTTCTTGATTTTACTTCTTGCACTTTGAGTCTTGTTGAGGAATTGGGTTTCTAAGCTGACATGATGGAGATTTGGTCCTTCTTTTTATTCTAGTAGGTGCAGGCTCTCTGGTCTAATGTCTAGGTCCTTGATCCACTTGAGTTGAGTTTTGTGAGAGAGTGAGAGATAGGGGTTTAATTTCATTTTGCTATCGATGTATTTCCAGTTTTCCCAGCAACATTTGTTGAAGAGGCTATCTTTTTTCCAATGTATGTTTATGACACATTTGTCTAGTATGAGATAACTGTACTTATGTGGGTTTGTCTCTGTGTTTCTGTTCTGTACCATTGGTCTTCACGTCTACCTTGGTGCCCTTTCCATGCCATTTTGTTACTATAGCTGTGTAGTGTAAGTTGAGGTCTGGTATTGTGATGCCTTCTGCTTCACTTTTCATACTGAAGATTTCTTTGGCTATTTTGGGCCTCTTATTTTTCCAAATGAAGTTTATGACTGCTTTTTCTATTACTACGAAGAACATAATCAGAATAGTAATGGGAATTGCATTAAATCTGTAGAGTGCTTTTGGTAGTATGGCCATTTTGGCAATAATTTGGAGTGTTTCGTTTGTTTCAATTTCTTTGATTTCAGCTCTAATTTTAATTGTCTCCTGTATTACACTGCTTTTGGTATTGATCTCCCCTGCCCTCAGACTTTGAGATGTAATGTTAGGTTTTTTGTTGACTTTCCATTCTTTGTGTGTGTATGGTGCTGGGGATTGAACCTGGGGCCTTATGCATGCAGGGCAAGCACTCTCCCAACTGAGCTATATCCCCAGCCCTCCATTCTTTTAAGGAATGAACACAATGCAACAGAACGTTCCTCTCAGCACTGCTGTTATGACTTGGATATGAAGTGTCCCCCAAAAGCTCACATGAGACAACATGCAAGAAGTTCAGAGGAGAAATGATTGGGTTATAGCCTTAACCTAATTAGTGAGTTAATCCCTGATGGTAGTAATTGAGTCCTTGCTGCAGGCAGGTGGGGTGTGGCTGAAGGAAATGGCTTATTGAGGGTGTGGCTATGGGGCTTATATTTTGTACATGGAGAGTAGAGTCTCTCTCTCTCTCTCTCTGCTTCCTGATCATCATGTGAGCCATGTTCCTCTGCCACACTCTTCTGCCATGATGTTCTGCCTCACCTTGAGTCCTGAAAAATGGAGCTAGCCTTCTATGGATTGAGACCATTGAAATCATCAGCCCCCAAATAAACTTTTCCTCCTCTACAATTGTACTAGTTGGGTCTTTTAGTCACAGCAGTAAGAAAACTGACTAAAACAACTGCCTCTATAGTGTCCCAGAGATTTTGATATGTTGCATTGCTATTCTCATTTACCACTATTTTTTAAAATTTCATCCCTGATTTCTTCTGCTCTTCATCCATTAGTCAATAGCATATTATTTAGTCTTCAGTTGTCAGAGTAGCTTCTAGCTTTTATTTTATTGTTGATTTCTAACTTAATTCCATTATGATCTGATAGAATGTAAAGTATTGTCTCTATTTTTTTGTATTTGCTAAGAGTTGCCTTATGGCCTAAGATATGGTCTATTTTAGAGAAGGATCCATGTGCTGCTGAGGAGAAAGTGTGTTCAGTCATTGATGGATGAAATCTTCTAAATATGTCTGTTGAGTCTAGATTATTATTATTGTATTTTTTAGTTTTATAGCTTCTTTATCTAGTTTTTATTTGGAGGATCTATCCAGTGGTGATAGAAATGGTTAAAGTCACCCAGTATTATTGTGTTGTGGTCTATTTGCGTCTTGAAATTGAGAAATGTTTGTTTGATGTACATAAATGCTCCATTATTGGGGCATACATATTTACGATTGTTGTGTCTCATTGATACAGTATGAAACATCCTTCTTTGTCCCTTCTGATTAACTTTGGCTTGAAGTCCACTTTATCTGATAAGAGGATAGAAACCCTTGCTTGTTTATGAGATTCATGTTAATGTTATGTTTTTTTCACATCCTTTTACTTTTAGTCTGTTGATGTCTTTGCCTATGAGGTGAGTCTCTTGGAGACAGCATATTGTTGGGTCTTGTTTTTTAATCCAATTTTACCAGGTTATTTCTTTTGACTGATGAGTTTAGGCCTTTTACATTCAATGTTATTATTGAGATATGATTTTTGCTCCTTACAATTTTGATTTATTTCTGTTTTTTAAATTTGAATTTGTTTCTCCATCGATTCACTGATATTTTAGTGTAGTTACTCCCTTTGCTGGTTTTCAATTTTATTTTTCACTTCTTCTTCAAGAAATATCTTATCAAGTATGTTCTATAGTGCAGCTTTGCTAGTTGTGAATGCTTCTAACTTTTGTTTATCATGGAAGGTTTTTATTGCATCATTAATTCTGAAGCTTTATTTTTATGGGTATAGAATTCTTGTCTAGCACCCATTTTCTTTCAGAGCTTGGGATATATTATTCTAAGGCCTCCTAGCTTTGAGGATCTGGAATGAGAGATCAGCTGAGATCCAGATGGGTTTTCCTCTAAAGGTTACCTGTCATTTTTCTCTGGAAGCCTTTAAAAAATTCTATCCTTATTTTGTATGTTAGGCATTTTCATAATACTGTGCCTTGGTGTGGATTTGTTGTAATTTTGATATTTGGGGTCCTGTAAGCCTTCTGTATTTGATTTTCCATTTCATTCTTCAGGATTAGGATTTTTTGACATTATTTCATTGAGAAATTTTGTTTGTATCTCTGAGCCTTCATCTATCCCGATAAATCTTAAATTTGGTCTTTTCAGGTTATCCCATAATTCTTGGAAGTCCTGTTTGTGATTTCTTAACATCTTTTCTCCATGGTCAACTTTGTTTTCAAGATTATATATTTTGTCATCATTGTCTGAAACTGTCTTCTAAGTGATTAGTCTGCTGGTGATGCTTTCAATTATTTAAATCATTTATTGATTTCTTCATTTTGAGGATTTATGATTTTTTTCAGACTCTCTCTTTATTAAAGTGATATTTCACACCATGCATTTTCTCTCTGATTTCACTCCTTCCTTTACCTCACAGATCAGTTTAACTATGTACATTCTAAACTACTTCTCTTATATTTCTTCCACTGTCATGCTGATGGATTCTGTTTTTGGAGTATTTTGGTTTGTTTTGGGCTATTTGTTCCCTTGCTTTTTCATGTTGTTTTTGTGTCTACCCATTTAACAGTATGGATCTGAAGGAATAGAGTTTCTGCCCTGTGGATTTATATTGTCTCTAAATTTTCCAATACCTTACTCTTCACAGGAGACAAATAATAACAACATCCAGTGCAAAAATATAAAACATTAAACCAGATAGTCCCTACTATGATGCCTACAATATTAATTATCACAATCAACAGAAATGATATGATCAGTTATTGTCCACAATTAAAACAGCAAGTATGCAAAAGGGTTTATAATTTCAGATTGTATACAGGGAAAGAACAGAAGTGACATAGGATGAGATGATTATGAGGGAGAAGGAGAGAAGATAGAGGCAAAAATTAAAGGAAGAGTGAAAGAGAGAACAATATAGATTGGCTGTTAGTGGAAGAAATGAGAGAAGGAGAATTAGGGGAACAGGTAAAAGAAAAAAAAAATATATATATATATACATTAAAACTAAAATATACTAATCAAACATCTCAAACATCCTATTCCTCAAAAAACTTACCCATGAAAAATAACTGGCTTCAAAAATGCTAGAAATGAGACAAAAGACAAATATGAGTATGTATAAATGTCCATGTACTCTTAAGGTCACAATTAAATAGAGAAAAAGAAAAAAGAGGAAAAAGAATCTCAATAAAAAGCTAAAGAATTCTTTCATTTGGAGTTCAGAAAATTTTCACCAGTTTTAGGTGGGGTTATCTGGAATATGATCCTCCACCCTCTGGATTGCTGGAGGGAGAGAGGTAATCTGGTAGGGGGAATTCCTTGAAGAAGGGTTCAGGCTTAGGTGGGCTACAGGATCTTCGCTGAATGCCAACTGGTCTGGAGATTTTAAATCAGCACACGTCCAGGGCTCAGTAATTGCCAGTTCATGCTGGAAAACTGTACCCCAGGATCTCCCTTGGGTTCCACTCACGTGGTGGAAGAGCCAATTCTAGAATAGTCCCTGACGTCACCTGTGGCCCCCACATTTCCTGGTCTTGGGTTCAGTCTCCAAACTCCCTCCCTCCCCTGCCCTTCGGAATTCACAGCCAGATGTGTCTCTCCCAGCTGGTCCTGCAAGCAGATGGATTGGAGGGGGAGGGGGAGAGTTGCGTGGGTTTCCATGACTAGTTGTCTCCTGTGTAAAACTCTCTCCAAGTTTAATTTCCCCTTGGTCACTTAAGCACACTCTATGTCATGCAGGAGTGGGCTCCCTCAGCGGCTGGCCCCTGTGCTGCAGCTGCACAATGCTTCCGTCCTTTGTCTTCTGCATGCTGCCTGGGGACATGGTGGTTTCTGTCCTGCACAAGGATACTGTGCTGCACACCTTTCAGTTTAATTGTGCAATGTCTTTGATCTCTAAATGCTCCCCTCCAACGTGCCTCAGGATTCTTAAAAAATGGGTTCCTTTAATTCCTTTATCCCTCCACTTTGCTCAGAGAGGGACCTCACTGGCTGGTGCTTCTGGCCTGGCGTTGGCAGCTGCTGTGACTCTGGAGATTTCTTCCTTATTTTATTATATACAAATTCCTATATCCCTGATTTGCTAGTGACTCCCCAAGAACAGAGACTGGGTGTGGTAGCATATGCCTGTAATCCCAGTGGCTCGGGAGGCTGAGGTAGGAAGATCGAAAGTTCAAAGCCAGCTTCAGCAACAACAAGGCACTAAGCTACTCAGTGAGACCCTGTCTCTAAATAAAATACAAACTAGGGCTGGGATGTAGCTCAGGGGTCAAGTACCCCTGAGTTCAATCCCTGGTACCAAAAACATAAAAAATAAAAATAAAAAAGAACATCGCACAGTGCTGACCATATGTACAGTAGGCAGCCTTTTCAGATTGGTTTCTTTCACTTAGCAGTTTGCACTTAGTTCTGGCTTACCTTTTCCTAGCTTAGTGTCTCTGTTGTATGGAGGTATCACAGTCTCTTAGCCCAACTCTGTTGTATTGGAGCACGTTCCCCTTGCTTCCCCTTGTTGCCAATTTTGAGAGTTTGCAGGTTTTTATGTGAATATGTTTTCAACTCCTTTGTGTAAACCTAAAAGCTCACTGTTGGATCAACTGATAAGACTATGTTTAGTTTTGTAATTAAAGAATTGCCAGAATGTCTTCTTTACCATTGTGCATTCTGACAGCTGTAAATCAAATTTCCACTGCTCCACATCCTCACCAGCAGTCTTTGCACTCGCTGTGTTTGATTTTGGCCATTTTTACAGGTGTATTGTGGAATCTCCTTGTTGCTTCAGTTTGCACCTCCTAGTGATCTGTGACATTGAGCATCTTTCATATGCTTGCCTCTCAGTTCCGTTTTTCCCCACCCCCCTACCATGGGTTTACTGGAGATGTTTCTTATTCCAAGTAAAAAGAACTGGCTTATTGTTATGGGAGAAATAGTTCTAGACTGATTGGGCCAAATATTCCCTTAACACATCTTTCACAATTGACAGGGAAAGAGACCAATGGCAAGCATCATTTCCTTTTTTAGATGCTTTCAATGAGGCAGCACAATGAATGATAGAATAAGAGGAGTAATTGATGCCCTCCCAGAGGATCTGAGTTGGGAATGGTGTTCTCCCAGCTACATGCAGTCTTTGAGAACAGATTTTACAGTTTTGAAATGGGGAAAATAGTCAGCCCCAGCTGTTGAATACTTTGCAGTGAGCTAGACACTAATTAACTGGAGATATTTTCAGTCCTGCCTCTCAAATGTACTTTAGGCCAGATCAGCTAAATTTTAAGAAAGCAAGGGAATCAATATCTCATTGAGAGAACCAACTTGTTTTAAATCTCTTAGACGGAAGCAGTTAAATTTAGTGTCTGTACAGTATGTATTAAGACAGAGGAAATAACATGTATCTTAAGGTGACACCTCAGTGAGGGATGCAAAGACCAGTGGCTTGTGCCCCACCTCGAGGAGCTTACAGCTGCACTGGCAAGGAAGAACTGATGTGGGCACAGCAGGGACTACCCCCAGCTGCAGATAATAGCACAATAGCCAGGAGCTCCCGTGGCCAGCTTGACTGTGGCCCTTGAGTTGCTTCAGTCTCTAGCTTGTCACGGACGCCTAGAATTGTCTGCTCTGAGGAGCACTGTCCTGAAGAAGGAACTGAGAACTGCAGGAAAAAAGAGTGGACCCTTCATATCTCTGCAGCAGACACCTGTCCCCGTGCCAACAGTCACGCAGAGAACACCCAATGCTGAAAGGCATTTCTATTTCTCCATTGGATGTATTTTCATGTCATGGAAAAACTGACTACTTTAGGAGAATCAGGGCTTGAAGAAGTAACATACAATATTCCGTCTGCATTGTTTTTGACAGAGATGAGGCTTTTGCAAATGAAAGGCAAGCATTCTGAAAGATGTCCTGGAATCCTGCTAGTCAGCAGTGACACAGATATGAATTTTCAGTTCTCTTTCTTTCAGACAAAAGTGCAGAATGTCATAAAAAAAAAAAAACACGACCCAAAAAACTGGGGAGTGGTCTGCTCCCACAGTTCCTAAACTGGTTTGCAGTGGACTGATAGAGCTCATTAGATTCTATCCCTGTGAAGAACTACAAGTTCAAATCAACTATTTTGCTGACTTGGCAGTTCCATTCATTTTCTTCTGACAAGTCAGCTTTTGAAATGACCTAAGACAGCTAGGACAATGTGCTAGATTCTGTGCTGCCCCAGGAGTGAGAGCAGACAGACAGGATGCAGTCTTCTGAGGAAGTAGGCCGGTTCTTCCAGAAGTTGACATTGTGCCCTGACGCGTGGGTCAGGCACGTCTTGGCTGATCTGAAAAGCTTTCTATCCCTGATCAATTGTATCAATTGTGGCTTACAAACAAAGTATGCCGTCACACTATCGCTGCATTGGGCATTGGGCCAGCATTCTGCACTAAGCTGGGGGCTGAGGCTGGGAATGGGAGAGGTGGAGAGAAGGCTCCTCTCATTCATGGCTCATCCGTGTCCCCTGAAACTTCGAACCCCTGGGCAGGCTGGGACATGAGGGAAGAACGAGGCATTGCCTGGTGGCAGAAGTGTTTGGGTCTGAGTCCTGAGCCCCAGAGAGGAGCAGGGTGAGGAGGTGCAGCCAGTGCTGGGAACTGGGTGAGCAGCCCAGCGGGAGGCTGGACGCTGGAGACGGAGTGGCTCCAGGACCATGAGAGGTCCGCATTCTTGCAGGATGGAAGAGCCTGTAATCAGAGTGCTTGGCCATGGGTAGCTGCAGCAGAGTGGCCAGGCAGGACAGCAGGGTGCTTGGTCTGGTGATTATTGGGGTCAAAGTACTGAGAATCATGGCCTCAGAGGATCATTCAAAACAGTCCCCAACACCTCCAGAAAAAATAAGAGGTGAATTTTTCTCTGAAGAATTCACTTTCTTATTTGCACCGTATCTGATGTCTTCTTTACCCACCTCCCAGTTGTTCTAAAATCTACTTAGATTTCTGAACTACTGGATTTCATTGCTTTTAGAATCTGAATTTGTAAAGGCTTGATTCAAGTGTCTGTTTCAGAGCCCAAAGTCCCTTCTCTGGCTCCCAGCAGTGACAGCAGAGCTCAGAGCACAGGTTGCAAGCAGGTATCATGGAGGGCTTCGTCAGCAGGAGCCATTCTGTAAGTGGCCAGGGGAGAGGGCTGCTGCCTGCTGACCAGAGCTACCCAGGATGACAGACCCATTCCACATCCAGTACCTGCAGCCTTTCTCTTCTCTGGTCTGCAATGCCAAGAGGGGCCTGCCCAACAGGCAGGGGCTATGGATGGACTCGGTGGTCCCAATATCCACTATCTTAAATGGCTTCCAAAGGCCCATGTGTTCAAGGCTTAGTCCCAGCTTGGTGCTCTAACAGATGGTGATGGTGGACATTCTGGTCATCAGGTGTGCCCTGGAGGGGGTGGAGGCCCTGGCCCCTTTCTGCTCTCCTGACTCTTCCTGCTCCTGCTGTGCTGCTCCCATCCCCCACCAGAGACCTAAAAGCAACGGGTCCACTTGGTCATGGAGTAGCACCTCTGAAACTGTGAGCCAAAATAAAACTTTTTCTCTTCATAAGCTGATGATCTCAAATTTGTTACAGTAATGGAAAGCTAACACACATCTAAGCTGCGAGACCCTGGAATCCAGGATTGAATCCCAGCCTGGATCCACTGGAGTTGGAAGTCTCTGGAGGAGTTGAGAAGGGGTGTCCTGCAATGAAGCCCTGCTTGCTGCACACTGCAGGGAAGGGGACTTGGAGGCAGCTTCTTATGTCCCAGGGCTCCATGGTGCAGAGAGGGCCTGGAATGTGCCAGATGGAAATCAGGTGGGGAGGCTTGGTCACAGCAGTGGCCAGGGGAGGAGGTGATGGTTGGACCAGACACCTGGTCCAACCCTCTTGGCCTCATTTTGATTTGGGTCACCTTTTTAGTAGTCTCTTGCTGTCACCTAACTTGGGCAGGGTCTGTTTGTGGGCCAGCACTGTGCCTGGAAACACAGTGTTCACACGTGCCATTGGCCATGGAGAATCTTAGGGCAAGGAGAGGTCCAACGCTATGTTCTTTTGGATCTGAGCTCTGGACAAGGCAGCTGCCAGCCAGTCTTCCTGCGACACAGGAGGAAAGGGGAGAAACGGTCTGTCGGGTCCCGAGTTCTGCAGATATCAGGTGACAGGGGTCTTGTGTGGCGCTCTCTGAGGGAGCAGGCCAGGAAGGAGGTGGTTTGAGAGAGAACAGGTACCAGGGAGGAAGAGGAGCAGTGCTGGGTATTTTGGAAGTCTGTGCTAGGAGAGCGCCAATGGCCTCCCAGTCAAGTTGGCAGAGGCTTCGCGTTGTTCCCCGGAGAGTGCTGAGGGGATTTTGAGTCAGTAAAGGAAGGGGGACACTGGGGCTTGGGAAGGCACTTTGGTTTAAAACAAGCAAGACAGCAGGATTACAATTTCTGAAATTCTGTCTGATTTAAACCCATACCTGCTAGGCCAGTCCCTCTCTCCTGTACCCTGTCCAACACAAGGCTGAAGTCAGAGGACATCAGTAAGAAGTCCAGCTAGGCATGAGAGGAGGGAGAAGCCTGTGCCTGCAAGCCCTGGGGTATAGTGGAGTGAAGGCAGCCACAGGGGTGAGACCTTGCCCTGAACTCTCTTGTCCTGGGCAGGGAAGAGGGGAGAGAAGTGGAAGGGACCATGTGGCAGGGGCTTTGCTGGTGTCCCAGCTGAGTGGACAGCCCCTGCAGGGCCATTCTGTCTCTAGCCAGGACAGGCCGAGGGAGCACTCAGGGTGAGAAAGCAGTAGCCACAGGGGCCTGCAGATGGCGCGGCAGGGGACTCCGTGAGAAGCTGAGGTGCAGGCGGGAGGGCACATTCTGTGGGCTGGGCTCCTGGAGGCAGGAAACCCCCTGGGATTCAGGGCCCAGGAGGGGCTGCAGAAGGGCTACTGGCTTGACCACTCAGAGATGTCAAGCCCTGGGGCCCGCACAGGGCTGTCCGGGTGTTCAGCAGCAGCTTGTCCAGAGTTACGCTGCTGGATTGGCCAGAGTTCCCGTGCTAATTTTTTAGAAAAGAGCTGGCTACGGTAGGCATGGGGGAACATTTTCAGCTGGGAAAAACAGACAGCTGTCCTGCTGTCCCAGCATGTGTGTGTCCCCAAATGCAGATGTTAAAACTTAGGCCCCCTCAGCAAGAGCTTGGGCGGGGGGGCAGGTGCCTTTGGGAGGTGACCAGGTTGGGAGGGCAGAGCCCTCATGGGTGGAACTAGTGTCCTCATAAAAGGCCCAGAGAGATCCTCCCTTCTACCATGTGAGGACTCAGTGAGAAGGTGCCCACTATCACCCGGGAAGACCTTCTGCAGGGACTGACAGACTGCTGACAGACTGGCTTAGTTTTGGACTTCCCACCTCGAGAGCTAGAAGAGCTACATTTCTGTCATTGATAAACCCTCTGTTATGTGGTCTTTTGTTTCCGCATGCACATAGACTGAGACAGGGACCTGGTCTGGGGGCAGAGGAGGCTGGAAGGACCCAAGATGACGGATCTGGTTTAAGCTGCAGGATCTCGAGCTGTGATTTGCCTGGCAACCTTGAACTTCTGCCCCAGGGGGCTCCCTTGTACACTCACTAATTCCCTTTTAAGGAGACAGTTACAGGACTGTCCCGACCTGAAAGTTCACAGACCAGCTATGTTTGGCTGGACAGATGTGAGTGACCGTTAGCCAGGGGCAGGGACAGTCAGGTGCTCCTTAGCCCCTCCTCCCTACAGGACACTCATGCAGGCATCTTCTCAGGGCCCAGACCTGGCTCTGTCTCCCTGTAGGGCAAAGCACCAAGCCTAAGCAAGAAGCAGTGTGAGCAACTTTCTGTTGTTCACATGCGTTTGGGACGCTGGCTCTATCCCAGGTTCCCTATCAGGTCTCAGGGAGGGCTTCTGGTAGACAGATGGCCTGCTACTCGCAGTAGGCCCTGGCTGGGGGCAGCGAGGTCCAGGAGAAATGCAGCGTGAGCCATGAAGGCCAGGCTAAGCCGCCCTTGTGGCAGTGCTCGCGGTTCAGGCCATGCCTTGGGAAAATGCCACAGTCTAACATAAGATTTTATAAAAGGATCTGCTTGGAGAAAATGGGAATGGATAACCCTTTGAACACTGAATGAAGCGGCCTCCAGACTTCTTTTTTTTATATGTTAATGAATCGTGTCTATGTAAATACTTAGTGTGAAACCATTTAACATGCTGGCTCCAGCCTTCTGCTGTTGTTGAATATGTACCTGCTCATTAGCCTCGGACTGGCATTACCCCCACACACTCTGCAAACACTGTTCCCGTTGTCAGTGATTCCGAAGGAATGCTAAGGCATGTGGCAGAAGATTAAATTGAAAACTGCTTGAGTCACTTTTACTGTAATTTGAGAAAGAAGCATCTTTGTAAAATGAAACTAGTTTTTGGACAACCTTTTTTTTAAAATTAGAAAAAACTACAGTCATCCCCTCTTCTCTATAGGAGATGTCTTACAAGACCCCGCAGTGCATGCCTATATATATATATATATATATATATATATATATATATATATATATAGTATGTTTCCTCCTATACATACATACGTATGACAGGGTTTAATTTAGAAATTAAACACAAAGAAATTAATAACAATAACCAATATGTAATACAAAAATTATAACAGAATTGCCAGCATCACTGATCTTTACTTGGGGGCCAATGTTAAGTAAAATAAAGGTTTATTGGACACATGCAAGAATTGCCATACCCTGACGATCAATCTGATAACTGAGATGGCTACAGAGTGACTAAAGGCTTGTAGGGTATACAGTGTGGATTCACTGGACACACAGATGATTAGCATCCTGGGTGAGGCAAGTCAAGACTTCATTATGTGCAATTTGAAACTTATGAATGATTTCCATAATTTTCCCCTTAATATTTTCAACTCCTGGTTGATCAGGGTATAACTAAAACTGCAGAAAGCAAAACTGTACATAAGGGAGACCCCTATAAGGATAAATTTCTAGTAAAAGTTCACTGTTAGTCAGCCATGTTTGCTTCTCTCGGGTAAGTCAGGCATGAACCTTTCTTTGAGCAGATCCACCGTTAGGGGTATGAAGTCAATGTAACTCTTAAGAGGAAAGTTAAGTAACTTGTTTTGGCTATGTGTATTATGGGGGAAATGTTCATATTTGGGTGTTATCTATTACATTTACAATTGTAAAGTAAGTTAAAGTGGAGATCTGATTTGAGGAACCCTTGGAAAGACAAAGCCAGCCAGACCACCCTGAGTGACCTCAGCCCTGCTGGATTTGCAAACGTAAGTGACACTTAACGTGAGCTTTTTCTTGTGAATGCCCATGTCAAGCAAGAATGGAATTAAGCCCAGCCACTCAGAAGCAGCCAGCCAGTGCACGCCGGTGGCCGAGCAGGTGCGTCCTTTGCTCTCCATCCGCCAGTCCTATGAACACCTTTACCTTGGTGCCCTCTGCGGGGCTCTCGATCCACTTCTGGTTGGGTGCTGCCCAATTTGTGGACTGTTTCCTCAAGCTCCTTAAATTTCTACTGTGCCTCCGTTTACTTTTAGTATGAATTTTTGTAGATTCTAACTTTTAGAAAGGTTGATCAAATCTCATAATTTGATTGGCATTTCCCTAACGACTTAAAGCATCTTGGCACAGACTTATTTGCCATTTGTACCTTTCTTTGGTGAAGTATCTGTTCAGATTTTCTGTCATTTTAAAGAATTGTTCTCATATTTTTTATCATTGAATTTTTGCGAGTACTTTGCATGTTGTGGATGCAAAACTCTCATCAGATAATTTATAAACATAAATTCCAATGCTGAGTAGTACTCCAGTGCATGATGTCCCATGGTTTGTGACAATTTGCCACTCATCCATTGATGCTCAATCTCTCTGAATTTATAACGTTTTTTAAAAAACATCCCTTTTGTTCTTGAGGTGATGTTTTTACCTAGAGGCATTCATTTTTCTTTCTTGAGGTCAACTTTGGAAGTATCCAGTGATTCTTGGTCACAATTCACCAGAAAAGGTGAGCAGGGGACCACGTGACCCCAGGCTTCCCTGAAGTGTGAGGCAGAAGGTAACCAGACATTATGGAGCATGATCCTTGAAGACCAGCGTAGAGACTATTTCTCCCTGGGATGCCAACCTCTAGTTCTTGCTGGAAAGACCTGCTGGCCTCTGCCCTCCTTGCTCTCTCCTGGGAATGAGGTTATAGCTAATTTCTGGGCTTCATATGTGTTCAACCCCAGAGATGCAAAGGCCCCAGCATACTGTTTTCCAACCCCTAGGAAAGAAGTGAGAGCACTCAGTGGAGAGGGTTTGGATGTTCCCTTACTCATCTGCTCCTGGCGGGCAGCAGGCGGAATCAATGGAGGGCCACCCTGAGCCTCCACGCAGGGAGGATATATGGGCTGGGGTACCTGCCCACTACGCAGGTGGAGTTTTCCAGATGTTTGATGAGTACATTCCTTTACCACCAAGTCCACTCTGCTGTTATTGAGTCACCTTAACAATCCTCACCTGAAGGCTGGAGACAAAGGCAGTGGCCAGCTCCCCTCTCCACTTCCTTTCTTCCTGCAAGAAAGAAACCTTTAGGGGTCTGGACCAAGCAGCTTTCCCAGGCACTGGCTAGTGTTCACCCCAACGATGTGTTCTTTGTGGGAAGCAGGAACTGACACCCGACTGGCCTTTGTTCTGAGATGCCATCTCCCTCCCGTCCCTGTCAGCCCAGGTAGGACCTCCCTGGTCCTCTGCCCAGCTCTGTCACTCCCCAGCCCATGTGTGCTGAGGCTCCATGGCAGGGGGCACTCTCTTTCTCCTTAAGGACTGTCTCCCTGCTCTTTAATTCTTCTTATTTTTTTAAATGATTAAATCAGGAACATATCATTGGCATTTTTAATATGTATTTTTCTAGTTGTTGATAGACCTTTATTTTATTTATCCATTTATTTATATGTGGTGCCGAGAATTGAACCCCGTGCCTCACACATGCCAGGCAAGTGCTCTACCACTAAGCCACAACCCCTCTTTAATTCTTTTGTAGTGATTTTAACAGGGGTCAGATGAGGAGAGGGGAGTAAGAGCATATACTGAGTTCATCATATTGAACTGGAAGCTCTCAAGGGTACCTCTAAAAATATAAGAGCCAGTACTATGAGGTTTGTTTTTTTTAAAGGAAGTCTCCTTTCCAAATAATTATTAGATGGTAAACAAAAGGAGTTCCAAACAATAATTAAAAAAAAAAAAAACAGAAAACAAGATAAAAGAATAGTGATTAGCCGAAGAATTTGAGCTAACTTATTAAATTGCAAAGCCCATCTATTATTTTATTAGAGACAACGAAAACAAATGACATTTAAAAACTTCCAAGACAAGCAAGGAAATATCAGATGAATACCAGCTGAATTTGTCTATCAAAAAAAGAAATATGGCAATATTTTTATCAATGTAGAATTCAAGCCACGATACATTGAACAGGAAGATGATTTTGAGTTGATAACAGTTATAGTGTATCAGGTAGGAAGTTCTGCAAAGCAACAGCTTCAAATCATAAAACAGAAAGCATTAGAAATGCAAGGAAAATCAGATGTGGAGGAAAAATAAGACTGTAGAGAATTTTAAAAAATATGTCTGTATTAATAAACAAGAACAAACAGTACACACTTAAGTGGGTTGTGTCATTGTTATAAAATGTGACTACTGTTTTGTTTTGTTTTTTTAATAGTAAATGCTTTATTTTTACTATCCTCACCCTCTCACCTAAATTATGCCATGGCATAGATAAGTCACAGTCAGGGCTAATTCCTAATTTGGCAAAAGAGTATAATTAATATGAATAGTCTTAATACAAATAAAATTAGCATTTATTAGGATCTTATGGTATGTTAGGCATTAGTCTAAAGACATTAAACATTAAAACTGTTCAGAGGTTTTAATTTTTTCATTACATAAAAAAATTGACATCGGAGAAGTGAATTCTCCTAGATCACCAATTTAGTAGTTAGTTGAGCCCACATTTGAAAATAGGTTCAATAAAATGTGACTATTCTTTAAGGAATAAAGGAAAACTCAAAACCCACAAAGAAGAATACTTACAGAAAATAATCTCTACTCCATTTGCACATGAGAAAACGAAGAACAAAAAAAACCTAAATAAAATCCCCCAGATGGGTAAAAGGTTAAAAAAAAATCATTCTAAAGTTATTATCCTGAGAAAACTTGTGGCTCAAAGAAAATTTAACAAGTAAAACTGGACATTACTTAGGGTAAGAACTATAAGCACATTATTGAACTTTAGGAAATACAGTATTACTTATAAGAAATACACAGTCTTAAAACAAAACAAAAAAAAAATGTGATTCCTAAGAAAAACAAACACAAACCTCAAAACCAGAACAAATGCAGTACCTCTTCAGAGCAGTTCTGGGTGGAACAGAAGCACCCATCCCAAATTAGGACCGTGATGAAGAGAAAGCAGAAACTGAAAAAAATAAGACACGCAGAGGCAATTGCCATAATATGGTTAGCTTAGACTAAAAGAAGAGGGCAACTCTGAAAATCGAATGAGAAAATAATCCACTAGATTAGACAACAAAATGGACATGTTCCAGTTTTCCATTGCCTTTGGAACTGTTGTGAAGCCCTCATCCACATTTCTGGTCTGCATGGAGGGCGTCTGAAAATCTTGAAAGAAATAAGCATTTTTTTATTTAAAAAAAAAAAGAAGAGGCAAAGAGGGCTGAGGATATAGCTCAGTTGGTAAAGAGCTTGCCTTGCATGCACAAGGCCCTGGGTTGGGTCCCCAGCACCACACACACACACACACACACACACACAAAGGGCAAAGACACCAATGGTTAAAGTAGAAACAAGACTTTATAATCATCCTAAAATAAGAGTGCTCAAAACAGTAATCTCAAAAAAGCCACTCCTGGTGAAATCACATAAGAATCTTGACAATCCATCTAATATTCAATATTGTTCTCCAAGTTTTCATTAGCAGAAGCAAATGACAGTGAAACTAACAGTTTCATATGTTGCAAAACATGATTAATATATCTGTGAACGATTATGACGGCAACACTGGAAATCCTGAGAAATAGAAAAATGAAAGGAAAAATGGACTATATAATTTCAGTAGCATAGCTAACAAATATATTAGTTTTAGTTTATCCTAAAAAATATACCACTGATCAATTCTCATTCACAGGAAACAAAATCAAATGTGCAAAAATAAAACCTTAACAAAAATGCACCAGGACGTGCTTTTGTTGAATGATGCCGTTCCACAGTTTACTGAGGGGGAAGGCCCACCTGGCACTAGGAAACAGAGCCGGCAGATTTCAGGGCTGAAACTAACGCGATCCTTCAGACTAACAACCAAGTCTAACACACACAACTGGACTTTTAGCTGTCACTTTACTCATCTCCTTAATGATGCAAGCTACAATTTCAGGAAAAAGCGGGCAGTGACATGTAAGAAGGACAGGATTTCTTCCTGAGTTAATCATTCACCTACTGGGTCTGGGAAGGGGGCGGCAGCATCCAACCCGTGGCTAACCTAGACTTTTGTACCCACAAGTCATTCAATAAAAAGGAGACATCCCTGGTGCCTACCTGTCAACCCAACCACTCAGAAGGCCAAGAAAGGAGGACTGCAAGTTCCAGGCCAGCCTGGGTGCCTTCGCAAGCTCCCTTCTCCAAGTAAAAAGCAGAAAGGGCTGGGCACGTAGCTCAGCGGTAGATCACCTCTGGGTTCCATCCCCGGTACCCAGGGGGCAGAAAAGCACCAACCGAGTAAACCTAACAGTGAGCACCTCTGGTTCTGAGTCAAGCACCTTCGCCCATCAGGTGCACCTCCCGGAACACACCCGCTCGGATCAATGAAGACTAGCTCACATTCCAGTGTTCCTGAGGATATCCAGAATATTTATTGCTTTAGGGTTTCACGCAATTATTTGGACAGAAAAAGGGCAGAAGTTTATCTAACAACAAAATTCCCCTGCAAAAACAATGCTTTTTGTTAAAGTGAAACAGCCACAGCATGAAGTTTTCTGTCGACTCTAGAACCACGAGAGACTACCACCCACCGCGCAGAGGAAGCGCTGTCTGTGGGGATGCCGAGAAGGGCGCGCCCGGCGCTGAAGGCCAGCTGAGCCGACCAGGACCAGCCACGGGGCGAAACAGCCTCTTCAGCACCACATCCTCCAGCTGCCGCTGGCCTCTGCATCAGTGAGGCTGAAGCATCCAGCGGGAGGGACCTTGCGGCTGTGTTCATGGATTCTCACAAAGTCGCGGAGGGATTCAGGGTCCTCCGAGATGGAGCTTTTGCTTCAAAATCTGTACTTAGGCAGTTGACACCTCTAACTCCTGTCATTTGTCTCCATGTATCCTTGGGCGCATCAGAATTAAACTGTTTCAAGATTCTGTTGTGTTATATTAAGAGATAAAGAAAAAAAGGGCCTTAGAAAATTCCAGTTCTTTCCAGACTAAAGGAAGAAAAGAGCCATGGAGCACGCTGGAGGCACCTGGGCAGTGTGCAAGGCTGCCCGAGGCTGAGTGGCTGCCCCCGGCACACCTTTGCCTCCATTTGCTCTTGTGGAGCAGCCCCTGCACCGCCCTGCGCTGCTGAAGCTGGACTGGAACAAGCGCCAGATGCCAGGGCGCAGCCTTAGTGGCCTCGCTCCCCGCTGTCCCCACGGGCAGTGACTGTGCAGCTGGAACCCGGGCCTCTCAGGTCTAAGTGTGCAGACAGCATTTCCCCTTGGAGGGGGCTGGGGAGGGTCGGTCCACACTGCCCCTGACCTTGAACCGATCAACACAGGGAGGTGCAGAAGGGACAGTGAAACCTGCTGCCCCTGAGAAGCCATCGAAGACAGCTGCACGTTCTGGTCTTACACACATTAAGCCCAAAGAGGGAAAGCGGTGACTGAGCAGTTATCAGCATTAGTTCAGAAGTCCTGAGGTGGAGCGCAGCCCGATCCTTCAACTTGGATTTCAGTTTGATTAGCTTATAATTAGGCAGATCACAAGGGTATGAGGAAAAATCCAGCGTATCATAAAAACAACAAAAAAGCAGGGAAATTAAGGAGATGCTCATTTATAAGGTCCCCAGAAAAACACCACTGAGAACTTCCAGTTGAAGATGATTTCATTGATAACATATTCAAAGCAAAAATGGGATTATAATTTTTCTGAACTTTGGATAATCTTCAAACTTCTCCAGATACCACCTAAAATAAGAAAAAGAACATCATTTGGTCCCTTAAACGTTTCACAACTAGTAAAAGCGATATCTTTCATTATTAAGAAATACTGAGACTTAAAAAATCATAATAAGGACCTTGGCATTTCAAATACAGATTAGTTTCATCAGTATCATGAAGTCAGACATATCTGAAGTGTGGTCCAGAGGTGACTTGTGCAATAATCTTTTCACTGGGAAGGAACTGACCAGCATACCGGTACTGCACGGACTTGGGGCAGTGGGGCAGATGCTCGGTTGTCCCTTCAGGTGACCTTGACACCAGGTCTGAAGAGAGGGCAGCCAGCCAGTGCCAGGTCCTTGGGCAGCTCTTAGGAAGGACTCAGGATAAATTGGGAAAAGGGAATTGGTGTGGTCTGTAACTAACCCTGTGCTCAAAACAAACAATATTTCCGCCCAAGCCCACCTCTTGACTTCTGACAGCTGGACTGCCCCCGGTGTCCCCAGTCCCCACTGCAGTTTCACTCACAATGGGCAGATTTTAGTGTCACAATGGCAGGCTAAAGATCCAAGACTACTCTGGGGCACCTTGGCCCTGCTGATGGGTTCTAACTGGAACTTGCTTCATAGATTTTTGTGGCTGAGGGGCTGTGCTTGAGTCCTGGAATCTGGTCTGTGTAAAGGTCACAAAAGTCCCCCTCCAGGGTAACTTCGCTCTTCTCATCATCAGCGAGGAGTCTCTAGGGCCCTTGTGTCTCCCGCATAGCAGGCTATTTGCTGAGGAATGTGGCTTATCCCACTGGAGCCAGGCAGGGCCAGAGGGGTCTCAAGCAAGTTCCCCTCAAAATCAGCAAGTGGGGTCAGCTCAGTAGGCCTGGGCCAAAGAACCACCCCCAACCTCACATTCCCCCACACAGGTCTCTCTGCCACCTATTAATGGGAAGCATTTAGCTTTTTGTTAATGTGGCAGAAACACATGAAGACAATGGCCTGAAAGTGACCCAGCAGAATCCTGCCAGTTTACACAAATTGAACTCTGTAACCCACGAAGATAGACCTCAACATGTCCGACTGCCACATTTACTTTCCCATGCTGGTCCATGTATCCAAAAGGTACAAGATAAGAACAATTCTGAGACGTTGGTCAGTCCCCAATAGAACAAGTGTCACCTCCTTGGCAGGAGGCCCAGTGACAACAGCCTTTCCAGCTGTATAGGTCAGGGATGACCTTGATGATGATCCTGGATGACGAGGTGTCCGCTTTTCAATGAGGCCGTGAATAACAAAGTGGCAAATATGAGGAAGCACATCCTGGACAATGCACCTGTCATTGACTGAAGGCCCCCACAGGTCTGCAGGGGTCCGGCCATTCACCATGTTCCTAAGAGCCGCCCCATGAGATGCCTGCACAGGGCACTCCCAGAAAAGACCGTGAGCTCCTCTCTCCTAGGGGTTGAGTGCGGAAGGTGACACAGTGGCCCTCAAAGGGCAAAGGCAGGGCAAACAGGACAGCATGCGTTAGTGGGCAAACAGGACAGCATGTGTTAGCAGCACGTCACCAAGTCACCAACGCCAGCATCCCTGCCCCCAGCTGAAGCTGTGAAGACTCCTTCCCCCGTGCTGCCGCAGGCCAGGCTCCTCCAGAGGCCAAAGGGGCCCTGAGAGGTCACAGTGGCTTTGCTGCCAGACAGCTGGGATGCACTTCACAGAAACCACCAAACAGGAGTAAGACAGGCTTTGTTAGGTGAGGTCACATGTTAAGGCTTATAAAATGTGACCATGTAGAGATTTTTTAAAAGTGGCAAACAGCATGACTTCTTTTTCTTTGCCTAGCATTAGCTGGTGACTTATAGGACCCTGAACAGGGCTGACTTTGACATCTGCCTTGAATTCATTACTTTTCAGTCTGAACTAATGTTCCATGGCCTTTGCATTGAAACCCAAATAGGCCACCTAACCAAGGGATGCCCACCCGCTACATTATTTATTTTTTGTGGGGCTGGGGACTGCTCATTACTTTTGGATTATGCTAAACCTGAGATCATTCTTCAAATTATTCTTGAGAGCAGTTCTTGTTTTCATGACTCCCAGTTCAGTGCTCCCAATTACTCTCCCATGTCTTCCTGGGTGGGCTTAGCTCTGAGGTCACTGAGTGATTAGCAAATGTTTTTCAGGCTTCACAAACCATGCTTCCTGCATTTGAGTCTGATGAACGGAGGCTGTGGGATTAGGTGAGCCTTTTGTAAATATGTGGTTGTCTGCCCTTGTTTTTTCTAAAGCATTACCCCATCATCCATAGTGTCTCAAAGATGTACTGAATTAGTTTTTTAAAGTGACATTAAAAATAACACATAGATTAGCATTTTTTTTTTTTTAACTTCAGTAGGGTTATTCCTGGCTGGCCTCAAGTTCAAGCAAATGACATGCCTGTACCAAGCCCACCATGTCACAGAAAGCTGCAGATGGTGACCATCTGCACAGTCCTCTGCTAAGCATAGCTGCTCCAGGCTGGGGAAAGAGATAACCACTTCCTTAGAATTCCCTTAAGTTTCACCCTAAAGTGAGAGTATTTGTCAGCAACCCACCACAGCTGATCCAGTGTTCCTGACCTACAAATTGACTGTCAACACAATATTTATGAATTTAAATACCAGTTGTCTTAGTTAAAATTTCATTGTTATCCAATATTGTTTCTAGAACATTACAATAAATATAGTACAAGAAATAGCTCCATGGAGTGCTTTCTTTTGAAATCAATTTGATGGTTTAATTAGTTGAGCTTACTGGATTATTTTTAAAAGGATAGCTTTTATTTTGTCCTTAGCTAATGAGCCCAACATTTCTGAACATAAAAAAACTGATTAAATTTTTAGGATTTTAAAAATGATTTCACACTGATAGGAATTTAAACAGCAAATGAATGACAAAGAGACCTTTTGCAACACAGGACTCTAAAAAGAACACATTTGGGTTTTCATTAAAAGAGGTTTTCATCTGGGGAGTGGGATTATTTATTTTCCATTTCTATTGGCTTCATATTCAAATATGGAGAAAGATTCTCCTGCTCCATCTTCCTCTGAAAAAACTTCCTTATGACAGACATGGCAAGCTCTTGTTCAATCTTCCCCTGATCCAATCTTAAAAAGTGTCAGTGTTATTACATGAGTTTTTATTACAAGAAACAAACCTTTATTTGCTTTTTCATACCAAATATTGCAAATGTAAAGAACAGCCTGTTCCCCTGGAGGTGATGACAGCCACAAGCGGGGCCCTGGGAGGTCCCTGGCCCTGGGCACCCTAGAGCCGCAGAATGGGTACCAGGCTAGCTGCCTCCCTGTCACTGATGTGACCTGAAACCTGGCTTTGTTTTGCTCATTTTCTAAGACTTTGCTAGGTGTATTTAGTAACACTGGACCAAGCCTTCCACTGATGAATGCAGGCTGTGGGACTAGGTGAGCCTTTTGTAAATATGTTGTTGTCTGCCCACATTCTTGATTTTATTCTGTGTTTCCACCTCAGATCTCTGAATCACCTGCTTGGCACTGAACTTGACCATGGATTCCAGCACCACAAGCTCAAAGAGGCTGCGCTGATGTAGATCCGATGATTCCTCATGCTGAGCCACACAGCAGGCGTGGTTCCTGTGGTGGTGCGTGGTTTTATCCGTGGTTAGCTAAAGTAAGGCACACACTGGGACTCGCAATGCAAGTGAGCATAACACTTCAAAAATCCAACCTGAAATTGTTACACTAAGATCAAAGAACAAATGAAAGATGGTAAAAGTGTTTTCAGACTTACTGGTGATGATTATTTGCTCTGGCCAATAAAATACAGAAGGTGAAGAGAGCAAACGCCCCACCTTGGAAGGACCAGCTGGCCAGCGCGAAGCCACACCACTCCACGGTTTCCCCAAAGTAGTTGGCTCCACTTACATATTCAAATAAGCCTCCTAGACAAAACAGACCAAAATAGTGCATTTATCACAACATAATACCACTCAAACGCTGACTTCAGAGACACTAGTGAATACTGACTCAGAGAATACAAGTTCAACTGTGGAAAAATACAATTTTTAAAGAACATGAAGCAACAAAACACACTCCACGTTACACTCCAGTGTTTCACACCGCAGCTTCCACGGTGCACTGCACACCTGCCTCAACGCCCGGCTACGGATCCACGGTTACACGGCCACACACCAACTGACCAGCTCAGCGTCAGGCTGACCATACCCGGGCAGCAAGGGGACACAACGACCCAGCGTATCAAGGAAGATGTCTCTAGAACCCTTGACCAACAGTGACGAAACGGTCACCTTCGGGGAGTTTTGCTCCTTCACTTATCCAATCTTCACAAACACATGGTCTCCATCACAGTGGTCCTGCTGTGGGTGCTCAGCAGTCCCTCCCCCTTCACGACCACAAACCCCAGTGTGACCAACAGGAGAACCTGCAGCACAGACAGGGCCAGGGGGCCCTGGGGTGCAGATGGGAGGGCAGTCACAGAGACTGGCAGGGAACAGGCTCACAGAAGGTGAAGGTCCACTCCAGGCTGCAGTGAGGGCTGGGCCAGAATTCACTGGGGACAGGAGCAATTGAGGTATGGAAAGGGGCCATAGCAAAGGCCCCGAGGCTGCAGAGCAATAGCTGTTCTCCACTCCAGGATATGAGGGAGGAGGCAGCAGGTCCAGTGGGGGCTGCTAGGGTGGGAGGAGGTGGGTGTGGCTGTGGCTGGTGACAATTTCAAGTGCACAAAACTGCTCAAAGATTTCACAGAGGCCTGCTCCCGACTCTTGCTCACCACTGTCTCCCAGGCTGTGAAGCAGCCATGGGTAGAATTTCCTTTAAAAAATGGAGCTTTATTCAGCTGTAAAGAAAACTGAAATTATGGCATTTGCAGGAAAATAGAGACCATCATGTTAAGCAAAATAAGTCAAACTCAGAAGGTCAAGGGTCGTATGCTTTCTCTCATATGTGGAAGCTAGAGAAGGAAAAGGAAAAGAAAGATGGGTGTAGATGTCATGAAAATCAAGGGAAAATCAGTAGAGGAAAGGGGCTAAGGGGTAGGAGGGAGGAAGAGAGGGAGAGGTGCTGGGGAGTGATATTGCCCAAATTATATGGTTCTATTGTGTGCATGTACAAATATGTAACAACAAAGCCTATGATAGGTACAACTATAAGCACCAATAAAAATGTGTAAAAAAAAAACTGAAAAATTTGATCACACTGAAAGTCAACAGAAACTCCAGTGCTGTGTGGAGCCGTCATCTCTGGGCTCGCAACGACTGAATGTAGAGGGCCTGGCCAGGGACAGTCCATTCCTTCGAAAGAGGAATGGGTCTTGCTGAGCTGAGACAGAAAAATGCTTTGACAATTCTTACTCGAGGAAGGCAGTGAGGGCGTAAGTTGGTAACACTGTGCTCTTTACTTTTTGGTAAGCTTGAATACGTAATTTTAAAATAATGCCAATGTCTATTCACTAGTCTCTTGTGATAATTAAAATGTAAACTTATCAAACACAATACATGAAAATGTAACACGCTTGTCTAAAACCAGGGTGGCATGAGTGTCTGCAGAGGCGTAGCTGTTTTCTAAAGCTGTTTTCCCTCTGAGCTCTGGAGATCAGGGCCATCACACTTTCTTATTTACCTATTTCTGTAACTGCCTCCATTTTCTACATAGTTTTGTCATAATTGTATGTCTCTAATCGGCAGCTAAATCCCAGAGGTGGTTGGGCCTTGGCACCCCCTCTGTAAAAGCTACCTCACCTAAGGCAGCCAGCCCAGGCCAGGGCTAGAGGGGAGAATGGGACCAGACATCTCTGTCCACATTTTCATCAGTGACCTTTCCCTATAGATAACAATATATACAATTAGCTAAAACAAAACAAAACAAAACCCATATATGGGGCTGGGGGGGGTGTAGCTCAGTGATAGAGCACTTGCCTAGCCTGTGTGAGGCACTGGATTCAATTCTCAGTACCACCTACAAATAAATAAATAATAAAATCAAGGTCCACTGACAACTAAAGAATATATATTTTTAAAAGCCCCATAGCTGGGCATAGTAGCACATGTAATCCCAGCAGTTTGGGAGTCTGAGGCAGGAGGATGGTGAGTTCAAAGCCAGCCTCAGCAATTTAGTGAGGCCCAAAGCAACTCAGCAAGAGTTGTCTCTATATAAAATATAAAAATGGCTGGAGATGTGGCTCAGTGGTTGAATGTCCCCTTGGGTTCAATCCCTGGTACCAAAAAACAAAAACCAAAAAACCAAAAAAACAAAAACCAAAAACCCATGGATGCCAATCTGCTAAAAGTGTGCCCTTCACACACAGACGGCTTAAAGACAGCACACCGCAGCTGTCATGCCTACCCCACAGCACTTGTCCTCCGCCCTAGTGTAGCCTGTATGTTCTGATGATGGGACACTTGGGCATCCTACCTGTGCCCTGCACTGGCTCTTAACCACTCACCTGTTCACCCTGTACCCTCCCTCCTTTAGCCTTGGCCAATGACACTACCATTAATAGGTCTGGAGAGTGTTTCTGAGAGCAGTTGTTGGTGGCACACCAGCCTGTCAGAGACTGCCACTGTGTCACATGGAGAAGCCTCCTGAATTTCCGTGAGCAAGGAGGTGATCAGTTACAAAGCCCTCATTCTAGGAGCTCCCAGAGCCCAGGGGTTCTGTCCCCTGCTCCCTGGCTTTCCCCTGGCACAAGACTTCCCTGCCACACTGTGGGCTCTTTCAGAGGTGTGCTTGTTTCCTTTATACAGTTTTCTTCGGTTAGTTTTAAACATATGTGTTCCTCCCAATGCTTCAGCTTGTCCATCCTCTAGTACGCACAGGACAGACAGGTCCCTCTTCCCACCCTCTGCAGCCATCGCGGAACACAGCTCACTTTTCATCCTGTTTCTTCACTTCTATCTTCTAAGTCCTTTCTGTGGTCTCTCGGTTTTGTTTTTGTTATTTTTTTTTGCTGTTCTGCTTTTCTTCGGGTGTCTCTTAATTTCAGGATTAGAAATAAAGAATCTTAAAGTGATATCTTCTGTAGGTTTTACGGGTTACCACTTGCTCTCCCCTACTGACTTGCAGCACCTCCTGCTGTCAGAAGCAGCCCAGTCTCTGCATCTCTGCCTCGTCTGTGCTCAGAGCTGCGGTGGATGCCCAGAAAGTGCTGGCCAGGGACCAGAGGCAGCCCAAGGAGGAGGGCTTATTCCTCAATGCGGGAGGGAGGCTGGGCTGCGGGACTGAGGCGCAGAGGTCATGAGCTTTGCCTGGGGACAGCAGGTTCTGCTGGTACTCTCTGATCAACGGGCATCACCCCTGCAATTGCTTCATTCACATTTTGTAATCATGTCGGAAACTGTATTTTCACTATAGAATGTTTGCAAAGGTGGCGTGATTTTAGCTTTCCTGTTCTCCAGGTCTGAATATGTCTGATTAGAACATGAATTGGCCACTGGAGCAGGAGACAGAGGGAGGGGCCAGAGAAGTTTTTGTGGCACCTCTGCAGCTGTACATGGGCAAGTTCGGGGCTTCTCTGCAACCAGGGCACCTCTGGACCTCTCTACAACCAGCCTGGCTGGTCAGGACCCTCCCCTGGGATTCTGCCTTCTCTGGGGATGACCTCTCTCTGACACCAGGTTTCTCAAGTCGGCCACCTTCATGGCTTCTGGCATTTCCAGCATCTTTTCATTCTGACTCAGGGGCTTGTGGCATGTCCAATCTCAGTCTGACGCAGAGCACCTCCTCCTGAGTATGTGCACCACTTCTGAATTTGGGATCAAGGGTTCAGCACGTAGGGTGCAAGGGGAGGAGGGAAGGCACTGGCCAGCGGGCTCTGCCGCCTCCAGGGAAGGGCTCCTCAGAGAGCCACATGCGGGTGCTCTCTGCTCCCAAGCCCAGCACTCAGACAGGAAGTCTTCTCTCTGACAGGCTGCACAGGTCGTCAGCAGCTAGTCAAGGACCCGTGAGATCCTCTCTTCTCTGCTTCCTCTGTAACAGGACTGCAGTTTCTGGAGGTTGGTCCTGCCGACTCCAGGCTGTCTGGGTCACAGTTTAAGGCATATTTACCTATGTTTTTCCCTTTTCCTTTTAGAAGCTCTCCTGGTTTCTTTGCATCTGCTCAGCCTTTTTTACAGTGGTTTACTCCTTACTCATTAGTGCTTCCCCCGCCTTCCTAAAACATCTCAAGCCCTCGATTTATAATCTGCACATATTAATTCTAAGGTGTGAGTCCTGTAGGCCTTCCAGGCTCTTCCTCACAGTGCTGAATCTCCTTGTGGTGCTGCAGCTTCTGAGTGCGTCTGCCCCTGGATCTGGGGAAGGTGGTGCGTTTGCTTTTGGAGCCTGAGTTGAAAGCAGGTCCCCTGGGGGTCATAGGCTTTTGATGGCCACATGTGTGAGTGCACCACTTCCCTAGGACAAAATGGACCTTAATTAAAGGCTTAAGGCTCTCAGACCACTGTAGGGCTGGGGACCTGGGCTAGCAGGAAGGCTGCCTGTTGGCCACGCGTTCTCAGGGTTCCTACACGTTGTTTTTTTCATTTTTGGTACTGAAGACCCAACCCAGGGGCACTTTATCTCTGAGCTACATTCCCCAGCCCTTTCTGTTTTTTACTTTTATATAGAATGTCACTAAGTGCTTAGGGCCTGGCTAAGTTGCTGAGGCTGGCTTTGAACTTGTGATCCTCCCATCTCAGCCTCCTGACTCATTGGAATTATAGGTGTGCCTCACCGTGACTGGCTGCTCTCACACATTCTGTGGGCTGCTATGTAGATTCTGGCATCCACTTAGGCTTTGTCCTCTCTTGATTACTTTCTTTTTTTCTAATATTACATTGATGCATTTTAAAAGATTTTTTTAAAAAAAGGTCACACAAAATTCTAAGTCTTTTTCAGGGAGCGTGTCTGACAAGGAATCTATTTCTTCATATTGCTGGACACAGAAGCATCAGATGCTCCTGTGAGCTCTAAGTTCTTCCTCACCCTGTCTCCAAACACAGATGTTTCTTTGTACTTAGTAACCATACCCTTGGCCAGAGACACCTCTTCCACTATTCTAATGAAACAGTCAGAACAGTGACATGCACTGGGACACTTGCAGCTAACACACGCTGTGCCCGATTTACCAGAGCAGAGAAACCAAACGGCCGAGCATCATGTAGTGTGACTTCCAAACACCATCTCCCCTCAGCACTCACCCCTGGGAATCCGGTATCCAGTCTCCCCGGGTTTTCTGAGGTTCCTCAGGATGTGATCTGAGTGGATGTTGATCAGCATGCCCAATAACCACAAGGCAAAACCTACAGAGAAAACCCACAAGATCCTTACCACGAATGAACTGCAAGACTTAAGAACCCCAGGCCGACTTGGCAGAGCTCAGCAGCCCTTCCGAGGGCCACTGTCAGCATGAGACACTGAGGTGCTGCCAGTGAGCTCCGCAGTGCTGCCGCCCGCTGTGCTGTGAGGGATCTGCTCTCCAACACTGATAACAAGGGTCTAGAAGAATCCTGTTGTCTCAATTCCACGATTACTTTATTTCTCTGTTGCTTAAACTGAAAGATGACTACTGCTTATGTGCATCCAACATTTAATTCCATTTGTAGGGATCACAAAATCTTTGTATGAAATCTGAGAAAGTTGTAGAGTCAGGATGGAGTCACTTTTGTCAAGTCCTAACAAAAGTAAGTAGTCAGTAGTCAGGAGGTCCTGGAGGAGGGAGTCTCACGCATGTGTGCCTGATAACAAGAACTACAAGACTCAACCGCAGCCTCACACCGTGGCCACCCACCTTACACAGAAAGTACTTCAGCAAGGTCGCCGGCCCCAAACATCTGCTTAAGCGTGGACTGATGCCACCCTTGTTATTGATCCCTGTCCTCAAAGACACTGTTTCAAAATATCTTCTCAATCCTCCTCATTTTGCCCTGAAGTCTTCCCCCTGCCTTAACCTCCCTGAATGTACACGTGGTCTACAATGGCACACACATCCCAGTGCAGTGCTATCCCATCTGTAAGTATATGACACTGTTCTTCTGAGAATCTATGATTGCACTTAGGTGACAAATTCTTCAGGTTAACCACTTCTACTGTTCTAGAAAACTTGTTAGAATTTGATTATTATTTATTAGCCCTTAATTGTAACTATCAAGTATAACTAATTATCCATGTAATTTCATGAGGCTCCTTACAAAAAATAATTCTGTGAAAATATACATATACAAAAGAAGATAACCTAGTTTGTCCCCCACTGACACATTTTTTTTTCATTTTCAAATTCTTCTGTTTAGTGGTAGAGAAATCGAAGGGTTTGTCTACGACTGATCAGTGTCTCAGTTTGTAGACCAGCCTCAAAGGTGCCTTCAGGTGACCTGATCTGTGTGCAGAGCTACTTTAAATGATCCTTAAATTCACGGGTCAGGAGGATTGTTTTGCTTTTGTTGTTGGTCAAAAGTACCCAAACAATTCATCATAAAAACGATTCCTACAAGAATCTTAACTAAGTATTTAAAAACCTGTTTTTCTGTTAAGAAAAGAAATTCCCCTTCCTTTCATTCTTCCCTGCCCATTCTCAGGCCACTGCAGGGTGGGTGGTTAAAGTCACTGCTCGGCCATTTACTAGACAGAGGCCTGGACCAGCTGCTAACCTCTGGCCGTGTCTGCCTTGGAGGAAGGTGGGGAGGCACCGAGTGTATTCCCCACAGATCCCAAAAGCCTGTTCTTTTCTTCTGACTATTGGTGCAGGAGAAAATAAGGTAATCGCGAAGCAGGTAGATCAGAAGTTCATAGTGCCATAGGACCCATGTGGTGAAGTCCAGCCTACCATGGAGGCCCCTATCCCTGGGGGTAGAGGATGCTGTAGCTTCTCATCCAAACTTCACCTTCCGGAGGAGGACATGGCCTTCTCCTTGTGCAATTCTCAGGACAATGAGGGCACTGCCCTTGGAATAAATTTTAATTCTTTGAAAAACTAAGACTGAGAAATGTGAAGGTGCTTTGTCGGCAACAAGGAATTATGTGAGCATTAGTTTTTATATTATTATAAATTCATACACAGAGAGAAATCAAAATGTAATCAGGTGAAGTTTGAAAATCTGATGGGCTGAGTGAAGGCTTGTGGCAGCCGCCATGGGGTGATGGCACCTGGCCTGTTACCACTTCTAAATGCTCCAGGACATGCTAAATAAGCGCTGGAAAAGCTCCCTTCCATACAAGACCCTGAGACTAAGCATTGCCCCTGCTCTTGCAAAGATTTTTGATTGCTAATGCTTTCTTTTTCACTTTTGCTCAGAATTTATAAAGCTAAAATCAGAAATTGAAAAATTCTAAAATGCATATTAATTCATATTAGTTGGTATACATTTTAAAAATTCAAAACTTCCCAACCCAAAAGTTGGCTTAAGCTAGAATACTCATAAAAGTCTACCTGCACTGTTGGAAGGTAACCCAGTCTGATTGCATCTCACGTGACAGGAGAAACAGTCGAGGGCTGGGTTAGGTTACACAGTCAGCCAGCCCCCAGGTCTCCCAGTCTGTCTGTTACTCACCACCAGCTTCCTGCTCCCTATGGGTCCTCATTCTGTGGAACACCTGTGCTTCAGTGCCTGTGGGGGCAGGTGTCCTGCGTACCGTCCCTTCCTACCCTCGAGTGGCTCTGGGGTAGCCTGACTTGCCCTCTGGCTGCTTTGGACTCCCTGCTACCCTCTCCCTTGGGGGTTCACTGGTGAAAAGGGAGGTAGAGCTGATCTCCTGGATGCTCACCTGTTAGAAAACGGGGCTGGGTGACCCAGTCGTCCGCATACACTGCATATTGGCTCAAGTATCTGCTTTGCAAGTAGCCATTATAGGTACAGAAAACAAACGCCATCGCCCATGAATACAGCAGTGTGGGCTTTCCTCCTCGAATCAGATATGGGAAAATCAAGGTGCTAAGGAAACAAAAACAAATTTAAAAAGAAATAAAAAACACCTTCTGCAATTCTGTTTAAATGGCTTGGCATTTTCATCTTGTCTTGGTTTTTCTTGGTTAACATCATCCTTAGTCACACTCGCATAGATGCACTCTGTGCCAAAGGCATGGAGTACATCATGGTAACTGAGAAGTCCACTGAGAGAACTGACCTGCTTTGGCAGTGTTCACCACAGTGCACGAGCTCAGGACTCTAGTCGTGCGTGCAGCATGTGGAACAGACACACTGAATTAGAGACAGGGAGGCCTCAGGAGGTTCTTAAGTTTTCCACTATCCTAAAACCATGGGCAGTTCTACTGGGCAACAGGATCTGGGCCACACTGCCATGTCATCCATCCCTGCTACCAGGGCTCCCTCCACCAAGCATGGAGCGCTGCAAGGCTTCCCAGCTACCTGGCAGGAGGACCTGTCACCATGTTTGAGCAGATAAAAGGAAAACTCAGTGTGAAGTAATCTGTTCCAGGTCACCAGGCTAGTGAGAGGTTGAGTTCAAGTGCTAATCTGGCTGATTACACTGTTACAGCCCGCTGGCCTATAGGCACCCTACTAGGGGGTTAAGGAGGGGCACAAAAGGATCAGGAATTAGAAACCCACCAAGAAAAGAGGACGCAAAATGTATTTTGTGTTTGCATTTTCTCTTAAATGTCAATGTGTCATATATCCAAAGAGAGCACGTCACTATAAATCTTACAGTCCTGAAAAGCAGATAGCAACTTCTGCCAGTAACTCTGACAACCTGATGCAACTGTCAAAATCCCTGAAAGACAAAAGATGAACAAAATTGGCTCAGAAGGAATACACTTGGATTGTCCCTCCAGGACATGGGAATTGTAAACTGCAAACTTTTGGTCAATATCTTCCAGTATGGCTCCAAATTCAGGCTGAAATCTGAACAAGTGGCAAATGCTGGCTGCACCTTGTGAAGGTGAGACCCAAGCCTCTCTCTATCTTCACACTCCTCTTCCTTACAGTCCTTCTCATTAGCACTGTAAATTACATGTACACATGTATACACATGTACACACAACACATAGAAACTGCAAGTGCACATTTCTATTGCAGTTACGGGCAATGAACCCAGGGCCTTGTGCATGTTGGGTACTAACATGCATTTTAAATCTCATCACTAAAAATGCCTTCACACTCAGCCACCCTTGCCCAGGGAACTGTGGGAAATGGCTATTACTGTTCTTTGAGAAAAGAAGGATTGACCAAGAAGATGGAAATCCCATAAGATGGAAACTATCTTTAAGGGAAACTATGAAGTACTTGGACTAACACGTACTTTATCCAGGCAATATGTCACAAGTCTATTTTCTGTTCTGATAACTAGCCAAAGATATAAAAAAAAAAAAAAATCAGTTCCCAGGGAGCTACAAAGAAATTGTATTTTCCAAGTAATCAGATTACGTATAAGATAACCTGTGACACTTTTCTCTGTTAACATTTCTATTTTCTCTCCTTTCCACATAAAGAATCAAGACTCAAATTTCACCCCATGGAATCTGCTAACCTCTGCATCCACAGGTTTGTAGACGGGTGTAAAGCGCGGAGCCAAGCGCTTTAAGAAAGAAGCTAGAGTTCTTTGATGCTTCAGTGGCCAGAACACCCTGCTATCTGTCTCTTGCAGGCTGAGTTTGACAGCATAGGCACAACGTAAAAGTGCTTCTAAGTTCCTGATACATCTTCCTAATGGTTTCTGATCTTACACTAAGTGCTGTTTTTCACACTTCAAAACTGTTACCATCATCACTGTTTCACAGATCAGGATACAAGGCTCAGAGGCACCACTCCAGCTGACTGGGTTATGAGAGTCTTAACCTCATCAGTGCACTAAGCTCCCCTAGGATTAACTGGGTGGAACAGAAGGCAAGCAGGTGCCTGGAGGAGGTGGGTCCCTGGGGATGTGCCTTTGGGGTTATATTTTGTTCCTGTTGAGCAGAGCTCTCTCTCTTTCTACCTCCTGGTGCACTGTCTGAGCTGCTTTCTTCTACCCCATAATGTTCTGCCTCACCCGGGGCCCTGAGGAGCAGAGTGGGCCATCTATGGATTAAGATCTCTGAAACTTGAGCTGCCACATAAACTTCTCCTCCTCTAGTTGTTCTTGTCAGGTATTTTGGTCATAGGAGCAAAAAGCAGACTAAAACAGAAACTGGTACTGAGAAGTGGGATCATTACTGTAACTAACCTGACCATGTGGCTTAGAAGTTTTGGGAGCTTATTTGATTTTGTGGGAGGAATTTTGAGACATTTAGAGATGGAAGCTGAAAAAGCTTTAGATTGTTGTAAGAAGAGATTAATGGGCAATTCTGGGGGGTGATCAGAAGACCAGAATGCCAACAGGACTGTGGACAGTGATCATGGTGCTCCTAAGGTTTCAGGAGAAGGAGGACTTTAGAAATTGGACTAGAAACCATCCATGTTACATTCTGGCTAAGAAATCGTCTACATTTTGCCTGTATCCAAGACTTTCTATGAGGCTGAATTTAGGCAATGGACTTTTTTTTTTTAATATTTTATTTTTTAGTTATAGTTGGACACAACACCTTTATTTATTTATTTTTATGTGGTGCTGAGGATTGAACCCAGCACCTAGCACGTGCTAGGAAAGCGCTCTACCGCTGAGCCACAACCCCAGCAGAAGAAATTTCTAGGCAGCATAGTATTCAGGGAGTGATGGCTTTTAGCCAAGTTCACTGTGATAATCAGGAGAGGAAAGCAAAGCAGATAGATCTGAAAAACTTGGAGTTCTGCCAGAAAACGGAGCAAAACTGGGGCTAAGGAATCCTGGTTGTTAATGACATCAACGCCACTAAAGAAACTCTACAGACTGCCCAGAGACAATAAGAAGGATGGTCTGAGGGCATCTCAAAAACTGGCAAGAACACACCCATTTCAGGCGCAAGGGTGTAAACGACAAAGCCTTTTGAGACTAGACTGACAGGACACCCTGCTTGCCAAGGGTAGCCAAGGAACTTGATTCACCAGTCACCCAGGCACTCAGAGACTGCTGCAGCCACAGTCCCTGGAAGCTGGCTACTGCTCCAGGGGGTGGTGGACCCTGGCATCAACCTGGTATCCTGGTGGTGGATGATGGGGTGCTGGCTCTGCATGGAATGCAGGATGCTGGAGTTAGGGTGTCGTGGAGGCTGCCGTGGAGATTTCAAAGGAAGGCCTGGGAGGCTAGGCAAAGTGCCGCAGCCGTGGAGGCCCTGCGGGCTGCCCCCAGAGGGCAACGCATGGAGATGTGAGGAGGAAGCCAAGGAGGCACTGGAGACACCAAGATTAAGACATGGCAGTGTTGGGGAATGTCTGCCAAGGCCATCTGCAGGAATTGAGCAGAAATAAGGCCACGTGGGCTGCCACCAGCAAAGCCACAGGGGCAGAGCTACATGAGCCCTTTGGAAAGGACATCAGGATGCCACGTGCCCTAGATGCTGGACACAAAGCTACAGGACTTGCTCACCCAGTTCCATGTCAGTCTTGCTCTCCTCCCATCCCTGCTTTCTGTGTTCCTATTTCTCCCATGTGGAATGGAAATGTTTACTCTGTGCCTTTACATACTGGACATATTTGATTTTTATAGGGGCTCATGCTGAGAGTATGCCTTGAGTCCCAGAGGAGACGTTGGACTTCGACTTTTAGGCACTGCTAAAACTGTGAGATCACTGGGACTCTTGGAAATGGACTAAATGTATTTTGCCATTGAAAATGGAAATAAGCTTTGTGAGGCCAGGGGTGGAATGTTATTATTTAAATACTGGTGTCCCCCATAAGCTCATGTATGAAAAAAGGCAAGAAAGTTCAGAGGTGAAATAACTGGGTTACGAGAATATTAACCTAATCAGAGCATTAATCCTCTGACAGGGACTAACTGGGTTGTAACTGTAGGCAGGTGGTGTGTGGCTGGGGGCGGTGGGTCCCTGGGGGGGCCTGCCTTTGTGCTCTGTATTTTGTCCTGGTTGAGCAGAGCTCGTTCCTTGCTTCCTGATCTTATGTCCTGACCTGCTCTCTGTTGCCACTCCTCTGCCACAGTGTTCTGCCTCACCTTGAGGCCTAAGGAATGGAGCTACCTGTCAATGAACTGAGACCTCTGAAACCATGAGCTATAAAATGGACTTTTCCTCCTAAAATTGTTCATCAGATCTTTTGGTCGCAGCAGCGAGACAGCTGACTAAAACACCAGTAACGTGCCAATGGAGACTGCACGCTGGGCAGCGGCACGGCTGGGAGGCACACCACCTTCTAGGTGTCCCTTCTACCATGTCACAAGTACCAAGATGGAGCAGAGCGGGCAGTGCTCTGTCACATTAAGTGGTCACCAGAAGTCATTTTTATTAAATATTCCTATTAAGTTAGAAACACACTTATACCAAATGTCAAAAGTAGGTTACATGATTTGAATGTTTCTGTGGGTACCATTTCTGCTTAAAAAAGGTGATAAAAACTCATGAAGAACAATAAAAGAGATGGGGAAAAGATATACCTTGTTTTTTCTAAGTCATGGAATTATGAGGGATTTTTTCTTCTTCCTTGGATTCTTCTGAATTTTAAAAATTTTGTACGGTGAGTGTGGCTGTCAACTGGAGCTCATTCACACGCAATACTGGCACCTATCTGAGATAACTAATGGGTTCAGAAGAGACTCCATCAGTGAGACAGGGAAGTTACATCTCCTGAGATGAAGAGCTGCCACTGTTGATTGACAAAGCTGAGATAATCAGGCAAAAGCAATAAACAAAGGCTCAGTTCATCTGAGAAGTTTCCAAATCTCAGGAAAGTAAAAGTACCCTATGAATGCTGAGGAAGAAAAGTGGATTAGGAAATCATCAGAGTACCCTACGTGTTCGCTATGCGCTCCTTGAGGACCACAGGTGTCCCCACAGGATGGGGAGCTCTGAGCTTCTCCTACACGGCAGAGTGGCTGCCTCCTCCAGACCCGACGACTGGTCAGCAATGTCTGTGCTCCTCTGCTCCAGAGGGGAAGGGGCCAAGGGAAAGCTTTCCTCCTGAGGGCTGAGATGCAAGCATGCCTAGGGAACAGCTATTCCTTAAAAACTTACAGTGAGATTTTTGGGGTTTTCTAATCTGGGAGGCAAACTTCATGCCTTGTGAAGTCACATTGTGAACTAAGAAATTATCTCTTGAAGTATTTTTCCCACAAACTGGAATAGTAATGTCCCAGATCTCTTACAGGGACAAACAAGGTACTCATTTACCAAATGCTTGGACTCTGGAAATAACGTCAGTGGCACCACACCCTACTCGAAACGTTGCAACCTTCAGTTTAGGAATATCAAATATCTAGAGATTGGGCATTAATTTAGGCTAGAGTAGATTTAACCACTTTTATTTATTTATTTGGGCATTATAGTTAGACACAGTGGTGGGTTCATCTCGGCAGAGTCACTCGTGCATGGGTGTGATCTGATTCAGTCCACTTCGGTCCCCATTCCCCACTTCTCTCCCCTTCTCCCTCCCTGATTCGCCCTGCTCTACTCCACTGCTCTTCCTCTCATCATGTATTTTTGATTGATGCTTTTTACATACACACAAAGGTGGAATCTTCTGGGCTATATTTATATATGAACAGAGCATGATTTTGCTAGATTCATTCCCCATTTCCTTCCCTTCCTTGTCCTCCCCCTTCCTCTTGTCCTACTGCACTGATCTCCCCTATATTTTAAATGATATCCATCCCCACCTTCCCCCTTATTTTCTTATATCTTCAGCATATGAGAGAAAACATGTGTCCCTTTATTTTCTGAGCTTGGCTTATTTCACTTAGCATGATGCTCTCCAGTTCCATCCATTTACGTAAGTGACATAATTTCATTCTTCTTTATGACGGAGTCAAACTTCATTATGTTATATAAACTACACTTTCTTAAACCATTCTTCTACTGACAAGCACCTGGGATGATTCCATAACTTTACCGTTATGAATTGTCTGCTATAAACCCTGATGCAGCTTATATATTGCTACAGTATGAGGTTTAGTTCTTCTGGATAAATACCAAGGAATAGGCTAGCTGGGTCATACAGTGGCTCCACTCCTAGGTTTTTGAGAAATTTCCACACTGCTTTCCAGAGTGCTTATACTAATTTACAATCCACCTACGATGTATGAATGTACCTTTCACCCCGCGTCCTCACCAGCATTTAATATTATTGTATCCTTGATAACTGCTGTTCTGACTAGTATAACATGAAATTTTAGTGTTATTTTGATTTGGATTTCCCTGACTGCTAGAGCTGTTTAATATTTTAGAATATATTCACTGGCTATTTGTGTTTCTTTTTTGAGAGATGTCTGTTTAGTTCTTTTGCCCATTTATTGGTTGGGTTGTTTATTTACTTTTGGTGTTAAGCTTTTTGAGTGCTTTGTATATTTTGGATATTAATCTCCTGTCAGAGGAGTAGCTGGCTAAGATTATCTTCTGTTTTATAGTCTCTCTCTTCATTCTCTTGGTTTTTTTTTTTTTTTTTTTTGGCTGTGCAGAAGCTTGGAATTTGATGGCATCTCACTTATTGATTCTTGGTTTTATTTCTTGAGCTTTAGGGGTTTTGTTGAGGAAATCGCTTGCATCTCTATAATGAAGAGTTGACCCTGTGTTTTCTTTTAGCAGTTGTAAAGTTTCTGGTCTAATTCCTAAGTCCATTTTGATTTGAGTTTTGTGCAGGCTGAGAGGTAGGGGTCTAGTTTTATTTTTCTACATATGGATCCAGTTTCCCCAGCACCATGTGTTAAAAAGGCTATCTTTCCTCCAATCTAGATTTTTTTGTACCTTCGTCAAGCATCAGACGGCTGTATGGGAGGCGGGAAGGGGGTTTCTGTGTCTTCTACTCTGTTCCATTGGTCATATCTGTTTTTATGCCTGTAAGATGCTGGTTTTGTAACTATAGCTCAGTAGAATAATTTGAGTCAGGTATTGTGATGCCTCCAGTTTCACTCTTCTTGCTCCGAATTGCTTTGGCTATTCTGGGTCTGTTATTCTTCCCAATGAATTTAAGGCTGGTTTTTTTCTAGTTCTGTGAAGAATGTCATTGGTGTTTTGATGGGGAGTGCACTGAATCTGTATATTGCTTTTGCTAGTACAGCCATTTTGGCAATATGAATTTTGCCTATTCAAGAACATGGGAGATCCTTCTATCTTCTAAGATCTTCAGTGTCTGTCTTTAGTATTCTATAATGTTCTTTGTAGAGCGCTTTCTCTTCCTTGGGTAGATTAATTTCCAAGTATCTTATTTTTTCAGGTCATTGCAAGCAAGATGGTTTTTCTGATTTCTTTCTCAGAAGAATCACTGTTGGAAGCTATTGATTCATGGGTGTTTAGTGTGTATCCTGCTACTTTGTTGAATTCATTTATCAACTCTAGAAGTCTTTTGGTGGAGTTTTGTATTGAATTTTTGGTCTTCTAGATACAGAATCACAGGATTATGGCACAACTAAATAGATTTAACTTCTCTGATGCCCATTAATTCAATATAAAGATTTGGTGAGAGTCATTCAATATAGGTTTAATTGTACATGTCTGACTTCTTCTTTTCCTATTTGTATCCATTTAATTTCCTTCTCTAAATCTATATTGAATAATTGTGGTGAGAGTGCACATCATTGTCTTGTTCCTGATTTGAGAGGAAATGCTGTCGGGTTTTCCTCACTCACTTTGTTACATATTGCCTCTATAGTGTTGAGGAAAGTTCCCTTTATCCCTAGTTTCTCCAGTGGTTTAACACGAATGGGTGCTGGATTTTCAAAGGTCCTTTCTGCTGGTATTGGGATGACCATATGACTCTTGTCCTTAATTGCATTTAGCAGGTGGATTCCAGTTAATGATCTGCATAGGTTGAGACAAGTTTTCACCCTTGAGAGGAAACCCACTTGATCAGGTGCATTATCTTCTTGATGTGTTTCTGAATGTGGTTTGCTAATATTTTACTAAGAATTTCTGCATCTATGTTCATCATCTATAGTTTTCTTTCTTGATGTCTTTGTCTGGTTATGATATCAGGGTTATACTGTTTTTACAGAATGCATGTTTTTATTTTTTTCTTAATTATAAACACAATATCTTTGTTTTATTTATTTATTTTTATGTGGTGCTGAGGATCAAACCAGTGCCTCACACATACTAGGCAGGCACTCTACCCTGAGCTACACCCCCAGCCCCACACTCAGGATGCGTTTGTGAGTGTTCTGTTCCTTTCAGTTTGAGAAGGGCTGGTGTTAGTCCTTTAAGGTTTGGTAAAACTCAGCTGAGAATCTGTCTGGTTCTGGGCTTCTCTTTGTTGAAGGGCTTTTAATTGCTGTTTCAATTCCATTACTTGATATTGGTCTGTTTAGGTTTTCTGTTCAATTTCTAGTTCAATCTGGGCATGTCATATGTGTCTAGAAATTTGTCAATGTCTTCTAGATTCTCCAGTTTATTGGAGTATAAATTTTCAAGTTTCTGAAGATTCTCTGGATTTCAGAAGTGTCTGTGGTGATATGTCCCTTTGTTTTTCATCTCTAATATTGTTCATTTGGGTCTTCTCACTCTTTCTTTTGGTTAGTTTGGCTAAGGGTTTATCAATCTTATTTATCTTTTCAAAGAACCAATTCTCAGTTGCAGTGATCCTGTGTATTTTTTTCATTCTCAATTTCATTGATTTTTGTTATAGTCTTAATTATTTTCTGTCTTCTACTGATTTTGGAATTAGTTTGTTCTTCCTTTTCTAAGTCCTTGAGGTAGAGCATAAACTTATTTATTTTGGATTTTTTTTTTTAAATGTAGGCACTTTGCCACATCCTTCAAGGCCGTTTATTCAGGTTACCAAACTGGGTGGTGAGCGGACTTAGAACAGACCGACCCACACAAAAGTAGAGAAAAAGCAGGGCCCAGTGGTCCAGCCAATCTCCAATGGAGGAAGACTGACTATGAGCAAGCTCGGCACATTTCTTATATAGGTTTTAAAATCAAAGGGATTTACTGTGAGAAAGTTACTTTAAAACAAACAGAACTGAGGTCAAAGGTATGAGCAGTTCAATGACAGTTATCAGCTTACACCCATAATTCTATACCCCAGGGTGCCTGGTATTTGAACATTAGGTCATGAACTGATAAATTCTGTGGCTGGCACAGAAGTCCCCTTTGAAGAGGGCATTACCATAGCAATTAAGCAATCTTCCATTGACACCTTTATACTGTGAAATTCCCAAGAGAAGGATTGCCTCTCTCTCTCTCTAGGCAGGTCAAGACCCATGATGCATTTGCTGCTCCCTAAAGGCACTCAATCCTATTTTTCTTCTTGGAACTGCTTTTATACTGTCCCAGAGAATTCCATATGTTGCATATCTGTTCTCATTTGTTTCTAAGAATTTCTTGATTTCTCTCTCATTTCTTCTATCATCCATTCTTCATTTAAAAGTGTATCATTCAATCTCCAAGTGTTTATGTTGTTTCTATTATTTTTCTTCTCATTGATCTCTAGTTTCATTCCATTAGAATTTGATAGGCTGCACATGATTCTATGGATTTTTAAAATTCATATCAACTAAGACTTACATTGTGATATAAAACACTGTGAACGTGGTCTATTTTGGAAAAGCTTCCATGAGCTGCTAAGAGGAAAGTAAATTCAGCTGTTCTAGAGTAAAATGTTCTATACTTGTCTATGAGGTCCATTTGATTTACAGTATTTAGGTTGGAAATAACTTTACTGATTTTACATTTGGATGACCTATATATTGGTAATATGGGTATGTTGAAATCACCCTGTATTATTTTATTGGGGTTTATCTGGGATTAAATGTCAAGAAGCATTTTTTAAATGTAATTAGGTTCACTGATGTTAGGGGCATACATATTCACTGTTGTCAAATCTTCTTGTTGGATCATTCCCTTTACTAGTATGTAGTTACCTTGTCTCTTTGGATTAATTTTTGCTTGAAATCGGCTTTGTCAGATATGAGAAAAGTAGCTACTCCTGCTTGTTTCCTAACCCCTTCTGAATGGAATATTTTTTTCCATTCTTTCACTCTTAGTCTATGGGTGTCTGCCTATGAAATGAGTCTCCTGTAAACAGCATATAGTTGGACCTTATTTCTTAATTCATTCTGCTAATCTATGTCTTTAAATTTGGTAGTCGAGAACACTTACATTCAGTGTTACTATGAGTGTGTGTTTGTTGTTTCCTGACGTTTTTGTTTGTTTACTATATCTAATTCTGTCTTAATTTTCATTTACTTGGTTGCTCTTCTAGTGACCTCCATCTGTTTGGTAGATCATCTATTTGGTGTTTGGTTCCTCTGTGTGCTGTGTATCTTTCAGTATTCTTTGTAGTGATCACAAATTCTTTTAGTTTATCCTTATCAAAGAAAATTTTTATTTTTCCATCAATTTTGCTGGATATAGCAATATTGGCTGACAATTGTTTTCTTTTAGAGCTTGGAATATTTCATTCCAGGCCCTCCTTGATTTTAGGGTCTGAGATGAGAAGTCAGAGGTGAGACTTTTGGTTTACCTCCAAATGTGACTTGATGATTTTGTTTTAGCTTTCAATATTCTTTCCTTATTTTCTATGTTAGGCATTTTGATTATGATGTCTTTGAAAGGTTCTGTTATGATATTATCTATCTGGGGGTCCTATATATATATCTGTGGACCCTAGCTCATTTCTAATATATGGAAAGCTTTTCGTTACTATCTCACTGAAAATGTTCTTAATGCCTTTAGCCTGTATCTCCGAGTTCTCTTCTATCTCAGCGACTCTCAGGTTTCTTCTCTTCGTGCTGTCTCAGAGCTCTTGAATATTCTGATCATGGTTTTTTATTTTTATTTTCCTTTATTGCATACTGTGTATTCAAGATCACATACCCTGTCTTCAAGGCCTGAAGTTCTGCTGAAGATCTACAGTTCTATTTTTTACACAATCTAATCTGTTGATGATGCCTTCAAGTGAATTTTAAATTTGATTCATTACGTCCTCCATTTCTAGGCGTTCTGCTTGGTTTCTTTTCATAATCTCTAATTCTTTATCAAAATGGTCTTTTATCTCCTATATTTGCTCTCTCAATTCATTCCTTAGTTCTTCTTTAACTTCATTGAATATTTTAATAATCTGTTTTTTAGAGTTCCTCTGAAATTTCATCCACTTCCATATCTGTGGGATCCTTTAATGGGGTACTGTGAATTTTGGGGGGGGAGATTTGCCTGTTTCCTCAAGTTTTCAGAAAGCTCAAACTTGCGCATCAATTGAGATGGACTCCCCTTACTTTTTTATACATGTGTCCTTTTATGTGTGGTTATCTTTTTTCTTTTGGGACTTCTCTATTTCTGATGTACAGGCAGATGTTCAGGAGTAGGATCGGAGGTCCCCTTCTATTTGTTCCTACTTGGGGCCTGTTTGAGGTTTGAGGTTTTTGTCTCCCTAGTTCTATGTGTTGAAGTATTTTTGAGGTTCAGGTGGGGCTAGATCTTGTGTTAGATTTGCTATTGCTTGGCTGAGCTGTGAGTACTGTTCAGCAGCAGAATCTTTACTCTGTGAACCTGAAGTGTACTGATCACTCCCAGCCCTTCTTAGAGGGAGGGCGAGCCAGGGGTAGCACTCATGACAGCAACACATGTGCAGCCTAAGATCTGTCCAGTGTCTACTTCGACACCTATAAAACTTATGGCCACCTCTATAGGAATGCCGAGGCCAGCATTTGACATCAGCACCAACAATAAAAACCGGGAGCCAGATCAGGCATTAAACACAAGGTGTCTACTACATTGTTCACTGTACAGTCTACAGTCACAGCAACCGCACCCTGGCTCCCGCTGAGCTATATGCCTGTGGGCTGAGTGATTTTTGTTGCTTTCCACTCAACAACTTCCCCCACCAACTCTGGTCCATTAAGATCAGCTCCCTCTGAATTCCACAGGCCACTTTTTTTTTTTTTATGCTGCTGTCCTCCCTCCGCCTGCACACCCCTCCACCCAGCTAAGGGGGCACGTCTCTAATGGGCTATTTCTTATATTATGTCCAATGTTTCAAAATTTCTGTGTCCATAGGGATTCTTTACTGTCCAGTATTAAATTTCAGTGACTTCTCTTAGTTACCCACTTCACTGAGGAGCAAGCTTCATGCTTTCTAAGTCTGGTGCTGGGAACTGCTGGGAAGTGCGTCCTCCCTCTCATCTTAGTCACCATATTCTGACAGTCCTTTTTTTGGGGGAGAGGGGGGGCTGTGCTGGCCTCATGCATGCCAGGCAAGTGTTCTACCACTGAACCACTATCACAGCCTAGATTTAACCATTTTTAACTTTAAAACAGATAATAATGCTATTACTTTTTTTCCTCAACAAACTGACATCTAAGCTCTCAACAGGCCTGACATTGGACACTTCTGCAGTAATGGTGAAACTGCACAGATCTCACTATGTAAGACTTAAATATGCACTTGGCTTTTTCAAGGCAACATTATGGTCACAATGAATATTTTGTTTTTCACGCTTCTACACTTAGCATAAAAGATATTTTTCTCCCTCAGATCATTGGGATCCACAAGGTCAGGGCAGAGGAGTCAGTATGCCTTGATACACACAATTAACTGGGAAGACATTAGGCTCAAACAGTTCCAGTTCTTAGGATTCTTATACACAAAACCAAACCCAGTTCAGTATAAACAGTTAAAAATTAGACTTGACCAACTAGAAACTACCAACTAACCTCTAACTGGAAACTCAACCAATCAGAAATCATCACCTAACTACTAACAGGAGATTTGACCAATCAGAAACCACCAACTAACCGCTAACAAGGGACTGTCCACTCTAAACAATCAAATATTTTCTTTGTCTTGCTTCTGGGACACTTAATAAAAGTTTTCCCTTCATGCCCCTTCAGGGGGGCCCTAACCACCTGGGAGTTGAAGCTATCTGATTCATGAATTGTTGTCTGCTCAAATAGTCTTTGAAAATTCAGTGCACTCACATTTATCTTTTGATACCCTTAAATACCCTTAGTTTAATACTCTCTCAGTTCCCTGCTTTTTTAGCATCACAAATGTCACATGACATGTTTAAAAGTGGCATGGTGGTACTCGCGATTTAGGAGGCAAGTTCAAGGCCAGCCTCAGCAACTTAGTGAGGTCCTGAGCAACTTAGGGAGACATTGTCTCAAAATAAAAAATTAAGAAAATTAAAGGGCTGGGGATGAGGGTCAGTGTCCTTGGGTTCAATCCCTAGTAGCAAACAAACAAAAAGCAAAAAACAAAACACTGAGGTTTCTCTGAAGGGACATTAAGTTTCATAGGAGAAACATGAGTCAGAAGCAGGTAAGATTCTTGAAGGCACCAAAATCAGGAATAAGAGAATCAAGATCCACGTGGCTATGGCTGAGAACAGACCTTGGTGTAGATGTCAGGACTTGGGCATTTGAACCCCTGCATACTGGGGCCATTTGAAGACCTCTGACCACAGCCAGCCATAATAAAGGTGGCCACCAAGGGAGAGCCATGGCATCAGTACCTCGTGCTCAGCCTTTTTGTAGCTCAGTGAAGAAATAACCCCCTGATAAAGTCAGTGCTGAGGGTGGGAGGGGAGAGCCGTGAGCCAGAGCAGCTGGTCAGGTAAGGCCCCAGCTGATCTGGCCAGCAGGAGGCGATGCAGAGCATGAGTCTGTGGAGCCAGCAGCTACCCAGGGACACATGCAGAGCTGCGGTGAGCTGGAGTAGTACCACCAGGACACCACTGCCAATGTCAGGTGACCAGGTTTAGAGGTGACAGTGGAGAACGAGCAGGGGGAAGAGGAGGAAGTCCAGCAGGAGAGAGAGCAGGTGAGGAGGAGCTGGCTAGGCCGCTGGCCCAGGAGAGAAGAGCATGGAGGCAGAGGAGAGGGCTGGGGACCGAATGAGCACAGGGAGGCAGCGGAGGGAGTGCTGCTGCAACCCGAGCTCAGTCTCAGGCAAGCAGGAGAGCAGAGGGAGGGTTCTGCCTGCCCACTGGCTGCCCACCAGGAGGCCCCCTGGGCAGGGCGACTCCACCAGACCACAGCGTGACAGGAGCCACTCCATCCCGCACAGGAAACCCTGGGCAAGATGCCTGCCCAACTTTAGAGTGCTTCATCTTAGGCAGACGCCACCCTCATTACTGATGCTTGGGGTCAAGGTCACTCACGTAATCCTCATGCACTCACCTACATGAAAACCTGGGAGGCCAGCTAAGAGGCCGTGAGGAAGCACCTGTCTGAGGTAGCTGGCAGCACATCAGACACTGTTCCTTGCTCAGAAAGACCCAGGACAGAGGGGAGGAAGCTGTGTCTGTCCTCAAGACCCAAACCCTGGGGGCAGGAGGAGGAGGCCTCAGCACAGACAGAATGCAGGGGACAGCTACAACTACTGAGGGCCACTGCATGTCACATATTAAAGACATCCCCCCAAAAGTCCTTTGCCATCCTTGGGGGACTAGACAGGCCCTCCACAGATCGCTCCTCATCACACCATACCCTCTCCCCTTCCAGGCAGGCTGCCCTTTATTCCCTGGTATTCCGGTCAAAAGATCCTGCCAAGGTCTTTTGGCAAGCACATCAGCAGGCAGGGTCCCTTATCCTAGAAATAAACACGCCCGCCCCTTACTTGCCCTCCCTCTTTGAGATTATGGTCCATCTTCCTTGTCCAGGTTCTGTCACTGGCTCTTGGAAGAACTGTCATTCTGCAGCCACCACTGGATGCCCCTGCCTGTGGCCAGCCCCAGGACCTCGTTCTAGACCTCAGCCCTCCTGCTGCCCTCTTGGTGTCCCCGTGCCCACCTGGGCTTGGTTTCTTCTGTTCTTGTGCTGGGTCCTGTATCATCTGTGGTGCTCTGTCCAGGTGGAGGGGCTCTCTAAAGTTTGCAAGGCCAGCGAAGAGGGCTTATCACCAGTGCCGAATGCTGTTTCCACCCCAGGTCTCTTCCAAGTTCTCGCCGACTCGGGTCATATGACTATTTAATAAGTTAGTTGCTTGGATAAGACAGAAAATGTTCTTGTCTTTTTGGACAACATAAGTGTCCCTGAACCACATGGGCTCTGTGCAACATATACAGCAGTTTTAAAAACTACACCTGGCCCAGCAAATCCTCTTGGAATGGCGTTTTAACCCACTAGTCCAGGGATCAGGGGCTTCAATACCAGCACTCCCGCATTCAGCAGCCCTGGTCCCACACCTGTTCTGTGCAGTCTTGCCTGCGCCCAAGGATCTATTCAGGTTCTACCACTCTAGGGACGACTCTGGGTCTTTGGGGGGCAGTCAGTGTTCACTCTTCCATTTGAGTGATGCCTCCCATCCCAAGGCCTACACTGACACAAGACTCTACGAAGTGCCCCCTTAGTTTCCAATGCCACGCCTTCAGAGGTCTTCACTGGCACTGCAGCTGGCAGCCGTGTGCATGAACCATGCAGAGTACATGCAGGATGTGCCCATCACACAGCGAGGCCAAGTACTGATGCCAAGTACTGAGCACTGGATGGGTCCTTCCACACAGGCAGTCCAGGGACTCACCTGGTGTAATATGCATGCCAGGCAGCGCCATCCCTGTGCCTGTTTTGAGGTGGGGAAACCCTGGCGCACATGGTTCAGTAACTTCCCCCAGGTCACAAGTGATGGGTTGTAAAGGCCGTCAGAATCAAAATGGAGTCACTTCTGTGGAGCTCTACAGAAATTAGGATGTGGCACAATGATCAGTAAAAATGAAAGTGTCCTCTGAACTGTGTTAGCATACATCCTTGCTGGGGTTTCTCCGTGAGATGCTTAAGGTCATGAGGTGTAAGTTTTACCTAAAAATAAATGTGTGAACAAGAGCGCAATGCAACATCCACTGTTCTGTGTGTCAGGTGCAGCAACTTCCAAGTTTTCATAAGGTGAACGTAAATGAGATAAATGTTTATAAGTGAACTTTCCCTGTAACTTGGAATGTTAAAGTTACGTGGAATTAAGTAAGATACTCATAAAAGTCTAAACCTGTCTCCACAGAGAAGCCTTTATCCTCATGTCCCTGTTCCACACCGAACAAGTGGGAGGGAGCAGGTGTTTCTAGACGTAAATCTGGTCGAAAACAAACAATTCAAGACTGACTGCTTTCCTTTTGGGTCTTCACTGGAAACTAAAGCTAGTAAGAATTAAAAATTATTAAAACTGTAATTCTATATGCAAAGAATGTAAGAAAATTAAGATGGATTGATGACAAATTAAGTTCATGTCTAAAAGGGAGTGTTTTTAAAAAAGCTTTTCAAAATGTAAATTTAAGGAAGGAAATAAAAACAAGACAGAAAGGAACATACAAGTTGGAAAGAGATGTGAAAACAGGGGTAGGTATCAGGATGCACTTTTGATAAGTTAAAATGATACATGCATAGTGTATGTGTGTGTGAGAGAGGGGTGGGACAGGGGAGAGGGAATTCTGTGTGGGAGGATGAAGTTGTGGTCCAAGCAGAACCCTGTGCACAGGGCCTCTGTCACGTAACAGGGTCCTTTTCATCTTCTGAAGGTAAACCCTGCTGCTCAACCACTGGGGGCTTGTTTTAAAACCGGCAGGTTTTGCTCCCTCTTTCCCTCAATCCCTCCCCAGCTGCCGGGAAGCAGGGGTACCCTTCCTCCTGTCCTACTGTGAGTGTGCTCGCTATCCACAAGCTTAAAGAAACTCTAGACCTAGCATGTCAACCAGTAATTGGATCTGCTAATAATGATGCTGGGAGAACAGCCACCCGCAGCCCCTTGTGAGCCCTCTGTTCCCCTGGCAGTGAGAACGGCAGCCTCTATGACAGAGCCCCTTGCCTCCCCGTCTGCTAGTAAAGCAATTAAACTCTTTTTTTCTGTTTTCTTAAAACTTTGTCCTAAGCATTGGGGACAAGGACCAAGCTTTTGGTATCAACTAGATTGTTCCAGAATGGGAAAAAATAAATACAGGGCAAAGCTAGAGATGAAGCGGGTCTGGGCAGATGGTGGAGTGGGAGGTTTGAGAAGGATGAATCTTACGAGAGAAACTTTGTGTATGATAAGTTGGCGCTAAGTAGAGAAAAACGTTCACAGGTTTTTCTAAAACTTGAGCATTAACACACCAATACAAAACCAGAATCTACTGTTCTGTTTGAAGCAATAGGTTTTTCTGGAAATGCCCATCTGTTCTCCATGAAGATGCACAGGAGCTCTTCTCTGTTTCCTTTAGAGTGCTGGGGATTCAACCCAGGCCCTTCCAGGCACGTTCTCTACCACTGAGCTACGGCCACCTGCACTAGGTTTCAATTTCTAATTCTGAAATTGATGTCTTTATAATTTCGACCATCTCCTGCAGGGCAACTTTTCTGGTCTTGTAGTCTCCGCTGGATTTTGTACCTCTTAGCTTTGAGTCAGCTCCTGTGGGATTCTGATTTCCTCCCCAGCCCTGGCTCAGCTACTGCAGCCTGGTGCTAACAATGTGTTTTCCTGACATACTGTCCTGAAACCAGATGACTTCATGCACCTCCATGAGAGGTGCTGAGAAGCGTGGGGTACTGCAAACGGAGCTGGTTCTCACTTGTCACTATGACTTGCACTCTTGGAGTGCAACACATGCTCCTCCAGGCTCTAATTAATCCCCAGCACCTTCTCACCAGGCTTGACTTCCAGGTACCTTCCCAGGCTTACCAACAGAAGCAAGCACACCACGGGAGGATCTTTTTCCTACCTTTTGGCAACCAACCTGAGAAACAAAGATTTTGTTATATCAAGATAATTTCCTGGGCTGGGGTTGTGGCTCAGCAGTAGAGCATTCGCGTAGCACGTGCGAGGCCCTGGATTTGATCCTCAGCACCACATAAAAATAAATAAAGGTATTGCGTCCAACTATAACCAAAAAAAAAAAATAATAAATATATATAAAAAAAAGACGATTTCCTGTGTTTCATGGTGTCTTTATAAGTTTTTGGTTACTTAGGAAAATTGGCCCTCTTTTTTTTTCCACATCTATTTGCTATTGAATTATTTTACTTGTCATTCTCGTTTAACAATAATTGATTATTATTTGATATTGATATTAACCCTATTTTGCTTGAATGTTTCTAAAATATTGACATGTGGAGCATTCTGCCCAGAATCAAAGTTCTAAATGAGTCTTTTCACGTAGAGTTAACGGAGATTTTCCAGCTGGGCTGTGGATCTCGAGTGTCCCCTAATGGTCCATGTGCTAAAGACTTGGTCCCCAGCTGATGGTACCCCTGGGAGGTGCTGGAACCTTTAGATGGCAGGGCCTAGTGGAAGGAAGGTCACTGGGAACTTACGTAAAGGGAGAGTGCGACCAGGGCCCTGCCCTCTCTCTTTGCTGCCCCCTCCACTTGCTCTGCCATGATATTCTGCCTCACACAGACCCAATGCTTCGTGGTCAACTGACCATGAACTGAATCTCTGAACCTTAAACCATAAACTTATCCTCCTTGTGAGTTGCTTAGGTCAGGTATTTTGTCCCAGGGATGGAAAACTGACTAACACAGGCCACCAAACATCCTCAAAGGGAAACAAACCTTATTTTGTAATAAACCAACTCTGCTTACCTGGAACGTTGGGTTGAATGGGAAACACTTTAAATAATAAAGCAATGCTAAATCTTTTTAAAGTTATATTTGTATGGACAGATTACTGATGTAAAATTTATGAATTCTGATATTCCTAGTGTCAGTCATGCTGACAGTCCTGATTGTATTTTAAAATCCTGTATGTGATGAAAATCACTACTTCCTCATCCTCTGCTGAACTCTTGTCAGGATGCTAAGCAGGCTATTCTAAGTCTCTTGTCATCCCCCATTCTGATTCTTTCCTACACGATTGCAATCATTGAGCATTAACACACCAATACTCTAAAGAGCACTCCTGAAGATCAATGGAATCAACAGGAATTTCCAGGACTCAATGAAGAAACTGAGGGGCTCATGAAACCACTAGCCAAGATCAAACTGAATCGGACCCCTCATGTGAGATGGACTAAACTGATACAATTTACACATTTTTACATCTTTTATTTAAATAGTTTTTGGCTTTTTAACTTAAATGCTTTTGTCTTCTAGATTTGAGAAAACATCTTTCTTATAGTCTACAGCAATTTAGTAAAGTACGCTTTTGTGAACACAGAAACACATTTTTCTTCCCTACCTGGTACTTCAAACATTCAGAAACTAATCATACTTTTATTTTTTATGCAAATATAGTAATTTGTACAAGTTTAGTAAGAATCTGTTCTCTTTATAGTCTACAGATGGGAACAATGGCTTCAATTGGAATGCCATATTTGAAAATATGTGTAGAATTCCCGGCTTCAAGGGTTCCCAGCCTTATAGTGAGCAAATAAAAACTGTCACTCTTCTGTAGTCCCTGGGACTCTAAGGCATCGTGGTGCTACATGTGAAACCTGAAGCCTACCTTCAGAGGGTTCAAAATCTGAGATTACAATATGGCAACTCACATGTCCTGCTGAGCTAATGTAAATAATCCAAATTGGTAAGACTAAGCTTATTTTGCAAAATAATTAGTTTTTCTTTGATTACTTTTGCTCCAATTTTGGTAAGACTGCAAGTACAAAATTATGTTTCAGAAGCAAACTACAGTACACTCACTATTAGACTGCATCTTTATTCATTGTTTTCGGGTTCCTACTATTTACCTCTAGATGGGACTAGATCCTAAATCATCCTAGCTTTTTCCCTAATATCTGGCTACAATTCTCCAACTAAGAACGGGAACTGCTCTTTTCTAAAGAGCTAAAAGCTGAAACGATGCAGCTTGATACAAATTTCAAGAAATAAGCCTTGTGTTTGATGTATAGGCTTCACAGCAAGTTTATCAAACCACCTGATGCTTTAACCAGAGACTCCAACTACAAATCAATATGAGAAGTTTGGCTGGTCAGCCTGGGGGCAGCTTTTCCCAAGATGGTGGAACAATTCTCCCTATCACAATGCAGTGTCCTTGCCCTCTGAATCTTTCCTTGTTGCTATCACACGATAGGATACTGTTGTAGTTAATATTTCACAATCTCCCTACTGTAAGTAACCTGGCAGAATCTAAGGAATCCTTTACTTCACCTAGAAGGTAGCTCTGGCAACATCCCCAACTCAACTTTTCGTTCAACTTATTCTAATTGTCCGTTTTAATAACGCTCTCAATTCAACCTAGCTACAGGCTATTGAATGATAAAATTATCTGTGCCAGTGGTAATACCACATGTTGTATCTGGATAAATCCTTTTGTGAATATTGAGACCCAACCATACAAAATAAGAGAAATAAGCGAATAGGCTCAATGGTTACAACAGTTCCCATTGGACATTTAATTTTGTGTGTTTGTGTGTGTGTGTGTGTGTGTGTGTGTGGCACTGGGGATCAAATCCAGGGCCTCACACATGCCTTGGTTCAAGGCCCCTAAATTGTTATGTAATTGGATTTGTTGGATTTGTTTTATATTATTTCACTTTGAATTCATACCTATTGCTTGACAACTTTCTACAGAAGTACAACAGAATAATGATGGCCCAGGACTTTGATGATAGCCAATGTCTACAAAATAGGGAGAAAAAAATGACTAATAGCGGACTCAGTTAAACAGTCTGAGATTCACTTTTTCTAAACCTCTTTATCTATCGCTCAGATGTGGCTAAAATATGGTCATATGTTGACAGACTTCTCAACTACTCTTTACTCAGTGTTGACAGACTAGACCAAACCAACAACCAGACAGGCTAGTCCTGGCACCTAAGAACAATCAAACCCAAGTCCATGATGATCGAGTGGCAATGCTCTCAGAGAAAAAGCCTGACCCAAAGGGAGAAATGTGAAAGTGTTAAATCAGCAACAAGTCACTTCTGTCAAGTCCTAACAACACCACTAGCAGATCATACAGCTGATAAACACCACCAGCAGATCATGCAGCAGATGGCTTTGAGGAAGGAGATCTCATGTATACATGCCCAGTACCAAGAACCAGCAAAAAGACTGCCAGACCTACAACTTTGAACAATGGCCACCACAACCTTACCCAAAATATAACTTCTGCAAGGATGTCTGTCCAACAATTGTTTATTCTTGTGCTGATACTACCCTTGTTGTTGACCTTTGTAGCCAAGCACCATTGTTGGAAAATATTTCACATAAATCCTTGTTTTGTTGTCTTGAAAACTTCCCCCAGGGAAGCATATCCACAGACTTCATTGCAATGCTCTGCTATTCTCAAATTTATTAATCTTTGGAGAATATCTGTTATTTAGGTCAACATATCTAACAGTCTGACTCCAGAGCTCGCTTTTATCCAGTAGAGAAACACAAGTTCTGATGAATTTATGGAAAAGTATATATAGACAGGAGTCTCATTGATATTAAAATTGCAGTAAAGCTCTATCACATAACAAAAAAATAGATCAAGCAGCCTGACAATAACTCTGCTTAACAGAATACTCTTTAGGAGCCTAAATTACATAGTACTCACTTAGCCTTTGTTCAACTCTGGCCTGGTTTAACGTTCCTGCAATGAGAGCTTAGAGGCAGTTGGTCAGGTGTAATGTGCCTGTCTCCAGTTAACTCCTGTACAGCAAGCCCTCTGGGTCCCAGCCACCTGTTCTGGTCACTGGATCTGAAACTCTGTCCTTTTCCTCCAGTGGAATGTAAGACACCAGCAGAGAAAAAAGTCTTGTAAACACACACAAGTTGAATTCTCTCAACCTTTCTAGGAGGTGGGTGTTTTAAGGTAGGTTCCAAAAATCAGAGAGGTTGCTTAACCTGCCTATTTTCCAACAGCAGCTGAACTCAGCCTTCTCAGATGCAGGCACATTGTTTTAACTGTGCAGTTTTTCAGAGCCTGAATGAAAACATTAACATTTTGATTTAAAATTTCTGGTCAATTATTTGCTTTAGCTGTTTAAAAGCCAGACAAACCCCAACTTATTAGACCTAAAGACTTCAGATAATCATTTAAAAAATCTTCACAACTGCCCCCCACTCCCCCCAAATTAAAAGTCACTCTTAAGATGTGTTTAGGGTCCTTGCCTGGAAAGCCATCCCCATAGTCCTTGCATAAGGTGCTGGAGAAAGTCTGAATTGGTGTGCGAGTATAAATTTTTGGACCAGGTTCTCTAGTTGCAGCGGGGTCATCTGACTAGGGGAAACGTTCCACCAGGGACAAACATCCCAAAGGGTAACACAACTGCAATAGTGATTTAAGGCAACCAGCGCCATGTCTTGGGGTCAGAAACTGCAGACTACCTCCAGAGGAACTCAATCCATGTGAGACTGTCACTTCCCAGGTCAAAGTCCCAACGCCTTTTCCCATCTCGCCTTTTCTGCCCTTTCTAACCGTCGCACGTCTTTTCCGGACCAACCCCCAGTATTTCTGAACTAACTCCGGGGTCGCGGGATACAGGGAGCCGCACCGCCGGCGCAGCGCGCGGCAGCGGGGGACGTTACCGGTGCACATAGTGGACGATGAACATGGCCAGGAGGATGCGGTTGGGCCAGCTGCGGAGGCGCTCCGAGGACGCGCGAACGCACTCGCAGAGCGGCCAGACCAGCGAGGGCAGCTCCTGCAGGACCCAGGCGGTCTTCGCGGGAAGGCGGCGGCCCCGCCACTGCGGTGAGTAGCGGCCATAGGGAGCGCCCACCAGCAAGATCCACACGAAGCCCAGGGCGCCCAGGAAGCACTCTAGGCAGGCGAGCGCGTCCAGCAGGCGCGGCTCCGCCAGCTCCATCCCGGCAGGCGGCCGCTCGCTCCATGCCAGGAAGCGGCGGCGGGTGCCATATAGGGCGGCAGAAGGGGGCGGGCGGCCTGGTTACGCAAAGCCTGCGCGCCGCCTACGACTCAGCCTCCTCCGGGCCCGCGGTAGAAGCAGGGGTCCGGGAGTGGGACCAGCCACCTGCTCCGCCACCCAGCCGGCCAGTAGGACCCGCCAAACCGGCGGACCCAGCGCGCCACGCCCACACAACTGGAGCCCCGCCCACAAGCCGGAGCCACGCCCTCCCGCCCGCGTATTCCGACGGCCCTTGCCCACACCACTGGAGCAGCGCCCTGGCCCTCGCGAAACCCCGCCCATACAGCCGGCCGCGCCCCCACGCGACCGGAGCCCCGCCCCCGCACTCAGAGCCCTCCTCTCCACGCCTACTCCAGGGCTGCAGGAGCACCCTCCACGGGGTCCCGCATTGCTCTGCGCACGCGCCGTTCCCAGGCGGTCCGCGGAGATGCCTGCGCTTGGGAGAGAGCGGCGTGCTTCTCATAAAGACGTGTTTGGAGCTCCTCTCAAGAGCCTCTCTTCCTTGCGGCGTGCTGCGTTTCTCTCGCGCTCGTTTTCCGGGAGGACGGGTTGTGGCGCTTTGGGCACATTTCTTGATGACCCCTGAAAGGACCAGGCCCACCCTCACGGGGGCCTTGGGCACAGGCCGGAAGTCCTGAGCGTCACGGCCTGGCGGGCCGGTGTCTGCGCGCAGCGTGCGCGGCCGCGTGGGCCATGGGGCGGCGGGCGCGGGGTCGGCGGCTCCAGCAGCAGCAGCGGCCGGAGGGCGTGGAGGACGGCGCCGAGGGCGGCGGGAAGCGCAGCGAGGCGGTAGGAGCCGGGCGCGGCGGGCCGGGCGCCGCCTGGTCCTCCCGACCCCCGGGCCCGCGGGCGCCGGCGAGGGGAGGCTCCTTGCGCCCTGCTTAGACTCCCGTTTGCTCCCCAGGGCTGGGAAGGCGGGTACCCCGAGATCGTCAAGGAGAACAAGCTGTTCGAGCACTACTACCAGGAGCTCAAGATCGTGCCCGAGGGCGAGTGGGACCAGTTCATGGGCGCACTCCGGGAACCCCTTCCGGCCACTTTGAGAATTACTGGCTACAAGAGGTAGGGCTGCCGGCAGGTCCAGGCCCAGGGGTTCCTCCGGGGAATGTTGGAGCGCCGCAGAGCTGCCTCTTTCCGGCCGTTTGCATTCAGGAAATATTGACCAGGGGCTCAGGGGTTAGTGAAATAAGTATAGGTCAAGGAGGCATTGCATTTGGTGGCCAGAGGGAAAGGTTTGGTGAGGAATTGGTGAGCTGAGGATCCTGCCTTTGCAACAAGAGAATATATGACATTGAATTTGCCTGATATAGCTAGGTGTTTATTTCCAATCACTGTAGTTAAGAGCTTTCTAAGATGAGATGCAAGTAAAAATGAGCCGCAAGTAATAAATGCAAGGAAGGCATTTAGTGATTCATAAATATTGTTCATAAATTTTTAAGGAATGTGGTGTAAAGGCAATGGCTGAGGAACATCTTCTCTCCATGCAGTTGGTTTCAGTTTTAAAACACATGAAGTATTAAAGACTGCAGTGTATGAAGCTTGCTTGTTTTTTAATAGCCATGCAAAAGAAATTCTCCATTGCTTGAAGAACAAGTATTTCAAGGAATTGGAAGACCTGGAGGTGGATGGTCAGAAAGTTGAAGTTCCACAGCCACTAAGTTGGTAAGTATCACAAGGTTTAGTCATGTTGGATAATTCTTTGAGATTTTAATTTTTGTCCCCTGAATGTATCTCTCGGCAGTGCATTTGCTGTTATCATGAAAAGTGACTTTGTGGACATCCTCAAAGAGCGCTTCTCACCACAGAACATTGGTATGCACGTGTTCACAAATGACTTGCAGTTTTCTGTTTCGGTCACTAACTTCACTTCGTTTGTTTTAGTAGGTCCAGTATCTTTTCTTCCTTGATGTTACCACTCTTGTTTCCATTTACAGCCTTTGTTTTCTCACCTCAGAATTATTGCAAAGTGGCTACACCACATTCATTCAGAAAAAAGACAGACTCAGTCTGACAGAAGTGATGGATCATGTCGCGCCCCAGCCCAGACTTTACCTGCAGAGCTGGTCTGCAGCACTTTTTCTCACAGTGCCAGTGCAGCGCCTTCTGTACTTGCGGGGGGCGGGGCGGGGGGTCTGTAGGTTACCTGTTCTGGTTTCAGTTGTGTGAAGGGGATCCCCTGTTCCCACAGCACAGGATGCGCGAACGCACTCGCAGAGCGGCCAGACCAGCGAGGGCAGCTCCTGCAGGACCCAGGAGTCTTGTGAAATGTCTGGGATACTTGAACAATCTGGAGATGCCCAGCCCTGGGTTAACTTATAAAAGTTGTCAAAGCAGATTGTGATTGTTCTGTATTTAAGGTTGAGTTTGAGATATTGAGAATTCCCACCAAGAAAACCACAAACATTTTAAGTAATTGCTGCATGAGGATGAATTTAACAAGTGTTTTCTGGCAACTTTTGAGACTTTGGAGTATTGAAATGGGGTGGTGGTGGTGGTGTTTGGTATTGGGGATTGAACCCAGAGGAGGCACTTTGCCATTGAGCCACATCCCATGCCCTCTAATTTTTATTTTGAGTCTCAGGGTCTCACTAAGTTGTTTAGGTCCCTTGCTAAATTGTTGAGGCTGGCCTCAAACTTTAGATCCTCCTCCCAAGTTATTGGGATTACTGGCAAGTACCACTGTGCCTGGCTTTAGTAATCATATACTGGCGTCAGGTTTCATTAGTCATGGAGTTTAGCTTTGCTTGCTTTTCTTTCTCTAGCCATTTGGATTTTCAGTGTTGGTAACACAGATATGCATAGCACATACGTTTTGAATGAATGTGGAATGGTCACATACTAAAACATACGTGCAGCCAAGATCAAAATGAAATATCACCATCATAGAGTACATTTCTGCAATACAAAAATCAATGTTTTTTATTTTTGTTACAAATTTTAGTCAGATTTTCAGTTAAAAATTGAAGAGTATAGTGCAGGTAGATGACTCAGATTTTGGACTGCTGTTGGTGGTCACTAATGTCAGTGGAAAACAAAGATTTTTTCAGCTGCCATGGTTATGGCTTTGCTTAGTAAGGTGGCCTTCATGGTATCCAGTTTTTCTCCTCTTGAAGATTTCTCTTCCCTTGATTTGAAAATGTGATTGATGGTAATGACTCTTATGCATTTCTTCAAATGGAGACTGGCGTTTTTAGTTGTGCATGGATTTGCCACTTCATAGAATCAACTGAAAACATTTGTTCCTTAAGCCTCTGTCTAGGAGTGCAGGTATGGGGTAGAGGAGGTTTTGAAGATAACAGCATTTTTGTCTTATCTTGGCAGTTAGGTTGGTTAAGCTTGCCTCCATAGGGACGGGTGTGTTCTCGGGGCCAGTCATTGTGGTCATTTTCTGCTGCAGGTTCCAACAAACTGAGAAACCATGGGTTGTAAATAAGTTTTGCTGTTTTTTATTGTTCTCTGCAAGCCACAGTCAAACTTGTTTTTTTCAGCTCTTTTGACATTCAACAGCCCCTTTCTCACTTTGTTGAATGAACATCATATATAGGAAAAGGCAGTTCCGATGCCTCCAAGAAAGGCACTGTGCTTGTCTGTAGTTGAGTGAGAGTCATTCTGTCTCCCAAACGGTGTTTTGAATTTTAAGGCCTAAGTTTGTTTCTCTCAACATATCAGTTTCAAATTAGTCACATGTATTTATGTTTGCCAGATGTTTCGTTTTCATTTTTTTGGTTGCTGCTCTGACTGCAGTTTGATGTACAGAACCATTGTGACCCTGCATTGTTAAATTGAGCACATTATTATTACACCTCAGACTCAGAGCCACAGTGAGATTTATTGCCACATGACATGTTGTGCATGGCTTGATATTAGATTGAGTGTGGTACTTACTGTGTCATAGCATACTCTTTGGGTAGTTGTAGATTAGGGGCTAGGTGCAGGTCAAATTTAAAAAGCATATCTTTTCTTATCAGTGATGTCATTATTTATATAAAGTACAGATATATTCACAGAATTGGCAGGAGATGCTTTATTCTTAGATCGGTGTGATTTACAGTGAACCTAGGAATTTAAATTAATGCCTTGTTGCGGGGGTTGGTGAAAAAAATGGTTTTTGGTATATTAAACATTTTAGCACATTATTTTGTTTTCTAAATAATAAAAATCAATTCATAATAGCTAGGCTATGGAACCAATCTAGGTGTTCCTCAATAGATGAATGGATAAAGAAAATGTGGTATATATATTTAATGGAATATTACTTAGCTGTAAAGAAGAGTGAAATTATGGTATTTACCAGTAAATGGTTGGAGTTGGAAAATATCATGCTAAGCAAAATAAGCCAGTCCCACAAAACCAAAGGCCAAATGTTTTCTCTAATATGCGGATGCTAATTTACAATAATGTGGGGGACACTAGAGAAGAATAGCATTACCTTAGATTAGATGGAGGGAAATGAGGGGAGGGAAGGGAATGTGGGGGTAGGAATGATAGTAGAATGAAGCATTATGTTATTTACTTTATGTGTATATGTGACTTCATGACCAATATGATTCTACAACATGTACACTCAGAAAAGTGAGAAATTATATCCCATCTATGTACGATACGTCAAAGTACATAAATGCCTTCTACTGTCATGTATAACTAACTAAAACAAATTTTAAGAAAATTGAAAAGAAAATCATATTTTTAAAAAGACCTAATCAGGGCTGGGGATGTAGCTCAGAGGTAGAGAATTTACCATTGTAATTTTATAGTAACATACACATGTTTCTCACACCACCCACAGTGCACCACTTTCTTACAAGGCTGTGGTCTCCTTAAACACTCCTCATGCCCAATGACATTAGTGAGTGTTCCCAAGTGCATTTGAGAGAGCAGATGGATGTGCATGAGCAAGTAAAACCAACGGGGATCGTCCTTTGGCCTGTGGTCTGTAGAAGAAAGCGGTTGTCAGGAAAGCACGTCAGTGTGTAGTCCACAGCTGTTTACTTTCTTTTCATTCAGGTATCCTGAAGAACTTGCCTGGCACACAAATTTAAGTCGGAAAATCTTGAGAAAATCTCCACAGTTGGAAAGGTTTCATCAGTTCCTGGTTAGCGAAACCGAATCTGTAAGTAGGTCTCTCTGGATTGTTGGTTTCCTTAAAGCATTCAGTGCAGAAATGTATCATGGTCAGATTTGTATTGTGCTTGTCACTGGGAGCCATGGGTAGATAGTGCGCACTGTAAGGACACCCATAAGTGTGTGCCCAGCTTTGGTTTCTGACCTTTCCCCTAACGTGGATTTTGTTGATTATGAAATTTAGTAAGGATGTGAGTCAAAGGTGTCATTTTGATCTATTGCCTCCTCTTGTGGATTTGTACAACTTGGACAAAGGTAGTATCACGTATGAGACCACTGCTTAATCCACTCCCAGCACCTTCTACTTTCCTGTTGTAGACGTAAAATAATAGGTTTTGGGGGCCATATTAGTAGAGTATAGGGTTTATTTTATTTTTTGTACCAGGAATTGAATCCAGGGATGCGTAAACACTCGGCCACATCCCCAGCCCTTTTTATGTTTTTAATTTTGAAACAGGGTCTTGCGAAGTTGCTGAGGCTGGCTTTGAACTAGTGATCCTTTTGCCTCAGCCTCTCAAATTCCTGGGATTACACGTGTGTACCATCACATCTGACAAATGTGTGACAAAAGGATTTTTTTAAAAAAAACCTGTTTTTTGTTAAAAAGTAAGACTTGATCTCAGTGTTAATCATTTCTATTGTCTCTTCCCACACAGAGCTCCTATACCTTTGCCAGAAAGTATAAACACCTGGGTATATCTTTGGTTCTCAAGAGATGTTCTTCTCAGTTTTTTTGCTGCTGCACATTTCCTTCAACTCAGTTCACTTAATGACTGATTTTCTTAAGAATCAACTTACCCCAATAGAATAGTTTTCCCTCATGCAGTAGTTAAATGAGTACCCGTATAGTTGGCATAAACTTTGCTATTTCCTTTTTATTGGTTTGAAATTTCTTAGTTTCACATGTAAAGTCAGGGCCCAGGTTTCCTCTTTTCCAGTGTACTTCTTTTTGACCAGTTCAGCGTGCGTGCATCACCAGGTTATGTTTCTTTCTTTTTCACTATGAGCTTATGGAAATATTGTGCTTTCCAAGTCTCTTCCCTGAAGCCTTAAACAATTGGGATGCCACTCACCTCGTTCAGTTCTTACTTCTACTTGATTCTTAGCCATTTTCTACTAATGTGACCTTTCTGTACACTGTTAAACTGGACTTACGTTTGCCTGGCTTTTCCTCCCGGGTATTCCTTCCTGAATATTAACGAAGACTAAGTGCTGCTACATACACCTTCATCAGCTTTTTTTTTTTTTTTTTTTTTTTTTTTTTTAAGAGAGAGAGAGAGAATTTTTTAAATATTTATTTTTTTTAGTTTTCGGCTGGCACAACATCTTTGTTTGTATGTGGTGCTGAGGATCGAACCCAGGCCGCACGCATGTCAGGCGAGCGCACTACCGCTTGAGCCACATCCCCAGCCCCCTTCATCAGCTTTTAATCTAGAGGGTAAATCCAGTAAGGATAAGCAAAACTGTTATGAAACAGTTGCACACTGTTCAGGTGTGCACTGAACAGGTGAATAGAGCAGAAGCTTTGTCGGGATCACTGTGTTACATGGGGTAAGTTTTGAACTGCCAGGTTTTGGCAGCTCTGGGAGGTGGAGGAGATGGGAAGTCAGCGTGGCAACTGGTAAGGATCCTGTTGAGTGTTCTGATCAGGAGCCAGTGTGATGAGAGCTCTCAAAATAAACATTGGTACCCTCTAGGATACTCAGAGCTGGCTGCAGAACCTCTTCAGGGTGTTTGTGATTCAGGTGACTAAGTGCTGGATGTCTGTAGTCAAGGGCCTGATGTCCCCATTCTACTTAATGCTTTATTTGAAAACTTGGATAGAAACAGAAGGCAGACTTATCAGAACTCCAGAGTAACCCAAAAGCTTGGCATCAGTGTGTCTAGTGAGTAAATCAAGATTCAGAGAGTCTCCACAGACTCACTGCTGGTCATAAACCAGGAGGTGAAAGCTGCAGGTACAAGCTAAGAGTAGGCTCTGACTGATGGATTCCTGGGTGGAAGGTGAGTGGTGGCTGCTGGCCTGCAGTCCAGGCCAGAGGCAGGAGTCGTGTGCAGCAGGCGCCGCCTGCAGCTGGCAGAGCTTCCAGGCTGTTCGTCTGTGGTGGAGGCAGTGCTGACCTACAAGCAGCAGGACTGTATCTGAACATCATCCACCTGTCACATGCCCCCTTGAGAAGGTGTGAGGACTGCAGTTAGTGAGGAGTTTTGGATATCAGTTGTCCAAAGAATGAAGAGGAGAGCAGTGACTTTGAAAGGCAGTTGTGAGGAATAGAAAATTGACATGGATGGTTACTGAAAATAGCAGGATCAAAAAATAGAGGTTAGACTTTAGTCAAGAAGGAAGACTTGCCTGACAGAATGTTCTGTCCTGTGCAAAGTCGGTGCTTGCAGTATTGCATAGCAGGTCCACCTTTGAGAGCTGCTCAGCCAACCCCCTTGTGCTTTCTGAAGAAGAGGAGTTGGGCTGTAATAAAATTTAGTATTACACCTGAATTTCTAATATTCATTCTTAATTAGCCATCAGTAGCAACTTATCTACAAGTATAAAAATCTGTTCTCATTTAATATCCTGTGTAATGGTGTAATTTCTTTTCTGTGTAAAATTGCATGATCTTTTCCTGTTGCATTTGGTACAATGCCCAGTGTTGAAACTCTTGCCATTTTTATCATGGTTGCTGATTTTTCTCCCTCAAGGGAAACATCAGCCGACAGGAAGCCGTCAGCATGATCCCACCGCTGCTGCTTAACGTTCAGCCACATCATAAGGTATGTACCTGAACAGATGGGGCCAGTAGCTCATCGCGTTGTCATGCCTGTTTGTTTTGTTGAAAATATGTAATCTTATTTTTTTTTCCACTTTGGATAGAGAATGGCATGTATTTTAGGTTTTTTATACTTTTAAGTCCTATTTAATTTGCACAAGTCAGATGACTGTTTTCCCCCTTTTAAAAATTTAGTAAGTACTGTAAGACTGAGGAATGCTCGAGAAGTAGAAGCTAGTATCAGAGTAGCGCTAGTACCCCTTTATTTACTATACAGATTATCTTCAGTGATCTTGATTAGTCAAGTCACATTGAAAATCACAGTGAGCTCATATGCCAAACATTGTCCAGTACTCTTGGTATAAATTAATTCCTTTTATCACCCACACAATCCTGTGAAGGAAGATGCCGTCACTATCTGTTTTCCCAGATGAAGCAAAGAAAGGAGGAAGAAACCAAGTAGTCTGGCCCAGGGTTACAGAGACAAGTGATTGGGCTGAGGTTTGAGTCTAGGGTGTTCTCTGCTCTAGTGATTCTTGCTGTTCATCTTTAATTAATTGCTTTCATTGGTTTCTGGTGCCATTCTGTTCCTGTCTGGAATTGGTGGGGGGATGGTAGTCAGGCATTAGCTATTATGGGATTTCTATAAGTGACATAGGATATGCTGTAGATTCATTCCATTAAAAAAGTGTATTCTTGAATTAGAAATCAAAATACTAGAATAACGAAATTTGTTTTAAATTTAATGTAAAATATTTGATTTTTTTGAAATCAACCATAATTTTCTTGCTTTTCAACAGATCTTAGATATGTGTGCAGCACCTGGATCAAAGACCACGCAGTTGATTGAAATGCTGCATGCTGACATGAGTGTTCCCTTTCCAGGTACTCCCTGGGCTTGTTTAGAAGGGGTAGGAGCTATCTTGGTTCATAGCTGAGGAAGAGACCTAGCATTGCCTGCTTGCTGGGCCTTGAAATCTTTCGGACACACAGATGAGTTTTCTATTAAGCGAAGGTGGAGCTGAGCATTTTTGAACAGTGTCCTCAAGAGTTCGCAATCCCACATTCATGATTTGGAGGGTCCTTTTTTTTAGGATTGTATGAGTTTTCTTTAAGAGCAATAGTGTCTTTGGTTAGGCCTATGTCGTTTGAAATTTCAGTGGTACCATTCCCCCGTTGTCTGTTGACTCACGTCATGTGGGTGGCTGTGAGGTGTGGTCAGAGCTGCTGCCAGGCTCTCTAGGTACAGATACTCCACTTTTTATTGACAAGTTGTGTGGCAGTTTTAGACATCACATTTGAAACTGAATGTCAGGGCTCACCTTGCAGGAGTACTGTAAGACTGAGGAATGCTCGAGAAGTGGAAGCTGGTATCAGAGTAGCGCTAGTACCCCTTTACCAGGGTTCTTTAAAGAAGCACAAGACAGAATACTTTCCATAGAGCTTGTTAAGCCACCTTAGTCTCTGGCTCCGTCCTTTTGAGACAACTGCTCCAGTTTGGTTTACTGCATATATATGGTGTTTTCTTAAGCCTTCTTATATTGTTCAGAGGTTTTTTTGTTAAGAAGTCTTATTTACTTCACTGATTTTGTTTTCTCCAAATCAGTCATAAAGAGCCTTGGTTGTACCGGTAGGAGCAGTTTCTCCTCTTTGTATTATTGATGTTTTGCATTTCATATTTTAAACAATGATCCTGATGATAAATGTTATTGAGCATATTTGTCCTTTTGCTGGAGGCATGAGAGGAATCAGATATGAGCAGAGGCAGCTTGCAATAAACTTCCAGGCAGTGTTTCTTAGCTTGGTTGACCAGTTGGGTGCCTCAGGACAGTTTATGCATTCAAATGTTAATACCCTACTCCAGGAGCCCATTCGTCCATCTATCAAAGCCCTGTGCAATATTTTAACCCCTGATGGGTGGTTCCTTTACTTCTCTCCTCATCTTCCTTTGTAATTAATAGTTGCTTATCACAGAAAAGACATTGTTGGCATAGTAATTGGTACAAAGAGAATAATTTTTGAACAAATTAATCTTGAGAGTTTGAAATTTCATGGGTCCATAAAATCCATGCAGAACCACTTGGCTTCTTTTTTGGGACCCCTTAAATGCTGTTAGAAAGTCTTGACCTCAGGTCTTAGGTTGACACATCGCTGCCTCTCGCTTGCCAACAGTGTGTTTCAGTGAATAATTCAACTTCTGCTGTATCTCACATGACAACTGCAGTTTTATGTTCGCAGAGGGATTTGTGATTGCTAATGATGTGGACAACAAACGCTGCTATCTGCTTGTTCATCAAGCCAAAAGGTTGAGCAGTCCCTGCATCATGGTGGTCAACCATGACGCATCCAGCATACCTAGACTCACCATAGATGTGGATGGAAGGAAAGAGGTTCTCTTCTATGACCGGGTTCTGTGTGATGTCCCTTGTAGGTAGGTATGTTATTAAGAGGGCAGAAAGCCCATATTTAAAAGTCCAAACAAATCCCGAATACTTCTTCTAAGCTTTTCATTTAAGGGTTATCCAACCTGTGTTTCTCCCAGATGGAAGCAAGGAAATTGCTCTAGGAGTTGAATGAGGTTTCTTGTTCTAGTCTGTTACTTCCTTTTTGGATTAAAAATTGAAGTATAATGCTATTAGAGTGTCCCTAAAACAGACATGGAAAGTTGGTTGTGCTGATAAGAACGCAGATTGTTTTCTAATTGGTTTTCGTAGTAATGCCTGTTGTGTTAACCATCTTGAGTATACATGCCATTACACTTCAGTCATTGATTAATCTGTGCAGTATCAAGCTCTCAAATATCTTCTTTCCAGCGGAGATGGCACTATGAGGAAAAACATTGATGTTTGGAAGAAGTGGACCACCTTAAACAGCTTGCAGCTGCATGGGTTAGTAAGCTGGTACCTAGTTGCCCTCAGTGACATGTGAAATGATGTGGCTGAGCACCCAGGACTTGAGTACAGAGTTCAGCTTTGGCAAGTGAGATTTGATGCTGCCTCTTGAGAGTTTGCTTATGTGTCAGAAGTTGGGCTTATTTAAAACTTTTCAAGGTTAGCAGAAAGTTGTGTGTATTTCAGATACACGTGTATTAAAGAACATTTTTATAACATTTTTCCAGAACATTTCAAACATGCGTTTTTCCTTGAATGACATTTTCCATCTTCGTGGTCTTCCCATCTTTTTTCTCTGTTTTGTTTTTTCATGTTGAGTTATTAGTTTGCTTAATGTTCTGACATTTTAGAAATAGAAAAATACTTAACTTGGAAAAAATCTTAAGTAAAAAGTTAATTTCAAACTGAAATGATAACTCGGTGTTCTACATAGGGATTTTTAAATACCTGTTTTAAACAGCTTAGATTGTACTTTTAACATGAAAAATCACACATTTTTAAACAGAACTGTGGATGATCTAATGAAAATTCACCACAAATGACTTTAATAGGTAGTTTTGTTTCTCTACCAAATACTTATTGGCATTTTGTGTGTGTGTGAAATGGAAGCAAGCATTTGGATAAGAGTCAATGAAAGGACAGTTTCTACATTGAAAAAGCACGTATTTCTTCAAATGTGGAGGCTTTTAAATAATGAAATTCACCTGTTATTTTCAATTCCAGTATTAGCTTTGTCTTTGCTTACTGACATGGTAGGAAAGGTTAATAAAATAGAAAAAACATAAATAGGTGCCCCCCTTTTTTTTTTGACCAACAAAAACAGCACATGTAAGTTTATACTGATAAACTTAAAAAGTTCTTTATTTGGAGGGGAGGATTGTTTGCTTTTTGGTTTCTTTTTTTTTTTTTTTTTTTGTGATGCTGCAGATGGAACCCAGGGCCTCATGCATGCTAGGCAAGTGCTGTACACTTGAGCTTCACCCCCAGCCCCTTTTTAAAATTATAACTATGCCGTAAAAATCTATAACTGACATAGTAAATGTGTGCTTACAATATCTGTGCCCTGTGGGTATATTCAGTCTTATGGTGACCTGATGTCAACCTTTAGCTTACAGCTACGGATTGCCACCCGAGGAGCTGAGCAGCTGGCAGAGGGTGGGAGGATGGTGTACTCAACATGCTCGCTGAACCCCATCGAGGATGAAGCAGTCATAGCCTCTCTGTTGGAGAAAAGTGAAGGTACGTAATTGAGGTTTTTTTTGTTTTTTTTGCTACGGTTTATGTTCTGTAGATCTCTTCCTGGGCATTTGTTTATATCTGTAACCTATAACCAGGACTCCTAAAGTGACGTGTTTCAGTTAAAACACTTCCTTAATGAATTTGTCATATGTTGTGAAATATGGGACTTCAAAACAAGCAGCTTTTCTCATTTTTGTGTAAATTGGAAAATTGTTAGATCCTAACCAAACTGATTTATTTTTTAAAAATTTTATTGTGTTGACATACACAGAACATAAAGTTTGTCATATTCACCATTTGTAAGTGCATGTTATTGTGCGGCCATGTCCACCATTATCTCTAGAATTCTTCATCTTGCAAAGCCAACTCTGGGCCCGTTAGCATGGCCCCTCTCTCACCCTAGCAGCCACCGTTCTGATTTCTGTCTGTGGCAGTTTTTCTGCTCTGGCTACCTCATAGAAATAGAGTCATATGTTTGTCTTTCTGTAGCTGAATTCTGTACCTTACAGAGCACCCAATGTGCCACAGTCTGGCTGGGCACAAATGCCGCAGTCTGGCTGGGCACACAATCACGAGCCACCACACAGCTTGTAGATTCAAACAGCAACTCTTTATTCCCGAACTCACACCAGCCGTCTACAATCATGTTCTGGGGAAATCCACGTTCTCTGCCCAAATCCACATCCACTGGGCTTGTATCTCCCAAAAAATACTGTCTGAATCCCATGAGAACTCAAGGGGAACTCAGGCACCAGGATACGCCCTATTCCCAGCAGGAATAATCTTAAACCCTAAACCTGGAACCTAAACCGGGAACGCCCTAATTCGCACTGGTCCTTGAGCAGGGTCACCTACATACAATGTCACTGCAAAATGTCCTATTTCCACGAGTCCTTCCACTAAGCAACATGGGGTACGCTGGCAAGGAAATTGTCATACCTACTTGGCTAATGGCTCCCAGCATCTCCCCCCTTCTGATTAATTAAACAACAAGCAATGTGGCTTAAGGACCGTGCCTGGTATGTTGTCCAATTCAACATATGGTTCTTACCCGTCATGGGAAAAACTGACCTTTAGGCGTCAGCCTCCTGTCTTAGGTTGATACCACTGCAATTGGATCATACCCGTCACTGACTACCGGTCCAGCATATAGCCATTGGCCCCCAAATTTTAGACCATCACTAGCAGAAGGGAGGAGGATACAGAAATGCCACGACACCAAGCCAATTGACGGCTCCTTGGGAAAAATTGCATCACTGGTGACACCATCAGCAAAGATATGTCAGCACTACCACAATTAACATGGGGTGCGCTGGCAAGGAAATAAAAATTGCATCACTAGTGACACCATCAGCAAAGATATGCCATCATTACCACAATTCGCTGCACCAAACGATAGTTACATAGTCCAGGCAAGTTCTGCAAGCAGTTCAAAGCAGAGGAATCTATCAATATGTCCATTTCCTCCCAAAATCCGTTTCCTCCCAAAGTAAGTTGACTCCTTGATTGAGCATTACTTGTTGAGTTATATTCATTGATGCATCAGTTTATACAGCTTACTGTGATAGCTATCATAGAAGCTGTAGTTTGGTTTTATCTTTGTCTTCACCGGCACTGGGATGAAGATAGGAATTCTGGCAATGATGCTAAAAAGACATTATCCTGAAAAGAATTATTAAATATAATGAAAAGGAAAGGTGAAAGTAAACAAACAGATCTGTTAACCTACTTTAAAAACAATCCTTAACAGCTGTTTACCTAATTTAAATTAAACCATTTAAATCACGTGAATAAAAAAAATAATAATAATTCGGATCCATTTTTTCATTAGCGCTCCTCATAAGAAATATGGACATACGCACATACAGACATACAACACAAAACACAAATGTGCACACAAACGTACAACACATAAGAAAATAGTAAAGGCCTTGTACCTTTACCTAGGTGAAATCTCCATTGCAATGTTTAAAAACTCCACAGTCAAAAAATAAAACTGATCAGAAAAACATTAACCTAGGTTTGTATGAGCTCAAAAAATAAAAATAGAACCTTATGATGTGGAAAAATCCAATAATAAAATAGCTATTGAAAAAAGCATCCTGGTTAATCACTGTCGCAGATGTAAGAATGGCCAAGCTGGAGTTCTGGATATCAGCTGTTATAGATTTGAGTCAAATCATCTTCTTTTCGATCTGTAGAAATTGTTTTACTTAATCTCTCTGGAATCCAAATTGGCTGCTGTTCTCCCTGTGGAAAAACACAAACAGACCCCCAACTCCAGACAATCACTGGGTCAGGACCTTTCCATTGTCTTGTTAGAATATGTTTCCAAAGTACTTTAGGCTTATGTACATTTTTTGGATACATATGCCTTTCCGCAGCACTAAGTCCTGATGAATCCAAATTTAAAAAGTTTAGAGTAAAAAGCGTTATTTTAAGTTTATCTTTGGGGGATATATACCCCCTTCCAATTCCCTCTTTTTGCTTTAATAGGTACGTTTTAATAATTTGATGAGCTCTTTCAACTATGCCTTGTCCCTGTGGATTGTATGGGATTCCTGTTATATGAGTAATACCAAATGATGAGCAAAATTGTTTAAAAGAGGTAGAGGTATAGCCAGGACCATTATCGGTTTTTAACTGTTTAGGAACGCCCACAGTGGCAAAGTTTTGTAAGCAATGAGCTATAACATCTTTAGTTTTTTCTCCGGCATGAAGGGAGCCCATCAAAAATCCAGAAGTCGACTGTAACGTGTAAATATTTTAATTTTCCAAATTCTGGCAAGTGTGTGACGTCCATCTGCCAAATATGGTTAGGTATCAGTCCTCTAGGATTGACTCCAAGATTAACTTGTGGTAAAAATGTCACACAATTTTGACATTGTTTTATTATATGTCTGGCTTGTTCCTTAGTTATTTTAAAACGCTTTTGTAAAGTATTAGCATTAACATGAAACCTTTTATGAAAATTTGTAGCTTCTTCAAATGTAGAGAAAATATGTATGTCATGTGTAGTTTTATCTGCTAAATCATTGCCTAAACTAAGGGCTCCAGGCAATCCTGTATGTGCCCTAATATGCCCTATAAAGAATGGATCTTTTCTGTCCCAGATTAGACTTTGTATAGTGGAAAACAAAGAGAAAACAGTAGAAGGTGAAATCCTACCAGCATCTTCAAGAGATACTATAGCATTAACTACATACTGACTATCAGAAAATAAATACAGAATCTTTAAACATCAAAAAAGCTTGTAAAACTGCATTAAGCTCTACCTTTTGAGCTGATTGTTTGGGTACTAAAAATGTAAAAGTTTGATCAGGGGTAACTACTGCTGCTGTATCATTATTTGACCCATCAGTGAATATATTTGGAGCATTCATGATAGGTGTTTTTCTTGTCATTTTAGGAAAAACTACAGGATGCTTAGACCAAAAAGACAACAAAGGATTAGATGGTAAATGATTATCAAATGAAACATTAGATTTACACATGATTATTGCCCAAGTATTTAACTCATTAGCTAACTCATCAATTTGATCCATAGTATATGGAGTAATAATTTTATTGGGAGAAATTCCAAACACTCCCTTTGCTGCTCTTATTCCTTTGAGTATTAATTGTCCTACAGCCTCAGGATACCTAGTAAGAATAGTGTTAGGAGAATAAGATAAATGTATCCACAATAATGGACCTTCTTGCCAAAATACTCCTGTAGGAATATTTTTTGTTGGTAGTACAATAAATAATAAAGGCAAACATATCAATTCTATCCAAATGTATATTTTCCATATATGTTTCAATAATTTTTAATGCCTTTCTTGCTTTAGGAGTTAACATGCGGGGTGAATTTGGATCTGATGGACCTTTTAGAATATCAAATAAAGGTCCCAACTCTCCTGTTGGTATACCTAGATAAGGCCTTATCCAATTTATGTCTCCCAATAACTTTTGAAAGTCATTAAGTGATTTGAGTTGATCTACTCGTATTTGAATTTTTGGTGGACGGACCATGGTTGAGGATAATAGAACTCCTAAATAATTAATTGGAAAATTTAATTGTACTTTATCTATTGCTATCTCTAGATTATAATTCTTTAATTAGTTTGTAAGTGTGGCATAACATTCCAGCAATATGTTTTTATCTTTATGTGCCAATAATACATGATCCATATAGTGAAATACTTGTAGTTCAGGATTTTGATTTCTAAGTGGCTGGATTGCTTTGTTAACATATATTTGACACATAGTTGGACTGTTAGCCATCCCTTGAGGGAGTACTTTCCATTCATATCTCTGATCAGAACCTTCATGATTTAATGCAGGGATAGTAAATGCAAAACGTGGACTATCCTTGGGATGAATTGGAATTGAAAAAAACAATCTTTAATATCTATAGCTAAAACATGCCAAGTTTTTGGCAAAGCAGACAATTGAGGAATCCCTGATTGAGCAGGTCCCATAATAACCATCTCATTATTAATGGCTCTTAAATCTTGCAATAATCTCCATTTACCAGATTTCTTTTTGATGACAAAAATGGGAGTATTATGGGGAGATACAGAAGGTTGTATATGTCCTTCTGCTAATTGTTGTTTGACCAGGTCATGGGCTGCTTGTATCTTTTCTTTAGTCAGGGGCCACTGAGGAACCCATACTGGTCTTTCTGATTTCCAAGTAATTTTGATTGTCTCAGTGGCCCTTTCTGAAAATCCAACCCATGTCTGTCTGTTCCTTGATCTATTTGTATTGGTGCTGCTATACCTTGCCCTTGTTTTCCTAATCTTTTTTCTTTCCTAAAGCCTTGTCTAGCCCTAGTAGTGGGCGCATTAGGATTGATGTTATTTGTTAACGTCAAACCTAATTGATCTAGGACATCTCGTCCCCATAAATTTATAGGAAGATGATCCAATACATATGGCTGTATAGTTCCTTCACATCCTTCAGGATCCTTCCAATCTAATATCATAGAACTTCTATGGGGATTAGTCGCCACTCCTAGGCCACGAAGCGTTTGAGTGGCTTGTTGTAATGGCCAATGTTTTGGCCATTCTTGACGAGATATGATGCTAAGGTCAGCTCCTGTGTCCAGTAGCCCATTAAACTCATGACCTTGAATATTTAGTTTTAGCATTGGGCGAGAATCTAAATTTAAAGACAACATAGCCCAATCTACACCTGTGGAGCCTAATCCCCTGGAACCTCTTTCTACACTATGACTATGAAATTTATTATGTAGGCTGGGTATTATTAACAACTGTGCTATTCTATCTCCAGGTGAAATTACTGATACACCTCTTGGAGAACTAGCTATAATTTTTATTTCACCTACATAATCGGGATCAATTACCCCAGGACTTATCGTAAGTCCTCTTAATGTAGATGAACTACGTCCCAATAATAAGCCTACTGTTCCTTGGGGAAGAGGTCCTTTTACTCCTGTGGGAATGATTTGAACTCCCATCTCTGGAGTTAATACTGCTCTGGCAGAGGCGCAGATGTCCAACCCTGCGCTCCCTCGGGTTTGTCTGATGAGGGATTTAATGGACAATGTGTCCTGGGCACTACCCTGATGGTGTTGCTGGGTTCCTCCACTGCCCCATATATTTCTGGTTGTGGGCCCCGGAGCATTGGGCCCCCCTGTCCGTTTTTTGGCAATGGAGCCTGATGCCTTTCTCCACAATATCGTGGATAAATACCTGGTCTTTGTCCGTTTTTTGATAAGGGAGTACCCTCTATGGTGGTTTGAGAACGGCATTCATTAGCCCAATGTCTCCCTCTACGGCATCGTGGGCAAATACCCGGTATTCTATTCCTTTGATACCTACTTTTGTTAAACCCTCCTCCTATGGGGCAATTCCTTTTAAAATGTCCTGTTTGTTCACAATCATAGCATGTTTTTGGCCTGGCATCTAAAGCCTGTTGTACTGCAGCTGCCAAGACTTGCCCTTGTTCATTAATATCTCTACATAATTTAATATATGTGTTTAAATCTTCATGTCTCCATGGTCTAATAACCTCTCTGCAGCAACGATTTGCTTGGTCATAAGCCAGTTGTTTTATTAATGGGATTGCTTGTTCTGTATCCCCAAAAATTTTGGCAGCCGTTTGAATTATCCTATCTACAAAGTCAGCGTAAGGTTCATTAGCTCTCTGTATTACCTTAGATAGCTGACCTTGTAAATCTCCATGTCCTTGTAAAGTCTTCCATGCCCTAACTGCATCTTCAGCAATTTGTGCATATATAGCAGGATCATAATCAGTTTGTTGCCGTTGACCCTCATAAGGTCCTTTTCCTAACAACATGTCTAGATTTCTTTGAGGGTAACCGGCTGCTGCATTTCGCCTAGCTGTCTCTGCGCAAAATTCCTCATTGGCAACCTTCCATAACAAATATTGTCCTCCATTTAGTACAGATTTACACATGCTAGCCCAATCTGCTGGCGTCATGTCCAAGTTAGTAATGGACTCGACCATGCTTACCGTGAAGGGAGCTTGGGGACCATAGGTTGTTACAGCCCCCTTTAATTGCTTCACTGTTTTAAAATCTAAAGCACGGTGAATTCGCTGCCCTCCTGCCTGTTCAAGTACAGGGCATGCTAATCTTTGAGGTCCTGTCTCAGGATCCCATTTATCAACTACGGGGTTTGAGGGCCACTCAGCTGTCTCCATCGGTGGGGCTGTTGGTTGAATTACGCCCTCTTTTGATAAAACGGAGTTAGTAACAGCCTCCTGTTGTGGCCTTTTTCCTAACAACCCCTTTTCCTTTAAATTTTCTTCCTCCGTCTGACTAGCTCGAGAGACCTTCTCTTTTGCTTGATCTAAAATGTCTTTCTCCATGGTCTGAACCTCTAACAATTTACTTAACATCTTTTCGGTTTGTTTTTCACTAATTTCTAATCTACTATAAAGATAACGCAACCCAATAAGATAACCCAAAACAAAACCGAAACTGAATGAAACAAAAATGGAATAAAAAATCGTTGTATCAATTTTCTCTTCCTCAGGGCCGACAAACTTCAAACCTTTAGTCAACCATTTTTTCCAGTTTGCCTGAGAAATTTCTAGGGGTAGGCAGCTTGAAACAAAAACAAGATAAATCAAAACAAGAACGCACTGTTTTTTTTTTGAAATGGTCACCCATTCTTTTGCTCTTCCTCAGGGGCGAGCAATTTCACTTACCTCCAAGCTTCAGAAGTTCCCCGCACGGGCCGCCAAATGCCGCAGTCTGGCTGGGCACACAATTACGAGCCACCACACAGCTTGTAGATTCAAACAGCAACTCTTTATTCCCGAACTCACACCAGCCGTCTACAATCATGTTCTGGGGAAATCCACGTTCTCTGCCCAAATCCACATCCACTGGGCTTCTATCTCCCAAAAAATACTGTCTGAATCCCTTGAGAACTCAAGGGGAACTCAGGCAGCAGGATACGCCCTATTCCCAGCAGGAATAATCTTAAACCTTAAACCTGGAACCTAAACCGGGAACGCCCTAATCCGCCCTGGTCCTTGAGCAGGGTCACCTACATACAATATCACTGCAAAATGTCCTATTTCCACGAGTCCTTCCACTAAGCAACATGGGGTACGCTGGCAAGGAAATTGTCATACCTACTTGGCTAATGGCTCCCAGCACCAATGCTCATCTGTGTTGTAGTCAGAAATTCATTCCTTTTTAAAGCCAAGTAGTAATTTATATACGGACCATATTTTGTTTACCTGTTTGTCTGCAGGTGGATACTTGGATTTCTTCCACCTTTTGGATGTTGTGAACATGGTATATAAATACCTCTTAGAGACCCTGGCTTCAGTTCTTTTAGGTCTGCAGCTGGATGGTGATATTTTTCCTGAGGACCCCTCCATATTATTTTCTATAGAATGACATCATTTTGCATTCACTTTCCCCATCATATTTTCTTAATACCAAATAGTAAGAAGATTCAAACTTGTCATGTTTTCAGAATAGAAAGTTAACAGTTTCCTACACTCCCAGGTATGAAGCAAGTGGAACTATAAGTGACAAAGCGTGTGTTTCTAAGGTAGCGTCCACTACTTGGCTTTCATTTGGTTGGGTTCATCTCATCTGTGGCTGGTCTGGTTGTGCACTTTAGACTAGGATTTAATATAGCGTGTTTATTTTGTTTTTTTATATATTGTCCTTGGAAAAAGATTTCCGAACCATGATTTTTGCATGGTCACACCATGTTTGGGGTAGTACTTTGCTTCAGAAGGTATGTGAAAAGGATTGGGGGAAATATAATTAGTAGTTTCACTATTAATGAATCAGACTTCTAAGCATTTTAGGTCAAGTGTCAGAAGTCTTAACCTACTTGGATTTACACCTGCTTTAGCCAGGACTCTTGGAAAAATGAGAGTCTAGGTTGTTTGATAACACAAACTCTCACATGTCCCTTGCCGTGGTCTGTTCCCAGATCTCTGAGAAAGAAAAGGATGGACCGTGCTTTCCCTGGTGGCATGCTTAGCTGCTGTTTGCCCCTTAAACCTGAGGGCTAGTTTCTTTGTGCGAGGGTTCTCAAATGCTTCTTTTGCTAGTGCCTTTGTGTAAAAATGACTTTCTCTGGTTTCTTTGTGAACGTTTTCTCAACTTGGAATGGGTGGTCGTGTCCCCATCCTGTGCTTCTTTATGTAAAATTTTTTTGTAGATTCTTTTAAACTATTTGGTGTTTTCTGCAAAGTCTCTTGTTGCCTGAGTACTTCGGGTCATTACGGTTATTCCTTTTTCTGCTTTAAGCTCATGGCTAAGACCAACAGCCAGGACCCCTGATTACAGGAGAAGAAAGCTCTTGCAGCAGCGAGTCTGCTTCACTCCCAGTGGTGACATTCATGCAGTACTTGTTGTTGCACTCCTGTCCGCATGTCTTATAAGATCGTCCCCTCTCAGGACCAACCTGCCTGCTCCATAGCTGCTGTTTTAGAGGGGCAGGTTCTCACCTGAGCACCACATGCTCTGACATCATCCATTTCCAATGCGCCAGCCTTTGCAGGAGCAGTCCAGGTGAGAGAGTGTTCTCTGAAAGTAGAGTTTCAGTTTTGGCTCTTCCCACAGGTCTCTCTCTGTGGCACAGCTTCATTCTTCTGCAAACCCAGGGGTGTGTGCCTTCATCCACATTTAAGAATCATTAGCTCTCCAGGGTCCTGGGGCAGATATTGTGGTGGGGCAGGGATGCCTCCTTGGAGGACTTTTCAGAGAGCAGTCAGTGCTGTTGGCCCAGTTCATTTTATGTTTGGAGAGTTTCTTAAGGGGTGGGGCAGATATGTGTTTGTGTGTGAATTTTTAGAGTAATTGATTGATTTTTGCAATATTTTTTTCTAATCTTTACTGTGTTGAAGAGTTTGGATTATGTATATTAAATTTTATACTGTGATTTTTTTACTTACCTGATATGTAGTCCGAGTTTTTCTTCTTGTTAGCAAAGGTCTGAACAGATTTGTTGCAGCTTGCTGTTGGTCACTTGAGTGTCCTGTTCTATAGGTGTTTCTTATTGGGAAGATGAGTTTCCCACATGCACCTGTCTGATGGTAATTGTTGCGTGTGGTTGTTTTCAGTCCACACTCGGGTGCTTTGCCTTAATCCTCTGCCAGAGGCGCTGCACAGAGATAGGGCTTCCTCTGAGAGCAGAGCTTCAATCTTAGTGGTCACTGGTGTCCTGACTGGAGGTGTCTGTTCCCCAGGCGACAGTGCTCAAAGCTTTTGCTGGAAGAAGGCAGCCAGTACTATGTAGACTACAAATAATGGGTCAGTGTTGGCAGCTCCTAACCTTCTTACTGGCTGGAGGTCACCCTGAGGTCCATCACGGGGCCTCAGGGCAGGGTTCAGTTCAGGAAAGCGGTTTTTTAGTGCCTGTGTGATTATTGAGTGTTTTAAACTTTAACAGAAGAATGTTCAGAAATGACGAAGGTCAGTAAGGTACTTACATAACATTTCTCATTGACACACGTCCACCTTGGGAATTCTTTTACTTTATTGGGTTTTTCTCTTCTGTGAAGCTGGAAAATCTACACTGGTGATCTGTGCCTACTAACTGGTTTAAATCGTTTCCCAAAAGGGCCCACATTACAGATTCTTGTAATGTCACTATTATAAACACTTAATGCCAGAGTGTGTGTTCACAGTTGTCCCTTTATTTTTAACATTGGGGTGACTGTGTCCTGACTGGCAATTTTAGAAAATTTATTTTGATCTAAAACTGTTTAAAAATTTTTCCACAGTTCATTTTTAAGAGTTTCTCTTTGGCTCTGGGGTGTGTTTTAGATATAACAGCATGAAGACCCCAGTCATCTGACTGGTGTGTAGCTATAAGAAGAGGGAATTATGAATTTTAGCTGCTTTGGGTACTGGTTGCTGCTCAGAGGGGTTAGCCTTGCTTTCATATACACAACTTTGTTGAGCTGTATGCATCTGTTTTAAGTGTTCAGTTAAATGATTTTCAGCAAGCTTACCAAGTTGAGTACTCCTCACCAGTTTTAGATCATCTTTGCTATCACAAAAGGTTCCTTATGCTCATTAACATGCATTCCCTGCTCCACCTCAGTCCATAGCTGTTGCTAATCTATTTTGTCAGTGAATTTTCTTTTCCTGGACATTACCTATAAATGGAGTCATAATGGCATATGATCTTTTGTGTCTGGCTTCTGTCACTGGGCATAATGTGCCTTGCATTTTTGGAAACTTTTTTCTTTCTGTGAAGGTGCTCTTGAACTCGCTGATGTGTCTGCTGAATTGCCAGGGCTGAAGTGGATGCCAGGCGTTACACAGTGGAAGGTAATCCTGCTACAAGGACCATGTTTGGATAATGTGAAGAATCCTACATCTTGTTATGTGGTTTGGTATCAGTTAATCACTTAATGACAAATGGTATTATCTGTGTTTCTTTCTCTGGCAGTGGAAAAGTTTTCTTGCCTTTATTTATTGTACAGAAACCTTTGTCATCATCTCCATAAGTACAGCTTTGCTTTTATTTGATGGTCTGGAATTCAAGCTTTGTTTTCAATGTGAAATAATTTCACTTTACAGTCTTAGGTCAGAAACAGTCAGGCTTGTTTTAAAAGTAAAAAGAAACCTATGTGGAAAATGGTTCTTTTGTGGTGGTGGTTTTGTTTCTGACTTTGCAAACGTCCAGTCTTTGGACAGACTGAGTTGCTCTTGGCGGGGTGAGGTTGGGGGGCATTTCCCTGCACCTGTGGTTTTCTTAGCATTGGTTGTGCTTTTAGTCTAGAAAGCTGCCCTCTCTTGCAGGTTATGACCAGGGATGGGCAGTGGTTTGCGGATTGGGCTGATGTTCCCCATAGCAGGCATACCCAGATTCGACCTACCATGTTCCCACCAAAGGAACCGGAGAAGTTAGAGGCGATGCACTTGGAGCGGTGGTAGGTGTGTGGGCTCCAGGTCTTGGAGAAGAGGGGGTGTGCTCTCTTGGAGAGCCGTGAGGTTGGCAGGAGGGTTGGAGGCAAGCCGGTGATATTGCTGTGAGGCCTGGCTAAGTGTGGCCATCCCCACATAGGAACTTTCCAGCTAGCAAGGTGTTCCTAGTGTCTCTTGGCTGTGGTATGGAGCATTTATAAATAGTGGCATTGATTGAGCTGCAGTGTTAAGTTTTCCCTTGGAAACTTCCTGTGCTCTTAAAGATTGCATTTTGGCCATTACGAGGGTGAGCTGTGAGTGTTTGCAGTTAAGACATGAATTTTCTGTTATATCATCTTTATTTTAATACTAAAGAGAACAAATTTTGAATCAATCATAAAACTCGAATTTTCTGTGTTTTTTAGCCTTAGAATATTACCACATCATCAAAATACTGGAGGGTTCTTTGTGGCAGTATTAGTGAAAAAATCTTCCATGCCATGGAATAAACGTCAACCAAAGGTAAGGGCTTTTTTCCAAAAAGCATGATAGGACATTTGATCTTTTTGTACATTTAGGACAAAAAGTAATAGGAGTCCAGTGCCAGAAGTGTAGAGGCAAAGGGGAGGTTAGGGGGAGGCAGGGGCATTGGAGTTAAGAGGGTCTGAACCTGCACAGGAGAATTCATTTCAATTTTGAGTTTTCCAAAAAGCAGGTGTTTCTCCCTGGAGATAGATAGTGGAAAAGGCTATTTGGGGGGAACACATTGCTTCTACATCCTAAATGGAGGTATTTAATAACAGTTGAAAAGACAAAACATGAAGGCTGCCTTATGGTCCCAAACCTGAAGCCTCTGGGTTCTGCTCTAGCACCCCAGCCCACTGCCTGTTTGTGGCACTTGTTTCACACCACAAGGCGTCTCACTGACTGTGAGGAGTTGTGGAGGCTTCATCCCGCCCTGGAGACACAGCCTTGCCTGTTTGTAAGAATCCTCTTTGCCTTCTGGTACCCTTAACAAGGAGGCTGGGAGGCAGGTGGGGTTAGAAGGCGACCCCCCTCATCTCCACCCGTGGTGCCATTTGACATGTGCTGTTCCTATCTTTGTTTTACAAGTTATCTCATAAGTCAGCTTTCCATGTATAGAATATGGCCTTGGAATCAGGGTAAAAATGAGTGTTTCTTTAAGACCCATGCTTGAAAATTAGGACAGACAATGCTTAGCCTTTGGAGAAACAGGAAGTGTTTTTTCTAGGGGCCCCCATATTCCTGGGCACGTGTTCCAGGGCACCTTTTATGATTCAGCCTCGTCTGGGATCTTAATGCTGGGGTGTCCCAGCTCCCATTTCCAAGGTAGAGCCCCTGCATGCTTAGAGCTGTGCTTCTAATAGAAATGCACCAGCCACATGTGTAATCTATTTTCTAATAGCCACATTTTAAAAAGTCAAAGTTAATTTTACTAATGTATTTTATTTGTCCCAGTATATTTAAAATGTTAATTTTGAGTAACCAGTATAGGAAATTATTATTGAGAAAACTTTTCATTCTTCCATACTATGTTTTAACAATAACACATAATTTGTTATTTGCTTGTTTGTTGATAGGATTAAACCCAGGACTCATGCTAAGCACATGCTCTACCACTGAGTTACATGCCAGCCCTGGTAGCATGTTTTAGTTGTAACTATTCATGTGACTTGCACTAGTATATTTTACGTGGTCAGTATATTCTCAACTGGCTAGTGGCTTTCAAACTTCCCAGCTGAGGCTCGAAGCCTGCTCAAGTTCATGGTTTAGATTTACTTGCATTAAGGGCTGCCTATGTCTTTGTCACATACTTGAGTTTTGACTTTGACTTTATTTAGCCTGACATGATTACTGTCTTGCTTTTTAAAACATTTACTGGCTCAGGTAAATGTTAACACTGCTCTTCCATTTCTGCCATTTCATCTGTTCCTTACTCAATTCAGCAGTAGTTTTGCTGGCAAGCATAGTGTGTGCTGTCTGGTGATGAGGTGGGGTCTTAGAATCTATTTGGAGTCACCTCCTGGAATTCATACCAGCTATCTGTATTTCTAAGGCAGTGAAAGGTTGTGGAACAGAGGAAGCACTGTGGAGAACAGGCCATCTGAGATGGGCCAAGAGACAGAAGGCACTTTTCAAGATTTGACAGACAGCTCTGTCCAGGGCACGGGGTTGGTTTCATGCTTTTCATGCTGAAATGGAAGGTGCTCTGAGAGGCAGTGCCGAGCTGTTTTAAAAGCTTGGACTCAGGCCTGAGTCGAGTGTTGGCTCCTCTGCTTAATAGCTTTGTAACCCTGGGGAAATAAAACTCGTTTGCCTAAAAGTATCCTAATTTGTAAACTTACTTCACAAGGATCAAAAGGATACATATTTTTTAAATTTTTTTTTTTTTTTCCCCTGAGTGCTGAGGATTGAACCAGGGCCTTGTGCCTGCTAGGCAAGTGCTCTCCCATTGAGCTATGCCCAAGCCCTAGAAGAGTTTAGTATAAGTGAAACGTTTTGTTGATACCCAACCAAATTTAAATTATACTATTGCCCTAAATCGGCAATGTGCTTCTTGTCAGGTGTCTCTTGGACCCTAAGGTGTGTGCTCTACCTAATTCCAGATGCCCTGGAAGCTCTTCACCTCTCTCTCTCTTGCTTCCCTTCTTTATGTGCTTATCTTTTTGCACCTGCCTAGTAGTTCAGGAATTGTGTTTGACTCATCCTGTACTTCACTGTGCCTTGCATGAGCTGATGCATAGGAAGCATTTATAATTGAGAAGGAACTGGTACTTCGGGCCTGGCGGGCCCTACCGAGGATCAAGAAGTGTGTGCTCCTTAGGAGACCAGCTTAAACCCTGAGGGCATATTGCCTCTGAATTCCATTTATAACAGCAGACAGGTCAAAAGCTCTACTTTAGAAAAACTTTTTTTTTAACAGTGCTATGGAAAATTATAGCAGATTGATTTTGTGAACTTGACAACTTTTATTTTCTTGAAGCAGTGAGAAGTTTACATATCTTTATATAAAAACACATTTATTCCCTACAACAGGTACAGGGTAAATCTCTAGAGACCAGAGAAGCCACACAGTTGAGCACTGCAACTCCCACAGAGGGGAAACCTGTGGATGCCTTAGAGCCAGAAAGTCAGCTGGTCACTGGAACTGGTGACTCAGAGATAACAACACCCGAGAATTTAGAGAATAATGAAAATAAGAAAGATGGCGTGTGTGGGTGAGTTATTCTTTGATCCTGATCATCTGGTGCCTTTACAGTCTTCTAAGGAGTTGTTGGGCCCAGGGCCTTTCCTGTGGGGACTTTGTACAGGTGGGGTGTAAGAACATTGCACACAGAGGCCTTAGTTTAGTGGGCATGCACCATGATTGCTGGGATCCATTGGGCAGCTAGAAGCCTTCTGCCTCTGCCTTCAGCCTTCAGCTAAGGAACCATGTGCTTTTGGTTACTGTGCGGGGTACCCATTCATTTATCTCATCCTTATTTTCTTCTTAGTCCTCCTCCGTCAAAGAAAATGAAGTTATTTGGATTTAAAGAGGATCCATTTGTGTTCATTCCTGAAGATGACCCATTGTTTCCACCTATTGAGTAAGGATTAATTCAGCCTGTTTAATTCTTCTTTTGCTCATGTGATACATGCACCCCTGCTCACGTGTGCACTCTGTACAGCAGCATTTACTAGATGGTCACTCCACTGCCTTTTGGAAAACTGGTCCTTTGCATATCTGTAAAAATCTCTTGAGAGGCTCCTATGTAGTGCAGGTGTCTCATGTCCCTGTCACTGGAGTAGCACTTGAAGGAGAGAAGCTGCCCTTGTTAATTTAGGACCCTGACCTTGTGCCTCAAGTACTGCCCGGCAGTTCTAGGTGAAGGTAGATAAGTTTAGCAGAAGTCCGGAGCAGAGCTTGGATGCTCTTAACCCACACTGCAGTTGTGGAAGCTGAACGCTGTTGGGGAGAGTAAGATGTAACAATTTTATTTTGTTAAAGGAAATTTTATGCTTTGGATCCGTCATTCCCAAGAATGAATTTGCTAACTCGAACTACAGAAGGGAAGAAAAGGCAACTCTACATGGTCTCTAAGGAGCTGAGGAATGTGCTGCTGAACAACAGTGAGAGGATGAAGGTAAAACTGCGCAGGCTTGTGACTGTGATTCAGGGTGTGCAAGATCTTGGCACTTGCTCTGCCCATGTGCAGAGTGGCTGAGGCCCCTGCACTTGGCCTGTGATTTCTGAGCTGGTGGCAGGCACAAGTCTGGATCCCTACTGTATCCTCCTGGAGCTGGTCCTCTGGGTGGGAGGGTAAGGGCATGGAAGCTCTGGCTGTGCTCAGGCGGGCCCTTGTACTTTGTCCTGTTGTACATTTTCCTTATATTGGCCATTTGTAGACCTTTTGTCATTTCCTTTCCTGCTTTTGAGTCTCACAGGTCACACATTTTTTATAGCAGTGTTAAGACCTGATCTGCCTTGTGCACGCTCCTCTCCAGGTGGTTCTGCTAGGTTGTCAAAGACTACATGCTGTGACAGTTCCTTGCTTTAATGGCCATCAGAATGCATGCTGACCTATTCTTGCGTTTCCAAAATATCCAATTTTAATCTCTAATCATTTGTCATGAGCCAATGACACAGGCCATTTGCAGCTGTTGGTGGGTTCTTGAAAACCCATTGTGGCAAGGCCCATTCCCCTCCCTGGAGCTGCTCACATACAGCTTACCACCTCATAGTAGAAGGGAATGTTTTGATTATCCTGATTTTTGTTTGTGTGTTTCATGAATATATATTTTTTTCTTACAGGTTATTAACACAGGGATAAAAGTCTGGTGTCGAAATAACAGTGGTGAAGAATTTGATTGTGCCTTCCGGTTGGCACAGGAGGTAATTCTAGGCAAAGCATTTGGCTCCTCTAGGGGACTTTGTACAGGTGGGCTTGGGCTTCCTCCTGTGGGGCACGCCACCCACAGGTCTGTGAGCAGGTGATGATGTCATGGATTGCATCATGGTGATCTTTCTTCCCACAGGGAATATATACATTGTATCCATTTATTAATTCAAGAATTATTACGATATCAATGGAAGATGTGAAGACATTGTTGACTCAAGAAAATCCATTTTTTAGAAAACTCAGCAATGAGACATACAGTCAAGCCAAGGACCTGAGTAAGTGATTTGGATGACATAGAGGCACAACTTGGGTTGTCTCTATAAGAATGAAAATATATATATATATATATATATATATATATATATATATATATATATATATATATATATACAGGCGTTCCTTCTTTTTTGGCATATTTCTCAACCACATATTTCAGAGTATGCCTCCATGTCTGCCTTATATCCTCAGATTTATCCAGTTATGGATATACAAAACCTTTTCACTTGTCATATGTGAAGATCACGAATTCAAAGCCAGCCTTAGAAACTTAGCAAGGCCCTAAGCAACTTAGCAAGACCCTGCCTCTAAGTAAAACATTAAAAAAAGACTGGGAATGTGACTCAGTGGTTAAATGCCTCTGGGTTCAATCCCTGGTATCAAAACAAAAGTTTTGACTTAGCAGTTAAGAGTTCTAGGTAATTTGGAGCTCGCTTAAAGGATGTAGGAGGATGTGTGTGGTTTCTGTGCAGACTATGAGCTATTTTGTATGGAGGCCTTAGTGTCCTGGCATTCTGGTCTCTGCTGGGGTCCTAGAACCCATCATCAGCATAGACTGGGGGGCTGTGCATCGCAGTACTCTGTACTGACTATGTCAGTCTCCGCAGGGCTCTGGAGAAATCTGGCATCTCCAAATGTTAAAGATCAAAGGCATCTTTAGGAGTGCTGTTCTGTTTACCTATCCCTGGTCAAGCCCCTGGTACAGCCCAGAACCCACAGGAGTCTGTGGGCATTGGGGGCTGGCCTCTTGAGCAAGCCCTCGGGGTAGCTTGCTGAGCGCAGGAGTCCTGGGCCATGCCACCAACCAGCACTCATCAGCAGGTAGCCAGGGGGACAGGCTCTGGTACTCGAGTTCACCTGTGTTGTAAGGCACATAGGACCAGCTAATGGGGTATCTGGTTCACCTGGTATCTTTGCCAACCTTGTTAAAGCAAAATACTGCCATCTGGCCAGCAGGCCATTGCTCTGCTAACCCACCAGGATAGGTTTTTGGTTACATTTTCCTTTTATATTTCATAAACTTCCACTTCAGGTCCTTCTTGGGGCATTTTCTCCAAGGCATAAAAGTAATTTTGGCAAGGTCTTCTAATTCTGTTTTCCTTGGGCCTCTGTCCCCTTGTCCTTGCTGTGTTCTCAGCGCAGCTGTATATATTCAGAAGGGCTTCTCCACCCAGATTCCTTTTTTTAAAGATGATAAATATTTTGCTTTAATTAGTCATACATGATAGTAGAATGCATTTTGACATTATACTATATGGAGTATAACTTCTCATTCTTCTGGTTGGACATGAATTAGAATTACATTGGCCATGTAATTATACATGCACATAGGATCCCATTTAGATTCTTTTTTTTTTTTTGATTGTTGATAGACCTTTATTTTTTTTGTGGTGCTGAGAATCAAACCCAGTGCCTCACACATGCCAGGCAAGTGCGCTACCACTGAGCCCCAGCCCCATCCACTCCATCTAGATTCTTAGTCAAGAGAGGATTATTTGCTATTTCCTCAAAACAGCATAATGTAGAAGCACAATCAGTTGTGTCCACTGACTCGGGCACTTGGCAAACTTAGTTCTCTTTCTCTTCCAGCAAAAGGAAGTGTCGTGCTGAAGTATGAGCCGGATTCTGCGTAAGTCAGCGCACCCCATTGCCATTGGTTGTGCTGCGTTCTCTCGGGCGAGGGAAACCTTGAGGGGTGGTGGGAACCTCGGGGCCCTTGAAAGCCTTTTAAGAATGTTACACCGAAGGTAAGACTATGAAAACCTCAGAACTGAAATACTGTCTTTGTAGATTACCATGAGGATACTTCTTTGTAGGATAGTCGGCTGGGAGGCAGGTGTGATATGTTCATGTTTGTGGAGAACAAAATACGTAACACTTTCCAGGCATTAGGAATTGATTTGACTTCTGACTTATGTGGAAAACTGGAGTGTTGCACAGTGAGGTCAGGTTGTTGGTTCAGCTGGGTGTGGTCCCCATCACACTCAGGCGTAGTTCCAAGGCTGGTTAAGACAGGCTGAGCCCTGCTGTTGCTCACTTCTAGGTTGTCCATTGCTTGTACCTGCTCACCCTGGAGCCTCACAGGGATCCCTGGAGGCATAGGTCCTAGTATCAGCGGCAGCTGCCAGATGAGGAAACGGGGTGAAGAGTTAGGTGGCTTCCTCCTAAGTGGTAGCATCTCAGCCTCACCTCTAACACTGCTTCTTTGTAAAATAGAGGACCACTTCCAAGAGAAGGAATACGGTGGGGCCCAGGGCTGAGTTGATTTGGGGAGTGGCTGTGTAGGGCCATTGTGTAGTTTTCTGTGAGTTGGGCAAGGAGAAACCTTTAAAGCCCAGATGTGAGAGGCAGGAGCAGACTGGAGAGCTGTGTGGTTGGGGCTCAGCCACAAGGAGGGAGGGAGAGAGGATGGATATACAGCCAAGACCTGAGCCCCTTGCAGGATCTGAGGTGCCTTGTGTTCCCAGGTGTCAGACTGACTGCTGTCTGGTGTGTGCTCTGTGGGGAAAAGGAGGTCTTGATGTGGGAGTTAGGAGTAGAAGGGGAGACTGTAGAGTGGGTGAAAAACAGATGAGCTGGGTGGCAGAGGCAGGTGACTGGGGATTAGATGCCAGGAGTACTGCAGGTGGCCCTGCAGCATGTGAGGTGGGTAGAGTGTGGGCAGTGAAAGGGCAGGAGCACGTGGAGATCACAGCTGAGCATGTGTCGTCTCCAGGACTGGGAACAAGGGGTGCACTTAACACTCATTTTGAGGTGCTTGAATGGACATGGAAATGGACTTTAGGGCAGGCTCCTGGGTAGAGGTTTTAGAATCAAGGGGAAAGAAGGCCAGGTCTCATGAGCGTACAGCTCTCTTCCGAGTCCTGGCACTTGGTGAGGTAACTTAGGCTTTAGAGGAGCTGGGTTTTTAGGAGAGTAGTCAGTGAAGATGGGAGTGCTCAGGGAGGCAGGAGCAAAGCCACAGGTGAGGACATGTGGGTGCCAGAGTCACATCGGGTGTCCCTGCAATTTGCCAAGGTGGTCTGTGATAGCCTGGTGGCACTGGGTGGATGGGTGCTACGGACAGTTGGGGAAGGGGCAGAGGAGTGCAGCGCTGATGTGGGCAGCTAGTGGTCTGCTGTGTGTAATGGGAAGGGTTTTGTGGGCTTGGGAGAAGATGTAAAAAGGAGGACTATTAGGTGTGCTCGTAGGCAAGCCGGGGAAACAGAGCACGGCCCACCAGCATATTTTGAATGAGGCAGTTTTCTTAAAGTTTGAATCAAGACCCAGAAATGTTTTTTTAAAAAAATAGCAGTGACATCTGGCTCTGATTGGAAAACATTGGGGTATTCTAAGATGCCAATACACTTTCCACACATAAATACTAGTTTCCACACAGGTAAATGACAGCTTCAGAAATTATTAGGTTTTGTTTGTTTGCTTGTTTTTGGGGTTAAGAAGATGGGGGGTTGGGAATTTTTTGCATTTTTCTTGATTTTTGTCAACTTACTGTCTGTGCTTTATACCAGGAAAAATGGGAAGGGGTTGATGTGGTTCTTACTCTTTTTAGTGGTTCCCCGCTTCCTGTTTGGGTCCTTCTCCTCACCTATTTGTTTTAAAAATTCAGTCAAAGCCCTCTGCATCCCCTCCTCAGCCTGTGTTTAAACATGGCCTTTGGGAGCCTACCCCTTGGATGCCTACAACCCTGGCTGGGGGGCAGTTGTCTGGGTCAAGGAGGGAGGGGGCAAGGTGCCCAGTGGCAAGAGTGGGGACTGCGAGGTGGGACTAGCAGGCCTGGGGAGGTGGTAACACAACAGAGCTGTGCAGTGTGCCGTGGGGTTCAAGTCATGATGTGCTCACCAGAGACCACGTCACGTGAAGCTTGGAGTGGGAAAGAACATGCACCATGGTCCCTGGCTGGGTTCTGCCACTCCTGAGTCACTCAGCCTCTGAGGCCCAAAGCTTGTTCACTGACTCCACCATGAGGTGGGCAGGAGGGCTCCAGGGGAGAGGCCACTTCTTCACCACAGTGTGCTGCCCCTGGGGGAGTGTGTTCAAGGCGGGGGGGGGGCGGGGGGGCGGGTAGATCTCCAGCACAGAGCTAGCATGCAGCCTGCAGAGGTGGGGCCATCCCATTGCCTGCTTAGGTGAGCTGCTTCAGGATGAGGAGGAGGAAGTGATCTCCAGATCCTTCTTCAAGAAGACCTGCCATAGTACCAGACACAATGTCCTTCCAGCACCTTGAGGGTGTAGTGTGCATGCTAATGTCTCTTTGGATGCAGTTATGAACACAGCTGATGTAACATGCAGCTGTCTTCTTCTGTAGGAATCCAGATGCCCTGCAGTGCCCCATTGTGCTGTGTGGCTGGCGGGGAAAGGCCTCCATTCGAACTTTCGTGCCCAAGAATGAACGACTCCATTACCTCAGGATGATGGGGCTGGAGGTGTCTGGAGAAAAGAAGAAAGAGGGGGTTGCTCTCACTGAAGACAGCACAGCCACCACTGAACTGCCGGAGGATGGGCTGGGTGAGGAGTTGAGAGCAGAGGAGGCAGGCCTTCCAGATGCCACCCCTGGCTGTGACCCCACAGCACCCGATCCACCCCGATGAGGATACCCCACAGCGCACGATCCACCACGATAAGCTATTAATGATGATGCATATATCATCAAGGGCCGGTCTCCGTTGGCCCTTGGTGACAAACTAAATTAAGAATGTCTTCTGAGCTGTAAAGTATATATTTTTTAAAACTGAAAACTGATGGAAAGATCGATGAAGCAGTCTGGGAGGATTGGTACTGCTTCTGGGTGGAGCTCGTGAGAAAGTGTCTTTTAGCTCCCCTCCTAGTCGCTTGTCTATCATGGTGACAGGTTTTCACCTTTAAGCCATCCTCCTCTCAAGAAAGTTGCCCCTGTAGAATGTCTGGTCCCTTTTCTTAGACCTATATTGGTCTTAAGGTCCAGTCTCTTAAGTTATTTATAGGAAGAATTTATAGCTCCTTATAAAGTCTTGGGGACGTCCCTTGGCTTCCTAGCAGTGTTGAGTTGCACATGGGCAGTGTGGAGAGGATGTGCAGTGGGGTTGTTATCTGGACCTCAGATGACTTCTGTGCCTTTGTAATAAAAGGTGAATATAACTTTTCAGAGTAAGTACTCTGTTGTGAATTGGGATACTAATTACGGGGCCTTTACGTGCTTTTATTCAGTTTTTATTTCTAAATGGGGTTGGGGTCTTTTTTATTTTAAATGAGGTTGGGAACCCTTGAGATGTTTAAATAAAGAGCTATTAATGATGATGCGTATATGCAGGTGACTCGATTTTTGCCCTTCTGAGGCAGAAAAACTTATTTTTGGCGAAAGGAAATGTTGGACTCAAAACCCTCTTGTCTTACCCCGTGAAAGAAATGTTCAGATGCAGACTGTTGTGAAGTTGTCAGTGTCTTCTGAGCCACCTCGCAATGGCTTTGCTCCTCACTGTTCCAGCTCAGAAGAAGCCGGGGTCATGTGGGTGAGGCCCCAGGAGGGCCTTGACAGGGAACCTGTCACTGATGCTGGGTGGACAGGAGCCTGTTTGAAATGGCTGCACTTGCTGATGGGTGCTGGGGGTGGGACACTGCTTATCAAGATTCAGCAGAAAGACTTGTCACCTGCCTCAGCAGTTGCCAACAGTCTTCCTTTATCAGCATCTGCCCCGTCTCACTTCAATGTCCTCCTCCCATAGAGGAGGAGCCTTCTCCAGTAACCTCACACCAAGAGAGGACCACTCTTCGGTGCTGATAACTTGGCCGTTTGACCCCAGTCTCTTATGGAAGTTTACACCGGCCACACATCTCACTCGACTGATGCATCTTCTGAATATCTCCTTTGAAATACTTTCAAACCTAACAGTCAAGGACTCTGGTTTTTAAGATGCGTCTGCTGGTGAGGTGGAAGGCCTGGGGCCATAGAGGTGTAGGGAGTCAGTGACTGTCCTCCTCTTGGGCCATGTTTCCCTTGGCTGCCGGGACATTTAGGGCAGCTAAAAAAAAAAAAAAAGATACTCTTAACACCTACAAAAGAGGAGGTTTTCTTCTCATTTGAGTTAATGTTTTGGTGAGGGTTTCTGGTTTCCACACAGGCTGGTGTTTGCTGGGGGTGTCACCAAAGGAACCTGGTGGGTGGGGACTGAGGGAGACACACTTTACTTACAGCCTCTTGTTCCCATTGAACTACGGATGATACTGAAAAGATGAATAAAAGAATGGCAAATATGCATAGCCCTAACCACTTCCCAGACCAGCAAATGTGCAAAATGATCTGTCAGCAAAGTCATTTGATATAGCATCTTTATAACAACAGAAAACCAGGAAGACCCCTGGTGTCCAGTCCGTCCTGGTCACTGCGTGGAGCACTGCAGCTGCCCAGTGTTCTAGAGTGGTGACTGCTGAGAAGGCAGGGTGCCGCCCCTTGTGTGGGGGAAGAAGCCTTGCACTCAGAAGCACATGATGTCCTTTCGAATTTGTGTCAAACAGCTGAAGGACACAGAAGCTGACAGTACTGGTTGGCCTCCCAGGAGGGGGTCTGCATGGGCCAAGACCAGCTGGAGGAAAGCTGAACCAAGGCTGTCTTCAGCCTGTTTGATAAATGAATAAGTGAATGATGAACGCGTGGTGCACACATGAGAGTCCAGAGGACAGAATTTGTAGTGGCGTCCGCGGCTTCTGGAACATATATTTCATTTTAGTAATGGAACTCTGGGCTGTCATCTGTTCTTGCTCACTTTGGGGAATGCCAAGTAGCTGGTGTGGGGAGGCATTGTGGCCTGTGTGCCTCAACAGTGGCCCCTCTGTGATCCCCAGCTCTGGGGCTCATGCCTTCGTGCCTTCCCACGTGTGGGCTGAACCTGTGACTTGCTTCTAGTGCAAGGATGATAGCAGTAGTGGGTGCTTCTGTGAAGATGAGGTCACACAAGACTGGTTCCCATCTTCTGACAGCACGCTCCTTCCTGTGTCGGGGTCTCTAAGACCACCCCTCCATGCTGCTGCTCCAGGGGGACATGGAGGACTTGGCCTAGGCATCCTTGAGCTGTGGCAAAAGGGAAAGATGGTGGTGTGCAGAGCAGACCCGGGGGTGGGGGGCATCCTGGAGTCCTCCCAGGGAAGTTGTGACCACATGTGTGAAACCTCTTCTGGGGAGGCTCAGTAGAGTCCCTGCCAGGGATTCTGCTAGGATCGTGGGCTCTTCTACATGGCACATCCAAAATTCCAGACCCAGAGGAGGAAAGCAGGTGTTCGGCATAAGGTGCCTAAATGGCTTGTGGTGGGAGCACTCCTGAAATCCAGGTCCCCAGGTGACAGCAAGATGCCCTGTTTGAAAGGAACTCGGGTCCTTGGCCCAAGGACGCCCTTGGTGCTGAGTCCTGCTGGCTTCCCCTGTACAGCTGTTGGAAGCGTATCCCGGCCTAGGTGAGCTGTGGGATGGTACACCCCCGAGGGACCTCAAAGCAGACCCTCAAGTCCTGCAGGCTCTCCTACCTACATAGCCGTTCCGTTTCACGCCACTAAATCCTGAGGTCCTTCACCGAGACACCATAGCTAACAGATACTCCTACTGAGTGGCCCTGGGCAAGTTTCTAGGCCTCCATTTCCTCATCTGTGAAGTAGGTGTAGTGCTAGTCCCCTGATGTGGCCTGGTTAGCAGACACAGGCAGCAGAGAGGCCAGCGCCCAGCAGCAAGTGTTCTGAAGTGGAAGCCGATTTGAGGGAGAGGATTTGCTGAGATGGTGCACTTTGATAATCACTGGCTTCTCTTTTGCTAGTGAACAAAACCTTTTGATTAGGAGAAATGTATCGAGCTTAAATTGTCATTTTTTTGCTCACTTTCTGCCACTACGAAATTTTCAATACTGGCAGTGACTGAGGTAGTGATTGAATCAAAGCCCTTAGAATCTAATTTCTTTTTATCTGCTGGGGAGGGGATGTTTCGTGACACTTCCTGAGCTGCCAGTGGCAGAAAATCAGGAGCTGGACACAGCAGGGACTATGAAATTACATAACAGCCACTCTGCATTTCAAACACCGATCTCTACCACCTACATCTCCCATCCTTAAAGCTAAACCTCCATATTATAGATTTTTCTAAGCATAAAGAAAAACTAATAAAAACTAGAAACCATTGGTCCTCTGTTGAAACTACCATGATGCAAATTAATTCATGTTCCATTTTGGTTATTTATAAAATTGTTGATGTTAGGAGAAGGACCACTTTTAATAATAGAAACAAATACCTGTGGTTTTTTTTCTGGGTGGATTTTGGTTACAACAAAGCATATTCCAATAACAGATCTCTACATACCCAACCAGTTTTTTGTTTTTAATACTTTTTTTTTTAGTTGTCAATGGACCTTATATTTGTTTATATGTGGTGCTGAGAATAAACCCAGTGCCTCACATGTGCTAGGCAAGTGCTCTGCCTCTGAGCTACAACCCCAGCCCCCAACCAGTTTTTAAATAGCAACAACTATAAAGCTATACGAAGCTCTCCAAGTGTGCTACCGAGGCCATACCAGAACCAATAGATGCATGTTCCTGTTCATGACTGGGCACCTCCCATGACCAGCATTGTACCATTTGCCTGTGTTGGAATTTGTTGGGCAAATCAATCTTTGGAGAAGTCAGACTCCTCAGAAACCAGACTCTGCTGGGAGTTTGCATAGAGGAAGTTTGGATCCAAACCTGGGACTTCGAATGTAACAGGTTTGGAGCAGATGGGTTCAGGGAGAGAGGCCGTCACAACTTGACAAAGCTCTAGTGGGTCACGTGGGGAGCTGGCGTGGCTTTGCGGAGTTGGGATCTGGGCCTTCATATCTCACCATCAAGCCAGTCCTGAGGTGGGAGCTGCCCTGAGAAAAGGAGACCCTTCTTCTTAGCGCAACACCCCCAGAGTGACAACCACGGGCTCCTGAATACCTGCAGCTTGACGAGGACAGCTTTACGCTCCAACACCACCGTGTCCACTCACTTTTCAGCATGTCCCTTTGTAGTATGAGATGGTAATTAGAAATAGGAAGCATAATTTCCAAACCATTGAAGAAAAAGTAGCCAAATTGCATCAGTCTAAGGAAGGAACAAGGGGAGAATGGTAGAAATGCAACAAAACTATAAAAATGCAAAACAGCTCGAATTTGCTAATGCAAGATGCAGATGTGGGTATGGTATTTTTAATTATGTTTGAATGGCTAAACATTCACACAATTCACTACCCGAGGTTCCAGTCAATCACCGCCTCCCTTCTGTGCCTTCCCCGACCCCGTCGGCAATTTCCTGCCTGGCCGTCCATAGATAGAATGGGAAGATAGAAATGGCTAGGTACAATGTCCCCCTTTTCTACCACTGTTGACATGTACGCAGAATGTTCTGTTCTAGACTTTTTATTATTATTATTCAATAAGAGATCTCCAGGATCATTTCCTGTCAAGTACAGAGGAGCTTCATTCTCAGAGTGACAGAGGCTACCCCACCTAACCAGACCCCTGTGAGTGCACATTGAGGTTGTTTCCAGGCTTTGGTTATTTCTCCAAAAGCCTGCAACACGTGGAGGTTGGAATAAACGGGAGTATGTATATTTTAAATTATGATAGGTATTGGGTGCTAATATAAAATAGAATTTATGGCAAGACACGGTAAATGGGGAAAACAGGGAAATGCTATGTGTTTTATGTTTATAAAAGGAATAACCCAGCAAAAACATGTAACTGCCTTTAACCTTAAAACGCTTTGCAATGACATATGGAGAAAAGTGATGTTAACAATACAAGAAGAAAATGACAAACCCAGTGATACTAAAAACTTTAACAATAGCATCTATCAGAAAATAACAAATCAGAATGTAGGAATTTGGGTACCAATTAGCAAGCTTCAGTAAACACCAAGACATGAAATAGAATACATGCTCAGTAAGGGTTATTAATAATTCAAAAGCTCATTCTTATAAAAGACCAATAAAATGACCAAGCCTTTGCTTGGGTTGTAGCTCAGTGATAAAGCATTTGCTGGTACATGTGAGGTACTGGGTTCGTTCCTTAGCACCACATGAAAACAAAGGCATTGTGTCCAAGAGAAGATCACGTCTTTGGTAACTTCTCAGTAAGAGAGAGAAGTCCATTCCATCATTGGAAACTTAAGCTTGCAAGAACATACTAAATCTATTTTCACACCAGTGGATTTGAAAGTGTGGGGGAGTAAAAATGCCCAGGAAAGCATGCTTCTACTCCAACAAGAGAAAAGCACAGTAGTAATGTTGTCGGTCAGAGGAGTCGGCTCTGACCTCTGACGCAGGCGGTGCTCCTCAACCGCGTCTTCTAGTGGGATTGCGGGGAGGGGGAGTTCCCCTCTTGAATTTCCCTGAACATCTGCTTAGTATCTCATTAGAGCTTAGTGTTAGTGTCTCATTTCAACATGGAAATTTGCTCTGACAAATTTCTGAGTCCATTCTGGTTGTTTTAACAAAACACCATAAACTGGTGGCTTATATACAACAATCATTTCTCACGGTTCTTGGAGGCTGGAAGTCTGAGATGAAGACACCATCGGATTCTGCTCTGGTGAGGACCTGTGTGATAGGTGGTGACTTCTTACTGAGGACTCAGTGGCGGAAGGGTCACAGCAGCTCTGGGTCTCTTCTCTACATGACCGAATCTGATCCATGAGGGCTGAAGGACACCTCATGACCTAACCCTCGAAGCCCCACCTGATCATTCCACCTTGTTGGCCAAGCTTCCATGTGAGCATGTGAGGGACACAAACACCTAGGCCCAAGCAGCATCACTTCCTGGCCCGTCAAGGATGAGCCAAAGCAGAGGGAGGGGAGGGGACCAGGCCTCTGGGCTTCTCAGGGACCACACATGCAGGGAGACCACCAGGGGTGGGCTTGGCCCCTCACTCTCCTTGGACGGCAGAACCTTCCAGAGGGCTTTTGACATACAGTGTTCACTTTTATTTTCACACAAGTCCTGTGAGATGCCTCTGGCTTCCAGGAGGAAATTGAAGACTGTAGGGCAGATTCAAGGGGGATCTGAATCCTGATTCTTGGGCTCAGGTTTTCTACCCAAATGAAGAACCATTAGAAGACAGTTGAAGCAGAGGTGGTAATGAAGACATTCCAAGCATGTCAAAACTCCTCGCTGTTGCCACAAAGGCCACCACCTCACCACAGCTGTCCTGTGTGCCCCCACCACTGTCCTGTGGGCCCCACCCACTCTCCTGGTGTCCCATCCCTGATTCAGCGATTCTGGGGCCTCTGCCTCTGAGCCAAGAACTTTGCAGTTCTGTGCCTAGCCAGCCTCCCCCACCCCATCCTACACCCCAGAATCCCTCTGCTGGGTTCCCAGCCACGCAGTCTCCTCCCTTCAGATTCTTTCCTGTTTTGAGGCATCTCCCTAGAGCAGAAATCCCTGATCGTGATGACACAAATAAGGACTGTTCCCATCGCCACAGGCCAGGTGCTGGGCCACTTCATCTCTGAGACTGAGACACCTTTGGTCTGGTCTGGAGGGGAGGGTAGTATCTGGGGCCCACTGGCCGGGTTGACTCGGGCACAGCCTGGTCCACTCACTGTTTAGGAAAGGCTCCTGTCCTTGTTTTCCTCTCTCCCTCCCTCCTTCCTTCCCCTCCCGTCCTCCACAGCCCAGCGTGGCACCATCAGTAAAGGTGGCCCTCCCCGAAAGTGGCTCGTTGGGTAGCCAAACTAATTATAAAGTCAACATATCGTGTATCGTGTATGAGACTGTGTGTGGTGATGATGAAGTCAAGTGATGTCCTGGGAGGCAATCCCCTAATTCCCTGCCTCCGAGGGCTTCAGGAATGGGTGGGGAGCAGGAGCTGTGGGAGGGTCTTCTTCCTCGGAGGAGATTTCTTGGTCTTAGGGCATGTAGTTTTACAAACATGTTTATTCAGCATAAGGAAGATAAATGCTGCATTCACAAGATGAAACTAAAAACTTTTAAAATAATAATATATGCTGCAGAACATTAAGCTCATCCGAATTTTTTGGCCAGTGGAGCCACATAAAAACCACCCGTGTGTGTGTGTGTGTGTGTGTGTGTGTGTGTGTGTGTGTGGTGGTGGTGGTGATGGATGGCTCTGCCTTATAGAGGATCAAAGGAAAGCAAACCACCAATGTGGTGACCTTCCAACTCCAGTCTGGGGGCTCCTCTCAGACCACAGTTAGGTGATCTGAAGAATGGCCACCACTGAGCTGCAACCATCAGCCTTAAGGGCCATCTTCCCCTGTGCCACCCCCCATAGCTGTCAGGCACCCAGACACCTTGGGCCGGGATCCATGCGTGGCGCAGTGTGGGCCTGCTCCTGAGCTCCTGCCCCATGCTGTCTGTTGCATGTGTCGCTCTCTCAGGGAGAGCCAGGCCAGGGCCAGTCTTCCCAAGGACACTCTTTTCTAGTCCCTGAAAAGATTGACAGGAACCACCTATCTCCCCTTTGCTCCAGAACATTACCAGTATCTAGGAATTCTTGTCAAAGTCAGGATCTAAGGCACTGTGTCATTTTAAAGTCAATTGAATTTCAACTAGTATGTGAATATTACCCAGCAGAGCTGCTCCATGGGTCTCCTGGGCTCCCCAGAGCATCAAGGAAGGGCTGTAAGGCTGTGCAAACTTGGAGAAGACACCCACCGGGTGGAGCCCCACAGCCTTGCTGCTGGGGTCACTCCCTGGGTGGCCTCTAGAAACAACAATCACCTCATGGGGTCTCTAACTGGTAAATCAGGGGGCGGGGCTTATTGATCTTCCATACCCTTTCCAGCTCAGAAGGTCAGCAATTCTTTGGGTGGGACTAAGCAACTTCACTGCAGTACTTACGTTTTATTCATGTGGGGTAGGTAGGGAGCTGGGGATTTAAAGTCGACTGATTTTTACAATCTTGGAATGGTGAAGATTGTTAAAATATGACCCCAAAACCAGAAACATGAAAGAAAAGATTAATAAATTCAACTACACCATCATTTCCTGTTTGGAAAATGGCCCATAAAATTGTCAAGACAAAAGACAAATTGAAAAGCATGCTATATCAAAGGGCTAATTTCTTTAATAAGTGAAGACTGCCTCCCAATCAAACAGAAAAAGGTCACCGAACAGAGAAACAGACAAAATGTATAAATATTATCAGCCCGTAACCATGTGGAAATACACTCAATCTCATTAGAGAATGCAAATTTAAACAATTGGCTTTTGTCCCTGTCACACTGTATTGACTGGGAACCTGGAGCACTGGCGATGGGGGTGCGCGTTGACAAAACTCTCTGGTGGCAGTTCGACAATACCTGTCAAGTTTAACGTGTTCATACCCTTTGATTTAGGAATTATCCTTCTAGGAACTTTCCCAGCATCCATGTTGGTAAATGTGAGAGGGCAGATGTGCAGAGCTAATCACCGCGGTGTTGAAAGAGCAAAGGAAGGAATGCTAACAGGCAGCTGACTGAATCCATCCTCACGCATCCACAGCACGCAAACGACACTGTGCAGTTGCCAAGGGGGGCGGCCCTGTTTCCCGATGTGCTTCTCTATACGGATTAGTAAGTAAGTGCAAACCAGCAAGGTGCCAGGCAGCACCGGGAGCCTCAGCACCGGGAGCCCCTACCTCATGCTGGAGGGTGTGTACGCAGCTGGTCTGGAAAGAGGCTGGCGTCTGGTGCACTGGAATCCAGAACACATTGTTTCCTTTTAAATCTTGTTTCATGCTCATGTAATACTGTTAAAAATAACAGAACATTTAATTGGAATAATTCATAGGGCAACACACTTCATGTGGCCAAAATGAAGGGGTCTCGAGGGAGCTTTTGTACTAGTATTGGACAGACCACGCCTTCACTTGAGCCCTGGAGGAAGAAGAGGACTCGGGGTAAGGAAACGCGTCTCAAGCTCCAGATGGGAGCGAGGACTGTCGGGGACAAGCGCAGCCCCGCCTCCCCTGCCTGGCCCACAGTGCTGCCTGCTGCTTGCTCCCAGCGGCAAGGTGGCTGCACTGGCCTTTGGCGAGCTGGCACTCTTGACTTTTAGAGGGACAATGAATGTCTATGGCACATTTGTGTCATGTGTTTCCAATGCTGCTTGGACCTCACCAAGCTGGCCTCAGGAGTGATGTCCTGGCCACCTGGGCCTGCCCTGGACAGGGCTACCTGGCACCCACAGGTATCAGGACTCACCTGTGGCTCCCACACACTTTTTTTGCAGGTTGGCAGCAGCCTGGGATGGAAAGGCATGATGGAGGCAAGAATGGTCAGATCCAGACCTCTGACCTCTGACCTTTCACAGTCTGGCTCAGTCCTAACCAGCAATGCCCACACAACCCCTGTGGTGACGGCCACCAGCTCTTGTCCAAGGTCCTACACACACCAGGACCAGTGTGTGCCATGGATCAGAGACTTTCCTCTATTTGGCCCAAGATAACTGTGTTTTGCTGCAACTTGCTGATGTTCCAACAACTTCCAAGACCCTTGCGAGCTTTCTGAAGGACTGACTGCTTTGGAATTAAGGGTGGTTTTGAGAAGTGCTTGTAAACTTCCACCATGGCATCCCTGTGACATGGAGGTGACTCTGAGGTGGCGTAACCTCAGGGCCTTTTCCCTCCAACCCTTCCATTCCTCTGCACCTTTGGAGCATTATCTTAGGGAGCCTGGGACAGCAGAGGACTCTCAGATGGATCCTTCTGACTTAGCAAAAGCTCTCTCCAGCTGACAGGGACGGATGAGGGACAAGCCCTGCAGGCACTTTGCAGCGGTGCATTTCTAGAAACTGCCTTGGAGAGCAGGCAGCACTTCCCCAAGGAACCATGGGGATAGAGATGGAATAAATGATGAGGGCCCCTGACATTCCAAGGACGTGACATCCAACAGATCATGGCTGAAACCAAACCAAAGCCACCAAACAAAACTCCAGCAGGAGCGTCTGTGCTCACCCGCCAGCCCTCCCTCCTGGCTTCAGAGGTGAGGCCTTGGCTCTTGACCCAGAGGGCATTTGTCCTGGCACAGAGTTGGGGGCTGCTGGGCAGGGCATGGGCGGGCAGGTCTTCCTCTTCTCAGACAGAAGTTTCTGTGCTGTTCCTGGTGGGAGTGTCGAGCAGGCAGACAGCAGCAGGCCCCACGTACACACCAGTGCCTGCTGCACGTGGAAGGACCGTCCTTGAGCATCGCAGGCCCCAGCTGGTCTGAAATCTATGTGCTTGCTATAAAAAATGCTGTTTTCACCCTTTGTTCTTGTCCTAGCTGAGGTGGAGCTGGACAACGCTATGGTGGAATGGTGGACAGTGACCACCACCGACTAGCCTCCCTCACTGACCCTGTGAGGTCTTCTCTGGCGCATTCACTCACTGTGGCCCTGCTGCCAGCACAGCAGTGATTCTGTCTTCTTTGAGGCCATGATGACCCCAACAAGAAGAGATTCAACCAAGCCCAAGAGAAATGATGCTATCAAGAGCCTCAGGGGACGTAAGGGGTGGGGGAGGCTGCTGCTGGCGGGACGGCAGACACTTCCCAGTGGACCTTTCCCTAATAAGTAGAAGGAAAACCCAAAAATAAAGATGAAGGTAAAGTGTAGTGTCAGCATCGTAGTCATTATTATCATTATCAAGTATGATGAACAGTACATAATCATATGTGCTGTACTTTAATTGTTTTAAAATTTTTTGGTGCTGGGGGTTCAACCCATGGCACTTTACCATGGATCTACACCCTTAGCCCTTTTTATTTTTTATTTTGAGATAGGGTCTTGCTAAGTTGCTGAGGCTGGCCTCAAACTTACTATCCTCTTGCCTTAGCCTCCTGAGTGGCTGGGATCACAGGGGGTGTGCCCAGCTATGCTGTGTTTTTATATGACTGTCCATGCAGGAGAACAGTTAGCACCAGCATCAACACTCACACGTGAATGATGCGCTGCACCATGACACTGTGGTCCTACAATGTCCCTGGGTGACAGGAGCTTTTTAGCTCCATTATAATCTATGGGCCCCACATGGCACGTGGGGCCCTTTGTTGACAGACAGGTCATGACACGGCGCCTGGCTGTGTATGCTACTGGGTTTGGCCTCTGTGTCCCTGATGGAGCCTTGGGCCACCACGGGCCACACGGGTGCCTTGGTTTTCATCTGTGATTCAAGGCACATGCTGTTTATTTCTTACATGTTTTGCTACTCTATGTCACATTTGGTATCACTTAGGAGGAGAAAGGTACGGGGAAGGGGAAATGGCTTTTCTTTTTCTTAGTGCTATGAATCATAAAAAATTTGCTGGAGGAAGAAGTGAGTGGAGAGAACAAGAGTGATGTCATGGGTAACTGGCCCTCCAGAGCTGGGCAGAAGGAAACGGAGAGGCTGCCCGAGGAAACGTTCCTTGTTCTATGCGACGGCCAAGGCCTGCGGGAACCAGGGCTTCCTGGAGCATTGTTGGCTTTTGGTTTTGATAGTAATTTTGAGGGACAACGGGACTTTGCTTCTGGAAGTTTGAAATGGACTCTCCCCATGCCTGGTCTTAGAGCTGCCTGTCCACTGGCCCAGGTCTCCTGGCCCAGGGCTGGAGACCCTCCTGTGGGCTGCTTCCCTACCATTCTGCTTAGCTTACCTGAGAGGACGTTTTGCAATGATTGCTACGATTGCTCCTTGGATGAGCTCCGACTCCGGGTTGTAGATATGGAACTGGCCTGTGGGCTCTCAGCAGCAGAGAGTGAGGTGTGAAACACGGTCTGACTAGCCCCATGGTGACACGAGGCAGCAGTACCAAATTCAGTGGACAACCTTCCATCAGAGGCAGCCGCAAGGCTCTGCTGCCATTTGTTCCAGGCCATGGTGAGCTTTCTTTTTTCTCTCTTTAAAAAATGTGGGTATTTGAAGACAAGACAAATATTAGACTATCCATGAATCGTAACGTGAGACCTGTATTAAAAATGCGAGGGATTTTTTTTTTATTTTTAATTAATTAATTAATCTTTTGCTTTTTAAGCATGACTTGATTTTCAGTGTGCTTAACACCTGTGAGCACAGGCATGCTGCTCTGGTTTGGAAGTGGCTTGAGTGTGCCCCCAAAGGTCCATGTGCCAGAAGCCAGATCCCCAGCATGGCAGTGTGGCTGGGCCTGGGGGAAGGTGATTAGGTCTTTGGGAGCAGCATTCTCAGAAGGAAGGGGCTGACGGTTCTCATGGGACTCCCGTTGGTTCCCTTGAGAGTGAGTTCTATAAAGAACAAGCCTAGGCCCTGAATCTCTTGCTTCCTGGTATATCATGTGATCTCACCTTCTTGTACATGCTTCTGCCATGACGCTGTCCGCCATGTTGTCATGCATCTGTAAGGCTTTCACCAGAGATCAAACCAAGGAGCCCAACCAATTTTGGACTTTCAGCCTCCACGTGTGAACTCCCTAAACCTCTTTTCTTTATGAAATCATCCAGATTCAGGTATTTTGTTATAGCAACAGAAAACAGACTAAGACATATGCCATCATGGGGCCCAAGTATCATTTGAATTTTTCAAAATGCAGATCTCAGAGAAGGATTTAGTAAGTGTGTGTCAACGATGCTTTGAAGATTTGTTTTACTCAGCGATGAGTGAATTGGCGGGACGGTCCAGTTGACTTAATGAGCACTTGAGGAACAGAGATTTATTCAGCCTGTGGGAGAAGTGGTGCTGGGATACACTTGCTGTGCAGATAGATCTGGTAAGCATAAGTATGTACCATGAAATACTTGGGCTATCCTTACACTAGAAATGTGTCTGTTGCTTATCTGACATTCAGATTTAACTCTCATACTGTGTTCTCTCTGGTGATCCTAACCTTGGGACCAGTCAGAGCAGAAAGAATAGAACGAGGGAGAGCGGGAAGAGGGCTGCTTTGCTCAGGATCTCCAGGACTCAGTGTGGGGCGAACCATCAAAGGACAGTGCAGCCTGTGGAGAGGTAGCCAAGGAGAAGCCGGAGGCCAGGGCTGGCCACACGGTGTGCCCAGTGGGAGGAAAGTCTGGGGCAAGGGTTGTAAAAAGAAGTGGAGATTAACCACAGGAGACAAGCACAGGCTGTTTACCCAGAGCTTGCTAGCACAAGGGCTTCAGCCCTGTCATGGCCCTGGGCCCAGGCCCAGGTGGGGGAAGGCACAGCTCCACGTGTGCCCGATATGGGCTGGTGGAGTGGGGAGCTGCCCGTGGTCCACCTGGAAGCAGGGTATCTGATGGCATGGGTCTCGTTGGTCCTGAGTTGGAAGTGGGAACACAACACAGAGAAACTGTCAGTTACTAATCAAGTCCCAGCCGTTTGAGGCCATTTGTTGTCTAGCGCCCTGGTCTGTGCCTGGAGAGAGCCACCTGGAGCCCTGGCTTGCTTCCTGCAGCAGGATGTAAATCTGTGTCTCTGGGTCCAAGGAGGAATCAGTTCAGAGACAACCCCAAGGGCCCTGAGGCTAGTGGTGTCAACTGATGAGACTGGCACGGTGCAGGGTGCGGACGAGGACAGAGTAGGAGGCACAGAGCCAGGCTGGTCAGAAGGAGTCCCTCAGAGGAGGAGGGGGCCCAGCACAGTGGGCAGACGTGCTGCCGTCCCTATGCCGTGTGCACCTGGGGAATGCCATCCTGTTCCCTGTGGCCTCTCTGCATCGTCACTGTGGGCTCGGGCGAGGAAGAACAGATCACTTCGCACCCCAGAGGGAACTGCCGAGCCTGCTAAGCCAGGGAGCTGTCTTGTCTAGGGCACATTTAGGGCAACAGCGCCCCACCGTGTGGTCTTGCCCTTGGGGGTATGGTAGCACCCAGAGGCACTGCGCTCTCCGTGGAGGGGACACTGCTGGTATTCCAGGTGAGGCCAAGACGGCCCTGAACATCCTGCCGCGCACCGAGCAGCCCCACAGAGTGTTCAGATCTGCTCAAAGGCCGTGTCCTCCCTCCCCTTGGGCCAGGCATTGGGAAGCCCAGCTCCCACCTCTGGCCCATCTCAAAACACGCTGTTCCTAACCAGTGCTTTGAAACTTCCAGATTCCTGCCCCAAAGGTCAGCCTTCCCAGTCTCACCTCTGGGCCGCCTCACCAGTGAGATGAGGTCAGCTGTCCTGGTGCCTGGTGTGGCCAGAGAACCCAGCCACCAGGAGCTCGTGGGTGGCCTCGCACCAAGACCAGGATGGAGCACCTCACCCTGCTGGAGTCCCCAGCCACACCAAGTGCTTAAGGTCCTGGTGGCCCACCTCTCATCTTCCAAGTCTCTGTCCACCCGTCACTCGCTGGACTTCATGGTACCTCTGCCTCAAACACTGGGTTCCCTGGGACAAAGGACGAGCGTCACTGTTGGTGTTCTCTGATCTTACTCCAGAAGGGGTCTAGACGAGGCCCCGGGGCACCCGGAGGAAAATGGCCTCCATTTGTTCCCTCCCTAGTTCCACGCCTGCCCAGGACGGGGACCATGACGGTGGATGAAGCAGGCAGTCCCCATGCTTCTGGAGCGTGAGCCCAGCAGGGCCACAGGTGTGTGACAAGGGTGCCAGGGACAAGATGAGCCGAGAGCGTGGGAAGACAGGTAGGGCCTTGTGGGGACATCCTGGGGCAGAGGTGAGAGGGCAGCCAATGAGGGAGGCTGAGCAGTGACGGAGGTTGTGGGTCACTTCTGACCTCTGTGGCTGGCTGCCAAGCAAGGCCTTCATGGGGAGTCAGCTCGCGCTGAGGAGCCGAGTCACGGAGGAGGCAGGGCAGAGGGTGGCCTCTGAGGGCCCTGGGAGCGGGAGCCACGGGCAGCACAACAGGATGGCAATGGTCTCCCTAAACCAGAGGGCCCGGGCTGCACCCACTGGAGCCCGCGGGGCAGCTCGACTGACACGGAGACCTTGGGGAGGGCAGCCAGCGGGGACGCTCAGCTCTTCCCTCCTGGCCCCCAGGAGTGTGCTCTGGACCCCCTCCAGTGTGCTTACGTCCTCTCAAAATGTGGATCCCCAAATTAAAAGCATTTTCCACAAGAGCCTGAGAGGACTTAGCAGAAGAAATGAGTGCTCACGTCACTTCTGTGACTCTTTGGCACCAGTTTTCCAACACTTCTCTGTGCTGCCTGCTGAGTGGTGGGGGCATGTGGGGTCCCGATGCTGAGCCCCATGAGCACCCGACTAAGCGGGAGGAACACACTAGAAGCGGCCTTCTCTGTGCCATGAGCCACCAGGTCCTGGCAGCACCAGGCAGGGTGCAGTCTCCAGCCTGCCACAGGACTTTCACGGCCACCTGTTTTCCCCTCTTCACCCTCGGGTCCAAGCATCACACACACGAAATCCCACTGCAGAGAGCCCTGTGCAGCCACACTCCTCTGCTTCACTTTGAATTCTTGGCATTTTTCTTTTAATTGACCTTTAACCTTTTAAAGACTTTTTTTTTTTTTTGGTCTCTTTACTCATTGATTTAATTAAAAAAATTTTTGACTTTTATGGAAAACTTCAAACATACGAAAGTTGGGGAAATGGTATAACGAACCTCATGGGTCATGTAGCCGTCACTCAACGGGAAGCAGCTTGATATAATCCTGCTATGTCCATGAAGATGTCCCCCATCACCCCAAGCACCTCTAGCATTCCATTCATAAGTTCCAGGAGAAAGGAGCACAGGATGTGTTTTGACTTAACAACCTTGATGTGATTTTCTCACCTGAAACAAAGTGCCAGGCGGGAGAGCTGAATCCTGTTATGCTCCAGTTAAAAAGAAACCCAGGCTTTTAGCATCTTAAAGGGCACATCATGCACATTTCTAGGAGACCGAAGGCTCCCAGAGGCAGGGCCCCTGTCGATCTGGTGCACAATGGGCTGCAGGTCAAGCGGCCTGCACTTAGAGGCACTCAGTAAGTGCCCATCAGATGAGTCTGCATGTCCAGAAAGAGGCCATTCCCTGCCCAGTTGCACTCAGTCAGTTTCTTTCCAACACACATTTCCCCTCCCTGCAGGGCTGCCCTTCTTGCTTAATAAACTGAATACTCCTTCAATGAAGTCAACTTGTATTCTAAGTTTTATCTGATTGGAAGTTGTTCCCCAAATGAGTATCCAACCCAGTTGTTCCTCACCCTGGCTGCCCACTAGGATCACCCGCATGTCTTTGAGAAAACCCTGGGCCCAACTAGAGAATCCGTCATGATAGGGCTGGGTGGGCAGGTCTCCAGAGGTCCTGAGAGGTGACCCTTGGGGAACCATTGCTTATCCTCAAAGCACCGATAGCACACAGAGACAGGCAGGCTGGTTAGTGGAAATTACTGCTGGGCCTGCCTGCAATCATTCGCTTGACCCAGTTCTACGCCTTTCACGACCAGGCAGCAGCCGGAGCCTGACTGCTAAGCAGCAAGCACAGCCTAATTGAAAACCACAAGGGGCCCCTCCCAGGGAGATGGAGGGACTCGTGCTGACCCTTCCAATTGCCTGGGTCTTATCAGTGAGGCTCCCCAGGTCTTAAAAACAGGCTGAGCCCACCAGAAAGGATGCCTTTTTATTCCTTTGACTTCTCGCAGTGAACTCTTCTTTGCCACCAGGCTCAATAAGCCGAGCTGAGGACTCAGGCCCCAACGCTGTTTTGTTCAGGGTACATCAGAGTCATTGAGACTCCTCTGATGTGTGGGCCACCACGTTCTGAGATGGCCCCCAAGTTCCCCAGCCCCTATGGGGCAGACCCTGCATCATTCCTGTCCCTGGAAGGCAAGCAGAACCGGGGATGTGACAGGAGGCATGCCTGTTCGGCTCCTCATGAACTGACTACGAGTGAGATTGTCCTAGGGTGGGGGTGCAGGGGGGCTTCAGCCCCAGGATGGGGCCTGGACCACCCTCTGCCTGTGGCCTCAGACTCTTCCAGGCCCACCTGTCCTTTACCCCAGATGGGACTTTGCACGTCTGCTTCCTCTCACAAGGCCCCTTGGACTCCTGGTCTCTGCACAGTATCTGCATTCTTCCATACCCACTTACACATGACGAATGAAGGCTTGCAGAACTTTGCAACTTGCCTAAAGGGTGGGCACTGGGTTTGGAAGGTCACATTGTCATGGCTGAAGTCTGTCCCTTCAAGGCAAAGCACAGTCTTGAGCAAATGACTTCTGAGGAGAAAGAGGAAGGAGTCGGCTCTCAGAGTTGCCCAGAGACAGTGCCACCCTGAATTTCAGTGTCCCTGGGTCTACACTTGGCGCTAGTTAGTTCTGAATGTCTGTGGAGATTGCGTACCCCTCCCCTCAACTTTCTACCTGGAGTTACAATGGGAAAATTTTTTTCTTGTAATAAAGTACCTTAAACAGAATCAACTACCAGATTACTGTCTCATTATATTTTTTCATTTATTTATTTTCCTCATTGCATAAGAAATTCTAATGTAAAGTCCAATTGCAAAGAGGAAAAAACAAGAACCCAATTTTCTACAAATGAGATAATATCATTTGCAAAAAGAGATTCTTCTTGCTTTGGTGTTCTGGTTAGGATGTTCTTTTTTTTTTTTTGCTTTGAATTGACAAGTAACAATTACATATATTTATGTGATATACTGTGATCTTAGGACAGGGTATGCCTTATGAAGTGATTAAATCAAGCTGATTTGTGTGTCTATCTTGCGTATTTATCATTCCTTCTTGGTGAGAACATTTAAAATATTTTCTTTAGCAGTTTTGAAATACACGATGGATTGTTATTAACTATTGTCACCATGCTGTGCAATTGATCACTAAAATTTATTTTTCTGTCTGACACTGTATATCACTTTTTTTAAGCAGAAATCAATTAACATACTATTTGTTTCTTATTCATTTAACTTTGTCTCCTGTATCAAAATGTTATTTGACTACTGGCACCCAGAGTTTTGGAATCTGCAGAAACATCAGATCGTGAACATCTTGGTGTAACTTTCTGTGACTGTATAGATTTCATTGACTGCATGAGCCTCATTTATTCTAGGGTATCATGAAGTCTGTTCTGTGTCCAGCTTCCCTGTAACAGTGAGTTTTCAGGGCTTGTTCTCTAAAGCTCAGGCGGGTTTCCCTCCCAATGAGCCTGCACTCGGAGGTGGAGACCCTATCCCAGGAGCACTATCAAGCCTGAAGTGTTTCCAGAAATATTCCAGAGCTGGCAAATGCTCACTGATAAATCCACGGACTGGTTCATTGTAAGATGGCAAATCTGTGAGAGCGCTACGAGGAAGAAAAATCTGGATTTTTATGAGCCATTGTTGCTAATCCTAATTGCAGATTGGATTTCCTCAGGCTGCCATGGCTAACTGCAATGGCTGGCCTCAACCCTGAGACTCAGATTTAATTGGCCTAGGTGGGTCCCTCATGAGCAATCTTTTTTTTTTTTTTTTTTTTTTTAAATTTTGTGGTGAAGGAAATCCAATCCAGGGCCTCAGGCGTGCTGGGCAAGCTTGCTACCACTGAGCTACATCCTCAGCCACAGAAGCATTTTTTTAAAAGAATTCCCCAAGTGATTCTGATTTTCAGCTGAAGTTGAAGAACACTGGGCTCATATAAAGCAGATGCTTGTTCATAGATTGATAATTTATAGGATACCCTCTTGCCTTGTTTTGAATTTCTTCCCATCTTGCTCACTGGGATGGGTAGGTTAATTTGTGGGACCAATGGGCTGAAACAGAAAAAATTATTTGAGGTTTCCCGTCAGTGGCTCACTTTATGAGCCAGGTCTGACCTGGACACCTAAATAACATCAGTACAAGAAAGTCAAATTGCAGGCCCGTCTCCCTTGGGAAGATGGATTCAATGATCCTAAAAAAAAAAATATTAGCAAACTGTACCCTACAGTGTTAAAGATGGTCATAATTGATACTTAGGAATCGCTTAGGAAGCTAAGGATGATTGATGCCTAGGAACCCAAAAATTTAATATAAGAAAATCCAAAAAGGATCATCACTTTGAAAGAGAAAATCATCTTAGTAAATGTAGAGAAGCAGCTGATAAAATTACCCATTCCTAATAAAAAATAAAAGCTTTATTTTAAACCAGGATTAACAGTAAATGTTTCTGACCTGGTGCTACAGTATGGCTCTTGAATGTCTCCCCAAGGTGCATGTGCTAACGGCTTGGCCCCAGCTTGGGGCACTGTGGGGAGGGTGGTGGCACCTTTAGGAGATGGGGTGTGGTGAACGATATTGGCTCTAAGTGTTTTTGCATGAATGGGTGTGTGATTTTTAGGGTTTTCTACAAATGAGATAATATCATTTGCAAAAAGAGATTCTTCTTGCTTTGGTGTTCTGGTTAGGATGTAAATTGTTTAAAATACATAGACAAACAAAATATGTTTGAACAAAGATATGTACGTCTATACATAAAAAAGTAGCAAAGGCATAATGAACTCCAAATTCCAGATAATGGTTGCCTCTGGGAACAGAGATTAAGAGCCTGGGGAGAGGGCACACAGGTGTGGTTATCTGCAGAGCTCTCCTCCTTGGGTTGAGTGGCAGGCTAAGGGTGTCACCATAATACATGATATGGACAAACAGATACATGTGAAGGGCCCTACTGATGTTTTAAGGTGAATCGAAAAATATGCTGACCCCAGTTATGTTCATCTGAGCACACTCTAAAAAAAGAAAAAAGCAAGAAGAAGAGAATGGAAACCTCTTCTTAGTTGACTTGTCACTTTCCAAGAATCTCAGGAGCAAATGCACTTTTTATAAAGTTTGTGATTGGCCTCAACTTCAAAATCCATCTTCCAAGATCAACAGCCACTCTTGATTCTAGGGGCATATTGTGAAAAAATTTAAGAGTCTTGAAATGTAGTGCAGTGAAGTCTTTCCAACAATCTTGATTATCCTCATGAAGTGGTGCACCTTTTCTTCCACGCTAGTCCTGAACTTAGATTCAGAGTCTGGATGGAGCCATTGTGCAACTGTGAAAAACTTCCCTGAAACAGGTTTGACTTTTTCTGTCTTTCTGGGAACAGACAGGAGCCTTGTATCCCCAAGGGTCTGGTATAGCTGAGGCCCGGAGACCATGCTCTGCAAACACCGGACGGTTTGAGGATATCTCTGCTCCCTCGCCAAGGACTTCCTTCCCATAAAACTGTCCGGCCCTGGCCTGTTCTCTGCTTGTGGCTGACCCAGTCTGACCCCTTTAAGGAGTTCTGAGGTGACTGACTTTCCTTGTCATGGGAGCACATTAGCCTGCTTGACATCTGGGTGTCTTTTTCAGTGATACTATTAACCCAGTTGATTTTTATTCATCCATTTAACTCTGACTTACACTCTATGTGGAAGTTATTTAATGATCAATTATTAAAACAACCTGTTCAAGCTCAAATATTGGGTCTTTGAGCAAACAGTTTTACATTGAACAAAGAAAGAACCTGACAGAAAACATGATGCTAATGAACAAACTGGATAGACTTTCTCAGGTATTAGCGAGTGGCCCTCAGGGCATGCTTTGCAAATGGACATTTTAAAATTTAATGATCCTTTAAATGACCTCCCTTCTTTCTGCTCTAGCACACGATGTTGGCGAAGGATGACAGTATCTCTCAGAAGAGATTCAAAATGATTTAATAAAAAAGAATACGGTGGTTTCACTGAGAAGAGGTGCACCGCTTTCTCCTAAGGTAGAATGTCTGGGCAGGCTTATTTGAAGATGTCCAGGTGTTGAATTGTCATTGAGGTTTTGACAGCCCCGTTAGTCTACCATGTGCTCCACTTATTATTGCTGAATATCTAGTCATCCCACACCTTAGTTACTTAAAACAAAACTAATCATTTTATTTTTAAATTATTTTATTTAAAATATTTTATTACTATTTTTAATCATGTTATTCCCCTCCCCCTCTTCCTCCTGCTCCTTTGGGGAGTTCATGGGCTCTGCTGGGGGTTCCTAAGAGGGGTCCTCTTGAGTCAGATGGTGATGGGACAGAGTGGTCTCAGGGGCATCCTCACTCACACCTGGGGACTGACGTCAGCTGGGACCCTGGGCCAGAGCCCCTCCTCATGGCTTCCCGAAAGCGTAGCTGCTGGGCCAGGGCGAGTCCCAAGACCCAGGAGGTAGAGCTTCCTCCTTCTCGAGGCCCGGCTTGGGAGTTGTGGGTCCTGCAGGGCCAGGGACAGAACACGTGCACAAGAAGGAAAGGGGCGTCCTCAGGCAAGGAAGACTTTCCACGAGGGCTCGTGGGCGGCTTCTAAGAGAAGGGGGACTCGACTTCTGCCAACTGAGCTAGCTGTGCCTGGAATGGCATGTGGCACAGGGAACACGCATGGGGCGGCACACAGCTCTGGATGGCTCTCTTCAGGAAGTTTAGGCTTCATTTGTCCAGTGAGTGTCCAGTGAACCCACATGCTAGACCCTGCACTGGTGCCAAAACCATGCCACGGGCCCACACAGAGCGATCTGGGTGGCCCTCAGCTGCTTGCCATCCACTGTGAGGACACACCATGCTCGCTCCTGTGCCTGTGAGATCCACTGGCAGGTGATCCCTGTGGTGCCCCAGAGCCTGCAAGGGCTTGGTCTCCCTGGGGAATCCTGGAAGGCCTTCAGGAGACTGACCAGGAGGGGATTCAGCTCCCTCCAATCAGCCCCTCCCAGCCTGTTGGGAGGTCAGAGGCTCCCAGCTTGGCATTAGGGACGAGGACACTGTGGGCAATCACAGCAGGGTGGAGGTGGCCATCACTTCACCCTCCTGCTCCAGCAGGCCCTGGCTCCAGGGGCTGTTCCCACCACAGAGCAGACCTGGTGAGGGGCAGGTGGACCAGGGCAGATGGGGGAGTCATCTCACAGCCCTGGAAAACTGAGGATCCTGCCTCTTTGTGGACCTGGACGTCTGGGGGAGGAGAAGGGCAAGGGCTGGGAGTGGACTAAGGGCCCCTGAGTCGGAGTGGACAAAGGGCCCAGCCGAGGTCCCCGGTCAGTCCCTAGGTGCCAGGCTGGCGATTCAGACCTGTGCCTGTGCTGGTCTGGCCTGGGGGCCTTGAGTCCTGACTGAACTCCTCCCAGAGATGGCGACGTGCTTACCACTCTCCATTCCAGTGGGGCGCCTCCCCACCGGCCTCGGGCTCTGGGCTGGAGCTCGGCTGCTCAGCTGTGACTGGAAAGGACAGAATGGGAGGAGGTCTGGTTTCTGGGCTGACCTCAAACATTCACCCCAACCTCAGGCAGGAAGTGGAAGCCGGTGGGCAGCAACCCGGGCCTTCACCAGCCACCACCCCCATGAGGTGCAGCTGCCTCTTGTCCTTCCCTGGGGTGGGCTCCACAGCCCCTCTGCTCTTGGAGCCCTCTATCCTCCTCCACACCCTCAAACTGCCTCCCCCAGCTCCTTCCCAATACCAGCTCTGATGCCACCCTTCACCATCCTCAGAGAAAAATGTCCTTCATCTGACCTCTGAGTGTTCATCCCCACCTTCCTGTGCCACCTGAGGACATAGCCCGCCCCTCCTGGGTGTTTTTGCTCCTCAGCTCACAGAAGCCTGGCATTCCTGTCCCCTCTATTGCAGAGTCACTGGGCTTCTGAAGGGTCTTCTTGGCATTTGGGGTAGACCCTGAGGCTTACCTGTCCAGTGTCCACTTCCCTAGACTTTGCCAATGGACACTTAACTTCTTCTGAAGCAGTGCCACATTCTGAGGAAAAATGAGTGTTCCCAGGGCCCCAGGCAGCTAGGGTAGAGCAGAGCTGACTGTCGCATGCACAGCCTTTGGAGAAGCAGGAAGCTTGCCGGCTCCTCACCAAGTGCACCAGGAGCTGGTCTGAGCCCCGTGGGCTGGGAGCACAAGACGTGTTCTCGGAGAACATGCCCACCTACCCGCATGGCGACATCACCGAGGAAACTGGAGCCCAGCCAGGTCCCACCTCCTCCATTTGCTGCATCCAGGACTGTCTGAGCCAAGGTTGGTTCCCAGGGAAGCCAGTTCTCTGGCTTTAGCTGGAGCAAAGCCCTTGGCCGTGAGTCCTAATGTCAGCTGCTCTTCAGAGCGTTACCAGGCTGGGCGGCAGAAAGGCCCTTCTTTTCCACCTCTGCCAAGAAAGCCACAATCTCTTTTGGCAAAACAGTCTCCAAAAGGCTCTTCTTGGCCAGAGCCCCAGTGTCTAGACAGCCGGCTTGCCAAGACCCAGAGCCCGCATCAAGTGACAAGGAGGTGGCAGACAGGGTGTGGCTGCTCAGGGAGCTGGTCAAGGTCCTGACTCCCTCCTGCACTCCCCTGGCCATGGGACGTGTCCTGGTGGGATGCCTCCTTCCCAGGGAATCCTCACACTCCATCCACCTGAGACAGTAGCCTGGAGTCGAAGGGGCCAGATCCATGGTGGGCTCCATGTATGGTCAGCCAGGGCAGGGGTAAGCGGGAGGCCCCTGGGGCCAGCAGGCTGCTTCCCAAGGAGGGGGAAGCAGGAGGCGGTCACTCTGCAGGTTCAGGAGATCCATCCTGGGGTCTACTCCCCAGGGGGCTTGGTCTGCTCCCCAGTTTCACTCTGGCTGCCAGCCCTGGGCTCACTGCTGCTCCCTCTCAAATGACCCTCTGGTTCTGTGTGACCTTGCACTCTGGCTCCTTGAGGATGAGCCTTTGGCCTCTCAGATGGACCCACGGTGGCTCTGGCCTGGAACTGAGGAGGCTGAGGGCAGACTCCGCTGGCTTCAAGTGGGGGCAGGGTTGTTCCCAGAAGCGTCTGTGGGCTGACTTGTTCTCAAAGGGCACCCACGAGGTCTCAGGAAGCTCAGGGAGGCCATTCGTAGGCTGGTAACAGTGGCTGCCCTTGGTTTTCCCTCCTCTTGGTGAACCTCTGTCCGTCTGTGGTGGTCCGTCCAGCGAGGCAGAGTCAGCTGGGAGGACTCTGGCCTCTGTGGCATGGGGCTGGTCCCTGCGGCAGGAGGCCTCTCCACACTTGGAGCACAGGCCTTGGGGGAGGCCCATGTAGTCCAGGCTCCCTCTCTTGGGCCAGCACCCCTTTCCACACCATTCTTGTTCCAGCGTGTTCCCGAGGCCCACGTGCTAAAACAGGGAAAAGATGCTACCGTCATCCTTGGCCCTCAGCCTGAATGTGGGCCAGGAGCTGTCAGGAAGTTCTAGGACAGATGCAGACTCATTCTGGATGGCCCTTTCCTATTTCTCTCCCAGCACAGGACACAAAGTCCCTCTGAGACTCGAGGGGAGTGCCCTCCCTTGCCTCCTCCAGCGTCTGGTGGTTCTTGGTATCTTGGCGGTGACAGCCGTCTTTCTGTCCTCATAGGCCCCTCAGCTGTGTCCCTGCTCCTTTCTCTTAAAGACACCAATCATTGGATTTAGGGACCAAGCCAAACCCAGAACCGTCTCATCTTGAGATCCGAAGTGTAATGACATCTGAAAGACTATTTTCAAACAGGTGCAGGAGACCCGGATTATCTTTTGGGGGGCATTATTCAGCCCCCTATAAGCCCTAAGAAAAACAAAAAAAAATTTACAAGTTTCTAGGCCAAAAGAGAAAGATTCCTATGACCGAAAGGACATCAGACTGACCCCAGATCCCTAAATGACAGCACTGTCGGCCTGGTGTTGGGATAGCATCTAGAGAAGGGGCCACAAGTCCACAGCCCTATGGCCTAGGTCCGCTGTTGGGTGAAGGAATACCCTTAGTGTGGGGCAGTTTGAGGGAGAATCTGCCATGAGCCCCCTGGCTGGGAACACTGAAGAAGAAGGGGACTCTCCGGAGACTCATGTGGGCTGAGCTCAGGGTCCACATACATGAACAGACTGTGTGTGTATGTAACGTGATTGCTAATTGAGGACGCGTGAAAAGGGTTCTTATAAGGGAAATTCTACCAAGAACACAATAGTGAGGCAAAAATCACGAATAGGATTGACATGGCGGGGGGGGGTACATGTTTTAAAATCTCTTGGGGATAAAGAAAAACACTTGAAAACCCAGAGTCAAGAGGAAGGGGGAGAACTAAAGAGTCACCATGTGGAGACTAGGTGACACGCTGCTCACTGAAAGACAAGCATGCTGACCTCTCTGGGACAGCAGAAATGGCAGTGACCATTAGTGGGAGGGGAAACCCAGCAGGCCCTCCAGGCCAACAAGGAGAGACCTGGGTGAAAGGCAGCCAGCCGAGGCAGCAGGAGTGAGAAGGAAAGAGAGAACAGCCGTCCAAATCAGCACCAAGGAACCGGGACGGAAGCAGCGAGATCCAGAACACCGGGCCTGGTGCTTCCTGGGGTGGGGATTCACCATGGAGGGACCACTGGAGGGCCACACCACTGATTAGCCAGCAAACCCCAAGAAGCACACCTGGAGGGGTGGAGGTGAGATAAAGGATTGGGTAGGAAGACGTTTGGGCAGAAGTGACAGCATTAGAATCCAGTGAACAATCCCAAATTCAAATTTTAGCTTAAAAGTACTACCCGTGTAAACATAAGTGCTCAAACATTGCGTGCGGATGGAAACCCGAGTTGGTGGAATAACATCATGATGCATCTGTATGCAAAACACAGAGCAGAAACACATAAGCAAAAGCTCCTCGACATGATTAAGAATTTCCATACTCCTTTCTCAGAATTAGATCTCATTAATAGCAAAGAGAGTCAGGATATCCAGGACTTGAAAAGTGCCATCGGCAAACTTCGTGCAGTAGCGAAAAAGAGCATGGAATTGTGGCTCAGGGGTGAAGTACTGCTGGGTTCAATACCTGGTACCAACCAACAAACAAATATTTTGCAGGAAAGAAAACCCTAACATATTATAAAAATTAAAGTGACCAGACCACCTTCATAAACCAAGGAAGCTGGAAATAAGTGGTGACAAAAACTTAATGTGGCTGGGAATAAGTTACACATTTGTGTATCTTGGATCAGCAAGAGATTAATAGGAAAATTATTATGTCAAAGCCATAAAAGGCAAAACAATCATTTTGCAAATTTTGCCAGAAAAAAATAAGCCTTCATAAACAGAGAATGGGAGTTTAATATAAATATGAAATGAATGAAGTGGAGAACAAGAAGGACAAATCGTTCCCAAAGGTGAGATCTCAAGGAGACCACTAAGGCAGATGTGCCTGGAGCAGGTGCAGGAATGGGCACAGCTGGGGGAGGGCGAAGAATCGGGGGCGATGAGGGGACCAGGCACAAAGAATAAAGAAAAACTGCATCTGCAAATTTGCACAGGAGATGGGACTGTGATTGACCAAGGCCCAGGACCAGTCTTGGCCTCTCAGCTTGTTCTGAACAGGCAATAGGGAAAGAGGGACATTTTCCCGATTCATTTTATGATCTTGATACCAATATTGTATCACAGTTACAGGATTATCTATCTACTTATATATTATATAACAATCATTATATATTATCATGTTATTTAACCCAACAAATTTCAGCAAGAGTGTTAGGGACCTAGATGTCTAAGAATACATAATTCCGAGTTGGGAGTGAGGCTCAGTGGTAGAGTGCTTGCCTAGCAGGTGTGCAAAGCCTTAGGTTCACAGCACTCCAAAAACAAAACCAAACAAAATCCCAACCTAAAACAAAATACATAATTCATTATATCAATATATTACAGGAGAAAAACCATATGATAAATAAGTAGCCATGTATCCGATGATAACACTTATCTGGCATTTCTACTAAAAACTTAAAGTCAAATGGATAGTAAGAAAAAGCAAAACAAAACAGCTTAACTACAACAAACACTGCCTATTAAAAACCACCAGCAATATTATTTTAAGTAGCAAAATATCTACACAATTTTAATTAAAACCAAGAATTAGACAGAAATGCCTGTTTTTATCATTTTTATTTAACATTTCTCAGAGGTTCTAAAAATAGAGTAATGAAATAAAGTAAAATAATTGGCATAAACACTGAGAAAAGTGACAGAAGAACGTCTTTTGTGCTGAAGATATCGTATATGAAAAAACCCAAGAGACTATTAGAATTAATATGAGACTTCATATATGAGATAAAAGTGTAATTATCAATAATCGCTCTCTATGTTAGCAATGTTCCTAGAAATGAAAATAACAAAAGCTATAAATAGCAAAGAAAATTGTAAAGTCTTATTAAAAGACATAAAGCATAAAAGATAAGAATAAATGGAAAGGCATATTATAATTTTAGATGGGAAGGCTTAATATCACAAAAGTATCACATTTCTAATGCTATTATTATAAATTTAACTCAATTGCAATTATCAGACCTGCAGGGATTTTCATGGGTCTTGAAATTTTAGAGAAGATGAAAGTTCTTCGAGAAAAGCCAAGATCCTAAAGGGCAACGACAAAGGAGAGCTGTCTAAGCAAAGGCGGATGCTGCTAGGAGGCCAGGTAGACAGTCCACAAAGACGTGCAAAGGACAGACAGCTCTGCAGAAGACCAGGGAGGCTTCCCATCCTGGAGAAGCTAATATACAGTAGCACTGATAATTTAATTTAGTGGAAGAAATACAATTACTTAATTAGCATCATCGGCTAACTGGAAGGAAATAAGAACAGCATCATTTGACCCCCAAAATCACAATATATTCTTGATGGGATAAAGACTTATATAAGCAAATAAAATAAAATCTTATAAGGAAATCTAATGTAGTGATTTATTTTTAATATATCTAATATAACACTTTAAATATGGCAAAAGTAGCCACAAATAATATTGGAACAATAGCTATCTATCACAAAAACATCAGTGAGACAGATGACAGATGTTCATTTCTATCATCTATTAATTAAAAAGGAAAACTCACCTGATGTTTTAAATGGGCAAAGGTTCATAGAAGACAAAGCTTTAAAAATGAAACCCAATGAGCAACAATCACCAAAAAGTTGTTCAAATGCTCCAGTAGTGGGGAAAATATGGGTTAGAGCAACGAGAGACTATTGCTTTGTACTTTCTCACCAGCAAAGATTCAAGGTGGCTCTTGTATCTTTCTACCAGCTGGGGTGTGGGGAAGGGTACTCTGGTGCCCTGCTTATGAAGATGTAGTTTTACAACCTTTTGGAAAGGAGTGTGTTTGCATTGATTGAATTTTAAAAACATGTATAGATTTTATTTTTTTTGGTACTGAGGATTGAACCCAGGGGTTTTCAACCACTGAGGCACACCCTCAGCTGTTTTTTTTTTTAATTTTATTATATTTAGAGACAGGGTCTCTCTGAGTCTCTAAGTTCCTCGCTAAGCTGCTGAGGCTGGCTTTGAACTCTCAATCCTCCTGCCTCAGCCTCCTGAGACACTGGGATTACAGGCATGTGCCACTGCACCCGGCAAAAACATGTATAGATTTTGATTTGACACATTCCACTCCTGAGATCCCAGCCCACTGGAAATAAGTGATCATATGTGTGAAACTGTCCTTGAAAGCTGTTATTCCGCATGTTACCCTCAGGTCTGTAACGCAGCAGGGCTGTGGGGAATCAGTGAATGGTGGGAAGGGTTGTTTCATCTACACTGCAGAAGCTCGTGTGGTTGGGAGCTGTTGTTAAAGAGGAAAGATGACACAAGACAAGTTTAGGGGCAAACGATGACAGAATCACCCCATGTGCAGAAATGCACTTATGTATACATGTGCACACAGATACTTGCACACATGTGTACATGTACAGATCTATACGATAGAGACATGCACACCTACACACAGCTGTATGCACAGGGACATCCAAGATTGTGCAGATGACACAGGATGCTGTGATGGTTTGGATGTGAGGTGTCCCCCAAAAGCTCATGTGTGAGACAGTGCAAGAAGGTTTAGAGGTGTCAGTGATTAATAATCTGATGAGATTAGCTGAGTGGTGACTGAAGGCAGGTGGGGTGTGGCTGGAGAGGGGGGTCATTGAGGGCATCCCTTGGGGTTACATATTTTGTGTCTGGTGAGTGGATTCTCTCTCTGCTTCTGGTCATCATGTGAGATGCTTCCCTCTGCCACACTCTTCTGCCATGATGTTCTGCCCTTACTTTGAGCCCTGAGGAATGCAGTCTGCTGTCTATGGACTGAGACCTCTGAAACTGTGAGCTCTCAAATAAACCTTTCCTATTCCAAAATCGTTTTTGTCAGGTCTTTTGGTCACAGCAGCAAAGAAGCTGTCTAGAGCAGATGCTACAAAGAGACATGGACAGAAGTGCCCTGGGGTGGCGTGTGGGGAGCAGGACAGGGACTGGAGAAGGACAAGTAGCAGTGAGAGTGGCACAAGCCCCTGCGCGGGAGTCCAGCCGGCCCCATGTGGATGGGTGAGCAGGCTGGCTAAGCTTGCTGGTGCTGGCTGCTCACGGGAGTGGGATCCAGAACCCTGACGAATGACTTGATATGGTCCAGAATCTTCACCAGGGGCAGGAGTTGGTGATGGAACTGGGGGAATAAAAGCTTTTTCACTAGGGAGTGAGGATGGGGTATCTGAGGTCAAGTCCAAGGTTCTCAGCAAAGAGTAAAGGCTCTGTCCCCCTGACCTCCTTGCTGTTCTGTCTGTCACCGTCCTGGGCTTCTCATAATTAACAGATGGGCACTGTCCCTTCCAGACCCAGGGCCTCTGTGCTGCAGTCCTCTAGAGAAACTGCGGCCTCACACCTCCACCCTCGTGTGGTCTGTGAACATGTGCATGTGCTTGCATGTGCACACCCGCCCACACGTGCACACAGTCACACACACACACCTATGTACCGGCTCACCTACATAACGTACATACAGATGCATGCAGAGCTCCTTCATGAACTCCAAAATCAGCCATATTTTTGCCAAACACCTTCCTGGCTTCCCAGGAAGGTAAAGCGGGTCTGACAGTGGGTGCTGTGGCTCTGGGGCTGTCCCAGCAGTGCCCCACAGCTGTCCTGGGAGGCGACGCCCCTCTCTCCTGCCCGGTCATGAGCCTTTGCAGGAAGACATCGGGTCTCTTCACTCCCACGCCCCTGGAGCCCAGCTCAGCAACTTCTGTAGTGGGGGCTCAATGATCTAGGCAATGCCTGGGTGTCTGCAAAGGGAAGGTCACGTGACTTGCTCAAGCTCACCCAGGGAGGCAGGACGTCCAGGCAGGATGGGCTTCTCTTTGCCTGGTCTGCACAGTGCCAACTGGGAGCTCACTTTGCCTCCTTCTCTAAATGCCGTCAGAGGAGGCCCCCAGCGCAGGGATGTTTCTGTACCAGAGCTGCTCAGAGACCCAGAGTCCCTGAGGTTGCTTTCTAGCTGTGCAACCTTGGAAGAGCTGCCGGAGTTCTCTGTGCCCAGTGGCCTCATCTGAAACATGGGATAGCGACTGAACCTCCTGAAGGCGGGTTCTGGCCAGGGTCAGTCATCACCCAGCCATCTGCATCGCCGTCAGCAGCCGCTGCCTTCTGAGCCAGCTCCCCTTCCTTCCTGGGGTCATTGATCTGTCCCACAAGCATCCATTGGACCCCCGTCCCATGCAAGTGCCGGGGTGCTCTGGATACCACGGTGACCAGGACACACCTTTGGGGCCGGCTCCCAGAGGGGAGCTTCCCTCCGGGATGAGGGGCAGGGCAGGGGAAGGCAGGGGGTGACAAGAGACTGTGCAGAGGAGTGTGTCAGGCTATTGGGCAGCCGCTGCAGCCTGGCTGTCCAGAGGACTCTGAGGAGGTGACCATGACAGGGGGCAGCGGCTCTGCAGGGCCAGGCAGGAAGGCCGTCCAGCCTGGGCTGAGACCTGACGGGGCTCACCAGACGGCAAGCTGCTGGAGCAGGAGGCTGGAGGGGATGTGACAGGCAGGCCAGACCTGGGGCCTTCCTGGGCCTGGGATGGGGGCTGTGTCCTGCAGTGGCGGGGACAAGATGCCAGCTGTGTAACTCGAGCCAAGCCTGTGGTCACGCTGGCCCCCAGCCCCTGGAAGATGAGGAAGTGGGCCCCAGGCGGACACACGGCCCTCCTCACACCACTCTGTGGCATTTCCCACACTGGTGGCCCTTCTGAGTCAGCACCGGCTGGGCTCTAACTGGCGCCCTTCCTGCTGCGCTGAGCTTGTTCCTGTGGTGTTCCCTGGGCCCCGTCTGACTCTCTCACAGCACATTTCCCGGGCTCGCTCACTGACTCTGTCTCCTTGCTCCGCACAGTCGCTATGTACACAGGAGGCTGTAGCTCTTACATTTGGCAGTGTGAAATATGCGCCCAATACAGGAGGACGAAAGCCCGACCATGCAGGCAAGCTTTGGGGGAGGGCCACGACGGGGTCCTTGGTGGAGCCTCAAGGGTGAGGGGTGGCGCAAGCTGGAATGGAGAGGGAATGGCCTTTGGTGAGCAGAGGGACAGAGTGGGCTCGTCCACTGGGGCAGGGCAGGGCCCGGGCAGAAGTGACCTGGAGAGCACGTGCGCATGTCCCCAACAGAACACATGGGGCGTTTCTGGGGATGCCGGAATTTCTTGTCCTGGGGGCAAGGTGTGCGAGCTCAAGCATGGGCTAGAGGTGAAGGTCCATGTTGGGGAAGCAGGTAGTGGGGAGGAGCAGGATTGGAGTGGCCTTGACAGGGTCTTGGCCCAGACCTTGGGGGCTCATGATTGGCGGGTCACCGCCTGGTGGGGTTGTAGGGTAAAGTGCCAGTGTTGGAGAGGTGTTGGCAGGTGACAGCGCTGGCAGTGGGAGGCCACTCTGGAGCAGCAGGTTGTGTGGACTGGTGGAGGGGGCACACAGTTCTGGACAGAGGGGTCATTAGAGCAGTAACGAGGCTGCGGGAGCCAGGCTTAGGCGTTGGTAGTGGGCATGAGAACCTCGTGCAATTAAAAGTCATCCCATTCTGCAGGGGATGTGAATTGGTGCAGCCCCTTTAGAAAGCCAGTGATTAAACACAGACTTACTGTGTGACCCAGTGATTCTACTGCTGGCATATGCCCGAGAGAAGTGAAAGCTACGGCCACACAAAGGCTTGTCCAGGGATGTTCGTAGCAGCATTATTCATAAAGGCCAAAAGGCTCCGCATACATGGAATGCTATTTGGCTGTGAAAAGGAACACGGCGCCCTTAATTGCTACACCAGAGGGGAAACTTGAACACATTATCCCAATCACTGGGAGACAGTCTCAGAGGACAGATGATGTATGATTCCATCCTATAAAATGTGCAGCACGGACTGTCCATAGAGGTGAAGGGGTTTCTAAAATTGATGGCAGTCTCACGTTATGCCAAGAACTGTTGAATTATGTACACGTTAAATGGGAGGAATACATTGCACAAGAATTGTTTCTCAGAAAACTGGTTTCAAAAGGTAATGTCAGAGGAAGCACTGGTAGAACTTTTTGACAGCCTTGGTATGGGGGAGGGAGGAAAAGCCTTGTGGGCTACAGGGGCGGCATCTTGTGGGCAGAAGTTCACAATGTGCTTTGCCTAACTCTCCTCCACTTCTATTCAGCCTCAGAGGCTTCATGGGCTCCAAAGTACAGAGGGATGGACAGAGCAACAGAAGACAGTGAGGGGTGGACCAGCCAGCCGGAGCAGGGACTCAGCCACAGACCTGCAGAGAGTAAAACTAGGTGGGAGAAGTTGTTTCCCACCCTTGGGCTTTGTGTCTCAAGGTTTCCTCTCCAGTCTGAGATGTTTTCTGGATTTGGACAGGAATGTGCTTTCAAAGTGGCAGGTAGGTGGCAGAGCCAGATGGGAACACAGCCCAAGTGCAGCCACGTTGGGCACTTGGATTTCTCCAGAACTTGTTTGTGCTTAGAATGATTTTTTTTTTAATGTTACTCTGAAGCGTTTGTATCTTTCAAGTCTTTGAAAGCTGCTGGGTGCTAATACAATGGCTATGTCAAGGTCACGGCGGCCCCTGTTTGATGATTCATTTTACAGAACAGCAGCGAAGAAAGAGAGAAAACTCTTTATTAAAAAGCCGACCCTTGAAGGAGCAGGCAGGGGACTCCCCCCGATATTTTCCACATTGCACATTTTCCTTTGCTGTTGCAGCTAAGACAAATCCCAGTAGGTCAAGCAAAGACCTTCCCCTCCTGGGAAAACAGAACCTTCTTGATCTTATTTCTCTGACATTGCCTTTGACCTTGATGTGTAGCAACGAACATGCTCACCCACTTACACCCACGCACAAAGACACTGTGGAAGGCAGAAGAGCAGAAGCCCGAGTCTCCTCTTGCTTTCTTCTTGTGCAACTTGGAACAAAGACGAGCTGGTCTTGGGCTGTGCCGGTGACGTCTGCCCCTACCTTGCTGTGGGCCAGCTTCCCGTCAATTTCCAATGTGACAGCAAAGAGACAGGTGAGATGCAAGTATTCCTTCACGTGACTTAGCCCAGGCAGGGAGATTAGAGAAGATAAATGAACACCTCAGACTGGCAGCCAACAAAAAGACTGCAGATCATTCTAGAGACAGAGAGGGTCACGGAGATAGAAAAGATGAATCTGACCTGAAACGTTCGAGGGACCTCGATGCCCTCTGGCCTCCTCCACCCGACTTTCTTCTCTCCTACAGCATCCCTCTCTTTTCTTCTCAGGACACTTACAAACCATCTGAGCAACACCCCAGTGAAGACTCTGGAGGGGAAGCAGTGGACAAGCCGCTGTTCTGGACATTTACTGAGCTCCCTGTGGTGCGGAGCCCCAAGGGAGGCCTGGTTCTTTTCAGTGCGCAGGTTGGAGAAGCAGCCTGGGAGCACGCAGGTTCAGAAGTGCAGGGGGTGCTGGGAATGGGCTGGAGTAACCACGGGAGCCAGGAGGAAGGAAAGGAAGCACCCGGCCCAAGGGCTGGGGCTCTGGGCCCAGCAGCCACCCTGGGCAGAGCAGGGCAACAGGTCTCAGCTTTGCTGGGGAAGGTGGAAGTCTTGGGAGCCCATCTTGGGTCCTAGGAGTTGAGGACAGAGAAGGGAAGGAGCTGAGCTTTTGGTAGCTCAGTGATGAGGCAAGCACAGAGTTGGAGTCAGATTCAGATACATCTGGGGCCAGGCAGAAAAGTACACAGCTTCATTGGGCACCAAAGGCATTGGGATGGGCTGGAAAGGCCGTGTGTCCCAACTGGCCTGGGATGGGGAATGATGGAGAAGACGGGGTTGGGGTGGGGCTCCTGGCTGGTGCACACACAAAGCCTCTCTGAGGGGAGCAGGGCCGGAAGGGAAGGGAAGGGGCAGATTTGAGGCTGCCAGCACGAGCAATTAAAATGGGGCTAGGGAGACAGGATTCCCCATCCCTGTGTCGCCTGCCATGCTGTGTGATCGAGGGGGCTGCCGTGTCACACAGTGGACCCAGGGCATCTGCAGCATCTGCAGGCTCTAGGTGAGGAAGGGATTCTGGAGAAAAACCAAGGCAGGGGAAGGACTCGGCGCTGTTTGGTTGGGTGCTGAGGAATCACCTCTGATGCAGTGATCATGGGGCAGGGGCTGGAACCAAGGCACAAGCCTGTGGATACCAGGAACGTTCCGGAAAGCAGCAGTCCATAGAGAGGCCCCAGGGCTGGAATGTGCTGGGCATGATCCGGGGACCTCCAGGAGGCCAGGGGCAGAAACAGTGAGGAGGGGAATGACGTGGGAGGAGGGATTTGATCACGTGGAGCCCTGGTGACACTGTTGCTGTATGTCCAGGACAGTGGGCAGAGGAGACTGGGTCTGACTCCTGTTTTGCAAGGAGAGCAGGGTGGAGACGGTGAGCAGAGCCTGCCTGAACACTGAGAGACCACGGTGGTGGCTCTGGATGGGTGACTGGTGCTGCCTGTGCCATGTGGGAGTGCACAAAATGAACCCAAAGTCAAGAGAGCAACAGCAGATCTTCAAACCAAGCTAGGCCCTTGTAAGGGAGGGGTGGCTGGCCCTGTGGGTGGCTAGGACTGCGGGCAAGTTCACCACACTCAAGTGCTGGTGCCCTGAGACCTGTTGCTCCACTTGGCTGACACCCCAGGGTGACGGCTGAATTCAGGTCCTCAAGTGAAGGGAGGCTTTGCCACTGGACTTACTTGGTGGCTTTGCAAGATGGCTTTCAGGATGAGCAAGAAAGCCAAGTTAAAGTAAGAAAACCAGACGAGGGAGGGTGGCCACAGCAAGGACAGGTGATCTTTCTGAGGAATCCATCTGGGGACAGGGAGGGGTCCTGGGGATGAGGAAGGGGTTGTTGGTTTGTTTTCAGGTGGGAGAAATTCCAGACTGTGTCTGTGATGGGCGTGAGTCAGCCCAGAGGGAACAGGGACTAATCAAGGGGAGAGACGGGGTGGGGTGAACCCTCAGGTAGAGAGAGGAGGGGTCCCCAGCAGAGCGGCACACTGAGGATCCAGCCACTTTCCTGGGCGATGGGGCAGTGGCCTGGTGCAGGGGCCCTGGGCGTGTCTGTGGGTGGCCAGTTCCCATGCTCTCAGTGAGGGGAAGTTTCATTTTCCCAGTGAAGTAAGAAGACAGGCCACAGCGGAGGGCGGACGGTGTAGGAAGAGGCCTGCCGCCAGGAGGATGTGGGCTGAGCTCTGGCTGAGCCTGGCCTGAGGGCAGCCAGTCGGCCAGCTGGCACTGTGGACAGGACCATCCCACCCACCGGCTGCCCAGGTGGAGGTGCAGAGCGGGAAAGTCGGGTTGAACTGGCTTGGGGGTTTGCCGGGAGAGTCCAGGTGGGTGGAGACATCCCCCAAATCATTAGTAGCACTGGCAGAGGGAGAGGTAGCCAGCGAGCGCCTGGGAGCGGAGGGCAGTGCTTCCTGAACGTGAGCTCCTGAGCAGACCCCGCGACCCCAGTGCTGCAGGCTGTTTCAGCAGGCCCAGGCGGGGCCTGGGGTTCTGCCCCTAGCAGGCTCTCAGGTGAGGCGCTGGGTTAGGGTTAGGGTCCCCGGGGAACAGCAGTGGGCAGGGTCTTGGAGGACCAGAGCAGGAAGTGGTCTGTGGGGGCAGAGCACAGAGGCCTGCAGGAAAAGCAACCCTCCCCATTTGGGGGGAAAGGAGGGGAATGAACCTTCATAGCAGAGTATGAGGCAGAAGCCTTGCTGATGAGCTGGGAGTCCCCGGGCTTAGGGGGCCCAAGGTGAGCCCTCAGGAGGATCAGCTAAGAACAGGTCCTCCCTCCACAGGGCTGGCCTCCCGGGACGCCTCCCACCCAGCTGCTTGATTGTCCATTCTGGCTCCTTCTAGAGGGCAAGGGCAGGAGGGTCTGGTGAATGTCCCAAGGGTGGGGGTCAGTTGAGTCTGTCTGGAGAGGGGCAGGGGTGCTGGCAGTGGGAGGCGAGAGCCAACCAAGGGATCCTCAAGCTCTGTGCTGGGGGCCCAGTGGGGATGATGGTGGCCTGTGTGACAGAGTCCCCAGAAGCTGACCCACAGCTGGGAGCCATGCTGATGGGGTCTGAGGGGCACCTGTATGCTCCACATCTCCAATAGGTCTCCCCATGTCCAGGTCACTGGTCCCTTTGGCAAGGCTGTTGGAGATTGTAGATAAGACGACAGTGACATTGTGCAGTGTGGGTTGGCTTCCTGGAGGAACTGTAACAGATGGTCCTAGATTGGGGACTTGAGACAGCAGAGGTTCGTTCTTACATTTCTGGATCCAGAGTCTAAAGTCGGGGTGTCAGCCAGGGGGCGCTCCCTCCAGCTCCGTGCAGAGTCCTTCCTGCCTCTTTCTGCTGTGGCTGGTTCTGTGCCATCCCTGTTGTGCTGGGCTTGTGGCAGCATCTGCCACTCCAGTCCCTGCCTCCATCTTCACACGAATCCTCTTTCTGGGTCCGTGTCCAGTTCTTTCTCCATATAGGACACCAGTCATTGGATTAGGGCCACCTTAACTCAATGACATTTGCAAAGAGCCCATTCCCCTAAAAGGTCACATCCAAAGGTATAAGGGGTTAGGACTTCAACATATCTGTTTGGGGGACACAATCCCACCCACAGCAGAGGGAAATCCCATGAAGTTTCCTCTAGCCCTAACCCTTCAACTCATCTCTCCACCTCATTAGCTGGCCGGTTACGGAGAGCCCAGAGGGGAGAGTCCATTTTGATGGTTGTAGAAAAGGAGGCAAATCCAGCCACAACTTAGCGGGTCTGGGGCAGGAGGGGTCTGGGCTCGAGGCGGTGAGGTTGGTGAGGGGGATGGGTGCTGGCTCCAGATCAGGAGGAAGTTTCATGGTCCAGGTAAGGGGTGGATGGTGCTGTTTTAGTCATTTTTTTTTTTTTTTTGCTGCTGTGACTAAAAGACCCAACCAGAACAACTGTAGAGGAGGAAGAGTTTATTTGAGGGCTCAGTTTCAGAGGTCTCAGTCTATAGAAGGCCGGCTCCATTGCTCAGGGCTGGAGGTAAGGCTGAACATCATGGTGGAAGAGTGTGGCAGAGGGAAGCAGCTCACATGATCATCAGACAGCAGACTCCACTCACCAGATACAAATATGTACCCCAGAGCCAGGCCCCCAATTCCCACCTCCCTCTCAAACCTCCCTCCCTCCCTCCATCCACACCTGCTCGTGAGCGCCTACCATGCCAAGAACAAGGCACTTGATAATAAGCAGCAGCCAAGACAGACCAGGGTACAGACTTCATGGAACCTGGAGACAATGTTAGAAATCAAAGGACACGAAGGAGTTTTTTCCTCTTATTCACTCCTGCTAATGATGACACCGTGAGGCCACCAAAAGTGACGTGACCACAGTGAAGGGGCAGGGGCAGAGGTGGTGAGGAAGTGCTGATGCTGGCTGTCATGAGTCAGGGTTCTCCAGGGAAGGAATCAATAGTGTGTGTATGTGTGTGTGTGTGCGCCTGTGTGTGCAAGCGCATGTGTGCGTGTTTATTGCCATGAGCTGGCTCACATGATTAGGGAGGTGATCATACTCAAGGACCTGTAGAATGCAAGACGGGCTCAGGTGAAGTCTGGAGAGGGTAGAAGTGCTCATGTCCCAGTTTGAAGGTCCCTGAGATGGAAGAACTCCTCAGGCCTTGGCTGGGGTGACCCACATTGGGAGGGTCATCTGCTCCACCCTGTCTATTAACATGAATGAGAACATCATCCAAAAGCACCCTCCCAACACTCCCAGCATGAAGTGTGACCTAGTGTGTGGGCACCTAAGGGTCCAGGCAAGTGGACACATCTAGTGGACCATCATAAGCTACCAGGAGCTGAGGCCCTGGCCAGTACAGCAGGAAGGAGTCGTAGGACTTGAGTGGTGTCATTTGTGCAGAGATTTGGGAGTGGGGCTGTGGGGAGGGAGCTCAGAAGACACCATGGAAGCCAGACGGGTCGTGCCTTGCAATGTTACGGTGCCTGTGGCGAGAGGAATTGACTGTTCTTTCCTTGTGCAGAGGAGTTTCCAAACTGTCTGCACCGGGTATGTGTGAGCTTCATTGTCATGTACGTAAGTGACGTGCTGCCAAGACCCATGTAACCCTCCCAGAAGACAATGAAGCTGCACCTCCGCATGAGTGTCATTGGCCCAGAGGCCGGGATTCCTGGGAGTGGGCGACAGAGGACCGGTCCCGAGGCAGCTGGTGTTGGCTCTCCTTGTCTGCAGGGCCACTTAGAAGGCACTAGCCTGGCACCTCAGGGCAAGAAGTGACAACCTGAGACATCAGCAGACACAGTGGAGGGGTGGCACCCTTTTAAGGCCTCCCAAAGTGAGCTTCCCTGTCCTCGGGCCCTGGAGAAGCCAGCCTTGCTAAAGTCCTGGGCATTCTCTGGAGCAGGAACAGCTTCCTCGTCACCAGAACAGAACCCAGCCCCAGGGAGGAGGGCAGCAGTCCACTGTCCGTCCAGGGTCAGCCGACTCCACAGCTCTGGGCCTGAGGGGAGGCAGGACATTGCGGCAGGAGGTCATGCAGGAGAAAAGCAGCTCTGCTCCCCAGGGACAAAATATAGGCCTCAAAGTCACACCCACGTGACCCACTTCTTCCAGCCCCACCCTGCCCGCCCACAATTACTGCCCAATTCACCCACATCATTGGTTAATCCACCGATGCAGTCAGACCTCTCATGATTTAAATGCTTCACTCTGAAGATTCTTGTGTTGTCTCACACATGAGCTTTTGGGGGGACACCCCATTTCCAAACCATGATGGTAGATATTAGGGCATTATATAAGGAGGTGGTCATAAGAGCAACATGGTATTTTCTAAGGACAGAAAGGAAGAGTGAAACAGAAGACCGACTCAGAGAGACCCTGTACACATGGGAGTGTGACACACAACTGGGGCACCTCCCCCAGGTCATAGAAGACAAGGTAAATGTGTGTCCTTATCATAGAGTGGACAGGGGATCACTGGAGAAACCCTGGAATACACACAGGGAAAAGTGCTGATGCATGCAGTTCTCCGTCACAGAGATCCCTGTCAGCGTGGGCTGTCTACACCCATGAGATCACAGGGAGCCCTGACGTCAGGAAAAGAAGGAACCCCAATCCCAACAGAAAAATGAGCGAAGGGTACGAAGAGCCCATTTACAGAAGGGACTTCAAAGACATATAAAAACAGAGCCTTTTGAAGCCATTGGTAATTAAGGCTTGCAAATTAAGAAGCACCATCCGCTAGCTCACCAAGGCTCTCACTTCACACCCGCTGACTTGAAAATGTGTGAAGCTGGGTGGGCCTCTTGGGCTGGGGGCTAGAAGCCCCTCCCACTCCTGCTGGGAAGGCAGTGTAGACAGCTGTGGTCATGCCACAGAGCAATCCACCAGAACTTAGTGAAACAAAGTATCTGTGCACCTACAGCCATCAGCGCTGCACCTATAGTGGGATTCTGAAGAGCCGAAGCAAGGTCCCTAAGGGAATCTGCGGACAGGTTGTCTGCATGAAGGTGTTCACCACAGTGTTTTTTATGGATGTGGAAGGGCAGCAGCTGTGTGGAAAGATGGAGGCCATGGGGCAGGATGGAGGCCATGGAGGAGGCTGGAGGCCATGAGGCATGATGGAGGCCATGGGGCAGGATGGAGGCCGTGGGGCAGGATGGAGGCACAGCGAGTCGTCTCCAGGGCTCTGGGCAGACTGTGGAGCAGGCACACTGTGATGATCAGTTTTCTGTGGCAACTTAGTAGACTGTCAACTCCAGTCACCCGATCTTGCACTCACCTGGCTGTCGGTATGAAGGATTCGTAGATGTCACGGAGGTCCACACTCCCTTTCTGTGAGACAGAGTATCTGCGACATGCTGAGGGGGGCCTCTTTGATAAGGGCCCTGATGCCCTCCTGAGTGCTGGGAGCCATTAGCCAAGTAGGTATGACAATTTCCTTGCCAGCGTACCCCATGTTGCTGACATGTTGCAGTGACATTGAATGTAGGTGACCTTGCTCAAGGACCAAGGCAGATTAGGGTGTTCCCGGTTTTAAGATAATCGTGTTTAGGGCGTTCCCAGTTTAGGTTCCAGGTTTAAGGTTTAAGATTATTCCTGCTGGGAATAGGGCGTATCCTGCTGCCTGAGTTCCCCTTGAGTTCTCACGGGATTTAGACAGTATATTTTGGAGATAGAAGCCCAGTGGAGGTGGATTTGGGCAGAGAATGTGGATTTGGGCAGAGAACGTGGATTTGGGCAGAGAACGTGGATTTCCCCAGAACGTGATTGTAGACGGCTGGTGTGAGTTCGGGAATAAAGAGTTGCTGTTTGAATCTACAAGCTGTGTGGTGGCTCGTGATTGTGTGCCCAGCCAGACTGCGGCATTTGTGCCTAGCCAGACTGTGGCACCTGAGGGCTCCACTCTCATGACCTCGTGACCTCCCTCCTGATGCCGTCACCCTGGGTGTCAGGATTTGAGGACACGCACTGAGGGGACACAACCACCCAGCGCACCGCGTGGTAGCCCTGATCCCGCTCGGAGGAGCTGCTGGACTCCCCAGTGCCTGCGTCATTCACATTCCCACCAGCAACAGGTGAGGCCGGGCTCATGCTGGTCCCTGAGGAGGGCCTTGGGTCTGTCATCAAGTTATCCCCCAAAGTGCAGGATGCCCCAGGGGTAAGGAGGAGCCAGGCCCTGACCAGCTCCCGGCCTGTGGCATCCATCCTTGGGGGGATGAATTGTTTCTGCTCTCCTGTGGCTCATGCTGTGTGTGTGTGTGTGTGTGGTGTGTTCATTATCCAGGGACCTCCACAGATGTGAGACCCTTGAGTGGCCACTCAGTGACTAGGAGGGACATTGTCCTGGGGCATGCTGTGGTGAGCCAGCCAGCTTCAGGCTGTCTGGGAGGGTCTGTGCTGTTCCCACCCAGCTGAGATCTCTGCTCCGGTTCAGCTCCCATCATCCTGGAACTCCACAACGAAGCTGAACGGGCAGCACCTCACAAACCTGCCCCACGGAGGCAGGTGGGGCCAGGGTCCCTGATGACCAAGGATGAATACCAGTGTGGAGGCTTCCGCAGCCTCCAGAAAAGAGGGTCGCAGGCAGGAGTCTCCCTCCAGGGCTTTAAAATCACAGAGGGGAGGAGCATCTGATTCGGTTTAATCATTCCACCATAGAACTATGACACCCGAGGCCTTGCAGACCTCAGGGCCTTCTCCCAGAGAGGCTGGTTCTGCAGCTCAGGGCTGCCTACCACAAAGGGGCACCCATTGCTCACCTGTGGCTTGAGGCGCCCTGGGCACTAATCCCTCCGCTCAGGCTGAGTCTACATCAGCTCCTTGGAGTCACTTGACATAAGTGAAACCCAGATGCCTGGGCTTCGGTCCTGCCCAAGAAGGACCATCTCTGCAGTGAAAATCCAAGTCCAGAGACCAGAGGGCAGGCCTCGCTCTGCTTGGGGGGGGGGGGGTCACGGGTCATTCCTAACTGCATTACAAACTACCCCAACCTTGGCTGCTCAAGCTGCTCCTGACTTTCCATCACAGTTGCCTGGACCGGGAAGGAGGAGACTTTCCGGGGTCCTTGCTGATCAAGTTGCCATTTGGACTTCAGTTATGTCAACGATCAGCAGGAGAAGGATCAGCTGCCCACTCCTGGCGACTGTTGTCACATTCTGTTCTTTGTGGGCTGCTGAACGAGGAGCTCTGCTGCTCCTGTTCACAGGTCACCCTCAGTTCCTTGTCCCCCGGGTCCCTCCATCCTGGTAGAGTCTCCCTCCAAGCCAGTCTGCCTTCCATGGCTTCGCAAACCCTGAGGGGCTGCCAGGGGGTCTCTCTTGAGGAATTCGTGGACCCCAACCTTGTCTGGCATAGACACGGGGCCTCAGCTGGCCCCTTCTGTCCCCAGCCATGATTCATCCACCATCCCTTACTCCGCGCCTTGTCTGCACTGACCCTGGCCTCAGTATCGAGGGGAAGGCGTAAAAACTCCAAAAGAGCAAGGTGTGTTCAGGTGGATACAAGCAAATCCTTCTAAATATTTCAATAGCTCGCTGGAGCTGAGGGCACCGTGAGGACCCTTGAATGGATGATTCTTGTTTGGATTAGACTTTTGGGGCAATGAATTTCTCTAATACTCCAGCAATGTCCTTGTATTAGCAGTGTAAAGTCATCTTTTTCAAGTTTTTTTCTCACAGGAGACAATGACACACCGATCACTCAGTGGGTTATAATGTCTTAAAAACTGAACACATTTTCTCTGTCACTGTTTGCATCCAAGTAAATTGCTTGGCTGGTTTCGCCGCGAAGTGGCCCAGTGACGGAGAGCACTGAGATGCAGCTCACACTCAGCCCTCAGGCTGTCCCTACATTACAAGGCTTACTGCACTGGGTGGTGACATCCCATCCTGAGCACAGATGCCTGGCCTGCGACCAAGAGCATAGTGAAGTGGCTCCAAGTGGTTTCTCTTCCCCAAACTCTCTGACCATGCGTATGAGGCACCTGGAGAATTCACAAGCACCTGCATGTAGATAGGGAGACAACCGGGGTTTACCTGAGGCAGAATCAACCCACTGGAATTCAGGGAAGAGCTGATGTGTGTCTTGGGTCTGGAGTCTAAGATGGGGTTCCTATGCTGCTGTGTGGAGAATCCCTTCCCAGGGAACCCCAGTCTTTATTCTTCTGGCCTTCAACTGATTGTATGACACCCACCCGCGTGATGGAGGGCAATCTGCTTTACCTGAAGTCCACTGCTATGATGTTAATCACATCAAAAATACCTTTATGGAACATTCAGCCTAGGGTTTGACCAAATAGCGGACACCAAAGCCCAGCCACGCTGACACATGAACCATCACAAGGGGAGGGCCAGCTCTCCAGACCTCTGCCACAGGGTGGTGTTTTGATTTTGCATCACCTGCTGGGAAGCCCAGGGAACTCACTTAAGGCGGCCACACCTTATGCCCACCTGGTGAGGGCGCTTGCCCACGCTGACCCCTGCACTGGCTCCAGGGATGTGAGTAGCAGTCCTTTCCCTGAACAGCTCCTTTGGTGCTCCTTCCTTTTTTGATGGGGTGACCTGGTTCTTAGGCCGCCTCTCTTCTCCAAGCAGGAGGGGGTGACTTATAGCTCATGGTCAAAAGCAGAAGTCATTTGTAAGCAACTCCCGGCTGCCATTGATAAAGGTGGAGGATTGCTGGGTGTTCAGAAGGGAAGTAGACCTCGAAGACAGTACACAGGGGACCTGGGGACCCCTGGGAAGATGGCCACTTGGGGGCTTCTGTTCTCAGTGAGAATGGCCTTCACAAGGGGTCTCAGGCGTCCCCATGGAGGGCTGTACTGGGCTGGGGGTGGGTGTGCTCACAGTGCCCGGACAGGCACCCCAGCGGAGACTCCATAACCTTCTGTGCCCTGGCTGTGTGAGGTCCTAGGGTAGGGCTAGGCTGGGATTCAGGTTCTGTCCACATGGAAGATGGAGGACCAAAGTTTGAATGGATTTAAAGAAAATCAAGAAATGGCTTGGTCTCACCTTTCTTAGACTAATGTCTATACCGTCTTCACCCACCTGTCACCTCTCAGACATCATCCTCGTTCCTCACCATTGTTACTTATTTCCACCCAGAGTTGCCACATGGAAGATGGAGGCCCCCATGCTCCCCAAGCCGGCCAGGGGCGCCTGGGCACGCAAGTCCTGTGGATGGGCGAAGCCAAGCTGGGCCAGGCCAGGTGGCACCTCTGCCCCTAACAGCCGCCGATCAGGGGAGAGTGAATTCTGCACAGGCCAAGTGGAGACTCTCTCCTGCCGTCTGGGATGCTGTCCTCTGGGATCTTGCTCTGTCTCTCTGGACCTGGGGCTGGCTCCCTCCAGTCCATGGCTCTCCTTCTCCGCCAGCAGTCTCTTGCCTTTCCAAGATGGTGGGGCCTCATGTTTTTTGCCCTGTCTGTGATACTGAGGCTGCCAATGTCTTGGCATGGATACCGGAATCAGAAAGGGGCTTTCAGACTCACCCCTCCCACCACGTGGTTCAGGGAGAGGGGAGCCCTCATTGATGGGTATATGGCAACTGGATGCCCCTGTGTTGGGAGCTCAGCACTTTCCAAGAGCTGCTTCTCGCTTGTCCACAGCCCTGCTTCACAGAGAGCTCTTCCTCTGCTAGCCTCCCTTATCTCACGGGCAGACACGTGAAGGGCCGTGAAGGGCTGCTTCCTCTTTTTAGGGACCATTCTTCAAATATTAAAGCACCACAATTGCTGCCAGGAGGCCTCTGGGTAATACCCTGACTGTTGACCACCGTCCACTCCAGAGGTCCTGTGGAGGAAATGGGGACCTGAGGCCTCAGGGTTCAGGTGAGGCTGAACATTGTGGGGGGAAGAGTGTAGCAGAAGGAAGCAGCTCACACGGTGGTCAGAAAGCAAAGAGAGAGACTCCACTCGCCAGACACAAAATACACACCCCAAGGCACGCCCCGATTCCCACCTCCGCCAGCCACCCCCGCCACTTCAGTCACCACTCAGTTAATCCCATCGGGGGACTGATCACTGACTGACAACCCAGTCATTTCTCCTCTGAACCTTCTTGCGCTGTCTCACGTGTGAGTTTTCAGGAGACACCTCACATCAAAACCATAACAAAGGTTTTATAAAATTACGTGCTGGGAGTTATAGGGCAGTCATTTCTGAACAGACCCATGCAGGAACTTGAGTCAGCATTTATTCACTTTTTCTTTTCTGGAAGAGCTTCTCCTATTGGTCTGGATTCTGGAATCTTCCCAGGGTGACCCTAAGCAGGCACTGGGGGCTCTTAGGAGCCTCTCACTCTGTGGTCCTCCCCAGTGATGTGCAGGTCTGTCCATGAGGCCCACAGGTCAGAGGGAGGCCATCTGGGAGGTGGGGGTGTGTGCAGGGGCTCAGGGGCGGTGGGGCCCCCCTTGGCCTGAGCAGGAGGAAGCTCAGCCTCTGCCCCCAGTCCCAGCCGATGGCCTGTGTTGTCTTCTGCCCACTCCTGCACCATGGCTCCTGTGGCTGAAAGATCACAGCTTAGCCCCTCCCCCTGCCTGCCCGGAGCACCTGTCCTCTGGACTGAAGCTGGCCACACCCTGTCCCTCAGCAGTGCCAGCTATCTTGCCTCTGTTCTAATCCATCTCATGGACCTGCTGAGGCAGTCCAAAGTCAGGAGTGACTTGGATCGTGGAAGCTGAGTCCCCACGAACCCCACCTGACCGCAGTTGCCCTCTGCCCCATCTAGTGCGTCTTTACCTCCCTGGCCAGCTTCTGCCAGGGCACACAGGGCTGTGTTATCAATCCCCGGGCTTGGCAGGTGGTCAGGTTTGAGGCTTCCCCCGCCTTCAGGACTGGGGCGCACATGGCTCAGGTGCTCCCTGACCCAAGTCTTCCCTTGTGTCTTGGGGACCCTGTCACTGACCTGCTCTTGTTAAAACCTCTTTGTTAACCTCTCCTTGGACCATCCGCCTCTTGAGGCTCCTCACCCCATCTCCCAGGGCTCCCTTGTGTGATGGCCACCTGGATAACCATGAACACAGCCCTGGCACTGCTGGATGTTTGGGTACTGTCCAGGCCCTTCCTGAGGATGCCTGCAGGGACCTGTGCCCCTTCTGGGGGGCCAGCTGTTGTGGTTTCTTGAGGCAGCAGACAACACACACAGAGGCCGAGGGCAGCACAGGCTTGTCATCTTGGGGGTCTGGAGGTCACAAACCCTCAAGTGGGCAGTGGCAGGAGCTCCTAGGGTAGGTCCCCTCCTGGCCCTTCCCAGCCTGGCGCTGCCCGTGTGCCTCGCCCCTGGCTCTTTCCTGTGTCACTCCAGGCTCTTCCTTCTGTTCTCACAGCTCTGATCCTGAGCCCTGCCTCCCTCTCCTGACCCTGACCTGACGCTGGGCCCATCAACGATTCAGCACAAACCCCGTCTCAAGCCCCGATTTGCACCCTCATGAGGGGCATGAGTTCCATTAGGACATCCTTGGGCCTATGTTCTTCCACCACCCAGACCAGACCTGTGTCTTCATGACCCCACCCTGGACACCTCTGCGGTGGCCACAGGGTGTGCCTTTCCATGGGCCTCGGGCCTGCCTGCTGCTGTCTCAGCTGTAGATTGTTTGGCATCTTTTTAGGTTTATGCTCACCATGGAGGAATCTGCTCCAGGCCACCTGAGGAGGAGCCTGGCCACCTGAGGAGGACGCTTGGGCACCTGAGGAGGGAGCCTGTCCACCTGGAGGAGGGAGCGTGTCCACCTGAGGAGGGAGCCTGTCCACCTGAGGAGGAGCCTGTCCACCTGAGGAGGGAGTCTGGTCACCTGAGGAGGGAGCGTGTCCACCTGAGGAGGGAGCGTGTCCACCTGAGGAGGGAGCCTGTCCACCTGGAGGAGGGAGCGTGTCCACCTGAGGAGGGAGCCTGTCCACCTGAGGAGGAGCCTGTCCACCTGAGGAGGGAGTCTGGTCACCTGAGGAGGGAGCGTGTCCACCTGAGGAGGGAGCCTGGCCACCTGAGGAGGGAGCGTGTCCACCTGAGGAGGGAGCGTGTCCACCTGAGGAGGGAGCCTGGTCACCTGAGGAGGGAGCCTGTCCACCTGAGGAGGAGCCTGGTCACCTGAGGAGGGAGCCTGTCCACCCGAGGAGGAGCCTGGCCACCTGAGGAGGGAGCGTGTCCACCTGAGGAGGGAGCGTGGTCACCTGGAGGAGGGAGCGTGTCCACCTGAGGAGGAGCCTGTCCACCTGAGGAGGGAGCCTGGTCACCTGGAGGAGGAGCCTGTCCACCTGAGGAGGGAGCGTGGTCACCTGAGGAGGAGCCTGTCCACCTGAGGAGGGAGCCTGGTCACCTGAGGAGGAGCCTGTCCACTTGAGGAGGAGCCTGTCCACCTGAGGAGGGAGCGTGTCCACCTGGAGGAGGAGCCTGTCCACCTGAGGAGGGAGCGTGGTCACCTGAGGAGGAGCCTGTCCACCTGAGGAGGGAGCCTGTCCACCTGGAGGAGGAGCCTGTCCACCTGGAGGAGGAGCCTGTCCACCTGAGGAGGAGCCTGTCCACCTGAGGAGGGAGCCTGTCCACCTGAGGAGGAGCCTGTCCACCTGAGGAGGGAGCCTGGTCACCTGAGGAGGAGCCTGTCCACCTGAGGAGGGAGCGTGGTCACCTGAGGAGGAGCCTGTCCACCTGAGGAGGAGCCTGTCCACCTGAGGAGGGAGTCTGGTCACCTGAGGAGGAGCCTGGTCACCTGAGGAGGAGCCTGTCCACCTGAGGAAGGAGCCTGTCCACCTGAGGAGGAGCGTGCCCACCTGAGGAGGGAGCCTGTCCACCTGGAGGAGGAGCCTGTCCACCTGAGGAGGGAGCCTGTCCACCTGGAGGAGGAGCCTGTCCACCTGAGGAGGAGCCTGGCCACCTGAGGAGGAGCCTGTCCACCTGAGGAGGGAGCCTGTCCACCTGGAGGAGGAGCCTGTCCACCTGAGGAGGGAGCCTGGTCACCTGAGGAGGAGCCTGTCCACTTGAGGAGGAGCCTGTCTACCTGAGGAGGGAGCGTGTCCACCTGGAGGAGGAGCCTGTCCACCTGAGGAGGGAGCGTGGTCACCTGAGGAGGAGCCTGTCCACCTGAGGAGGGAGCCTGTCCATCTGGAGGAGGAGCCTGTCCACCTGGAGGAGGAGCCTGTCCACCTGAGGAGGAGCCTGTCCACCTGAGGAGGGAGCCTGTCCACCTGAGGAGGGAGCCTGGTCACCTGAGGAGGAGCCTGTCCACCTGAGGAGGGAGCCTGTCCACCTGAGGAGGAGCCTGTCCACCTGAGGAGGGAGCCTGTCCACCTGAGGAGGAGCCTGTCCACCTGGAGGAGGGAGCCTGGTCACCTGAGGAGGAGCCTGGGTACCTGAGGAGGGAGCCTGGTCACCTGGAGGAGGGAGCCTGTCCACCTGGAGGAGGAGCCTGTCCACCTGAGGAGGGAGCCTGTCCACCTGAGGAGGGAGCGTGGTCACCTGAGGAGGAGCCTGGGTACCTGAGGAGGAGCCTGGTCACCTGGAGGAGGGAGCCTGTCCACCTGGAGGAGGAGCCTGTCCACCTGAGGAGGAGCCTGTCCACCTGGAGGAGGAGCCTGTCCACCTGGAGGAGGAGCCTGTCCACCTGAGGAGGAGCCTGTCCACCTGGAGGAGGAGCCTGTCCACCCGAGGAGGGAGCCTGGTCACCTGGAGGAGGGAGCCTGTCCACCTGAGGAGGAGGGAGCCTGTCCACCCGAGGAGGGAGCCTGGTCACCTGGAGGAGGGAGCCTGTCCACCTGGAGGAGGAGCCTGTCCACCTGAGGAGGGAGCCTGTCCACCTGAGGAGGGAGCGTGGTCACCTGAGGAGGAGCCTGGGTACCTGAGGAGGAGCCTGGTCACCTGGAGGAGGGAGCGTGTCCACCTGAGGAGGGAGCCTGTCCACCTGAGGAGGAGCCTGTCCACCTGGAGGAGGGAGCCTGGTCACCTCAGGAGGAGCCTGTCCACCTGGAGGAGGAGCCTGTCCACCTGGAGGAGGGAGCCTGGTCACCTGAGGAGGGAGCCTGGTCACCTGAGGAGGAGCCTGTCCACCTGGAGGAGGAGCCTGGCCACCTGAGGAGGAGCCTGTCCACCTGAGGAGGGAGCCTGTCCACCTGGAGGAGGAGCCTGTCCACCTGAGGAGGGAGCCTGGTCACCTGAGGAGGAGCCTGTCCACTTGAGGAGGAGCCTGTCTACCTGAGGAGGGAGCGTGTCCACCTGGAGGAGGAGCCTGTCCACCTGAGGAGGGAGCGTGGTCACCTGAGGAGGAGCCTGTCCACCTGAGGAGGGAGCCTGTCCATCTGGAGGAGGAGCCTGTCCACCTGGAGGAGGAGCCTGTCCACCTGAGGAGGAGCCTGTCCACCTGAGGAGGGAGCCTGTCCACCTGAGGAGGGAGCCTGGTCACCTGAGGAGGAGCCTGTCCACCTGAGGAGGGAGCCTGTCCACCTGAGGAGGAGCCTGTCCACCTGAGGAGGGAGCCTGTCCACCTGAGGAGGAGCCTGTCCACCTGGAGGAGGGAGCCTGGTCACCTGAGGAGGAGCCTGGGTACCTGAGGAGGGAGCCTGGTCACCTGGAGGAGGGAGCCTGTCCACCTGGAGGAGGAGCCTGTCCACCTGAGGAGGGAGCCTGTCCACCTGAGGAGGGAGCGTGGTCACCTGAGGAGGAGCCTGGGTACCTGAGGAGGAGCCTGGTCACCTGGAGGAGGGAGCCTGTCCACCTGGAGGAGGAGCCTGTCCACCTGAGGAGGAGCCTGTCCACCTGGAGGAGGAGCCTGTCCACCTGGAGGAGGAGCCTGTCCACCTGAGGAGGAGCCTGTCCACCTGGAGGAGGAGCCTGTCCACCCGAGGAGGGAGCCTGGTCACCTGGAGGAGGGAGCCTGTCCACCTGAGGAGGAGGGAGCCTGTCCACCCGAGGAGGGAGCCTGGTCACCTGGAGGAGGGAGCCTGTCCACCTGGAGGAGGAGCCTGTCCACCTGAGGAGGGAGCCTGTCCACCTGAGGAGGGAGCGTGGTCACCTGAGGAGGAGCCTGGGTACCTGAGGAGGAGCCTGGTCACCTGGAGGAGGGAGCGTGTCCACCTGAGGAGGGAGCCTGTCCACCTGAGGAGGAGCCTGTCCACCTGGAGGAGGGAGCCTGGTCACCTCAGGAGGAGCCTGTCCACCTGGAGGAGGAGCCTGTCCACCTGGAGGAGGGAGCCTGGTCACCTGAGGAGGGAGCCTGGTCACCTGAGGAGGAGCCTGTCCACCTGGAGGAGGAGCCTGTCCACCCGAGGAGGGAGCCTGGTCACCTGGAGGAGGGAGCCTGGTCACCTGGAGGAGGACGCTTGGTCACCTGAGGAGGGAGCCTGTCCATCTGGAGGAGGAGCCTGTCCACCTGGAGGAGGAGCCTGTCCACCTGGAGGAGGGAGCCTGTCCACCTGAGGAGGGAGCCTGTCCACCTGAAGAGGAGCCTGTCCACCTGGAGGAGGGAGCCTGGTCACCTCAGGAGGAGCCTGTCCACCTGGAGGAGGAGCCTGTCCACCTGGAGGAGGGAGCCTGGTCACCTGAGGAGGGAGCCTGGTCACCTGAGGAGGAGCCTGTCCACCTGGAGGAGGAGCCTGTCCACCCGAGGAGGGAGCCTGGTCACCTGGAGGAGGGAGCCTGGTCACCTGGAGGAGGACGCTTGGTCACCTGAGGAGGAGCCTGGTCACCTGAGGAGGAGCCTGGTCACCTGAGGAGGGAGCCTGGTCACCTGGAGGAGGAGCCTGGTCACCTGGAGGAGGAGCCTGTCCACCTGGAGGAGGAGCCTGGTCACCTGAGGAGGGAGCCTGGTCACCTGAGGAGGGAGCCTGGTCACCTGGAGGAGGGAGCCTGGTCACCTGAGGAGGGAGCCTGGTCACCTGGAGGAGGGAGCCTGGTCACCTGGAGGAGGAGCCTGTCCACCTGGAGGAGGAGCGTGTCCACCTGAGGAGGAGCCTGGTCACCTGGAGGAGGGAGCCTGTCCACCTGGAGGAGGACGCTTGGTCACCTGAGGAGGGAGCCTGGTCACCTGAGGAGGGAGCCTGGTCACCTGGAGGAGGAGCCTGTCCACCTGAGGAGGAGCCTGGCCACCTGAGGAGGAGGGAGCCTGGCCACCTGAGGAGGGAGCCTGGTCACCTGAGGAGGAGCCTGGTCACCTGGAGGAGGGAGCCTGGTCACCTGAGGAGGGAGCCTGGTCACCTGAGGAGGGAGCCTGGTCACCTGGAGGAGGAGCCTGTCCACCTGGAGGAGGAGCCTGTCCACCTGAGGAGGAGGGAGCCTGGCCACCTGAGGAGGAGCCTGTCCACCTGGAGGAGGAGCCTGTCCACCCGAGGAGGGAGCCTGTCCACCTGAGGAGGAGGGAGCCTGGTCACCTGGAGGAGGAGCCTGTCCACCTGGAGGAGGACGCTTGGTCACCTGAGGAGGAGCCTGGTCACCTGGAGGAGGACGCCTGTCCACCTGAGGAGGGAGCCTGTCCACCTGGAGGAGGAGCCTGTCCACCCGAGGAGGGAGCCTGTCCACCTGGAGGAGGAGCCTGGTCACCTGGAGGAGGAGCCTGTCCACCTGAGGAGGAGGGAGCCTGGTCACCTGGAGGAGGAGCCTGTCCACCTGGAGGAGGACGCTTGGTCACCTGAGGAGGAGCCTGGTCACCTGGAGGAGGGAGCTTGGTCACCTGGAGGAGGAGCCTGTCCACCTGAGGAGGAGGGAGCCTGGTCACCTGGAGGAGGGAGCCTGTCCACCTGAGGAGGAGGGAGCCTGGTCACCTGGAGGAGGGAGCCTGTCCACCTGGAGGAGGAGCCTGGTCACCTGAGGAGGAGCCTGTCCACCTGGAGGAGGAGCCTGGTCACCTGAGGAGGAGCCTGGGTACCTGAGGAGGAGCCTGGTCACCTGGAGGAGGGAGCCTGTCCACCTGGAGGAGGACGCTTGGTCACCTGAGGAGGAGCCTGGTCACCTGGAGGAGGACGCCTGCCCTCACAGGACCTCCTTGGCAGCCCCGAGTCACTGGTGGGCGGGTTCAGGGCCTGATGAGGTGTGTCACACCCTTGTGTGGTACTCCTGGGGCTGCTGTCCCGTGGGTGCCTCCCTTTGCCCCGCCCACTCCCCGCGGCCAGGCCTCGGGGTACAGCAGCCCTGGTTCTGTGACAGCAGCAGAGCAGCTCCTTCAGGTGCCGAGGCCCCAGCCTCCCCATCCGCAGTCATTCTCCCCCTTCTGCTTTCTCACTCCCCCACCCTCTTTTTGGTTTTTGGTTTTTTTTTTTTTTTGTATTTTTTCCTTTTAAGTTAAAAAAAAAATGCTGGAAATACCCTGCTTTCCCTTACTGAAAAGGAAAGAAAAGGAACCCACATAAATAGAACATCAGGCGGCTCAAGTGGACAGTTTGGGCCGTTCTGAGTGAGCTCTCTCATGTCCAGGCCCACGCAGCCCGCTCCCTGCCGGGCTCTCTGGGTTAGGATGGGCCCTGCTGTGTCCTGTGTGAAATGCAGATGGGGGCTCTGTGACCCCAAGCAGGATCAGAGCCTTTTACTGAGCATCCCTATTTCCACCCAGTGTTCAGAATGGGGGAAAGCAAAAGGAGCTTTTGAAAGAAACAGAAAAATGAGAGAAAGTAAATTATAGGGCGGGCTCTAGACGGATTTTTTGCACAGGTCTTGCTTGTGCGGCTGCCTGGGTTCTACTTGTGGCTGAGAAATGCCAGCCTTCTATGTGGGTCCTGGGATGACAAGGCACCAGCAGACCCAGTAAGCTACGAGGCCTCCACACCCAATGACAACACCACATGTCACCCAACCTGAGCATAGGCCTCCAGTAGACCCCTAGGAACAGTGGCCCTGGGAGAGACTCCGATCCCACGTGCAGTTCGATTACTTGACATATGAGTCGGTGTCGTGTTTAGTCCTGGCCTGTGTGAGTTCTGGGAAGCTGAGCAGGTGGCAGGGCGCAGCGCTGCCCTACGCCTCTGCCTGCAGTCAGACACTGCCAGCCTCAGGAGAGGCGGGTCAGCCTCTCCCATCTCAGGTGGCCGTCCTCAGCTCCCTCTAACTAAGAAGTTTCCTCTTTCTGTTAAGTCTTCACCAGGCCTTACAGAAGCTCCTGAGTGGGAGACAGACAGACCCAGACAGCGCACATGGCTGAATTCTGGCTGGAGGGTGAGATTGGACCTCAGCCCCAGGGATGTGAGTGTTCCTTGTTGGGGCAGAGGTCACTTGTGCAGTGGAGGGAGGTGCCTTGTGCTGGGAGAGGTTTGACTTTCTATTGCAGAGAGAGACTCTGAGAGTGGCTGGTCTGTATTTGCCTCAGGGCTGGTGGGCTGGGGTGGGGGAGACAGGCTGGAGTGGGAGGTGGGGGGTCTGGGGGTGGAATGGGAGGGGTTGGGGTCTGGGGGACCAAGGAGGCTTGCTTCTCAGAGTCTAGCAATGATGATCTTCAGGGTTATTGGTGATGCATTTACAGAGCTTTGAGAAGACTGATTTTTTAAACCCAAATTCTCTTCCCTCTGTGCTCTAATTGCCCCAAGACATCTGTTCCCAGTCAGGCTGGGAGCCCTCTCAGGAGGCTGATGAGCCAGGACCAAGTGGCAGGCCTGGGGCTGTGGGCCCTGACACAGCAAACATTTAAGGACTTTGAACAAACTAGCTAGAGAAAAATCCAATTAAAGGGAAAAGGTGCACGGTGACTCACTACCCCCTGGAGAGTCACCCTGGGGCTTCCTAATAAAACGCCTTTGTGGGTCTTTAGACCAAGCAGAACCACCCAGCCCTGCCTATGCCTTTCTCCCCTGACAGTGTCCAGTGGAGGAGCAGTGGCCCCTCTGTCCCTGGCCATGGGGAACTGACCTCCTGCTTACCTGGAGGCTGCCTCCGGGCCCCTTCCCCTTCCCAGAAGAGGGACACTTTGCGATTGAGCCTAACTGGGCTTCTGGTATTCGGGTGTGATGCTCATGGGGCAGTGGGCACTTAGGGATGAGGGTGGTCAGCAGATCACAGAGGAGAGAAGGGCTGCTGTCGGCAGATGGAGGCAGATGGGGCTGGGACGTGGGCCTGGGGACCACATCCTTGCTGACAACGATGCCCAAAGTGGGTGGAATAGAGGCCAGAGGTTCTATCCATGTCCTAAACTTTGAAACCTGTGATTGTGACCTGAGAAAGAGTCTCTGCGGGCGTGATCAAATTAAGGATCTCGAGATCATCATGGATTATCTATGTGGGCCCAAAACCAGTGACCTTCTCTTCCTCCTTGAGTTCTGGGTCTGGGGTAGGGATAAATCAGGACAGAATGGGAGGTTTGCCGTGTGACCAGTCACAAATGCCAAAGTTGAAAATAGCAGGCGTTTATTACCTCCCCATCTGCACAGGCCAGGAGGACAGGCTCATGGGCCAGCGGGGTCCTTGGGCAGGACATGGCAATGTGCAGCCAGGGCATCAGCTGGGCTGTGCTCTTTGCTGGAGCTCAGTCTGTGTCCAAGCTCAGGAGGTTTCTGGCAGAACACAGATCCTTGAAGCTGTAGGACGGAGGTCTCTGTTTTTGCTGGCTGTCACCTGGGTGCTAGTCTCAGCTCCAAGAGGCCCTACAGTGCCCTGCCATGTGTCTCCCTCATGACTTGGCAGCTCATACCTTCAAGGACAGCAGGAGAATCTCTCTCTGTCTTTCAGGGCTGGGAAGTCCACTCAGGCTCATGCTAGGCAGGTGCCCTGTCACTGAGTTACAGCCTAGACCACAATGATCTCTTTTCAGGGAGGCTCAAGGCATCCTTCTAGGGCCTCATCTGATTAGGTCCGACCCACCCACAGGAATCTCTCTAAGTCAACTGATTAGAGGCCTTAACTACACCGTCAAAATTTCCTCATCTTTGCCATCAAGTGAAAGACATCAGGTGAAATCCCATTACCTTTTCCATGTGCTATTGGCCTGCCCCACTCAAGGGGAGAGGGTTCTACCAGAGCATGTCTCACTGGGGTCACCTTCAGGTCACCTGTGGTGTCTGTCTTCCTGGCTCTGGGCAAGCTTTCACTTTCTCTCTAGGCCCCTCCCTCCTTGCCCCGAGCCTAAGAGCATTGCACCACTGGGGTCTTCACTCCCAACAGAAGAAAGTGTCAATGTCACTAGAACCCCGGCACCCAGAGTTTCAAGGATTTAAAGGGTGAAGTTCAAAGAAATGACTTTCAGGTTACCAGTTAATCTGCCTAGCTCCAGGGAGGAGTCCTGTGGAACCTGTGCTCGGCTGGGCTCTGTCACTGTGCTATGGGAGGCAGGGGGGGACTTTGGCCCTCTGACTTTTCTCCTCTCCTCCCAGGTGTAGACACCTGTGTCCCCTGCATGTGACACTACTAGTGATCTCATGTGAGAGGTAAAGGGGACAATGGGGGTCCAGTGTCTAACCTAGAGCCTGAGGGTGGCTCTGACTCTCCCCTCCCTCCAGCAGCCACCGTCTCCCATGGCCCAGCCTCTCTTCCTGAGCCTGTCACAGGGACAGGGCCATTTCAGAATGCCATGTGCCAGAGAACATCCAGTAAAAAGACCCAGTGTTTACCTGTGGCCTTCTGTCCCAGAACCCAGGGACTTAGGAGAAGAGGGACACCCTGCTCTGTGCTTCTAAGGTATATTTGAAGTAGGGCAGAAGTGTCCTAAGAGGGTGAAATTTTAAACCCTGTTCTACCAGTAGACAATAACGATAGACGAAAAGTCTTATTAAAAGAACAAGAATGAAAAAAATGTAAGAACCAAATTGATACAGAAGCATAGTATCTAGCAATTTCTATTTTACATTTTTTATTATTTTTTGCCCAAACAGCAATTTTGGCATGACATGAAGCCAAAAGTACACATTTCCATATGCCTGAGATTTTTGAGTTAGCATTACTAGTATCTTTTGAGGGATTAGGTGATTAAGAATGTGACAAATGGGACTGGACACTAAATTCTGGTCTGGACCACCTGGACCCTGAGGGGACACTAAGGCAGAGGCAAGTGGAGCTCTTGGTGTGAGCCTTGCCCTGGTACATAGAGGAGCCCGAGGACTGGTGAGCTGGGGCGCTTTCCCACGAGGCCAGAGCGCTCCCGGGTGCCTCTGGACTCGGTGCTCTGGAAGCAGGAGGATCTGCCTGTCTGTCCTTTCCCTGGACCTCACAGCCTAAGAACATAAGGCCCCATGGAAAGATCAATCCTGCTGGAGGTGAGAAGGGGAAAATAGAGGCTGTTTCCACATAAAGCCAGAGGTCAGGCTGAACCAGCCACTCCACCTATATATCCATCGACCATCCACCCTCTCCATCCACCCACTCATTCATCCACCCACCCATCCACCCACCTGCACATCCACTTCATCCATCATTCATCCATCTCCTGCATCCCATGTGGTTTCTGACTTCTTCCACCCAAGCAAGATAAGCAAAATGGCCTTCATTACTATACCAGCTCTATGGCAGAAGACTCTAAAGGCAAGTCCAAACAGACAAAAAAATAAGAAATGATTAACCAAATGAACCAGAAACTCCCAATAAATTGAATCAAAAGAATTATCCCATTTGATCCTTACCCTCAAAGAGTCATGTCACAACAATCGGGCCCCCAAGAGAATCCAAATTTCCCCTTGACCATCATTTCTACTCCTTCCTAGTCGGGGTGGGAACTCCTTTGGAGGTTAATGCTTCCTTTGGACCAAAACAGGAAGTCCATCATCTGAAGAGGTCCTGGTTTGAGTGGCACTTTGAAAGTGGTTCAGTGTGTTTCAGATGCAATTCTCCAGCCATCAACAAAGACCTTTGCTTATTGTTGTGAGCCTGATAGTAAATACTTTTCTGATGTTGTGGTCTTTGATGGACTGAATGTCTGTGTCCCCTTAACATTCAAACATTGCAACCCTGCCTGGCTCTCAGCCCCAGTGATTGTAATGGGAGGCAGGAGCTTTGGGAGGGAATCAGGATTATTCTGAGAGGGAGCCTTTGTGATGGGATTAGTGCCATTTTGAGAGAGCCCGGAGTGTTCTGCTTCCACCAGATGAGAATGAGGAAGGGGGTCTCCTCCAGATAGAGAATCTGCAGACTCCTTCATCTTGACCGTGACTTTCTCAGTTTCCAGAACTATTAGAAATAGATGTCAATTGTTTAAGCCACCAATCCTTTATTCTTTGTTATAGCAGCCCAAACAGACAGATTCTGACAAACTAAGTTATATTTTAAGCAAATTTGTGTCCTCCACAGTCAGACTAAATAATTATATGAGAGAACACGGCTTGAAGTGAGCATGCTCTGCTCACTGGGAGAAGTTATTTCTTCCTTTTATTCTTTTCCCATGAGGTACTTTTTAGCACGGTGGTTTAAAATTACAGAAATTTGCCTGTAGAGTTCTCAGGAACAGAGTGTAACACGGTTGTCTTTAGGGAGGCCCTTGGTGCTCTTGGGGTATGGAGTGTCACAGTGATGTCCACCCATTTCCTGGGACTTCCCAACTTTATCTCTGCTTCTCAAAATTTCCTTTCTCTTGTAAGGACCTGGCATTGATTTAGGGTCCAGACTAAATCCAGGGTGATCTTAGCATTCTGATATCTTTAGTTACATCTGCAAAGACTAATTTTTCAAATAAGTCACATTCACAGACTCTGTGTTTTAGGACATGAATATATCCTCTTGGGCCACTATTCAATACACACACATACACACACATTCCATATTACATGTGCATCATTTATATGTATAATTACATGCATATATACATGATTTTCCTTCACATTCCAAGATCATGCCTACTTCTTAGCTGCATCTCACGTGTGTTTATGTAGATACATTTTGAATTTCCAAAGCAGTGTAACCAGGGGGAACAGGGTTCTCATTTCTGCTCCCAGTATCACAATATATTAGCTGAAGACCCTGGATCTGAATGTAACTTTCTGTGCCTTAAAATGTCCTGAGAAGTGAGGCCTCTAGGTTTTGCTATGTCCCTGTCACAGAGAATCCTTAGTGGAAGCCATGGGGATGGGTTAGGTTGCAACCCTCCATGTACTGGGATAGAAGTGTGTTTGAACAGTCTCTGAGCTGAGGCCTGAGCCTGGGACAGACCCAACCAAATCCAATGATGGAGTTCTTCCCAGTGATCTCTGTGGCTCTTTCCAGTTACTTTATTTAATAAATAATGACATGAAGTTGAGAAGTCAGAGCCTTGCTTTATTTCCGATGCTTTAAGCTATTATTTACCAAATGCAGCTTCTATTCCCAGCATTTGAACAGGAGACATCTGATCCTTGGAGGCTGTGAAATCCAGGGCTCCGTACAAGTGACACAGGACTCAAGAGCCCTCACAGGTGTGAGCGAAGGTCCTAGAGACCCTCAGCCACAGAGAGGAAGAGAAGGGAAGTCGGAGCTATTCTGCACATTCATGTTTTATGGAAAAACAACACCATCGATTGCAGAAGCCAGAATAAAGCAAGAAGAAAACCGTGGAACAATGAGAATAAGATCACACAAACCAGCAGAGTGTGTGTGTGTGTGTGTGTGTGTGTGTGTGTGTGTGTAGAACTTGATGAAAGTATGAAGAACTTTCAATAGCAAATAGTAAATTTCCTGCTATTGAAAAAAGGCAAATTTTGGAGAGTTGCTGCTCAGAATGTCCCTCCAAATTAGAGATTTAGATGTTGTTTTAGGATCAACTTAATGTAATGTTTTAGTGACAAGGAAAAGTAATTGACCATGTTTAAGTAAAATCAGATTAGAAGAATCCATTGAATCTAATGTTCACTTCCCGTCTACAGGCTGCAAGCTGCGGTCTGCTAAATCCATCTTGCAGTGTTGCCCACAGAGATAAAAACAGAAGATGGCTCCAAAGGCCTTGGAGCAATTAAAGACTTAGCAAGTGTAGGCAGAGAAGCAAAAAGATTTCCTGGAGGGAAGCTCATTCGAGCTGCTTAGAATCCTGTCACTGGATTTCACCTTTGATATTATTTATTAGACAATAAATTCTTATAAAAGTGCTCTGAGATAAGTTAAAAAGTTGGACTTTCAAACTTGCCACATCCTGACCCTGGGGCCTCTGTCCTGGCCAACCACGTCACGGCTGCACCCAATTCCTCCACTGGAAAGCTGAGCAAACACAACTTATCTGAATTCCACTTGGCAAACAGTGTGTGTACATCTACCTCAATACGGCTGTCATTTGCCCCAGCTTAAGTAAAACTAGCTTGCTTCCAGGGACACCTAGCATGTGTTGTGGTGAGGAAACAGAGCGCTTTAAGGCACACACCTCAGGGCAGGTGAGGCAGAGCCCGGAGCAAGCTATGCGTCCGGTTCCACCTGCAGCTGTCCTGCTCCCTCGGACACGCCTTCAGGGTCAGTGTCAGTGTCCGGGGTCCATCCTCTTGAGTTTTCCACTTTTGGCCTTATGACACAGTGACCAGGCCACGACCTGTCAGCTCTTAGGCTCCGGGAGAGTGTGAGCGAGCACACCCTGCCTCCTTCACCCCTGGAGCTCAGAGGTGAGGCCCTGCTGCTGGTGCAACTCCCGTGCTTTTGCCAAAGGAAAGGGTGCAATTCTCCTGGGGAGAAGGGAGCAGCCTGAGAGGAGACCCAACAGTCACTCCAGCCGTCACCTGCCTGCACCAAGTCTATCTCCCGACCCCTTCCAAGGTTGTCCACTGAGGCCCAGTTGCACAGGGGGATTGCTTATTGTTGTGACCCTGATAGTAACTACTTTTCTGGTGTTGTGGTCTTTGATGAACTGAATGTCTGTGTCCCCTTAACATTCAAACACTGCAACCCTGCCTGGCCCTCAGCCCCAGTGATTGTAGTGGGAAGCAGGAGCTTTAAAACACTTTAAAATTTAAGTCTGGGAAGCAGAAATGGGGTGTGTGGACTAAGCCCCTTACCCTTCTCCGCCAAGAGGAGGAGAGTGAATCAAGGCTGTTAGATTCCAAGACTGATGCCCGTTCAATACCGAAATACTGTATTCAGATTTTAAAGGAAAAGTGTGCTCTCCATCCAGAGATTGTCCTGAGTATTGACCAGGTAACTCCTCCAGTAAGCAGTTTAAGATAAAACTGAACCCAGCTTGCACACCAGTGTGGTAAATGAGCTCAAGTGCCTTTTACATAAATTATGCTGAAGAGTTTTGAAAATTGTTACTTTCTGGAATTGTTCCTCCGTACATTTTCCCAAGAAGTATCTGTAATTCGGGAGTATTTTAGGCTAGAGTTTTGGGCTAAGCACAGTATTTCAATTATGTTGAGAAACTTTACTGGGAATCTCTGGCAAACACTTTTACAAACCTTTACAGTGCAGGTGGCAGCAGAAGAGACCTCATCACACGGTTCGGTTGCATTTCATTGATTTTTATGGAGGATCCTGGCGACAAACTTCAAAGTTTTCACTTGGCAAACCACAAGTCAATCAAAGCAGGAACCATCAGAGGGCCCCACATGGCGGAAAGCCACCCACCACAGACTACAGAGACCCAGAGGAGCCCTGACAGCCCCCGGCAGAGACCATGCGAGCACACGACAAGCGTTCCACAGAAAGACATTTATTGGGTTTCAAGGCTTGCTTTCCAAATCGTTTTTCCAATTGGGGCAGTGCCTCTAGATGGTTTGACTCATGCACTCACCATTCTTCTGGAACCAAACTAAGATCGATGCTAAACATTTCCTTCTTATTTTATGGCACATGCATTTTGATTTCCCTCCTTCTGAGGATTACAGGATAGGATACCTCTAGAAAGAGGACACTCGGCAGTCTCACTGTGAATTGCGCCGATGGCCTGAAAGTGGACATGATATTCAGTTAGCATCCTACCATTGTCAAAGTGTCAACAACATTCATGACATAGAATCACATTCGCGGAGAAGGCAAGCGAGAATGAGACCCAGCCCATCGGCGTATGGCAGTTTCTATCTCAGCTCCATTAATGTCATGACCAGTGATGGCCCAAGATCTAGAGGTACAGAATGCCTGTGTGTCGACAAGTGGCATAGTTCAACTCTGCGAGAGAAACAGGGTGAGTCGGCAGCGGGAAACCACACCGCGCTCCGTACGGCCCCCGGGCCCAGGAGGATGGCCTTGCCCCAGACCCTTCCAGCCACTGCTGCTTGTCTAGCTCCGCTACAACCTCGAGAGAGAATCCTGCTTCTATTTGCACCTACGCGCTCTTCAAGTGCTCTGTTTTGATGATGATTATTCGGCCAGCACAGTTTGCTCCCGTTTCTTCTGGAACCAAGCTAAGATCACGTATTGCCTTGCCGAATGTCAACACTCACTGTTGTTTGTCCTTTCCAGTTCACTGGCCATGTTCTCCGGGCCAGATGGGCCCTGGGGATGAGAGACGCTCAACACGTGTGAACTGGAGGCTGCAAAAACTGGAAAAATAAGGCCTACAACTGAGAAGCAGAGCCATGGGCCATTTTAATGTCTTCAACTTGGCGGGGGTCATGCAGGCTGAGCTCAGAGTGCCCCCCTGCAGTTCCCAGGGCCGTTGCAGTCAGGTCCCTGCCTGTGCACCTACTGGCTTTCGGTACAGAATGGATCACCTCAGTGTTCCCCAGACAGTCTGGAATGCCTGTGGCTGTGCTGACCCGAAGGTGGGAGGAAGGTGTGTGCTTGAGTGTGGGCCACAGGAACAGCCTAATGACCTCAGGAGGTGCATCATGAAGGATCAGCCACAGCAAGATGGTGACCTCGCCACTCGCCCCTTCACTATAGAGTGCATGAAGTTTGGCCAAGTGGCCTCCCAGATGCAGTGGCTCTACCTTCCCTGTGGTCAAGACACGGTCTTCTTTCCCCAGAAAGAAAGTTCCATTCAAACCTGCTGTTCAGGGGTCTTGATAAAACGACGACATGCAGTCCCTGCACAGGGAGCCAGTGACCGCCATCTCCGCCCTTCAGGGCTCTAGGGAAACCCCAGCCTGTCCCATTTCTGCAGCCGCCCTCTCCTTCCCTTTGCCCAGCTGTGGCTCACCCCTGACTCCTCCACCACATCTTCCTGCTGAGGAGTCAGGAAGTCTCGGGCCTGTGGTTTCTGCAGGGCAGCTGTGCACGTGTCTCCCTGGCTGCCGTTTCCTGTGTGTCTTGAGACGTGCCTTAACTCCTCTGATTGCCCATCTCTAGGAGGGAAGCGGACTGGGTGGGGAGCCAGTGGCTGAGTGAGAATGTAGAGGTCTGGGGATGAAAAGCAAGAATGTAATTACATGATAATTGCATTTTAACCTCTATAATTATTCACTCTGAGCAGGTCTCCAAGTGTGTTCTAATTAAAGCCTGTTATTGTGATATAAATTTCCTGGTACCGCGAAACTCGGGTGTTAAATTCATACAGCAGTCTTTGGTTTCACGAGCACTTTGCCCCCGTCATTTGAGTGGGTCTAGTGGAGTTTATAGCAGAGAAAGCCAGGTGCAGGTGGGTGATGTGACCCGCCAGAACCTGGGGCAGACTTGGGCTTCAGCCTCTCAATCCCAGGTGTTTTCCCCTGGTCTGTAGGTTTATCTCTCAAAAAATAAAGTTGAATTTTGATAGATGGGATGAACTTGGGAGCTGAAACGGAGGCCTGAAGCCTGGTGTATGTGAGTAATGGATGAGGGAGACTGTGTCCCCTCATGCAGCACTGGGTCATGTAAGGGGTGGGTAACAGGCCCGCTGATAAGTTCCTCAGAGCCTCCCCTCGGCCTTGGAAGGCCTTGGAGAACATGCCCAGGAACCAGGCGGTCACTGTCATGGCCTGGCCCGCGGGGAAAGCTGTGGGAGGGGCAGGGGTTTGGGAGCTGGGGAAGCATCGGAGTTGGTATTTTTCTCTTCCTTTGGATCTGCAGCCTCTGGCTTGATTTGCGTTCCAGCTGATTAATGGAGAATGTGAGATGCGAACATCTCCTTCCAGTGATCACCTTGCCGTCTGTCTGAAGAGGGATCCATTTTTTTGGCGTTGTGGGAACATAACCCCAGGACACAGAGCATAAGTCTCCTCTCCCACTGGGTCCACAGGGGGCATCTCCTGCAGAGGGGAAGAGTGAGGCTCCTGGCCAAGATATGATAGGACCAGAGTGCGGTGGACACAGGGTCCCCTAGTGTCCTGCCATGATGCAGGATGCCAGATAGGGACTCACAGCAATAGGCATGTTTTACGTTGTCACTGCTTTGAAATTTTGGAATTCTTTCTATTTAAATGAAAAATTGCTTTTCTTTCACTGAAGAATTGATTTCTTCTGTAGGTTTCCAGCAAACATAATGGAAAGGCTGAGCAAAATAACCCAAATTCCAGGTGCACTGAACGGCTGAGATTGAGCTGCACGTCTCCCTGCCTCGCTGTGGGCAGTAATGGAGCCCACGGAGGTGGTGGCATGTCCCCTGGCAGCACTTTTCTGTCCTGCTTACCTGGACACAATGGTGAACACATTTTCCAATCAGCTGATTAAAAAATAAATTGATGCAGCCTTGGATAAATATTTTTTTCAAAAACAAAAAAGGAAGTTGCTTTCAATTTCACCTGGAAATTGCTAAACTCAAGTGCTTTCCTGAGCTGAGAAGAGGTCTCTGCCCTAGGTCTTCAATGCCCATGGAGTAATTCCATCCCAACCAACAGTCCCAGGGCCAAAGACCATCAGCCCCTCACTGGTTCCAGCTTGGAGAATTCCACGTTGGGGATCAGAGAGGTCAGGCTGCAAGGCACTGTCATCGAGTTTCCTGACCACGGCCGCTCTCAGGGAACCTGAGCTCGAGGTCAGGCCTTCTCAAGTGGGTCATTGGAGCCTGGCAGCTGCATTTGTGTATTTGGGGCAAATAAGGAAGGGTAAGGAAATAAGAACAACAATAAAGGATAGATTTGGTTGATCCCCAGTCACTCTGCGAGGAGCAGACCTTGTTGTTTGAGGCGAAGCCTCTCTGGTCTCCAAAACCCTGGAACAAAGAGAACAGCAACCGGAGAGTCGAAACTGCCTGAAGAGTTGTTCGCAACCGTCCAGAAGTGGCCTCTTCCTTCACCGCGGGAGGTTTGGGTTTGACCCAGATGTCCCTGGTGCTTTCAGTTTAGATTCTCCTCATCTCCCTGGCTGCCCCATGGGACTGTTTCCACCTGTTAGATTTTTGCAAAGACTGTGGGTTCCTAAGACTGCATTTCCTGGCTGTGAGCTGTTGCTCCTGAAGTACAAGTTTTGGTGTTTGCAGTCTTTGGAATATTAACATTTTATAAAGCAGATGAAATATTTTAAATGGAAGCCTAGCTCACAATGATTGGATTCTTGAGTCAGTGTGTCAGGTATGCATGATTTTATTTAAAATGTGTCCAATCAGATTTTCCACTTGGAATGAACATTTTTACCTCTTTCCGCAAGTTATTATAAACAGTTATTTCCTCATTTCATGGAGTTTCTTAGAAAGTTCTAAGTAACTTAACAGAAGAGAAAAATGGAACGGCGGGAGATTAAATAACAGGAGGTTTACACCACACGAGGTGCCCGCATCTCAACCGTGAGGGACACACAGTGTGACTACTTGGGGAGGAAACAGACCCGGCCATGCAAGTCAGGTGCGATCCCGTGGTCTCCTTTGGCAGCTCCGTCTCCCCGTCACTAGCACGCAGTCCAACGAGTCAGATGATTGCATGAGTGGGAGACTGTCCTTGCTCTGGTGGCAGGAGCACGAACACGCTGCTGCCGCCGGTGGGAGTGTCTCCTCGTCTCTACCAACACCGCTGTCTCTGTCACTGCTCTGAGCCCCAGGGGGTGCACCTGGCATGCGTTTGCAGCGTCCCTGTCTCTCATGGAATGGCACTGGTTTATCTGGAACAGCAGCACACCACACAATCAGCATAGAGAGCACAAGGTAACCAAGTGGGCGGTCTTAATCACTAGAACCCGGCAATGTTAAATTGTTTTCATGAGCCGAAGGTCAGAGCATGGATGAGGTCTAAATGATGTCACAGCAGACCAGAGGCCACAGAAAGAAAGACACGTCTTCAGGTTGTGTTGACCTGCCAGGAAGAGAGACACAGACACAGGGCACAGCAAACAGGGGCCGGCCGGCCGCAGTGCGAGGTGCTCCTAGGAAACAGGAATGCGCCGTTTACATGGGGCTGGAGCTGGCGAGCACCGAGGCTCCCGCCTGCTCGCTGGAACTGCTGTCATGGGAAGAAGCTAAGGGCCAGGTGCCGGGAGGGCGGGGATGGGCAGGCTGGGGAACGTCACCATCTCGACATGTGTTCTAAAGCGCTTAGAGATGATCATTCATTTATCATGGAAACCTAACCCGAGTGGCATCCGCTCCCTTCTCTCTGTGAATGCACTTGTTCATAAATGACTTCAAGCCTCCTTGGCATTCAGGGTGCAGTTCTGGCTGGAGTAGAAAAGGATGGAGGGTGTGCAGTGTGGGGAGGAGAGGTCAGGGAGTCGGTGCGTGTGGACACGGGCGGGCGGTCAGCCGTCAGACACGGGCGGGGTGACCCAGCCGTATTTTTCGTGAGTCTTCACCAAGCTCTTAAAGGTGGCTTCGGCCTCCTTGCGACTGAAGGACTTTTTTGACTTGCCGGCTTTCCTGCAGATCCGTCCCTGCGTGAGATGAGAAGAGAGAGCAGGTTAGAACTTCAGCTGTCCTTCTGTCTGCCATCAGCTCTGCCTAAAACGCGGGAGGTCGCGGGACTTTCTGAATCAAGGTGACCTCGTGGCCATCGGCACGGGTGGGGCCTCTCGGCCGGGCAGACACGGAGCCAGGGCTGGCAAACCTGTCTTCACAGCCCACAGCCTTGGCCTCCTGAGTGTGCTCGCTCCATGAGGCAGGAAGCCGGCCTCTGCCCTCATCTCCAAGATGGCTGGCAGGACCAGCTGTGTGGGGCGAGCGTCCACTGGGAACCCAACAGTCCCCCTCTAAGGCGAATGAGCGGAAGGCTATGAATTCTGACCTCTGATTCCTCTTTGATAGCGGTGGGGGTAGTCAACTCCTGTCACTCATGCTGTGTGTATTACACAGCTGGGAGGTAGGTGAGGGGCAGGGGACAGGTCACCTCCCTGGCAGTGACCAGTGAGTGCTGGTCTGAGGACGAGAAGCTGGCTCTGCAGTGGGTGAGGGTCTGGACCTTCCCAAGGTGGCACAGAAGGCTCTAGACTGTAAGAGAGGGAGCTGGGACAGAGTCTTGGAGAGTCCCCAGGGCACAGAGCACAGCGAAGGCAAGAACACACAGAAGACAACCAGCAGCCAGGGCAGTGCCTAGACGGACCTGCTGGGGCCCCTCGTATTCCAGCCTCAGTTATTCCTGAAACAGCCTCTTGATGGAGAATCACCTGAATCGCCCCCTCGGCCTCGTGGGTTCCTCTGTCCCCCTGAGCCTGGAGTAGGCTTAGGCTTTCCTGGGGATCCGCTCCTTTCCCTGAGTGACTCATGCAAGCGTTTCACACACGGGGCAGAAACATCTCGAAAGATCTGGCTGCATTTCAACAACTAACAAGTGCCTTCTGATGATTACTGACTACCTCCTGCTGTTTATGGAGCTTTACTAAAGGCAGAGCTCTCTGAACGGGCCCACTGTGTTCCCCGTCGTAATGCTGTTTGCAGCAGCACAGCTGGCTCGCTGTGGTGCCTTGAGCGGAACCAGGCCTCAGCACCCCCACCTCCTACACTATACTGCAGCCTGCCGCCCTGGACGGCCGCTGTGGGCCGAACCGCCCGGTCCCTGTGGCCGGAGGCAGGAGTGTCTCCCAACCTTAGCTCTCTGACAGTCCACAGTGGGAGGAGCTGGGCTAACCCCCGAATCCTCTGGCAAATGGTGCCCACACCTGAGGCCCGGGGGACAGAAGGCTGTCGTGCACGTCTGACTTAGGGCTGGGGCTCATTTCGTCAGTGGGCACACAGCGCGATCCCTGGCTGGGGGGCGGAAGTCCAGGTGGGCTGCGCTGCCCTGGTTGGGCAGCCCTCTCACTCTGTCCATCTGCCACCGGGAAGGGACACCTTTGGAAAGGGCGGCTGAGTTCCCATCAGCTGCACTGTAGAAAGGAGCAGGGAGAGGAGCGGACAGGTGGTCACTGGCTACTGACTGTTGGAAGGGCCCCCGTCCCCCCAGTACGACTCCTGGTTTTGATTTCCTCACTCTGTCCCTTGCTGTCTGCTGCATCATAAGTGACAGAGGGGACTACTGAGAGCTATCACGTTCATAACCGTCACCTCCACATGCTGAGATGGGCCCCAGCTTGTTTCATTAAACACACGAGGCACATCTTTCTAGGGACATTGGTGACAATTCACGCGTCCCACGAGAGCTGGTAGCAAGGGCTGGAGTTTTGGGGTGAAGTGCGTGTTTTCAGCGCCTCTTTCTTCTCTCCAGCGCTGAGGTGTGTGGTGTGACTTGGGGGTTGTGAGCAGAAGACACCTGGACAAGCTGGTCTGTGTGGCCAGAGGCAGGAGTGTTCCCTAAAAAGCAGAGTGACCTCGGGGTTCTCTGTCACGTTTGGCAGCAACGTCCACCTTGCCTGTCCTTTGTGAAAGTCCCAGCTCTTACAAGAAGCAGCAGAGAAACCCCCAAAGGAATAGGCCAGCTCGGTCGCCTTTTCTTCTCAGGGAATCATGAACAGAAAGCCCAGGGCTCGGTCAGTTCCGCACGGGAGACAGCCGCTGTCCTGGGCCAGGGGGTTGGGCGCCTCCCTCCTCTAAGCCATCCCTGGGGAACCCCCAGCTCCAAGTGCTCCCCACACTCCCAGTTCACAGACCCCTCTTCACCGACATCCATCTGACCTCTCTGGAGGGGCCATTCCAACATGGCACACCATGTCCCCACTCTGTAGGGTGGCTGAGCTGTTCCTGTTGAGATGTTCCTCATGCTGCTGCTGGCATTCGGGGACTCTCCTTGCTTTACACTGGCCTCCTGAAACTTGGTCTTTTGGGGATTAAAGTGTGGTCAGTACCCGCTGCAGCATCACCGTGCCCAGGAGAGAGTGGACTTGCAGACCCAGCACGCTGTAGTCTCCTCTCCCACCTTGGGTCTCTTTGAGCTGAGGTCAGGGACCAGCCCGGGACACTTCCCTGCGGGAGCTCCTGCCCTCCCTCCGCCCACCCGCTGTGCTCAATGCTGACAGGAAATTCCTGCCCGGCAGCGGCTGGCCACCACCCAGAGTGGGAAGGGTGCTCTCCAAGCCCTCTCAGGAGCCCTCTCAGCGTGGGACTGTGCCACCGCAGCCTCAGACGTCCTGTCCCGTGCAGAGGCCTCCCGGCTGCATCTGTCCGAGGGACCGTCGGGGATGCTGTGCCCTGAGCTCTCGTTTTCTCCCTTTGGGGGTCAGCCGCTTTATTCAGTACGCAGACATTTCCTTCAGCTAATGAGTCTCCGTCCCGGGCTGGTCCACCCATTCCATGCTGGGTGCTGCGAGGCAAAACCAGGCGGCCTTGGGGGCCACGCGGGGACAGGCGGATGGATGTACCATAGCCGCTAGGGCTGACCTCTGGGCTGGGAGACTTTGTGGTGGGTGGTTCTGGGCAGGGCGCCGGGGACCCATGCCTGGTCTCGCTGGCCAGATGCCAGGGCACCCCTGAGCCGTGACAGTGAACTTGTCTTAACCGTGTCACGTGCTCCCACAGGAGGGAGCCCCTGGCACGCGGGGCAAAGATGCCGACGAGCCCAGTCCTCAGCCCTCTAGCAGGTGACTGCTGCCCCCCTCAGAAGGGGGCTGGTGGCTGGCACTGCAGGGCTTTCCAGAGAAAGGGTTCTGGTCCTCATGGAACTCAGAGCCCCAGGGTACGAGGGGTTCTAGCTTAGGGCAAAGAGGAGAGGGGGGAGGAGGGCAGCAAGAGGGTCCTGGGGGTCTGTCTGTCAAGGAAGATTTCTGTTTGATGGCACTTAAGCTGAGCCTTGAAATCAACTTCAGTACAGGCTCAAATCGCCTGCTACATTCTGGGGACAATGAGCACATGCCCAGTGGGTTTGGGAATGGAATGTTTAGGCTGTGCGTGGGTGCTAGTTGGGGGAGGAGTGGCAGAATTCAACAGGCCTGGCTTCAAATCTCTTTCTGACTGTGTGACCTCAGGTAACTTACTTAACCTCTCTGAATCTCAATTTCCTCATCTGTAAATTAAGTATATTAATAGTATTATACAACACTGGAGTTTTATAAGGATTTAACATGTTAAAACATGTAAGATGCTTGGCCTGATGCCAGGATTAGGGTTAAAAACAATATATGAGGCTTTTTATTTTTTAAACTATCATGGAGGGTTGCATCTTTTCATTAAATCTACTTTTATTCTGCCTTCTTGAAAAAGCAAAACATTTCTGTCTTTTAATGTGGATATTGTGATTCTATATATTTGGTCCCCAAAATGTCTTCAGGCAAATCCAACCTAGTGTGTTTACATGTTTAATCTCAGCCTTTTAAATCATGTCCATTCCCAGTGGTCCATATTCATGTATCCAAACCTATATTCTCACTTGATTAGATTTTTCTTTTATTTTCCTTGCAAACATACCCTCTTGGTATTTCTGTGTTTCACCTGTCTGTGAATTACTGGGGTAGGCTCCCTAGAAATAGTCGAAACTTCCAGACTCCTGTGTAAAGCTTTGAGGTCCCCGGGTGCGGTTCCTGAGCCTGGATGGCGGAGCCGCGGCTGGTGGTGAAGCCTTGGTAGTTCAGTCCCGGAGATGGGCGGTGCTCGTTACAGACTCGCCGGTCCCGCGGGACCTGGGGAGCAACCTGGAGCTCCTGGGCTTGAAGACGGCAGCGCACAGTGGTGCTGCAAGGAGGTGCCTTTGGAAGACACTGGGATCCCTTTAAGGGTGTCCGTAAAAGCCCGTGTGTGGACATAGAGGTGACATTCAGACAGCAAGGACGGAAGAAAGTGTGTCTGCAGTGCACTGACCAGGGACCAGAGCCCAGCAGGGGCCTGGAGGCCGCCTCTTGCTGAGTAGAGGGAGCCCCGGGTGCATGTGCCAGGTGGAGGGCGGCAGCCTCCACCTTCAGGCTGGGGGGGCTTGGTGCCTGTCATCGGGACTCTGCCCAGCAGCAGCCCACCCCGAGGAAAGGAGCAGGGTCTCGAGGATGGGGCCCATGGGCTGCCTGGAACAGCACGGCTTCTGTCCACAGTCCAACTCCCAGAGGTCGCAGAGCCCATCGCCTCCGCCGGGTGTCGCTGACCCAGGCTGAGCACATTCCGGTAGGTAAGTTGCCATGGGCAGCTTTGCACACGGCCCAGGGCAGCAAAATTCCAGCCCAGCCTCAGGGCTTGCTGGGAATCCGAGCTTCCATTAGGTGACTTACAACAGGCTACGGCAGAGCTGGGGTTCCCACCTGGGTCCTGGGGCCAAAGTCCGGGTCACCCACAAGACCTCGTCAGAACCAAAAGAGAGAGTCACAGCTGGGTCTGTGGAGCCTGGGGGGACGCACCGGCCTGTGGGCCACCTCCGGGAAGGCCAGCCTTCCTGCTCTCACCCCTCCCCACGGGTTCCTCGGCTGGTGCCTGGCGGAAGCCCCCACCCAGCACAACTCTTGTTTCTTTCATTATTTAGGCGTCCATGTCCCCCACCAACACAATCCTCCAAAAGTTTCAGATTTCAAGGCGTTTCTCAATTTCAGATTTTTGAGTTTGAAATATTCAACCTGTAAAATCTATGCAAATATTCCAACGTTCAAAAATTTCTGTGATTTGCGGCACTTCTGGTCCCAAGCGTCTTGGATCTCAACCTGCATCTTTTTGGAGGACACAGCTCTCCCCACGACAGGAGGGAGGCTCCCTAGAGAGCTCTGTTCCCCGTCCTGAGGGGTTCAGACCTATCCTGTGGGTGAAAGGGCTCCGGGTCAGGTTTCTTTGGGGATGAGTCATTTGGGAGGTGTTATGGCCAGACGGGTTTGGTGGCTTGTCCAGTTAGGTTATTGTCATGGTCCAGAGAAGGTGGCTGAGGGCCTGGGAGAGGTGGGTGAAGAGAGTCCAACAGAGGCCAAGTAGAACCACGACCCAGCTGTTTCAGGACATCTTCAGGGCAAAGTTAGAAAATAATGTCCAGATGCAAAGCTGCTCCTCTAAAGAGGAAAAGTCCCTTGGGAGAACATTCTAGAACTTTTCATTAAGATCTTAACCACAGATTGTACATTATAATCTCTAAAATATTTTCCTAATTAGTAGCCAACCCATGTATTGTTTCTTAAATTTGTAAAATCTCAGGATGACAAAACCAGCATCGAAGTTTGGGCCAGCAAACCAGTTTTGTCTAAATTTTGATAATGCTCATTAAAAAAAAAAAAGTAAAGCCACTTCCCTCAATACTATGACAACAAGTCCTCAAGCCCTGGCAGCACTGAAGGCACGGTTCCCAGATGCTCACAAAACATGAGCGTCTCCCCCTACGCCTGAAAGAAAGTGCTAGCAATTGTCAAATCTGCTTTGAAACAGATGGCATTTCTTGGAGGAAGCCAGCAGAAAAAGGAACTTTTTTCTAAAAATATAAATGACAGCAAATGATTATTTAAAAATTTTGTTTTTGGAGGTTCCATCAATTCTTACAATTTTGCTTAAGCGGCTGGACCCCAGGGGGTTTCTTTAGAATGCACCTCAGTGGGTGGAGTGACAGCAAGGGACCACTAAAGGCCAATGTGGTGCGCAGCATGCCAGGCGGGGTTCTCAGGATGGGATGAGCCCTCCCCCGCAGCTCACCAGGGCAACCCTGGGCCATCACCAGCCCTAGATGACAGCAGAGGAAACGGGGACACGGACGTGGATTAGATGGCTGAAGTCACACTGCTAGCAATGGCTGAGAGCGGGGTCAGCGCCGGAGTGTCTGGCTTTGGAGGCCATCTGAGCCCAAGGTCAGGCCAGCCCTCAGAAGCAGGAGAAGTGTCGCTGATGGAAGAGAAAGTGACCAGACGGTGACGCTCCACACCCTGCAGCTGCCAGGCTTCTGCCCTGCGCGCAGCACTCTCCCCCACCAGGGAATTCCTTCCGTCCCTCTGTCCCCTCTTTCCAACTTGTGACTCCCACGTGCACCCTGTGATTTACCACAGCTTGCGTACGCCTTGAGCCTGTCAGGACACTGACTCTGCCTTTGTCTCGCAGCCTCTGGGCCCCGCCATGGAGCCTGGACCCCCACACGCCCGGACTGATTCTCAGGGCCTGGCAGGCGCACCCTCCCGGGAAGGCTCTGTCCGCTCAGGTCCCCAGGCTGAGATAATGGGCAATCTGTGTCTTTCATTTTCCAAGGCACAGAATGCAAAAGGAAGATGCCCAGCCAAGGACACTGTGTTCCGTTTTCAAGGCTAAAACATCTATTTAGTACAAAACTGCCCCTCCTCCTGTGCTTTCTCCTTCAGAGACAATTCTACCTGATCATGGAGGGTTCTAGAAATGTTCCCTGAGCACACCCCCACTGTCACGGGCGACTTGTGGGAGGACGCAGACAGGCACCTCTGCATTTCCTTGAACGCTGTGCTCCTGCACACGTTAGTGCCATTAGCCTGCAAGCCCACTCTCCCGGTGTCACCCTGACCCAAGGTGGCGCTGCCCAATCCCACACTCTGTTTGCAAGGAAAGAGGCATTTTCCTGGCTAGCCTGACCTCTTGGCTCAGAATCTGGGCCAACTCTCTCTGTACGCTTGGTCTTCCTCCGGGCACCAGGCTTTTCTTTCCTATTGGATCAGATTTTGAAAGGGAAGAAACCCAGGCTTCCCCACGGAGACTCCCCCACGGCGCTCACCCGCTTTTGCCCCTGCCTCGTTCTTGGTGCTCCCTTCTCACTGTGCCCTCCTGTTCCAGAGAGTGTGACTCTGCTCCGTCCAAACTGTGGCCACCTGTGGCTGCAAGCCCATGACACCAGGGCTGCCTCCTACTGTCCATGTCACCTTGACTTAGGGATGGGAACCGGGGTCCACTCCATGCTTTCCTGGAGCTGCATGTCAAAAGGTAGCAGGGTGCGCCAAGGCAGGCAGCTTTGTGGGAGAAGCCAGGCCTTGCTCCCGACCAGGGGGACATGCGTCCGAGAAACAGGGAAGCACAGCCCTGCAGAAGGTGGTCAGGGAGACGAGATGCTCTGAAAGTGAGCCCCTCTCCACGTTCCAGACAGACAGCATCTTGGCCGACAGGGACCACTCTTCCCCATGTATGGGACACACTCCACCTGCAGCCCTGAGCTCCTCTGCCGTGTGCTGTTGATTGGATGGCTGTCCATCATCAGGCAATCAGATACCTCCTTATTTCACGACTCCCATTGTTCAGTTCCCTTAATGCAGGTAACAGTTATGACAATGTCTTTGAAGGGAAACACCCCCCACAATGAAGGAGCCAAGAAAGCACCAGGTAACATGACAGGAGAGGGTGCTGGGTAATTAATCTGTCAGACGGAGGGCAGCCACACCGAGCTCTCTACCCTTGCTAGCTGGAGTTCCTGAGTTTGACAAGAAAACCCCGAATGTGGTTCTTCTAGAGAAATCGCATGGAGAGAGACGCAAGCCTTTCGCAGACAACCAGGGTGACATATGCATGGAACACTCACTCTGGACACGGTTCCCGGCTGCAAGGAGCAGGTCTGCCTATGCACTTGGGGTGACATTTCACGGCTTCATTTCATTACATTTCATTACATTTCATTGTAATGACAGAGAAAAGTTCACGTGGCATCTTGCAGCACAGGAGTTGACACGTGCAAAAAGAACTTCTGCAGCATTAAACAAATAAGGCTGATGAGATTCTGGAATCGGTGGAGGTTTGGGGATGTGTTTTTGGGAGAAATTGAAGAGTGAAAATGTTATGAATTGGGCACAAACTACATAAAATACATATTATTTTTCATAACAGTCTGTTTTGCTGTCAAAACACGGCAACAAGACTCTGTGTGGATTATTTACTTCACCTACTTTACTACTCTACTGTTTTTTTCAAGAGGAGCAGAGCCTTAAAGATGTGAAATTTCACTTCTTCCCACGACTTGCTCAACAGCAGCTCCCTGGCTCTAACGGGAGGGCTTCTGGGGACAGAGCAGGGTGACTTGAGTTTGGTTTTCTCTCTCCAGACATCTGGTACCAATGGAACTCCTGCTGTGGGGAGTGAAGGAAGCCTCCTAGAATAGCCCGGGATAGCTGCTGTTTCCACAGAGTCACGAGTCTGTCAGAGGTCCGCTCCGTCTTTGATCCATCACACCATGTTTGGAACACTGGGCATTCCCAGCTTCAGCCTCTGCCACTCACATGAAGAACCAGTTTTACTCACCCTGACAGACACTTGCACCAGGCAGCCACTGCCCTCTTCAGTGGACACAGCTAAAGTCCAGCTCACACACTTTCTGCCCCAAACACTTCTTTTCTATCTCCCCTACTGTGAACAAAGCCAAACCAGCTTCCAGCCAACCATTTCTCCAAAGCCTGTGATGCCATCAGGAGCCTGCTGGGGGCTCCAGGTGATGCCATCAAGAGCCTGCTGGGGGGTCTCCAGGTGCTGCCATCAGGAGCCTGCTGGGGGCTCCAGGTGATGCCATCAAGAGCCTGCTGGGGGGTCTCCAGGTGCTGCCATCAGGAGCCTGCTGGGGGGCTCCAGGTGATGCCATCAGGAGCCTGCTGGGGGGCTCCAGGTGATGCCATCAAAAGCCTGCTGGGGGATGCTCCAGGGTGTTGGGTTTGGAGGGGTACGGTTAGCAGGAACTCCACCCACAGCTGTCCTGGTGGGGGACACCGGGTGGATTTCAGTCTCCCCTCAGCCCACAGAGCAGCAGCAAGTCTGCAGGGGCTGACTTCAGCGTGAAGGACTGAGCCTCAAGCCACTTGCTGAGAACCTGCTGTGATGGAAAACACTGTAGGTCCAAGATGGTGGCCCCGACTTCATCACACAGAGAGGAGGCCATGGCTAGGGCTAGGCTTGGTCTGTGAGGCCCTGTGGGCTGGGTGGGCAGGGGGAGTGGAAAGGAGCAGGTGAACGGGGGTGGTAGGCAAGTAGAGGTGGACAGGTGGAGGTGGGCAGGTGGAGGTGGACAGGTGGAGGTGGGCAGGGGGAGGTGGGCAGGTGGAGATAGGTAGAGGTAGACAGGTGGAGGTGGGCAGGTGGAGGTGGACAGGGGGTGGTAGGCAGGTAGAGGTAGACAGGTGGAAGTGGGCAGGTGGAGGTGGGCAGGGGGAGGTGGGCAGGTGGAGATAGGTAGAGGTAGACAGGTGGAGGTGGGCAGGTGGAGATAGGTAGAGGTAGACAGGTGGAGGTGGGCAGGTGGAGGTGGACAGGGGGTGGTAGGCAGGTAGAGGTAGACAGGTGGAAGTGGGCAGGTGGAGGTGGACAGGAGGAGGTGGGCAGGTGGAGATAGGTAGAGGTAGACAGGTGGAGGTGGGCAGGTGAAGGTGGACAGGGGGAGGTGGGCAGGTGGAGGTGGACAGGGGGTGGTAGGCAGGTAGAGGTAGACAGGTGGAAGTGGGCAGGTGGAGGTGGACAGGGGGAGGTGGGCAGGTGGAGGTGGACAGGGGGAGGTGGGCAGGTGGAGGTGGACAGGGGGTGGTAGGCAGGTAGAGGTAGACAGGTGGAAGTGGGCAGGTGGAGGTGGACAGGGGGAGGTGGGCAGATGGAGATATGTAGAGGTAGACAGGTGGAGGTGGGCAGGTGGAGGTGGACAGGGGGAGGTGGACGGGGGAGGTGGGCAGGTGGATGAAAGTAGGTGGAGGTGGACAGGGGGAGGTGGGTAAGGGGAGGTGGACAGGTGCTCATCTGTCTGAGGTAGCACTGTGGCCATCACTTCCCTCCTCTGGCGGGGAGGACTGTAAGTGGCTCAGTTTGGAGGGTCCACCCTCCTGCTCCTGGTCTCTCTAGAGTGGCCTAGCCCCCAAGGACATGGGGACCCTCATGTGACCAAGGGCCTTCAGCATCAATGTTGGCCACCGGTCCCAGGGTCCAGGTAGAGGCCACCCCAGGATGGCTGAGGTGGAGGTGGGAATTCGTGAGTCCCTGGAGTTGGGGTTGCTGGTTTAAGCAGAAGGGACACTTCCACCTCTCTACACCGAGGGGGCCGCTCCTGCCCTTGCAAGCGGCAAACCCTGTGATGGCAGTAGTTCCCAGTGCCGACACTGATGGTGCACCTCTATGCCTCCCAACTACCTTCTCCTGCTGGAGAAACGGATCACTGAGCAGGGGGCAGTGCTGATGGACAGGCTGATGGCATCTGGTGCAGCGACGGGGACCCAGTGCTGCCACAGGCACCTGCTGCTCTCCAGCACTTTCACCAACGTTACCCCGTAAGTCTGGGAGTTTTGTCTGCTGGGGAACGCTGCACGTGGCCCCTGCACCCCTGGACCATTGTCCATCAACAGTTCCTAAGGAGCACCTCCCCCTCACAGCTCCTGTCTGAGGCAGCAGGGACACAGCAACCCCGGGAGCTGAGTGAGGGCACACCCCGAATTCAGTCCAGGGCAGGATGTTTTTCACCCTGTGGGAAAATTAAACCTTTAAATGCTGAAAAACTTTTAATAACCCAATACCCACTAAACACCAGAACGGTGCTCAGTGCATTTGCCCTGAGAACACCCTTCTGATTGTTTCGTACAGTGGCTGCTAATGAGGTGCTAATGAGGTGCCAGGGCTGTGGGTGCAGAAGGAAGCATCAACTCAGCGTAAAAATAATGACTCCCTCAGCACACGATTGGCTCCACGCCACCAGCAGGAAGAGGAGTCTGGAGCCAGGACCCCTGAGACTCCAGGTATTCATCCTGAAACCAGGCCGGCACTCATCTTCTCGATTTCCAGAACCCTGGGGTGCTCTGAGCCGTTTGGGGGGTGTGACATGTGGCAATCCTTCTCCACTTTACAGCACAAGTGCATTTCCTAAATCCTACTTCTCCAGGGATTACAGTGAAATCAGCAGCCATAGCAGGGGCCCAGCTCTGGAAAGCAGGGCCATCTCTGGGCTGGGAGTGTCCTTGGCTCCTAGTGGCCCTCCAGCTCTCTCCACACCTGCTGCCCAGCCCCCAGCAGGCCAGATTCCGTTTCTGCCACAGCACCAGCCAGGGCCTTCCTTCCATGACTGGGAGACCTTCTTCCTGCCCTGGCCACCTCTGGCTGCCACTCCCTTCACCCCTTCCCCACGCTCCGGCTCTGCTCACACTGGTTTCTGGTTAAATCAGAGCTCTGAGCGCACGAGATCCACGCTGCATGGAACTATGAGCGTGTGAATAGGAAAAACTTCGACCCATTTCAAGGCTTTGAGACGCCACCTCACCCTTGAAAACAGGCTGCTGCTCTGCACAACTTGGTTCCGGTGTACCTGGGCCCAGGTCTTCTATGTTTGCAAGGAAACTGGGCAGAGACACAGCAGGAATGAGCTTGGTCAGTGTTGCCAAAACAAGTTGGGGACCTTTGTGCTCTATTACCATAAAATAGTTTCAAGATTGTAATCAAGCAAGGAAGCTGATTCTAAATTCACATTTCTAGACTCTGGTTGAAACGCTTAGAAAAGTAAGGGACTGATTTTGTTTGACCTAATAAAATTAGAAAGAGATTTCCTATAAGCAACTGGGATGGCTATTATTACTTTTAGGTCATTACTTTGGGAGATGTTCTGATTTTAATTCTTTAATGTGTATGAAGGCGTACTGCCACATAGTCTCTGCGTTTTGAGTTAAGGAAGAATTATAACAAGTAGAGAAAAGAATCCAATCATTGATTTTTACAAGCATCCCTGGAAACCTTCCGGCACTGTGTATGTCATAGGCCCATACATGTGGAAGAGTGTCAGCCCCATTCTGAGGACTTTCCATGTCCAAGGAGGCGTGACAAGGAGACAGAAGCAGAGGCTGAGGTCACACAAGGTCATGCAGCTGATGCCTATGGGATCCGGGACCTGAATTCACAGTGCTGGGCTCCAGGGTCCCCCCCTGTTGCGGTTATGATAACTGCTTCTTATCATGTGTTACAAGGAGATCTCAAGACTATGTCACTCCTTACTTGGGTGGGCAGGGATTCATTGTGAACGTCACACAACCACACCCCCAGCAACCACTGGGTGCTCCAGCAGAGGATGATAAATCTTGAAGAATCATCACCCTTTGATCTGAAGGCCCTTATGCCCCAGCTAGAATTCTGTTATAATTCTAGTCCTCAACCAGGATGCGGGCCCACTGGTAATTATGCAGATGATCAAGTAGATAATTCCGGGCAAATAACTTTCATGGTAGTAGAGGTAGTAAGTGGCCAAATTCCTCCACAACCTAAGCCTGGTGCTCGAATCAGAGTAGTCACAGGATATAGCAGCACTTGGTTGGGATTTTTTAACAGCTGTCCGCCAGGACTACCCAACCTTATCGGACCACAGAGTACCTGGCTCGCACCACACCACGCGGAACTTGTGGTAGTCATTAACAACCTGAGAACATGAGCTCATGCGCCATAGGTAACAGGAAGTCACAGATAATGGCAGTGACAGCCTCAGACTGTACGTAAAATATCACGTGCATGGGCCAAGGTCACATCAACCCTACAGTCTCAAAACTCCAGTTAGCATTCCACTTCCGATTACAGTGACCCAACTAATGTTTTTAACAAGGTAAACGTGTTGAAACAACTGGAGTTTAGAAGTAAAATCTTTCAATTTGGCTCCAAGTACTGACGCAACATGTTGTTACGATTGCAGCTAACAATTTTGTGGCAGCCTCATTGTGGACACAGAATGTCCACTTATGAGATGTCAAAAGGTGTTGAACAACTCATCAAAACCGCCTTTGTGAAAGAAGGGAGGAATAATCCCAAGTGTCTTCTGTCCATGGATGTAAGAAATTAACATCCTTGATTTTGTTATTTTGATATTTACATTGGTTTGCAGTAAGATTAAAAGACGTCAAAAATCTAGCTTATTCTGTCTTCATATTTAAAACTGCAAAACAGTCAGTTTTGCTCTGCCTTTGTTTGCCTGCCTCTGGCATTACTGAGTGTTTTTCTGAGGCACTGAGATGCAACATTACGTTAACTTTGTTATTTTCAGATGAGAGAATTACCCACACAGAGAATCACAAAGACTCAGCTATTTTGGGGGCCTTGACTTGATAGAGAGCATTTGTGTTCCACAACCTGCCATGTGTTTCTTACATTTCTGCCTCTCTTGCAATCAGACTGTGTCTACATGGCCAGTTCTGGCCAGTGACTGCAAGCAGAAGCATCGTGAGTGAAGGCAGGTATCGCCCACTGAGCTTCCCGCTCTGAGCCCTGCAGCTGGGAACTTGGAGGCCCTGTGCTCCAGAGGGGGGCTCCACAAGGCAGAAGGACATACCCCAAGTCAGACTCTGCACTGAAATGCCCAGTCTCTGCGCTGAGCCTGTGATCTAGGACCCATAGAAATTTGAGTTTCTGCTCTCAATAAAATTCCCAACATAACAGTTGAAATCTTTCCATGATTGACAAAAAGCTAAGACAATTTTGAAAAAGCAGAGCCGAGAGGAGGGTCCGGGTCTGTGTGGTGTTTGGCCATGGGGCATATGCTAAGACCGGAGGAGGCTTGGACAGGAGCAGGAGAGGTGACGAGCAGATGAGAGTCACGACGTGGATCAGGAAGGGTGAATAAGGCACTCACAGCAGCGGGAGGGGCTGAGCGGCCCAGTGGGCAGGTCAGGATGGCTGCACACAGGGTGGAGGGGTGAGCTGCTCTTAACCAACAGCGCACAGAGAAGTGCCCCTGAGGAGGGACCTGAGATGCCACAGGCACAGTTCTGAAGCCAGCGGCAGAACACAGAGGGCCCATCTGCTGACAGTGGGGAGGAACGGCCACACACGGCCTTTCCCATGAAAAGACAGACGATGCAACCACTTCCACTCCTTAGGGAGTTTTTTTTTTTTCCTAAAAGATAAGAGAGAAAATATTGGAAGAAGATATTGGCAGCATCTAAAACCCACACGAGGAAGTGAGATGTGGAAAACAGAAAGAATTCCTGAAAACCGAGAAGGAAAGGCTGGGAAACCAGGAAACTCAACATTGAGATGAGAACAAGTCCAAATGGCTGCCAAGGGCCCAGAGGGACATCCAAATGGACACACATAGGACACCACTGAGCACCTCCAAGGGCAGCGCCTGGGGAGGAGGATCTGGCCGCCTGTTGGCAAGGAGGTGTGGGACTGACCACTCTGGAGGGTCTCTGGCCACACCTAGAGGAAATCAGCAGAGCCCACGGGCCCAGGAGCTCCCGGCTGCACGTCTGCCCCCAGAAGCCGGCAAGTGAGCTCTGCAGAAAACCTGTTGTGATGACCAAAGGACGGAGGGGGCTGGGCTCCTCCCCAGGGCAGTGGAGGGGCAAACTGAGCCTTCACACAGCGGAATCACATGCAGGCATGAGGAGCCGCCAGCCAGGTGGCCGCTTGCAGGACGTGATGTGCAGGAGACATCTAAGAGGGAGGCCCAGGACACAGCGTGGTCCCTGCTCCCTGAACGTGCACACGCAGGACAGCACTTCACCTTCCACGGGGCCCCAGTGCACTGGAGAAGGTCTGTCCCAAACTCTGAGGTCCCTGGGCAAGGAGGGCCCTGTGTGAATGCAGGGCTTCCCCTCTCTGTACCCAAGTAAAAAGTAAGTTACAAGAAAAGGGAGGTTAAAATTAATACACAGGCAAAAACTTATAACACATAATGAAAATGTGATCCTTTTCCTGTCAATAATAACACGTTAGAAAGGATGATGCAAACAAGGTCTCACTCACAGATCAAGAAACACTCTGTGATCCTGTGTGGAGACCCTCCAAGGTGTCCTCAAGGACACTTGATTTGTTGTTCACACCCTGTTTGTCCCCTTTCCTGAGGGGTCAGGACCTGTGATTTGCTTCTGTGGAGCAGAAGGTGGCTGGAATGCTGGGAGGTTCTGTCTGAGATGAAGCCAGAGAAAGACTACAGCCCTATCCTGGGTGCTCTTGTCACCTCACTATTCCCTCTGGAAAGCCACCACCATGTCTCCACCACCACGAAGACGCCCACCTGCCAGGGACTGTGGGAGCCACCCACGAAGGCACTGCCCACTACCCCTGAGTCGTCTCGGAAGCTTGGCTCTCGGAAGCTTGGCTCAGCCAAACCTTCCGAGGTGACAGCGGTGCTCGCCCACGGTTCTGCTCAGCTTCACGACGCACCAGAGCCGAGGCGCCCAGCCAGGCGGTCACGGCAGCTGCGAGATGGAAGATGTGTGTTGCTTTGAGCCACTGGGTTTTGGGGTAGTTTGTTACTGGGTAATAGGTAACTAATGCAGAGGCCTGGGAATCCATTTAACAGAAAGAGTTTCTAAGTTAATAAGAAATAACAACCTAATTTAAAATGGAAAGAGGGTGAAATATAAAATTTCAGTGGCCACCCCCAAAAAAATTCAAAGAAAAAAATCCCAACTATATGAAAGATGATAAGCCTTAATAAAATAAAATATATGTGGGCTGGGGATGTGGCTCAAGTGGTAGCACACTCGCCTGGCATGCGCGGGGCGTTGGGTTCAATCCTTAGCACCACATAAAAATACAATAAAGATGTTGTGTCCACTGAAAACTAAAAAATAAATATTAAAAAATTCTCTCTCTCTCTCTAAAAAGAAAAAAATAAAATATATGTAAGTTTAAAAAAATGAGATGCTTTGCCAGTGAGATTAGGAAGTCCCATGATCTTGGGGTAGGTGGCCGGATGTTCTGGTCTCATGCTGTCAACAAGATAACCAGGAGACCCTTTCCTTTGGAGAGTTTGATGACTCTGTCCCATCAGTGTGTGCAGTGTCCCCACCCTTTGGTGCAGTGCCCCGCTTCTTGAAGTATGAAGGCACAAGAGCTAACCTGATGTTCAGAGTGGTCTACTGGACTGCTGCCCGCAGGAGGAACCAAGGCTCCTAACTGTCCACAGGCTCGTGATCCATGGCACACCACACCAGGGGGCTCCAAGTCTGAGTTACCAGAAAGATGGCCAGTGTACTTGTACCAAAATAGGTGCCCCCTCCAGCCACCATGAAGAGCATGTCCCTGCTACTGGAAACCCTCGTAGGCCTGCTGGGTTGTGTGTGGACCTGTCTCGCCTGCGTGCAGAGAAAGGCCATTACCCCCTGGAATCTGGACTTTCAGTCTCTACCTTGAGCCTCTGGTACTGCATAAACTTTATACAGTGAGTGGGTCATATTTTCTCTTATCAGAAAACCTCTTAGGGGCTGGAGACGTTAGACAACATGCACATGATCTTGTGCATTATCACACAATCTGCTTTTCTCAGTCCTTCCTGAACCATGAAAGCAATGATATTCATGGCAAGAATTGTAAAATAGTCATAGTAATGATAGCTGTGGTCTAACTGTACAACTGGCTTGTGGAGGCCTGGACAGTAGTGACCACCTGCAGGGAAAGACAAGTCTTTTGAGGACCCATCTTTCAGAGGTCCAAGATGCGGTGCCATGTCCTGTCTTCTGAACAACTGCACAGTCTCTGTTGTCCTGCGCTCAGCCTGGGCCACACTCCAGGGCTGCAGCTCGGCCCTGGGCCCGGCTCCTTGGCGCTGAGCTCTTGGACTATCTTGTGTGGACAGAGACAGGGATGCTGAGACATGTCATAAGGTGTCTCCTGCGTTCACCCATTGCCAGAGGGTGTGGTGTCAGTAGTGTCCGTGAACCTGAGCTGAATGGGAGCAATCTATTCTCTATTAGATCACTATCATCATGAAGGCAGATCAAAGTCACAGCAAGAGAGTAACATTTATGTTACTTTTAATTGGGTTTGGGCTTTAAGTGCATTTATAGGGGAAAAAAGCCCTACAGGTTACTTTAATTATGATATTATAACAGTCAGGGGTGTCACCTGAAATTAAAATGTAAATATCTAAATGTATGTAAAAATTATATAAATACTTCAAACCTATTTTCAATTTACAAAAGATCTATCTGATGAGGACCTCGTCTCAGGGCACGTTGATAGATGCTGATATTCGTGGAGTTCACGGAGAATCTCTCCACTCTGGTAACATCTGGAACTGCTCAGCCTCAGAGGCGGAGCGTGGATACGAGGGCTCGTCCCTCCGCCAGCTGTGCGCGTGGACCCAGGAGACTTGGCCAGAGCTTGAGCTTCCCAGCCTCGGCCACGTGGTGGATGAAACCCAGCCTGCCTTGCTCCTGGTCTTGCAGAGCTCAAGTTCCAAGAAGGCGAGAGGCACCCGGCTTGTCACCTCAAGAAGGTGCAAGGCTCCGGTGTGAGTGGCCCGGCCAGCCACGCTGAAGGCTCCTACCCTGTTCTGGGATCTTCGTGCCATATGGGTTGGTGGTGATATTTGGGGTCATTTTAGTGATTTTGCCCACTTTTGAAGTTAAGGAAAAATGCACACAAAGTGCAAATGGTTGAGCAAAGTTCTCCTCGACGATCCCCTGGCTGCTCTGGTACCTCCCACACCCCTGTTAAATGCTTGTTTCCAACCAGTTTGATAAATAAAATTACCAATTGTTCTCTGATGTGACTATAAATTAAATGAGTAGAATTACCATAAAAAGTGGAATTGAGGGCTTTCAGAAAGCATCTTACATCTAATTTGGCAAGGACATCTGAAATGATAAAAATAACTTGATTAAAAACAGCTCGTCAACTCGGGTGGATTAGCATAAAAACCAATTGCATCAAATACATTCACCATAGAAATTCAACCTCAGCTGTCCACAGAGCAGCCGTTAGGAAGCCCTGACTTGTTTAAAGTAATGATCCAGCCATCATCCTCGGCTTCCTTTTGATCCACTGGCATGTCTACACTGCCTGCTCGATCCATCCCTTCCACTCTGGCTTTGCCAGACCACCCCTTTCTACAAATGCACAAAGCAGGGGTGACCCTGACTCTGTCCAGAGGGCCTCCAGGCAGAAGAGGACCAGCTTTCCTGAGGAACAAGCGAGAGGAAAAGCACCCAACCCAGGAGAAGACGGAATGGGTGGCTAGACCAGCAGGGGACGGACATTCTTAGGACAGGAGTGGCTGGAAAGAAAATCGAGAGAACTCTTCAAACCGTGGACAAATTCGGAGGAACAACAGGAGAAGAGCGTGGGAGGAGGAGGTTCATAGGGACCAAGAAAATGCAAAGTGGAACAAAAAAATAATAATCATGCAGGAATTAGGAGGGAATCAGGAGAGAGTAGAGGAAGACGGACAGGCTCCTGCTCACTGACTCATAAAAGCAGAGAGAAACCACACAGAGAGAGTGAGAGGGAATCCTAGGCTGGGAGGAACCACAGCATGAGGAGGTTAAGGCAATCAGGGCAACTGGAAAGAGTGGACAGGACAGCGGGAAAGACAGAAACAGCAGGCTCTCTCTGAGGGAGAGGCCACTGGGAAGAAGGCCCAGTCACTGACGCTGGGGTCTGGAGGTGGCTGGTCCTTAGGTGAGGGGCAGGGAAGGACCAGGGCAGGAGCAGGCAAGAGGAGACTGAGGATGCCAAAGCTGTGTGATCCAACAGCCACAGCCCAGGCTGAAAAGGCGCTGGTGTGGCCTGAAGGTGTCCTCGACATCCCCCAGCTCCTCAGGACGTGACTGCACTTGGGAAACGGCAGAAGTGATTAAGTTAAGATGAGGTTCTTGAGGGGCCCTGACCCCATCCAACTGGTGTCCTAGAAGAAGAGGAGATCAGGACACAGATGTGCACAAAGGGAAGAGCCTGCGAGACCCTGTGACTGCGAGGCCAGGAGGGGCCCCCCAACCCACCTGGCCTCACTCCAGCCTCCAGAGCGTGAGTGAACCTTTTCAGCTCTTCAGCCACCTGGTGTGGTCCCGTTTCAGCAGCCCTCCAATAACAACACCGGCTAACGGAGGCTCCAACAATACAGGCCACAGCTGAATGGAAGAAGGGAATGGGGTTGAGAAGACAGAAACTGGGAGGGGAGAGGATGAGTTCCCACATAGCATAAGCCATCTCCAATCAGGAAAGACTACGAAGAAGTGAAACAAAAGGTGTTTACAGAATTTTTTAAGCAACACCCCTCTCTAAACTTCTCAATGAAATAAATGCCAAGAACGAGTGTAGGTGGACCAGCAGTCCGAGGGCGCTCAGCCGCCCCTTGGCTTCCCGCCTGGGCTCCAGGCCCTGCCTCTGCCCAACCACCCCCTGCTGTGTTTTCTGGCCAGCAATATCACGATGCTTCAAGGGTACATGCTACAAACACAACCCATAAAGCCAATTCTCATTTGCTAAAACACCATGACCAATGCATTCAATGTTCAGAGAAAAACAGAAAATCCCGATGGCATGGGATGCACAGGGTGCCAGGAGTGAGAGGATTCTGTGCTCAGTGTCAACCAGAAAACGCCCTTTGACTGAGCATTGCTTTGTTGCTAAAAATGTCCACTCTCCCGGCACTGCGATTACAAAGTACTCAACACCCTCAGTCTTTCTTTGATGATTCATGATCTTGCTGTGCCTGAAGGGCACCGACTCAATTTCATCCTACAGCTTTTGATGAGTGCCCACTAGGAGGAAGGTCTGGGCTTGTTCTGAGGTCCTGTACTCTGGCAGGCCAGAAGCCACATGGCTTGCCTTCCCTGGGAGCATCCAGCCCGGCAGGTGGGCGCCCAGCTGCTCCAGGAAGCACAAGTCTCCAGAAGGCCCAAAGCACTCAGGAACCCAGACAGAGGGAAGGGCTGATGCTTCATGGAAAATCTGACATCCAGAGGGGCCTGCAGATGGGTGGGATGCAACAGGAAGACCTGGCCTGGGGCTGCTCAAAGGGGGCTTGAGACCTGCTTGTGTGCCCAGAGTCCTGAGTTAAACGCTTTCCAGGACAGGCCACTGGGTCCTCAGGGGGACTGGAGGTAGACTCTTGTTCTGGTATCTGGAAGAGGAGACTGAAGGTGAAGAGCCATTCACTCCTTCCTCATTGTGAGCTGCACCTCCCCAGTTCCAGTCAGAGCCTCAGGCAGGGGAGGGCAAGGACGGGGTGGGGACATAACACAGCAGGCCTCACCAGAGCCTGCACAGGGCCCTGCCCTTACATGGCACAGAGCAACACTAGCACCAAGGAAGGAAGCCACGGTGGAGAACTGTTGCATCCTGAGATAAGTGACTTGGTGACAATCATTTTTTTTTCTTGTCCCCCAGCTTTCTCTTATGAGATTAAAGTATTCTTTTGAAGAATCTTCTCAATGCCTGCCACTTCACTTGGCTCTGAAATTTCAACGTGAGTACCTCTCAACCAAGAGTCTAAAAAACTAAGATGGCAGTGGCATTTAGGAAGTGTGATGGGGCTCTGAGCCCCATGTGAGGACGGTTGCTGCCTGTGTCTCAGGGACAGGAGGGATGCCCTTCAGAGTCCAAATGCCTGCCACCGCAGGTGGTGAAAAACACCAGACGCTGTGCCCTACATCAGAATGAAACTGCGTTGAAACATCATCCAGGCATTTAAGGTCCTATGGGCGGTCCCCAAAAGGTGCTGTGTGGGGTACGCACAGTGAAGCCCAGTGCAGGGGGGCCTTCCTGGCCACACCTTCCAGACTCCCGGCCTGCTGGCAGGATGTCCCTAGCTCTGAACTCTAGGAGGGAGCAGGGCAGAGCAGTCCTCTTGGCCGCTGCCTGACCTCTGCACGCCATTCAAGCCTCCTCTAACTGGGAAACGCAGCCCAAGTGGCCAAGAGCCCTCTGCGATGCCGGGGAAACCAGCCACTTCTGATAAAGCCCTTCGGAAACTTAAACAGACCAACAAAGGAAGAAAACAGAGCTCGTGTGCTGAGCGGTTCCACTGGAACCGACTGGGAGCTATTTCTCATTTCTTTTCTATTTCTGAGCTAGCATCTCGCCACCTGGAATTTGGAATTTTTGTCTCACATCTGATCTTCGGGCTTTCATAGCTCGATGGTCTGTACTGCAGAACTTAACCTACCGGGAAGAGGATTGACTTTGAATAACAGGAAAGTGCTAAATGTTGTCACAGCTCCATAAACATCACTGAAATCTTGGTTTACAAATGACCTGTTCACGACGCCTACTTTTGTCAATTCTGCTTAATTATGCAATTCTAGATATTCATTAAAAAAAAACACCTTAAATTCCTCTGAAATGAAACATATGAAATCACAGCACAAATGCTATTAACCTGACTGGGCTTTGATATCTTAGAAAACGAGGAATTTCATGCAGATTGGGCTGGGAGGGCCACATGCCAGGAACCCCCACCTTCCCAGTCCACACCAGTGGGACAAATGGCAGTGTCACATGCCACGCTGTCCTTCCCCATGCTGAGATCACTCTACCTGCCTTTGCATCTGTTCAAGTGGCCCTCATGCTCCCCTTCACCGCTGTTTCCCAAACTCATACCCTTTCCACAGATTTTCCTGAAAATCGCTGTATTATATACTTGGAATATGGCATGCTTTTATGGTTTGCAAAAGGTCACTTTTCAAAGGATTCACTCGCCCAATCCTGGAGTAAGACATTCTAGAATGTTCTGAAATAGTTTCTTTTTAGAAAACTCTAACTATTGGGACACAGTAATTTAAAAGTTTGGCAGGAAACAGTGAAATGAGAGACTGAAAGGAGGTGAAGAAAATCAAGATTGGCACAACATTACTAATGATCAGTGTAGAAAGTATCACATGCAAAGGAAAGGGAAGGGCCAACATTGAAGAAATGAATGGCTTAAATACACGTGGCTGAAGGGAAGACCACCGATGCAGCATGCTCCCTGCTTTTATCAGGCCCCAAACGGGACTGGACATAGAAGACCAGTTAACTTCACTGCATTTTTTTTTTTAACAGATCAAACAAAACCACGAACTAGCCTTTCACAGCCGGTTTCAGAGTTAGAGATGCTGACTTGCTTCCTTGCTATGGAAACCTTACCATGTCCCTCGACTTGCTGGACAACTTAATTTCATGGTGAAGTGGGAAAGTTTCCATCAAACTCTGTAGGGATGGTCCCACAGCAATTCTGAGTGGGCTTGCTCTGCCCTAGTTCAGGCTAAATCACTTCTTCGAGTCCTCTGACAAACACATCTGTCCACCCCAGTAAGGTGGACTGACTTCCCTCTAACTAGAGGGCTCTCGAACTTGGCAACGTGGACTTGGTGATGCGCCAACATGAGACAACACAGAAGGAGGAAGGTACACCTTGGAACCCTCACTATGAAGACAGGAGGTGAGTCAGGCCCTGGGGGCTGCTGGGGAAGGAAGAGCCTTGTTCTGTCAAACACCCTCGGGAGCCCAGGACAACAGGGCCCTTGCTTGTTCCTCATGACTGCCAGCCCCTCTCAGCCTCCCACTCTTGGACTTGCAGAAGCCCTACATGCTTGTAGTCTCTAAAGTTGAATGCACATTGAAGGTTGGGGGGTCTATCTCACCCTCTGCAGCCCACCTCAGTTACAGGCTGCCACTGGCTGCCACATCCTTGATCTTTCTTGATGGAGACCTGTGTCACTGGGGCCATCATTTGACCACATCCACCCATACTTCCTCCCACAGTCAGGGTTGGGTCCTGGGTTGCAGTGTCTTTTGTGCTTGGGTGCTGATCAAGACCCGGTTCTGAGGTCCCTGAGCATCTTCGGGCCACAGAGATGGTGCAGGGCCATCTGACAGTCCTGACAAGGTAAATATAGGCACTCTTGTTTATGCTTGTTGAACCCATGGGCTCCCAGCAGGGCCACTAACTACGTCAACTCTGAGTGACAGCTACCATAGGGTGAGCTGGGTTCACTCCTTCCGACAGAGCTGTCAGGGCTGAACACGGGGAAGGCCCTGCGACTGATCTGCAAGACATCTGGTGCAGCTGGGAAGCCTCCCAGGGCCCTGAGACCTCCAACTGGTCTCAGAACTGGAGACCTTGTGGGAGCCTCACTGTAAGAACTAAGGACCTTCCAGATTTTTCTTAGAATAGGGCCACTAAAATGGTTTCAATCAAGAGATTATATAACAATTAAATGCTGTGTTTATGCAGGAGTGAAAAAGAGAAATTTGAGAATACAGTCTGAGCCACTGGGTAGAACTGTTTCCATTGGCTGACTATGATGCTAAAAAACATTACAAACACGAAGAGGTAGTTATGGCAACACAGCCCAAGCCCCCAAACTGATGTAGATATCGCCATGGACTCTGTTTCCATGTAAAAGATAATATTCCTTCTTAGAATAATATTCAGGGAAGACTGAGGACCACTGGGGGCAGGAGAGTGCTTTGTGCCTATAATGTTCACAGAGGCAGAAGTTTCGATATTGCTGAAATGTGGGACTATGATCACAAGCACAATAAAAATAGTGGATGAATCCCAGAGTATCAATGAAGTATGTGCCAGCCTCTCTCCCTGTAAGGATGCTGATTCTACCCATGTGAGTCTTAGGATTTGGAAAGAACCCTAGAGATGGCTACTCAGTCTCCCCCCAGGGCAGGAAGTCCTCCCAGATCCTGGGCCACTCCCCTGCCCCAGCTGACTAAGAAATTAAGAGAATGTCAATCAGCCATTGGCACTGCATTGCTGGTAAACTTCTGATGGCCAGAATATCACCTGTAACACCCACAGGTGTTTCTGATAAGCTCTTTCAACAATTCTTGCAGGTCAGTTAGGTTTATCTTGAATTCCACTCAGGAAAGGCCTTTCCCCAAGAGCATTGGAAAGGCAATGTGTAATGGACCACAGTGAAGATCTCTTTCAATTACACTGAAATAATTTATGTTCATTCTGCATGAATGGTGATAATTGCTGGAGTCTACAACTTGGTACAAAATTTTAAATTAGATTTACCAACCAGTTTTTCACTTTAAAAACAAAATGGTAGCAGAGTTTTCAAGTGGACATCGTATTTGGTAGTGTCTTTTGTGCTTGGGTGCTGATCAAGACAGAATTTCAACAATGGTTAGTGAGATTATGAGAACATACCACATGCATCTAGAGATCCTAGATCCAATGTTATAAACGATAATATTCTCCCATGTAATTTTCTAACTTAACATCAGCAAAAGTTGAGTTAAATGTGAAGATACTAGTAACAGAATGGTATTCTTAATAGAACAAAGCCAAAAAGGTGAATAAGTGGGACATGAACATCACCATGACCTTACCAAAAATCAGTTCCTGGTGCTTCAGAGTGGGGAGCCAGCAAAGGTAAGGACAGTCCATCTAAGGCAGCCGTCTAAGAGGAGAAAAGGGAGCTTCCCCTGTGTTTCTTAGAAGCATTTATAAAATTGTGTTAAACATAAAAAAGTTGAGCCAACTAGACATCAATATGACTATGAAATACTAACAACATGGATCATTTCACACACTCTTCTTTTTTATGTATTTCAATAAATATTCTACTTCTTTAAAAGAGGGACATCTGTGGGTCACCTCCTCTCTCTGAGGAACTTGCCAACATCATTTCCTTTGAATATTATGATTCCCAGGAGCTACTGGGCTCATGATTTTCCTATTTATCTTGAATTTTCCTATTTATCTTGAAGGAGGTGCCTTATGCTCAGAAAGTAGCTGTCTGCCCAATAGTGAATGTGCTCGGGGCCAGGAGTGGGATTAAGTGCTGCCTTTGCCTCCAGATCCACTAGAGTTTTATCCAAACCCCACCTGAGAGCAACATGGCAGAACCAGGACATCTATTGGTTCTGGCCATGAGCTGCAGAATAAGCTGTATAGTCTTTCCAAGACACCTGAAGAACCAGGCACCACCTGGAATCACCTCGAGCCTGTGCATTCCTAAGGATGTATAAACTTGGGTGGGAAAAATGTCAGGATTTTCACTTGTAGGAGTCATTCAGCACTTCTAAGATTCTGGTTGACTGTGGTAGACCCTAGCGGTATTACAATGCCTTGACAGTTGTTAATAGAAACCCCAGGTTTCAAAGTCACATTATAGTTGCTATTGATATTTAGATGCAGCAGGAAGGGACTCCTGGAATTTCCTATTTCTCTATTCCTCAAGAATAACCAAGAAGAGACCTCCATTTCTTTTATTATTAAAAAGGCAGATGCCAGAATCACCTTTTAAGCAGAATTACTAATAAAATCATCATCTTGATTCAATTCGTAGAGTTCAAGCTCGCTCTTTATTAGACTAGTTTTCATTTTGATTATGATAATGTCTTTTAAGCTTTACATGACTTTATGGGTTGGCCCTTAGAGAAACTGTCTTGTATGAGTTTTCTCTGGTTAGGATGCTTCACACTGTGAAAGAGATCAGAGGGAGTCCATCAGCAGGGCTCGGAAGGGCTGGGCCCCTACTGCACAGCTCCCAGTATTCTCCAGTGATTTAGGGGCTCTTTCCCTGGCTGTCTTGCCTTCTTTCCCCAGCCAACATGCATAGGGGGAGGGGCAAGGGGGAGGGCAGCCCTCCCGCCCCCACCAGGACTGAGTTCTCAGACACAAGCAAACATGAGACCCAGGGAAGGCTTGATAAGGATGACCCACAGCCCCTTTGCAAAAGATAAGGTTCAAGAAATTGTGATTCACAGGGTATTTTGATGACTCTTAACCAGTCACATTTTAAAGGTTCATAATATATTCAACTAGTTACAATTAATGTAAGCTTGTCACAGATTCAGATTTTGGTAAGTTTCTTCATGTTATTTCTGTTTTTCCTTCATGGGGAAGCAGAGTCGTGCATATATGTCCTTAACCACCAAGGACCCCAGCACAAATGAATCTCTGCAGCAACTGATATTTATTCCATATGATTATAAGCAGTGCTTAGCTGACACCTTTTAAGAAGCAAACTGGGCACCCACTCTGATACTCACATATCACCCTAACACATAAGTATCAGTAAGGCTGAAATAATTGTTTTTAACAATAGTGTGCACAAAATATCTAAGTTCCTAAAGTATCAATAGCTGCTTTTTAGTATCACAGCTATAATAGATTCTGGATTTTAGAAAAGTCTGGTTCAATATAGGAAAATATCTTTACAATATTTTTCTAGAAATTTCCCCTTCAATTCCCAAGTGAAATGAATAGTTTCAACTTTACCTGTAATGATTCATTATGTGACAGCATTTCCTTGTCTCCCTCATCAAAAAACTCAATAAAAATTATTGGGAATTCTTGCCAAATATTGTGATGGAGAATTGGTTTTTATTTTACAAAAATTATTTTTAAAGCAGCAATTTCTTCAATCTGAGTGCTTTCACCAATGTAATGATTATGTTCAAGAAAGCACTTTCTCAAGTTATTTTCAGAATCTTTAAAATGCCTTTTTCTTTTGCGTATATAAGAAATAAAACAGCACTAATTATCTTTTTCCTACAGTTTGAAAGAATTAAAGCATTATTCTATTTCACACAACAGAATCAACAAGCTTAGGGGGAAGTTGGGCATATATTTGCCCAAACTGATAATTCAGGACTGTGTATCAGATTTGATGGATGCATCATCAACCCCCCAGGTCCTCCATGAATTATTCCTGAGAAGCACATCAAGCAACAGTACTCGGATGTCCACCTGCACCCGTGGGGACCAACCAAGCTACACCCGGCTCTTGGTTGGCTCTGGCTCCAGACTGCCCGGGGGCAGCTCGGCTCTGCTCCTTCTACTCCTGTGCTTCTTGCATGTGATTAAACCTCCACAAATCTCAGTTTCCTCCTCTGCAAAATGGAGTAACAGCAGCAGCCACCCTGTAGGCCGTTGCCAGGCTTTAGTGAAATGATCTGCATACAGCAGCTGGCAAGCAGCTGGCCCACAGAAAGCACCTGTGCATGTTCTCGATTCTTGTGTTGCTCTTCAGGAAATGGCAAAGTGAAGGGCATGGGTGTCTGCTCCGATAAAGGAATCTTGCAACAAGCATATCTATTTGGCACACACAATGTGTTGGACATTGTGTGCAGATAAGAGGCAACAAGAGTGTAAACACGTAGACACAATCTAGCAAAATAGGCTCAGAAATGAACAGTTCTCAGCCCAGAGGGGTTCAGAGGAGGAAGTCAGCACTTTGGAGAAGCAGGAAGGGGCCCTTTGCAGAGGAGCGGGGGAGACTTGGCAAGGTTTAGAAGGACGGTCAGGGGCTCGCCCAGTGGACAGGACTAAAGGACCTTCCAGACAAAGGGGATGGTGAGGGAGAAACCCTGGTGGGTGCCATGGAGCATGGAAGAGTGTGCCATGGTGGGCACTGCTGGGGCACATGGGCTGTAGTGTGCAAAGGTCATAATCAAGAGTCTCAGAAAATCAGGTCCGCATTTTAGAGGAACCATGTGGGAGATGGCAGCAGGTAAGATGAAGGGACAGGAAGATGGTGGGGGCTCTGCAGGAATTCAGGCAGAGCATCCCTCTGGGTAGGGCAGCTCAGCAGCGGTCTCCCACTTCTGCAGCCGCACTTCAGCCCTGACTGGTTCCACTCTGTTCCTTCCCTTGCTTTTACAATCAGGTGTCGTTGGTTCCCTGCTCAGCTAATTTCCTCCCAGCCTCCCAGGATTAGTGGGCCAGGGAGCAGACCAGAACAGGACCAGGGACAATACACAGAGAGGGCATGACAAGAGTGTCATCGCTACAGTGCCCAATCATGGTACACCCTCAGCAAACGGGTGCTAAATGACCGAATGAAAGATGCCGCAACCGTGAGGAAATAAATGAACAACTGGACCTTATGTCAGCTTGCCACCTCACTAGGCAGGGGCACCCAGTCGCTACTGGGAGGACTTCGGGCAGTAGAACAACTTCTTGGTGGGGTTGGGAAATGCCTGATCTTTCCACTTACTGCCAATGAAACGATGCTCAGAACAGGCCAACAATGTCAACGTCAACCCGACCACCCTCAAGTAGAGGGTTCTGAGAATTGAAGAAACTTATGACCTCAGGGCCCCACCTGGCCCAAATCCCCAGTGCACATCCAGGCCACTGCCAACTGTCAGGTCCATGGATATTCAACAAACGGGAGCTTCTCCAAATAGGAACCAAGATGTGACTGTGAAGACAAAGATGAAGGGGGCTGCAGTACTCCTCAGAGAGCAGGCTCTCAGTGCCAGCTGCCCCTAGGCACTCTCCCCTTTCTGCCCAGGCAGTCCTGGTCCACAGCAGGCCTCGGCGCATGTGCTCTGCTAACCAACCGCCCTTCCTCAGTCTGCACACCCCAGGCCCCGCCCTCCACAGCTGGGTCTGCTGGAGGACTCAGGGAGCACATTTGCTTGCTCAGGGCTTACCCTCCCTCTGCTCTATGTGTTAGTAGTGGCTTCAGACGGTTCAGCTTTAGGATGGTCTTCTCTACAGTGCTGGGCTTTGACAGGCTGATTCAGAGCTGCCCGGGGGCAATGAGTGCCCTGAGAATCACTGGCAGAAAGGACAGGATCAACCTATGCCATCACTTACCCCTCCCTCTATCTTAGGGCCTCAACATCAATGCTTCATGGACATCTGGAATGTGGCTGGAAGAACCCACTGCGAGTGGCTGGTCGGTTTACATTTAATTATCATTATTTTTAACACAAAACCCACTTAAACTGGTTCCTTGTCTGTCGCCAACATGGCACTAGGGAGTCTGCTTTACTTCTGCACCTGGATCCAGGCAAGTAGACGTCAGGGGATGAGAAAGGAGACATGGGGCCTCGGGGTCAGGCCATCAACTTATTGTCCCACGCGAGCTTCAACTTACTGTCCCAAGAGGGCACCTGCCCACAGACAGAAACAACAAACCTATGCTGTCCCTTCAAAAGAAAAACCACCCTTTCCCACACTTAAACCAGAAAAGCAAGCAAATACACATTTGCACCCTCTTCTTGCAGGTTCCAATTCTCAAATGTCACCACTCAGGGTAAAGGAGGCGGATCCTATTATTAACTGTCCTAAGAGCCAGGGGCGGGAGCTCTCTGGGGGAGCTCTCCAAGTTGGTGTGGGGCTATTTTTAGGATGCAGAGTCCTGTCTGTGTCCTCCTTGTGCCCTACTTGATAGAAGAACAAGTAGCTATTTTTTTCTCCGAATAGTCAGGCATATCAATACCTCAGACTGCACAGCCACGGTCGGTGGTAATCATCTGTCCCCTCATGCTGCACAGGACAAAATGACAGTGACTCACAAGAACACATACCCGAGTCTCCTTGGGTGGATCAGATGGCGACGTCCCCTCTGTCCCTGTGGCACTGTTTATACTCTAGGTGTCCCCAGTTCCCTCTAAACACCTGAGTTTCTCTGCTCCCACCTGCAGGTGAGCTGAGCCTCCTGTGCCTCCCCACCTGCGTGAGGCTTCACTGAGGACTTGGTTTTCAAACCGGCAACAACTCTAGAGGAACAGGATGTGGTCCTGGCTAATGCTCTGCTGGTGCTGTTGATTCCTTCCTCCCAATTCATATGCTCGGTGCTCCGTCCTCAGGAGCCAGAGTGGGACTTTACTTGAAGACGGGGTCTTTAAATCAACTTAATCAATCATGAGGGTGGTCCTAACCTCACAGGACTGGGGTCCTGCTAAGAAGAGGAGATGAGGACAAAGACAATCAGGTGAGCAGGCAGGGAAGCCACCCCGCTCACACCTGGATCTTGGATTTCCAGCCTCCAGAGCTGTGAGAGAAGGAATTTCTGTCACTTAAGCCACTCAGTCTCTAGTCCTTTAGTACAGCAGCTCCAGCCAACTAACACAGTGCCTTTAGAACTTCTGTGTCAGTTGTAGCAGGTTAGAAGCCTACAAATTTCAGGAGCTCAGAGGGCTGACTGTCTTCTGCTCTTGACCAGAAGATGTGGTGATTTCATAGTCCCGGGTCAAGTGCTGCTTCCAGGTCTTGAACGTGGAGGGCCTTCTGGTAAGGGGCTTTCCTTGTGTCTGTGTGTGCGTGCTCACGTGCACGGTTCTCTGTGACACTGCGGTGTAGACTGAAAGTGCTAAAGCCGACCTTGCTGCGCACAACATCCCTGAACAAGGCTGAGCTGTCGGCCCTTTGCTCATCATCACACACAGACAGATGGTGTTATCTGTCACTTTTCCTTATTAATAGAACTCCAGGAACCAGTGCTGTTAAGTCAACATGACTGCCCTGCAATCCTCACTGATTTTTAATTCAAACTCTAAGACGCGGGATGTTTTACTCCGGTCATTCTGTGCATCTTCTGCTGATGGCTGGCCTGTGTCTCTTCTCTGTGGATACAGTGATTGTCATTCAGGTCACAATGAACAAAGGACTGCCTGGAAACAGCAAGGTGCCTGGGAGCCTGGGCGTGAGTGTGCCCTCTGGGTAGCTTTTGCTCCTGCTGGAGGGCTTCAGAGGCTGGCCGGGCACAGGAACTTCAAGCCCTAGGAAGTCAGCCTGACTCTGTGGCGCTGCAATTTCCTTTCTGTACAATGACCATCCACAGAAGGGCACCCAGGGAGGCTGAGCACGCTGCACGCTCAGCTGGCCCCGAGCTTGGCACAAGCCAGTGGGAAATGCTATCTGCGTGCTGACACCATTGTAATCAGCACTGTGTCCTGGCTGGTAGGGTTAGTTCTGAGGGACAGGGAGGAGTGAGGAAGTGTCACTCAGCTGCCATCTGGTTCCCTGCCGCTAGCAATGTCTAATTAATTAAAAGGGGGACACTCAGGAGGTGTGCAGGTGAGAAAGCACAACAGTGAGTCAGTGTACAATCAAGTGGCTTTTTTTGGTCCCTGCTGCTCACACAGCTGCAAGGGCAGGGTGGCCGGCCACTCATGCTGCCATCTGTGTCCCACCCTCAGAGAAGAAGCCAGGACCCCACCAGGCTGTGCTCGCTTGTCCAGGTTCACAGTTCGCTCTTGGTACTTTGGGACTTGGAACTTCTGTAGGGTCCACTGTCTGCTGAGTTTCCTTTAGCTTTAAGACATAAATCTTACACTTTTCAATGTCAAAAATCCCACATGAAAACTATGAATTATAATCTTTTGTCTCAGTAAATGATAAAAGATACAAATGATGGTCCAAGAGGATACTTGTAACATTTTCCCAGCTCATTTTAAAGGCCTAGGGATTATTCATTTCAACTAAACAGAATAAAACACCTCTGTTTAGTAAAGAAGGTTTAGTCACAGATGAGGGGATTGCGTCACTACTTCTACAGAGAAATTATCATAAGAAATTTATACGATCCTTTAATTTAAAACAGCCAAAATTCATACCACAACAGGAAAGAGATGTTGATCATGTGGGGCAAAGATTCAGTCAGGTAAAAATCTTCATGAAATGACTGAATTTCTCATATTATGTGATAAATCTAAACTTTTGTATACAAAGCTGCTAAGCAGATATTTTTGCAGTATTACACATGAAATCTTAAAATTGTTTTGAGGTTTCTCTAAAGATATAAAAGCAGGGTGTATTTAATTCAGAGTTGAGATAAGGTAAGTGTTTTCCTATAGGAAAGAGGAAAACATGCCTTTTCTAACTTTGCAGCTTAAGAGAATGGGTCCTAAAAAAGAAATCCCAACTAACAGAGGAACATAACTTCCATATTACAACTCTTTCTTTTAAAGTAATTATTGGTTTGATAGCATCCCAGTGCTTTCAACACCTGAGCAGGTATTTTGATTGCTTTCCCAAAGCACATTACCTTTAACTATGGAAATAATTTGGCAATTGCTTTATGCACAGTGAACAACCTACAAGTAGTGAATTTGCACAGGGACTCAAAGGCACCTGACACTGAGGTTACCTGAGACACTATCATGTCCTTCTGTGCATGAAACCCTAAAACATAAATGATGGTCCAAGTTCTTCAATCCTTTCTTTGCATTTTGGCAATTTCATGAGTACCACACCTTACTCTCTTTTGGAGAACTGTATGTTGGTTGAAACCAGCATGGAAAATGCAAAGAAATTGCACTGATATTTTAAAAAATGCTGAGCTTTAAACATCATTCCAAATGTCAATATTTAAATGTAATACATATGCTAGGTGGGAGAAGCTGAGTCCAGTTAAGATTTTATCAAATACATAAAAATGTTGATAATTGTTTTCAATACTGAAGCCTCTGATTTGCAAACTGAATGCTTGGCTCTCAATTTTGATTACAAAGAAAGTGAATGTACACACCAAGACTCGTCTATTTTAAGAGAAGCTTAAGGTTGCCAATAAGACAATTTATATTCATAGCATCAATGTAGAAATAGAAAAAAAAAACATTTAATCTACTAAGATATTTCTCTTTTTAAAAACAACTGCTTTATTTTTTGTTTAAATCTTTTTTCCCTGTTCTAGAATGAAGGCTGCAGTCTAAGATCCCCCCAAGTCTAAAATGTTAGGATTCGACTCTGTGATTCTATAGGGCAAAATTACAATTCTCTGCCTCTGACTTCAAAGACATATTTCCTATAAAGAATGAAAGACAATAACAGACAGGTCCAAAGAATTCTGATTATGTACAGTGAAATGAACAACAAAGCATTTATGTAGAATATTTTTCTACACTTGTATATAAATGGTGCTTGCTAAATAAACTGAGATCCAATGGCTTGTTTTCAATCACATGCACCTTGCAGTGGACCCAACATTCCACTATATGATGAGGAAGATGCTTTGACATTAAAGAATCAAGCCTTGCTCAGTTAAAGCTGTCTTTCTAGAGCTGTTATAGCCATCCTATCCCTAATTCAAGAAATAGGTAAAACCTGGGCCCTAGAAAAGATAAGAATTAAGTGACCTTCTCTGCTGGAGTTAGGATGCTATTTGTTTGGAATCCCAGGGGTCCCACCTCTAGTGAAATTGGCAGAACAAGCATCTTTTGATTAGTGTGAAACCCCCTGCAGTAAAGGGGTCAGAGGCAGCAATGGAAAGAACTGATCCCTCTGATAAGGAGACTGTATAAAGACCACAGGAGGTCATTCAGGGTCTTTTTTAAGAAAACAAGGATTCTCCATAAATACAAAAGACACCTAGGGAAATATTATTTTATCCAATAATGTTTAATATCATTTCAGGAGGACACCTCAGAATTTGAACACGTTCAAGAACATATAGTTGGGAAGATAAAACCAGAGGGCCCCTGCCTGCAGCCAGGCAGGACCACATCAGAAAATCCATTCTCTGCTTTCTTGCACTCTGAGGCTTCTTTCCCACAAAGCAGTCCCCTGGTGCAATAGGGGAGAAGACTCAGGTGACCTGCTTAGCCTTCCTCTCTGAGTTTAGTTAAATTCTTTCGCCTTGTCAACACCCAACCTCCACCCTGGGGACAAGGAAAAAACGGTTTAAAAGAGACCAAGACTTGGAGGGCTACCCCAGAGGTTCTGGAAAGGAGCAGGTACCAGCCAGGAAGGGAGCCTGGCTAGGGACTGCAGACATTGCCTTGATGGGGTCTGGCCGTGTCACTTAAGGAAGGGCTCAAACCACACTTCTGCCTCTCTACTCTCTAGAGAGATTTCTCAAGAACACATCTTTACAGGGGATGCTAAGAAGGAGAGAGCGGTGGAGAGGGGTCACCTGCAGGCAGCTGGCTCTCAGAAAGGCCAGAGGAGGAAACCTCTGTGTTGGGGGAGGGGGGGAGCAGGGAGGAGGCAATATGCTGGGACAGATGCCTAGGTCGCGCTACACAAGAAGTTCTCACCTTCATAGATTACAGGGGCATAAGATGGGTTGAGTAGACAGGATGGAGAGGGAGAAAAATGGGGGAGGGCAAGGAGAACGGGGGCGACTCTAGAGGGTGGAGAAGGGGAAGGGAGGGCAGTATGCAGATGGGGGAGAACAGGAGAGGTTAAGGGCAAGAAGGAATAGAAGAGAAAGGGGAGAGGACATGGGAGGGAGGGAGGGAGGGAGGGAGGGAGGGAGAGAGAGAGAGAGAGAGAGAGAGAGAGAGAGAAAATGAATGAGAATGAGAATGAAAGGGCAAGCTAGAGAGACCAGAGACACTAACAGGGCCAGGCAGGGGACAGAAGCGACAGGATGGAGACGCAGGGAAAGGAAGAATCTATCAGGGGAAAGAGGCAGAGGCGCTCAGGAGCATCCCTCCCTGGGGGAGATGTATTCAGAAAAACTCCCTGGGAGGTTTATCCAGAAAGCCAGACCGGCACAAGTAGCCCTGGGCCAGGAGCAAGGTAGCCAGAGGCCCCATCCCTGGTCTCCCATCCCGGGCGGGGTGCACCGGGCCCTAGGGGTCGGATCGCCGCAACGCCGCCCCATGTCCCCAGGCCCCCCGCCCCTCTCCGCGGGCCTTACCTGGCCCTTGACCAGGCTGGCGGCGAACTGGCGCATGACGGCCTCCACTGTGTAGGCGCTGGACCAGCCGCGCGGCGTGAGCAGCTCCATGCAGATGGCGCCGCCGTCCAGCACGTAGCCGTTCTCCAGGCGCGGGCTGAGCACCCGCATGAAGGGTGGCGAGAAGGGGAAGTTGTCGGGGAAGGTGAGGTTGAGCAGGATGAACTCAGTGTTGGTCTCCTTCATGTCCTGCCACAGCACCGAGTCCTTGTCCACCTGGTGCAGCTTCACGTTCCAGTCGAAGAGGCTCTCGTCCACCAGCTCCACGGAGATGAAGCGGTCGCTGAGGCGCGCGATGTCCTGCAGCTCCTTCATGAGCCGCCGGCTGCGCACCTGCGTGCAGTGCTGCTGGCGACCGGCGGGCACCAGGCTGCCGCCCGCCGCCGCCGCCGCCGCTACCGCGGGGCCCGGCCCCGCCCTGGCGCCCGCTGCCCGCTCCCGGGGGCCCCCGGCGCCCGCTGCCCCCGCCGCCCCCGCTGCCGGCTGCGGCGGCTTGTCGCGCGGGGCCAGCTCCGCTGCGCGCTTGCCCTTGCCCTTGCCGGGCCCCGGGCTCGAGTCGCCCGCGCCCCCGGGGTGCTGCTGCTGCTGCTGCTGCTGCTGCTGCTGCTTGTGGCCGCCGCTCTTGGCGCCGCCTTTGCCGCGCAGCGACGCGCTCTGCTGGCCGCCGCCGCCGCCGCGGTGGTTGTGGTGGTGCTTGGGGTCCTCCGTGTCCCGGTTGTGCAGGCGGATGAGCCCGATTTTACGGAGCAGCGTGGCCATTTTAGGCTCGGCGCCGGCTGGGGGCTTCCCTGGACTCCTGCCCCCGGAGCCCGCGAGCCGGGACGCGGGGGTCGCGGGGCGGCGGCTACCGGCGACCACTCAGTGGGGTGCGGCGCGGGTCACCCCAGGCGCCGGCGGCCTTGGTGCAGCGGAGCGGGCGGCACGGGGGCTCGCAGGCTGCTGTGTCGCCGCTGTCATATGACGGGGCCCGCTCGGGCTCTGGCTCTGGCCGCCTAGGGAGGTGTGGAGGAGGCGCGGCGCCGCTAGCCGTCCCTGGGCCGGTCCCTGGACGCAGCCCTCGGATTCCCAGTGTCCACGGTCCTTTGTGCGCGGCCGCAGCGCGGCTGGCCCCGAGTCCAGCGCCGCGCCGGGGCGCGCAGAGTCGCCCGCAGCGCCCCGGAGGCAGCGGGATGGCCGTGGGCTCCGACCGTGAGCGTCTGCCCGGCTGTGCCGCTCTGGCGGCTACCGCGGGGCCCGGGCCACTGCCGCTCGTGTCGCCGCCGCCGCCGCCGCCGCTGCGGCTGCTGACATTGCAGAGGCGGCTGCTCCGTCTGAGGCGAGCGCGGCGCGGAGGGGGCGGCACTGCCGGCCGCGGGGGGGGGGGCGCGGGGCGGAGCCGCGGGCTTGCCTGCGCCGTGCCACCCCCGCCGCCCGGCTCCCGCGGCGACACGCGCTCGGCCGCTGGGGGGAGACAGCGGTGCGCGCCCGGCCCGCCGGACTCCGGCTCGGGGAGAGCGGCGCGGTGGGCTCGCAGCCCTAAGCCCGCAGGGGCCGCGAGGGAGGGGCTCGCGGGGAGGGGACTGTCTGCGCGCGCTCAAGGGGTCTCCGAGGCCACGGGTCCGTCTGTGCCGAATCCGGGATCGCTGTGGACCCCAGCCCGATCCGCAGGCCCCATTTAACCTCCTTACAGCAGCCCAGAGGGGAAGGGCCGAAAGCAACCTGCTTATTGATTCCTTCAGATGGAGACCAGTGTTCCCGCATAGCAGGTTTGGGCGGTCGGGGCCAGAAACCCGCGGCGGGACACTTTTCATAAGGATTCTTCAAAGAATCAGGGTTACCGGGGGCGCGATGCCAGCCGCAAACCTCCTGAAGAACAGACCCTGGAGTCACGACTCCGGTAAAGGTGGACGTTTCGCCAACTCACTCCCCCTCCTTGGCCCGCTCCACTCCTCCTGCCTGAGGTTGAGTGTTCTGTGGCAGGTCTCCGGAGAAAGGGACCGTCAAGCAGTGTGCCCAGTGGCTCGTTTTCAGCTGCGGAGAAGCACATCAGACCCCCCGGAGGCGCGAGCAGCCGGGTCTGCGCCCCGGAGTGCAGTACTCGCGGCTGACCTTATGACCGCTGGAGGAGCGGGAGTTCTGCCTTCGACCTGAGCCTCTGGGTTCTCCCTTTCCTCTCTTTCATTAACCCGCTGAAAATCTTATTTTTAATCTGGTGAAATAAGACAAGTGAGTTCAGACCCCCAGAAGCTGGAAGGTCCTGAGAATTCTGGCACATTCAAGGTTGTGCGTGGCCCTTTCACTGTGCAAGGGTGAAATCTAGGACACACAGGAAACATTATCATGAACCTAAAACTGAAATGGCTTAAATTCTAGCCCCCACCTCTTAGGAGGTTTGGCTTTTAATTTCGGGAGACTCTTAAGTTTCATCTGGAAAGTGTGTTGACTTTTTGTGTTTGATATCTTTTTCCATTTTCATTTTTTCCAAGTCATTAGAAAAATTCACTGTAAAAAACATTGCTTTGGGCCTAGAGAATGTGGGGTCCTGTCTCTTGGGGATGTCTAACAGGAGAGAGTTGAACTTGTGGTGAAGGAGAGGGAGTGACTAGGAGACAGGTGCATCCCTTGTTGTTCAGATGGTGTGACTGAAGGCAATGTGGTAACACAGCTGACCTGAGGGGCAGTGGACTCTCACCTGAAGCAGACCCAGGGTCTGTGTGTCCTGATCTCAGGGGGTTTTCTTTTTGTTTTGTGACCGTATCCTATGCAATGTGTATGTGTAATTTAAGGTAGGGCAAGAGGGAAGATGACAGTGTCTACTTGCAAAGTCCTATGAGTTCATTGGACATAAGGAAAGGGCATAAGACAAGGTTGAAAGCTGATATCGAAGGAGAAGCAGTCACTCCATGTTTTATTATTTAACTTCCATGGAAGCCCTCTCAGGTTTTATCAGATTCATCTTATTGGTGAAGAAACTGAATTTCAAAGAGGCCTTGCAGCTGGTCCAGCTCAGCCATGTGCTCAGAAGGAAGGCTCAGCTGGACCTGCACATGGGGACCCTCTGCCTCCAGGCCCTGTACTTGCTGTTGATCAACTGCCCTACCAGCTGCTGGGCCTCAGATCCAGCGAGGTTTAGGGTTAGGGTTAGGGTTAGGACTTGTAAGAGGTGGGGCCTAGTGGGAGGTCAGTACTGGCCCTCCCTGCTCTTTGGCTTTCTGTCTTCCCATGCAGTCTCTTCTTCCTTCCACCAGGAGCTACCTGCCATGATATGCCACATCTGAGGAGCTCTCAGAAAAGCGGGTGCCATGCTATCTGTACTTTCAGCCTCCCAAACTGTGAGCCAAACAAACCACATTTCTTTACAAATTACCCAGCTTCAGATATTTCATTGTAGCAATAGAAAACAGGCTAATAACAGTGATTGTATAACTTCTTTCTGGTTGTAAATATTGTTTGAAAGTGAAAGGAGCATGATTAATTCTGATGCTGAGATAAGAGGTGCAATCAGGACAGGTTGACCCAGGGGGATGGTGGCATCTCACAGGTTATCTTTCTGTCTAAAACATAGACTCCTGGATCAACTCTTTAAAAGGCTAAAGCCAAATGTTAAAAATGAGAAACAACCAACGTTTAAACAATAGTCAAAGTGTCAAGAAAATTATACCTAGTCCACTTAAAAGTATATTATACAGCAACAATATTATAGTTATGAAGATTACATGGAATATAGAAATATTTATGATCTACTTGATTTTAAATGAGAAAGCAGAGTGCAAGATCGTACCCCGATGTTGCTACCATTATATAAAACTATGGTAAAAGTAAGGAAAAGTCTAGAAGGAAAATATTTTGATTGGTAACTCTTGTTACATTAAAATAGTGGGTTATTCTCAGCTGGTTCCCTCCTCTGTCCTCTCCAGCACATGAATCCAAATGTCACTTCACCTGCAGGAGAGTCAGGGTGGGCAGAAGACCTGTATGGTCCATAAGTTCTCCTTTTCCTTTCTCAGAAGATCACAGAAAGTTCTGTCTCACCAGAGGAATGAACAGATATGTACCTGGACCCACAGTGTGACAGATTATCTTTTGTTGTTACAATTATTCCTTTTTACTTGATTTTCAAACATTTGTAAAAGGAATGTGTTGCAGTTGTGATAAAAAAAAAGTTACATTAAAGATTAAGTTAACAACTTTGGGGTAGTTGAATACAGTGCATTTAGTTAAAAAATAATAATCTCTAAGGACAACTACGGGTTTCAACTAGGGGTTGGGGGAAAAATGGTTAGGGAATCTGCAGCCAGAGCCTACACCAATCAAACAAGAAAAGAAGGAGGGGAGGTAGGAAGGGAAGAAGGGAGGTGTTTACAATAGGTAGTCACTTGAGCCTTGAGTTGCACCTGCCAAAGGCTTCTCCCAAGAGCATTTAATCAGTGTTCCCAGGTACTAGCTCTCTCCAGCTGCAGTTTTGATAAAAAGGCAGAACTAGTGTTTTTCCACGTACTTTGCCTCAAAGGAACATCTCCAATGAGCACCAATCTCATAAGGTCACCATTCCACCATTCCACCTCAAAATATCTGTCCCAGAGCTGGGAAGGGTGGTACACACCAATAATCTCAGTAACTCTGAAAGTAGAGGCAAGAGGGTTGCCAATTTGAGGCCAGCCTAGGCAACTTAGTGCGAACCCCAGTCAAAGTTGACCCTGTCTCAAAAAAAAAAAAAGGTTAGGCATATATATAGATCAATGGTAAAGTGCCCCTGGGTTCAATCCCCAGTACCAAAAATAAAACAAGTAAATAAATAAATTTGCCCAATTTGTATAAGAAAATATCTGACCAAAATTCATGCACATAGTTCGTTTTCTTGAAGTAGATTGTTAAGGTCACTGTCGATGTTGAAAAACATTGTCTGTGTGGATCTGTGTCATTACAAGGTCACAGGACACATTAAACCACTCATTTCTCCATCAGCAAAGCCTATGACTGGAAGGCACATTCCATATCTGAAGTGCCATCCACACAGATCTGTTTATCTTCATGACAATAGTATTAAGTAAGTCCTGTGTCTTTCCCTTCCTTATAATTCTGTAAACCAAAGCACAGAGAAATTAAGCAGGCCCAAGATAATGTGGCAAATGCATGGCTACCATGCTTTGGGATAGTTTGCAATCCAAGGGTGGATGACTGATATAACTCTTATGGTCCTGGCCTCCAGGAAAGCAGGAACTCACTTTCCCAGATGGCCTTGCAGCCAGGCGTCGGCAAGTGACCTGTCTCAGCCTGTCAGAACTTCAAGGTGGAAGAGGAAAGCCTGAAGGGGGCTAGTTCTGGGTGAGTGGGTGGAGGAGCCCTGCCCAGCTTCCCGAGGCAGCTTTGAAGCTCAGGTTCATGGTTCCATCTAGAGGTTGGACCCAGGCTGGAGCGGGCTTCTTCCTTGGGATGCTTCAGTGTTGTAATCTAGATGACGTTCCAGGCTGTGTAGCAGCCTTCGAATCAAATTTCTGACCTCCTAGAGATTCTTTGTGTGACATGGGTACATCCCTTTGGTGCAAAAATGACTTTATTTCTTTTAACCCAGGACGTCTGGCCAAGTTAGACTGCCCTTGTTGGGAATAGTGCCCAGCACGCGGTCCTTGCTCCTTTCATTTGCTGTCCTTTACCCCCACCCCGACTCACGTGTCCTCACGCTTCACCTTGCTTCTCAAAGTCTTTGCTTCAGTGACCACCTGTTTGCTCTTTTCCATCCCAACCTAACTCAGCCGGGAAAGTGGGTTTTCTCTCCTCACTGGCTTGGATCAGTTAGCCAAAGCTGGCAGCAGCGCGGTGTGGGGAAGGGTTGGTGCTGGACTTAGAGGGAAGTACACAGGGTGAAGACTTCAGCTTGCACCTGTTTTTTTTCAAGTGAGTTTAAGCCAGGCAAGTGCTATTCAGCCACAGATGACATTCTGTAGGCTACTTTGTATCTAAGTGTGACCTGAGGTCTGAGTAAAACTTAGAATATAATTTCCAGGCTATTTAAGTACAGTTATTTCCAGAATCTGGAAAAGGCATTGGTTCGGTCACCATGGAGGCTCTGTGTTAACCACCCTGTCCTATTACATAGGAGAGAAATAATTTTCTTATTTGATCCTCTGGATTACTTTTTCTTAAAGCAAACTAACCAGGGCTCTAACTAATATGAGCCATGTTATCCTAAAACATAAATATTACTAGGAAACCGTATAAGATTTAAAATCTCATATGACAGCTTAATCAAATGACTTTCTTCCAGGCTCATTGCAGTTAAGTCAAGGTCAACCTGCTGCTAGGGATGCTAGTTCCCCATCACTTGGCCTGATGTCATGGCAGAGGTCCTTAACGATGATCTCAGCCTCCTCTAAGTGGGATTTTAATAGCTTGATTTTAGAGAATGAACCCATAAAATGGACTTCAGATCATTCATGCATGAGCTTTTTATTAGGCTTTTCCTCGGCCACTGTCTCTCCCCTCTTCCCCTTCCAACGGGGACACAGGTTGCCGATAGAGTACATTAATGCCACCCCACCATTCCTTGGGTGTGTGAGCTGTCTCCCTTTTAGATCAGACATGGCGTTCAGCCCCTCATGGATGCAAGAATTCTTCGCAAGATGTCTTCCTGGGATACACTTAGCACAGGGGCTGAAGCAAGGGAGGATTGCTGTTTTAGTCAACTTTTCTGTCACTTTGACCAAAAGACCTGACAAGAACAATTTCAGAGGAGGAAAAGTTTATTTGGGGCTCACAGTTTCAGAGGTCTCCATCCATGGCCAACTCCGTTACTCTGCTCCTGAGGTGAGGCAGAACATCATGGTAGAAGGGCATGGTGGAGGAAATCAGCTCAGGACCTGACTACCAGGAAGCACAGAGATCTCCACTCACCAGGGACAAATATATACTGCAAAGGCACACTCCCAGTGACCCACTCCTTCAGTCACACCCTACCCTCCTATGGTTACTACCCCGTTAGTCCCTATTAGTGGATTAGTGCACTAATTAGGTTAAGGCTCTCATAACCCAATCTTTTCATCTCTGAACGTTCTTGTATTGTCTCACATGAGCTTTCCAGAGACACCTCATATCTAAACCATAATAGCTGGTCTTCTCAATTATGAAAATGGTCTCATTTTAATTCTCAGGGTCCTACTTATTTCCAACCGATGCTAATTCACATGGGAGAAGTTTGATATGGCTGTGAATTCAAGGCACTTTATAATTCTGCAACCTCAAGAATCAAATTTTAAAAATATATATTTTTAGTTATAAATGGACACAATACCTTTATTTCATTTGCTTACTTTTTATGTGGTGTTGAGGAACTCAGGGCCTCACACATGCTACGCTAGCACTCTACCACTGAGCCCCAGCCCCAGCCCTAGGAATCACATTTTGGGGGTGTTTTCCAGCAGATCTGAGAGTTACAATATTTTAGGGTTGCTACAGGACATTCCCCTGGTCTGACTGCCCCCTCCCTCCTGTCATATGTAATAGCTGCAGCTCTGCGTCTCTTCTTTAAAAACAATTTCCCAAGTTGCTGTCAGCAGTGGCACCCCCCTACTTTGTCGTCATTGGTTCCTCAATGGTCAGTGCAGAAGGTGCTCTCCAAAGCTTTCCTTCCAATGGGTTTGTCACCCCAGGCCACCACAGGTGTGCTAATGACGGCATGGTGAAGCTACAGCTTTATGGCTTTATGCTAATAACCGTTTTCCAATTGGCCACTGGCACTAACACCGTGACCCAGCTTAAGGTCAAAGTTGATTGGTCGTCTTGGTCTTTGAATCCCCTCCTGTTACTGGGCTGTGGATGAGTCAGGGTCCAATCAGGAACACAGGGCAAGTGTTTCAACAGAAGAGATTTAATCCAGGCAATTAGTCACAAAAATGCGAAAGCCCTCCAGGACCCAAAGAAGAAATGGAGTGGTGAAGAAAACAAGAAGGAGGTTTCTTGTCCTGAGGTTTCAGCTGCTGACCTTTCACCTGGAGCTGCCCTTTAGGGACTGGGGAGGCGCTGTCACCTTGGGCTGCACAGATGCCCAGAGGCTTCACCTGCACCGCCACTGTGGCAACTGCCAGGAACCGGCAGGGACCTCACCACCCCTCTCTTCATTCATGGCTCCAGTGTCTGGTGGTCAGAACTGAGCCTGTGGATGGGGTGTGGACTCCCTGGAGGACCACATAAACCATTTCTGTGACAATCTCTGAATGATTCCTCTTGGGCTATCCTTAGCTTTTGGAGGAGAGAAGAAGGGACCTGAGCTGGCTTTGGTAATTACGGAATAGAGATTTTTCTCTGGCAGTTGAAGGAATTCTTGAGTGGTGAAATGAGCCACGTATTCCTTCCTGAAGAAGAGACTGCTTGGTCCTAAAGAGACTTCCAGAGATGATAATCTCATCTTCCCTGTCCTTTTCATCTTTGCTTGAGGCAAAGACAGCTTCTTTCTGGTTGTGTGGAAGTGTGAAATGACAGCTGATACTGTGCCAAGGTAGCATCTCTATTCAACGCTACCTTCAATAGTAGGTCTAAATATAGGTTCCAGTGTAGAACTCTGAGGAGGGGAGGTGGATTCTGCTTTCTGGCACTGTTAAGGGGTGTTGAGTGCAATATCATCATTAGTCAAAACCAAGAACATGTATCATATTTCTATTATGCATTTTCAAAGCATTAGAAAGTAATAAAATCATTTGAATCTTTTTGTTTATCTTACCATCAGTGTATGACGGTAAATGTTTTGTTGCTCCCATGTCAGCTTTGAAAAATTTATTTAGGAATAAATTCTCCAATTTTGGTACTCGAAAATAATATCTAATTTTAAATCGGTTTTAAATAGATCTTAACTGCACAATTCAGTTGGCCTTGAAAAAAATGAATGTGTGCATCTTTGTAATTTTTACCCCAATCGAAGCACAGAATATTTCCATCATTCTAGAAAGTTCTTCTATGTTTCTTTCCCCTCAAGATTACCCCCTCCTTCCACCAGAGTTACCCTGTTTTGAATTCTATTACCATAAATTAGTCTGCTGGTTTTTTTTAAAGAGAGAGAATTTTTTAATATTTATTTTTCAGTTTTTCGGTGGACACAACATCTTTATTTTTATTTTTATGTGGTGCTGAGGATCGAACCCAGCGCCCATGCATGCCAGGTGAGCGTTACCGCTTGAGCCACATCCCCAGCCCAAGGCTTGCTGGTTTTCTGTGCATCATATGAGTGAAATAATACAGCCTGTACTGTCTATATCTTGCTTCTATCTGTCAATATATCATCTCTGTGAGATCGGCCCTTGTGCCCTGTGTGTCAGGAGTTTTACTTCCTGTTCGTTGGTGGTGTTCTCTGTGTGTATGCCACATCTGCTTACCCATCTTCCTGTTGAAGGACACTTAGGCTGCTTCTGGTTTTGTGTGTTTTACACACAGCTTCTAGGAATGCTCATGTCCAAGCTTTTTTGACACATATTTTTACTTCTTTTGGATAAATGCCAAAGAGTGGCATGGCTATGTCAAAGACTAGGTAGGAAGTCATTTTATAAGAAACTGCCATGTTGCTTTCCAGGGTAACTGTGGCATTTTTCGTTTCCACCGGCATAACAGCTGCCAAGCATGAAAGAAGAGCATCCATGGGCTGGCGTTTGGAGGAATCCCTGAAGGACTGTGCAGATAGGGGCAGACAGAGGATGCAGCCTCAGAGGTCTGCAGCAGGAGATTTCTGCCACTGAGGCTGGGACTATCCAGGGTGAGTGGAAATAGCGAACAGGACAGGGCAGGCCTGAGGTCACTCCCAGGTGCTCCTAGCTGTGCTGGCAGGGGGCAAATCTGAAGATGTACCCGCTCTTAGAAGCGTGAGTGTGGCTGGGCAGCCCAGGAAGAACCGGAAGCTGCTGAGCACATGTCAAGTTCCCTCCTTCCAGAAGTATGCCCCACCTCCCTAGTCCTGGAAGATGAGGAACTCAGAACCAGCCTCTAGCAACCGTGAGTAGGGAATCCCAAACACGCAGACATTCATTCACAGAAAAAAAAAAAAAAAAAGACCACGAGACAGCAGAGAAAAAGAAACCTCAACCAAAGGCCTGACACCAAAGGAAACAGTTAAAAGCAAGAAGGATTGAGAAAGAGGGGATTTGAATAGACACCAGGAATATCTTCAAGAGAGATGTGAGTAAAATGCACTGTTATCTTTCAGTGCACAGCATTTCTGCATGCAGTCTCATTAGATGATTGGATACATGCCTAAACGAATTAATCCAAGAATAAATATGTAAATAGAGAAGTCTGTCCCCACTGGCCTTGCTCTGTCGAGAAGTGTACTTCTGCAGCTTTCCTTGGGCACAGTCAGGCCTCAAGAGGTAGGACCTGGGTCTCACTGGTTCACCATGTTGCTTTTAAAAAAAATACACACACACACACACATACACACACATACATACATATATTTAGTTGCAGATGAACATAATACCTTTATTTTATTTATTGATTTTTATGTGGTGCTGAGGATCAAACCCAGTGCCTCACATGTGCTAGGCGAGTGCTCTGTCACTGAGCCATAGTGTTGCTTTTGTTGGTTTGTTACATACGGCCCATGCTGTCCTGCATGTTTGCTTTTTAGCAATTCTCCATATGACTCTCTACACATCTCAGCTTGGACAGCTTGCTTCTACAAAGCCCCCCACTGTTTTGAGGGGTTGTGTCCCCACAGAGAGTAGGCAATGCATAGGACAGGAGCTGCCCCAGGGTGTATGCAGTGGGACGGCTTCTGTTTGTCAGCAGAGACCACAGCAGTGCTGCGGCTCCCTGGGCTCATGTTTCCCAGAAGTCTGCTGCAGAGCTTGGGGGAGAGTGCTATCCAGTGTGTGATACAACCCCTTTGATGGATACATCAGTGTGCAAGAGCCAGGCATGGAATCTTTTCAAACATGGCAAGGGTGGGGAGAAGAGTAAACCAAATTCTATTTAGATTGCTAACTAGGAAAAAAAGATGAAAAAAGCTAATGTGCCAACTTAATGGCAATTTCAATGGAAGGGAGAGGTCATGTTTAGGGTGTGCAGCTGTTCCCATCACCATTTTAGAGGCCAATAGTTTGCCAAGCTCACGAATATTTGTATACTGAACAAAATCTGGACATACAAGGGTGCAAGAGGCTGATGTGTTTAGAGACCCCCACATACTTATTTTAGGAATAAATTACATTTTGGATTGCCCGAGTCTGAGTTGCCTCTGAAATCACATTTGTGTTTCATTTTTGCCCTTTATCTTGTTAAAATGTGAATTTCATTTATAAACATTTCAGCAAGAAATGTGTTTTGGACGCATAGGACAGGGAATGGGCTGTAACACAGATGTGCATAATCACAAGAAAAATCCATAGGCCTTTGTTAGAAGTCAATGGCTTCTTTCTGAAAATGTCCACAGTGTCTCCTTTCCACATTTGCAAAGGGGACATGGACATAGTGACGCTCCTCTCTTCTTTGCCTCAAACTTGCATCACCCATTGTTGGAACCAGCTCATGAGATGATAGGCAAAGCCGGGTGGCCGGTTTGGTGTCTCTGCGTATCTGAGCAGATACTGCGTTTTAGCCTGTGATCCTGGTCAGCCCATCCAATTGAATTTCCTCCCAGGGATGTGACACTTGCTTATCTGAATCTCTATTCAGGTCTTCCCAGCACCTTTTGTTTAGCCTCTGGAAGCATTAACCCTTCCTGTCAGGAGGAGGGTGGGTGGTGGGTGAACGAAAGGGCCACAAGTCCTTCCCCTCCTGTGTGCAAGGCACTCTGACGTGTTCTTTGTCATCTCCTAATCCAGCCGGTTCTGTTATTTTATTTTTCAGAAGATGCTAAATTGATTTCACTCCCTCCTAATATGCTTTGATCTGCAGTGTTAAAATCCTACCCTATGTTATCTCCCACTAATAAGAGTCACCTCTTCCCACACATGCATAAAATATTTGTTTTTATGAAGCATTTTATAGGTAGGAGAATATTATTCAGGGCTAAAGCTGAAACACTCTACACGAAACCATCTTTTAAAGAAGGGGAATTATCCTGGTAGGACCTTGGGAGTAATTGCACTGAGTTATTCCTAACATGTGCAGAATTCTCTTTTACCCTGGGATGTGGGCTAGTCTGCACAGGGTGTGTTCACACACAGGAAAATCCCAAAAAACTTCATTTTGCTCTCTGCATTCACAAGTAGCTAGGAGCAAAAGCTTAGAAGACTTCCCTCTGAGTCTCGTCACTTTGCAATCTCATCTTCTCTGAGAAAATACTCATTTTTTTAACTTTCTTTCTTTTGTGTGTGTGTGTGTTTCTTTTTAGTTTAGGCCAGCAATATTTTTCTGAAAAGATATTTTATTCAGAATTAGTCTTTAGAGTAAAAAAAAATAGCTAATTTAAAAAGATAGATATTACTTTCTCAAAACAGATGAGACGTGAGTTGTATACACACATGCACACGCACATGCATGCATGCACATATTTAAAAGCAATTACCATCTGCCTGATAGAGAAGAATAACTCTGTTGGAATTGAGGGTTATTGTGTAGCTTTATAATTAGGATGCCTCTGCACAGAATAATATCCTTATCAGAATTCATGAAGAATGCCTTCTAATATTTTCCAACCCATTATATAAACAGCGTTTTGGTTTTCAACTGGAGGAATTTAGAATATAGAAGGCTTCTTGTAAGGCAGAATATTCAAGAAGATATTTATATTTTCTAAAGGGTTTTGAGAGGTGGAAGAGCTGCTCAAGATGAGACATGGGCCCTCTTTGATCACTGTCATCCATTTTGGTCACATCGAGTGTACATGCTGAACTGCCTGTTTATTCCAGCACCAGACCCAGTCCTGAGTGAATCAGAGGCAGGCAGATCAGCCCTTACTTCCACACCTTGCAGAACGATGGGAACTGGGGGTCAATTCCCCTTGTCCTGCAAGCTCTTCCAAGCACTCAGTTCTACCTGTCCTCTTCCCTGCTCATGTTGAAAATGATCTGCTCCTGGTCTCCAGAGTCACTTTTCCCTGGATAGCCTTATCTCACCTTCCCCAGTCCCCTGTAATGACCTAGAAGGACTGTTTATTTGGATAATTCAACTGCTAAGAGAAAAATGAAGACCAGCTCAGTTTAACTTGAATAAGAATGAAAGGTTCTAGGTTCTGCATCATTCTGGACCAGATTCTACTTCTAACCAGAGAAAAGAAAGTAATATCCAGAAGCCACCTGATTGGCTGCCTTGGGAGTTTTCTTTATATGGACAGGGTCTGATGAGTCGACAACCTGTGATTGGCTGTAGCTCAACTGCTGTGATTGGCTGAGATGCAGTTGCTTGGTGACGAGAGTAGACTCTTAGCTTATATTTTGTTTACCCAGGCTGCAAGGGGTACAGTTCACTATATATAGTCTGCTTTGGGTCAGATTTATTACACAAGAATGGAAGCTGGTTTAGGCCAAATTTGTTTCAGTTCAACACAACCATGTTGAAATGAGCATGAATTGGGGGTCAGGAAAATGTTGTATCCACCCCTTTCTCCCCAAGACACACAATTTTTTTTTCCCTTTATGGGATGAATTATATACCATTGAAAATTTCTGGGTTGAAGTCCTGAGCCCGAATACCTGAGAAGTGACAGTGTATGGAGACAGGGCCTTTAAAGGCTCCACTATACAAGGTCACCTAGGTGAGTCCTACTGCAAGCCTCCTGGCTCCTAAAAGTCATAGAAACTGGGATACAGAGGTGCCCATGTGAGGACACAGGGAGACAATGTCATCTACACGCCAAGGAGAGAAGCCTGGGAAGGAACCAGCCCCACCGACACCTTGGTCTTGGACTTCCAGCCTCAGCACTGCAGGAGAACAAGCTGCTGTGCCTAAGCCATGTGCTGTGTGGCCCTTGCTAAGACAGCTGGAGCCAACCACCCCACCCCCCGTGGGGAGGCTGTTAACCCAGTGGCACTTTGTGTCCTGGCACGGATTCCCCGCTGGCCCTAGACGGCTGTAGCTTGGATTTTAAGTTTCTTCCCCGGAGGGTTCAGCTGAAGGTGCAAATGCAGCAGGCCCTGCTTTGGGGCGGCCTGTGTTCCCCAGGCTCGACTTTTAGGTCTGTTAGAGAACAAGATCTCTTAGTCCTAAAAATACTCAGATGCATCAGAGGTAGGTCCCCAGACCACACACGGTGGCCTTTTAAACCTTGATACCTGGCATTCCATCCTGGCCACCTGAGGTGCTCGCTCTCAACCCATCAGACAGACAGACAGACAGATGACAGACTCCAGCGCAGCCCCAGAAGGCTAACTTGCCCTCTGCTTTGTTGGTTCTGCTGGTGGCATCCCCTGGGCAGGAGGGGAGGCAGACCTTTCTCCATCCCTCTATTTAACAGCGTTCATTCAACAGCTGGTCTTGCTTACTTTTTACCCCAAGTAGGTTATGAACTGCCTGGACTCTCGCCTCCTCTGCATCCCTCACTGTCCAGTAGTGTCCCCGGCACTCGTAGGTACTCAATGAGGACTACAGGACTGTGCTGATGGAGCCTGTGCTGGTGAAGCGAAGGGAGGGATCCTGGCCTCTCCTCCTTCCCAGAGACCACAGAACAGCATCCAGAGGGATAAAAACACCTTCCCACCTGGACCTCCCTGACTCCTCAGGAGGGGTGGAGAGTCAGGCTTTCAGGTCTCTGAAAGAGGGAGGAAGGAGACAGCCAGCCAGGGAGGGCATGGCCCAGCCACCAAGCCAGCTGCCCAGGGGCCTGTGCAATCAGTTCTGGGGCCCCAGTGGTTGCTCCCTGTCTCCCATCTAGAAGAGCTGCAGAAACCTAGCTAGTCCACCGCTGGCTTTGAGAGACGGTCCCGAGAGCTGTTCCAGAGAATGGCTCCCAAGGCCACGACCCATTTGGCTCCTGAAGTCAGGTCCACACAGCTTTCCCGAGCCTTGGTCTCTGGGCCTGGCTCCATCCCGCGGGCTCCGGCACCTCACGGCCTCCAGCCTGGGAAGCTCTCCAAGGCAATGCCAGGCAAGGATGAGCTAGCTCTGGCTTGGAACCCAAATGGGCTATTTTTAAAAGTTCTACACAAAAGCTGTGCTGCGACATAGAACAAGATTGCGTGCGAGGAGGAAATGAGATCCATCTTGTGACGTTCATGCAATGCCACCGTGTGAGGTCAGGAAGACTTAAGGCAGGCCAGCTTTTTAAAGGTCCACGATTTGCTGGGTTTTATAAAAGGTGAAACTTATAGATTTGGGAATAGCATTGACTAGGAATGCATAAATGAAGGAAATTTTGAAAATAAGCCTGAAAATATTCTACTGTTTTCAGGAGACTTCCCTGAAATTCTGGGTCAGACCTGTTTATTTATTAAGGAGTTGACTGCTAGTGTCCTATCACCTGACCTCGGCTCATCTGGGATCAGTTTAATTATTTTTTTTCCTCTCCCCTCTCAAATAAGAACATCTAAATGTAAAAATTGTCAAATCTGGAAATTGTCTTTGACCAGAGCATCAAAAATCTTACATCCCTTGGACAAGCAATTGTTGCTGTGTGATCAAAGATGAGGCCTGGTCTCACTGTACCTTCTAGAGGGATATGAATGTCCCTTCTGATATCAGTGTTGCAATGTGCCCAGCCCACTGTCCCATGAGAATGGCACTGACTATGTCCCTGGTGAGCTGATGCTTGTCCATGGCTCTATGATTCCCAGGCCTGCCAGCATCTGTGAGGGCAGTTTTCTCACCACAGTGAGGCCACCCCCCCCCCCTCACCCCCTTGGCCTTGGACTTACATCTCTCGGGCTCCAGGGAAGGGTTTTTGTTTAAGTACAGATTTTGGTGAACCATTTGTTGGGTTACTTTGGGGCAAGTTATTTAGCTTCTGTGAAATTTACACGTCTTCAGCAATAAAATAAGAGTGATTCATAATCAGAATGGTTGCAACATTTTCAAAATAGATGCCATATTAATCATCTAGTAAATATTTGTGGTCACCCCCAAGTGATTTACAAGACATCAGCAATGGGCCTCTTCCTTTTTATTTTCCTTTCAAATGTCTAAATCCTCAAAGATCCGATCCAGGGTTTTCCAGCTTTGGTGCTATTAACATTTTGAGCAGAATAATTCTTGGTTTTAGAGGCTGTCCTGTGCATCACAGGGCCTTTAGTGACATCCCTGTCTCTACCACTTGATAGATGCCAGTAGCACCCATGACAATGAACATCTACAGACAATGCTCAGCCTCCCCAGTGGTGGGTTGGCCCTGGGCAAGAGCCTTGCATTTACTGCAGGGACCAGCTTCTGGTTGCTATGGTTTGGATCTTAAACATCCCCAAAAGGCCGTGTGTGAAAGATCTGGTCAGCAGCCTGTGCACCATCAGAAGGTGGCAGAACCTTTGGGCAGTGGGGGCTAGTGGAAGGTAGGCAGGCCACCGGAGCCTGTCCCTGACTGGGATGTGCAACCTCGACCTCTTCCGCCCTTTCCCTTTGCTTCCCAGCTGCAATGGGGGAGCAGGTGTGCTGTACCACATGCTCCCTGCCCTGACGTTCTGCTCTGCCACCAGCTCTAAGACAATGCAGCCATCCTGCGTGGACTGAAAGCTCAGAACTATAAACACAGTGAGCACTTCCTCCTTCTAAGGTGTTCAGCGCAGGTGTTCCATCACAGTGATGGGAAGCTGTCCGACATGTTAGTGGTGAACTTCAGGCTCTGGTGGCCAGGGGTTCTCTAGGTGCTGCACTGAGGCTCCTTCATTTATTTCTCTGTGACCTGTCTTTGACAAGAGAGGAAAAGGCAATGGAACACTAAAGATGCCCTTCCCAGAGTGACCTTGGAGTGCTGCTTAGAAATGTACGTAAAAGGTTGTGGTTTGGGCTTGGTGCAGTGGTGCACACCTGTAATCCCAGTGGCTCCGCTGAGCCAGGAGGTTCAAAGCTAGCCTCAGCAACGGGCGAGGTGCTAAGAAATTAGCAAGACCCTGTCTCTAAATAAAATATAAAAGAGGGCTGGGGATGTGACTAAGTGGTTATGGGCCCTGGGATCAGTTAGTAATACCCCATAAATAAATAAATAAATAAATAAGATTGTGGTTTGGGGGAAGTGACACCTCTAAAGAAGATCACTGGTACTGAGAATCTGCTGCACCCTTCATTCCTCTGACCTTTTTTTTTTTTAAAAAAATACTCTCTGCCTTTAGAGAAATGTTGGAATTATTTTATAAACTAACTGCAGCAAACATGACACCCTTTTCAGTGCTCCTATACTACAAGTGTCATTAGCTCCTGGTACATGTGCATGTGTCAGTAGCTCCTCTCATCCATCCACCTTTCCATCCATCCATCTGTTCATCTGTCAGAGGTCCTTAGAGATGATCTAGGTCCAAGGACAAAGACTAACTGTGTCTTAATCAGGTGCAGGGAGACTCAGGTTCTCCAGTATGATCTGCTGGTAACTGTTAGGCACATGCTCACACATGGACACCTGTGTATATGCATGCTTCAGTGTAGATGGCATAATGCGTGTCATGTGTGATGTTGTCTATGTGTCACGTGTACATACATGTGTTATTACAGTGATATAATTAGAATCAGGCACTCTGGGTGTGTTCCCCAGTAAGCCAGCATTTGTCCCTGCACCTGCGTACATCAGGGAGAAGGAAGACAGGTCCTGTTCTCAGATCATTTAAATCCAGGGAGCAGGGCACGTGCATTGACAGCGCAGGTAATCAGAAAGAACATTGACCAACACTTGTTCGCTGATGAAGGAAAAAGATGGCTTGGTAACCAGGAGACTGTCACCACCCTTATGAAAACGTCCTTCCCTGTGTGTCCCTGTGTCCTTTGAGAAGTGAATTCTCACTTCCATGAGCCATCTTTGCTAGGTCCCCTTCCATGAGAACCAGGGACTCCTGTGTTGGTCAACATGACCTGATTCATCCCTTCTTTCCTTCATTACCCACTTGTTTTCAAAATCATTTCTTAATCTCTTGCTTGTCGGAAGGATTTTTCTTCTCTACTGTGTAAATGTTTGAGTCCAGTTGGTGAAATTTAATGAGATTTTGTTTGTTTGAAGCTTGAAAAAGAAGACATCATTTAACCCAGGCCTTTCCTGCACAAAGAATGAGAAAGGTTGATAAGCTTTGGCACTGCCAGCTTTGATCCACAGCCCGCTCAGCGTCGCTGCCACGCTCGCGTCTGTCACAGAAAGCCCTTGCACGCTGGTTTTCATCTGCCCGCTTTTACAACTCGTGGCTCATGTCTGCAACTCTGTATTTAAGCCAATTCCAGAGTCAAATCATTTTGTTTTATTCGAGTCAAATGAGGCCTGCTGTTCATCAGTTTTGCAGGTGTGAAAAATACATTGTTCACTTTTCACGTAGCATTCGCCTTTCATGTCAGATGTGAATTCTAGAGAGTCAAAATGTGACAGGAGAGCAACCTTCATACTGCTGTACTCAGAACAAGCAGGTCCCTTATAAACGCTTCCTTTTAATCCAAGGAAGGCACATGAAGGTCACACTCATTCATTCACTCATCGACATCCGTCAGATGTGACAGATTTTCTAGGCTTTCATAATGAAAGGGAGGAAGAAAGGAAGAAAGAAAGAGAGAAAGAAAGAAAGCAAAGGAAAATGGAATAGATGGCATCGCCAGGGCTTCTGGGCCTTCTGTTCTGGCTTAGCCCTCTCACCCTGGGCACTCCCAGGCTTACCTGCATGGGGTTTGGGCTGGTCTTGCAGATACTTGGCCCTCTTGGGGGAGGCTCAGACATGGGATCGCTGGCCTAGCTGGAGAGGAGGGGCAGAAACGGGTCTCTCCGTGTGATGTTCTGAGCCCAGGCGGTCTGGGTGCTGGGCACAGGAGGAGGAAGCCTTGGTCCTGCCCAGTCAGCTCAGAGAGGGCGGCTCTCTGCAGAGGCTGCACAGTAGGCGGGCAGGGGAGCCGCCATGACCAAGAGAGCTCTGTTCTGGTGAGCCGGAGGCCTTGCCAGTGCATTCCAGCACGTCCTTGCATTGGGCAGATCTCACTCACTGCAGCCAGGGGACACTGTCCTAATGGCCAGCATGGCTGACTCGAGGGGCCTGGTGGGCCCAGAACCCTCCTCAGGGCTGTCCCCTGGCTCTGGAGGCCCAAAGGCAGCTGGTTGGGGACAGGGTTGGGCTCTGGGAGGGGGACAGCTTGGCATGATAGTCCTGTATGGCCAGAGCTCTGGCCAGGTCACCTGGGGTCACTTCCTGGTCTGCATCTCTGTTGGTGAGTCAGAAACACATCGTCCTGGACAGGGACAGAGGGTCTCTTCCAGGACTGATGTGCCCACCTAGGACAGTGCAGGAACTGACATCTTTGTCTGAGGAATCCTGGATGGAGACAAGGGATTCCACCAGGAAAACAGGAGGAGGAGACGACATCCTGGGTGGCTGTGGGACAAGCAGAATTATTGAGAGCTCCCTCCGCTGGCATTTTTCCCCAAGACTGAATCATCTGGGCCTCGGCGGCCCTCAGTAAGCCGCGTGGGCAGGCCTGCTCCCGCTCCAGCAACCCTCCCGGCTCCCCCAGAGGCCCAAGTGCTCTGAAGGTGCTCCAGGGGACTGTGTCGCCTGCCAGTGGACAGACACAGCTCATCTCCAGGGTGTCGGGTCTCGGGTGGCTTTCTTTGAGACCTGCTTTGACTCTCAGAGTGAGTCCACCTCCACTTTGAGGCCCACTCACCCCTACCCTGGGGACAGCTCCTGTTGAAGGAAGGAGCCCCGTGCTGTGGGTGCCACAGTGACTCACGGGGACAGCGGGTGCCACCTGCCACCACACAGGAATGGTTTGTCCTCAGTCCTGGCTCCAGGACAAAGGAGGTGGTAAACAGGGAGTGGCGGAGGATGGTGCATCCCCCTCACAGCTGAGGGAGTAACCCATTTTCGAAGGAGCGTTTCCCTGAGTAAGTGGCGAAGGAGACGAGGGGAGCCGTGCTGGCTTCCTGGCTGCCATGACCAAGAGCCATGAACCACGCAGAACAACACACGTGTGTCCTTGTGAGTTCTGAAGGCCAGAAGTTCAAGGTCCATCTGGTGGCAGAGCCATGCGGCTCCCTTCGAGACTCTAGGTAGAGTCCTCTCAGCCTTGGCCTGGGCTTCATGGCTCCATGAATCCTCAGTGTCCCTAGGCCGCAGCTGCAGCACCCAGGTCTTCCGTCACCACGCCACCTTCCTCCTACATGTCTGACTTCACATGGTGTCCCCCTCATCTCTTAAGGACACTAGTCATTGGGATCTCGTCTTAACCTGAGCCTTTCTCTACATAAGGTCAGGTTCACAGGTCTCAGGGTTAGGACAGCAACAAGTGCTTGGGGTCAGAATTCCGCCATGACACAGAACAGCAAGAAGCAGGGACCGAGGCAGGGGAAGCAGCACAGGGCGCAGGAGGCCCCACTCTTCCAAGATGCTGGCAACGCGAGGCCACGGTCCTCGGCTGTTGTCCCATGAAGCCTGTCCCAATTCCCATTCCAGTGGTTTCCTCCTGTGAATGTGGTTTTATGTCACTGACAGAATTTAAATGGGCAGGATTAAATCAGTTGATTTGTGGGGCAAGGAGCTCAGTCTGCTTCCAAGTCCAGGGTTGGCAGGACCAGCAAGGGGAGCTGGGTGGAGGTGAGCAGAAACAACCAGAGAGGACTCCGTGACTTCATCTGGAGTCTGGCCTGGGCGCGTGCTTCCCTGTCAGGGCCCAGCACCCTGCGGCCTCCTGGGCCCCAACCCCTGACCTCCATGTGATGAGGCCCACGGCCCTGGGCACCACCCTGGCTGAGATTCAGTGGGAATCAACTGCCTGGGGTTGTGCCTGTCTTCCTTCTGCTCCGCAGGCAAGGAATTCTGCATGAAGCAACCATGGAAAACAAATGATCGGAGACAGGATCTCTAATACCATAATAGCTCTGCTTAGAAGACGAACTACAAAGCCAAAGGCTTATGCTTGACTCCCAAGTTAAAAATATAAAATTGTGGAAACGAGTTTCCCAATGACACGTTTACAACCCACAAGGGGTTTCTGGCTTTCTCTGGAGGAGCTGTGGGCTCCTTGCAGGAGCTAAATTAAGGCTGGCTTACTTTAATTACAAGGGGAACGAGGAGCAGCAGGAAGGGGCAGGTTGGACTGGGAAGGACCTGAGCCTTACGACTGGTCAGGCCCACTCTCCACTGCTGACTCGGCCACCTCCAGCTGTGGGGACAAAGACAAGAGGGAGTGCCTGGGGTTTGTGGCAGGATCAGGTCTGAGATGTGCACAAAGGCCTTTGCCGGAAGCCTGGTGCTCATGTGCCCTCTGCAAATGCGTCTCCCTCCTTGTGTTGACCAAGGAACAAGCCAGAGGAAGAAGTGGGTCAAGAGTTGAGTTGTGTCCCCACCCCCACCAAAAAGGGAAGTTGAAGCCCTAACCTCCCCCACTTCAGAATGTGACCTTATTTGGAAATAGGGTCTTTACCGAGATAATAAAGCTAGGCCACTAGGCTGGGCCTAAATCGCCATGACCTGTGTCCTTGTAAGAAGGGGAAACGTGGACCCAGAGACAGACAGGCATAGAGAAGATGATGAGACACAGGGAGAAGGCGGCTGTCCTCAGGGCCCCAGGAGGAGCATGGCCCACTGACACCTTGGCCTGAGTCTGGGCTCCAGGGCTGTGAGGACACCCTTCTGTGGGGACCCCATCTGTCACTAGCACGCAAGGCCTGAGACTCCACTAAAGGGGGTGGCAGTGGCCCAGACTCAGGGCACACTGCAGGGTGGGGCTGAGTTCACTGCAGGGTCTTTAGCAGGCCCAGCACCAGACTCGCCTTGGCTCCAGTAAGTGACGTGGACCCGGTACCAGTGAAAGCACAGAGGCTCAACGGGAAGGAGTCCCGTCTGGTGGCCGCCTGGCTATGCCTTTTTCTATTCTTATTGGTGAGACCTAGAAACAGACTGGAACATCTTGAAGTGTGTGTGGGATGCACTGGGGAGCAGCGTAGCCTCTGAAAATCCCCCTGAAGGGGGGCTTGAGTGTGTCGGTGACATCACATGCTGGAGCAGTGTGTGATTACAGGAGGTATTATTAAATCGTAAAATGGGAAGCTGGGGAAACATGTAATTTGGGCAGCTCTGTCTCCCGCCTGGTGTAATTACATGCCTCTCCTTCGGCCGACCTTGTGTGCACGGGGCTGGTGTTGTCTGGGCTCCTGCCTGGGCTGCTAATGTGAGGCACGTCAGGGAAAATGCCAAGGTGACCACTCAGAGGCAGAAGGAGCACTCATCCTATTTGGGACCCACTTCTTTATTTACCCTCTGATGAGATGCGAGGACTGCAGCCTCAACGGAAGCCTCCGGATGGCCCTGGATGGCTGTCTTCCCGCTCTCTTCTGTGGACTGTCTCCGACCCTCAGGCGTCTCAGCTGTGATGATTTCAGTATGTGAGGTAGCTGTGATCAGTTTGAATGAATGAACCTGGAGCTTGAAGACATCCCAACAGTTTAGAACCTGGATCTCGGAGGGTCCCAGCAGGCCTCTCCCCCTCGCCACTGTTGGTGTTGGGGCAGGTGATGACCCTTCCCTGGTAAAGGTCCTGTGCATTGCAGATGCTTGGCAGCACCCTTGCCCCTTGACCACTAAATGCCAGTGGCAACAGCCCCTCTCAGCATGACAACCAGGGTCCCCAGATATCACCGGTGGGCTTCAGAGGCAGGCTGAGTTGCTGAGTTGCCCCTCTTGTCGGCTCTCCCAAACACTTGGTGATGCGGCAGAAACGAAGCTGAAGATGCTCCCTGTTTCCAAGGTGCAGTCAGTCCAGGGACGCGAGAGATGACCCCATCCTCCCGAAACCAGGCCTCCTCGCTCCAGCACCTCCCCACTTCATAAGTGGTACTTAGGGAGGTTTCAGGGGGATCTCTGGTCAGGGTACCAAGTCTATCGGGAAAGTTGACCTCCATCATGTGTCCATTAGTTGATCATTAAAATAAGCCCACATGCCCTTGGAAGCGAGCAATGTTGGAAACTCCTTGCAGATTATTAGTGGGAAGATGTCCAGGTGTGAGGGGCATGGGTCTGGGTAGGGGCCAGCCTAAGGCTCAACAGGCCTTCCCAGGCTGCAGCCTGGACTCCATGATTTGCTACATCATCCAACACCTGCTCTTCCTCTCACCCTACAAGATGCCATCAGAGATTATGGGGTGTGTGTGGGCTGTATAAATCCCTTATGCCCACTGTCCCTCGTTTTACTTTCTTTTAAATGGGTGGTGGGGTCAAGGGTAACTCAGCTCCATTTTTCAAAGCCAGGGCCTCTTCACGTTCTGTCTTCAGCCCCTTATCCCAGATGCCCTGGTCCATGGGCCTTTCATCCTGGACCTCTGCCTCCTTCATTCCCTCCTGAGCACCTTCCTCTTCCAGCGGCCCTCCTCCTCTGCATGCTATGTCACATAATGCTCTTCCTGCATCCCCATAGGCACCTTCCTACCCCAAGCTCCCTGGACATATTTTTTATAAATAGTCCTCCTTCGGGGCTTGGTCTCCCTGAAGAATCTCCTTCCTGTGCAGTCTTTGAGAGGATCTGTGCCCTGCCCCACCTACAGGTCCCCGCAGGCGGATGCCCATGGCCTCTGGCCCCGCTCCCCAGGACCCTCCTTCCTCCCTCAGGTTCACCTTCTGCAGAATAGGTCTGGCTTACCAGCTCCTTCCTGCCATCCTCCCTCCCAGAGGAGACCTCAGCACCAAGTCCAAGCCAAAGGACTTCATTTGTGCTTTTCCAAAGTTAGTTTTAATCGCCAAAGCAAGATGTTTGTTAAGTATATTAATACACCACTAAATCTATAGAAGGCAAAGGCCCACCCTTGTCCACTCTTCTGAGGCACGGGTCTTAACCCTTTGGACAATATTCCTCCTCTGCATGAGGATGAAGGAGAGTGCCTGCCTGTGTGTGGCCTGTGACCTGGCCTGTGGCCGTCTGTGGCCTGCACCCCCACAGCATGGACGGCATCACATGCCCTCCTTTGCTGAGGGGTCTGGATGGATTATCTCACTCGAGCTGCAATTTCAAACTTGGAGACAGGCCTGGAATGATGAAATGACTGTCCCCCAGGCTTTGTCCACACCCTTGAGTTAACCACAGGGTCAAAGCTCCTCTCTTTAAAATTAGAAATGGGCTTCTTCTAAGAAAGGGTAAAGAATGAGTGGAAAGGACAGGAGAAAACATCTTTAAAACCAGCAAACAAAACAAATGCATTTCCCAAGTGCTGTCAAGGGTTGTCCTGTTCAGAGTTGCAAGGTCTGTCTTGGATACTGAGGTTCGTCCAGCACCAGATTGCCCACCATGCCTGTCTCACTTAGGAAGAGGAGGCCCAGGGTATGTCCTGTCCGCCTGAGGTCATGCTTGGTTACAATGGAAGTGGGCACCAGACTCAGGTCTCCTGTCCTGAGAGTGTTTTCTGAAGAAAAATGTGCTTCTCACCCAGGAAGGGCTAAAGAAGGGGAAGGGTCAGCTGCCCTCTTGCTGCAGAGGGTCCCAGGCTGCAGCAAGCCCCACAAAGCTTTCAGGGGAATTCTGGGTAGAGGCGCACACAGGTTGCTAGGAGTCAGGCTGCTGCAGAGCCCCAGCCCTGGTGGAGGGTATCATCCAGGGTCTGAGTGTTTCTGGCTCTAAAGCTTCTCTTTGCAGCATCTCCGGGAATCACTGAATACTGCTCCACCCTGGGTTTTTATGGGCAGGTGTGAAATTTAATGGGACGGGCTGTTCCTTGGGTGGGCTGAGAATGATATGACAGACTCACACACGCTGCCGAGGACCAATGGCACTGTGCTGGGTGGCTGACTAGGTGGTCGATTAGGCAGGAGATGTGCCTCTCACAGGAGTGACAGCACAGCACTCCTCCCCAAGCACCGGCCCATGGGACAAGGTGGTGCAGATGGCTGGCACGCCAAGGAGCTTTCGAGACCTGTGCCTACCCTTTCTACCATTGCTTTCCAGAACCTTCTGCAAGTCTCTCTTGGACTCTCTGCCCTTGGGCAAGGTACAGAGGGAGATGTGCATGACACCAGGGTTCCCCCAGCCTTAGCCAGGAGCGGGCATGGACCCAGGTTGTCCTGCTTCTGCTGGGTCTGTATCCCAGCTTACCTCCCAATGGAGCCTCATCAAAAGAACTTGACATGTGCTTCCTCATGCCCTCCCAGGACTTGAGAGGGTAGAAAGCTGTGGTCTCTGTGAAGCCAGGGAGAGGGCTGCTCAGGAGAAGCAGGAAGCCTGGTGAACTGTATCAGAGAGGCAACCCAGCCTCTCTGATGGATTCACCCACGGGCCCTGTTTTGTGCTTGGTCATCTTCAGCAGAAGCAACCCCAAACACAACACACCCACACTGAACAGTGCCAAGGCCGTGTGCCGCCAGCCACCCTCCTGAAAGGGAAGCATTCCTCCGCTCTTGGTTTGAAACTTCCATGCGGAATGTTGCATTTCCCGGAGACCCTCTTGATTTCCTAAGTAGCCTCTTCTACCTTCTCACCCAGGAAGGGCCAGAGAAAAGTGGCAAGACAGGAACAAGGGTCCGTGCTCTTCCGAGTAGGAATAGCATTCTGTTTCCTTGACCCCGTACCAGCCCCTCGGGCAAGTCCTGGAGGTGCAAGAGGAAGCCACATGGCCCTGTTGTGTCCTCGCTGGACAGAGAGGACCCAACTCCCCAGGAATCTTAGGCAGCAGGTGCTGTTAGGTGACAGGGAGGGAAGGCCTTCCAAGATGGGAGAGCCTTGAACAGGAACTTCCACATTCCACATGCTTTGAGGGAAATGAGGGAGGGCTTCCTGGTTGGAGGAAGGCTGCGGAGAGGAGCTTTTAAATAGGAATTTGCAAGCTAGCTTTAGAAACTTCAATGGAGGCCTTGCTTTTCTCGAGGCCATTCACATCCACCAGGGCATTTTAATTATGGTGAAACTGGCTATGCTAAATGCAATTTGGGATTATTTATTTTAAAAATTTTCATAAAATTGCCCTAATTAGAGATGCCCCTGAATGCAAACAAGGAGCATTGAAGGAGAAAAGAGACATCTTTTCTGTTCTTCTGTGCAAAAAGTAAGCATGCGGTGAGAGAAAGGGTTCTGAGTGGAGACCTGGGCGGGAGGTGGTGTCCCGGAAGGCGTCTCTCACATGGATCAACTGTTCTCTGCAGCTGGAGGTCCCAGGGATGGTACAGGAACCTGTGGGTCATTGAAGTGTTGATCAGGAGGACTGTGGACAGCCAGGACCTGGAACATCCCAAACTACTCAGCAGGCTCCCCACTGGCAGGGGCTCCCACCCCAAGCTGATCTCAGAAACCCCTTCATATGTTGTTAACGGAGGAAGACATCTACCCAGGGGGAGACAGGCCGGGTGGTCTTTGATCCTCAACCCTGGATTCACACTGGTTACCTGAGAAATAACCCTGGGGAGAAGAAAGAAAAACCTCCTAAGAATCTTTGGAAATATCCCCAGGTCACCCTAAGGTGCAGCTAGGGAAGCAAATCTTGCTTTAGACCTACCTTCAGAGAGATACAGAAACTTAGGACCTGGGATAAAGAGCAGCATTCCCACAGGGTGCACCTAGGCTTCAGGCTTCTGGATTGTTCCAGGCCAGCAGTTCTCCAACCCTGCTGCCCATCCAATTCACTGGAGAATTTAGGAAATTCTCATGTCCACACCACATCCCATGTCAAATGAATCATAATCTCTAAGGGTCAAAATGTCAGCAGTCTTTGTTTGTTTCTTTCTTTAATGTACAGCCAAGTTTGAAACCAGGGTCCCAGAGCAGGAGTCCTGGTATTTGAGGGCACATTGGGAGGTCTGGACGGCGTGCCAATTCATGGGTACTAAGCCCCACGCGGTGTTTCTGATTCGGCCGTCTGGAGGAGGGATGAGAATGTACATTTCTGACAAGTTCCCAGGGGCTGCTGGTCTGGGCACACATTTTGAGAACCATGGTCAACATCAAGCGGAACTTCCTGGTCTCTTCAGCCTGATGTGAGCTGGTTCCTACTGGATCCAACAAAGGAACCCAGAGGCAGACAAACGGACAAGTGTCCGTCATGCCCAGCACTGGGAAGATGCACTTGGCAGCAGCCTTCTGCTCTGAGGAATCAAAGTCAAGGTTTGCTGTGACTATGAAGACCTTCTTTGGCCCCTGGTTGGTTGTTTTTGGGTGGTTCCAATGTGACCTAATTGACCTTGGCTAGGGGATGAGCAATGAGTATTCAGACCCAAGTAGAAACAGGGCATGGTGAAGATGACCACCTTCCAACCCCACGGAATCCAGTTCCGCCCGTGGGAGAAGAGGGAGCCAACACCTTAACTAACAGAATTGTTCACTCTGGGTGCTTGTTTCTGAAAACCCTTCCCCCAATCCTTCAAACATGCCCAAGAAAATTAAACATGGGTTAAGCTACTCAGGATAAGAAGTAGAGATAAATTATTCAACCAGTTAGTTTGACATTTAAAAAGGCTATTTATAAAAATGATCACTTCTCAAGAAAATAAAAATAGTGAGAAACTCAAAATTGGCAGTTCTAACAGAGAGAGAGGGATGGTCAGGCAGAAGGCATTCTGGGGGTTCTTGAAAACGTAGCTGGAGTGCACTGGGTGTTCTTTCTCCCCATGACATTCAGGCTGCTCCTCAGGTGAGGTTCTGCAATCCCGAATCTGCCTTTCACCTCATCAGTGAGAAGAATGCCACCTGTCACTATCTGTCACATGGGCATCAGCTCCTGCAGCTTGGAGCTGGACAGTGGGGGCGAAGAGCTGGCTGCTCTGTTTTCCACGTGTGGGTGTTTGGTGGCATTACACCGGAAGTTACGTGGTGCTGCACACATGGCGGAACTCTTTTTAGCTCCAGTTTAAGTGGGAGGTGACTCTCCCCCTAAAAGAATTTAAATCTCTTTCCTTCCTCGTCAGGCTCCGTGCCTGGCTGTGGTGGATCAAGGGCACCATGTTCATTCCCCAGCGAGACACAGACCCAGGAAGGCCAGGAGGGAGAGGGGCCTCCGCCCCACGCAGCTCACTACGGTGATCAACAAGCGAGGGCCAAGGGACCACTCTCTGATGGACACACCCCGGTGCCAGCGAAGACGTAGATCGTGAGCGGCCAGGCCAACATGGGTTCCAGAACTCTGGGTTCAGCTTCGTGCTGTCCGTCCTGATTTGAGGGAAGTTCTCTAGGGAACAGAAAAAGGAAATTCTTTTAATAATACATTATTTAAAAAAAATACATAATAATTGCACATATATATGGAATAAATGTCATATTTCAGTGTACGCATAGAACATGTGATTATTACCTCGGAGTAATGGGCATATTCATCACCTTAAACATGTATCATTTCTTTGTGTTGGAAACATTTAAAACCCTCTGGACTTGCTATGTTGCATTATACAATAAATTGCTGTCAACCACAATCACCCTGCTGTGCTATAGAATGGGGGGAGCTAGTTCCCTGTCTACCTGCACCTCTGCACCTGTTAACCATCTTGCCTCCATCTCCTCTCACCCCCACCTTTGTAGCTAGAAGGTAACCACCATTCTACTCTCTACTTCCATGAGATCGAGTTTTTAAGCTTCCACATATAAGTGGAAACGGGTTTGTCTTTCTGTGACTGACTTATTTCGCTTGACACAGTGTTCTCCAGTGCCATCCATTTGGTGCAAATGATAAGTCTTCTGATTTTTCATGGCTGAATAATGCTCCCTGGTGTGTGCTCATTCATCCCTCAGTGGACGCTGAGGTTGTTTCTTTGTCTTGTTCATCATGGATGGTGCTGCATCGAGCCTGGGAATTGTTAGTTCTGATGGAGGCACTTCCGCACTGTTTTCTGTAATGGCTGTACTAATTCGAATGTTCTCTTTCTCTGGGTCTTTGCCTCATTTTCACTCTTTGTCTTTTTGATAATGGCCATTTGGATTGGGGTGTGACGGTATCTCATCCTGGTTTCGATTTGCATCTTCCTGATGATGAATGATGTTGACCAATTTTTCACTCACCTAGGATCAGCCTGAGGAGAGGGGCTGTAAGTTCTAGGAAGCGAGGAAGAGTTCCTCAGCGAGGCCACCTGGTCCTGGCCTTTCCCTGGTGGGAGACTTTCTACTATGGATTCAATGTCCTTGATCGTTATTGACTTCTTTAGCTTCTCTATTTCTCCATCGTTCCATCTTGATAGGTTTTATGCGTCTAGAAATTTATACATTTGTGTGGTCTTTCCAATTTGACGTACAGTTGTCTATGTCCCTAATGCTGCTTTGTATTTCTGTGGTGCCAGTTTTGTGTCTGTTTCATCTCTGATTTTATTTATATGGGTATTATACTTTTTTTTTAGTCAAGCCAAAATTTTGTCATTTTATCTTTTCAAAAATCCTACTCTCTGTTTTCTTAATATTTTATCTTTCCAAAAACCTCAATTTCATTTATTTCTGCTCTGATTTTTCTCATTTATTTACTTCTGCTAATTTTGGGTTCGGTTTGTTCTTGTTTTTCTAGTTCATTCAGTGCATTGTTGGGTTGTTTATTTGATATCTTCCACATCTGTGAGGTAGGCGTTCGTTTCTGTAAATGTCCTTCTCAGAACTATTTTTGTTATATTCCACAGGTTTCAGTAACTTGGAAATTCTTACCAGAACCCACAGTGCGTCATCCACGGTGCCTGTGAGCAGTTAAGTGTAGTACACCATACTCTCCTAGTGACATTTGTGCCAAAACCTCCATAAATACTTTGGTTGGGCTTATGACATCCCAGATGAAGGAATCCCTTTAGGTATTGTTAAATATGGTTACTTTACCTGGGGAGTTCGGGTTGACTTACTGTGCCCCAAATTTGGTGGCTTAGGCCATGTGACACCATGTCTCTCTGAGCTGGACATTTCATGGCAGGCCTGTGTACACCTGGGTGACAGGTATGGTAGAATGACCCCTCCACCCACAGGTCTGGAGTAGGCTGCAACTTCCTGGACTTGGTGTGTTACATTTTCTTTTCTCTTGCTGATAATGCAGCTGTTTCATACCCTAAAGAGAACACTGCAAGGTTCAAATGAGGTTTCTTTTTGTAATTTTTTGGGACACAATACCTTTATTTTGTTTATTTTTATGTGGTGCCGGGATCGAACCCAGTGCCGCGTGCCTGCTCAGCAGAAGCACGCTACCACTGAGCCCCAGCCCCAGCCCTGCGATATGTTTTTTAATAGAATAGTTCTAGACTTGTAAAGATAGCACAGGTTCATACAGTACCGGCTTATGCAAGACCCCAAGAGTGAGTACCTCCCTAAATGTACACCTTATGTGCCTGGCTTACCTACCCTGACCATGTCCTCTAGTTCCTTCATGTTAGCATCTTACGTGACCATGGAGTGTTCGTCAAAACTAAGAGACACACACCGGTTCATTACTTATAACTAAACATCAGACTTCATCTGGATTTCCCTAATGTTTCTATTTTTAAAACATTTATTTATTTATTTTAATTAGGTATGTATGACAGCGGAAGGCATTTTGACTCGTTGTACACACTCGCAGCACCACTTTTCATTTCTCTGGTTGTACGCTATGGAGTGTCACACCATATGTGCAGTCATACATGTCACCAGTGTTTCTTTAAATGTTCTTTTCCTGGTTTGGGATTCAACTCAGAGTAGCATGTGACGTTTTGTCGACATGTCTCTTCAATCTCTTGTCTGATAGTTTCTTGTTTGCGTGGCCCTGATAGTTTTGAGGAGTGCTGGCCAGGAATTCTGTACCAGGTCCCTTACTTTGCCTTCTCTGACATTTTCCTCCTGTTTTCAGAAGGATTCAGGAGATATCCTGGAAACAATACCACAGAGGTGAGGTTCTCTTGGATTGCATCATACTGGGGGTCCACGGTGTCACCATGATATCAATGAGCTGATGACCCTGACTCCCGGGTGGAGCCTGCTAGGTCTCTCTATTGGAAAGTCACTACTTTCCTTCTCAGAGTCTGGGATTTGGAAATGTGTTATGAAGTGCTGTCCACTCTTCATCAGGGTGTTGATCTTCACTCCAGGCTGAAGAAGTATTCATGTTACTTGGCTTTTTTGAAAAGGAGAGTTCAAGTGTTTCCTGAATTTACTTCTTTGCCAACAATAGATGACAAAAGTGTTAGTGAGTCAGACAGCCCTTTTTCAATCATAATAGACAGATGTTGGTGTTTGGTGTCAGGGTGACAGGGGCCATAGAAATGTCATGGGACTTATGAAGATAGGACACTGCTGGGAGCCACCTAAGACAGGAGGCTGACGCCTAAAGGTCAGTTTTCCAATGACGGGTAAGAACCATATGTTGAATTGGACAACCTACCAGGCACGGTCCTTAAGCCACATTAACCTCACTCCCCCACTGGCACCAAGGCCAAATTTGGGGGCCAACAGAGGTGAGGCAAAGAACCTCACCCCCCCACTGGTGCATAGACCTATCCACAAGTATGGCTGTATGCTGGACCGGTAGTCAGTGACGGGTATGATTCAATTGCAGTGGTATCAACCTAAGACAGGAGGCTGACGCCTAAAGGTCAGTTTTCTGATGATGGGTAAGAACCATATGTTGAATTGGACAACCTACCAGGCACGGTCCTTAAGCCACATTGCTTGTTGTTTAATTAATCAGAAGGGGGGAGATGCTGGGAGCCATTAGCCAAGTAGGTATGACAATTTCCTTGCCAGCGTACCCCATGTTGCAGTGACATTGAATGTAGGTGACCTTGCTCAAGGACCAGGGCGGATTAGGGTGTTCCCGGTTTAGGATAATCGGGTTTAGGGCGTTCCAGGTTTAAGATTATTCCTGCTGGGAATAGGGCGTATCCTGCTGCCTGAGTTCCCCTTGAGTTCTCATGGGATTCAGACAGTATTTTTTGGGAGACAGAAGCCCAGTGGATTTGGGCAGAGAACGTGGATTTCCCCAGAACGTGATTATAGACGGCTGGTGTGAGTTCGGGAATAAAGAGTTGCTGTTTGAATCTACAAGCTGTGTGGTGGCTCGTGATTGTGTGCCCAGCCAGACTGCGGCATTCGTGCCCAGCCAGACTGCGGCAGGACGCCAGGTCAAAAGTGGGAGGTGGGGCTGCATGAGTTTGAGGGGACAGCCTGTTCACCTTACTCCTCTTATGGAGAACTGCACTGACCACTGACCACAGACCACACAAGGGGGTTCTAGAAGCCCCTGCCTGAGACCTGCCACCAGGCATTGTTGGTGTAGGACAATTGGGGACCTCTCTGGCAATTCATAGACAGTCATAATTAATGGAGGCATCACACACCATTTCCTGAATGGAGGTAGAACTGACAACCTCCTCTTCCAAGGCTATAATTAAAGAAGCAGTTGAGAAATGTTATCTATCCAATCCTGCATATTCAAACGTATCTGTCACAAACGCATTGTTAAACTCCCCCTTAGGTCTCACTTGTCACTTTCAAATGCCTGCCTGCAGAGATGGCTTATTCTTGAGTACATGTGCAACAGAGCACTACCAGGTCTTCAGTGGGAGGTGGGAGCACAAAGAAGAGCCAACTCCTTTCTGCCTTCACCAGTGATTCCAGCCAACCATGCTGGGAGCAATCTCATGGAAATGCAGGCTTGCAGATGCACTGGGTCCCTGTTCAAGTTTTGCATGGGAAGAGAACATAATGGAAGTCATTAGCTGAGCTCTGCTTAAGGATCCTAGAATTCTTTTCCTCTGATTTAAACTTCAGTAGCTTTTACTTGTGACCCAGGATTTTTTTTTTCCAGTACTGGAGATCAAACTCAGGACCTTGCATGTACCAGGCAAGTGCTCCACCACAGAGTTACAGCCGGGCCGCAGCTGCACTCGGGATGGTAGGCGCCCTTGACCCTCTGCATGACTGGGAGGCACCTTGCTCTCATGGCCTCTCTGGTGTGTAGCCTCTGAACACAGAAAAGTAGCCAGTTTCATACTTCCTTGGAGGGTCAGCCCAGGACTGAGCTGTCATCTCACCGTCCTCTGTCCCTCTGTGTTGCAGGCCTGTGATGTGGAGATGACAGGAAGCAGGATTGGTGCCTTACTGCTGCTCAGGGCTGATGACTGTGTGACATGTCATCATTGTATCGAGATCATAGAAGCCAATGTAGAGGCTCCAAATTCAAGCCTGCTCCATCGGTGCCACATCTAGCCCGAGTTTTTATTTTCTTCTTGTCAGGCTGCTCTGGAATTGGAATATTAAAATGAATCCATTTTACACTTGACCATGGAAATCTTCCAAGAGACCACCTTGATGGGGGAGAAGAAAACACTGTGGATGATCTCTGCTGTTACTGAGGTGAGTGTCTGAGCGGTGCCTTCTCTCAGTCCTTTCCCACTTTCTCAGGGCTGGGGACATCTGGCCGCTGACTGTGCTCTAGGAGTGTCCCAGCCACGTGGCCAGCAGCCTGGCACAGGACCTGCAGGCGGGTGTGGGTCAGGCCAGGCTCAGCTGACACAGGCTGTGCCCTGCATTTCATTAGAGTCGTCACCTGGAAATACAACCTCTGCTCTTAAGAAGAGCCCGGGGCTGACGGCAAAGCAGACTGTGTACAGTCCCCTTCCTTCTTTAAAACAGAACCCTATGGATGCACAAAGCAATTAAGGCCCAGAGGGAGTTACAGGGGAAGAGGCCCCCCTCGGGTTTGCAGCTCTCAGGGGGTCTTTGCTCTCATCAGGAGTCCTTGCCTGACTTTGCTCTGTTTGCTGTGACGTTAAATTGGGCCACTGCCCCCAAAGCAGCTGCATTTGGTTTAACCTGTGTTTTTCCAGAGAAGTTTTGGCTTGGAATGGACATTGCTGGAGTCACTGAAGTTGTGAGGGGGCAGGAGGCTGGGGACCAGAGTGCCTCTTTGGGAGTGTCCTTGCTGAGAAGTGGAGATGGCACATCTAGGTGACCTTCAAAGGAGGGCACTCAGGAATTGGGGTGCAGTCTACAGAAACAATTGGGCAACCTTGAGGGCAACTGAGATAGACCATGCCATTAACTTGGATGCTGTTGAGGAAGAATTGTTCTTATTACAAAGATCCCTGCTCACCAGTGCCTTTGACACAAAAATATGTCATTCTGTCCATTTTCAAAGTGCTGATGTAAATGTTCATGGTCCATGTTTGATGTTCTTCCTGAACTTAATTCTTTGAACAGCATTATTCACCTACATTATATAATTGAATGTGCATATTTTCACATTTAGTATTCATAATTCAATGTCAACATCACAATTCAAGATAAAATATGACCCTGGAATAGAAAGACTGAAATACACACGATTGCTTTTCAAATATTTTAAACATACTTCTTTCCCATATTTGGACAAGTTTCAACTTTTATGCAACCTAAAATGCATTCAGCACATTGGTGAAGAACTCTGAAGGTTTTAGTTTAAAATGGTGCTGCTGAAGGTCTAGATACTTTTAAATGCTTGAATGTTCCGTAGAAAATATATTTTATTTGAGGCAGAAACATGGGATGCTGGAGGTAGGGCTAACTCTAGGGCTCCTTGGTCACGCTCCCTGAGTGAGTGACCAGAAGCCCAGAGGAGGGCAGATGACTCACTACCCCCTGATGAGCAGATCAGTGAGTATGAGAGCATGCCCACCCCGCTCAGGGTGACATGAGCCTTTGCTGGCCTAAGAACAACTTCTGGTGGTTTTTCACCTAATGCTCTCCAGTGCCTATCGTTCTCAAAGCTCTTCTTCCATCTTGACAACTGGCCCCTAGTTTTCCAATATCAAGTCACTTCTGGGCAGAAATCATCAGGAGGGATGGTCAAAAAATCAGCCTCCATGTTTGGCTAGCACTGTTCTGGTTGGGAACCACCTGGTTCAAAACATAGAGCAGGGAAGGTGCCGGGAGGATGGCAACAGGACTTTGTGGGCACCTACTGGCTTGGTAAATAAGCATTTCTCATGGGCAGCCTTTGGATGAACGTTCATTTAAAAATTAACAAAATGTTTAACTTAGTGGAACAAACGCCCCAATAAATGTACGCCATACGTTCCCATTAAAATGCCACTAAGAAAAGGTAATCCCCAGATTCAGTTAAAGCCCAGAAACACCATTTTTGTTTCTTCACAGACTTTAAGTGCAAAACAAATAGAGGAAAATTAATAAATAAAGTGTAAATATATCTGTTAAGTACCAAGTACATAAAAACTTTAGAATTCAGGGTAAATATCTGAGGAAGTGGAATAAAAATAATTTGTCAAAGCAAGTGATTGGGGGAAATTCCCATCTTTAAGGTCCTGGGAAGCACTTGGAAGAGCTTCTCACTGCCGGAGTCATTTTAAAAATCATGACATTGAATACTTCTTTTTTTCTTCTTCTATTTTTTTTTTTAAGTATGGGAGGTTGAACCCAGGGGTATTTAACCACTTAGCCACATCCCCAACCCTTTTTATATTTCACTTAAAGACAGGGTCTCCCTAAGTTGCTGAGGCTGGCTTTGAACTCACAATCCTCCTGCCTCAGCCTCCTGAGCCACTGGAATCACAGACATGTGCCACAGCACCCATCACATGACTTCTCATAAGCGTGCTAACCCCCCGGAGATACTGTGGCCACACGTGATTGCACTTTTTAAGGCCTATGTGCATCTGGAATGTATAGTGTTGGGAGGGTTTTCATGACTTAAAACCCACAAGGTTGGCTTGGGGACAGTGTGCTGCTGGCTCCTGGTATCACAAGTGGAAAAGTACCAGGCTAGAAAGCCCAGGCCCACGGCGGTTCTGGCCCCGGTCACTTCACCCACGGTGCGGACTCTGCAGATTACTTAGGTTACTTATGCTTTTTGTTCTTTATCTATAAAACAAAAACACTGGAATGGATTGTCTCTGAGGCCTCTAGGAATTCTTACCCATTAGGACTCCTCGCCTCTGACTTCTCCCCAGAGCCTTCTAGGTTGGTCTTGGAAGCTCCCGGAGGAGAGATGAAGAGCCTGTTGCTTCAAACAATCCACCTGCCGTCCAGATGGTAGAGGTTGGAATGACTTCTGAAAATGTGCCTAGGGTGTCTTTCTCCTTTAAAAGGCCACCTGGAACATTAAGCTTATATTTTTGATAATTTTGCAAGATCTGTAGGAACTTTGAACACCCCGGATTTCTGTCACCAGAACTGATGTCCATATGTCGGTGTTAACCTACAAACACATCCTGGCGGGAGTTGTGGCTGAGTACGCCAACTCCAGTCAGCAAGACAAGACCGACCTGCTGGGGGTGGAGCTGGGTCCCCACCCAAGGTCATACACTGGAACCTAATGTCCAGTGTGACTTGTTGGGGCGAGGCCTTTGGGGAAGTGATTGAATCCTGCAGCTCTACCCTCATGGGTGGACAAGTGCTCTATCAGGCAGGTGCGGGAGGGCCCCAGCCCCATTCTGTTCATGCATCTTCCCTCTTTAGCTATTGAGGACATAACATCTGTCCCTTTCTGCTCTCCTCCACCCTGTGAGGACACAGCACAAAGGCACCATCTTGGAAACAGCTGCACTCATTAGACACTGAGTTTGAGGTGCCTCCATCTCCAGCCTCTAGAACTGTAAGAAATAACTTTCTGTTCTTTAAAGTTCCCAAGTCTGAGGCATTTAGTAGCACGAACAAAGACTTCTTTCTTCTTTTACCTCCCATTTGTCACTTATATGACCTTCATTATTTCACTTTAAAAATGTCTTTGGGTCTCAGTTTTTTGCCTTTAAAATAGGAACTTGAATCAAGAGACCACTGAGGTTTTTCCACCTTGGTGCAACTACCTGGTTTAAAATATAACTGGAGGAATATTGATATTCAGAAGCAAGAGAAAGCCACAAATAGCGGAGTGTGTACTTGAAGACAAATCAAACCCCATTGGGGTATACCTGAAGAGTCCTGTTTCATCTGGGTCCATCTCCCCTCAGGCCAGACAGCACTGTGGTCTCTGCTCATCAGCAATGTCATAGAATTTAAGCCTCCTCAGGACCTATTCAGAAGGCCAGGGCAGTTTTCAGCCTGGGTTTGAATTCCACTGGTTTTGTTGGCCTCATGGAAATATCTGATTCAATTCCCTTGGCCCTTCCTGTAAGGGATATTGACACAGTTGTAGGATATGCCACACTTTCTAGGGATTAAACACTTTCTAACTCCCAGGGGGAAAATCATTCTTTAGGAATTTATTTCCTAATAAAAACAGCAATAATGATAACAACAAGCACACACTCTCACCATATCCATGTCTATCCTCGTTTCCAAAGTAGAGGTATTTTCTAAAGAAATTTAGTGAAATATCTGGAGAATGTAGGTAGCTAGTTGTGGCAATGGGTTTCCCAAGCCACGCACTCTGCCTTCTTGCATTTAGGGACCCTAAAGCACAATGGTTCCCTCCCACCTTCCCTTGTCAAGTGAAGAGAAGCAAAACCGGCCAGTCAGGGAGACCCTCTCACAGGGGCTCTGGGGGCTTTGCACTTGACTGAGAAGGATTAGGAACTAGCTGTGAGGGGAACCTATGTCAGTGGCTAGCAAGATGAAGCTAGATGAATAAAAACAGAAAGAAAAAGGGACACATGGACACAGACAGGACAAACATGGAGTAAAACAATACATTTTTGGTAAAAAGAAATAAAATTCACTGTTTTGTATTTTCAAAGGTTCAGGATATATTGCTTCTGCTGAGGAAAGAAGTGTTATATAAGAAAAGGGAGCAATCAGAGATTAAGAAAGAGCTGACGAATAAAAGACAATTGCTAGAATTAAATGTAAATCAATGGAAGGCTGGAAGATAAACCCCGCAAGCCTCCCAGGCAAGAGGGTGGACATAGGAGAAATGAAAGCTCTGGAAGGACAGAGTGTGAGGTCCAAAGTTGACTAATAAGATCCAATAAAATGAAAAAAGAGTGGAAGAAATCACATAAAAAGAGAGGTTGAAGAATTTCCAAATTAAAGGTCAAAAGTATTCAGATTAGAAAGTCCCACTGAGTTCCCAGAACCAGAAATGAGATCAAGGCCCAGATACAAGACGAGGAATTTCAGAAAACCAAGTGTGCAGAAAGAGCCTTTCTGGAAATTAGGATCTGTTTGAAGCAAGACCTGACGTTATCTGAGGTGGAGGCTAGAGGGGACACGGTGGCATCATCCAGGTTCTGAAGGAAAGTGACTCTGAACCAAGGTTCCCCTGCCCAGCCGCAGGGACGGTTCTGCAGGCAGGACTGTAAAAATGGAAGCTTCCAGTTCCTTTGTGGTGGTTACTTAAGCTTATTCTCTGGCAAAGCAGGAACAGCCATGACAGATCCTGCCCAGCGTGAGGGAAGCTCTCTGGGTGAGAGGGTGTGACCTGGGAAGACCTCAGGGGCCAGCGGACAGGGCAGGAGCTCTTGCAGGGACTTCTGGGGTAAGGAGAGCTGGGCTGAGTAGAGCAGATCCTGCCTGAGGGGGCTGAAACCATAAAACAGAAGGAGGTGAAGAGGCACATCCTTAAAATCAAAGGGCATTAGAGACGTCACGGAAAGCAGCCATCATATGATAAAGGAAACCAAGGCACGCTGCTTGGGTGTGCATTACGTTTTCATAGTCTTGGAAAGATAATCAGGGCTGGTGGGTTGATAACCTTGGGATAACATCATTGGCCTCACAGATAAGGCACTGAAGAACTCATTGTGTAGGGACCCAGCACATCTGAGGGTCAGGACACATAGTTTACACTCACTCAATGGAGCAAGAAAAGAATGTTCCCTCAAGTTGCAAAGGACCCTAGGAAAGCTGAAGCAGAGGTGCATCGACAGGGCTCCCGTCACCATCATGTCAATATGACGGGGGAAGGCGCTGGAAGACCTGACAGTGGGGAAGTTCTCGGGGCTGAGGAATGGAGGAAGCTGGGGGGAGGGCGGAGGGCTCTCGCCGCGGCACAGCTGCACTATCAGAGGATTTTACTCATGTGCTGTATTATTGAATAGGGATTTTGCAATTGTATATACTTTATTGAAAGAACCTTCTCTGGGCTGCTGAGGGGCAGATGTGTGATCTGTCCATACTAGGGCTCTGCTGCTGGTCCCAGTACTGTATCTGAATCTCGAGCCCTTAATGATCTCTGCCTCCCCTGACCACTGGGCCCAGCATGTGGCTGCCCGTGGTTTTGCAGGAGCCCATCAGTGTGCTAGGCACAGGAGTCCAGCCCCATCAGAGTGCCTCTTCATTCATAGAGGCGTAAGACCCCGGAGTTCCCCAGATCCCCCAGGACACAACCCCAGGGACCTTCTCCCAGCGGTGTCTGACTCACACGTCTGAACAAGCCCAGCACCAGGGCTCCTTGGGCACCTGCACCGGGGCATCTAGTCAGCCGTGAGTTTGCCAGCCTCAGTCTGCCAGGAGAGGTCCTGGCTAGCCTGAGGGTGGAGAGGCCACCACCCTCCATCTGCTGTTCAGCCCATGAAGAGGAGATCAGTGAAGCCCAGTCCATCACAGAGCAAGGAGAAGATGAGAAAAGGGCAGGGTGCTGCACCAGGTCAGGCCAAAAGAAAAAAACGGATTTCTAAATTAATTACAGCAGCACACCTGAAAATACCTGCCATAGAGTGGTTCTTTAATACTTGGTAGCACAAAAAGAAAAGAGAAAAAATCCATTCCCAATTTAGTATCTATAAATAGTGGTGAGTTTTTCAGAAGTGTTAATTCGCCCTCCCAAGGAATGAGAAATCATATGCTATTTGCAATGTATGGAGTTCTAAAAGCCAGCAGTTATTTGGGAAGCTGGATACAGTGTATCCCCAGGACAGATGACTGATCTGTGGTTGGTGGTTAAATGCAGCTGTCCTTTGAGAAAGTAGTGGCAGGTACTTGCTAGTTCAGTTTCCTGTCACAATTAGGCACAGAGGTGTTACTTAGACCTTTCATCAGAACCAAAGCTGGATAATTTCTGTGATCACTATGCCTGTGGAATAGATCACAGATGAGGCTGGAGATTAGTCTGTAAAGAGGAAAGGCTAAAAATACCAGCTCTCGGGATGATGATGATGGTGGTGAATAAATACAGTCGATACCAGGATTCAGCCCGAGTGCTACTTTAATGACAGCTTCATGGTCAGTAAGTTGTGAGACCTGTCCTGGGTCTGGAATAAGCATAGTAGTGAAACAAACCCATGCCCAACTCTGTTGACCACTGCGGTTAACTACTGTTCATGAGGAAAGGCTCGGGGGAACAGGACGTCGTGGGTGAGAGGGACCTGTCACCAGCTTGGTGCTTTAGGCACTCTTCATAGGGGTGGGGTGGGAGCAGAGGACAGAGAAGGGCTTAGTCAAGTCACCTGGTTGGAACTCGACTTGTTTCTGGTCCTTTTTCCTGTGTGATGATTGTGATTTCAAGGGATGCGAATGGGTTTGAGTGATGCGAGAGAGGGCTGTGCAGAGTAAAATTAATCTGGTAAACACTGAACCTGAGCAAATGCTGTGCTCAGACTTGACTTCGTCCTCTTGCTAGAGGATAAGCATCACAAACCCCGCCTCCCACAGGCACACTAAAATCTGATTTCTGTTGGTGTGACATCAGATGCCCAAACATTCAGAATTCCAGAGAGGCATTCCAAGTCGACATTCCTTTTGCTTGTGGGGTATTAAAATACTCCCCGGAGACTCAACTTTCTACATCCCAGATGTGGGAACCGACTCGACAGCGTTCGAGTCTTGGGGATGCACAGAATGAACTCAGGGTGGGTGCTGGGACATCCTCAATTGGTCTGATATTAAAGTGAGTTAAGTTTTCTACATCTGCCATAACAAAGTAGCACAAACTTGTGGCTTAAAGTGATGGGAATTTATTCTGACGCAGTTCTGGAGGCTGACGTCCAGAAGACAGGTGCCAACAGGGCTGCACTCAGCCCGAGGGCTCGGGAGGCTTTTCCTGTCTCCAGCTCTGCTGGCTCCAGGCGCTCCTGGCCTGTGGCCACACCTCTCTAATCTCTGCCTCACCTGCCCGCGGCCCCTCGACCTTCTCCCTCATGTGCACATTCTTTTCTTTGGCCTTTAATTTTTCTTATTAATTTTTGTGGTGTCGGGGATCCCACCCAGGGCCTTGCACATGCTAGGTAAGCACTGTACCACTGAGCCACGTCCCCAGCCCCTTATTCTGCTTTTCTAGAGGACACTTTTCATTTGGATTTAGGGGCCACTGTGGGTGATCTCCTCATCCGTGGCGCTCTCCTAGATATTTAATTCACTACATCTGTAAATACCCTTTTTTCCTAAATAAAGTCACAGTCTCAGTCCCATGGGCCAGGACAATGGATGTACCCACCTCAAAGATTGTCCAAGTAAAACAGGACACCAAGAGCCGGGAGCTCCTAGGGAGCCACAGCACAGTGGCAGCAGGGTGAGCCTCAGGAGTGGGGGTGGGCGGAGGCCCCTGGCAGGCCTGGCCCAGGTCTGCCCTGGCTCTCAACCTGAGACAGGCTACTCAGCTCCTCTCTGCGTCCTCCTCTTATCTGAAAAAAGGAGATAACAGATCCACCTACATGGTCAGCTTGCTGTGAAGATGAAAGTGGTGATATGGGAGGTGACTATGAAGGAAGCTGGCCCGCGCCAGCTCTGGAGTCCACTTCCTTTTGAACCACGCAGGACGAGGTACTTGCCATCTATATCATGCAGTGGGACCTCTCCAGACCCAGCAGACCACGGACCCTGCGGCCCACGTCACCCTGCGGCCCTTTCGGTGCACTCGCGCCAGCAGGATGCTGGAGGTGACTCCGCCCTTGGTAGCATGGCTTCTGCCTCCTGTGGAGTCCAGAGAGGCCTTCTGTCCCTGCGCTTCTTGGTGACTGCTGTGTCCATGCTCATGACATGAGCCAGCTGCTCCTGCTTCACCTTGGGCCTCTCAGACCTTCTTCTGTGCTGTGTAGACTCTAGGGTCCCCTCTCAGCCTGGGTGTCTTGCTGCATGTCTCCCTCCACTGTCCCACTCTCACTCCGTGTTGGTATTAGCCACCACACGTCCCGTATTAGTGGCAACCTTGCCAGACACTGGGCCTTGTACTCAGCTGCCCACTGGACAGTCCCACTAGATGTCCATGAGCACCTTGACCTTGTATGGCTGACAAATGTCTCTTGCTTCCTACTCTGGACTCTTCTGCCCTTTGAGAGTCGGCCAGAAGCCAGCCGTGAGCCTGCCCTATTCCTTCCGCTCGGCTGCTTCCTCCTGGGGTCACTCTCGCACGTTCTTGCCCAGTGTCCACCCTCACTGCTCTCGCTTCTCACGTGCCATTCTGCTCCCTGTTGAGGTAGGCCAAGGTCACTGACCTGAGACCCTGTGCTCTAGTCCTTGCCTGAAACCCCGGGGACACCCAGGCCTGCTGCAGAGTTCAGCGTTTCTGGCCTTGTGAAGGAATATGGCTGCGAGGGCTGGTCTGTGGGTCAACTTGGTATCCAGAGGCCGGTCACCATTCTGGATGTTTCCTGTGGGTATTTTGAAAGATGAGATGAACAATGAAACCTGTAGATTCGGAATAAAACAGAATGCCCTCCACAGCATGGTGCACTCGCCTAACCAGTAGAGAGTCTGAGGAGAGAAAGACGGGCTTCCCCACGGACAGATGGGGATCTGCTTTCAGAGGTGGCCTGCAGGGTGGCTCCTGGCTGCGTCTCCAGCTGGCTGCACACTCCGACTTGCCAGGCCCCACCTCACAGGAGCCAATGCCCTAAACACCAGTGCCCATCAGTCTGTCTGTCTAGGGGCAGCATGCCGTAATCAAATTCATTCCCACTTTTTTTTTTAAGAGAGAAAGAGAGAGAGAGAGAGAGAGAGAGAGAGAGAGAGAGAGAGAATTTTTTAATATTTATTTTTCAGTGGACACATTTTATGTGGTGCCGAGGATCGAACCCAGCGCCCTGCGCATGCCAGGCGAGCACGCTACCACTTGAGCCACATCCCCAGCCCTCATTCCCACTTTTTAAGAGAAGTGTATAAATATACATACTGATTGTATTAGAAACTATTACAGTTCACCTTCTAACCATTCAGGTGGTAGTCTGTGCTGGATGCGGGGCTGCGCCCTGTGTGTTGGTCACGCTGGTGTGGAAGTTGCACGTTGGGAAATGTGGGCCCCTCCCCCACTCTGGGATTCTCAGGACATCTTTCTGTGAGTGGCATTGTGCCACTTTTCAGAGGACAGTACTGAGTTCGAGAAGCTAAGCTTCTCGCCTTAGTTAACCAAACTGCAGATGGCAGGGAGGCTCCAGTACCTGTGACTCCACCTGCCTCTCTGGCGTGAGGACTATGGCAAGGATGTCCTCCACAGGGTGACATTAGCTCACAACCCTCCACTGCCCCGATCCCCAGAGCCTACTGGCTAAGAGGCCAAGCTTCTGGGTGTGCCAGTAGACACCTGAGCAGTCACATGTCCTGTGGCCTACTGCAGAGCTTTCTGGGTAGGGATGCTGTGTTCTGTGTTATCTAACCTGGGACAAATGCTCAGCTAGGCTGGGTACAGCCAGGGTAACACGTGACTGTCCTGGGCAGAGGGAGTGGGGCCTCCTGACTTGGGGAGGAGCGGGCAGAGCGTGGGGTCTAGGGATGCTGCAGCGTTGAACAGGGACTGGACTGACACTTCCCAGCACTTGGCTCCACCTGCAGGAAGGTGACACCTTTCTTCCCACAGCAGCTCCTGGGAAGAGTATACCTGCCTCACTGGACTTGGGATAGGCCATGTATAATGCTTTGGTCATTGAGAAACAAGTGGCCAGACACTTGCTGGGCTGAGCAGAGCCTTTGTCTGTGAGTCTGTGTTTTGGCCCCAGGAAGCTCCTGCCTTTCACTGTAGGAGCAGCGTGTCCTTCCCTTCAGCTTGAGATGCCAGTCTGAGTGGAGCCCTGCAGGTCTGGCTCCATCACAGCTGCCCCAACACCACACCCGCTGCCCACCTCATGTCTCAGAGGCAGTAGAGAAGAGCTACGGTGCAAGCCATTGATAGGGTGAGGCTGTTTGTGTGGCCGCAAAGCTGACAAATACACAATGTTTTATTGCGAGTCTCTTCTCGTGCTTTGTTAGTTGCTTTCCCTAGTTGCACCAGTCTGTTTGCTGCTGCAGCAACAGAATCTCACAAACCAGGAAACTTATAATGAACAGAAATTTGGCTCCTGGTTTCAGAGGCTGGGAAGTCCAAGATCCAGGGCTGGTCCCTTGGGAGGAACTTCTTGCTGCACGATTCAGGCAGAAGGTGTTCCTGGTGAGACAGCCAGTGCCTGAGAGCACGTGGGAGGGTGACGGGGGCTAAGCCTGTCCTTCTGTAAGGAACCCACTCCAGCAACAGCAACCCACTCCTGTGATGATGGCTTGGGGGTGCCAGCACAGGCACTGAACCTGTCTGGAGGCCTCACCTGCAGAGCACAGGTGAAGACAGGCATCTTCCACTGAGGGTCAGCCGCACCTGCACTGAGGCAGGCCTTAGGCCTCTCTCTGCAAGCTCTTCCCAGCCCTGCAAACTTCTAGGCTTCCAGGGGACCTTCCTTGTGCCCCCACAAATCCTTCATCGCTGCTGCTTGCTGTAGGCTCCGAGAAGGGATGGTACCCCGTGGGCGTCTTTCCTGCTGGAATCTAAGCATCCAGGGAACAGGAGCCTCTTGACCCCAGCTCCCTCAAGTCCTCTCTGTTGCCCCAGGATGAAGAGTGAGAACACCATAAAAGTAAATAAAGGACTCCCCATCTGTGCCACCCTGCCTCACCTCTGGGCACTTCCAAATGGATGTGTCGGGCTGGGCTCTTGGCAAAAATTCAATGACATTCAGCTGAGATCCACATCCACCTGAAACTTCAGAGGAGAAACGAGCACAGGGAAAGTTCCAGGCCCCCCTCTCTTCCAGCACGGCCCTGGACGAGGCTTCCTGCCAGGCTCCTGTTCAGAGGCAGGTCATCCGTGGGAGTCAGGGTAAACGCCATGTCCCCCAAGGCCCTCCGCTTCCTGCATGTTGCCCCTTACCCCAGCGACCGGAACAGACACTTAAAAACAGCAATGTGTGAGTGACCTCCAAGGTGTGTCCTGCCAAAGACCCACTTAAAAAATCATCCTGACTGGTCTCAGCTAGGCCGAGCTGGCCGAGCTCTTATAAAAGCTCTTTCATCGGCATTGGAGCAGCTAATGTCCCTGGGGAGAATCTGGGTGGAAGGACAGAACACCTTTGTGTGGGTGTGCCTGAGGATACCGCTGGGATCTGATGTCCGAGGCCACCTTAGGAGCCGCATTTCAACAGCCGGGTTGTAGGGTTGCCGGGTAAGCTAACCCTGGAGGGGGTACTTTTCCAGTTACTTGTTGCTTTGGTGAACATCTGTCGAATCTTCCCTGTTCTAATGACTCAGGGGAAAAAAAGGAAAAATGTCAGTCTCTGTTCTTGAGATGCTCATAGGGAGATCCCAGACGGGTGCAGAGACGACAGTGTGACAAGTTATGAAACAATCGTCACAGACGTGGGGTGCTGCCTGGGGCCAGGCCCCGGGATCAGTGCCTTGCCTGATTCAGTTCATTCATTACTCCCAAGATCTCCTCCTCCTTCTTTTTCTTCTTCTCCTTCCCCTTCTCCTTCCTTTTCCTCTTATTTTGACTACTGCTTGCCTTAGGTGGCAGCCATAAGAATCTGTCTTCATGTCTTGGCAGCAGAAGGGACTGACCAAGGAAGGGTCTCTTGAGAAATCAGCTGCACCTCTCACTCCCAGACAATGACATGGAGGTACTAAGGCATGTCCATTGCTGAAATCCTGGACTTTGCTCTTGAAGGATTTTGGTTTGGGGGCCCCTCAGTGGTCTTGCCCGACTCAATTTCACTGCAGTCTAAGGGGCCTCCAAACCCCTTTCTGCCCCCTCCCTCCACTGTCCTGTCCTCTGGGGTCAGATCTGTGTCCTGCCCTGCAGGTGTTCCTGGTCCTCTCTTCTGCACTTCCCACATTCTCTCACAGGCATCTCTCTTTAAAAATTCTGGCATGTTTAATCCCATCTTGGGATCTGCTTCTCAGTGGCCTCAACAACTACAGCCACTCTCAGGAAGGTGGACCTATTTCTCTTGTCCTGGGAATCAATAGCCACATCCGTGTTCAGAGTTGTTTAGACCCTCTTCCTGGCCCCTCTGAGCGCCATCTCCCATTTTAATACATTTCTACTTAGTTTTATAATAAAATCTGCTTTCTATCTGCTTATTTTAGGTGCTCCTTGCTGGACCGCTTCCCAGTTATCTGTCTTCCTCCATCAGAACCAGAGCAGGTGTTCTGGGCCACATGCTCCGTGATTTTCTGCAAGGCAAGCCTTTGTTTTCTGGATCCTCACACTGAGAAGAGCAGGCCTGAGTACAGCTCATTTCTCCTCCAAAGTTTAAGGTGGATGTGGATCTCAGCTGAATGTCGTTGAATTTTTGCAAAGAGCTATGAAATGTCAGGATTTGAATACTGTGCTGAGAGACCTAGTAGGGTACAAATTGCCATGTAGTCTAAAACAGTTTGTATTTCTGTTTGTGTGTGTGTGATTTGTTAATGCATTAGATGTCTCACCTTATTCCCATTTCTGAAATGCTCCTCTGCTCCCCTCTTGAATGTGAGACAAATTAAAAACAAACAAACAAACAAACAAACTTGGTAGAGAAAGCCAACTGCACGCTTCAGTTGCTGCTTGGTGTACAGGCCAATCTGTAGGCTGAATTTGTGTAATCACATGTTTTTAGTCTTCCATTCTTGGTCACATATCATACAGAATTCCAGAGAGAGCTACAAATATTACATATAAAAAAATAAAAGGAGAAATCTTCCTCTTTCTCAATGCTTGCTAGTATAGGAACATAATACAATGTATATTTTATTTTGTTTGCACACAAGGCATGGGGTCTCCTGGACACGTGAGCCTGGTAGAATGACCAGGAAACCAAATTTACTTGAACATTGAGAGTTGATGTGGCTCCTGGGGAAAAACAAATATTCTCTTCCTCTCCCAGCTGGAATTATTCTGCCTTCTGATTCTGTACTTCGGAAAAATTTTGGCTTATATTTGACCATATATGGTGTAAATTATAGTAGCTTCCACTTAGAGTTGTGAAGAGTAAATGAGATAATTTATATAATATGCCAGAAAATGTCACCCATTGTCATTTCTACGATCCTATCATCATCATCACCATCATCATCACCATCATGCAACAGCCCTGCCAACCTTCCCTCTGCTAGAACTGCAGACGTGCTGAAAATCCACAAAGCACAAAGCAGAAGCCAGCTGTTTCTCCCTCTTGGTAGGATAAGGAGAGCTGCATTAAAAAAGTACTTCATTGAGTCTGGTGCTTGGGATAAATTAGAACAAATGGCAAGGATGTTCCCAATGGCACCCCCAAGAGCTCTGAGTGCTGATGGAGCAATACTAACTGAACAGAAAAGAAAAGAAAGAAAAAACCACCTTCAGCCTCCAAGGTCACCAAGCGTTAGAGGGAGGAAACTTCCCAGGGACAGCTGCGTGGACTTCAGAGGGCGCAGGGTGGCGAGGGCTTAGGTCAGCACGGTTCTGCAGCTTTCCGCAAACCTCTGACTTGCTGGGATTTTCCAGCCTAATTTCATCTACATTTGAAGCCTGGAGTGTTCAAATTTTAAAATGTTCCCTGTAAACAAATCAACAGTATGTAGGGTACTAAGTAAAAGGAAGGCTATCACCACTTTGCTGTGTAAGGACCAAAAGGGAGAATTTCAACGAAGATTTAAATGGCTTTGGAATGTTTTTGGTTTCTGCAAAGAACAATAGTCACTGGGGCCATAATTTGGACAACTGGGAGATAAGTGCTTTAGAAATGCATTGAAACTCCTGCATCTCTCCTCAGAGGGCCTCAGGGGGGCTCTATTTGGGCTGCTTTTAACACTCAGACTTTTAAACCTCATATTTCTGTTCTTTCTCTAGCCACTGTCAATAGAAGGAAAAGAGAGGGAACTAGTTCATAGAAATGAAAATTGGAACTGCTATGGAACCAACCTAGGTGAGCTTCAACAAATGAATGCATAAAGAAAATGTGGATATTACTCAGCCATAAAGAATAATGAAATTATGGCATTTGCCAGTAAATGGATGGAACTGGAGACTAAGTGAAATAAGCCAATCCCAAAAAACTAAGTGAAATAACCCAATCCCAAAAATCCAAAGGCTGAATGTTCTCTCTGATGTATGTATGCTAACACAAAGTAAAGGGGCGGGTTTTAGAAGTTTAGTGGATTAGACAAAAGGGAATGAAGGGAAGGGAGGAGAGATGGGAATAGGAAAGACAGTAGAATGAATCAGACATCACTTTCCTGTGGTCATATACGAATATATGACCAGTGCAATTTCACATCATGTTCAACCACAAGAATGGGATCTAATTAGAATGAATTATACCCCATGCGTGTATAATATGTCAAAATACACTCTACTGTCATTTGTATCTAAAAATAAATAAATAAATAAATAAAAACAAATAAAAAGAAAAAAGAAAATTGGACCTGATAATCAGGAATCACAAAAATGTAGGGACCAATGGCCTGACCCTGCCCTCACCATTGTGTGGTCACGGCCAGAAGCCTGTGCCAGTGCTCCTGAACAGAAGAGGAAGGGCGGTTGGGTTGAGATGTGTCCTCCTCAAAGGAGAAGTTGGAGTCCTAACCCCAGTACGTTGGAATGTGACCTTTTTTGGAGAGAGCGGCTTTCTGGAGATAGTCCTGTTAAAATGGCAATATGAGGCTGGGCTCTAATCCAGAATGATGTGTTCCTTATAAACAGGAAAATCAGGACCCCGATGTACAACAAAGAACAGCATAACAGTATGGAAGGAGAGGTTGAGTGCTCTTTCTTCAAGTCACGCCGTCCCCAGGAGAGAAGCAAACACAGGAGCTGGCAGAGAGGCAGGGGCAGAGCCTCCAGGTTGAAGAAGAAACTAACCTCAGACTTCCCACCTGCAGAACTGGGTGAGAGAGGATTTCTGTGTGCAAGCCCTCCCGTCAGAGAGCCCCAGGGAGCTGACTCAGGGGCACCTTAGTGACAGGCACCAGGAGACGGACCAGACGGGCAGCAGAGGGAGGGGAAGGCAGCTGTGTCCAACACCTCTGTGTGATGTTCCTTTTGCCAAAGCTGCTCTGAGAATCTCAGCCTGTCACCTACTGTGTGTACACTACTGGAGGCTGTAGAAATGACCTACTAGGAGTTGAGAATAAACAAGACAGCAACATGACAGATAGCGTCAAAAGATAAAACTGTAGAAACACCCATTTTTCTAAGTTATTTGGGAGTCATGCAGCTGCCAAGCCTCAATCCACAGAAAAAAATGATTTCCCAGGGAGGTATATCTATAGAAGGCAAACAGACAGTCTTTGGTTTATTTTTGCTGCTTCCTATCTCCCTTTTCCTTAACCTCCAGATAACCAAAAGCTGTTTATTTCACTAGTTCATATATGTTTTGCACTCTAGGGATGGGTAAGATTATTATTGTTCTCAAAATGCTTAAAATATAGCTGGGAAACTTCTGATGCCATAACCAAATACCTGAGGCTGAGTGACTTATAAACTAAAGTTTTTTTTTTTTTTTTTGGCTCATAATTCTCATGGTTGGAAGGGCCAAACACCAAGACACTGGCATGTTGGTAAGATCACAACAAGGTAGAGAAGCAGAAAGGGAACTGATTGTGTGCAGAAAGGAGAGAGAAAGCCAGGTGAGACAGGAAGCCAGGAACCTGGGTGAGGCTGGGCTTGCTCTTTTAAGGAACCTGCCTTCAGGAACATCTGCACTCTTCCTGGACCTGATCTATTCCCTGGAGACAGCGTGAATCTGTCTGGGGTCCCCTGGGAACTAACTGCCCCCCACTCCCCCAGGCCCATCTCCTAGAGCTCCCACCACCCTAGGGGACCTCGGGCACAAGCCACACCTAAGCCATTCCAAGGTGGGGTGAACCACCCGGGGATTTAGTGACATCCCAGGAGTCACACAGGGGCTCAGTGCTAAAAAGAGGTGGACAGCAGGGCAGACAAGGATCTCAGCCAAACGCTGCCTCTGCTGGCCCTCTGTGCTGGCCGTGTCCTCTCTGCAGTGTCGGATGGCCGAGGTGACAGGAGTACTCTGGCTGCATTCATGACTTCAGTGTCAGTGTTTCTCAAGTTTCATTATTGAGCGCCATGAATTCTGGAAGTTTTTATAGCTATCCTTTATCAGGTTCATAAAGTTCCTTTCTATTCTTAGTTTTCTCAGAGATTTCTTCTATGAAAAATGAATATAGTTTAATTTTATCAAATGTCTATTTAAAAAACCTACTTAAGATGTTTTTTCTCCTTTAATCCTTAATAGGCTTAGTTATATGAATAGACTGAATGATATTTAATCATTCATGCAATCCTAGGAGAATCCCAATGGATCGTAACTTTTTTTTCAATGTGATGAGTGGCAAGCAGTATTTTCCAAAGGGGCTTCAACAAGATCTCTTCCAAAGCACGACTTCCTACTTCTTCCACTGGGTTGGCGGTTGGGTTGATGTTCCCTCCCAGAGATTCTAAATGTGCCACAGACGTGGGGATCTCCCAAGGTCAGATTGTAAGGGAGAGACTGCTTCTGCTCTCGGTGCCCAACCACAACCAGGAGAGGAAGCCCAAACCCAACTGCAACACCTGCCTGGTGGGGAACTGTGGTCCAGCCCATGGTCCAACCGTGCTGCCAGGACATTCAGTATCAATGTGGCCATGTGTGAAGGAAGGATCCTGAAGGCACATCCTCCAGCCCACAGTGAAGTGCTTCAGCTAAAGTGACTAGTAGAGGTTTGCTGTGAACGCCATACTTAGCTCACATCACAGGCTTGTGAGTAAAATAAAAGTGAATTTGTTTTAACACAAAGATTTGGAGATATTTGTTATGCAGCAATACATAGCTGATACATGATAATTGATTCCACTCAGTAAGATTTTATTTAAGAGTTTTGCCTCTACCTTCATAAGGAAGGTTTTATTTTCTTGTCCTCAAAGTCTATTTTCACATCAAAACCATGCTACCCTTTAAAAATGAGCTTGGTGGTGATTCTTCTTTTTGTAGTATGAAAATATCTGGGTAAGTTTGAAGTTATTTGTTGTTTATTTATTTTTTTTAAACCTGTGTAAGAAACTACCAGGTATCAGATTTTATGCTTTTTCTTTATTTTCCACTGACAAGTTTATGGAAAGGTTGGGATCTATTCTAATTTTCTAAGTTTACTTTCTTTCAGTAAACTTGGGACTTTCTTAGAAAATAGTCCACATCCTGTAATCTTCCAAAGTTAGGAACTATCAGGTTTCACTGTAACTACATTATGTCCTTCACTCATGGATACAGTTTTTCTTTTCTCTCTCCTTTCCCCAGGAGGCTTGCCAAAAGCATGTCTCTTTGTTTCGTCTTTTGGACTGTCACTTTGCTTTACTGTTCATCTTTCTAGCTTCTGATACAACTAGAAAGAGAACTAATGGAATGGTTTTCATTTCCATTAGTATCTATCTTTACCTTTGCAGAGCTTTCCATTAATACCTGGTATGTATGACTTCTCTTCTTTAAAATCAGTCTTTGACGTGAAGCCTACGTTAGTATTTTCAGGTACCCTCCATCTTTGCAAACCCGAGGGCTCAGTGGTACTCAGGACCCATACCTAGAGGTGCAGCCCACTTGGGCAGCTTTGCAGTCTAGAGTCACTGCCCAGCTGAGGCCCCGCCCCCTAGGCCCCGCCTCCTCTCCCTTCCTCCAGCCCCAGAGGAAACGGAAGTGGTGGCGGCCCGGGCGGAAGCAGGAAGTGGGGGAGCCGCGCCGCGCACACCGCGGAGCGGGCGGGGGCTGCGGCGGCGCGGTCCGGCCGGGCCGATGGCGGAGAAGTTCGACCACCTGGAAGAGCACCTGGAGAAGTTCGTGGAGAACATTCGGCAGCTCGGCATCATCGTCAGCGACTTCCAGCCGAGCAGCCAGGCCGGGCTCCACCAGAAGCTGTGAGTGGCGGGCGGCGTGGCCGCGGGCCCTCGGGGGCCGTGCGGCGGGGGCGGGTCCGGCTCTGCCCCCGGGCGCCCCCGACGGCGCTGCGCTTGCTCCACCCCGCGGGGGGCTGCTGGCCTCGGGGCGCGGGGCGGGGGGCCTCCCCGGCCGGGCAGGCGGCTGCGGCGACCCGCCGCCCCGGCGTCGGGCAGGGTCGGGCCCCTCTCCCTCCGGCCGGGCCGTCCGCACGGTTTGGTGGACGGTGGTTTCTCGGGCGAGGCTGGTTTTCTCCCCGCCCCCTGCGTCGCCGGGTTCTTGTGCAGTGGGAAGCCCGGGAGTGTCGGAGGGTGTTTATGACTCCGGAGGGGTCTCAGGGGGCCTGATCCACGTGGGACCCTGCAGATGCGGGAAGCGGCCCGGCGGCCCGGTGGGTGGTGCCTAGGCCTCCTCTGAGTTAAACTAACGCCCCGTTTTTACCTACCCCCAGGAATTTCATTGTTACCGGCCTACAGGATATAGATAAGTGCAGGCAGCAGCTTCACGACATTACTGTACCTTTAGAAGTTTTTGAGTAAGTATCATTCCTCGTGTTAATGTTGGGTAGGGATCTTGTTGAGTTGTGACACTGAGGACTTGAGCTTGCAGCAGTTTAGTGCATGGGCATTTGCTGTTGAAAGAGCCTAGAGCTTGATATACTAATGGGATTTAGAAATTTAAAAAAAAAGTTCTTGTTGAAAAAAGTACTACACAAAAATAAAAGGTTACTGAATATGTGAAAGGCATTGTAGACTTCCAAGTCCTCTGCTAAAAAGTTTAGGCTAAAGAACAACCCATAACTTAATGTCTTATGTGGGCTACGTTATGAATTAGGAGGAAAAAAATTACAGCTAGAAACTGCATGAAAAATAGTGTGATCTGGTTTTCCTAAACCGCCTGTGCTGTGCTGGTTCTGGGAGATGGTGATACCTCCTCTGTTGGGAAGAAGGTAAAGGTCTCAGTCCAGGTTCTGTGGGAAAGGTATTCGCTGGTTGCTGCTGGAGATGAGCACCTGTCACAGCGGTGGCTTGGAGGATGCCTTCAGTACATAAATTGCTTAGGATTTTAATTCAGGTTTTATCACACTGGCTTGTCACAGCCCTGATTTTATCCTCACAAGAACTGATAAGTAACTGTAATAGGTTGTGTAGCTAGTGAAGGTCTCAGTTAAGACTAAATCCCAGGCCTGCGCCTCCACACTAGTATCATTTTCTCTATGCAGTGTAGCTTTTCCCTCCCTGTGCTGCTTTGGAATAAGAATTCTTGTACTTTTTGTAGCAAAACTTACATTTGATATCCTTGAACAATAAAGGGAACATTATGGTTGTTTTATATCCAGAAAGGTCGGAGATAAAAGTTCTAGTTAGAATGCCACTCAGTAGCTGCCTACACAGACAGGACATAGAGGCTGAGTGTTGTGGCCTCCCTTCCATCCTTTAGCTGCCAACCAGGTGCCATGTGCAGTCTACCTGTCCTCAGCACCACTGAGGCCTATGCCTTCAGGTGGATTGAAGGGCTTGTGCGTGGTGCTGCTCTGGACTCCTGGGCAGTGGCTTCCTGCTTGTGAACTCTGCTAATTGAAGCCTCCTTCTCAGTGTTGCTCTAGCCCTGAATGCTTGGGATGGGTATAGTGACAAATGCCAGTGATGACTGGTCTTCTGATGAAAGGAGGGTAGAGGAGACAAGATTACTTAAGGGCAGAGGGCCTGAAGAGATTGACCTGGGGTCTCAAGAAGAGGGTGGACAGCCTGTGGCTCTCGGTAGCAGATGCTGGAAGTTGAGGTGTGCACAGTGTAGGAGGAGTTCAGGCCCAAGGAGTGTTCTTTAGGACACACATGGACGGACCGTAGCAAAGGTAGAATGACCTTTCCTACACGGAACCTTGAGATTGTGTGTTGGCAGGTGTTTTAGTCAGCTTTTCACTGCTGTGGCCAAGGACTTGACAAGAACAATTTTAGAGGAGGAAAAGTGTATTTGGGGCTCACAATTTTAGAGATCTTAGTTCACAGATGGCAGACTCCATAGCTGTGGGCCCAAGGGGAGGCAAAACATTGTGGTGGAAGGACATGGAGGAAGAAAGTAGCTCAGGACATGATACCAGGAAGAAGAGAGAGACTAAGCTTGGCTCCCTGTAACAAAATATATACCCCAGAGGCACGTCAGGCACTCCTTCAGTGACCCACTTCCCCAGCCACACCCCGCCTCCCTAGTCACCGCAGTTAATCCACTCAAGTGGATTGATGCATGGGTTAGGTTAAGGCTCTCATAATCCAGTTAGTTAATTTGTAAACTCCTTGTGTTGTCTCACATGTGAGCTTTTGGGGGACACCTCATGTTTAACCCAAAATGGCAGAAGTGGGATTCATCTCTTGGGTCTTAGAAGAGCCCAGCCTGAGTAGGGCCTTGCTGTTGATGTGATGGCTGTTTATTTAGGACATGTAGAATGATCAGCCCTGTTCTGTGGAATCCTGTCAAGGCTTCCTGTTTTTTGTTGTTTTTTTTTTTTTTCCTTGAGAAATGGATGGATATTAACTGCAATTCTAAATGAATTATCCTTCTTTCATTACATCTTTTCAAAAACATCACAGTAAAATGAGGTTTCCAGAACTTGTCATTTCTGTTTTGCCATTTGAGATAAAATTTTTAAAAAGGGCTGGGAGTGGAGCAGAGGCAGAATGCCCTTGGATTCAATCCCAAAGAAAGAAGAAAGAGCCTTTCTTACCTCAGGCTGTTGTGGAATCAAAAAGCAAATAGCATGAAAGTATTTTGAATAATACAAATGCTAAACAGATGTGAAGTGGGGATGGCTTATGCAGCTTTCCTGTGTTTATAAAGAGCATTGCTTGATTTCCTAAGCTGTTATAAGAAATAATATGAGATGCTATGGAAATGAGAAAATCTTAATTCACCTGCTTCCTTGACTCCTCAGTTTTGTCTAAGCAGAGCCATAGGAAGACATACATAAGATACGTAGTGAACTTTTTTTTTCCATAGTCCCCAGAAAACTGAGAGTAGGTGTCACCATCTGAATGCTAACTGAGATATTCCCTGTTTCCAGATACATAGATCAAGGTCGAAACCCCCAACTCTACACCAAAGAGTGCCTGGAGAGGGCTTTAGCCAAAAATGAGCAAGTTAAAGGCAAGATTGACACAATGAAGGTAAGACTGGCATGAAGAGCAGAAAATGCCAGGGCATACTTTGGAAAGAGGTATGTAGCAAGTCTGGCTGGTAGGCTTGTCCTTTTCCATGCTCGGTAGAACAGCAGCTGTTCGTGGCATTACCGTTAAGATGCTATGATAGGTAGTTAAGTTAAATATCAGTGAGCGGTGTGGTAGCAACAAAATTTACAAAACCAAATTGTAGTCTGCATTTAAGAAAGAACAGGTCAGTTTGTTCAGTATGCCAGGTTTGCACTTGGGTGATACGGATGCTTTCTGTTGTTTTTCCATTTGGATCCCAGCTGTTGATACATTTCTTGAGTTTATGATTCTGTGGTTCAGAGGACTCTTGAATATTTTCTTACCTTTCTCGTGCGATTGTCTCCAGCTCCCAACCTCCAAATCCTTCTTACTGTTCCTTACGTTTCTGTGGAGAACTTAGATTTTATTTGTCTTGACGGCATCTGGAGACCACTGCATCTTGAACATGAAATATAGCTCAGTTGGTGTTTAAATCTGCGTTTGGATTGCAGTGGCCTCCTGTCCTTGGCCCCCAGTGCCCTGCCTGGTCTGCATGCTGGCCCCCACACTGCTTTCCCCTGTCCTCTTTCCTCCAGCTGCTTCCTTGGCTGAAATTCTCTCGAGCTCTTTTTGCACAAGGGACTCTCCTGACCTCGGCTCATTTCATCTTCTGTGAGAGGCTTTTCTCTAAAATTTCTTACCCGAGAGTGCTGTTGAGTTTGCATTTTATTTCTTCTATTTTCTTTCTTCTGCCTGCTGGTTAAGCTCCGGGACTGTAGGACATGTATGTTCTCTTTCTGGTGTTGCCCAGTGCCCACCTGGTGCCACCCTGGCTCACCTGGTGTCACCTGGTGTGTCTGATGTGTGCAGGCTGGTGGGTCAGAGGGGCTTATTGTGCCCATGTGGCTCTGGCTGGGTGGAAGGAGTGAGGGGAAGGGCTCTGTCAGGATACTTGTGTCAGCACCTCTGCCTGGTTGTCGAGCTTCCCAGGGCTTGGTCCAGTCATCCCACAGGTGGGAAATGGCCCTGGAGGCAGATGTTAGTTTGGAGCCCACAGCTTCCTCCATCTTGTCCTTTGGGATTGGGGAGCTATTGAACTTTGTGCTTCCTTCCAGATATGGTTCAGCTTTCTATCAGTAGCAAGTTGTGATGGCTCGATGGTGCTATTCCCCTGAGCAAGGGTGAATGAGTTTTACCGACCATCAGAAGTCACTTTTGAGAGCACAGTGGCTGGTCCATGGGCTCCGTGCTCCCAGCCCCATTGGGCACTTGTTAAACTCTGCCTCGGGGCCCTGAAGGACTTGCTGATGTCAGTGACACACGAGGCCGAGTGGTTTACCTCTCCCTTGCATCTCTGCTCATTGTCAGCTCTCAGATCTGTGAAGGTCTCAGGTCACAGTTCTGTGGCTTTTACTTCTCCAGTGGAATATGTATTTAAACTTAAAATAAGTTGTATTTTAAAATAGTTTAGCTCTTCATTTCAACACTATGATAAGTATTGTACTTGGGTGACATGGATGCTTTCTGTTGTTTTTTTGTTTGGATCCCAGCTGTTGATACACTTCCTGAGTTTATGATTCTGTGGTTCAGAGGATTCTTAGTAAGTATTCTATGTTGAAATGAAGAGCTCCTTTAAAAATTTATTTTTAAATGGCAATGTGTTCATGCCCCTTTTTGGTATAGCTCCTAAGAATAAAGGTCTTGAGATACTGGCAGATTTAATTGCTTTTAGTTTTGGGTTTAAAAGCAAATGTTACGCTGATAACGTAGGCTCAGAAAGCCGTGGGGCTTGCATAGATAATGTATTTTCTGGTGCTCTGAAAGCTTCTCTTGGAGCTGTTTGCACACAGTGAGTTTGATGTGATTCTAGTAAGTAATTGCTTAATTAAATATTATTTTAAATCCCTGTTACCTTGCTGTCTACAGAGGACATTTCCGCCTGTGTGTCTGGCTCCTGCTGAGAAGTACTTTTTCCTTTCTTTGGGCATGAAGTGAGGAGTTGTTTTAAAGGGGCGTTACCTTTTCAGGGAGGTGAAGTGTGCCTTCAGCATGGCTGCAGACACTCTTGTGGTGGGCTCTCCAGGAATTGTGTTCATGGAAGGTGAGCACGTGTGCAGGGACCACCCACTTGAATGGAGGAAGCCCTGTTCCCACTCTTCTGGGGACCCAGTTGAATTTGAGGGATCATAGGGGATCGTGTGACCTTTAACTTGGATGATAGGGCAGATTTTTTGACAGTATTTTTCTTCATAGAAATTTAAAAGCCTGCTGATTCAAGAACTTTCTAAAGTGTTTCCAGAAGATATGGCTAAGTACCGAAGCATCCGGGGTGAGGATCACCCGCCTTCCTAAACCTGCGAAGACCCCAAGTCCTTGACGGACCAGGACCAAGCCAGCAGGAGGCCATGACTGTCCGCACTGATGGTGCCTTCCTGCCAGTGTGGACTGGCCCTGGACCTGTCCCCACCCCTGCTGTCCCTGTCGGTAGACCTCGTGGGATTCTGGGGCTGGACGAGAAGTGGAGCGGAGCCCCTCTGTCTCTGTAGCCCTTGACTGTGGTCCCACATCCTCAGAGTGATTCCTTTCATTCTCTCAGTGGGCAAAGGGCCCAGGGGGAATCCTGGAAATGTTAAGTGTGATCAGTAAATTAAAAGTTCAAAAAATTCTACTTGCTATTTTCCTTTTTATGGACTCTTTTCTGTTTCATTTTATTATGGTATCAAAAAGCTAAAAAAATTTTACACTTTCAGATGTACATAGACAGTGTGTAACTGTTTTCATGGATTTCAGTTAGACAAATGCATAGAATAAAGTTGAGTCGTTAGCTCATTTCATGTAATTATTTTATAGCTTTGTACAAGGTAGAATGGCATATCTTATAAATCGTCAATTATTACTCCTCTAAACTATTAGTAATATTCATAAAACAATCTGTTATTTAGGCAGAAAAAGCTAATGTGAAATACAAAATTCTGGTTTTTTTCCCCTACAATCTCCTTTATAGAGGTTGTGACACTAAAGAGTACAGATTTATTGACACTGTGGGGAATGCCCTGCAGGGCCTTGCAGTGTGGCTTCCAGTGTGCTCAGGGATCACAGAGTTTTGCTGAACTGCAGCTTCTGATTTAGTTGGATTGGGCCTTGAGAACTGCGGCCTTACTATGGTGCATCTCCAGCTGACCAGACTGGCTTGTTACAAGGGCAGAGTTTCAGTTCAGACCTGTCGAGAGACAGGCTCTAGGATGGAGCTGAGAATCTGCATGATTGATTTGCTTCCTAGTGATTCTGGGTCTGCTTAGATTGAAGGATATTGTAACAGCACAAGCTAGGTAGTTTAAACATGAGAAACTAATTTTCTCAGTTCTGGAGTCTGAAAATCCAAGATAACCTCATAGAGGAATAGGCAGATTCTTTTAGGCAGCTTTGTGTTGCTGTGACCAAAAGACCTACCAAGAACAACTTAGAGGAAAAGTTTATTTTGGCTCATGGTTTCTGAGGTTTAGTCCGCGGTCAGCCAGCTGTAGCTCTGGGCCCGAGGTGACAGTAGAACATCATTTTGGAAGGATATGGCAGAGGGAAGTTGCAGCCAGGAAGCAGACATCTCCAGGGATAAAATATAAACCCAAAAGGCACACTCCTAGTGACACACTTCCTCCAACAACACCCTGCCTACCTGTAGTTAACGCCCAGTTAATCCATATTGGGTCATTCCACTGATTAGGTCACAGCTCTGATCATTTTGCCCCTGAATGTTCCTGCGTTGTCTTGTAAGTGGTGAGCTTTGGGGACACCTCTTATCTAAACCACAACAGGTTATTTTTCTTTTTTTTTTACATTGTTTGTAATAAGAAAAATGAATGTTAAGAGTGACTTAGATAAATGTGGCTCATCATTTGATGGAGTGCTCTGCTTTGATTAGAAGGAATGAGGAAAGTATGCAGATACAGAGAGATCTCCAAGAAACAGCTCAAAACCTTTTGTAAATTACAAACATCGAGTAGGGGTCTGCTTGATCTGCCTGCTGGAGGCAGGACCACCAAGGAGCCTCCTCCCCTTGCCACCTAGAGCACTCCATGCACCTTCAGGGTGGGTCTTCTCAGGTGGCTTTCGTGGTCCTCCCTGTCCCTGGGTGCTCATCCATCTGTTTACTCCAGTTAAGTCTTGGACCAAGGTACTGGGTTCACTGCAGGCCACACAAGCCTCCCAAGTGAGCTCTACTCACCCAACCACCCAACTTCCTGTTTCTCCACAGGACTTCTGCAGGTGCCTCAAACTCCCCCAAAATGGACTGAAGCCGCCTCACCTCACATGCCCAGGAAATGGCAGCACCTTCCGTCCCCTTTCATTGTCCTCGCCTCCCTCTGTCCCCCCACCTGCCCTTGAAGCAAAGCCAGTCTCCTGGATTAGTTCTACTGACTGTCCTGTGTTGCTCCCACTGGTCTTCATCCTCCAGGGGCACCCGTGTGTGCCTTCGCCCACCTGGCCTGCCCGACTCACCTGCTCTCCTTCAGCTCACCACACGCCTAGGCGCTCACTGTCCCGGTCAAGTTAGAGCAGCACACAGCCAAGTGGGAGGAGCAACAGTGGCTTCATCTTCCCTCCCTCCTCACTGAAGGTTCACCTCTCCCTGCTTCCCGACTTCCTTCACGACACTCACGTTGGTCATGCCCTGGGCTCATCTGATTGTGGTTGGCAGAATAGGGACCCCTGGGACGTCCACATTCTCATCCCAGTACCTGTGGACAGGTTGCCTTACATGGCCAAAGGCCAGGTGTTGCCCATAGGGTTTATATACGGCTCTTGAGAGGGAGATTTCGTGGGCCATGCAGGTGGACCCAGAGCAGCCACCAGGGCCATTGCTATCAGAGGGAAGCAAGAGCAGGAAGAGGTGTTTGTGTTGAAGGAGGCAGAGGTGGGAGAGGACGTGGGTGGAAGAAGATGCTGGACTTCAGGGTTTGAAGGAGATCAAGGGCCATAGGCTGAGGAAGGTGTGCAGGTGGCCTCTAGGAGGTAGAAGGGCAAGGGGAACTCTCCCTGGGGCTGCAGCTACCGGCACCTTGGTTTTAGGACTTGTGACCTCCAGAACACCAAGGTGATAACATTCTGGTGCTTGGTGTGTTGCCGTCTGTACAGCAGCACTAAGAAATGAGCTCCCGTCCTTTGTGAGCAGACGAGGTCAGAACAGGAGACGGAGGAGCCAATGGGCTGTGCGCGTTGAACTCTGATGTGATGACATTTACTAGTTACACTAGATCATCAAAACACTTAACAGGAACAAAGTCATCTTCCTGCAAAACAAATACATTAGCAGACTATTCAAAGACCTGATTTTTTGTCCTGAGTTGTGAGAATTTTCATGGCGCTCTCCTCTGGTCACAAAGACAGCCAGAGATTGTTCTGAAGGGGAGCAGCAAGGAGTTCATGCAGTCCCCAGGATCCTCGCTGCTGCCTGTGTGCTTCCCGGGCTGCTGTGGCAAACCATGAACCTGGGGCCTGACAACAGCACATTTCTGGAGGCCGCACTTGTGACAGGTGTGGCTGGGGCTGTGCTTCCTCTGTGGTGTCCAGGGAGGCTGCTTCCTTGCTCTTGTGGTCCCGTGGCTCTGGGTGTTCCTGGGCTGTGGCTGTATTGCTGCACTCGTCCCTTATAAGCACAATTGTCATTAGACTCAGGGTATAATCCAGGATGACCTCATCTCTAGATTTCAGCTCGATCACATCTACCAAGACCCTCCTAAATATGGTCACTTTCACAGATTCCAGGTGAACGCCTTTTGAGGGGGCCACCCCAACCCCTGCACTGCCCTCTCAGGCACGCCTGACCATGGAGCACCTGGCTCTGCTAGCTGAGGGGCGAGTCCAGTCTTCTGGGGCTCCTGTCTCTTCTCCTGGACGCTGGTCTTCCCAGTAGAGGTGGCTCAAGGGTTGGGGACCAAGGATTGGCAAAACCGCTGAGGTACTGTGTGTCCATGCAGGCACAGAAGCAGTGCTGGTCTTCTGGCTTGCGGAAGGACTACTGTGGGAGATGGACAGTCACAGGGCTGAGAAAGCAGGATCCTCGCAGACGGCCCTGACACACACACGCGTCAGTGAGAAGCCTCATCATTGAGGATATGCTGAGGGTGCGACAGGCTGGGATGCGCTGGGTAATGAGGAATAGCCGGCTTGGGCAGCTGGCACCCCTGGTCCAGCATGGGAGCCTCTGGTCGGCACACAGCATTAGCAGTCTCCCTGGCAGAGCTGAGAGATGCTCGTTCCTGTCCTGCCAGGGAGGTGCTGCCTGTGGAGATTCGAACCTCATCCTTGAGTACTGAGCCGACCTGTGGATGCTGGGGCTTTTCTCTTGAGCTGTATGCACAGGCTCTCTGCAAAAGATGCTTGTCATTTATTCAAGAATGGTTTAAAGCACACACGGTGGGTTATTTCCTTTCAGTAGGCGTGTGGCAAACACACAGAGATGGGGTGCATACAAGGCAATTAATTGGAACCTGTGTGAACAGGATGGCGGTCCCAGGCCCAGGGCCATCTTCTGGTGCAGCGATTGAGGTGGCTCGGCCCCCGTGCTTCTGAAGCTGCTGCTCGTGTGCTGGCAGATGGTCATTCCTCAGGAGAGGTGGCACCTTCCAAGGTCTCTACACACCAGCTCACAGGCAGACTAAATGGCGTGACAATTCAGTCACCAGGTCAGCTCCTAACGCAGGTGTTTGGCAGACCGGACACTAGTATTTTGAATGAACATGACAGCAGTGCTTCGGTTTCAACAGGCAGAGATGCGGGCTTCCAGGGTCTGTGTGGCTGGCTGGCTGGCGAGGGCCGGCTTCCGGCAGCCTCTGTGCTCCAGGGCCCTGCTCTGTCCCTTCCCCCCGGCTTTCCTGTCTGCTGTCTGGACCAGTTGGTTACCTGCTCTGCCACACACCTGGCTACAGCACACACACTCAAGAGCAGGAACTGGGACCTGCTGACACAGTTGCCATGAAGTCAGTTTGGTTTGGGGTCCCCGAGCTGACCCATCTGGGAGACTTCTACTGCCTGGGCTGGGGGTTGGTGCAGCTTGGGACCCAGCTCCTCCACCCCACTCGGGAGCTTCCGAAGGCCAGGCTGCCCGGGCTGCGTCCCTGTGGTTGCCCTGAGGATCCAGTGTACGGCCCCATTGCTTGGCCTGTGAGGCAGATGCTTCCAGAGCACCACCACGGAAGGTAGCGCTGGCTGTGTCCTGAGGAGAGACCTCCTGGTGTCCCCCAGAGCCTCTGTGCAGGGCAGCAGGGCAGTAGGGATGCTCCCCAACAGGCAGGACTACGTGGGTGTTGTCTCCCTCGGTCCTCAGACCTGTTTCATGGGGTTCACTCACAGAGGGAACCGAGCCAGACAGGGAAGGGGCGTTCCCAGGGTCACCTCCCAGCAGACAGGCTGAGGGCTAGAGTTCGCAGGTCTTTGCCCGGGTGCCTCACATGAGGGGACCTACCACCCACCCTACAGGGAGGGAGGTGTGGGGGCAGGACACAGCAATGGTGAGACCAGAGCAGGTCGCCCGGTGTGGGGGGCACTGGGGGTGGCCATGTGTGTGCCTGCTCCAGTGAGCTGGCACTGCCGTCCATTCCAAGTGCTCCGAGCGCTGCATACCCTGAAGTTGCCTGATCAGCTGTGGCTGTGCTCAGCGCTGGTTTGAAGGGACACTGGGCGGGAGTGGACGCATTAGGGTACCTGTTCAGGGGAAGCATGGACTAGAGTGCAGGAGCCAGAGCTGTCCAGGGCTCCCTGTGGGGCTGGGTTCATCCTGCTGCAGGAGCCATGTGCCCACAGGGCCCACAGAAGCCCTCAGTCCCTGGCTCCCAGCCCAGGTGCCCATTTCCATCTCGAGGGTAGTCCCTAAGTAAGAGAGCCAAGTAACATTGATGTGATTAATTTCAACATAGCAGGGCAGCTGAGGAAGGTTTGTGGGCGGGAGCCTGTGTTGTGAACTAGCGTGCCCCCCAGATTCACGTCCACTCGAAACCCCAGAATGTGGCTTTATTTGGAAACAGAGCTTTGCAGATATTAGTAGTTGAAGCAGGTCCTGCTGGATTGGGGAAAGCCCGAATCCAGTGGCTGTGTCCACATGAGATGGTGCAGAGACCGCAGAGTGTGCCCACAGCAAGGCTCATAGAGGGGCCCCAGGCCCCTGCAGAGCTGGAGACTCAGAGGACCCTGCTGCAGCCGTTAGTGTGCCATCTCACTCACACTCAGGCCCAAACCTGGGGCCTCCAGAACCTCCAGGGGATAGATTTCTGCTGTTAGAAACCACACACTTTGTGGCGATTTGAAGAAGGTGGCAGGAGACGGCACAGCGGGGCAACCATAGGAGCTACAGCGCCAAGAAGCCTGAGGGTCGCTGCCCGATGTGCCCAGCCAGGTCATGAGCTGCTAGGCAGCCCGCTGAGCTTGCTGGGGAGGCCAGCCCTGGCTACGAGCCGCATGCACGGCCACACAGGTGCTGGGTGTCCTGGGGATTCCCGCTGCTGCTCCCTGTGCACTCAGTCCTGGGGCGGGAGCCGCCAGGCTGGCTGGCCTCAGGATGCCTGGTGACATGGGTCTTGTGCCCTCTGTGGAGGGAGCAGCCTGGGACCAGGCAGGGCATGGGGAGGGGCCGGCTTCAGGGAAGGTCCACCTGGCCCAGCGGGGCTCCTCTCAGCTGGGCCCTCTGGATCAAGGGGATGACCACGCAGGGCTGATGGAGCAGGCGCAGCGTCGGGAGCTGACTGCAGTGCTGGGGATGTGGCAGGATGTCAGGGTCAATCGATCGTGATTAACCAGCGGTCACTTGGTTCCTGCACTTCATTTCCCTGATTCTGGTGGCTAGTCTGTTCCCAGAGCAACCGCCTGACTCTTCTTGCCCGTCACTCTTACTTCCTGGCCCAGGGTCCAGCTGCCCCCCAGGGGAGGACGAGCATGAGGATGTTAAGAAGTCCCGTGGCACCAAACTACGCTGGTGTGTAAGTCATTTTGTTATTTTCTTCTAAAATTTTCCTGCCCAAACAAATTCTGAGACAGAAAACAGCCTGCCCGCTACTGCGAGGTAAGTAGAGGCCAAGTGCCGTCCGCCAGCCAGCCCTGGTTGGCTGCCATTTTGGTAGCATCAGGATGATGGGACAGGGAGGGGGGCCAGCCTCCTCGGCTGAGCGCCAGGGAGATGCACTGGTGAGACACTCACTTCCAGCTTTATTCATAGCAGGTCTCCTTCAGAATGAGAAACCAGCGCAGCCGCCTGGGTGGGGCCACCCCCTGTCCCTGCATCCCCGGGGCTTCTCTGGAGCTCCCGTCCCTTTGTTTTCCTCCCTGTCCCTTGGCCGTCTGCTCCGTGACCAGCTCCTTGGTTTTTGTGACCAAGTTACACTCTGCAAAGCCTTTCACTGCCCTGTAATGACGATGGTGCAGGAGACCAGCAGGGCTGTGGGGACCCTGGGAGAGCTGTGCTGCCCGTGCGCTCTGTCGGGAAGTCACCCCACTGGGTGGGTACGAGGAGTTCCCACAAGGGATTCAGAAGCAGTTTTTCCTATTATCTTTGACGTTTTGAAGGTTGTCGGGGTGAATCATTCACATAAGGTAACAGCATTAATGCTTTGACATTTAAAAACTCTTTTGTAAAACTTCTCTCTCTTGATAAATATACATTGAAAATGATCACGTGTGTGTGTGAGTGCTTGTGTGTTATCTGTGTGATTTTATTACAATCGTTATTATCTTTTACTGTTCATATGTAGGTTGGATGCAAATTAGGGATTCAGCCAATAGAGAGCTAAAAAATGAGGGTTAAATTTCCTTCTGCAAGCTTTTCCAAGATGTCTCCGCGTAACAACCGTCATTCATCACAGGCATCAACTGTGATGCAATCTTATTCTCCTCTCTGCCATTCTTAGCAAGAGGCTTTGTCTTCATATCATAGGATAGCTGCTATACCTCCATGCATCATATCTGCATTCCAGACAGGAAGAACGTAGATGAGGGAGGGAAAGGGTGATGGGCAAAACTGTTTCTCCTGTGGAGGCTTTTTGCTGTTTTATTCCAGAAGGGGTGACGCCCTCAAGGACTTTTGCTGGCATCTGATTGATCAGAATACTGTCTCACAGCCACCCCTAATGATGAGGGAGTCAAAACCTCCCAGGTTTAGATTTCACAGCCTTTGGAACAGGGACAGGAAAAAGCAGAGGCCTGGAAAGAGAGTGGTCAGGCAGCCTGCAGGGCCTGTTCTGGACATCAGCACAAAGGACAGCCTGAGTCCTTCTGTCGGATGATGTCGGTCCTTCCCTGTGGACACTCACTTTGTAGGGACACCGTGAGGCTGACCTTCTATTTCAGGCAAGCCAATTTCAACCTAGATACATGTTGTGAGTTTCCAAGTTGGCTTTATGGGAAGAGTGCTTGGGGCTAGGCACAGAGGTGCCTTGTGACCAGCCTGGCCCCTCCGCGGCTGGCTCTGTGTGCCAGGTGACAACATCCACAGCTGTGAAGGGCAGGGGAGCCTCAGCCACTTCTCCTCCTGCAGCTGCAGCAGGCCCTGCCCCGGGGGCATGGTGACCCTTGCCTTTCCTGGCCATCTCCCTTGGCTCCTGCCTGCAGCAGTCCTGAGGGGACACAGATGCCTGCCCAGCCCAGACGTAGGATGGACCAGCAAGTGAGCAGGGTGTGGCCCTGGTCCAGGCCGGGACTCCCAGCATGAAGCCAAGTGCCCAGGAAGCAGTGTCCCCGGGAGCTTCCTGTGCGTGTGGGGGGCGGGGGAGCTCCCTGTGCGTGTGGGGGGCTGGGGAGCTCCCTGTGCGTGTGGGGGGCGGGGGAGCTCCCTGTGCTTGGGGCGGGCGGGGGAGCTCCCTGTGCGTGTGGGGGGCGGGGGAGCTCCCTGTGCTTGGGGCGGGGCGGGGGAGCTCCCTGTGCGTGTGGGGGGCGGGGGAGCTCCCTGTGCTTGGGGCGGGGCGGGGGGAGCTGGCTCCTTGCCTGTGCTGGCTGCAGCAGCAGAGCTGTGTGGCCCTTCACCCGCTGTCCTCTGGTCCCTTCCTGTTCCCTGGGCTTCCCTGTCTCAAGGCAAGGGGAGGGGGTGGACCAGAGGCCTCAGGGTCTGCAGCCTCCCTCCTCAGCCTCCCTCCCACCTTCCCCTTGAGAACACCTCCTTGCCTGTGCCTTCCTCAGTGGCCCCAGGGTTGAGGGACAGGATGGGGACTGGTCCTCCTGCTCTGCCCACCCCATCGACCCTCCAGGGTCCCTTCCTCTTTCCTTGTGGTGAATTAGGTGAAGAGGCTTCCCTCTGGGCAGCCTGTTTGTGCCCTGCAGTTGATTAACTGTGGGGCATGTGCAGGCTGGCGCTCTAGGTTCCCAAAGGGACGTTTACACAGTTGTCCACTGATTTCATCAAGAGAAGCAGCTGGGGCCCGGTGACGCGGAGTTACCACCTTGAGGCACGAAGAGAAGCACAGGATGGGCCTCCCGTGTGGAGTGTCGGTCTGACTGCCTGGGCTGGGACCTGAGTAACGTTCAGTGTTGTCCTCCAGTGTGCACGGGCCCCACTGTGAAGCTAATTGCATTGCAGGAACAAATGGAGGCCCTTATTGTCACTATTATTAACGACCCCTGGTTGGCAGTCCACGGTGTGCAGCAGGGACCTTACTCAGCACAGGGCCCTGCAGCAGCCCACGTATGCAGCAGGGTTGGCAGGGTATTGATTGGGCCTGTTTTTTATTGCTACTCTTGTTGAGCTTAAGTAGTCTTTTGTTTGTACAAATGCTGTTGTATATAGCAAGCAAGCACAGCTCACGTGCTGCACACCGTGACTTGGTGTTGTTCCCCACGGCAGCAAACTCGCACGGTGCAGAGGGTCCCAGACCCAGGCCCAGACCCCGTCCACTGTGCATCCTCCAGGAAGACCAGAGGGCCCCTCTCAGCACCCAGTTGGGTTCCCGCTTGTAAAGATACGCACCCCAGTCAGCATTTCACTTTTCCCACTTAAAATGTGTTTACATGTCTTTCCTCATCAGCACATAGGGCACAGACAGGCTTGTCACCTGTGCCCTGTCACCGGGCTGGGCTGCAAGGTACTTAGTATCCCTTTGGGGGCCGTCTGGGTCTATCCGTTTTGCTGCCGCAAAAACTGCCATGGGAACTCTAGTCATTGTTTGATGTCACTAGCTGATAAACAAGAGCATCCCTTGGGATTAATTTCTTGAAGTGGAATTGCATTATTTGAATTTTGACGATAGTCTGATTTGTGTTGCTATTACAAAATGCCTGAGTCTGGGGCCTTTATAAGAAAAAGATGTTCACCTGGCTCATGAAAGTCCCCCAAATCATGATGCCCCTGACTGTGGCACAACATGGCACCTGGAATCACGTGGCAGGAGCGGGGGAGGGGGAGGCTGGAGGGAAGGGCCTGGTTTACTCTGATGGCAACCCACTCTTGCAGAAGCTGCCCACCCCTGTGGGAACGGCATCAACCCCTCCCTTTGAGGCCCGCTGGGACTTGAGTCCTGGTAGGTCTAGAAGCACAGAGGAGTGTCAGGAGGGTTCTGAGGGGAACCCACAGGGTCCTGGGGGACAGCTACCCAGAGAGGCCGCGGTGTCATCTCACGTGGGGCGGGGGTCCCAGGGGCGCAGGAGGAGATGTGGCGGGGCCAGCTGTTTCCTCCTTTTCTGACAACATCTCCCTGCAGATGTGTCTGCGTCTTGCTTCTGCCCTGGCACCCCTTCTGCCCTGGCCTCCCGGCCTCCTCCTTGGAGCACTGCCGTGCCCATCAGCGGGTCTGCTGTGCTGGTGGTGGGTGGGCAGACTGCACGGACCTGCATCTCTCTTGAGGAGGTCTGGACTCCAGGCTCCTGGGCCACTGTCCTGCTGGGCTCTCACTCCTGCCCCTGCCTGCTTCTGCGGGAAGCCCTACAGGGAGGGGGCTCTCAATCACCAAGATCCCGCTTCAGCTGACTGGGGCTGGGGAACCCTCCCTTCCCTGCCATGTCAGGGACTGAACGCGATCACGTTAAGTCTGGAAAAGAGGGCATCTTGCATCTAGCAGTGGTAGGCAGATGGTGGCGCTCCAAGGGGGTCTGTGTCCTGGCCCCCAGGACCTTGACTCTGTCAGGTTAGGTGTGGAGGGTTGTCCAGGGAACATGTGAAGTTAAGGCTACTGACTAACCCACCTCAGCATAGGGAGATCTTACCTCCCTGGGGTCAATGAAGTCACAGGGTCCTTAGAAGTGGCTGAGGTGGCAGGCTCGAGGCCGAGGGGGCCGTAAGCATGGAGCATGTTGGGAGAGGCAGTGCTGCTGGCTCTGAAGAGAGGGAGGGGCTGAGGAACCCAGGAGCCTGGAGGAGCTGGGAAAGGCAGGGACACACCTCTGCCCCAGACCCCCTGGGAGGAACCAGCCCTGTGGCCACTCATGAAGCCCAGCTGAGCCTGTGCAGGGCTCCTGGCCTCAGAGCCTGAGATGCGGGACCTGTGCTGTTTTAGGCTGGGGAGACTTCGACCACCTGCTACGCAGCACGAGGTTGCCTGGAGGAGGCACCGTTCTCGGAGGTCACTGGCCTTCCCCCAGCCAGGGGCACGGTGGCTGTGTGAAGGGAGGGATCTCATTCAGAGGCAGCCCAGAGCTGCACAGAGCAGCAGTTCCATGGGGTCCATCATAAACCCTTTCCAACCGGGTTCCCATTGCAGTGCCCAGGAGGGCCATGGGGACAAGAAGGCAGGAGGGCAGGGCTATGGGCCCCGGGCGCTGGGCAACTGTCTCTATGGGCTGATGCTGGGCTGAGGCAGGACTTCCAGGGAGCAAGGGCAGCCGCACAAGATGAGGCCCCAGAGTGGGCATGTGGCCCAGGCAGTGTGGACGGCCTGCCCACGGAGCCCCAGAATGAGAACTGCCACAGGGTGGGGGTGGGGTGTCACAGAGGAGTGCTGCACTGTGTTCGCCTCCCAGTGGCTGTCACACAACAGGTACCCAGGGGACACATTCTAGCCAAGTCACCCAGGTCCTGCCTGGAGAAGGTACGGTAAGAGCCCCTGCTTTGCAGGACACAGGATGCAGTGTGCACCTGTTGTGTGAGCTCCAGGGCTCAGAGCTTTGGGCCCCTGCCTTTGGGTGGCTGTTATAGTTTAGACGTGAGGTGTCCCCCAGAAGCTCATGTGTGAGCTGAGCCTGGGGACTTTGTAAGATAAAGCTGTTCACCTGGCCCACGAAAGTCTAGAGGTGAAATCACTGAGTTATGAGAGCCTTAACCTAGTTACTGCGTTAACCCCCTGAAAGGGAATAACTGGGCGGTCACTGTGGGCAGGTGGGTGTGGCTGGAGAGGTGGGTCGATGGGGCTGTGCCTTTGGGGCACATATTAAGTCCCTTGTGATACCTGGTCTCAGTTCTGTGGCCTTCTTGGGACTTCCGCCGTCTTCCCAGCCCAGGGGCCTCCTCACGGGGATTGGATAGGCAGAGTGTCCTTACGCTGGGTCACCGAGAACATCTGCCTCTCAGGCCCTGCAAACTGCCCTGCAGGCTGGATGGGCCCCGGGCACCCTGGTTCCACCATATCGCTCTGCGTTTCACAGAAGCAGTAAGAGCAGGTTGGTTCCCGGTGCCTGGAGTGACACCCGGCACAGATGAGGGCGCGAAGCAACAGAGCAGTGTTCTCTCTTACTTCCAGAGACCGGAGTCCAGCGCTGGGGTGCGGGCAGGGCTGTGCCTGCTCCTGGGGCTCTGCAGGAGGGCCCCTCCTGCCTCTGCCAGCTGATGGAGGTACAAGTGTTCCTCAGCTTGCGGTAGCTTTGCTCTCTCTGCCATCTCGGTGTCTGTGCCCACTCTGTCCCCTGTGAGGACACTCTCCTCTTGAATTTAGGGCTCGTGGATGATTCTGGATAGGAGCCTCCTCTCGAGATCCTTATCGTGATCACTTCCTTTGCCTTACACAGGATTATTCCTGGAACTAGGATGTGGACACACATTCAGCGTGTTGTGACAGGTGTGAGGGGAATGGACACACCCAGCCACCCAGATGTAAGGGAATGGACACGTCCTAACCACCCTGTCAGTGACTTGTCACAAACCACATGCCCAGGCACAGAGGCCTTGGGGGAGGGACAGGCTCTCACGATGATCCTCAGTCACCCTGTGACTCCTTTCAGTCCCTGCTCCCACCCCCAAGGGGACCCAAGGTTCCCTGTGGGACCACTTCACTCACTGACTGAGACCTGGGGGGGGTGGCAGGTCCTGGCTTCATCTGACACCTGTGCTGGTGGAGCTGGCTCCTGTCTCCTCGGGTCCCACCCCACCTGTCACTCTTGGTGCTGCAGAATGCTTTAGGGCTGTGGCCCCGTGTCTCCACAGGGCAAGTGAAAGGTGCTGTGCTGAGGGTGGGGGCTCAGCCTGAAGAAGAGGCCAGAGGCGTCCACAGCACCCTCTGTGGCCATCGGCTCCCGGCCTCAGGCAGCACAGGCCTGAGGGCGCCCCTCCCCTCAGGAGCCAAGGTGATTGATGGCCTTTAATGACTCTGCACCACGGGGTGTTTGTGGAGCCTGCCCGTCCCTGCAAAGAACCTCCTGTGTTGGCCAGGGACGTCCTCCCATCAGTCTCCAGCACCGAGAAGGCGGCTCTGGGTCTCTCCCAGGACCCGGCCCTTGCTCCTTCCCTCCTCCCTCCCCCTCTCCACCAGTTGCCGGCATTACTTAGAGTTCCCTTCATAACAAGGCAAGATGCTGTGATCGGTACCCAGATTCCCAGGCAAGTCAAAGAATGGTCCCTAACAGTACGATGAGCGATGGAAAATAAGGTCAGAATTATTTTGAGAGGAAAAAATGAAAGTCAATGAGAATGACACATGATTAACCAGTTCACACTTGTCTTTTTTTAACCAAAAAAGCAATATTCCTCTTCCCTAGCAGATCAGTTTGACACATGTAATGAGTTTGAGGCTACATAAGCAGCCAATCTACATATAGAACTGTGTAATGTAAAATGTCAATCATTTTTCTACACTTCAACTATCAGGCAAGAATATGCAGGTCGTGGATCACTGGTGACGTCTGTCCGGGTCTGCTTCCCACGTTTTCCCAGTGCTTAAACATACATATTTTCTTCTTCCCGTTTCTTCTAATCATTATACATTAAAAACCAATCAAAATAATATGATAGCTCAGAACACACACAAGGTGGATCAAGCTGTGAGAAGAGCCGCAGGCCCGCCTGGCCACCCGGGTCTTGGTCTGGCTTTGCACCCGTTACTCTGCAATAGCACTGTGGCAGCATCGTGAGGCCCTGTGGGTCATGTCCTGCTAGGACTCCTTTCAGCCCAGAGTGGGAAGAGGTGGTGTCTGAGCTTCTGAGGTGAGACCCGCCCTCCTTGTGTGGGCCCTTGTGATCATGGCCACAGTGTCCTTCCCTGGGGGACAATGCCATGCAGTTGTTCTCAAGGCAAGCACTTCTGAAGGTGAAAACGAGGTGGTAACCAGACCTTGGCTCCTCACCCTTCCTGATGGGCTCCGCTTGGCCCCTCCTCCCCGTGGCCATGCACCTGGGAGCTCTAGAGCTCACCAGAACCCATAGGAAACCTCAGGTATGTGTCCTCAGTGTTCATGGTAAGCAGTGGCCGCCTCCCTGGGGGACCTTCTGTAAGGAGCACATGTGGGACGGCTCCCACAGCACGAGGGTGTTTATTAACCACTTGATAAAAAGGTCAGAGAGACTTAGTCACAAAGAAGCCCCTGCTGCCGCGGAGCTCCCTCGGAGGGGAAGACCAGGCCTCTGTGGAATCATCTTGTCAGTCTGCGGGAAAATGGGATTCAGGCTGGCTTACAGCTGAAAAGCACCGTAGAGGTTTTGCCACAAAAGCCCTCAATTTATAGATAAGACCACCGGAGGCTGTGAGGTTAAATGAGCTCAGGAGCCGCAGTGCTGGGGCTGGGGTCTCAGACTCCTGGGCCCACCCCGGTCTCCTCCTGGGTCTCTTTTCTGGAAGAGAGACTGGTGAGGTCTTGTTTGTTCTTATTATTGTACCTTTGGGGGCTTGTCGTGGAAAGGAGCAAACAGAGACCCTCTGGGAGGCCCTGGAATCCAGCCCTGGAGCTCAGGGGGGACCACCCAGGATCCAGTGGGGGCAGCAGCTGACACCAGCAGCCCTGGCTCCTGGCTGTCCCTGGCTCCCACTGCAGCTGGAGCCACACGGCCAACGAAGAAGCAGTTCCTCATGCTCTGGGGCTCTCTGGGAAACTAACACCCTGCTCCTGCCAGCCCAGCCACCGGCCAGCGTCCACATCCTGTCAGGCACCGAGTCTGTTATGGGGTGAACAGTGTACCCACAAAAACATACGGGGAGGCCCTAATCCTGGCACATGCAAACGTGGTTTCATTTGGAAAAAGGGTTCATTATGATGTAATCGAGTTAAGACGAGGTTGTACTGATTTAGGGTCGGGCCTGACCCAGTGATAGGTGTCCTCAAAAGAAGAGGAGAGACCCAGAGATAGACATAAGGGAGGGAGGATGACGCGAAGCCCCGCAGGGGGACGGCCATGTGCTGGCGGAGGCAGAGGCTGGAGCGTGGCTCCAAGCCAGGGATGCTGGGCTCGCCAGCAGCAGCAGACGCAGAAAGAGGGGCCTGGAACGATCTTCCTGAAGCCTGCAGACTTCGCATGTCTGCCCACACCTTGGTTTTGGACTTGAGCCCTCCAGAACTGTGAAAGTAGGGATTTCTGATGTTTCTGCCTATTTCTGGTAGTTTATAATGACAGTACTAGATTCTTGCAGTGTCGTTTAGAGAATGCTCCCAGGTATGCCCCAGCACTGCTGTCCCCACTGTGCAGGTCACAACTCAGTAGCCACCTGACTGGCCCTGTACCCTGCTCCCAAGCCCATGCCCCACTCTCCACTCCATCTCAGTCTATCCTCCTCACTCTTGCTGGGGAGGCCTTGCCAAAGCCCACCTCCAGGCATGTCTTCTCTGCTCCGTACCTTGGGATGGTCGGCCTGGCAGTACTGTCCCGGGCCCCAGCGCAGCTGTGTGCATCTGCAAGCCTGCCCAGCTCCCAGCCTCCTCGGTCATTTCCCAGGGCTCCACGTCTCTGTTTCTACCCTTTCTTCTGTGCGGCTTGTTTGGGAAGCTGCTTCCCTGTCTTGCTAGCAAGTCTGCCCCAGTTACTCCAGTTTTGCCCTGTGGAGTTTCCCTGCCTCCATCCTGGCCAAGGGACAATCCCCTTGTCCCCACCTAGAATCCCAGGGCCTGGACCTTTGGGACCTCTGCAGGCTTGTTACCATGCAGTGGTTCACGGGATGCTGTGGTTCTCGTGTGTGTTTCCTGGGTGCCAGGTGAGCCACCCTGGGCCAGCTTAAGCCAGGGCCCTGGCGACAGCTCAGATGGCAGGAGCATCAGCTACATTGTGGAGTGCTCTATTTTTGAAGAATTTCATAAAAATAAATCATCAACCTTTATGTTTATTTTTTTAAAAAATAATTAGTTCATGCTGGTTATAATTCAATGGAAAAACATACTGGTGCTCTGTACTTTACACCTGTGCTTTCTTGAGAAGCCATTGCCCGGCATGATGAAGACCCCAGAAGTGTCCCATCCACTGGCTGGAGAGCACACATACAAGGTGTTAAGACTAATGCTGAGGAGTTTAGGAATGAAAAGAAATGAATTTAATTTAAATAATATTTTTATTAGAACCAGAACAGTTATGATGAATACTACTGAAGTAGGTTCTGATATTAATACATATTTTAACACTACTTTGTTGATAGTGATACAGTTGACGTTCTGGGCAGAATAACCCATCAGGATGTATTTTGAGATGGTTTCTGTAACTTGCAAGGGTATTTGTGCTAGATTTAGCAAAGCGAGCAGAATGTATTTTCCCAGACATTGGAGGGTGTTATTTTCAATCTCTTTTCCATATTTTCTGCTATTTATTTTTCCAGAGTATGAACAGAGTTTGCATTGCAAGCTGAGAGCTTAGTTCTGATGGTGTTGGAGCAGCTCACGGGTGCTTCCTTCCTTCCTTCCTTCATCTTGTAGGTAGTAATAATCAAGGCAGGTGTGATGGGGTGTGCGGCCATCAGCCACGTGGTCCTCCCTCTGGGGAATTACTCAGCGTGTTTGGGAGGCAAGAGATGCATGTGGGAAAAAGGATGTAACTGCTCATGGGCCACTGTGCATGGATCTCAACCCCACCCTGAGTCGGGCTGGGAACCTCCAGGCAGTGGTCCGCATGGGGAAAACAAGTCTCCTGCTGGGTGCTGGGAATGTGGGGCACAGCAGTCAGAGCAGGGGATGGCGATAGCATTGGCTGCCATGGCAAGAGAGAAAGCAGCGGGGAGCAGGCCTGGACAGGGCATCTCACTGGGTGCAGTTTTGGTGTCAGGCTTAGGAAGTTGAACTTGAAATTCATCCTCAGAATACCAGGTCACCCAGGTACCCCAGAAACTTCACCCTGGCCTTGAAGGGCGATGAACAAAGGAAGGGGACCTGGACGAGGGGTTTTGTAGTGAACTTCAGTCAACTTAGTCATACAAAATCTGGTGGAAATGGAGAGGAGGAGGAGACTTTCCTTCCTACACTTTATTTTTGTTTTAAAAAGTTTTTTTTATCCTTTATATAATTTTAAAGATGTACAAGCCCCAAATATCTTGGTGGCTATTGGATATGAAGTTGGTGAGGATGAAAAAGAAGGAAGTGGGAAATAATTTTGAGATGATGAGCCTGGGGACAGTGGTGCTGTCCCTGACAGGGGAGTGGACATTGGGCGGTAAAGACAGATAGGGTAGCTCTGGATGCTGGTCATGCACTCATCTGCTCTTCGTGAGTTTAGCTGGGGGATAAAGCAGAGAACAAGGTGGTATGTCAAAGGAGGCTTGGAAAGGCTTTGTGCAGGCATATTGTGGCACAAAATCAGAATGGTCACCTAATTTACCCAGCCAAGATTCTGTAAGGCAAAGATATAGGCTATAAAAAGAGACATTTCCATTCCAGAGGTGGGAAATTGTAGTTATTGGAAGTCTTAAGTTCAATTTGATTAAAAGTTTATTATCTAAAGTATCTCTTTCTACCCACCTACCAACCAGTCCATTAATCTACCATTCACTCATCCAACCATCCAGCCATTGACTAATCTATCCATCTATCCACCAACCATCCATCCATAAAATCACCTATCCACCAATCATTTATCCACTACTCATCCTTCCATCCAATCATCCATCCACTAATTCATCCATCTACCCATCCATCCACTTATCTATGAATTTGTCACCCATCTATCCACTCACCATCCATTCATTCACTTTTGTACCTACTGAAAAATGAACAGATTCTTTTCGAGGGTTCACACGTATCACCTGTGGTTTCTTTGGACCCCCTACAGAACTGGCAGTATAGTTCCCAAGGCAAAAAGGCAACAGTTCAGCTTCTGGTGGAGTATTATGTTTGCACATTCAGCCTTTCTCTTTTTATTCATCTCCTGGGGCTGTACATAGATGGTCACTTTAATCCTTCACAAGTATCATTTTGACTGTACTTGACACATTTTAACATGTGCACAGCACAGAGCAGCTAATAGATCTAAAAGTTGTGATCCCCCTTTGGATTTTCAGATTGCATAATTTCAAAAAAGCATTAAAATATACGAAGATGCTGGCAGGGATGGGCAGCATCAGGTGACCCCTCTGCCCCTGTGTACCCACTGATTCGCCCTTCTAACGCTGTGTCTCATGCTCTTTCCAAGCGTGGCATTTGGATTTCTCCCAAGGACTGGCCATTCTTGAATTCTGCCCTTGTTTCTGTATTTCACGTAGGACAGACATGCAGGAGACATGGGATACCCTGACCAGAGTCCTCTGTGACCTGGCAAAACTCCTCTGGGTTTTAACATAGACCTGTCCTCTTCCTATGTTCCCTCCCTTGTAGCACCCATCTCCCCACAGCTCCATCCTCTGGACTCCAGAGGCCACATCTGGTCCCCTCTGGAAGGCTACTGGCTTTTACTGGAGGCTCCAAGAGAGCTGGCACTGGGCAGAGCCTCTGTGTCCTGCTCCTCTGTCCCAGCCAGCAGGTCCCCTCCCTCCCCTGTGTTCTGAAGGTTACCCTGTATCCTGCTTGTAATTGTGTCTTCCAAAGAAAGTTCCATTTTTTAAAGATTATCTGTATAATTGCCTTGATTTTCCGGTCGATTCTGCATAGGTAACGATAACCTCATTTCCTCCTTTTGCAAAGTCAGCAGGAAGCAAATGCTTCCTTATACTCCACGTGTGTGGAGCTAGATGGCATGGTGGGGAACTTGAAGGCAAGCACACCTGAAATTCCCCCGACAGTGTCCAGTTCCAGCTGGCTTCGAGTGAGCAAAGGACCCCATCAGTAGCTCTCGCTTCTGGATGTGGCTTGAAGGCCAACTCACTGCTGGATTCTGGGAAACCAAGCAGCTTATCTGTGCTCTAGTTTCTCTCTCTGTAACTGAGCTGTGCAGAGTTGGTGCATGTTGCATAATCAGCCTCCTGTTATTTGTCTTATTCTCTAATTCTCTGATCTCCATGTTTTAGCATTCACTTTTTTTGAGAATTATAATTATACATACGATTTGCGTTCATTTTGACAAAATTATACATGCAAGGAATTTGATTTCAATCTCCATCCCCTCCCCCTTTCCCATCCCTCCCTCCCTGGCTTTTCTCCCTCCTCTACTCTACTAATTTACCTTTCCTCTTTTATTTCTTGATTTTTGATGGGTACTTTATACATAAGGTGATTCCCTTTGGTACATTTATAAATGTATTTAACACGAGTTTGTTAAATTCATCCCCAATTTTCTCCCTTTCCCTTCCTTCTTTCTTCTCATTCTCCTTCTACTCCACTGTCCTCCCCTATGTCTTTAGGATATACCACCCACCACCTCTTTCCTTTATTTTGTTTTAGGTTCCACATAAGAGAGAAAACATTCGGCCTTTGACTTGTAAGTCTGGTTTATTTCATTTAGCATGATATTCTCTAGTTCCATCCATTTACTAGCCAATGGCGTAAAATTTCATTCTTCTTTATGGCTGAGTCAAACCCCATTGTGTACATATACCACATTTTCTTGGTCCATTCATCTACTGATGGCCACCTGGACTGATTTTATAACTTGGTACTGTGAATTGTGATGAAGAGGCTATGTCTCTTGGCATTCACATTTATTTTATACCATTTTTCCCCCTTTCCCTTCCTTCTTAGTTCCTAGTTCCTAGCAACTTTGTGTCCTTGAGGAGGATTTAAACTGTGAAAATCCATGTTGTGCTTTTTGGACTCATCTTCCCACCTGCTGGATCCAGAGTGGGGCCTGCAGGGCCCCAGATAAACAAGGAATTCATGGAAACTCCATGGCCGACGGTCTGTGCTGTGAAGTGCTCCCAGACTCTGGTTCCCAAAGCAGTGCTGTCATCAGGCTGTTCCTTCCTGTCCCCTGCAGAGCTCCTGCTGTAAGGGATGTGGGTTTAGCCTCAGCACCACTATATCATGAACAGGGTCTCAGATGATGCTGGTGGTGGCTACCAACACCCACCATGAGCTCTGAGCACCTGGGTCCTCCATTCCCTAAGATGATAGCAGCTCTGGGATGAGGAAGCCAGGAGGGCCTCACTGTGTCACCCTCCTCCTCCTCGTATGGTGGCAGGCCATTTCTGGCACCTTAGGTAGTATACCTCTTTTGGTTGGCCCATGTCATAGAGAAAGAGTGATGGGAAAGCTGCCTAGACTTTAGTGTTAAGGCCCATGTAGAAGATTGATTACTGAGTCAATCTTAAGGGGGATTCCTTTCTTAAGCAGCAATTCATGAGATAACCAGTTTGTGAGAGGAACCACGGAGCCTTGCCTGTGAGCTATTTTGAGTGTGACTTGGGTCTCAGGGATGCTACCAAAATAGCAACGACTGCTTGTCCCCACCTCAGCCAATATCTCAGTCATTCGGCAGACACTCCAGGATACTCCAAAGCTTGAAATGGGGCAGAAACTTGCAAGATTCAAGGTTCTGTTCAAACTTCTGAGCCCGCCAGTCTCATTGGAGGACTGAGCTGCAGAGCTTGTGAATCAGGCTTTGGAGAGGAAGCAGGGCCAAATTTGGATATTTTGACTCCATAGTGAAATTCAGTGGTTCCTCCTGAAGCTTCTGGTCACCTTTTGGTTCCATTTAAGCCATCATCATTAAGGTCAAACACTAAAGGTGAAGGACAAGAGAGTGCAACAGGGATCTGAGAGGGGCTTACCTACTGCAGAGGCAGGATGGAGCTGGTCCTGACTGCCCCGGCATTTCCTTTCTGCTGAAGGAGATATGAGCTGGTGCGGGGAGAGGAGGAATGGGCAGGGACGCGCTTCCCTTCTGGCTCCTGGTCCAGGCACAGGGGGCAGCATCCAGGCCCGCCCAGAACTGCGTGCAGTCAGAGGGGCCCAGATCAGCATGCCCTGGACACACCCTGGACACACCCTGGTGTGTTTCCATTGAGACGCATTTCTGAGTAACACTCAGAGCATCCTTTCAAGGTGAAAATGGGTTATATCCCAACGTCAAAGTGTACCTCCATCTGCAGCCATCATTTTGAATGCATCCGTGACTTCCAACATTAAGGGAAAATGTGAATTTAGCTGTGTGCTTCTATGTTTCTGGCTTCTGGCTTGTTTATTTAGGCCAGAGATACTCAGAAACAGAGAGAAACAAAAGAAAGGCATAAAATATTAGCAAAATGTCCAGATTAAAATATACCAAGCCACAGTGAGCATGTCCTAAATAGTCAAGAGCTTGCCTGGCTTATAAAACCTGAGAGGGGCTGGGATCTTCATCATTCTATGGACCCAAAGCCTAGCTAATGACGTGGTTCTCTTCAAGTCCAATTTCAGAGCATTTTAGTTACGTGGAAACATCTTCAGTGTTTTCTGGGGCGATTTCTTCTACAGCAGGCATGACCATGACTTGCCCAGCCCCTGCTTGTGTCGGGCACACTGTCTACGCTCTCTGTTTATGTGTGTCCTGGTGGAGCAAGTCACACGGCCAGGCCAAAGCCAGGGGGTAAGGATGTGCACTCCTCCCTCAAAGCCACACTAGGGGTGGGGCGAACGACGGGGTAAATGATCCAGCTCATCGACTCTGGAGAGCACACCCACACCTGCCTCCCCCTCTCCACCAGCCCTCCCGGGACAGCTGCATTCACTCTTTCAAGGAAACCTGTTCTTCCACTCTGCGTTCACCTGCTCCCACTGTCCATCCTGCAGGCTGCGGCCAGGGCGACTCACAGATGGCACAATGGGAGGCTAGATGGTCATGTAACTCCTCGGGGGACAGCACAGGGGGTCCTCCCTGCCCTCAGGAAAAGACTCATTCTCCCAGCTGTGGCTACAGAGGTTGTTGGGATCTGGATTCTGCTTGCACTCTCATGTCACCTGGGTCATCTCCCTGCTGTCTCTCATGTCACCCCTGCTGTCTCTGAAGTTATTTTCCTGCCTATCTTCTGAGGCCATCTGGGTCATCCCCCAGCTGTCTCTGAGGTCATCTGGGGCAGCTCCCTTCCCACACTGTCCAGCCACATGAATTCCTTGTGGTTCCTCCTGCACCTCAGCTGGCTCTGGCCATAGGGCCTTTATACCCACTGTTCCCTCTGCCGGGAGCACTCCTCCAGGTCTCCCTGGACTGTGTCCTTATTAACCTCCACCTCCTCAGAGATGTTTTCTTGAGACATTTGTCTCCATGACAGTTTGGCCTGACATTTCCTCTTTTAATTTGTGGATAGCTCATTGTCTATTTCCAGTTTTCCCCTAATCTCAGCTCGGGAGTGCTGAGCCCTTGGCATCCCCAGTTCCTAGAAGATGCCTACACAGTACAGAGACTGGGGAATTGCTGGACAAAGTGGGACTTCCTCAGGCAGTGCACAGTGCAATGCTTTCTCCTACTGTTAAAGCGCCTCTTGAGAAATACACTATTTTAGGTGAATGTGTAGATGTGGAGTAGAATCTTGGCTTAGTGTTGAAATGCTAGGGAATTAGAAGCTGGGTCAAGTGATGAAATAAATGGATTCAGAAGGAGGAGAGACGAACACCTCCTATAATGAAGGAGAATAAGCAGAGAGCACGGTGTAAGAGCTGTGGGTGGCCTGGCTGGTATTTGATTTCATGTAAACCTGACAGTCTTAGGAAGAAGGCAGTATAGGTGTTTCACAAGAGTAGAGTGGAGATCATATCTAATTGACGTTTGGTCCAAGGCAGATATTCAATAAATGCTGACTTTCTATGAAAATGATCCCAAGTTCTGCTGTGTGGTGCCATTAGAAAAAAATGTGGTATGTTAAAATTCTAAAACTCTGGAACCAGAAATGATGAATTAAAATACTACCTCTTGTGGAGAAGCCTGAAAACCTCACTTCCTGTCACAGCTCGGTGGCCTGAGCTGTGGGAGCAGCTTCCCATGTCTCCTGCACATCCCATGGCCTTTCCTATGGGGTGTCCCAATGGGGCAGTTCCTACCCTTTGCCTGTTTGCCCACCTGAAGCTCTCTTCTTCATGGTGACCACCTGATAGATCAACTCTGTATGAGTTTCCACAGCTTCTGTGACAAATGACCTTAAATTGAGCTGCTTGATAATACCATTCCTAACTTACACTTTTGGAGGTGGAGTCCAACACAGGTTTCATTGGCCAAAATCAAGGTGAGGGCAGGGCAGCTGCCCTCCAGGGACAGTCTGCTTCCGGGTCTTCTCCAGATCTGTGAGGTCTCCTGCACTCTGGCTCACAGCTCCTCCCGCCATCGTGAAAGGCAGCAGGGCTGTATCTCTCTGTGGTTTCCCTCAGTCGCTTCTTCCTCTGACAAAGACCTCTTTTCTGCTTCCCCCTTGTAATTTTCTGATTACCCTGAGGTCCCCAGATAACCCGGAATCCTCTGCCTGTTTCAGGGCACCTGATTAGAGACATGGATTCCATCTGCAGCCTCAGTTCCACGTTGGACGGTGACCCCGTGTGTTCACAGGCTGTGGAGATTGGGATGAGAGTGATTCTGCTCCCACGGGTCTCTAGTTGATGCTGAATCGCAGAAGAAAGAAGCTGCTGCCACCCACACGCGGCTGCCCGCCCAGATGCTCTCGCCGAGTAAGGTTGGGTTAAGTTCCTGAGGCAACTGAGCAAGACGACTGTTGGGAAGGGAGCAGAGGGCCTCTGTCGGGCTTGGACACAAGCTCTGGGCCCAGCTATCTGGGCCCTTTCAAGGCTCCGTGGCCTCTCTTGGCTGGGACATGCAGAGCAGTCCCTGTGCCCTGTGAGTGTGCATGGGGATGTCTGCAGAGCCTTTGGCTCAGGGCCTCATGGGTGGCCAGTGCCATGTGGGAGTTTGTTACATAAATGCACATCCAGGTCCCTCGGCAGTGTCCCCAAGTACCTGGCGGGGCTTTAAGGGTTGTTCCACCTGTCTGCCCCCTGGTCTCATGGTCTTGGACACTGATCCTTTGATGGGGCCTCAAGACTTGTTCTGAAAGGTGAACGAGAGCACCCAGAGCTGACCATCTCAGTTCAAGCATTAACTGGTTTGGAAGGCGATGTATGATCCCCAGTGAGTCCCACCCTACTGGGCTCTGTCTGGAAACAGAGAGGAGTACAGCTGGCCATCAGGTCAGAGAGTTACACTCACGTCTTCAGCCTTCAAACACCTGTGGCCTTGGCTGAGAAGGTAGGATAGGAGTGTTCAAGGGGAGCAGGAGCCGCAGAGCCTGGAGCAGAGGTGGGCTGTCCTGGGGGGCGGTGAACTGTGTTTGGGTTGGGTGGGCCTTGGGGGTTCCAGACAACCAGAGATAGGGAGGGTGAGGGCAGTTCCTTGACAGTCTTATTATGCAATCTGTGGAAAGGACGAGTAGGTGTGACCCTTCTCCACCACTGTTAGAGGAAAGGAGACCACACCCTGGATCTGTTTACCCAGTCCTGCTGACCTGCTGGCCGCCTGGCACGATTGCAGTGCAGGACTTCTGCCCCCCTGTGGGAGACACGTGTGTTCACGTGCTCTCGGTTATAAACAAGACAATGGTCCTTTGACTGTTTTCAGCCAAAGTGGATACTTGGTGATCAGCTGGACTCTGAGGTGGGCCGGCAGGCTACCACAGGGACCCCTTCAGAGGCCCCCTGAAGCCTTGGACCGGGGATCCCCTTAGCTTGGGCTCCCCGCTGGCAGGCAAGGGTGGTTCTTCTGGACCCAATGACCTCATGAGGCTCCGAGGCCTCTGAAATGGGGCCTGCTTCTCTGTGACTCCCACCCCCATGTGCAGAGCCACATCTGGCTCGCTGCTGAGACTGCCCATCCAGGTTGGCATCCCACCTGGGCTGCCTCGGCCTCCATTCTGACTCCTATACTGGGGCTTCCTGCTGATGGAGTGAGGGTGCTCACAGACGCCAGGGACCCAACACACACGACAGGTGCGTTGACCTGTTGTCCTGTAGAGGGGACCCAGCCAGGGTCCTTCCTAACAGACCCAGTCTCCTGTTGTGCTGGAGAGGGTGTGGGGAAGGTGGAGCTTGCTGAGCAGGGCACAGGAAGAACTCAGGGCCTGTTGCTCATACCCTGTTTAAATTTCAGAAAAACAGGAAAAGTAAAAGCGTGAGACATTTCTTCTTCAATTTCAAAGCGCTTTCTTAAAAATTACTTTTGATAACTGTCATTAAAAGAAAATAGGCACAGTATGAAAAACCCTGAAATTTCATAATATAAAAAATGACTTGATTCCCTCTGCTTTGCCACTGGTTAAAAACCCAAGAGGCTCATTTTCTGCTCAGAATGGATGTGATCAGAGAACTGGAATCCTTGACGTCTCCACAGTCCTCATGCTGAACAGATACAGTGTCTCCAGGTAGTGGCGTCAATGACAGACGCAAGGGATTGCTTTGCAAGTCCAAAAATCTTAGTTGAAAAACATCCCTGCAGTGGGAAGGCTTTTTACAGTCTTAGTTCATGGGTGCTATTTCCTGTGCTTGGCCTTTGGCTGTACCCCTCTCCCCGTCCTGCTCTGCAGACCACACATCACCACGCAGCTCTGTCGGTGTGAACAGCAGCCGCGGCCCCTTGGCAGCCCCGGGAGCTGAGCTGTCTTTGGTCTCGGGCTCCCTCGTCCTACTTACATGCCCTCTCCTCCCACGCCGGCAGCAGCCCCTCGGCACCACCACCGAAGGGAGATCAACTGATGGTGTGGGGGGAGCAGGCTGTGGGGAGCCTGTGGGCACCTAGCACTGGAGTGGCATCCCCAAGTCCACTCAGATACCTGGATTTCCTGTCATCAGGGTCCTTTGTCATGTGTATATTCATCTGTGCATTTTAAAGCAGGCTGTGCAGAGCTCTGGGCAGCGACAGAGCTGAGGAGTCCTGGAAGAGCAGAGAGAGGGTGAGAAGGCAGCCTCCCTGTCCCAGGACCTCAGGGAGCTGCTGGCTCTGAGCCTGTGAGCAGCTCCAACTGGGTTCCATTTGAGAGCCCCTATTAAGGCGCACTCTGAAGGTCGTGAGTGAGCCACAGCAAGGCTGGGAGGAATGGCACTGCGGTTCCCAGGGGCACACGGCATGTGAGGAGGGCACATCCACACAGAACAGCTCCAGAGGCTGGTGACAACCATCCTGATGGAACTTCAGCAGAAGGGAAAATCCAGCCTCCACCTGGGAAGCGTGCCGTCCCGGGGAAATGGCGGGTCATTGCTCTGCAGGTTGGGTTGACTTCTAGCCTTGCTATGGAGGCAGGTCAGTTCATCTACAGGGACATAGGTTCAAAGCACAGAGGTCGGAGTGTGTGTCTGAGTATTTGCATGTGCATGTGTGTACCTCTGTGTGTATGCATACGTGTGTGCACTGGCAAGGGTGCACGTGTGTGGGGGTGGCTACCTGGGAGACAAAAGCAAAAGTCAGCAGGGGAGCTGGAGTTGACGGTAAAGTCTGAGGGTAGATGGGCTCAAGCCAGGGCAACTGGGGGCCTGTGGGGAAGGGTGGGGCCCCTGGGCACACGAGGCAGGCCAGAGGTTGGTGGCCAGAAGAGGAGCTCTGAGATGAATGAAAAGTGGACAGGAGAACAGAATGACTGAGGCCAAGAGCGGAGCTAACACTCAGGCGGAAGGATGCGAGACCTGAGAGCAGGGCTGATATGATGCGATGCAGGGTAAGGTCTGCGACCTGGGGCCTCTCTTTAGGGAATGGCTTGGTGGCCACCCATCCATCAGTTAATACACATCCGTTGGCTTGTGACTATGTGCCCTGCATCAAGCTGTTGGAGGTAGGGAACATTTCAGTCACCTCTGTGGTGACCAGGCATTGTACATACAAATATCTTGGACAACAGGGCTTCCAAAAGGGCTCACAAAGGCATGCATGTGGTGCCAAGCTAAACTGTGCACTGGTGCAGGCTGGAGAGCCAGGCCTGGGGCCAGGGAGCAGGAAGGAGCAAACTTCCAGACGCTCTCTTGTCTCTTTGGGTGAGTGGGACACTGCAGCTGCCTCACCCCTTGTAGCCTCAGAGTCCCAGCCTGGCTTAGAGACTGTCTTGGCTTCCTCCACTCCAGGCTCCCCGGGGCCCTATGGCTGCTCTATCTGAAGGCTTCAAGGAGACAAGATCCATGTGTGTGCATGTTCATATGAGTGCACAGACACATACCTAAGCTTCAGAAACACTTCACATATTGGTTGGATGATTGAGTAAATAAAATGCCCGTGTTTGGAGTTAGTAAGCAGGTTCCTGGGAGGATGGGAGCTGGGGGGATGAGGACGCCTCCCTTCTAGGGGAATGCTATATGAACAGCTGATGCACATGGCCAAAGCTCAGCTGGTGGAACTGTCCTTGGGCTCTCTCCAGCACAGATCGCATGGCCATTCTGTGGCCCTGTGACAGCCACATCTATTTGTCTCTAGATGATAACATTGCAAGGTGACAGGCACATGAAAGTTGCAGAATTCTGATAAACAGCCATTGCAGGTTTACTTCAGTGCCCTTGGAGCTCGGGAGGTCTGGAACTGTGCAGTCACTCTCAGAGTGAGGTCTTCCTGCCCCGTCACAGCTTACCTAATTCCAGCTCATTTTAAAAAGTGTTAAGAAGGCTGAGCTATGTGTAAGAGTGCTGAGAAAACAGAGAGAAACTGTTAATAAAACATCAGAGTGGAGATCAAGATCAAATAGACCAGAAGGCTGAAAGGAAACTCTAGTGCCAGGGGAGGACAGAGTTGCGGAGAGGAAGGAGGGAGGGCCAAGTGCCCGGGGAGCTAAGGTGCCGCAGGCTGCTCATGATCCATCATCTGCAGAAGCTGGGAAGAGCACATCACAGGAGGGCCAACCCACGAGTCTTTTTCTGCCTTATTTTTCAAAAGAAAAAATTATTTTCTGTAGATTTGGTGTTCTCTCAGTGACCACCAACAAGCTACCTGGACAGACTTTTGAGAGAATTTGTATCTGCTTCTGCAGTACAGCCCTGTGGAGACTGAGCCTGTTCTGATTGAGTGTTGTATCTACAGTGTTGTAACTGCAATGGGTGGGTTTAACTATGCTCAAGATAACTTCTAAAGAACAAAACAATTTGGAAAACAAACAACGTACAGATAAATAACTAGTATTAACAGCTGTGCAGAGTTTGAAAACATGCTTCCAAAATTCTTTGACCATCTTTCCAAAGAGATTTCATCTATGGGGCTGGGGCTATAGCTCAGTGGTAAAGCACGTGCCTTGCATGTGTGAGACACTGGGTTCGATCCTCAGCACCACATAAAAATAAATAAAGATATTATGTGTTCATCTACAACAATATATATATATATATATATATATATATATATATATATATTTCATCTAAGTCCCCTCCCTTTGAATTAGAGCTCTGTACTGTTTGGCCCATGGAACACAGTGGAGAGGACTGTCCACTTCCTCAGCCCAGCCTTCAAGACTCCTGTTCTTGGGACTCTTAGTCTGGGAGCCCAGGACTCACTCTGGGAAGAATTTCAAGGCACCCTTTGGAGAGGCCACAAAGAGAGGACCCAATTGTCAGTACCAAATTACTAGTTCTGCAAATGTGTCATCTTGGACGTAGACCCAGTTAAGCCGTCCCAACTGGCATCCTGTGGAGCCAGGCCCAGCCTCCCTGCTGAGCCCTGCCCAAGCTGCAAAATAGTGAACCAAACAAACAAGTGTTGCTCTTTTAAGTTCCTTGGCTTTGGAGTGATGTGTTATGCAGCAACAGATAAATGGACCAGAGGTCTGAATGAGTATTGTGATACAGAACTACACAGGCCACGGTCACTTTCAGATGTTGTGTATCAAAGGAGACATGGCCTAAGTGGTCAGAGATAGGTTAAGGCCACAGCTCAGGTTCCTTATCTATAAAAGAACAATTTCTACCTGATTCCTATGCCGTGTCAATGAAATTAGGTGTGTCAGGTGGTCATGGGGGGCTTGGTACAGAGGCTCCTCCCTTCACCCCGTCTTTCAAGAGATCAGTAGATCCCTTGTTGCTTTCAGAAGTGACTAAAATACACAAGAACTTGGTGAGAATCTTTGTTTTGGGTGACAAAAACCTGGCGTGGGAGAGAAACAACCTTTCATAGGGTTTTGATTTAAAAAAATAATTTGCACACATCACCTTTCAACAAAAGAAACAAAATGAAAAACATTTAACTAAAGTGACCTGGAGACAGAATTTTGAAAAGTGCTTTTCAAAGCTGGGTGAGTCCATGAGCAGGTGGGTCCCACGGGGAGGACTTGCCTGGGAAGAGCACATCACAGGAGATGCGCTTGTCGTCTGGAGAGGGCATGTGAAGAGATCTACTGCCCTGACAATGCTGTGGGGAGCCCTCATCCCTGTGCCGCTTGCCAAGGGCTCCTGTGTGGTGACACTGAGTGTCTGAACCCAGGTGGCCTGGGCCTGTCGGGTCGTGACACAAACCCAACACCTGTGACCTCAGAGTCAACAACAGCCTGGTGCCTGCAGCTTTGCAAGTGGAATGTGTCTGGCCAGGAGTCAGCTGCCTGATGGTGACAAATCCCCTGTCCCTTTCTGGGCAAGCTGGGCACTCTGCTGCCCGACAGCAGACAGGAGAGGAGGACAAGCCGAGCTGTCCATCCTCGCTCTTTGTCTTCCTCAGCTCGTGGCAAGGCCACCAGTATGGTCCTGGCTGTGTATTACGGCAGGATTACATCCTGGAGGCAGGTGGCTTCCTGCCATGGGCTGTCACAACTCAGATGCTTAGATATTTGCTAAACAGTCTGTTCACCGCGTTGGAGCTTTTGGAGCACAAAGCACTGCTGCAAGCTCCTCCTTCCTCTGTGGGAGGGACTCGTGTGTCAGTGCTGGTTTTAGTTCCTTTGTCCTGCCGACAGGCACCTGCTCTCTGTGAATTGCTGTATGGGGTGGGCAGGGACACGGAGGAACAAGGTGTGAGGGGTTCGTTGGATTCGTAAAGTCAGTAGGTTGAGCTGAATTCAACATCCCCAAGGAGCAACCTCAAGAATCCAGTGCTAGATTGCAAATGGCAGTCACCAGGTGGAAAGGTCCGCCTTCTGGTGGACAAAATTGCTTGGAAGCCCTGAGCCGACTGGATTTCTCACTGCCTAGCTTCTCAGAGTCTTCACAATCCAGTGTGAACCTCCAGAAAGCGTGACGTGTTCACGTGGTCCTAAACTTCCACGTTGGGTTTCTGGGAGTGACTGGGAAGGATGGGCCTGGAACGGTAACAGGTGGGATGCTCTGCTCTCTGGGATCAGGGATGTTATGGAAATTTAAGATAAGGTCAAGTCTCTTCCCAGCTTCTCTGACTTCTTAGGAGTCTCCACCATGGGAGACCCCAACCCAATGATCTTGTCCTTCCTTCTGCCCCTCCGGTCTTGTGTCTCACTGCCTTAGGGTGTGGCCACACCAAGAGTTACTCTCTCAGACCGTGTGGACACCCATTGCGATTGTCAATTGTGGCTTTGGTTTTTTTGTGTTGATTCCTATCTTTCTCATGTCCCCACTCATGTATCTACTGAATATCTGCAGCCCCTAGACTCACTCTTTTCTCATTTGGGAATCTGAGGGTTTAGGAATTTATAAATCTGATATTTAGAATAAATGCTGGTAAATATTTTCTGCAAGGGTCGACAGAGCAAATATTTGGGAGTTTGCCAGTCACATGGCCTCTCCTGCTATTGCATCCTAAAGCAGACAAAGGCCACTGGAAAGTGGGTGGGGTATGGGCAGTTTGTCCACTGGTCTCTAGTTGGCCAAACCCTGACCTAGCTGATCTAGCATGTGTCCTGGGTTCCCTCTGGCCACTTGAACATTTACCAAATTATTGTCTTCCCCAGCCAATTCTACATACAGAATTTGATTTATACTTTATTTCACCCAAAGAATGGGATCTGCCCATGAACCTGAACTCCAGTGCAGTGGGCTCTGATTCCTGGCTGGCCATGCAGGACCAGTGAGTGGACACAGGTGGCATGAGGGTCTTGACACAGTTACTCTAACATTTAGGATAGTCCACCTGGTAGCCAGTGAGTGAGGGGTGAGTACCCTGACCTTGGGGATCACCAAGCAATAGCTTTAGGTTACTTTATTCTGGAGTTACGGTGGGATTTGGTGGGCTCTGAAGCATGTTCCAGGGTCTAACTTTTAAGTTCCTTCTGATGCAGATTCAGGGACGTGTCAGTCTCTTTCCTTCTCTACCTGCACTGTCCCTCCCAGGCTGCTGTTGGTGTCCAGTGCTGGCCTGCCTTATCTAATTCCCTCTGCACATCTCAAGCAGGAACAGATGCCAGTTGGGAACATGCACTGAGGCTGGGAATATGACACTGATCCATTGAACGTTGTGATGGGTTCCAGAGCCTCATACGGTCATACACGGTGGCTAAAGCTTTCGTTCTGTCTGGCTATTTATTGGCTTTGGACTTAGTTGTTACAGAATTCCTTCCTGCACTGGGGAATGGTCCTAGTCCCATGCTCCCTGCCGCCTTCCAGGTCCCCAGTGAGTGTTACATGTGAGGACGGGCAGGGCTGCGCCGGGCACAGAGTTCTCTCTTGGCCTCTCCTGCTGACCCTGAAGATTGGCTTGTCACTCTGCAACAGCTCTTTTGGCACGTCTGCTCCCAACCTGTGAGCATCAACAGATCAGATTCCAAGGACAGTGGTGTCCAGAGTGGTGTCAAGAGCTATGGAGGTCTGCATTTTCCGCCCATTTACAAGCTCACAGCTATCCTTCACACTTCCATGATCTGGTAGAAGACCAACACTCACGGCTCGGAGACAAAGGCATGGGTTAAGCACCACACGCCCACTCTCCTTGTCCCTGAGTCCAGTGAGCATGGAGAGGGGGCCCTGGGGGTGTTATAGCTGATGGAGCTTGTGCTTGGACACCTGCTCTTTTGATAATGGGTGTGAGTGCACCTGCCCTTAGCTCTGCAGGGAGACACCCGTAGGAGGGCTTCTCAATCTAGGCACCATGGACTTTTGGTTCAGATAATTCTCTGTTCTAAGAGCCTTTTCTGTGCATGGTAAAATGTTTGACAGCATTCCTCACCTCTACCCATCAGATGCTCTTTCACCCAAATATGAACTTCTGCTCTATGGTAGGTACAAACATGCATTCACTACTTAAATCTTCTCAGGAAGAAAAGCATTCCAAGGGCAGATGAGTTTCATGGCCCACGGATGGAACTAGACATAGAGATCCTTAGCATCTGGTCTATGGCCATAGAGGTGGATTGTAAGACACCTTTGTGGGCTAGACGCCAATCCCCAAACTTAAGGCATTTCTTTACCACTATAGATAAAGGGAAAGTAGTTCAGAAAACTTGTAAAGTTTTCCACGTGATCAAGACCTGCTTACTAGTACTCTACTAAGCTATTAGGGGCCAATAAAGCTTGCATTTACACAGAGATGCTGTCAATGATGGTGTGCCAAATGTTGAGACTCTGCAGCACCTAGATGTTGCCACCACAAGATGTTTCTAGAGTATAAGAATGAATCTGAACTCTGTTAAAAATGTGATCGTTATTGTAGATTTCAGCGATAGGTTTAAAGCTCTGTTGATTGCTTCTGTGATCACACTCCTGTGCATACCAGTGATGCAGGGCACTTCCCTTCTGCTGTGGATAATAAGGCACACTCATGAACAGTGTGCCTTATTATCCACATGGCTGATTGTGGTCAGGGATGAAGGTAGTTTGGTGGCCCTAATGCTAAAGATGATGCTGTCGGTATTACATTTTTTAATAATAAATGTAAATTTCCACTGTGACTGATTGAAAGAATTTTAACATATACAAAGATGAGATTTTTACTCTAAGCCATATCTGTAATACATGGTTTTGAAAGTCTGTGTCAGATATTAACAATAAATCCAAGTGACATGCTTTGTCCACATTCCTGGCATTTTATGCTGACCGGGCGTGATGGCACCCACGTATCACGTGACTGTGAAACCTTCGCGTGCCAAGGGTCGAGAATAACCCTGAGAAAGGCTTTTGGCTAAATTCCTTCTAGATGCCAATAGGAGTCAACCAGCAGATTTGGAAACATTGAGGCTTCTTCTGAGTTTACTGAGGGCTAATTCAGGTTCTCCTGGGAAGTCTCCTCTCTACATCGTGGGCATGTGGGCATCGTGGTCCAGCTCCCACTGCAGATGGAGCATCAGGGCACACGCTGCATCCTTCCATGTTGAGTGGCTCAATGGCTCTTCCAGACTCCCATTGATTATTCAGCTTCATCTGTAGTATTGTAAATTTTTACCATTATTTCTTATTAATCCTTCAGTGTATAGTGTTGCTATTTGAATGAATAATTTTCCCTTAAAATTTAATACCTAAGATTAAGCATATATATACTATGGCTTAACTCACCCACACCCATTAAACAAACTGCTCCACTCATGTTCATTTACACGAACATCCATCTCCCTAAATCTGTTCTCACAGTGCCAACTCATTTGTGTCATGCTTACTGTGAAATTAAAAGTTTGGTTCTGTGTCGCGACCCCTTGCCCGCAAGGAAGACGCAACTCAGGAATCTTCTTTCAGCAGTTTATTCAGGCCCTTGATATTTCTTCTTCTTTTTTCTCGGATGCCCCTCCCAGCCTTAATAAAGCATCTCAAGCCCCAATGCGAAGCTGCCACGTGGAGCTTTCTCATAGGGTGGTGAAAAACCACGCGCCAACTCTCCCAAATAAGGAGTTGTTTGTCACAGACCACAGCGGAGCCAGCGTCATCTTGTAATGGCGACCATAGTCTGCAGAAACGGCAGAAGCGGCTCACCACAGTTCCCCCTTTCTGTTTTCTTAAAACAATACAGGCGAGAGTAGAGGTCCTATCCCACTGTGCAGAAGTGGCTGCATAGTATGGCTCAGTCCTAAGGAGGGCCCTTCCCCAGATCTGAGGCCATATCAGCCGACACCTTTGTTCGTGAGGCGGGGCGTGGACGCGTCTAACCCGCATGCAATAGGACATGCTCTCCTTGAGGTCCACGTCAAGGATCACTCAAGTGCAGTGCCTTGCCTCGCATCCTGTATCGTGACGATGGTGGACGAAGGGGGATAGCTGAGGCTGAACTGTGGCTGTTTATAACGACAAACAAGTTGACAGCACCCTGAAAGAAAGGCACGGACTTTAAGGCGATAGAAAAGCACTAGTGTGGAAACCCATCTGCGTGCAATGGCAGTAAGACCGGCAGAGTGCAAGGGCTTTCCAACACTAAGAGAATAACAAGGAAAGTCATGTCGATCCCAGTGCAATGTTATAATAACTTGGGGTGTAACGACCATGTCAAAGGTTTACTGTTTAAGATGCGCAAGCCAGACTTGAGGTGAGTTGCCATTTTCTAAAGCTGCAAGAGCTTGTATGATCATAGCCTTATCGTGAGCACTGCGGGCCTTAAGGCGACAGAGAAACCACAAACAGAGGAACATACCGAAGCAACACATTGCACCAAAAATGCCTACCCCCACCCACTCTTTGAAGAAGGAAAAAGCAGAAGATATCCAATCTGTGAATTGACCCAAAGTCACGGGATCGACACGGGTACTGTTCAAGACAGCTATCTGGGTTAGTTGAGACTGGATCATGTCTTCCGCTGCCATGGACCAATTTCCGGCCAAATATTCGCCAATGATGCGGGAGGCATTCCTGGAATCATTAAATCTGACAGAGGTTATGCATAAATGCGCACGTTGGTCAACACAACCCAAATGTACTAGATCAGACAATTCCTCAACTTGAGCTTGAAGTAGATCTATCCTTTGATTAGCAGCCAGAATCCCAGATAAAATGTGTTGATTAATTCTACTTTGAGATTCAAGTATGGTGGATGTTTGTTGAATAACCTGATTAATAGTGGCAGCAGTTTGTACCTGGCTGGCCATGGCCACTCCGGCCGTAACCGCTGCAGCAGCAGACACTGCCACAGCTGTCACTATAGCTGCCGTAATTCCAAAATCCCTGCGGACTCTAAGTAGCTCAACAATGGGGAATTTATCTGGGTCCGCAGTGACTGGGATTGGGACAAAAGTTGGAATTTTCATAACCACTGCTACAGTCCAAGAACCATTCCAACACTCAGATAAGAGACAGGTAACATTAGAACAATCCAGCATCCCCGACGAGGTGTCATTAGCCAAAAGGAGCAAGAACGGGGATTGGACACAGACTGCTGCGGAGGGTAATGTAGCATTAAACAATTGTGAATTGTGTGAAGTAATTTTAAGTCTCCTACCTCGCTCCGAGTCTTGGGTACTGCCAGAAACATTAAACAGCCAACTTTGGACTCCTAATATTTCCCTGGGGAAACACAAGCGCGGACTAGACTAGCCCAATCTGAGGGAGTCAGGCAAAATCTAGTAAGTCCCTCCACCTGAGTGAGAGTGAAAGCGGCATCTATGCCATAAGTGCGGACAGATTCTGCCAAGGTTTTAATTATCTTAAAGTCTAAAGGCTCATGATATCTTCCCCTGTTATTGTCCTGAAATACAGGGTATGCAAGTCCCATATCTGTATTAACTGTCCTCCAAACTTGTGCATGAAAAGCTCTCCCGGAACCTTGGCTCCCCCCCACATACGGAGGTGGGGCAATCGGCACCATATCTTCTTCTAGATATTCTACCTCCTCCTCCTCAGAGTTTTGTTGACCGATGTTAACTTCCTTCCCCTTCTTACAGTAGGCCTGCGTGCCCTGTGTCTCCTTTTTCTTCTTTTTCATTTTTATCTTATGTAGTTGTTGTAACAATATATCAAGGTCCTCAGAACTCTCTGAGTCGCTTGTGTTCTCAGGCGTTTTTAATTCGGTCAAGTCTGGGTAGAGCCTTCTCCTATTTTTATCTTCAGGCTCTTTTGCCTTCTCACTACTGTTACTTTTAATACTCTCTGCCACTTCACTACATGATCCTTCAGATTTTTCCTCATGCAGTTGCTCAAGAATAGCTTGACCCTCACTCACAGCTTCCTGGCATTTACCATCTGTTATACATCCTCTAACTAACTTCCAAAGTGGTATAACGCCACCCTCTAAGGTGCCTTGCTCAGAAGCAAAGTCAAGATCTTTGCCTAATTTATCCCAACTAGGTACAGTAAGGCTCCCCGAAAATGCAAACCACGGTGCAGCGATATCTATCTTCTGTAAAAATCTCTGTAAAGTACTATGTTTCACTTCCAGGCCCTTGGAACGTAACAGGCCATCTAGGGCCAGGAGAAGCGGACTTGAAGATGCGGCACCCATGACACAACAACAAAAGAAGCACAAAAAACAAAAGCGAAATGACACAACAAAAGAAACACAGAAAACAAAAGCGAAAGTAGAAGCGAAAGTACACAGTGCAGCTGCAATAAAATGTAATGCTCTCTCTTTCTTTACAGAGGAGCTGCCCCGCTTTGGTCGCGGATCCCACTTACCTGGGACTAACCCCGCTTTGATCGCGGATCCCACTTATTGGGACTAACCCCGCTTTGGTCGCGGATCCCACTTACCTGGGACTAACCGGTGCACCACCCCTGACTGCTGAAAGTTCTGGTTCCCGGGTTTCGGCACCACTTGTGGCGACCCCTTGCCCGCAAGGAAGACGCAACTCAGGAATCTTCTTTCAGCAGTTTATTCAGGCCCTTGATATTTCTTCTTCTTTTTTCTCGGATGCCCCTCCCAGCCTTAATAAAGCATCTCAAGCCCCAATGCGAAGCTGCTACGTGGAGCTTTCTCATAGGGTGGTGAAAAACCACGCGCCAACTCTCCCAAATAAGGAGTTGTTTGTCACAGACCACAGCGGAGCCAGCGCCATCTTGTAATGGCGACCATAGTCTGCAGAAACGGCAGAAGCGGCTCACCACAGTTCTGATCTCCCCAAAGCAGACCCTGGAGCAAGGTTTAAGTAGTGTAGGAGGAAGGTGGTCCCAGGCAAACAGTAAGTATCTGGGATGCGGTTCAGGGAGGAGAGAAACATCACTAAGAGTGAGCTTGCCCCTGAGAGGGACTGGGCGTCCGCCTGCTGGAGACATGAGCAGCCGTGGTTCAGGGCAGTCTCTGAGGAGGACGGGGTGCTGGGGTATGTACACATGGACCACCGCTTCCTACCGGCTGACCTGGGGGCACTGATAGCCTCTTTTGGGGTTGTGTTTGCATGCAGTGTTTGCAAGCAGCCTTGACAGGAGCACACGGAGCTGTCCACCGCTGCAGTGCTGAAGCTGCGTGGGCCTCCAGGGTGAGTGGTTATCTAGCTCAAGGCTCTGCTTCACGAGTGCAGTGAGACTCCCGGGTTATTTTTAAGATCATAGGCATAGTTTTTAATGGAATGGAAAGCCTTGTGAGGACATAGGCTTTTGTCTGTTCGGTCTATGGATGTACCTCTAGTGTCTGATGTGAGAAAAGATAACAGAATTTGTCAAGTGACTTTACATAAAACCAGGTGTATGAACTTATTCTCTTACAAGGTAAATAACAACGGTTTTAAATAGGTTTTCAACATGAAGCCTCCTTCAATAGTCTCCTCCAAAACTTTGTCACCTGGCTTCTTTTCTCCCACAAAGGAGAATGGGTAGGAACAGTGGGTAGGAACAGATTCTTCTGCCCACCTGAAGACAGTCACTCTAAGCCAACCCCACTAGCAGCACCAGTGCCAAGTCCTGCAAGGACAGTCTTTGACCATAGTTGGCAATCTTGGGCCCTGAGGCAGTGAGGTGCAGGAAGAGGGTGTCCCCAGAAAGACATAACAAAGGCGAAGGAAAGTCACAGCCTTCGTGCATTTTAATGACAGAGGCTTGGATGCTCGCCTTGCCATTTAATTTTTATAACATGATTGTGTGATGAACTGCATCTGTAAAGTTTAATCAGAATATGAACCAGAGTGGCTCTACCTTGTTTTTAATCTTCACTGCTCCTTCTCCCTGGGGTTGTAGATGGAAATTACTCAGTGCTCTGGCCAGTGGCACAGAAACACATCCTTCTCCAAGCAAAGACTGTGTGAGCTGAGAGGAGTTTATTAAATTAGTATGTGGGATGTGATTTCATCCAAGCAATAAAAGCTGCAGCTGCTTTTAAAGAAATGAAGTTGTATCGTAAACGATTTCTCTGTCATCTGTGAGAATAATGTCAGGCAGAGGTTCAATCTTCCATTCTGCCAGTGCAGGGTTCTGTTCCAAGATGCACGGCTCCTGGAGGACCCCCCTCCTGAAGGAGACTCAGCCGTGAGACAAATGAGCGTCCCTGGCTTTCAGACTGCCCGTGCTGGCTCCTCACTAGCAGAGGTTGGGAGTCATGGATTTCATTACTGCAGTGCATTAAGGGCCAGGGGAAAAAAATCCAATTTGCTAGTGCCTTCGTGACTCTGTGTTTTAATCAAATGGATAAAAAAGAATCATTAACTGATGCTCAGACTGATTAAAATTCCAGAAAGGAGGAGAAGAAATGAGGTTGTGATGTGCAAGGGAGGGTCACTTGCTTGCTGGCTGTCCTGAGCCTGCAGGACACAATGTTGACGGTCACCAAGCTGTTTACTGAGAAGCACCTGCAGATGCAGGCCGCAGAGGAGGTGCGGGTGGCCACATCACCATCCCAGCATGATGAGGTGCCCTTCCTGGAATGGCCCATCAAGTGAATTATGTAAATATCTTGTTTCCTTTTCCCTGAAACCTTGAACCTTGGAATAAAAATTCTAGGAACTTTAATGTGTGGCCTCAGTGGGGGTTATCTGTCTGTACAGCGTTACTGAGGCGGGGAAGGGAGGAGGAAATGCATTTGGGGCTCTCTGATGTTATGAACTGCTCCTCAGAGTTAGAGTCCTGCTGCTCTTCTTGTTATTCCCATCCCCATCGCTACTCTGACCACTGCCACTGCTGCCTGGAGTTTCCGATTCCACGACATTGTCACATGGCTGTGTGCTTGACAGGCAGAGACAAGGGGGCACTGGTCAGTGGAAACACTCTTCAGGGCATAGCTCCCTGCTTGATGTACAGGTAGTGGGTCCTGGGTCCAGTCTAGGGACCCCGTGGCCAATGGTCTTACCCCACAGGAATAAGAGATCCTGGTCATTGAACATCCATGTAGGGGGGAGATGAAGCTGGTGGGAGCCTCCATTTATTCTGTGCCTATTCACTCACGTTCCCCCCACCCTATGAGCAGTGTGTGCTCCTCTGTACACACTTCCTGATGCCCCCATTCCCCATCCTCCAAGAGGTGCTGCAGGGTGAACATACTCTGGGCTCTGCAGCAGTGTAGTAAGAAGCCAGGGTTGACAGGGTGGTCTGACCAGGAGGGCAGTGCCCCAGGCACCTGTGCAGATTGGAATCTAAGGACTGATCCATGAAGACTGAGGAAGCACAGTCCTTAGGGATTCAGCAGGAAGTTCAGGACACGAAGACTTGGAGCAGTTTGTGGAAGGAGTGCGCAATTAAAATGTAAAATAGAGCCAAAGATACACAAGAGCTGCAGAAAAACAGACCCGGTGGCCAACATGAGTGGGGAAACTAGAACCAAGACCTGACAGCTGTGGTGGCCCACACACTTCCTGCAGTCGAACAGAGAAATGGGGTTTGGAGCTCTCCGAGCCTCAGGTGGCCTGTGGAAAGTGGTATACAGATGGTGATTACATTTCCAGTTCCTGGGGGCAGGAAAATGATCCATTCCGCTCTGGGGTGTGACTTAGGTAAAAAGCAGAAAGTCCTTTTTTTGCTGATTTGCTGGCTTGCCATATCAATGTTCTTACCCCTAAACCTTCCTTTCTTTCTACAAATTTTCTTTCTTCTTGGCTAGGAGTTCTTAGTTTATACCTGATCCAGGGACTCCCTGATTGTAGGGCATGGCTGCCCGCTTCCTGGTCTTGGAACGGCTCCTGGAGATCAGCCAGGAGGCGGTGCTGTGGGCGGTGACGGAGGAGGCGGACCACCTCCAGGATATGTCCAGGACTCTTCCGCCCTAGTGGACAGCTCGTGTCTTCTCTTACAGACTATGGCATGGGTGTACACGTGAACTCACTCCACCCTTCTGACCTTTATTCTGATTGGCTCCTGTGCAGTATATAAGCTGTGTGTACTTCCTCAATAAACGAGATCCTGCTTTGACTGTTCTCCCTGGCACGTCTGATTGTCCTCCCAGTGAGGGAGGGCTGGGTGTGGGCGGCCAGTGGACCTTTACCTTTCTTGGCTCGTCCTGGCTGGGGCGTGCTTTCCCTGCTTCTCCCATGGGTCAGGAGGAGACAGGGGGCTAAAAACCCCGACACCTGATGGTCACTACTCTCAGGTAAAGGAACACTTCTTTTTAGAGCCCCGAAATTCTCTCTTGTCTTTAAGACAGTCCTAGTATTTTGGGATTCAATTCAAACAACCTAAAACCATTATTTTGGTAATTCAAAAAATTCTATTAGTAATTAAACTCTTATTTCTAAATGTGCATAAAATCACCAAGGGGATAATGACTGTGAAATCCTCCTTGAGGCCTCTATAGTAGTGGCCAAGATGAGAGAGGAATGGGCAGAGGGTGCTGAGCCCAGTGCTGCTTCTCTGTGAATCAGGAACCACTGGGACAAGGGCGCATATGGACCACAGGTGAATTAGATTGTGACAAGGAGGAAGGAGAGGGACAAGATCAAGCTTGGAGAAGTCCTTCCAGCCAGGAGGTAGTGTCTGTTTTCCTGAGCTCCATGCACACTGCCTCCAAAAGGAATGACCTCCACTCCCATGCTCAGCACAGACCCTGAAGAGAGAAGCCCCCCACAACATTTCATGCTCTGCCAGCCTAGGTGAACTACCCACCGTGTGTGCATCTTGTATTTACCCCCTCAGCAACACCCTGGAGCTTTCCATGCCAGCACACAGGACATCTTCCCATCCTTTTAGGAAACTGTATAATATATTCCATTGGGTTGAGGTACCAAAACTCATTTCATATTTATGTGTTTTTGTTGTTTCCAGTTTGTGGGTTTACTATAAATAATAGTAAAATTGTCTGTTCTTTTCTGAACCTCAAAAAATGCTTCCAAGAATTCCTGTAGATAGAATACTTAGGTCAAAGGTGCATTTCTAATATCTGAAGGTCTTGCTAAGTCATACAAGGGTCTTCAAAGTCTGGCATGTCAGGGGTCATGCAAGCTTACCCTTCCACCTGTTTGCCCACTTCCCCATACTGAACGATGCAGGTGTGTTCTACCAAAAGGGATAGCATAGCTCTTCCCCTCACTGGTTTTCTTTCTGGTTTCTACACCAAGATCAAATATGAGGATGTCCGAGTCACCCTGATGCAGCGAAGTCTTGTCCTGTGACTTCTAAGTATGCAAGAATCTATTGTGTGATTGTTTCCACCTCTCTTATTGGACACCGTGGATTTGGCCCTTTGATGAACCCCATTCCCACGGAGACAAACAGGGGTTTTGTTTCCCCTTTTGGAAGCCTCCTATTTCTTTGAACACTTTGTTCAGAATGGTGTCTCAAGAGTCTTGGGCCTTCTGGGGCTGCTATGGTGGGTGCATGCTTTCCTGGGGTTGAGTGAAGGTCTAGCACCTTCCATTCTATGTTATCTTCTTTTCTGAAGCCTGAGAGAGGAGCCATGGTAGATATCTCAAGGAGAAATCACCTGCTTTCATCCCTGCAGCCACACAGAAGCCTAGCTACCTGGCCTGGCCTTTCCCTTGGCCAGGTATTAAATCTACCAAGAGGCCTCTGAGGATGAGAGAGGGGACTTGTTAGCTCTCCGAGTGGCCCTCCAAGAGCAGAGGTGGCTCACATTAGTCAAGTAGCAGTACTGATGGATACACCAGAAGGCAGATGTGTCTGATTTTTCAGTGAGAGCTCTGGTACAGCAGGCACAGGGCCTGGGGGATCTGAGGTTGGTGTCCTCAGCGCACATCTGCCCACTGGTCGTTCTGGGTGGGAGACTGCATATTTGCACTTCCCTTAGAGAGCCGGGAACCAGAAGGTGGTGAGCAGGATGGTTAATGGCACCAGGTTTGGCATCTGTTTTACAACAGGGATCCCCTGGACACCAGGGTCAGGGAGGCTCCACAACCCACGAAGGCCCTTCCACCTGTGGGTGTGGCAGCTCCTCCCCGGGCTGCTCCTCCCTCCGTCCCGTCCCACCTCCCTCTGACTGGCCGACCAGCACTGGCTGTGCTCCTTCTTCAGATAATCCAACATCTGCAGAGCCAGGCTCCAGCTGGCCCTGGACCTTCTGTTCTCTGTTCTATTCTGATGTCACAGACCTCATGTGTCACCTTCAAGGGGCCTCTGTGTCTACATTCCTGGGGGAACCTTTGAGCTGAAGTGGTGTCCAGTCAGTGTGCACAACCCTGGGGGGTCAGAGTGGGGCCTCGGTGTGCACACCACGCCACGAGTCCTGGAAGATGTGGTGTCTGGGCTTGCGCACACTGACGGATTTCCTTTCCCATGATGGCACCACCGTCCCCGGTCTTCCCTTGTAGTGTTGTTTGAACGTTATTGTGAGTGTGGACTTCCTGTAGGTGCCAGGGGGCTGGCGAGCCTGGGCCCTGCAGCTGGAGAGCCAGGTTGTTCGGCATGGAGACAGCCATGGGCCTGGGGGCGCAGCTCAGGCGTCTCTCACTGTTTCTGCTGTGACGGGCAAGTGAGATTCGCGGAAGGTCCTAGAGTCGGGTCAGGATCAGCCTGGAGAGAGCTACCTGAATGTTGAGCCTTCTCAGGGAAGCTCAGCCACTTCCACTCCATGGTTAAAGAGCCATTTTAACTTTCTTGTGATATTCTGCCACTCAGTAGATTAGGGGACTTGATTTTCAAGGGATCCATTTCTACCCCCACTGGACACCTCCATCAAGCTATTTTCACTTTCAATTAAAGCAAGAAGTGGTTCACACTTTTTCTTCCAAGTGTCCCCTTGCAAAACCACCGCACGCCCCATGCAGAAGTGTGATCAACACCACCAGGGGTGTGTCCAGGGTGTGGCCCCAGCTGACATCATGGATCCTCATTATTGACCTACAGAGGTGCCCGAGGGGTTTTAGCCTCACTGTGCTTGCCATCTGTGAAACAGGACAAGGCACTTCACTTCCCCAGGAGTGTGTGAGCAAGGCCAGGCACGGTATTGCCTCTGGTGTGCTTTAGATTTTAGTGTTTCTCTCTGAATAAATTTGCAGTAGCCCTATGAATGCTTTAATAAGCTCTTCTTGTAAAATTGTGTTTTTCTCCCAACTTAGCAAAAATCAAATTCCCCTTTATCCCTTTCCCTCTTATCCCATGTACCTCACTCCCAGAGTCCACATGTGGAGGAGGAGAGGGGGTGAGGCAGCAGCTGGGTTTGGGGGCTCACATTCTTAGCTCTCTGTTTTGCTTCTGAAGTCTCAATAGAAACTGTATCTTAATAATAATAGTTTTTGACATATATCTGAAGTTATGAGAAAACATATTTGGTTTTATTTTCATTTCTATAGTGGTAATTCATGAAATATTTAAGAACATCTATAAGGTGACTTATTTGAACATGGTAATCATAGGAATAACCCCCTTTTTATTCTTTCACTTTTGCTGCCAACACATTAGTAGATCTCTGTAACTACCCATAGTTTTCAAAGCTTCCTGTGTTTCCAGTCATTTTCATTAGTACAGCAAATGATATTTAGTTTTTGTCGCAATTAACTTATTTGGCCCAAGAATCCATATCGTGGCTCAGTGGTACCTAAATATTTAATCACTCTGATGTATTCCTGCAAGGGAAGCCTTCAGATGCCTCTGTGATGGATCTGTTTGCTGTCGTGTCCCTACACTGGTGGTTCGAGAAGGATTTTGGAGTCATCAACAATGTTAATGATGAAAACCACGTTTTTTCCTCCCTGAATCAGACACCCTGGAATGAATGTACAAGTTGCATATTTAAACATAAAAAGAGAACATAGAATGCTTCCCTGTGCCACCTGCCTGTGCCCTGCCTCTCACTTCCTAATGTGGGTGCTGAGCAGTTCAGGGGCTCCTCTCAAGCCAGTGGTCTTGAAGTGCTGTTCTGATGGGGGTCACCCCCAGGGCTGCCATACCTGTGTCCCTTTCCAATGCTTGGCCTCGCCTCTGGGCTCCCAGGCTGCTGGCTTCTCTCATGCTGTGGAGAGGTACTCACACCCGGGCACAGGGGTCCCTCCAGGCCTTCTACATACTTGTGAATTCTACAGGGAGCCTCTACCAAATGGCTGCTTTGTGATACCCTCTTCCTTTCCTGATACACATGTGTGTGTAAAGTAATACTGGGTGTTGGAAGTTATTCACCTGGGACCTTGTGCAGAGTGGCTATATGCTGTGGACTGAATCCATGTTTTGAAGGCCTAACTCCCAATGTAAGTATATTCAAAGACAGAGCTTTGAAGGTAATTAAGGTTAAATGAGGTCAAGAAGGTTGGGTCCTGATCTGCTGGGCTTGGTGGCCTTATAAGAAGAGGAAGAGAGAAAAATCTTTCTCTTCCTCTTCTTGCACATACCAAAGAAAAGCTGCCTAAATGCCCAGAAGAGACCTCACCAGCTCCCAACCATGCTGCACCCTTGTATTGGACTTCTAGTCTCCAGGCCTGGGAGAAAACAAACTTCTGAAGTTCAAGCCACACAATCTATGATGTTTGTTATGGTGGCCAGAGCTGACTAATGCACCATTCAAATTAAAAGCACATATCACTCATTCAATAGGAAGCACTGTATGCACTGGGGAGAAGTCATTTATTCACATAATTAGATTTAGGAAGCAACAAAAAATGTGGCAATTCAGTTTCTGAATTCTCTATTCTTCTTTGCTACGGATTAGTTTGACCTTTAGACATCAAGGCTCACAGACTGCTCAAAATCACAAGGTCCATGATGAAACTGCGAAAATAATTCAAAAGATTTGTTTTTCTAACCTTGGCTCTTTTCATCTGATTACATTGTAACTAATATTTGCTGCAATCCCTGTGGACAAAAATTGTTCATAAACTACAAAGAAATTGCACAGCCATGGAAGAAATCATCTTGTTAAATGGGCCATGTTTTCCCCTAAGCAAAAGGACCTGCAAAACACTTTGTTGTGTGTGTGTGTATGAGAGAGAGAGAGAGAGAGAGAGAGAGAGAGAGAGAGAGAGAGAGAGAGAGAGAGAGAGAGAGAAGGGTGCAGGGGAGGCTGCAAATAGTGAAGAGACATGGTCATCAGTGTGAAATCCACTTTGGCAGAGGGTTTATTTTAATAAGGTGCATGATAGTGTGACACTCTTCCTTCCACTTGAGACCTTTTCTCAGGATGTATCAATTTTTTAAAAAAGTGCTATCAACAAAGACCTGCACACATGAGTCTTGGCATCAACCCACCAGAAGGCAGAAAGCTTTGGAATTGTGGAGGTTCATAATTGGCATGTGTCACTCTCTGAAAAATTCCCTATCCTGGGGTGCACACCCCACTCTCTCCATGAGCTAGAAATGGGTGCTTAAGTCATCTTTTTGTGGATGGTGAGTAAGGCGAATGCAATGTACTCTGGAATTTTTGAAGAAAGACAGCGGCCCTGCCACTGTAATCATCAGCCAGGAGCAGGCAGCCTGTGGGGGCTCCCCCCCCCGAAGGCATCCAGCAGCAGGGGTGCCACAGACACACACTGTGCCCCTCCCTGGGGCTGACGACTGTCAGCTCTAGGAGGAGTGGTGGTGCGTGGGAATCACCAACCTCCTCCCTTCAATACTCCCCACTCCTCTACTGCTCTCAAAGGCCTTGATCAATGCCACCATCTGTCATAGGTGCCCTGTGGGCACTGAGTAACTGAAAGAAGACAGACCCTTTTTAGAATATTTTATTTTTGCCTATTGGGACTCCATAGGAGCTGGGAAAATTGTCATCTCTGTTTGACTCAAAAAAACTTTTGAATCAAGAAAGAGACGACCCCTTCCACGGCTGGAAGTCCAAGTAATACTTGAATAGCATCAGGAGACTCAGCTTGCTCTTGACCATGAGATGTCTGCTCTGGGCATCTCGGCATCTTGCAGTTCTCTAATGCACTGAGCACTCAGGGTGCAGCCAGGCATTTGTGCATGGACACAGTTGCTCAGGTTCCATCTCATGTTTGGCACCAAGTGATCAGAAAAATATCATTGCCTAGATAACAAATAACATTGGGGGTTTATTGGTCTATTTGGGCTGCTACAGTAAAATATCTATAGGTGGTTCATAAAGGGCAGAGATGTATTTTCACAGTTCTTGAGTCTGGAAGTCCAAGATCAGAGCTCCGGAAGATTTATTGTCGGGTGAAGGCCCACTTCCTAGTGGATGGTCATCTTCTTGCTCCAACCTCATGTGGCAGAAGGGGTGAGGGGTTTCCTTAGGGCCCCATTTATAAAGGCATTAATGCTACTGATGAAGGCTCTGTCCTCATGGCCCTCCCAAAGTCCTACTCTCCAATATCATGGTCTGGAGGGTTAGGATGTTTCCAGCTTATGAGTTTGGTGGGAGTGGGAGATGCAGACATTCAGACCCATACCACAGTAAGGGGTGAAGTGGAGTTAAAATATCCTTAGACAAAAGAGAACGTGGATTGTCCATTTGATAGAAAAGGAAATAGAGGAGTCTTGGAGGAAAATAGGTAATAGAACCAGCTTTAATAGATACACACACATGGCCTCACTGGAGTCCAGGAAAGAGGAACAATTCCATCTGGGACTCGGGCTCCAAAGTCTGACTCCCTCCCTCAGGTCCAAGCCCTGGGTGCTGTGTGCCGGGGTGTTTGAGTGCGAGAGGCAGGAGGTATTCTGGGGCTGAAGGCTGCTTGCGTGTGGGTGAAGGGCTCTGGGAGGGATGTGCTTTCCTGTGTGTGTGTGTTCCGTACCTGGTTCTCCTGTGAGCCAGCTTTCCTCCAGCCCCTCCACCCCCAGTACTTCCCGGGCATGGTAATTTCTTCTGGCCCCTTTGATCTCATCAGGAGGGGGTGGATTCTGGCACAGTCTGTGCTTGTGAGCTTGCCAGAGGATGGGGAGGCCCCGGGTCCTTGGGAGCATCTGCTCCCCTCCTTCAGGACCATGGAGTTCAGAACCGCTCGCAAATCCTGAAACCAACTGTACACAGCTCTGTGAACTTTCTGGCAAATACAGAGTAACCAAAATGGGTTTTGAATTTATGTAGGACTTTCCTTTCTTCCAAAATTATTTCTTGCAGGAAGAAAATGATTTCGTAACCATCTTGGGAGAAAGAACAGATGGAAGTGGCTTGATTAAGCCTTTCCACGGGAGTGGAGGATTTACAGCGGTATTGAAATGGCTTTATTCTTTCTATGAATACGGGAGGGATAAAGCCAGGCTGTAAATTTAGAACAATAATCTTACAGTGATGCTGTCACCACTGCATATGCCGATGGATGGAGATGTGTGGCGTAGCTGATGACCCCAGGGGAAGCCAGGGGAGAGCAGTGCTTAGTATGTTTCCCAGGAGTACAGCTCCTGGCTGAGGTCACAGGGTGGAGTCTCCATGCTCCCAACAAAACACCCATCTACAAACGCACAAGTGCCGTCCTGGCCTTTCCCGGAAGTGCCCCTCGTGTTTCTACGTGTGGCTCACAACCATCAGGGAAAGAAGGCCAGAGAATTCCAGAGGGTCGAACCTGAGTGTTTCACATCTGTCCAGTAGCTGTCCAGACAGCCGTGTCTGCTCCATTTAAGAAAGAGGCAGCCCAGGTTGATAAAGACCTGGCAAATCTGTAATGAGCACTCCATCATAAGGATGGCGCTAAGCCATTTTTTATGCCATTTATCAATATAATCCCTGAATGGACATTGAGATGGCTTCAGTTTTGGCCAGCCAAATGCCCTCTCTGGTTTCAATATTTTACAATGAACTATCTACACACTTTCCTATTCCTCCTCCTCCTCCTCCTGTCTTTCACTATAAAGCAGGTCAATTAAACAAACATTGCATGTGGGGGGACTGGGCAGCAGGAGGGAGAGCGTGGTAATGAACTGACTACCAGGGGAGACGCACAGCTGCTGGAATCCGGGTGTGAGCCCTACCCGTGGGAATGCGGTTCACCCCTCCTCGCTACAGCGCTGGGTGGCAAATCCTCCCAGAAGAAACCATGAGAAGGAAGCCAGCCAAGGGGAACCCAGCACCCACCTTGGTCAGGGTTGAGGGCTGCCGTGGCAGCTGGACTTCCTGAGAAGGGACCTGCCCTGACCACCCTGAGCCTGTGGAGGAGCATGCTCCACCTGGGGTGTGTACCCCGCTTTGTCACTCACGGCAGCCCACAGACTTCCAGGCAAACCTTCAAATCCAAAATGCCCTTCCCCGGAGGCGGAAAAGCAGGTGTCCTGGGGGTGGAGGGTCTGCCTCTACTCCACGGTCAGCACAGCTCGGCGGCTTGTTGTGTCTTGACCTAAATGAACATTGGCCCTTTTACTTAGGGGGATATACCTGGCTCCAGCTGCCACAAACATAGAAGGGCCCCTCGACTCAGGAGGGAGGGACAGCTGGGTCCTGGAGTTCCTTTCAGAGCTAGTGCAGCGGGGTCAGCGGCTTCTCCTGGGGACTTCTAGAGCCTCCTTGAATGGAAGGAAGAGCAGGGATCAACCTGTCGTATTCTCAGGGGTCCTGGGCTGGGAACAGGACCCTTTGCCCATGTGCCCTGGAGGACAGGGACTCAGGTCCACATGAGAGGTGCACAGTGGAGGAGTGTCACTGCCTCAGAAGTGCTCCCGCCCAGCCTGTCCCCTGCTGTAGCTCAACACCTGGTTTCTGTGCATTTATTCACACGTTTCTTAGTCATGGGTACTTAGTTGTAAGCCCTGGTGCTGAAAGTTACGTTGACAAGGATCCACTCACCCTGGCTCAGCCTTGTCCAGTCTCTGAGGCCAAGGTGGCCCCATGTGCAGCAGAGAGAAGGGAACCCTGTGCTCCCGAAGCCACCTTGCCTCGGCCTTGCTGATGGCCGGTCTCTGCCATCCCTGCATTCAGTAGTTGGGATGTGTCCAGGCTGTGAACAGGGCCCTGCTCATCTGGCTGTTTCCATCCCAGGTCCTTGTGTCCCTTGTCCCAAGCTTTGGCCTTGCCTGCATGGCTTGTGTTCTGGCACAGAGGATGCCACATAATGCCAAGACTTTTTTTCAGTCACCAAAGTGTCATCAAAGCTGTGGTGGCTGTGCAAGGCCAGGAGTGGAGCTGAATATGGGGATGCCAAGTTCAAGGTCAACGAGGAGCATCGGGCTGTGAGGCCAGGGGTGGGTTCACTCCCAGAGGAAGGAGACTGGATACTGGGGAGGGCCCTGGGTGCAGAGGGGCCAGCTCCTGGTCACATCTGTTCCCGTGGGAGGGGGTGTCGAGGATGAGCTGAGGGTGAAGGAAGGAGTGGGTGTGGCTTCCGGCCATTATAAGCAGGACTTTTCTTTGTCTTCAGTGCTCACTCAGTTAGACTGTGCTCACCATTTTGCCTCCTTTTGAAAGCTCACCCTGCCCTGGCTGAGTGTGGCCCGGAGTTGGCTCGGCTCTCTGCAGGAGCCTCCGCCTCAGGGCTGCTGCGACTTCTCTCTAGGTCAGGCTCCTCCGGGCCATGACTCCTTGTCTGATGGTGTCTGACTCGGGATCCTCTTTCTCTCCACCTGGGGTGAGTACTTCCTGGAGGACATTTCAAAAGCTCTTTGACTTCCTGGGGGACACTTTATCCCTATGCACATCATGTCTTTTGCTGAGCCCTCCTCTGCTGATCTGATCCAGGTGTAAATAGAAATGATCTCTGTTCAAATCCAGCCAAAGGGAGGAACAGGAGTACAGGTGCGCGTGCTCCACCCGCTACCTCCTTCAGCCTTTCCTGTCTTCCTCAGACAGCCGCAGGGGCTGGAGCCCCACTGCCCTACCAGGCCCCAGACACCTTTGCACCAGGACTTGTGTGCCATGGTCCTGGGCACATGGACTTGCTGGAGACCTGCAGGGCCTGGGTTCCCTCCGCCAGGCCAGTCTGCTCCACCTGAGCTGCTGTCTTCAGCCGCACAGTTTGGGTCGCTTTACACACGACTCCTTTTCTACTCTTATTCATTTTATCTTTCGTGGCTTTAAGAGAGAAGAGGAAGGCTGAGATTTCTGAAAGCCAGAAGTCAGCTGAGGAGAATGGGAAGATGACCTCTGATTACGTTAGTGTGCTAGGACTATCGTGACAAAGGGCCACAAGCTGGGTGCCTTAAGCACCAGTATATTCTCCCACAATTCTGTAGACCAGAAGCCAGAAAACAAGGTGTCAGTAGGGTGGTGCCCGTGTGTTATGGCTTAGATTAGGTGTCCCCCCAAAGCTCATGGGTGAGACAGTGCGAGAAGGTGTGGAGGTGAGATCATTGGGTTATGAGAGGTTTGACCTGATTGGTGGATTGATCCCTGATAGGGATTAATTGGGGAGTTTCTGAGCGCAGGCAGGTGTGGCTGGAAGGGGTGGGCCACTGAGAATGTTTATATTGGGGGGTTTGTATTTTGTCCTGGTTCAGCAGAGCTCTGCTTCCTGGTGCCATAATCCCCACTGCTGCTTTTCTCTGCTACACACTCTGCCATGATGCTCCACCTCACTTGGGCCCAGAGCAATGGAGCTGGCCATCTGTGGACTGAGACCCCTGAAGCTGTGGGCACCTAATAAACTTTTCCTCCTCTACAATTGGTCTTGTCAGAACTTCTAGTCACAACAGTGAAAAAGCTGTTAAAACACCCTCCAAAGGGAGAAGGCTTTTCCTCCAGCTTCCCCGGGTGGGGGGCGACCCTTGGAGCCTCTCAGCTTGCAGCTGTACCGTTGCACCTCCTGAAGCAGGTGTCTTGGGGTACACACCAAGAGGCCTTCAGAGAGGCCTTCAGGTACAGAGCGCACATGTGGTCAGGTCCTCCTCCATGGACACCAGGCAGGGTACAAGGTGTCTCCTCCAAAGCTCCCCTCTTCTATGGCACCATGATGTTGCTATGTAATTCCCCTGAGCCCAGCGGTCACTCTTGTGGGAATGAGGTGGGGTGGACGGAGGTGGCTGGAGCCAGCTAACGGAGGAACTCTGAAGGGACTATAAATCCAACTGAATCCCTGGTGGAGGTTGAACCATCCACATTTGAGTTTCAGGTTTGAGATCACACATGTCAAACTTGCTATGCTACAGATGGACACCACCACCTTGCCCGACATTGGGCAGAACTCCAGGGAGTCAGAAAGCCTCCTAGTGGGACTCGTAGGAGGAGAGTGCTCCATTTAAGGTGTTTTTTGCTTCCAGTGAAATCCATGGGAGCCTCATGGGCAGATGGAGAGAACTAGCTTCTCCTGCCTTCACCAGCTCTCAGTGGTGGCCCGGAGCCGAGAGCACTTTAAGGAACTTCCCTGCACAAGCTGTTGGAGCCTGGGTCCTGGTCAGGGTGGGAGGGAGGATGGCTTTGACAGCAGGGAGTGGTGTCTGGGAGCAGGCCAGGGAGCAGCATCACGGGCCTGGTCAGAGGCCCAGCTTCCTGGCCCAGCTAACCATGGGCCAGATCCTTGTTTCTTTTTCTTATCTTTATTTAGGTTTAATTGATAAGTAGGAATTTCATATATTGAAAGTTACAACTTGGTGCTTTGATGTGCATATAAGTTGTAAAATGGTTGCTATTGTCAAGCTTACTTGGTGATGTGTGTGTCTGTCTGTCTGTAAGATCTGTCTGCTCATCCTTTTCAAGCAGCTGTTACATTGTGACAATGTGGAGAACCTGGAGGACTTGTGCTGAGAGGAGAGAGCCTGCAGGGCGGTGCCCCAGGATTGCAGTTGGTTGTGACTCTGAAGCAGCCCTGCCCTTCCTGAGAGTAGGCGTTGGCCTTGCCGTCCCAGGGCTGTCCACCTGCTTGCCCCCAACGCTGTGGATGATGGTCCCAGGACTGGGACATTCCAGTGTATCCACAGAGGGCTGCCTGCTGGACAAGCTGGGCTTCTGTTTTGGGGGTGCTCTGGACCCCCTGCTCTTCCCAGTTGACCCGGTTCTGCCCAGCCCCTCAGGGCCTGTGTCCTGGCGTGCAGGGTCCACTTGGTGTGGGCACACTGGCCTTTCCCCATCCTCCCTGGCCCTTTGCAGCTGAATGCTGCTCTGTGAATAGTCCTGGCACAGAGCCTAGAGAAAAAGTCACCTAGTTATAACACAAGTCACAACTCAGAAGGTTGCTTAGTGAGCAGAAAATCAGCAAAGAGAGTGGGGTAGTCTTGAGGTACGCTTCCAATGTGCTGTGGTAGCAGGAATCGCTGTCCTTTTCCACTCTGGGGCTATTTCCAGAAAAAGACCTGGGAGGGAGGGGACATCTAAAATTGGGACATCCATCCTCCCAGACAGCACTGGAGGAGCAGGAGCATGCACATCCCTCCTGCTTTTAAAAAATCTTCCCGTCACCCGCCCGAGGCCTGGGCTCCCCCAGCACTGCGTGCTCCTGCCTTCTGACTGCTTCTCGACATTCATCAGCCACATTTCCATCGCTTGCTTCCTGATGAGGTGTGAGGCGGTGCCTTAATCTCATCAGGTTGTATTTACACATCTTATCCTCAGAAGGGCTGCTTTGGGAAGACTTTTGCTGATGAGTGATTCTAACCCCAATGACAAGTCCCAATTTGCCGGATGGACCTAGCTTATCTGCTCCCCTGGGGCTCACTGGCCTTCCCTGCCTCTCGGCCTGTGGGTCCACCAGCTTCTTTGGGCTCCCAAGGCAAGTCTGGCTTCCTGGGATGTGGTCTCTGCATCTCCTGGTCAAGAGAGACCTGCTGACCTTGACCCACAATAGCTCCTAACTCACGCCCTTCCTATTGCTCAGGATCATCACTTTACCCACCATTAGAGTTTTATGTCATTAATGTGCATATTAGTTTTCTAGAGCTAGCTCATAAACTGGATGAATCAGAACAGCGCAAGTTTACAGCCTCACAGTTCTGGAGGCGGGAAGTCAAGGTCAGGGTGTCCATGGGCCACACTCCCTCACTAGGTCCTAGAGACGGGTCTGTTCCGTGCCTCTCTCCCAGTTTCTGGTGGCCTCAGTTCCTTGGTTTGTGGAAACTGACTCTATTCCCCCCAGTTCGGATGGCTGTCTTCTTCCTGCATTTTCAAACTGTCTTTCTTCTGTGTGTGTCTGTGCCCCAACCCCTCTTTTAATTAGTGCATATTAATTATACAGAAGAGTGGATTTCACTGTGGCATATTCATATCTGAAAGTAAAATAATTGGATCAATTTCTCTCCCCAACGCCCCTTCCCCCCCCTCCCCTCCCCTCCCTTCCCCTCCCATCCCTCTCCCTTGGTCCTCCTCCAGTGGCCCCCTCTGCTTTCATATCATGCCTCCCCTTCCCCTCTAGCATCCACGTATGAAAGAAAATAGATGATGCTTGACTTTCTGAGTCTGGTTTCCTTTGCTTACAGTGATGTTCTCCAGTTCCATCTATTTTCCTGCACATGACATAATTTCATTCATTTTTATGGATGAATAACTCCACTGTGTATATGTACCCCATTTTCTTTATCCATTCATCTTCTGATAGGCACCTGGGCTAATCCCATACTTGGATATTTTGAATTGGGCTGCTATAAACATGGGGATGCCTGGATCTATATCCAGCTGTGCCATTCCTCGATGTTTATCCCAAAGAATTAAACTTAGCATACTTTATGGATAAAAATATCCCCTTTTTAAGGACACTGGCCACTAGATTGGGGTCTAAACCCCAAGGCCATTGGCCTTATTTTAGCCTATGATCCCTATTAGGACCCTATTTCTAAATAAGCTTACATTGTGGGGACTAGAACTCTAAAGTGTCTTTTGGGGTGACACCATTCAACCCATAGCAGTGTGTCACCCAGTGGCAGGTCCAAGGCACCTTGTAAGGCTGTTGAGCTTGTTTTCAGTGCATCCCCGGGGCCTGGCATGTGCTTCTTCCCAAAGGGATACCCTCATAGGTTTCTGAGACCTGCACCATTAGGTGATGTCTTCACGGCAGCATCGTCAAGTGTACCCACATAGCCTAGGTGGGAGAGGTCGGTCCTCCCCGGTGCCTGGTGACGTGATCAGAGATGCAGCATACAAGAGTGGACCAGGCTGCTGCTGGTGTGGCACAGCGCGCTCACTTAATCATTAACGTTTTCACGAGCACATGGAGTGCACTCCCTGATAACGATAAAAAGCACAGTAACACAAGATCTGGCTGCACAGCTACTTATCATTACCAAGTAGCAGGGACTATGCTCTTTTCTGACCAGCACTGCAGTAGTTTCTTCACACCAACATCGCCACGAGCACAGGAGCAGCGCATTGCGTGGAAACATCTCCGTGGCCACAGCATCGCTAGGCAATAGGACTAGTGCTATTAGGATCAGTGCTACGCGATCATAGGGGTCCACCATTGTACATGCCGCCCATCATTGACTGAGATGTTATTTCATGGGGCAGGACCGTACTTGGCTATCTGCTTAATGATTGAGGGAAAGATGATTATCTGAGACCCCAGAGGCTCTCACAGGCAGCACAGGGAGCCTTTACCCAAGAATCAGGCGAACGTCTAGTCTGCAGTGTCTTTCCAGGCCCCATGCTTCAGAATCTGCCTGTGCAAACACCCAGGGAATTTGCTCTTCTCTTGCCTCCTCAGATTAATAAGCAGTAGAAAGAGGAGGCACAATGGGAAGACCGTGGTCTTGCTAATCAAAGGGCAGCATTGCCAGACACCGAAAATAAAAATGAAGGATGCCTGGATGGATTTGAATTTACGTGAGACATAGTTATACTAGAAAACATTCCTTGTTTATCTGAAATTCAAATGTGCTGGGGTTGGGGCCTAGTAGGTTGGATAGATGATGGAAGGTTCCAGGCAAATCTCCCTAGAGCCTAAGGTGTGAGAGGTAGGGACAGAGAAGCAGGGCATCTGCTGTGGCCATTTTGGCTTCCTTCTGCTCTTTCTTCTTGGATACAAGTAGCCTCAGGGTTCCTCTCTATTGGCCAGCTCTCCTGCTCCTCCACAGGGTTTCCTCCCTTTCTGCCTCTTCTTTGCCTTCTCTCAAGCATTAGTCGGCCTCACACAGTAAGGTCCTTAAACAGCACTTACCGACTTGACAGTTGTAGTGTTTTGGACTCCAATGTCTTTCTGCAGGCAACGGGCCTCACAGCAGGGGCCCAGGATTTACCCTGTGACTTCCAAGGTCACTTTTCCCTGTGAAATGACTTCTCATTTTAGTGTGAATAACTGCAGACTTGGGGCTGGTCTGGGTTTGAGTCTCCTCTCTGTCTCAAGCTTTCCAGGCGACAAGACTGTTGTTCTTATCTACAACATGGTGATAGTTACAAGCCAGTTGCATACAATGTGAGAATTAAATTTAATAACTCAAATAAGGTGTCGTGGATCTAGATCTCAGAGATGTTAGCCTCTTCTGCATCCTGATCGCAATCATCTATGAAGATCATCACCATCAGCATCTCCATTATCAAAGTCTCCAAGATTGCACCACCATTGTCTCCATCCTGTGTCCATGATGTTTCGTTAACATCGTCACCACCATCACTGCCATCTCCATGATCTCCACTACCAACACCACCCTTATCATCATGATTTTCATATTCATCATCACCACCACATCTCTGTTACCACCAACCATCATCTCCATGATCCCCATCACCACTCCCTATGATCATCAGCAACACAGTCAAAATCATGACCACTATCACCACGATCATTATTTTACTTGCATACTTGCTAGGATAATTTTGCCTGCTTAAAACCCAGATTGAGTTTAAACCCATGATTTAACCCAGATTGATTTGACCCATGTGGGACTGCAATGCTTTTTCCAAATTGATGATAGATTCTCTAATGGTGCTCCTCTCCACGACTTAGTCCCTTGTGGATGAAGTGTGGTTTTCTTTCTGGTCAGCATGTGCGACGCTCCAGCTGCCTGGCACTCCCTAAGTATTTCAGTATGCAGGAGACCTCAGGGGAACTTGAAGAACTTGGGAGAGTTAGATTGCAGCGATGCCAACTAATTTTAGAGGGTTCTTCTCGGCAGCCTCTCTCCATTTTTTTGTGGTCTCCAGTTTCTAGTCTCCTTTGTTCCTCCCCCTTTCTTGTCCTCACCCTGGATTCCTGCTTAGTCCTCCTGCCTCTTTTGATGATTTGTGTCCTTAAAGTTTTGCTTTTCCTCCAAGGGTTCTGCTTTCCCTCAAAGCATTTTCCTAAACACTTTCCTTCCTAAAACGGTCTGGGGCAAGCTGTTCAAATGAAGCCGCTTTCTCTCAAGTTCGCTTGGTTGGAAAGCTGTGGGAGCGAGCAGCCTGCCTTCTTGTCAAGAACACTTTCCCTTTTGGCCTGAAATAATTCTATTTAACTTTTGCTTTCAACATGTGGCACTGAACCCTCTTTCATCTCGGAAAGGCAGCCGCCTCTTTCAAAAAAGAGACTCTGCTAGCATCCTTTCTTAAATGTTTTGTTTGATTATCAACACTGCATCATCACTGATTTCTAATTATTGTCATGCATTTTTCTTGGCACTTAATGAATAAAAAGAAATGGCAGGAAAAAAAACATCACTTTTTAAAAGCCTTCTCAAGTTGCAGTTGGGAAAATCAAAAGATTCGAATGTGTGCTGACTGAAGCCAGACCCAAGTTAGCCTGCAGGGTGGACTTCCCTGCTCAGCAGCTGGAAGGGCTGCCTGGAGCTTCCTAGACCTCATCCTGGGGCTCATGTGTCTGCGTTATTGAGGGAGCCGTGAGGATCGAGGATGTGGCCCTTTGCCCTGTCAGTCTGTGTGGGTGATGCTGCTCCCCTGTGCCCGCACTCGTCCTGCCAGGGGATGCGCTCGAGGCTGAAGCATCAGAGTCAGTTCGTTTTACGCCTCACAACCATCCGCCCCTGGCAGAAACGGGTGGAGGAAAAGAACCCACGATTACGACTCTGAAGGAATGTGTTTGGGTGCGTGGAGGTTTTCAGACTTCATTATCACTCTAACACTTTGACATTGGTGTATTGGATTCTAACACGTCTTTTGGGTTAAAGCCAGAGGACTCCAGACAAGTCATGAATAAATTTGTTTAATTAGGGAAGTGGGTAACTCCCAACTCTGTACCACGGAGACAGTCGCAGTGGCGCTCCGCTCGGTGACGTCCATCGTGGCCTTGCCGTTTAGTCAGTGTGTCTTAGGAGCACAGCTGGCGTGAGATCAAGCCGAGCGCTGCTCAGGGGTGATGCTGGAGAGCAGAGGCCAGGCAATGGCATGGTGAGTGCACTGCCTGCTGAGCCAGGTTCCTCCTCTAAACTCTGTCCCTGCAATCCCCCGCGGGCTTCAGACCTCCTGCTCTGATTCATGGAATGTGGGATGAAGTGAGCTCTTGGAAGCTGCCTTTGGGGAGTGGTGTGCAAGGGGGTGTCCTTGATGCTGTGTTTAAATGGTAGGGATCAGCTGGGGGGAGCCCGGGAGAGGAGGGCTGGGTCTTTGGAGCCCTCTCTTCTCCACCTGTCCTTGAAATGTCAGGTGTAGTTGGTTGTGTGGCAGTTGCCCCAGGATTCATGGCCAACCAGAACTTCCAAGCGTGATTTTATTTGGAATAAAGGTGTTTGTTAAGGTGACCATTCACAGGTTCATAGGCACACATGAGTGTCTGGCAGGACTCATCCAGGTTCCCTCCACAGCTCATGCCCTGTACATCAGGGGACACTGGGGCTGGGACCCTGGAGCAAGGTCTTCTATGTCCTTCTGAGGACCTGGTGGTGGCATGCCCTCAGGGTGCAGTTCTCTACCCTCCCTGGCCTCCCCAGCAGTGTTCTCAGCACTTCCCATCAGTCCAGCCTCCCACTGCAGGAGGAAAGCCTCAGGACTGGGGGAAAGGGGGGCTATAGCTTGAGAACCTTTCTCCTCCCTATTTTTTTACAACCACTGAGCATCATGGAGAAGGAGTTGGGTCCTCACCCTATATCCTTGATGATGCGGAGTCCCACCCCTGATGAGAAGCATGGAGTGAACTCTGCTGGTGGCGTGAACAAGTGCACACTTAGAGGGATGATTGTTGCACACTGTGCTGCATGGATCCAGGAGAGAAGCTGTCTCTGGAGGGTGAGAAATCCCTCTGGCTCCTGGCTTCTCTCCTCCCTCTTCATCACTCATCCTTCCTCTTGGGTTTTGAACCAGCACACGGCTGTCCACTCAGTGGCCAGTGTCTGCCTCTCCAGCCCCCAGTGGAGAGCACACGCCTGCCTCTCCCCAAAGCAGTATTGGCAGAACAACAGGCCTAACTGCTTGCTCATTTACACCTGGGACAGATAAAATGACTGCAAGCTGACTGAATTCCAGAATACTCTGTGTATCTGCTAATTAGATCCAGTGCTCTGTGATCTTCTAAGCAGACTGCACTAGCGATATGTCCATGTCCACATGTCAGAAGACCTGCAGCAAGTGCGAGCTTCTCAAGGTGGGAAGCCCAGGGTCCTGGCATCAGATGCTGAGGCATGGTGGGTAGGGTGGGGTGGAATGGTGCTTTCCTTCTCCACAGCTTTCTGCCCTAGGACCTTCACCAAGGAAGTGCATGGGGCACAGGGGAGGAGTGCCCAGAACAGCAGGCCCCACACAGGATGCCCTAGGCACCAAGTGTGGCTCTGGAAGGGCTTGGAGCCCCACGTGGGCCTGGCTCAAGGAAAACTGGGTCTGAGCTGGTCCCTCTGCATGCCTCTTTCCCAGGATATCCCCCCTTCCTTCCCATTCCCATGAAGTGCCTGTGTCCTTAAAGCACTCCCATCTGAGCTGCCCCGGCTCCTCTTCGTGTCTTCAGGATAACTTGGTGGTGGTAAGCACATTCTGCAAGACAGGTATGTGGTGAGGGTTGTTGGTCTGAGTTCATTATCAAGGTCTTGCTTGAACAGTGACTTTTGTATTTCAGCTAAAATAACCTGCTCATCTTCAGGGAGAGTTGGGTGCTCCCCAATGCCCTCTTCCATGTGCCTGGCTTTCTATCTTCCTCAGTACCCCATGAAGTGGAGCGATGGTCTTCCCTACTTCTCTGTGTTGGCAGCCAGCGGGGGGGGGGGGAGGGTGTGGCCGAGACACATCTGGAGACCATCCAGCCTGGTTTTGAACCAGCTCTGCAGAGCTGGTCCAGGGTAGTCATCTCCACCTCGCATGAAGCATTTCCTTAATCCACAGAGCCTTTCAAACGTTACACTCTCTTGTTGATGAAATTACAAATGCCTGTTGTTAAAAACCTGGAAAACATGTCAGGGTACACATAAGAATAAAACCCAACTATTTTCCCTTACAAAGGTAAAGTCCTCATCATATCTAGATATACCTGATTTCCTCTTAAATGTTCATACCTTTCCAAAGCACATGTGAGGTTGTTTCATATTAACTTCACTCTTCATCCAGTTTTGCACCTAATTCATTAGGAGCACTTTGTTATACTCTATAGTTATAGTACTACTTGTCAGTACTATGGCTGAGTGATCTTCTGTTGTGAAGGACACATTGCCACGCTTCCTGCTGGGGTTTTTCATTTAAGTCTTTCCACTTTCTCTCTTGGAAGCAACCCCATTGCAATCATCTATCTTTATACACGGAGAAATGATTGGCCTGTGGGTTTTTTTCCCCCACTGTGTTCTCAGGACAGAATCCTAGCACAGGTCTTTTCAAAGCATTTCCAGAAGACAGCGCTGCCCCTGGTCATTGTGCCACTCTGCTTCTAAGGGGACCCTTTTGTCAAAACAAAAAGTCAAGAGACATTAGGCTCTAAGTTAAGGAAAGAAACTCTACTCAGCAGAAGGCTTGGTGGATGAAGGGCCTTTGTTTCTCTAGACCTCTTTCCTGTCAAATCTGGTGATCCCAGTGCCTTGTTTATGTACTCTTCTGGAATCTTCCAGAGAGCTGGGCCAGTAAGACCAGCTGGTTCAATGGACAGATACCCTGAATGCTCATCCTTCCTGACAAGGTTGCTTCTAGTGTTAGAAAGGCCCAGATGTCCTCCAGCCTCTGTTTGCAAATACACACACAATTATACGGAGACGTCTCTGTCTATAGGAAGGTAAGTGTACACCTGTCCACAGGTAATGAAAGCTTAGAGGATCACCCCCTACACTATGCTATAGCCTTCTTGTAGGTTTTCTAAGTAAACCACATTTTTAGGGAGCCAACTAGAGCCAGTGGTCTGGGATACACCTCCTTTGCCTGACCAGAGTGATAACTTGAGGAAGCTTTTGGAATTATACTGTAAGGAGTAAGCTGATTGGGTGTTTCTGTAGTGGGTGTCCTTTGTTATCTTGTTCCCCAGGATCAGTTTTGTAACTTACTGAGGTTGTTACGATAGCTACATGTTAGTTTGGATGTGAGGTGCCTCCCAAAATATCATGTGTGAGACAATGTGAGAAGGGTTAAAGGAGAAATGATTAGATTATGAAAGCCTTAACACGATCATTGAGTGAATGCCCTGATGGGGATTAACTGAGTTATAACTGAAGGCAGGTAGGGTGTGGCTGGAAAAGGTGAGCACTGAGGGTGTCTTGGGGTATCTATTTCTTATCTGGTAAGTGGAGTGTCTCTCTCTGCTTCCTGTGAGCTGCATCCTTTCACCACACTTTTCCACCATGATGTTTAGCCTGCCCTTGAGGCCTGAGGGATGGAGCTGGCTGTCTATGAACTTGAGACTCCTGAACCATGAGCCCCAAATAAACTTTTCCTCCTTAAAATTGTTCTTGTCTGGCCTTTTAGTCACAGCAGTGGAGAAGCTGAATAAAACACCACACAATTCTGTGAAACTAACCAGACAGCATGAGGATATTATCTCCACCTGCCTTGGTACCAATAAAAGAACCAGCAATTGATCAATATAATTGAACACTTTCTATCCAAAGAATTGCATCAGGAACTTTGCATAAGTACACTTTTGTATTGGGTTTCCAGTACCAATAACTATAAAAATAGTCATAATAATGATAATTTAAAACTATAAAGATTTAGAGAATAGCAAAACTCTTCTCACAAGTGACATGTTTTTTTTTCCAAAGAAAACTATTGGGATTAATAATAAGTATATCTAAGAATAAATAACACAACATGTGTAATACTTTATAGAGAACACTGTTAATGAGAGAAATGTAAAACTTGATAAATGGATGGGCATACCATATTCATGGATACAAAGACTTTGATTTTATAAGGGATGTCAGCTCTTCCAAATGAATCAGTAGTTGAAGATAATCCCTTATCAAAATCTGACAGTGTATGTAATTGTGTATTTAACTTGACCAGCTAATTCTAAATTTTATATGGAAGTACAATGTCAAGACAATTCTGAAAACAAGGAAGATGATGTAAACATCTTTCATTTTAAAATGCCCAGCTTAATATAAGCTGTGAGGGGGGGGGTCCTGAGGTGCTGGAAATCTCTTGATCAAGTTTATGGGTACACTGGGGTTTGTTTAATATGCAATATTTTAATAAATTTTGTGTTTTTGTTTTGTGTACTCTTTGGGTATGGTGTATCATCAAAAGGATTTTTAAAGAGATGGTATAAGATACAAAGAATGGCCATGTTCTTTGAAAGCCCCAAATCATGCTGGTTCTAAACATTCGATCTGTTTTGTAATTTAAGTGAGTCATGACTTGAAGAAACAAAAAGCACTAATACGAACAATTTCTCCATTTTTGTTGAGACAAGGCATGTGTCTATTAAGACACTATTTTCTTGGGCTTTTGGGTCTTCACCGGAAATGGGTAAGTTGGACCCACCACTTCTACCCTCTTGTCTACTTCTTCTTGCTTCTTCCCATGGGCTTTTTCTTTCTCCTTCTCCTCGACCTCCTTCCTCCTTCCCTTCCTTTGCTATGGTCTTAATGTTAATGTCCCCCTCACCCCCTGAGAATTTTATATGTTGAAACTCTAGCCCAAGTTGATGCTACTAGGAGGTGGTGCCTTCAGGAGGTGAGTAGGTCAAAGAGTGGGGCCTCCATGATTAGGACTGGTGCCCTAGTAATAAAGACACCAGAGAGTTACCTTCTACTTGTTACCTTGTTGCTTCTACTGTGTGAGAACACCGCAAGAAGATGGTGTCTATGAGGACACCAGATATTGAGTGTCCTGGTACCTTGCTTGCCCTCACCCTGGACACCAGTGAGTATGACAGCTGCATGTGGATCTGGGAGGTGATGAGCAAGCTCCTGGGAGACCCCTGGCCAGAGCATCACCTTCCCTAAGGGTTGAATGTCACCACCAAGGTTACACTTGTGTAGATGCAAGCATGTAACCAGGGAGCACTAACACACGTGTGTGCCAGTGCCTCCCTAAGGCCACCTCTTCACCTGAGCTTCTCTTGAGGGTGAATGTCCATTCTTGTCAACAAAGCATCATGCCTACTTCTTTTTGATCCAATGAGATCATGGAGATTATTTTTAATTAAACTTATTTACATTGAGTTCCTCAGAGGCAAACAACCACCCTCTGATTTCAGTGGTGAATCAGCATATATAGTACTTCAGCTCACAAAATTTCAAGTTAGCAGAAAACTTAATATAAATAACTGAATTCATTTCCTCTCTTTCCCTGACAGAGAGCATCCTGGCCACCTCTTCTAGGATGCTGGTCTGCAAATTTTAAATTTTCAAATTTCGGAAGTGTTCTTAACAATACAAACCAGAAAGAACAGTGCTTCTTTAGGATAATATTAATGAGCAGTAGTGTAAGAAACCCAAGATTATGTGAATATCTACTTAGTTAAAAGGGGTGTTCTATAAATACAGTGGGGTATTTTATTAAAATTAGAGCTTTCTTTTAATTTTATTGTACTTTTAGTCTTTGAACTGCATTTACAGTATTTTATTGATGGTGACATGCTATAACAATAGCTTTCTCTTCTAAAATAACCCATTGTATGTGCTGAGCTTTAAACAGGGGGAACATTATTCAGATAATAAGCCCTTTCTTCATATATTTTGAGCCTGTACCTTTGTAATGAAATGTAAAGTACTTAATCTCCTAAGCTGCACAGTCTTTCTGTAATATCCATGGGAAATTCACCAGTCTAAAATGAATTCCAAGAGGACTTTGAAAATGTTCTCCAAGTGCAGTAAAAAAAGATATTAAGAAATCAAGAAAGATATTGAGAATTACAAGAAAAAATTAATAACACATAGTCTACAAAGTTTCAAGTGCAGTTATTTATATTAAGTTTTCTGCTAACTTGAAATTGTGTGAGCTGAAGTACTATACAGGCTGATTCACCATGGAATCGGAGGGTGGTTGCTTGCCTCTGAGCTTGCTCAGCAGAAATGCAGGGCATCCAGCCTGTGACATTCCACAGGATCTGAATTAATTTCCTCTCTTTCCCTGACAGAGGGCATCCTGGCCACCTCTTCTAGGATGCTGGTCTGCAAATTTCAACTTCACTCATCTCACATATTGAGTTAGATACTAACCAATCTTTCTGAATTTTCTGAGTATAGTAGGACAGTGGGAATTATTAGCTCATTCATTTGAACATGGATTGTTGAGAGCCACAGCCGAAGGGGCCCCAGCAAACTTCCAGCTGCCAGCTGATGATTGGCTCACAGCAGCCCCAGCAAACTTCTAGCTGCCAACTGATTGGCTCCTCTGCGGTGATGCTCATTGGGCTGTTTCCCTGCCCTTTCAGACCACAATGCTGCTCATTGGGGGACTTTTTTTGGCTCTGCCCATGCGACCCAGCCAATCAGCCTCAAGAGCAGGAGGAGTGGGGGAGGTAGAGAGGCTTGTGGGAAGCCGGTGGTGGCAGTTGGGCTCTGAGGGTTTTCCTGAGGAGCTGTGTGGGGTGTGTGTGTTCTAAAAATAAAGTTCGTTTCTTTTGACAAGTGGCTCCTGAGTTGTGCCCAGCCAGACTGCGGCAGTGGATATTGGTATGCATTTGGAATTATCAAAAAGTTTGGTTTATTAGAGAATAGACTATTCATAATAGTTTGGTTTAGATCAATCATTTTCTTGATGTGGGGTGTTTTGCTCCACTGGGAATATGAGAAAGAATTTGTGTTTTAAGTTCACCATGATCACATGATAATACAAGAAATTCAAAATTTAGATGGTTGAGCCCAACAAAGCAAACCAAACCAAACAAAACAAGTTTTGAGAACAGGGAGATTTGGAAGATGCAGTGAACCAGAAGCCACCGAGGCTTCCTGTGGGGGTTTCAGCACCAAGGCCAGTTCCACTACCCTGCCACTGTGGCTTCCCCACCCACAGCAGTGGAAAGGCGAGCTTGAAGGGTGCTAAGAGTGAATGTGGGTTTCTGTTCAGGGCTCTCAGAGGGAAAGACTGATTCTGACGGGCTCTCAGGAAGAGCAGAGTTCACCACGTTGCAAGGAACACACACACACACGCACACACACGCACACACACACGCACACACACACACAGAGACACACATACACACACACCTGTTATTCTTTGCAGGATTTCTGTCACAGGTGGAGGGGAAGTACAAGGTACCTGCATTAGAAAAAGAGGACCTCAGCTTCTAAGTTTGCTTCTGAACATTTCCCAAAGAGCCTGATACACAGTGTGGACAATGTCTGCTTGATGAGGATTAAATACACTGTCTGGAGTTTACTTTTCTCCTTCTCCTATCCTTCCTCTTGGAGTATAACACACATGCGGAAAAGTAACCAAGCATAACCCTGACATTTAACAGATGACACCACAAACCAGATCAGTAAACATCCATGCAACAGTCACCGAATTCAGTGAGAGACCCTCTCAACTCTCCAGACCCCACCTCATGCCCCCTCCCCCCTTAAAGGCCACCAGCAGTGACTCTCATGGAGGCCTCCTCCTGGCTTCCCTTGAGAGCTGTACCTGGTAGGTTTGACTCCTAAACTCAGGAGCTGGTTTTGTAAATGGAGCCAGTCAACGCTCCTCTTCAGTCTGGCTGCTCCCATGTCTGTATGTGCATGAGTTCTCTTCTGCTGCTGCAGGACGTCACTGTTCTCCCCTGGTCATGGCTGTGGGTATTCTGCATGGATGTGTGACAGTTTTTCTGTCTCTCCTATTGTGAGTGGACAGGGCTTTGGTTCTGGTGGTGATGCCTCCCTGAGCATCACCATTACATGGTGCGTAGGGCCCCTTGCTGCGTGGGACCAGGGTTGTGTAGGGTGTATGTGGGGAGAACATCATGCACATACATACAGGCACTTGCACTAGATCAGGCACAAGGGCCCTGTGCTGGGCCCCACTCTGGAGGTCTGTGCACAGAACAACATTGACACACACATGGGTGCTTCTCCACTCAGCACCTGAGCCTTTGGTACCAGGGCAGCCCGGCCCCTAACCCTAAACCTCTTTACCCAAGCCTGACTCACTAAGCCTCAAGATCACGTTTCCCACACCTCTTCCTCACGTTCTCCAGGCCAAGGGGACAGCCTTGAAAGCTGGAGAAGTCGAGAGTAGTACCTGGGCTGCTGTCAGAGGCGGCAACAGCCTGTGAGGGGGAGGGCCCGGGGGGGGGGGGCTGCAGACACCAGGCCTTGACGGAGCATGGCAACAGCTCTTCACTTGAGCCAGAGGATTTCAACCAGAAGAGTGAAAGTGGACTGAATTGCAGTTAAAAAATTTACATGATTATAACTCTATTTGCATAACTTTGATTTAATTTTTCTTTTTTCTTTTTTGGCACTGGGGATGGAACCCAGGGTTTGCACATGCTAGGCAAGTGCTCTGTCATGGGCAGGGTCTTGCCGCATTGCCCACGCTGGCCTTGAATACGTGATCCTTCTGCCTCAGTCTCCTGTGTGGCTGGGATCACAGTCATGTGCCACCACGCCCATAGTGTTTTTGAGATTATTAATCACAATTTACATTTGATCTCTAATTTTAAAAAAGTAGATTAGATATCTTAGAATGATTTTTTTTGATAAAATACATAAGAAATACTTTAAATCTTCAACTATTCATATTATTTTAATTTGTATATTATGTACTTATATATTTAATGTATTTAATTTATATTTTTGGTATATATGTATTGAATTTTATTCATTTCAAAAAGCACTTGACTTTATATTTTAGTCTGACATATTATGTAACATGAAGTAAAGGTAGCTTTAACCATAGAGAATAAGTATGCCAAAACTTATTTTTTGTAGAAACAGAAAATATGGACGCAGAGTTCACAAATGAAAAGGTAAGGAGCCCAGAGGAAAATCCTCAAAGAGATTTCTGATTAAATTTAAAAATATTTGGAAACCAAAAAACTGAGCAGACTTCTGCTAAGTGTGACTCACATGAAATTTGCAAATGTAATATTATAATTCAGCCTCACGTATTGAAAAATATAATGAAAATAAACAGGAGGATTATTCAGAAAATATGACATTTGAATAAGTCAGATAAAATCTCTTCAGCGTTATTATTAAAGGAAGGTAGAGTTTTTGTCAGGCAGAGAGAATGGACAAGGGTGATTCTTGTCCATGACTAGAAGCAACAAAATATCTCCAGTGCATTGTTTCACCAGGAGGAAAATGGTACTCATGAAATTGGCAAATTGGGCAAGAAAGAGGGAGCCTCATCCCATCAGCTGATGGAGTGTGTTTCTTGCAATATGATTGGATTCAAACCAGTGGTCCTGATTTCCCTTTGAAAGTGTGGCAGAAAATTTACTGTTTTACATCAAAAAATTTCAAGTGAAGAAAGAAAATGTAGAAGCCAAATTTTATGTTTTGAATTCAAAGAAAAAGTATTTTGTAACTTCTTTTTTCATATTTTGTAACAGCTTTAGCTAAGATGGTATATCTTGTAACTACTAGGACGTAACACATCACTAGGACATAAAAATCACATATGTGTAATTTCTACCCTGGGAAAACGTCTGACTAACTCACCCAATGGAGAGCAGTGAAGGAAGGCAAATGGGCGCAGAAGCTAGTCGATGTGACTTACGTACGTGACGTTTCATCAGCTTTATGGGAATGTGAAGCAGGATGAGATAACCCTGGTTATCTCACAGCAGGGATTATTTCACAATCAGATGTTGGGATGGTGGAAACTGGGATGTGAATGGAAACCTACACATGAACATTGCCAAGAGAGAAAATGAAAACGAGATTCATGTCTGGATCACAACAATCAGGTGGGAGGAGAAAGCTTACGTCAACACTGAACAAAGTAAACACTGTTCATTTCATCCAGACTGTACCAAGGAAGTTGTGTTGATTAATTAGCATTTATTATGTGCATTCCTAAGTGCCAGAAAAAAAAATGAAAAAAGAAAACCGAGATATCAAAGTTGGTGACAATGTCACTGGTTTTGTGTCTGTTGAGAAATGAATATGTTTTGATCTCAGAAAAATATGGTTGAACAACTTTCAGTTTTAAGTATCCATCTTAAGTGTTCTCAGAGCAACAGCAACAACAAAAACAGTAGCTACGTGATAGACACGTTCATTAACTTGGTAATAACTATGGTAATAACTTCGCAAAGTGTATGCATATCTAAACATCAAGTTGCATACCTTCATATACACGAGTTTTATTTGTCAGTTCTATTACAATGTAACTGGGGAAAGCAGTTGAGGGCATGTGATAGTAAAGAGGGAGGGTAGTACCCAGCAGGAACTCTGGCTGAAATGCCCTTGCTCTGGGAGCACAGCTCGCGCCGCAGCGATGACTCTTCTGAAGCAATGCACTGTTAATACGTGCTATTGTTTGCATCTTCCCAAACATGGAATCTCTGATCAAATTTGAGTTTACTAATTCTTGAGCACACAAGTGGGAGTGTCAAATGCATGCTCTTAGAGAAATTCGATTTATTTAGACAAGATAAAATGCTTACTAGAAGGGCTCAGTAAATCAACCGTTGACCCCCAGTAAATAGTCCATTTGGTCTTCAGCAGACAAACGAGACTAAGGCTGAGTCCGTGGCATCCACAGCTACTGGGTTTGAACTGCTGCTTGCCAATGATGATGTAGGACAGCTCACAAGAAGCCAAATCTAAATTTAGGTATTTTTTGTTAAGGGATTAGCATAGTCTGGAAGAATTTTTGGAGAACAGCAGGTTTTTCTCATGTGAAGTGTGGTGAAAATGACATTCCAGTAAAATGTAAGAACCAGGAAATGAGTGTGCTCGCAAGATTGTGACGAAGATGGTGCTGACAGCCGAGTCCACTTTGAATCGTGATACAGACTCACGCAGAGAGCGGTTTGAACAGAACAGTGTCCTGCTAGTTTGGATTTTCTTTACAATGTTCCAGAGTTGATCAATTTAAAAGAAGAATCTGTAGTGAAGAATTGAGTAAATAAAGCAAATGAAAAATTAAGACATTCATCAATGGTATGCCATTTATTGTATAGCTTATTTTTTTAAATATAGTTTTAATGGTGAAATAGTCTTGGATCTGTAGAAAAGCTGGGCAGGTAGCAGAGAGTTCCTGTATTCCTCACACTCAGGCATGAGAAGATCATTTATTCCTCTTTGAAGCTCTTGCTTTAAAAATGTTCACTCAAGTTTCTCATCTCCCTCACATTCCTTCTTCCTGGAGAGGGAAATCGAACCTTCTCCCAAGGCCAACCTGCTGCCAGTCAGTTCCCCACTTTGTTTGAGACTTTATTTGTCCTTGGTTCTTGATGGATGGTTGCAATGCACATGAAATTCTAGGTTTTCCCAGTGCTCAAATCATATTGTTACATTGTATATATGGATGGATATGTAACAATAGATAAATTACTATGAATAATTATAATGCACCAATAAAAGTCTAAAATATATAATATTTGTATTTTCTCCATTTTCTAAAATAGTCCTGACACTATACATTTTTTATTTCTTCAAAATAATGTTTGTAACTATTTAAAAAAACATTCTAGTTTTTTTCCCCTTCCAGCATTTGAAATACTTCACTCTCCACTCTCTTATTTGCTTGCTTTCTGATGAAAAACACTGTGATTTTCCCCCTTGTTTTCTATAGATTAGATTCACCCTGATCTCTTCGTCATCCCCTACACTCCTGCATTTTGATTACAATATGCCTGTGTGTGTGTGTCTCAGTGTCTGTGTGTCTCTGTGTGTATGTCTGTGTGTCTGCACTGTATTTGTGTGTGTGTATGTACGTGTGTGTGTCTGTGTGTCTGTGTGTATGTCTGTGTGTGTCTATGTGCATATGTGTGTCTGTGTGTATTTGTATGTGTGTGCCTGTGTGTGTTTGTGTGTATGTCTGTCTCTGTGTGTGTGTCTGTGTGCATGTGTGTGTGTGTATGTATGTGTCAATCTGTGTGTCTGTGTGTATGTCTGTCTGTGTGTGTGTGCAGGTGTGCATGTGAGTGTGTGCCTGGTCTTCCCTGGACTTCCTGGGTGTGTGGTTTGTGCTGACATCGATTCTAGAAAGGTCCCGGTCATTGCTTCTTCGAGTATCTCTTCTACTGATTTTCTTTCTCCCCGTCTCTGGTTCCAAGTGCACCTGTTCTAGGCCCCGTGGTTCTTGGGGTCTGGGAGGTTGCTGTGGACGCACCGTCCGGCTCCCAGTCCTTCCCCTGGCTGCGTCTGTCTACCCCACCGTCCGCTCCCAGTCCTTCCCCTGGCTGCGTCTGTCTACCCCTGAGCCCACCCGCTCTTGGCACTCTCTGGGCCTTCCACCTCCAGCTTTCCCGCACTTCTTCCTTAGAACCCCGCCCTCTGCCTGCGTCACCCCATCTGCTCCAGCCCGCTGCCTACTTTCCCCACTGGATCCCTTAACATACAAATCAGAGTTATTTTAAATTCAATAGCTGCTAATTTCAACATCTGTGTCATGTCAGTCTGGTTTTGAGGCTTATTTTGCTCTCAGACTGTGTTTTTTCTTGCCTCTTTGTGGGCCTGGTAATTTTTTTCCAGCTGGGTGATGGAAACCGAGGCCTTGTTGTCATTGGAGACCCTTCGTGTGAGGATCTTCGTTGGTCCCAGCGTTGGGCTGGTTTTAACACTCGCTGAGGTTCCAGGTGCAGAGGCGGAGACTGCAAAGTTCTCTCGTGGGCTTTGGTTTTTAATCCCCCATGTTGTCTTTGAGTTTCCCTGAGAGCTCTCCTTAGGTAGAGTCTGTGTCTTGTGGCAACTTTCACTGAGTTCTGGAACCATCTGGTGTGAATCGGGAGAGCCAGGAGTGGTCAGTAAGGTCTGATTGAATCTCCACAGCGGCTGGGCTGTGGGCGTGGCCTCGCTCAGGTTTCTCCCCTCCTGTTCTCGCCTTGCTCCCTCCCTCCCCCTGGCCAGGTTTCCTGGGAGCCTGGACCCTGTCCACAGTTCCCCTTAGTGATCAGGGCTGGCCAGGGCTGGCGTGGGGTCCACCCGGGAGGCACTCTGTCCAGCTGCTGGTGTTTTTCGCTGGAGGCTGGGCATTTGGAGATCTGTGCTTCTTCTCCATGATACCTCTTCCCTCGCCCCTTCCCCAGCCGCACGGGGATCTGCTCCAGATCCTCCCCATGAGAACCTGGTGTAGGTTCCAGACGTGAAGCCCAGGAATGGCTGGGCTCCCTACCCCTCCCCCCCACCGCGGCTTGCAGAAGTTCCTCCATCTCTTGCGAGGCCACACTTGGCCTCCAGCACCCCAAGCCCTGTGCTGGTCAGAGCTGAAGCAGGAAGACTGCTGGTTCGCAGCGGGTCTGAGGCGCCCAGTCTCCCTCTTCCTTTTTCGTTTCTTTCTCACTTCTCCCTCCTGCCTCTTTCTCCACTTGAAGTTAACTGAGATTCTAATTGATTCATTTTACTGATTTACTTGATTTGACAAAATTAAGGCCCATTAAAATGATTTTTTTTTCCCAAACATTTTCTGCCATCTCACGTGTGTGCCTTTTCTTCAGGGGACATAATTGGTGTAGCCTGTAAATCCATCTTGCTTCTTCTGAAGCCTGGACCACCTCTGTGTCTGTCAGCTTCTTCCCCCCTGTTGGCTGCTCCCCATTTTTCCTTCTCCTCCCCCGCCCCATCCCAGTGATGCTGATTTGGTGCTGGTGTGTTGCCTGATACAGGCTCTGCATTTTGACACTTCCCCCAAGGGATGCTGAATTTGTTCTGGAAGGCTGGCTGGCTGGGCCTGTTGAGGGTTGGTGTAGGTTTCACCAGGGATGGCTTATTTAGATTTTCGCTTCATCTGAGGGTGAATCTGTTAGGGCTGGATGTAGGACAGAGTCCCACTGTGTGGTTCTGCAGAGACTCGATGGAGAGGTGTGTGGCCAGCTTGGGTAAGACTTGCCCTGTGCCCCCTGGCACTAGGCAGCCAGCCTGGGAAGGTTTCTGCTGGGCTTCTCGGAGTCAGACAGACTCGACTCATCTAGCAGGAAGCTCCGAGGCTATCCAGCATTCGCCTCTCAGTTTCATGAGCTTCCAGACTCATGTGTCTTGCTCCAGTATGATGGCCGCTGTCCATTAGCTCTGTCCACTTGCGTCTGCCACGGCCAGAGCTATCTTCAGAACAAGCCTGGTTATGTGTTTAGTGTGCAGTCACACATTGGCTTCCCTTCTTTTGGGGGCTGTGTCCCTCCAGGTTCTTTCTTTTTCATGTTCTTCTCCAAACAAGTTTTTTTTTTTTTTTGTTGTTGTTGTTTGTTTGTTCGTACCTGTTGTCAACTGGAGGGCTGATCCAATACACACTTCCCTAACCTTTGAATCAAGATGTATCTTCCTGGGTGGGGCTGGGCCTCAGCGGTAGAGCGCTCGCCTAGCACGTGCAAGGCTCTGGGTTCAATCCCCAGCACCACATAAAAATAAATAAAATAAACTCATGTTCATTGCACACATTCATGGGTCTCACTCACATTTGCATCCCTGCATGCATGGTTTGACAATGCCCACCCTTTCTACTACCCTGTTTTCCTCTTGTGTCTCGGCTCCCCCGGCCCCCGGCCCCAGTTTCCAGTTCCATCTTCAACCCTGTCCCTAGTAGTCATTAAGGTAACCTTTTATTTTCTTTCTTTTTTTAAGTTTCCACATATGAAATAAAACATATCATGTTTATGTTTCTATGTCTGGAATATTTATTTAACATAATGACTTCTAATTCCATCAGTTTTCCTACAAATGATATCATTTTATTCTTCTTTATAGTTGATTAATTCTCTATTATGCATGATACTGTATTTTCTGTATCTACCCGTCTGCTGATGGACATCTGGGCTGAATCCATAGCTTGGCTATTGTGAAAGATGCCACAGTGATGCAGGTACCTTGTTTGTAGGCTGACTTCACTTGCTTTGTGTGCACACCTAGGAATGATATAAGTGAATCCAAGAATTCATCTGACTTTGGATTTGGGGAACTTGTGAATCTGTAGAAAATGTTCTTCATCAATGTAATGAAATTCTCAGCCATTATCTTTTCAAATGTTGTTGTTATCCTCTATTTTCCTACATTTTCTCCAAACGCATCTGTGATAGGCATGCAGACTGTGTTCTAGTCTTCCATCTTTTCATGTTATTTTTTTTTCCATTCCTTGGTCCCTCCATCTTTCTTGAAGATACATACTTTATATTTTTTAATCTATTTTGCAATATCTTGATTTTCTCTTTAGTTGTGCCTAATCTGTTGATAAAACAACCCATTGAATTTACTAAGTTGTTATATTTTTCAGTACTAGATAATCTTATTTTTAATAAAAAAATTATGCACACACATGCATGCATGTACACAGACACATGCATACACACACACACACACATCTTTTGTAGCCTTTTGGAGTTCAATTCAAGAAATACACTTTAACAGGAAACTTCCTGTATAGCCTCTTGCAAGCTCTGGATGCTCATTTCTATCTCTACAGCTTTGAGAATTCATCAAATTTTCCAATAACCTGCAGGTTACACTCCAGACTTGGCACATGATCCTAGAGGAAAAGTAACCCCAAACGTGGTTCAGTTCCACATTCCCCACATTGGAGCTTGGCCAGTCTTCTTCACTGTTCCGTTAGCTCTTTTTTCACTTTTATGTTTGTACATTTGTTCAGAGAAAGTGGTTTTCAGTGACCTACTCCGTCACTGTTGGAGTCAGGAATCTCTTATTCTTCTTATTTTGGTGATCTGGTCCCAGGTTTTCTCCTTTGTCTTTGCATCCTGTTTTGTTGTCCAAATTGCTGGTCCTGCTCAGTGTGTCCACTGCTGACTCGTCGTGGGGATTTCCTCTTTGTGTGTGTTTTAATGTTTGATCATGAGCTCATTTCTTCCTCAAAGTTGATAAAATAATGGTCAACTGTATTCAAGTCAACAAAAGTATATAACACAAATTAAGGTGAATTTTTAATTTTTAAGTTTGATTTTTCAACTTATTTCAGTTTTATGGTTGTATACAAACAATAAACATAAAAATTTCACATTCATTTTTACTAATGTTTGTACATTTTTAAGAATCATTATATGACAAATTATATCAACACTAGGAGGCCATGAAAATGTTTAAATTTAAAGCAGTTTATGTAACAATAAGCTCGTCCAAAAGGCCTGGGCGGTAAGAGCCTAGACCATAGCTCAGGGATTTTCCATGGCATAGAATGTTTTCTGCTGTGTTTTAAGTTGTGAGCTATATTTCTGTGTTCTGAGCAAACCCAAGTTGAACAGCACTTGGAAAAAATTCAGCTCCTAGCAAATGAGACAAAGGTGCTAAAAAGATGGTTGAACCTAAGTCTTAATCCTAAGAAATCCTTAATCCTAAGACAAATTCTCTTACAGTTGTCATGGGAGAGCTATGTTTCTGGCGGTTGCCTCATTCAAAGTTGCTAGACACAAGCTCAACGTTGTGCTTAACCTCTTTGGACGAGTTTGGGAGGGCCAAGATGACTGCTGGTATCCACCACTTCTGAGCATGTCCTTGGCATTGGTCTGTCTCCTGCTGGGGACTTTGGCATCTGACTGGAGGAGGCAGTGGCAGAGAGCCTACTGCTGGGGACAGGTAGGACACTAAAGTTGTGACAGTATGTGGCGAATCTCATGGCAGAGGCCAGACTCTGCAAGACAGAGAACAGGGTAGCCTCAGTTCTCTTCCTTTCTCTTCTGAGGTCACCTCACGTAAGGTTTTCTGCTGAGAAAGGTCTGGCTGGGAAATCGTCCTCCTGGAGCCTCTGGCTCTTCTCCTCCCCTCCATTCTCCCTGGCCCTGTTCCAACACACACAGCACAAACCTTTGGTATGTTCTGAGGCCAGTTACTTTTCAGTATGAAGAGGCAGAAAGGATGACGGGTGGCCAGCAACGGAGGAAGGGCACGTTGACCCCATTTGGCTGCTCTTTGCTGGCGGGAGGAGGGATGGAGCGAGGTGTGACGTGGCTCACCTTCCTTGCTACCGTTTGTTTACCCCGCTATGAGTCCTCTAGGTCCCTCTGCCCCTGGGACTGTAGCCCCTCTGTGTCCTCTCCTGACACTGTCTACCTTTCACTGTTCTGCAAAGGAACACAGGAGCTTTTCTTCACCGCATTTCCAGGGTAGAAAAGTCACAGCCGACTCTTCACCAGTACAATGCACATGAAAAACGGGGTTCTGCGGAAGAGGTGCTTCTGAGAGGGAGCTGCAGGACTCAGCCTCTAGGGGGGTGCAGTGGGATGGGAGGGCTAAGGACCAAAGAAAGCACTTCACGCTTTTAGCTTAGATGACTGGTGGGTTAACCATTGGCTGAATATGCCCTGAACATGTCTGAAGACCTGATAGGTATTTGCACAAAGGTAGGAAGTTCAAGGAAGCATTCAACTAAAAGAGAAGCATCACTGCAAGCTCGGCTCTGCTTTTGAGGTTGGGGTTCAGGAGAGCAGGGACAGGAGCCCCAAGACAGGTCCCTGGACACCTTCTGGGGGCAGGTGGATGTCAGGTGTTCCTCATCCCCTTCTGGGTGGAGATCCAGAGGGATGGGCGGCACAGGTGCCCCGGCCTCCTGGTACTCCTGAGCAAGGAGATGCCAGCTGAGTCGGGGAGGGCTACTTTCAGGTCTCCTGGCAGGACGCTGTGAACACGAGCTCAACAAGACCATCGTTTTCAAACAGTTGGCTTCTCTCCTGAGAAATGAGTAGAAAACAGTTAACATTTGAATCTAGCTCCAGAAATTCCATTATTCTTTTGTTATTTCCTCCATTTATGGTCAGTATGGAACATGGATGTGGGAGAACCAATCGTGAGGCGGAGGAGCCGTTACGTAAGAGCCACACGAATGAGCAGGCTTTGAAATCCCAGCCCTGTTGCTGCCTACTGCTTGGACTCTCTTTTGGAATTGTAAGAAATCAATATGAAGAAAGTGTATGCTGGGAGCAACTTAAAAAAAAAAGAAAGAAAAAACCTGTGATCATTGACCTAGAAGCAACACTCACAGTCTTTCCTCCTGGTGGTCTGGGAGAGCTGCTGATGTCCAGGGGGAAGAAAGTGCAGGGTGAGGGGGGCAGCAGCGGCCTCCAGGCGGCAGTCATTTAGGTCAACAAAACTTTGACAAATGAAGTTTATCCTTTTATAAAAGGATACAGTTTTATTACTTTTTATTTCCTAAGCCAGGATTGACCCAGGGTTTTTCTACCACTGAGCCACATCTCAGGTCCTTTTTAAGAGTGACTTTAAATGAGTTCCACTCTTTTTTCTTTCTCTTTTTATTGTATTTTTCATTAACAGGAAAACAGTTAACATTTGAATCTAGCTCCAGAAATCCCATTATTCTTTCGTTTCTCCTCCCAACTGGGTCTCATCCAGTTGCTGAGGCAGACCTTGAATTTGTGATCCTCCTGCCTCGGCCTCTGGAATAGTTGGGATCACAGATGTGTGCCACTGTGCTTGCTAGGTTTACTACTTTCAAATACGTGTCCTCACTCAAGCTGGCTATGGAAAGAGCGACTCTGAAGGGGCTTTGATTTAATGAGGAAACTCTAGGCTCTGTTCCTAGCCCAGCCACCTTGTTCACCCTAATGCTTTCACATATACATGAGCAATTCTGCTTCTTGAGGGGAGTCTTTTGGTGCTGACTGTGCAGCTCAGATGCTGGCTTTCCACTGAGCCCAAGGACGTGACCTTCTGTAACATGGTCTATAGATGGGTCTCACAAATTCAAAGAATAAAATCCACAGACAAAAGGGTGGGAGCCAAGTAAGAGTATTGATTAGAGTAATTGAAAGAACGCTGAGCTCCCAAAGGAGAGGGGTTCCAAGAGAGGGTTGCTGATGGGTGTCTGTTGGCTACGAGTTTTTATGGGCTTGATCTGTCCTTATAGTTAATTGGGGGGTTGACATAAAATATAGGATTTAGAAAGGGGTCAATCAACTCTATTTTGTCTTGTTCAGCAAATCTAGAGAAAAGTGATTCTAAGCCTTAATCAGCACAAGGACTGGTTGTCACAAGAAAAAGTGCTTTTTTAGGGAGTATTTTGTGGCTGGTCATTGCTAGGGGATGTTAAGGAACTGTCCTTGGGGCTAGGACTTGGGTCAGAAGCTTGACCTTTCTCCTTTTCTTCTCCAAGACCCTCTTCCTGGCTGCCTGCGCATGGTCCACCTTTCTGCCTCACTTGCTGGTCGGCCCTTTGCAGGTGACTGCAGGGCTGGGAGTGGCTGTGAGAACAGTGGGGAGCGGGGCCATCTCCCAGGCTGCCCGTGGCTGGTCTGCCTGAAGGCTCCTACTTAACCAGATCCTGACTAAGGAGACAGTTACCCTGCCCCAGGCGGGCATTCCTTCCCAACTGACCCATGCAGTCAGCGCTGCCAGAGGACCGGAAGACAGACTCCATTCTTGCCTCAAGGCACCTGGAGTCTACCAGGGGGGTGACTTCTATAAGAAGCAGGTCGGTGCACTAGGGGCCAGGAGAGGGGCCAGCACAGCTTTCTCAGGCCTAGGAAGCATGGGTGGGTGTGGTTGATTCTGCCGTGATGGAGGTGGGGTTCAGGAAATTTGTGCAGCAGTCACTGTGACAGAAGAACAGAGAGGCAAGATGGCGGGGTCGTGATAGTTAAAGACACCATAGGCATTCACATTTTATCCCAGTACCATGGGGAGTTACCTTTTTATTTATTTATTTACTTTTTATTTTGAAATGATTTTCGATGTCCACACTCTTGTGAAGGTAGCACAGGGAGTCCCTCCATGTCCTTCATCCAATCTCAACCTCTCGTATCACCACGGTGTAGTCCTCAAAATTCATAAATCAAGCTGGTGTGATGCTGGTAACTAACCTGTAGTCTTTGTTATGACTTTACCAGCTTTTCCAACATGGTTCTTTTGGGATCCAGGATTCAGTTCAGGGTATCAACGGCTTTTCACCCTCTCGTCTCCTCCAGCCTGAAACAGCTCCTCGGTGTTCCCTAAATCTTCTGTGACCCTGGCATGTTTGAAGACCTACTCAGCTCGGGCTGTGTGATGGTTCCTTGAGCTAAGAGAGAGGTCGTGGGCTTTCAGGAAAGGAACCACAGGGGGTTGTGCCCTTCTTAGCACCACAGTGGGTATTCCTGACACCCACCAGCCTCCACGGATGATTTTAATCTGGATCATATGGCAATGTTTCCGTGGGCTTCTAGTGAAGCTGGGTTCTCTGTTTGAGTTTCAGGGAGGGATGCTTTGCTCCTCCTTAATTCTTTGCACGTTGATTTGAGCAATCACTGGTGGACACTGGCCCCGGGTTTTACTAGGGTGTTCCAATGGTGACTTTCTGGCTCCCTCATTCCTTCTATATTTGATGACTGGAGTTTTTCTATGAGGAGGACTTAACACTTGTTTACTAATTCGGTCATTTATGTCAGTATTCTATTCATTCATGGGTATTTATCTGATTTGGGGGTCCTTTCGACAGGCCATCTATCCACCCACCTGCCCACCTGTCCACCCATCCATCCATCTTTACTTATTTCCTTACTTTATGGACCACAGAATGCCCCAGGATCGTTTTCATTCTCCCTGTCCCTAACTAAAGTTATGATCTGTTTTTAGCCGAGGAGGGTGTGATTAAAGCTGTTTGGAAAGACCATCCACCTTGTGGAGGACGTGGGCGTGTGGAGGGCAAGTGCGGACATGGCCACTCCGGAGCCAGCTGTGGCTGAGTGATGGGGACAAGGGCACAGCAGATGGTGTAAAGGAGGTAGGACGCGGGCTTCTCTGCTGCTCGGGGAGAAAGGTGGGGTAGGACGCCACCCCCAGCTTCCTGAGGACGGCCAGCAGCTGTGCCGTTCCTGGGACTGGGAACAGAGTCGCTGGGCGTGGCTCCCAGCAGGAATCTATCCATGGGGCCTCAGGCTCCTCTCCTCCTTCCTTCCCAGGGTTTCTTGGGTGCTCGGTTCTCTGGCTCCTCCTTCCTTATCAGCACTTCACTGAATTGTTTTCCTTTTGAAAGTAGTTGGGGTGACCTTCCTTCTTGCTGGGCCAGGCACTGTTATCAGAGCTGAGAGACAGAGATCAGGTTAAGGTGACTGCTCCCAGGAAGTAAGTGTAATAGACAAGTGAACAAATAAATAATCCATCTTGTTCTAAAGAGTGGGATAAGACAGGGTCATGGGATAAAAAGGAACTGAGTGTGGACAAGGGGTTAAGAGGTAATTCTTGGTGTTTCCATTAAAAAGGACCTTTGGATCAAGATCTGCATGAAAGAATTAGCCATGTGTAGATCCAAAAAGCCATGTATCTTAGCTTGTTTTGTGCTGCTATAACAAAATACCTGAGACTGACTACTTTATAAGGAAAAGAGACTTATCTGGCCTACAGGTCTGGTGGCTGAAAGGTCCTAAAAGCACAGCCTGGTGTGCATCACAAGGAGGCTGAATAACAAATAGTGAATTTGAACAGACAGCTAATCACCTTCCTCTTGGCCTTAACTCCTAAAGGCTGTCCTGCCTTAACACCACAGCAGGGACCAAGCTGCCTGCTTGTGAACCTTTAGGGACAGACCATACCAAACTGCAGCAGCAGGCAAAGCTACCAGATTGATCCAGATTGTTTCATGTGGTCCTGCCCCACCCAAATGCAAATGCAGCTTCCTCTCTGCACATCCCCAGATGCAGCTTCTGTGGTGAGGTGTCCCTCCCCAGATGCAGGTTCCGCACGACATCATTTCTGTCCTATGATGCACTCACGGAGCTGCTGCTTCCTCCTTCTCAGCCTCTGCGTCTCTTCTCTGTGGAGAGGAACCAGGCTGAGCTGCGGCGTGGCTGCGTGAGGGACTGGAGTGTCTTCAGCTCTGCATTCACCTGATGTTTGTGTGGCCGGGCCTGGATCTCCACCCTGGCCCAGCGTCATAAGCTCAAAAAGAAGGAACAGATGTCGGCATTGCTGACTTATGAACTTGCCACAGTCTTCCGTGCCCCAGTTCAGGGCCATCTTCAGTATCAACACCTCTGCTGTGCGGAGGGTTTTCCTTTGCTTTTCTGTCTCCTCCCACGCCCTCCTCCACCCCCAGGGACCAGCTCCTGGTTCTGCTGCCCTCTGCCTTGCTCCTGGGTTTGGCCAGAGGCACAGGAAGAGGGCCTCTGGGTTCCTACTGTGAGGTCCCCACATCTTGGCTAATTTCTGTCCCGAGAGCTACAGTTGCTGTCTATCCAGTGTCTCTCTCTCTGGATTCTGGAAACTAGCCTCCTTTTCCTTTGGGTCTGGGTTCCTGGTCCCCTGGTGCTGCTGCTGTCTCTGTAGTGCCACGTGCTCCTTTGACGGTTTCTCTTAACTCTGTCCACACCTCCATAAATAGTGCTTCCCTAGGTGGACTTATTGCTCATGCCTTTCCTCCCTGGAACCCCAGCTGTGATATGAGAAGCCAAATAATGATGTAGCAATAACAGCAACAGAAATAAAAAAAATCCAGCCAAAGGAAGCCAGTGGTCTTGAGGAGAATCTCACATGAACTTTGTTTTGGTTGTCTACTGCTACACAGCAGATCCCACCCACCTAGAGTTTAAAACTGCGGGGCTGGTTAGCTCACAGTGCTGGAGACCCAAGCCAGGCATGTGCTGTTGGGCTCCCTGGGGACCCCAGGGGACTGGAACTGAGGTGTTTCCTGGAGGCTTTTCCCAGGTCATCAGGCTGATGACGGACCTCTGTCCTTTGCAGTAGCTCTTTCCATTCTCTGTGGCCACCAGACGTGGCTGGTCCCAGCACCAGAAGAGCCCTCCTTGTACCCTGTGGCTCCCTGCATCCTCACAGCCAGAGTGGGAGACTTCTTTCCAGAAGACCCCTCTCACCTTCTTCCAGAAACATCCACATCCTGTTGAGGCTCCTCTGATCAGCTGCGGCCCCTGAGGATGATCTCCTTTCTCAAGTCAGCGGTGCGCCGTGACGTGGCTCATCACTTGAGCCTGTCTGCACCAAGCAGGCCATGTGAGTCCTCACTGGGTCATCTTGGAGTTCTGCCCCCCACAGCCCTGAGTCCTGCTAGAAGGTCGTCTGTGCTCTTAGCTCCTGGCTCTTTCCCTCGGGCAGCTATGGACAACACACACAACTTTGTTCTCACTTACGTGTGCTGCTGAGATCTTTACCAGGAACTTACTGCTCTCCCAGGAGGTATCTGGAACCAAGTGGAAGGTACTTACTCTCCTTGCTACTGGGGGAGATACTGCATTGCAGGGGCTTGGGCCAGGGTGCTGAGCATCTCCACGGTTAGGGAGGGTCCTGAGCAGGGATCTCTTCTGCCCACAGGTTCTCAGAAGACAGCACTAAACCACAGCCCTGCTTCTGCTGTTCAGCCACCACAGCTGCATCCAGGAGACTCCTCCAGCCTGTTTGGGGCAATGACTTTTGCCCAGTTTTGGATGAGGTGTCCCTTTTTAGACAGAGTATGAGTGGGCCTTGGGAACCTTGAAGGTAAAAACAGAAACAAAAGCAAAACACATAATAAATGCCCCTAAATGACACCAGCAACAGAGCTTGGGGACTGAGGCAATGAAAGACTAATGATTCCGGAACAGTTTCTCCATAGCTACCTGAGGGAGACTGACCCTCGTCCTGGAGGATGGACGCTGTGCCTGGACAGGTGGCCACCCCTCAGCTGCAGTAGCTGTTCCAAGTCCAAGGCCCTGATGAGTCCAATAGATTCTGCTTCTCTCTGTCTCAAGTCTTCCCCCCTCTCCGCTGCCACTTCCTAACTCAGTGACAACAGCTGTTTCTTGACCCCACTCTGTGAGTGGCACATCCTAAGGACCTCGGGCTTATGGCTTGTCTTTATGGTCTGGTTTCCCCCAGCCTCCGCTCACTGCTGCCATTCTCCATTCCGACCATCTCCAGCAGTCACGTCCCATGTAGTGATCAAAACCCCTCAGTACTTCTCTGGTGCCTTGCTCACTTCAAAGCCCCCAGGAGGCGAGACCCACCCTCTCTGATGTGGTTCCAAACCACCTGTCAGGTCCTGTCTCAGCCTTCAGACCCCTGCTGGAAAATTCAGCTTCTCTTTTTTTTTTACTCTGCTTAATCCAGGTCTTTCTCTTAGAATTCACGCCTCATCTCTGCTGTGGATCGAGAACGCATCCTGTAGACACTTTGCTAAATGCTTGGTCATCCACTAGGCTAAGAATTGGATGCAGGGTCTTGAAGAGATGCTCGCCCCCCGCTGTTCACAGCAGCATTAGTCACAAGAGCTACAATGTGGGGCAACTCAAGGGACCTTTGGGGGATGAGCAGACAGAAAAACTTTGCCATGTACATGCAATGTGTGCTATTCAGACTTAAAAAGGGAGAGGATTCTGACACACGCTTCAACTTGGATGGACCTTGAGGACATTAAACCAAGTGATATAAGCTTTTTGTTACAAAAAGACCAAATCCCGTATGATTCCACTTACATGAGGCACTTGTGGCAGAAAGAATCTTAGAGAGAAAGGTGGTGGTGGTGGCCAGGGCCTGGGAGAGGAGGATGGAGTAACTGATGAGTACCGAGTTTTCGTTCCACTAGATGAAAAGAGTCGTGGAGATGGAGGGTGGTGGCAGCTGTGTACTACTAAGGATGTATTGGATGCCATTGAACTTCTGTGGCTAAGATGGTAAATTTTATGTATATTTTACAACAATTTAAAAAATCTCAGAGAAAGAAAAACTATTTCCTAGAAGACGCACTTTCTCCCGTTGTGAAAGGGGTCCTCTGCTCTGTCCCCCTGGGCAGCTTCCTCAGGAAGCACTCGGGGGCCGTTAGTGTGCCTGACTGAAAGAGCACTGGGTGAGCTGGTTTTGTGGATTGCCACGGCCTCTGTGTGTTGAGAGCTGAGAGCATCTGAAAGGTTCTTTCCTTTTCTGGGGATTTTGAAAATAGTGCATGAGGTATGTGTAGATCCAACAGGTTAATGTATTCAGAGGTCAGTGCTGCCCGGCTTTGTGGGTTACAGCCATGCTCATCCCCCCAAGCACAGGGCTACCCTGTGCTCCTGAGCGCCTCTGACAGAGCCCACATTTCCCAGTTCCTGGTTCCTGAGGTGATTGAGCATGATGCCCTTGACAGCTAGCCAAAGGAAGTTGTGTGGTACATAGTGTATAGGAGTAGGGTCGGTGCACTGTGCCCCATTCCTTCATCCTCAAAGCTGACTGGTGCAGAAGACCCTTCTCATCATGCATCTTTAATGACATAAAGTTCATTCAATATCATGGGTGTTTTTCACCTGTTTCTTCTTTGGGTGGCTCCAGCTTTACCAGTAGATAGTTATACAAACCCTCTCTGGGTCACAGACCCTGCAAATACCTGCTCCACATGTTCTCCTAGAATGCATGCCTCTCTAACCTTGGCTCTTTGCGATGGAGACGGGAGAAACCATTTGCTGGTGTCATTCTCAACTGAGCAGCACAGCTCTGGATTCCAGGGCCTCTTTATGTTGGGATATTTAACACGTTAGAGATCGGCTTTTCTCTTATGTGGTTGGCTAATATTACGGGAATTAAAGATTCAATTTTTTCCATATCTCTATTTTATGAAGATTAAAAAAGAAATCCATCCCAACAACCTGCCTGAACCGTCCCCTTAGGACATCTGTTAGGGGGCGTGTTGGAAGCCCAGGAGAGCCTGTTCCAGTCACAGTGGCCCTTGTCCATTTTCAGGCTATAAGTGCTGAGAAGGGACTCTCACCTGGCACTGTTATTGGGATCCTGGAGCTGTATGCAAACTGGGTTTCTTCCAGAAAGTCTCTGTACTGTGCTCTGTGCCAGGCAGAAAGCGGCCTCTGAGCCCTTTACCGAGGTCGAGCGGCAACAAGTTGGGGGCTGCAAGGGATTTGCCTGGCTTTTATTCAGGGTGACCCCCAGTGTTCTGAGGTCCCAGTCAGAGCATGTGCCCCACATCTGCTGCTCCCTGGAGGGCTGAGTTCTCAGAAGCAGGCCTGGAGGTAATGCTCAGTGGGGGGGCATTTGGGACCAACAGCTGTGAAGAGGGGGGCAACGGGATTGGGCAGAGGGAGAATCGGGCTCGATGCAGGCCTGGTGAGAGCTCTGTTCAGCTCCAAGAGGGCTCTGGGGCTGAATGACCCAGCAGAGTTGTCTGGGATTAGCTGGTCCTTCACATCCCATCCTTGACCAAAACTGGGGGAGAGCTTCCCTGGGTGCTGGGAGCCATTAGCCAAGTAGGTATGACAATTTCCTTGCCAGCGTACCCCATGTTGCTTAGTGGAAGGACTCGTGGAAATAGGACATTTTGCAGTGACATTGCATGTAGGTGACCTTGCTCAAGGACCAGGGCGGATCCGGGTTTAGGGTGTTCCCGGTTTATAATCCGGGTTTAGGGCGTTCCCGGTTTAGGTTCCAGGTTTAAGGTTTAAGGTTATTCCTGCTGGGAATAGGGCGTATCCTGCTGCCTGAGTTCCCCTTGAGTTCTCACGGGATTCAGACAGTATTTTTTGGGAGACAGAAGCCGAGTGGGGCTGGATTTGGGCAGAGAACGTGGATTTCCCCAGAACGTGATTGTAGACGGCTGGTGTGAGTTCGGGAATAAAGAGTTGCTGTTTGAATCTACAAGCTGTGTGGTGGCTCGTGATTTTGTGCCCAGCCAGACTGCGGCACCTGGGCAGGGTATAGGTCTGCTTGCTGAGGCTCCCTGTAGCTGAGCTATCCCTGAGAGGGTGGTGGAAGGCTATCTGCAGAAGCCATGGTATCTAAGCCATAAACCACTAGGTTCACCATGGTTCTGTCCAAAGACCCACCACACCATTCACTGGGTTTTTCCACCAGTCTCAGAAAGAAAGCGCACTAGTCAGCTTAGACAACACTACACTGCAGTAACAAAGAATCCCTCATCTCTGTGGCTTATTTGAGGGTTATTTCTTACCCACACTCAATATCAAAGGAAGGCCACCTATAGTTCTGGTCTATGGACTCTTTACTCTGGATCACAGATGACATCAGTCCCTGGACTTTACTGGGCTCCAGGCAGAGAGAAAGAGGCCACAGGGCCGCAGAATGTCTTTGAAAGCTTCTGTTTGAAGGTCCCATGTCACTTCCACCATGTGCCCCACATCTGCCGCTCCCTGGAGGTCAAGACAAGTCATGTATATGATCAGGACTGCCTTTGTGGGGTAAGGAGGACTATCCTCTCACAGATTGGCACAGATTGGGCACAGAAGTGACTACTTCTAGGATACTGTCACCTACAGCACATTGAGATGCGGGGGCCGTGCTCCAGAGGTCCCCGCGCAGGAGGGTGTGGGTGCTGGACCCTTGCAGCTGAACAGGACTTCACAGAAAGTGCACACTCCCAAAGGGGCTATGAAAACTGACGGTGGTGCCAGGACACTGTTCCACAGGGGCTATGAAAACTGACGGTGGTACCAGGACACTGTTTGCTTTAAATTCTCTGGTTTGGTTTTGTTTTTTTTGGGGGGGGGGGTTGCTGAGGATTGAACTCAGGGCCTTGTTCATGCAAGGACGTCACTTTACCAACTGAGCTATATCCCCAGCCCTCCAGTTCTCTTTTTCCCCAGAACGTGGGAGGGCTGATCACAGCTGCACCAGCCGAGGCGCAGATTGCCCAGGAAGCAGAGCCGAGTTCCACCCAGGGCCGGCTCCCTGGCAGTGCCTGGCCAAGGCGGTCTCTGATTCCCCTCCCCCCCTCTGCCCGCGCAGGAGGCCTTTGTTCCTTTCTTCCTTCTTTTTCAAACCTGCCTTCAGAGAGAGCACTTGGCAGGCGGTGGTGCTCTGGCCACGTGGGCTAGCAAGAAGCCCTGTTCTCCTGTGATCCGCTGTTCACAGAAACCGAAGCCCGGGCTCCGCGGGAGGTGCTTGTCCTTGCTGCAGGGCCACGCTGGCCTCTCGCCCTTCTCCGTCCCCCCAGAATTCCTGGTTGGACCAGGTGCATTGACTGATCCCACAGCCTCTAACAGGTGTGCAGAGCTGCTGTAAAACCACAGAAGTTCTCCCACAGTCGTGGAGCCTCGGAAGTCCAGAACCGAGGTGTCCCCAGGCTCTCTGTGGAGCCCCCAGGGAGAACACTCCCTGGCCTCTCAGCTTCAGGGGGGTGCTGGCAACCCTTGGCTTCTAGACCCAGCACCCAGTCTCTGCCTCTGGGTGTCTTGTCCCTTCTCATAAGGACCTAGGCACACTGGATTGGGGTAACCCACTGACCTCGCCTTAATGGGGTAGCATCATACAGATCCTATTTCTGAGTAATGTCACATTCACAGGTCTGGTGCATATGTGTGTGGGACACAGTCTAACCCAGCAGAGGGTCACAGCTGCAAGTTTGATCATCAAAGCCCGTTAAGGTAAAAATGCCAGATTCCTCAAAGTTCTGCTGCCACTCCTGTAGACCACTGTGCTTTAAAACAGGCTCGGCAGCCAGACTTGAAGGCTGGGAACCCCCAGTTCAGCCTCAGCAGGCTCCGTGTTCCCACTCGTGCCCTGATGAGAGGTGCAGAGGAAGCTCCTCGGGAGCCTGGACTTGCTGCCCAGTTGGCCCCACCTGCCCAAGATGATGACCTTGGCAGGCTGCCCCTTCTCGTGTCTCTGGTTTCAGGTTTCCAGAAGGTGACTACAGATATTTAGGGGTAGAGTGGTCTTGGAGTCCTTTTGTTTATTATTATTTTTTAACTTGTACTTTTGGCACCAGGGATTGAACCCAGGGCACTTAACCACTGAGCCACATCCCCAGACCTTTTTCTGTATTTTATTTTGACACAGGGCCTCACTAAGTTGCGGAAGCTGGCTTTGAACTTGCCATTCTCTTGCCTCAGCCTCCTGAGCTGCTGGGATTATAGGCGTGTGCCACTGCACCCAGCTTGGAGTCCTTTTAAATCCTAAACATCACCAGTCAGAAGCCCCAAAGCTCACATTGAGTCTTGGAAGCTGTGTCCTTGAGACTCCTCTCTGGGAGCAGAAGCCTCCAGTCTCTGAGGGATCCACATAGGCAATTTACTTTATTCAGTACATTTATTCAGACTTTATTCCTTCTGCTTCGTGCGTCAATCAGACTCAAAGAGACTAAGGTAGAACCAGAAAGTTGTTCATATTCCAAATGAAACTTATCGGTAAGATTCCAAGGAGGTCACAGGACTCCGGGGTGTTGACACACGGCGCTGACACTATATATAAACACAGTTTGAGACAACCATTACCTTCGCCAGTTCTCCAGGATCTTGAGCTGTCAACTTCCTGTTGCTTCCCTCGGAATGAGTGACATTTACAACCTCTGAATGCGGGGAGGAAGGAGGAGCTGTGCCTGCGTCCCAGGGCGATGCCAGTCAGAAGCCTTATGCTCCCCTCCCCGGAACTGTCTTATTCCGACTTCACCTTCCATTTTGACTAAAACATCTCTAAAATTAACTCCAGATTGACAGCTTTCTCGTAGTTTCCATGCAGAGGTGAAAATTTTAGCTGCTTCTTAGAATTCCCCCATGTGTTATGATGACGTTAGACCCATCCTTGTTCCCATCAGATCGACACCGTCACCTCTTTTTGACAGATTTGGAAAACAAAACACGAATGTCCGTGGCCATTTAAATGCATCCACAGGGCGCAGCGTGAGTGGCTAGAGTGGCAAGGTCCCTCTGAGGTCATTTCATTCGAGATTATTTTAACAAATGCAAGATGGAAGAACCCAAGAGTTTCAACAGCTGTCTGTGTGTATATTCTGTCAAGTTCACAAAGCATCTCATACGGGGCAGGTAGCTTCCCAGGGTTGAAGAGGACTTCTGTGTTCTGCATGATGGAGATGGTAGTGATAATAAATAGGATGTGAGCGAGTGCAGGTGTCAGGCTCCCCTGGCATCAGGGTGGCCTAACAATAGGTTGGCTTCCTCTTCTACCAGGGGTTGGCTTCTTTCTATTCAGGAAACAGAATCTCCTGATTGTGGAGTTGAGAAATGTGCTACCTGCCACACTATGGCTGATGTCCCTACACTGTTTTGTAGCTGCTTGGGTGGTGAGCACACCAATCCCTGAAGTAGCCTGAAGCTGGAGAGGCTACAGCCAGAAGTGGCATTTCATGAGATGGAGATCAAGCTTGAATTCTACCTTTTGGATGAAAACTGGCCATTGTCTTTTGTATGTTATTGCACGACAATTTTCAGAAATAATACAATAATGACTCTCAGAAATAGGCAATAATCGTGCTTCAAAGACCTTATTTAACTCTTTAATGAGGGTGCTAGAATGATGTTGTTTGAACCGACGGCGTTGTTGGTTCAAAGGAAAATTAAAGCAAGAAAACACACACACACAAGATCATCAAGAATATAGACACGTATCTACAAATACACACAAAATTGGTCACTAACACTGAGCGTAATCAAGTGTGTCTCCACAAGGCATGATTTGCTCTTCTTTGGAGTGTTAGTTGGCTTTGTGATTCTGTAACCAAAATACCCGACAAGAACAATTTAGAGGAAGAAAACTTTGTTTTGGCTCATGGTTTCCAAGGTCAGTCCATGGTGGGCTGAGTCCATCGCGCTGGGCCCAAGGTGAGGCAGGACATCATGGCTGAAGGGGCTGGGGGAGAGTGCTTCTCTGTTGATGGCAGTCAGAGGGCAGAGAGAGTGAAGGAAGGGGCTGCAGGGGAGAGACACCCCTTAGGACACACCCCCAGGGACCCACCTCCTCCCCCACACCCACTGTCTATAGTCACCACCAGTAGTCCTTTCCAATGAGGAGGGGCTGATTAGGTCAGACCTTTCACAGTCCAATCATTTCACCTCTGAACCCTCCTGCACCAACACAGGACACCTATATCCAAACCGTAAGGTGCGCACTACCCATTCGCATTACCGTTTGCATCCACCACTCACACAGTGGTACAGCAGCTCACAGACGGCAGAGATCTCCTAGAAGGATCCCCTGGAGTAGAATTAATTTTGCTTATTTCAAAGTCTTTAACACTTTTTCCTGACTCTGTATTTTGAATGCTACCCTTGGAATCAGCTTTGATATCTCATATGAAGTTTGTCAATAAAGTGAAAATGTTGACATATTTCTACATTTAATTCATATGTTGTTGAGTGAGATCAGCAGCAAAATAAGTCTGTCTTACATAATTATTTTCATTGGCTAAAATCATGATTTTGTTACTTCTTCAAACTGATGTGTTCAGAATTAATTAAAACACACACCTGGGCTGTGAGATCCTGTTTAGGCCTTCCTTCTCCACCCTCCCGGAGAGCCTCTGGTGGGAGGTCTTGGGTGGGGCTGGGAGCTCAGCGCTTCCTCTTGTGGCTCCAACAACCTTTTTACGTTTTCTGGGTTTTGGCCTCTTCATCAGTAGAAGAGTCGTCTTTCGTAACTCATGATATTTTTCAGCACACAGTTCAGGGACTCTCTTGAACATCTGCTTGGGCAATCCTGAAGTTGAAGCAGAGTCTGTCCAGGGCCATCAGAAACCCCCAGGCCTGGTGCAGGGACTAGTCCCTTCAATGGCTCTGTTGGTTGGATCCCCATTTATTCCACAAGTTCTCCCCTTTGCTTTTAGATATGATTTTGAGAAGTCATAAACTTGTTTATCTGGAAACCCCTCCTTGAAAATTCTGGGAATAAAAGAATTACCTGTGGACACTGGGGAGATGTGAAACGCCCAGGAGCTCAGAATTGGGACAAGAAGCACCTCTACTGTGTCACCCACACCTGCCTGGTCATTCTTCAGGTGAGCCTCCTAATTGGCAGAGGAGCCCCCTCTTCTCAGCACATACTGTCTCCCAGGGCCTCTGCAAGGCTCTTCAAAGAGCTGCTATTCCAGCCCCCAGAGAAATCAGGTGTCCCTCCCTATGGCAGAGGAGATGCACGTGCTGAGCTTTAGCAGACTTGCAGGACTGGGGGCAAGAGCCCAGCTGAGCACTGGTGGTTCTCGCAGACGTCAAGCCGTCTCTGTCCACCTGCTGCACGTTGGCACCCTTCTCAAACCCTGGTGGGTAAAATTGAGGAAAATGTTGAAGTCCAAGGTTAATTGAGACTCGAGCTCTTGAGGAGAGGCCCACCCCTCCCCCTGCCATCTCGGCCTGCACCCTGCTCTCCAGCCTGCGTAGGGAAGAACAGCCAAGGAGCTCAAGGGCCCGTGGCTCGGTGAGCAGATAGGCCCTGGCTGATAGCTGGATGGTCAAATAATTTAACTTAAGAAAGCTCAAATCTCTAACAATTTTAACCCTTCTGTTATGGTTTCAATCTTGAATTTCCCCCAGGGGCTCACGTGTTGAAGGCTTGGTCTCTAATGCATCAGTGTTCAGAGGTGGGGCTTTGGGGACAGATTGGTCAGGAGGTCTCTGACCTCTTCAGTGGACTGACCCACTATGGTTCCCAGCTGCTGGCACTGGGGAGGTGGTGGAAGCTGTGGGGGGGCTGTTAGAGGAGGTGGGCGGGGGGGGGCAGGCCCTGGAAGGTTTCTCTTCTCTCCAGCCCCTCCCGCCCCCTCTGCTTTCCTACTGCCATGAACTGACAGGTGTCCTCTGCCATGATGCCCTGTCCCACCCCAGGTCCAGAGCCACGGAGTCTGCTGACCATGGACTGCGACGTCTGCAGTTGTGAGCCCAAATAAATCTTCCCCCTCTAAGTTTTTTTTTTCCTTAGGTATTTCATTGTCCCAGCAATAAAAGTCCAACTAGAACACCTTCTAAGGCAAACCTGTTACACAGGGAGGTTGAGGTCTGTCCTAGTATATCTTCCACGTCTGTCAGGTTTTCTCAGTGTCACCGTGGCTGCTGAGAAGCTCTGTCTTTCCCTCCTCCCTGACCTTCAGGCTGGCCGCTGATTTGGCCATCACCCACATTCTCATGTCCGCATGTGGAGGGGATTGGAACAGGATCCCAAACGTGTTTTCAACCAAGGTTGAGCAGCAGGCTTCTTATAGAGGAGGACCTTATCACCAAGGCCCCCACCTGCTGGCCACTCTCATTTCCCAAGATAACATCACCCCAAATCTTCTATTATCATTTATGAAATGATGAAATTAAATTTCAAAAATGTTTTAGACTATTGGCTTTTAAAAAAGCAAATCAAAATGCAAACAGGTCGTTAAAGGCAGACACGTAATATATGACTGCTTGGTTTTAAATTTGACACCCTTTTTGCTGTGTGGAGCACAAGCTGATAAAGACTCGGGCTGTCTCTCCTGATGCCCACACTTCCCACTGCTGACTGGGGGAATTGGGAGCAGCCATTATGACTGCATCAGTGAGGCCGAGGTTCTGCTCAATGATGTGTATAATTTGGTATTTCCACCTGGCATGATTTGTTTTTTTTTTTTTTCTTTTGGTACTGGGATTGAACCCAGGGTGCTGACCCCTGAGCCACAGCCCCAGCCCTTTCTATTTCTTATTTGAAACAAGGTCTCACTGAGTTGCTTAGGGCCCCACTACATTGCTGCAGCTGGCCTTGAACTTGGCATCCTCCTGAGTTGCTGGGATCACAAGCATCTGCCACCAGGCCTGGCTGATGTTTTTTCACTGACTGCTAATCACTCATGAATAAAGATGTTGCTGAAAAGAAAGAGTACCTTACAGACAGTATACTGATCCTACAAAATACTTTGCCCTAAAGCAGTGTTCAGCCGTATCAGGGAATAATTCATATATTCCTTGTAGAACACTGCTTAATTTTCATTAAAATTTGTTTTTTCCAAGAAGCCATCTAGTCATTGAAAAATTACTGTCTGGCTCCTACTCTGCCTTGGTCTCCTGCTGGGGCTGGCACACAACTGTGCTTCCTTGGGTCTTCTGGGAAGCAGATAGAGGGGATGTGACATGAGGACTGTCAGGGCAGTGCCGTGGGGGAGGAGGGGAGCACGAGGAGGCAGGCACGCCATAAACCAGGTGGGAGGAAGGACTCTGTGGGGACCCCCACCTCACAGTGCAGAGCTGAGGAAGGTCCTGCCGGCCTGGCACAGTGTATTCAAGGGAGAGCTGCTCTCTGCAGGAGTCCTGGCCTGGCAGGACTGTGCTGGCGCCAGCACCCACCTTGTTCTCAGGCCTGGATGCTTGGCATGGCCAGGTGGGAGAGCACAGGGCTGGATCCAGAGGGCCAGCAGCTGCTCTTGTTGGTCAGGGCCATTCCCTGCAGTAGGAGGTAGAAAGTGGGTTTCTGTGGCCACAGAGATCTATGCCAAGGCTCAGTGCTGGCTTTCAGGAAACTCACAGCCAGGTGGGGGTGCTGGGCCAGGGCTGCTCTGTGGGTGAGGGGAAACTTGTGCAGGCACGGCTCTGGGAACTGACACTAGGCGTGTACTGAGACTTGCTTGTACAAGGGCACACAACTCTCATTGCCAGGATCAAGTTCATTCAGCATGTAATCATGGAGGGCAAGTGGTGTCCCCATCCTGAAGGCGTACAGTGGATTGATGAGTGGTGAGCAAGCCAGACCTGGGCCACCGTCACCGTTCCTCTGCACTCCAGGTCCTCATGTCTGTCCACTTGTGCCTCATCCACTGGCCAGGAGCCCCAGGAAGACAAAGTCCCTGATTCGGTTTCTCTGTGTCCCTTATGTGCAGAGCCCTGTGAGCACCAACAGGCACTTGGCTGTACTGGGCTTGCTGCAGGTGAGCAGGGCTCAGAGTCATGATCCTGTCATCATTATTGCCAATACCCTCGGTCGCCAGTTCTCTTTCCATGCTATCTGTCCTGGCACATCCTTTGGAGAAGAGAACTGCTCCCTCACAGCCCAGTGTGGGTTTTGAATGATGGCTGGTGCTCGTCCTCCTGTCCAGCTTACGGGGCTCCGTGACCAAGGGGGGAGGGGAGCCGCACCTGAGATACATCCTTGGAACCTTCGAGGTGCCTCCTTGTGTTTTCAGTTTGTGTCCTTTGGATGTTTTCCATTATGAAATTATTTAAAACCCAGAACAAGGTAGAGAACAAGATGAGAACACTGTGAACTGTAAAGCTGCCAAGTCTGCTGCATTCCTTCAAGGGCATCTATGATGCAAGCTCACGTGCCACTCCGGGGCGTGTTGATATTTTCACATCACACATGTGTCTCCATAAACAATGAATCATCTTGTTTTGCATGTTCTTAAAATCAAAACACATCCTGTCATTCCATTTGCATCTGTACTGGGGTCCCCAACCCACGTCAGGTCCAGTGGTTCCCGAGGAGGACGCAGGAGACAGAGCAGGTAGTCCCACTTGTGCACATGGTTTATTGCAGGGAAGGGGACAGCAGAATCAGCAAGGGGGACACAAGGGACACTAGGCATGAGCTCCGGGGGTCTCTCGCGGTGGAGTCACACAGGACACGCTTAATTTCTCCCAGCAGTGTGTTGTGTCAACACGTGTGAAGTGCGGCTGGGCAGGGAGGCTCATTAGGGACTCAGTGTCCAGGGTTTATGTTGGAGACTGGCCATTGGCTGATGTGTCAGCCTCCTGAAAGGAAAGCAGGAGCTGAGGTGGGCCATATTGTCTGCACAGGTTGGACCCGTGACTGGCATCTGCCTGGACATGTGGGACCCTCCCAGAATCTACATCCCAGATGCTGGCCAAGGGCCCCTTGCAAGCAGCCTTCCTGAGTAGTGCTTCTGGCCCTGCCATGACTCTTGCCTGCACAGTATCCATATTGCAAGCTGCGTTAGAGCAAGCTCAACGGTGTGACTTCAAGATTTGTGTATCTGGTGCATTTAGATCTGGCTCATATTCATTTTGTACGGTATCCTGTCAATAAACATTAAGTTGTTTCCATTTTATTTCTATTATAAATGATAGTGCACTGAGCATGCTTCTCGATACCTTTAAGGACACGTACTGGTCTGTGATGTGGGCACATCTTCCTCTCTGCCAGGCACAACCAGCATGCTTTCTGAGTTGCACCTACTGTATAACCCACCAGAAGTGGGTGTTCACTTCTTCACCTCCTCAACATTGCCTGACCCTGTCAGACTTTCATTTTAATTGATCTGAATAGATTGAGGTCTTTCTCTTAATTTCCCCCTTGTTTAGACATGCATGCCCCTGGGAAACCAGCTCCCTGAAGGCAGGCCGTGGGGCTCCTGGACGCATTCTGTGCAGCTCAGGGCAGACAGGACAGAGAGGACAGGCTGCTGCTCAGCAGTCCCCCCCTTGGCAAGCATGGTCCCTGGTAACTCTGAAATAACACCACAGGAGGCTGATTTCATGAGATATTGCATTTATCCACCATCAAATACTGCCAGATCCTGGGTACAAAATAATCAGGGTTCTTTCCTGTGATTCATAGACTACTCAGAAATCCTTGGCTTTTTATAACTCCAGTAAAAATTCCGAACCTCTAAGCAATAATTCTTAGCATTACTTTTTCTTGGCTACAGAACCTCAGGAGTGGGGCCAGGCATAAACACAGGTGCTTTGCAGATTTAAGTCAAGCCTTCCTAATGGAGCGCCTCCTCTGAATGTCCTGCAGAGGGTGGATGGTGCTGACCTTTCACATGTCACATGCTGTGACTGAGCTGAATGTCCCTTGGGGAGACTCAGTCCAGGAGACCATGGCCTGTGACCTAAGGCAGTCCCCATCCAGTGGGGCCACGCAAACTGAGTCAGCAATCCCCAAATTTTCCTGCTGGGGACCTGCCCATCAGTGTGGAAGTCATGGGGTTTGCAGTAGCTCTGCCAACTCAGAGGAGCTTCATCCAAAAGGAGGAATTTGTTATGAAGATATTGGGGTGTGCTGTGAGCTGAATTGCATGTCCCCAAAATTCAAAAGGTGAAGTCTTAACCTCCAGTATCTCAGAATGAGACTATATTTGGAGACAGGGTTTTAAAAGAGGTCTTGCTGGGCACCTTGGCAGTTACAGAAACTCAGGAGGCTAAGGCAGGAGGATCACAGATTTGAGGCCAGTCTCAGCAACTTAACAGGGGACTAAGAAACTTAGAGAGACCCAGTCTCAAGATACAAGAGCTGAGAATGTAGCTCAGTGGTTAAGTGATCCTGTGTTCAATCCCCAGTGCCAATAAAATAAAATATAAAATAAATAAATAAATAAAAGAGGTCTTAAGGTAAAAGGACGGGGCTTCCCTTGGATTTGATGAGTGTCCTCACACGCATGTGCAGGGGGAAGATCAGGTGAGGACACAGGGAGAAGCGCCCTCTTCTAGCAAGGAGAGGCCCCAGGAGGTGGCGCCATCCCTGACCTCTTGGTCTTGGACCCTCAGCTCTAGCAGGGTGTTAAGTCCCCAGGCCTAACACTGTCATTCGCAGCTGAAGCTGCGAATACCGTGTCCCCGAGAGAGGAGAGGGGAGCACACTGGCCTCAGGAAGGACTCAGGGACGGCATACACCTGCCGAGAGGCCCAGGTCTCCAGGGCCTCAGCCTCTCTTGCATCCCTTCTCAGTCCATGGGTGGACAGCACGTCTGCTGGAAGCGCCATCTCTCCTGGGGTGGACTTTGGCCACCCGGAGGGTGAGCGGAGACTCACACAGTCTTCAAACTCTGTGGCGGGCTTCCGTGGGCTTCGTGTGGCTGGGGGATGCTCTGGGAAGCCAGTGGTGGGGGACGAGAAGGCCATGCGGGGGTGACCAGCTGTGGTCTGCCCCCTCTGAAATCCAGCCACCAATGAGGAGAGGGGACTTGGAGAGCGATCAGGTCCCCAGGAGGGGCGGAGGCCGTCCTTGCTCTCCAGCAGCCCCGAGCAGGACACTCTCAGGAAGGCGCCCTGGTGCTCTGTCTCCTGGGCAGGCTCCCTTCCAGGCTCCCTGGAAGCAGCACGAGGCTGCCCACCGCGGCTGGGCAGACGCTGGCCACACTCCTCGACCTCCAGCCTCCAGAACCCTGAGCCAAAGTAAACTTCCATCTCCTTTGTAAAATCCCGCGTCTGGGTAACTGTTACGGACTCCGATGTCACACGGATGGATTTGGACAGCCCCATGGGAACAGGGGAGAGGCAGGCAGCTGCCAGGCGCCAGGGGCGCTGTCCTGCGGGGGAGGCTGCTGGCTGGGAGCTCAGGACCAGGGCACCTGGGAAAGCGGTCAGGGAGTCAAGGGTGGCTGGGATGGACAGGGCAGGCTGGAACACTCAAGGGCTGTCCCAGGTGCCATCCTAGTCCTCAGAGGATACAGGAAGGTGCTGAGCATGACAGGGACAGCTAAGCTCCAGGTCCTGGTTTGTTCCTTGGACCCACGCTTCTCAATCAAGTGGAGAGCTGGTTAAAAATCCACTTTATGGTCACATGCAAAACCTTGTGGGGGCAGGGAGCAAGGAAGCTGCATGTTAAGAAGCTTCTAGGTGGTTCTGGGACGCACCGTTGTCTTTGATTTGGCGTCTGTGAGTGGCCTGGGGTGCTGCTGCCAAAGACTTCCCCAGGTGGGCTCTGGTGGGCTTTTCACCTTTCTGCAGGTGGGGTGCACCCCACTTGCTCCATAAGGCAGGATTAGGTTAGGACTGTGCACTATAACAAGCAGCTTCAGAAAGTAGCCTCCAGAGAGGGGGGCAGAAGCACAGGGAGGAACAGGACAGCTCCAGAGGTTAGTGGAGGCACTCAAGGTTAAGTCGACCTGCAAGCCACCATCAGAGATGAGGAGCCCACATGCAGGTGGATGGCATGCCACCCTGCTGGGCAGTGCTGGGTCTTCCTGCAGAGACAGCTCTTAGGGCACAGAGAGGGTGTTTATGCAGCACAGTGCATTACCTGAGGGCAGAGGAGATGCAAGGGCCATAGCGGGCTGTGACCTGCGCAGCTGGGGCGGGAGGTGGGCAGCACAGGCACTGAGTAGGGGTACATTTGGGGACTATTTGTGATTGGAGGGAAGTGTGCAGGGATGAGGAAGCCAGCAGGTAACATGTGGAGCCTGAGATTGTGCTGAGACATCTGGGTGAGGCCATCAGGGTTGGGAGCTCCGTGGGAAATTCTGCATCTGAAACACAGGGCGGTGGGGGTCCGGGTGGCAGGCGTGAGTGGCCCACAGCGAGCCTTCTTAGATTGATTGTCAGCATATTAACATCTACAAGCTCCATCGGCCCTGGGATTTCTGTAAACGAGGGCCTAAGGGGGACAGTGACAGGACCTGGTTGGTTTCTTAAGGATCTCCCTGACTGCTGCACAGCAAACGGATCAGAGTTGGAGTCAGTGCCTGTGCCAGTGGGGAGACTGGACATGGATCAAGTTGCTGGTCCAATGGGAGATGTTTGTTCAGACTCTTGGCTTGGCACTGTTTTGCAGGTGGAGTTAACAGTATTTGTTGAATGGCTAGGTAGGATGTACAGTGGAGGGGGTAGAGAGAGAGGAGGGGAGGGGAGGGGAGAGGTGGGGAGGGGGGAGGGTGGATGATGGGAAAGGCAGCGGAGCACAACAGACACTAGTATGGCAATTTGTAAATCAATGGATGTGTAACTGATGTGAATCTGCAATCTGTGTATGGGGTGAAGGTGGGAGTTCATAACCCACTAGAATCAAAGTGTGGAATATGATATGTCAAGAAATTTGTAATGTTTTGAACAACCCACAATAAAAAATTAAAAAAAAAAAAAAAAAAAAAAAGAATAATTCTCAGATGTTTGAGCAACAGGGACTACAGTGGCGTGATGTTCAGAGCTGGGTCCTGGATGGAGGGCAGGTTTCTTAGGGAAGGCTGTCGCAGTTGAGATGCACATCAGACATCCAAGTGGATGTGCCAAGGAGAGGGTCAGCTCTGGGTGCCATAGCTGAGGACCAGGGTAGAGTCCTTGGACAGCCCAGGACCAGGGGAGGGACATCTGTCGTGAGGAACTGGCATTAGCTATCTGTATCCACCTTCCATTTTGAACCATCTCCAGGCAGGAGAGGAGGAAGTGGGTCTCAGAATGCGTCTCCCTCTGTCTCTTCTGTCCTGGCTCCATGCACACAGGATTATCCAGATAAATTAAGGTGGAAATGGACACCAATGGGCACTCTAGTGCTTCTCCTGCTCCTGCCGGCCCTCCCTCCTTCCCACTCCTGCTCCATCCTGCTTCCCAGGCTGTGCTGGGAGGGGACTGAGCTGCCTCATCCTCAGCATCAGCACAGTGAGAACTGATCACCTGCTGCAGGAGCTCCGGCCTCAGCATCCTATTTTAGTGACCACTGCATAAGGGGCTCTTTGATCCTTGGAAGATTCTAGGCCTGGTGGACGCTCTGCCCAAGCACCCTTCTTTCCGTGCCTTTACTAGTCTGCCCAGAAGCTGCCACAGCTAACTGCTTATGCAAAGTGCCCTTTGCCATTATGTCAACCAATGTTCTCTCCTCTGGATCCCAGCTCGCTGGCTCTGCTGTTCATAGTGGCCCACTGGATTTGCACAGTGGTCCCTATATTTTACCCACAGGGCTAACTTGCAGGAGGGAGGCTCTTGGGAAGATTCACAGAGGCAGCAAGTGTTTCCTGTTTTGTCTCCTCTGTTTTCACATCTTGATACACAGGCTCTGCTCTGATCTTTCTGGATCAAGGGGTTTTCTGTGCTGGGCTTGTGAGACTGTGCCACAGTGATGGCAGGAACAGGCAGCATTTCCTGTGACCCCCTTCCCTCAGAGGGGAGCCAGGTTTAACGGGTCGGGTTCCTGGATGCCCTACGAACCCACGGGGTGGCGGGCTATGCTGACCCCTACCTGGGGGACCAAACTGGGCTTGTGTTATGTGATACAATCACATACTAGGTCGCTAATGTTTACTCCCAGAAAACAGTAGACAAGGTCCAGTTTAGTAACCCTGCCAGGTGGGATGCTTCCAGATCCAATACCACCCTTTGAAAAGACAGAAGAGCAGGACTGGAGATGGAGATGGTCAGCGTGCGAGAGCTTCCTGGTGTGGTCCTACATGTGGCCCTGTGCTCAGGCGGGTGGAGATGCCTTGGACAGACCTGGAGCTTGGGGGCCCATGAATTGGGCACCTGATGCTGAGGCAGGGGGTCTCTGACCACTCTTCCCATTTGTGGGTTTTCTGTGCAGGCTTTTGGGGGCTTAAGGTCACTGCAAAAGAGAAGAGTAGGTCACTTCCTCCTCTGCGGTCCAGGTGCGGAGGCCTGTGCAGCTTCCAGGCTAACTCTGTGAAGTCTAAGACGGAATCTTCCCAGTTCTGAACTCAATAGTTCCTGGGACGATTTCTTACCACTCACTGGGAGAATACATGTAGAATTTCAGCCCATTTCATGTAGATATCTCCTCTTCCTTCTCCCTCTGCTCTTTATCCTTCTCTGGCTCCTCCGTCTCCTCCTCCTTGTGTAGAATCATTTGTCCCTTGTCTCGGATCATCAATCTGTGCCCAGAATCTTTGGAATAAGATCTCATGGTCTTTATGTCACTAAAGGCTGGGTGACATCAGTCAGGTCAAACCGGGTTTGATTTTTTGCTTTATTTTTGGGGACTTTGTTCCCGTAATATCACTGCCTATTGCTCTGAGACAAACGGTGCTATCTTTAATTTGCAAATTCCCAACTTCAGCCTTGTTCTCCTGGCTGACACTGTGGACTAATACTTCTCTCTAGAAGAATTTCACTAAAGGTCTTAACGCAATGTTATCAGAAGTCATTTTGGAAATCAGATTTATTTTCATTGCTATAAATCTTGATTTCAATCCACACAAGAGCTTCCTGAAAATCTTTTATGTCTGTTTTAAATTTGATTTGATAAGATTTGGCCTGTTTTTCAAAGACCTCAGAATGACAAGGCAAGAACTTGGTGGATGGCTTTGGCATTGAGGCCCTTCGAGCCCCAACGGGGTTATTCTGACTTTATGTTCATTTACTTTCAGACGGATTTTATGGCAGAGGAAACTGAGTGCTCATTTCTCTGGGAAGCACACAGGAGTCCAGGTGTTAATATCTTCTTTCACTTTGCCAAGAAAACTTCAGGAAGTCGCAGCTTTGTGAATATAGATAGCCAGGATCTCGGAATTCATTTGTGGAGCAGTCTAAATTCAATCCATTAGACCAGATCCTAAAGTTCCTGTGTAAGCAAAAGCCTCCCTTAGGTCTAAATTAATTGACAAACAGTTGCATCTTTATGCTTCAAGTTTTTTGAGAAGGTGCAAGGTTTGGTTCTCATTTTTAAGGCGGTTAGCAACGAAGGGCTAATTTTAACAGATTTATGTTAATTTTGAAATGCTTGCCTATTCATCTCTTAGTTATGAGTAAAAGTAGATGCTAATAAAGCAGCCAGACATGAGCCAAGTCCCGCGGCCACTAAAGAAATGGAAATTGAGCTGCTAGAGGCCACAGGGAGCAATCAGACCAGCGGCTGGAAGATGGACTGCTCGGATAGAGGGCCTGCTCGCCCAGGATGCTCCTGGCCATGTGTGTTGGGAGGGTCCTGGAGCCTCTGTTAGGGAGGTCCCTTTGCTTGCTGTGCTCAGGGACGGGATCCTGCCAGCTCGGGAGCACTCACTGCTCGTGGAATGCCCGGCAGCGTGTCAGAAGGCTGCTCTCCTGCATTGTGGTGAGGTGCTGTGAGGAGTTGAGAGCCAGGAGGGTCAGGAGGAAGGGCCTGGCTGCCCACAGGGGCCTGGAGCACCTGAGGGGAAGGGCTGCGAGGAGACAGGGCTCTGGTTTGCGGGGAGTTGCCTACTCCACGGGCAGTGAAGCTGGACCCAGGGCATGGCCAGGGGTCTGCACTGTCCCCCACACTGGGCTACCCAGGGGGAGATCAGAACCAGGGCAAGCCAAGGGCATGGCCAGCAGGCACAGCAAGGCCAGGGAAGTGTGGGCACCCTGCACCAGGCGGTCTGACGGGAGCCCCCTGGGAAGGGTGGAGTCCTTCTGTCCACCCAGGGCCATCATGCCACTCCGGGTCTCTGAGAGGAAACTTCTTTTCAGAGCTACTGTGTGCCGAAGGCTCTGAGGTCAGGTTTGCGACCATGAACCCCAGTGGACACACCAAGGCGTCCTGAGGACTGTTGTGCGCGGGCATCCTTCTCAGCACTGTCGTGATGACCGTGTTCAGTTTCCTCAGTGACTTCATTGCCGCGGTTTAGAGCAGGTGAAGCAGAGGCAGAGATCAGGTAGCTTTCCCAAGGTCTCAAGGCTAGAGCAGAGCTGGGGTGAGGACCATGGCTCCAGAACCATGGAGTTGAGTCACGTGGATCTTTCAGAAAGAACTTCAGGCATTGGAAGAGGAACAGATGGGTGAGATTGTCCTTGTAGATCTAAATCCCACCAGATTCTACGGGTGGTTCTGGTGACTCTGGGTATGGGCTACAGGGAGAGTCCAGCGTCCCAGGCTGAGCTGGTCAGGAGCTCGCTGCCTTGGGACTTTGGGACCCCAGATGGTGACAGGGAAGGTCTGGTCTCCAGGGTCTGCCTGTTTCTCTGAAGGAGTCAGCTTCCTTTCTAAGTGTGGGGTCCTGGGTCACATTCTGATCGCTCCTTGGTAGCATTCTTTCTTCTGGGGACTTCACTCTCTCTCAGCTTCCAGAGATTTCTAAAGGGCCAGAGCTCCGCTTCCGGTGGGAATCCAAGCCCTCCTGGGTTTTCATGAGTCTGTCTACTCGGAGCTGGGTATATATAGGGGGCTCAGCCGGAGGCCCCACTGGAGCGGCTCATGGAGCACCACAATACCACTGGGCACCAAGGGCTCTTTGAGCTGCATTCTGACGGCAGGTTCTTGAAGCTATTTGGCTGCTAGGGACGCGCAGAGCCAGTCGGCCTCAAGGGCCCCCAGTTAGGAAGAAAACCATTAAAGCTCAAGGAAGTGCTAACTCCTTCTTAGCAGTAGGGAGCTTCCAGCCCTGTTTAGACCCCGTGGTGCCTGCCACACTCTGAGACACCAAGAACTGGCCTTAAAGACCCTGCATAAGCTTTTGAAAGCCATTTCAATTATAAATGACATCAGATCTAGCTCAAGACCTGAGGAAAGTAGGCGACTTTTAATCAATTTCTCTGGTTCACTGGCAGAAAGTAGATTGAGTCCATTTAATAGGATGGCCCAGCCAGGAGCCATGATGGCCCCATGGGCACGGCACCCTGGAAGTGAAGCACAGACTTTAGGAACATCCAGCACCTGCCTGGGTGGCTGGGTGTTCCGGGGGCATCTGGGTGGAGTAGTTTGTGCCCCAGGGCTTCTGATGGACGTTTCTTGTTTGTGTGGTGACCCCAAGCACAGAACCTTTTAATTAGCCCCCAGATCTAGCCTGCTTTGTGTGGGTGACTGTTGGTTTCTTTGCCTTCCGCTGCCCTCCATTGCCATAGCAACGCTCTCCTAACAATGGATAGATGGGGCAGCTGGGAGAGAGGCGCAGAGGAGCCAGCCCCGTGCAGCTCCCAGCTGGAGAGTAAACACTGGTGACCAGACAGTGAGGTTACAGCGGCGCTGCGGATGGGTTTCTTACTTGCAGTTCTCATTGCACAGAGCTGAGGGTGGCAAAGGGAGGCTTGTTTACCTGAGGGTTGGAACACAGAAGCAGAAGTGCCAAACTGTCTTAGAAAGCACCAGGGTCACTCTGCAGCCATGACACTGGGACCACATGCCATCCACCCTTTCCATGGAGGCGGAGGAGCAGAGGTGGCTTCTCCAACAGGTTCCCTGGGCCCCGCCCAGCCCCTGCTCAGCAATGCTCAGACCAGGGGCGGAGGCTAACTGGAGATCCAGACAGCACGTCATTAACTGCTGAGTGACAGCAACACCTCTGGCCCCCTGGACTCATTTATGCCCCTCAGGGGAACGTTTCAAGATGAACAGGTCTGAGGGCAGATGCTGTGTTTCTGAGAAGGGCTCTCTCCTTGAAAGCCCTGTTGACATCCCGACATCTGTCCATCAGACAGATCTGGAAGGAAGAAATGGGCACTGGCCACAGCAAAGACAAGTAGAACCTTGAACGTGACTTCGACTGCTTTGTCCTTGGCACCTGACCACAGATGCCCGAGCCCAGAGGGTAGTGTTTAGAAGCCTGAGAGACACTTGCTAAGGACTAGCTGTTGGTGGCACTCCTCTGCCTCTGTTTCTTTCTTTGTCACCAGCCTGGTTGAGCCCGAGAAGGCCCCTCATCAGGGTGCCACAGTCCAGCTGCTGGCCCTGCGTCTGCGTGGAGCTGACTCTCCTGCTGTGGTCTCCCAGGTTGTGGATCCCCACTGGTCCCCTCAGGTGCTGGGTGGCCCTGCTGCTGCTGTGGGCTTTCAGTGCTAGCCTGCTGTGCACACAGGGGTGATGGGAGAGGCTCCTTTCCACTGTGTAATTTAGTCCCCCAGGGAACCCTGAGTTGCCCATGGCATCATGGATCTTCATAAGAAAGTGGGGGACGCTTGGTAGGGCTGCTTGGGGAGAGCTGGAAGACTCACCATGTTAGGACTCACAAGAGCATTTCATTAAGTGTTAAATAACTATTGTGATTGCATTGCCTGCAGCTTACTTGATTATTTAATCAGCACCATCATTCAGCAGTCAGGAGGAATCGCAGAGGTTCGTGCTGGCGATGATGGGCTACCGTTCTTCTTTCTCTCTCCTGGAGGCCCTGTTCCCATGGGTGCTTCAGATCCTCTAAACCCAGATGAATGTGGCAGGGTGTTTGCAGGGAACCTGCGGGGACGATGGGTACATGGACTGTCTTGATGACACGATCCCGGTGTCGCCTGACAACGTGTGGACAGGAGTACCTACAACGACGAGGGCTGCAGTTGAAGCCCAGTGGTCAAGACTACGTAAGGCCAAAACCCAAAGCTGTCACTTTAAAATTCCCAAAGGGCCAGTAGTGATGGAAGGGAAAACTGTTTTTCCAGAGACACTGTCAAGAGAGTGAGGGAAAAAAGCTCCAGATGGGGAGAACATACCTGAAAAATACACATTTGCTAAAGAACTGTTATCCAAATATATGGAGAATTCTAGGATCTCAACAACAAGAAAGGAAAGAATTGGGCAAAACATGAGCAAAAGACCTGAACAGATCCCTTATCAAGAAAGGTGCACAGAAAGCAAATAGTCGAAAAGATGTTCAGCAGCATATGCCACTAGGAAATTGCAAACTAAAGCAACAATGTGGTACCACTGCATACTGGATAAAATGGCCAAAACCTGAAATGCAGACACCACCACGTGCTGGTGACAATGTGGCGCAACAGGAACTCCCGTTCACTGCTGCTGGGAGTGCAAATGGCACAGCCACCTGGGAAGACAGTCTGGCAGTTTCTTGCAAAACTAAACGTACTCTTACCATACAATCAGGCAATGTCGTGCTTTGGTCTTTACCCAAATGAGCTGAAAACTCATGTCCACACAAAAGTCTGCCCAGGGTCGACAACAGCAGCTTTATTCATTCACAATACTGCTTGACGGCAAGTGAGTAGCTGCGTGCATCCCGAGGCTGTGGTCCATATGACAATGGGATATTGTTCAGTGCTAAAAACAAAGGAACTATCAATACGGGAAGAGACAGAAATGAAACTTAAATGCATCTTACTGGGTGAAAGAAGCCAATCTGAAAATGTCATATGATATATGATTCCAACTCCTTGCATTCTAGAAGGGACAAAATCATAGAGACAATAAAAGATTCATGGTTGCTAGGGGTTGGCAGAGGAGGATGAATAGAGGATCTTCAGGGCAATGAAATGCAATATGATAGTCTCTTGGCAGACAGGTGGCAGTTTACATTTGCCCAGACCCACACACAGTGTACCTCCCCGAGCGAACCCTAATGTGGTCTTGGACTTTGAACAGGGAGGAAGTGTGGTGGGGTTGATCGGTGCTCTGGCACACAGTGTTGATAGTGGGTGAGGCTGTGCACGTGTGGACCTGGGGGGGCAGGTGGAAGCTTTCTGGAATGTATGCACATTTTTTTTCTGAGAACCTAAAGCTGCTCTAAAAATAAAGTTTATTAATTAAAAAAATACTAAGGACAAATGACACATCATTGAGTAAAATTACATTGGGCATCTCAAGCTTCCTGGGGAATCGTCAGCTTCAGACACCTGGAGCTGCACCTGGGTGGCTTCTTGCAGAGCCAACCAAGGTTTGAACAGTGGCCTCTGATGGGCTTGTGTGTGGATGAGCCCTGGGCTGGGTGGTCCGCATTGTTCATTTTTTTTGTGAGGCTGCTGGAGAAATTAGGATGCTGGGAGATCTGGGGCTGGATCACCACAGGTTATTGTTGGTCAGCAGAATTTTGGAAAAAAGATTTAAAAACTCCAAGCTTCAGGGAGGGAGTACACCCAACATGTCATCCCTGGGGATTGCTCTCTGGGGGGTAGCAGATGGCTCTTCCTGTGATTGACATGAGCGGCTGAAGTTAAATCAAGACACTGAGAAAAATGCTTAGGAAGGCTTTTCTGTGCGAGACGGCAATCACATTCAATCTATAGCATTCTCAATTAACCTAATAACAGCTATAATTTATTGAGTGCCTCCTAACCGCCAGGGACATTTAAAATTTATAACCATCCTGTGATAAAGTATTGTTCTCTTTCTCTTACAAATGAGCAAGGTAAGGCTCAGAGAGGTTAAGTGACCTCCCGAGGTCCCTCGTATGGCCAGTATAAACAGGGGGGCCTTGAGCTCACTCACCCTGGGCTGGAGTGATTCCTACTGGCTTTCTGTGGTGTCCTCACCCTGTGCTGACTCAGCACTGGGAAATTCCTGCTTGGTCACTCAGAGTCCTTTAAGCCAACTTGGCAGACTTCAGTGACTGTAGTCAAAAATAAAATCAGATCAAGTAAAAAAAAAGAATTGAAAGTTTGTCATGCTCAACTAATAGTTTGAGGACTTGAAGCGTCCACACCAAAGTGGTGAGAGGAAGCTCAGAGGCATGGCTGGCTTATAGGATGAAAGCGAGAAAATCATTCAACCTTGTTATCGTGGGGGTTTTCAGACAGCAAGGGCCGGTTAAAAGTGAGCTTCTTACACTGTGTAAGAAATGGAGATGTCATGTTCATCATTTAGGGTTATTGTAGATATTTACAAAAAATAACTGGGTTTTCTCTTGCAGGGTGCACCTAGATGCGCTTCAATAGATGAATGGATAAAAAAAATGTGACATTTATACACAATGGAGTATTACTCTGCATTAAAAAATGACAAAATCATAGAATTTACAGGGAAATGGATGGCATTAGAGCAGATTATGCTAAGTGAAGCTAGCCAATCCCTAAAAAACAAATGCCAAATGTCTTCTTTGATATAAGGAGAGTAACTAAGAACAGAGTAGGGTCGAAGAGCATGAGAAGAAGATTAACATTAAACAGGGATGAGAGGTGGGAGGGAAAGGGAGAGAGAAGGGAAAATGCATGGAAATGGAAGGAGACCCTCAGAGTTATACAAAAGTACATACAAGAGGAAGTGAGGGGAAGGGGAAAAATAATACAAGGGGGAGAAATGAATGACAGTAGAGGGGGCAGAGAGAGAAGAGGGGAGGGGAGGGGAGGGGAGGGGAGGGGGGATAGTAGAGGATAGGAAAGGCAGCAGAATACAACAGACACTAGTATGGCAATATGTAAATCAATGGATGTGTAACTGATGTGATTCTGCAATCTGTATATGGGGTAAAAATGGGAGCTCATAACCCACTTGAATCAAATTGTGAAATATGATATATCAAGAACTATGTAATGTTTTGAACAGCCAACAATAAAAAATTAAAAAAAAAAAGATTGAATAATCATCGGTGGCTCCAATGTGGGAAGGTGCATATTTGAGTGCCATTGTTCATTGTACTGGGTTGAACTGTGTTGAAAGCAGATAGGACAAGGTACTAGTGTTTTTGCCTCTTACACGTGGAGATAGATTGTGACGAAGACTGGATTAGCAACAGATCAAATAAGAAAACTAGTTCTCTGTGTATTCAATGGTAATGAGATAGATTTGCGATCGCCTCTGTATTTTTGCCAATGACAATGTGCACTTTGTTGAAAAGTCTGGAAAATACAGATGAGCTAAGTGGGAAAGAAAGTTAAAGAATATCAATAGTCCCACCACTACCCTTTTTATTTTAATAAAAATCCATGCAGTCAAAAAAAAAAAAGAAATCCACACTGTGGGGATGGGGCGTGAGTGCGACTTGTCTCTCTTCCCGTCACCAGAGAGCTGCTGTTCTTGCCAGGGTATGTCCTGCTGTTTCTCCATGCGTCCAACTTGTAAAGTCCAGTTCAGAGTTCCCAACAGTTTCCATGGGGCTGGTCTGCATGAAGAAAATCCCAAGAGGGACCCTCCTGCCAAAGCTCTGCTTCTAACTCCTGGATCCAGAGAACCCGTTCCTCCACAGCCATTGTGTTTTCAGCACCTCTAACTGCCAGGAAGCGCTTCCTTTACGGCCAGGAGACTCGTCTGCCTCGGGCTCCCTCTGGATAATCGTTCAGAGTAACCACCTATATTCCTGACCAGGGGGTTCAAGAGCAGCCCTTGGCTGCCGTGAGAAGACTCCATCCCAATTTGGGCTTGAGTTAAGAATTCAATTCTGGTGAACGTGACAGGAGTAGGCACTTAGTTCACCTAGAGTCCTGACAACGTGGAGAAGAGGGCAGGGTGGTGTCTATATCTACAGTGGGGAACACCCCAGTCTGGCAAAGCCAAGCTCAAGGTCACTGATAAACCAGGGGCAGGAGGTACCTTGACCTGGTCTCCCCGGCCCTCTATCCACTTGGTCCAGCTCTAAGTTCCATACCAGTTTCACTTCTTCCTTCTTATTGTGTCCTTTGTCCTTCCATCGGGGAATCTCATGAATTTCACATCCACAGGAGTGAGCATACTACTCCTTTAACTCACAAGGGCCTCAGTGGGAAAGATACAAACACTCTGTGCTCAATCTCACATTTTAAAACAGCTAAGTCAAGTGATATTACCATTATAGTAGCAAAGTACAGAAATGTGATGTGTTTATTAACTTGGGAATCCAAACGACTATTATTCCCCCATTTTATCTCTCTCTATCCACTTTATCTCAACTCTGAGAAGTATGAAATGACGTCTCTAAAGGGCATCCGTTTTTGTATACACCAGATTTTGTTTCTCAAAATACGGTCTGGAAGATAGGGAAGAAAATTCCTTCTGTTTTAGAGCAATGGTTAACAGAGTTTGACTTGGTCTGGGAATTTCTTTGTAGGCACAAAGATACACTTAAAGGTTCAATTCACTCATTTTTTTTGTACTGGTGGCCATCTGCATTTGAATACCACTTCTTACTTGGATATAGGAAAAAAACAAAAGCAAAAACGAACCTTTCTTTGACCAGAAAAATACACAGCTGACTCACTTTTCACCCCTAATTCTAGTTCAATGAGCTCCTGATATTTCTATCACCCGACATCTTGCTGTTTTTGCTGGTACTATAAGATGAATAATGCTGCTGTCTTTGTGCTATTGATGCTTCACGTCTTATTAGGTCTGAATTCCAGAATAGATGGCAGATTGGTGCCGATTTTCATAAATGCAAGTCATGAGAGTGCTGGAAGGATCTAAACAGGTGCAGAATTTGTGCAATTTAATTTCAAGATTCAAAGACTGTTATTTTCCGAAAAGTTCGGGAGAAGATGTTTGCTGCAGTGGGAACTGCAGAATGCATAAATCATCAGGGGAAGGACACAGGCAGGGTCATTGCGAACACACAGGAATCTGTGTTTCAGCATTGATAGTTGCCTCATTGAAATGAGGGGCAATTCTGATTCTGCCATTCCTGCAAGAAAGGCTGACATGTTTTCGGCATCTTCATTTAAACGGTGTGTGCTTTGTTCAACAGGACGTTTTTTTACACTGTGTTTGTTAATCTATCATAATAAGAATCTATAATGCAAAGGAAGCCTTGGGTTTTGTAGCTGGGTCCGGGCATGGTGCAATTGAGAACACATTTTCCTTGCACCAGCACAAGTTATGATTTCCATAATGGGCGGCAGTTCCCTGTAAAGCCTTCCTATTTATTGAAAGTAAATGTTAAGTTGTTAGCAGTGTGTTTTTCTGCATTTCTAAATTATTATTTTATGGCAAGAAATGAAATATGGATTGTGGTTATAAAACCTTTATACTAAATATCAATTCCCAACAGCTTGCTGCAGCAAAGTGTGGATGGATGAGTGGTAACCGTCTGGACCAGCCTTCCCCAAGCCCAGAAATCCCATCGGTGGCTGTGGCCCCGGGAGGCTGCAAGCCCAGGACGTGGACTCCAGACCAGACAGTGGTGGTGTCCTATGAACATGCAGATGAGCCTGCGTCACAGTTGGCAGAGGGTGAGTGCTGGGGGGCATTTCTGTGTATACAAACCTGCCATCCATGTTTCGTTGGACTCTGCAGTTTCTGTGGTGCCCTAGTGATGACCCTGGCCTCTCTGCGCATATGTCGCATCTGCTGCTCTGAACCCCGAATCTAAATCCAAGCCACCTACGTGTGCACTGGTGAATGTGGCGGGGAGTTCTGGTGAACTACATGTTGAGCCAGGAAGAAGGAGGGTAGCAAGATAGCTAGCCTGGGCCAGAAGCCCCCCACAAAAGTGATGCTGGAGACGGTCTGGTTAAGCTCTTCCATGCATGTGACTTACACAGGACCCCAGAGTTGCAGGCAGCTGTAGGTTGGTTTCCTGTGGCTATCACGACAGGGTAGCACACACTTGGAGGCTCTGTGTAATAGAAACTTCCTGTCTCTTAGTGCTGGGGGCCCAACCAGAAATCAAGGCATGGACAGAGGGCACTGAGGGTCTTGTGCTCCAACCACCACTGGAAGCTAGAAGAGGTGAGGAAAGAGCCTTCACCAGAGGCTTTAGAGGGAGTGGCTGATAAATTATTTTTCCTGGATTTGATTTTTTTCCTTTCTCCATTTCTATAGAGCTTCATAGAGACTTCCTATAGAAGTTGAACTGTCTGGTTTGGACTGAACACAATATTTGATTTTGGTTATAAACTTCTTATTTTGGAAATAAGCTAGGTGGATAGTTTCATAAGTTGAGGAAAGAAAAACAATTCTTTGTGCTCAACGGCATTTATCTACACACACATTTCCCAGTGCACTCTGCAGGTTCTGCAGATTGCCTGGTGTTTTTTTTTTTTTAACATTTAAGCTGCTGATACCTTTAGATGGTGCTCTGAGCTGTTACTCAGCTATTCATTTATGGGTTTAGTTTTCAAATGTCTGCTTTGTGCCACGTGTTGTGCCTGGAGGGAGGAGAGTGTTCCTGTAGCCCATGGACGTGTGTGTGTGTGTGTGTGTGTGTGTGTGTGGCGTACATGAGCCTTCTTTAAGCAAGACATTTTTAAAATTTCTATCAGCTTGGTTGCATATGATTTGGAGTGTTCTCGAGAGTCCTAATGGGCAAATGATTGCATAGAATTTTCAAAGACATTTATAGATGTGATTTACTGAAGCCAGAACACCTGAGCTCCACGAGAGCTTTTATTATTGACGTGTGAAATGGCCAGAGCAAGAGCCCAGGCTTCTCAGAGGCCTCTTTATGTGGGTGCCCCAGAGGTAGGATAGGGTTTTCTGCTTCACAGGTGAGAAGGAGGTGGAGACGGGATGGGCATTTGATCTCTAAGCAATGCTGTTTCACGTATTTCTTACACAGCACTCCAATTTTAAAACAAACCATAATGATATTTAGTGAAAACTTGTAGACTAAAAAACAAAAGAAACAGTCTTGTCAACAGACCTTTAATCAACAGAAGACACATAAGATTAAAAGTGCCTTTATAAAAACAATCCTTCACGAATGCAAGTTGTCCATGGCCTAGCACCTACCCACAACACAACTGTCACTCAGGGGGACCTACAATATCATAGTTGTGTGGCCCAACAAAACACTTCAGGCCATCTCCATGTGGCCATATAATTGCTCTGTCACTACTTTTTTTGCATTACAATGATGAAATCCTAATGTTTTCTCTCATCCTTTGAAATTTGAAAAGCAAAACTGTTCTCGCTGGTGCTCTCTCTGGTGGGAACATTTGGCTCTGATTTAATAGTGCCCACACCTGAGGGAAGGTTGGGGGACCGCGGGCGGAGCTGGGGGTGGCTAGTGGGAGGGGCTAGGCACTGGTGAAAGGAGGAGGACAGTGTGCCTTAGAGGTGCTGCTCCCCTGGGCCTGCTCCCCAGCAGAAGCCACTCCATTGTTGGACACAGGAAACAGACACGGGATTTCCTGGATCTCTAATGGTTCCATGATGATGTGACATGGAAGCTCCCGAGAGCCACAGTCACATGATACACCTCAGACAGAGGAAGGGGATGTCCTCCTGGTCACTAGTGGGCACTGAGGATCATTTACAGGTGAGGTCAAGTGAAGCCTTGGTCTGGTTTGGGATTCCTGGAGTCTGAGTGGCCTAGAGGTGGGGAGACTCAATGATGACTGTGAGGAAATGCCTGTCCCCATCAAGGTGACAGCTTCGAGTCAGAGATAGACAGAAGATATTTTAAAATCATTCTTAATCTCTAGTTTGTGGACTGAGATGATACCTGTTGCCATTGAACCATGATCTTTTCTAGCCTAATAGTGAGGATTGTGGAAGCTTCAGACCCACAAAGAAATTGAAGGACAACATCTAAGTCAGGAGAATCTGTAGGCCCCATTACTATCTGAATGGTGTCTGCTATATAAAATTTGTGGGGAGCTCTTGTTTTGGGCTGTTCTCCTGCATTAGGCCCCAATAGATCTAATCAAAATGGAGCTACTTGTGCTAACTAGTTAAACTGAGACTTAAAACCATAAAACAACAACAACAACAAAAAGAATCAGGAGACTCATAAAAACAAATTGGAAAGGCTCAGTTAACCTGAGCGAGGACTTTAAGAACATCCCCTCTGCTTTAACAATTATGAGGAAAGTCACCTGAAATTACCTGATGTTAACCAATCTGCATTTTTGTGCTATATTTCTTTGTTTCTGCTCAAGCTCCTTTTCAGAAGCCAACTGTTCTGTCTGTCATGTCCAACAGAGCATCTCCCTGTTGTTACATGGGAAGCTGCCCAATTCATGAATTGCTAATGAAAGCCGGTTACATGTTTAAAACTCAATTTGTTGAAATTGTGTTGTTTGACATATGGAAGCACACATACATTGGGAACCATATTACAGGCAAGTCAAGAATTCTCACTCTACTTTGAGCAGATGATCTAATTTACTATGAAGCGAGCTCTGTGTGTGTTCTTATTTACACATATATTTCCTCCATGGATTTGGATACCTGGCATGTTAAGAAGAGTCACTTGCTGATGTGATTTTACAGTTACTCTTGTAGGTTCTGGAGCATGAGCACATGTGGCCATTATTAAAAATACGTATGAGAACATCCTCATGGGAAGATCCTGTTTTGATTCTGTTCGCCAGATACCAGTGAGGCGTCTGGGAGGAAAGCAAACCTTTTCCCACATTCAGTTTTCCATACACAGACATGTTAATGTGGCTGCTAATACTTTGGTTTATTTGGCATAGAAATCCTATTTAGTCTACAATGGCATATATAAAAATGTAGTTTTAAAAGTTATTTTTACAGGGGGCTGTGGCTGTGGCTCAGTGTTAGAGCCCTTGCCTGGCATGTGTGAGGCACTGGGTTCAATTTTCAGCACCAGATAACAATAAATGAATAAAGTATACAAGTTGATGTTCTTTTAAAAAGTTGTTTTTACAAAGACATTTCATATGCCATGAAAAATTTAAATGTTTGTGTTTGGGTCGATTGTGTGCTGCCTTACTCACTTATCTCTATAACTCATCCAGATGGGATCCAGGGGTGGCAGAGAGGTGAGAAGGGGCTGCTTCTGCATAGGCAGCGTCTCCAGACCAGGTTGGCAGATTCGGGTTATTTATTTCCGGGTCTGAACAAGAGGAAACAACACAGCTGAGAAGTATGGACACGGACAAGCAGTTGAAGCCTGCAGTGGGGTGTTGGACCTCATTCATTTGCCACAAGTCAATCTCCTGCAGATGAGGGAGGGAGGGGGGATGGCTGATTCTACGTGCCAGGCCTGTGCACTGGCCTGTGGATCTGAGTGATGTCCTGCCAGAGGGCAGTCCCTCCTATTATGGGCCGACGTCTGTGTAGTGTGTCTGTGATGAAGTCAGGGACAGCTGGCCAGGGGTGGTCAACCCAAAACTCTGTATAAAGCCAGTGATTCCTGAGTTTTTATATAATTAAAAGAAACAACCTGAATGTCCAGTTTTTTTTTTCCACCTCTGACAACGTTTATGCCAACTGAAACGAAGAGCCAAAGTAAGTACGAGAAAGTCAAGATAGAAATATTCTCCACAGAAAAATCAGCTGAGAGACTCCATCAAGCTCTAGTACCGTGGCAAGAAAGCTGGCACGGATGTCCTAACTGCAGCCCAGGGGGCAGCAGGAGCCGTGCAGCATCCCCAGAGAACTCCTGGGCCACCCGCATGCTGCAGTCTGGCTGGGCACAAAATCACGAGCCACTCACAGCCTTGTAGATTCAAACAGCAATTCTTTATTCCCGAACTGTCACCAGCACTCTACACGCACGTTCTGGGGAAAATTCCACACCTCCACCGGGCTCTGCATCTCAAATACTCTCTGAATCCCAGGAGAACTCAACGGGAACTCAAGGCGCCTGAGGCAGCAGGATACGCCCTATTCCCAGCAGGAATCACCTTAAACCTGGAACCGCCCTAAACCCCCAATCCGCCCTAAACCCTGATCCTCCCTAACCCCGGATCCGCCCTGGTCCTTGAGCAGGGTCACCTTACTCAAACTTCATGCAATGTCACTGCAAATGACCTGGGTCCAAGGCAAGCCCATTTCCACAATGGAGAGTCCTTCCTCTAAGCAACATGGGGTAGGCTGACAAAGAAATTGCCATGCGTCATTCCTACTTGGCTATGGCTGTCAGCGGGCCCCAGTTCTACCCCACTTTTCTTGCTGACCTCATTTTCTACCTCGCTGCCCCCAATTTTGCGAGCATTCTGGAAATGCTTGGACTTCAGAGGCTCCTATGTGTTATCCTCTCTGGCTTTCACCCACTGCTTTCTCTGTGGGTCGTTTACCACTCCCATTCGCCCTTCTTTGATTTAGTTCCTTAAGAATTCATCTTGATGTTCCTTGAAGAACTGCCGAAGCAGAGAGGAAGTTGAGACATGATTGGGAGCATCTTAGTTCTTTCTCCAAATACGTCTTGTAAGACACAAATGACCCTGTCTTCCTCCTCCAGGGAGGTAGAGGGGCACAGCGCCAGCCTCTAAGGCTGCAGCTGAATGTGCTGAGATCTGTTAAATGCTTTTCCGTAGTTGAATGGATCTCTACGGCACAGGCCATATTGCCAGATAAGGAGCTGGGGATGACAACAGTTCCTCACAGAGCATGAACTGGCAGCCTCAACCTGCCCTGCTTCCTCACTCTCTGCCCTAAAAGGTCTTCCCAGTCAGGATATAAGGTGAGGACCTTAGTCATTTTTACCTGTGGTTTTCTTACTGTGGTTTCAGTTATCTGCTCTCAACTACAGTCTAAAAATCTTAGAGGAAAAATTGCAGAAGTAAGCAATTTTAAATTGTGTGCTGAGTGATGAAATTGCATGCTATCCTACTCCTCTCCAACTTGGCCTTTTGTCTAGTGTATCCACACTGTATATGCTACCCACGTGTTAGTCACCCAGCAGTCCTCTCAGCTATCAGATGGGCTATAATATTATCACTACGCTGTGTTCAAGTAACCCTTACCTAGTAGCCTAACAATATGTCACAATGCCTAAGTCAGTCACCGCTCATCACGTAGGAATTGTATCATTCCTCATCATCACAAGAAGAAGAAGGGCGACTGGAGTACAATAAGATATTTTGAGAAGGGGGGGCATATTCCCATAACCTTTATTGAAGTATATTATTACAAATCTTCTATTTTATTATTATCTATTGCTGCTAGTCTGTTACTGTACCAAATTTAGACATTAAACTTTATCACTAGTTGAATGTACAGGAAAAGTAATGCATAGGGTTCAGTACTATTTATGATTCTGGGCATCAGTTGGGAGTCCTGGAATGTATCCCTAGATAAGGGGGATACTGTATTCCCCTGGTTTCCTGTCCAGGGGTTCTTTGGGCTGGCCTACCCAAGGTGACCAGTTCATAAGAGTCTCCTTGTGCTGCTCAGTACTTCTCCTGTGGTTCATCCTTTCAGGGAACCTGACAGCCTGTAGCAGCTCTCCCCCTGCCAGTCCAGGGTCATTGAGCCTGCCTTCTAGGGGGTCCTCTGTGCCTTGGTACATAGTCTTCGGCAACAAATTTCCCCTTAAGTGCCCATTTCTAAATGCATGATCTCATGTGGTACGTGGCGGAGCAAGTCAGTGGTACACTGGGAACTCAGTTCCATGCCCGGGGTTCTTGGCTGCTCTCAGCTGCCTCCGTGTGCTTCCTGGTGTCTACTCACAGACCTGTCCCTGTGCTCACTACCTGTGTCGGCTGCCAAGTTCTTCCATGGTCTGGAATTCCTTCTGGCTGTAGAGGTCAAATTCAGGAAAGCAAACTAGACTGTCCAAAATTCATATTTTTCCATGATGTATGTATGTGTGTATATGTGTGTGTGTGTGTGTGTGTGTGTGTATATATATATATATATATATATATATATATATAGAGAGAGAGAGAGAGAGAGAGAGAGAGAGACACTTTAAGGCTGAAATCATAAATGCTTAGCTGAAAACCTAAATCAGAGAGTCAGTTTTGCTGGTGATTTCTGGGGAACTAGTATAAAACCTACTGTGTCACTCAGATGCAGAATTTTCAACTGCAAAATGTCTAATGGGGAAGGAGGCTTGGCACTGTGATGTCTCTGAAAATACAAGACACATACAAGAAAAGATGGCCATTGCATGGATGGTTATGGGAAATGATTCCGGATGCCTGGTAAGAACCATGGGGTCGGCCCGGCACCTCAGCCTTGGCAGCTCTTTGAAGCCACTAATGTTCCTTACTCAGTCACCCTCTGGTCTTGTTCTTGTTTCCCACTCCATCAGGTGTTTCCACAGCTTGGCCTCACCTCCTCTAAACGACAGCTGTGAGAGTCAGGTGTGATGGCACCTCTTCATGGAGAAAAATCCAGAGCTAAGAGAGGTGAACTGACTAATTTGGGGGCCCAGAACTAGTAAGTGGCTGAGCCATTTCCACATCTAGCTTTTCTACTGAGGATATTTTTCAGCCAGAAACAGATTATTAGCTCTAGGAGAAATCAAAGGAAACCCATTTAAGGCAGATTGTAATTACATTGTTCTGTCAAGGGACAAATAATACCTTCCTGAAACGTGAAGACAGTAAACAACGGATGAACCTGTAGCTCATGTGAATCCATCAGCAGTCCTCTTCTGGGAGCAGGCCTCGGAGGGTCTGAGAGGCCCCTGTACCATGAGGGGAGGGAGGGCGGTCGTGTGATCGTGCACGCCCATCTCCTGGCTGTGTGACGTGGGGGGCATGAGTCACGCCTCCAGAAACTCACAATGCATTTGCTGGTGTGTGAGTGTGCGGTGCTCATCCAAGGAAGCGGGAGGCTTGTTTTGCTTTGTGCTTTAAGAGCAATTATGTAGGACAAATACTTTCCAGAGAAACACCCAGTTGTTCCCGAGGAAAATGATAGATACTTATAGGCAGTGCATTTTCATAGTTTTAGCGGTTTATTGTTCTCCTCTGTCAGCAATGTGTTCCTCTCATCCATTAGTCCTTTTAGCAGATCTCTCTCTCTGAGCACCCCCTGTCAGCCTTTGGACTTAAGTACCTATTTTATCTTTGCTGTAATGTGGCTTGTTCTAAGCTGTAACTGCTGAAGTTGGTTCTTGCAATTATCCTTTCTCTCTTTTGCATTAATATCTCCCTCTGTCCTGGCTCATTCCCAGCAACTGAAAACTGCCTGCTGTAGCTCATCTCAAAGTGAGGGAAGAGAGAGGGAAAATAGGAACCTTGCCAGGTTCCGCCTATCTTGTAACTGGACTTTCCTTGGCTTCCCATTATACAGAAGCCTCCGCTGTCCTGCATCAGCCTTCTTGTCTGGCCCTTCGTCCCTCTTCCTCCCAGCCCGTCCATGGCTCTCTCCCTGATGTGGGTCTCCATCTGGCCCCACTCCTCTCACCACCTCCTTCCCTCACAGAGGCCGTAGTAGGCTGGTGTCTCCCCTGCCGGCTCCCACCCCCTCTTCTCCCTGAACTCTGCCCATGTGCCTGGTCGCTTTCCACCTCCATTTACGTATCTGAGTGGTGCTTTGGTCCAGTATTTCTGGAAGGTCACCCATGACCTCCACTCCAAGCAGCACCTCCTTCCACCCTCCCTATTCAGTAGATGGCTTGTCCATGGATGGCCAAAGGCTGTGACCACAAATCCTGGGTGCCCTTGCCTCCAATCCACTGGCCAGATTGTCCAGTTATGGCCCACAAATATGCATAGTGTGGGCCACTTTGCTCTGTCCAGGTGTCGACTCCAACATGGCTCTCAGCATCTTCCAGGAGGCTACACCAAAACTCCCAACTTGCTTGTTCCTTTTTACAGGAGTCATGGCGGCCCTTTTCAGTGTGACCATATGGTTACTCCCTTGCACGGGAACTCCAGTGGCTCCTCATCCCCTGAAGGATGAAGTAAAATTCATTGTCATGATCTACCACCCGGAACAAGCTGAGCCCTGCCACCAAGCCAACCTGCCTGCTAGTCGTCCATTCCTTCATCTGACAGATATTTGCTGGTTTCCTCTCCTGTGCCAGGCCCCGTTCTGGGTCCTAGAGACAGGGCTTTAGGGTTGAGTGAGGGAACCAGTCATATATTTCAGGTGAGGGCAGGCCGTGATGTCCACTGTGAAGGAAAGGGGGGGCCAAGGATCCAGAGGGTCAGGAAGGAATGTTCTAGATGGAGTGAAGGCATTAGGGCAGAGACCTGCTGGGAGTGGCTGCAGAGCCCCAGGAGGGTGCTGAGGAGATGCCCTGGGGTCCCCCTATGCTGGCATTGCTCCTCCAAACTGCTGGGTGGCAGGCAGGGTGCCCCATTGGGACGAGTCCACTAGGCTTCTCAGATAAGCTGGACCTGAGGGAAGGACTCAGGAGGAGGAGATGCCAGACTCCCGATGACCTGGCACTGCAGACACCTGGAGAACTGATGTGGAAAGAGACAAGGCCACATTTTATCCCAAGCTTGTTCTATAGGTGAGAACAGCTACTTACGAAATATTCTGAAAATAAAATTATTCTAATTTAGAGTAAATGTTTTAAAGAATTAGAGAAATGGGTAGTCACTGGGTCATAGTGTGTGAGGTGATGGAGAGATGCATGACCACTGGATAATGATGCCACTCCATTAGGAAGGAGCTGGTGTCACCAAATCTACAACTCACAGTGAGCAGAAGAGACAGCTCCTTGAGGAGAGGGGTCCTTGCTTAGAAGAAGCCAGCTCTGACCTTGCCATCCTCACGTTTCCTGGTACCCTGTGGATTAGAAGAGTATTTTTTTTAAAGACTATATTATTTAATTGCATTCTGACTCATATTTGGAATACCAAGACAAGTTAATGATAAAGAAAATAAATTGGTAATAATCAATATGTTTAAGCAAATAGACACATGTACACAACTTATAAGCATGCATTTATGTATTTAAATTATTTATGGCTTTTTGAAAATTTTCTATTAAGTATCTTAACAACTTGATTGAACATTATGCCACAGATATCTAAATTTCCCAGGTTGAAAACAGAATTTCAGGCAAATTGGGAATGGGCTAATGTGCTCAGTGGGCCTGAGTCACTGGCCAGAGAGGAGGAGGTGCTGAGGGGGAGCAGGTAAGGGGCTCAGCCCCAGAAAGGCAGCATGAGGCACATGGAAGGGTGACACTGAGATTCAGGTGTCTTCTCCCAGGGGACACTGGGTATGCAGTTGGCTGGTGTCACCCTCTCCCTAGCCAGCAGTGATGAGTCACCCACCCCTGACATCAGCAAGGCGCTTGGGACTTTTGTTTCATTAGCTCTGTTTCCGTTGCTTACCGGCCAGGGATGCTCCAGGATAGATTTCCGTATTCCCACCAGTGCGGGAAAGGATGCAGCCCAGGGCTCTCGAGCCTATCCCTGCGAGCCTGTGGGACGGTCCGGCGGACACATCCATTTCTGCGGGTCAGGACCACTTGCTCTCACAGAGGAAGCCGGGCTTTGGCTCAGCCTCCTGAGGGCTGCTAATGGAGGGGAGCCAGTGAGCCTCTTCTTTTTTCTCATCATATTACACAGCACTCCTTGTTCTCATCTTGTCCTTTCTATGTGTTTTGAACTTGTGAGATGATCTTGAGGGGCTGACCCAGGTGGCTGCAGTCAAGGGCAGCACCAGGTTTTCTGCTCATGATTCCCCGTGGCTGCTTCCCCTTCAGGACTGCTCTCCATGGTGGAGAGATCTGTCTCAGCTCCTGCCTGGCTCAACAGCTACACACGAACATCCCCTTGCACGTAGGTCCTGAAGCCTTGACTATATTCAGGTAGGTGAAGACGGATTCAGCAAACGAGTGGGTGGGCTCATGAATGGATGGCCACCAGCGTGAGGAGGGGTAGAGGGGACCCTCACACTGCGGGTGGATGGGGTTGGCTTGAACGTCCCCGCACTTCCCAGGGCTCAGGTCCGCCCATGATCACGCCCAAACTAAAGGCTGCCAGCACAAGGGGTCAGCAAGGTGCAGAGCCACTTGCACAGAGACCCGAGTACAAACCCCTGCAGGATCGCCTGCCTGAGCGGGTCCCTGAACAAAGCCAGGTTCTGCCAGGAACGGGGAGGCGCGGGAACTGGGTGCTGAACGAAGAGGCCCAGGTGAGCATCTGCCCAGTGAGTGTCGTTATGCTTTTCACCTGTGGGGTCTTAGACTATGGAAGTTTATTTATTTATAGACACAGATCTCTGTTGTTCTTCATATTTCTACTTCTGGCGCCAGGGCCTGCGAGTCTTTCTGATGTCTTAGATCTCCAAGGAGTTGCCTGCATTTTACTTCGGTGCTTATAAGGTCTGAATTGTTATATTGAAATCCTGAGCTCATTAGGTAGATAAGGGGAGTGCTAGGAATCGATCCCCAGGATCCTGCAGCAGTTAGTTCCTAGAGGGGCCATCGGAGATAGAGGGGCAGCAAGAGCTGCGAGGCTGTCATGGGGAGCCATCGGGAGCTGCTGCCAGCCACCACTCTATCTCCAGTGACTGCAGCTGTGGAAGGGGCCACAGTGGTGGAGATAGGTAGGAGCCTTTGACCTTGTGGGAAGAATTTCCTGCCACGACACCAGGGCCAGAGCAGGTAGATAATGAACAAAAGCTTGGACCTTCCTCTCTTTCTGTCCCCGAATCTGTCAGTAACTCCCCTGGATGAAGCAGGAGGGCAAGGTGGTCCTGAGCATCACCCCAGGAAGATCACCCTTCAGGGCACAGTGGCTGGAGCTGGGCAGAGAAGGGGTCTGCAGCTGTGGGAGGGTGTCCAGTAACCTTCTCCCCCAACCCTTGTGCTGTGGTCCCAGCACTACTGACTTAACCATGTCAGGGCACCTGTTCTCTCCTACTCAGTCCTGGTGTCTGCTTGCTGTCTGTCTTGCATGTTCCACTAAAATGGCCAGAGTTTGAATCCCTGGTTGAAATATGGGGAGAGTGAGATTGTGGCGAGGGAGAGAAGGGGCCGTGGAGGACACCATTGTCCTCCAGACTGCCTGCTGTCAGGTCACTGATTTATCCATATGCATTGACTCCTTGTTCCACGAGACTGGCCAGGGCACAGCTGAGTGGGCACAGCTCCTGCAGTGTCCATGGATGACACTCATCCACTGAGGACTCTAGCAGGCTCCTGATGAGTGCAGAGGCCCACCACAGGCTCATGGTGAGTTTATGAGGACATGGTCCTTATGGTGGTGTCTGGGAGAATTACTAACAGGGACCCTGCAAGGCTAATGCTGTTGGTCTCTGGGAATTGTCCAAGTCACTGTTCTCTGAGGTCAGACTCAGATGTTGCCAACGAAGCCTCTGAATTACAGGTGTTTCTGAAATGAACAAGCACAGGGTTTTGGAGGAGGCTTTAGAGACCAGGGCCATGATGTTATGGTTTAGATGTGAGGTGTCCTCCATAAGCTCAGGTGGGAGACAAGGCAAGAAAGTTTAGAGGGGACACGATTGGGTTATGGGAACCTTAACCTGATCCGTGCATCTATTCATTGATGAACAGATTAGCTGGTTGGTGTCTGTTGGCAGGTAGGGAGTGGCTGGAGGAGGGGCTCAGTTGGGAAGAGCCTTGGAGGTATATATTGGGTCCCTGGTGAGCAGAGGAGTCTCCCTGCTTCCTGGTGCCGTGTTCTGAGCTGCTTTCCTCTTCCCCATGGTGTTCTGCCTCACCTGGGGCCCAGAGGGATGGACTGAGGCCTCTGAAACTGCGCATACCAAATAAACTGTTCCTCTACTAAAATTGTTCTTGTTAGGTCTTTAGGTCATAGCAGTGAAAAAGACATGCCTAGTAAGAATCCATGGGACCACCGTGGAAACGCATCCCAGGAAAACTCTTAGAAACTTGGTCTGATATAGCAAACCATTGTCTACCTTGATGGGTGATTCTGTGTGTGACATCTCAGGCCAGGGCAACAGATACTTCACCAAACAGCAGTCTAGATGTTGCTGCTATGGTATAGTTTATATGCTATTTATATTTAAGTCAGTAAACCCTGAGGAAAGCATTGAATCTGTATAGTGCTTTTGGAAGTGTGGTCATTTTGACAATATTAATTCTGCCTATCCAAGAACAAGGCAGATCTTTCCATCTTCTAAGGTCTTCTTTAATCTCTTCCTTTAGCATGTTGTAGTTTTCATTGTGGAGGTCTTTCACCTCTTTTGCTAAATTTATTCCCAAGTATTTTTTTAAGGCTATTGTAAATGGGGTGATTTTCCTAGTTTCTCTTTCAGTGGATTTGTCACTCATAAATGACATTCCTTATAGAAATAGAAAAAATCAATCATGAAATTCATCTGGAAAAAATCAGAGACTCAGGATAGCCAAAGCAATTCTTAGCAAGAAGAGTGAAGCTGGTGGCATTACTATACCAGACCTTAAACTATACTCCAGAGCAATAGTAAGAAAAACAGCATGGTATTGGCACCAAAATAGACTGGTAGACCAATGGTACAGAATAGAGGACAGAATGGAGTCTAACCCACACAACTACAGTTGTCTTATACTAGACAAAGGTGCCAAAAATGAACATTGGGAAAAAAATATCCTCTTCAACAAATGGTCCTGGGAAAACTGGAAATCCACACATAACAAAAATGAAATTCTCTATCTCTCACCATGCACAAAACTCAACTCAAAGTGCATCAAGGACCTGGGAAATTAAACCAGAGACCTTGCGCCTAATAGAAGAAAAAGTAGGCCCAAATCTCCATCATGTGGGATTGGGTTCCAACTTTCCTAATAAGATTCCTGTAGTGCAAGAATTAAAACCAAGAATCAATAAATGGGATGGATTCAAACTAAAAAGCTTCTTCTCAGCAAAAGAAACAATCAGTGAGGTGAATAGAGAGCCTACAGAATGAGAGCAAATCTTTACCACAAGCACATCAGATAGAGCACCAATCTCTAGGATATATAATGCACTCAAAATCCTTAGCACCAAAAAACCAAATAACCCACTCAATAAATGGGCCAAGGAACTGAACAGACGCTTCTCAAAAGAGGACATACAACAAACATATGAAAAAATATTCAACATCTCTAGCGATTAGAGAAATGCAAACAAAACTTCTCCAAGATTTCATCTAACTTCAGTCAGAATGGAAGCTACAAGAAATCAAACAGCAAGTGTTGGTGAGAATGTGGGGGAAAAGGCACACTCGTACATTGCTGGTGGGACTGCAAATTGGCGCAGCCAATCTGGAAAGCAGTATGGAGATTCCTTGGAAAACTTAGAATGGAACCACCCTTTGACCCAGCTATTCCACTCCTCAGTGTATACCCAAAGGACTTAAAAACAGCACACTAAACAGCCATATCCATGTTTATAGCAGCACAATTCACAATAGCTAAATTGTGGAACCAACCCAGATGCCCTTCAGTAGATGAATGGATAGGGAAACTGTGGTATATATACACAATGGAACATTACTCAGCATTAAAAGAGAATAAAATCATGGCATTTGCAGGTAAATGGATGGAGTCGGAGAATATAATGCTAAGTGAAGCAACCAATGCCTCCCAAAACAAAGGCCGAATGTTTTCTTTGACATGAAGATACTGACTCATAATGGGGTTGGGGGTGGGAACATGGGAGGAATGGAGGAACTTTAGATAGGGCAAAGGGGAGGGAGGGGAAGGGAGGGGGCCAGGGGGCAGGAATGATGGTGGAATGAGTTAGACATCATCACCCTAAGTACATGTATAAGACCCGAATGGTGTGAAATTACTTTGTGTCAGTGACTTGAAAAATTGTGCTCTATATGTGTAATATGAAATGAGTTGCATTCTGCCATCATGTATAACAAACTAGAATAAATAAATAATTTTAAAAAAACATCAAGGAAAGCAGATGACCATCCATAATATAGGTGGGCCTCATCTCACCAGTTGAGATTTTATTAGAGGAAGACTGACTTCCCCGAGAAGAAGAGGGGATCGTGCAAGCCCACAGTCATGGGGCTGAACCGCGGCTCTTCCTTAGGTCTCCAGTCTGCTGGGATATGCCCTGAAGATTTGGGACTTCTCAGCCCTCAAAGTTCTGTGGTATAGATACAGATAGACTGACAGACAGACATAAATATATACACTGTTATGGTTGGGTCTGGAATGTCCCCAAAGGCTCAGGTGTCAGCAGTGTTCAGAGTGGGGATCTGGGGAAGTGGTTGGGCCATGGGGTGCTGACCTCATCAGAGGTTGGCCTTTGAAGGATCCATTTGCAGGATGGTTGTGGGACGGTGGAAGCAGCAGGAGGTGTGGCATGGTTGAAACAAGTAGGTGACTGGGACGTCCTCTGGAAGGTTGCACCTGTTCCTGGCTCCTTCCTGCTTCCTGGCTGCCCTGAGGTGAGCAGCTTTTCTCTGCCATGCTTTTCTGCTATGTTTCTGCCTTTCCTCAGGCCTAAAAGCAACGGAGCCAGCTGACCCTGGACTGAAAACTTTGATCCTGTGAGCCAAAATGCTTTCCTCTTTTAAGTTGATTTTCTAAGGTATTTTGTCACAGTATCAGGAAGCTGACAATCACACACCTCCACATCCACATCACCCTTTAGCTTCTCTGGGAAACTTTGACTAATTCCATTAGCCATTACAACATTATATCTGCTAACTAGAGATTATGTTGCTGAGAACTGATAGCAAAGTAATTCATTTCTTTAAACATGATTTAGTCTCCACTTATTTTGCTTGATAAAAAAAATCTTTAAAAGCAAAATGAGCACATGGAAGCTAATAGTTTACAAATACTCGTTTGTTCACAAGTGTGGGAGGCTTTGAGCAAAAGAGCCAGGGAACAAATGAAGGAGGATGAATGAGGTCTGTCCTCCACTGAAGCACAGGCAAAGTTAGCAGCATGATTTTTTCAAAACCATTAGTCAGTTGTTATTTATTCAAAATTGGATTTTTAGTCTCTACATTCATTGCATTAGTCTAAAAAATTATGCTTTAGTTAGAAATTCTATTTAGATTTTTTTTTTGAAAATTTAATCCCTGGGAAGGCAAGTTTGGAAAAAAAGATTCAAAAGTGGAGACTCCAGTTCCATTTAGGGTCATTATTCAACTAATTTGTAGCTAGTGGCTTAAAATGACTAAAAAGTGGATAGTTCCTATGCCTCTCCACCCCTTCCCTGACGATGCCAACAGTGGAGAAGGATGCCGTGCCAGGCTCAGCTGTGGTCAGGGATCGCTGGTGCTGGTCTCAAAGCCTCCACACACAGAAAGATTTCCCCAATGAAATTCTGCAGTGAGAGTTTGGCGGTCTCTCTTCCTGGAGGAGAGCCACTGGAGAAGATACCCCACCACAAGCTGCTCTCAGATGAGCAAACCCGTGAAAGGGACCACAAGGGCCGCTGGAGCTATAGAGGGAGAGCGTTCTCCATGTGCACAACCCAAGTCAGAGGTCAGGAGAGTGCTTGGTGAGCAGAGGGAATGAAGGGTTGGGTTACCTCGCTGAGTTTTAATAAACAGAAAAAATATCATGGGGCAAATGGTACACTGTGGTTTGGCTGAGACAAGACCAACCCATTACTTAATATGGGCTGTGACTGCAGTTAAAGGAACCCATAAATACTCAGCAAAATCCCCAACCTGATTGCCTTAAATATGACAGTCATGGTTTCCATGTAAAAGGCCCACACAGATTTGATTAATGTCATCAAAGTCTTAAGGGTAAGAAATGATAATCACCCACCTCCCAGCACCCTCATTGGGAACCAGGGGGTGTGATGGGAGAGTAAGGGGAGGCCAGTCAAAGCAGGGAGGGGCTGGGCGGGACTGGCTGGAGCCTGTGCAGGATGCAGAGGAAACAAGCCAGGCAGAGATGCTGAGCTCCACCCACAGAGGACACCCAGAGCAGCCCGCCCAGCCACTCCTGGCCCAAGCCGGAATCCCAGGAGGCTTTCTGCAGTGACTTCATTACAGTCAACATGGAGCAATGTGCCTTTCTCTTTCTGAAAATAGGAAAGAGGTGAAACCAAACAGATGTGCTTGGTCCAGGTCTGGGGCAGAGAGCATCGAGGGCTGGAATAGCTGCATGAGGATGAGACACATTCTCTGGCAGATGCTTAATGCTTTTGTCAAAAGCAATTTATTTAGCAAGGAAGAACTCCCCACAGACCGCCAAGGTCCTGGTATGTTTGTTCTGCATTTTCTGGAAGGATTGATTTGTGTCCCAGGATAGGTCCTGGTGTTTGCAACCAAGTCTTGGCTCCAGGCGTATAGCTGAGATTTCTCTTCTCTCTGGGGAGGTTGAGATCAGCCCCCCCCCCCCATGGCTGTGGAGCTGGACAGTGGGACAAGGGAGTGCCTGGGAACCCCGGGGTGCACATGGGAACAAGGCCGTGTGCCAGAAACACGGTGCTTACCTTTTCATAATTGTGCTCTGGAATCTTTCATCTATTTCAGAGCTCAGAGTCCCAGCCAAACCTGTGCATTCTACATGAAAGCTTATCTTCTCTTTTAAATATCCCAGAAAAACAGTTTTGCAAGATTTTAGAAAGAATATTTGAATATAATTCATGATCTTAAGTTACTTCCAAGGAAACTGATCAAAATAGAAATATTTCAGTGGAATCTGGTCTTTTGTCATCACTGGGCACGTATTTCTTTTCTATGTATGTAGAACTCAGCACCCTTTCTTTGGCCGCCCCCTTCTTTACAAAGATGTTATAGACTGTGCCAATTCACCCTAAAATTCACAGGTTGAGTCTTTGCTGTGGTTTGGATTGTCAACATCTCCCAGGAACTCGCGTGTTGAAGGCTTGGTCCCCAGGGCAGCAGTGTTCAGGAGTGGGGGCTTTGGATCATGAGGGCTCTGACCCAGTGGACAAGTCCTTATGGAGTCATAGGGAATGGGCTCTTGGGAAGCAACACATAGTAGGAGGCGGGCCTGTTAGAGGAGTAGGTCACGCGCAGTGCCCTTGCCGAGTGCCTTTGTCTCGGGCCTCTTTCTGTCTCCCTCTTTGCTTCTTGGCCCCCATAAGGTGAACAGCTCAGCTCTGCCATGACATTCTGCCTCCCCACAGCCCCAAACAACAAACCAACTGATCTTGGACTGAAGCCTCTGAGTCTGTGAGCCAAAATAAAACACCCTCCTTTGAGATGATTTTCCCAGGTATTTTGTCAGTGACAGAGTCAACATCGTCTTTCCCCTTTTGTGGGATTGCATTTGAAGATGGGGCGTTTAGAAGACAATTAAGGTTTAGTGAGTCCATAAGGATAGGAATGGGCCCCTAGTCAGTCAGGACTGGTGCTTTATATGTAAAGAAGAGCTCTCCCCATCTCCCTGAGCTGGAATAAGGAAAGACCACATATGAGCCCTCAGTGTGAAGGTGATCCACAGATCAGGAGGAGTCCCACACCAGAAACCCACCAAGCCAGCTCCTGGTCTTGACTTCCACCTCCAGAACTGTGAGATGCTCAGGTAGAGTGACACAAGCTCTCTGTGTTCTGGACGCACTCCTCCATTATGATTCTGGAGGCCCCAGAGGCACACTATCAGCTCCTGTGGTGAGGACGGACTGACAGCTGCCCTCTCCGCGTGGTCTGCAGGCCGTGGCTCCATGGCTCTTGAGCTTCCTCCCCTCGGCCTGCGCTCGGGCTCCTCCCTGACCCAGCCTGCAGCTCTGCAATCCGTTTTTTCCAGCCTGTCTCCAAAAGGCAATCACCCAACCTCTGCTGCTTGTTTCTTTTTCTCGATATAGTTCTTTTCTATGCCATATAATTTACATTTCTAAGCATGCCTCACAAAGACCCTTCTCCGTGGGTACCAGGGAGCATATGGTTGGCAGCAAGGTAGACGCAGGCACAAGGTAGATTAAAAAAGCCGCTGTCTTCAAAATGCTTTGAACAAAGGGCTCATCAGTTTTCCCCACGAGAATGGTAAAATGGGAAATGGAATCAAGAGTTATAACTCTATCTCTATATCCAGATTGAATTGGACTGGAGAGGATTGGATTGAAAGAGATGAAAAGAAAAGCAGTCCCAAAGAGTTCTTGAACCTCATGAAAGAAAATGGATGCAAAATTCGGAACAAAGCAAGAGAGCCACGAGGGTTCTCATGGGACTTCAGCACCAGGGACCTGCATTAAGGAAAAACAACCCAGGGGCTCGGAGAGAGGGAAGATCAAGATCTGAACCTGGGGGAAGGGCCACTTCCTCCAGGTCCCTTCAGAGGAGCAGGGTCAGCAAATATGGCATCAAAGTGCTGTGACCTTCTGAGGGTCAGCGTGGACAGAGCGACCCCCAGTCAGGCCTGGCCTCCGGGGATCCTCCCACCACGTCACTGCAGGTGGCCTTGAAGCATGTGTGGATGCTGCTTTCTAAAGATTTGGGTGTGGACTGTGCACTATTTGATTTTATGAAGTGAAAAAAAAATCTCATTTTAAATTAGTTGAGGTCTAAAGAACAGTGTTACAAGATACACCGAGGCGCATTACAGTTTAGCATCTTAGCAAGTCACGAGTGGAGCAGCACCCGAGAGATTCAGGCTCACCGAGGGGTGTGAGGGGAGAAAGCGAGATCAGGGAAGCACTTGACAGGTCGAGGCAGGGAGTCCTGGTTACAGGTGGGTTTAGCAGTACCAGGTCGGCTCAGTCTCTGGTTAGAGGTTCCATAGCAGGTTCTCACTGGGCGAGTTTGATTTCCTTTCTGTGGTTGGCCACGCATTCTGAGATGGGTCTGGGTTTGCTTATATAGGAACAAGGACACTGGAGCTGTTGTCACCTAAAGGCCTCCCAGTTCAGCTTTCAACAGCAGCGTCATTGCTAAGACCTACTGAGCGTGTCTACGGGCTCAATGCTGCTCCAAGTCACACATATATGTCACTTGTTTGAACTTCACCATGAACCAGCGAGGTAGGAGCTGCTGTACCGGATTTTACAGATGAGGAGGTGAGAGGCAGAGGAGGTGGGACATGAACAGCCCACATGAGCTAGATCTAACTCAGAGCTGGGGCTTCGGGGGGGCCTCTGCACCCAGAGCCTGCTGTCCACCACACCAGGCAGTGGTGATGCCTATTTGTGCCCAGGTGGCTGAAATCAGTGTCCTAAGAGGCCTAAGAAGAAAGCTCCTGATGACCTGTTTGCATATGTGCTGTGAATTCTCCGCTCAGTCCCTCTATGTTGCCTCTAGGAAAAGACTCCCAGGCCCTTCGTCCTCAGTTTTCTTCCTTCTCTTTGCCATATAGACTTTGCAGTATCACCATGAAGATGTTTCTGGCTTCCTGGGAGGGTTTCTTGGTCTCTTCCCAACAGCAAGATGACTGGTGTGCTCAAGGCACACGGTGTGGCCAGGCAACTTCCATGGCATGGAGAGCCCTGTCCTGGTGCACCTTGAGAGTGGACCTCGTGCCCTGGGCACTTCACTCAACTCTCCCTGACCCCTGCTGTCATGGGTTGAATTCTGCCACCTCTTAGTCCTAACACCTAAACCTCAGGGTGTGACCGTATTTGGAGAGAAGGTCTTCACAGAGGTAGTTAACATGAAGTTGTTAGTGTGGCCCAATATGATTGGGGCTCTTGTCGCAGTGGGAAATTTATACAGAGACAGACACACCCAGGAGAAGATGGCATGAAGGTGAAGGCAGGGTTGGGGACATGTCTACAAGCCAAGGAAGGCTCAGTGTTGCCAGTGACCTCCAAAGCAAGGGAGGGGGTGAGCTCTCTCAGAGCCCTCAGCAGGAGCCAGCCCTGGCCACACCCTGGTCTCACACCCAGCCTCCAGAGTCATGAGAATGTGACTTGCGTGGTCTAGGACCCTGTCTCTGGAGCTCTGTCAGATAGCCACAGCAGGCAGATTCCCGGTCCCATAGCCAGGGCTGCCTCAGTCAGGTACCACTCTGCAAGCTTATGTGCCCGAGGAAGCCTGGTGCTGCACTTCCTGACTCCAGAGGCTCCGGTGCCATCCCCTGTGAGCGGGCAGCAGGGTGTGGCCAGGCCTGGGCCCAGCTGAGGTGGGAAGAGGCAGCAGCTCAGAGTTTGTCTAGCTTGGCCCCAGCCAAGTACCTGGACACAGCGTCTGAGACAGGCAGAACTCGCAGAGGGGAGAGTGGGGAAAGGTAGGGTGAGACTCATTGTCCTTCCAGTGCCTCCCCCAAAAGTACCTATGGTACCCACAGGTGCCCCAAACCCAGCGGCAGCTGGCAATAAAGGACAGCTTTCACGGGGCTAGACGTTTCCAAAGCCAGGAGCATACACCCTGCAGTCACTTGCAAAGGTTTCATTCTGCACAGCTCCTGTATGTGGAGCATCGTCCACTCATAAGAGTGGTCACTGTCGCCAATTAACGGACTCTGTTAAGTGCTGGGCACCACCTCACTCACAGGGAGAGTTTTCAGTGAGAGCCTGTGAGGCTGTTAAAGTGGGAACAAGGGCCAATTATGGAAAGCGCAGTGGCTTGAAAGCCCAGAGACCTGGACTCTGGCCCCTGGACTTCTCGTAACTTCAGATGTGGCACACTGGCCTTCTTTCTCTCCACTGTGTAATGAGGCCACCTCCTACTTAAAATTTCACAGTTTTATAATATCCTTGTTCTTCTCTGAGGTTGAGGTCTAGGCACAACACAGAAACACCCCTTTGTGTTCTCAAATGCAAATCAGAAATGGAAAAATGACCAAGAATTGCCACCTAGGGAGGAAGTATGAGCAGACATGGTGGTCGCGGTGCCTTCGTGTCATCCAGCCAGCAGGGGGGAGAGGCTGGGACAGCCTGTGTGGCCGCCCAGATGAGGACAACCCCATCCAGTGCATAGCTGTCCCCAACACACGAAGTCCAACAGTCCAAATGCATAATTGCTAAGGACTGTTGACAGATTCTGGGTGCGGATCCCACGTGGGGAGGGTTGGATCACCTGGCATGAGCAAGGGTGTCTGCCATCCCCACAGTTTTAGGGTCTCGCCTTGATTTTATGGGTAGTGCCAACAGAGACATGGTGGAGTCGGGTACCACACCGCAAGCTTATGTGAATTCAGCTTTTGAGGGAGCTGGGTTGTGCCGTGCTCAGTGACACGTCCATAGGAACCAGGAAACGTGATGAACGGTTACATGGCACCACAAGTGCATAGCAATGCCACTTGGATCAAGCTAAGCCACCTCAATCACATTCAAAGTGTGGGTTACTAAATTAAAACCTCACATTGGATTTTTATCTAAACCCTTGGTAAATGTTTCAATTTCACTTCCGCCCAACCGAAAACCTCCGAGATCTTTCGCTGTATGCTGTGCTGGAGATGTGATAAATGACCCCTGCTACCTGATTTTGTGCCAGCACCAGAAATTCATCATTTCAATTTATCATCTGTCTCCTTGGTGTCAGAGCTGACTTGCTCTTTGCCTCTGTGTCGCTTCCCCCTGTGCTATCAGGAGTGGCTTGCAGGCAGCAGCAGAGAGCCACGGAGGGACATGTGGAGGAGGCCTGCTCCCTCCTTGCCCATGGCCAGCAAGTTGGGTGTACCAGGCTTGAGAGACACCCCCCGCCCTTGCCCAATTCTCAGGATTAGCAAAGCGGAAGGTCCAGCCTCGAAGCTTGCCCGGTATCCTCTCCTCTCCCATCCACCTGGCCAGGTGAGGATTGAGAAGATGGGCCTTCTGCACGCCCAGAGCTGCTGGTACCTGGGGGAAGTCAGGACTTGTGTTCTTCAGTGAGGGGAGCAAGCGGGAGCTCAGGGCACAAGGGCCGACAGAAGCCGGGAGAGCCACCTGGGCTTGCAAAGCCAGGTGTCCTTGGCCAGAGCCAGGGAGGTGCAGGCAGGCAGACACACCACCTCCAGGGAGCCTTTCAGTGGATGGCTCCTCTCCACCTGTGGACTCCAGGGTGGGGTGATGATGGGTGGGGGTCCTGAGATGGCAGAGCGAGGGACAAGGTGGAGGCTTGATGGGTTTCTGAGCCTCCCATGAGAGGCTGCTGACTTCTCCCAGCCCACGGTGCTCCTCACTAGAGCTTGATGCTCAGATTCCTTTGAATGAGGCAGCTTCTTCCTGGACAGGCCTCTCCTTGCAGCCTGAAGACCTGGGTCTGTGCTGGCACTCACCTCAGGCAGCCATTGAACTTGGCTCTGCACTGGGTTCCCCAGCAGCACAGCCCTCAGGCCTTCTGTGTGGGACCAGCCCCCACTGTGCTCCCTGTTGGGGGCTGCTGGCCAGGCCACCGTCTGCACAGCTCTACAGGTGGCTGGGCTACACTGGGTGGAAGAGAGTGGCCCCTGCTGGGGAAGGCAGCCCTGAGCACAGGCGTCCCCACCCCTGCCTGGCCTCGCGGGAAGGGGCCCTTGCAGCAGAGACTTCTTTACCAGGAGGCAGTGTCCCCACTGTGCGCTGGACAGTCACCTGCAGAAGACTGTCCTTTTCTGCTTCAGACTCAATGTGTCTGCTCTGCTTTAGTGTGTGTCACATGTCACATGACACTCAGCCCCCCACTGCTCTACCTGTCCCTTGTGGGGAGGGATGGGTCCTTCTGTTGCAGCACAGAGGGGTGTGTGAGGACCATGGCCCAGGTGAGCTGTGTGAGGGTCTTGCTGCTGCCCGCTGCCCCAGCTGACCGTGCTCTGCCTCGGCTGTCCGAGGGCAGCGCTGCCCTCTCAGGCTCAGCGCGTCGTTTCCTGTGGCAGCTCTGACACCAGCATGCTGCTCAGGCTCCAATGACAAGCAGCAGATGCCACTTGCATCCCCCAACGTGTGCGGGACACAGGAATGGTGCTTTGGGGGTGAATGAGTGGAACCTGGTGCTCTGCCTGCCACCTGAGAAGCCCTCCTGGCTGGGGCACGTTCTGTAGTGCCCACCCCTGCTGCTCCCGGGACACCAGGGCGTTGGGCAGAGCCCTCACCCCGCCCCCTCAGGTCTGTATCTTGCCCTCCCCTCCCGACGAGAGTGAGGCAGTGGTCAGTGTGACCTGGGAGCTTATTAAATGCTTTCCTCTCCTCCAGAAAAAAACATACCTTTCTTTTACTTTTCTGATCATGTAATTGATTCACGCTTAATGCAGAAATCAAGTAAGCAACAGTTTTAACTCAGATTGCCTAATGGTAGGGTCTCTTCATTTGCTATCACCCAGGGAAGGTTTTGGCTATAGTGGTCACTCTTACCAGGGTGACCAATCTTTCTCATGTCCCTCTGTGCACATTCCTTCCCACTTTGGTGGCCTTAGAGCTGGGCGAAGACAGCTTGGTTCAGTGTGGGTGTGAGCCCTCTGAAAGCCAAGGCCGCAGGGTGGGGTGGCAGGGATGCAAAGGCGAGTGGGTGCTGCGGAGCCCACCCAGGTCCAGTGGCAGAGCTTCACCCACGGGAGGGGCCTTGCCTCTGGGGAACCACCAGCATGGCCACCAACCAGCCCAAGGGGCGCTAACCTGGGGCAGTGCCCATTGCCTTAGTCAACCACAGCAGCCATCACAGGGCTCAGGGCCTGGTACCCTGAACAGCCCACGTGCATGGCTTACGTTCTGGAGCCTGGGAGTTCAGGTCCAGGTCAAGCAAGGCCAAGGGGTGGGTTCCCTCTGGGGCTGCAGGGAGAATTTGTCCCAGCCTCTCCCCCTACTGTGGATGGCCGCCTTCTTCCCGCGTCTTCACAATATATTTGCTCTGTGTGTGCCTGTCTGTGACCACAGTTCCCTTTCCTAAGGACACTAGTCTTGCTGGATCAGGGCCCATCTAAGGACTTCATCTGAGCTAATTGCATCCATAGGACCCTGTTTCCTAAAAAGGTCACATTCTGAAGCACTGGGGATTAGAAGATCAACACATGCATTTTGCAAAGGACAAAGTTGACCCATGACACCGAGGGAGGTCACATCTGGGTTCAGCACATGGAATCCCTAGCAACTCTGTGATGGGGTATGCTGCCCCAAAGACCTCATCCAGTATCCACGTCCACAGCTGTGCTGAAATCTGAGGAAGTTCTTGATCAGTCTAAATTGTTGTCATTATGGAAGTTAAAACTATAAGCTTTGTCAAACACATAAACTACGTCTATCTGATGTTTCTATAACATTGCCATTTATTCTATCACCCCAAATAGATAAACCAAAAACTGCATAATTTCAGTATTTATTTGAATTTCTCAATTCTCTACTCCATCCCTGATGTGAGGTTTCACATCTTTGTTCTCATTACTCGTTATATAAAATTTCATGTCATTTATTTTTTGGTTTTCTCAAACACATAAGAAAATGCTTTTTTCCTCACCTTAAAAGTGATTTTTTAGTTAAAAGCTCAGATTACTATAACTATGCTATCTATGCTCCTATAACTAAGCTGTTATGTAAAATTTTCTGAGAAGACTAACTTACAACACTGCCATCCAGAGCATCTAAACTGGAACCTTTGGTAGGCATGAAGATAGATTCCTGCTATCACATTTTCTCCAGGGCTGCTTAGCAACCAGCCACGACCAAACGGCTGAGGGGAGCTGGGTTCAAAGCCGGTCCCGTCACGCTCACTGAGGCCCCTGGGTGTGCATTCCACTCTGCTCCTGTGTTACCCTCTGCTCCTACGTTTCCACAGCTGTTCCAAAGGAGGAGCTGGGCTGGGTGTGGCTGTGCTGGTGGGGCTGCTGGGCCAGAGGGCTGTGCTTGACTCTAGGGATCTTCCTCCCTGGTTACCCTGGTGGCTCAGGGGAAAGCCAGTTGCAGCCCGAGGGTGCAACCCCTGCCCCCATCATTCAGAGCACTTCAGCACAGCTGGTCACGTCCAGCGTGGACGGAGCTGTCTACTCCACGATGGGCCTGTGGGCGTGTGGGGCGCCTGGAGGGACATTAGCAGGTCATCCGTGCTCCTGAGTCACTGTTGTTTCCCTGTCAAACATCTACCTGATTTTTTTTCTTGCTCTGCCAGGATTTGCCTTTTTAGAATGTTCCATTGACTCAGTAAATATCTAACTGGAAGATACAGTTCATGGGGGACCGCCACACTGAGAAGGTCACACAAAGCACAGGTGTGGCCAGGGACATGGGCACTCTTAATGGACCTCTTGTTAACTTCATTAAAGATGTCAAACTTCAATTGTGTTACTACAATCACGGGACAGAGGAGACAGTTTGTGTGGGAGGTAACGGAGAGGGGACACAGGACATCCCTCGAAGAGAGCGACTGGAGAAGAGCACCAGGGCCCAGGCAGGGGCGGGTCTGGAGTTGGGGTGAGTGGGGCACCCAGGGAGACCCACAGCCCATCTGGAGCTGTTCATAAGAAAGCAAGGAAATGTGGTCAGTGGACAGTTTTACCAGAAGAATGAATTTCTTAATATAATGAGCCGTCTAATGTGATTTATTCAGGTGGTATAAATGTGCTTCTGAAGGTATGGCTGTGTGTGTACATACGTTTGTTGGCTGGGGACTGAACCAGGGTCTTGCACATGCCAAACACATGCTCTACCACCGAGCTACACCCTTCACCAAAAAAAAGTAGACACACTGACTTCTACTCTGGCGTTGACTACCCTGGAGTCCATAAACCGAAGTGCTGTCCACCAAGTTAGTGCACGTCTTATGTGATGGAAAGTCTTGGCTGAATCCAGAGCATCGGGCCCGAGGCCTGGTCTGCAGCAGATGCTTAGTGTGTATTTATCACTGGCATCATTAATATCATTGTCACTGGTATAATGATTGTTTTAAGAAGTAGTGCTTTCACAGTGAGCAAACCCTGGGCTGAAGTTCATAATTCTAATTTCTGACCACCCTATAAAATAAGGTTTATGATCTTTACTTTAATTCCAATTTAATTGTATTCATCTCTGTATTTAGAAAATTATATAGACATTTTATTTCTTACCTCACTTCACCAGTTAAAATTTCAATTAATCCAGGGCACAAGGATCCCTGGTCTAGAGGAGAGCTGGACTAAGCACCAGGATCACCTTGCCTCATCCTGTCCTGGTGCGCAGGAGCATCCAGATGCCCTGACGATGCTCCTTTATTAGTGCCCCCTGTGGTTGAAAGGGGAAGGACTTCTCTCTTGTCAGCAATAAACAAAAGTTTTATTTGATACTTGGGAAAGCTCTGTGTGGAAATGTAACTGGGAGTCAGGATCCCTGTTTATTGATAAATAACCTGAGGCCAAAGGAGCACCCAGCTCACTGGGGTGTAATGGCTTTTCAGTGGTGTGAGGCATGGGTGGCAGGACTAACTTGGTCTACCTCGTGACCTGTTCACGTCTCAAGGGCCCTGTCTCTGGATCCCATCACACTCGGCATTAGGTTCAACACATGGGTTTGTGGGGGGCACAGCCTTTCAGACCATGGCATTCAGTCCCTTCCTCTCCTGAAATCCACGACCTCTTCCCATGCAGAGCACATCCGTCCATCCCCCATCCCCCTAAATCTCAACTCCTTCAGCGTCCAAAGACCAATATCTCCTGAAACAGGACCTGAGTAGGATAAGGTGAGGTTCAAGGTCAGGTTCTTCCATGGCAAATTGCTCTCCAGCTGTGAACCTGTGAAGTCCAAGTCATGCACTTCCAGAATTCAGTGAGGACAGACATAGGGCAAATTTCATTCTGAAAGGAAAACATAAGAAAGAAGAAGGAGCGGCAGTTCCAGGTAAGTGCAAAACTCAACAGGGCAAAGAACTTGAACCCATAAGGCTGGGAGTCATCCTCCTTGGCTCCCGGCTCAGTCCCCCAACACGGGGCTGAGGTCTCACCTCAGAGATGCAGACAGGGCTTTTTCTGGCAGGAGATGACCCATAACACTCCAAGGAGCCCCACTTCTACTGCTTTGGGAGGCCCACCTACGTGGCTTCTCTGGATACTCTCTTGAGAGCATCTCCCTGTCTTTGGTGGCTCCACCCTTTGCCATCTAGGAGTTGGCAGTGGTGGCCCAGGTCTTTGTGCTGTGCTTGGAAGCAGGATGAATCATGGGGGTTTAACCAGCATGTACTGCGGCCACTTGAGGGGTGAGTCCTAGGCCCACGTTGCTCCAGGACCTGCCAGAGCTGCACCTGAGGTGGTCCAGGAGCAAAGGGAGCTGAATGCTCAGAGGTGTGCAGGTGCTGGCTCCTCCTAAAGCTCCAAATCCCCCTGCCCAGCACTTGCCCCCTGGGCCTGTGATAGATGAGGCAGCTGGTGATCCATGCATTGCCACCAGTGTCCTTTTCCTGCTGAGCTGGCTGATCTTTGCAAATCTTCTCATCAAAGGGTCACCTGGTCTCTTTTAGCCACATCCTCAGTCTTCTCTTCTGAGGAGGGTGTCTTGTTCTTTCCAGTTCCCCCAATTTAAGTTCTGTTTCCATTTTTAAAGACAGTTGCCATGTCTTTGCCATGACCAGCATGCCTATTAATTCAGAAACCAGCAAGGGGTGATGAGGGATAGAGAGAATACAGACACACGTAGAGAAAAAAGCTGGGGCCAGGTGGGCTCTGACCTCTGATGGAGGAGCAGTGACCCAGAGCTAGGACAGCATGTTTATTATATGGTTGTGGCAGAGTTTCAGCAAAGCAGGCTGTCTGAAGGACGAGGACTGATGAGGTGTCAGGGTCATCTTCCTGTGCTCAGGATCCTCTCCCTGGGGAGCTGGTACTTGAGCTCAAGGTTCTGACTGATACAGCTCTGTGCCTTTTCACAGAGCCTCCTTAGGCAGTGTTACCATAGCAACTGGGCCATCTTTACCTGCACCTTTCCACAGGAAGTTCCCGGAGCAACACAGCCAATAGGCAATCAGAGAGTACAGTCCAAATCCCCACTCTCCACATGTCTTTAAGTCCTTTCTCACTTTTGACTCTAAGCAACCAGAAATCAAGCCTGAACTTCAGTGTTTTGCTTAGAAATATCTTCAATTAAATATCCAGCTTCATCCTTTTTTTGTTTTGTTTTGTTCAGATTCTATTAATTGATTTTCTTCTTTTTAAAAGTTTACTTTAGTGATATACATATCAGGATACTCCCTGACGTGATCACAAAAGCATGGAGCACAGCCCGCTGCAGTTCAGGCCCCAGCCCTCTCCCCTCACCTCCAGTCCTCTCCCTCCACTCCACACATTCCTCTTCAATACTTTTACAGTGGAATTTTTTTTTTAAATTAAATGCTAGGACCCACTGTGCCACATCCATGCACACACATACAAAATTTCTGTCACATTCATTCCACTTTTCTTTCTTTTCCCATCCCTTCTTCCTCCTCCTCAACCTCATTCATCCACTCTCCTGATCTTTCTTCTATGTTGATGTAATTCCCTCTGCTCTTTTTTTTCTTTCTTTTTTGGTACTTTTTTTTTATCCTTGCCCCCTTATTTTGGATTAGGTTCCACATGTCAAAGATCCAAGAAAACATTTGACCTTTGACTTTTGGGGACTGGCTTATTTCACTTAACATGATAGTCTCCACATCTAACCATTTAAGAGCAAATGTCAATATGTCCTTTATGACTAAGTAAGACTCCTTGTGTATATCCACCATGTTTTCTGTATCCATTCATCTGTTTATGGACCCCTAGGCTGGCTCCATATTTTGGCTATTGTGATTTGTGCTGCAATAAACATTAATGTGGCTGTATCCCTATAGTATGCTGTTTTTAAATTGTTTGGATAAATGCCAAGGAATGGGATAACTGGATATTATGGTGATTCCATTCCTAGTTCTTTGAGGAATCTCCATCCTGCTTTCCAGAGTGGTTACACTAATTCATAGTGCCACCAACAATGTATGAGGATAACTTTTATCCCACATCCTTGCCAAAATTTATTATTATTTGTATTCTGGATGATGGCATTTCTTATGGGAGTGAGAAGAAATCTCGATTTAATTTTGATTTGCATTTCCCTAATTGCTAGAGATGTTGAATTTTTTTTTTTACTAGTTTGTTGACCATTTGTATTTCTTTCTTTAAAAGTGTCTGTTTAGTTCCTTTGCTTATTTATTTATTGGGTTATTTGTGTTTTTGGTATTAGGTTTTTTTGAGTTCTTTGTATATTCTAGATACTAATACCTGACCTGAGAAGCCTGTGGCAAAGATCTTTTCTCATTCTGTAGGCTCTCTTTTCATGCTCTTAAAGGTTTTCTTTGCTATGCAGATACTTTTTAATTTGAGGCCATCCTACTTTCTGAATTTTTATTTTTTATTCTATTTCTTGCCCTTTAGTAGTCTTGCTAAGGATGTAGGTTCCTGTGCTGACATGTAGGCATGTTAGCTGAGCTCTACCAGATCTTTAAAGAAGAACTAACACCGATCTTCCTGAAATTATTCCATGGAATAGAAAACGAGGAAACAATGCCAAACCCATTCTACACAGCCAGTATCACCCTAATACCAATACCAGACGAAGACACATCAAGGAAATAACACTTCAGGCCAATATCCTTGATGAGCACAGTTGCAAAAATTCCCAATAAAAGATTGGCAAACTGAGTACAAAAATACACTAAAAGGACAGTGCATCATGATCAAATGAGTTTCATCCCAGGGATGCAAGGTTGGTTCAACATATGGAAATCAATAAATGTAACTCACCACATCAATAGTCTTAAGGACAAGAATCACATGATTATCTCAAGTGTTTGACAAAGTCCTGCATCCACTCATATTTAAAACACTAGAAAAATTAAGGTCAGAAGGAAGTACCTCACCATTATAAAGGCCATGTATAATAAACCCAAGGGCAACATTATTTTGTATGGAGAAAAATTGAAAGCACTTTCTCAAAATTTGAATAAGACAGGGATGTTCACTCTCACCACTCCTATTCAACATAGTCCTTGAAACTGTAGCCAGAGCAATCAGGCAAGACAAGGAAATTAAAGGGATACAAATAGGAAAAGAAGAGCACAAATTATCTGTTTGAAAATGACAGGATTCTATATTTTTAAGGCCCCCCAAACTCAACCAGAAGACCTTTAAAGCTCATAAATGAATTCAGCAAGTATCAGAATACAAGATCAACTATCAAATCAATCATTCCTAAACTCCAATGATGAATCTACTAGTAAATTAGGAAAACTATTCTTCACCAAAGCCCCCCAAAATACTTGGGACTCAATCTAACAAAAGAGGTGAAAGACCTCTACAATAAAAACTCTGAAGCAGTAGAGAAAGGAATTGAAGAAGACCTTAGAAGATGAAAAGACCTCCCATGTTCTTGGATAGGCAGAATTAATATTGTCAAACTGGCTATACTACCAAAAGCTCTGCACAGATTCAACACAATCCCCACCAAAATTCTAATAACATTCTTTGCAGAACTAGAAAAATCAGTTCTGAAATAAATTTGGAAAAATAAGAGACCCGCAATAGCCAAAGCAATCCTTAGCAAGAACAGTGAAGCAGGAGGGATCACGATACTAGACCAAGAATTATACTCAGGAGCTCTCGTAACAAAACAGCATGGCACTGGCACCAAGACAAAGCATGAAGACCAGTGGAGCAGAATAGCAGATGCAGACAAACCCACAGATAAATACAGTTATCCCGTACTAGACAAAGGGGCCAAAACCTGTGTTTGAGAAAAGATGGCCTCTGCAGCCATTGGTGCTGGGGAAACTGGAAATCCATATGTGATAGAGTGAATTTAACCCCTACCTCTCACCCTGCACAAAAGTCAACTCCACGTGCATCAAAGACCTAGAACAGACCAGGAATCCTGCACCTACTATAATAAATTAGGTCCAACACTTCAGTTCCATCCCTTGCAGTGCCCGCCTTTCACAAAACACTGGAATGCAAGTTTATGTCAGAGAACTTCCTGGCCAGTCTGTAAGGAGGGGCCTTTCTCCAGTCTCCAGTGACAGGTCCTCCTGTCCATCCATGCCCTCCACCGAGTGGCCTCTCTGTCCCCACCCTGCCAGCACCGTCCAGTATTGCTTTGGCATGTGTGAGAGGGTGGAGTCTTTCTCTGTGGGTCTTCTCCTTCCTTTTTCCTAGTCCCTTCTGTTATGGACTGAACATTTGGGTCCCTACAAAATCCAGATGTTGAAGTGTTGCCCCCAAATGATGGTCTTAGGAGGCAGGGCCTTTGGGAAGAGGTGAGGTCATGAGGCAGGGTCCGTCATCAGAGGGCTTAGTGCCCCTGCCTATTCGAGGGGAGCAGGAAGTCACCATCTATGAAGCAAGTGGTAGCCCTCTTCAGACACCAAATCGGCTGTTGCCCTGATCTGGACTTCTTAGACTCCAGAACTGTAAGAAATAAACTTCTGTTGTGTATACATCACCCAGCCTATGGCATTTTATTATAGCATCCCAAGCAGACCCAAAGGCCTTAACTCCAAATACCATCACACTGGGGATTAGGTTTCAACCTATTGATTTGGGGAGGACATAGACATTTGGCCTATAGCATAAGTTAAGGAAAAAAGCATGGAATGAATTTAGCTATTGCTGAACCTTTCTATCTCCGAGATTTATCTATCTTTGCTACTAAGATCACCATTTTGTTCTAACTGCCTGTGTGGCATACCACGGAAGTGGCTGAGCCAGGGGTCCACAAAGTCCCAATGATCTGAACTTTGTACACAGGTAAGACTTGCGTGTTAGAAGGCATGGGGTCTGGGAGCTGACCCCACTGTGTGTGCCCACGCTGGCCCTGTGAGGGCAGATGCCGTGAGCTATCAGAGAGGAGACTGGCTGTGTGGAAGGTTGAGGCGTCTCTGTCCTCCCTAGGTCTCCCCAGCTTGTCCTCTGCACAGCCACACGGCTGGTCCCCACAGAGGCCTCCTGGATCCCTGGGATTTTCCAGGAGCTTCCAGATAGGGCCATCTGGTTCAGAGACAAATCAGAAAATGTTTTCTGCAAACCTGCGTTGAACTCTTTACCGAGCCAGGTGAAGCCATCAGGGCAGAGTGAGGGTAGTAGTGTCGTGACGGTGAGAGGAAACGGAGGCAAGCAACTTACAAGGAGGGACGGTTTATTTTAGCTGATGGCGTCACAGGTTTTGGTCCACGGTTGGCTGCCTCTGTTGCTCCTCACTTGTGGAGAGGCAGAGCATCCTGGCAGAGAGCACAGGGAGGGCAAAGCTGTGCTCGTGGTTGCAGGAAGGAGAGAGAGAAGACAAAGGAGAAGGAGAAGAAGCCTAGAGTCCATTAAGCTACGAATCCCTCAATGGATGAATCCACGGATGAGGTCAGAGTCCTCATGATCCCATCACCCCCACAAAGGTCTCCACTGGACAACGCTGCATTGGGCACCAAGCCTTCGACACATGAGCCTTTGAGTGACGTGAGAGACCCCAACAGCAATAAGTCCTGCCCTTGCTCTTGTGGTGCTCAGTCCTGAGAGGGGAGGATGGTGTGAGTCCCCTGCTGCTTGTGAGTGGGGTGAATGTGGCCTCCCGTGGTCCCACTCTGGGGGCTGTACAAGCCTCCAAGCTGACAAGTACCACTGACCCTCTGAAATGAACAATGTCTTATCAAGCACTCAGGGTCCCAGGGACCTGAGTAGAAGACGGCGTGGAGGGGAGGGGAGCTGGCTGACAAATGGCAGTCAGTGGGCCTGCATGGTGGGGGGACTGAAGCTCAAATGGTCCACTTGAGGAGCTGTGCCTTCAGGAAAGCATGAGGACTTATACACTGATGCTCAGAATGCACCGGAAACAGCTGGGAGCAAGGGATTCTGTTTTAGGGGAAGAGGTGGGAGGCTTGTGGATATAGCATGAGGCAGCGTGTGCACCCTTCAGAGGATCCTTGAATGCAAGAGTAGAATGGCCATGCCAGGTAGCCATGGGAGGCCTTGGGAGAGTTAATTCCCTCTACAGAGGGAGAGTTCCGAGACCCAGGTGAAAGCAGGCACGTGGAGTGTCCCATTGAGAAGCAATGTGTGTTGGAAGGACTGAAGGGCTTTGTCACTCTGAGGAATGTGAAGGCTGAGCTCCTGACATGTGCTTCCTTTGCAGCTGGTCAACAGAGTGCAAGGTCAGGGCTCTGGGGAGCCAGGGAGCCAGATCCCTCCACGGCAACCTGGCTAGAATCCGAGTCTTGGCAAAGGACAGTAGGATCCGGACACTCAGGAAAAAGAAGCAAGTGTCTCTGCAGAGTGAGGTGGCAACTCTGTTGTGCAGCTGGTAGCTGTTGGCCAGCACAGCGGTGTGACCGGTCAAAAGTACTTGGTGAGTGCGGCATGTGTGAATTATAATTTTCAATTATTCTGTGACCACATTTCTCCTACTGTTAGCTGGAAGGTTGATCTTAGGAAGATGCTGTTTCATTAAATTCCAAAGAACGGAGTGGAGAGAGCCAGTACTCCAGGGCCGTGGTGGCAGATGGATGGTAATGCCATCTAGTGCAGGGAAGTGGCTGCTTCAATTTCCACGGCCACTTTTGATGATGGAAGCCGTTTGTCTTGCCATGAAACTTGGCCAATGAGCACATTCCTGTGCAGCAGCAGAAGAGGCTGCCGTCGCCCTCCACCTGAGGGGTTCTCCCTCGCCTCTCAATCTCTGCATCCATGTCTTTGTTCTCTGCTCCTCCGTGGGCTGTGCTTCTGGAATTCAGAACCCTGACTGTGATTTATGTTCTGGACTGTGGCAGTCGGACTCCGGAATGTATCAACGGGAAGTCTTCTCTTGGCTCACTGATCCCAGGGGAGGAGTGCTGTTTGCAGGCACAGGGGAGAGCGGGCTGGCTTCTGCTCCTGGCTGGCTCGAGAATGTTGCTTGAGCGACCTGAGACTCAACTTTCTTATTTGATGCCAGGGCTGCGACATGGTTTGAGTTGATTTGATGGAAGTTCATTTGATGGAAGTTTGGTAATATTATTTGGTGATGGAACCTTTGAGAGTTGGGTTCTAGTGGGACCTGGTTAGTCACTGGAGGGGGGATCCCTCACAAGGATTTAAAGCAGTTCCCATAGGACCCTAAATTGGTTCTTGCAAAGAGAGCTATTCTAAGAGTGAGAGTGGCCCCTGAGTCATTCCCTGGCTTCCTGTTGGCCTTAGGAGCACTTCCCCTTCCTTGCACTCCCACAATGATGGCAACTGTTTGGGCTTTTCACTTTCAAAACTGTGACCTAGCTGGGTGCAGTGACCTGTGGCTACAATCCCAGTGACTTGGGAGGCTGAGACAGGAGAATTACAAGTTCAAAATCAGCCTCAGCAACTTATTGAGGCCTCAAGCAATTTAGCAAGACCTCATCTAAGAAGTTGTGAGGACTCAAGATCTCCCAGGAATCTATTTAAATCCAATGAACATTTCTGGCCCCTCCCCAGGGGCAGACTGTGGACCAGCTGTGGGGTCTGGCCAGCCTTGTTGAGCTAGAGTGAGCCTGAACTAATAGTACCCTGGGGGTCTGTCTTAGCATGGGACAAACCACTGCAGAATGAGGCCTCAATGGAAGAGACCCTCAACAGTCTACATTCTCATGTCCCAGTCACTTAGAATCCTGAGAGGACAGGACCTAAGACCGTCCTGAGTGCTTGCTGGGACTATGACTATGGAAATCATCAGGGACTGAGAATACCCTGCATTTCAGGACGCTCAGATCTGGGGTGCAGAACTTGAGTTAGTATCTCCAATTACTTACAGCTGAGCCATGAATTTACATAAAATGTTTTGATGTGAAGGAGATGAAATAAAAAAGCAACCCTTTTTTGTCCACATTAATATGGAAGCCGGCTCCTCTTTTGTGCAAAACAATGCTAATGTAATGAGTGGCTCTTGATGGCAACAGTCAAAATGCACACTTGGCTGGTGACTATTCAAAATAAATCAGAGATTTGTTTCTGTAAAATAATATAATTAATAGGCATGTCTTTTTAACATTTGTCCCAAAATTGCAGTAGAAAAGAAAAACCCTGCAAAATCAGGAGATATTTCTTTTAACCTGTGATTTTTTTCCCCCCAAACCAGAGAAAACATGAGTCAGGATAGCAATTAATTTCCCCATGGAGAACTCCGCAGCTCCTTCTAACAAAAGAAAGCCTCTCGCCCAGAGCCAGGGAGCAGTGGGTTACATGGGCCCTTCTCTGAGCAGAACAAGAAGCTCATTAACCCTCACACCATGACCATGAGTTGGGTGGGGGGTAGAAGGCAATATTATCTGCTTTTGCAGATGGACAAGGCAGATCCCAGAAACAGCACACACACGGGTAACTCTACAGGTGCCCCCGTGCTCTGCAACCCAAGGTCACAATGCTTTCTATCCTCTTGGGTGGGGCCAAGTGGGCTGGGCCTGAGGGGGATGAGGGTCAGCAGGACGAAAGGCTGCAGAAATCCAAATCTCAGGGTCCCTGGGGGCTGGCCCCTCTTAGGAGCCCATCATAGCCCAGAAACACACTGTGGGAGCTGTCCCTTGGGAATGTGTACTGGGTCCTCCTGATGGAATTCCATCTTTTAAAACGAGAGACTTCAGAAGCAGAAGTTTGGATGAAATGTGGAGCATGAATTATTTTATTGTTTAAATAGGAAAGGCCAGGGGTGCCTGCCTCAGTTGGCAAGTGTGACCTCCACATGGCAGGCAGAGGTCCAGGACCCTGCCCCAGGGTCGCCCTTTCCAGGTGCCTGGGGGGGGGGGGGGTCTTGCTTGCTTTCTGCCTAGTCCCACAGCCCTGGCACTGCATGCTGCTGTGCTGATGGGGACCTTGTGGGGGACCTCCTGAGGCTCACCAGTGGCTGCAGTGTGCGTGGGGGACGAGGCACGCCTCGTTGGTCACTGAGGCTGCCGTCTGGAGTCTGGATGACTGATGCAGGGCACTGCGGGGGCTGCAGTCTGTCAGGCCACCAGAAGCCTGGAACCCCCTGTGGCTCAGGGACAGACATTCATCTACATCCGCCCTTTGCTCCCGGGGGGCCTGGCCCTGATCAGGCAGAAACTGACCCAGCAGGTCTACATTCCAGGCCATGCCAGGGGGCTCGGATCATCACACCAAGGACCAGCATGGTGACCTCCAGGGACAAGGAGGAAGTCAGCACCAGTCAGGCTGGTTCTGTCCGCCCCAGTGCCAGTGGCTCGGGATCAGGCTCTCATCCCTGGCTTGGGTCTTACTGGTTGCTTATGTCTGAAAGGAAGTGGGGCTCGGTGCCCTGGAGACCAGTGGGTTGAGGGTTCCTGCCATGAAGAAAGGCCCATTCTTCTATCTTAGAGTTGGGGTGTCAGCCCCCCCGTCTTTCTACTCTTTAGAGGTATAGGATTTGGTCCTGTACTCCCCTGTCTTCTGGTCATCATGGAGTCTGGACTTTTACCTCCTGTGTTAGCTTACATCGCTGTGACAAAATGCCTGAGAGAAATCAACCTGAAAGAGGAAGGTTTATTTTGCTTCAAGGTTGTTTTGGCTCCATGGCTTTGGGCCTGTGGTGAGGCTGAACATCAAGGTAGGCTACACGGTGAAGGAGGCTGCTGACCTCACGTGAAGTGGCTGGGAACCAAAGGGAGGGAGAGAGAAAGGGCTAGGGTTCTAAGATCCCCCGAGGGCATGCCCCACAACGGCCTCACTTCCTTCCCCTAGGCCCTTCCTCCTCAATGCCCACCGCTTCCCCAATCACCCTGAGCTGGGGACCAAGCCTTGAGCACATGAGAATTGGGGACACTCCAGCTCCAAATGGTAACACCCTCTCTGCAGTGGGAACACCAAGGACCTGCACTTCCCAGGAATGTTGCATTCTTCCTATGACGTCTCCTGTCTCTTTCTTCATCTCAATGCCCATATTGCATTTTCCTCCTATAATTGTTTGAAAGGAAAAGATTGGAAAGAAAACTTAGGGACCATACCACAAAATGCCTTCTCTGCCACTGACAGCTTTTTCCTGAAATGAAAAATCTACCTGCTGCCAAATCCTCCCCAGAGGACCCTTGTGGTGGCTGGTTTGAGAATGCTGCTTCTCTCTTGGAGCCAGGGATGTTCTCAGGGGCTGGGGGCTCTCGACCAGCCCAGGAATGCCATGTAAGGACACAGGGTCCTCCCAGGTTAGAAGAGCAGGGGCGCCCCTCCTTCAGGGGGCTGGGTGTAGTTAACACGACAGGATCACAATCATCGTGCACCTTTGAATCAGCCGTGAGCTGTAGGGTTTTCCCAGCAGAGACTCCTACCCTTGAGTGGGTGAGTGGCTTCCCCAGCACTGAGCCAGAAGCAGAGGGCTTGCTGGGTCCCCGGTGGGGAGGTGAGTTGGGGAGACGCTGCCAGAACATCTGCCCAGTGAGTCCTGCCTTCATCCCACATCCTGTCCCTGGAAGAGGCACTGTGTGCTGTATCCCGGGACAGGATCAAGCGCTGTTTCTGCATGCTGCAAAGCCCCATGGGGTTGTTCCTGGAAGGTCTGCTTCCACCCTTCAGTCCCTCCTTAGCCCCTCCAGCGCGGGCCTCATTGCCAGAAGGTCACACAAGGAGGCTGCCAGGATAAGCCTAGAATTTACCTGAATTTGACTGCTCCCTGAGGCCCCCAGCCCTTCTTTGGACCCAAGTCTTCTTGTTTACCTTCGAATCTGCCCTCAGCTACACTGGCTGGTGTTCAGCCATGCGGATGCCCTCCCTCCAGCAGCCAGGAGGCCAGGAGGCCAGGAGGAGGACCTGGAGACACTGCTTTAGGGTCTGCCTTGGGGAGTCCAGAGGAATCTGCTTTGCTGTCCACGCTGAGTTGAGACCCAGTTCCATCCTGAGCAGGGGAAGTGGGTGATCACTTCCTCGCTTCTGGGCTGACCCTAGAAGATACCTGGGCTGCAGGATTTGAGATTAGGTCAAAGGGAGAGCCCCATGGAAGGGTTTCAGAAACCCTCCCTCGTGCCAAGCCTCAGTCCTGTTTTTCTGAGAGTCCAAATGAAAACACAGAGGTGCTTGCTGCCGATTTCGTGTAGAGAGACGGTTTTACTCCTCTTGTTCATAAAACAGAATAATTGTGATGACTGTGTTCTCCCCCCGCTGCCCCCCTTAAAGAATGCTGTCAGTCTTTACTGGGAGAAAGAGGCCGCATGAAGACAAGATCTGTGATTATTATTAAATTCTCTGGGACTTGTTAGCATATTCATGAGGCTATTCAGTTTAAAGTATATTTCATTTCCGTAGCACAGCAAATAATTCCCCTTTCTTATGATGGTTGCAAAATTTAATATTGAAGGGATTTCACTTGGCAGTTTGCAACTATAAAAATTCAGTTCAGAGTTGTAGTGCATGAGAGAGGAGAGAAAGAGAAGAGGTTGTTCAACTCAGCAAATGAAAAAAGAAATTTTGCTGAATCTCCAGAGTTTATATCCAGCACAGAGAGCATGAATCAAAACGCCCCCTCCCCTAAATGCTCGCAATGGCTGCTTTTAGCATGAACATGGGCACGCGTGTGCTTCTGCGGTTTCTTTAGGGAGGATGCGTTTGGCAAATGAAGGGCTTGATTTCTTTGTGTTCAGGAGCAGCTAACCATATTCAGTGAGGTTGTAGCTGCCATTTTTTAGAGCTAAATGGCGACCCAGCAGTGCCCACTCTGGGCCAGGGCTGGCATGGTGTTCTCTTTTCTGGGGGTAAGTAAGGTCCTGCTGTGCGTCATGCTCTTTGGCTACAGCAAACTCCTTTCGTTCCTGTGCCCAGTGGTGCTGAAGATGAGCTCAACGTACCACAAGAGAGGAGAAGTAGCATCACCGCTCTAAACGGATGGATGTTCCCTTTGGACTAAAAGAAACAGCATCTGACATCCACAGAGTCCAGCTCCATAGATTAAGGGGAAAACAGACATTTCTTTTAAATACTCGAACGTGCTGAGAGGTTCAGAGGGGGTGTTGAGAAGAAGCAATGTTAGCAACACAAAGGAAAGAGGGTTGGGGACATAGAAAATGTACCCTAATTCTCAGAAGCTTTGATAAGAGAGCTTGGGTCAGGATGCCAGATGACTGTCTGGACCACGGAATTCGACATAACGGTTCAAATAGTCACTGTCATTTACCCCCATTTAAGCAAATTAGACGTTCTACCTCATTTCCATATTAAGTGAAATGTTGTACTCAAAATATTTCATGAATTGCATCTGTTAATCTTTCTTCCTTCTTTCTTTAAAAGATCTTTAATTGTAGATGGACAGAATGCCTTTATTTTATTTGTTTTTTAATTTTTATGTGGTGCTGAGGGTTGAACCCAGTGCCTCACGCATGCTAGGCAAGTGCTCTGCCACTGAGCTACAGCCCCAGCCCCTCTTACTTCTGATAATGACATGAAAGCAGAAATACATTCTGATAGATCCTTGGATTTTCAAAAAATTACACTTATTACCCATGAAGGGCATATTCCCTAGCCTCCACATTCTGTCCATGAAAAAATCATCACTGATTTGTCCTTGGACCATTTGCAGTTAATTAAAAGAATGTGGAGGAAGCCCATCTCTCTGGCTTGGTATTGTTAATTACAAAGGTATTCAATATGCCACTGCAAATGGCATTCTGCTGGTGTCTAATCAAAATAAATACAAAAATTTAAAGGAACGACACATTTTGGCACTGGTCTGCAGATACAGGGCCAGACTTTATGTGTGCAGATAATGCAAGCACAGAGCCAATCTTTACTCTTTGTCTTAACGAATGGGCAGCTGGCCAGGGGCAGGGGCAGGGGCAGGGGCAGGGGCAGGGGTAGGAGCCTTCTTTTTAGCCTGTAGGATTTGCCCAGCTCCCTCCACATCCCACCCCCTCAGCCCTCCCAGCCAGGGGCAGATTTAGGTAAACCTCTCCAGATCCTAGGGGAGGTGAGAAGAGTTGGTTTCTGGAATCCATCCTTCCTCTAACAAGTCCCGAAATTCAGACCAACAGGTTGTATTCATCTGCCATGTTTGGCCATGGGGCTCTGGACATTGTTTGGTTGATATGAACTCATTCATCTCACCTGCTCCTCCCAATGTAGGGTGTTGGGAAGGAGGACTGCCCTCGACGATCACTTAGGAGACAAAGAGGGAGATGACAAAAACCATGCTCTTGTGCCTGCTCCGCTTAAGGCCACAGACCCCTGATCTACGCTGCTGGAACCAGACCTCCACTCCTCCTTGATGGTACTGCTGTCAATAGTTTGATGGTACAGAATGAATGGATTTTTTCATAAAACCAAATAGGACATTTATTCACAGGTTTCCACGTGTTTAGAGCCGCCATTTATACATGGATGATTCACAGGTCAGGACCTCATTGACTCCACCAAGCTTCCCTGCTGTGCTTGGACTTTGGTGAGCAGACATGTGGGGGTCCATCACTGTGACAATCACATCTGCACAACCTCTGGAGCAACTCCAGCTGAACTTGATTTTAAGAATACACTAAGTGCCTCAAATAGGAAAGACTCGTTCAGTAACAGACACCCAATTCTACCAGTTCACACTAAAATGGAGTCTTTGGAAGGGCAGTGGGCAGGTCTTTGACACCTTGGGGTAACTGAGCATGGAGACCAGCAAATGTGAAGCAGGAGCACGGGAAAGAGCGGACTGAGCCGGACCTCTCGGTTCTCTCTTTCAGCCCCTCACCCTCCTCTGTCTCTGAGGTTCCGCTCCTTCCCCTCCTACCTGCCACTGACTGCCCACTTCTCCTTCTCTCAGCACTATGGCCTGCTCATCAGGATGCAGAGGATGCCTGGTGGCTCCTCTTACCTCTCTGACCACTGAATCAAGTCAGTCTGATGCCACCACAGGTCCTGAATCGGGAAACCCAGAATGGTAACTTATAGGTGGCAGGAGAGTGGGGACGTGGGTGTCTGAGAGCTGTGGCTGTTCCTGTGAGTGCCTGGGGGAGGAGGAGGAGCCCTTGCAGAGACAACTGCTCTCAGAGGGGGCCTGACCTGCATGCCCCAGGGACAGCAGGGCCCAGGGCTCCTGGTGGGAGTGCGTGGCATGCAGTGTGAGGCACAGGGTCTTGGAAGAGCAGAGCAGGCACAGATCTGGTGACTGGTGACTCTCATCGAAGATGCTGACCGGAGCCCGGGATGCCAGCTCTGTGGGCCTGCGAGGGGAACTGATGAGCGTCGTGGATGCGCTGCAGGTGTCTTCACGCGAGGTGCACCCAGGGCAGGGCCCATGCCTCGTGGGGTCCTCGGGGCACATGAAACTGAGGTGCTTAGGGGATAATAGGGTTCCCAGGGCTATAGAGAACAGGGTACTCCCACAGGAATAAAATGGCATGAGAAAGGGTAAAGGAGGGGATACTGAGGGCTGCCCGGAGATGCTGAGCACCCGGGTTCCTGGCCTGCGTGTCACAGGTAAGATGATGCGCCTCCTGCAGCCAAAGCCAGCAAGTGCCACACAGCTGTGGCTTCAACAGTGGCATTTGTTACCTGCAGTCCTGGAGGCTGGAGGGCCACAGAGTCCCAGCTGCCAGGGCTGGGCGTCCCTGGGCTCCTTTCTGGGCTTGCAGATGGCCGTCCTCTTGCTGATTTCCCGAGGCCTCCTTACCTTTGCATCTCCCACCACTGTCCCTTCTGGTGTCCTAATCCTTATCAGGACACTGGTCAGACTGCCTCAGGGCCCACTCTAACAGCTCACTTAAACCTGATCATCTCTTAAGTGGTCCTACCTCCAAATAGAGTCAGATTCTGATGTCCTGGGGGTTAGGGCTCTAAATGTGAATTTTGGGCGGGACACAATCCAGTCCGTACCATTACAGAACTGGCTGGATTTAGGGATCAACTTTAGAGGAATTTGAATATTCAATAAGGAGTTTGTCCCTTACCTCAATAAGCAGTTGAGATCACTCCTGGTCCTAAGATAATTAACTGTTCATAGATCAATAGTATCAACTGGGAGTTCATTGAAATGGGAGACCAATTAGAAACTGCCTGTGTTGTGTCCTGGATTTAGTAAGCTCCCTGGTGCTGGGCCCACAGAACAGTACTGGACAGGGTCTAGTTATCTGGTGGGCCTCTCGGATGGTCCAGAGTATCCAGGCAGGAAGGGTCAAGTGCTCTGAAGAACAGGGTGCAGGTGACCAAGCACCTCTGTGAGGATGGCAGTGTCTGGGACACTGATATACTACCCAGGCTCAAGTCTGGGGATCCAAGGTTCTGGGCCAGGGAGGGGAGACAGTTGCTGGGGCTAGGGGACCTGGCCAGAGCTGGATCCCCAGGGCGGCCTGTGCAGGGTGCGGGCTCCCTTTGGGCTGGATTAGGTTCTGGTGCACGGGGACTGGGCCTGTTGGAGGAGCAGCGGGAAGCTGTGAGGACACTGGGTGCAGCACTGAGCCAGCTTCCTGCAGCTCGGCGTCTCAGGCTGTCTGGGGCCCTCTGCTTTCCTCCCTCTCTGGCTCTGTGAGCTGTCCTCTCAGCGAGCTAAGGCAGCGTCAGTGCAGGGCAGCCAACCAAGTACCTGTTTCTGAGGGAGGGTGATTAGTGCCAGTTTCTCAGGAAGCTTCTCAGCACTGGTTAGAAGCACCAGAGGCGGTGTGGGATGGGCTCTCGCCTTGCCCTCTCCCAGAGCTGCTCATTAGAGCTGGAGGGAGGGACCGACTGCCGTCAGCAGCCTCTCTGAGAAGCACAACCAGGGACCACCGAGACTCTGCAGCTCCCAGGCCTGGGAAACATCGAAGCCAGGGAGGGGCATCTCAAGGATCACTCTGAGGTCGCCTGCACACAGTCGGCCACCAAGTCAGGGCCAGAACTTGCCCACTTTTACCATAAAAAAACCCCAAACCAAAAAACTTAAAGTGTATTATTTCAGGGAATCTAGTTATTTAGTAACATTAAAACATTATCAGTGTATGGTTGTAAAGATCACAGAAATTAGGGGTAGAATTGTAATTAAAAGAGAAAGCCTACGTTTGTTCACACACAACTGAACTTCAACATCCATGTGGGTTCCAAAAGGTACCCGGGACCACCGATTAAATGGTGGAATGAGGGCTGGCATCTCTTCTGGTGCACTTGCTCAACTGGTTGACGAGTCTTAACTGGAGAGCTGCCGCACGCCCCTCACTGTGAGACCCCAACTTTGGTGGGCGCAGAGGAACCACGTGAGATTGTGGTAGAATCCGACCTGCAGCCCGCTTGCTGCTGTCAGTGCTGTGGCCACCCATGGGGCCAGTGGCCTTCAGGCAGCTGCTCCGGGACGACAGGAAAGAGGGTGTGTCTGCCCAGGAGACAGTGAAGAAAGTGGCACTGTACAGGCTGTGTTGGGGACTACGATAAAGCTCGCCCACTGAGGGGACAGTGACTGTTGGGAACGAGGATCTGGCACAGAGAAGGATCTGGAGCTTAGAGCTGCTGTTCACCAGCACAGAGGCCAGAGTTCTGGGCCAAGGCTGGGGCTGGCCTTGGTGGTGGTAAGGGGCATGGAGAGCAAGCTGTGGGGGCATTCAAAGGGGGAGGAGGTGGAGAATCCTTGAGGTTTAGATTTTGCCTGAGATTGTGGCAGAACTTGGAAGCTTCCAGAAACAACTCTTGTGAGAACCACTGTCAACTTCACTGCCAGGCCCCAGGGCTGTTGAGGGCTTCCCCTCACTCTACTTCTCTACATTCACACGGTGGCGCCTGTGCTGCTTCCCTGGGATCCTGGGACACTGCTAATGGTTAATGTGATGTCAACATGGCTAGATCAAGGCACCTTGCTTTTGGCCAAACACGGGTCCACATGTCACTGTGAAGGAAATGAACACGACCTTCCATAATGTGCGTGTGCCTCTCACAGCCTACAGAAGGACCCAAACAAGAAGTAATTCTGCATGTGATTGTCCTTGGGTCTGAGCGGTGACATCAGCCCTTCCCGGGGTCTGCAGCCTGGGGCCTGCCCTGTGGATTTCCTACCTGCTGTCCCCCAGGGTTGCATGAGCCAGTCCTAGGATCCATCTCTCTCCACACACAGCCTCACATTGGCTCTGTCCCTCTGGGGGACCATGGTGCACGGCGTGGTCTCCTGTCTCCCTCGGCCTCAGCCTGCTTTCTGCCGCCCACTTTGCTGACTCTTATCCTCCTCCTGCCCCTCGAACACAGGTTGAGTGCCAGCATGCTGTCCTCAGTGCCTCTACCCTGCCTGTACCCGTGGCCCTGGGTCTGCCTTTTAGCCACAGCTCCTGGTCAGGCTCCATAGCCCAGGTCCAGCCTCACTCAGAGGAGTCCAGGTCCCGGCTCCCCAAACCCTCAGTGCACCTGGTGAGCAGGTGGATGAACGAGTGAGTGAGTGAGTGACTCTAAGGAGCCTTGGGGTTAGGGGGAGCAGACAGCCCTGGGGGAACGTGTCTAAATGGTGGCGAGACCTTCCATGTGCAGGGTCAGTGAGCATCTGGGACTCTGAGGGGTGAGGGTGGTGGAGAAGGTGAGAGATGGCAGAAGGGCAGGACCAACCCCGGCCTCCCAGCACTGACGGGCACTGCTGCCCTCCTGGAAGGCCAGTGTGATCCAGAGAAAGGCCTCATTTGGGACCAGCACTGGGAACAGAAATGGCTTGATTCCCTAAGAGAGTCCAGCCCAGGCCACATGTCAAGGCACAGGGCACGGCGTACAAGGAGAGCCAGCTTTCCTGGCCACCCCGCCCTGGCCCTTCTCTAAACAAAGGCCTGTATGGCACTGCTGCAGACTCGCTTCAGAAGGTGATATATTATGCAGATCCTCAAAATGTGTAGCCAATCCTCTTCACAAAAGACACATTTTTGGTTCAGTTACTCCCCTTCATTCAGATCAATTTAAAATTGCCATATTATTGTCTCTGGTTCTTAATTATCTTTTATCTTAACTAAGTAAAGGTTATTTTTAGAGCAATGTTAGGTACAGAAAAAGAAAATAAGCACAAAGTACAAAATTCCTCTATATTCCCTGCCGCCACCTCAGTTTCCCCTGTGGTTGGCATCTGGAGCTGGTGTGGTGTATCAGTTACAATCAGTCAACCCTTGTCCATGTGTGCGGCTTACATTAGGGCTCCCTGACTGTGTTGTATAACACTGGCTTATTTTTGTCCCAGATTCATGACATCATTTCACATAAGCACCATCATGGTGTCATACAGAATCATTTCATTGCCGTAAAAGCTTTTTGAAAAACAGAATATAATCCATCAGCTTCTGGAAGTTTCTCAATGTCCAGTTTCTACAATATTGTAATGAATTTTCTTCCCCTTCTCCTCCCAATTTTTACTGGTGCTTTAGTTTTACACTGTCAAGTCCGGGAACATTTATGGTCTCTTCTGAAATTATATTTTACTTTTCCCACATTTTATCCGTGGATATAAAGAGGAACAAATCTTTGCAGAACACTGACATGATTATGCCTTCGTGAGCACAGTGCCCTGCGGATCCAGGTGTTGCACTAATGGTACGTTTCCTCTCTACAGGCCCAGGGTCATGACTGGTGGACAATGTTCTATCATAAATGATAAATGATTACATTTCCTTATCTTATTTAATTGCTCACAATTGTGCCACTTTCATTTGCTTCCTGTTTTGACCTTGATTTTAAAAATATTTCCTAGTTCTGTTTCTTTTTCTATTGTCCAGAAAGACTGTAATTTTACATCGCACTTTTGTTATCTGCTTTTTGTTTTCTAAGAGTCCACGTTTTCCCTTAAACTTGAGTGGCAAAGTGTTCAGGTTTAGAATTTCAGGCTCAAAGAAAGATCTCAAGAGTCCCTGCTGGGGAGCGTGATGCTGGTCTATTCCTCGGGCTTTGTAGGAAATGTTCTCTCCAGCAGCTGTTGGGTTAGGGTGTTTCCCAGAACAGAGAGAAAATTAAGAATTAAATTTTTTAACTTCGAATACAGGGAGTGTCCTTTCTCCAGGGACCTCCCCACATGGTGGCTCCTGAGGACATACGTGTTGGAGCATCCCCCAGGGTGAGGCAAGTGCTCCCATCAGGTCTGCAGTCCTCTCTGAAGCAGTCACCAGCACGTCACCCTTGCACTCCCTTCGAATACAATACTTGAATGATAACTATTTTTAACTTCCAAGAGTACTTTCTTAGTCTCGGTTCCTTTCTTATTGCAAAACTACTGTTTTTTTTTCTTTTCTTTTTTAAGTTACTAGTTTTGCACCCGTGGACTTAAAATCCACTGTGTGTTGCTTTAACCCTGGAGACTTAACAGGGAACAAGCCCTGGGAGCTGACACGCCACGTGAGAGACCCCAGGAGGGAGCCACTTGGCAGGTCTCATGGAGCCAGTTGGCAGGGCTGTGGGGGTGGGGGGCCGAGGGGGTTGCTATTTTATAAAGTGGGGGCAGGAAGGGCCTCACTCTACGTGACCCTGGAACACAGAAGTAGAGGAAGGGAAGGGGAAAGTTGTGGCAGACGATTTATGGACATAATAATTGGTCACATCAATCTATCTGAGAATTCTTGTTGGAGGTATTTGGTTCTGTTTTCGTCTTCTCTGAATGATCACATCCCTCCTCTTCCTCTGAGGTCAGGTGTGCTGTGCCCGTCTCTTTCTGTCCCTGTTCTTTCATTCCAATGGTTTTCTTTGCCTACCTCACGATTCTCACAGTCATTTTAAAGATGGCGGGATGAGTGGATTTATCTAGACAGCTGTTTCCTCTGCTGCTGTGTGTGGACAGCAGCAGTAAATGGTGTGAGGACAGGGTGTCCTTTCTCCAGGGACCTCCCCACATGCTGGCTCCTGGGGACATATGTCTTGGAGCATCCCCCAGGGTGAGGCAAGTGCTCCCATCAGGTCTGCAGTCCTCTCTGAAGCAGTCACCAGCACATCACCCTTGCACTCCCTGCCAGGATGCTTCTATTTCAAAGTCTTCATTGCACCTGCTGCCCCCGTGTGCAGAGAGGACCTCCGCCCACTGCCCCTCTGTGGAAAGAGGACTTCCACCTGTTGCCCCTGTGTGGGAAAAGATGGTGCTTGGAAGTGGAAATCTTCACAGTTTTTCCTCACAGTAAGGAAAAACCAAGAAACTGACGGTTTTCTTCTGCTGAGGTCTCAGCACAGATCACTTCTGGTCTCTACAAGGTACGTGGAGGTATTCCCAAACCAAGTGATTTTACAGGGGACACCAGCTGAGTGCCTCCTAATCTTCTATTCAGGCACTAATGGAGTTACTGTAGACAAGCAGAGGGCTCAATCCCATAAGACTGGCCCCACTTCAGATGCCAATTACCCCTGCCAGATGGTCACCTGTCCTTCTGGACTACCAGCTATGAACTAGGGTTCCCATTTTGGGGTTGAAAACTTGCTAAGAAAGCTCACAGAACTCAGGAAAACATTGACATTTACTAATTTATGATATTAATAAAGGAAATGATGAAGGATCCAGATGACCAGCCCGATGGAAGATGGGCATAGGGCCAGTGGGATGGGTGTGGAGCTTCACGCCCTTCTGGGCTCACCACCCTGCAGGCAGTTCCTGTGTTAATTGGCCAGGGGGCTGTCCAAGCCACACTCTTCTGGGATTTCCATGGAGACCACATAGTGCAGGCAGGACCAGTTTTAATTCCATTTTCAACTGCCTCCTCTCTGGAGACTGGCGAAGGGGCAGACTGAAAGTCCCAAGCTTCTAATTGTGATCTTGTCTTCTGGTGACCATCCTGCATACAGGAGCCACCAAAAGTAGCTTCCTCAGAGCAAAGAAGCCTCTTATATCCCAAGCTCTGTGTCCACAACCAGGCCCAAAGACCAAATATTATATGGGGATGCCCTCGGTGTCTGGGTCACTTGGGAAATGACAAGAGCTTTAAGGGTTCTGTGCCAGGAACCAGAATCAGAGACCAGGGTGCATACACCTGCTTTATATTTGCCAGCTATCCTCAAGGAAAAGTGTGCCCCACATCTTTATGTCTTGAAACAATGACCTTTCATTACCTCTCCCTGTTTCTATGGGCAGGGATTCAGAAGAGATTCTGCTGGACTGTTCTGACTTGGGCTTTTGTATGAACTTAGTCATGAGGTTGTGTCAAAGTTTATGTGTTTATTTTTTTGTTCACATATGTATATGGCTTCTGGGCTGGGCTCACTCCTTATGGTCTCTGGAGCATAGCCTGGCTGGGGTCTTTGTGTGGTGCTCAGGGCTGCAAATGCAGTAATCTAAAGGAGAGAGAGAGAGAGAGAGAGAGAGAGAGAGAGAGAGAGAGAGAGAGAGAGAGAGAGAGATACAGAAATATATGGAATGAGACAGAGACATAGAAAGCTAGAGACTGGGACTGAGAGATAGGAAGACACAGAGATACCCAGAGAGATACAGAGACAGGCTAGGGAAAGTGAGAGACAGAGAATGATGGACAGAGACACAGAGACAGAGACAGCTGTTGTCAGTGGGATTCATATTGCTTTTCATGCTTTGGCCTCAGAAGTCTCACAGAGCTGCCTCTGCCACATTTTATTCTCTGAAGCATTTTCAAAACAGTCTCGGGTACCAGGAGCATGGAGAATGGGTTCCAGCTCTGGATGGGGCAGGCGATTTAGGGAGAACACGTGGGGCTAGTAATTTGCAGGAAAGGCCGGGGGAGGCCCTCCAGCTGCAGAGTCCTGCCAGTAGTGGAGATCTTCAGGGCTGTGGAGGGGGAGGCCACTCCAAGCTCAGCCTGTTTTGTGTGTTCAGGACAGCTGCAAGCTGACATGGCTGCCTAGGTCCTGTCCTTTCTGGAAACTTCTCAAAAGCTCAGGGTCTCCTCACTCTCCTGGTAAGAAGCTTTAGTTTCCTCCATTGGGTTGATTGGCAGTCCCATGGAGGGGAACCTCCTCTTCTGTTCCCCCCAGTCCCCCTGCAATCTGAGGAGCCCCTGGACGTGGTCATCTTGCAGAAGGATCTCACACCTCAGGGCTGTACCTGGTTGGAAATACACGCAGGGACACTCAGAGGAGCAGTGGGAGGGCTTCTGTGGGGAGGAGGGTCCAGGAGTCTGGCTTCCTAGGACGGTGAGTGCTCGTGTTCTCTACTCTCAGACCCAGCTTCTATTCCACAGTGTGGACATGGTGTGTGGTACCAGGTCCCTCCTGCCCAGCTGCCCATGCCAAGCACTGTACTGACGGTGCTTCAGAGGTGTTTCCTCAGAGCCGGACTTGGGTCCCTGGCCTACAGGGCCTGGAGTGATGTGGGATGGCCTGCCTTGTCCAGGTGCAACAATGTCACCTGTCACAGCTATAGGGGGACTGTGAGCAACAGGATGTGGGGCTGTCAAGTGACCTGATTCTTTGAGGTTTCAGTGCCCGAAGACCCTGAGTTTTAAAACCGGGGGTGGTAGACATGGTACTGAATACTTGTTTCTGACATATTTTGTAAATTAAAAAGAAAAATATCATGCAGGCACACATTCGCATTTGCTTTTATTTATTTATTACTCATTTTAGAGATTAACTGATAAAGAGAGGACATGGCTATTCTTGATCCCAATTTTCCACATGATTTGCCTGGAAACTGTGGAGACGCATTATTTGTCTTTGTGTTTATGATTTTAGAGATGAACCCTCAGGAATGAGGCAGGGCACCTCTGGACCTGAGGCTGGGGTTCTGCACTTGTCACCTCTGAGCACAGGAGCAGGCTGGAAGGGCTGAGTGGGGACGAGGCCTCCCCAGGGAAGTGGGCTATTGTCTGTTTTGTTTGGGCCTCACCCAGACCTCCATTCCGTGGCTTTGGCCCCGAGCACACTCCATCCCCCCAAACTGGAGGGCTGTACTTTTCCAGAAACAAGAAGCAGTAGCTGTGGGCTGGACTTTCCTCTCACCTCTGGAGCAGAGTGTCCCACATGCTCTGCTGCCTGAGCATGGTGGACGGTCCAGGCCATGGTGTGCTGCACAGGCCAGAGGGGACATTCTGATCCTCCAGAAGTCACGGGGCTAACACTGTCAAGCTCTTTGCTCAGGGTGACCCTGGCCTTCCTGAGTGTGTGGGCTCTCAGCCCCGGAGCTCCTGGGGAAAGGGCTGAGTGGTCAGCAGGTCCAGGAGCCCTGGCAGGAGCATCCAGGGTTGATTACCCCAGAGGCATCTTTGGGAGAGCAGGGCTTGCATTCTAGACAGATCACACGGCTCACATTGGACAACAGTCTTGGGCACCCAGGCAGATCTCCTGCTTTGCCTCTGTCCCACCAGCAGAGTCCACGTGGCCAGCGGTCCTCACCCTTCATCGGCCTCAGAGTCAGGCTTTTGAGTCGGGGAGGCTGGTTTAAAGTTAGCTTGCACATTTTGTTTTGTCGGCCTAGGACCATCACCCCTGGAGTCTGCCGGCTTTGGAACCAGGCCTGGCCCAATGTGAGTTCCTGGGCCAGGACACCTGCACTCTTCAAAGTCAGCGGGTCACTCTGGCACCTGGAGCCTCGTTCCGTTTCCATCCAGCAGCCCCTGCAGACTTTTCAAAGCCTCACTCTGTCCCTCTGCTACTGAGGGGGCACCCTGGCTCTCCACAGGAATCTGCTGTGATTGCTGTCTGAAGTTTCAGTCTCCTAATAGATGGAGCTTCAAGGAATGTAAATTGCTTCTCACAGACAATGCAGGGCACAAACGTGAAGTGCCAGATCTCAGTTTTCTAATGGGCTGTGGAAACTGCAGCATGGCCTAATCCTGTCCTGAATATTAATTAATTAGACACTGGGAGCTCCTACCCTCTGCTTAAACAAAGGGAGCCTGGCAAGCCAAAGGACATTCCTGTGAGGGCAGGTGCTCCATCCCAAGGAGGACAATGGGCAGCCCTGTGCAGAGGGACGCTCTGACCAGCTCCCTGCTGGAGCAGCCCTGGGGTGCAGCGCAGGAAGAGCCTCCAGCGGAAGCCCAGGCGGGGCCCCACTGGGTCCTGTCTGTTCCTATGACGATGCAGGACAGGGGCAGAGGCATGAGGACAGGAGGCACTGGCCAGCAGAGGAGGAATCTGAGAACTACGGACTGGACTCTCCTCAGAAGAGCGGCCAGGGCACTGCTTGGTGTCTGCAGGAGCAACAGAGAGCCAGGCGCCCTGTGGTCACCTGAGACCAGGGTGACTGCACCCCCTCAGGGCGGAGAAGGGGAGGGGGCAGGGCTGGGTGTAGGTCACACTGTAGGGTGGCTCAGTAGAGGGCAGCCAGGGACACGGCATTCTCCGGGGGGGCTTTGGCTCCTGTTCCTCATGCTGAGTGAGGTGGAATAGAGGTCTTTGTTCCTCGAGGATGTGGAGTTGAACCCTGTTCCCTCTGGCTGTGTGACCTTGAACAGGTGGCAGAGTGGCCCTCCGCTCCATTTTTCTCACCTGTAAGTTGGGAAATATTGAGAGCCTCACTCAGACCTCCTGGAATTGCTTCTGTAAAGGTCTGAGGGGGTGCCGGGGGTGGAGGACAGCATTGTGAATGCCACAGCAGTCCTTCCAGGGCCACCACAGCTGCTTCTGCAGGTGTACTCGTGTGACATCATGCTGCTACACCCAACAATGTCAAAATAAGAAGATTTGTTAGAACAGGGGTTCAGAACTTTGTCGACACATTAGAACCTCTGAAAATCCCAGAGCCTGGCCACCTCCACACCCAGGGCACCCCCATCCTGGGGTCAGTTCTAAGCCACCCGGTGATGACCATGTACAGCAGATTTGGGAACAACTGGCCTGAGCAATTTGTCAGAGCTGTGTCTGTCCCACCCCTCTCAGGTGTTTGGGACTGTTTTCCTGGTCCCCTGGACCCTGGTAACACCATTCACAGAGCCCAGCAGCTCAGGGCCACACGCTGCTGTGTGCACACAGCTGAAAATTGGCCCCAATTAAACCCGAGCAGGGTGGAGGCGGTGCGTTCTCTGAGCTGTGAAAGAGCAGCCTTGCTCTCCTCCTCTCAGCTGCTCCTCCGGGATCAGGACTTTCTCGGGGGATCACGCAATCTCCTGTGACTGTGACCTTCCTACTAATGGTTCAAGTGCCCTGTGATAATGGGAGATTCAAAAGAGAACAAACGATTCAAAATGGATTTACCAAGACCCAGCAAGGGGCGACGATCAGGCATTAATTCTGGATGCCTCTCCTGCCTGCCTTGGGCGGGAATCCATCATCTCTGGCAGCCTGGCTGAGCCGTGCTCTCCCACAATCCATTACCCTCCCTACCTGCCCGGGCATGTCCATGGTCTCTCCCTCTAAGTGGGGTGGCTCTTTCTCTGTCAAGGCCTGTGCTTTCCCTCTGGCTATTTGCCCACATATTTATCTACCTCATATCTTCTCTCCTTTGTATCTGTCTATTCTGAAATTTAGATTTATCTTTCCTGTTACTGAGTGAGAAATTGCCCTTGTCAGAGTTGCCTGGGACAATTCAGGGAGGGGTTTAAATAATGGCTGCTGCAGGGTCCCTTCCATGGTGAAGCTGTGGAGGTCCCGGGGGTCCCCAACTGCACATGCCGGCAGTTTCTCCTGGTCTGCCCTTGGCAATGAGATTTTAGGACCCAGCATTTATATCTTCACATTTTGAGATTAAGCTAATCCTAGAGTCCCACCCCTGCCTTCTACATTTCTCTGCTTTAACATTACACATGCATATCACTCCTATTTGTAAACTGACGTATCCATAATTTTCTGCAAGAGATGCTCCGTCCACCTCGTGCATGGTGCAGCCTGGAGCCGTCACATACAGGCACTTGGGGAAACAATCATTCTGCCCTCACTCTTTTAAGTGGCAGTGAAGGTCAGGGCCGAGTCCACAGGGCTGTCCCTGGCAGAGCTTTTCCTCGTCACACTTCTCCTTTCACCTCACATGCGACTAACCTCTCCCCTGGCTTCGTCCACTTGGCCACCAGGATGGAGAATCCCTTCCCTTCTCCCTTGGTGCTTCAGTCAAGTACCTGGCCATGCTCCCTCCCTTCCCGGGACTACATGTTTCCTTCTTCACACTCCAAGTCATTACTACAAAACAGAATCATTATTATAAAATATAAAACAGGAAAAAAAAAAAAAAACAGAAAAAGGCCCATTTAGAGGATGAGGGCGGTGGAGGGGGTGAGTGTGGCGGTGGCCTCACTGCTGCATGAAGCTGTGTACCGAGACCTCACAAGTACAAGGGAGCCCCAGACACACAGCAGCATGGCCTGCCCGGTAGAGGGAGGCTGGAGAAGGCTGGGCCTCCATAAACACAACCACGGTGTTTCAACAATTCCTTCAAATCAGCTGAACCCCAAGTGGATCTCTATTGCTCCCTAAACCTTCCATATTTCCCCATTTCAAAATTCCTGTTAATCAGTGTCTTGCTGAGGGACAAATGAGGGCGGTCAGCATTGGCCAGCCCTGTCTCTCTGAGCTCCAGCCTCCCTCTGCTGCCCCAGAAGCTGTCCCGCGTCCCAAAGCTACTTGCATTTGAGCCATAAGCACTTTCTGTTTGCATGCCACACTACTCACTGGTTGACACCTGTCATGTCAGAAATTTAACTTTCCTCTGTCTGGCTCTCAGAGCCTCCTTGGGTTATGAAACATGGCTCCCTTTCTCCACCCTGCTTCTGTTAATAGCGCTGGCTAATGCCACCAGGTGACACAGCAATCTTTCAATGTGACAGTAGCGGGAAGCCGTAACATTGGTCTGTGGCTCTGGCTATAAATTTGCAATTATATTTCACTCTCCCCTATTTATGGGGCATATCATAAACCTTTCTGTTATGTAAGCTTCTAACATTAAAACATTTATAAATGCAACCGTGGTAATAAAGCCAAGCAAGTCTCATTGCTGACTTTCTATGTAACTAGTGATTCTTTGGTATGTATTCACCATGTATCTATCATTAACATATTAGCTTTGCCAAAATAAGATGCTGATGCCAGAAAAATGATGCTATAAGTAAGTCCCCTCAACATTTATTACTTTACAGCAAGCAGGGATGACCACAGCCAAAACGTTTGTATGAGAATCCAGCCTTAAACAATTCAAAACTAGAACACATCTTGGCTAATCAAGTAAGTGAAGGGAAGCAGAGGCATGGATAATCCAAAGCAATGAATAATAAAAAAAGATTTCATGCTTTGGAGTGAAATATTTATTTTACATTTTGCAACTGATGTGTGTCTCTCATGCTGATCTATTTAAAGTGATTTATTGACTCCACAGTGGTCAAAGATGTGGGGGTGGAGAGGCGTCAATGGAGGGTTCTTGCTGTGAACAATCTGCCAATGGATGAGGCCTGTGTGGGACAGACAGCATCAACACACGCCAGCCTGCCCTGCAGTCTCACGCTAGATAGATGTCAATCAACCATGGCGCCCTGACCTGCCCACCTGCACATGCTTGGCTTTTCTCTCCACCAGGGACATTGGCAGCCATGATGTGGCCAAAGTCTTGAGAAGGGCCACTTGATGGGTCTCGTTCCCTGTGAGAGGAACATGCTGGGTTGGTCATTTCCTGGGAAGAGGCTCAGAGACCCCTGGCCATGCCCAGCTGGGTGTGAAAGTCTCTGAACAAATGAGCAATCTGACATTCCTGCTTGGAGGGCCACGCAGTCCTCCCAGGTGCTGGGCTTTGGTGGGAGGGCCTCCATAAAGGAGGGACGCAGTCTGCTGAGCACTAGGGCACCAACAGATGCCCTCCCTGCTCCACCTATGGGCCAGGGGTCTTGAGCCAGTGACTTGATGTCTCAGCCCGATTTTCTCCTCTGTGGGGCAACTGTAATCACCCTCATCTCATGGTGTTTTGGGCAGGATTAGATGCACCAAGGTGTATGTGTGGACACACTCAGCACAGTTCCAGGTCCTTGGAAATGTTCAGCAGGGCCACTGGTCAGTAGTTACTGGAGGAAACATTGTGTGCCGCTAAAGGACACACCGGAGAGTGGCCAGCCTGCTCTCTTCCTGGGAGAGTGGCTGAGGTGGAGGGTCTAGTATTTATGCCTAATCACATCCTCATCTTCGTAACTTGTGAGTCCTCAACTGCTTTACTGCATGATACTGCAGAGCCCTGGACAGGCATCAATGTAGGTGAATGCTACGATTGCATTTGAACCTTCACACGTGACAGTTTGCAACAGATGTCTTTCCTGGCACTGTGATAGTCCTTCCATAGCACAGAATTCTTTTTTTTTTTAATTTTTTTTTTATTGTTGGTTGTTCAAAACATTACATAGTTCTTGATATATCATCTTTCACACTTTGCTTCAAGTGGGTTATGAACTCCCATTTTTAGCCCATATACAGATTGCAGAATCACATCAGTTACACATCCATTGATTTACATATTGCCATACTAGTGACTGTCGTGTTCTGCTACCTTTCCTATCCTCTACTATCCCCCCTCCCCTCCCCTCCCCTCCCCTCTTCTCTCTCTACCCCCTCTACTGACCTTCATTTCTCCCCCTTGTATTATTTTTCCCTTTCCCCTCATTTCCTCTTGTATGTTCTTTTGTATAACCCTGAGGGTCTCCTTCCATTTCCATGCAATTTCCTTTCTCTCTCCCTTTCCCTCCCACCTCTCATCTCTGTTTAATGTTAATCTTCTTCTCATGCTCTTCGTCCCTAACGGTGGATTGAGCACAGAATTCTTTGGATAATACCTTGATCCGTCCAGCCCCTCCTCTCCAGGAGAAATAACAATGAACTACAGGACGCCTCCTACTGGTCAGGCACAGAGATGGAGCAACACTGAACACGAAGGGGCCAGTTCCTGGGCCCTGTCTCTTGCTGACTGGGTGTCACGTTCATGCTTGCTCTGGGGCTGCCACCTCTCTGTGATGATGCTGGGGATGGTGTGGACACTCTCAGTCCTGCCTGTGGGGTGTGAAGAAATGGCTACCTCCTCTTCCTCCCACTTCCCCAGCTGTCCCTGGTTCTCAATGTGAAGAGGGAGTGCAGTCTGAACTTGATGAAGTAGTTCATTTTGGTACATCACACAAGGGATCAGCTCAGTTGGGAAGGTATCATCAGAGTCTTCTGGTATCTAAGGCAAACATTTGCTCTCTAGGATGTAAAATTCACCACGAGACACTCCTGACCTCAAGGAGGGCCCTAGAGAAATTTGGTTCACTGGGATTCTTAGGAAGTGGCTCTGCCATGCAGACTGGGGTATGGGAAGTTGATCTGGGAGTGCCTTTGGGATTCACAGTGGTGGGGAGGAAGGTGGCAGGATTGGGCAGCCTTGGGAGCTGAGCTGTTATCCCAATCCTGTTATCCAGCCGCTGGCTGACCCTGGATCCTGGCAGGAAATCTGGAACTAAGATGGCCCTTCATTTGCCATCCGTTGGGGTGCAGAGGCTGGGTCTTCATATGGCCTCATAGACTCCACCTGAGACAGGGGCATGACCACAGGTGACAGGGATGTCTTCAGTCAAAAGCTAGTCCTGACGAGGTCCGAGCTGAGGCCAGCCAGCTCCCCACATCTTGGGATTAGGGCTGTGCATGCAGTTTAGCAGTGCCCCTTCCATGAAGGCACTCGTGAGCACATGTGGTCAGCAGGTGAAGCACAGTAGATCCCAGCAGGGAAAGGAACCCAGGAAAGGCCCCAGGAGCTGTAGCTTTGCACGGGTCCAGAGGCATGGGAGATCTTTGGCACGTCACAGTCCCAGGGCATGGTGTTCAGCAGGACGTCAGAGCCTGGAAAGCAGAAGCTGAGAGTTTGGGTGAGAGGGAGGAGCCCCTCTGTCTGGTTGGAGCAGGAGGGATGGTCATGGAGGCCGTGTTGGGGAGGGTAGAAGGCAGGCTCTCAGGACGACTGGTGTGTCTCCTGGCAGAAGTGAAGGGAGCGAGCCTAAGCCTTCACTTGACACTTGTGTTGGTCTGCAGAGGTGAGATGGGGAGACTCCCAGCCTCAGGTGAGGACACCCTGGAAACACTGCTAGACTGAGCTGGAAAGATGCAAGAGGGTGAAGTGGTGCAGGGTCTCAGATGCCAGACTAGTGCCTCGGAACACATTTGTCCCCGGAGGAGAGCCGTGAGGGGTCTGGAGCTGGAGGACTCACACGGCTTTGAAGTGCCAACACTCATCGAGATGCGATGTCAGACAGGTCTAGCCCAATTCCAATCTGATGAGCAGACACCTGTTGAGCCTGTACGGAATGTCATGAGGATATTAGGGAATGTATCACAGACTCTGTCCTTGACAGAAAAGCCACCTTATAAAGTGTTTTCACTGTGTCTTCCTTGGTCATGAAGAATTATGTGCAAAATAGTTGTGGATTGCAGGCACAAATTTGTAATCTGAAATGAATTGGTTGTGCAGATGGATAGAATACATGCTCAGTAGCTTTCATTTTAGGAACTGTGTGTGTGTGTGTGTGCGCGTGCACGCGTGTGCATGCGTGTGTGTTTTCCACTTTAAGTCTGGAAGAAAATAGGATGAAACCCAGTAAGATGGAAAGATGGGCTCTCCGTTCATCTGAACACCACTGCAGCCAATATCAATTACCATCGTTAACTGAGTTAATCAATTAAATCATTAATTTAATTTCTTGATTCATTGGCAATAAAAAGAATGACAATATATATATTTGCCAAAATGATTTGCAACCTCAGTTAAAACAGTAATTCAGCAATTAAATACGAAGGAGTTCCATTAATTTGTATTGCTTTTACTTATCAAAGCAGTTAATTACAAAATAGAATAATTAGTCAGAAATTGATACTAATCAAAGTATGAGTAGCATGAGACAGATGCCCGAGAAGGAGGTGACAGTCATTGCCAAGAGGCATACAGTGGATATCAGTGTTTAAGTAATCCATTTCACAGCCAGGTGAGGGTCCTTGTGCTGCTATCTCATGGGAGAACTAGAGAGAAGAGCTGGTAGCAATCATGGAAAAGCACCGCACAAATGCGGTTTTCTGTTTAAATGTTTTTAGAAAAATGACAGTCACCACGCCATATACTTAGAATCAACATGTAAGCCAGGAGGACGCTCAGTGGTACTAAAGACACCAAAGGTGTCTTCTAAACCCCCTTTGGTTGTACACACTTCATCCTGGGGAGCAGAGGGGGGAGGCCAGCATCCTGTAGGTGGGCTGCCTTGGGGCTGCTCCCTCCCCAGGACCCGCTGCACAGGGTCCCCTGGCCCATCCCCAAACAGCTGTTATACACTCTTCATCAAAAGGGGAAACTGGTTCTGGGGATGGGCCCCAGCCAAGCTGGACTTGGGGAGGAGACGGGCTTACAACAGAAGTTCCCTTTGGGGCAGGGAAACCTGTGTGGCCGGAGACGGACTGAAAGGAGAGGACACTTCTGTGACCAGGTCAGGAAAACTGGAGGCTTTGGCACAAAACATAATTTTAATATATAAAAATTAAAAATTTAAATAAACCTAAATAGTTCATATGTCAAATAAATAGGAATGATGGTTTAAATTAACCCACTCTGTGTGTTATGTGTTTTGATCAGTCTAATGTGCCTTTCAGTATCCCTGTAAGGTGGGCCTTTACCTACCCTGACCTGAAGACCAGGACCCCCTGGTTTGAGCACAGAGAAGTGTAAATGCAGATCAAGGCTGCACAGGTTGAGAGGCAGACCTAAGGTGCAGGTCCTCCGGCAGGGTCCTGAGCCCAGTGGGCTAACCAGAACATTATTTTAAATATATTAAAAGCTTTACAACTGCACTGTGGAAGAAAAACAACTCCAGAGACAAATGGGCAAAGATTTGGATAACAAATTCAGAGAAGAGAAAATCTAAATGATTCATAAACATATGAAAAGATCAAATTCACCCAAATCAGAGGAGTGCAAATTAGCATAAAAAAGAATTGTTATTGTACACACATCCAACTGGCACCAACTCAGATGGAGCCAAGAGCCCAGGGCCAGGGGAGATGAAGCCGCCTGAGCAGGGAGGCTCTTGGGGAGACCTGTGAAGGGCTGCTTCTCTTGGCACCAGCTGTTAGAGTGGGAGACCTGCGCCTGCCCCCACAGCCTCCCTCTGGGAAACCCATCTCGCAGACAGGAGCACCAAGGGGCCTTGCAGGTACGAATGCAAGACTGACACCCAGGACTGCCCATCAGCAGGGACTTGCTGAACAGCTGAGGAGCTTCAGTGCATACACTAGCGTGCAGCTAGTAAAAAGAAGGTGTTAGACGCGACATCAGAGGGATTGCGAGGGCTTCTGTGGGGTGTTGTTGATGTAGGAAGCCGAGCTGCGGAGGAGCAGCCATAGTATCCGTGATTTTTGTGGAACCAGTGGTGTGGACCATGTGAGGAGGGCAGAGAATGTGGGGCGTGCTTCCTTAGGGGCAGGGTGGTGGAAGGCTGGAGCGGAGGGTGGGGGAAGAGAAAATGAGGAGGAGGAAGCAAGGAGAAAGAAAGCAGTCTGCAGTTTGAATGACCGTCAGAGTATAACCCAATTTATGAAAATGCAACCTGTGAGTCCACAAAGAAATGTAAAAAGATGAAGATGAAGATGGGGGGGACATCTACACAATCCCTTCTCTACCTGCTTCCCCAAAGGGATGCCTGTCACAGCTGACGAAATCAAGGTACAGACGAAAGGTGTGCCGTGATCTCATTTTAGGGTCACAAGATCTGGCTTTTTCCTAAGGTGTCTGCCCACTCACGGGGGTGACAGGCACCAGGCTGTGGGGTTGGAGAGCCAGGAGGAGGCCTGGGCAGGTGGCACAGAGCAAGCCAGCTTCCCCTTTTACTTCACTGTTTTATGTACTTGACATAGGCAGACACATCCTTTCTAGGACTCCAAAATGGTAAAGCCACTTTTTAAAAAAGGAAGGTCAAGAGACCCACTCTGCAAAGCAATAGCTATTGCAATCTCCATGAAGAAGCTAACTTCCTCTTTCTTAATCAAATGTCTCTTGTCCTTCCTGGAGAGCTGTGGATGAACCCCAGAGCCCTGCCCCCTCCCTCACCCCAATGCCGCAAATCCTTTGGGGTCTTTTCCCCTGTGCATTCCAAATGTCTGATCCCCTCTCTTCTCAGAGGGCGGCTCTCTGCAACGCAGGGAAAACTGGAAGTGTTCTCAGCCTTAAGCTCTGCACACCCTGTGGACAAATGACAGAGAAGGGTCAGTGCAGAAAGGCAGCCCCACTGTTCCCGCAGCTCCTGGAGAACCGTCAGGATGACGCCTGTTGTTCAGGACCAAAGGCCACCCTCTCCTGTGGGTGGCTTTCTCCTGTTGTGACTGAGAGGAGAAGAGGGGGTGTGAGAAGATGGCCCTGTGAGCTGCATCTTCACACCGTCGGTCTGTGGTGCTTCAGCCTCTAGGAGGAAGCCCACATGCAGCCTCCAGGTCAGGTATTGATTTTCAGTCTGAATATTAAATCCGTATTGAAAAAGAGATTGTGCCTAATTAAAGAGGTGTCTCCTCCTCCCCTCCAGGCCGACTAGAATAATAAAGGCACACAATGCCCTTCTGCATCCTGTGCTGTCCAGCAAGGCTCATCTGGATTCTCTAGTGACCCATGTTGCATGCGTGGAGGGCCAGGAAGGAGGGCCAGGGGGCATGGACCCAGGGGGAGGTGTGGAATGCAACTCTTCACACATTCAGGTACATGGAGTATTTTCTTTAGTACAAACGCCTCAGATTTTAGCAACTAGATTTCCTTTCCCCTTGCTGTGGATAGTTAAGTGTGTCCTGTAGTATAGAGAAGACTGTGGCCACAAATGTAGAGACACAAACACACCTCCCTTACCCTTCTTAGAGAATGCCAGTTCTGATTCTGGGTACCATGCTCCGTCTCTAAGCTACTGATGTGAACTAAAGACACCCAACAGACCCAGCCTGACCTCTGCCAGAAGCCACAAGACCCAGCCAACTGTTAGAGTTTGCCAGAGGGCCTCTCCTGGCATTGCCTCTCCGTGTTGATAGGCAGCTGAGCAGGAAGCCATGTAAACCAGGTACCAATGGATGGAAGTGGGAGCGGTTCCTATGCTCTGGCTCTCCACTGGGCAGGTCAAGGCATCTGCTGACACCTAATCCGTTGTTTTACATTTTGTATGAGGCTGCCCATGGGCATCTTTGGCTTTTTGTTCTTTTTTTCACCCCTACTCTCAGGGCCAATGGGACCTGCACTTTGAGATAAAGGAAGAAACCAGCCGCCTTCAACTTTCCTTTTGCTCCCCATTGGGAAACTCTATGACTTGCATTTTAGATGCAAATTCATGTAAATCAGCACTTATTTTCAGATGAAATCCTGCCATTGGGAACAGTCAGGAGTGTACATTTAAAGCCCTATAATTCCTCAGCATATGGATTGAGCCTGCATTGGGGTCCTGTCATAGTGATTAGCCATGCAAAACAGTTGACTCTCATTTTCCAGGAGGACGGGGATCTAATTACAGAGCCTTTTCCAGCATCTAGACAAAGCCAGGCTGCATGTCAGCTTAGTCAATTGGCTGTAGAGTGGACCGTCCAGCACCATCCCCTCATCGGTCAGTTACATTCTCTTTGCTGTTAATTCAATGGAAGCACCCATCCCTGGCCAGTTTACTTCCAGCCATGGCCTCTAGTTTTGGTGAAGCTAGAGAATTTATGAGAAAGCTACACGACTATTTCTCACAGGAAGAACTGGCCAGTAGCTATGTCCTTCAGATGGAGCCCCTGTCACTCTGGTGATTGTATCTGCACAAATAAGAAGGACCCGAGAAGAAGAAGCTGCCATGCTCTGGTCATTGAATAAACAGATGCTGATGAGACGCAGCAGGTTGAAGTTCTTACTAGGCTTTAAGAAGACAAAAGGAAGAGATGGCTTCGAAGGCCGAAGGGACGGGGTCTAAAGACACCAACTCCAGGTATGAAATATCATTACTTGGATTTAGATGAGGTTCAGAAAAAAGTCACTGAGCCTGAAGTAAAGCAGGTATGAAACTGGGAAAAACCTAGTCCATAAGGTAGGCTATCATTAGAGACTGGTGCTAAGGAAGTTCTTCCTGTGCTTATGAAAGGAACTATGTGGTGAGAAGCTCCCTGGACAGGTACGGATGAATAGGGGAAGCCACGTGCTATGGTTGGAGTGGCTCCTCCAAACCCATGCTGCAGTTGATTGCCATTGTGACCATATTAACAGGTTACTAGGTCCAGGGGGTCACTGGAATGGGCTACTTATCACAGAAGTGGGTTACCTATGAAAGGGGAGAGTTTGGCTCTCTCTCTCTCTCTCTCTCTCTCTCTCTCTCTCTCTCTCTCTCCCTCTCCCTCTCCCCAGGGGATACCTTCTGCCATGCAAGGCCCTCACCAGAAGTGGTCCCTGCATTTTAGACTTCCCATCTCCCATAACCATTAGCCAACTATACTTCTACTGTGTCTAATTAAGCAGTCTGTGGTGTTCTGTTACAGCAGCAGAAAATGGAGTGAGACATGGTTCAAATAAGGGTGGCCAGAGAGAAACTGTGGGAGTCCTCAGCGCGTCATGGCTGGGTGAACCAGGTGCAACTCATGTGTTTCTGCGGGGCCAAGGTCTTTACTGTAGATGTACACACTCTCACAGTCACACCTTGAGAAACAGTCCCATGACTGTAAAAGAATTGAGACTGTTTTTTTTTTGTTGTTGTTGTTGGTTATAACTCTTATAATCAATTTAAAACAAAACAAACATTTAAAAATGAGAATGGCTAGTTTTAGCTATTTTTTCCCCTTTTCATCTGCATTAGGAGATTTGGAAATTAAAAAAGATTTGGAACATGAAGTTGGCTCTATTGTTCTGTCTCAGGATCTCCCCTGGGTGTGGCAACACTGCTGAGCATCTGCAGGACCCTGACAAACATCCATCAGGCCCAGAGTCAGAGGGAGGGAGGGAGCAGGTGGAGTTCAATTAGCAGGAAGAGCTGCTCATTAGTGGCTCAGGGGGGGTCTGCTAGGGCTCAAGGAAGCAGCAGTCCCTTTAGAGGGCAGAGTTGGGGATTATTCTGGATTGGTATTAAAATGCAGACGGAGGCTTTAGCTAAATCTTTATGCTCATTCCCATAATGAGAGGCCAATAAATAGAAGCGTCCCACTGGAGAGTCTGCAAATTGAGTGAAAGGGGCAATTTGGGGAGGGCGGTGTCTGCAGAGTGGTGACTAGGCTTCACGGCTTGACACACTGTGACTGTGGGGAAGGACGGAAGAGCGTGATTTATTCTAGTGATGGAATAGCCATTTTCAAGAATAAAAGGGGCTGTTATGCTAAGGCTGCCAGCTGCCCCTTCTTGCTAGGGAAGCTGGGACAAAAGGAAGTGAGCTCACGGGCAGCAGGAGGCAGGGTGAGGAGTGACGGGAGGGCCAGGGGCTGTGGGGCATGCCAGTATGAAGACTGGAGACCTGGAAAGAGGGAACAAAGGACCATCCCACCTGGAGACCCTAAGACTGAGGCCACTGCCCTCCTGGGGGCTGTCTCAGAAGACTATGGGTGGGGCAGGACCCCCTGGAGGTCAGGGGCTGCTCTGAGTCTGCCTTGCCTCTGGATGGTGGCCATAGATCTAAGGTGAGCAAGAGCTCATCTGGAGGAAAGCTGTGCAGGGGACGCAGACCTTCCTCCCGCCTTTGCAGATGAGTCCCACAGCACCTCTGCTCCACCTCTGAGACAAGCTCCAGTCCCCTCTCCTCTAGCAAAGCTCCCCCACCACTTCTCCTTTCTCTCTTCCCTCAGCCACCTCCCAGGCACAGTCTTCCAAGGAGATCTGTAATGGAAAAGAATAGAGCACACCCCCTTTTCAGAACCACTTTTGAAGTAGCAAACAGAGCTCTCTGAATCTGGAGCACGAGTTACTGATGACATTAGGGATGAGCCTCCTGATATCTAGAGAATAGGGCTGTTCATTGTAATGCAGCAAAAGGCTCTGCTTCAAAAAGTGGTTATCAGCGGACAATTTGTCCTGGGATATTGATGCCTATCACTTTCTGATGGCACTTTTCCTTGTGTTAATATTTCTTGTTTTGGCGCACTGTCATGGAAGGTGAACTTCACTTATTGAGCCTCTGCTGAGGCTGGTCACAGAGTAAACACAGCCGCTGATTGTTTTTCTCCTCTAATCTCCATATAAATCTGAGTCCATCTCTTCTCTGATTTCATACACATTCGTTGCTAGCATTGCCAGGCCTGCTCAGTGATTAATCTTCTCAGCAGTTATCAGGCATGGTCATGCCTGCTTAGTGGAGGAGATAGGAGCGATCAATAGATTAATCACAGCGCCTTGTGCAATTAGGTGGTAGGAGCAACATCCTAGTTGACCAAATGCTTCTCTTCACTTGAGATCATTTTTCTTGTTTATTTCAATGAAAAAAATCAGTAAGGTCTAGGGTGGTTCAGAGTCCGGAAGAGGTGACACAGGGTTGCGGTAACTCAGCTGACACTTCTCCATCCATCTGAGAGCCAAACGACGATGTTTCACCCACTCCTCAGCATCCTGGGGATGCTGCAAGGGCTTAGAATGTTTATTCAGGAAAAATAATTTGGTCAATCATCTTAATTCACATATCATACAGCTGATCACTTAAAAGCACATATTTCAGTGGTTTTTCACTGAATACATATTCAGAAGGCAAGCTGGGGGTGTAGTTCAGTGATAGAGAGCTTGTCCAGCATGCACAAGGCCCTGGGTTTAATCCCCAAGACTGATAAAATAAATAAATAAAATATAGTCAGAAGGTTGTATAACCATAGTGACTATTTTAAGTCCAGAAAATGTTCATCTTTCCAAAAAGAAACCCTCACCCATTAGCATTTACTCTCCCCTCCCGTTTCCCGGCCCCTCGTGTCCACTGCTCTGATTTCTGTCTCTATGAACTGACCTCTTATGGACATTCTGTATCAAGGGAATCATATATAATATCTGTGCTTTTCTCACTTAGCGTGATGCTTTCCGGGTTCATCTGTGTAGTAGCAGGGACCAGTAATGCCCTCCATCTTATGGCTCAACAGTATTCCATTGTATGGGTACCATATTTTGTCTGTCCATTCATCCTTTGGTGGGCATTTGGGTCATTTGTGCTATTTGGCTATTATAAATATGCTTCTTTGAACATATGAGTTCAAGTTTTTGTGTGAACATATTTCAATTAGAAATTGCCTGGTCCTATTATGATTTGGAGGAACCACTGAATGCTTTCTGGGTGGGGTGCACCGTTGAAATCGTCCACCAGGAATTTTTATGGTTCCAATTTTTCCACACTTTGGCTACTGCTCATTTAATTATCCTAAGTGGGTGTGAGGTGGTATCTCATAGTGGTTCCGATTTGCAGTTCCTGAATTGCTAATGATGCTGTGCATCTTTTTGTGTGTTTCTTGCTCGTTGGTATTTCTTCTGCAGAGAGCTGTCAAAATCCTTGGCCCATACTTATTGAGTGTCAGTGTCTGGTGTGTCGTATACCTGAGGTTTGTGATCTGCAAACATTTTCCCCATTTTCTGGATTTGCCTTTTCACTTCCTCAATTGTACTCTTTGGTGCACAACTTTTTAATTTCATGAAAGCTCTGGCCAACTTTAGTGGAAAAGGCTTATGTCAGGGTTTCTAAACTTGCTTTCATTACCAAACCCCTAAGGAGAAAATTTTGATTTAATTTAATGAGTTAAATTAAATATTAAGGCAGAGATTTTGTTGTTTAGCTTTGAGCTTTGAAGGGCCACAAGCCATGGCGGTAGAGAAGATTTCTTTTCCTCCACATATCGGCTTTGGCCCCTGAGGTAGCATTGCCCTCTGGCTTCCATTGAGAATGTGTGGCTTAGGTCACAGCTTCTGTTCTTTACCTCGGAGACTGAAAGCGTGGAAAGTGACTTGAGCCATGCTTTGTGTGAGTTCACTCTTCTCCTGTGTCCAGGACCTCGGACATGGTCCTGAGGCTCACCTCCCCTGGTTTTCCTCCATTAAACCTTGCACATGGAAGGGGATGGGGCCACCCACTTCCCTCCTCACGCAGCACATCACCTCTGTTCATTTCTAGTGTGATATTCAATTTACACAATTTACCACTCAGCGAGGGTTTACATCACCGTCCCTCCATCCTCACTTGATTGTGTTTTCATAAACGCGGGTCACTGGCACCAGGCAGACTCATGGGAAACTGAGTGGCTCTTACTTCTTCCAATCTGATTCTCAGGTTCTATGTACGTGATGTCTTAAAGCTCTTCTCTATTCCTTTGTGAAGTCGGGGCTTGATGCTGTGCACCTAGTATGGATTTAATACTTACCGCCTTTTTGAAATTAGTTTTTCTTTGTCCACAAGAAGTGATGCAGGTGGTTTGTGAGAGTGGCTCTCTGATGGTCTTTTGTGCTGAGTGGCACTGTCATATTTGGGTGGCATTTGTGGTATCTCAGCTTCCTGTGTGCTGCAGAGTCATGCTGTCCAGCTGGAGCAGTTCAACACAACAGTGAGAAAGGTTTCAAATCCTGGGGTAGGACCCTGGGCACCTAGACTGGAGTCGGAATCCAGGCTGTCCTTCTGCAGCTACTGGGCACCACCTTAGTCTGGAGGCTCTTGGTGTAGGACGGGCAGCCGGGGAGGGGGGGACCAGCTGTGTTCCTCACCAGACCTGGGTGTCCTTAGGAGGCTGCAAATAGGCATCAGGTGAGGGATGAAGAGCCACAGGATCGTGGGCTGGTGGGGAGCGGTAGAGGCAGGTTAAGAGACCACTCTCTGTAGGAAGCAGCAGACAGCCATCCTGGTCACTGTTTTTATTGGGATTTGGGATTTGAAGGTGTGGCCTACTCCAAGTGATTGCCCAGTAGAGTGTGAAGAGAAGTCAGGGGACAGTGGGCATCCTAGGGAGAGTGCTGCATCCTTGCTTGTCTTGGGGACTCTGAGAGCAGAGGACAGTGATGGTCCTGGAGGAGAGGGTGCTGGGTGCTGACTGGACCCCTCCATGTTCCTGCCTACAGAGCTTCTCAGGAGTCCGGCCTGTGGACACCTGCGCATGCTGCTCAGAGCCGTGGTGTTGTACAGGGTTCAAAGACCCTCGTGTTGATAATGCTTCTCTGGCTCTTCCAAAATGCCAGTGGACAACTCTGCATCTTCACTTCTGACCTCCGAACTTACGGAACTTGCAACAAGAGCTATGGGATTGGGGTTTTTTAAGGGCCAGGGCTTAGTGATATAGCACATAAATTGGCTTCTTTTATTTTGTTCAGAGGTGAAATGCTCTCTCTCTCTCTCTCTCTCTCTCTCTCTCTCTCTCTCCCTCCAGCCCTCTCTCTCTCTCTGTGTGTGTGTCTGTCTCCCTCTCTCCCTCCAGCACTCTCTCTCTCTCTTTCTCCCCCCATCCCCCCTTTCCTCTCTCTCTCTGTGTTTCTCCCATTCCTTTCTCCAAGTCCCCTCTCTGTCTTTAGTAATTTCATGGTCTCCGTTATCAAACACCTTGCTTGCTTCTTCTTTTTCTTGTTTCCTCTCTTTCTCATGTAGGAAGAAGGTAGTTAGTTGAGTGTGTTGGTAGGAGAGAGACAGTGGAATTGGTCAGCCTCAGGAGGCCTGTGCTTTTTCTTATTGCTGTAAACAGGCCTCATCAGTGGCTCTAGTATCAGACCAATAAAAAGGAAGCCAGAATGAGAGTGAGCCCCATGGCTCTGTGAGGTATCCACCAAGGACAGGCACAGGTCAGTCTGCATCAGTGAGGATCAGGTCTGCGCATCCTTTCTGCCCACCCAAGACTAGATGGAAGGGGTCCTTCCAGCCACACTCCAAGGCCAGGCAAGCCCGGGAGAGTGCTTACTAACTCAGGTGTTGGGCTCCTTTCTCCATCTAGGTTCTGCAGCATCTGGCAGGTGATGCTGGGTCACTGGGAAAGGAGTGGACTTAAGCCATCTCCAGTGTCCTCTGGTGAGAGGTCATCCATCCCCTCCTCCACCCCCACTTGTGAGCTTCAGGGAGTTTGAAGCTTCCAGCCACTGAAGGACCTTTCTTCACTTAGGGAATATACGGAGTCGGCCAGGGAAGACGTGGGTGGTTTCCCTGTGAAGAATCCAGGAAACCTGAACTCTTCCGAAGGCTCTCGAGGTGTTCTGACGTGAGGGCCCTGGGAGCCTTCCTTCCTCAGGTACTTGTGGCCTCAGAGTTGGCTGAGCTCCTTCCCTATGGGAGAGTCTGAAGCCCCAGCCTGTCCCAGATGTGCACTGACTTCTGGAAGTGAAAGAGGATGCTGGTGGGCCCTGCCCCTGGGTGGACAAGAGGACCTGTAGCACTGAGAACTGTGCATGCTACACCTCAGTTAGCTTCCAGGTAAGAAAGACAGGCAGGTGCACCAACCCTGGCTCCCATGGGAGGGAAATGGGAGCTGGATGATAAACAGATGTGGCCAGGTCAGAACTAACAGCTGAAGTCGGTGTATCAGAGGACACTATGACTTTCTGTTTGCTCCCTGTCTCCCCATCCTGACTCCCCCAAAGAGCAGCACGGGCGGCCCAAGCCCACCCTGTGCAGGGAGCATTTTCTTCCCAGAGAAGGAGCAGAGAGAGGAGATTAGGTGTGGGGGTGGTTACACTCCAGCCCGAGGCCTCTTCCCTTTCACCATCCGCTCTCTGTTGGTTGGACCTGATGGTTATTTCGTCATTTTGAAGCAGGCATCACCCTCCACCAGAGAAGACTGAAAACTCAACATTTTCAAGAACCATTGTAATTCGTAATTTCTTGGACTTCTTAGTGATTTCTTTGGCAACCATCGATATTTCAGTGATGGTGTTTTCCATCCACATAGAAAGTTGCGTTTTCTTGGATAATTTCCTGGATCTTTAATTATCTAGGGGAAGGTGGGTGCTCACCAGTGACGCGCACGAGATGGGGGAACTTGGAATGGGGCTGTGTTTCAAGCGGAGCCCTCCTAAGCAGCTCCGTCTGCGTCACCTCTGTTGCTCAGAGGAGTTGAAAACATGTCTACTCTTCATTAAATAAACATTTTTCATTCATTATGTGGAAATCCCTATATGGCATTGCCACATGGCTATCAAGTGACATGACCTACAATCTCTGACCATCTAGTGAGTCAAGATGAAGACACCCACAGGGAAACCACAACCAATCAATAAAACCAGATCACTCTTCAAGTAAAGACCACATGGTCCAGCATTTTAGGTGAGCATAATGTGGACTTGGGTGATTTCAGTGCAGCTATTTAAGTAAAATTATCAAAAAATAAATACAATTTATGAAGCAGAAACGGAGGAGAACACAGGGGGCAAGAGGTACATGAGAGGCACAGAGGCAGGAAAGGAGGGAAGAGCTTCCTACTATGACCGATGACAATACAGGCCAGACACAGGGCCTCGGTGCTCCTGAGGGTGCAGCCAGAATCCCCCAAAGGATCCATGTTTGCTCTTGGAAACAGCAGCCCTTGAATTTTTTTTTTTTTTTTTTTTTTTTTTTTTTTTTTTTTAGCACTAGAGATATACTCATAGAAGAAATGGTCTGGTGAGCCAGATCTGGAGGCAGACAGGTGGTGGGAAGCATCTCATGGCTGTCCAGAGGGTGGGCAGTGGGAATGGAATGAAAGGGACAGAAGATGTGGACCTACGTATGTATGGACGGGAACTCTCCTAAGGCCTGGTGACTGACCATGAAGGGAAGTTGGAAAGAAAAAGAAAGAATCAAGGACGACTCAGTGTTTTATGTCTTAATGAACGTGACAGCAGGAGGAATGGGGTGTCAGAGGGAGAACTGTCGTGATGTTTGCAAGTGAGGTGTTCCAGGGCTGCGGGTCCCAAGAGCCGGGGCGATGGCTGTGTGCTGACAGCTGGCGAGCTCTGGGAGGGAGAGGGAAGTGTCACTATGTGGGTGATGGGAAGAGCCAAGGGTGGAAGAGGCCCCAGAGAGGATAGTGAAGGGGAACATACCAGGGCACAACTGTCCTCCAGAGACAGTGGCCCTTCAGGCACGAGTTCTTCTCCTTGCAAAGGTCAGGTCCCACTCAGGCATTTTGTGACACATCATTCTCTGTCATATCTCCCACCTTGTCCAAATAACAACCAGCCAAGCCAGCCCCCAGGAAACCCGGGGAACACCTGAACCCCCTCATTATATGTTTTTATCATGTCTTCTAGTAAACCTAAGAAAGCAGCATGGCATTGGCACCCAAACAGACTTGAAGACCAAAGGAACAGAAGAGAAGACACAGAGATGCACACACGTAGATACAGTTATCTCGTCCTAGACAGAGACACCATAAACACGCACTGGAGAAAAGTCAGCCTCTTCAACAATGGTGCTGGGGAAACTGGAAATCCATATGTAGTAGAATGAAATTGAACCCTTATCTCTCACCCTGCACAAAACTCAACTCTAAGTGGATCAAGGACCTGGCACTAGAGCCTCTGCTCTAGACCCTGTGCTTACTAGAAGAAAAAGTAGGCCCAACTCTCCTTCATGTTGGCTTGGGAACTGACTTCTTCAATAAGACTCCTAAAGCACAAGAAGTAAAATCAAAAGTCAATAAGTGGGTTGGTATCAAAATGAAAATCTTCACAACAAAGGAAACAATCAAGAACGTGAACAGAAATCTTGAAGAATGGGAGAAAACCTTTACCATCTCTAAAGCATTAATCTCCAGGTTATATAAAGAACCCAAAAAATTCAATACCAGGAAAATAAATAAACCAATTAACAAATGGGTAAAGGAACTGAACCAACACTTCACAAAAGAAGAAATATGAATGGTCAAAATATATATGAAAACACGTTCAACATCTCTAGCAATTAGAGAAGTGCAAGTTAAAACACTGAGATCCTTCTCACTTCAGTCAGAATGGCAATTATCAAGAACACAACTATCAATAAATGTTGGTGAGGATGTGGGGAGATAGGTAATCTCAATCATTGCTGGTGGGACTGTAAATTAGTGCAACCACTATGGAATGCAGTATGGAGATTCCGCAGAAAACCTGGAATGGAACCACCATTTGGCTCAGTTATCCCACTTCTCAGTCTGTACCCCAAGGACTTAAAAACAGTAAACTACAGTGACACAGCCACTTCAATGTTTATAACAGCTCGATTCACAATAGCCAAGCTATGGAACCAACCCAAGTGTACTTCGGTGGAAGAATGGATAAAGAAAATGGGGCATATACACAAAGGGATATTACTCAGCCATAAAGAAGAATGAAATAATGGCATTTGCTGGTAAATGGATGGAACTGGAGAATATAATGCTAAGTGAAATAAGCCAATCTCAAAAAACAGAAACAAAGGCCAAATGTTCTCTCTGATATGTGGATGCTAACCCCAAACAAGGGAGGGCGGGGAGGGGAAGACTAGAAATCCATTGGATTAGACGAAGGGGAATGAAGGGAAGGGAGGGAAACAGGAGGGACAGTAGAATCAACTGACATGACTTTCCTAGGCTCTGTTTGAATACACGACCAGGGAACTCTCCATCAGGAGGTGTCACAAGAATGGCATCCTAAATAGAATAAGTCATACTCCATGTATGTATAATTTGCCAAAATACATTCTACTGTCATGTATAAATAAAAAGAACAATAATAAATAAATAAGGTTGATGTAGTCACACTTGGCCAGTGACAGGACAATTCTCCCGTCTTGTTCAGGAAATCCTACCCCAAAGTCATGAAGATGTTTGCTTTTGTAGCTCTCCATGTGCTTGATGATTTCCCTTTTCACTTTGACATCGATCTATCTGAAGGGAAGCTTTCTGTATGGCTGTCTAATTATCCTAGAAGTCCTTATCAAAAGAGCACCATTTCCTCACCGGTCTCAAGGGTCAGCTGGGCTGATGCCAAGAGCCCATATAGTACTGGTTTGTCTCGAGGCCCAGTTTTCCTCCATCTATGCTGTTAGTCTCTTTGTGTTCCCCTGTCACGGTCTTGGTCACCATGACTTTGTAATGATGCTGTGGATTCAGTGAAGGTTTCCCATCCCTGAATTCTTCTTCAAATGTAACTCGCACATTCACATCTTTCTAGGTTCTTATGTGAGTCAGCTTTCCACCACTATAATAAAACACCCGAGATAGTGGATCCATCAAAAGAAAAGATTTGTTTTGGCTGGAGGTTCCAGCTCATGGTCAGGAGACCCCCTGGCTTTGGGCCTCTGAGGGGGCAGCACATCCTGGCAGAAGCAGTAGTAATAGACTAACTCACCTCATGGCCTCCAAGGAAAGAGGAAAAGAGGAAAGGGACGATATCCCCCAAGCCCACAACCTCCTTCAAGAAGAGGCACCTGGTGACCCGAGACCTCCCAGTAGCCGGCACCTCCTAAGGGTTCCACCACCTCCCAGCAGCACGCCCTGAACCCAGCCTTGACACAAAGGTCCTGTTATAAGAGGGAGGTCAGAGCAGAGAGAGTGGGGATGTACGTCCAGACCCAACGAAGTCACAGTACGCAGATTAAAGCTTGCTGTTGATCAGACATCACTCTTTTCAACATCCAAATCGTAGCCATTGGTGTGTAGATTTTAGAATCATCTTATTTTCCAAACTGCACTGAAATATAAGTTGGGATTTTGTTGACTTTGTAAGTGAATTTGGGCACCATTAAGATCTTCATGGAGTTCGATCACCAGCTGTGTGTGTCTTCTGGTTTCACTGGTGTTATGAAGAAGTCAGGTGTCACTCTCCATTTGTTTGGACCTTCTTTTAAGGCGTTTTACAATTCCCCCGTTACTTTTTATTTCCTTGCATTCTTTTTATTGTTTTTTTCCCCTTAGATATTTCTTTCTTTCTTTCTTTCTTTCTTTCTTTTGCTATTGTAGTCAATGCTTTTCTTCTTGTTTTGTGATCTTTCATTGCTGACATGTAGAAATGAAATCAATTTTCACATTTTGAGTCCTAATTAACTTAAATTTTGTTAAGTTTTTCTATAGATTTGAATGAATTCTTTATGGATCTTTTTTTTTTTCCTATGTACAAAGTTCTCGTCTCTGAGACCCCATCATCTCCCTTCATGGTTCCATTTTACTTTTCCGTGTTCTCCTTGCCTGAGAGGCTCGCTGGGCATCCCGATGCAAGGTTGGAAAGAATCTGTGTTACGAGGAGACGTTGTTTTGTCCTCATTTCAAAACAGAAGGTTTACCCATTTAATATAAATTTGATTCTGATTTTCTTATAGATGCTGTTTATTAGACTAAGAAAGATGCCTTCTATTCCTAGTTTCTTAGCCATTTATAATTTATGTCATGAAAATTTTATCAGTTCCATGTTGCCTGATTTTCCTCATGATATATTGTGTGACATTGATGGCATTTCTTGTCCACCCAGCCTTCCACTGAAGCTGGACTTGACTGCTTCCTGATGTGTGACACTTTCTCCTTATGTTCATGCTTTTATCTCTTTATTATGGATATATCCTGTTTATATTTAATGCAGTTACTGATGTTTTGGGGTTTAAATATATCAACTTGCTTTGTGACTAATTTTTTTACCATTTTTTCCTATATCTTTCTTTTTTTTAAAACTTCTTTTAGATGAGCAGCACTTCACTTTTCTTCATTAATGATTTGAAAGCTAAGCACACATTTAATACTTTTCCTAGAAATTATAACATGACTACTTACCTCTTGTGGAACACTTCGGTATTCTTGACATTCTTTCAAATAAGAGAAGAAACTGATAGCACTTGAACTTATTTTACCCTCTCTTGCCTTATTTGGCATCGTTGTTTAGAATTGTTTGCTGTGTTTTAATCCTAAAGGGAAGTTTTATTTTCATATTGTAGATTTTAGATTTGTGCCTACACCCCCACTTCATTTCCTTCCTTTCACTCCTGCAGGGGGAGCCTTCAGTGTTGGACAAGCTTCTTCCTGAATGCTTCTGACCTTAAGAGTTTGTTTTAATGGATCAAGGAGCTAAGAATCAGACCAGAGACTCTGCGTCTAATAGAAGATAAAGTTGGTCCTAATCTTCATCCCGTGAGGGCAGGCCCCGAATTCCTTAATAAGACACCTGTAGCACAAGAGTTCAAACCAAGAATCAACAAATGGGACGGATTCAAACTAAAAAGTTTTTTCTCAGCAAGAGAAATAATATGCGAGGTGAATAGGGAGCCTACATACTGGGAACAAATTTTTACCCCTCAAACATCAGATAGAGCTCTAATCTCTAGAGTTTATACAAAGAACTCAAAAAGTTAAACAACAAAAAAGCAAATAACCCAATCAACAAATGGGCCAAGGACTTGAACAGACACTTCTCAGAAGAGGATATACAATCAATCAACAAATACATGAAAAAATGCTCACCATCTCTAGCAGTCAGAGAAATGCAAATTAAAACTACTCTAAGATACCATCTCACTCCAGTCAGAATGGCAGCCATTATGAAGTCAAACAACAATAAGTGCTGGCGAGGATGCAGGGAAAAATGTACACTCATACATTGCTGGTGGGACTGCAAATTGGTGCAGCCAATTTGGAAAGCAGTATGGAGATTCCTTGGAAAGCTGGGAATGGAACCACCATTTGACCCAGCTATTCCCCTTCTCGGACTATACCCAAAAGACCTAAGAAGAGCATACTACAGGGACACAGCCACATCAATGTTTATAGCAGCACAATTCACAATAGCTAGACTGTGGAACCAACCTAGATGCCCTTCAATAGATGAATGGATTAAAAAAACGTGGAATTTATACACAATGGAATATTACTTAGCACTAAAAAATAATAAAATCATGGCATTTGCAGGCAAATGGATGGCATTAGAGCAGATTATGCTAAGTGAAGTTAGCTAATCCCTAAAAACAAATGCCGAATGTCTTCTCTGATATAAGGGGGGTGACTCAAAATGGGATAGGGAGGAAGAGCATGAGAAGAAGACTACCACTAAATAGGGAAGCGAGGTGGGAGGGAAAAAGAGGGAGAAGGGGAGTTGCACAGAAGATGGAAGGAGACCCTCATTGTTATACAGAATACATGTATGATGTTGTGATGAGAAAAAGAAAAAAAAAGTGTGTCACATTAGATTGGATAGAGAGAAAGTATGGGAGAGGATGGGAGGAGTAGGGGGGATAGGAAGGGCAGCAGAACAGAATAGACAATATGATTGATGTATGTACATTCCATGTATGTATTATGTATCAAAATGCATTCTACTGTCATGTATGACTAAAATAAAAATAAAAATTAAAAAAAGAGTTTGTTTTAGTTGCTGTTGTAAGCATTCCCACTTTTTGTTGTTGCTTAGCTCTTATTCTTGCAAAATATTTTCAATGGGTGTATATATATATATATATTTTTAAATTTCCCTACCCCTCCCACCCTCACTGAGTTATTGAAGATGGCAGTGTGTGTCTTCTGGTTTAAATGGTGGTATGAAGAAGTCAGGTATTAGTCTCATTTTCTTTACAGTTTCTCTCTCTCTCTCTCTCTCTCTCTCTCTCTCTCTCTATATATATATATATATATATATATATATATATATATATATATATATACATATTTCTCCTGGCTACTTTTAAAATTGTTATCTTTGAGTTCTGGATATCAAACTCAGAATTTTGGGGTGAATTTATTCTTATTTTTCCTTCTTGAAACAGGTTGTAATTTTGAACCTGAATGTTAGGAAAACTGTGACAGAACAGTTTGTGAGAGGAGGGTGAGTTGAGGGAGATGGTATCACAAGAAAGAAACAACAGATGGGGAAGGAGTGGGACCTGAGGCTCACCAGGAGGGCCAGGTGCCGGGAAGGAGCCACAGGGCCACTGCAAGGTGCAGTGCTGACCTGGCCACGCCTGCTTGGAGCCCAAGGCTGCAGGAAGGGAGGGAAGTTACCCTTGTTTTTCGTTTCCCTCGATGAGTGCCAAGGCTTAGGAAGCAGCTCCCAGCGGCACGAGGTTTCTAATGTTGATCTTGTAGTCCTTAACTGTGGTAGAAACTCTAAGAAGCCTGAGCTGACGGGTCACAATTACAGTCTGGCATTTTCCTCAAATTAGAAGAATGTTGACTTTTCAGTTTTATCATCCACTTTGAGCACACAGTTTGAAAGTGAGTGTAAAAGTGGGAACATCAAATAAGTGAACTCAGCTATCTTGATAGGAGGGGTACAGTACATGAAATACAGTCACCCCAAACCCTGGCAATTGTTAAATCTCGAATCACCATTGTCAGAGCACCGTAATGAAGAGGGCTTTCATTCCAGTGGCTTAATGCCCTGATTAATTTATTATGCTTACAGACATCCCGGTGAGTGAAGTACAGCGCCCATTGATTTCCAGGATGTATAAAAGGCAGTGAAAGTGTGTCCCCGGGGAGCAATTTTAATACATCAGTGCACACAGATGTCTCTGTTGAAGCCAATCTGTGCCTGCCTGGCTTCCTAGTGTTCTGATATTCTGACTGGGTTCCCTCTGCCTGCACTGTAGGAAAAGTGCTGCTATGGTTTGACCCTCCAAAACTGAGGGGCCACTAGTGGGGTAGTTTTAAGAGGTGATCAGGCCATGAGCTCTCCTCCTTGTGAATGAGGTTAGGTGCCCTCAGAAAAGGGCTTGTCTGAAAAAGTCCTTCCCTCCCCACCTTCCACCTTGCACTGTGTGAGGACACAGGAAATAGGCCCTCAGTGGCCACCAGAGGCTGGTACCTTAATCTTCCTGGCTTCCGGAATGGTCAAAAGTAAATCTTGATTTAGCTGCACCAATAGACAAAGACAACAGTTCTCCTCTCTGTGGCAGGATCAACGAGAGCTCAGAGCTTCTGCGATCCTTGACGCTTCTTCCCGTCAGCTCTCCTTGTCTCTTCTTTCTCTTACATTCCCCAGAACACTAAAATGAAAATACGCTGACGCTGTCGGTTCCCAGACAGACCAAAGTTCTCAACCTTCCCTTTCTGGCTCTCAAGAGCAGCTGTTGACTTACAGCCAACAGCCCCCGGGCTTCCCTTCTCCCCCCCCACCCCCGCCTGGCCTCGTCTGGACCTTTTTCCCCTCCCACTACACCTGCTGTTAGAAAGGATGTCAATCCCAGGCACCTGATTCAGGGCCAAGAAGGAGATTCTGAACAGACCCAACCCACTAGGAGCAATGTCGTAAGGCTTTATAGTCAGAAGTGCATCCCCAGGGCCAGCCACATCCCCAGCTCCAAGCTCCCAGCTGACACAAATGCATGTGTGTGTGTGTGTGTGTGTGCACCCATGTGCCCATTTGTCCATTGTACTCAGGCAATTGACCTTCATGGGATCAGCTCATTCTCACTTGATCCTCTTTTAGACAAAACAAAACGCCCACTTGTGATTAGCTACTCAGTGTCCATCCACCCTGTGAATAATGGTCATGACAGATCCAAAACCCAGGAGCCTCAGAGGGTGAGTGCAACAAGTCAGACAGAGCCTAGGCACCCTGTAGGCCTGGCCTTGCTGCTGGTTGGTTGGATGACCTGGGCATGGTTGTTGTATCTTACATAAATTGGGATCACTCTCACCTTCCAGAGTGGCTTGGGAGCTAAATGAGATAATACACAGCCAGCCCTTTCTTGCATCTGCCAGCCAGTTCGTGCAGGGGAGCTGCTCCTGGAAGAGATGGTGGCCACGTGGAAGGCCTCCCTCTGTCTGTCTGATTCATTCTACTCTTTTCTAGTCCCAATCCCTCTCCCTTCCCTCCATTCCCCTTTGTCCAATCCAAAGTACTTCTAGTCTTCCCTCAATCTTGTTTAATCTTAATAAAAACTGCCGAGCTCCCTGGCATTAGGGCCCCTGAGATGGCCCTGGTGGCTGCATGTGAGTTGCTGCTAGTCAGGGTTCACACCTTGAATTAGAAACAAGCAGGAGTTGGGCATTCTGCAGAAAGTCAGGAGCAAGGGGTGACTATTCAGAGGGCAAGAAACTAAACAAAGTTCCTCCTCCCTCTGGCCCCAGTTAATGTCTCTCTCATGGACTGAATATCTGTACCTCCTGAATGCCAGAGTGCTGAAGCCCTAACCCAGTATGGCTCACTAGGAGGAGGGCCTCAGAGGGCAACTGGGTGACAGAGGCATAGCCCCTCTGACTGAGATTAGTGTCTGAAATGGTTTGAGTATGGATTGTTCCAACCAAAACTCATGCTGAGATTCACTCCTGGATGCAGCAGTGTTGGATGCAGGGTGTAGGGCAGGGGAGCTGGGTGGTGGGCGGAGCCTCGTGGACGGGTGGTCCTACCTCCTGTGAGTGAGCTCTCCTTCCTGCAGGACTGGATTGGTTACTGGTGGCGTGGCCTGTTAAAAGGAAGCCCATCCTCACACTTCACACGCATCTCCACCAGGAGACGACAGAACCAGGCTCCCCCCAAATGGGACCACCTGATCTCAAACTCCCCAGCCACCAGAACCGTGAGCTAATGAAGCCTCTTTTCTTTATAAATACCTTGTCTCAGGTGCTGTGTTACAACATCAGGAGAAAAGACAGGGACCTTCTGGGAGAAGTCCCAGAGCGTCGCCTTGCCCCTCCCACCAGGTGAGGACAGAGCAAAAAGGCGCCATCAATGCAGGAAAGGGCTCCCACTGTGGACTTCTACCCTGCAGAACCGTGAGCTGCCAGTTCATGGCGCGTTGTCCAGCAGTCTGAGTGGCCAGGCACCTCTGCTCCCTGCCTGTGTGCGAAGGCTTTGGTTGTTTCCATGTTTTCAGTTGCCACACAATTGAGTGATGGACTTTGCTACCATCCTGCAAAATTAGAAAGGAAATCGCATGAGGTGTAGAAAACAGAGAGTGGGCCAGTGACCGGAAGGTTCTGCTGTGGGACAGTCGGCAACAGAGGGTGAACACGGGGGTCTCTTGCTCACACGGGCCATCAACACTGGTGTGACTGGGAGGTCGATCATTACCAAGCAGAGCAGCCTAGAGACAGAACGGAGGTGTAAGCAGAGTGCGATTTGATTTACAAACACTCAGCTTCAATATTTCAAGAACTATCTGTGGATGGAGTGAAGGTATGGCAGCCCAGGGAAGACGCAGGTACTGCTGACGAGAAGAAACCCGCAGCCGCTGCAGAACGCTGACTCCCCTCGCTCCTCACCAAAGGACTTTCTGTCGGCTTCTTATCACACAAACATTTCATCTGCTTCTAGGTTTATTAAATTAATTTCACATATTGCAAACCTAAATCCAATTGTTTTTCATCTTTATTTGATTGAAGAAACTAATTAGATTTACTAGGCTTTGGAACCTTGTGTTTCCCTTTTAATTTTGAGGGCCAGGAGCTTTCTAGCCAGGTTCCTCAGACTGAAGGTAAACTGTGTAAGAGAACGTGCTGTGGTTTGGGTCTGGAATGTCCCCCTAAGAGCTCGTGTGTTGAAGACATGGTCCTCCAAACCAGCAAGATTCAGAGGAGGGGCTTAGGGGCAATGATTGGATCATCAGGACTCTGACCTCATCAGTTGAAAAATCCACTTGCTGAGCTACTGGACTGCTGGGTGGCGGGAGCTCATTGGAGGAAGTGGTTCACTGGGGACGTGCCCTGCAAGAGCTGATCTTGTTCCTCTCTCTCAGGGCTTCTTGGTTGCCAGGAGTCTAGCCATTTCCCTTGGCCACACCCTTCTGCCATGATGTTTCTGCCTTGGAGATGACTGACCATGGACTGAATCCTCTGAAACCCTGAGCCAAAGAAATCTTTCCTCTTCTAAATTGATCTTGGGAGGTATTTTGGTTATAGAGACGCAATCTTGACTGACACAGAGCACAACTGACTCTTAAGTTCCAATGTTACCTAACTAGACCCATATTTTTCCAGGATTGGTTCTTAGATCGTGATGGTTTCAAGAATGAAAGTAGTATGCATTCACCTATTTCTTAATGTCTGTTTTAAGGGAAATTGAATCAAAGGAAAAGCACTGAGTTGAGAGGTATAGCCACCCAGGTAAAATCCCAGCCTTGCCACAGGCTGCACGCTGAGGTCTTATGGATCTCAGAGAGCTATGTACTAAGCACCACCTCATAGCTCACACCACTGGGCCACTGCGTGGTGCTGAGGGTGGGTGGGCTCTGCAAACTGCCCATCTGCTTTGCCAGTTGTTCCCTCTTAGGCTCTGCCAGTAGGGAGCGCTAGAGGGAGACCAGGTGCTGATAGATGAAGGGACTCAACCCTCCCCGTTTACCCCTCAGTGGGAGAGCCTGCTGATCCCATTATATTTTGTCTCTGGTAAGGGGAGCTCTCTGCTTCCTTGTTGCCACGTACTGAGCTGCTTTTCTCTGCCACACCTTTCTGCCATGATGTTCTGCTCAAGTCAGGCCCAGATGGAGTTGGCCCTCTATGGACTGAGACCTCTGAAACCTTGAGCCTCCAAATAAACTTTTGTTCCCTTAAGTTGCTCTTGTCAGGTCTTTGATGAGAAAGTTGACTGAAATGGTTTATGTAATTGGGTCCGTGGGGGAACAATGAACTCTACAGAAATTCTTGTGATGTAGAATACTTATTAGTTCATCAAATAGCTCCATACTGTTAGATCATCAGGGTGCATGACCTGCTGACCTCGGTCTGGTTGGTCCCTACTCAGAAGCGGTTTACATTCTATGTAAGAAACAGCAGAGGGTTCTTGGCTGTGGTTCCTGCCTGATTTAAATATTACCTTCCCATTTGTAAACCTGTCTGTCTGAAGATGGTCTCAGCTGGAATACAATATCCACTGATACAAGACTGCAGATCTTACATCAGAGGACATTGATAAGAGCCCAAGGATCTTCTGATGCAATTGCATCAAATGTGGCCTGTTGCAACGAAAGATGATATTCTATCTGGACACATAAACTCCTCTATTGATACTGGAAGACAGTCAATTCTAAGAAGGAAATAATTAAAACATCTGTGACTTTGTTTCTTTGCTGCATTTTAAAGATGCATTTAAAGTAATTTGTGGTGTGAACAAAGATGGAAATGGTTTGGAATTCCAGATTTCCCCCTTAATGGAATGGAGGCTTTCTCCTGCACATCCCGTGTGCATTTACATGGTAATTCACAGGTATGTGCCAGCACCAGCAGAGCAAGTCAATGTGGCAATCATTGCCTTTCAAGAGAAAGTGTAGGTGTTCACTACTTACCATGCAGATAGGCTGTTGAGTGAGGACTTTCTAATTATCTTGGACTGGGGAAACGATGCGATTTTTGAATGTTCTCGCATTTCACCTAAATTTGACCTGTTTCTTTTAGAGTTGAAGGTTAGCAATGAGTCAGCACAGGAATGCAGCACAGGTAAGCAGTTGTGGATTTCAGCAAAATCCCTTTGATAATTTTAATCAGAGATGGTTGTACATTTTTTAAAAAAATGTTTTTAGTTGTTGATTGTCCTTTATTTTAATAAACACTAGTTGAGGAAATATGCTATGATAAAAGATAGAAATCCAGGGACACATTGAGCCAATTTTGTATCATAACAACCTTTGCAGCATCTCCATATTTAACACAACGTGGTGTGTGTTAGAGAAAGTGTGCGAATGCTTGTGTTGGGTGTGCATGTCATTGTGTGCTCAGTCCAAGCCAATGCAGAACTGGGGCAGGAACTCCTGCACTGCCCTAGGATTCCCAGCCCAGGGGTGGCAAAGAGGGGGGAGGAGACACTTGGGGCCTGGGCTCTGTGGCCCAGGCTCTGGGCTCCTGTCCTCTCTCTTCCACCCGTGGGCTGTGGGGCCTTAGAGGAGCCAACCTTTTGGGGGTTTAGCTTCCTCCTTTGTAAAGCAGTGTGGGTTTTAGAAGGTCTGTGCAGGGCAGCCTGCCCTCCCGCGAGTCTCTTCCAAGCCTTAGGTGCATGGCCTTGCGCACACAGGGGCTGTGCAGCTCCAGGACATGCTTCTCCCTGCTGAGTGAAGAACCTGCCCTCAGCCTGTGCCTGGAAGAGCTAATGAACATATCAGCAGGGATCAGAGCTCCCGCGAACATTAAATTAACCAAGAAAGCTGCTGTCGGTGTGGCTGTAATGGCCAGCGCCCGCCCCCAGGGGGCCCTTGGTGGGGGGTTTCCAGGCTTGGCCCGTGGTCATTGATGAGGTCATTAATCATCTGTCCCAAGCCTGCTCTCTTTAGACCTCCTCCTGGAACAGACCTTTCCTGTTCTTCTGATTTCCTCTCTGCTCCACATCACAGTTAACCAGCACAAACTCTACTGCCCTCAAAGGAGGCCAAGTTGTAACTTTATTTCCCTGTTGTGGAGCAGGGTCTGGTGTCTACCCCGGTGTCCACCCACCCTCAGGGCTGTGGATCCTTCATCAGGAGCCAGCAGTGGTGGCCGGGAGGGTGATGAAGAGTCTCAGCCCCTGGGTTCAGTCCCGGGAATGCCTGCACTTGGTGCCCGGGTGACACATTGGCCACTCTCACCAACAAGGAAGAGTGCTTATGGACGGAGTCGCTCCTGGGGCCTGCCTCCTGGGCCTTCAGCACTTATTAACTCATCCAAATGTATATTGGCTTTAGAAAAACCATTGGCATTTCTTAGTAAAATCATTTTGATAAATTTTATTTCATGAAATTGTTATATTGACAAACTGATTCACCAATAACTTACTATACACATGAAATTTTACCTTCCGCGGATGAGATTTATTGTTTTGGGCCACTTTTCCATCAGGTTCAATTTTGTAGATCTAATTATTGTGAAGCGGTTTTGCAAGTTATTTTCCAACATGTTCTGCCACATGTAGGTTTTAGGCTTGGTCATTGTTTTCTAAATAGCAGTAATTACAACAATAGTAATTTCAAGTTTTATGTAATTAATTTTTGAGGTATTTTTTGCTGATTACAAAAGAAAATTATTAGCAGTTCTTCTCAGGTATGATAGCATGTCTTCATTAATTAAGTCTGGTAATTTTGTTGTTGATTTAATATTTCGTATCCTTTGACCCACATTTAGAACATGAAACATACAACATCATTGGAAGAAAATAGGAAAACATGAAGAAACTAAGGTTTAATTTAGCAGAATACATGAAAGAATTACATACCAAAATCTCCAAAAAAATCTTGCTGAGAGAAATTAAGATCTAAATAAAAGAAGATATAATCCATTTACACACAATAGAAATTCAGTATTGTCAGGATATTAATTAACTCCAAACTGATCTATAAAATTTATACCCACTTAATCCAAATTTCAGCAAACCAAATAAATAACAAAATACATACTTCATTGGATTTTAATTGAAGTTGCATAAAATTCTTCAATCATTTTAGAGAGAACTGATATCCTACTATATTGAATATTCCAATACTTCAATCTTTAAATTTTCTTTATTTTCAGTACTAACTTGTGATTTTCTTTGTGAAGCTTTATGTTTTGATATTTTTGAAAACATTGTGTATAAAATCACTGTACATTTTCTAATCATCTTTGCTAATATGGTACCAAACAGCCTGGTTAGATTTATCTATTAGTTTTAAAACTTTTACTGTAGATTCTTTTAGACGTTTTAAATAAAATATCATGACATATTTGAACAATGAAATAGAAGCCCCCCTTCTTTGGCTATGTCTAAATATCTCCATTCCTTGGTCAGCAGCTGGAACAGTGACAGATTGACCCTCCCCTGGTATGCGGAGTCGGAGGGCCTAGCATCCTTTCCTGGCGCAGGGAACAGAGATTTCAGCACTTTACCACGTAGAATGGATGTGCCTTGCAGCTTGTTGCAGATAAACTTTGCAAAGTTAAGGAAATTTTCTTCTCTTTTCAGAATGCTAGGAGTTTTATTAGAAAATATTTTTAATAAATATTTTTCTGAACTACTGAGGTGAAACATGTTTTCTCCCTCTTTTCTGAGAATTTTGTGGACTTAAGAATTATAAATTCTCAAGCTAAACTAACTCACCATTTCTACCAAATTTTGCTGTGGTGTTTTAAACTTTAATTTTTAATATATCATTAGTGTTTAGTTGCTAATATTCAATATGGGTTTTGGATTTATAATCAGAAGAATTATAATTTTACTTTTGCCATGTTCTTTGATATAAAGACCTATGACTTTTGTAAAGCAAGTAGGTTTGCTTGCTCCTCTTTGTTATTTTATGGAAGGGCTTATATAAGATTGTTGATATTTCTTTCTTAAATGTTTGGAAGAATTAACTGGTAAAGTTATGTAAAGTTGAAGGTTCCTTTATTAAATATATAACTATTCAGATTTTCCATTTCTTGCATCCCATATTTTGTGTTTGATGATCTTTTCTAAGAATTTTCAGTTTCGTCTCTCTAAATTTTCAAATTTTGAATATTGAAATTATTTCCAAAGTACACATTTCCTGCAATATCTTTATTGTCATTTTAATGTGTGTAGGATCCCTTCACCTATTACCTTTGTCATTCCTGATATTGATATTTGTAGAGCCTCTCCTCTTTTGCTTGGTGGTTCTTGGTGGAAGTGCCACTTGTCACAGGGATTTGACCCCTGGCTCTTGTAGCAGCTCCCCAGGCTTCACCTGCACATGTCCAGCATCACCTGAGTCATAGGTATGGACATGTCAGTAATGGGGACGTGTGTGCATAAGAGACACCCAGAGGAAATGTTCAGAGGAACATCACTCACACTAGTCCCTAACTGGAAACAGCTCAGAAGTCCATCCACAGCACACGGGATCAATCAGCCACACTCACACAGTGCAATTCCATACGGCAACATGAAGAAGAAGCTCAATCATAGCACTGGGGAACAAGCAGCGGCAAAACATGTGAATACGGCGTGAATCAATTTATATCAATTTTTTAAAATTAGGTGAAGTGAATCTTACCATTGGAGAGGGTAAAGTCATTGCATAAAAGTTCAACTGGCTGTGCACTTAACAGTGGGGAGTGGATGGAGCTTGGAGATCTTCCCCTTCTGGCTCAGTGTTCAGTGACGTCCACTTCCAGCCCTGTCTCCACCCTGTGCTCCTCCAGAGAGAAACTTTTGACTCCATTATCTTTGCTGGTCCACCTACCTGATCACTGCTCCCAGTTATCCTCTAGGAAAAGATGAAAATCTTGACCACTGCCAACATTTTGGCTTACTGTCCCCATCAACCACCCCAAGGCCTGGCAGCTCAGCTCTTTGTAGCTCAACTGAACTCCAGGAGAGGTGAGAAAATCCACTCTCAGTCCATGCCAGGAGTCACCTTCCTTACCTATTGAACCTGAGCTTCCTGAACCCAAAACTGTGGGAAGGGCTTGACCTTCAGTCCACTGGAGTGTGCCTGAGCCAAGATTCTGTATTTAAAAAGCCATATTCATAACACCTGGCTGGGTCTGGCTGGTCTGAGGTGGTGAGATCTCCAGGGGAGAGTATTTCCCTATGAGCTACACCAATGGGGGTGCAGCTGCCCATCAGTGTGTGCCACGCTGCTTTCCTGGCTTGTCTGCAGGCCCTGTGGGCAGTGGTACAAACATGTGTCTGCTCCATTGGGCCAGAAAAGACCAGTCACTCCATAGTCCTTTTCAACAATCTGTCTAGTACCCGACTCCTGCCTGCAAGGTGAATGGTGCTTCAACCACGCCGTGAGAACGCTGGTCACCATGGAGGCACTGTTCATCCCGAAAGTGAGACAGGGAGGGGAGACATGGATCAGGAAGTGAGAGGATGAGTTCCAGGAGCAAAGCTGGTGATATGGTTTGGGCGTAAGACAAGAAAGCAATTTCCCACTTGTGTTTCTAACCTTCGGTGGAAAATCCAAGTCACTTCCCTCTAGAGCCTGCCTCTCCAGCTTCCTCACGGTGGCTCTGTTCTTTGCTTTCTTGGACTTCCTCTTGCCATTCTCAACTCGTCCCTTCATATCCACCAGGAGCCTGCAGAGTCCCCAAGTCCATGTGGTTTTCATTCTTCAGGTTTCACCCCCTTCTCTCCAGCAAGTTCGTCAAATGGTTTATCCAACAAGATACAAGTGTCCGCCTCACCCCCCCCCATTCCATTTGTCTCTGACTATTTCCACGCACCCCATCCAGTTGTGAGACCAACTCTCAATCTTGGCCAAAACCCCTGGTGGAAAGGGCACTCGGGCAGGAATGTTAATGGACTTTCTGAATCGGTGGCTGTGGAAGGGAACTCTGTCATCCCAGGGCCACCACGAAGAACCCCATTGGTCCCTCAGGCTCTGCAAGATGCTCCTTGCAATCAAGCACGGGGAAAGAGAAACTCCATGAATCTACTAAGCACAGTAACAGGAACAGACAGTTGCAGTGCCATCCTTGCCAGTTCTTCCCACCTGTGAGCAGATTGTTTCCTGAGTGGGCTCTCTTTGTCCCTAGACTTGTCATTCACACCGTGGCTTAATGAATACATACCAGAGGAAATGTGCCTATTGGGAAAGAATAAATTACCGTCTTCACCTTCATTTAAGTCAATATTTACTGAATGCCTGCTATGTGCTGGGTGCTAGGCTACTGGCTGCGGATACCATCCCTGGGGAGTTCTCAACCTACCTGGAAATCAGCCCGGTGCACCCTCACATAGGAATTGGATGAAAGGGGAAAAGGGGCACAAAGGGGATTCGCCAGAACACTGGAGAAGCTTCCCGCTCCTGGTCGGGGAGGGAAGACTGGCTGCTGCTTGAGGGCACCTAGTGTCTAGGAGAGACTCAGTGGATGAGGAGGCCGTTGAGAACCTCCACCTGGAGACACCTGTCCGGCAGGTGGTTGTAACACCCACCCAGTGTGCTCCTCCCTCCCACAGGACGCTGCCCACCGGGTTCAGAGAAATAGGATCCTATCTTCAAAGAAGCATGAAGGGGAAGTGGTGATCATTGCTGCTAAAAGAGGAGAGTTTGAGCCAAAATAATCCCAAACAGAGTCATTGTATTGAATGGTGAGATTGAGAGCCATGAAGGGATTCCCGATAATGTCTCTACTTGAACTTCATACTGAAAGACAGTTCTCAAGAATCTTATGCAGGGGCTGGGCTTGTGGCTCAGTGGTGGAGCACTTGCCGAGCACGTTGATCCTAAGCGCTGCCAATAAATAAATGAATAAAATAAAGGTATTGTGTCTGTCTACAACTAAAAACATTTTTAAAAAGAATCTTATGCAGAAAATGATGGCCACTAGGGCATTTTTCAGCTAGTACCTTCTGCACCTCCTGTGAACAGTGACTCAGTTTCTTTCCCACACGGTGTCTGGAACCCAGGCGGGTACCCGGCATATGGTAGGTACTGTGTTCATGCCAGCACTTTTGCAGCCATCTCACTCTTCCAAATGCACTGAGCAGGCTACTAAGATATGCTCAGCAGGATTTGACCAATAAATAAGGATGAAAAGCTGAAGACCCAGCAGGCAACACCCAGACCCCTCACCCACCCACACACAAACACACCTGCTTCACATTCTACTTCCAGGTCTCAGTGGCTGTTAGCAAAGCAGAGTGGAGCCCGGAACACCCTCCAGGGCCTGCTAGGCTGGCAGTTTCTTCATTCCAGAGTGATGAAGTTGGATCGGATGTTACTTCTTTCTCCTCCCACATAGACTCTGGGTGAATCTGTCATTCCTTTACAGAAATTGAATGATTTTAGTTTGAATTTAGATATGTCACTATGAAATGAAGTGGCCCTTACATGTGCTCATGGTGACTACTTCTGGTTAAATCTGATCCAACTCAAGCTGGGGAGATGACTACCAATTTCACTTTAAAAATAGCTCCAATTGTGTTGACTGGAAAGGTTCATCCTGGGAGTCCTGCCCACTGATGGCAAAGAGAAGGAAATGGGGGGGGGGCAGAAAAGCAACTTTCGCAAATACCGCTTTCCCCTGTGCAAGAAAAATCCCTTATATTTATGAGGCTTGGTTCAAATGAGAAGAACAGATGCATGATTTCCGAGGACCAGCCCACGGGGTGCGTCCCCCCGTGCAGAGTGCAGGCCGCCTCCTGCTTGCTTCAGCAAACTGCCCTGCAGAACCTCTCTGCTCATGTGAAAAGCACACTCCCATTTCCTCCCACTCCCCAGAGCCGTCCGTAAGCTTGACGTCTCCTGGTGAAGGTTGTACTTTTTCTGTTGAGCTAAACATAGCTTTTACAAGTACCAGCCGGAGCATCTCAAGGTTCTCGTGATGGGTGTATGTATTAAGTCACATTCTAACCTTCTGGAAAGAGAAATATTCTTGCCATCATTTTCTTCTGACTCTGTCATTAATTTGACAGTGTGGCTGTAAATACTAGAGCCTTTCAATCAAGGAGTTCTGTGCTACCCAAGATGGTATTTCCATAGGGAGAAATAGCTGACGGTCTTGTCTCCCAGCAGCTCTGTGGAGAGCAGGGAGCCGCCCTGCTGTGGGACCTGCGGGGCGGTGGATGGGGACTCAGAGCCTTTGCTCTTCCTCCGTCATCCACACGGAGGTATGCACGGTGGAATCCTGGGCTCTGATCTTCACACGTCATTCTAGTTAATTTGTGAGAAAGTGTCACAGCCGTGTGTTTGCCACAGGAAGGAATCTGGATCAAGGAAGCCCTGTTGGAGCCAGCAGAGCTGGAATTGCACAGATGGGATATCAAGTCCCTGCCATCGGAATTACAAGCTGTGTGTCTCTGTGTCACTCACTTGCCTTCTCTGATTCTGGGGGTGGAAGCCATGAAGCGCAGACGCCAGGCTCTGGGCACATCACAGATGCTATTGTGGGCTCTTTGCTTGTTCCTCCCTGGCTGAGCGTCCTTGTCGAGGGCCAGCGGTAGGCTCTGTCATGATGCTGTCCACTGTGGGGCTTGGCTTACTCTGCCAGGCTCCCTGGGTCAAGGATTTAGATAGAAGGGACACTGGAAGACCTTCTGCTTCTGAAGCTGACACTTTGGGAGGGCTCCCAAAGTGACTGAGCCAACAATTTAGAAGGAACCCCTGCAGGAGAAGCCGTTTCTCTTCCAGCCCAGGAAAAGCAGTTAGGAGTGAAAGGTGCTCATGAGTGTCCGCCCCGAGGAAGAGGGGACTCAGGATCCTGCAGTCAAGTCAGCGTAGTAGGTGGAAGCAAGCAGCGCTGCTTATACCTACTTACCTCTCAGATTCACCCGCCTGACGTCACTGTAAGAGAACCAAAGTGATAAAATGAATGACCAGTGACTATGGGCAGGGAATGGCTAATTTTCTCATCTTTCATTTGAGACCAGCAGGACTGGTGGTCACCGTGTTGACCTTTGTCGTGTGAACTCTGCACCTGGGGCCAGGTCAGCGCGTCATAGGCTGGGGCTGGGGCAGGGGGAGCTTGGCAGCAGCATCTGCTCCAAGATGCTCAGGTGCCTAGAGATGGCACCAGGTGGGCAGGGGGCGCTGATCAGCTCCACAGGGAAGAGGCTGGAGGGTGGGGGCGGGCAGAGCCGAGTCTAAGTAGGTATGTGTCCTGAGAGCCCCAAGCTGGCCATCCGGCTCTCTTTTGGGAAGCCGCTGGACTTTGGTGTCCCCACCCCTCACTCTGCCTCTCAGCTCTTTGCTGTCTGAACAGAATCCACAGCTTGGAGGTCGCTGTTTGTGAGGTGGGTGGGACTGAGGCACAACCCAGGGGCTGTGCCGGTGCCACATAAAGCGAATCCACAGAGGAGCATGGCTTTTGCTTGGGGCAGGTCCCATTTCCTCTCTCCCTTTCTGATTTCATACGAGCCACCTCTGCACACGATACAATCATTATTATTCATGCGTGTGACTGTGGGCTAGGTAGCTGGGTGGATCGGAACAGGCTAGTGCTGGTAGTGAAAGCACGGGTCCATTCCTTCTGGGACCTGCTGCATGGCCCTGAGTGTGTCTCTTCCCCAGTCTCCACTGCTTGTCCCATGAGACAGACATGGGGATAATCCTCAAACTACAGCAGGACGGGGTGTCTGAGGTTCATTCCTGGAGTAGAATGTGAGGCTTGAGAAGGGCGAGAAACCTACCAAGGTCAGGAAACAGGTTGGATTGGTGACCGGCTGCCTCAGAGCTCCACTGCCCCCTGACCTCAGGGGCCTCTCCCTGGCGGTGACCTCAGCCTTGGCCGTGGCAGTTTTCCTGGGCTCTTTCTCTAGAGACTCCCCAGGGAGCCCTTTCCTCCCCACCAAGGGCACCCCCAGCAGAGGCAGCAGGACCTCACACCCTCCGTGCAGTCCAGGCTGTGTCTTCCCACGGACCAAATCCTCAAGGCCTCGATTCCTACCTGACTCCACGTCCCTGCTTCCTCACTGAGCAGCACATGACTGCCGCGGTGCGGAGCTAAGGCTTCCTCTGCCGCACTCACCGATTCTTAGGTGGGCTCCCGAGTCTCCGGGGGCCAATGCCTGGACTTCTCCTGGCCCGGGTGAGAACAGAGTGGCTGAGTCGGCCACTGTGCTCTTCATGCAGCTCCTGGTGATGCAGGGATGGGAGGTGGACAGAGGCCCCAGGGCGCTGGGCTGGTGGCAGCTGCCCCCTCCATCCCTGAGCCCAGCCATGGACACACGTTGTTGTGGGTCCTGGAAGGTGGGAAGCAGGAGAACGGAGCACGGGGACAAGGAAGAGGGACACAAGAGCTGGTGGGGAAGGCTGAGGCCAAGGAGCTGGGCTCTGGGACAGGAGCCTGCCCCCAGGAAGAAACGCAGGTTCACAAAGCAGTCTTCATGTAACCTTGACTTCAAAATATGAGTAAGTCCCATCATCGGGAAAAGACCGGTTCATTTAAATCACATTTAAAATATGTTATGGCCAGGCACACCTGCATCCCAGCTACTTGGGAGGCTGAGGCAGGAGAACCCCAAGTTCAAGGCCAGCCTGGCAACTTAGCTAGACCCTGACTCAAATAAAATTAAAAGGCTTGGGTGTAGCTGGTGAGAGGGCAATTGCCGCACCCAAGAGGGCTTGGATGCAAACCCCAGTTCTGAGAAAACAATGTTATGGCAATAATCGTGTATAAATCAATACTTACACAGCCTTTGGCTTTAGTTTACAACAGAATACGTAATTTTTGCTTAAAATCATAGTCTTAGCATTCAATGTGGTTTCAGGGCCTCAGACCTCAAAGGAGTTGTTCAATGAGGAAGTTCTGTCGGTGGCTGAGCAGCTGGCAGTGGGACAGATCTAGTCTTTTTGTTGTGAGCTTTCTCTGGTTTTTATAAAAATGATGTGAATGTCTCCCAGGAGCCAGTGTACGTGATTCATGGAGGTGGTCATGAGTTAATCATGGAAGGCTGAGTGTTCTCTGGAAAGAACGGAGGTTGAATCTCGTGTTTCCAGGCAGGGGAGGTGGCGAGAGTCCATCAGGAATCCACAGACCTCCCTCCAGATTCCAAACAATACCCACTCCAGATCCTCAGGTAACCTGGTCATCGAAATGTCTGATCCCTTAAAACCCTCCATCATGCCTGAGTATCATGTAGCAGCAAAACACTGAGATCTTCATTGTGTTTGTCCTAAGCACACAGCAAATTTCAAAAATTGTATATATATACACACAAACACTCCTATACACACACACACACACACACACAGAGTTTTTGATAGACCTTTATTTTATTTATTTTATGTGGTGCTGAGAATTGAACCCAGTGCCTCACACATGCCAGGTAAGTGCACTACCGCTGAGCCACAACCCCAGCCCCCAAATTTCAAAAATTTTAAAAGGCCGTGTGCATTCATTTTCCTGCAGTCTCCTGCTGCTTCTGGTCACTGGAACCCAGACATCCTGTGTAAGCAAATTGGATGATCGAGATCCAGATGAACCAAGTTGTCGGCAAAGGGAAAAGCAGCAGCTTTGGTGCAAGTCCCATCCAGTTACAGCAGCCGGGGTGTGTGGGGAGACTCCACCCTTCATCCTTGAACAGGAAGCTGGTGCTGAGATCTCACCAAGTACCAGCACAGGGCTGCCTCATTTCAAGGGGACTTTGTTCTCGATGCCCTCGGGGCTCATCCTGTGCGCTCCCAGAACCACAGTTCCCCTGACCTCCAGCTGTCACGTGCCACCGAAGGCATCTTCAGACCTACAGAGGCACTTTACATCCACAGGTTCATATAGAAACATGGTCTGCCCTTCGAGTAGAGTGGGAACAAACCTCCCCAGATGAATTGTGCCTTTTTTATTGCAGGGTGTGCCTCGGGTGCTAATGTCCAAAGAAGCTCACTCTGCCTCTCTGAGTCTGAGGAGGAATGGCTGTGTCTCCCAGTGTGGGTTCGGAGCATTTGGTTGTCCTGCAAATCACGAAATCATGACTTTTCAAACAATAGTTTATTCATGCTCAATAAATTTGGGAAATTGAAAAAGACAACCTCAAATTAGTGTGTTTAACCCATTTCAATTTCCAACTGGCGCAACCTCCTCTCTGCATTCTCTGTTCCCTCTGGCCGGTCTCCACAGCGCCAGGGCTGTGATTTTCTCTGGGGAGGACAGCAGCCCCCTGCCTCCCTGTCAGCCAGGGCCCCAGGGGTCAGTGTGAGCTGAACTCTTTGTGCTTCTCTAGAGAAATGGAACCGATATACAATTACATACACATGTGTGATTTATTATAAAATACTCTAAGATACATAAAATATTATGTATGTGAAGTTTATTATAAAATATTTTAAAATATGTACAATATTGCCTCACACGAAGCTGAGAAGTCCCGTGGAATGCCAGCTGTGGTTGCTGGAAAGTTGGTGGTGTAGCCGGAAGGCCGAGAGGGAGAGCCAGGGGTGGAGATCCTAGTCCCGTTCGGAGGCCCTGAGATCCGAGGTGCCAAGGGCAGGACATGGTCCACGTGTGAGCTCACACAGGCAGAGAGCGAGTGGATCCTCCTTTCTCTCACTCTTTGTTCTTTTCAGACGCTCAATGACTTGGACCATGCTACTGATTCAAATGCTAGTCTCTTCTAGAAACATCTAGAAATAAGTTTGAACCAGGCATCTGGACACCAGCTCATCCAGTCCAGCTGACACACACAAGTAGCCATCACAGTGGCTATGAAGCCTTCGGGAAGGTACAGGCCAGGAGGCCACAGCAGAGCATCAGCGCTTGAGCTGGGGAGGACAGGGTCCTAGGGACACACCTGGCTCTGCTTAGCCTCCCCCTCGCCACCTTTTCCAGCCTCACCGAGTCTGGACAGAACAGTGGGAAGGCACGGGACTCAGCATCTTCATATACTCTTCCCCATCACAACAGAGGGGGAGTCAAACTCAACCACCCAGGGAGTGCAGGACGCCATTCACACGCCTCCTTCTAGACCCGGGCTTGTTCCCCAGCAGCAAATCCAGCAGAGTTCCCTTCCCCAAGTGGGCCAAGCACCTTTCTTGTCTCCTGTCTGAATCATCAGGAGGAGATGAAGCTTCCCTAAACTTTCTTTCCATTGAAGCGTCGTGGTTGGTGGAGATGATGAACTACAGGGTGGGTTTGAGAGCCGTGAAGTGCCTACTTGCAGGGGACCTAGGTTTGTGGGGCCCTGTGTCTGTTCGGGGGTCAGAAGACTCAACAAAGCCTCTCCTGCCCCCTTCAATGAGGAATGCTTGGGTTTACCTGGCGCTGAAGGTGAGATCAGCCTGCATACACCTGCCTTCTAGGAGAGGATGTCCGGAGAGCCCATCCACCTCTAGGTACCTGGTGGAGAACCATCACAGGACACAGCCTGACTCACATGCCACTTTGTGAGCAGCATACACTCCCACCTGAATTTTGTTGTTCCTGAGATCTGTCCTCCTATCAGCAGAGGACATCCCTGATATCTCCAATTGGGACTGGGGCAAGTGGGTGAGGGGCAGGGCGCTCTATCCCAGGTTGGTCATCTCCCTTCATTTGTCACACACACATTGCTGCTCTCTACTTCAATGAACTTCTGATGGGAGTCGATAGAGGACAGCTATGGCCAGTATTGCAGTTTAGCCAGAGGACCTCAGCTACCCTGCAGGAGTGGACACACTGGAAAGGACAGCCCAGCCCTGCCTAAATCAAGGAATGTTGAGTCACATTATTGGAAAGGACCATAAGAAATCGAGGAAAGGCCTTGCGCTTGAAGACTTCTTCCCTTTTTTCTAAGAAAAATCCCTAAAATCACATTTTGGTTTTGAGGACATCAGTGAGACACTATAGAAAGCAGTAAAGGAGGAAAAGGTGAGAACAGCAGAAGATAAAGTCAGTCACTGCACCAGGAAAACCAGGAGGGAGTCTGTTGCCACAGGAAGAGGACTCAGACACCCAAAGGAGTCTTCAGGAGCTGAGGTTTGCAGAAGACCTTGGAGGGGAAGGAAGCCGGGAGGAGCAAGCAGGCTGCGGGAGACGGAGCACAGCCTTTCCCCTCGCCAGGCCTGGGGGCCAGGAGCTCCCTGGCAGACCCAGCAGGCTTACTATCCTCCTGTCAACACACAAAACTCCCAGAGTGCCAAGGCCAGAGCAGGTGCCTAACCCAGCCTCCACCAGCACACCAAGGCTGTGACCACGATGGTGGCAGAGGACAAGGTGGTGTCAGAGCAAACAACAGGAGCATCATGCAAACCATAGAACACCCGACATCCTGATCCTGGCGTGGGCAGGGTGACAGTCACAACCTCAGCCTCGCTTTTCTCCTCTTGCCTTCTGGATAGATTGACTGTCCTCCAACCACAGTGGCACCCTGACATCCCGAGAGCCCTCAGGGATGAGAAGAACTCAGCTCTCCTGAAACTTCCTAGACCCACTTGACATGAGCCTCAAACCCTTATTTTCCTTCCCAGCCCTCTTACTGACACGCTCCACAGTTCCCCACGGCTCCTCTTCTCCCTGATGCCACAAGTCACCAACTCGATCCTGTTTATCCACAGACGTGGTTGTTTGTTCACACTGCTGTGACAGAATACAGTCAAACAGGCAGTTTCTAAAACAAGAAAATGTTGCTCATGGTTCTGGAAGTCCAAGATCAAGACCAGGGTGCTGGCAGGTCAGGAGTCTGGTCAAGGCCATCTTCTCAGTCCAACCCCACAGGATAGATGGGTGAGTCTCACTGTTGGCTCTCTTATTAGGGCTCCTTCTTCACGGCCTGTCCTCTTCCCTGAGGCCCACCTCCTAGTCCCGTCAGCCAGGGAGTTAGGACTTTAACTGATGGGCTTTGGCGGGGCCCAGACATCCAGACCATAGCAGCAGTGTGTTCGTGGGGAGTTTTGGGTGGAAGGCTTTCACTACGCATTTAGCAAACACTGCAGGTCATCCATCACACGCCAGCCTCAAGTCTGCCCCCAGCCGACTCAGAGTCAACTGAAAAGCATGTAAAAGGAGAGAAAGTAGAGGGACAGAAGAGCTGGTGATGATAGGGACCACCTTGGTCTGTGAGACCTGTCAGAGGTCCGAATAGAGATGAGACCCAACACAGGTAAGTGGTAGCTACGTAGTATGGGGCAGAGGTTCCCCAGAAGGGGACCAGAAGGGGTGGAGACTGGGGACTAGAATGTAGATGACGCTTCAGGTGTTCTGTAACAGTAAATAACTAAGTGAGTAAATACATGAGTGAGGTGGGCAGCTGGGGGCTGGGGGTGAGCAGGGGATCCAGCACACATCTGGCAGAGCGCCGCAGTCTCCATTAGCCCATGCACCCAGCCGTTGCTGAGTGACCCACTGCCCAATGGTCCAAGCATACAGGGGTCGACCTCTTGGGAAGATCCTGCCGTCACCCCCACGGGCTCATTGACATTACGTGAGTCCAGAAGAAAAGTCATCATCGCAGCCAGGAAGATTTAACACCAACTGAGTGAGCACCAAAAATCACATAAAAAGGCCAAGAGCACAATCACCTGAGGTTCCCAGGCGCCTCCACTGGGCCCAAGTTCTGTCCCGATCCCTGCATCCAAAATATGTTTGCCATCTCTGCTTTGATTGTTCTCTTACTTGTATGAAAATTAAATAAGTAAGAAACAAGAATTGAAGAAGGAAGGCATATTCCCTTGTTATCTAATCTGTTATCTCCTTCTCTTTTTAAACATACTATAAAATTCAAAGTCCCCTCCAGGGTCCTCGAGACCTCACTAGTGTTAAGAGTAGCCACGCCAGCTGTCACCATGTGTGGGGATCAGCACAGACTCACTCAATCCTCAGGGCCATTGGGAAGTAGGAGAAGCAAAGGTTCCATGACCTGCCCACGGTCACACAACCTGGGAGCCACAAAGCAGGGCCACCCACCTGGACAGCTGAGCTCTCGAGGTCTTGCTCCTAGCCAATCCTCACACCTCTTACTCTTTTCTGCTTTGTGTCACTTGAGCACATACTGAACACGTAGAGAAGCTCAGAGATACCGCGTTGACATCTGAATCAGGACTCCACACGCTGGGAGCTCTGGCAGTGCCCATCTGTGCAGTGGCCTTCACATGGCCCTGTGTCCAGTTGAGGCTGGCTTGTCACAAGCCACGTCAACTTGCAGTTGTCCCTGTTTGTCACTGTCCTCCCTTTCAACCTCTAAAAGCAGGGCCTGTGCAGGAACAAGACAACGAACGCTGCTTTGGGACAGACCTGTCCTTCCCTGGACAGAGGTTCCCGCCCGCCCTCGTCTGCACACAGGGTCAGGGCAGTGGAACAAGGGGCTAGACCCTCTCTCTGCTGCGATGTTTCCTTCAACGTTCGAAACCCCAATAGCAGGAGATTTGGGCTGATTCAACATATTCTAGGGACCAGCATCTGTTTTGCACCAAATCCTTGAGTGGTGGCTTGTGAGCGTCCCCATGATTTTGCGTGTATTTCTTCTGAATGATGACCTCTGAAGCCCGCCACTCATAATTCAGCTTTCACTGAAGTCACTCCCAAATTACCTGGTTTTAAAAGTACAAGTTAAGTGATAAAAGGAAGAGGAAAAAAGCAGTGATATCATCATGTATTTACTTCATGCAAATATAAATTTAATGAAATGCATTGCTTTATTGAAGGAAATAAAAAAGCAGGTCACCAAGTAGAACTATTGATCACTTGGATACCAATAAATTCTAGGCATCAAGCCCCGAGAGTCAATCCCAGCTCTAAACTGGCCATATTCTAGTAACGAAGGACATTCTTCTCTCTGTGGAAGTGCTGGCCACATGTCCCCATGAGGGTTAAATCAATGGCTCTGGGAATGCATACGGGTAAAGAATCAGACCCAAGTAAGCTAATGGTTGGTTTTGCATTTTTAAATTTTTAATTTTAGATGAGAACAGGCATGTCTTTATGAATGGTTTGTGCTACCACTTAATTTGTGTATTTCTTCATCCTAATTACCTCAGGGCTGACTTTGGAATTGCAGTCTGATAGCAAACCTTTCACAGAATTCTTTGCACAGCATGAAGGAAAAAAAATCTAAGTAAATTTGAAGGGAAGATAATAATAAATCAGTCCACAAAATACAGGGTTTCATTAATTTCAGTGGTTTCCTTAGGAAATACTGTTTGCTTCTTGAATGATTGAAAGTTTGCCGAATGCATAATCTATGTGTGCACGGTGATGAAGTCGGAGACTCATTCCAATGAGCCACTGGAGTGGAGACCCGCATCCCACCACAGATGAGCCCGGCTCCTCCTGCGTGAGCCACTGCCTGGGTCCCTAAAGCACAGTATTCTTTTTGTTTCTCAAAAACATTCTTTATGAGCTGTGCTGGGCATTGTAAAACACATGGACACAGTCTCTCCCTTATCCTGCAGGACGACATGGGAGCGGCGTGGGAGAGCCCTTTCCTCCAGGGGGTGGGTGGGTGGTCTCTCCTTTTTCCCTGTTACTGAGCAGGAAGATAACAGGACAGGCATCTCCCGCCAATGCATCATTGCAATCCTACTGTTAAACCAGGAATACCATCCAAGAGATCTCTGCTGATTAAAATGCTCAAAGGAGAAAATGCCAACTCCTTTGTAAGTGCTTTGGGCATCTTTACGTCCCCTGCCCCCAAGTATTTTGCTGAAGCCCTAAACCCACTGTGACTACAATTGGAGATGAGGGCTTCACGCATCACTAAATGAGGTCATGAGGGTGGGACACTAATCTGCCCCAGGGGAGGGAAGGGAAGTTGGAGCCACACCCTCTGTGCATGCTCCTGAGGCGGGGCCGACCAACCGCAGGCCAGTACAGAGCCATCATGGGGAGGTCCAGCCTGCACAACAGTGAGGAACTTCGTTCCTGTTGGTTAAGACCTCACCCCCCACCCCAAGTCTGTGGCATCCTGTTGGGGCAGCAGGGCTGACTGGGACAAGAAGGCCCGCCGTGTCTGCAGCTCCCTGAGGGTGTCCTCTCAGCCACACTCAGCTCCCTCCGGGCACCTGTCCTCCCTCAGGAGGGGCCTTTTCATGGCACATGTACTTTTCTCAGGCTCAGAACCCAGATGCCACCCACTCCAGATACCTTCTCAGCCCTGGGTCCTGCCAGGCTTCCTCTGTGGCACCTCCACTCGGAGGCGTGACTGGTGGCTTCCTTGGTGGTCTGCAGGTTCAGAACAGCTCTCCTTCCTGACCCTGGCGCACAGTGGGCCCCTGGCAGGCTGAAGGGACCACTGGGTAGAAGGGGCTGTGACTTGGGAGACACAATGGCTTGTGCTTTATGGAGATGGTACCTCATGGAGTGTGTGTGGGACCCAAGGAAGGATGACCTGTCCTCTGCCAGCCACATCCCAGGCTTGGAGCGGGCTCCACTCATGCCCTCGCCCCCCCCCACACACACCTCTCGGCCTCCCCCTCAATCCCTGCCCTTTCCCTCTGTCTTCCTGGGGGTTTGACCAGGGCAGAGATGGAGGTTCGGGAAGACCGTTGTGGTGGAAGGTGTGAGTGCCCCTGCCAGGCCAGCTGGGGTGGACAGTGGAGGTGCACGCTGGTCCCAGGGATAGGCGCAGGAAGGATTGTGGGAAGGGACTGCACCAGGTGGAGAGGCCACCCCTGCTAAGTAGAGCTGCAGGTCCAGGATCAAAGCCCCTGGACCAAGGGACCAGGAAGGACTGGAGCATTTAGAAGAACGGGAGCCCGCAGAGCCTGCCTCAGCCCAGACATGCAACCTGTGTGGTTCCCACCCTGGAGAGGGGAACTCAGCTAATTAGAAAGCATTTACTGGTCAGGTGCCATCTTCCAGGCGCTTAGAAACACCAGTGAATGAATCTGACAACGATCTCTGTCTTCCAGGGCCTAACACTGCAGCAGAGACACAAAACTTACAAAGTAGTGAGTTTAAAAACTAATCTATATTTCAGCTGGGTATGATGGCACATGCCTGTGATCCAAGCAACTCAGGAGGCTGAGGCAGGAGGACTGCAAGTTTGACATTTTAATGAGACCCTGCCTCAAAATAAAAATGAAAAAGACTGGGCATGTAGCTGAGTCGTGGAGTGCCCTGGGGTCAATCGCCAGTACCCAGATAAAGAATAGAGAGAAAAAAGCAAATACTGTATGCTTTTAAAAGATGATAAGACTTATGGAAAAAGGAAAGCAGAGTTAAAGGGACGTGTGTGCTCAGATCTCAGTGAACCCTTGCTGGAGGAGTGAATGAACTAATCCATCAATGCCCAAGACTCTCGCAGGCACTCAGCATCAAATTCACTCTCCTCACATTCTCCTCCCCCTCTGCCTCTAGCCTGGTGTCTCTGTTGTCCAGGACAAAGGGACTCAGTAATGTGGGTGAACAGCTGGGCTTTGGTTGTGGCCACGGGTGAGGGCTGGCTCCCGTTCTCTAGTGGACGATGAAGTCCAGGCTTGGTCTTGAATTCTGAGTACCCCCAGGCTCTATCCCAGTCAACCCAGGTGATGTCCTGCCCAACTCCAGCTGGATGATGGAACAGCCCGGCCAGTACTGGGCACTTCGACTCCTTCATTTATTAATCCGTTCCTTCTGGAAGCATTTATCATCTCCCCTGAGACTCCAGGCTCATTGTAGGCCTGAGTCTGCATTTATTTTGTCCTTTAGAAAGATCAAGGAAGGAGCTTTTCCAATGAGAGTGAGTGGTGCAGAGATGAATCTTCCACCCAGGGGACAAAACAGTAGCCTAATTAAGAAAATATCAGTGATGTCCTTTGTAGAGGAGGTCTAGATAAACCAGAGTGATGCTGGTCTCTGATTCATGGGGCCACTGAGCCTGTCCTCCCAGGGCACCAGGTCTCCTCTTTTCTGGGTTAGCTACTGACAGTGTCCACACAGTGGCCAGGTAAAGGCAGTGTGGTTTGTGCCATGGTTGGCTTCCATCTTGCACTTTGGGAGATGGAAATGTGGCTTGGAGGGGACCCTTGGCTTGCCAGAGGCCCACAGTCAAGTGAGAGGGTCAGGCTTGGAACCCCGAGTGCTGATGATGGACAAATCCCCCAGAGAAGGGCCCAGCCCATGCCTGAAGGGCAGACAGAGGGCACACAGCCTCAGGAGACTCCGGGGGCAGAGGAAAGGACCAGGAGGTCAACAGGATCCAGTGTCCTGCAAACAGAAGGGAGGCTCAGAACCCTTGTGAGAGCTTGACTGGATCCATTCAGGCCTGGAGCAGCCCCCCTGATGCTGTGGTTGAGCAGAGCTGACCGTTCCCTGGCCAGAAAACACTGGCCTCTGACCATGGTGACTCATCCAGGAGGTCCCACCAAGAAGCCCAAGAAACTGTCTCAACCTGCGTGCCATTTGTGTAAGTGGGAAAAACAGTCACCTCTGACAATTCATTGCCACTAATCTTAGCCCCATTTGAGACCTGGATGCTTCCTGGGACCAGGTGCTGTCCCTAACTTAATCCTAATGTGGGACAAAGTATGGTGGAGTCATTTCATTGTTTTTATAAGCAGCCGTACTGCAGGTGAGATAGCATATAAGAATGCACATGGGCACACGTCTATCAGACACCCACATGTGTAATTTGTGAGTTCTGTCGTGACACAAAGCCTAATGCTGCAATGGACTCCTTTGTACCCACCCCCTGAGCCCAGAGGAAAACTGCCTAGACACTGGTTTGTGTCCTCGGGGAACTTTCTCTGTGGGTGGAATTTGTGCAACTGTTTCTCTCAGTAAGAGCTGGAAATGGGCAGGAAGTGCCCACTAAAGGGCAGATCACGGGTGCTACGAGGACACAGGGGAGTTCTGCCCCAGCACAGTGGTCTTCACAAAGAGGCGTTTCCATGGGGAATCTGAGTGTGGCTGAGGGCAGGGTGGCAGGCAGGCCTGGGGAGGCCCTTGAAGGCAGTGCTGAGAGAGTTGCACTGTTACAAAAGTATCTGTGACCTGAAGTGTCCTCCCAACAACCTGAAGGTGGCAGATGGGGCGATGGGGATCAGGGCTCTGGGTGGCTCCTGCTTCACACAATGTTGCACTGTCTACTCACTGTGATAGAAGCCTCCGGAAGGGTGGCACACAGAGGTGAGAAGTGAGTTGTCTTTGTGGAGCTAAAGCTGTAACAGCCTACAGCCAGCATGTTCAGACTAGGTGGGGGACATTCTGCAGCTCCAGCTCCCCCTCCACCTGATGCAGGGCTCTGATGCAGGGGCTCAGTGCAAACCCAGAGAACATAGCAACAGAGGAGCTCACTGTTTCCCAACTGGACCCAGCACGCTGGCCCTGGAGGGGCTTGATGTGACCCTCTGAGCAGAGAGGAGCATGGAAGGGATTGCACCCCTCGCTGGAGAAATGAGCAAGGACAGGGGAGATTGTCTGATGGTTGCTGCCCTTGTACCTCGTAATCGTCCACAGCACAGCACAGGGTGTGAACCTCACAGATAAAGCTGTCCTGAAACAGGAACCTTCCTGCGCACACCTGCCTATTTAAGCTTCTTTCTGGCTAAGTGATGGAGCAGGTTCTGGATGCAGCCTGCTCTTAATAATCAGGAAACATATCCATTCCACGAGGGCCAGACTGTGACCTGCCCTGGGGCCAACTGTCCACTCCACCCTAGCAAGAGGCTGAGCTCAAGCCTGGTTCTGACAGGTGGGTTCTGGGGTGCTCTGCACTGAGTGGACACTGGGCATTGCTGTGGGCATCACCTTACACAATGCGTGATGGGTGGGAAGAGGTCTGGGTTAATTGAATAGACAGGAATCGTGCCAGGGCCTTCCATCACGGGACTGTCCCCTGGTTGGCCTGGTAAGCTGGCATGTGGGTCCGTCACAGATGGGTTCTCGCTCTGTTCACGGGTGATGGCCTCCCCCGGCCTGCCCTCTCCGGTCCTTCACCTCGCTTGCTCTCTTCACGGCCCTCAGGCCCCCGAGCCCGGGCCTCTGTGGCCAGGTAAAGGTATTGTGGTGTGTGCCCCTGGATTAAGGTGAGTGGGTGACATTTCAGGTCAGATGCAGTGGCCCAGATCCTACCTTGGCCTTTTCGCCTCGTCCTGGAGTCTTCTGTCCTCACCACTGTCCTCCACACAGTGCCGCGAGACTCACTGGCTGGGATGGAGTTTTAGGACGTTGGGGGTCTTGCGTTTTATTTTATATTTCCTGATGGTTTTCCCCTGCTTTGTAATAGGTACAGCACGGATAGGGTCTCTCCAACTAAAAGACAAGGGAGAGGCTCCTGTTCGGGTGTGGTGTTTCCTTTGTCCATCTGGAGCACTGGACCTCGAACATGGCCCCAGGGCTATGTGGGCTGTTCAGAGGACAGAAGCCTGCAGAGCCCTTGGCCTCTGGTCGGGGTTTCTCGACACTGCATGACTGACGTTGGAGGCTTAGGTCTTTGTTATGGGGACAGTCCAGGGCATGGAAGGCCTTTTAGCACCATCCACCAGTGCCTGTCCCAGCAGACCCCTCCAAGATGATGACAATCAAAACTGTCTCCAGACAGTGTTTAATGTGCCCTGGGGAAGGAAATGCCAAGCTGCCAACCAGTTTTAATTTAGTGTGGCTGTGGGTGAAGCCAAGGGACACTCCTCCCTGTCAGCACTCTGTTTCGAGGAGTCCAGGGGACACTTCCAGATCCAGGACCCAAGTTCCGTCCAAGCTCACTCCTAACCCTGAAAAGAAGCAACTGAATTCAAGGCCCCTCAATCTCTGAACCAGCTTTTGCAAAGGAAAGGCAACATGTTTAGGAGGGCTGCAGATGCACCTGGGGACCGGGGCAGGCGGGGGTGGACACAATGGGGGGATGATGAGTTGAGGGGCAGTCATCGGGGAGATGTCACAAGTCGCTCCAGCCGCTGTGGATTTGCAGAGGTCAACAGCCTGTGGTGAGCTGGGACCTTGGGGGGCCTCATCAGACTCCTGGGGAGGTGCAGGGCTGCTCCTCCCAGCTTGTTGCCTTACCTGTGTCTGCTTTATGGGATGCATGGGCCTCACGGTCGCAAAGAAGGAAAAGCAGGAAACAGAGCTGAAAGTCCGGCACCAACAAACTGCATTCAAAGGAGAGGGTGACGGCTTGATGTGGGAGGAAACCAGAGGATGGAAGTCCAACGGGTGACTGACGGCCTTGTTGTCTCCTGCTCATCTGGATCCAGGTCTGGGCCGGGGAGCCACAGGGCAGTGCTCCGCTGTCTGGTTGAGGCTCCCATTAAGTAGCCCCTGGCTCCCAGCTCCCCTGCTGGTTCTTCTCTCTCCAAACATGCAGATGGCCACATGAAGTGGAAGGCGCAGTGTGGCATTCTCACCCCCTTCAACCCAGAAAGGCAGGAGGGGCTGCGGCAGTGCTGGACAGGCCTCAAGGATGGCCGCTGCAAGGTCAGTTAACGAGCACAGCTCGTGCCCATTTGTAGGGTAGCCTCAGCATCCCCACATATCTGGCCCTAGCCAGGAGCTGAGCTCAGACCACCTCCTCTTGAGCAGGTCACCCTCTTCCCAAGGCTGTCATACCACCTGCCACAAGCAGGGCAGCCTCCAACAACCAAAGCCTTTTCTTTCACAGTTGTGGAGGCCGGAAGTCTAGCTCTCTCCATCTTGAGATCCTTCACTTGCTTACTTCTGCTGCAAACCACTGAATGTCTGTGTCCCCCAGCCCCCAAGGAGGTAGGAGATTGGTCATGGGGGTGGACCCCTCAGAATAGTGTTAGTTCTCTGATGAAAGAGGCCCTAAGAGCCAGCTAGTCCCTTCCCCCAGGTAGGGACCTGGCAAGAAGGTGCTGCCTATGAGCCAGAAATCATGCCCTCACTAGACACCCAATCTGCTGGCTGCTGGACACTGGGCTTCCCAGTCTCTAGAAGAGTGAAAATAAATTTCTGTTGTTCATATTGTTAGAACCATACTTATCGCTGGAGTTCAGGTGACTGTGCTAAGTGACAGTCACAAACGGCAGCATCAAAATACCTAACTTATGGCATTTTGTTAGAGCAGCTCAAACGGACTCGGACATCCATGCAGATTCTCTTTCCACGAGAGGTCACATGCAAGAATCCAGAGTTGAGTTCAGGCCCCTTAAAGAAGGGACCCCATTCAGACCAGCATAGCACTAAGGCACATAAGGGGCTTGGCTGTGGAAGAAGGGAGGGCTCTTCCGTGTTCTTGTCTCATGGTGTGCACTGCTTGGCCACTGCTGGGCCATCACACCTGATGGGGCCTGGTCAGCTCCACCTACCATCATGCTTCAGGTGGGGGACCTCCATGTCTCTTTCGGGATCCATCAAGAGCTGTGGCGGCACCTAGAGCAGAGTGAAGAGGAGCATGGACTGTGTTGCTGGCAGGTTGACTTACCCTCAGCTCCTGGGAGTCTGTGACCAGCCCTTGGCCAGCCCAAGGTGTCCAGGTACAGAGTCTATGTCAGGAGCTTCAGCCTCCCCTTGGTCACCCCTGGGGAAGGAGGAAGCAGGTCATAAGTCAGAGAGAAAGCAGAGGTCAGCAGATGCCAGACGAGGCTGACTGCCTGCCAGTCTGTGGTTCCCAGGGCTCCTGAAGCCCTGATCTGCTGAGGCCTAGAGAGGTGGATGCAGAGAGGACACGGAGCCGGTTCCCAGAGGGAACGCTCTGCTCTGTCTCTGGGCGTTCTTGTTCTATTGGAGGAGAGTTGAGAGAATGCCAGACACCATGGCTCCAAACCCAAGTGCTGGGCAGTGCAGGGCTAGGCCCCGTTCATCCTGCAGGGCTCACGCTTTCCTCTGGTCTTGCAGGTTGACTTCCCCCGAGGGTTGCTGAGTCGAGGTTTCCAGTTGAGGGATTTCCAAAGCCCACGACTCCATGTTGTAGCTCTGCCTGACTCAACCAGGCACTGCCAGGTTTGGCTGCTCATGGGCTTTCTCCTTCATTCTTGGCCCCTTGAAGATGAGAGAACTCAGGCCCAGAGAGCTCAAGAAGTCTGCTTCCAGTCACAGAGCTACTAAGCAGAAGAGCAAGTGTGCAAGTGTAGGTGGCCTGTCCCCAGAGCCTGCCTTCCTACCCCCCACCCCACAGAGCTTCCAGCCATCTGCACCAGGATGATAGTCTGGTGTGTTTGGGCACGTGTGAGTGAGGGCACGCACACGGATCCTCCCCACTCCTTATGAATTCTTGGTGTCTTCTTCAGCTATAGACAGGATTTCATGAGAGTACACTGAATCCAAATTAATTACAGTATGAATGAAGCCGATTCTGTAATTCATCACAGCCATAGATTTTCTATATTTCAAGTAAAGATAATGGAATTTGCTGTTATGTAACCTTAACCGTAAGCTGAGAAATGTAAATCTCAGATCAAGTGAAGGGCACTTGCTGGAGAACCCCATTGGGGAGGAGAAGACACTGCCATTTGTGACTGTCATTGAGCACTGTTGCCTGAACTCTAGCGATATATGTGGTCTTATTTTGGGGTCTAGATAAAAGCCCAGGAAGAGGGGAATTTTGCACCTTTGGGTTCATGTTGTCTCCACCTTCCTCATGGCTCATCAGTTTCCAGGATAGTGTGACGTTACCCACATGGAGATGGTAACACTAGCACAAGGATCCTAGTAAGAACTGGGCCACCAACTCCATGGAAAACACCAGCTATTCTTTTGCACAAAGTATCTACTGGCTTATAAGAACTCTTTTTTTTTACCAGGCATGGTAGTGCACACTTGTAATCCCAGTGACTCAGGAGGCTGAGGCAGGAGGATCATGAGTTCAAGGCCAGCCTCAACAACTTAGCAAGGTCCTAGGCAACTCTTAGAAAAAATCTGTCTCAAAATAAAATTATAAAAAGGACTGGGTATGTGGCTCAGTGGTTGAGCATCCAGGGGTTAAATCACAGATACCAAAGATAAAAAACTAGATAGAAGAGCTCTCCTGTCTTCTCTCTGCCCCACTTCCTACCTCATATCCTCAAATAGGCTTCTCTCAATGATCTATCAACAATGTACAAAGAAATAAAATAAGACTACTGCTGTGTCTAAGAGGTAGTCTTTAACTGTTAGCATGTGTGACCTTAAAAGAGGGACAAAGTTCAGGAAAGGAAAAGTTTTCATGAGCAGACTCTTAAAAAGCCACTCAGTTGGGAGTGGAGGGTAGTCCACACAGTGGGGAGGCCCACACAGTGGGAGGTCCACACAATGGGGAGGTCCACACAATGGGGCAGTCCCCAAAATGGAGAGGCCCACACAGTGGGGAGGTCTATCCAACTCCCTAGAGAACCACTGGCAGAGTCCACTTTGGAAGAGTGACGGAGCAAGAGTCTGCTTTCCTTCAATGATCACAGCAGCAATCAAGAGCCTGCTCAAGAAGAATCAAGCTTGCATCGGCTGCTGCTCCAACTCTTATTCCATCCAAGCCTCCAACCTATTGGACGGTGCTGCCCACCCTTAGGGAGGGTCTCCACTTCAGCTCCTATCCCACTCCCCAATCATTCCTACACACACCCTCACTGACTAAGAGGCTCTCAGTCTTCTGTATCTCTTAATCTAATCAAGCCGGCAATTCAAACTAATGATTACAATAATCAAGGAAAAGGAGAAATTCTTGTTCACCTTCTATCCAAATAGTAATAATATTTTAAATTAAAATTTAATTGGTAACAGTATATAATGATCTTGGAAATTTTTAAAGAGTAATTTTAGTCAAAAAATGAAAAACGCATAATTACCTTTGACTGTCTAAAGATTATCTTTTAGACCCTGGTAAAAGTATTTTAAAAACAGATCAAACTGTATCTATTTCCTTTCTTTCATCAGCTATATGGAGATATATGTAATAAAATCAGCAGGGTTGAGTATATAACTTGATCAGTATGATAAAAGTGTATAGTTGTTGAGCTACCAGTAAGATCATGATAGAGAACATGCTCTTTACCCCCCAAAACTTACTGGATTGGGGCTGTGGCTCATTGGTAGAGCGCTAGCCTAGCAAGTGGGAGCCCTGGGTTCAATCCCTAGCCCTGCAATAAATAAATACATAAATAAATAAATAAATAAATAAATAAATAAATAAAAGTGTCAAAAGTTTTCTCTGTGCCCATGTAATAATCAAAACCCTTCTCCTGGCTCACCGGCTTTCCGTCACTATGGTGCTGACCTTTCTAGATGAGCATGTATGTGGAGTCTTACAGCAGAGTCTTTTGTGTGCAACTTTTAAAACTTAACCTAATGCTTTGAAAATTCATGCATGTGCAATCCATAACATTAATTTATTCATTTTTATTGCCTAGTAGCATCCCATGTATGGATGTTCTACCCTATGTTTATCCATTCACAGGCTGTTGAACTTTTTGAGTTCTTTGATTTCGACTTTATTAAATGAAGCTGATAAGAATATGTAAAAACAAATCCTTATGTGGACATAAGTTTTATGTCTTTTGGATAATGGCTGTGGAGTAGAATGCTAATGTCTATGTCAAGCACATATTTAGCTTGGTTAGGTATTTGCAAACTGTTTCCCAGTAGGGCAGTGCCATTCCCCATCATACCGCAAGGTGGGGAGTTCCAATTGCTCAAAATCCTTGACACCAGTTAATACTGTCTTTTTGATTTTTAATTTTAGCCCTTCTGTGGTTTATTTTACTTTTTCCTAATGGATCTAGAATTATAATAATATTTTAATGTATGAATACCCTTTCTGTATGTATCTTTGGTTAAAGTAGCTGTCTAAATCTTTTGCCTAATAAAATGTGGATTGTTTGCTTCCTGATTATTGAATTAAGAATGTGTGTGCTTCTGTGTGTGTTACAATTTGAATAGAAATGCTTCCGTGAACATTATCACTCTCAAATATCTTCTTCCAGTCTATGGCTTGCCTTTTTACTTTCTTTATGGTATCCTTTGAGGTCAAAGTTCTTTAATTTTTATGATACTGAATATATGTCATTATTTTTCTCATCATTTTTACTTTCTATGTCCTGTTTTAAAGATCCTTCACTCTCCTGAGATTAGAAAGAAATTTTTTATTAGCCTTGCAATCATAGTTATTATGATTAGATCTATTATCCATTTTAAGTTAATATTTTATTGTATGAGCTGAGGTACAGGTTTATTCATTGTTTGCATAGATTTCCAAGTGTTCTAGCATCATTTGTTGAAAAGATTATCATCTCCCCCATTGAAATGCCTTGGCATTTTGTTGAAAATAAATTCCCCATATATGCACAATCTATTTGTGGACTTACTCTTCTGTTTATTGTTCTATATGTTTGTATCTATGCTAATACTGTTTTGACTACTGTAGCTTTACAGTAAATAGTGAAATGAAGCCGTGTGAGAAATCCAGTTTTGTGCTTTTTCAACGTTGTTTGGCTCCTCTAGGTTCTTTGCATTTACATACTGTTTTAGTTAGCTTTTGTTGCTGTGACCAAAATACTCACTAAGAACAACTTAGAGAAGGGAAAGTTTATTTGGGGCTCTTGGTTTCAGAGGCCTCAGTCCATAGACAGCCTGTTTATACTGCTCTGGACCCAAGGGGAGGCAGTGCATCATGGTGCAAGGGCCCAGCAGGAGATAGCTGCTCAGCTCGTGGCAGTGCTAGGAGAAGAAAGAGAAGGGGCTTCAGGGAAGAAGCACCCTTTCAGGACATACCCCAGTGACCCGCCTCCTCCAGCCATGCCCACCTGCCCACAGTATCCACCCAGGCAGTCTGTTCTAACTAGGATGGACTAAGTCATGATGCTCACAATCTAATCATTTGAATATTGCTGCACTAATGGGAACTTTTGGGGACACCTCATATCCAAACCATAACATGTATGAAACCTAAAATTTATAATGTACAATAATTCTGCTGGATTTTGATTGGAGTTACATTAATCTAGTTATGGATAATCAATGGCTTAGTATTTTGAGGACATGATATATAGCTCCATTTATTGAGGTCCTTTTTATTTCAGTAAATATTGTGTGATTTTTCAATGTACGAGTCTGTCTTGAACATTTTTTATTAAATTTATTCTTATTTAATCTTGTTATCAAATTTTGATGCTCCTGTTAATGGTACTATTTTGTTAATTTCTAAATCTGATATTTCATTACTAGAAGATAGAATTCAATTAATTTTTGTATTACTGTATTCTGCAATCTTGGTTGGTAGGTTTGTTAATATTATCTAAATATAAGATCATTTTGTATTGTTGAGTGATACTTTTTGCTTTGCCTTTTCTTTGAATAAAACCATCTGTGCTGTAAGATGAGTGTTCCTGAGCAGGGAAGAATGAGTTCTGCACCCTCTACGGATGCAGAAGGAATAGGAGTAGTCATTCGGGTACATCTGCACACCTGGTAATTCAGAGCAGAGTGGTCTCTGGGAGAAGGCTGGCTCCAGGTGTGCTCTGCCTAGTTGGCGGGATTGGAACAGGAGCAGCAGGCAGGAGTAGAAGAGTGAAGTCAAGCCAGGCAGGAACCCAACTCAGAGTGCCCATCCATCCTGATTCTCATGGGTAGGAGGTCATGGGTGCTTCCCAAGCCACCCTGCTCGGCACTGTGTGCATCTCAGACAGCAAGTCCCCCCCGCCCCCGCCTCTCTGACCTCAGTCTCCACACTCGTCTGGGAAGTGTGCTTCAGAGTTCTACAGAGTTGTGACTGACCAAGGGTATATAGCATGGAGTTTGTCTGCAGGGAGGAAAGAGCAAAGACTGCATAATCCCAAATAATGGGCTGAATATTCTGATGTAAGAGAAATGGGATTTAGAAAACAGGAATGAGGAAGTCAACACTTGCCAGTTTTTAAACAAATGCTGAACTGGAAAAATAGAAGCTACTTGTTGCCATTAACCAAGTACCTCAGTCACTTGAACTGTACATAGCTCTCAAGTGTTGAGGAGGTTTAATGCTATCGTTTGGCCCAGATCTCCAAAGTGGCATGCAGAACAATATGGAGGGGTACGGAAGGAAAGCATAAGAGCTTCTGTTGACATCCCCCTGTTTATATTTCATTTTAGTGTTTAATTTATAGACGGTCTCAGGTCAGTGCAATAGTGTAGACACAACACAACAAGCATGTTAATGATATGTGGTCAAGTATGTTTCTTAACGTGGAATATGATTGAAAACTTTGCAGACCCACAGTCTTGAGAAAGCCTTCAATTATATTACTAGGTCTGTGTTCTGAGTCTGTGTCCACCTGTATATTTGGGATTTTACATGTATCTTGACACTGGGAAGAAAGCCCATGGTGACCCTGCCAAGGGACTTGTCCCTAAGAGTCCTGGCCTGAGAAGCCAAGCAGCCTTCTCCCTACCCTCACAGCACCTGCTTTAGTAGAGACTTATTTTATCTTCAATCATTTCTCATTAATGCTTTTCTTAACTTACTTTTTCCAGGAATTAAAGTATCTGCAATTAGTAATTTCATGCTACCCTAGAGCATCCCAGGGGCACTCTTTTTTCCCCTGGAGAATTCAGAATAAAAGGTCTCATCCGGGGCAGGCCAGCCATCTGCACCAGGTGCACCTATTTTCGTGTAACAAACCCTGACAAAATGTCAAAGCGTCGGCGATCTTGTCATCTCTTGTGGTGCTCCATGTTGGCCCACTCAGCTACTTGTTCCTCTGCTGCTCCAGCCTGGGACAGTCACAGTTAGAGGGCAGCTGGGCCTGAGTCATTTGGAGGCTGAATTGAGACAGGACGGTGGGCCTCTGGCTGTCTCTGCAACCCCGCAGCCCAGCCATTGTGGAGGGGAAGTTCTGCAGTGGCACCGCTTCACACACAGTAAGGCAGGTTTCCTGAGGACCCTCACGATGGCATTGGGGTTTTTCAGTGGGGATCAGATCAGGGTCAGTCTGAGCAAGTGGGGATTTATAGCCAGGAAGCGGGGTAGGGGCAGTGGGTAGAAAAGTACTGAGAGAAAACATCAAAGAGAAAAAAAAGGGGGACTGGCTAAGGAGACCTGACAGGACTCTCGCTGAAGGCAGGCAGGGTGACTGACCCGATGTCACCTGAGGGTCGGTGGAGGATGAAGAGCCCGATGTCAGCAGGATGGTCGAGGTGCAGGCTGCTTTTGCTGATCCAATCACAGGAGTGCACAGAGGCCTGGGACTCTGGTTAAACTCCGGTCAAGCTGAGCCCCTCTGTCACCTGCCACCCAGAGTCTGTCATATGGTTGGCACTTCCCATGTGGCAGTAAGGGCTCCCCAGAGGACATGCCCACCTTCTCAGGGCCTGGGCACAGAGCTGGTACAGAGTTGTCCACACAACATGATGGTGGGTTAAATGAATGCTGGGGCAGTTCAGATCCCAGTGCAAGGACCGCATGAGATCGTGAGTATCAGGCAAGTAGCTTGTCTGGGGTGACTTTGGAGATGCACTCCCTCAGCATGGTGCCACTTGGACTCAAGAAAAGGTGATGAATCAAACTTCTGAGGACAACCAGGGTATATTTTATGGGGAGAGACAGTGACGGGTATGCTGTGCTCCACGGATCCAGCCGATATGTGGCCACTGAGATGCTGCGTGGCTTTTTGTGACTCACTGTCATATGCTTATGATCAAAATGTCAAACAAGGGAGTAGGCCGAGGACTTCTTGGGAAGCCCTTCCTCACTTACATTTGTGACTTTTTAATTTTCATTTGAGCCCAGTAATGGTTCCCAATTGTTTTACTTATTTTACTTTCTTATAGCCACTAGCGGCACATATTTAGGAAAGGTACGCTTTGCTGTAAGTGTCACAGAATATCATGTTGTTAAAGTTGACATGCTTTAATATTTCTAGACGTATTAGACCCAAGCCCAGCTGAAGCAGTCAGGTGGAACCCACGACCCTCTTCTGCATCCTTCTGGTCAGGTCCCTGATGAAGAGAATGATACTCTGGCAAACTGTGAGAGAGGGGCTTCTTTACGCATCTACTAATTCCAATGTGAATATCTTCTCAAAACCTCAGGAATTAATCTTTAACCAGCTTTCTGGACATCCTGTGGCCAAGTTAACACATAAAATTAGCTATGATGGAAGGGTATACCAGAGTTCTGCACATTCAAGGAGGTGGATGGCTCCATAGAAGTCATCATCAGGTGCCACCAACTAGGGACTCCCACCCACAGGAGCAAGGTGACTGGCAGGGTAGAGACAGAGGCCACCTTTCGAGGAACCAGAGACTACTCCTGAGCAGAGAGGGAGTCAGCAGATGGAAGTCCAAAGACAGTCTGGAGATGCATGGGGGTTGGGGCTGTGCTGGGCCCTGTGATCCAAAAGGGACACCAAAGGACAGAACGAAAGCAGAGAACATGAATTTTCACACTCACTCAACGACCTGTGCCTGGTCAGGAGCAAGGCTTCGCATGCAGGTGGGCAGGAGAAGATCTGGGATCTCTGCACCCACCGGCCCCTGCAGTGCCCCTCTGAGGGGCACTGACTGCAGGTTCTCTCATCTCACCCATCCTAGAGAGTCGGGCCCCATGTACAATGGAGGCTGCCCGCCACAGCATGGCCTGGTGCAGGAGAGGGAGAGTTCTAGAACTTCACAGCACATGCTGTGTCCTGCAACTGCAAGAGGTACCACCTAGTTGTACTTGGTAATACTGTGGCGTAACAGGGTGAGGAAGACCAGAGTCTGACCCAAGGGGTACAAAGTGTGGAGAACAGCAAGGCAGTGCTTTCCCCAGTGTAGACCAGCCAGCAGTGTTGCTCCTCTGACGATTCAAGATCATCATCCATACAGATTTCTTCCCACCAAGGAGGAGAGAAACACCGCAGGGCAAGTTGGCGGTAGAGTGCAAGATGGGTTCTTGTCCACAGAGACAAAATGGTGGGAAGAAGGAGGGTGAAGGATGTGTCTGGCTGGGCTTCCAGGGGTGGGATCATGTGGTGGGCTGCAGTGACACAGACCCTTTTTGGGACATATCCACCAGAAGTCCAGTGTAGTTCTCCAGGGCAGAAGAATGTCCGTGGGGGGCAAGAAGCTTCTTCCTGCTTGGATCTCCCTTTCTTCCAACAAGTGGGCCATCTGTCCTTGGCCCTGTGTTCTTTGCAAATCTACTTGGAACTGCTTCTGTCTCCTCGGTGGCCAAGTCTTTCTCACCCAGGATGAAGAGGGGAAATTTGAGTGTCCAGAATGGGCAGGAAAATGTCCAGATTCCACTTCTCGAATCTTCTACTTCCCCCATCGGTTCTTCACTTGAGCTGTTGGTCTATATTATGCTGGTGTCTCTGTGCTTCATCAAATCAAGGTAGCGAGCAGGCTCCGCACAACTCAAAGCTCCCAGAATTCAGAGTGTGCTGTGCAAGCTCTCTGACTTCCCAATTTGTTTAAAAGAAGCAATAAAAAGTCCTTCCGTCTCCTCAGTTGGATGGAAGTCTGTATCTCGACCTCTGTGCCTGGCATGAGGTCTGTATTCAGACATCATCTCCAGGGGCCAGGGGAGCCCAGCTCCACTTGGTTCCCCTCTCGACTGCCAAGGCTCACAGCCCACTGGGAAGCTGGAGTGGAGCAGGGGTCCAGGGAGGGGGCCTGGGCACTCACCCCACTCCCTAGAGCTTACAGAAATGACTTTGGGAAGGGTGGAGAGAGGCGTTCATTTCTTTTAAAGAAAACTGCATGCCATTCTTAATTTCATTGTGGTTGTCAGAAGGACGTGTTTGTCTCTGGTTCCTTTGATGACACACATTACATGATCGATTATACCACTATGCCGGCAATCTTGGGGAGAAAATTTTTAAAAAAGGTCTCCCATAACATGAGCAAAATGATCCGTCAGCAGAGCTGTCAGCTAGTCTACGGCATGTTTTGTTCATAAACAGGATATTGTGCTTCATAAATCAGTTATGCCCTGGCTGAGTTTTAGGCATGTATCACAGTAAATCAGTGAAACTTCACTGGAGAAAGCATTTTAATTGAACGTGGAAGCAAAGAAAACATAAAATTTGTAAGAAATAGTCCACAGTGCCTGTCTCTCTGGGTGCCAGGTGATATTTGCTAATATTTAACTGTCTGGAGTCAAAAAGCACACATGCAGATGTGGGCAATTTATCCAACAGAACAATCGCCCCAAGGACAGCAATGTCCATTTCCAAGTAGCATTTGTGGCTGGGACAGGACTTCTGAAATGAACACTGACCCACAGGCTTCCTCAAATTAGCCGCCACCTCTGTTCTGGAAGCTTCTCAATGGGCTGTACACAATCAAGCAATCGCAGCAGCCTCTCCTCACAAACCCTCACCAGCAGCTGTGGGCGCAGGCTCTTAATGGGAGTGGTGAAGGTGTCGCCTTCGCCCCTTTCTCAGGGAGGGCTTTATTTTCACATGGCCCATGCGGACGAGTCTGTCACAGGCCTCAAGCCATTTACCACTTACACATTTGCTAATTGTTCCTCATTCTTCTGTGTTTCAGCCGACATTTCATATCCATCTGTTCTGCCTAAAATCTCACCCATCAAATTGAAAGCCACTCCAAATGATCTCCTAACATCTTTTTCCCTAATTGCCACTCTAGGAGGCTGGCTATCCATTTGGAGTCTTTCTATCCTGGCTATTTGCAGGAAGCATCTTTTTCTGACATTACAGAAACACCCAGCTGCAGTGCAGATCATCAGGGTGGACTGAGTGTCTGCAGGCTGGACGCTCCCTCCCTCCCTCCCTCCTTCCTCTTTCTCTCTTTCTTCCACCTTCACTCCTCTCTCTCTCACTTTCTCCCTTTCCTCTCCCATCCCTCTCTCTCTTTCTTTCTTCCTTTCCCGTGCTTCCTTTTTTGATTTCCCCTGATTCTGTCTCTAAGTATTCATGGAGAAGCTGCTGTGCTCAGGATGCACTCTGACCCCTGGGACCCAGCAGTGAACTAACTAACCTGAGTTTCTTCATGGGCTGCATTTTCAAGGGGGAGGGGAAGGCAGCAGGAAGCATCCACAGTGCAGACGACACGCACGGCCATGCTCCATTAATGTGCCTCTGTGTGATGTGGACGTAGGCGGAGGCGCGGACTCGGACAGGGTCAGGTGGTGACCTGGGATGGATCTGAGCAAGGCCTGCAGGGTGGCAAGTGCAGGGTGGACACCGCTCTATCCAGGGTCCCTGACACAGCTCTGGGGACAACAGGGTGAGCCATGGGATGAGTAGAGAGTGCCCGGCCAGGCATGAGGAGGGGCAGGGGAGGGCACGCTGCCACCCTGGGGGACCAGCAAGCTGCACCAGGAGCAGGAGAGCCCGGGAAGTGTTCAGTGATGTCAGAGAACAGCGGGGCCCCACGCTGCCCACCAGAGCCCTCTGTGGGAAGCTTCGGCATTCCTGGGAGGGAGAAAAGAGCCCTGGGAGGTAAGTGACCTGAGTCTGTGTGACAAGGTGACTTGGGGCCTTGTGAAGTGTGGACTTCAGGAGAAATGACAGCTGAGGGAAGCAGGTGGGAGGCAGTGTCCACCCTTCTTGACCTTCAGGAGCCCCAATATGACCTCACAGGTGGGAGTGATGGAAGTCGGAGGTCAGGGGTAGCTTTGGAAACAAAGGCTTGGCATGGGTAAGCAGTAAGGCAGAGGGGAGGAGGAGAGGGGACCCAAGGACAGTTCTGAGGTTTACAAATGCATGGAGGGAGTTAGAGTCACTGATTTTGGGAACAGCAAGAGCAACCTGGAGGGCGTGGGTAGGCAGAGGAATCAGTCCAGTTTGGGCCATTCTCAGTTTGAGTTGTCTGGTATATCAAGTGTGGACACTGAGGCTCAGAGGAAGAGGGTGAAGGTACAGTGATGGTACTTAGAACACAGAGGGAGCCTGCGTCTGCCTAGGGAGTGAGGGTTGATGGATTCTTTCTGGAAACAACCTGTTATGGTTTAGATACAAGGAATCCCCCAAAAGCTCATGTGTGGGACAATGCAAGAAAGTTCAGAGGTGAAAGGACATTCTAGGACAGCCTGAACCTAATCAGTGTGTTCCTCCACGGAGAGAGATGAACTGGTCAGTAATGAAGGCAGGTGGGGTGTGGCTGGAGCGGGTAGGTCCCTGGGGGTAGGTCCCTGGGTGTGCCTTTGGGGTTTATGTTTGGTCTCTGGTGAGCAGAGGTCTCCCTCTTCCTGATGGCCACGTCCTGAGCTGCTCTCCTTCACCATACCCTTCTGCCAAGATGTCCCTGCCTCACCTTGAGCCCAGAGCAGTGGAGGTGGCTGTCTAGGGACTGAGACCTGTAAAACCGTGAGCCCCCAATAAACTTTGTCACCTCTTTATTGTTCTCGTCAGATCTTTTGGTTACAGCAATGAAAAAAAGACAACTAAAACAATGTGTCAAGATTTTTCCTGCTATGACGACGATCTATTTTTCTGAAGTTGTAATAGGCCTAGCAAGGATTTCTTTCAGTGTTAATTCTTTGCATATAAAGTCCTAACTCTGTGCTCAGCAAGGAAATGAAATGTGAGTCACGGATTTGGGAATTAGCGCATGCAGAGGACACCCCTAAAGAATAACTCAGATCCAAGAACGGCAATATTTTTGACCAAGATTATTGTTATTTTAGGGATGGAATTTCAGATTATTCATGGAACAATGGCTTTAGGGGGAAATCTCAGAGCTGGGCCTTGGAGGGTGGAAAGAGGAGGATTGTGGAAGGAGGGTCCTCTCCAAGCTGACTGAAGGCAGCCGGTGGTGCAGCCCAGGCTGTGGGGTGGGGAGACAGGAGAGTGGAGCCTGACCCTGGCAGAAGGAGAAGTTGGAGAGGGTGGGAGCCCCAGCAGCCTGGCTGGACTGGCTCACCCTCAGCCCAGGGGTCATCTTGGCATGATAAGCAGGGTCAGTGGGGGTCCGTCATGTCCTGATGTGTGGTAGATGAAGAGGTGTTTAATTGGAGCAAGGGACGAGTGGTGGTTTAGCACCCAGCCTGGGAGTGGGCCAGCAGGGAGCATCACACCCTGGTGGAGATCTAACTCCTTTTAATTTGTTAAACACACTCTCTGCCCTGCCCTGTGCTTTCCCAAGTACCCTGATTGCAATTCATCAATAATCACACCCACCTCCCTGAGATTAAGTTGTAAGCATAATAAGTCATGCTAAGAATAGTGTATCTGGCGCACAGATACACAGTGGTGCAGTTAATAATAATAACAATAATAATAATACATGTTATTACATCATTAGGGACTAGGACATTTTCAAAATGAGACACACTGTAATTCAGAGGAATGAGTTAAGAAAACGAGAGCACATTTCTGATGTGGTGGAGGCATTGAACGGGTACATTTGGGTATTAGACATTTGGGTGCTGAGAGGGGCCCCAGCACCAGGTCGAAACCTCTAGAGCGACCAGGCAGCCACCCTGTTTCATGCTCTGTCTCCTCCACTGAGGGACAGGAAGCTGGGAGCCAGTGCTTTTAGGGGGATGTGGTCTTTGCTCTGTCAGTGGGCACAGTGGCCAGTGTGGGTCATGATGGCAGTTGGGTGGTCTGTCTGGTGCTGGAAGTGGAAGAAATCTGAATTGCTTTCTCCTGTTTCTGTGGGGAGGGTCTCGCATAGATCAGGGAGCTGCAAAGGTGTGCAGAGCTTGACACGTGGCACCTGACCTGTTGGAGCAGCCTCTGGGGTGACGCCTTGTCCGTTTGTGGTATCTTAGAGGTGCCCAAATGAGATTTTATTCCAGCGACAGACCTGTCAAAGGCCACCTCACATGACAGCTTCACTTCCATGTGCTGCTGGTCTGGGGCTGTGTGGGACCCAGGGCCGTGCATCCTCCTGCCACCTCACAACACAGCAAGCTCTGCCACAGCTTCCTTCCACTGGGCTCTAAGGCTCCGTGACACTTTCTGGGAGGTGCTCCGTGCGGTTGCTGTGGTTAGAAAGCAGGTCCTAGGAGGTCTGTTGGCGTGATCTCTGTGAACAAGCCTTAGCAAGCAGCTTGCGACTGGCACCTGGGGCCACAGGGCGTGTGCAGAGGCTGACCAGCAGGCTCCCTTAGCCCACCCTCCCCGCTCAGCCCTGCCAGGGAGCCCTGGGAAAGTCTCCAAAGCTGTGTGGAGCAGCCTTAAGGGTGCACAGCCTGGCCCTGCCAGGATCCGTGCGGAAACAGGGCTCCGGGAGCAGAAGAAGAGCGCCAAGCAGTTAAAGACCAAATAGAGCAACAAAGAACCCGAGAGCAGCGCGGGTCACCACGCGCTCAGTTCTGGTGGTTCTGTGTCTTTAGAAACCGAACACCAGGTCTTGGCTTTTGAAGGGTGTCCCCTTCCTCACGACTAAAACACTCAGGGTCACTCCAGGGGAACTGGGCTGCACCAAATACCACACAAGAGACAGAGACACCTTTATCTTTGGGGGTCCTGTGACGGCTCCTCCGACCTTAAGGGTCTGCAGAAAGAGAGAGCGAGCTAGGGTGCGCTGACCCCTTTTATTGAGGAGAAGCCATTCACATGAGGCAAGGGGTCAGGTTTCAGGGGGCTGAGTCTAGCTTCCTGATGTCCACTGTCAGCAGGTTGGCTGACATCTAGGAAGGCCACACCCAAGGGCAGAACAAGAGAAGGGGACACACAAAGGGCGTTTCCATGGAACATTCTATCCCAAACAGGGCAAGGGGGTAATATCATAAAGGAACAGGTGAGCGTAGCTCTGTCCATGGGGCTGCAGGGAGGCACGCCTATGCCGAAGACACATTCTGCTACTTCCAGGATCGAGGCAATCAATATCCAGGTCACTACAAAAGTGACCCACAGAGCCTCTTCCGGAGAATGCCGGTCATGTGGTGAGACCACCTCCCACAGAAGGCTTTTTACCCATTCCTTTAGAATATCACCTCGCATCCCAGAATGTCTGGGGCTGGATCAGATCAGCTCGAGGTCCATCTCAGCTTCTGAGATACCAACACTATCTGCTGTTTTCAGTCTCCGAGCAAAAGAATGGAGGCCACACAGTGGGATGGAAAGATGGGCCGAGGGCGGTGGAGAGAAGGTGGGCAGGAGTAAGAAGCAGATGTGGAGAGGAGGGATGCAAAGACAGAGCACAGCATGGAGGAGGGAGCCACGGAATGAGGAGGGGAGGGAGGCTGGGAGGAGCAGGCGAGGTGACTCTCCACTCAGTGAGCTCCAGTCAGGTGCGCAGGTTGTGCAGGGCGCGTGTGTGTGCATGTGTGCATGTGTGGGGGGTGTTCAGGGTGTGTGTGTGTGCATGTGTGGAGTGCACTTGTGTGTACGTGGTGTGCATGTGGGTGCAGTGTTTATGTATGTGTGTGGGTGTGTACATGGGTGGCGTGTGTGTTCTGGGTGGTGTGATTATGTGTGTGACTGCGTATGCATTGTGCATGGTATGTGATGTGTTTGTAGTGTGGTGTGTATTGTTTGTGCATGTGGGTGGAGTGTCTCTGATATTCTTACAACCTAATCGTGCTGTTTCCATGATGATTCACTTATTGTTAAAATGGGCCGCATGTCTGATCACACTGTAGAGTACGGCAGCCCACCTTGGGCTCAGGCCTGCCTTCAGTTCTTGCCCGCCCTGGATCATTTCTTCCTTCTCCCTGATGCACTCCCCTCTCCTTGAGGCATCCTGGACTCTCTCTGGTTCCAAGCACAGGAGACCCTCCAAGTCCCTCTGCACCTCTTGGAGTCCCATGTCCAGGTGTATCTGCCGATTGCCAGCCGTGGTGGCCACTGTGCTGTCCTCTGCCCCAGTGGGCTTCACAGAGCTGTTCCTGTGGCTCCTGCCCTTGCCCTTAGGGTTGGCTCGGCTGCAGCTTTTACAGAGAAGACTTTCCTCACCACCTGGTCTAAAATGCCGCTCTTGCTGGGTGAGGTGGTGCACACCTATAATCCCGGCAGCTCGGGAGGCTGGGGCAGGAGGATCATGAGTTCAAAGCCAGCCTCAGCAACAGTGAAGTGCTGAGCAACTCAGTGTGACCCTGTCCTTAAATAAAATACAAAATAGGGCTGGGGATGTGGCTCACAGGTTGAGTGCCCCTGAGTTCACTCTACAGTAAACCCTGCCCCACCAAAACCCCACCACTCTCACCTACATTATGCATCTTCCATTGGCTTTAATTTTTCTCCATAGCCATAGTACCATCAGATATGCCAAATATCTTGCATATTTTAAAAATTATCAAAATGTGCTTAATAAAGTAAACTATTGTAACATGAACCATCCAGAGGGACTTGGCACACTTGCAATGTTGTGTGACCATAACACAGTGCCCCCTCGGGTCCACACATCTCACCCCTTTACCCTCTCAGCACTTCCTTCCCATTCCTCTCCACATCTGCATCTCCAGCCTGCAGCCTCTGGCGACCTCCAGTCCACATTCCATCTCCACTGATTTATCTGTTCCAGGCATTTCATATAAATGGGGTCACACAGGGTGTGATGTCTTGGTTCTTATTCACAACACTATGTTTTTGAAGTTCATCGTGCAGTAGCTGTCTAATAGTCCGTTGCTTGTCCTTTCGTCTGTTGCAGGACTCTCTTGGCTGCTTTAAGAGCACATGTGCATGGTCTTGTCTGATGGTCAGTTCTTTGGGGTCTGTACCTGTGGGTGGAGCTGCGTGGTCTCTGCCCATCGACCCTCTTCCTTTCCCAGGCTACCTTTGCTCCTGCTGCAAAAGCTGCTTTTCTGTCCAGAGCCCTGGAAACTGAGTGGTGACTCACCCGCTTGTTTTCATGGCCCTTGGGAGATCCCAGCTCGACTTGTGAGCAGAGTAGCCATCAACCCATTTGTCTAGAAAACTCTCCAGGGACCATTCAGAGAAGCTTTGAAGAGTGAATTTCAACTCCTTACGAGTCATATCCTTTTCAAATTAGTGCCTTTCCTCTAGGAAGAGAAACGAATATTCAGATGAAAATAAGAAATAGAAAACTGTAAGGTTCAAATAAAGGCACAAACCTGCAAACTCCAATTCATTTTGCTTACTTTACCCAAATCTACAGTGGCTCAAGCCGACGCTGGGATTCCCAGGTAAAACTTCCCCTTGCTCAGCTGCCAGTGAGGCAGAGATTTTGGAAAGAGCCTCAGCGGGGAGTTATTAGGTGGAGGCTAGATTGCTGAATAACTCTGGAAGGTGACCTGGGCTCTATTGTCTGACAGGGGCTGTGCAGTGGGCGTTCGTCCCCACAGTGAGCAAAGGTGAGTGGTGACAACCCGAGTGCCCTCGAGGAGACCTGGGGGCCGTTGGCCAGGGGAAACCGTGCCTCACCCCAGCTCTTCTGATCTGACTAAGAGTGTGGCTGGGGCGTTGGCATTTTGTAAAGTCTTTCTCTTCCCCTTCCCCTTCTAGGTGACTGGAATTCCATCGAGCAATGAGGGCTTTATCTGAGGGTATTTCAGAAGTTCTTTCAAGATTAAAAAAAAAAAAGTGGTTTCTTGATGCTGAGTTTGCAGAATAAAGGTTAAATTTCATACATACAAGTTTGGTCTCCCAAATCCATATGCCAAGAGCCTGTGTCTTAAATGCACATTTTATCTGATTAGGTTAGTTGGAGCATCCAGATGTTTGCATGTCAGAACACGGGGCCTGGCCCTACACCGTGAGCATGACCTGATCATGTGTTAGAAATGCAGAACCTGGGCTGGGCACAGGGGCATGTGGCTGTGACCCCATTGAGTCGGGAGACTGAAGCAGGAGGATGACACGTCCGAGGTCATCCACAGCAATCAGCAAGGCCCTGAGAAACTTATCGAGACCCTACCTCAAAATTAAAAATTAAAAAAAAGGGAGCTGGGGATGTGGCTCAGTGCCAAGGTGCCCCTGGATTCAAATCCCCAGCACCTAAATAAATAAATAAATAAAGCAGAACTTGAGAAATACGTGGAGCTTGTGAGGGTGTGTGGCCCATTTACAGACAGCATTCACGGTCTCGACTGCAGATGGTGCACGTTCAGGGGAGTGTTAAGGGTCCTGTTCCTGGCCCTTATGTCCGTAGTTAACCCCGTTGATGCTGCAGGGTACAAAAAGCACATGGGGACTGTGGGGCGCATTCCAGTGCATGGCTGCACAACTTTGGCCAACCAAAGTGAGAGCTCCTTATGCAAGACCCAGGCAGAACCCTGGGATGGGCGTGAGCTGCTCCTGACCTCCATAGCACAGGCCAAGCCCTGAGTCTGTTCCTGGGGGCAGGGGTGGCAGCTGATAAAGTCCAGGCAACATATCTCTAATTCTTTGCCTTCAAAAAAATTGGTAGCAGGTCAAGTTGTGCTGTGCTTGATGATGATTTATTTTCTTGTTTTACCCCTTGCCTAATAACAAGTGGAGAAGGATTCAGGGGGCCCCTAATCAATGAGGGACTTGGCGAGGGGTAAACGACAGTCAGCCTGCCTCTCTTCTCTTTTCTTCCTGAGGAATGAGGCCAGCCAGCTGCTGGCTCTCAGGTGACTCCGGGCCCTTTCTTGAGGGTTTACCTGAGATGTGCAGCAGACGCTCCCATAGAGCCCAGCTCAGGTGTCTTGTGTGCTCTTGTGTCTGTCCCCTTTGCTGAAGGAGAAGGCTCAACATGCAACAGGACCAGCAGCTTGAACTGCATACTGGCTACACATGTGACAAATGATAGTCACAGAACCATCTCAGCAGAAGTTGGTACCCGGGCGATTAGCCACGGCCTAAGGACCCCTTCCCAATGCACTGCACAGGGCTTAGGGGGAGTCATGGAAAGACTCCCTACACAGACAGGCGCTAAATGACAGAATGAATTACTAGTGAAACTCTTCTGGAGATCTTTAAAGGAGGAGTGGATTTTAACTTGTCTGGAATGTTTTATGGGGTAACAGGGCGGCTGCGATGCAAACTGAGGCATGAGCGCCGTCCCCCGAGTTTGGAATTCCACTCAGGGAACGGGGACCTGTGGGAAGCTTGGGGCCCGTGTCTCGGCAGCTCCTGGAGATGGCAGCAGGAGGCTCGCAGCACTTGAGTTTTGTGGGGAGGATCCAGTTTGTGGAACCTGACCAAGATCACCAGTGTCTCCCTGTTACTTTGCCAGCCACGGCCCTTCAAAAGCATCCCCTCCCCGTGGAAGGAAAGAGCAAGGACAAGGAGGAGGAGGAGGACAGGAATGGGGAGGCGAAGGCAGCAGGGGAGGAGACAGATGGAAAGACGGAAACCAGATGCTGAGCACTGCCATGTAGGAACCTGTGTGCACATTTGCGGGATTTGTCGGTGGGTGTTGTCCCCGCGACCCAGGTGAGGAGCAGAGACAATCCATTGGTACAGGCACATTTACCTCTGTGACACGTGACCAGCCTGATCAATCCCTCCTGAATCACAAATTCCCTTGGTTCTGTTTTCTGGAGAAGCTGATTGATATGGTCCCCTGTTGTCACTGTGTGTTGGTGGCACATGTATTTACACCCCCAGAAAACATCCTACTTCTAACACAAGCATTTTTTATTTCATTATTTTTTCACATTATTTCTTCTCATTCTTACTTTCCTCGTCAAAATCCTTTTGATTCTTGAAAGCTTAATTTAAATATTTCCTTTTTTAAAAAAAAATAAAATCTTCATTACTCATTAGGATGTTTTAAGTTGGGAATGATATAAAACAAAACCCTTCCCCTAAAAACAGAAATCAGAAATTATTTGCTTAAATCAAGGGTCCATGCACTGTGGCCCACAGGACAAATCTAGACCCTGCCTGTGTTTGTAAAGTCCTTGACCCAAGAAGGAGCTTTACATTTTTTTGTTGTTTTTGTTGGTTGAAAAAAAAATCAGAGGAGGTTTAATATTTCATGATTCATGAAAATTACATGCAATTTGGACAGTCGTCATCAATAAAGTTTTATTGAAACACAACCCCATTCATTCCTTTATGCTTGTTCTGTGCTTGCTTTCCCAGGCACACACCAGAGTGGAGTAGCTGCAAAAGATACTTTGTGATGCACAGCACCAAAGGTTTTTACTGCCTGATAAAAGGTCATCCTCACCAGGCCTCAAAGAGGGAGCAGCCCTGCAGTCGAGAGCAGAGCCCTGCACAGCTCTGTCCTGGGCCCAGGGGCAGTATGGCTCTCTCTCTCTCTCTCTGCTCCTCTGATTATTGCCCAGGAAGTTTCTCCCACATTGCCAAGATCTCAGCCTATAGCTTTGGAGACACACGTTCTTCATTCCTAAAGAGCAGAAAACAAGTGTCTTTGTCCTGGAATTCCCAGGAAAATTCTGAGCTTTCTCTAGTTGGCTGACTTAGGTAAGTCCTTCCCAAGCATGGCTTGACCTGACGCATGCTCTGCAGCCGGGACCCTGATGCTGGGATCCTTCCCCGAAGCCATGGGGCTCCTCAGTCTGTGCTGAGGGGCACCCAGCAGCACAGCTTTGTTCTAATCCTCTCTATTTGCTGGAACCCGACACTGCTTGTGCATGACTCCTTCAGAGAGATTCACCCCTTTCTACCTTGAACCGCATTTTTGTGACCATGTCTCAACTCTTAGTAGACCATAAACTGTGAAAGCCGTGGGCACATAATGTCCAAACTCCTGCTCTCCCGAAGCCAGCTATGCGCCCTTTGTGCACAGGAATAGACTGTGAGTGGTACCAACCCTGAGTGGAATGGGAAGACCCTCCTGCATAGACGCTGTAATGTTCTGTGAATGCAGGAAACCAGCTGGGCAAGGGCTTCCTGAAACCTGTCCAAGAAAAGAGATCAACATTAAAATCAGATTAAATGCAGTTTAATCTGAATCCAGCTGTCTGCAGAAAGTGATTCAACACAGACAGGAACAAAGGCTAAGTTTAAGCCCTAATAAAGAAAAAGAAAAGCTGTTGATAAATCTGTTGCCTTGCTCTGAAACACCCCTTCTGTCCTTCCCCGAATCCATACTCTGGAGTTCCAGAGTATTATTTATGCTTTTGTTCTTTAGGTTCTCAGTTCTCCATTAGAACAGAACCCAAGGCCTCCTTCACTTATCAAGATTTTAAAATGCATTAATTACTGGGGGAGATGATAGGAAACATAAAAGTCTGTAAATGTTCATTAATTTAGATTAATATACAGGTGGATTAAGGAATGAAAATGCTAGATTACAAAGAAACATCTAAAGAAATGTGGCGTTGTTTTTTATACCAGGGATAGAGCCCAGGGGCACTTAACCACTGAGCCAGATCCCCAGTCTTTTTATATTTTATTTAGACACAGGGTCTTGCTAAATTGCTTAGGGCTTTACTATGTTGCTGAGGCTGGCTTTGAACTTAACAATCCTCCTGTTTCAACTGCCCAAGCCCCTAGGATTACAGGTGTGCACCACTGTGCCTGGCATTGTTATCTTAATTATTATCTCCTAGGTATGAGTTGAAAGAAGGCCAGATCGGCGAGTTATTGAAGTGTCTGTTACCTACCTTGTTTCACTATGGATTGTGTGAAACTGTGCATGGACAGCTCCCAGTCCCAACTCACTGCACAATGAACAAGACCCCTGACTGCTCCAAGCAGTTGATGGTTGAGTCTCCTCTCCTCAGGTACAGCAGACGGGGGCCAAGAGGCTCTGCACCCCAGCCCTGGGGCCCAGGGTCCTCTCTTCTTCTATGGCAGGGAGTCCGTGGTCTCTGGAGACCAACGGGGGCATCAGCGTCTCATGAAGTTCCCAATATTGTTCTTTCTTAATTCTAGTACCTTCCTGAATGATGTTTAGAAAATCCGAGCAGCAAATATTATAAAATAAAGTCATTGGGATTTCAACATCTCATGTTTATTATGCCAATATGACATCAGTGATATGAAAATGGTAAATTCTGCTGCTGTATGAAATGTTAATTTCTCTTTTTTTGAGAAAAAAGATTTTAATTTTCCCAAAGCTACTGTCTTATTCAAAAACACTTGAAAATCATATTTCTATGCTTGCTTTTCTTGAACAAGAACAGGCAGAGACATACACTTCACAAAAGACCAGTCAGTGGTCATTTTAGAAACTACATAAAATTGTTTTTCTTTCATAGATGAATAGTCTGAAATATGATTTAGGATGGTCCTAAAATGAAATAGATCCAATAATATCAGATCTCACAGAGTCATTGAAGGATGAAAATTTATAAAGCAACTGAAATTCTTGTAAACTCAGCATCTGGAGCAAGAATATTTTGCAATGCAAATTTACGAACCTTCTACATTTATGACCGTGAATTAGTTAAACACACAGCTCCCCATGCTGTTTGCACATGCAAATCAGAGTGTCCCTGTAGATTTTGTATTTAGAGTCTTGTTTTCCTTGTGCTTTGCCTATCTGATTTGATTATGCAAGGCAGAAATTCCTAGGTAAGTTTCAGAATGGAGCTCCCTCTTTTTCCTGAGTCCCCAGGGTACTTTCTCAACACCTCCATCAAGGCTGATCTGTGGCAGATGCGTGGTGTATCTCGGGCACCGTCCAGAAGCAAATTCTGAGAATTTATAGCTATGCTTATTAGCTTGTTAGGGCTGCCAGGGCAAAGCACTGCCAACCAGGTTCCTAAACAACAGAAGTGTATTGCCTCAGAGTCCTGGAGGACTCCCGGGGGGTGAGGAAGAGGGCTGCTCCTATCTCTCTGTAGACTCTGGGGGTCTGCGGGCAATCTTTGAATTTCCATGGCTTGTAATTTTCTGCCTTCATCCTGTGTTACATTCTTTCCAAGTACTTCTCTGTGCAAATTTCCCACGTTGATAGAGGCATAGTCACTGCATTAGGGCCCTTCTCCCCTAGCATCATAAGCGACCAATCTCCCCATAAACTTTCTCATGCTGAAAATGGGAACTGAATAACCAGCCTCAAAGCCTGGGCAGGCAACAGCAGGGTTGAAACCTGGAATTGTAACCTGCTCTGGCTGGCATTGCCTAGCTAAATCTACATATGCATATGTCCCGCCCCTTATCCCACTGAACCCTCTTTCCTGTTCATACCCTCCAATGCCCTAAAGATAGAGACTGGAGACACAGAAGGTCTCCTCTGTCTCCCTTCATCAGGCTTTGTCACCTGAATTTTGCAGCAGAGGGTTGAGCAGCAGAACCTGCAACCTCTGGGCAGTCTGACCTCAGCTTAACTAATTACGTCTGCAATTGCCCTACTTCTAAACAAGCTCACTTTCTGATGTACTAGGAGTTCGGAATTCCACAAATAATTTTTTTGGGGGGAACACATTTTACCCATTACACCTATGAAGAACCACTATGATCCCAGACCAAATTCTCCCCTTGTCACTCAAGATCTTGTTTCAACACAAGACCTGTGTTAGCACTTAGAATCTCAGAGGGGGCCTCATGTTGTAGAAACTGATGAACTTTAAAAAGTGCGGATACTCAGGTTCCATCTTAATCAATTAAGTGAAGTTCTTTCAAGGTGGACTAAGCACCAGTGTTGTTCAAAGATTCTTAGACATGCAGCCATGATTGATGGCTACTGGTTTAGAGTAACGCTATGAACTGGAAGTCCTGAGCCTCATTCATGTGGAACATGGCCACTCTCAAAGAAAAACTGCAGCGGGATTTGATGTGCCAGAAACAGACCCCTAACCTGGAGCCCTAACCCCTAACTCAGGGTCTAATCAAGTCTCATCTGGTAAGCCACCCGAGTCTGTGTCATGGCCCAGGTCCTCTCAGCACACTGGGAGCATTGGGCCAGGGGACACTGGGGGAGGCTATGGGACTAGGGCACAAAGGTAGCCAGGGACTTGGGAAGAAGAGGTCAGGGAGCCCAAAGCACATGGCTTTACCTAAATATATTCATTGTGATGAAAGTGAACAGGGTAGGGGAAAGCCCAGCAGCTCAGCCCTAGAAGGCAGGGCATGCACTATGCACTTTTGGAGGGACACACTGACGGGGACAAAGAGAAGTATGAGTACAGGAAAGGGTGCACCTCAGGAAACTGAGGGATTCCTTTCTGTTGAGCATTTCATCTCCTGGTAGTGCTGGATGGAACGAGGTATTATATAGAATAAATCTGTTCTCTTATTTGCAAAACTGAAGGAGACTTAAGCAATGGAAAGAATATGCTAATTATCTTACAACGTGTCTTTATTGCTGGTCTCTGGTTGGAAAGGTTGTCTTTATGACTTTCCTGGCCCCAGTTAACCTTGTGCAGGTTTTTCTGTAGACATAAGTTTTCAACACTTGGGCTATGTGCTAAGGAGCAGCGTCCCTGGATTGCATGTTAAGAGTGTATGTAGCTTTGTATGAAACTGCCACACTGCCTTTCAAATGGGCTACACCATGTTGCAGTTCCCTGTTGGTCCATGGGCATTCCAGTTGCTCCATATCAATGTTCCAGATTTTGTGCATTCTAACAGATAGATGGTAATAGTTGTTTTTCACCCAATCACATAGGACATGAAAGATTTTTTCAAATGCTTATTTGTCACCTGTATATCTCCTTTGTTGAGGTGTCTGTTAAAATATTTGGCTCATAATTGAGTTATCTGTTTTCTTACTATTGACTTTTGAAGGTTCTTTTGGTATTTTGAACTACATTCATTTATCAAATGTATCTTTTGCAAATATTTTATACCAAGTCTCTGGTTTGCCTCCTCATTCTCCTTAATTGTCTTTCACAAAATACAATTTTTATTTTGATAAAGCCCAGCCTATTGAGCCTTTCTTTCATGGATCATGCCTTAGGTGTGGTATCCAGAAAGTCATTGTCATAGTCAAGATCACCTAGATTTCCCCCATTATCATTTTAGAGTTTTATAGGTTGGTTGTTTGTTTTATGTCTAGGTTTATGATCCACTTTTAGTTAATTTTTGTGGAAGGTGTAAGATATTTCTAGATTAATATTTTTTCCATATGAAAGTTCCATTATTACATGTTGAAAGTTTATCTTTGTTTTATTGCATTGCCTTTACTTCTGTGTCAAAGGCCAATGGACCACATTTTTGTTATTTTTGGAATCTCATTTTTTTTCTATTTTTCTGTTTGTTTGCTCTTTTATAAATATCACACTGTCTTGGTTATTGTACCATTTTAGTAAGTCTTGAAGTTGTATGCAGTCAGCCTAATGGTGCGCTTCTTCTTCAATATTGTCTTGGCTATTCTGAATCTTTTTCCTATCCATATAAATTTTAAGATCAGTTTCTCTCTCTCTCTCTCTCTCTCTCTCTCTCTCTCTCTCTCTCTCTCTCTCTCCACACACACACACACACACAAATTTGTTATGATTTCAATTGGTATTGCATCAAACCTATAGATCAATTAGAGAATTGACATTTTCATAAAATTGAGTCTTTCAATCTATGATCATGCAATATCTGTATTTATTTAGTTCTTTGATGTAGTTCAATACAGTTTTGTAGTTTTCCCTGTATATTAAGAGGTTTGCTTCCTTTCCAATATCTTATCTTTCTTTTATTTTTTTTCTATTTTTATTAATTTTTTAATTTATATGTGACAGCAGAATGCATTAAAATTCATATTACACATAGAGAACACACATTTTTCATATCTCTGGTTGTATACAAAGTATATTCACACCAATTCATATCTTCATACATGTATTTTGGATAATGATGACAGTCACATCTCACCATCATTTCTAACCCTCTGCCCTCTCCCTTCCCTATTAAATTAGATAAAACTTCCAGAATGACATTGCAAAAGAGTGATGAGAGGAGGAGATATCTTTTTTCTGTTTCTGATCTTAATGGTAAATCTGGTTTCTTACCAGTAAGTATCGTGTTAGCTGTATGTTTTTATGGCTATTGTTTATTGAATTGAGGAAGTTCTTCTCTATCCCTAGTTTACTGGTAGTTTTGATTATGTATATGGTTTGGATTTTGTCAAACGGTTTTTCTGAATCCATTGATAGGATCACAGTTTTACTTCTTTGGCCTATTGATGTGATGGATTGCATTACTTGATTTTCAATTGTTGACTCAGCCTTGCCTTCTTCAAATAAATCCCACCTGGTCATTGCGTTGAAGTTTTTTGTACATTGTAGGATTCAATTTGTTAATATGTTGGTGAGGACTTTTATGTCTATGCTCATGAGGGATATGGGTCTATAGCTTTATTTTCTTGTAATGTCTTTGTTGTTTTGTTATTTGGGTAATTCTGGTCACATGAAATGAATTATAAAGTATTCCCTGTAGTTTGATTTTCTATAAGAGATTGTATAGAACATCTTCTTCCTCAAACATTTGGTAGAATTCACCAGTGAACATGCCTGGGCCTGCTGCCTTCTTATTTTGGTGGTTAATATGTTAATTTGATTTATGGAATAGAAAATTCCCATTCAGAGATTATTTATTCTTTAAGAGTTTGGGTGTATTTTGTCTTTCAGAAGATTGGTCCATTTCATCCAGGTAATCTAATATTCTTGACAGTGATTTTTAGCATAGTGCAGAATTCTAAAAGAGTTTAATTAAAACCTGTGTTATTCTTATTCATCAAAGGAATACCAAGTCCATGATAAACACTAAGGGCAAAGGCATTCAATGAAGAAAAAACATTTCAGTTCTTTTATCACCTCTCCCAGACATTGGGCCACAGGAGAAGGACTTATTTCTTTAACACAAGATATTTCGGAATAACCAATTAGTGCAATTTAACAGGTACAAGCGAGCACCCAGCAAAGATGCTGCTTTGGGCCCAGCCAGCTTGTCAGTAGTATATAAAAGAGGAGAAAGAGCAGAGGCCTCCATTGACCATAAGCTCAAGAACCCAGAGGAAGGAACTTCTCTAAGACTGACACATGATCTTGTGCCATATTCACTCAAACCAAGGAGAGGAAGGGCTGTTTCTCCGTATTGCTTGTTTCCTGTCTGCAAGCTTCATATACTCTTTGCCAAGTAAGTTAAGTAAAAAATAGCTGTTTATGAGGGTCTCATTTTACCAACTCTGCAAAGAATAACAAAGTGCAAGACACTTTAGTAACAAGTGTGTGTGTGTGTGTGTGTGTGTGTGTGTGTGTGAAACACCAGTCTCTTAGATAAATTTCAAAATCAAATATGCAAGTGATACCAATGTCACTGCTGGGGGTACCTGAAGGCTATGGACAGTAGGCCCCAGGGAGGGCGGGGAGGGGACAGTTGTAACTTACCCCTTTCCAGTGCCTGGGGCCCGCATCCTCCCAGTTGGTGCCTTGCAGGCTTCCTCAGCTGGCTCAGGCACACTACCCGCAGGCAGCTGTGCTGTTGGGGAGCTGCAGGGAGGCACGGTAGTCAGCTAGGACAGAAGGTCGGTCAGCGCGGGGCGCCTCTGGAGATGGCTGCCGCTCAAAGTCAAGGGCTGCGGGTGGCTCCTGGTATGCAATACCCCTGTCCCATCTCTCATCTGGAGGTGGGGGATTCAGCGGCTCACCTCCAGGGTTCGGAGGAGCTCCCCGGGGCTTCAGGTGGTGCTGGCTGGGTTCTCGGTGTCTGCAGGGGGCCCTGCAGCAGGGAAAGGGAGGGGCTGTGCTTAGTAGGGGCGGGAGGGACAGCAGGGAGGGCAAGCGCCATCGGATGGCCTCCGTGGACTGCTGGGAGTCCCTCAGCTCCGGCCGACACAGGGCCTGGAAGTAACCAAGGCCACCAACCCAGGAGGCACTGAGAAGGACGGAAGCAGCGTGCTGGGGCCTGGTGTCCATAGCAAGGACTGGACACGGGGAAGCATGTCCAGTGGCAGAGGACACCCTCCCCACCATGGAGAGGTGCTGGGACCAGCTTCCTCTTTCTCTCATTTTCCTATAGTCTTGGAAAGACACCTCGGAAAATAGCTACAAGAAACCAGAAGATAAACTAGCATGTGGAAGGGAAGGAGGACTACTTCTCTTTTCTGGGGCGTAGGAAGTGACTCAAAAGAAATGAAAAGACTGCCTTGCTATGTGAGCTGTCCCTGCATGCCCTCCTGCCAACGCGGTCCAGTCATGTAGAGATCCTCACCAGAGCTGAGCCGAAGCTGGTGGCCCTTGAGCTTCTAGAGCTGTGTGTCAAATAAACTTCTTTTTTAAAATGAAGTATCCAGTCTCTGGTATTTTGTTATAGCAACAGAAAATAGACTAATACAGTTGACTTTCCTATATTTTGATTATTTTTTCCTATGGGAATTATTTCTCTACTTAGTTATATGAAATTCCCCTTTTAACAATAGTTTTCATAGTTATTTTCAACTGAAAAAATAATGTTTATGCCAGGTGTGGTGGTGCATGCCTGTAATCCCAGCAGCTCGGGAGGCTGAGGCCGGAGGTCGCAAGTTCAAAGCCAGCCTCAGCAAAAGTGAGGCACCAAGCAACTCAGTGAGACCCTGTCTCTAAATAAAATATGGAAAATTGCTGAGGATGTGGCTCAGGGGCTGAGTGTCCCTGTACCCCAGTATATCCCTCCCCAAAAACCCAATGTTTACTTCCCAGTCATGCTCCTGGGTTTAAACTGAGAATTAAAAAAAAAAAAATCTTAATTTATGCTCTTATAGAACACCATCTAATTTGTCTCAATGAGCATTTATTAAGAACAGAAATAGGTCTAAATATGGCTCAAATAAGCATATTTCCAATTTTAATATCTTGAAAATCAATCATGTTCATTGATCATGGGATAAACCTGAGGATGTAATTGTTCATACATGGTCTTAGTGAAAGAAATCAACGCTTGCAAAACGATTTAATCTTAAGTATTTTCTAGACATCTTGTAAAGCATGCAGAACAGCTAATGATTTTAGAGTGTAAGTTGAAGATGGCATATTACCTACAGATGGGAGAATACATAATTTTCTTCATGAAGTGTCCTGTTTTGGTCAGCTTTTTGGTCACCGTGAGTGAAAGAGCTGACAAGAACAATTTTACAGGAGGAAAAGTTTATTTGGGGCTCATGGTTTCAGAGGTCTCAGTCCAGAGATGACCAGCTCCATTGCTCTGGGCCCAGGTGAGGTGGAGCATCCTGGAGAAAGGGCGTGGTGGAGGAGAGCCGCTCAGGACATGGCACCAGGAGGCAGAGGGAGCTCCACTTCCCAGAGACAAAATACAAATCCCAAAGGCACACCCGCAGTGACCCACCTCCTCCAGCCACACCCCACCTGCCTAAATCTACCATCCAGGTAGTGCCTATCAGGGGATCAAGGCACTGATCAGGTGAAGGCTCTCATGACCAGTCATTTCACCTCTGAGCTTCCCTGCATTGTCTCACACAGGAGCATTTGGGGGACACTTTGTACCAGAACCATAACATGGAAACATCAAATGCGAATAAAGCTGAGAACATTTATTTGGTAGAGTTAGCATCTTTTACTTATTTTCGTTTTTATGATAAAAGGTGCTTTGTCCCTGCCTGTGTGAAAAATATAACTAAAACTGTTTGTGATTTTGTTTTCAAATAGGTGAGCACTTACGGTTCCGAAGACCATTGTGTGTTTTCAGTGCCACCATCCAGAGGGGACACTGAAGTCCCCCAGGAATAGCTCATGTCACTTTAGAGTGCAACTCTGCCCAAGAACTTTCCCATCACCTGAAGTTCACCTGCCAAGGTGAACCAGTCCAAGAGTACAGAAATAGAAGAGAGAAACGGAAGAGGCCTTCTAGAATGTCAGAGTATACATGTCAGCCTTTCACTGAAAAAAATAATAATAGAAATATGGTCAAGGAAAGAAACACCCGAGTGCAAAGAGTTCACAGTGTGTCACCATCACGGGCAGGAAAAATGTTGTGGGCGTTTCCTTCTTCGTTTCCAGTTAGACCCAGACACGTGCTTCCACCTGGACAAAGCCCACCTCACAGGGCAGGAAGGGCGCGCTCGAGCCTGCTGCTCCGTTGGACAGCACCCACCCGTGCCGCGCACCTGCTGTGTGAGGGTGCAGGAGTCACCATCCCGGGGAGCTCCCCTCTGCCGGTCCTTGTTGGGGGATGCTGGGAGAAGGAGCTGGTCTCTTCCTGTGCCCATGGCTGCTCCTTCTCCTGGCAGCAGTGCTCCCTCCAAATCGCCCTGACCCTGCTGCTGAGCAACGTCAGCAACGCCCACCTCTGCCGAGATAGCCCGTTGAATGAGGAGTAGTGAGAGGAGAGAAATAGTCCCTGTGTTCGCGAGGCAGGACTGGTTCCTGGTCCTGAAAACAGGCATTGAGGAAAGGGACTGAAACCTCAGAGATGAGTCTGCCCAGGGCTCCTCGCATAAGGATGATCCTTCATCCCAGAGAAATCTGTAGGCAAAGAAAGGTGACGTGTGCAGTAGCAGCCACTGCCCAGTGGCTTTAGGCAGAGGGAGGTTCCAGACACCCCAGAGCTGACACCTGAGCATCTTTGCTGTACAAGGACCCTGGTCTTCAATATCACCTTTCACCAGGTCACCTCCAAACCACAGGGGTGCTGAAGCTTGGGGACTTGTGCATGGAGTGGATACTGCTTCTTCATGGGCTCCAACCCTGGGTGGATGTGGCTTCACTTCAGGGTCCCCTGTTCAGAAAAGAGAGTGCAGAGGTGCTCCAGTGAGGTGCTCAAATCTACCAGTTCCTGGGGGTATGCCAACCTCAGAGACGGGAAACATGAGCAGAGGCGGTTTCTCCAGCAGAGCAATCTTTCCACAATCAGCTTTTAAAGATCTCTTGGGAGAAAAAGAGAACCGTGTCCGGTAGCAGAACACACAGAGGCATGCTCACAAACACACACGCACACTGTCATTTGGAGGAACCATTGGCCACTCACTTCCCTTATTTAAGATGATCTTTGGAATGGTTCCGTTCCACAGGGATGACTGTCTTCATTTTAAATATGATGGAGCTGTTTCAAGCTGTTTCCCAGCTAGCCACTTGACTCTAGGCATTTGATTAGTTGATGGTTTTAGGGAGCTGGTCTTTGTAGCACCTCAGTAACACAGGTGTATCCTCTCATTCCTCATATTTAATATCAGAGGCTCTGCAGAGGGCAGTCCACTTCCTCATCACCTAGTCTGTCTGGGACTTGCTATCCTCTGTCCTTCCCTGTGCTGCTGCCCAGAGTGGACTTTCTGGCTGAATTGGAGTGGGATTTGAGCCTCTTAATTCAGCAGCATGTCTGGATCAAATGGCAGACTAAGTGAGGAGGCAGCCGTGTAAATCCATCAGCAGATCCGTTTTACTTCAGGCTGCAAACCGCTACTGCAATGCAGGGTCCCCAGGCCCACGGTGACAGTTGCCTCCATGCAGACACAGCTTTGGAGCCAGGCCAGAAGGACAAGATAGCCAGGCCAGAATCAGAGCTAGGAATACCATCCTCCTTCCCTCTCTCCTTCCCACAACTGTAGCAGAGCATGGTGCCCTCCAGAATCACACACCAACCGGCAATGAGGGGGCACCAAGGTGCATGGGAGGGAGTGCACATGTTCGTATGTGCATGTATGTGCATGTGCATGGGTGTGTGCATGTGTGCATGTGCATGGGTGTGTGCACATGCATGTGTGTGTGCATGTGTGTGCATGTATGTGCATGTGCATGTGTGTGCGTGCATGCACATGTGCATGGATGTGTGCACATGCATGTGTGTGTGCATGTGTGTGCATGTGCACGTGTGCATGCACGTATGCATTACGTGTACTTAAAAGAACGAGGTGGGAGCTGGAGGAAGGCAGAGAGAGGGTGGGGCGGATCAGTGGGGCATGGTACAAAAGGAGATGGTTAATTTCAATTCCATTTTAAGTGTGAGGGAGCCAGAAACCTGTTAAGCTTACAACATGATGGATTATTTCTTCAGAAATCAAAAGTAATATGATTTTCAAATTTTCTCCTTTGGAATTCAGATTTACATATTATACTTTAAGAAATCGATCTCCATATCTTCATGATGTGAAGACCTATAAATTCATACCAAAATACAGATTTCAAAATTGCAAAATAAAATGAGGATATGAAGAATCCAGAAAACCCATCTCAGCTCATTTCCGGCTCCTTGTCCCTGGGGTCACACAGGGGTGTTTCCTGGACACTGGAGGTCAGTGCCCAAGGAGTGCTGGGTCCCTTGAGAGCTGAGTGTGCTCCCCGCTGGGCCTGGTCTGGCCCCACTCTGAGGCAGGCTGTGGAGGGTCAGCCCTTTCTGTTGCTCCTGTGCTTCCTCCTCTTTCCTACCTGCCAACTGTTCTTCCTTGTCTTGCTCACCTGCAACCCCAGGACAAGTGTGGTGCTCTGTGACTGCCACTTTAATACCTGGTGTCTCCATGCAGATCCACTCTCCTGCCACCTGAAGCTGCGGAACTGTCATGCATCACACAGACCCTCACAGTTCCACTATGTTCATGCTGCTTAGAGAAATCAGACAGCAGGAGTTTAATTTTATGGTGTGCTATTTCTTTAAGAAATGCAGTGCTGGTACTGTGAGGTATAAATCAGAATTTTCTTAAAGTTTCATCAAGCACTGTCTAGATCAGCCTTGCTGAATTCAAACTGCTGATTGGAAAGGTAAACACAACGTCCACCTGCTTCCAGAAATCTTCCCCAGGCCCCGAGCTCTGGTCTTTCAGGGCAGGCTTGTCCACCTATGTGGCCCACCACCCAGCTCTTGGTCCAGGGCCGTATTAGAACACGCTCTGAGTGACCCCATTTCAGCTCCCACGTGACGGCTGCACAGCACACGGGCAGAGCATCCGTGTCCCTGCGCCAGCACCCACTGATTGTGCAGGAGGGCTGCTGAATGTCAATGCCATGGGGGAGGAAGGGAGGGTCCCCAACACAGATGCACAAAATAGCCTGTGTCATTAAGGCAGCAGAACAATACCAAAATAGATGCACTGAGACCAGCACCTGCCTCCATAATTTATGGAAATGGCTTTCCCTCCACTCAGGGCCACTGGGGTGCCATTAAGAACCCACCCTCCTTCTTCCTCTGGACCCTCAAATTGGAAATCCCTGCAGCACTCTGCTTTGCTTTTAATCTCATTGGATTTATTGAGGTGCTCCCTGCTTTCTCTCCCTTGTTTGGGTGTAAGAGCCGCCTCAGGCTGTGCAGAAGGCCAGGGAGGCCGAGCCTGGGAGAGGGTCAGGAGCCACCGGTGTCCAGTTCTGTTCACAATAGTCGGCTGCTGGCTGCCTTTGTCCTGGGGGCTTTTCGGGTTCTTCGGAGGGGGTTGCTCCTCAGGCCAAGGCTGGGGTCTTTGTGACCATCCTCTTCCGAATCCTCAACCTGACCTTCACAGTGCGGCCACTTTTCATCTTGTCCTCTTGTGATCATTTGGAAGGGAAGACTAATACTGTGGCCCAGCCTGAAGGTGAGTGCAGAATTGGGTTTGCATCCAGGAGGAAACCATGGAAACGTGTGCACTCTGTGCCTGATAGTTGGAGCAGAAGGAGTCAGCGGCCCCCGAGTCTGGTCTGCGAACTTGCTTCCTGGACCTTCTGCATGGGCACTTGTTGACAAAGGTCCCTGAGGCACCAAGCTGGACACCAGGGCATCTGAGGTCATCCTGAGGCTCTGCTGCAGTCACTGTCATCCAAGAGGAGGGATGAAGCAGGGATACTTAGGAGAACATGAATGGCTCTGCTGAGGGGAAGCCCAGAGGAGGCTGGTGGCCTCAGATAGGAAGGGGTGCAGAGGCCTCCGGCAGAAAACAAGGAGAAAGGCTTTGTCTTTCCCCCAAACCCAGAGTGGAGCCCCCATGAGCATGGTCTGGTCAGCATCAGAGCAGCAGAGGCCTGATTGGAGGGGAGGGGACAGCGTGTAAGACAGAGGGTGCAGGAGGGACTCTGTGGTCTTCATGTTGTCTGACTTTCCACTCAAACAATGGGGGTGTGTGTTGAAGTCCAGAAGTGACAGCGTCAGATATTTGCACGTGAAACCTAGCACATGGACAGGTGGTGACGCAGTGGACCAGGACAGCTGAGGCTCTACTGGATACTGGGTGGCTGCGAGGGCTGTGGGGACTGAAAGGCAGGCCTGGTCCTGGGAAGGGAGGAGCCTGCCTGAGCTCCCACTGCTGGGCTGGGATCTGCAGAACTCAGTGCTGAGCCACCGAGAATAGCTGACCATAGCACCAGGGTCATGGCTTGGTGTCAGGACAGAGTGGTGACATTAACTACATGGAGAAATTTATATTTGTCCCCCTCCTCTTTCTCCTCCTTCTGCATTTATAAAGTATCTTGGTGGCTTTCAGATCTAGGTAGTTGCTGTTATCCTTGGGCTGCCTAGAAAAGAAACTTTTAGATTGGGTCAGAAAAAAAATGAATGCAAATAAACAAAATCCTAATTAAATGTGGTTAAATTATGCTTATGAGACGTGTAATGGACAAAGTCTGTAAAAAGCAAAAGGTTGAAAAGAGATTAACAAAGAGACTCTGGAAAAACATAAACAAATAAAATCTATAGAAGCTATATTAATATCAGACAGACAAGGTGGAATTTGATATTGAACATTCAAAACAAAGTAGAAGGTTATTCTACCAATCACAACAGTTGCAATTTATGAAAAGATCCATTGGTAATAAAATTTTATTAACAAAACAACTTAACATTCAACATGAAAAGAAAAACTAGAAGTACAAACAAAATAGTTATGGTACAAGGCATTTGTAAACTTCGCTTAGATATTTCTACCAGGAAAATCACATTAATTTAAAAAATTACACATTTATACCTGCATAAGTTAAAAAAATGTACATTCTTTAAAGATTATTTTTAATAAATTTATGTATGTATTACTTATAAAATTGATATATACTTAGTTGTAAAATACAACTCATTTATAATAACCCAATATTATAACTCAATATCATTGAGATTTTGGCAGTTCATATTCTGTAATTTATGAGCTGATAAAAGTTAGAAATAAGTGATAAAAGACAAAAAAAAGCCTTGATTCTTTAGATAACTCTCTTAGATAACTCCTGGATTAAAGAGAAAACCAAAATTGCAGTTAAATTACTTAGAAAGCAGTAAAAAAAATATACCAAAAGTCTATGGAGAAAAATTCATGCTGCATATAAAGTCTGCTATCATTTTAAGGAAGAGATGCTAAATAAAAAGAATAATTGTACTTGATTTAATAAGCTAGGGAAAAATCCCAAAGTACAAATGAAAAATTGAGGGAGAGACAGAGGAGAGTACACTAGATTGGTGCCACATAGGAGGCGATGCCAAGGACAACAAATAGTCAATTCAGACGTGTCCTGTATGGAAAAGGAACCAGGAGCCAGGGAGGCAGCCAAGCCTTCCGCACACCTGATGAGCACCTTGCTGGACTCCCCAGCTTGTACCCTCAGGACGGTGCCACTACCCAAGGTGCATTTGTGAGAATCCTGGGGCCCAAATGTCACCTTGCAGCATGTCTTCTACTTTTTACGTGACCTTCCAAGCTCCCAGGCATGTTAGGTGATTGGAGCATCAACTGCAGGTGACCACAGGGCAGGCGAAGTGGACCCCTCTTCAAAAGCAGTTTGGGTAATTTGCATATTGTGAAACAAGTAATCTCCCTCCATCTCTGAGTTTTGAAACGTCCAGTCCCATCCTCGGGGCTCTTGTACCTCCCCCTGACTCCTCACACACCCACACAGCCTCCTCTCCTCTGTCCAGCATTTCCCAGCCACACCTGGAGTGAATCCACGCCTGTGTGCTGAAGCGTGGGCTGTGTGCTGCTGCAGGAACTCAGCCGTGACGTCCCAGTGTTCCTGTGCAGGGAAGTTTTTCAGGTCTCTGGATTGACGAGGAGTTCTCATTTATTTAACAAAGATCATGAATTTTGTCGTGTTCTCAGGGCTGAAATACAGAATGTGCAAATTGTAAAAATGCACAAAAACACAGCCCTCGTTCCTGTGTAGGAGATAAAGGAATTCTGTGAGGCTGGATTTCACAGGCAGCATCAGGAGGAAACCAGCATGAGGGGTGAGCTGGACCCATGACGTGTCCTTGTAGACCTGATGTCAGGCCTTCTTGGGTCCACTGCAGGAGCTCAGGTGGCAGAACGTGCCATAGCTCCAGCATGGACCCAGGGGCCAGAGGGGTTGGATTTTGATTCCTGGGTTCATTGCTCAATAGTTGTATGACTTTATCAAATTAACTTTTCTTACTGTATCCCATTTCACCACCCATATCAAGGACAGTATGTTAATGCTTTTTTTTTTTTAGTTGTTAATAGATCTTTATTTTTTTTTAATTTTTTATTGTTGGTTGTTCAAAACATTACATAGTTCTTGATATATCATATTTCACACTTTGATTCAAGTGGGTTATGAGCTCCCATTTTTACCCCATATACAGATTGCAGAATTACATCAGTTACACATCCATTGATTTACATATTGCCATACTAGTGTCTGTTGTGTTCTGCTGCCTTTCCTATCCTCTACTATCCCCCCTCCCCTCCCCTCCCCTCCCCTCTTCTCTCTCTGCCCCCTCTACTGACATTCATTTGTCCCCCTTGTATTATTTTTCCCTTTCCCCTCACTTCCTCTTGTATGTACTTTTGTATAACTCTGAGGGTCTCCTTCCATTTCCATGCAATTTCCCTTCTGTCTCCCTTTCCCTCCCACCTCTCATCCCTGTTTAATATTAATCTTCTTCTCATGCTCTTCGACCCTACTCTGTTCTTAGTTACTCTCCTTATATCAAAGAAGACATTTGGCATTTGTTTTTTAGGGATTGGCTAGCTTCACTTAGCATAATCTGCTCTAATGCCATCCATTTCCCTGTAAATTCTATGATTTTGTCATTTTTTAATGCAGAGTAATACTCCATTGTGTATAAATGCCACATTTTTTTTTGATCCATTCATCTATTGAAGCGCATCTAGGTTGGTTCCACAGTCTTGCTATTGTGAATTGTGCTGCTATGAACATCGATGTAGCAGTGTCCCTGTAGTATGCTCTTTTTAGGTCTTTAGGGAATAGACCAAGAAGGGGAATAGCTGGGTCAAATGGTGGCTCCATTCCCAGCTTTCCAAGAAATCTCCATACTGCTTTCCAAATTGGCTGCACCAATTTGCAGTCCCACCAGCAATGAGTTAATGCTTTTCTTACATGGCTTCGTCATATGGGGATTAAGACAAAAGTACTTGGCACGTTGGTGCTTTTCTCATATGGATTCCTCATATGGGCTATGAGACAAGTACGTGGCACATTGATGATACAAAGAAAGTGCCATTTATTGATTATTAATTCCATCTGTCAATACTTTGGGGGAGAATCATTTCAGCTCATTACAATGTCTTTTTTCTTCTGTGTTGGGAAAATTATGGAAAACCTTGAATCTCAATAAGTCAAGGTTTTATTTATGAGGATTATTTTAAAGTGTGTGTTTGAAGGACTAAAATTCCACTATAAATTATATGAAAATGCTGGGCAATTTTTCATATAGAAAATAAGAATAAAAGCAGACAAAATATTTAAAACTATAGCCTCAGGACACTGTGAAGTGACCAAAGTTAGGCCACAACAAGAGGGATGCCCTGTCATGACAAAGTGGCTCTGCATCAGGCTAAAATGATGAGTGTCAGCCCTCTATGGACATTTCCACCCAGAAGCAGCAAGAACAGGAAGCTCCCTTGCTTGTGGGTGGCAAACTTGGACTGATGCAAAGGCAGAGAAGCTACAAGGTGGAGATTTGGGAGTAAGGGGAAAATATAAGAATTGAGATAATGCACCACACATCCATTGTTGACTGCTAACCTCACATGCAGGTGAGAGACCCTAAGAAGGCAGGTAAGAAGCAAAGGACTGGGTAAATGAGAATATGGAAACAAACAGACATGATAAGAAAAACAGAAAAATGGCAGGTACGAATTCAGTCATGTCAATAATGACATTAAATATGAGTGGAATAAATAATAGAGTCAAAGGTATAATTATCAAGCTGGGTGAGAAAGCATTACAGGCTGCCTAACACATGCACTTTAAATTCAAGGACATGCCTAGAATAAATGTAAAGAGATGCCAAAATATATTTTCTGTGAACACTATGCATAAAGAAAATAGAATGGCTATTTAAATATCAGACAAAACATAGCTGAAGGCAAAACCAGAGATGAAAAGCAGGCATTCCATAATGAGAAAAGGGGAACTGGAGAAGGAACATACAACAATTATAAATGTTTATGCACCTAAAAACACTCCCATAATATATGAAATGAACCTCAAAAAACTGAAAAAGGAACTCTCCATATCATTCTGCATTGTTGAAGATTGGGATACGCCACTCTTGGTAAGCAGAACAAACCCATGAGCATGCTGAAGACCTGGCTGTGGGACCTGTGAGACACTCCATCCAACAGCACAGTGTGCACCACCTCTTCAAAGACAAACAGAACCTTCACCAGGACAGACTTCAAGCTAAGCCATAGGTCAAGTCTTAATGATCTATGTGTTGCTTATTATAGCAATACACTCTTCTCTTGCTATGATTTTATAGACAATTTTGAAACCAGATAATATACGTCTGCTCAGTTTGTTCTCTTGTTATCCTAGGCCCTCCGAATTTCTACATGAATTGTGCCACCACTTTGCCAGTTTCTATAAAATTCTTGCTGAGATACTGATAGAGATGTCCTGTAGCTACAGACAAACTTGGGGAAATTTTCCATATTGTCAATTTGAGTCTTCTGATCAAAGAACTCACTACATCTCTACGTATTCATTTCTGTTGTTTCACGGAGGAAGACTCACAAATCTTTTATTGCATTTATTCTTTTAATTTTTGTGATATTAGAATTATTTTTTTTTAAATTCTGGGCTTCTAATACAGAGAAATGTAATAGTTAATTTTTATTTCAACTATGTATCCTGCAATCTTATTAAATTAACTTATTTGTTCTAATAACTTTTTTTATTCCTTAGGAATATATACAGAATTGTTACCTGCAAATAAAGATTTACTTATTCCTTTCTAGTCTGTAGATATTTCATTTTCTTGTCTTATTGCCCTAGCTAGGGTTTCCTACACAATGTCATGTAGACTGATGAAAATAGACCTCTGAGTTTACTTGTGATTATAAGGAGGAAGTGTTAGTCTTTCTCCGTTTTCTGGACGTTTCCTGTAGATGCAGCCTATCAGGTGGAGGACACTCCCTGCCACTCCTGGGAGTAGTTGTGTTTGTTTGTTTTCTGTGAATGAGTGCTGAGTTCCATGAAATGTCTTTTATGGAAAGGGGATGTGAGAGAAATTTGGGAATTGATGTAATTATTCAAAAACTTGAGTGTAATCATATTTGAACAATGATACCATTTAATCATAATGCATCAAACTATAAATTTAAGTTGAGTGAGTTTTATTTAATATAAAATATACTGTAAAAAGCTGTGTAATAGTATTCTAGGTGACAGACAGGCTATCAGGGACACTTTATGAAGCAATACTGGTGAAGAAACGCTAATAATCACAATTTCTTCCTAGGGCATGGGTATATGCTTGCTTCCATTCTTCAGTTATCCCTGCAGGTAGGGGATATTGTGAGTCATGCTCACCGGCACGTGGAGAGCCACATGGAGCACATCATGCTACCTCCCAAGATGAAGGCTAAATATCATTGTCCTTAAACTCTGTGTTTCAGGCACACACAAGTCATTTTGGTAAAAGTAATTTTATCTTCGTTAACCCAAGCCTCATTGGACATAGGTGCGTAGAGTTGGGAAATACAAATGCATTTTTCCAAATGTTATTTTTCATTTCCTTTTTTCCCAGAAATTTTGTTGGTGCATTATAATGATACATAATGGTGGGATTCCGTGTTACATATTTGTTCGTGAACACAGCAGGGGAGAGAAAGCAGAAGTTCTGGGAGGTGATATTGGCCACATTTGATGGGTTTCTGTTCTTACCCTGATGCCTTGTGTATCCTTAGTGGGCAACAAAGATCTGTCTCATGGATGAATGATTTTAAAAATGTCCATCTCATAATTTTGCTAATAAGAGGCAAAAAAGGAAAGCATGATTCAGCATCCTCTGCTTCTAAGATAGCACCTACACAGGCAGTGTCTTCTTTCAGTATATGGTGAACTCAGGCAAATTTCACATCATGAGGCCTGTCCCTCCACTTCCTCCGTGGTTGGGCTAATGTCATTCTGATGACACGTTTTAAACGATCCATGTTGTATTGTAATGTTAAAATTGAGGGAGGTACACAGAATTATGGCTTCACCACTGTGTGACTTTGAATGAAATGGCTTAACCTCTGTGGGTCTCGGTTCATTGCTCATAAATGGGGATGACGGAAGCTTGCTTGCAAGAACAGCAGTGCACACCGCAGGGTACCTGGCCAAGTGCTTGGTTGAGAGCTTTTGCTCCTGTGTGTGTGGGAGGGGGCACCTGCCCATGCACACCGTACAGCTACTACAAACTCCTCTACACCCTAAATACACAAGAACACCATCCCTACACGATTTAGTGCTTTAAAGGACCCAATATTGTATCTACCTGACAAACATACAGAGAGGGGAACAATTCCTTGTGTCATTTAGACCAAAGATCCAAAAGATGAGGAGCCTGAGAAATGTTCACCTTCAACGTTCACTTACAAACAGAAGGAAAATATGTGCACGCACCTGATATTGTAAGCATGGACTGAGCCTTTCACCTGTTTCACGTGTGGAGTGGCTGAAGCCATCTTTGAACGAGCATTCTTATTTTACCTGTTTGCTAGGCTGCCTGTCCTGTGGGCCCTTGCAGAGGAAGTGTTGGTCATCACTCAAGGGTGCCCGCAGTTGCCCCAGCAAAGGTGACATTTTTTGACTCCTTCTTTGGGACGTACTATTTAATCTCTTTGCAGATTGAATTTCACAGGAAAACTCTCCCTTTGATTGAATGATTTATAGCATTTCTTCAGGGGATACAAATAATGCATGAGGACTGTTTTTTATATTTCAGCAGATGACAGCCTCTTTCTAACTGTGAAGTCAGGTGTTCTGATGACATCTGCCCAGGATGGAACCCAGTCATGTTTGACTTGCTTTTCTGGACCAGACAGAGTTCTGAAGCTTCAGGGGAACCCTCTGGGCTTACACACTGCTGGGTGCTGTGGATTTGAGGGTTTGCCTTCTGCCTTTATAAACTAACAGTGTTATAAATTTCTCACAAGTCTAATAGGGATTTTTTTGGAATGGTTGGATTATGAGGAATAATATTATTTCTTTCTGCTCCCTCCAAAATTTCTATAATGAGCATGTTTTAGTTCTATAAACAGAAAAAGTACTTCTGTTTTTATAAAGAGGGCTACCATGAGGTTGCAGACCTTGATCATTGATAAGATGACAAACCAGAATGCACCGACATTGTACTTTTGACACTAAGTCAGGTACATTAAAATCACATTAGAACTAATTTTGACTTCTGAGCACTTCACAAATATGAATAAACACATGAAATATAAAAGAGTTTCATGATCCCTTAAAAAATCAGTAAATTCCAAGACAAGGGAGATATGTGGATTTCTTTCTAAATAAATGGCAAAGCTTTACACCTATATTGCTTTTATTTGCAAATTAATTGGGATTTCAATATAATATGCAAATTAAAATACAGGTAACCCAGAGAGATTATCTCCTCACATTTTTATCACATAATAAATCAGTTCTAAATCCTTTCTAATGAATTAACTACTTGTACTAAATGTAAATATTTTTGGCACCCAGCCAGGGGAATTTATTTTAGAACTTCGCCTGTGCTAGGGGCAGGCTGGGAAGAGGGGAGGTTGCTGCCTGGTTGGAGCAGCTTTGCTTGGTTTCAGGACTGCTTCCAAAGAGCAGCCACGCACAATTTGAAAATAGATACAAACCCGGTCTCATTCCAGGGTGCCTGGTCTGAGCAGTTTTAGAAAATCCCACCAGCCCCTCCCTCTTGTTGTTACAATATATCTGGAAGCAGCCACACTGGCAGAGTCAGGTGCCATGCTGGGAGGAAGGGCTGGGAGTCCTGCAGGATGCTGGGGATGGGATGCTGCAAGGCTGACTCTGCTCAGGGCTGCATTCAGGTCTGGAGGCCAGGCCGGTGGGATGAGCTGGTCAGTGTCTTTCTTCCCATTTCCTGTGGGAGTGTGATTTGCTGTTTGGAAGTCAGTGGGGACGGGTTTCCACACCCTCATAATGCAGAGGGAGAAGCGGGACAGGCCGGCTACCCTGGGGGCCCAGGACCATCCTGGTTTGACCACCTGCCTAGACCTTTGACAGGGGGCTTCTTTCTCCTTCCTCTGAGGGGCTCCCAGAACATCCTGGGCCATTGAGACCTCACAGGAGGATTCACGGTTGACCCTACTCCCACCACACTGACCCGGGACACTGCTCTAAGATGGACTCCTGTTTTCAAAAGGTCACACTGATCTGGAACATGAATGGGGTGGGTCAGCGGCCTGAGAGTTCAGGAGAGCCCTGTGAGTTGACAGTGCTGGCGGCTGAGTCTCCCTCACTTCCTTGTGTTAACCTGGTCGGTATACATATATAAGTATTCCAGAAAAGAGGCCACACCTGTGCTCCACCAACAAGTCATCGTTAGCTGGCAGGTGGGGACAGGCACACCCCTTGGGGCTTGGGAAGATCCGCCCTCCATAGAAGACCCAGAGGCTTCCCACACAAACTGCCTACCCTCAGAGGTGGGGGTCCTGTCCACTTCCAAGTCCACTGGTCATGAGTGGGACCCCAGTGCACTGATGAGGGCCATGTTTTCACTTTTAATCCAGGCGTCCACCCTGTGTGCCTGGGTGAATGGGGACTCTTGGTGAGGGGAGTGGCCTTGCTATTGGGTGTCCCTGGGGCCCTAGAGCCCTCCTTGCTCTTCACTTTGTCACTGGGTAAAGTGCAACCTGCTTCCTCAGAGAGGACAGGTCCCACAGAACTCACTGTGAGTATGGTGTGGCTCCTCTGCGGGGAAGGCGAGAGGACTCTTCTAGACATTTCTGTCTACCCCCGCAGGACTGCGCACTGGACAGGGCTGCAAAGGCCTGTGTTGCACTTAGATTTGGTTGGGCTCCTGAGGGGGTATCTCCAGATCCCCTTGCAGGACATCAGCTGCCTGTCCACTGTTATTCAATAAAAGACCACTGGGCACCCACTCTTGCCAGGCACCTGTGGTGGGCTGGAGACCAGGCACAGAAGTCCAGTGGGAGGAGACCCTTGCTACCAAGGATACTTTGTGAGAGGAGAAGCAGTGGATAGGGCTGCACTCAGGGAGGACTTAGAGAGTGCATGGGCTCTGCAGAGACTGGGGGTCTGCCCTAGCTGCCAGGGACTGCAGGAGGTGTGACTTCTGGAGACAGGAAGTCTGTGCTGGAGTCTCAGCGGGGCACTTGCCAACTAGTAAGTCCTCCTATTCCCCCAGCTCTCTGTCTATTGGCTGGAGAAATGATCGTCTGCCCAGGTCCATTTCCATCTATTATAGCTATCGCTGTTAATCTATCCTACCTATGATCTATTTATCTATTTATCACCTCTCTTCTCCTATCTAACTGGCTATCTATTCATCTGTCTATCATCTATCTCTCCACCATCTATCTACTCGTGATCTACCTAGCCATCTATCCCCTGGCTTGCTCACTCTGTCTACTTATCTATCTATCTATCTATCTATCTATCTATCTATCTATCTATCTATCTATCTATCCACCTTATCTATCTCCCCATCCACCTATTTATCTTATCTATCTACCTATCTTTTCATCGCCTGCTATCATCTATCCATCACATCTCTCTACCTACCCACCTATCACCTATTCATCCCACAGCTACAGCAGTGGACACGAGCCACTATTGGTGGTAAGCTCCGTACCAAGTCTCTTCTTCTTGTAGCTACCATCGCTCTTCCTGGACTCCTGATTGGCTTCACTGTGCACCGTTTCCTGGCTGCCTTTAATCCTCACTCAGTGTTCCCTCCTGGCTTGGACCTCTCTCTGCTTTGTCTGAGCCCTTTCCAACCCGTAGGAGAGAGGGAGGCAGGAGAGTGTGTGAAGGAGAGAGTAGTCACCAGGGACGGCGCAGCACCAGAGTGGCAGCATGAGTTTCCCCGTGAGTCCTGGCAGGGCCAAGGGCTGGTGGAGGCTGGGCAAGGTAAGACCTCTCTGGACAGAGGCCCAGGGAAATGGGCTCAAAGTAGCCTAGTCAGCTAGGTGCTGGAGTCCCCGGGAAAGGCTGTCGCAGAGAGGCGGGGATCAAGGTGAGCCACCAGCTCTGACAATCAACTGGAGGGCGGGAGGGAGGAGGGAGAGGAGTAAGGGAGAGTTTTCATGCTTTATAGATTCTGTTTTCCAGGGAGTGGACTGCAGAGGGATGGGGCACTGAAGGGGCAGAGGAGGCTGGAGGTGTGCAAGGTCACTGCAGCTCCACCGGCACAAGGTCAGGGCATCTTCTGAACCGTGCATGAAGTCCTGCACTCATCAAGCACAAGCCAGGGCTGCCGGCTGCCCTGACCTCAGAGGGGAGCAGACCTGCATGTGAAGATGTTGCAGCTCAAGAGAGCCTCACGGGGAATATTGCACAGAGCAAAGGCCGGGGGGCCAAGCTTCCTCCTCCTCAGCACCTAGCTGACTAAGCTATTCTGAACTTATTTCATGTGTACCCTGGGTCCTACTTATCCCCACGCCCTGCCATATTAGCCCACAGCTGTCTGTCAAATGTAACCATTAAGAGTCAGTGAATGTGCAAGGCACATCTTGCTGAGTGAAGACTGGAGCCCGAGGCAGAGACCGCAGTCCAGGGCTGTGGTCTTTCTACTGCTGTACAGACCTCGCTCACAGATGTTCCATGAGAGCAGCCCTGAGAGTGTGATGTGCAGGGGCTAATTCACTATTTATCCTGAGACACCAGATGCTTCTGGCACCTCTGAAGTCTGAAAACTGCCCTCTCCCAGTTTCCATCCTTGGCTGGCTCTGAGGTTTGCAGAAGAGAGCTGAGCCAGACAGCTTTAGAGCTGTCTCAGGTCACCCCAGAAGTCTGTCCTTGTCCTTCCATTGCTGCTAGGGCTGTGAAGGCTGCTGCTTTGCAGGAAATTGGTTACCGGTGGTTTCAGACCCCCGGGCTGGCATGGCATGCAGGGAAGAGCACCAAAGGGAAGATGGAGATTATTTTCTAGATTAGTACTTACAGGGTTTTCCCATTTCCAAGAATGTGTAATTGGTTTCATTAATAAGCTGGGGTGCTTATTTTTCCCTTTTAATATAATCATCTGGGTACTATTAGCTCCCAATTTAATATGCATAGGTAGAATTGTAATGAGAGTGATTTGTCTGGTTGGGCATTTTAAAAATGTTAAACACTTTTTGCAGGGAAGCCACCCCAGGTTTCTAGTAGAGTTTTGTGAGTCCTGGGCTTCTGGAGGAGTGTCCTGCAGGGCAGTGGGAGTCGGGGGTGCTCCAAGGTTGCCCTCCTGGCCTCTACATAGGGCTGTGACTGACTCCCTCCTCCACACAGAAGTGAGGATAGGGGGCTGTGCGGGGACCTGGGACAGAAAGGAAGGTCTAGATGTCTGTCTCCCTTCCTTGTACTTGGGAACTTTAGCCTTCTTCTAGGAAAGCCCTTAAGCCCAGGGAGAGGACATGACACTGCGTGTGGGCTCTGGGAGGCTAAGGCATGGCAACACTGGCCACGGCACCCAGGGCTACTGGGCTATGTCTCAAGGTTCAGAGAGGCTGTCCCCGGGTGTGCCTAGGAATCCCCTGATGGATAATAGTGTTGTGACGGTACTTTGGGCTCTTGGAAATGAAGATGCTGGCTAAACAGATGGAGATGTAAGTTCATCTGGCAGAAGTTAAGTTTGCTCTTGGCACCAGGAAGTTTGGCGTTGGAGTGACAGCTGCGTGTGTTTTGTAGGGTCCCCTTTCAGGGCAGAGCACTTCCAGTCAGAGAAGAAAGACACATCTGCCTCGAAAACCACAGGAGCCACTTAACCAAAGCCGTGAGGACAAGAGAAAGCTTGATGCAGCCACAGAGACGCCAGACGCAAGCTCAGAGCCACTGTAAGACCTGGAAGAGGGTGCCCGAGCCAGGTGGCCCCTTGGGCCCCTCCACTCCCCTGGCCTGGCCTGCCGATCCTCAGGGGCTTTGGGCAGGGTCTGTGCTTGTGGGGAACACGATTTCCTTAGGCAAGGGCTGCCCCTGAACAGAGCCATGGGGGAGAAGGGTAGGGGCAGGAAAGGCGAAGGGACAGACAAGGAGGGGTGCACGTCACCAGGACAGTGACGGCACTTGGAAGGCAGCTATTCCTGAAAAGCCATCTTTAATTATTTAATCAAATTAAAATTTTTAATTTAAGCTGGGAACTTTTTATTCACCTGCCAACTTGGCAGGTCTACCTGAGGCTTCAGAGAAGATGGAGTGGAACACGTCCAGAGAGCCCTCCTCCCCCGCCTGCTCCTCTCCGGTCCTGATCAGGGGGGCTGATAAACAGCCTTCATGAAGGACACTGGGACCCACACCCAGAGCAGCCCCTGCCCAGTTGGGTAGTGCAGGGCCCTGTCCAGCCACCTCTTTTGCCTGCTGCTTCTACAGTGTGGGATGGCGTCATGTCACACAGAAGGATGGATAGACCTTCGACCACCGGGAGTCGGGGAGGACGTTGATCAGCCTTGGTTGGGGACCCACCTGCAGACCACAGGCAGCGGCTTCCTTTGATTTCTCTGTCTCAGGACTGCAGTGTGGCAGACAGAGGCGGCACAGAAGTACTGACATTCAGGAGAGGGCTGGCTTAGATGGGGGAGGGAGGTTGTATCACAACCTGTAATGAAGGAAGACAGCACGCAGATGATGAAACAGGTCCACAGTCCAGAGTGACCCGAGGACCTCTACATTCCTTTCACATATACACCTTGAACTCCTTCTGTACATATTTGTTCCCCCATACTATAGAAAACAAATGTAATTAAGGGGGGGAGGTGGTGGTGACATTTTTCCCAAGAATGTTTGGAAACTCCATATAGATTATAATTGAAATTTTAACAATTACAGTATGATTTTAAAAATTTTGCTGGATCAGTTGCATCTAAAAATGAAAGTCCAGGGCACCCGCTGATTAAGTCTGGACCAAACTGCAGTGTATCACTGGGGCCACAGGCAGACTAGTGCTAAGGACAGGGGGCCTGAGTGTGTGAGTGGTGGCCTGTGGCCAGCCCAGAATCAGCACTTCCTAAGAGAACAGCCGTGCTGGCCCCAGGTCGGGGACTGAGCCACAGCTCCTCGGGGAGGGCAGCAAGCCACTGGCCCTGCTCCCACTGTTGGCTTTCTATAGGAGAACACGATGGGCAGGCAGCCAGAGGTCTTTTGTGTCCCCCATTCCTCTCAATCTTGGCCCTGGACACTGTGGCAAACAAACAGAAAACAGGTGAGTTCAAAATCACTTGAAAAAGACACAGACCAATAGAAGACTTAATGCTTTTACCTTTACAGGTGAAAACTTACATGCTCCCTGATCAAAAATGTAAGTTAAAAGAAAAAAAGTGACTTGCAACAGATTTACGTAAGTTCCAATGAAAACAAAGCAGTCCTCCAGTGATCGCATCCTCTCAGGCCTTGCTTTCCGGGGGCTGGACAATGGTGTGGGGCATTCAGCTCTCCATCTCTTCCTAGCAGGATGAACCCTGGAGCCAGCAGCCTTGGGATGGCTGGTGAGGCAGCCTCCGGGTATGGGGGCAGCTCAAGCCACGTGTGAGAGGGGCTGTACCTAAATTTTGCATGTCGATGTTTGGCATGAAGACATTTAATTTAAAGCAATTGAAATTCACTTAACACAAGGTGGCAGGTGGAGCAGCTGAAGGAAGGCAGGGTGGTACAGGGGAGGGGGCGTATCGGAAGCTGGGACAAATCCTTGTCCCTCTCTAGCCTCTGCCCCCTGCCCCCTGCAGGATGCAGCAAAGTTAAGGGAAGGACAGGCGGACTCATGCTCTCTGCATATTTCCCCTAATTACTTCTCCTCCCCCATTCCAACTTTCATATACCAGTTTCTAGAATTCTCCATGCAGCAGCATCTCTTGCGGCACAGCCCAAGGTTTTGTGTCCCTTTCAACCTCTATTCAGGATGGAGAGAATGGCAGACAGCTTCCCAGCAAGGGTCACAGCTTGCCATATCACAGGGCAGAGCAAATGAGATTAGAGCCTAATGTGTCTAGACAGCGCCTTTAAACAACCAGAGAGGAGACGCAGACATCGCAGGTGCACGTACTGGTCCTCTGTGGTTCTGAGCTCTTTGTTGCATCTTCGACTTCCCCTAAAGAGAGCTGAGACGCGGCAGCCTGTGGGCAGTGAGGCACCTGCCTTTTCTGCGTGTTAGTGCTGCCTCTGATCGATCCTGCACCATCTGGGAATTGTCACCTCTCCTGTGACTTACAGGCTTTTCTTTCTGGATGTCGATCCTCATGAGGACTCCTTTTATTCATCCAGGAGGATGAATGGATCCATGTTAAGGAATGAACCAGTGTCTCCCAGCACCTGGGAATTGGGATGGAGAAATAACGATTTCATGAAAGCAGAATAAGCTAGCAGAGCCTTGTAACCATGGCACAAAGGCATGGAGGACAGGGGTCTTAGGATCACTCAGCATCCCCCTCTCCAAAGACTCAGGAGGAAGGGTCATGCCACCAACATGGGGACACAGGGTCTGGGCAGAGAGCGCCTGTTGACCTCCTGTCTGAATATTTTTATTCACAGAGCAAAATTTTTCTCTAAGGAAAACACTGTGGATAAAACATAAGCCACTGGTGGGTTTTTACCCACCAACCCCTCCAGTTGCACCACCAACCCCTGCAGGGACACCACACAACCTCCCATCCTACCTCCACCCCAGCACAACATCTCCATGCCTCTGTGGTTGGCTTTGAGAAGGAACCCATCCAATTTGACTGACTCCTTTTAGTGACTGAGGACAAAATACCACCAGAAATAGAACCTTAAGAACATGTGAAGAATAACGAAAGAGGAATTCCGATGGAAAGATATTTTCCAATCCTGTGGTTCATGGTTGATGCATCTGAATGTTCCTGTGAACAAGACTAAATTGAATTTCATTCTCACGGAGAAGAGGAAAAGAAAAAGAGTTCAAAGGGAAATACTCAATTGCTTTTTGCTCGTAGAAAAAGAACATAACAAAACAAATGTTCATATGAACCAGTTGTAACTTTTAAAGAGACTGAATCCCAAGAGCTCACGTGAAGGTGTGTGCAGAGTTCTGCTCAGCTTAAGCCTTCGCACAGAATGGGTGTGAGCTGCAGCTGGCCAGGGCTGCCCATCTAGAGTGTGGTCAATGTCATGTGCTCCACCTGGGGGCAGACTCTGTCTCTGACAGGGTTGTGAGGAAATGCAGAAGTCCCTGTTGCCGCAGCAGTGAATTTCAAATGGTGAAACACATCTCAGGATGGTGCTGCGATGAGTTTCATGTTGGCTTGGTCTGCACAGCCCTTTCCTTCAAGGTGCCTGAATCCAGACATGGCGGGCCTGGGGGTTAGATTGGCTTTTCCCAGTGCCTGCTAGAAATATATTTTTCTCTCATTGCATCCAATGCCCATAAGGCCAGGTCTACCTGCAGAGCCAAAGGTGGTAAGTGCAGGACAGTCTTAGATTTTTCCTGGCTATAACCGCGGTTCCTAAACATAGCCTATGCCTAATCTGTGTGTGATGTTCAGCATCCTGGTGTCATTTAGAGCTTCAACTTCAGCGCTGGCTTCTCTCCTTTTCCCTCCCTGGACTTAGCGCCCCAGGTTCCTGACAAGGGGAACTGTGGGGGAGGTAGGGCCAGTGTCTCATGGTGCCCTGGAGGAGACATCGTTACCCAAGCTGAAGATGAGATCCCCTGTTTTCGTAACAAATGGGAAGGGCAAGGATGCCGGGAGACAGAGAGAAACCCGAACCCTCCATCAGTGGGGAGCCTCTGAGTTACCTGCATTTCCGCTTTCCCCATTTTCTAGCTACAGACATTATCTACTTCTTGAGTCTTATGTAGAAATTGCACTTTACCAGACAATTTATGTACATAATATACCAGTGTAAAATGAAACTTTTATTAAACAGAGTTGAACTGATTATTTAAAACACAGTTGAAAGGGTACTTATTATATTAAAATGGCATTGAAGGGGACATATATTTCTGGCAACATTGTAAAATCCTGAGTATCAAGCAATTATAATGATAGCTGCCACTTACACAGAGCCTGAGAATGGCTCTAAAAACTTGCAAATGTGAACTCATTTATTCCTTATGCACATGATGAGCTAGGCAAGACGATCCTTTCCAATTTGCAAATGGGGTAACTGAAGCCCAGAGAAGTTATAAAGCATTTAATAGTCTGCTCAGTGCTGGGCCTGGGTTTGAACCAAGGCAGACAGGCTTCAGGGTTCACATCCTCAGTTACAGGATTGGTTCACAGGATGCTGCACAGCATTGCCAATCAGTCGGGAAACCGACATGCTGGCTGTGTCAGAGCGGATATGACTTTAAAGGTAGAAAAGACATCGGGAAAGTAAGAGAAAAGTCCAGCAGAATTCGGGAGAGCCTTGAAAGGAAGGGTGGAGGTGTAGCTGTCACTGTAGCCTCAGGGATACAAGAGCAGGAGACAAGGCCCGGGAAGGAGTGGCACTGTGTGACTGTACCGTGGGTGAATGTCAGGTCTCTGGCACAACTTCACTGCGCACAAAATGGCCTGTTCAGTGAAAAGGTAAAAAGAAAAAAAAAAAGGCGGAGTAACCTCAGAAAGCAAGCAAGCAAGTTCTCTTGCCTAGAACTAGACTGGGAAGAAAAAGGAACTTCCTAAGAATATATAACACAGGCAGCCTACCTTTGAAGTAATGCTACCTGTATTCCAAAGTGACTGATTGGTACAAAGCGGTGCCCAGCCAGAAAGTCCAGGGGTACCACAAAAGAAACCCCAGACCATCTTATAGGAACTCACCTGCAACCTAGTCCGCCCAGGAGTCCTGGACATAATGTCCACCCGAGATGACTCCCAACCCACCTGTGAGACAGAGAACCTACTGTGGCAAGAATCTGGAAACACGACCAGCCAGTGAGATGTCCAAGGACTCAGGAGGTGGACCTCCTGGGGAAGCCACGGGACAAAGACACTTGAGGTGTGAGAAAAGCCAAGTTATGTCACAGCAGTCAACTTATGCTTCGACTGTATCACTTGTTGCTCTAAAACTGTTGTATTTTTTTTTTTCCTTTTCCCCAACCTTCTTTCCCTAATCTTCTCCTCCCTCATCCCAGGAAACAGGATTTCCTTGAATTACCTCTTTAAAAACTCCCTGTTCCCTCTGATGCCACAGCCCCTGGGACAGGACTCCTTGTGCTTCTCCTTTGCTACCAAAGCAATAAACCTTCTTTTTCCTTTTTCTCAAAATCATTCCCTGGTTACTGGATTGGCATTCGGGTCAAGGACCAAGTTTTCTGTGACAGTTATAACCAACAAGCCAGTAAGATATAAAAAATGACTAAATACAAGAAATGAAAAAATCACGGGAATGAGGATGTTATACAAAGCAGAGTAGAGATAAAATGATTGTCCAGAGCTGTGCTCAATATTACCTCAAGGGGTGTTTTGAAGAATTAAATTGTATGTATGTAACACCTAGAAAATGTAAGTACTGAATCATCGTTTTTAAATACATGAAATAAATACGTAGCACATAGAATTGAATATTTACATGTAATGCACATAAATGTATATTTCAAAATTTAGCAGAAATGCAGGGTAAAATTACTTTCCAATATCATAAAATGGAATAGGAATTCCATATGGGGAAATAAAGAAAATGGAAGAAAAAAACTCTCCAAAATATAATAACTAGAAATTTTTCAGAATTGAGGGAAATACCAGTTCTCCTAAGCATAAATTCCAATGCATCTAATTGAACACATGAAAGATAGATGGATGTACTAGGTCATCAGAGGGCAACTGTAAACTCTATAAACCATAAACCCTCCCTCCAATTTGACCAACGGCCTAAGAGAGATTTACTTACATTACATCAAAATATGCCTGATGAAAGGCTTCTCAAGGTCAACAGCAGAAGCCATGAGGTGATAGTTTGGGATTAAGGGCACGTTGGATCTCCCCTGAAGTTAGGGTGAGTCATCTTCATGGTTTTCAGAGACTGACTGAAATACTAACTGCTTTTGTGCTAATTATTTACAAGAAAGTAATGCTTTGCTATCATGATCCCGGCCCTTCCTGGGGCCTTGTCCAGTCACCTGCTAACTGTCACCATGGACCTCTACACAGCACTGATGCTAAATAGCCTTAACTCTCCACCCACAACCTGATAGAGATGGAGGACTTCAGGTCACTCCCCTCCAACTCTGCCCTCTCTCAGCAGCAAGCAGCTTGGAGCTGTCACCTGTCGTCCCATAGAAATGGAACTAGAACCTGACTATGAAGAGATGTGACAGTGGGCCACCACATTATGCTTTGAATACAGCCTGACTGCTCTGCCACTGTGACTGACTGTTAAAACCAACGCATTCCTTTCTCTTCCTTCCTCCCTCCCCTCCTTAATTTCTCCTCCCTAATCTCAGGGAAGCAGGATTATCTTTCTTCCCCATCCTAGGCAGGATTATCTGTCCTCGAGGACACACCCACCACAGGAATGAAGCAATCCAGACTTAGGGATGGCACCAGAAGATCTAAGAAATGACTGTCTCCTAAATTCACGAGGGAATTAGGACTCCAGACAGGGAACACATGGATTGTAGCTTTTAACTAACCTACTTAAAGACCTCCTGTGTCCCCTGATGGGGAGAACCACAGCCTCTGGGATGGGAGTCCCCTGTGGTGTTTTCTGTGCTGGCAAAACACTAAAGTTTCTTTTTCCAAGAAGAAGAAGGAGGAGGAGGAGGAGGAGGAGGAGGAGGAGGAGGAGGAGGAGGAGGAGGAGGAGGAGACGGACGAAGAAGAGGAAAGAACAAAAATTATGTGGTAATAGAATAATGTCCAAAGTATCAAAGAAAAAAGAGGAAAGGATCTTCTATATGGAATTCTATACCCAGCTGAAGTGCTGTTTGATGGAGAAGTTAGATAGAGGTCACTTTCAGACAAGACTGGGGAATGTCACCACTAACTAAATTCCTGTAAAAGAAAAGAAAACACACTTATTAAAAAAAAGATCATTGAAGCCAGAATAAACAACAAAGAGAAAATACGAGTAAATCTAAATGCACATCATCTGTTAAAACAACACAAACGGTAATCACGGTTTGTGGTAATCACTGTTTGTGGCCCCCGGTTAAGAGGGCCCCTGGGTGCTGAGCTGCAGCAGCACAGACATGGAGCGCGGTGGTCTCGGCCACGGCCCCTCTGCCATGAGTGACCCAGAGATCTTGATGAGCCTGCGTTGTTGTTAAGTCAAATATTTAATGTTGAAATTTAAAATATGCCCACAAAAGACTTGCAAGAGAATGTGAAACTTCTAACTTATTCATATAAATAAAAAGAGGTAAATGCTATTGGCTGGTATGATAGCCAGGGAGAAAAAGAATAAGCACACAGAATACAGAAAGGTTTAACACTGTTTATAAGGTCTTGGTGATTATGTGATTATACTTGGCCAGTGTGGCTGAGAAAAACAGAGAGAACGCTTTACTCACTCACAGTTGTTTTGAACCCATGTAGAATCATTATAAATGACCTCTTCTGGATGAGTGACCTTCATCACTCCTGAGGTACAGCTGCCACAAAGAATTCCCGTCATGGTAATGACACCTTATGTGACAGGCTGCACACCAGACACCCTCTCTAGAGATGCTATCTAACTTTTATTATCATAAAACACAAGTGAACACAATGAGAGAGAAGATATCAGACATGAACATTGTGGTACCGAGCAGTACCAGTAAAATGTGGGTTGATTTTGAATAATGTGATTGAGTGTAGTATGACAGTTATTATGTCTTTAAAAATAAGTTCACAGATGGTGACAATGTGGGAGATGATGGGGGGTGAAGGGGAATCAGAGTGTGCGACTGATAGACACTGATGAAATGCTTATGTCGAATAGTCAGACATTTAAGGGTAACCTAGAAACGTGTAGGTAGGATTTGCAAAGTTCACACCACTACAAAAAAATGTGGAGGAAAAGAATCCATAAAAATGAATTCACAATGAAAATGAAAACAACTGCCTAAGGAGTCAACTCTCCAGGAGACAGAATAGACAGCATTATCAAACTCCCAAGAACTCAGAAAGAGATCACACGATAAAGAATGTTCAAAGTTATTAGGCAACTTAAAAAATATGGAGAGTCCCTGATGCAATGGCAGGTCACTATGAAAAAGCAAGGATCAGGAAAGAGGCAGAAGCAAAGAACCCACTAAATAGAGAGATGGATTCAGAGAAACCGCGATCGACTGGAAGTAGACCTGCAGGAATCACCCAGAATTAGACACAGAGAGACCAAGACAGGAGGTTTTTGAAAATGACTCAATTTAACTTAATGAAAGAAGAAAGTTTAGCACATTTTTAATAGAATTTTGGATGAAGTAAACTATTCAAGAAATAGTGACTAAAAACCTAGAAGAGACATGTGTTTAGGAACTTCACCAAGCCCTGAGCCAAATACAGAAGTTACACACCCATAAACACTCTGTTATGCAGTTTCTTCATGTCAAATATCAGGGAAAAAAGCTCCAAAGACAGACAGAAAGGAAAGCTTGCTCGGGAAGGAGTGACAGCTGGTATCGGTGTCTTCCCCAGTGACAAGAGGAGTTCCCTTCAAAGCGCTGAACACTTGCACCTGCCAATTCAGGAAGCAGAAAGCCAAGGCTCGAGCTCTGAGCTACTGCTTCTGCAGAGCGTCTCTTAGTGACGGAAGGAAACAGGGAATTGTTCGGAGAGGAGGACTGGACCCGGGAAGCAACAGTGAGCACTACGAGCAGTGGAGCTGGGAAAGACGAGGGTTGATCTAAACAAGCAAGTATTGAATGAATTAAAACCCAACGCAATTCCACACCCTTGGGTTTTAAGGGAAAGGCAGAGCAGAAGAAAGTGCGGCCTCCTTCAGGCAGCCCACGCTGGAAGGCACACTTAATCCCACGCTTACGGGATTCAGAGGGCTGCTGGCCTCTCTGAGTTTGAATTTCCTCAGCTATAACGTGGGAACAGCAACAACTGCTCACAGAATGCGATGAAGATGCAACCAAGCTTCAGAAGCCCTTTTGCCCACTATGCCACCCTAAGTAGACATCAGGTGTGTGAACCCAACATGTCGAATCCCCCAGACTCCTGAACCACAGAGACCCTATCCTCAGGAGCTGTGGGCAGGCTCACCGTGCCCAACCCATTGTAGCCCACAGGGTCCAGGCACTGTGGAACACACCAGTCTGCAAGAAGGACCCTCCAGAGACTGCCTGATAAACGGCACAGCCACGGTGACCTTGCTTTAGGAAGTGTGATAAGCGCTAATTCAGGTTGGATCTTTCTCAGTGTTAAAAAGTGACCTGAAAGTTTCTTTTCAAGTCTCTCCTCATGTCCCTCATCAAAGTCACCCTTCCAGATGCCTTTTATACAAAGCACAAGGCCATGTCTGTACACCGAAATTAGGTGTTATGGTTTGGATGTGAGGTGTCCCCCAAAAGCTCACATGTGAGACAGTTCAAGAAGGTCTGGAGGAGAAATGATGGGGGTGCAGGAGTCTTAACACAAGCAGTGATTAATCTCCTGATAGGGGTTAACTGAGAGGTAACTGAAGTGGTGGGGTGTGGCTGGAGGAGGTGGGAATTGGGGCGTGGCTTTGGGTATGTATTTTGTATCTGGAGAGTGGAGTCTCTGCTTCTTGATCACCATGATGTGAGCTGCTTCCCTCTGCCACACACTCTGCCATGATGCTCAGCCTCACCTCGAATCCTGAGGAATGGAGCCAGCCTTCTATGGACTAAGACCTCTGAAACCAGGAGCCCTCAAATAAATTCTTCCTCCTCTATAATTGTGCTGGTTGGGTCCTTTAGTCACAGCAGCAAAAAGCTGGCTAAAACATCAAGAATCCCTATAAAACCATTTCCCAAGGCCATGATCTTGTGTTTTATGCACCAGAGAAAAGAGACGCCTGCAGTGAATCCCACACTTAAGGCAAAACAAGCTCCCAGCGTTCACTTCCCCAGCTCCTTTAGCACCCACAGTAATGAGTGTGTCATGTATTGACATGTGTGCTCATACCTGGGCTGCTACACCACACACTGTCCCCTGAGCAGTTCACCAGCCATAGCATGGGACTTACCTGGCATGAAAAGTCACCCTGCAGCAGGACAGTGTCACGCCCGCCTCGCTGTCTTGAGGCTTGAAGAAACACCCATTTGCAACACTGTCCCAGCTTTGAAGATCATTAAACACTTTTATTCCTACAAGGAATAATATTAATGCTGATTAACAATTATTAAGAAGGAGAATTTTGACAGGAAATAGAAAGTTAGAAAGTGATATACAGTAGAGGGAAGATCACGAGTGCAGCTTTGGCACAGAGAGTGTGGGAAGCTGGTGTTTTCTCTTCTTTTGTATTATATTGAATTTCTATATTATCTTGAAGATATTGAGACTCTTCAACTCACACGCACACACACACACACACACACACCTATTTTGAGAAAAAATACATTTATATCTTGAAAGTTTAACTTCCTTATAAATACACAATGTTTTGATAATCATCTCCTAATGTATAATCTTTGGTTGTTTAATATGACTAGTGTAAGGTGTTCTCAGCAAAGAAAGACACTGATAAGAAAATAACTATGCCTATAAATTTGTATGCTAATATAATCATATTTTTCTTCAGATTCCCTTAAGTAAATTTAAATCAGTTGCTTGTCAAGAATTGATATGTGCTGGTTAAAAATGATGAATCAAAACCCTGTTAAAATATCATTTTATCATTTTAAATTTCAAATGTTAAATTTCAAAATTACTTTCAAAAAACATTAGAGGAAAGAATCCAAGATGGCAGAATAGAGGAGGTTCCATTTCTAGCTGCTTTGTGGCATTAAACCAAGAACCAAGAATTAATAATTGGGATGGAATCAAACTAAAAGGTTTCTTCTCAGAAAAAGAAACAATCTGTAAGGTAAACAGAGAGTCCACATTCTGGGAGCAAATTTTTACCCCTCACACATCAGATACAGCCCTAATTTCTAAGTTTTATAACGAACTCGAAAAGCTAAGTGCAGAAAAAACAAATAATCCAATCAACAAATGGGCCAAGGATCTACCTGAACAGACACTTCTCAGAAGAGGACATACAATCAATCAACAAATATATGAAAAAATGCACATCATCTCTAGCAATCAGAGAAATGCAAATCAAAACTACTCTAAGATATCATCTAACTCCAGTCAGAATGGCAGCTATTATGAAGATAAACAATAAGTGTTGATGGGGATGTGGGGAAAAGGCACATTCATACATTGCTGATGGGACTGCAAATTGGTGCAGCCAATATGGAGAGTAGTATGGAGATTCCTTGGAAATCTGGGAATGGAACCACCATTTGACCCAGCTATTCCTCTTCTCAGATTATACCCACAGGACTTAAAAACAGCATACTACAGGAACACAGCCACATCAATGTTCATAGCAGCATAATTCACAATAGCTAAACTGTGGAACCAACCTAGATGCCCTTCAGTGGATGAATGGATAAAAAAATGTGACATATATACACAATGGGATTTTACTCAGCAATAAAAGAGAATAAAATCATGGCATTTGCAGGTAAATAGATGGCATTGGAGAAGATAATGTTAAGTGAAGTTAGCCAATCTCAAAAAACCAAATGCTGAATGTTTTCTCTGATATAAGGAGGCTGACTCATAGTGGGGTAGGGAGGGGGAGCATGAGAGGATTAGATAAATTCTAGATAGGGCAGAGGGGTGGGAGGGAAAGGGAGGGGGCAGGGGATTAGCAAGGATGGTGGAATGTGATGGACATCATTATCCAAAGTACATGTATGAAGACTTGAATTGGGTGTCAACATACTTATGTAAACAGATATGAAAAATTGTGGCATATATGTGTAATAAGAATTGTAATGCAAAAAAAAAAAAATCCAAAGTACATGTATAAAGGCATGACAAACCACAGTAGGTGATTTCACTGTTGTCACCATTACCAGGTGAGGACACTGAGGCACAGAGAGCTTGAACCATTTGTCCGAGGTCAGTCAGGTGACTGGTATTAGGGCCTGAGGTGCCTTCTGTATGAATTGGTGTGAATATACTCTACGTACAAAGATATGAAAAATTGTACTCTATATATGTGTAATAAGAATTGTAATGCATTTCACTGGTGTGTATTTAAAACAATAACATCAATAAAACTAAAAAACAAAACAAAACAAAAACACTCAATGGTTCAAACATCATTGATTTCTCTAATTAGAGCTTGCTGAAGGTAGTTCCCCTATTCAGATATGCACACACTCATACTACACAGGTACATAAACTGCCTGAAAGGTGAATTCTAAAACCTCTGATTTGTGGTGCTTATAGTTCTGAACTTGAGCCCTCTGCTTATCACAATGATATTATGATTTCTTTCATTGTTATCTGAAATTCTTGTAACCCTTACTTTATGTACAATATCCTGTTTCTATTGTTTCATTACAGGACACAAGTGCTCTTGATTTTTTTCATAGCAAAGAAGCAAGTCTCTTCTTTATTCCATGCCCTAGGAGTGCACTATTGGACTTGAGAGACTGACGGCATTCACGAGTACCAGTTGGAGAAGCCCCAGTGCAGGCAGACAGGAAGCAGATGTGTGACTCAGATGTCCTTATGTGATTCCAGCCAACGTCGGGAGCTCTTCTTGTGACAGGTTTTGTCACTGAAATGGGATGCGATCAGAAGACAAGCACACGGCTCTGCAGGGACAAAGCTCACCTTATACGGCTTAACCCAGATCCTCGATTTCAGGGGAAGCTCTTGAAGCTCAGGCAGAAGGCTGAGGATTCTCTGTGCAGCTGGAAACGGCCATCTTACTTGTTGGACTTTCCCTTTTAAGGCAGCTCCATAGCTCTGAGGGATCTCCCTGGAAGGTGGTGGTAGAGTTACGCCTCTCAGAGCGCAGCACCCCAGGAGCTGGCCATTTTGTAATGGAGAATTAGATTTCATGAGCCACTGCCTGGTGATTTGAAGACTAACTAGCTGTGACTCAGATGCCTAAAGTTAAGACCCCAGAAAAATTCAAAAGCTTTAGAGTGTAAGCAATAGACGTGAAGAGCGGGAGACAGCTGGCACGGGGACCACAGAGGAGCACAGCTGTGAAAGAGGAAGTCTCTGTGACTCCATGGGCCCCTGGGGGACCGCAGTTGGTGCTTTTCTTGGCTGCTTAAAACAGGGATGGATCATCCTGAGCCCAAGCAGCACATCGGAGCAGACTCTGGGAACAGCGGGAGCCCATAGTGCAGACTCCTCCCTGCATTTTTCCATGGGATGTTCCAGAAGGTCAGTGAGATTTTTGTATTGTTTTGAGGAAGTCAAACACATCCATTTGCCACTTTTCATAGGTCAAGAGCACAACTGGAACAACCTTCAGGGAGATTCTGAAGTCAGGATCAATTGAGGAAGGAGTAGAGTAAGAAAGGGAAAGAGCTTCTCCACAGACACATGCTCACCTCAGAGTCAGAGCTCAGGGTTTAGCTTCCTATTTTGTCACTAATTTGCTTAATTACCAGTTCAGTTCAATAGTTACTTATGAGCATGCCAAGTGTCAATCACTGCATCGAAACACTGAGGACGATTAGTGAGCGTGGGAAAACTGTATAGCTTGTTGGAACGTCAGTCTCCTGAAAAAATGGAAACTAAATTACTGAATCCTTCCAGAAGCAAAAATGTAAAGCATGTAAATGTGCTAAGATTACTAAAGTAGTTAATAAGAAAGTATTGTATGCTAGGCATGGTACTGAATGTCCTGTTGATTCTACCATATTTAATCCTGAAACCATCAAGAGGAAACAAGAGGAAACCAGAAAACTTTCTTGGGGTTGTCTGGCAAAAACAGCACTTGAATTGTGACCCTCCTGTGCCCAGCATGAAGTACTGAGTCATACTCAGTCTCCCACTGGACTGGCACTTGCTCCGTGGGAGGGTGTGCAGTCTCCAGCTGGTGCGCAGTGGTGGGGGCCCCAGCTCTCCTTTGGCCCCCATGACTTGGGCAGAGAATGGAGGAGGCCTGCCCCCGGTGCCCTGGGACCCACCAGGCTGCCCCAAACCTCATAGCTGTGGTTGTCCCAGTGCCTTTCATGACAAACCACAGGAGGTGATTTCACTGTTGTCACCATTACCAGGTGAGGACACTGAGGCACAGAGAGCTTGAACCATTTGCCCGAGGTCAGTCAGGTGACTGGTATTAGGGCCTGGGGTGCCTTCTGTAAGCATGATTTTATGTGTCCCTCTGACTAGGTTAAGGATGTCCAGATGACTGGCAAAACACCGTTTTTATATGAGTCTGTGAGGGTGTTTCTGAGGGAAAAAAATAGCATTGAAATCAGTGGACTCACAAAAGAAGATTTCCCTGGCCAGTGTGGGACAGCACTGTCCTCTCTGCCAAGGCACCAAGTGGGAAAGAGAGAAGGGGAAGAATGAAGTCATTCTCTTTTTGAGCAGGGACATTCAAATCCTCTACCCCTCCACACCAGCATTCCTCTGTCTTGAGCCTCAGACTCAGCCCTGGACTAACCCATTGGGTCCCTTGGTTCTAGTCCTTTGGGTTTCTATTGTAAATACCCTGCTCTTCTGGGTTCAGCCAGTAACAGACTCCAGCACTCATCAGCCTTTATAATCCCATAAACCAATCCCTCAGGCTAAACCTCTTTCTACACACCTGTGTCTAGGTCTGTGTCTACACCTAATCTATATATCCTTTTGCTTCTTTTTCTCTGGAAAACCCCCCAAAGAAATTGTTATCAATAAGTAAAGGTGTTGTTATAATAAATACCTAAAAAATGTGGAGATAGCTTTGGAACTGGGCAATGGACAGAGCTAGAAAAGTTTTGATGCACATTATAGGAAAAGTCCATATGGCTGCAAACTGTGGATTCTGCCAATGGTGCAGAAGGAGAGGAGGAGGGCGGGAGAGAAAACCGCAGTGTTCTTAGAGGATGCTACATAATCCTGGGCAGGATACTGGTAGAAGGCTAGAGGTAAGGCCACTCCAGAGAGGTCTCAGGTGGAAAGGAGGAACATCTATTGGACAACGGAGGAAAGGCCATCCTGGTTATAAAGTGGCAAATAATGAGGCTGGGCTGTGTCTGTGTGCTGGTGATTCGTGGACAGTGGAACTTGTGAGCAATGAGCCTGGGCACGTGGCTGAAGAGGTACCCATGCAAGGTGCTAAAGAAACAGCCCCGCTCCACTAACCTGCTTACAGTCGATTCAAGAAGAGAGTCATTAACTTAAAGACTGAAGTGTTTCCTCCTCTCACCTCATTGCTCTGGCTAGAATTTCCAGTATTTTAGCTAACAGGAGTGGTGAGAGTGGACACTCTTGCCTTGTTCCAAATTTTAAAGGAAACATTTTCAATTTCTCTTCATTCACCATGATGTTGGCTTTGGCTTTGGGTTTGGTATATGGCCTTTATGAATGTTGAGGGAAGTTTCTTCTATCTGGTTTCTTCGTTATTTTTATCATGAATGTATGCTGAATTTTGTTGAATTGTTTCTATGCATCTATTGAGATGATTATGTGATTTTTGTCCTTAAGTCTACTTACGTGGTGAATTATATTTATTTTCATGTGTTAAACCACACTTGCAACTCTGGGATAAGACCAACATGGTTGTGGTATACAATCTTCTTAATGTGTTGTTGAACACAACTTGCTAATGTTTTATTAAGTATTTTTTCACTTAATTTCATCATGGATCTGGGTCCATAGTTTTCATTCTTTGATGTGTCCTTGTCTGGTATTGGAATGAGGGTGATAGGGACTTCACAGAATAAATTTGGAAGTGTCCCATCCCTTTCTATTTCATGGTAGATACATTGAAGAGCACTTTCATTATCTCTTCCTCAAAGAAGTTGGTAGAATTCAGCTGAGACTCCATCTGGTCCTGGGTTTCTCTTTGTTGGAAGGCTTTTTATTGCTGCTTCTATTTCATTGCAAGTTATTGGTCTATTTAACCTTTCTGTGTCTTCTTAATTAAACTATGTCATGTGTCTAGAGATGGAACAATTTCTTCTAGACTTTCCAACTTATTAGGTAAAAGGGATAAAAATAGGAAAGGAAGAAGTTCAATTATCACTATTTGCAGATGATCTAATCCTATACTTAGAAGATCCAAAAAGCTCCCCAGAAGACTGCTAGACTTAATAAATAAATTCAGCAAAGTAGCAGGTTACAAAATCAACATTAAAAGTCAATAGTTTTCTTATACATCAATAATGAACCTTGTAAGAAAGAAATCATGAAAACAATCCCATTCTCAATAGCCTCAAACAACAATAGCAAAATACCCAGGAATAAATATAACCATGGAGATGAAAGACCTCTACAATGAAAACAAAGGACACTGGAGAAAATTTGAAGAAGACCCAAGAGGATGGAAAGATCTCCCATGTTCATAGATAGGCAGGAATAATATTGTTAACATGGCCTTATTATCAAAGGCAATATACAAATTCAGTGCAATTCCCATCAAAACATCAATGACATTCTTCAAAGAACTAAAAAACAAAAAATAAAGTCTTAAAATTTATTTGGAAAAATCAAAGACCCAGAATAGCCAAACAATTCTAAGCCAAAAAGGCGATGCTGGGAGCATCCAATACTGACTCAATTACACCATAAAGCTACATGTCAAACTCCGTGGCACGGGCAAAGACCAGACTCACAGGCCAGTGGTCCAGAGTAGAAGACACAGAGACAAGCCCATACAGTTAGAACCATCTGGTCGGTGACAATGATGTCAAAGCACATGTGGAAGAAAACACACCATTTTTAACAAATGGAGCTGGGAAAGCTAGCTATTGACTTGTAGAAGAATGAGACTAGACCTTATTTCTCACCTTGCACAAAAATCAACTCAAAATGGATCAAGGATCTAGAAATTAGAGGAGAAGCTATGCAACTCAATACTCTGGCATATAGGTACAAAGAGTTAATTTCTCAACAGGATGCTTAAAGCACAGAAAATAATGCCAAGAGTTAATACATGGGTGGCATCAAATTAAAAAGTTCTGCACAGCAAAGAAAACAATTAGAAATGTGAAGGGGAACCTACAGAATGGGAGAAAATCTTTGCTAGCTGTTCTTTTGAAAAAAAAAATATCCAGAATATATAAAGAACTCAAAAGACTTGACATCACCGCCCCCCATCCCTGCAATATTAATGGGCAGAGGAACTAAACATACACTCCTCAGAAGAAAAAATATAAATGACCACCAAATATTTATATAAAAAGTTCAACATTAACAATTAGGAAAATGCAAATCAAAACTACACTGAGAACCCATCTCATTCCAGTTAGAATGGCAGCCATCGGTGGCAACCACACTATAACAAATGCGGGAGGGATGCGGAGGAGAAGGAACGCTTCTGCTGGAAGGAACACACTGTTGGTGGGATTGTAAATTGGTACCTCCATTATGGAAATCAGCATGGAGGTTCCTCAAAAGACTAGGCATGGAACTACCATATGAGCCAAGTGTACCACTTCTCTGTATTTATCCTGCAGAATCATAGTCAGCACACTGTAGCAGTTCATGCACACCCATGTTTAAAGCAGCCCAATCCACAATAGCCAAATCACGGAACTGACCTAGGAGTCCATCAATGGATGAATGGGTTAAGAAAATGTGGTATATAAACAATGGGATTTTATTAATCTATGAAGAATAACAAAATCCTGTCATTTGCAGAAAAATGGATGGAACCTTAGGACACTGTGTTAAGTGAAATAAATCAAAGTCAGAGAGTCAAGGGGAGGCTCCTCATGAAAACTGAAGGAGCTCAGTAAACAGAGGAAAGGGATGAGGGGAGGGAAGGAGGACAGGGAAAAGGGAAATGCTGGGGAATGCTACTGATCAAATCACGTTGTTACACTGTGCGGATGTATGAATATGCCACAGTGAGTCTCACCGTTGTGCACCGTTATAGCACACCAATAAAAACATGGAAAAAATAAAGTCTGATTGTCAACCGAAAAGGAAGTGAAACTTAAAGATTTGGAAAATTCTTCAACTAATCATATTGAAAAAAAATATAATAAGGAAGACTGTCCTAGGAAGAACAAGGGAGAGGGAAAGACGCTCCCATGAGGAGATAGTAGGAACCAGTCATCTGGACAGAAGCCAGGAGCTGTGGTCCAAGATGATGAGCAGATGGCCCTCCAGCATTTCAGAGACAGCCCCAGGGTGCTCCCCCTCACTGGTCAGAATGTGAGGGCTGGGGGAAGTGCCACCTCCAGCAGCCCTCTTGAGCACGGGTCACCAACCTGCCCCAGCCCTGGGGAAGCTCCTGCTCTGTGCTCCATGCCGTACCTCTCTCCTCGACCTCCTCCCTCCGGGATGCTGCTCAGGTTCTGGCTGAGCTCCTCCTCGGCCCTTCCCTGGACTCTACGTCCATGAGGCGTCCAGCTTCTCCCTTTCCTTCCCTGTAACCTCATCGGACCACAGCATCCCCTCACCTGGTCTAAATCACCTAGGATCCTATTTGCTACTCCCAGGTCTGAGTCTTGAACCGTCACCTGTTTTTCATCAGAAGATCCTGGTCCCAGGACCCTGCTGCCATGGGAAATTCTCCAAGTGGATGTCCCACAGGGGTGTGAAGTCACAGGGTGCACAGATGCATGCAGCAACCATCCTGCCTCACAGGTCTCCCAACTCTTCCTTGGTACACGAAGACCATCAGCCCATGTGCACAAGCCGGGGAGCCAGGGGATGCTCCTGAGCTGTCATCTTTTACCACCCACATTCCACATTCAGGGACAACTGGGGCTGGCAGGCCCCACCCCATGCACACTCTTTACTCCCCTGTTCTTCTACGACACCAGCAGCTCAATGCAGGTCAAGGTCTCCCATCATGGATACTGAACAGCTCCCTGTGTGCCTCTCCACCCCCTCTGGCCATCCTCCGTCTCTCCTAACACTGCATCTCACTCAAAACTCAAAACAGATGATCTCGCTCTTCCACAGAAAGCCTTCTGTGGCTCCCCGGGCCTTCAGGAGTTGATTCTCATCTAAAAGCCCACATTTTCCTCTGCACCTCCTTCTTTTAGCTCCCCTACTCACTCTAAATCATTTCCAGTCCCACTGAAATATTTCCTTTCTCTCATTTACCTTTAGGGTTTTCTCTATGACAGAAAACTGTCATGGGGCACTTGGATGTGGCTGATCATTAACAGCACCAGGGACACCATTCCCAAACCCGTACACACACTGGATTAGGCGCACTGCCTGGGAGCCTCCTTGGCTTGAGGCTGAACACCCTGGAGTGACATTCATAACAAGGCAGCAGTCACCTCCGCACTCTCTGCAGCCTTCTAGGTTAATGCTCTTCATGTGCACTCAGGAGCGTGCATACTTTTCGTATTGAGAACTCAGGTGTCATTTGATTACATTCGCTGGGACTAAAATACCTGACAAGAGCGACTCACAGGAGGAAAGCTTTAATCTGGTTGTGGGTTCGGAGGTTTCAGTCCATGGTGGGCTGCCCCCATTGCTTTGGATCTGAGAAGATCCTGGAGGCAGGGCAGGACAGAAGGAAGCTACTCAGCTTATGGTTCCTGGGGGTCGGGGGAGAGAAGAGGACAGTAACAAGATAAAGCCAGGACATGTCCTCAGTGACCTGCTTTCTCCCCCCAGGTCCCATTTCCCAGTAGTCCATGCAGCCACCACTGATGAGATCAGAGCCCCCATGACCCAGTCACAGTCCAACAGCCCTGTCTCTGAGCTCGTGAGTATTTGGGGACATTCTTGATCCAAACCTCAGGAAATGCCTTAATAAAATCCCCTCACATGGGTATATTATGATTTATCAGAGTGTAAACAAAATAGAAAGGTTATGATTAAGGTAGAAATTGTTTTTTGGGGGGGTATCAGGTATTGAACTTGTGGGTATTTGACTACTGAGCCACATCCCCAGCCCTATTTTTCATTTTATTTAGAGACAGAGTCTGACTGAGTTGCTTAGTGCCTCAATTTTGCTGAGGCTGGCTTTGAACTCGAAAATTTTAAGGTAGAAACATAATGCTTAAAACCCTGTGCTCCATTTCATATCATTCTGCCAAATTTGTATGTCAGCCATTGAATTTCTTATTGTATTTGTTGAATATTTGGCCCATATGCTCAGTTTCTTGATAAGTACATGATAAGTAAAATAAAATAAATGCGAAAAGTTATGGGCTTTTTATTTTGAAAAAAAATTCAGACTTCTGAAATGGCTTCAGGGTGCATTGGTGAAGTATAGAGTCTTTTTTATGGAAATGGTTTTTCAATAACATCTGCAGCTGAGGAGTTCACCTCACCCTCAGTATCAGGTGCTGCCCAACAGGTCATACTTTCAGCTTGGCACCATATGGTAGAGACAATACAGATGGTGAACAGTTAATGGACACTGGTTCACAAGAATAATGTGATGAGACTTGACATTACAAGAAAATATTAATGAAAGTATGCAATCAGGGAAATCACACAGCATAAGCAAATAGCTTGATGAATTTCACAAATGAGCACAACCATGTAGCCAGCACCCAGATCAGGGACTGGGACACTGGTGGAACTCACAAGTCTCTTGGACAAACATGTCTCTCTCATTGGATCCTCCTCCATAGGCATAGGTAGCCATGGCTGTGTGTACGTAATATAAATGTCATCAAACGGTATATGCTTTCTTACCTGTGGATGGTTTTGCTCAGCATCGGGTTTCTAGAAGCATGGGAAGGGCTTGCATGCAGCAGAGAGATGACCATTTGCTTACCAGGGAAAGCAGGTTCTAAGACTTACAGCCCAAAGAAGCTGATGGTCACCTCAGGAGACTGCATCTTCGAGCCTGGTCTCGAGGACTCTGTCAAGGATGCTGCAGAGGGTTGTCAATTAGATCAAGTTCTCTTCCAACTCAGAGACGGTTGAATTTTCTCTAAGTAACACATTTATCATGTACCCACTTAATTAGGTGACACTGGACATGGAGGCTGCACACCTGTGTATACTAGATACCTATCATGCACCACAGGTGGTCTACAGATCTGTTCCAGCCCCAACTCTCAGCACTGTGGTGCTCAACTTCATCTGGTTTCCAAACACCTCCTGATGACACAGCTCAATAGCCCGGTGACTCAGGTGAGGGCCTCAGCCCTGGTTTTCTATCAATATCATTTTTTTTCAAGCTCTGTTGAGGTTCCACTCACACCCAGCTCGAAGGTCAGAGGTAAAGAATGCCCAATGGGGAAACTTCTCATCCCAACAGGAGCTGGGGTCCATTTCATCCTCTTTCCTTCTCAGAATCAGCCATACAGTTGGAATAATAATCCTTGTACTTAGGATAAGCCATACGGCCTCTGGGAAGTGGGCTCTCAAGTTTGAATAAATGGCTGTGTTAACAAAAAAGGGTCTGTCTGGTGGTGCACCTCAGCGATGCTCCCTCCTGCTCCCTGGGATTCTGCCTCTTAATAAACAGCAATAAATAGAATCCTTTTGTCTCAGGCTGTGTCCTCTGGGGCCAAGACCCTGTGCATCTTCTTGAAGATGAAGAAGCATAACCAAATGAAATTTAGACAGAAGGCTGGAAATGTAGAGAAAGCTGTTCTCTCGGGGAAACCAAAGCCTTCCTAGGGAAGGTCGAGAAGTTCGGTTCAGACGTGAAGGTGACTGTCAGCACCAGGAGGTCCAGTGAGGCAGGATGGCAGCAGAGTGGGGTTCTATCTGTCCACGCTGGGCCTTGCATAGATATGACAGGCAGGGGCCTCCTCCTCCTGTCGGAGTCTCTGAAGGGACTGAATGGAGGGAGCAGGGCTTCCCTCACAGCTCCCAGGAGGTTGGAGGCTTCCTGAGGTAAAAGGATATGTAGCCTCACCTGTAGACCAGCCTGTTGAGGTCACAGGCCCACAGTCAGGTAAGAGCCCATGCTACAGATCCACGGGTGCTGTTAGCCCCTCATGCTGGTTAGGGACCTCCAGATCAACGTCACCACCATATGATTTTCCATTCTTAGGCTTGCCTCTGAACAACAGCTTGCAGGTAACCACAGGGATTATTCTGGAAGCAGGAGAGAAGAAGGCTCTGTTGTTCTTGTACCCTTCTCACCTGGGGGAAGGCTGGGTAGACATGATGTTTCCATGATGTGCTATCCTTTTAAACCTCTCATCTTACGACTTTACAGGACGAGTGAATGCTGCCAAGCATTTCTGACTATAACTGTGCCTAGCAGGCCAGGCCCCTCCTCAGAACAGGGGGCACAAGGAAGAATTCAGTGACCACAGCCACAGAGAGAGTGGGCGGGCATCTTGGGCAGTGGTCTATCACTCTGACTCCCTCCTGACTGGGCCCCAGGTTAGAATTGTTCCCACATAAGAGAGCCACACAGGAGGGTCTGGATAAGCGCTCAGCCCTTTCATTCTCTGAGGCTGGCTGGGCATAGGGACTGTTATAGCTGTAGGCCTTGTAGAAACAGACAGGGAATCAAAGACCGGCCTTGGCCTTGGGGAGGCTCCAGGTAAACGCAGCAGCTGCTCTTTTTTGTTACAAGAATGAAGGTCCCTTTCCCCTCGTCTCTCCTACTGAATTATAAATCATCATCGTTGTCAGCGTAGGCTGAATTTTAGATACTGAGCAGGGACTCTCCCCGGTGGACAACACATCTCTGGAAATGGTATAGAAAAAAAAAAATTGTGATCTTCACTCACCATCATTCCTGGGAGTGTACCCATAACTTGTGATCTGCAAAAGAATAAGAAATATTGACTTAAGAAAAAAAAAAGTCACCTTTTCTTATTCTGATCATGGTCTCATGGTTTCCCCAAAGCAGAATTCAGAAGGAAATATGATGGCCCTGATTCTGTTGTCAATTTGCATATGTGTATAAAATCAAAACTAATTTTCTGTATACTGAGTCAGAATACAAGTGGGTCCCTCAGGCTTGTGCCCTGCCAAGTCACAGACATGAAAACTAAATTATTTTTCTGTTCTAAATATAAAAAGCAAAAACGTAATATATTCCTGCAGTTAGATAACTTACAAAATTATTGAAACCAGCAAATTCAGGAGGAAAAAAAGTCCTTGGTTCAAGTGCACCTCCCCGTCCTCAGCCGAGCTCTGTGTAGGCACCGTGGACCCTGTGTGCTGTGTGTGACTGAGCCCACGCACAGTGCTTGGTTTTATTTCATCTTTCCTCTCTGGAGGTTATGGACTGGGTTGTGTAATCACTGCAGCAAACAGTAAATGATGTATGAAATTTTTTTAAAAAATCACACACCAGGGAGCTCAGCCAACACTCCATTCATGGCTATTTTTGCTACTGAGGTGTCTGGGAAGGCTGAGTCTACCTGAAGAGACAGCCACAGGGACACTAAAGAATGCTATTAAAAAATCAATATCACTCTTCCACCTTCCTCTTCCTTTCCCATCTTGTAGGAAGAATGTCAAACAAAACATTTCGATTGAAATAAAAATGTTAAAATGAATCTGCTCAGTGATCCTCCAAGGCAGGTTTGGCGTCACTCTTGGAGGAAGCCAATCTCCACGTGGCTCCCTAAAGTGGGAGGGGCGGCTACACACTCACCATGCCCTGTACTTGGCCTCCACCTACACCAAGTATTGGGGACAGTGTGTTGGGGACAGTGTGTTGCTATTGACCATGTTTGAACACATGTGTATGTTTACCTAGGTATTTATAGTTCACAATTCCTATTTCATCACAAGTCAGCATCTCAAGGCATTTCTCAGACTTTGAGCAAAGTCATTAATTAACAGTAGCGTATATATATTCATGTTTAAAATCGGCCTCTTGAAGAATTCAAAAGTTTCAGCCAACTTTGCAACAAACGTCATTCAACAAATATCCACTCGGGTTTTGGCTATTTCTGCCGGGTGGGGGAGATTCTAGAAGAACTGAGGGTTGTGCTTGTCTTGCTTACTGATGTGTTTGTTGTTAGTGATGGGAGCACTCCTGGGAGAGTGTGCATGGAGAGGGGATGCGCAGAGGGGAGGTGCCCTCTTAGTCAGGTTTCCAGAGAAAGCTTCAACAAGATGGCGACATTTGTGCCATGATTTGGATGTTGTGAGAGGAGGACTCTGAAGACAGTAGATGAAGAGGGTTTCGGACCCAGAGAAAAGGCAAATGCGAAGAGTGGCTACAGAGTGATTCACTTTACAAAAGCCTTACTCTAAGAATGAGGGTAAGCTCTGCTTAGTTTTCCGTTCACTTACACTGCCTTTTCTTGGGGAAGTTCCTAGAGTCCAAGTGGCTGAATCAAATGAGAGCTGTAGGTTTAACTGCTTAAGAGACTTCCAAACAGTGTCCCCAAGTGCTTTTGCATTCCTCCCCCACTCTGGAAGCTCAGGCTCCTCTGCATCCTGCTCATTACCAGGAAAGGTCAGATTTTGGAATTTCAGCTGTTTTGATATGAGCTTGGTGGTGTCTCCTTGTAATTTTAATTTTAATTGCCCTAATGAGTAATGAGGTTTGCATCTTTGCAGGTGGTTATTTGGCGTAACAGCTTCTCTAGTGGAGGGTCTGCTAAATGGACGGTCACGTCTCTTACTGCCTTTTTAACTGGTTTGTTTCGGTGCTTATCATCAGTCTTGAGTGTTCTCTGTGTGTCTACAAGTCCTTTTTTCATGTATCCGATTTGAAATACTTCCTTCTAGTCTGGGGCTTACCATTTCTTTCTCTTAACATTTTATTGCCCTCCAAGAACAGACATGTTTTAAACTTTGTGGCAGTACAATTTATCAGTTTCCCCTAGTGACTGTGCTTTTCTGGTAGTTATTGAATAAGCCTTTTCTTAACACAAGGTCACAAACATTTCTGCTACATTTTATTCTAGAAGTTTTCTAGTTTTTGATGTTAAACTTAGATTTATGGTCCATTTGTCACAGGATATAGTTTGAATTTTACTTTTTTTAAAACATATATGGAGAGAGAGAGAGTGAGAGAGAGAGAGAGAGAGAGAGAGAGAGACATCCAAGAATTTTAGTACAGAAAGACTATTCTTTATACCCTGAATTGCTTTTGTCCCACTGCCAAATCAATTGTACATATATGTCTGTACAATTTCTGTTTCTCTCTGTTTCACTGATCAGTTTGTCTACATTTACCACAGTACTACCCTCTCTATGTTACTGTGACTTCATGATGAACCATGAGATCAGGCAGTAGTAATCATCCAGGTTTGTTTTTCTTTTGCAGTTGTTTGGGTTACTAACAGACATCTCCATCTCCATACAAATGTTATTATCATTTTGTCAATTAAAATGACCAAAAATTCCTCTGGGATTTTTGACTGGGATGGCTTTGATTCTATTTCAGAAAAACAGACACCTTAACAATACAGAGTTTTCTGACTCTTGTACATAACACAATTTGCCACTTATTTCCTGACATTCCCTTAGCAATGTTCTATTATCTTGAGAAAGTTCATGCGTTTGGTCAGATTTATCCATGATTACTTGATTCTTTCAATGCTCTTGCTAATGGTATTTTTGCTTTAATTTTAGTTTCCAATTGTTATTGCAAATATATAGAAACATGAAGTGCATTGATTTCTACTCTTTAAAGTTGTTAATTGACTTATTAGTCCTACTAGCTTTTAAAAATAGGTTATTTTAGATATTCTGCATAGATGATCCTGTCATTTGTGAATAATGACAGTATTACTTCTCCTGCTTCAACAAGTATATTTAAAAAAAAATCTTGCCTGATTGCACTGGCTAGAACCTTTTGTACACAGTAGAATAGAAGTTTTGAGGGCAAACATCTCATCTTCTTCCTAATCTTTAAGTTGAAACATTGCCTTTTCCTGTTAAGCAAATCATTAGTTTTAAATGTAAGGGATGTAGCACAATTTTTCAGAGATGACCTTTATTAGATTGAGAAAGTTTCCTTTTATTTTTAATTTACTGAAAGTTTTTATGAAGGTTGCTGAGTTTCATCAGATGCTTTTCGGTGTCTGTTTGCATAATAATGTAACTCTTCTGTTTTAGTTTGTGAATATAGAGAACTGCATTGAGGGCTTTTTGAATGTAGATCCACCTCTGCATTCTTAAGAAAATCCAACTTTGTTGTGATGCTTTATGATGTGATGTTAGATGTTATTTGAATTTAATTGGCAAAAAAAAATTGTTTGGAACTTTCACATTCATGTTTATGAATGAGTTTGATCTGAAGTCTCTTTTCTTCTAATATTTTTGTGTGGTTTGGGTAACAGGTACAGTTGGTCTTATGAAATTATTTGGGAACCATCTCTCATTTTCAGTTTCTGGAAGAATTTATGTAGACTTGATATTATTTCTTGTTTATTTTTTTGGTGGAATTCTCTAGGGAAAAAAAGTAATCTAGAGTTTTGTTTGTGGAAACGTCTATAATTCAAAATTTTTAAATGTATTTTTATTTGTTCTAATTATATGTGACTGTAGAATGCATTTTGACACTTCGTAAATAAATGAAGTATAGTCTCATTCTTCTGGTTGTACATGACGTAGAATTCAAATAGCACTATTCAGGTTATCTCTTTCTTCCTAAACGAGCTTCAGTATTTTGTGTTTTTCAAGTATTTATGTCATTATGTCCAATTTAATGTCAAATTTATTGGTGTCAAGTCATTTATTGGATCCTCTTGTTATTCCTTTAATATCTATGTGATCAGTAATGGTATTGCCTCTTTTATTACTGGCATTGGTACAATGTATCTTACCCTGTTTTTAAACAAGCCTGGTGGAAATTGACAAATTTTACCAATACTCTTGTAGAAGTAGCTATTGATCTCATTGATTTCTCTCTTTTTAGATTTTCCTTGATTTGATTCTACTATTTGTGATTTCTTTCCATTTGCTTACCTTGGATTTCACTTGCTCTTTTCTTTTTCTGGTTAGTTAAGATGAAAACATAGCTAATTATTTGAAATTTTTATACTAATATATTGTGCTAAATATTCCATCCTCTAAATGTGCGTTAGTGTAATTACATAAATATTATGTAGCATTTTCATTTTAACCAGGTAAATTTTTTTAATTCATGGGTATTATTTTCTAAACATACATAGATTTCTAAAATATCTCTATTTTTTATTTAAATTTAAATCATTGGGGTCAGAAAGCGTACTTTGTAGGAAGTTATTTTAAACTCATTGAGACTTATTTTATGGCACTAATAGATCTATCCTGGAAAAAATATTTTGGGTATTTTATAAGGATATGTATTCTGTTGTTTACTGGGTGGAATTTTCTATAAATATTAATTAGATTAAGTTGGTTGCTAGTGTTATTTGAAGTTTTTATATCCTTACTGATTTTCTGTCAATTTTAGCTACCATTTTTTGAGAGACAGATTACAATATTCCAGTAGAATAGTGGATTTATTTTTTTCCAGTGAGATGACATTTTTCTGATTTATTGTGTGCCTGTCACTCTGACTGGATGCCAGGCATTCTGGGTTTTGCCTTGTGGGCTCCTGCATATTTTTGCATTCCTATAAATGTTCTTGAGCTTTCTTTGGAGGCACAGCTAAGCTCCTGGCAAACAGTTTGATCCTTTTGAGTCTTGCTGTTAAGATGTGTTGGGCAGGACTGCAGCAGTGCTCAATCCAGGGATAATTATTCTCCTCTGGGGCAGAACCACACTAGGTTTCTACACAAGGTCCTGTGAGTCATGCAGCCTCCAGGCTGTGGGTAGGAAAGGGAACTGTCCCCGGCCTGTGGGAGGACCGTGCTGTGTTCTGGAGTTTCTCAGAAGTTCTTTCCTTGGGTTTGCAGAGTTTCCTGAACACCAGGAAACAGCTGAATGTTTGAGGACAGCCCTCTGTACCTCTCTGGAGCTCCCTCCCAGGGCCCTGTCCTCTCCTGTCTTCTGTCAGGTCAACTCTGATGACCTTGAATTCCCAGGCCCTCCACATTATCTTTTCCTCAGACAGTTCACTGTGTTCCTCCACCTGTTCCTTTTATTTTGAGCTGCAGTCTGGAAACTTCCAGTAATCCCAGCAGCTCAGGAGGGAGGCTAAGGCAGGAGGGTTGCAAGCTCAAAGCTAGCCTCAGCAACTTGGTGAGGTCCTGAGCAACTTAGCAACCCTGTCTCAAAATAAAAAATAAAAAGGTCCGGGGACTTAGCTCAGTGGTTAAGGGCTTCTGGGTTCAATCCCTGATAAAAGAAAAAAAAAGAGAGAGAGAGAGACTCCATGGACATTGTAAGCGATCACACCATCTGTCTCCTGCCTGTCCTTTATTGTCCACCTTCTGGGTCTTGGGAGTCATCCTTCCTAAACTTGGTTGTTTCAAGGGACATTTCTTCAGTCCCCCTGTCTGAGAAGGGCAGAAGCTCTGTCCCCGTGGAGGAGGCATGCACACGAGCATCCTGGGCTCCCTCCAGATCCTCTGTTCACCTGTTGAACAGGGGCTCATGACTAATAGCGAGCAGCTGGTATCTGTGCCTACAATTTTTGAAGCCAGTTTTCTATTGGTAAAAGATTGCTGAGCGAAATTAAGCAATACAATTTCATGCACCTATGTACATGCACTTGGTTTGGCACACTTAAGTGAGAAAGCACGACCGTAAAGAAATAACCTTGTGAGGTGCAGTGGCAGGCCGAGCTATCGAGGTCACAGCTGAAGACCTGCTATTAAACATTAGGTATGGCTGCCTCCTTTTTAATTAAAATTAATATCAAGGTAAGCTTCTACATTTCTTTCCATAGCCCAATGTTCATCTTCTCACCTCATCGCCCTGCTCTGGGGTCTCCATATCTGACTTTGACAGACGACTTTGGATAAATCCAGACTGAGGCTTTTTCTCTCCCTCAGATTCCTTGTACTAATACATGGCTGATGATATCAGGGGAGAGGAAATAACAGGACCCACAGAACCAGTGGTGCCACTTCAATATTTTATTGATGTCATTCCAGGTCTACTCTCTGAGACACAGAGAACTTCATGTTCTGTTGTTAGATGTGCTAAGTAAAATACAGAGATGAGGCTGGGCCAGCTTTTATTTCAGAAGACAACACAGAACCACTCTCCACTTCACTGAGTAAAGAGAGGGATTGCTCCATACAAATAATACTTATTTCTTTACTGCTTCCAGTTTTGAAAGATCAAGATGGCAGGCTGTGGGACTCACTTCTATTCTGGTTTTTCCCTTGATCCAGACTGAATTTAATCTTCTCACAAAAGCACTGCCACCTAACTAAGATAGGTTTTTCTCTGTCAATTAGAAATGTGTTTCAGGACCTTGAATGCAAATATTAATCATGTTAATATGACCCTAATTCTACCCAAATTATTTCCTGCGACTTAACAGGAGCAGAGCAGACTAAGCAATACATCGACTGCCTGTGCTAATTCCCTTTTCATAAATTCATGTGGGAACATTAGTAGTAGGAGAGCCCAATTTAATCTTCATCTCCCAGAATTGCTAATGCTAAGGTTCCTATTTTCGGACCCCATTTTTCACCAAGTGGTTAGCTTTACTTGTTGGCATCATCTGCTCCCAAGTTGAATTAATGAAGCCTCAGTAATGGGAAGTGGACTTCAATAAATATGACTTCTCATTTTCCATCCACTTACTGTTAATGGAAAGTGTCCCTCTGTGGTGCTGTTAACTGTGTCTGGACTGAGAGAGCAAAAGTATTTAGAAGGTGATGCAGTTATGCAGGTATCATTTAAAAGACTGAGTTGTAATTCACATACACTTAAATATACAGATGATAGGTGTTCAGTGTGATGAATTTTGACAATTGTAAACCCCTATTAACCACATCCAAGATACACAACACTTCCATCCTATCAGAAAGTATTACTTGCCCCCTCTGAGTCCATCCCACACAATGTCCCCAACAACCACAGCCTTGTGTCTTATTGGTGCAGGTTAGTTTTCACTGTATTTTCATGTCACTCAAGTTAAATCATGCAGTGTATTATCCTTAGCAGGATTTACCTATGCTGTATGTGTTAGTAATTCACTCTTGTTTTTGCTATCTCTCCATTTAATGGGCATACCACCAACACCCATCTCTTCTGTCAATGGACATATAGGATTTTTCCAGCTTTTAGGAGCTATGCACTTTCACATTCACGTCTCTTTGTTGATGCATGTTTTCATTTTTTGCAGGTAGATGTTCTGCAGTGGAATTTCTGGTCATTTGCTTTTCTGACAAGTCTCCAACTTGATCGTGCTCAGTGGGCAGCTTGTCTCTGCTCCAAGCAGTGTCACCCGGGTCCCTGGGAACTGAAGACCTGGAAGTTGTGCTCCCTTTATATCTGGTGTTTGATGCTGTGGACAGCCAGTGCCTCAGCCGGACACTCAGCCAGAGTATGTACACAAGGCCTTGCCCCCGGGATGCTTGGACTCCTCAAGGCATGACGGGGGGACTCCACTAGCAAGTGTCCCAGGAAGTGAGTGGCATTTTTAATGGCCTACTCAGAAGTCACAAAGTATTGTTCTTGTCGTCTCTCATTGGTTTAAACAAACTTCACTTAGGTTCAAGGGGGGTAGCTGAATGTTGAAATCTTAACCCCCAAGGTGATGGTGATAGGAAGAGGTGCTTTGGGGGAAGTGATTAGGTCATGAGGGCATAGATTTCAAATTTGGGAATAGTGTCCTTTTAAATGAGACCAGAGAGCTGGCTCTCCCTGTCCGTCACGTAAGGTCACCAGGAGGAGGCACGGTCTATGAGAAAGCAGCTCTCACCAGACCCTGAATCTGCTGCTGCTCTGGTCAATGGGCTTCCAACATCCCAGTGCTGAACCGTAACTGTCTGTTGTTTGTAAATTCCCCAGTCTAAGGTATTTTGTCATTGAACTAAAACAAAACAGTAGGACTCAGGCGTCCCACGCAATGTGTCAACATCACTTGGTAAGAATGATACCTATAATGTAATTTATTTTTCCAGCTATCTCTGGAAAATGCCGTATTCCACAGAGATCCCAGAGTTAGTTCTCTTGACTCTCATTCAAAAGGCAATGTGTGTCATAAACCTCCAAAATACTTACATCCTTCATCCCAATCATCTCCCTTGGATGTTATCCTGAGGAAATCAAGGCAAAACACGCAGAGGCTTGTTTACAAAGAGGCTTGTAGTGATGTTATTAACAGCAGAAATCATTAGAAGTCAATTAGAAAACATTTAAGTGCAAATACAGAGTTGTTTCATTGTTCTGTTTTGAAAGTATTCCCACAATATCTTTGATACTTTTTCTTACAAGAGAAAACTGACTCCCCTCTCCTGGGGTTTGGGATGGGACTCGGAAGTCTCTTGTGCTGTAGAGAATGAACAGGGAGGGATGGTGTGTGCCTTAGTTCATCCAAGGCCCCTGCTTTCTCCTAGGTCCCCCTCCCTGGGAGTCAGCTCTATATTCTAAGGAGAGGTCCATATGGTGAGGAGGGGGCCATCTTGGAAGTGGACCCCCAACCTCAGTCAAGCCTTCCTAACTGCAGCCCTGCTCACCACCTTGACTGTGGCCTGCAGGGGAGTCTGAGCCAGAACCTCCGGCTCAGCTTCCCCCAAAGTCCTGCCCTCAAAGACTCCACATAAATGTTTGTGATCTCAAGCTTCTGCATTTTGGGAGTAATTTGTGGCAGAGAAATAGCTAAGTAACACCTTTTACAACTTCCCATTTATCAGAATGCCCTGGGGCTATTGAAAACAATGACTTGTAAGACAGTCTTCCAAATGGAGATTGACTCACAATGTCATTAGCAACGTAGAGATTGACCCACGGAGAGGGAGTACTATGATCTCAATTTCTCTTAAAATTATAAATTTATTCACAGAGATCAAAGAAAAAGAGAATTTTCTACTGATAGATTATTCAGTGGTAAAGAATTGAGTCTTTATCACTTGTTCTGAGGCTGAATTCCACTTACTAGTTGGGTAAACACATGATGGTTGTATAACCAACTATTTAGGTGTCTAGTTCTCAGTCCACTCATCTGTATCATGGAGGTGATTATATTACCTATTTTATGAAGCTTAAGCAGAAACCATGTTATGAAACAACTTAGTTCCCAAATTGCAATAAGAACTTAAAAGTTAGTTAATCCTTACTATCTCATCATCATTATAAGACTTTTCTGCAATTCATGAATTTTCAGAAATATATTAGCAATATTTTTAGGATTATTCCTCTAAAATATGTTTTGCAGTACTCTGTGTTTTTTCTGATGATGCTTCAGTACACTACCCACAAATATCATATTTAACACCTGAGCATTTATATCTGAGATCCTTGCAGCAGAGAACAAAGTGGCATCCATTTAAAAAAATTACTGCCAGAATTCTTCATAATTTTCATCCAAGAAATATTACTTTGAGAGTAAAATCTATGAGGCATCTTGGAAAAGCATAGCAACTTGCAGCCTTATTGGGTTAAAATAATGAATATGCAAACAAACACAGTTTTTGAAAATTAATGCACCTTCATTCTTAAAGATTGATGAGAAATATAAGAAGCCACCCCACCCCCATTTATTCAGTAGGCCAGGTAAATACCCTTTTTGCTACAAGCCCAGCTTTCCAAGATGAACAAGATTCCGTCCTGTGCACATCTCCCAGCTCCTTGAGCTCTCTCTGCAAGAGGTGAAACCACAGCCCCAGGAGTGCTGGATTGAGCGAGGCATCTTGAATTCTGTCCCCTGCATGGCTGTGACTATCTGCTCCCTCCCCTCTTGGCAAATAGCACTGGATGGAGCTGGTTGGGTCTTCGTGGGCCTAAACCACAGTCTGGATTTACAAATGAGCATCTGGAAAGTGAGTCCCGCAGCCAGCTGAGAGCAGTGGCGGTGTCAGAGAGCCGTCTCGCTGTGTGCAGGTTCCTCCTGTATGCTACCTGGAGACCAACACACAGAGGCTGCTTCTGGAAACTTATAGAAACGGTCAGCATGTCTGCAGGCTGGGGGCCACTTGTGTGTGACCAAGATCCCTCCAAAAGGACTTTGCATGACTGTCTTTATAACCTCACAGTTGACTGTACTTTGACTTCAAAAAAAAAAAAAAAAAAAATCCTTCCATGAGAAGGGAACCCATGGCATCAATATTGTTATGTAAAAGGATGAATTACCAACACTTGCTATTTGCCTTTTAATTAGACTAAGGGGGATCATGAATATGGGGCTCACACTTACCTCCTTCCTCTAGAAATCCTCCTTTCCTTAATTGTGTTTGAAACTAAATGTTGTGCACAAACCCAAAAGAAGCCTCATCTAATAGATGTGGAGATGCTCTACTCCGATTCCTGAGGGAAGAGAATTTTAGGAATAGAATTTCCCACACAAATAAATCAATAAAGCGAGCAGGGTAAGGATGGCCCCTATCCCGCCCGAGGGCAGCCATGACTACACGTACGTACACGCCTCCCCCAGTGTGGCCTGAGTGCCCTGGGATGGTTCTTGATCCAATCCCCAGCAGTGCTGAGATGTAATGGAGCTGCTTCTTGAACACCAGAAAATAGTGCAGAGTTCAAATACACCCTGCTCAGGTGTGTGCTCAGTTAAGTTTATTACTGCTTCATCTTTTTTTTTTTTTATTTTAGTCTGCTAATTTCAAATCTCTGCTGAAATCAAGACTCTTTCAGAATATTCCATTCTAGTGAGGCTTTCAAAACTCAAAATATCAGCCTGTGGATTTGAGTTTTAATGACTAGTACTAGAGACGATGTCTTATATTGCTGTTTCCTTGTTCCCACACAATCCATTGGCTCTTTTTTTCAGGGGATTGATTACAATCCATAATGTTAAGAATTTATTTTTCTGCATAAAATGCATGCATTCTTGCAAATATTCCACAGGTTACTTACTGGGCTTTGTATCTTGTTACAAAATTCGTTCCATGAACCGAGTTATAACTAATCTTCCCTAGACATCTACAAGCTATCTTTGTTTACGCTTATCTATTTTCAATTTCCTTCCAGTGATATTTGTTCTTGACTTCCCATTTAAAGTAAAACATAACAAGCCTTCAGAGCACTGGAATTCAACTCCAGAACCTGTCTTCCCCTCCTGAGGAGCTGTTGGATCTTCTGCTCGATCTTTTTCTCCTCTGCCTCTTCCATGCAGTTAAGGGTCAGCCAAGGACTCAGGGCCATTTCAGTAGAAAGGGTGGGGCTCTCTCCACGGTCTCCCCCTCTTCATCCTGTCTCCCCACCATTTCCACTAAAAGTAGCTGCCCTGAGCTCCATCCTCTGACTTCTCAACTCCATATGACTGGGGCCTGCTACTTGGGTCACTCTGATATGGCAAAGAAATGAGAAAATTTCTTAGAGGAAAGATTGCGTGAAATGTGGATTTAACCAGGCATGGTTTTCTTCTTTCAATGGCCGAACGGCCTCTAGCTTATGCCAAATTTTATTCACTTTCCCATGCCTTCAAAAGGTTGCTCAAGTGTGTGCAAAATTTATAATTGTTAGCACTAGAGTTAGTATGATGCAAAGCATTTCTCTATTACTAGAAAGCATACCTTCTTTAGTACAGTTGCTATAATAGTTCTGCATGAAAGAGTATCAATTTTATTGATATAAGAAAGATTCTCTTTTCTCTTATTCATGGTGGTTATGTTCTATGAAATCATCATGGATACTGAATTAATGGATTTCTAACCATTCTTCTGCAGACTAAGTAGTTAGGTTTCTCTGAACTGACATGTTCATCAATGAATCAATACCTAACTTTGCATTTTCCTGTGTCTTTGATTCTTACTTGTTTTGTATCATCGATTCATTAACTTTGAACTTACAGACAAGAGCTCTTTAGCTCATGCCTCAATGAAGCTCATCCAATTGGTTCATTTTCTCCATGAGGCACCAGACAGCCTTCTTGTCCTTGGGAATGCTGGACAGCACCTCGGCATATGCTTGGGAGGCCATTTTCAACAAAATTACGACACAAAACACAGAAATGCAAAAAAAAAAAGTGTTATTAAATTGACCATAATAAGAAAATTTATTTATAATAGGAAAACTAAACAAAAGAGAGCTAAAATAAAAAGAGAGAATGTTCTCTTTTTGCTGGTGCTGTGTACATGGAATGACTTAGATTTTTTTTGACCAGCAAGTTAATGCAAGTATCAATTTGGGGATTTTAAATAAGTTTTAATGAGTTCTATTTTCCAAACCTTATATTTCTCTTATGCTTCATATTTTATACTTATTATTTTTTATGTTTCCTATTTTTTTTTTACAATATGTAAGTTTTTTGTCAATACTATCTAGTGAAATTTTCCCAGAGGAAAAACTTTTTGAACACAGGGCATTTTATAGCTATAAAGTATTTTTATATCTAAAAGATACAAGAGCTTCTCTATACCTTCAGTTTTTCTCCTCATTATAATTTCTTTCTGACCATATTATAATTAGCTGTTTAAAAGAGCTTGAGTAATCTCTGATATTTCTGGGTCTGTTTTGATTGACTTAGTTTTTTTCTGGTTTTATTTTTCTAGTAATTTTTGGTTGGATTCTAAACATTGTATCTTTTATGATTTGGGCTCTTGAAAATTGAGAGTAAGTGGACTTTGGCAGGCACACAGTAGACACTCACCTCTAAGAATCAGTTTAACCTTTGGTAACTTAGTTTTATGCGTTTTTTTAGGACATAGCGTGAAATAGCCTTTACTTTAGGAATATTTTATCCTCACTTCCTTCTGTCTTCTAGACCCTTATTGACTTCCTGGGAACTCTATCTAGATGCTGTGTGCACTCCATGAAATACATTCTTGTTGGTGGCAACTCAAAAGATCCTCATCTGTTTGTGGGAGGCGGGGGTGGGCAGTGTTCAGGGTACAACTACCAGGTAATTTTGCTGAATTCGGCAGTAGTCCTATTTCCAGCCTTAAGGAGTTTCTGTTGTTGGTTGGGCAGAAGAGAAGTCAGACCAAGACTCGAGGGGCCACTTTCTTCCACCATTTCCATCCTCTCCCCTCTGGCTCCGTCCAGCCCCTCGGGGTCCTTCAAGTGTAGTCCCTATTCCAGCTCAGGAAGATACAGTGCTCTTTCTCTTCCTGAACAGAAGTCCAGAAATTTTCTGTAGGCAAAAATTGGGGAGAGGGATCCCCTGACTTGATCCCCTCTGTCAGGGGTCAGGGTTCTCAGCTACATATCGCCCAATATTAAAACGTGTGCCTGTCTCATCTGTCTTGTCAAGTGTCCCATTGTTTGGAGTGTGGATACGTCCCCCAGCACTTGGCTTCACGTGGCCTGAGCATAAAGGCCTCCAGTGACACATTTTTTAAGTATCGTATCTTATCTTTAGATTTTTATCCCATTTACCACTGATAATAGTGATAATTTGATAAGTGGGTTGAAATTTAAATTGTGATCTAAACTTCTGTATTTTTTGGATGACTAGTTTCCTCATCCCTTTTATTAAATACGTCAGTGTTTTTGTGCCGCCGTCTTATGCCAGTGTTGGTCTCTGTGTGGGTCTGAGTCTGTCTGGATTGTGTTTTGTTCATCTGTTCTTCATTCCCTGTGCCATCATCACGTCTCAAGTCACTGTTGTTTATTGACAAACCTGATTTCTGCATCTTCCTCTCCACCGTGTGCTCTTATTTATGTAGCTCTTACTCTATGTCCTTTAATAATGTTTCATATTTGTACTCATAAAGTTATTGCATGTGTTGTTAGATTTACTCAATAGTATACTTTTTTTTGTAAAAGATGTGTTTTATGATTAGATATTTTGTTTGTTGATACTTTATTGGGATGCAGTTTTCATAAATTGATTTTACATCTTGTAAATTGTATCATTAATTCCAACAATTTGGTTCAAGGTTCTTGAGCATTTTCTGTGCATATGAAAATACTGACTGTTAAGTCTGTAAAATTTACTTTGGTATTCTTGCTTCAGAGTGCTATCTTAGATGCCCAATAAAAAAACAGACAAAAAATCCCTAGAAACAAATTGCCATTGTGTTCTTGCTCCTGACTTTAAAGATAATGCTTTTCTTTTCTCAGAACTAATTACAGGATTTATTGTAAAACTTTATCTTTCATAACAATAAGGAAAACTCGTGTCATGTTTTTACTAAGCTATTTTAACTGTATTAAATTTATCAAACACATGTATGTACATTTTAAGTTAATGGCTTGTCATCTACATTTTTGCATTTCAGTGCTCGATTTTTTAGTATTTGTCATTCTTGCACTCTTGGTAGACACCTGCTGTGTCCATCTTGTTTATTTTTATGTATAGCATTAGTTTTAGTTTGTTAATATTATAACATTTTTCTAAGGTCAATAATGAGATCACTTTATTTCATTCCTTTCTCATAACGTCCTTGTCCCTATTCTAAACAACTTTAATACCAGCTTTGAGACAAGACTTTCTATTTCTAGCCCTTTAAACAATTCCTAAAGTGGTAGGATATTTGTTTCTTGAAGTATTATTAGAATTTTTATCTAACATTGTCTGGAACTGGAGGGCTTTTTGTTTGGCTGGGTTTTGTTGGATTTCTAAATACTGATTCATTTATTTATAGTTATACTTCCATATAATTTACTCCTAATCTTTAGTTATTTTTGAATTTTAATCTCCCCATCCAAGGACACTACACTTTTCTTCTAACTTATTTTCCAACCCTAATCTTTATAATTTTAAAATTTTAAAACCAAGAATTTATGGCTCTTAAAAACTTTTAAGTTTATTGGTTTTGCAAAATATTATTTTTATTTCATTAAAAATTTCCCCCAAATAGCTAGTTCTTTGAATTTTTACCCACTTCCTTTTTTTTCAAATGCGTGTTTTTATTAATTTCTTTTTGCATGTTGTTAGGTTTTAATGTATTTTTTTCCTCTAACATTTTGAATGTAATGATAATACTGAACATTTTCTACCCCTCTTTACTAATGTTATTGTAATTCTAAATATCTTTATAGATTTTTATTTAAGAGGCAGTATTTTTACCACTCACTTGTAGATACAGTCTAATCTTCATGATGGGCAACGTGTTCCTGTGTTTGGTGGATCGATGCACCTGGCAAGGGCCCTGCAGGCCGGGGCAGGTCTGCTCTCCCTCCTCCCTCCGTCCTCAGCATGGGGTTTGCAGGTGACTCTGGCAAGCCGAGGAGGTGTCCAGAAGTCAAGCCGGGTGTCCTGGATTCCAGGAGCTGAGCGCCCTGTAGATGGAATGAGCCTCAGCACCAGGGACAGGAACCTGCAGGCCTCTTAAGTGAAGCAGCCACACACATTTGTGAGGGGGACAGCAGCTGGGAAGGGGGTGAAAGCAAGGAATGAGCCACCAGGAAAACCCAGAGGGACGCGTAAGGCAAGCAGGTAGGAGAGGGTCATTTAATAATCCATTCTGTGGCCAGACTGGGATTGTATTAGATTTTAGAGGCAGTGCTGAGAATCCGTTAAGCCCTGCGCTAAAGAAGTCAAGGTCAGAATGAGGCCTGTTGGAGATCCACCCTCCCTCCCTCCTTCCTCCCTTCCTCCCTTCCTTCCTCCCTCCCTTCCTTCCTTCCTTCCTTCCTTTCTCTTCATTTCTCTCTTCTTTTTAGCTGTCAGTGGACCTTTATTTTATTTATTTATATGCAGTGCTGAGAATCGAACCTAGTGCCTCGCACATGCTAGACAACCACTCTTCAACTGAGCCACCACCCAACCCCTCTTCCCCTCCCTTACCCACCCCCTTTTACCTGAAGTGAACCTAGGGGTTCACTGAGTTACATCCCCAGTCCTTTTTTCCCCCGCATTCTTGGTACTGGGGATTGAACCCAGGGATGCTTAATCACTGAGCCTCATCTTCAGACCTTTTTATTTTCTGTTTTGAGACACCGTCTTGCTAAGTTGTTTAGGGCCTCTCTAAGTTGCTAAAGCTGGCTTTGAACTTTGAACCTGAGATCCTCCTGCTTCAGCCTCCCAAGTTGCTGGGATTACAGGTGTGGCCACCACACAGGGCACTGAACAGCACTCTTCTGTCTTTGGACAGGTGATCTGAACTCTGGGAATATTAATAACAGACAGGAATGTGTTTGAAAAGTCTCTTGAGCAGCTGGCAGGAGCTGGGCATTTGAGAGAGTTGGTTGACCATGGGAATAGGTACGGAGGAAAGAAGTTCAAAACACACAGCCAGAAAGAACAGAGAGACCTTCCATGGAGACAACAAAGGTTCAAAGTTCTCTGCTAATGTGGTTTGCGCCTGTCCCTAAGGACCCAGCGTTGCACAAGGCACTGAGAAGCAGAGTTCTTACAAAACTAGCCCACACTCTGCAGGTGTGAGCAGTCAGAGGAGCCCGCAAGCAGGTCAGTGAACTTAGGCCAGGTGGCTTCAGAGGGTGCAGGATGCAGGGAGCTCAGGAGCAGCCTACCCATGGGGACTGGTTGGAGGGAAGTCACAACCCAGTCCGGGTCCCACGAGCACATTTGTCACTGTGTCTTCTTCTCCAGAGGGGTGAATGCTTAAGGTCCTTTCTCCACATTGGACATTGACACTGGAGTCCCCAGCAGGGTAGCACTTGGCCCTAATGCCTATGTCAGTACAAGTGGCAGGCACAGACATGTCCCTCAGGTTGCATTTTGATAAAAAAAATGCACAAGAGGTTGAGAGTAGGGTGGGATGGGAAGGCAGGCACTGGGGAGCCCAGGACAGCAGGATAGCCTGACCCCTTCAGGGCTCCAAGGGGAGTCTGTGGCCTTCTGTGTCTGTATAGGGTAAGAGTGACAAAGTGACTTCACGAGAGCTGGGGCTGTCTCAAAGTAACTGGATTTTGATTTCTCTGTTCATGCTGTTTCTGTCACCAAGGGTCTTGCCCAGTCCCCCAAGCTCTTCACTGCATGTCATGGTGTCACTAGCTCCTCTTCTCCTTCCAGAAGTGAAGCCTTCATTTCCTTCTCTCCTAATTCATTCCCATTTCCCTGCAGCCAACAGCAGTGTCCCTCCATCATCTTTCCTGTGTAGACATGCAGAAAGGAAGCCCACCAAGGCTCTCTTCCCAGGTTTTGACATGGACCCGTTCCTCCTCCTCCTGGGCGAGGCAGCTCACCATGGCAGGGAGTACGGGTGGCAGTGGAAAGAGAGAGGGAGGAGGGGGAGAAGCCAGCACCCTAGTGAACACAAGATGTCCAACAGGCCCCATTCTCAAAGACTCTACCTCATCCCAGTAGTGCCACGGCCTTGGGGCCATTTACCTAATCCCCATCAGTCCCCTGAGGAAGAGTTCAAGCCAAAGATTCAGTGAGTCGATCATTTGAGAAGAGTGGGGATCCTTGGTAGGGCTTGGGAAGTGGGGAAACGGGTCTTGAATTTGGGATCAGCTCCTCGTTCTGGTTTTGAAGATTAAATGCTGAGGAAAGAGAGAAAAGTAAATTCTATTTAAGAAACAGAACAGGGGTGGGGGCGAGAGACTCCTCTGGAGAGGAGGGGATCCGGAGCTGGTGTCCAAGCGGGGGGGTGTCCTGCCCCTTTATAGATTTTAGGTTTCCTTTCTTCTCCTGTGTCCTCCTCCTCTGATCTTGCCTATGCCACCCAAAGTACAAAAGGCTGGAAAGAGAGCAGTCCTGGGAGGATGGCTTGTGATGGAGAGTGCGATCCTTTCCCCTCCCCGGAGGCTGTTAGCAACAGGGGGATGGGGAGTGCTACCCACTCATCTTTTTTTTTATTTGGTAATCAGCCTCCTGTCCTTTGCCCTGGTCTCAGGGACTCCGCAGGAAGGCAGCTGATGGAATGTATAGTGACAAATCCCCTCTCCAGAGTGACGGAGCTCAGTCCCAAGGAGATGTCCTGGGAAAACTTGTAATGTGTGTCCTTTGCTTCTCTCCTGCTCTTCCACGGCTCCTAGGTGCAAGGGGTCGATCAGTCAGATGCCCTGAGCCAGAGCTTTCACACATGAAGATCGTGGTCTTTCATGGCAAAATTCTGTGCTTCCTTGCACAGGAATCCAGCGAGTTCTACATATTTTATGCCTCCTCTCAAGGGCTCCCAGTGCAGGACACAAACATTGTCATGGAAGTATGTCCATTTTCTTCAGTGATTAAAATTTAAACCACTGTGGCAGAGATTGCCTGGCTTTTCTCCAGGACCATATACTTTGCTCCAGGGTCCAAGGTGACTGCTTCCAGCCTCCTCTGCATTTACATCCCAACCAACAAAACTCTAGGAAGTGATAGATGCCATGTCCAAGATTGGCCCATGGAATCTCCATCTCTAGATGGTAGAAGGGGTCATGTTGAAGCCTACAGAAATCTCTCACTGGACTTTATCTGAGTTGGAATCAAGTCTGGGGTTAAGCCACCGAGATCTGAGGATCTTCTCAGTGACTGCATTAGTGAGGGTGAGCAGTGAACAGCTGGTGAACTAATGCTGTGAGCAAGTGGTTCCTTGAAGGGTCATTTCCAAGGTGGGACATGGTTGAGGAAGACTACATGTGATGGGTTGTACCCAGAGCTAGAGACACTTCAAGTTGTCTCTGGGCCTAGAGGATGAGAGACAGCTGTTGATGAGGGCTGCAAAGATCTCTGGCTGTAGGAGCAACCCCCCAGAGAGCAGCCATGCTCTGTGGAAAACTCAGCAGGGCTTGCACTCCCTGGGCAGGAAGGTGAGCTTGGGCCATGGGTTCACCCCCAACCTCACCAGGTCGTATCCTGCTCTTCCTCTATTGCTAGACCAACTCAGTGCTGCAGGACAAGGGAGCCTGTATGAGGTCATCAGTGGAGGCAAGATAGGACACAGAGAAGGTTGTGGGCTGGAGAGAAACCTTGAGAGCCAAACAGAGTATATTTCAGTACAGAAATGCCAAGCAAGTCAAAGGGAGTTCTGGTCAACCAGGGAGTGGTGGGAAGCTGGGTGCCATCCGCAGCCTTGCGTTTTAATCCCTCATTATTCATCTTCTCTAAAGCGTCCTTCTAGCAAGAGCCCAGGATTTATTACACACGGAGAGGTTTAATTTGACCTGCATGTCATCACTACTACAAATTTCTTTGAAACAAGAAGACTCTAAAAAATGATTAGTAGCTTTTGCACTTTTCTAAAAATGTTTTATACTTCAAATCCTCTTTTCAGATCTTATTTCAATTAAGTTTAACTATCACTTGGAATCCAAGCCTACTGTGTTTACAGCTACGGGACCATCCACAGAGGTGAGGAACCCTACATTGCCGATCTTTCCTATTCCTTCCTGACACTTAATGAGCACCTGAGCAGAGGATAACATACTGAGCAGCTTGCCTTCTGCCAGGCTCTGGGCTGAGCATCAGGTAAGGTCCTTGTAATTAAATGAAACACAGTCCCTCAGCTTCCACAGCTTGAAATCAACAGTGCCCAGTGAGAGGTGTTGAAAACCTTCTGAGCCAGCCTAACCTGAAGGCAACCCTCCCTGCTCCTCTAGGCTGTGGATGGGAATGGAGAGCATGCGTTCCTAGAGTTCTCAGTTCTTTAGTGGTAAACAGGTATGGGGGACAGCATATTACAGTCACCAATTAACTGGTTGTGGGACTAGAGATGAAGTAGGCATGTGCCCTGCAGAGCAGAGGCTCTCTGCAGAGAAAAAGTTATTTTCAATAGTTGGAAGACAGACTAGAACTGGCTGATGTGCGTTGTGATAGAACAGGTAGAGGTCTGGGCTGAGCGTCTGAAGCAGCCCAGCCCGGGAGTCATGGAGGCCATCCTGGCAGAAGTGGCCTCTGCATTGACTGTGGGGATTATCAGGAGTTAGCTGTAGGAAAGGGCAGGTTCTCAGGGTCTCCTTGTCCACCTGGATCTTCCTGGGAGAATCAGGACCCATATAAAGTGGGCCTCGGCACTTTATAAAAGCACATGGGGCTTTTTCCTGAATTATCCTGATTGTCTCCTAGTTGGAGAAGGAGAGATGGGGGCTTTGCAGGGATGCACAGAGGAGAAGCAGTGCAAAGCCTGAGGCAGAGATGGGAGTCAGGCAGCCTAAGCTCAGGAACGCCACCAGCCCCAGAGCTGGGGGAGTAGGGGGCTGTCCTGGGGCCTCTGCAGTGTGGCTGCAATGCCTTGGTTTTGGATCTCTGGACTCCAGGACCTTGGGAGAATCAGTTCCTGTTGCTGGAAGGCAGGAGGGTGGTGCTCACCTACTGCTGCAGCCCCGTGAGCTCAGGCCTCCCCTTCTATGGATCCTGCAGCACCTGGAGCCCAGCAGAATCTATGACCCCAACATGGCAGCCACATTCTTGTCCCCACCCTGGGAGTGTCATGGATCTGAGAGCCTGAGGCTTCTGAGAGGGTCTGAAAAGGTTGCTCCCTGGACCCCTGCACTGCCCCTGTCACCTGTGGGACCACTGGGGATGTCAGTAAGCACAGGTTTCTACCATGGCTGCTTCCTGTGAAGTGACTTTGGGTGTTTCTCTCACTTCCTAACAAATTGCCACATTTCAAGCAGTATGGATCTGTCATCTTGTTTTGTTGGTCAGACACTGGACAAAAGCCCTCCTGGTCTAACATCAAGGTGTTGGCAGGACTGCATTCCTTTCCCAAGGTCCTTGGGAAAATGCATGTTCCTGTCTCTTCCAGCTTCTAAAAGCCACTGTGTCCCTTAGCTTGTTGCCATTTCCTCCAGTTTCAAGGCCAGAAATGTCACATCTCCCTAATTGATCACAGCTGGGAGAGAGACCCTGGATAATCCAGGACGTCTTTGAAACTCAGTGTTCTTAACTTAGTGACTTTTGCACATTTACATTTGCCATGTAAAGTAACAAAGTCACAGACACTGGGGGTGGAACCCCTGATACCACTGGCAAGTGGACTAAAGCAGCCCAGCCTGAGAGTCATGGAGGACCCAATGCCATGTTGATGCTTTGGAAAGCTGCTGGGTCTGATTCAGGTGTTCACAGTGCAAGCTCCCCGGCACATGCCCCATTTAGTGCCTGCCATGTGTGTGCTGGTCCCGCGCATCTCTGATGTAGGGACTCATGGGCATGCTCACTGAACTGGCACCGTGTCAGAGGCTGTCCGGACCTTTGGCTGGGTCCCATTCCTTGAAACAACCTTGGCGCACTTGTCGGATTGCCCCTAGTGTAGCCCAGCAGATGGGATCAGAATGGAAATGGGCACAGAGTGTCCTGCTATGACCCTCTTCTCTTGGGTCTGGCTGTTTTCCTAGACCAAGGATCTCTCTACAATCTAAGCCATCCTCCCCACCCCGTAATTTGAATTTACCTTCTGGGATCATTAACTTGCCTGTTTGGGGCAGTGTTTATTTATTTATTTTTATCCAAACAAAACGTTGTTAGGTAGCTTTGCCCCACTGTGACTGGTGTACCCAACAGCCTAGAGAGGCAAAGCTTGTCATGGTTTCTGAGCTTCAGTCCATGTTTGGCCAAATCCATAGCCCTGGGCCCTGGGTGAGGCAGCCCACCAGGGCAGAGGGCATGGAGAGGAAAGCTGCTAAGTTCATAGTGTCTGAGATCAGAGAGAGCTTGAGTGACAGCAGTGAGGTACAATAACACCCATGGGCACACCTCCAGAGACCCACCTCCTCCACCCATGCCCCCCTGCCTAGAGTTAGCTCAAATTATCAATCCATCAAATGGATTAATCTGCTGATTAGGTCATCATAATCTCATCATTTCACCTCTAAATAATCCTGCTTTGTCTCACACAGGAGTTTTCCAGGGACACCTCGTTTCCAAACCATAGCAAGATATAAAGCTAATACCTACAGGACAATCAATCCTGGTATTTTGACTTCTAATATGAAGGGTTTGGGATCTATTGAGGATACAGCTAAACTTACCAGGTTTCCTCCCCCTAAAATGGAAATAGTATTACGTAACCACATAACAAAACAAATTTAAGAGAAACTAAAGAATATAACTGAAGGAATAATCAAGTATTTGAAAAGCTCAGTTTGTAGTTCATCTTATCAAATGTTCTAAGGTACATTCCCTTTTATGAAATGGAGCGACTCAGAATGTTCCTATCTTTAAATCATGGAAATTCTGACCTCGTGTTCCTGCCACTCTGCTGTATCATGTACCACTCTGGACCTCAGCATTAGAAAGCCATTTCTTGAATACATGTAATTTGAAAGTCATTCGCTTGAACCTCATCCCTCACATTCTTAAAATGACTTTTCAGAAAACATGAAAGGAATCCAAAGTTTTAGTTTAGATTGCCAACTGTTCCAGTTATAACATCAGTTAGCTTTCTTAGCTCTTCATAAATGTCCTTTCATGTAGGATTTGGGGCAGAAACTCAGGATTCCGACTATTCTCCATTGCATCAAAGAGAGCTGCTTATGGATAACATGGGACATGTTTACTGCCTCTTGTTCTGCCATAACCTCTAAATAGCAGAGCTCAGTGGTCACAACTAAGTAAGGACTAGAGAAGGATTGAGGAAGACTGAGTGTGAGAGCCATGGAAATGCCAGAGGAAGGCAGTGACATTTGGTGGTGGCAAAGCCACTTGTTCAATGCATATGCAAGAAGGTAACAGGTCACCATGACCCATGCAGAAGGTAGTGAGTCATTGTTTCTTACTGCATGGAAGCTGACAAACATGGCGGCACCTTGGCATGGTCATGCCTCCATCATGTGGAGGCATGCCCAGCTATGAAACAGAAAGTCACGTTTTGCTTGTGGTTTGCAACGTGACCTTGTGGATAGCATTGCATTTCTCTCTGTGCTCATTTTCAAGCCATCATCAGTAGACTAACTATTGCCTCTTAGATTAACTGCTGTTCAGGGACAGTCTGGGATCCACATAGGCTGCAGTAGCAGACACACTTTGTCATCTTAAAGTAAATCCAGACACCCAGAGGCTTGTGTTGGCCAATACCTACACGACAATCAATCCTGGTTTTCAGAATAGCACAAAGATTAGTTTTTTTCATCATCTGCAATCCCACCTATTGCTCACTTCCATTTCTAGAAGTTGTTCAGTGACTGTGGTCTTTAGTTGAAAGATGATTGCAGGAGAAAGAGACCCTGTCTTCAGTCAGGACCTGGGGTGACCCGTCAGGTGAATCCTTTGAGGTGAATCTTTGATTTCTAGTTAAGCTTTATCAATGTATAAATAAATAATCTGTAGGATGACATGACTTTACTATGTTGTATCAAGAATATATTTTGATGACGTTTGTTAAGACACTTTGTAATTTCAGCAAGTCTGTGCCAGGATTTATTGGAAACTCCATTCAGTTGTTATACCTGGTAGCAAAACCTTTCCACGCAACCCCTGTCCCACTGCAAACAAAGCACCTGTATTTTTATGATTCTAGAGTCCCTTTCTAGGAAAACAGCCTTCTGGAGAGTTTTCAATGAAAATAGACTTTAAATTCTCTGCTGGATTTGGATTAAATGCTGAGGGCTCAGCCAACCTTCTCCAAATTCACCTTAATTTTAAAAATATATCTGGGCAAGAATAGAGCTTGGCTTTATTGAATGGTTTTCTTCTGTCATTCTTCATTTTAAAAGCAGAAGCCTGGGCTAATTTGCAGCACAATTATAGCAGGTAGTGGTTTTTATATTAAAAGTGACTGAAAGTGATGCTATGCATCTGAGATGGTGCATTTTGTGTCACATTGGATGGGCCATGGAATGACAGATATTGGTCAAGTATAACTTTGTGTATCTCTGTGAGTGCCCTGTGGATGACATCAACATTTAAATGAGCACCCTGAGTAAAGCAGAAGGTCTCCATAATATGGGTGGGCCTCATCCAACCAGCTGATTGTATGAGGAGTTAATAGGAACAGAAAGTCTAGTCTACCTCAAGCAAGGGAGAACCGCTTTGAACTTCATCCCAAACGTGAGCTCCCCCTTGTTCTGCAGCAATTAGTCTTTGAACCTGAGCTGGGGCTTGAGCTCTCCTAGGTCTCCTGCCTGCTGTCTTCAAACTGGAGCCCACCTGCGGCATCAGGCGGCCCGCCCTGAGGATTTTGGACTTGGTAGCCTCGATAATTGCATATGCCGATCCTTTATCATAAACGTCTTTGTATGTGCGTGTGCTGTGGGTGAGTGTTCATATGTGAGTGCATGCACGCGCATTCTATTGGTTCTGTTTCTCTGGAGAGACCTAATACAGCCCTCTGACCCAGATTAAAAAAAATTACCACTACATGCTGTTGGTTCTTACCTACCGCAGCTGTGCTGCGCTCCACCTCATATCCTGCACAATCTGGGAGTCTCAGAAAACGCAGCAGTCGGCCTAGTGCAGCAGTGACCCTGCCTTGCTCAGAGAGCACCATGAAAAGCAAAGCAGGGAAGGGAGGCGGATGGAACTTTGGTGTGTTCCTAAGACCAGTGAGCACGCAGGAAAGTGAGTTGCTGGGGTATTGACTTCAGTGGCATTCTGTGTGTTCTTTTTTTAAAAAAAAATATTGTACTGGTTATTTCAAAATAACAAGAGAGGATTTTGAATGTTCTCTCCAGAAATGCTAAATGCGTGAGATGACGGACATGTTAAATGCCCTGAATTGATTATTACACAGTGTACGCACACATCCAAACATCACACTGTGCTGCATAAATATGGGCAATTGTTATATGTCAGTTAAAGACGAAATGTGCAGTCAAGTTAAAGGCGAATAATCAATAAGATAAAACAGCACGCATTTATAAAAAAGGTTAAATCACATTTTGGTTTCTGAACCCCTGAAGTGATGAGCTTTCTGAAATGAAAAGCAAATGAACAGAACAAACAGGAATCATCTTACTTTGAAAGCTTCAGGAGGCTCCAAGCAGTTGGATCTGAATGACGATTTTACGCTCAGTGGAAAACTCAGGATATAGAACAGTATGATCTAAACATCATGGACAACACGTAAACATTTTGTGTGGATATGTAACATGTGCACATGCGTGTATGCCTATGCAGCGTGTTTGAAGACAACACACACACACAAATCTGAGTAACCCTTTATCACGGGTGTGAACAAAGCACACCGACCCGCTGACTGGACCTGAGGATAGAGCTCCTTCCGCAGAGGTGAACGTCCATCAGCTGCCCGGGACCTGCTCAGACAGGATGCTCAAGAGTGTTTGCTGAGAGTCTGTATTTTTACAGGATTTTCGTAGTTTTTATCATAAGCATTAAGATATGAAAAGATTTAAAATGGATATTGTAAACATAGCAAAAACACCTATTTAGATTTGCTTGGTTTGGCTGGATTCAGTGACAATCCAGTTTGTGTGCCTGACTCTGGCCCCTTCCCAGCAAAACAGGGTCCACTATGCAGGAGATGACAGAAGACTCCATGTGAATCAAACCCTGGGATGGAAAGCACCCTCCACACACACTGCTCTTCTGGTGAGGAGACAGCAACGCCACCTTGTCACCTGGAGCCAGGATTGGCTGCTGGCTGTGCAGCCTCCGCTGGGCCTGTGCCTTCTGCTCTGGCAACCCCGGCCCTCAGGACTTCAGTAGAGAGGTGTTTAATTGTAATTAAATGATAGAGGACTACTCTAGGCCTATTTTTTCTTATGTTGATTTCTATAAAATCTATGTTTGAAATTTAAACTAACACATTTAAAACTTTTATTAACTGGCAGAGATTTTATGTTGGGACAGGGGCTGTGCCCACCTTCCTGCCCTGGTGCTGGCTTGCTCTCCTGAGCAGAGTTCACCTGATGCCTGCACTTCAGAGGCCCTAACTGAGCACCTGGGGTGCATCCATAGCCTTCTATGAGACGCAAAAGCATCCTCACTTATGAATAAACATGAGGAGACCCTCCAAGTGCTTCAACTGGGTCACCCTGTAAGTAAAGCTCTCTGTGGGTAATTAGTGACTTTTGACTCAGTCTATACTCTCACTGATAAGTGACAATGAATATTATACAAGTTTTCAATTCTCAAGGTAACAAGAAGTAAATATGCTTAGTTGCTCTGCTGAGCAAGAGTTCAGGGTGAATTAAATTTGATATTTTATTAGCTTCAAATGTGTGTGTCTGGTGGAGCTTATGAAGAGACAGAGGTTTGGAAGAACTTGGGAAGAGGTTGGGAGGCAAAAGCAACAGGATTAATTTCATCTAGAAAATTCTGAGAATTATAAACTGGAGTTGGGCTTAGGAAAAGGGTCAGTTGGGAGAGTTTTATTTTTCTGATTTGTGTTTGGCAGAGTTAATGATCTGAAGTGTTTCAGTAATCATGGAAGCAAGAAAGAGGGAGGGATAACAAGATGCAAATGGCCCCGTGCCCACCGTCACCCAGCCCTCACCTCCTCACAATGGCGAGTATTCAGAATCTCATACTTTTGCCTGTTTTCCATGTTTCAAAGTGGCAATTTACTCTGTGGCAAGATGAGTGTTTTGGTTGGTTTAAATGGTGATGTGAGACCAGAATAAAGAAAAGCTGCCAATCACGGACTCCCAGCGCTCCCAGTGCAGGCGCCTCTACCCGGATGACAGGGCTTTTTGAGGAACCTCCAGGTCATGATTGTTGTTTTGATGGGAGAGGCTGGTGAATCCCTAATGGACCGTGAAGCAAACCCTTCAGAGCACACCGTTCTGAGCCGGAGGAGAGGAGCTGGCCAACTCGTGGTCACTCGGGCCCAGTCCAAACAGCAGATGTGCCAACCCTCCTGTGAGCAGCTGTGGGGTCCGAGGCTCCGAGGTAGTGCCCGCCCTGGGGCCCTGGGCTCCAGGGAGCGCGTCCCCTCCTCAGCCGCACCTCCGCCTTGCCTCCACCTCAGGGCAGCCCCTCTGCCTTTGCGTTCCCCTCCCACCCCGGCCTCTGCTGGGGAGGGTCACTACTGAGCTCTCTTCTCATCTCTTCGCTACAGTTTTTCCTGAATGTGTTCAACTGTTCCACTGAGTAAGTAGCATGTAAATGTCAGTCACCGCCATGATGCTGAGTCCTGTGTGACCTTGCCTGGGAGCCCCGGCTCAGCCACGTGGTTGCACATGCTGTTGAAGCAGTCTGACCCGCTACCAGCACTCACCTGGCTCCAGTCCCTGAGGGTCTTCTATTCCTCAGCCCTCAGGAAACCCCCGATCAGCGAGTGTGCTGACCACTGTCCTCCAGTGTCCTCCTCCTTCGTTGGTGACCTCTTCAAGTCCATCTGCTAGTCTTGTTGGTTTACAGTTCCGTGTGGCCCTACAGATCAAGAGTAGGATGACAGGGACCACATCTGTTCATTTTGAAAATCCAAACACGTGGACAGTGTTGTCCACTTACCCATGCAGGACTCAGTCAGTCTCTCCCTCATCCAACACATATTTTCTGAGAAGCTGCTACATGTAGATCCTGTGGTCATTGTAGTTATTTGGTGGAGCATCAACATCTAAAATGAATCCATTTATTCCTCTAAAGCATTGGCTTTCTAAGGAAGACCTGTTTGGCTAAGTATCTACAAAGCTCCCAAGCATACTGAAGAAAACTTGGAAGGTTAATTATTCATCTGTAGCAAAATAGCCTTGCAGAAAACATTAGCACCGCACAGTCCAACACAGTCCAACACACACGGGCGTGGTGTCCACCCACAGCTCAAATCTTGGTCTTGCCACGTCACTGCTTTGTTGCTTTATTAATTATTATCTTCTCTAAACTGAAGTTTTCCTCCTCAGAATGGGGATAATGATGCCCACCTACAAGGATGTGTGGCACATGTTGAGGGAACACTCCAGATGCCCAGCACTGGTGGCTCCCATCACCTGTTCCACAACCCCTTGCTCTTTGGAGCCCCAATGGTACCAATTCTTGAATCCTTCCTCTTGTGCTGGTGCCTCTGAAAGAGCAGTCAGTGAACATGGAATTCTCAGTACAACCAACACTTAAAATGCAACAGCGTTAGGGATTTATCTCTTCCCTGGAACATATCCATGCTATTTGAAAATGAGAGCCCTCAATCTGCCCCTTTCTGTGATTCAAATCTTTAGAATGGAAAGCTACATTGTTTTTGTCCAAAATTATACAAATAGAAAGGCAAGGCCAAGAGCCCTTGACACACATAAAAGTAATTACATTGTTTTTCATGGTGTGATCTGGGTGTCTGACAACACACCAGCAGAAATCAAGAAGCCCAGAAGCTGACGGAGGTACTGAGGAGCACCCCTGGGCATACCTGGCCACTGTCCGTATCTCTGGCAGGAAACTGTGTATGGCTTTGCCCCGGGTGCAGGGGTGGAAGGGGCATGGGGTCCACAGTGCAGTGCTGTTGAAAGGATGTGCTGTGTTGGGCTGCCCAGCAAGGACCCACGGCACAGATTTCACTTCTCAGCAGTGCCACATCTTGTGTCCAATTTTGTTACTGTCTAGGGTGCTGGGTTCATTGTGTCCATTCAGCAAAGAATTGGAGAACAGGACACAGAGACAGCAAGCCAGGAGCAGGGTCATTGTAAAGGTGACAGAGATACTGAAACGAATTTCTCCAATGTGAAGAGGATCCAGAGCTGGGGATCTGGTGGGGGAGTTGTGGCCTGTTCTTCTTATGGTCTCTGGAATCTCCTCCTTTCCCTATCTCCTCCCCTGTCCATGCACTCCTACTATTGATGGGTGACCTCTCTGTCCACGCATCTGTTTTAGTTTTTCTATTGGGTCTCCACTTAGGAGCACGAGTACGGAAGTGTCTGTCTGGGTGGGTCCCTGCTGTGTCCATGAGCACTTTCATCAAGCAGCAAGTTGACCTCATTGGAAGACCTCTCCATGCTCCTTTGTTCTGGCCCTGCTCCGACCTCCTCACTCTCCATCCGGCCCTGGCGGCTTCTGCCCTCTACAGCTCCCTCACTTGGTTATCATTATGGTATTTGTCAAGTTCCTGCCTGCAGAAGGACCATATTGATCAGTGACGTTTCACCAGCATTTATGTTTCATCCTTCATTCAGGTGAGGGCCAAGCAGTCTCTTGGATGAAGAAGACCTTTGGGAGACAGAAGAGAGTCTTCCCATATGAAAAAACCCACAGAGGACATGGGTTTCGTCCCATCTAGCCCTACCCAGCCCCTTCCTGTCCCACCCATGGAGCCTCTGCACTTCAGAGGAAAGATGTGGACTTCCAGGGATGGCCTGGCCCCTGGTCTCCAAGCCTGGAGGAAAGGAAGTAATTTTAAGAGCCACAGGGACAGAGGAGACTTAGGTGAAGCAGACCCTTCATGTTGCCAGAACTCCACTGGAAAGTCCTGACAGAAGAAGAGAGTATGTGTCTGTGTGACTGAATATGAGTGCAGTAACCTCTGAAATGTCACACTTCATAAACTTTATTCTGATGGCCAAGCCTGTGGGGAGGACAGGCTGCCTGAAGGAGAAGGGTGTCCTCTCCCAGGACAGCAGGCTCTGGCCTCCCTGCCCAGGACTTCCCTGTGGAGGTCAGACTTCACACATGCAGATGACAGTCCTTCCCAAGGGCAGGGCATTACGAAGCATGCTGCCCCTTCTCCCAAGCCAGAGGAAGCCTCCTCTCCCAGCAGAAATCCACAGGCCCATTTTACAATCCAGCCCAGGAAAGCCAGTGCCTCCTAGTGGTACAGGAACCAAAGGACCCCTTGCCAGACGTGGGCCTACGCAGTGCCAGCGTGAACGCAGGGGGCAGGCAGCCAGCATCCTGTTCGCACCAGAGGGAGAACACCCAGCCTGGGTGGATGTGTGATGCCGGCCCTGGGGTCAGGGGAGGCGAAGCACTCGATCCCCAGGAGAGCGGAAGGCTGGAGGGGCACCTAGTGAAGACAGGAGAGACCTGGGTCGAGGTGCCAGGGCTGCACATCAGGTCGCTGCGTGTGTGACTCTGAAGCCCAGGGAGGCTTGTGGGGAGATGCACAGTGGGATTCATGCTGGACAGGCTGGAAGGCCTGTGGTCGTGGGCAGAGCTACAGAGTCAAGGAATAGAGCTTCGATGCTCCCTCTGCATGCTACCTGTAGGAGCTTAGTGGGGTTTTAGCCTCCTTCTTCTCCAGGCTCCTAACTGATGGTGATGAAAACCAGGGGATTCATTCAGCAGTTGTCCTGCTGAGGCAAGCAGACGGACCAGCACAAGGAAGCCCTTGGTTATCCAGTGGCCACCAACGTTTATGCACTTTCACACATTCCAACCCAAATCAGCTGTCAAGTGTACCTGTTCATTTTGCTTGTAGGAGTTACACCCACAGACACGAAGAAATTGCCCCAGGAGTTGGAAATCAGAGGCTCAGAGAAGGAAGGAGGGAACCAGGGCTGACTGCAAGGATGGACAGAGCTGGAACCTGCAGCCTGGTGGGGAACTATGCAGAGTGGTCAGGAGTGTATGAGGCCAGCTGAAAGGGAGTGTCATCAGAGGGCTGGCCTCCAGCAAGAGGTCCCTTTTCTGGGTCTCAGATGTTTCCTGGCACACGTATGCAGATAGCCAGGGCTCAGCACACCAGTGTTGATGATGCAGTAGCTGCTGTCTGCAGAGGTCACTTTGAGGAGCAAGGATGTAAGGGTGTCACTTTGGTAGCTGCTTTTTGTATTGTTCAATTTCCTTAATAAAGAAAGGGGCATATGCCACTCGGGTAGTACATCTCATTTCCATGTGAGCTTTTCTTCTTTCTCTGTCGTAGGTAGGACCCCTAAGGACTGAGCTCACTCCTGTTCCTGGCCCAGGCCCCGAAGCTAAGGCATTTCCTCTCTGGGCATGTTGCCCGCTCTGGGGCAGTCAGCTCAGTCCTGGAACTGAGGCCCACAGAGCATGCTACTAAGTGGGCTTTCAAAGTCCATCTGGGACCAAGCCTTACTTGAATTTGGTTGTTAACCAGAAAACCTGCAATGCTTAAAAAGCTCTCAGGAAATTCAAACTGAATTAAAAAATCCCAAGAGCTTTGGAGGTGGAAAAGTCAAGTATGTGAATTGTGCCTTTTAATTCCATTCGCAAGGTCCCTTATTGTGCAGTAGCTACATGGCAAGGTACTAGATTCCTGGCAGGAAATAAATTATGAATGTAAAAGTCATAGAGGTGAATTTATAGATGGCTTCTGCTGCACTTAAAACTAGCATTTGGAAATTTCATTGGCATTTGGATTCCACCATGTGGTCGATCAATGCTTCCTGGGTTAATTTGCTCTCCTGTGTGCTGCAGGCTGCTGCTTTCAGGGTGACACCTGTCAATTTGTCCGTGGTGTCTTGCAAGGAGACCCCAGCTATAGATGCCTGATGCTTCCTGTATCATGGGAGTGGGAAACAGAGGCTGTCGGTGGGGATGGGAGTCAAGGGCTAATTAACTGTCCCTGGGGCTCAGAGAGGAACAAGACAGACTCCAGTGTCCATCTTCATTAATCATGCTAAAGAGAAAGTGGGTCCAGGGCACAAATTGACCTGCCATTTTCCCTACACTATAATGAATCATTTTTCCCCATGAAGGGGAAAAAAACCAAATCTGCTTATGTAAATTTGTGTAACACAGACATAAGTCTCTATCCTGATTTAAAATTAGATCCCAGTCATATAAATATACAGAGTAATATCTGTTTTAGCAAAGTCTTCTCTAAAATATTTAAAAGTCCTGAACCGGTTCCATCAGTGACTGACTGACATTTTACACCTGAGCATCTGCCTGACCATCGTGTCTGCCTTGTCCCATCTCTGACACAGACGGGAGAAGTGTGCATGGGGAAATGAGGAGAAGCCCTTCAGTGTGAGGCAGAGCCCTGAGTAAACAGGACAATGGTAGCAAGAACAAGCTCAAGGAGGTGGCAGCTTTTGAACTGGAGATGTGTCCTCCACTCCAGATCCAAGGCCCCGAGTGGGCTGGGATCAGTCTGTAGGGAGAGGGCAGGGGAGCCAGATGACAGCTCCTTACCCGCAGTGCCCAGGCTTGGCAGAGCCGGCCTGGTCCCCCCTGGTCCTGCCTCCTCCCTGGGGCCTGGCAGACTTCACTCCTAATCTGCAGTTTCCCTCTTCCTAAGTACCTCTCCCACGTTCCAGGGTCACGGTGGGGACTTGCCTTGAAAGATAGAGATGGCACCTGCATGTCACCGTAACACAGGATTTGAAAGAAGGCCACTGTTCTGACTTTCTCCTACTCCCACCGTCCTCTCCTCCCTTAACTCCTCTCCACTCCTGTCAGCTTGGTTTGCTTCTCAGTCCAAGACAGGCTTTTAACTCGTCACCGCGCTGAGCTGGCTCTGTGCAGGGGCTCACGGTTTCTGACCTCAACCCCAGTGGCCTCATTCAGCCCTGTTGTTGGGCTCTCGGTGCCGTCCCCCGGGGGTTCACTGCTCTTGTCAATGCTGGTGGGACGTGCTGCTCTGCACCCCCTTCTGTTCCCCCACTGTTCTTCCTCGGTTTCCCTCTGAGCACCTCTACTCCTTGGGGATTTTAAAGGTTGGTGTTCTCTCTAGGCCTCCCATCCCCTCCTGGAATGACAGGGAAGGTCAGGTGAGCAGGCCACTTCAATGCGTGGTTTGTGGAGTGTGCAGTGTTTGTCACCTGTCCTTGGAGCACCATACAGGATGCCATGGGCCCCAAGTTGAGGATCCAGTGCCTGCCCTGTCAATAAGATGGAATTTGAAAAACCACTCATCTTCTGTTGACCTGTTATTCTAACTTTAGCTTTGCAACAGATTCTTTTTTTTTAAAGAGAGAGAGTGTATGAGAGAGAGAGAGAGAGAGAGAGAGAGAGAGAGAGAATTTTTTAATATTTATTTTTTAGTTTTTGGCGGACACAACATCTTTGTTTGTATGTGGTGCTGAGGATCGAACTTGGGGCGCACGCATGCCAGGCGAGCGCGCTACTGCTTGAGCCACATCCCCAGCCCCTGCAACAGATTCATTTTTACTCATTCCCTTACTGTGGGGAGATGGCGTGTCCTGTTCAGGCACCAAATGTGGACACCTGGTGAGAATTGAGACCCTTGGCGTAAATCTGAGGGGGAAATATTTTCTCAAGAAAAGTGTTTGTGAACAGGGAGTGATTTGTTGGTGAGATCATTACTCTCATTTCTTGATGAAGAAGAATTATAAAAAATTATGGAAAACAGACAAGGTCAGGAAATGAATATTTGATCTGTACTTTGGAGTGTGAACTCAATGCGAATTAGTCCTGCAAAACTAGGCAAATGAATTAATTCATTTGTGTCTTAATCTGCTCATCAAGAGAATTAAAAAATTAGACCAAATTTTTTTAGCTTGATTCCAATTTCAAAAACATTACAATCCTAGGGTCCACCTTTTATTTACTGGACTTACTTACTGATTCAACCAAGAAATGAGTGTAGAGTGAGCCTCAGACATGGCCCCTCGCCTCACGCATATCCCAGTCTTTTGAGTGAAAATCTGAAGATTGAGAAGTAGGGGCATCTACCTGGAGCCCTGACATCCTCCTGTGTCCAGTGTCTCTGCCTGAACACTAGGGGCACTGGCTCCCTAAAGTTTCTGGGAAACACACATGAGACGGGGGAGAAAAGATGAGGATTTCAGGGGAGCACTCAATCATAAAGCAGTGTGGGTGGGGGTCTTTCCAGGTGGCCAGGATGAAGCCATTCCTCACTCAGCTCCTGCCAACGCCTCAATGTGCTTCTGCGTTGCCAGGTTGAGGCTCCATTCACCTCCCCCCCTCTGGAAGTTTGGAGCCCTGTTTCCACCGCCTCCATCCCACCAGGTTCTGCTGCCTCTTCCTGACCTTCAGCGCTCCTCTCCTTACTGATCTCCTTTCTAAAGGCTTTGCTTTAACTTTCAGGTGGCACATCTCAGCTCCCATCCTGTGGGCCCTGAATGATGATGTCCCGATGGCCCTGGGGCAGCAGGACACTAACCAGGCTCCTGGAGTAATTCTGGGTGAAGCACACAGGAGATAGGATGACGTTTTCCCACCTGGAATCCTTAGGTGGGAAAAGCCATGGTCCACAGAGCCAAAATGGTCACCAGAACTACCCCAGGCACACTTTCTATCCAGATGAGACATTGAATTGGGTGGGGACAAACTGGAGACCTGGTCTCTGCTCAGCCCCGTTCCCTGGGCAGCCATCCTGTCAGTGTGAGAGCAGCTGCTCATCTGCACCAAAGTCAGGAGCCAAAGTCCTCAAGAGAACTGTGTGACCCAAACCTCCTGAACCTGGGGTGCCGAGGAGGGGGCTCAGTAGACAGCAGGCACCCAGAGGCCAGATGGTGGTCCTCAGCAAGAGAGGGGGAAAGAGGAGAGGCAATCCAAGAACAAAAGGAGCAGAAAAGCATGGTTGTTACATGTGACAGCACAATGGCCCAGCTGGAGTGCCGGGCTTGGCTGGGCAGGGAACGCCTTGGCCTGGTAAGATCTGGCAGTCCAGCGAGGACACACACCTGCGCTGCAGTCTCCCACTCCTCTTCAACAAAATCCTCCTCAATGAACATGAACTAGCTGTCACTCTCTACAGGGCACAGGGCCACATGCTCCCTGCAGTAAAGCAGAAAGAGATAGCGACAGACTTTTTGTTTTATAGAAACTCAGACAAGATGAACAATGAATGATTTTATTTTGATAAATAAAACCTGGTTTTCATCATAAAATTATTTTTATAAATTTTTAAGTTGTATGAATGCATGTACAAATGCACATAGAATATATCCTATAATTTATAACAATGCTTATACATAAAAGATTGTTACCTATATATGTATACAATGTGCATCTGAAGGTTAATTTTTTTTTTTGGTACTGGGGATTAAACCCAGGGGTGCTTAACCACCTAGCAACATCCCAACCCTTTTTAATATTTTATTTAGAGATAGATGTTGCTAAGTTGCTAAAGATGGCTTTGAATTAACCGTCCTCCTGCCTCAGCCTCCCGAGCAGCTGGGATTATAGGCATGTGCCGCTGTGCTCGGCCTGTGATAGTTAATTTTATATGTTGACTTGACTGGACCACAATGTTTAGGAATGTGGTCACATATTCTGGATGTTCCTGTGAGAGTGGTTTTTTTTGGGGGGTGGGGTGAGAATAATAGTTTAACTGGTGGACTTTGAGTACAGTGGATTATCCTCTATAACGAAGGTGGGCCTTCCTTTATCAATTGAAATCCTGGAGAGAACAGAAGACTCACCCACTGTCTCCCCACCAAGCTAACAGGAAATATGGCAGCCACAGCCTTCAGACTCCTGTGGCAACGTCAGCTCTTCCTGGGTCTCCAGCTCCCGCCCTGCAGATAGCGGACTTGTCAGCCTCCATGATCACATGAGAAAATCCTTTAAATCTCTCTCTCGCACACACTCTCTCTCCCTTTCAGTCACTTTCTCTTGCATTTCATTAGCTTGGTTTCTCTAGAGAATCTTACTGCAGTACAGCAACATTTGCTCAAGCCAGGACTGTGTAACGTTCTGCAGGGACACAGGCAAAGAAGCATGTCTGTCTCTGCCGTGGGACAGCTGTGTGGAACTGGCTCTGATGAGGTGTGGGCCCTGGTTGTGGGTGAGGGAGGGTCAGTGAATGAAGGAATCACCAGGAGGCCCTGGGAGAGGCCCTGCAGAGGGTCTCCACTGAGCCCTGGAGTAGTTGCTTTGTGTGCCACATTGACTGGGCCACAGGGGGGGCATTCCCAGGGCATGTCTGTGACGGTGTTTCCGGATGACTCTGACATCTGACACACCAGACCAATTAATTGCCCTTCCCAACAAGGGAATTGCACCAGACCAATTGCCCTTCCCTCTGACTGGCCTGGATCTGGGCATCCATCTTCTCCTGCACTTGACCTGGAAAGAACACCACAGGCTCGGCAGGGTCTCCAGCTTGCTCTCTCTCTCTCTCTCTCTCTCTCTCTCTCTCTCTCTCTCTGTATATGTGGATATAATGCATTTCTCCCATGCTCGTTCTTTTTCCAAGAAGACCACCCCTCTCCGGAAGCTGGCAGTGTGTACAATCAGAGATCCATAGAGGGACTTTCTTCAGTCTCCACCTTAACTCAGAGAAGAGCCAGTTTCCATACATGCCCAGGAAAGTGAAAGTAACCCCAATCCTTGGTAAAACATGGAAGACAGGCCCAGGGAGGACTTTATTCTGCAGCGTGAGGTCTCTTAGTTGTTCCCTGTAGGTGCTCAATGTGCCCACCCCAGCCCTTCTGCTTTAAAAGAAAATGGGGATTTTTTCCCCCTAATATGGTCCCTATAAATGTGGAGATCTCACCGCCCTCTGCTGTGAGGCCTATTCTGTAAAGTTAGTGGAGCACGTGCCTACATGAGCTCATAGATTCCTTGCATTGAGACTCACAATGTTTGTGGACAGTTTGTGGACAGCTCTGTAACCCTGTGCTCTGAGTTGGGTCACATAAGAGAAGCCACCTAGAGGAATCATCTACTCTACCATCTGCACCAGTCTATGAGGGCTGTCTCAAAGACTTGTCACCCACTGGGTGTCTTAAACAACAGGAGATTCACTGTTGCAGTTCTGAAAGGTGAAATGTCCAAAGTCAAGCCAATGGCCCATCCTCTATCTGTAGGTTCTAGCAGAGGGTCCTTCCTTTACCTTCTCTTAACTCCTGGTTTTCCCTGCAGTCCTGTGATCCTTGGCTGGAAGAAACATCACCCCAAGCTCAGCCTCCGTGATCCCACGGCATTCTCCTGTAGATGACACGTCGTCTTCTCCTGTTCTCCTCTTATTATAAGGGCTCCAGTCACATGAATTGGGGCCTCATCTTGATCACATCAGTAAAGACATGTTTCCAAATGAGGTCACATTCAAGGGCATGAGGGGTTTAGGACATCAACATATCCTCTGGGGAGCACATTTCAGACACAAGGGCGTCTCAGCTGTCCGTGGCACAAGGCCGAGGAACAAGAGCTTTTCAATGTCTCACCCCTGCTCCTCCACAGCACAGTGCTCACTGTGTCTGAAATGGTATTTTATGTTACACGTTTTTAAAATAACTCTATTCAGCCCCATCAGAAGTTCTGGAACTGAGAAATTATTTAAAATTCAGATTTGTACAAAACCTTCTTTGTGGAAACCAGGGTAAAGAATACTTTTCCTCTGCGGTGTCTCCATGCATCCTGATCAGGAGGAAAATACATTTTATTTCAAATAAAGTGAATCGAACCAAGCACGACCCAACCTTCACAGGTATTAAACAGCCATCTAGTTACGCATTCGATGCTGCCATTGTTTAATTTTCTTAATACTAAAATGCTGCAGCAGGTTAGAAATGATGGCTTTTCATTAGAATAGTTAATTATTTACACAACAACTTTGTCTCCCAAACTACAAGAATAGAGGAAGAAAAAATTCAAATCCATAAAACATCAGGTTAATAAAGGATCTCATGTGGAAAGTGAGTTTAGAATGAGAAAAAGAGAAGATCAGAGCTGTGATTTGCCTGCGGTGACGTTTCTCCTCCTCATTTCAGTCCAGCTGAGTGCTTATAGGTAGTGTCCGTGAAAGCCAGGCTCCAGACTTCAGGTCACTGTTGACACCAGGCATGGCCATCGGTGTAGCTATTGTGTTGTGGGAGGGGCTTTTGCCAAGGAATGCAGAGGACACCCATGGTCAACAGCCCGGAGGGGGCTGCTGGAGGAAGGCAGATGCAGACCTGCTTCCCGTTGTCCATGCCTGGGGCAGACATCACCTCTGCAGACTGCCCACAGTCTTCTTGTGAGAGAGAAGTTGTGTGCAGTGACCAGATGTGATCAGAGCTCGTGCTACGTCACTGATTCACAAAGTGTCCTTGAAATCCTAGATTGACATTGCTACCAAAATTTGAGGTCACACCTCAGCTTGCCATCTGGCCCTGGCATTTATGCCAATTCAGGGTGGACACTGCTAACATATATCTGGGAAATTAGGTTATAAGAACAGGAAGAAAACTACTAATGAAAGAATATGATTCGACATTCTTTAAGATTGATAATAATAATAGAGAAATCTATAAATGTGGGAAGGAAATTTTGAAGTTTACACATCTTTAATATGTACAGACCCCCTTGTAAGAGACAATATATTCTAACCCTCTTTACACTTGCTAGGGTGTTTTGAAAATTATTTATTTCATAAATTTATGCAATATTGTAAGTATCTCTAAAAATCAGTTGTTAAACATTGGACATTTTATAGAGTCATCTAACTTTTTTGTTTGTTCTAATTAGTTATACATTATAGTAAAATGCATTTTGACATATTATACACATATGGAGTACAATTCTACATATGATGTAGAATTTTGTTGGTCATGAAGTCACATATGCACATAGGAAAGGAATTTTGTTAGAAACAAAATTAATTTTTGAAACCATGTAGATGGGTCATTGACCGAACAGTTATGGAAAACAAACATTGATTATAAAAAAAAAGTAAGTATTCTAGGAGTTTAAGCCATTAGAATTCTGGGATTGTCAATGAGTCATAGAAAAGGAGAGAAAACTAAACTGCTATGATACTAATACATAATTTTACTCTGTTTTTTAAATTGAAAGTTTCCTTTGTAGCATCCTGCCTTTGGGAACTCAAGAGGGAGCACAGGATGGTTTACTCCAGCTGTGAGCCTGTGCAGGTGAGGGTCACCTCCTACTCCTGAGGGGCGAGGAAGGTTTCCTGCAGCCCTGCTGTCTTGTGACTCCCCGAGGGCAGAGACAGCCTCCTGCAAATGTTGGAGCTCCTCATTCCTCTGGCCTGTGTTACATCATTCTGAATTACGATCTGTTACACTTTGCACAGTAAAGATTCTTAGGTCCAGTATCAATAATAATAATAATAATAATAATGTATCAATGATATATTGAATACCAAAGACTTTGAGATCTCTTCCATGTTTTATTTCTGCATCAAAATATTCAAATATTTCAAACTTGCCTGCTCTGGAAGCAGATCAATAGACTTTATTTCTTACTCAAAACTCTTTACTTTACAAAAATATAACATGATGTCAAACCCACAACCATTCACTGCGTGTTTCATATTTTATTATAGAGTAAGCCCAAGTAATTCCTCACCGTGCAAGGCAGTGATTACTAAAGATGAAAAACAGGATGAGAGCTTCTGTGGACTGAATATTTGTTCCCTTCAGAATTCATATATTGACATCCAAAGCCCCCAAAGTAATGGCCTCAGGATGTGGGGCTTTTGGAAATAATTGGGTCTTATAGGTGGAACCTTCATAAATAGGATTAGCAAGAGAGATGGGTAAGCTGGTGGCTTGCTTTCTCTCTCCCCCTCTCTCTCTTTCCCTGTTCTCTCCTCCAAGATACAACAAGAAGGCACCATCTGCGAACCAAGAAGAGCCCCTCGCCAGACCCCAGATCTGCTGCCATCTTGGAACTGGACATACCAGTCTCCAGAACTAGGGGAAATAAGTGCATGCTATTTAAGCTACCCAGTCTATGGCAATCTATTAAAGCACCCCAAGTCGACTAAGGCAAGAAGACGTGAATGAGTTAGAATTTGGCCCTGGCTCTCAGTTGTCAAAGCCCTTGATACAAACTACTTCACATTACCTGTTTATTGCATAGACATGCATGCTGCATCTCAGACATGCTGGCTAGTTCCCCAAGTCTTTTAATTAAAGTCGTGTTCAGCAAATTCATTGTGGGATGAATTATTGACAGGTTTCCATTGATCCTAGAAGCAAGACAGTGAAACATGGGCTTTGTCATACCACCTCTCAATAACACACCAGCTACCTCAAATCCAGCATGCTGTCTATAGTGAGTGTCTTTCACAGAGTCAACTCTTGGTAAGATAGAAAATTGAAAATGAACCAAGAATTACTGTAATATTAATCTGAAAGTAAAGTGCAAATGAGAAACCTATTTCACTAACCTCATTCAAGACCAACATTCTTGGTGAACATAAAGTCTAAGATTTCATTCTCGGGCCCTTTTCTTCTACCTCATTTGTTTAACTTTTGACATGGCCTTGGATAAAACCACAGTATGGATTGTGTACCTACTTCCTACTGGCTTGAAAGGTTGGCTTAATTCACATAGCTTTATGAATTATTCTTCAAGTTTTTCCATGTTGAAAAACACCATTTAGAGTTCCATAGAGAGGCATTTCATAGACCTTCCTCTTTTCTGTAGTAATTTGGTTGTGTGATAGTTGAAATTTCCATATGTTTTCTGAGTTTGAATTCCCTATTTCTTTTTGTTGTTGTTGTTATTATTTTAGTTGTTGATGGACATAATATCTGTATTTATTTATTTATTTTTATGGGGTGCTGAGGATCGAACCCAGTGCCTCACAACTGCGAGGCAAGTGAGCTACAGCCCCGGCCCGAGCTCTGTATTTCGTAAGGCAGACGTGTGTCAGATCACATTAAGACACATACAGTATGTGAAAGTTCTTGGTTCAGGTAAAGCATTTGATCTTGTTCTCTGGTCTCCTTTTAGTACCTCACTGGGTTAAAATTCTCCTTCCCCGACCGTCCTCGGTCATGAGAAGGGTAAAGGGAACAACGGCTGGGCATTCTGTCTTCCCCGGTTACTGGCAAGGCCTCCCTTCCCACCGTCTTCAGCTCCACACTTCTGTTGAGAGCTGCAGGTGCAGTAGGTTTCTCAGTGGCCCAAGGAGAGCCCAACCACAGGCCTCCACCTGCGTCCCTTGGTTAGGAGCAAACTTGCCATCAGAAAACAGGAGGTTAATGAACCAGCCCAGGAGGCCGAGGGCTGTTAACCTGTCACACTGCTTCTAGGAGAAATCCCTCCCAAATACGTGTCCTGCAGGGCTTGGAGGTACAGGAACCCCTGAGTCAACTGCCCTCCCTTTTCTATGGAACTAAATTCACTCCTGTCATCAAAAACCCCCACTCAGGGGAAGTATTCAGAATCAAGAGAAGGGGAGGATTAAAGACACAAATGGGTTTAGTCAGCTCTTTTGCTGCTGGGACCTGACAAGCACAATTTTAGAGGAGGAAAAGTTTATTTGGCGCTCACGGTTTCAGAGGGCTCAGTTCAGCTCCCCTCCTCCAGGCCTCGGGTAGGATGGAACATCATGGCAGAAGGGCGTGGAGGAGGAAAGCGGCTGGCCCTGGACACCAGGAAGCAGAGAGAGCCCTGCTCAACAAGGACACAATACAAAGCCCAGGGGCAGCCCTCAGGGACCCCCCTCCTCCAGCCACACCCTACCTGCCTGCAGGCACCTCTCAGTGCATCCCCAGGGGACTAATGCACCCTGTTAAAACTCTCATAACCCTTCCCGCATTGTCTCACCGTGGGCGTTGGGGTGGGGGGCACCTCAGACCTACACCACAGCAGAATACAACCTCTGACCTGGCCGGGATAGCTACTTCACCACCATCTCCTCTAGTGACCGGTCAGTTCTGAGGACGCCTGGCATCCTTGGACACAGAGCACCCACCATCAGTGTCAGGAGGCATCTCGTAACCCAACATCCCCTCCCTGTGGCAGCCTCTCTCCTTTAGATGCGGGAGGGGGACGGGAACGCCCTTTGTGCCCAGCGGAGAGCAGCCTGCTTTGGAGGCAGTCTATCCTCCTGCAGTGATGACTGACTGACCCGCGGATGGACACTGGAGCATTTCAAAGTAGACTAGAGCAGAACACAGAGCCCATGGTGAGTGCAGGGACTAGAGCAGAACACAGAGCCCATGGTGAGTGCAGGGACTTCAGCTTTTGCTGCTGATTCACCTGATTCACCCCGTGCACATGCGCCTGCATGGGCAGCACTATCAAGGTGTTTCCTGCACGGATTCCCCGAGGTGAAACGCAAGGAGTACGAGAGGTAAGCACTTCGAGTGGCGGCCGGTCGGCGACTGGAGGCAACCCAGCTCCTACAACCAGGGCTCAGCCCTCCGCATTCTGTTTCCCACCTGAAGGACCACGAGGCTGTTCTTAGCATTTTGGAAATCGGAGTCCACCTTACAGACCATTTTTACTTTTCACGTCGTCCTTTTCTGTTGTACCTAGGAAAGCCACTGTGGGTCAAGAAGATGTCTCAGAATCAGTGTCCTCTCAAAATCAGCAGAATGCAGTGTGTCCCCAGCCTTCCAGCTGTAGCAGATGGAGTGAATCCCAGCGTGATTTCAATCCTGCTTATCAAATAGGGATAAGGAAAGTGCCCTTTCTCGGGATCCAGGCCGCATCGGCTTACCAAGAGAATGCAGGTCACCACCCACCCTGCCCAGGGGAGCTGAGCCCCATTGGGGCCTGGAAAGCACAGCTCTCCTCAGGCTCTTCCTTAGACCATGGCTTCTCCATGTTTCAGCTCAGCTTCTGCCTCTTCCTGCCCAGATGATCCCCAAATCATGCAAACGACCTGTTTGCTACGGTGGGAAAAGTGCCACGTTTACTTTAGAGCTAATGATACAATGAATAACTCCATGCACATCTTTTTCTTTTGCTTTACTTAAAATGATTTCATTAGAATTAGTTGAGAGAGCACTTGTGAATCAAGTTTAAAGTCCTTATCAGGCTGCCAAGCTCTCTTTGAAAAGTGACGTGCTCATTATACATACAGCGGTGTGTGATTTACACCAGCTCCCAATCAACTCCTCGTCCTTATTAATTTGGTTAATTTCAGAAACATAAAATACTACAACATAATTTTATTCTGAATTTATTCAATTGTTCTTGGCTTGAATGTGTTTTATTTTTGTTTCATTAAGGGTATAGAATTGAGCAGAAAAGATGACATTTCTACCTTCCTTGTCCCCTGGGGTCCTCTGGGAAGCAGACATCAAGATGCAGCTGGAGTCCAGAGACCTGTGGGGACAAGGCCTGTGGAGGGGAGGGGAAGGCGGTGGGCCTGGTGGGGGGGGCAGGAGGAGCCCAGAGAGCGTTTTGGGAAGTCCCAGAGTGGAGGAGACCCTCCCTGGGGCTGCGCTGGCCCCACTCTGCTCTCCCGCTGAGCTCGGTCACAGCCTGTGAGTGACTGACAGCAGCCTGGGGAGGAGAAGCCTCATGGGCACAAGGCGGTCAGTCCCTGGGACAGTGGTGGAGACTCTCAGCTACCCAGGCCTAGCCCCTCCTTCAGTCAGAGGGAAGAAAGATGAGCAGGTGGTAGGCACTCACAGATCACGAATGCTGTACACAAGAGAAAGCCAAGCACGTGCACATCCTGGAGGTTATGGCTTCTATGTTCTACTACATTGTCATGGAAAACGGCGACATTTGACAGAACTCTGAAGGGGACCAGGGAGCAAGCCATGTGGGGATCTGGGGAGCCCTCCAGGCAAAGGGCAGGGCAGGTGAAAAGGGCCTGTGGCAGAAGACGCCTTGACGTCTTGGAGGAACACTGACCAGTCAGCAGAGCTACAGTGATGGGAGCCCTGAGGCAGGTGGGGGTGGGCAGGGTTTGGGGGTGCCTGCAGGGTTTGCTGTACCAGGAGGGAAAGCCACAGGAGACTGACAGGAAAGGTCACATGCCCCAGCCTGGGAAGTGCACTCTTCCTACCAAAATGACCCATGGCTTGGGACTTGAAACACCAGACTCTCCAGTGGCCTTCAGGTGTGGCCTGATGTGTGTTAAGGAAGCCCAAGGGTACATGGTGGGAGTGGCTTGATTGTCATTTGAGTGAATATTGAAAAGCAAGATGTTTTCCCTGGAGGACCTAGTGTTGGCCCCAGTACAGCTCGGTGGCTCTCCCTGTTTGCCGGCTGTTGGCTTCAAGTTCTCACAGGGGACTGCACGCAGTGCCTGCTTTGTTAGCCTTCCCCTGGGAGCGCTCTGGTGGGTGTCAGCGCTCAGGTGAGGGCTGCTCCTGCTTCCATCCCACCTGGTTCCCGCTTCCTGAGGAAAGATGTTTGTGGAAAGAGAGTTACTCCAGAAACAGAGGACTCCCGAGAATCGGTCCCCACTTTTCCAAGGAGAATATATATTTTTACCGAATTGCTGGCACTGGTTTTTCTGTGGCTGTTGTTTACATTTACATTGATTTTAAAATGGCTTTGAATTCTTGATCCGCCTGTGTTAGATGTACACATTAACGGGGTTCAGGTTGATATTCCAGTACAGGTATACAGCGTGCCCTGAGCAACTTGAGTCAGCTTCACTTTCACATGAGCATTTGACTTTACATTAAATACATCACCGTCTCAATCTGGAGACCTCCATTTCCCCCACTCTCTATTGTCCTCCCTGGGGCTGTTTTGGGCATCATGGCTTCCATCCCAGATATCACTCTGAGTCATCCAACACAGTTTCCAGAACACACCACGCCCGCCTTCATTCAAACCCCCTGGAGCCTGCCTTCCAGGGTGCACCTGTGCGTGCTGCCCCCCTTGGTTCGCAGAGAAGGGACCTGACTCTCCAGGCTGGGCAGCTTGCTCAAAACGCACATCAGCAATGACAGACAGCTCATGGTCACCGACTGCTTCCCACCGGGTCCCTGTGGATGTGGGGGCAGCCTGCACATCATCCTCTTTCTGTCGTCACGCTACGCAGTGCTGTTCTTCTGGCTGAAGAGCGCTCCCGTGACATTGCACGAACAACTGGACCTAAACTCCGTGCACCCCGCCAGCCACCCTGCCAACATCACCATAGGCAGCATTCCCGCCTGGAAGACGGCACAGTGACCTCTGGATTGGAGGCTTTCGTATTTTCCAGTCAACTTTGCTCATTTCTGTATAAAGGTCATGCATCACGTCTCAAATTTGTTTCTAAATATTTCATATTTTTGTTTCTGTTGTGAATAGAAATCTCCTTATAAATTATGCGTTCTGAGTTACCTCTGGTAGGAAGAATGTAATTGATTCTAGGTATATTTATTTTATGTCTTGCCAACCCATGAACATTTTATTAGCTTTAAAGTTTTCTAACAGAAATATTTAAACTTTCCAAGGATGCCATTATACCTACCATGACCTTTTTTCCCACCTGGGTTTGGAACCTGGTCTTTATTTCCTGCAGTCTCAGAACACTCAAAAGAGCATAAATACAAGCCAAGAGATGCTGAAGTCCTCCCAAGCTCCTGTGTCAGGAGAAGGGGGAAAGTGTGGCCCCAGGATCTCAGACATGGAGGTGCAGGTGAGACCCCCAGGGTGACAGGAAGGCAGGAAAGTATCTTCCAAGGATTTCCAGGCCCTAATCCCTGGGCTTTGCAAGAAATGACTTGGGGGATGAGGCTTCTTTCCAGATGCGATTACACTAGGTTCTTGAGTTGGGGGATTATCTGGGCTTACCTGGCTGCTCCTTAACGCACCCATAAGTATATACGGGGGAAAACAGGGAAGTTGGACCACGGAAAGAAGGAGGCCAAGCCATGGAGAGGGAGGGCACCCCACTGTGGGCCTTGATGCTGGAGAGGGTGGGACCCCAGAAGCTGGGAAAGCAGGAAGTGGAGACTCCTGTGAGGCCCCAGGAGACAGAAACAGGGAATGTCCCCTGCAGGTGCCTTCAGGACCCCATGACACCCAGGGGGGCCCCCCAGCCGTCTCAGCAGGCGGGCCTCCCTGCTTCTGCCCGGTGGCCTCTTCCCTTAGCAGACAGCATTCCTCACGGGCCAGGCAACGTGACCTCTGAGACTCCCCAGGACTCCTGCCTCAGCCCCAGGAGAAGAGCTGGCCTGGCACGTTCCCCAGCTCTGCGTCCACACTCCTAAGAAGGGAGTCAGGGGCCATCACGTGCCGAGCAGCAGCCCCCAGGGAAAAACAAAAAAGGGCGGGAGAAGAGGAAAGGAATGTCCAGAAGGCTGGAGCCAGGAGAGAAGAGGCAGCTGTGGAGGAGGGAGTCCGCCATGGGAGGGAGGGGGGGTGCGGCCCCTCCACCCTCATCTGCACTTGGTGCCACGTCCGTGCCTCAGTGCTGAGCTTAGCACTGCTTCTGGTACTTGGCTGGTCATCATCCCCATCATCAAAAGACTAGCAAGCCCTTACACCCAGGGTGCTACGTCAAGGCACTGTTCTGAACGTCCCTCCTTAAACCTCGGCCACAACGCTATGTTACTTAAGCACCAAGACATGGGGTACAAAGCAGTTCCAGGAGCAGCCTGAGCCCGCTGAGGTCTGATGAGGCCTGCACTTGGAGGAGCCAGGGTCTGGGCCCAGCGTCTGGGCCCTGTGCTGCCCCAGGAGGGCCTCTCCTTTGCTGGAGACGGTCACTTCTCTCCCTAAGCTCAAGCAGTTTGATTCTAAATCCAGAGTAAGACACTCAGATGGCTTTTCCACAGATGCTGAGGTGGGACGGGGTGATCCACTGCGGGGTGATGACATTTAATAGATGTGCTCATCTGTTTCTGGCACTTGTCCTGTCCTGTCTTGGTGTGTCGTGTTGAGGGACGTCGCATATTGGACACTTTGGTTATTATGGTGGCTGGAAAGTTTGGTTCTAGAATCTCATCAGCTGGCAATGGTAATCTGAAATGTACTGAAGTGAGCACAGAGGGTTACACGTTCTGGACAAAAATAATACAAACGATGAATATCATCCACTAAGGCTCCTTGGCTGGAAGTGAGAACATGAGCTCAATTGTAAGGGGGACCTGACTGAAGCCCTCTCCGACTGACAACATCAGGGACTCACTTGTCATTGAGGGGTCCACGAAGGGTGTGAGGAGTCAGACATCTTCACTGCTTGGGAGTGGCACTTCTAAGAGCTCTTCCCTTGACAGGCTGCCCCTCTTCACCTTTCACTCATGGAGAGGAGTGCAGAGGCTCTGGACACTTTTGTGGGTGACGATGTGGCATTACCTGACATGCACTGCCCCTTGGAAGATGGGTTCTTATTGGGTCTTAGAGTAGGACTGGAATTGTCCTATGATCCAGCGGTTCCACTTTGGGGCAGCAGTAGTTGATCCCTTCCTGTGGGGTTCCGTTTTCCACAATTTCAGCTAAGAGCAGTCAACCAAGAGCCCCGTATGAAGTGGAAAATTCCTGAAATGAATAATTCATAACTGTTCAGTACCTTTTACAGGAGTATATCATCATAATTGTCTACTTTACTGTTGTTAATCTCTTGCTACACTCATTTATGAAATGTGCTATCCTGGGTACACATGGATGGACCTTGAGTGCACCAGGCTAGGAGAGCTAGGCACAAAATAACAGATGCCGTCCGTTCTGCTTACGTGAGACACGTGGAGGTAGAAAATGAAAAGGTGGGAGCCGGGGACCAGGGAAGAGGGAGACTGAGTGTTAGTGTTTAGTGTGTATGAAATTTCCATTTGGGAAGATGAAGAGTTCTGGAGATGAATGGTGGCCAGTGGTGTTCTTCACACTACTAAAAGTAAAATAAAAACACAGATGATAAATCATTTTCCTTCTTTCACAGATGAGAATCTGAGTTCCTTGTCTGAGCACATGCACAGGGAGAGGCAGGCTGGCATTATGTCCACAGCCCCCCCCACCCAGGGAACATGAAGACAAGCTGTCACGCTGACCAGGAGAGCCACTCCTCCACAGCACCTGGGCATTTAAACCACGGGGACAGATCTTCTGGGCTGCCGGGGCCTGCAGGACCGCCTTTCCTCATTGGTGCATGGAACTTCAAGACTCCTGAGTCCAAGGTTCTTTCCATATGCACATCCGAGGTCAGGGAAATGTACATATGGGACTGTGTCAGTCTGTTAGGGCTGCTATAAAAAGTGCCTTGCACTGGATGATTCACAGACAATAGAAATTTATCTCTCGTGGTTCTGGAGTTGGGGAACACAAGATCAAGCTACTGGAAGAGAGTGTCAGGTGAGGGCTCGCTCTCTGATTCCAAGATGGTCCCACGTTGGGGCACCCTTACTTGGTGGAAGGGTAAAAAAGACTAGGGCATGGCCTTCAGCCACTTCTCTAAGGTCTCAACTTATCCTTGAGGGTGGGGATTACCTCCCTGAAGGCACTGGATTCCCAGTACTTCATGTTGCATACCAGGTCCCAGAAAATGAGTTCTGGAGGGTTGCAAACAGGCAGGGTGTTTGGGCACTGGACTGCCGGTGCTGGTCCACCAAGTGAGGGAGGGGGCCACCTCAATCTGTCTCTGTGCTTAGAATCACTGCATTTCCTAAGTCTCAGGGAGAAGGGAGTGTCCAGCATGAAGACCATGGGTGCCCGCACACCTGCATCAAGGTCACACATCTCCAGTGACCTCTGGAGGGGACTCAGAGGCCCTAGCTTTCCCTCACACTTCAAGCACCTCCTTCTCTCCTGACCTTCGTCAGACCCCAATGTTCTAACATCTCTTGTAGTTTCTCCTCTTCCCATCCAGAGACCAGTCTTCTAGAACCTTCTGGCTGATTATTAGACAACACCAAAAGCCTCTCTCCTTCTCCATCCTCATGAAAAACAGCACCTCCTGGGGTGAACTCCATTGGCCAATACTGAATGGTCAGCAGAGTACTAAACTCATTTTGTTCTGTCAGTATTTGCAGCAGTCTGGCTGGGCACAAATCACGAGCCACTGAAGCAGGAACAAACTTTATTTCCGAACTCCCGCGAATGCCACGCACGCGGCCTTCTCCCGGGACATACCACACCAACCGGAAAATCCCTCCTCCAGAAATCCCTCCTCTGGCACTTCCCCAACCAATGGGAACACTCTGGGAGTCCCTGCAAGAGCTCCAAAGTAGCAGGCCCAAGCGGACAGCAGGGGTCTAATATCCAATTGAATACACAGCTTAACATAACCATCATCATCTCAATGGCTTGCTGGTGTCACCTCTCCCTCCTTCTGGCAAAAATGTCATGCCTCATTCTGACTCGGCTATGGCTCTCAGCAAGTATTTATTTTCAAGAATGTTCATATATTATGGCAAGTAAAGAAAGAGTCTACAATTAGAACATTTTAGTTATTTCTTTTTTCATGACCATGTGTGAATATTGAGGTCACACTTTTCTCTTAGAAACGAGATGGATTCAAACTAAAAAGCTTCTTCTCAGCAAAGGAAACAATCAATAACATGAAGAAAGAGCCTGCACGCAGCTTAGATGCAGCATGGATCTCCAGGATATATAAAGGACTCAAAAATATCAAATAACCCAATCAATAAATGAGCAAAGGAACTAAACAGATACTTGACAGAAGAAGAAATACAATTGATCAACAAACATATAAAAAAAGTTCAACATTGCTAGCAATTAGAGAAATGCAAATCAAAACTACCCTATCCAGTCAGAGTGGCGATCATCAAAAATACAAGCATAATAAATATTGGGAAGGATATAGGAAAAGGTACACTCTTACATTGCAGGTGGAATTGCAAATTGGAGAAACCATTATGGAAAGCAGTATGGAGATTCCTCAGAAAACTTGGACTAGAACCATTTGACCCAGCTATCCCACTCCTCAGTCTATACCCAAAGGACTTAAAATCAGCATGCTACAGTGACATAGCCACATCAATGTTTATAGCAACTCAATTTACAATGGCCAAACTATGGTACCAACCTAGATGCCCTTCAACACATGAATGGATAAAGAAAATGTGGTATACATACACAGTGGAATATTATTTGGCCTTCAAAAAGAATGAAATTATGGCATTTGCCAGTAAATGGATGGAGCTGGAGAATATCATGCTAAGCCAATCTCAAAAGTCCAAAGGTCAAATGTTTTCTCTGATATGTGGATGCTAATTCACAATAAGGGTGGGGGGGCGGCTTGGGAAGAATAGAGTTACTTCGCATTAGGCAGAGGGGATTGAAGTGAGGGGAGGGGTATTGGGGTAGGAAGGGTAGTAGAATGAATCGGACATTATTACTGTATGCACATATATGACTACACAACTGGTGTAATTCCACATCGCGTACAACCAGAAAAATGAGAAGACATGCTCCATTTATGTATAATGTGACAGAGTGCACTCTACTGTCCTGTATAACCAACTAGGACAAATCAGAAAACGAAATGAGACTTACACTGCACCACTATTTCATGTATGTATGTAACTCTGATACAGAGAAAACTATAATAATCCCAACAAAAGTTCATAATCCCTGCACAAATTCTATATTCTCATTTCCCTCACTAAGGAAACTTCCTTCTAGAATCACCAAAATGCATCCTAAGCCTTTCTTTCTCTTCCCAGTAAAGAGAAGGTGGCGGATCTGATTTGCCACCTGGTTGCATGGTTTTGGGCTCTGTGCTCCTTCAGTGTCAATTCTGGTGTGATGGCACCCACAGTCACAGCTGGTGTCAAGGGAGACAGATGGAGAGGCATTCTGCCTGAGGAAAGCCAATGAGGAAATAGGGGCCATTGTGGGTTAGTGCTGTGACCAGCTCTGGGTATGCAGCTGCTGACAGAATGCAGGACGAGGTGACGTCCAGCAGCACCATGGGCAAAAGACAAGGAGCCGCTGACGGACCCCTTCTGGAGGCAGAGGGAAGAGAGGAGAAGGAGGCCCGGGAGGGAGGCTGGGGAGCACGGCAGACTCTCTGCTCCTGTACGTCAATCACCTGTGGAGGCTGCGAATCCTCAGGTAGACCTTGCTCAAGCCGGGCCCCGTGGAGGTTCTGTTCTGACAGTGGAGGGAAACTGGCTTCAGGCAGAGTGGGCCATCAGCGGACCTCTCCCCAGGACCCCCTCCTGTACAGTAGAACCACAGGGTCCCCCGGCTGTGAGCCCCTGGTTCCATCTTCCCCAGATGTCGGTGGACTTCCCTGCCAGCTGCCCACTCCTGGACTCATCCCCTGGAGGAATGCCGGGGAAGCTCACCCTGAGAGCCTGCACGGATGAGCGCCCAGAGCTGGATTGAAGGACTGGCTCTCGAGCAGTAAGCAGGAACCGGGGAGGTAGAGGGCACCCTCTCCCAGAATAAGAGCGGAGGCCGCACCTTAGGTCCATGCTGAGTGCTTGGGGGGTGAGGCTGGCCAGGGGTGAAACAAGGCCACCTGGACACTGCTGCCCTGTATTCGCCCCTTTCCTGTGTTTTGTGGGCTTTGAATTCCAAGGTCCTTCTGTCTATGCCGTTTGGAGATCGGGGTTCCCATCTTTTTGTAAGCCTCAGGAGGTTTGTAAAATGTTGTTTTAAGGAGTTCTTTGGGATAAAAGCAATATATTCAAGAAGCACGCTGTCTATTTTGAGATGTGGAACTCAGTTTTGAGGTAAGTATCTCCAGAGAACGAGCAATGGAGCAGAGGGTCCATTCTCCTCCACATACGCTCTATCTGTGGCTGCATCCTGCGTAGCTCAGGCCATATCTGAGCAGCTCACCACCGCCCTTCAAGTGATGTATGGGAAGCCTCTCCCTGTGCTCAATGAGACCGTTTGCCATTATTAATACGGTCACGCGATTCAGAACATGAAGCCATCAGAACGGCAATAAAGAGAAAGACTGTCATTATTCCCACCACAGAGCAGAAAACGGAGGATCTCCCACAATTATGGACATTTGCACTGCCGGGCTCCAGCTAGGAGGCCAAATGCAGAGCAGAGACCACCTGGCAGGCTGCCCTGCAGAGAAGGGCAGCAGAGTGGGCAGTCAGTGGGCACCAGGCTCCCCGAGCAGCTTCAGAGAAGTGGCTGCCAGCCCAGCCTTCCTCTGTCCTGCCCTGACCTCTCTCTGTTCTTTGGGCAGGAAGATATTTAATACCTCGGCTTCTATTTCATTACCGTGCATCCAAACACCTATGTAAGAGTGTGTCTTTATACCTCTCAGACGCCACGACTTACAAACATTTCTCTTTATTTACAATTTCTCAGCAAGTAGCTGCTGTGACCAAATGCACTTGTTAACACAGTGTCCCTTTCTGTTGTCAAGGTCTAACTGGGTTCAAGGGAGCTGTTCACTTTCCACTAAGTCCATTGGTAGCCATTCGTGATGTTCTGAGGTTAGTGGACACTCACGATCCAGCTTCACATCACAGTCTGCATCTGACGCCAGAAACAAATGTTTCCATTGCCATCAAAAATCAGGGCCTGACGTGCACCCCAGCCACAGGACCAGAATCAAGAGAGATGCACAAACTGCCTTAAAGACAGACTTGAATTGGGCATCTGTACCTCACAGTTGAAACTACAGCCAGGAAGTGGTTGCTGAATCTGGCCAAACTGCTGACCATCTCCACCGCTCTGGGTGTTTCCAGTGGAGGATGCCCCCCTCCTGCTCCACCCCACCCATCAGTCACTATGAGCACATTTATCACCTAACTCTCAGGGTTCCCTGGGGTTTTGGAGGAGGCAATGTGGGCAAAGCACTTAGCTCTGCCGTGAGTCTCGCCCTCAGGGAGCGTGATCTGTGGAGTTGAGCTGAGGAATGGCTCTGGAATGGCCCGTGGAGGACCCGACAGCCTGCTCCCTGTGCTAACCAGGGCCTCCGCCTAAGGTGGAAGAGGTCTGCAGCCCTGAGTCGCGGAGGGACGGGGAGGAGGTCCAGTGACTGAAGACGAGCCTGCCAGGGAGAGGCCGGGGCCGCGAGCTTGGGTCTGAGAGGCCCCGCTGCCCTCCGTGTGGCTGTCCCTCCTGCTCACATGCAGGAGGGGGATGTTGGACCTGGACTGGCAGCTTCTCCTGGACCCCTTGCTCCCAGAACTCTCCAGCGCTTTTCTACATGGCTCCTCAAAGCTGGCGGAGGTCGGGATTGAAAGTGCTCTGGAGTGGACTAAAGACTTCCCCCGGGGAGACACAACCAGAGATGTTGAAAACGCTTTAAAAGTAGCCCAGCCAATGAGCCTCCAGGCGTTGTCCTTGAGATATACAATGCGTGAAGGCAAACACAGCCACAGGCACAGGGTAAGACAGTGGCGCTGCTCCCTCTGCCCAGCACAGCGGGAAGCTCAGCCCCAGGACAGGGTGGCGGGGGAGACAGGCTTCCCACCCCTTGGCTCCTGCCTGGGAGCAGCAGCTGAGCCTTCTCCTCTGCTCCAGCTCTGGGCTGAAGGGGAAGCTCCTGGTGGGGTGGCCGAGTGGACACGGAACTCTGAGAAGTCGGCCCTGGCTCTCTCATCCCAGAGTGTTCACGGGGGACATGGAGTCCGGGGGGCAGGGCGAGAAGTCATGGGCTGCCACCTTGGCTGCAAAGCAGGGGTCACCCAGAAAATGTGTGCCAGGGTCCCCACCCAGAGAGAGATCCTGTGAGGTCTGGCCCAGGAACCAGACCAGAAGAGAAGGAGCTTGGAAGTTCCCACCAGAAATGAGTTTATGAGAGAAGGCCGCAGAGAGTGTGGGCCAGCTCAAGCCCGAACCGCTCCCTCGATGGCGGAGCTCGTGTGGGGAGCCCCAGAAGGAGCTTGCTGGTGGCTCCTCCTAAGTGAGGATGCGAGGATCACCACCAGTTGTCACAGAGATGCAGGGGAGAGATGGCCTGAAGGTCAGAAGACACCTTGGGGACTCAGAACCACATGACAGGCATTTCACTGCACCAGACGGTAGAGCCATTGCGCACAAGGCCACTGTTGAGGGCCACGGAGCAGCTGGGGAGAGTGGAGCCCCACAGTGGGGTCCTGCAGTGAGTGAGCACACAGGCTGACAGCAGGCGGGAGAGCCCGGGACCTGCCAAGACCCTGCTCTCTGGGGGATCTTGTGAGCGCCCCAAGGCTGTGCTCTGAGGGGCAGCATCAGAGGTGTCCACGGCCGATAAAACAGAGGTCACTAGCGTAGTCTAGCTCAGTCACTGGATGAACAAGAAAATTGCAACCAAGTACTCCAGAGAGAGAAGGGGTGCTGTGACATATGACCCAGACATGTTGAGTTTTCTATTTAAATAGAAATTTTGAGATGCAAAGAAATAGAAAGATGTGACTCAAAGAAAATAAAAACAACAATACAAAAACAAAACCAGGCAATAGAATTCTGTGGGAGGGCCGAGGTATTGAAGCTCCCAGGTCGAGATGTCTTAGGAGCTTTACGAATGATGCTCAGAGGAGCAGAGGAAGCCATGCTTACTGAACTGAGAGAGCTCGACCCCTCATCAGAGCCAGGACACACCCGAGGGGATCCAAGCTCCTTTCAAAAGAAACAGACAAAAATTATGGATTTTTAAAATGCAATGACCTAAGTGAGGGACTCACTAGACAGGTCAGTGGTGGAGGGAGGATTAAGTGAAGTGAAGAGAGATCACGAGGGACTGGAGACAGAAAAGCAGAATTAGTAAAAATGAGCCTGTTCTCAGGGAAACGTGGGGCACTATAAGCATCAGCACATGTGCGAGGGGGGCCCCCGAAAGGACAGGAAAGAGGGGGGAGAGCAAGGCCATACTGGCTCATCTGATAAGAGATGTAGAAAGAGAAGATGCTGAAAAAAAATAATAAAGACTCAAAACTAAAAAAAACAGACAACCCAATTTTAAAAATAGGGACTCAAATAGAAATTTACCCAAAGAAGATAGACAAATGACCAAGATGTTCAACGTTATCAGCTTTCAGAGAAATGCCCATCAAGATCACCGTTTAGAATGTCCGCACTCCAAAGGACACATGATAAGGAGCAGGAGTGAGGCTAAGGAGGAGTGAGCTCACACCCTGCTCTTGGGGACACAGGATACTACGGCTCCCTTGAGGACAAGCTGGCAGTCACTGATAACAACGTAGCCATATCATATTTCATATGTCAAGAGCTTTATAATGTTTTGAACAACCAATAAAAAAAATTAAAAACAAACAAACAAACAAACAAACAAAAAATAAACATGGAATCTCAAGGGATCCTAAATAAACAAAAATATTGAAAATAAAAAAAAAATTTACATTTCAGGGCTGGAGATGTGGCTCAAACGGTAGCGCACTTGCCTGGCATGCGTGCGGCCCGGGTTCGATCCTCAGCACCACATACAAACAAAGATGTTATGTCTGCCGAGAACTAAAAAATAAATATTAAAAAATTCTCTCTCTCTCTCTCTCTTTAAAAAAAAATTTACATTTCAAAATGTTTCTGCAAAAAGAAATATTCTATGCAGCAAACACTTGGAATGGTTAACTGTGAGTTGCAGAGCACTGCAAATGCAAACTTAAGTTTCCTTCATCTGACTTGTTTCACCTCAAGCTTTCTGATAATGTATGATTTAAAAAAAAAAAATATATATATATATATGTATATATTTTAGTTATACATGGGACACAATATCTTTATTTTGTTTATTTATTTTTATGGGATGCTGAGGATCAAACCCAGTGCCTCACATGTGCTAGGCAAACATTCTGCCACTGAGCCACAACACCAGCCCTACTGTATAGCTTTTAATGAGAAAGTTACTGAAATATCTGTTCCGTTTTCCTGTGAAAAATACGATTATACACATATCATTAGGGCCATATTATAAAGCCTCAAATAATGAAAATTGAAATATATTCATTCTGGCTGTAAGTTTTCCATAATTTCCCATAAATCTAACATTAAAAGTATGAAGTGTATTAACCCCCCCAAAAAAAAAAAACAACGTAGCCATGAAAATGACAACATGTGCCTCCCAAACCTCGCGTCTGAGTGCTCACAGAGGTTTACCTCCCTCCCTTTCTCTTTCTTTGCACTACTGAGGAGTGAACCCAGGGGTGCAAGCCACTGATCTACACACTCAGCCCTTTTTATTTTTTATCTTGAGACACGGAAGGGTCTTGCTCAGTTGCTGAGGCTGGCCTTGAACTTGGGATCCTCTTGCCTCGGCCTTCACTGGGATTTCAGGTGTGTGCCACCACGCCCAGCTGGCATTATTTCTAACAAACAGAAGGTACAAGAGCTGAGCGTCCATCAGCTGGTGAAGGGAGGCCTACGACGTGGCGAATCCACACAGCGGATGTTATTCAGCAATAAAGCAACCAGAGAAGTGATGGGTGCCGCCACCAGAATGGACCTGGAAAACCTCACGCTAATTCAAAGACGCTGGCCTCGGAAGACCACAGAATTCATGGTCTAGTTACACGAGATTTCTAGAATAGGCACATCTATGGAGGCTGAAAGTGTCTTAGTGTCATGAAGGGTGGGGGGTGGGGCAAGGGGGAGGGACCACCGATAGATACGCCTTTATTTTGGGGTGTTGAAAACATTGTAAAATCAATTGGGTCGATGGCACAACCCTGAATTTCCTAAATACCATTGAATTGGACACTTTGAAGGAGAGAAGTGTGGTAAGTGAATCTCTCGATAGAGCTGGTCTTAAAAGAAAGTGACAGGTGGAGTCAATTCTTGGCCTCATCTCCTGGCACCCACACCATGCTAAGTGCAAGCTGCACCCCATTTATATGAACATTTAGACCCCGCGTCCAACTCACAGAAACGAACAACTAGCCATGGTTTATGGGTTTCACCTTTCAATGGTACTTAAATTTAAGAGAGGGTTTTTAGGAAATGTAAAGCTTAGCAAATCTAGTTCCTGCACATTTATTAGTGGAAGGTCAACAACTATCAGAATGATTGAAGTGAAAGTCGGAGCATCCTCAGTCTGTGCCACTGATTTATGAGCTCAGCTCTGGTCTAGGAGAAGATGGAATCCAACACCCCCTGGCAGCTGGATCATGTTTATGATGCCCACTAAAACCCAGTGGAGGTTTTGGGGTGCCGGCTGGCTTCCACAGCACTTGTGAGGGTCCCCCTCTCTGCTGCACTGACTCCGCCCTGGGAGGACTCGGCTTGTTCTGACCATTTCTTCTTGGTCCTGCTGTTCCACGAGGATGTGCCCCCACCTGGGGATCTGGCCCAGCCCCATGGTGAAGCACCACTCATGGCTGTCTTCCCCTGACTTTGTAAATATTTGGGGAATAAGTCTGAGATCCTAAATGAAGACCTGAAACCTATGATTTTCTTGTTTTGTGTATTTTGAGTGCTCAAAACCCAAAGGCTTCAACAGTTTCCTGATGACCTTTCTGAGCCCCTGCAGCTCAGTTCACTTCACGGCTGACATCGTGTCCATCATGTGCTTCGTGAGGCTCTCGTTTGCCTGGAGGCACTGTTGCTTCGGGAACCTGAGGAAGGAGCTGCCTCATGCAGGCCAGCCATGCCCTGGGCCTGGCTTGGGCTGTGAGTGGTCATCGATGGCAAGAGGAACCCAACAGGCCTAGCAACTGTCCCTGTCTCACTCCCACATGCAAAGCCAGCAAGATGACACCAGGCTGCAAGGACCTGAATGTCCTCGATGCTTTGGCAACAGTGAGGAGAGAGGGGTTTGCTGATCTTAAAGATGGCACCAAGGAGGACTGAAGCCAGCGATTGATGGCTGGCAAGCCCCAGGAGGTCACATCTTCCCAAAGGCCTGGGTATTCAGGAAGAGCAGTGACTCCCTGGTCTCTGCTGGCCTTATTGCCTTTTTCTGGAATTGAGGATGATCAGGGCATTTCAGGGTGAAAACAAAATAAAATAAGAGTCATTCACCTGGATGTGTATGGGGGTCTGTCATTGAGAAGTCTCCCGGGATGGCGAGATGGTTATCTTATTATAAATAGGACCTGGAAACCCATCTAGCAGAGCTGGTGAGCGGTTGACTGGCGTTGATGCATAACTGTTGTTTAAGGAATTGCATTTCCTGCCTCATGACGGAGGATGTGACATATCAGCCCATTTGGCAGAGCACCATTTTATTTTTATATACTGTGTGTAGCACTGGAATATATAAATAGAGCTGTTCATAGCAGAGGCTTTAGCGCATTAGGCCTGCTGAAACTGACACTTTCTCCCAGTTTTCCTGAAGACCCGCGACATTTAATCTATACTTGTATCTCCGATCGTAGCTCCTTCTCTGGATTGCGCTGGGCTGTCTGCCTCTCTGTGTTCTTATGCCCCTCACCTCTGCTTCCTGTAGCTGGGGCTTCCACTAGTGAATGGGTCTCTGCAGGCCCACGGGATGTGCTATGTAGCTAGGTGGCTGGGACACGGACACGTCCCAAGACCTGGGAAGAAAGACAGCTGGGACAAAACTTCTGCCTCTGTCCTGACCTCGGTAAGCTCACAGAACATCACTGAATTGCCAAATAGAAAATGGGACTTTCTTATGGTACTCCATACTGTTCACATTGGAATTCTCACCTCCACCAATGCTAGATCAATAATTATCAATACCACAAAAGAAAAAAAAAAGAGTACCTAGTGCTGTGCAGGTCATTCAAAGTAATGACTGTAAAACATTCACTTCACAATGATTTTGATTTACCCCCAAAGCAAAATATCTATTCCTCATTTTTCAGTCCCTAGAGGCATCATGATTCCTTAACAAAACTCCTTTTGTTAGAAATTTGCCTGAAACAGGACTGGACAGCGTTTAGCAGGACAGGGCGGTGTGTGTCCATGCCAGGGCCCAGAGCCAAAGGCAGAGTTCAGGGAGCCCAAGCACACCCCTCCCAGGATGGTTCAGTGCACGTTCCTGGGTGGACCTGTGGAGGCTTCGCATTGCTCCATGCGAGAAGCAAAGCTCTAGAAGAATTCCCAGGCCCACAACTGGTGGATTTTAATGGGGTGACATGTGTCTTCCCCACATAGAAACAGCTTCATCTTCCACCATGAGTCTATCCATCTCTGACTTCTACATCTCCAGCCCACCCTCTGGTTCAAAAGACAGTCCTTGAATTCACACTTCAAAAAGTTCTGTGATTATATCAGCCTCGTTCTTAGATTATCAAGATTTCCCACAACAGTCTTTCTAACATGCCTTTTTTTAAAAACTAAATCATGATGAACCTGTCAGAAATGTGACTCGTGTGATTTTCTTACAGCAGAGCTGACACTGCACCTTCAAAATGTGTTCTTAGCAATTATTTTTGCCCAAGTAGCACGAGCACTACAGGACGGGCAGGGACGGGCTCATGGTTAGGCTGTGGATGTTGGAACTGTGCCTCCCAGCCAGCGACCCTGGGCAAGCACATGCCCTCTCTCTGGACTTCACGTCTCTAGGGTCACCTGCCATGGGGCCAGCATGTGAGGAGGGTCTTCTTATGGCATCATAACATGGTAGAAAGTGCCACAGGATGTAAGTGGGGAGGTTAAAGTCATTCTGTTTCAAGGAACCCCCCTGAGGATAATGGCATGAAGCTTTTCACCCTTAATCATGGACTAACCGCCTATTAAAGGCCTCACCTCTCAACACTGGTGCAATAGAGATTATTGCAAACCAGAGAAGCTATGACAAAGTCCCAGAGGCTGAATGACTTGAGCAATAGGCATTCATTCAGGGTACAGTTTCTGGGGAGGGCCTCCGGGGAGCTGCCTTCTCACTGTGTCTCTCTCCCTCTTGTTATAAGGACAATAAGCCCGTGCTGAGGCTCCACCCTCGTGAGCTCGTGGAGACCTAGTCACCTGTCCAAGACTCCTTTAAAGCCCACCTCTGAGCACCATCACACCGAGGGCTAGGGCTATAGCCTGTGGTTTGGGAGACACATGTTTAGTCCATAACAGGCAGGACAGTGGTCACCTTGAGCGTCCACACCACTGGTTCAGCAGGAACAGTGCACAGCTCTGGAGCCAGCTGTGTGCAGGAGGCCAGTGACGGCCTGGCCAGCAGCCCCCCTCCACGCACCCCCTTGTAAAGGAGCTTTCTCCTCCGGGACGGTTCTGTGAAGACAGAGGACACAGAATGACCACAGGGAAAAGGAAGCCGTGGCCTTGCCCACCCTGGAGCTGGGCTATGTGGGGTGGGGCCGTTTCTCAGGGCAGTGTTCTCTGGTGCCAAGGCTGCTGAGCCTCCTGTGGGTCCAAGGAGAAGAAAAACTCTTCTGATTTGGGCAACAGCAGAAATGAAAGCCATCCCTACTGTGCGGGAAACAGGCCTCGTCTTCCCAGGGACCAGCAGCTCATCTCTCTCTGTCCTGGGAGGGTTCTTCCTGGAGTCACAGCCCAGTGTGACACACTCATCCTCCTCCAGAGGGGACACCACACATTGTGTGTCCTCATCACACAGAGGTAAGTGGGGCCCCTGATGTCCAGATGATGTGCTAGGTCCCATGGGGAAGAGCAACCCCCACCCCTCTTACAGGGCTTATAGGCCAACGAGGCGGACAGAGTTCAACAGAGCAATCACACACAACCCACTGGATGTGACAGGAACTGGCAGGGTGCGGGGTTAGACCAGCTCCTGCCCATCTAATGCCATGTTGGCATCTGCCTCTCAGTAGACCCAGACAGAAAAGCAAATCACAGACCTCTGTATGGTGTTGGAAGTCATGGACAGGTGAGATTTCTCTGTGTGAATATGGGGAAGAGGACCCCAGTCAAGGCCTGGTCTGGAAGAAGAGGAGCTAGTACGACATCAGAGGTCTGGGAGGGCCAGATGTAGGGCAAGCAGCAGACTGGGTCACGCTGATGAACCCTGAAGTCCCCGGAGCTCTGAAGCTGAACAACCGGTCCATTATTTTAAGAAGACAATTGGACTCTAAGATCCCTCCCTTCCTATCCTTGGCAGAAGATGAGGTTCCCAAGTGGGACTGAAGGACACAAGCGTCACTCACAGGAGGAAAGCCACACTGAAAACCCAGGGCCAACTGCATGTGCACCTTGGGACTCCTCCACACCAGGCCGTCAGGATGTTGGTGGCCAAGCTTCTGCACCCAGAAGCAGGTGCAGCCTGAAGATTTCTCAGCAGGGAGGTTGGCAAGGGCCATTCTCAGTGAGAGCGCCACAGGCAGGCCCTGCTGAGGCCGGCCGTTGTGCAGCTCTGCCCTCCTGGAGGTCCAGGCCCGTTAAGTGCCTCACTTTTAAAGAGGAGCACCGAGGCCCTGACCAAGCTGCATGGAGAAGAACGACTGCGAAACACAGAGAGCAGAATAAGTAAAGAAGGAGTGGAGGAAACGGAGGCAACACCCAAAGGAGGCGAGAAGAGCCTGTGATCAAACCCACCAGAGATACGACAATGCAAGGGTGGCTCAAGCAGAGCCCATCGGAAAAGGAAGACTCGGAGAGGGAAAAACCCGTCTACTGGATATTAAAAAATATTATGGTAGACATAAAAAAATTAAATGGGATGGCTGAAAATAAATTTCAGTAATAAAAAGAAATGAATAACAAAAGAGCAGTAGAAAGAAAATTATAAGATTGTTTCAAAATATCTAACATCCAAATAATAGGCATTGCAGAAAGGAAGAAGGGAGAAGTCAAAAGGCAAGAAATTGTTAAAACAATAAAATTGTGGGGGTAGAAGAACATTAGCCACCATGATGAAGGTCCTACGGAGGCCAGATATAAAGGACATGCTATCACCACATTTCAGAACAATACTACATAGAAATAGGGAAAATACAAATAAAGCATCCAGAAGCAGAATGTCATCAACTAAATCAGAACATAATGATTCAGAATATAATGAAGGAATGCGTCTAAATTTCTTCAAATTATTTCCAATTTATAATTCTATGCTCAGCCAAATGGTCAATTAAGTGTGAGATATTCATGCTTGGAAAAAAAAATAGCTCTAAGAATTTTTCTTAGACTATACCTGAGCAGATGTCCCAAAACTTAGGACTGAAATTTGGAAAAAATAAAATACATAAAGTAGTTGAGTAGAGGAATCAGGAGCTCTCAAAAGTAGAGAAGCAAATGCTATAGGAAGGGAGGTCCAGATGGCCACAGTGCAGGAGGCAGAGGCACCAGAGAAAGGACTCGCACAGGAGAGAGGACTCTCACAGGAGTCCAGGTAAGAGAGAAGGAAGTCCCCCAGGGAGTCCACAGATTACCTGGTGGGTGTGAATGTGATTAGAGAAAATTCTTCTTAGGGTGCGGCAGAGACAGAGGCAGCCAGGGCAAGAAGGTGAGTGAGGAGGTGGGCAGAGCCAGACCAAAGGAGCATGGAGAGGGTCTTCTGATGAGGTCATCCACCTGCTTGTCGAAAGTGCTTGTGGACACAAGTGGGGGACCCAATCAGACAGACACTTCTGTACTCCTGCTCCTTAGCAGGGGATCCAACAGGAAAACACATAGATACATGGACAGAGGGGGCAGCAGTCAACAGTAGTGAGTAGAGCGTGAACAGGGGAGGAGACAGGAAAGGAGGAGATGCCAACTCTCCCACCGTATTCCCAGCTCGGGCCCCTTCTCTTCAGAGAAGCCTGACTCTGTTGCTTTTGCAATAAACCTGCTGCTCGCCTGCTGTCTTTGTCCTGTTCTTCAATTCTTTGCTGAACAGAGACAATGAACCCAGCACTCCTAGATAGTAACAAGGGCAGAAATGTACAGATCTACTACACACAGAAACTCAGAAAATCAAGAAATAAAGAAATCAAGGCAATTATCAACCCAAGAGAAGATGAACCTTTTAATAGGATGCAATTACAGTGCAAAACAGAACCTGAGTGGTGAAGGCCGGCCAATCTTAATATTTGTGAGTAGTTGTTTTTTTAGGAGGAGGCTGGGAGTAGGGTGGGAGGGCTTGAAGAAGAGCTACCACTTCATTTTCAGTAGCAAATAAGCAAATAAGAGCTAAAATTAGACAGAATCAAGAAACAACTGCACAGATCTGCTATTAAAATACACAGCCATACTGTGACCTTAGGATGCCCAGGCTCCATGGGAAATAGAAATTCCAGGTCTAGGGTGGGGAAGGGAGAGAACCATGATGAAACATGGCATCCCAGGATGGGAGTGAGGCTTACGGAAGCCCATCAGCCACGTTTACGGAGCTGACAGATTCCAACTCAAAGGCTCTCAGTGGCCAAGGGTGAGACATTTTAAACTTCAAGAAAGACAACAACTGTAATGGATTAAAACACATCAAAAGGCTCAAAGTCTTGAGATTATAAAGATTCTAACATAAAGAAAATGCTAAGATATCAGTGTTGGATGTTGCTAAGGAACCAACATATTATTTTGGAAACTGGTAAACCCAGGAATAAACATCCACCCTGACCTTCTATGTAAATGGTAGCCCTGGAATTTCAAACAGCTGCAGAGAGCCTTCTCTCTGTAGAAATACCCCATCTAATAAATTACAGTAGCACGAGACACCAGAACGTGGCCAATTTTAACCCGGAACAGAGGACCCAAGCAAGCCATTGACCATCAATGAATGCTCACGTCACAAAGTGGGTGGGGTGTGCTTTTGGCTGAAGAACACAGGGCCACCTCTGCAGCAGTCTTGTGGGAGGAAAGGAAACCTGAATTTGAAGGAGGCTTTAGATCCATGGGTCAATTTGTAGGAAATAGAGGGGACCACGCCCAACGAGACCATGAGGTTTCCATCATCAAACCCCAGAATCTTGGAAACTGCTGTCCTGATTTCTTTAACAAATAAAATTGAAAGGAAAAGAAACAAACAAGTGGTGAAGGGAGAACTCAGAGATAAAAGAGATCCAGAGACACTTCAGTCACTCCTTCCTCTCTCTTAGCTGAAGGCTCTGTCTCCCTCTGTCTCAGGGTAGAAATGGGAGCTTCCGGCAGGATGCTTCCAATCCCTACCCCAGGTCCACAGAAACCTGTGGACACCGCGTCCACACAGAGCCTGGGCCACAGCCGGTCATCTTCTCAGGAGCCTGGTGCTGTCCAGGGCTCCTGCTTCCCCTCACCTCTGTGTTCACCTCCCACCTCCCTGGAGAGCAGAGAGGCCAGAGTGACCCACACGGGCCCCTCCCTTCTCCTCCTCTTGGCACCCCTTTCCCTCCCCAGGCTTGTTCTCATGGCTCACCTGCTTCGCTGCTTACACTTTCTATGATCAGAGCCCCAGGGACTGGAGAGAGCACCTGCCTGTGTCAGGAGATGAAGGTGAGAAGCCACCAATACAGGAGTGGGGCCGTGCTGTCCACCGTCCTCACGAATAACCTAGGAGTTATTAAACAGGTGCCCTCAGTCCAGGAGTGGAATTTCAAATGGAATACAGGAAGTCTCCATAGCAGCAAAGGCCTGCATACGGGGAAAGTGACTGTTGAACATGCCTTTACTTAACCGTGTCCCCCAAATAACCCAGGGACAGAAAGATTCCCTCAGAGGTGCCACAACTTCCAAATCCCCCTGTCTTGAGAAAATAAATTTAAAAATCTATTTAAAAAAAAAAACAGATTCACAGGGAAAATTTTACAAAAGTCATCTATGATTATGTTATTCTCTTTCTAACCTTCAAACACAAGAATGAAGAAAATGAGATATCCATAGGATTTGAATTTGAAAATCTCGTGCTTTTGTACAGTGGCAGTTTTGATTGATTATAATGTTTCTGGGGGTGTCTCCTCTTTGGAATATTGGTTCACCACGGTGTCATCGTGTGAGTGACTATTGGTGAGGGCGTTGGCAGGAAGCAGAACTTACTCCCGTGGCTTAGTGGGGATCCACTGAAGGAGGGCCCTGTGGAGCACGGGAAGGAAAGAACTAACCAGTGGTGCTGAGGTGCTGGCGGCCACCACTGACCTAGGGGAGAGAGTGCCCCTGGAGGAAGGGTCCTCGTGGGGCCTCACTCAGAGGACACCTGCCTGCCTGGGAGGCAACCCTGAGCTGTGGAGCCAGTCTCCCTCCTACGGTGGCTCCACTGCCCAGGGCTGCAGCCAACCCAGGAGGCAGAGTTCAGAGGCCCCTTGACCATGGTCTGCCTGGAGCACCCTGGAGCGAAAGGAGAGCAGCAAACAGTGGGATGTGGGTGGCTCACCGGCTGCACGTTTCTCCTTAAGTTTCTGAGCAGTTACCTTGAGGCATGTGGACTAGACTGCAGCAGCGACACCTCTTTCTTTCATCGCTGGCTTGTGGTTAAGGGTACTTGAGCATCACACAGTTGACAACGCTGAGTGTTATCTGGGTCTTCTCTTCAGTGTTCCAGCTCAGCAGTGTCACTGAATGTTTTACCCCTAGAGAAGCCGAAACCAGCTTACCTCGGTGAAAGAGAAGCAGGTCCATGTGGGAAGATTCATGTCCTAGGTGATCCTCAGCCACATGAGTCTGGGGACCAAATCTCTTAGACCTGGTTATTTGACTGCAAACTGCTTAATCTGCCAAGTTTAGTTCTTTCTACCCCAGAGAGTATGTATGGATGGTATGCAAATCGTAATCCAAACATGTGCAGAAACTGACCTAAACGAGGGTGCAGAGGTGGATGATTATGGGACTGTTCCTCTCTTCAGGGAGCCCTTGGTTGATGGTGAACCCAGATAGTAGTAACCATTGTCATTAGGTTTAGAATGCATAAAGCATTGAATTTCCAATACAAACCTACAGTCCTGTATTATAAAAGGAAACAGAAAATCATGTCCTACAAGAACTTCGTATCTGGGCTCTGTTCCACTCCTAACCTCATCTTGCTCCCTGTTTTATAGTTAGAGAATTAGTCAGTGTGTCATGTGACTGAGCAAAAAGAATGGGGCAAAGAGTCCCTTCCCTCTGACCATCTTGACCAACAAGAGACGGGATGGCTGGCTTACCAGGCATTCCCCTTACCTGTCCACACCTTGTTTCTTCGTTACATTTTCTTCAATTTTCCCATTGTTTGAACCATGCTTTATTGACTGAGAGGACACTGATGGAACCACTATAAATTTTATGATTTTAAAGCGTCACTCTGGCTACCGTGTGAAAAGGAGAGTGTGAGACTGGTTAGGAGGTCATTAACATAAAATAACCAGACAATATGGGTGAGTTAACTTTGGTTGGCATCACTGGAAATGAAAAATATGAGTCATGTTTGGTATTTGCTTTCAAGATAGAGCCAGCAGAATTTGCTGACAGATTGGATATGGAGAGTCTGGATTAAAAATACCCCCAGAGAGTTTCCTGAACAACTTAAATGAAGGAATATACCGTCAACTCTGGTGGGAAACAGAGGGTTCTCCTGTCGGAAAATTCATGAGTTTTGTTGTGGACATTCAGAATCGATTATTCCCTTTAGACACGCAACTGGTGATGTCAGGATGTCCCAGTCTGGGGCTCAGCATGGAAGGAGAACATCTGAGGGTCCTTGGTTTTGGTGGTATTGAAGTAGTAGGGCTAGATGAAGCTAGCTAGCTAGCTAGGAAAACCTCAGAGACCGTAGAGAAGAGTTTTAGGAAAGAGCCTGGAGGATTTGGAAAAAGGGACAAGAAATAGAAAAGATTTCACAAAGAGGCACCTGAAAGGCAGGAAGCAACACATGTGCCTCTCATTATCCTGGTACGCTAAAATGGGATGTGCTGTTGTGTAAAAGAGGGTTCTGGAACAAAGCTCTGCCCGCCCACAGTACGTACAGCAAGTCCAGAATGGCAATAAGATGTGCTCTTCCCAAACAGCTCTGTGCTTACGTGTGGGCCTGCCTACACACACATGCACGCACACCACACACACACACACACACACGGACATGATTTGAAAGCACGGTGATAAACGTGTGTGCACATCCCCCACCGCAGCCACACAGACGTGAGGAAGCATGATCCCAGGCAACCTGTTCTAAAGCAACCCAGTCTGATTCACTTTCTGGAAGATGAGTTTGACATTTCAATTATGTGTAAAATATATCACTATTTAATATTTTGACAAGGTTGTTCATCCTATGTTCTCATTGGGATTCCAGGAACCAAATGCTTCAGTATAATTACATAAAATGAGAAAACAACAACAAGAAGAATAAGTGGGCAACTTGCCCACTGAGTAATCGGACATCAGCCTTAGATGGCTGAGGTCCTGCATCTTGGATGCAGTACCAGGCACCGAGTGCTGAATAACCAACTGCCCCAGACTTAAAACACTCACTGTCATGCACCTTCAGTGGGCCACGAGTCAAGGTGCCCCTTAGCTGGGCCTATGACCCCCAAAGGCTGCAGCCAGTGCCTAGCTGGCCGTGGCTCCTCTTCTACGCTCTCTCAACATGGCTGTTGGTGACTTTGGGCCCTCGCTGGCTGCTGGCCAGACACCAGTTCCTTGCATCTGGGCTTCTCCATGGGGCAGCTGGCTTCCCTCAGAGTGAGAGAGGGTGCCCAAAATGGAAGCCAGTATTTTCATAGTCTAATCTCAGAAGTGTCTGTAATTTGTTATGCAGATTGTATTGCATTCTTTGGATGCCCCCGTCCACACTCAAGGGAGGGGGTCGCACAAGTGCCTGGATAGCAGGAATTGGGTAGGTGGGGCTTTCTAGAAGATGCCTTCCAACAGGTAAATCAAGAAACTGCATTTCTATCACAGTGGTAAAAGAGCACAGGCATTGGATGAGGAATTTAAAGAGTTTGAGATTTTCTGTAGCCACATTTGGTTACAAAAATAGAGGCTTCACGCTGCACACATCTGGAGATTGGCAGACAATTGGGAAACAATTACGCTCTATTCCCTGCTGCAGAGATCTTTCCCCACATCTCATCTCAGCGCAGCACATTTCAACTGAGCAGCAGCCTCCTAGCAGGGAACAGTAACTTGGCAGTGTAGGTTATTTTAATGAACACTTTAAACTAAGTCTCCACCATCTGTTCTGTTTCCTAATTACAAACCTACACTCATTTGCAGTTGCATCATTAAAAATGAGATGCTGGCAAAGTGCTCTAAACGCTTGTCTAGCTCGTCCTCCTGGTTCTAATTTTCCAAGTTGTGCTAGTTATCCTGAAGTCCAAGGCATCTCATTTGAGGTAAAGACACACACAGAAACACTGTCCATTTAGTACTCAAATGTGCGGGATTCATGTCTTGATCTCTCTCTCTGGAATGCTCTCATTGCAAACAGGAATTCTCTTTAAGAAGGATTTTACATTTCAAATTCCCCACATGTCTTGGGTAATTTTAGCTCGCTTTAGGGATAAGGGAAGGATTTAAGCAGAAGCCCTTTATACAGGAATTAAATTCATTTGCACAATGTAGAACTATAGATCTCTCCTGTGAGCACAATGAAGCATTTTGCAGAATTTAACTCTTCGAATTTAGTTTTACTTTCTGACTTCATGAGATGAACTTAAAGCCAGATCAAGAGATATGTAGCCTCTAACAGAATCTGCTCATATTGAAAAATGGTAGTCAGTTTTGCCTCTGAAAGAGTGTTAGCATTTAAGAAAAAATGGATGCCAATCATTTGAACGACCACCCATATTGCAGTCCAGGTAAGTAGATCAGCGCTGCGGGCCTTCTAGAAACTGACAACCTGAAAACAGCCGTTCCCAGAGTTTCATAAGCAGCCACCTCACAGCCCTTGGGGAAGGATGGATCACACTACAGCAGGGTGCCCAGAAGCTCATTCACACACTTGAATGCCTTCTATTAACTGAGCAGACATTTCCAGTTGGTAGACAGGTGGACAGGCCAGCCGGGACCTGAGACGCATTGAGTCCAGGTGCAATGGCCTTGGGTTGCTCCCTTGAGTCTCCCTGGGCTCTGAGTCCACAGGTGTGCCAGGAGGTCCTGGGGATGTTGGTTCCTAGCTGCCAGAATTGTGGCCAACCCCAGCACAGGAGAAATAAATGAAGAACCTGTACAGGGAAAAAGGCCTCATATTTCCTAGTTGGAATGAATCTTTCAGTCTTCTTGTTGGGCTGGCGTTAATAGCATTTTGAACAAAATCCCCAATCATATTTGTATTTTTGTGGAAATCACATCATCCTAATTTTCTTACTTGGCCTAAAGTTCTGGAGCATGAATTGTACTCCAAGGATCACGTCAGGTTCTTCTCAGTGGCATTTCCACAGGATTTCAATGGTGCCGGGTCTGCTAAGAAAGGATTTCACAAAACCTGCTGGTTGTGGACTTCTAAATTTCCTGTCTTTACAAAGTACTGGATTTTAAAAACACATGCCTTCCAGTGCAGCCGAGACCCAAGGGCATGGCTCAGGAGAGCCGTCCCGAAAAGGGTGTGCAGCAGGACATTCCTGAGGGAGAGCTCCCGGGAAGGACCGGAGCTGTGGGGGAGTTTCAGAGTTCTGTTGTTCTAAAGCACAGAGGGAAGTCGATGCATCTCCATGGGCTTCTTCCTGAACTTTCTCCAATCTGGATGGTGGGAGAGGTGCCTCCTGGTGAGAAGCTTTCCTTGTCATGCCATGGAGATCTAGATCTCCACCTGGACCCTGAGAGACTGATGCTCCTGACCACAACATCTGGGGTAGAAATTCAGAAGTGGAGGGAGCACAGGTGACCACACACTGCAAAGGAGAAATTCGCAATGGAAATGAGGTGAGGCTGTGGAGGAAATGGGTACCTTCTGCTGTAACCAGTTACATACTATTTAGGTAAACTATTGTGAATTTAATGAGTTTCTAAAAATTTATCTTTTGTTTGAGAATAATGGGTATTTTTCAGGCCTAGGTGCACCTTTTTTCTAACAGTTTCACTGCTCCACTTATCACATCATTAGAGGCTTCAAAGGACTTTAGCACCAAATTCAGAGACTATTTGGCACTCAGATGAGATCTGTTTAAGGAGGTGGAGCCCTCGACACAAGATCTAGAGCCCGCACCCTGCACGTGGGCTGGTGTTGGAAGGAGACTTTCTGAAAGTGGGCAAGTAAGTAAGGGTCAAAGTAAGGGTCAAGGTCCTGGGGATTTTTGTAGTTTCCCAATTGTCAGAATGTTTTCAGTGTATTCTACCTTACGGGGCACCAGACATGGTGCTACCCCCAGGGTCATAAGGTTTTAATTTGAAAATCTCATGCTTTTGTATAGTGGCAATTTTAATTGATTATAATATTTCTTGGGGTGTTTCTTCTTTGGAATATTTGTTCACCACGGTGTCATCGTGTGTGTGACTATTGGTGAGGGCGTTGGCAGGAAGCAGAACTTACTCCCGTGGCTTAGTGGGGATCCACTAAAGGAGGGCCCTGTGGAGCACGGGAAGGAAAGAACTAACCAGTGATGCCGAGGTGCTGGAGAGGAGCCGTGCAGGCAGCCACCACTGACCTAGGGGAGAGAGTGCCCCTGGAGGAAGGTGAGAAGGATCAGGGGAGAAGGAGGCTGGTTTAGAACTGATCATTGCGGAATCTGTAAGAATGTGCAGAAGGTGCCACTTGCATGAATTCAAACTGACCCAAGTCGGATGAGTTCAGATTCACACCTAAACACCACAGAACCCAGGCTGGTGACCACAGGACTTTGGGAAGGCTGAGAAGGGTCTCTGATGGGAGTTGTTCAGAGCTACCACAGCCCTCTACACCATTCCTATGTTCTGCATTGTTTGAGCAAAAGAAAATACTCAACAGAGTCTGAGCAAAATCTCTGAGTTTTAATGCCAACTACCAAAATCACAGGCCAATGGACCCCTTGTTGAAATGTGTCTTTTCCTGGTCACAGTTGGTTCCTGGCCCTTGCCTTGTCGTGCCACGGAGATCTAGTTTTCTGGAACACTCTCTTTCCCATCTGCTGTATGGAATACCGATCGTAGTTCATAAAGTGCACTGGACCTCTCATTTCAAGGCCTCAAACACGTAAGGGGCCAAATTCTGGCTCACCCCAGAGCACAGTAGCTGGGAAAGAGCGGCTTAAGGTCCCCGCCTGGGGACCTGGGGCAAAAATGGCCCCACTGTCCATGTGCAGGCAGCTTTTGTTCCTCCTGATAACACAGGAACAAGACACCAAGGGGCATTGAGTGTCCCCTCACTCCTCTCTTCAGGCCCCTGGTGGCACCTATCTCTCACCATCCCGAGAGCCAGGCCTCCCACCCTCGGGCATGCACAGGCTTTCTACAGCGAGATGGGACAGATACGGGTGCATATCTGCCTCTATTCAAAATGATCACAGTTTTACACAGCAACCTGTTTGGGTCCCATGTCATCATTCTCTGTCAGGGAAAAACTCTCTTAGATTCCACCTAACGACCCTACTTCTGCAGGGTCTCTGGAGCCAGGGTGTGCTTGATGCCAATATTCCCAGAATGCCTGCTCTCAAACTGATGCTTAGTCTCGGCCCTGAAGAAGGGAACCTACAACTGCAGAGGAACTGATTGGCAGACGTTCTGCAGTTCTTCATGCAGCACCCCCCCCCCCCCTTAAAGCAACCCACTGACCTGTCTGGGCATTTACCAATGTCCACCAGAGTCATGTACAGTGCCTGCCTCCCAAAGAGGAGAACACATTGTCCACAGTGCTGGCCACACCGTTCCTGTGCCTCGCTAGTTCATGGTCAAGTGTAGGTCCCCAGCTGGACAAGGAGTTTGCCTGACATATGTAGGGATTATCAGGCTTGGGTTTTCCCACTTGTTCAGGTCATTTCCTTGTTCCTAGTTAAAAGTCTATTTTAGAATACTTGCCTCCATAACAGTAATATGTACAGAGTCTATATTCTATAGTGTACAGAATCTATTCTCTAGCGACAAGAGGAAAAGTTGAGGTGCAAATAAGATTATGAGTCATCTAACATTCAAATGGCAAAATAAAATAGCCCTATTGTTTTGCTATCTGGGAATACCCTTCTTCTCAGCAGTACCTTAAAAAATAAATAGCAGAAGATAAGCACTTCATTATTGTTACACCTGAGTCCATGAAGAAATTATTACAAATGATTAATAGCATAAAAGACACATCTGCAATACAGTACATGGTTTCAGTTCTCTAAGGGTCAGCAAATCACTATAAATATTGACAAGCTCTAACACTCACTCAGGCAAGCCATAATAACAGATGTTTAAAAGTTGGGCCAGCTCTACAAGACCAGAAATGCAAGATCCAGGCCTGTCCAAAGCCTGGGGGATGCACGTCCTTCAGTAGAGAATTGCAAAGTCATTTTTTTTCCAATTTGGAGAGGGAAGAAGGGTGATAGGAGCATCAGCACTGTGGACGGCTATGGAATAATGGATATTTTGTTCACTTGATCTCATTCATGCCTGCAAGGCAGCCTGGGAAATTCTCTGAGTGATAAGAACCTGCAGGGAGAGGTGGAGAGATGACTTAGGCAACAGATTTAAAATAGAAAGGAGCACAATTAAATAACTTTTCCGAAATCTGAACACAAGAGTTCCAAGGTCTCATTAAAAGCCAGAGGAGGGGCTGGGGATGCGGCTCAAGCGGTAGCGCGCTCGCCTGGCATGTGTGCGGCCTGGGTTCAATCCTTAGCACCACATACAAACAAAGATGTTGTGTCCGCCAAAAACTAAAAAATAAATTAAAAAATATTTAAAAAAAAAAAGCTAGAGGAAATCACAGCAATATATACATTGGCATGTGATTTCAACCAGCCTCCAAAACAGAAAAGAGTAGTCATTGCAGAAGACCCATAAACTGAGGCCACTTGCCTGGAGAGAGTGAGCTCTGTGGTGGTGGGGATGGCTGCAAGGTATCAGTCACGTTGCCCATTGGTCTTGCTCATGCTCCTTTTTACAGTCAGTATTACAATGAGAGAAGCTGTGTGGAAGTCAGAGCACAGGACGTTGGTGAAGAAGTTACTGGGAGGCGAGCATGGCAGGGGAGGAGGGAGATCCATCCATCAAGGCAGTCACTGCCCGGCTGACCACCTGCCCCCTCGACTCACGCAGAATCGTCTCAGTTAGGCCTAAAGTCTCTGCCGCAGAAGCCAAGGCTATACCTCCTTTTCTCCTCTTATCTCTTCAAGGCCATGGCTGAGAAACTCTGTGAATCCTTATTGACCAAGTGAACGAACAGTCCGTGTGGAAGATCAGTTATGATTCTATTTCTTGCAACAGAACTTACACAGAACTCTTATGATGGCAACGTGCAAAAATATTTAAAGGGGAAAACAAGCTAATGTTATGGGTAAAGAATGATGCTGTGTGTGAAAATAGTTCTCAGGAAGAAAGGCGATCTAATCTAAATTTTACTGTATTAATATTGGATAAACGCCAGACTTCAGCAAAGACCACTGAAACAGGACATGGAATGAGTGTCAGTGGTTCATGCTCTTTAGCTTCTCTGCTTCTGTGAACACTCACAGAAAAGAATTCACCAACGAGTTTAGGTCTTAAATGCCTAAGACAACACCTGGGCTCTTAGCATTCCCACAATAGTTTATAAAACTATTTCACAGTGTTTTTATGGAGCTTGTGTGAAGTTGAATGGAAGAAATATCTGGAATTTTAATTATGGGAAAATGTATCATTCAGTGTGAAACTCAGAGACTTTTTCTTGTTATTAACAGCTCCAGGTGTTTTATGCATTCATCTGCGACTGGAATTTCAGGACTGTTAACTGGGTTTATCCTGCTATGAGCTCAGCCATGACAAATCCCTGGGTTGTCATTGCTAATTGTATGCTCGAGGACACACAACGGTGGGGGGTGCCATCGTTTAGTCTTACTTATCTATTTGGAGATTGTTCCTGTTGGTTGAGTAGGAATCATTTCTAAACCTGCCAGCTTATTGGATTAAGCTTTTGCATTTTGATAAGTGTGGTCCAGAGAGCTCCCCAGAGTCTGCCCCTGGTTGTGCACCAAGCTCCCCTACTAGCAATTCAGGCAGAGGAACTCTGGATGGTAGTTGCACTTTGGGGTGAGTCCATCACTGTTTGGAAGGGTTTGCATTGAGCCATCTCTCCCATCTGAGAAGCCTCGGCTGTGTTAGGGGTGCTGTGGGGCAGTTAAAAACCTCTCTGCCCCCATTTGGCACAATCGTCGTTTCCAGAGCACTTGAAGAATATCTGATGGCCATCTGGCCGTGGCATTTGTGCCTCCTGCGTACGAGTACATGCCCTGCCTCAGAAATGGCATCGCTCGACATAATAGAATCTGTTAGAAGGAATTTGGTGCCTGCTTTGTGAAGGATTTCCACAGGCACAGATACTTTTAAATTACAGACAAATTCCCCAGATTCTGCCAAAGGTCTGTGCCAAACTCCTCATAATTATACATTCCCGAGTATTTGTTCCTGCCAGCAATGAATTAATGAGATGATATTACTCATAATCTTTGAATACTCTAAAATGAAAACAGAAACAGGAACAAAATAATGATGAGCCAGAGCCTCATTACAGGAGAAATAACAGTTTTGGATTGCTGAAAAGAGAGCTCATTCTAGCTGGAACCAGAAGGGTCAGCCTTCTATCCTTGTGCAGAGTCCAGGGTGAAAGGGATGGCAATCAAGTGGCTGAGATGAGCCATCTGTCCATTCCCCTGTCCATTATGGCCATCTTCGTTCTGGGCCCAGTACTGGGGCCCTGTGTTCCTCAGGTGGAACCTCAAACAACTTAAAATCTTCCTCAGGCAATCCTTGATGCTTTGCACCATGCAAATATGCTGCAATAGAAAACGTCTCCCTTACGAAGGAAGGTACAGTGATGTTTAATCAGCTTCCTCTTCCTCTGCTGTGACGCACCCTTGACAAAAAAATAAAGGCAATATGGTCAAGTTGAAATGCATGCTTGTTTCAGAGGGCCGGGCAAGTTCTTCCTTCTCTCTGACCTTCTTTCTTCATTTTTGGAGATCAAGAAGGCACGTTAGGTATTCTGTGATCACAGAGGCTTCCTTGACTCTATGAATCTCGGAGCTGCTGAATGTTGGAAGATAAACAAATTTCCTAAAATAAGAATATTGAAAAAGACTTTTCATATATTGTGGAAAACATTTTCTGTCTATATTTTCCTTGTGTGTTCATCTATGCATTATTTTAAATTACAACTGGATGGGTATTTAGGCAGATGGGAGGCTGGATGGATGGATGGATGGATGGGAGGATGGATGGATGGATGGTTGGATGGGTAGATGGACTGGTAGATCTATGGGTATCATACAAAATGTGAAGTGAACAAAGGGCATGTTTCCTATTTAAGGAGCCCAGAAATGGATGAATAGGTTATGGTCCAATCCACCATCTGGTAATAATGTTTTAAAATATGAAAACGAGTGTGCGACTCTGTGGCACAGGCCCATGTTTGCACATTGGGGAATCTGATTTAAGGAGTGAGGATATCACTGCCCAGAGTTTCTCACGTTGCAGTATTTTTTTATTGGCAAAGCCAGTCCTCCTTTATAGAAAAGGAGAATTCTTTTCTAAATAATTTTTAAGTAAATAAATGCCATGTCAATTTATTAGGCTGTCCAGTTATGTATTAAGTAGTCAAGATCCCACATTGAACCTGTTTGCCTGCCTCCAGGCAGGACCTACACAAAGCAACAGATATATTGGTGTCCTGCCAAATGACTGATTCTTGGTGCCAGCATTTAATTTTTTTTTGCTATCAGTGTTGTTAGGATAAAAGTTGTTTCTCACAGTTACCAGGACAGTTGCTATGGTGACTGACTGTCTGATGCACATGAGGCACATGAGGCAGGCAACAGGCCGCCTCATCGCACCATCATCAAGTGGCCACTCACAATTCCCTGAGGATGGCCACTCTGTGTCACATGCACACTGCTGTGGGACAAAAAAAAAAAGACACCCTCAGTGTGCAGGATTCAGCCTCTTTGTCGTTACTGTGGCCATTTACCGAGTCTTCTGAGTCCTTAGATCAGGAATGGCCCCACAGCGCTGCATGCTGGGAACCTGCCTCGGGGACACCGACAGGTTAGCTGGTAAATCTGAAATGTCCAGCAAGCCGAAAGTGTCTGTGGAGTGACAGCAAGCTGTGACAATCACGGTAACCGCTGCCACAGGCACATTTGCTAACCTGTTCGTGGGCCAGTTCTATGCTACTTATTGAGTCCTGGGATCCACAGGGTTTTACCATCCCTGGTCTTGGGTGGTCCCGACGTAGGATGGTTCAACTTATGATGTTTTGCTTTTACCATAAAGCAAAAGCAAACGGATTCTACAGAAACTACATCTTGGATTCTGGGTTTGGGTGTTCTCCTGAGCAGGACAGATACTCCCTGACACTCTGCTGTGAGGCAGCCTCAGCATCCTGGCCCAGCTCCCGATCGTCCTCTCGAACACCAGGAAAACACCACCCACTGCAGAGTACTTGGTGCTTAGTGAGGATGCTTGGTAGCTCAGGGCACAGCGTGCATTTTTAACTCATGATGGTTTACCAGGATCTGACCCCATTGTAAGTCAAAGAGCATCTGAACAGTGAGGGGTCTGTAAGTTAAACCATTTTATTAAAGGGATTTTTTTTTTTTTTGCCAATCTCCTTTTTCCTTCCTGGCATTTCCCTCTTCTTCCCTTGTTCTGGTAATTTGTACTCCTTGCTCTACTTCTAGCCCCTGGGGTGCAGAATGTCCTTGTGGCCCACATTAGAGGTTTAGCTTGGATCTAGGGAATCTTCATGGTGCTTCTGGCTATAGGAAGATCAAGTTCATAGTACAGATGTGGCCTCAAGTCCACTGTGAGTTCCAAGTGCTGCCCAGAGGCTGTGCCAGCCACAGAGCTGAGCATGGACACAGTGTCTCTTCGCTGACTATCCTTCCTGCAGGAGCAGCCTCCAAAAACCTCAGCCTGCAGCTCCTCTAGCGAGTCTGTGAGCTCCCCACATCCTTTGCTGCTGAATCTTCTAGAGTTTGTCCTGTGGCTTACAGCTAAGTATCTTGACTGATTCACGTCCAAACAGTGTGTTCATTGCAGATGTGGGGAAGAACAGGGCACTGTGTGATGACCAAAGGGCTCCCCTACCTATTCCATCAGAGAAGGTGTCCTTGTAGTAGAAATCCTGAAGTCAGGACTTGAAGGGGGAGCGAGAGCTGAGCATGGAGTACAGAGATCCACATTCAGGGAGAGACCAAGTGCAAAATGTTACAAACTTGGCCAAAGAGGAAAAACTTTAGAAAACGCCACTTATCATGACCTGATTAATTTTCCAAAATGTGGCTAGAAACTATAGATAATGTGAACCTGCTGAGGTTTTGTATTCATAAAAAACTAAACACCAAAAAAGGATCAGTTATAATATGTAAATCAATATGGAAACATATTAATTCTACACATAGAAACAATGTCAAAATAGTGTGAATCATATCATCTATTACCTGCAGTGCGAGTTACTTGGTTTCATACAAGGAATCTTATCCCCCTCAGTGTGTTTTTTTCTGTACTGTGAAGAAAGGGTCCAGCCACCTGAAAACAGCTGGCCTTCATGCATCTTACTCCAGTAAGGACCCTTGGCGACCACCAAAGTAGTGAGATGATCTTTAAACCATTGTGTGCCCAGTTTCCACCCGGAGCATGTGTGAGTGAGGTCAACTGATAGTGAGTCAGTTCCGGACACCCGCATACTTAAGCACCGCATACTTAACGTATTTCCCAATCTGAGCATGCAACAAAGACATTAAAGTCATCATCGACTCAGGGAAATGTTTCTTGAGACAGTACTAGCACAGTGTTTCTTAGGAGACCTTGCCAAAACAAACTTGAAGTACATTAATTCAGCTGGATACCAAGAAGAGATTTAAGATAGGTACTTTCTCCCTCTTCCTCCTCATCTTCTTTCCCTTCCCTAGGCTTCCTCCTCCTCTTCCTGCTTCCCCTCACCTTCCTCCTCCTTCTCTTCCTTCTTCTTTGCATCCTTAAAGATAATGATGCTGACCTTTAATGACTGTTTATGAACGATATTCTAGATGAAGTTTTGCCCAATGTGCTTCACCCCAGGTTTCCATGGAAACAGTTTATTCTGGTTAATAATCCCTAACAGCCAGGTTGGTTCTCAGAAACAGATACTGAAATAATAACAAGAAAATAAACATGTTTTGAAACGCCCTGGTGCAAGTGGCAGAGGTTTACGCAGTGCTGTTCCTTTGTGGGGCTGGCTTCCATTCTCGCTGTGCACTCTTCCCATGAAGGGAAGCCATGAAGCTCCTCGCTCCACTGGTAGCAGCTTGCAGACACTTAAAGTCTGATGGCACAGAACAAATCGATTCCAAAAGAGGTTTGCACGATGTCGATTAATTAAGGTGCAGACACTGGAACAGGGAACACCAATTTCTTGAGAAACAAAGCTTAATGCAATCAAGTGTCATAAAGTCTGTGTTTACTGCAGAGAAGGTGCCACTTATCATGGGGTCTAGAGAAAGATGTGCCAGGAAAGGCAGGATTTGAAGGCTGCTTTCCTTCAAAGATGCAGGAGCAGCACCTCCTGGGAAATGGTAGCATTTAGGGGTTCGATTTGCTGGGAAAAAGAATTCTTAGCTGAGTTTTATTTTCAACCCGAGAAAAAGAAGCCGATGTAGTACCATGGAGTCTAGTGTGAATGAGAGACACGTGGTGGGGCTTGTAAAGGAAGGTGAGGTTGCAATAAGCCCTCACCCTGCAGGACTGTCTGCTGGATTTGACACTGCCCCCTGACCCCAGCCTCCAGCGTGTCCCCTTGGATTTGGAACAAGAGGCTCAGCTCTTCTCTCTGCAGTGGCTCTCAGCCATGCCAGGTGATAAGTTGAGACCAGGACATTAGTCTTCAAGAGATAGAAGCCACAGTTTAGGACCCTGAGTTCCTCAGAGATAGATCTAGGAGACATTATCTTTCTCTGCTCCTGGAAATGAAGTCTTAATATCTTCATGTTACCAAAAACGTTTGGCCAACAATAAGAAACAGCTCTGAACAAGATGTTCCTACTCTACCATGTATTTCTAAAAGGCTAGGGTCTAATTTAGATTCAGGACAAACTTGATTTCTGGATTTTAAAACGAGGATTTGGAGTTGGCTGGTGACTGTCACCTGCACAGGAGACTTAAACAGAACACATGCCCTGGCCTGGAAAGGAGAAGCCTGGAGTTCTTTAGACTAACAGGCTTCTGAGTCTCATTTCCTAATATTTAGAACCAAGGTGACATCTGTCCTGGCTATGCCAGTGGAATTGTGGAAACTAAAGGAAACAGGACATGACAACATTCAAAACCCTGTGAAGGCACACAGGTGGGAAGGGTGTGTTCCCTGACACCGTGGGACCTATGGGCTTAGGTAGAAGACAGAAGTCACCTTGTTGAAAATACTCCTAATTCAGGAAACCATTCGAAAATGTCCTTGACTCACACATCCTCCCCCACACCCGTTCTCCCACCCATTCTACCAGGTGCCACGGGCTCAGATCACACACCACCTTCTCTCCAGGCACTGTGCATGAGGTCAAGGTCCGCAGGGTCAGTGATAGGCGGATGGCTCTTACCCTCGTAAATTCCAGTGGGAAGCAAAGAATTTGAAGACAAAGAAGAGGTTGGAATGGTGGCAGCACTCATTAGTGGAATTTGTGAGCTGCTGGCCCGTGTGAGGCCCCTGGCAGACATGGGTGTTCCGGAGCTTCAGCTGGTATCTAAGGTTGGTGAAGAGTGCAGGTCAGTATTAAACAGGAAGAGCAGTGCATTTTCTAATGAATTTTGAAACAATTCAATTTTAATAATTTTAACCAAATCCTCATGACCCCACTAGGAAAAGTCTTTAGAAGATGTTTTCAATTAGCCTAAAAGTGCATGATTTTTGTATGCAAGGTAGATGTTCGATTTACAATCTTATTTATTTTTGTATTCCTAGTACAGAGCAGAGAATAATATCTCCCAAAGATGCTCACACACATCCCCTGGAATCTGTGAATAGGTTCCTTTACAGGGAAAATGAGATTTGGCAGCTGAGACTTTGATTATGAATCTTGACTTGAGAAGATTATTCTGGATTATCAGAATGGATGCAATTTAACCCTATAAGCTCCCAAACTGAGAGCTCAGATGACTCTGAAGAGAGAGAAAAGTGGCCCCCCGTGGCTGGCCTGGAACACAGAGGGAGTGACGTGGGCCATGAGTGCAGGGCACAGCTAGCTGGAGACGGTGGGACAGCTAGCCTGAAACAGGACCTCAGTCCTGCAGCTGTCAGGTGCGAGTTTCTCTTGAATTCCAGATGAGCACTGCCCAGTTCTGGGAAAGGCAAAGAGGTGGACTGTCCTCCTGAGTGCTGGGAAAGGAGGACAGCCTGCCAGCACCTTGGTAGAGCCCAGGGAGACCTGGGTCGACCTTTGATCTACAGAGCTGTGAGAGGAGGGATTTGTGCAGCTTGGAACGGCTGCCTCTGTGGTCATCTGTTATGCTGGGATAGAAATCTAATAGGTGTGATTTTCGGGTGGCGTTGGGAAGAGACTCAGGAATATAATTTGTTTGTCAGATACAATATCCTATTCTTTCCTTCCCACTGTCAGGAATGCAGTTGGGAGAGAGAGCAGCTTACCTTGTAGGCAGTGGCTCTTGCACCCATGGAAACCATCCTGCCAGGAGTGTCCCAGATGGCTCTGAACAGAATCCTGTCCTCTCTGCTCTGTTCACATGACTCCTCAAACTCAGGTGGAGTGTCAGCAGGGGCCTGGCCCATGGCCATGACCATGCATGTATGTATTTTGACCAGAAAATTGAAGAAACATGCTGAGGGACCCACACCATCCAGAAATTTCTGGCTTTAGAATTTATCTTTTATTATCAACTTTCGGAGTTGTGAATTTTCCAACAGTAATTGGTGCCAACATAGGTGATGGAAAGACAGATTTGGGCCTAATCCTCAGAGATGACCAAGATGACAAATTGCTTGTTCATAATCCACACATGCTGAGGTGGGTAAGCTCAGGGTCTGACAGCAGCAAGGAGAAACCTGTTTCCGCCTCAGACTCTCGGTATCTCATCACAAGACAGAATGTCTCTCCTGGGGTGGGAGCCTCCAGGACTCCTCAGGAGGACTGGTCACTTTGCCTTCCACCCCTCCAGTTCCATCCTCCACCATGTTGCTCTTGAGGTTCTGACCGGGCCTGAGCTGCAGGACACGATGAGGCTCTGCCCCCTGAGTCCTTGCACAGTGCTTCCTGCCGACTGTCGACAGAGTTTGTTACACCGTCTGGGTTGCCTGTGCCCTGTCCTAGAGGAAATGAACTCACCGGCTCCATCACTGTCTTCTTTCATCAGCTTCACCTTGGGATAGAGACGTGTAAGTGGCCAGGACTTACATCACACTGAGTCAAAACACACAAATTTCAAGCCATCAGTCATTATTTTATGTATAAACTTTGAAATTTCCATTTATTTTTCTGATTTAGATTTCCTCTTACTTCCCTGTAAAGGCTCATGGAGGATAATGATAAATTGCATGTCTTCTCCCAGGGACATTGGTTGACAAAGGGACAGAATGGTTACACGCCTGCTCTGCATGTTCCCATGTCTCCTATCAGTTCTCCTGCCTCTTCATGAAGTTCCCCATGACCACAGGGACCATTCCTCACTGTGCTCTTGCTCCACAGCAAGAGTGGGAGGGCGCTCTCTGTTGGTTGACTTGCTTCTCAAGGACAGGGGAGCCATTCTCTCTGGGTCCTTGGTCTAGGTCTTGGCTGGGGAGTCCAGGGCCAGTGGAGCCTTATACACCCTCTGACTTGTCCAGGAAATCCAGAATTGAAAGCCAAAGAGTAACCTCTGTTCTTTCCCAAAATCCTAGCAGAAGTTTGAGAGGTGTCCTGGAGTTAAGGAAGGAGTCCTCAGGGACCATCACCCTGAAGAGGTGTGGCCCAGAGGGAAGCCCACCAGGCCCCCCACAGTGAATGCTGGTCGAGGTTTTCCATGCTGGCTGCATCTCCCCAACCAGGCCTGATGTGATTCGTGAGGCTGACCTCTGCATGGGTCACCTGCTGCAGAGTCTAACTGATCCACTGAGGGACAGTAAGAAAATGTAACGACTGAGAACACATCCTGCCTTCTCCTCACTGAGGAATGAGCATATGTAAATCTGTGCTGGGCAGGAGGTGGGTACTCCTATGCACCAGTTATATCAAAGAAGGTGGCAAGCAAATTAAGGTATGTAAATGACTCTACTCCCCAGACATAGATTAAACTCAAAATCATATAATAGTTCTTATTTAAGTTAAATCAGAAAGCTAAAGTCTCAAAGTTTTCCTCCAGGGAAGGAATTGTCATACTGACGATTACTTTTCAGCCAGCAAAGTTCTGTTTCAGTTATAAGCTCAGTACATAGAGGTGAGCTGTTTTCAGAAATGACCACTACCTGTGGCTCCCCTGTGGCCGGAGGAGTGTCCTAGGGTCAGAAGGGGACAGGATGCTTTACACCTCAGGCCGTGGGTGCTGCTATTGCTTAATGAGAAATGAGACATGACACATGCCAAACTCCGAGGGTGGATGGCTGAGTCAGCAATGCTCACCTCCTTCCCCAATGCTGACCAGCCCATGTGGGGCTCTCCTGGGCACTACCTGACCAGAGCCAATCCCTGAGGCTTTGCTGCCTACAGAGGGTGGAAAGAAGGCAGAAGACAGTCTCCAAGTGCTCCACATTTGGAAGGGATTCAGATACACAGGCAAAGAGTTGAATTTTGAGAGTCGTATCAAAACCTACCAGATCACTGGGGGGAGAACCATCAAGTTGAGTTTGCAAATTCCATTTCTTAGGTCTAAAATCCTGTTGTCCAAAATGACTTGAGGAACCATCATGCCCAGAGGTCCCACAGATCTGTCTCTTGCTTCCACAGTGTTTGGACAGAACAGACTTGGGGACTCCCTTTTCTTCCAGCTTCCAACTGCCTTCCAATCTGGTCTCCATTTGCAACCTCTGGGACCATCTTCTCACCCACCTCCTTCTTCCAGAGCCAGCCAACACCATTTTGTGTGTGTGTGTGTGTGTGTGTGTGTGTGTGATTAGCTCCTTACTGAGGACCCACCATGACCTTCAGCTTCGTCAGAATCGCTCCACCCGGGTAGAGGCTGCGTCACCCGCCGGGTCAATGTGCGTCTGTGAGCCTCCTCCACCTGCATCTCCCTGGGCTGCTGTCTCCACAGTGGTGATGTGGCTCTGGGGCTGTGGGCCACTTCTGTGAGTTGGCTGAGGAGAAGCACGGGCAGTGGCCACACCCTCTTCCAGGAGCCCTCTTAGATGAGTGGGGCAGCCCCAGGAGGCCGTGGAGGCAGCCTTGGCCCTGGAGAAGAACTCAACAAGCCACTTTGGTCTTCATGCCTCGGGCTCTACCTGTACAGACCCACACCTCTGTGACTTTCTGGGGACCCCATCCTTGATGAGGAGGTGAAGCTCATCAAGAAGACGGGGGAGACTTGACTAACCTCTGCTCTCTGGCGGGCCCCCAGCTGCCCTGGGCAAGTGTCTTGGAAGACTCACACCCAGGCACGACTGGAGGCCCCGGGGCACCATGGCCTTTGATGGGGCTCCTTTGCATCTCTTGGCATCAGGGCTTTGGCCTGAGCCTCTCCTCTAACCCCTAGGAAGCTTTTTAACCACCGTAGAGCCCCTCCAAAGTCTTGACCCAAATGGAAATAAAGCTTTTTCAGGAAAAACAAAACAAAACAAAGACTTGAGGATGAGGGAGTTAATTCTGATAGAATAATAAAATTTCTATTGCTCTGACTGCTTTTGAGACTCTTAATCCAGTGCACTTTGAATGTTTTCTGATATATGCAAACATGACAAAGGAAAATCATGTTTTGGAAAAGGAAATCAGTGATTTCCCACTTGGCACGACTCCACATTAATTAGTTGCTTGAAGTAGTGAGCTCCCTGGGTTTATTCAAAATGGGGCTCAGTGGTGATGCCATAAAACTTTCCCAAAGTCAGGAACTGTGCCTGTAAGAGAGGGACACCTGTCCGCAGGTGAGTGCTCTCCAGTTGAAGTCCATGTCTAGAGAGGAGACGACTCTGAGCTGCACTAGGTAAAGGGGATGTTACCTGAGCATAGTTACCAACAGTAAAATCCCCTGAGACAACAGTGACGGGGCATTCTAGAACACACACGCACACATACACACACATATACACACACGAACACATGTACACACATGCACACATACACACACACATACACACATGCACGCATGCACACACACATACACATACACGTGCACACACACCACACACATACACCCACACTCATGCACACATGAACACACACATACACATGCATGCACATACACGCGCATACACTCACACATATGCACTTACACTGCCTGCCACAGCAAAGGGTGAAATAGGAGCATGGTTCAGGAAGATAAGCCCAGGGAAGCAGGTGGTGCTGAGGACCCCTCCCTGTCTCACTCAAGTCAGATCCTGGGCCAGTTGGAGCCCAGCATCCACATGGAAAGGCCGTGAGCCATACGTACCCCCTTCAGCCCTGGCCCAGGAGGCGTGAAAGCCCAGCTTTGTCACTAGGTGCGACCCAACAACCAGTAGGGCAGTCCACGTGCAGTTGAGCCACGTGGCCACTCTGAAGAGCCGCTGACAGGCTCATGGTCTCTCACAGCTGCTGTCCCTCGTCACTCCGCCCCCACCTCTGTGTGCAACCTGCATGTCCTTCAGGGAGAGGGGAAGGGGTACGCTTACCATTGCTTTTTTTTTTTTAAATCTAGACGTTCTCTGCTTTCAGTAACTGAGTTTCAAAAACATCCCTTTCACACCCTTCTTGAATCTGGGAGAGAAGGTATACATATGTTCAAATCTGAGAAGTCACCGCAGCATGAACCAAGTAGCTGTCACTTTTAAAATTCCATTATCCTTAATTATGTAAATCATCAAATCTCATTAGTAGGTTTGGTAACCCTTCCTCACTTCACTGTTCACGACTAATTCAAGCAAATCAAGTAATTATAATTTTAATGTAATTTCAATGATTTTAATTGCAAGGAAATTATAATTTCAATTGTATTCCCAATTAAAACAATTGGGTCTGCAGCCAATTCCCTGGAGTCTGCAAGAAGCCCAAAGTTCAGGCTGAATTTTAGGAAAGATAAATAGCATACAGCCTGTCTCTGTAGTGACCTGGATTGTTCTGGAACAACAGTGAGAAAAACAAAGAGAAGGGGAAGAAAGGAGGGCTGAAGATGGTCACCATCCAGGTTCTTGCACCTCTGTGGCCTCCTGCTAAGCACATGTCTGAGGCTGCACAAGGACGGTCCTCTTCAGATGCCCCCTGAGCTGTGAAGGGGCATGGAGCTTGGGGCCTCCTGGGCACAAGTCCTCAGGCGGGAGGCCATGCTCTTACTGCCCACTGTCAGCCCACCTGCACACACTCCAAGACAGGCCTCCAGGAGGCACTGACACGTGCCTCCTGCTCAGCAAGCACGACCATGTGTCCCTATGTCCTGCCTGGAGACCCTGGATTGCTATAGATATCTACAGTTGAAAAGAACAGAAAAATGGATAAAAGTATTCTTATTTTATTTGATACCAAGACAACAGCAGGTAGTTTTTAAAAACATTTTTATTAGTGCATGATAGTCATGCATAATCATGGGATTCGTGTCAACATAATCAGACATGAGCCCAGCAGAAGTCGCCCATCTCAGTCTCCAGGGCCTCCTGCTTTCCTGCCTCCCGCCCTCCCCCATTCTGCTTCCTCTAAATGACTGGTCTTCCTTCTGTTTATTTATCATTTTTTAATTAGTGCTTTATATATATGCATAAAGGCAGAATTCACTGCAGTATATTCACATATGCACATAAGATAATGTGGTCAATTTCATTCTGCATTTCTGACATTTTCCTGTCCCTCCTCTCTCCCCTCTATCTCTTCCCTCTGGTGCATTGACCTTTCCTCTCTACCTCCCTTTATTTTCCTAACTTTGCTCTAGCTTCTGCATATGAGAGAAAATATCCAATCCTTGATTTTCTGAGTCTGACTTATTTCACTTAGCATGGTGTTCTCCGGTTCCATCCATCTGCTAGGAAACACTATGATCTAATTCTTCTTTATGGTTGACAAAATTCCATTGTGTATATACACACATTTTCTTAATCCATTCATCTGTTGACAGGCACCTGGGCTGGTTCCATAATGTGACTCTTGTGAATTGCCCTGCTATACGCATTAATGTGCCTGTATTAATATGCTGATTTTAGTTTTTTTGAGTAAATACTAAGAAGAAGGATAGCTGGGTCATATGGTGGTTCCATTCCTGGTCTTTTGAAAAATATCCATATTGCTTTCCATGAGTTTGTACAAATTTGCAGTCCCACTAATAATACATCAGTGTACTTTATCTCTATATTCTTTCCAGTGTTTATTATTATTTGTATTCTTGATGATTACCATTTTAACTAAAGTTAGATGAAATCTCAGTGTAGTTTTGATTTTCTTTTCCCTGAGTGCCAGAGATGTAGATGTTTTTAATGTATTTGTTGATGATTTGTATTTCTGTTTTTGATAATTTTAAGTTTAGTTTCTTTGTCCATTTATTGATTGGCTTATTTGTTTTGGGGTGTTAAGTTGATTGAGTTCTTTGTATATTCTGGATATTGATCACCTTTTAGAGGAATATCTGGCAAAGACCTTCTCCCATTCCAAGGCTCTCTCTTCATGATATTAATAATTTTCTTTTAAATGAAGAATCTTTTTAATCTGATGGCATTCTACTTATTGATCCTTGGCTTTACTTCTTGAGTGTTAAGGGTCTTGCTAAGAAAGTTGGTACCTGCACAAGATGTTGGAGTGTTGACCCTATGTTTTTTTTTTTCTAACAGTTGCAAAATTTCTGATTTAATTCCTAAATCATTGATCTACTTTGATCTGATTTGTATTCAGGGTGAGATAGGGATCTAGTTTTACTCTTCTATGTGTGGATATCCATTTTTCTTTTTTAAAATTTTATTATATAAATATTTTATTTATATATGACAGAAAAATACATTATAATTCTTATTACATATATAGAATGCAATTTTTCATATCTCTGGTTATATATATATATATATATATATATATATATATATATATATAGTATATTCACACCAATTTGTGTCTTCATACATGTACTTTGGATAGTAATTATCATCACATTCCACCATGATTAATTACCTCATGTCCCCTCCCTTCCCCTCCACTCATCTACCGTATCTAGAGTTTATCTATTCCTCCCATGCTCCCCCTCCGTATCCCACTTTGAATAAAACAGCATACTACAGGGACACAGCCACATCAATGTTTATAGCAGCACAATTCACAATAGCTAACCTGTGGAGCCAACCTAGATTCCTTTCAGTGGATGAATGGATAAAAATGCGGCATATATACACAATGGAATATCACTCAGCAATAAAAGAGAATAAAATCATGACATTTGCAGGCAAATGGATGGGGTTAGAGAAGATAATGCTAAGTGAAGTTAGCCAATCCCAAAAAACAAATGCTGAAGTTTTCTTGGACATCCATTTTTCTCAGCACCATTGGTTAAAAGGGTATCTTTTCTCTAATACATATTTTTGTCAACATTGTCAAATGTAAGATGACTATAACTAAGAGAGTTTGTCTCTGCATATTCTCTTCTAATCCACTGATCTTCATGTCTATTTTGATATCCACACCATACTATTGTGCTTACAATGACTCTGCAGTATTGTGATGTCTCCTGAGATTTTTGCTTAGTGCTGCTCTTTTTGCTTAGTATTCCTTTGGCTATTCTAGATCTTTTATTCTTCCAAATTTTAGGACTGAGTTTTCTAATTTTGGGAAGAAAAGCATTGGTATTTTGGTGGAGATTGCATTGAATCTGTATGATGCTGGTAAAATGGTTTTTCAGTATCAATTCTGCTTATCCAAGAACATGGGAGATCATTCCATATGCTTTAATTTCTTTCTTCAATATTCACCACATAAATAGAGTTGAGGACAAGAATCATATGATCATCACAATAGATGCAGAAAAGGTTTTTGACAAAACCCAGCATTCATTTTTAAAACACTGGAGAAGCCATGATAGAGGAACTTAACGTTATAAAAGCTATGCACAACAAAGCCAAAGCCAACTTCATGCTGAGTGGAGAGAAATTGAAAGCATTTCCTCTGAAATCAGGAGCCAGTCAAAATGTCCACTCTCACCACTCACAGCAGAACAATCAGGCAAGACAGAGAAGGTAGAAGGACACAAATGGGAAAAGAAGAAGCCCAATTATCTGTTTGCTGATGACATAATCCTATTTCTAGAAGACTGAGAAAAGACAAACAAAAAACACCCCACCAAAAGATTCTAGAGCTGATAAATAATCCAGCAAAGTATCAGGAGACAAGATAGATATATACAAATCAGGAGCTGTCCTAGATTACAGTCTGCTGAGAAAGAAACCAGAAAAACTATCCCATTCACAATAACCTTCCAATAAAATAAAATGGTTGGGTATAAATCTAACCAAGGAGGTGAAAGACATCTACAATGAACATGATATAACACTGAAGAAAGAAAAAAATATGTAGTTTTACATAAAATATTCCCAAGTTACTAAGGTCAACAATACACAATAATAAGTGACTTTGTATCAAAATTTCTTCTGCCCTTTTTGAATTTTACATCAGACTCAAATTTAATAAATGACTATTTTGAATTTTGTTCCAAAAGAACAGAAAATTATTCAAATATGTCATTAGCATCCATCTCAAAGAATGTGCTCAAAATTGACTCATACTTCAAAGCTTTTTTTCTGTAAAATGTCAGTGCACGCACACACACACACTCACACACACACAATGTAACAAAAGTTTCAGAAATTCTAATTTAAAAAATTGCTCCTTGTTATAGAATCACCATTTTTTAAAAATAGCTTTTTTCTTTAGCTAGGAATATACACACTTTAAAACTTTTTCCAATGATGCTGGCATTTTTTATTTTTACTTTTAAAATTATCATAGGTGTTCTGAAGTTTTGCTGCCAATACCTGATCTCTTTAGGTTTCCAGGATTTGCGGGGCCTTCTCCACTACACCCAGGGAGGGCCAAGCACTTGGTTTCACTGGAAGCTGAAATAGGAGAGTGAAGCAATGCAGGACTTTAGCATTCATCCCTTAAAGGTGTTTTTGGAACATTCTGCTTCCAAACGGCCACATTTGGAAGCTGAAAACATACATTGGCCCTATTGATACAATATTCCTGCTTTCTGAACCCAAACTAGGTCCTCGTGGCCTAAGAATTACAAATGTTCTTATGTCAACCTGGGAGACATGGCTTGAGACAAAACCCCAGGACTGATGGACCGAGGTCTTCTGTCACCTGGATGAAGGGCTTCTAGAAGAGCATTCCCCTGCAGCAGAACTGGTTGAGTCCTGCGAGCACACACGTCCTCCTCCTGAGGCCGTATTTTCCTTGGTTTTCAGGCCTACTCCCCAGTGGATCTCATACTTACCCACTCTCTTTTTTTTTTAAACAACAACAAAATAGCTTTATTGAGATATGATTCCCATACTCTACAACTCACAATCCATTGTCTTTCAAACATATTCATGAAGTTGTGTCATCCTCATGACCAAATTTTGGAGCATTTTCTTTTTTTTTTTATTGGTTGTTCAAAACATTACAAAGCTCTTGACATATCATATTTCATACATTAGATTCAAGTGGGTTATGAACTCCCATTTTTACCCCAAATACAGATTGCAGAATCACATCGGTTACACATCCACATTTTTACATGATGCCATATTAGTGACTGTTGTATTCTGCTACCTTTCCTAACCTCTACTATCCCCCCTCCCCTCCCCTCCCATCTTCTCTCTCTACCCCATCTACTGTAATTCATTTCTCTCCTTGTTTATTTTTCCCCATTCCCCTCACAACCTCTTATATGTAATTTTGTATAACAATGAGGGTCTCCTTCCATTTCCATGCAATTTCCCTTTTCTCTCCCTTTCCCTCCCACCTCATGTCTCTGTTTAATGTTAGTATTTTCCTCCTGCTCTTCCTCCCTGCTCTGTTCTTAGTTGCTCTCTTTATATCAAAGAAGACATTTGGCATTTGTTTTTTAGGGATTGGCTAGCTTCACTTAGCATAATCTGCTCTAATGCCATCCATTTCCCTGCAAATTCCATGATTTTGTCATTTTTTAGTGCAGAGTAATACTCCATTGTATATAAATGCCACATTTTTTTATCCATTCATCTATTGAAGGGCATCTGGGTTGGTTCCACAGTCTAGCTATTGTGAATTGTGCTGCTATGAACATCGATGTGGCAGTATCCTTGTAGTGTGCTCTTTTAAGGTCTTCAGGGAATAGTCCGAGAAGGGCAATAGCTGGGTCAAATGGTCGTTCCATTCCCAGCTTTCCCAGGAATCTCCATACTGCTTTCCAAATTGGCTGCACCAATTTGCAGTCCCACCAGCAATGTACAAGTGTACCCTTTTCCCCACATCCTCGCCAGCACTTGTTGTTGTTTGATTTCAAAATGGCTGCCAATCTTACTGGAGTGAGATGGTATCTTAGGGTGGTTTTGATTTGCATTTCTCTGACTGCTAGAGATGGTGAGCTGTTTTTCATGTACTTGTTGATTGATTGTATGTCCTCCTCTGAGAAGTGTCTGTTCAGGTCCTTGGCCCATTTGTTGATTGGGTTGTTTGTTCTCTTATTGTCTAATTTTTTGAGTTCTTTGTATACTCTGGATATTAGGGCTCTATCTGAAGTGTGAGGAGTAAAAATTTGTTCCCAGGATGTAGGCTCCCTATTTACCTCTCTTATTGTTTCTCTTGCTGAGAAAAAACTTTTTAGTTTGAGTAAGTCCCATTTGTTGATTCTAGTTATTAACTCTTGTGCTATGGGTGTCCTATTAAGGAATTTGGAGCCCGACCCCACAGTATGTAGATTGTAGCCAACTTTTTCTTCTATCAGACGCCATGTCTCTGATTTGATATCAAGCTCCTTGATCCATTTTGAGTTAACTTTTGTGCATGGCGAGAGAAAGGGATTCAGTTTCATTTTGTTGCATATGGATTTCCAGTTTTCCCAGCACCATTTGTTGAAGATGCTATCCTTCCTCCATTGCATGCTTTTAGCCCCTTTATCAAATATAAGATAGTTGTAGTTTTGTGGATTGGTCTCTGTGTCCTCTATTCTGTACCATTGGTCCACCTGCCTGTTTTGGTACCAGTACCATGCTGTTATTGTTACTATTGCTCTGTAGTATAGTTTGAAGTCTGGTATCGCTATACCGCCTGATTCACACTTCCTGCTTAGAATTGCTTTTGCTATTCTGGGTCTTTTGCTTTTCCATATGAATTTCATGATTGCTTTATCTATTTCTACAAGAAATGCCCTTGGGATTTTGATTGGCATTGCATTGAACCTATAGAGAACTTTGGGTAATATCGCCATTTTGATGATGTTTGTTCTGCCTATCCATGAACAGGGTATATTTTTCCATCTTCTAAGATCTTCTTCTATTTCTCTCTTTAGGGTTCTGTAGTTTTCATTGTATAAATCTTTCACCTCTTTTGTTAGGTTGATTCCCAAGTATTTTATTTTTTTGAAGATATTGTGAATGGAGTGGTTGTCCTCATTTCCATTTCAGAAGATTTGTCGCTGATATACAGGAATGCCTTTGATTTATGCGTGTTGATTTTATATCCTGCCACTTTGCTGAATTAATTTATTAACTCTAGTAGTTTCTTTGTAGACCCTTTTGGGTCTGTTAGATATAATATCATATCATCTGCAAATAGTGATAATTTAAGTTCTTCTTTTCCTATTTTTATGCCTTTAATTTCTTTCGTCTGTCTAATTGCTCTGGCCAGTGTTTCGAGAACTATATTGAATAGAAGTGGTGATAGAGGGCATCCCTGTCTTGTTCCAGATTTTAGAGGGAATGCCTTCAGTTTTTCCCCATTCAGAATAATGCTAGCCTGAGGCTTAGCATATATAGCTTTTATGATGTTGAGGTAAGATCCTGTTATCCCTAGTTTTTCTAGTATTTTGAACATAAAAGGATGTTGTACTTTGTCAAATGCTTTTTCTGCATCTATCGAGATGATCATGTGGTTCTTATGGTTAAGTCTATTGATGTGGTGAATAACATTTATTGATTTCCGTATATTGAACCAGCCTTGCATCCCAGGGATGAATCCTACTTGATTATGGTGCACAATTTTTTTGATATGCTTTTGTATTCGATTCACCAGGATTTTATTGAGGATTTTTGCATCTAGGTTCATTAGAGATATTGGTCTGTAGTTTTCTTTCTTTGAAATGTCTTTGTCTGGTTTTGCAATCAGGGTGATGTTGGCCTCATAGAATGAATTTGGAAGAACTCCTTCTTTTTCTATTTCTTGAAATAACTTGAAAAGTATTGGTATTAATTCTTCTTTGAAATTACCCACGCTCTTCTGACTCAGCCTCTGTTCTTGCTTTCTAGGATACTGACGCTCTTCTTTCTCTGATTGTTTGATTTATGTTTACTCATGAATTCCCCCTAAATCAGTGCTCCATCAGTTAGAGCCACCTGGAGTCTCTGGATTTTGCCTCTGTACACATTACAGGTGAAAAGCCACCTCCCAGCCACCTGCTCTTTAATACTGAGGTGCCTCGTATCTCTTCCCTCATTCCCTACTTGGCTCCAGAACCAAGACCAAGATGCATATGGTAGACAGGGAAGATTCTGTGTGGAAACAAAGAATAGACTGAGAGCACTGACCTTATAAAAAAAGTAACAAGATCATTGTCCAATAAGGAAGGATGAATATTCATTGATACGAGAAGGAATGGATAGTAGTAGTTAATATGATTATTACTTCAATCTTCTAATCATTTGCCCAGTCACACAGTCACTCAATGATTCATTTGAAGGTTCAGTCATGTATTCACTCATTCATGACATACTTTTGAATATTTGGCACTGTCCCAATGCTGGGGATCAGCAGTGAATGAGGAAGCTTCAGATCCCTGACTGTATGGAGCCCAACATGTCAGAGGAGTCTAAGTGCTTTAGGGAATCACAAGTGGGCGGGGTCTGCATGGACAGGAATGGGTGAGGGTCACATATGAAAAGTCTTCAAACCTCATGGAGAGCATGACCAGTGCCTAGAGATGGGGAAATTGCCTGACACCAGGGAAAGAAGGACCCTGGAAGGTTATGAGGACAGTGCGAGGTGCTCTTAGAGCTGAGCAGAGGTTGAGCTTGCCACCAGCCAAGCCCCAGAACCTCCCCATATGTGAAGTCAGAGCTCCATCAGGACAAGAGGGCAGGTTAGAAAGACCAGGGACAAAAATAAGATCTGTTAGATAAAAACTAATGTCACAGATCCAGAGAGTACAACAAACCCCAAGCCCAGGAAAGGTGAAGCAATCTACACAAAGAGACATCACACTGAGACTGTTCAAAACTCGTGCTAAACAGAGGGAGAAACAGACGGTGTATACAGAGGAGCAGAAAGAGATGGTAGCGGACCTCTCCTCAGAGACAGTGGAGGAGAGAAGACAGTCTGAGAGTGTCTAAGGAACATGGGCAAAGCTGCCAGGACATAATGATTCCTCCTCTGATTAGTGAGCCCTAGATGTGGCCAGGCTGACCACAGGCTCGGCACCATGACTGCAGTGTGCATCTTCTGGGCTGCTGAGCCACCCACTGAGGCTTACTCACCAGCAGAGCTTCCAACAGTCTGATAAAAGATGCTCCTCCTCCTCCTTCCCTCACTCCCCACCCCCACAACTGACCGCTCACACTTAGCTCCCCTTCTCACACATATGTGCACCTGGCACACGCACACACACACTGAGAGCTGGTGATACCTTGGCCACATCAGCACGTTCTGAGCTCTCTTTACCAGCATTGGCTGGTCTTCAGGGCAGACATGGCTGAAAAGCTGGTGGACACACCCACCCCTGAGAGCATGGTCTCCAGGGATGTTAGTCCTGGGCACCCCGGGGCTGAGAATCAGATGTGAGTGACAGTTCTTCATGCCTAAGACACATGACCAAATCTCCGAGCCACCCAGCTGGATGGTTCAATGTCTTCCCTCCCTACTAGGAAGGAAAAGGAAAGCAGGACAGGACTCCCCGAGGCACGGTGGTTTCCAAACTCCTTTCTTTTTATTTTCCAGTTCACAGCCCTTATGTGTGAATGAAGAAGGAAAGATGCCAATTCTTACCAAAGTTCACCTTGAAAGGAAATGTGTTGAGTGGAGGCAACCTGGTTCCCATCAAAGGCCAACTGAGATCTGCACACACTGTGACCTGGCCCTGAAGCCACGTGACACGTGTGGTCTGGAGGACACCTGAGTGTGATTCTGGAGCCAGGAGTGATTCACGGTGCACTGCAGAAAAGCACATTACTAAATCACAAACAGGAGGCGGCCGGTGCAGCCCGGGCTTACGTGCTCGAGGCTGTTCATGCATAAGCTGCACACCATTGAGCAGATGCCGCAGGCTGGTTTTACAACACATGCAGCCCAGGAGAGGAGGTGACAAGTGGAGGAAGAGCACGTTTTGAGGCAGATAACTGCAAGCTGGAGACCTATGAATGCTCAGTGCCCAGGGATTGTCTGCGAGCACGCACAGCATCAATAAAAGCAGGGCTGGATTGCTTGTGAGCCGAGCCTCATTCCGCTCTACTCTGGTGTGGTTTATGGGCTTGATGGATGGAACAGGGCTTACCCAGAGCTCATTTCACTGAGGCCTGCCAGGCCTGCCAGCAATGCTGAGCATTAGAATGCTGCTGGCTGATCCTCGGGGAAGCCTGCTGGCTGCTCACGTTGGCATACAGAATGACTCTCCAGGTCCAGAATGGTGCATTTAGGCTTTGCTTAGAGATGTGCCCAAGCTGAATGTATTTGTACACCTGCAGCCTGGTTTCAAGACCATTAAAACATCCATTAGAGTGGAATTGTCCCAGGGAAGGCAGACCAGTGACCACACACACACATACGTCCACATGAGATTACTGGGAAGTTGCAGAGAGTATATTGAATATTTTGGCCCTTTGATCACTCATTCACAGCAGGTCATGAAAGTCAGTTAAGTGCCTGACACTACTCACCGTCAACAAGACTGGCCAAGTCCCAGGCCTCCTGGAGTTAATGTCCTGAGGTTTGGTCAGGATTCTGTCTTGCCTCCGCGTGTCTGCTCTATATACCGCTGGTCTTCTGAATGACATGAGGCCTTTAAGCCAGAGAAAGGCGAGGAGTAGCTATCGCCCTCCTTTAAGCAGAGGAAAATGCTTCAAAAGAGGAAGACAGACAAGCACAGTGCCCCCGACTTACAATGGAGTGGCATCCTGATAAGTTCGTCCTAAAGTGAACATGTGGTAAAGTTACAACTGCATGAACACCTGACCCGCCCGGCCTGGCCTGCTCACAGGCCCTCAGCTCACTAATATCAGCCAGAGTTGGGCAAAATCATTCCAGAGCAGGTCACTTTATAGTAAAGTGTCGAACACCTCAGGTAATTTATTGAATACTTGTATCCCAAATGCCAGGAGTTACTCTGTACACTGCGGTGTATGGATTGTTCCCCTGCGCGGTGGCATGGCTTGAGAGAACTTTGTGCTGCATATTGCTAGCCTAGGAATCTGAAGAATGGTTTCTACTGAAATGTGCATCACAGTCGGACCATGGTCAGGAAAAAGATCTCAAGTTGAGCCTTTGTAAATTGGGGACTATCTGTAATGTAGAACTATTCGTCATCCGGAACGTTTTCTAAACAATTTTTTTCAGTGTCCTGCTTCTTTATCCACAACATGGAGTTTGTGGACACTTTGCATTTTGAAACAAAGATAGAAAAGAGTGAGATGGGTCTTTTCTGGCTTTAAAGTAACACAGAGCAGAAATACTCTCAGGGAATCCCTACCCAGAAGGCCCTGGGGACTTGTTCTAGCCAAGTGTACAAGTGAAAAGGAAGGATGGCATATTGTCCAACGAGTTCCAGTCTCGCAAAGAGTTAATCTGCATCGCAAATCCATGCTTCATCCACTGGGTTCCCAGACACACAGGCGGCTGTCCTGGCAAGAGATCTTACAGCTCTGTATGGCAGCCCACCAAAACTACCACAGATTCCAATGCACCTGCACTACAAAGGGAACCATATTTTATTCCCAGGGAAATTCAGCGGCAGGTGGGAGGGAGGCCGAGGGTCAGAGGCAGAGAAGCGATCTTAACATGAGGCGATGTTGTGAACACCGAGTGTGGGTGAGATACAGAGAAGATTCTGGGCATAGTCCCCTAAAATAAACAGCTGAGATGCTTCAGGAGAAAGAGCTGGGGCCGATGACGTGGAACCGTGAATTAGAAATTAAGCCTGGATAATGAAGAAAGGAGAACTGACCCAAATCACATGGTGTCATGAGCCTGGGGCTGGATCCTGCCCTTTTCTGACTTTCAGAGCATCTGACTCCAACACTGTTTGGATCTTTCTAAATGACAGCAGCCAATATCCTGCCTTGCAGGGGACTGTGGGGACCCTTGAGCTAATGTGTTAGGGGAGCTTAGTATTCTGGGGATGAAAGGATTCAGAGGAACATGAGATATTATCAAAGCTAAACACATTTGAAAGCCCCGGGACGCCAATTGAGTTTCCCTTTTTCAGATGCCTACTGAATAGTTTAAATGGCTCCAACATGACTTTGAAGTTTTATTAAGGATGACTGGAAGATCAAAAGCACAAAACTCAAATGCATGGGGCCATTAGAGAGAAGGGCAGGCTCCGCCAGGCCATGCCGATGTGGGCCGCTGGGTCCGTATAGGTCCCTTCATAAATCAATTTTATTTAAAATTTTTAAAATAGCAATAACTTGCAAGAATCAAAAAACAATTCATCATACCTTCTCATGGACAAGTAACAAGTGACATCTGTATACTATTTGATTACAATCTATTTAAGGACATAAAATATTAAACATACAGCTAAAATCTGTCCTGCACATTACCAACTTTCATAGTTAAGGTCAAGAAGCATGATTAGAAAAAAATTAAAGAAAAAATACTAGCTATTCTGTATTTAATACACATCTGTCTGTTCAAATCTATAGTATAGTATTTATTATATACACATAAATAGTGTATAATGTTAGGATACGATGCATTCCTAACATCATGCACTTAGAATCAATTCCTGAGGCTATGATCCTATATTTTTTGGTGTTCATTTTGGTTTTTCCTTCTCAATCTTGCGTTTGAGATATATCTACACTGAAATAAAAAGATAACTGCACTGACACATGTAGTTAGCTTCTAAACTGCTGTGGTCTAGAGCAGTGAGGGGAGAAGAAGTTGAATTCGGAGCTCATGGTTTCAGAGTTCCCAGGTCACAGACGGGAGGCTCCGTTGCCCTGGGCCCCAGGCGAGGCAGAGGAGAGTGGAGGAAGGGCATGGTGAAGCAACACAGCTCAGGACATGGCACCAGAGAGCAGAGAGAATGCTCCCCTCACCACAGACAGAATATAAACCCAAAGGCACTCCTGCAATGGTCCACCTTCTCTATGCAAAACCTACCTGACTACACTTGCCCCCCAGACAATCCCCATCAGGGTTAGGGCACGGTTAGGTTAAGGCTCTCATAACCCATTCATTCCCTGCGTGGCTCTCATATGAGCTTTGGGAGGACACCTCAGGTTTAAACCATAACATTCTGCCCCGGGCTCCCCAACGCCCATTCTCCTGGCACCATGAAAAGCTCACTTGGTCCGTTTCCAAGACTCCCATAGTCTCAACAGTGTAAAATCTGATCTAAGACTCAAGGCAAACTCTCAGGCTGAGCCATTGTGAATTTCAAAAACTAGTTACCAATATTCAATATAAAGTAAACATTCTCATTCCAACAGGAAGAAGTAGGGGCACAGAAAGAAGGGATAGGGCCAAAGCAAGACCCAAATCTACCTGGGCCACAAGTGCTGTGGCTCCGTGTCCAGCATCTGGGGCGCGTGACATTGGACTTTCTCTCTACCTGCTGCTGGTTGCAGCCCCATGGCCTCTCTCGGCTTGCCTGTGCTCAGTGTCTGGGCTTTCCTTGGCAGACATTCCACAGCACTGGTGACTTTTACTCTTGGGGTCTCCACCGGGGCTTCAGCTTCCTCCTCATATCGCCATGCATCGCTCTCGGGGGCAGCCCTCGGACTCCAACCCTGCTGAAGTTCACCCGGCCTCCTAGGCTTGCCTTTGAAATCTCAGTGGAAGCCTTCATGGCCCCTAACTCCAGCCTCCTGCCTTCCTGCAGACCCAGCAGCATGTGGTTGGTGCCAAGGTCTGCCCCCATCCCGAACAATAGGCTAGGAACCCAGGCTGTAGCTGCATCTGAGTGTCTGGTGACTGAGCATGGGCAGGCTTCCTAGGCACCCCTGTGGAAACCAGTGCCCCTTTGTCTCTTCTCAAAGTAACTGTTTTCTTTACTCCCTGGAGCCTGAGGTGGGGACGGCCTGGCCAAGTCCTGAACTGCCCTGAAGCCATCTTTCTTATTGTTTCTCAGTGAAGTTAGCAGTGTCTTCCTAGAGGCTATTTTCTCTATAAAAACGTACCTTCCTTAGCCCCAGTTTTACTCAGTGTTCTTCAACACTGCAAGGTTTTCAAATCTTTCTGCTCCTGATTTTCACACTAGAATCACCCCATTAAAGTGCACTTACAACATTCCAAAGCTTTTCCAGCTTGCATCAGCAAACTTCTCAAAATTTCTCCCACAAATTCCAGAAAGTTCCAAAAGCTTCTGAACCACATGGTTCAGTTAGTCACAGCAACAACCCTCCTCCTAGTATCAATATCTGTTTTAGACAGCTTTTAAACTGCTGTGATCAAAAGATCTCACGAGAACAATTTTAGAGGAAAAAAAGTTGGGGCTTGTGGTTTCAGAGGTCCCAGTCTGCAGACAGGAGGCTCCGATGCTCTGGGCCCCAGGTGAGGCAGAACATCATGGAGGGAGGGTATGATGGAGGAAAACATCTCAGGACACAGCACAAGAAGGCAGAGTGTTCCCTTCACCACAGACAAAATATAAACCCCAAATGCACCCCTGAGGACCCACCTCCTCCATGCCAAGTCTACCTGCCTACAGTTACCACCCAGTTAAATCCATCGGGGGATTGACTTTCTTAATGTTATTTTTATATTTATTTTCTTAATATTCTGGATTTAATTTTTGTGTATCATGCAAATTGAGAATCTAATTCTATTTTCCTAAGAGAACGTTCAATGATATAGATTCTCTTTATTGCACTATTCAGCCTCTCCCCACTTGCTTGTAATGCCAATGCCACACCTTCATCATGTTCCTCTCTCGTCTGTGTGTGCCTTCCCCAATGCACATGACTTAACCCCATGCTTCTCAAAAATCTTTAGCTAACATGTGTTAATCATAAAACTTACTAGAATTCAGTGTAACATTTCAATATGTGCATACAGTGTGCACTGATTGAGTCCAGTCTCCTTTTTTCCACCCCTCTACCTCTCCTGCCTTCCCAAACTCTGCCAATCACTATTGTACATCTTGGTCAATTAATTAATTCATTATTATTTCTTTCTTTCTTTAAATTCCCACATGAAAGAGAACATGTGGTACTTGTTTTTCTGTGTTGGTTCATTTCATTTAACAAGCATTATGGAGAAGTTTGGAGGTTCCTCAAGAAACAAACAAACAAAAGCCCAGATCCACCATGTGATCCAGCGACCCCTACCCCACTTCCTGCTGTCCAAAGGAAATGCGGTCAGAGCAGCATGCACACCCACATTCACTGTAGTACTTACTATTGACCATGGCTAAGACATGGAGTCAGCCTAGGCGTCAGGAAGGGACAGATGGGTGAAGTCCAAGCACACAATGGAATGTTTTTATCCATATAAAGAATAAAATCCTGCAATGTGCAGTAATTTGCAGTGTGGAGTAGGAGGACACCTAGTCTTGGGTCAGGTAGTCCTGTCTCCTCGACAGTCCCTCCATTAGCTCTGACTCTTCAACACCATTCTAGTTGTGCAACTTTAATGTTTGCAATGTGTGTTTTCACAAAAGTATTGTTGCTAGGATCTTGATTGTCTTCATTTTGAATTCACAGGAAATTTGGAGAGAATCATCTATGAAGAGCACAGCTCTTTTCATTAATTTGAATCTTCTTTCTTGATTCTTTTTTGTAATTAATAGACCTGCATCAGTTTTGTTAGGTTAGTTTTGGTCCCACTCTGTGGTTTTGATTTTGTGTTTTTGCTATCATGAATAATATTTTCTTTTATTACACTTATTTTAAAATTTCTTTATTCCAGTGTAAAGAAAATATTAACATTTAAATTTTAATTGGTATCCATCAGTCTTATGCAATTTGCATTATTTCCAAAAGTATGACCAAAGATTTTTCTCTGGAATTTCTGTGTAGATGACCATATGACACTAACAGTAACAATATTGTCTCCACTTTTTTATTGACTTTAAAATTTTTCCTTACTGTTTTCGGTAGTACAACAAAGTACCATCTTAAATACTGGTGACATTGGCAACCTGGTCTTATTTCTACATGAAAAGCTTCTGATCTTCATCACAATGCAGGATGCTTGGTGTGGGCTTTTAGGAGAGCTTTCCTTCTAGATATGTGAGGGCTTGTTTGTTTCCTGGTGAATGGCTGCCTGGTTTTATGCAATCCTCTTCCTGTGTCTATGGAGATGATAAAGTACATTATTTCTCCTTTAATCTATTAATGTAGCAAATATTGAAATCTTCACTTTGTATGTCCATAGTAATTATTTTTTCTTTTTTCTACCAAAATGACAAATGCACACATTTTAGAAATTGAGCAGTAAAAGCAACAATAACAACACAACAATAATTTGTGGTGATATAGAACATCTTTTCAATACATGCTTTCTTTTTCATTTCTGTGTTGTTCTACAAAATCAAGCACTTTTCCCATGTGGTTAATTTCAGCACAATCTCATCAACAATAGAAGATGCAAACTCCTGTCCTTTTTTTCCTGTAGAAAAAGAACTGATTTCATCATGGTTACAGCAAAGAAGAATCATTATATCTTTATTTGCCCAATGTTCTCAGCTTTAAAATTGGGAGCTGGCTAAAACTCAGCTCTATTATGCAAATTGCATGCTTTATTTGCATATTATGGTTCTACAGAGTGAAAGGCAATTTACTTTTTGGGGAGTTCAGCCACTAGAAATTTGTTTGTCCCTAAATAGTTTTATCATTTTAGGTCAGATTATAATTTATTATTTATCCTCTGTTTCTTTTGAAATTATGTATGAGTTTTGTTTTAATAATGTTGTAGTTGTTATGCATACATTGTAAGCTCTCTAAAATGTACTTGAATTCATCCTCACAAAGGCCCTGTGAATTAACTACTTTTATTTTTTAGTTATCATAAAAATACTGCATTATTAAATTTTTGCATACAAAAGCCATAAAGAAAAAAAATAAAGTGATTTCTTTCTCCTCACACATAATCAATTTTAATTTGATACATAACTCTGCCTTATTTTTAAGTATATGCATGTACTATTATAACATTTAGACTGTGCTGTCCTTCGAATCTTATTATGCTTTCTTCACTGATTATAATACAGTTAGCATTTGCTATATTCATGAACATTATTTTAAAATTATAATTTAAATGACAGCAGAACATTTTATCTCACACACACAGAACAAATTTGATTTTAACATTTTCCAATGCTAAATATCTGCCTTATAATCAATACAATAGATAATAATATGCATATTCCATGTCTTCTGTTTACTTATTCTTAGTTACATTTCATAATTATTTCTTAAAAAATAATCTTCAGGAAGAAATTGCTATAAGCTCTTGTGCTGACATGTCTGATCTCTTGCTTTGGTTTTCCTTGAGCCTAGCAAAGATCCTGATGTACAGGAAGCTCACAAAACTCTGTTTCCACATAAATGAGCATAAGAAGGAATGTAGAGGGTGATCTGAGATGCTTCCAATCTACTTAATATTACCAAATGACTCTTGAGAAAGACATATCCAAATTAAACCCCCTCATGGACATTGTCAATCAGGTTGGGATAATTTATACTACGTTTCAGTTTTTTCTTCATTATGACCACTAAAATCTGACAAGAACAGTGTAGAGAAGGGAAAGTGTGTTTGGCTCATGGTTTCAGAGATGCAGCCCTTGTAGGCCAGCACCGTAGCTCTGGACCCTAGTGAGGTGGAACATCATTTCGACGGGCCTGGCAGAGGGAAGCCGCTCAGGGCACAGCAGCCAGGGAACAAAGGGAGAGCTCTGCTCACCAGGAACAGAAGAAACCCCAAAAGTGCGTCCTCAGTGACCCACCTCCCCTAGCCACACCTTCTTGCCTACAGTTCCCACCCATCCAATCCCTGGCAGTAAATTAGTCCCTGATTAGGTCACAGCTCTCATAACCCAGTCATTTCACCTCCAGAAATTCCTGTGACTTCTCACACAAGTTTTTGGGACACACCTCATATCCAAACCCTGAGATGCTACAGTGACAAATAGCTGTGTTGGGAGATTTTCTGTGGCCCAGGTCACAGGTTTCTTGTTCCTCATGGTCATCATCAAACCAGAACCAGGACACTGCCTCAGGAATGTACCTCCCACCTTGGCTGCAGCCATGTCCATGGAATCTCGAGGCCTGGCCCCCCAGGGACATGGACCACTGTCCACACTGCTCACCAGGAGTCGCTGGCCACAGGCTCCTTCCAGAGCAAAGAAGAGTACCCCGAGTGTTGATATAAAAAAGAAAAGAAAAAGGAAACCTTTGGATCACAGTATTATTATTGTAACTGAACTCAAGTCTGGTTACTTCACTGGAAAGGCCTGGGGATGGAGGCCCATCTGTGGGGAAGGAAGGGTTTACTGGCAAGACAGTCACACCACAAAGAAGCTGGGTGCTGAGAGGTCATCTAGCAACATGGTCTTTGAGCTCCTCTCATCTCAGGAGGAAATGGCTGGAGGAACCTGGCAGCTGGTCATCTGTTGATTTGCCACCTTCTTGAAACAGGTGGAGGGAGGTCAGGCAGGTTTCCCATGGTCAGCCCTGAGCGGCTCTGCTGCTAGCTTCAATGACTGGCAGGGCTGCAGCTAGGGCATGAGCACTTTCTGCAGCAGAGCATCCCCGTGAGGGCAGCAGCATCTCCAAGGAGCAAATGCTCTTTGTTAGCACTGATTCCTACTTTAAAAGATAAAATTGTTTTAGTATGTTTTTATTTTAATAATATTTTGGGGGTACTAGGAATTGACACCAGGAGCACTTTACCCCTAAACCACATCCTCAACCCATTTTATTTTATTTTTTTTATTTTGAGACAGGGTCTCAGTTGCTGAAGCTGGCCTAGAACTTTGATCCTCCTGCCTCAGCCTCCAAAGTCACTTGGATTACATGTGTGTGCCATTGTGCCCTCCTTATTCTAATAATTTTTGATAGGCAAACTTGACCTGTGAAGAACTGAGAATGGGCACTGTTTTAGTACTCCCCCTTATCTTAATGACCTCTGTGCCTTGCGTTGCTCACCCACATTTTATGATAATGGTATCCACAATAGCCCTAACTCTGTAGTAGAGTACTAACATTACTGTGGAGGACTCAATGTTGCCTGCTGTTCCATGGATATTAGTCAACATGTACGAGTGTCTCACATATTTAAATGCACAAGTTCTCCATTGACCCAGTGGCAATATTTCACTCACTGTGCTTCACTTCTTTAACTGTGCTTATGACGTAGCTAACATCATGAAAAGACACCTAATCAAATCATTTGGTTTCCACTATTGTATTTTCTCCTTACTATCATACAGACAAATATTCCTCTATACAAATTAAATGTTAATTCATTTAAAAATTTCATTGAAGCATTTTCTCATTTTTAAATAAATTCACATTTAAATCGGAATTTAACTTTTTACTTTAGTGGGATTATAGTGAATACAAGGTATAAGGTCACAACCTGCTGAGATTCTTAACACCTAAAATGTAAACAGAAATGATACAAGATGTATGCAAAAATGTTGACACATGATCTGCTCCCCTGCTGTTGACACACGATCTGCTCCCCTACATTTGTGGTGCACCCCATGATCTCTCCTATCCCAAGATCTCCTCCTGCTCGGATTGATCCCTGTTCGTCACTAGCAAGCTGCTGCGGGTCATTCTAGAGGGAGAGCTGACACAGGAGAAGGACCAGCCTCCATGTGAAACTGGTCTGTCTTCATCCACATGCCAAAGCATGTCACAGAGGCTCTTCAAGTAGGCAGGTGGGGTGCCAGGGTGGGTGAAATGGCAACAATTGCTTGTGAAATAGGAAGAAATGGATTGGAGGAAGAAAAAAAAAAACGATGATGTTGGAGGATATGCAAAGTGCTTTGGTAGCAGATTGTGTTGTCTTGGACCCTGAGATAACACCTGGCAGGCAGTGGACCCGGGAGGGGCCTTTAACCTGACGGCACATCTAGGACTCTGGGTGTAAGAAAAAACACACAGGATGTTCACATCAGGAAGAGCTGCTCCTGTGATGGACAAAATCCTCCTGCTTGAGAAAGAGATGTTGTGCTTAGAGGGTGGTTGGTGTGGGGCCTGCAGTGCTTAATTTGAATTGCCAACTTGATTAGATTAAGAGATGCCAAAGATGAAGAGGCTCTGGGTGTGTCAGTGAGGGTGTGTGTAGGAATGATGGCGAGTGGGATAGGAGCTGAAGGGGAGACCCTCCCTAAGGGTGGGCAGCACTGTCCAAAAGGTTGGAGGCTGGGGTGGAATCAGAGTTGGAAGAACAGGGAGGCAGCAGCAGATGCAGGATGAATTCTTCCTGAGCAGGGTCCTGATCGCTGCTGTAATGGCCTGAGGATAACAGACTCTTGCTCCTTCACTCTCCCAAAGTGGACTCTGCTGGTGATTCTCCAGGGAGTTTCCAGAGGCTTCATCCTTTTGGGCTGCTCAGCTACTGGTTCCTCCAGCTCTCCAGCCCGTAGACGGCCATTGTGGACTATCTAGCTTCTGGTTGTGTAAGCCTATCTAATAACCCCCCTTTTTATAATCATACTTCTTATTGATTCTGTCCCTTTAGAGAACCCTAATACAGGGACCTATGTGTAGAAATCCCCTTTCCCTCTTCCTCTCTCCTAAGTGCACTTGACCTTTGCACCCAACTCGGACTCTGGTAGGGACCATCCTCTTTTGAGGTCCCCAGATAATCTGATGGGGTTTCAGGGTTGAATTGACCTGGTGACAATTTGGGCGATCATATTATATTCTGAGTGAGAAGTTGCATCAGGTGGAATTCTAAGAAGCACCATTATTCTCTGTGGAAGATGAGACAGGTAAGTAATTTGGCAAGAACGTCAGGATTGAAGTATCAGTTGGCACACAGTGATTTTGTTTCTGGCATGAGAGGTGAGAGCGCAAGGTGGGACATGGGACTGGCTGGTGCCATCAACAATGGACGGGTGAGCAGGGTCAGACAGAGACAGTCATGGCACACCTTGTTAACTAGTTTGAGTTTTGCCATTGGAGGGTGAGATGACCAGGTGTGAACACCAACATGGAGGACAACTCTGAAGGTCAGGGTAGGGCAAAGAGTCCAGGTGGGAAGAGGATTCCCAGGAAGGATTCCAAAAACAGCCTAACAGGGTGGTTGGTGTTGCTGGGGCAGGGGAAAGCAGTGTGATTCAAGATGTTGAGGAACTGGTGATTCTGGGGGTTGACTGGCCACTGATGTGGGTGGTAAAAGAGAGGAAGGGCTCCAGGAGGGCCCCAGTGGGTGGTGATGAGAGGGACAGCTAAGGAGACCACTAGGGATTTGGAGGCTCCCAGCAACGGCACAGAGAAGGCATGCCCTGCCTCAGCCCTGAAGAGGCCATGTCACCACAGACGGGTGAGAGGATGGGGGCCACAGAGGAGGGGATATCCAGGGGAGTCCCTAACTTAGAGGGCCATGCCATCAGGACTACAGGCTCCGAGGCAGTGAGTGAGGGAGAGGAGAAAGCCCTGCCTGACCTCTTACTAGTCCCCACTCTGAGATCAGTGTCTCCAGTGTTCCGATGTCCACCATCTGTAGGAAGTCACAGAGTTTGGGGCTGTGAGGCAGGAAGAGATTGTCACTGCAGGGTGCATGGAGGGTCATCGGCACTGGGCCACTCACATTATCCTGCATTGGAAACTGGTGGGTGACACGTTTCAATCATCCCAGCTACTGAGGAGGTGGAGACAGAAAGACCTGGGTTTGGGGCCAGTGAAGGCGACACAGGGAGACCCTGTCACAAAAATGAAGTGCTGCTGGTCCCACCAAATATACTGCCTCAGAAATGAGTCTCACTGGGGACCGTCTCTGTGTCCATTCTGCCTTCTCTGTCTTCAAGGTCCCTTCTAGTCCTCCTGTCAAAGGACAAGGGCCAGAGGAGGGAGAAGGAAGCAAAGCCAGAGGGGAGGACCAGGCAGGGACACTGAGGAGGGGCAGGGACCGGCTACTCCACTGCATGGGGCCCTGCTATTCCTCCGACCACTGCTTTCCCTAGTGCTGCCCTGGGGCGTCCAAGCAGGGGCCTGGAGTTCTCTGGAACCACCAGAGCCCCCACAGAACCTGCACAGGAGCAGGCGTGGAGTGGGTCTCTGCCTTTGCTTTCTGCTGGCCGGGGAGATGGCCCAGGCCTCGTGATGGAAACCGGCCACTTGACATGTTGATGGGATTCAAAAGAATCACTCTTCTTAAAGAGAGTGATTCTTGCTTTCCAGCAAGGTGGTGGAAATGACCCCAAAGGCATCCCCATGCTGTGCTGCCATGGGCTGCACTGCCCTCTACACCAAGCCCTCCATTGGCCACCCAGGGGACACAGCAGCTTGGCAATGCTTCCTGTTCTAGAACTTTTCTTTCCCCCATTACTAAATGTGTGTCTCTGTGGGTTACCAGGCCTGAGGGTGAGCTGGGGACAGGCCAATGCCCTGCTGATCTGAGGTTTTTGACCCACCTGTGAAACACCCTTGCACACCTCCACCACAGGCAGTGGGAAATGCCTGGACGTCCCTCACTCCCCTATGCCCTGCTCTGGAGCCGTGTGGCCAACATGCTCATTGTGAGCTGGAGGACGCAGACTCCTCCACATCTGTCCGGGCCTCTTTCTGCCTCCCACAGAGACTGTCAAGCTGAGCTGGGACTTTGTCACATTGATATAGCTGCAGAGTCCCATGGACTTGGTGGATCTTTCTGACAGACACCTCGAGCTCCACCTGGCTCTGGGCTTAAGAGCATCTTGGGGCTGCGTGTGGTCTACGGAGGCAGTCTGCAGTGCTGGGGACTGAGATGCCACTGACGCAGAAGCCAACCCAAGCTGTTTGGAGGATTTGTGTGGGTGAGGATGAGTCAGAACTCCTTTGAAGGCAGATGACAAAGGCCCTCCCTATAGTAAATGTCTTTGTAAGGCAGGAGGGGGGCTGTCCCCAGGGAAGCTGGTGCAGCAGACCCCACCTTCTCTGTAACTGGCCTAGGGTGGCCATCAGGAAGCGCTGTAGTACTCCTTTCTCTGTCTTCCTGCCTTTCCTTTTAAAGGAAATCACGTTTTTAGGGAAAGAAGGGTGCTGAATATATACATTTATGTTACATTGTCCTTCTTCTCGTTAAGAGTGCCAACAGAGGGTGCCTTAAGGTTAGCATTTTCAAAACATTTTCAGTTTGTCCCTAAAAATAAATAAAAGATGTATTTATTTCAGAGACTGTTTAGCCCTGAGAGGCACCCCAGACACGCCCCTGCACACACCCCAGCCAGCTCCTCTGTGATCTGTGTCACCCAGCGATGACCACAGTTCACAGGGTGCACATTTGCTTTTACCCTCTATCTTGATAGACAGCTAGATGACAGATCAGAGTGACCCATGATTGGTTGACACGGATGATGGAAAGGTGGACAGGCCAGCAGGTAGAAAGAATGAGGTGGCTATGAATTACTGCGAGTGGGATGCGTTCCTTCCTTTTCCGTTTACATACCTGTCTGCTTTGGGTTCCCCAGAAGCAGACCTTGAGATCGGGATTGGGATACAAGTGGTCAATCTGGGAGTGATCCCAGAAGCTCCTGTGTGGAGGAGGACAGGAAGGAAGGTGACTTGTGGGGCTCAGCGGTCTTCCACTTGGGCAACTGAGCCCCCGGGGCTCTGGGAGACACAGACCTTCTTCAGGTCCATGGGCCCACTCTTCCTTAGCTGACCACTGATTCCTGGGACACCAACTAGCTGCCATCTAGGCTCTGGTCAGCCTTGTGTGCTCATCTGTGACCAAGAATAGTCCCAGGAGGCTGTCAAGAGTGTTCCAAGAGGAGGGCAGTGGAGTGACCTGAAGGGAGAGGTGTCCAGGAACACCAGCAGGGCCCCAGCAGGGCTCTCTCGAGCTTCTGGACAGACTGAGAACAGCTGAACCCTTCTCTCCTTCTGTCTCCTGGAACATTCTGTAATCCTCTCTTTCACCTCTGAATGGCTCCCAGACAAGCCTCTGCCCAAACCCAGAGCCCAGATACGACCTTGACAGCGTCTGACAGCATTTCCTCAAAGTGTTTTCCACAGAACACAAATCCTTCAGGACTCCCCGCCAAAACGGAGTTCTGAAATTCAGATACCTTTTCTACATTCTCCTTTATTTTCTTCTTGGAGGTTCACAACCACCAGTTTAAAGTTTTTAATTATATTTACTCACATATTTGCCATATCTTTATTCTCAGTGTGATAACAGCAGGATATTGTTATAGCCCGTGGGATACGACCCATGGGCCCAAATTTAGAAAGTGCCAGTTTACTGTGCCACCTTAATTGGTTCATCTGTGATGGACCCCTTCAAATCCATGCCAGCCATCTGTGCCAGCTGCTGAGCCTCCCCTGACTGCCTTTCCACCTGGGCTCCCCCCAAGTCCCTGTCCCAAAGAAGCTCTTGAGATAAGTCATGTTTCTGAGACAAGTTAAGACAATTTCCTATTCATTGCCCCATACTTTCTTCATTAATTCCTGGTTTATTATTTCTTCATCTACACATTCAAAAATAACTTTTGACCCTCAATTACTCTAGACTTTAAAAAGTGGATTAAAACGTGTGAACTCCCCCTTTGCTTACCTTTCCTTGTGTTCTGGTTAAGTGGACCTGTACTTCCTGGGGACAAGGACTTGCTTGGCTGTCCATATTTTCTCATTCATCTGACATTCAGTTGCCAACAGAGACATGGAAATATCTGTCATGTTCTATTTGGAATTCTCATATACCAGAGGATTTTATTCCCCATTAGATCACTCCATTAAGGAACCTGTGTCCTTTGCCCACATGTGGAGCTAGAAGGGTGTTCATGTCACCTGCCCAGGGCCCCTCTGTACTGTTCCTATCTCCTGGTAGACAGAGATCATTGAGCAAGAGGACCAGGTGCTGACACTAACCTAGCATCTCCAGGTGGAAGGGAGAGGTTCTACCACCCGCAAGAAGGTGCCTGTTCATGCTGTGCCAATGACTTCCTGGTTGGCATTGCTGGAAACATACAGCTTTTTAAATTCAGGGCCTAATAAATGTAAAGGACTCATTAGTATTGTAAGAAGTGCCTGGGATCTGCCGTGAGTAGGAGCAGTGATGGAAACATTAGTCAAAGGTCTCATTTCCATTTCCTGTGCTCAGTTGGAAATGGGAAGAATATAGTATAATATACCCTAAATTTCTAGACAGAGAGTGCTGACTCTTTGAATTGCTAAATGGCTTCCTAGCAGATGTGCACCACCTCTGCGTGTGAGTGAGGCAGATGATGGCACGAGGGCATTCTTCCGTGACTCAGCAGCCACCTCTACCCCTGCTTGCTGATGTTGCTTTCAGTGCCACCATCCCCTTCAGTCTGTGGGTTGATATGAATCAACTGGGAGCATTGTGCAGCGCAGAGTGTCAGGGGAATAAAAGAAAAGCTACGGGTTTACAAAAAGCACAGGCTGGATGGGTGGAGTGCAGATGTGAATGCATGCTGAGCCGTGCCTTGTCACCACTCATGTCACATCTGGGGAGGTCACAAGTCCTTTGAGGAGCATCCACAGGAGAGCATGTGCTTTGGTGATTCCCCAGGAGGAAGGCATAGGCTGTAGTCAGCCTAGGAGGAAGGCCTCTGGTGAGTGTGATTTGCAGACATTTGTCCAACATGGTTTGTTGGGGATGCTCCAAACTCAATGCCTCACAAAGAACCTACCCGAGGAAATTACCTGTAACCAACATCTCATGGAGAGATACCATGTGGAGCGGCTGAGTTATTCTGAGACTTCAGACTTCAGAATATTCCCCAGGATAATTGAGAAGTTGGACACACTCCCTCCTGAGTTTCTGAAAAATCACCAATCTGGCTACTCTGCTATTTATGTTTCTCCCATCTCTCTCCCCAGGCACCAGGATCCTGATTCTTAAGAAATGGATGACCCTACAGGCTCATAACGAGCAAGCTCATAAAGAAGGAATTTTTAGCAGGATAAGTGGCTTCTTGAATAAAAGATTTCTTTATTACTTCATGAATCACAGTTAAAAGCAAATGTCATGGGACTGAGGAATTGTCTGAAGTTTAAAAAAAAAAAAAAAGAACAAGAAATTGAAAAAAAAAAAAAAAATCCTTGGGAACTTCTCAGAATGTCGGTTTGTTGCTGCAGTTTGTTGGCCATAACCCCTAAAAATCTTTCTGAAACGTTCACTGTATCTTAGGAAATCAGAAACCCAAATGTCCCTAATATGTCTCTGATGTTACCAAGCCAGTTTCCTGTTGGTAGAATAGTGACTCCTAGGAACAGGGACAAACCCTCCTTAGCATCCAATACCAGGGGTACAGGGGGTGGGGCAGCAGGCGCTCTGGGAGCCGGGCTGGGTGACTGATGGCCCTGGGCGGCCCCACCAACGCTTCCATCTGGACCCTCAGGTCTCTGGAGTTAGCAATGCCCGGCACGAGGCCGCCAGGAGCAGAAGGCTTCGCGCTTTAAAGCCGCGAGATGCTGTGGGCAGGCTCGGGTGCGCCTGCAGGACGCGGCCTTGGGCGGTGGGCGGTGGGCGGTGGGGACCGCAGCTGTGGCGCGGGCGGAATCCCTGCGTAGTCGGAGCGGGTAGGACGGCGGTCCCGCGCTCAGCACGCTAATTAGCGGTTCTCATTAGGAACGGTCCGCGCGCTGACCGGGGTCCATGGAGCGTGCCCACGGCACGGCGCTGATTGGCACGAGCAGAAGCCAGTTCTGACCGTAAACGGCTGGCAGACGCCTCCGCCGGGGGCCGGACGCGCAGGGCCAGGACCGCAGCCAAACCGCCGCGCGCTCCCTCTGCTGGTGGAACAGGCGCCCGCGCGGGGCGTCCAGGGCCGGCTCCGGGGCTGAGTCAGGCGCAGAGCGCAAGCCGAGCTGCCGAGCTGCCGGGGAGCTGCGCCCAGTGTGATACCCTTGATGCGGGCACAGAGGAAGGGGAAATCCCTGTAGTCCCCAGACCTGAGAGTGGGTAGCCTGGCATTTGGAAAGCACCCAGGAGGCCTGCTGAGCCCCGATGCCCCTCACTGCCTAGGAGCAAGAAGCCACTGCCAAGCTGGGTCAGCGGTCCACAGGGCCAGGCCTTGGGTAACAATGATAACCCTGCTTGGGACCAACTGTGCACACAGTACTGGCAGCATAGCCCACCTTTGGAGCTTCGGGTGAAGCCAAAGGCATCTGCTATCTGCACCCAACACTTAAAAGATCTTGTCACTTTCCTGCCACAATAAATGGTGACCCAGATTGGAATGACTAAGAACTTGCTACTCAACTTGGATTTTATTTTTTTAATTTGGTAGTGGGGATTGGACCCCAGGTCATTCTATCACTGAGTTACATTCATAGCCTTTTAAAGTTTTTATTTCAAGACAGGGTCTCACTGAGTTGCCAAGGCTGGCCTCACACTGGTGACCTTCCTGCCTCAGCCTCCCAAGTAGATGGGCTCCAGGCATGAGCTGCCACAACCAGCTTCAACTTACCGATTGAAATGTAAATTTTGAAAAATGCATTACATTATTATATCTAAGGTAGAAAAGTAAAATTGACATAATGTGAAAATCAAGGCCAAATGCACCATTGATGACCCCAATCCTAAATTAAACCCCTTGATAATCACTCGTCTGCAAAGCAGAAGAAAAGTCAAGCCAAGATGTTGTAATCAGAAATACTAACTTTCAATGGGACTCTGGGACATTTACAAGAGATGGTATCAGAATACCTTCTCCACTGCAGTATCTACAGCTCTTATTACCAATAAAGATTCTTATGGTTTAGACTTGAGGTATCCCCCAAAAGCTAAAGTGTAAAATAGTGCAAGTATGCTCAAAGGTGAAATGATTGGATCATGAGAGGTGTAGCCTAATCCACGGATTAATCCACTGATATGGATTAACGGGTGGTAACTGTAAGTAGGTCGAGTGTGGCTGGAGGAAGCAGTGTAACTTTAAGCAGGTAGGGGATGCCTTTACATTGAATATTTTGTGCCTGGGGAGTGGAGCTTTCTCTTCTTTCTGGTTGCCATTGCCTGAGCTACTTTCTACCCGTGTTTTTAACTTTCTGCCATTCTTCTCAGGCCCAGAGCTAAGGAGTTGGTCGCCTATGGACTGAGACCTCTGAAACCTTGAGCCAAAATAAGCTTTTCTTCCTCTATGTTCTTGTAAGGTTTTGGTTTTCCTCCTCTCTGTTCTTGCCAGTTCTCTTGGTTTTTTTGGTCTCAGTAAATATAAAACCAACTAAAACAGAGATGATGCCATCAACGCCTTCATAAGGGCATGCATTGGGTCAGTTTCCAAGAGAATGTGCCAGATTTGTGTGGATTCACACCCGTGTTCCGTGGGCCAGTCTTGCCTGTGTACTGGCTAAATATCATTTCCTAAACCAATTGACACTGTTCTATAGAACGGAGGATCTCTTGGGATGTAAGACAGTGTAGGGGCACCAATCCTGATCCTCAGAGTAAATGTTGGGAAGGAGGTGACTGCTCACAGCCCGTCATCCACCCTCTCCTCCCAGGGGTGTCTAATCCAGCAGCTTTCCCAGAGACTACAGCACCTGAGATGGCCTGGAATCCATGAGCAATTGGTGGAAGAGAGGCTTCCTGTGCAGCTGTGCCACCCAGCTCTGGCTCCTGCCACAGGACCAGGATGGCACCACCTTGTGGCATGTGCAGCTGCCCCATCTGTGCCTTTTGCCCAGCACCTAGTCTGTGTGGAGGACACCTTGATGAGTGATGTGAGTGCATCTTGGTCATTGGCCATTGTCTTGGATGACACTTGGTCCTGGTGCAGGTGGTTCAGGAGAGATCCCACTTGGGCAAGGTTTCCTGAGCAGCCACATGAAAGGGCCCATCTTTATGACATTTACCAAAGCAGAGCGAGATGTAGCAGAACATAAGTCAAGGGTGTGTTGTCTTTGATGTGCAGTCCATAAGTCAAGGGTGTGTTGTCTTTGATGGGCAGTCCATAAGTCTAGGGTGTGTTGTCTTTGATGGGCAGTCCCTAATAGGTGGTGGAATTCACATGTCTGCTTGCACCATGAACCTGACTGAGCACCAGCATCATAGTAAGTTTTGGGCATCTGGGCAGGGGATGATCTGGAGTTCGTGCCACACCCAGGCCATTCAACAACTTGGCCTGCACCCTTCCAAACCAGTTTTGAAAAGTTATTTTTGAAATGGATCTTGGGAACCCTGAACAATTTGGTTCATAGTCTTGGGCCAATTGCTCTGTGGCGTGTAATGAGCATTGGCTATCTCTGGACACTGCTGAGGTAGCTACCTGTCTTTGTAACTCAAACATTGGAAACATGGCATACAATTCAATTACTACTAGCCTCAGTGTCTTGCAGGCTTCTTTGCAGGTGGGTGTTGTGGAGAATGTCCTGGCTGAGGGCACCTCACTAAGACATGCCTAGGCCTCTGGCTGACCTTGCCTCCCTGCCCCACTCACCACCATCGTCACACACAGACGTTGGCCAGTTGTCCCTCTCCATGCCACAACACAGCTGCCAACTAGTGTGTGCTCAAGAGCATAACTGTGGCAGGGACTTTGCTGGCGTTGCTTTGGGCCAGAACCAGGGTGAGTAGTCCTGCTCTTAGGACTGGCGTAGTCCCTCGACAGCACGTGGGGCAGCTTCCATGGGACTATGTGAAGACCAGAGGTTACATCCGGGGGAGCTTCTTCCCCTCTGTGGGGACCAAAGTGCAGATTTCATTCAATTTCTTGAATGAGATGGCTTCTACATAATTCAATATACTTCAATATTTAAATCATTATAAACATTTAAAATGATACAAAATTATATTCATCCTGAGCTGTGAGTGGGTAGAATGTTGAGTATAGTAATGAAATCACCGTCGACGCTGTATAGACATATTCAAAATTTTTCCCATTTTGGGAACAGTAAATTGATCCTGCAATTCTCTTCTAGAAGCTACCTTCCTTAAAAAGAGAATCACTGAGGAGAAGGATCGTAGATTCCATTATGGTCCAATCTTGGCCATTAAAAACCCTGCATTGTTAAGAAGCTGTAGATAGTCACTGCCCTCACCCCAATTTAAGACCATTTCCTCACATCCTTTGCTCAGTGGGGTACCACTGTACCAAGCTATTTTCCCTATGGGGACCTCGACATCCTTCAGGTTACACAACCAAATTGCAGGACCACAGCCAGCTCCAGGTAAAATTGCCAAATAGGCTCCTTCCTAAGTCTCTTTGTCCTATTTGGGTGCACAGAGTAGGCTTGGGGTGCTTCTGGGAAGCTCCTGGGAAGCAAACCACCATCACTAAGCTGAGAATTTCCAGAACATCAGGTCGCAGGGTCACTGTGTGAACATGTAAAGTGGCTCCATCAGTTGCAATGTCACGTTGTCTGCAGGAAGTGTCAGGCTTCTGCCTCCCCATGGTGGGGGGACCCTCTACTACTTGGGGTCTCTAACCCCCCTTGTCTGCATGTGGAGCTATAGGGACATCCTGCTGACAGCCCCAGACACTAGGTTTCCTCTGCAAGGATGCAAAAATCCTGTCTGTCCTCCTATCATTTTTCAAAACCTTTCTGATAGTTTCAGGAATTGAGCGAAAGAAATGCGATGGCAGAATAAGAAAATTCCGCCCCCAAAACGCTTGTTTTCTAGCAGACACCAGTTTCCCTTCTGCAGCAACGTAACATGGCTCTGCACACGGTCTCTGCTTCCTGGGAAGTCATTGCTGCTCGGCCAACGGGTCTCACATGGTGCAGTGGGAACTGTGACACTCTTGCCCCCACGTCACCTCCCCTTCTGCCCGTTACTCATGGGAAGAGCACACTATGGCTCCATATGCATGCAGAGAGACCTGGCCAGATGGTGGCATGAAGCTGTGTGCACGCGAGAGCAGAAAGGAACCACAGGTGCCGTCTACTACACCATGTAAGGAACCGTGAGCTGAGGCCAGAGAGGTGGAGAGCCCGTCTAAAGAGTCAGAGCCAGAGGCAAAACCCAGGTTTTCTGAAGGAGAGGCCAGAGTCGTTCTGTGGTTGATTGGGTAGGTAGGTAGGCAGACAGGTAGATGATGGTTTAGATATGAGGTGTCCCCCAAAAGTTCATGTGGGACAATGCAAGAATGTTCAGAGGTCAAATGATTGTATTATAAGAACTATCACCTAATCAATGGATTAATCCACTGATTTGGATTAACTAGTTGGTAGCTTTGGGCAGGGAGGGTGGGATTAGAGGAAGTAGGTCACTGGGGTTGTGTCTTTGAGGTTTCTTTTTGTCCCTGATGAGAAGAGCTCATTCTCTCTCTGCTCCCCTGCTCCCGACCTGAGCAGCTTTCCTCCTCCACACCCCTCTTCCTTGGCCCCTCCCTGACCACAGGCCCAGAGCTATGGAATTGACTGTCTGGGGACCGAGACTTCTGAAATCACGAGCCAAATAAACATCCCTCCTCTAAGTAGTTCTTGTCAGGTGTTTTGGTCACAGTGACACAAAGCTGACGACACACTAGATAAGATAATCACATAGAAAAGCATGAAGCATAATGATGGTGGTAGTCACGTCACAAAACCAAATGCAGGGTCAGGAAGCTGCAGGGAAGAAGGGCGGTGCTAGGAGAGACGACGGTCACCTAGGAGGCAGGAGAGGACAGAAGCAGTGGTGCTCATGGCCTGGGATCGTCTTCTCCTAACACCGACTTCTGAACCACAGTCATGGGACGTGCTACCTCTCTTTCCCCCATGGGGCGCTGCATCTGGACCGGGGGCCGGGGACTCTCCTGGAACTGTCATGGAGGCTATGCACCTTCACAGTTGTCCACCAGGTTCCAGAGCCGAGCGGAAGTCTAATGGATTCGTAACTCGGGATATCCCTGGAGCTCCTGCATCGTGGGGGCATAAGATGTCAAAAGCAGAGAGCGCTCATGAGGAGGCAGTGACTTCAGGGTCCTCTCTAGATCTCCAGGTGAGAATCACTCAGTAATTGAAAGACAGGGCAGAACAGAATGGGGAGTTTTACCGTCGCTTGACAGAATTTTTCTTCTGAAAGCTCAGCGCACACAGAAAGAAATTCTCTTGTTGTCACCTGCCACCACCAAGAGCCACTTCCCAATCTGGAGAGCGTGGGATGGCGGGTGCCACAGGTGAACAAGGTCCTCCACCAGGACTTCCAAATGAGAAGCCAGGACCCTGGCCCCAGAACCATCCTCTGCAAGTCCTGAAGCATCCAGTACCACCTGGGGGTTGTGTGAAAGACCAACGAGGAAAGGAAGAAACGGAAAAGAAGACAAGAGGGGCCTAGGACATAAGACACAAGTGCCCACTACGTCCCAGTTCTGGGCCAGAGAGCCAGGGGTGGGCATTTGAAGAGCTGAATCCAACTCTGTGTGACAAGTTCATGGAGCTATGTCCCAGCGTGAACCAAATGGGACTGTGCTCATGAAGGTCAGGATGGTCCAACAGCACCCACCTCACAGGGTTCAGCCTGAGGGCCTCTGGCCTCTGCGGTCACTGCTGAATGAATTTGAAAGGTTTTCCAGGTGTTTTCAGGTGGGACGGGGGAGAAAGTATTTCCAAGTAAGAGGGGAAATGAGTACAGGTTGAGGTAAGGAGATCCCCCTGCTCAGGCAGGGCCCCAGGGGTCAAATGGAAGGAGGGAGCTGTGACAGGTCCTAAGACGAGCAGAGGTGACCAACACTGCTCTGGAGACTGCATCAAAGTTGGATTTGTCACCGGTGGGCAACAGACCCTCACCAAAACGTTCAAATACAAAAGTGAGTTGGATCTCAAATGGCCCCCAGAAGCTTGTGTGGTGAAGACTTGGTTCTCCAGCTGATGGGACTACTGGGGGGTGGTGGAACCTTTAGAAGGTGGGGTCCAGTTGGAGAAAGTAGTTCATCAAGGGCATGCCTGGGAGAAATATGGACCCCCACCCTGTCCTCTCTCTGCATCCTGGCTACCATGAGCCAAGCAGCTTTGCTCCACCAGGACACCCTCTCCACCATGATGTTCTGCTTTCCCTCGGTTCCAGAAACCAGAGCCCAGTGACCGTGGACTGGAACCTCTGAAACTGTGAGCCAAATAAAGCTTTCTTCCTTTATGTTGTTTTTCTCAGGCATTTTGTCACAGCAAGGGAAAGCTGACCAATACAGTGAATCATTCTGGCTTCCAGAAAAGTAAAAATTTTCTCTTCCTCACTTTGAACATGACTTCTACCAAGGAACAGTGTTTTGCATAGCCACTTGGTTGCCACATAAATCATCATAGGTAGAATTGCATGAGTACAAACATGAAAAGAAAAAGTCATGTTATTAGCCCATTAAGATGCACAATTTTTATGGATTTAATGCATCAGTTAAAAGTAAACTTTAAGAAAGGCCATTTTGAAATAAAAAGGTAAAAGGCTAAAGAGAATAAACTGATCACCAAGCTGTATATTCAGATTGTGTTGGAATAGGTGCTTGAATAGGGGTGGGGCATGAGGAGAAGGTGGTGGGGTGCAAAGGCAGTGTCCACAGAGCCCAGCAGACTTAGGGACACACATGCACAGTGTGTCCTTCTGTTTGCTCCCCTATGGAGAGAACTTGGACTTCTGCAACTGCAAGTCACCCGCACACTCAGAGACTCACTGACTGGTTCATTTCAGTCGTATTAAAGCCCACACTGTGTCTGGGCCTGGGAAGATAGCTGGGAACTGATTGCCAAAGAGACTCATGGACTGTCCTCCACAGGCTCCCAATACAGTTGAAATTTCCAAAACCAAGTAGGTGAGTGACCAATAATGGCAAATACAGGGATCCACGGGAGTTCACAGGGACTTTGTTTATGTGGCTGAATGAAAGGTATCCAGAGTCCCCAAGAAGAAGGGGACATGCAGAGAAAAGAGTCATGTTGACATGGAAGTAGATCATTACAGAAAAACATGGCAGAATTTTTTAAAAATGTGGAGAGAGAGAGAGAGAGAGAGAGAGAGAGAGAGAGAAGCAGATGAGTCAGAGATCTAGATCTGCCCAAGCCACAGATGTAGTGAAACATTAATGACGTCAGTACACCAGGAAGGCCGTTATCCCGGGACAAATTCATTCTCTTTGGAGCAGGTGCTCTGACCACAGGGTGCCCAGCAGTCTTCATCACAAGCATATTGCTCCTGGTCACTGCTGGGAAGATGGAAGACCCCCAGGGAGATCCCAGCTAATGGCACACCAGCACCTCAGCCTGAAATGCAGCAGCAGGAGCCTGCACCGGTGCTCTCGGTCTTCATGTTGCTGTGACAGATGATTAGCAAAGAAGTGCTGAGGGAGTTGTCCCCACTGCTCATTAGGAATTCATACAAACCCACGTTGATTTAACATCTGTCAGCAAGGAGCTCAAGCCACCCATAGCCAGCCTTCTCTGCCATCTATATGTTTGGCTTTGTTTTACAGAGGAAACTCAGGGGTAAACTAAATAAGAATGTGCCTTACACAGAGAGACAAAATTAATTTAGGATTATAGTTTTTGAAATCCATATCCTATTAGTCAGTGTGGGGTTTGTGATGTTCTTTTTTCTAATGTACACATCTGCAGCCATGCTTGCTCCTGTACCAAAGTCAACAGAGTAAATAAAGGACTTTATTATTGAGTAAGAAAAGCCTAGATTCAGATGCATAGCTATTAAAAAAAAACCTTGCAGTGTTTAGATGTCAAAGGTGTTTTACAAAGTGAAATATAGGGAGGGAATTAGAGAAGGAAGAGATTGAAAATATAAAAGCTCTCCTGTGTCTGTGAGAGGAAAGGGTGAACTTGGATATTTCAATGATGTCTATTAACTAGCAGATCCCTGAGATCCCTTGTTGGTTAAACATGCCAACTAAATGAAAAAGCCTTAATAATAACAGACCAGATGATTTAGAAAGTTAACCTCACAGAAAACAACTAGAAAATCTGGAAACTATGTTTTGCTTGAGGCCATTGATGGAGTAAGATAAGTTGAAGAAGGAGACCAGAGAGATGGGCTCCGCGTCTCTTCCTTTCCTCTCTCCAGTGCATCTCTTGGAGATTAAGAGCTTAACTAGCGCTCTGAGCATCCTTGTGTGGCAGGAGAACAGAAGCTGGCGTCCCAGGCCTGCTCCGCAGGAGGCAGGATCATTGGTAAGTCCTCCATATACCAAAGAGGGCACCTGAAGAGCTGGGCCTTGGGTAATGGACACCCTGAAAATGGTCAGCTTTACACAAACTGAAACTCAGGTGTGAATAACCACAGTTTCTAGGATTGAATTTTTTTGAATCTCAGATAACTGATGCCCCCCGGCACCTGCCAGAGCAGTTGTAAATAATCCTTGAAAGATGACATTTCCTTAGTGATCAAATTATTTCTGGATTATTTACTATCAATTTCCAACACTCAATCATAAGCAACCATGCAGATAAGGAGAAAATAACACATTTTAAAAAGTGACAGACAATAGAAACAGACCCCGGGGATTGAGATAATAGAGTTGTCTGACTCAGAATTTAGAGTAAACACACTTAACATGTTTAGCAGTGTAAAGACAAGACTGAACACTTTGGGTGGAAAAAAATAATAAAAGTATAAAACAGAACCAAGTGGCATATCTGAATCTGAAAAACAAATGTTGAGAAGAAAAATGTGAGAGTTGGATTTAATATCAGATGAGATACAGAGTGAAAATCTAAATGTGAAGATGAGAGAAGGAAGATCCAGAACAAGCAAATAAATACACACTTTACAAAAGGAATGAGAAATAAATGTTTTTAAGCAACTAGAGGGAAAAGGAGCAGTTCATTATCAGTGGAGACAGAGGAGGAAGGGCACCTTGGGGTGAACTTACTGAAGGTTCAATTAAAGGAAACTCGTCCAGAATGATACCTCCAGCAAAAATGTCGTCATGGATGAAGGCGAGTATTGAAGGTGGTGCCCAGGGGTGCACCCCCCGGCTGAAAATCCACCATTCCAGGTGGTAACGCAGAAGCAGGTACAGAATTGGTAGGAAAATGGCAAATACATAGTAAATTCATATGAATATTTTATGAGTAGAGCAGTCATAATAGTTTACTGTGAGGTTTAAAATATTATAAACTTTTAATACAAATTTTAAAAAAACATATAAATTAGAAGAAAGTTAAATAATATAAAGGATACCAAGTTTTAAAAATAAAATAAAATAGGTTTTTGAAAAGTTAAGAAGGCATAGTATGATCTCTATGGTGAACATTAAAATAATAATAAAAGAGTGTAAATATCTCAGGGAGGGAAAATGAAATAAAGTAAGTTCAATAAATCCAGAAGAAGAAAAGAAGAGGGTGGGAGAGAGAGAAAGAGAGAAACTACAGGCAGAACAGACACTGCAAAGGGTCAATGAATTTAAAAACCAGCTAATGATAAATCACATTAAGTATCAGCACACTAATGTATCCACCAAAATAAACAAAGCAAAGCTCCTCATTCTGGAAAATAAGTACAAAGAGCAGTGTTTATAAGAGACACATTAAAGCTGTATAATAGAGATGTTTTGGACAAAAGGGATGGGCAAATTTACCCCATGCAAACGTGAACACAAAAGCCCCTGTGTTCATATTATGGAAAGAGCCCTCAGCACAGAAGCTGTGACCTGGGAGCAGAGTGGCATGTTATAACGCTGGGGCTTCGTTCTGCAGGAGCAACAGAAATCAGCCTCCACCTGCAGCACAGGACACAGTCTCAAAACATACACAGCACACGTGCAGAACTAGAAGGAACCGGCCCACCAACATCACATTAGTAGGCTTTCAGCAAACTTCTTTCCACAGTGAAGGAAGAGATAGACGAAAGCAATCAGAAAGGGTGCGAGATGCCATAACAAGGAAACACACAGGAACCATGGCGCCAATTCCCAATTCACATGCTTTCCAGGCACCCGAGGAACGGGGCTGTGGAGAGATAGAATGGTGGACACCTCAACACATTGCCAGGAATGGAAAACACACACTTTATATCATTTGAACACATTATGCATAAGCTGGATAATGCAATAAAAAGATAGCTGGAAGACTCCCTGGCTTGGGAAATTATGTAATAAGCTTCTAAATGAGCCATTGAAATTACCAGGTTTCAAAATGAATTATAATGAGTGTATACATGTGGATGGAGGCTAAAATTGCAAAGAAAAATGTGGAATATATGTATTTTTAGGAAAAAAATATTGCTCTAAGCATTGGTCTGAAGTAGAAAAATAAGCAAATTAAGTATCAGTAAATAAAGGGGAAAGGATGGTACACAGAAGATTAATGAGACACAAAACCAACATATATAAAATTTAGATGAAATGGCTACACTTCCAGAAAAATGCAGTTTAGCAAATCCTATAAGAAGAAATTGTAAATCAGAACATTCCTACAGCAAGGAGATTGAATCCAAAACATTGATACAAAAACATAGTAGATCAGATATGAAACCAACCTAGGAGCCCTTCAACAGATGAATGGATAAAGAAATTGTGCCATATATACACCATGGAATATTACTCAGCCATAAAAACAAATCAAATTATGGCATTTGCTGATCAATGGCTGGAACTGGAGACGATCATGCTAAGTGAAAGAAGTCAATTATCAACAGTCAAAGGCCGAATGTTCTGATATGCAGATGCTAACACACCAAAAGAGGAAGGGGAAGAAGAATAGAAGTTCATTGGATTAGACAAAGGGGAATGAAGGGAAGAGGGGGGGGGTGGGATATGAAAGACAGTAGAAGGAATTGGACTTAACTTTCCTGTGGTCATGTATGAATACACGGCCAGTGAAACTCCACATCATGTACAACCACAAGAATGGGAATTCATACTCCATGTATGTATGATATGTCAAAATACACCTACTGACATGTATATCTAGAAAGAACAAAAAACATCAACTACCGTGTGTATTATTTTACCCAATGAATAGCACTGATTTTTTTTTAAGACCTTCCTGAGTTCTTTCTAGAACCACATAATTTTCAGACAGTCCATGCTTGGGATATCTACATGGCATTTTTTATTAGGAAATTTAAATATTAAGAAAAGGTGTCCAGGGTGCTTGGGTTCAGCTGTCGTTAGCAGGAACAAGCACCTGGTTACACGACGCCCACAGGTGCCCTTGGTATCAGAAGCACCCTTTCTCTGACTCACAAGGGCTCCAAGGCCTTGTGAAGAGACTTACTCACCTGAAGGAAGAAGGAGCCATCTGAGTTTCTGTGAGGGTGCAGAAGAACAGCTAGTGCAGCCCAGGATCCATGATGACACACAGTCCTCACAGAGGCCAGATGGACAGCGGTGGGCAGGGCCAGAGGGGACGAGCCTTTCAACAGAGCCATCAGGGACCCAGTCAGGGGTGGGAGAATAAACCTCCCTCCTGCTCAGGAAACATGGCAGGGCCCTCTGGTCGGGCAGTCCTAGGCACAAGGGGAGAACCCAGTGAAGACCAACAAAGGGCAAGCCTGAGGCTGGCACTGGCATGCCCGCTGTCTCCTTGCAGGAGGGGACGCTCTGCGGTGACGTAAAGCACAGGTGCCACCATTCCATCTTCACAAGGCTCTGCTTTGTGGTCTGGAGCTTCAGCCTCTCCGCCGACCGACAGTAAGCGTGGGGTCTCCCTTGGTGCTGACTGAGGTGCAGGCAGCTGTCTCACCTCTACCTGTCTGGCTCAGTTTCCAGGTGAGGGTGGGAGGGAAGCCAGCCTAGGTTGGGGAGCACCCGGGTGAGGCTTTAACTGGGACTTCAGCACCGAGTGAGGGTCAGGCTCTCCCTGAACAAAGGGAGATGGAAGCTGTTACTGACTGTCTGGGGTGGGCCAGAGTCCAGCAGACAGGGACACAGTTCCACAAGGTGCTCCTCCCTGTGCGTGACTCTGGTCTCCAGGCAGGTGTGGTCAGCTTGTCCTGGGGACAGCTGCACCATGCCCCTGGGCATATGCCCTGACTTTGTGGCTCCCTCTGGGCCTGGTGACAGGGATGAAGGGCGTTGAGTGCTTTGGGGGCTGTAAGGTGCTGAGAAAGCACAGGGTAGAAGGACGCACCTCAGCTCCTGTGAGCAACCAAGACGTCTATCCGCAGAGCCCAGTGGACTCTGACCCAGAGTTAACACAGCAAAGTGGACAGACACAATCTGGAGGCAGAGAAGCCGAGCCTCTTTATCCAGGTCTAGTCGCTCATCAGACATCAGTGGGCACTAAGCGAAGAGCCCGTGTTTCCAGCAGAATCTGCCTTCAGGTCGCTGAAAAGTAACCTAGGCAACTGTTGTCCTCAGAACCCGCGTGACAGAGGTCTGACCTACAGCCCAGCTAGTGGGAGGCTAATAATGTACTGCCCTGTGGCGTGACCTCCAGAATAGTGGTTTTTAGTTGATGAAGAACAAGCGAAGCTAGAAGGCTGGTTTAGGGTTCTTTTTCTTCCTGTTTGGTAGTAATTCCACCTTGTGCTCACATCCTGCTTTTGTGGTTTCACCAGGTCTCATGGGATCCGTTCAGAAGAGCACAGGGTACAGAAGCCACATGCTATGCTACAAAAGGCAATCATTCTTTGTACCCAGGGGTTTATTTCATTGTCCCAGCCTTTTGTCCCAACATGGTGGTCTCTGACTCTCTCATGCCCATAGGGAGAAAATGTCCTGGCTCTGTCAAGGGGGATATTTCATTCTGAACAACAATTAGATTGCTTCTATAGTAGAGCTAACCATCTGGTCTCTAGTTTTTTGTGTCAGTCTCAAGGGCTTGATTGGTAGTGACCCTAAGGAAATGAACCTTCTCAATATGATGAGTCACATTTGTCAGCCAACAACCCTGAGGTCAGAACCCTAAATCAAGAGACAGGTACCCAGTTCGCCCACATCAAGGTGTAGGACACAGAACGGCACCATTTCTATGCTTTTGGCTGAATTCTAACTCTTCCAACCTGAAGCTTCACCAGTCCCATGGACAGGATCAAGAGTGGTAGCCATGTTGTCTAGGAGATCAGTGCTGAGAGCTGTTAAACCCTGGGATGGAAGAAAGGAGTGGAAAACAAGGTCACGAGGAGCAGATGATTCATGAAAGACAAATCTACAATGTGTCTTTCTTATATTTCCTCCTAGTCCTCCTCCGTGTGTGTGTGTGTGTGTGTGCGTGTGTGTGTTGCTGGGGATTTCTCCCAGGACCTTGGGCATGCCAGGCAAGAGCTCGACCAATGAGCCACACTCCAGCCCAAAGTACTTCTTTACACCAGGAGAAAATAAGGTATAAAGCAGTTGTATGAAGCCAAGCATCATGAAGACACAGAACGCAGTTGCCTTTATGGCTAATCAGGCTGCACATGCCGCCATGCTGTCTGCAGCACATTGCTCTATTTCTGTGAGAATAAATATGGGGAGAAGGAATTTCCAAAGGGCATTTGCTCGGGACCCCAGGCTGCACTCCTGGCTGTTCTGACAAGGCCGTGGACTCTGATGGTGTTAGAGTCTGTAAACAAGTCAGGATGGCGCCTGGCATTTTGCCAGAGGGAGTGGTTTGTGAAGTAACGCCAGCGAGCCATTAAGTGTGGAGATTCCTTATTGGTTGACTGCTGTATCTAGTTTATGTTAATTAGATAAGCTGTGTGGAATGTATAAATACCCCTCCTGTCCTACAATAAACGGCTCCCACTCCTGGCTGTATCAATGTACACAAGTTCCTCATCACCCCCCAGTTATTTTGCTGCAGCCGGACTGCGGCATGATGGTGAGTATCCTGCCTGGGATTCTCAGTCTAACTGTTGCAATAGGCACACTGAAGACCAGATGAGCAGACAGACCCCTCCACCTTAACCAGTCTGTACATTTTGAAAACAGACGTAAAACTGCTAGATGATAGACAAGATGAAATGATGACATGGCAAAATAGCTGGGAGGCCTTCTTTGGCCTTTCTTTTATTCCACCTAGATAATTATATCTCTTATCAGCACAAGTGTCAGTAGCTAGAAGCTTCAAATTCTTGTCCCAGAGTGGCACAGGGGGACTTCAGTATACTAGTTGTTTCAGGAAGGACTAGAGCACTAAAACAAGTTGGTGTTTTGCGCTGATCTCTTTATAGTGAAAAAGGGAAACATTGCAGGCCTTCTGCCTGAGAACTGCCCTGACAGCAAGAGGGCAGGTGCCTCAAGAAGCCCTCAGGCTCTTGCCCTTGCAGTTGGTCCTCCAGCCCTCAAGAGGCGCCCTTGAGGCTCTCCGGTCAGAAACTCCCATCACACTCACTCAGCGTCTTGTGCAGACACTGCTCTTGGCCTGGGTTCCAAGCCTGGTGGAGCTCTCTTTCCCTCTTTAGTGTACAGTTTCCTAAGAGAGAAAAATGTGTAACCTAATGATGTTCAAATACGTCCTCAATACAACCACCTTAATAGCAAGAAGACAAGAAAGGGTCTGTCAAGGACAGTTGCCATAGAGCTGTGGGGTCAGTTAAATGCAGCCAATTTAGCAATAGACCCTTATCTCTCTTCCTCCTTTAAATATTACCATATTGAGAGCAACATATAAGCCCACTAGGAAAGGACAATTGAAAATAGCAGTGCACCCGAGGGACGTTTAAAATTTAGGGAAAAATAAAATAAAATAAACATGGGGATGGGAAAGAGATTGTCTTGTCAGACCCAAGGAGGCAGGAACTTAAACTCCATTGATTAAAAGTGACTACCCCCAACCACACACACATACACAAACAGAAAACTCACACCTTTGAGGCCCCAGTGCCAGGGGCAGAGATGAGGCCCTGGGCTGGAAACGAAGACCTCGGCAGAGAAGCCCCTCTCTCTCCTAAGAGCAGCTGGCCGTCCCAGCCCCAAGCAATGAAGGCTGTAATCTGTGGAGAGACTGAGCCAGAGAAGGCCTGGCAGGGCTGAGATCCAGTGTGGGCCCGAGCTGACCTGGGGACTTAGGCACAAGCTGAACACTGCAGGCCAGGACTCTAGAAGGGCCTGCTTCTAAATGAGCACCAGCCGCACAGCTCACAGAACCAGGTGGAAAATAGGAAGGCTTATCTGTGAAACTCGGAGCACGTGAAACTGATATTGATGTTGTGGGGTCGGTCCGTGTGAAAAGCCTGGCTTTCTACATAACCAGTGGATGGTGACAGTCACCAGTTTGCAAACTCAATTCACATGTGCAATTCTGCAAACACATTCGCACACAGGTATTTTTCTGATTATTTTAAAAATATAAATAGGTGACCAAGGGTGAGCAGGCATTTAAGGAGGGCCTCCACAACAAACAGAAAGAAGAAGACAACAGACAAACAGGGCCCGGCATAAACAGAAGGTGCACGAGAGAAGGAATCTCAGAGACACGCATCAGTGAACTTCCATCCATAAAACTAAATGAGCATGCGGTGAAGAGAGAACGTCAGAGAACAATAAAAACACCCCAGGAATTAAGTAGGATAGCTGAACATTAGAACAAACCAACAGAACATGTCTAAGAAAACAACTGCAGACAACTCTCTGGAAGAGTAAAGATGAATAATGGATGGGGGAAGATAACCCAGAAGGGACGTATAAGAGTTGGCCTTTCTCCTTTCTGAAACAAAGTCCTGAATGACAAGACTGGTCAAGAGAAAAAAGCCAAGTGTGGTCAGCTGACAATGACTCCCAAATATATGTGCAAGTTGAAGCCCCCAGAACCCACGAAGATACCCTATTTGGAAAACGGTTGAAGATCTCAAAGTGAGGAATTTGTTCTGAGTTATCCACTGGGCTAAGTGGCACTATGGTTGACTTTCCAAGACAGACGAGAACGCATGGAAAGACAGGCAGGGATGGCTGAGATGTGGCCAGAGGCCAGGGAACGCCAGGGGCAAACAGGAATGTGGGAGGCCAGAGATGGATTGTCCCCCAGAGCCTCCGAGGGAGCTGGGTTTTGGATTTCTGTCTTCTTGAACATAAGAGAATACATTGTGTTGATTTAAGCACCCAGTCTGTGGTGATTTGTCACCGGAGTCATAGAAAACTAATACCCAACTTCCACAGCAGAGCTAAAGGAGAAGTGTCACAATGACAGAGCACCGTGAATGAGAAAAGATGGATGTTAAAATGCATGAGTGTCCCTGTCCCTTTTGTGCTGCTCTGCCAGAATACCCACACGGGGTCGTTGATAAAGCACAGGATGCCGTTGATCACGACTCTGGTGCTGGGAGTCCAAGACCAAGGCTTGTCTGGAGAGGACGGTGCTCTGCTTTCAGGACAGCAGCTCCTTGCTGAGCGGCCCAGGGCAGAGCGCTGAGCTCTCCTCTGTGGGCATGAGCAGGCCTGACGGTGCAGGGGCCAAGGCCATGCTGGCGGCCCCTGAAGCAAGGGGTTTAGCAGAAGTAGCATCAGCCTGGGGAGCTATAGGCAGTGTTTCCAGCTGATACGGCTGGGGGAAGGGAGGAGAGCATGTCTGCTCAGAAGATGCAGGGGGGTCACACGGAACAGGACAGAGACACATACATGGGGAGGAGGGAGAGGGGCAGAGATTCAGCAGAGTCCAGAAGATGAGAGGTTTTTACGCTTTATCCTTTCAACTGTGGAGAAGCATTGACGGTGCTTTTTGTTTGTTTGTTCGTTTGGTTTTGGTTTCTTTTTATTTCTTAAGGGAAGAAGAGAGGTGGGTACGGATGTGTTTTGGAACAATCTCCCTAAGGCCAGTGAAGAGATTAGAGGAAGTTAAGACCACGCACAGCTTCCTGAAGGGCCCTATCCTGAAATATCTACAGATGTCCTGGTCTGCGGCAGCGGGGATGGAGAAAAGAGCAACCACAGAAATCCGGATGAAGCGTCTCTGCAGGAACCTTACTGCAGGTTTCTGGCTTAGCAACCTGAATGGGGTTCTGTGTGGGATGGGGGCACAGGCTTCTGGCACAGGAACTTGGATGCAGATTTCTGGAGTGGCAAAGCTAGGCACAGGTGTGTGCGGTGCTGACTTCCTCATGGCAGTCAGAAACTCTTAGAGGGACCATGTGCTCACGGAGTTTGAGGTCCTCATGGGGTCCTTGTGGCAAGCTCTCTGAGGACACTCTGAAGGGAAAGTGACCTAATCCAGGAGCTCCGGGCGTGTGCCAGTGGAGAGTCAGGGGTGGACGCGCCCATTCTGCTCACAGGTGGGCAGAGGCAGGTCTCTGGGATTGAGCAATGCTGCTAACTGAGGACCAGAGGGAGGCTCTTTGGGGAAGGGGCAGAATAAAGGGGCCTGTGAGAGGTAGAGCAAGGTGCCTTCCCGCGGGAGCAGTGCCCGGGGGAACTCCTCCTGGAAGGAGCTGCAGGATGTTGGTGGAGTCGCCCACCAAGAGCTCATCACGACCCGAGGCAGAAGGGATCCTGCCAAGTGCCGAGGGGAGGCCACACGGGTGTGAACCCAGAAGCAGACTGGTGGTGACGAAGGCTGGTAGTGATGGCTGGGGGTTGTGGGGACACATGGCCATGGGCTGGGCAAGTCCTAGGCATGGGTAAATGCTGAGGCAAGGCCAGGGCCAGAAGAGCACTGCCCGTGTAAGCAAGGGCAGATGGAAGGAGCCGAGTCCCCTGGGAGCAGGTGGGTCACCCAAGCAGGACAAACTGGTCATCAGTGGTAATAGGAACAGAGACCTCCCCTGTTCCCTGTGGCCTCTGAAATTCTCCTGGAACACATTTTCCAGCTTTAACCTTGGACACTGTCTAATAACTTGAGGTGTGTGTCTATATTGACAAGTAATTTTATAGCATGCAGCAGATGTGACAAAAGCTTTGGCAGAGATGAAAATCCATAAGACGTTATTTTACACTCTTCAGCTGTGTTTTGCTATCCTCTGAAGAATTAAAAGGTCTGTGCAAAGCAGGCTCGGCCCATCTGCTCGCCCTCCTTCCTCAACCATCCCCCCATTAATTACTCTCTCAGCTGTGAGCTCAGTGAGAAAGAGGCTTAGAGAAAGACAAGGGCAAACAGGTGACCTCAGGCCAACTTCAAAAATGGAGTTAGTGACATTCCTGTCGCCTAAACTCAAATCTCACTATTCTGTCTGATTTAGCCTCACTGTTGTCACCAGCATCCCGGACACCTGGCCCCAAGTCCAGGGCTTGGCAATGTCTCTCCACAGTCCTCCTCCTCCATTCCCACTACCACCACCTCAGTGGCATACGAACCCTGTGGCTTTATATGTGAGCCGCTCCAGCGACCTCCAGGGGCCCCTCAGGTGACCTTTGGCTTTCCTGTTCTGCTGGGCACCTCTCTGCCACAGCATGTTCCCCAAGCTCCTCTACAATTTGGCAGGGAAGGTCTGCTTCCCACAGAGCTGGCCATGTGTCCCAGCTGGATCTCAACCCACTTCTCTGCTCCCCACAGCTCTTAACCAAGAGCAGTTTTAATACCAGGGATTTGGGCCGTGGTGATGGAGTCAATCACAGAGAAGGCACATCGTTCCTGAAGTGAGACCCTCCCAAATGTGCGGCCCAGTCTTCCATTTCACTGTGGAACTCTGGCCATGTTGGATAGTGGCCCTCAGAAGGTCACATGCTCACACCCAGGGCCTGTGCTCGTGAAGGGATTGGGGAAAAGCGCCTCTGCAGTTGTAATTAAGTTAAGGTTCTTGAGATGCGGTCAAACTGGATTATCCAGGTGGGTCTTAAATAAGAGGACACCTGTTCGTATGAGAGACAGAAGAGGAAGCAGGTGCAGAGGGGAGGACGGAGCCCGGCAGCCCAGCCTAGGACACCTGGAAGAGACAGCTTCCTCTCCTGGGCCTCCAGAGGGTGCCGACCTGCCAGCATCTTGATTTCACAGATGTGGAGACAAGACCAGGGGAGGTGCAAGGAGACATTTGGTGCAGAGAGCCTGGCTCCTAGGGAATGCCTCATGCCAGCGGGACCTTCGTTTTTGGCAGGTAGATTGTTCTCCTATGAGTACCTGGACCTAGACCCAGGGGCAAAGCATACAGAAGTCAACAGAGACTTAGTAGGACCCACCTGCAAAAGAAAGCCTTGTGCATACCAGAGGAGTTCTTTGGGGCTAATGATTTCCACCTGGATGATGGACCTGCTCCCTAGGGGCTTAGAGGGTTGATAACTTACTGGATACATGAAATCACATGCTCTCCTTACGTCCTCCATACCTAGCAGAGGATGAAGGCGTGGCTGTGCAACTGTGGCAACCAGGCAGAGAGGACCCCCACCCACTGACTCAGGAAATGAGCAGGGTGGGGGATCAATCCAGCCCTCCCCGGTTCCCCCAGGACACCTACATGGGGTGAGAGGAGCAGCCACTGTGCCCTGGACCTGGAGGCGGCAGCATTTCCAGTCCGCCTTCCTCTGGGCCCCAGGCAGAGCTGTGTGCTCATGCCCTGTGCAGTTAGGCACAGCCAGTCACATGCTTTGACAAGGAAAACACAAGAAGCATTTAGTATCCCGTCCACCCGGGGGCGTGGAAGAAGCTGTGTCAGGGTCAGTCGGCACAGGGACACCTGCACAGCATCAGGGACCTAGTGATGTCCATTAATGGTTACCTGTGGGTCCTTGGCTTTTACCCTGAACGCAAGAAGAACCGCAGTTCTAGATACCTGGCCTCCTCCAAAGGAGGCAGAAGAGATTCTTCTCAAACACATCCTGTGTCAGTGTACTGGATTTTCCCCAGCAGTTCAAAGCAGTCCTACATTTACATTTCAAAGTCAAAAATGGTGGGTCACCCAGCTGATTAATCTGTTAATTAGCTTTATTTAATTGTTCCACATTGCATACATATATCAAAATATCACAGTGTACTCTAAATGCATAAATTTATGATTCATCTACAAAATTAATAATAATAACTCAGGAAGCCAAATAAATATCGTTCCAATTGCTGTCTATTAGCACTTAGCCATCACCCCACACCCACGGGCCTCTCTTCCATGCACTGAAGGGGCTGGAAGTCCACAAGCTACATTTCCTAAATTTCCTTACAGGGAGGATTGAGGCTGATACACACCTGTGAGTCACCCTTGTGAGAGATGCTGTTGCCCTGAGTGGGGAGGTGGGGAGCCCCGTCCGGAGACCGTGGTTGCTGGTGGATGATGTGCTCGTGGTCAGCTGGGAGTCCACTTAGGATCAGGGCAGATCTGCCAGGTGAGGGTGCAGGTGCCAGCCCTGGTAGAAGCAGTAGCCATAGCAGCTCCCTAAACTCTGTGACTGGAGCCTGGGCTCTGGGGACCACAGCTCTTCCAGCACTGCTGGTGATGCCAAGAAGCACTGGTTGCTGTGGCCAGGGACACTCTGCTGGAACACCCTGGGCGGGTTCTGATTCCAGCCTGAACCCTGACGGTGCATGCCCACTGGTGTCTTGGCTCTTCTCACCCAGGGAATGGAAGAGGGAACCACATTCCCTGAGCCAGTGCCTTCAGCTCCTGGAACAGCTGGGCTCCTTTCAGCAAAAGGGAAAGTGGGGAGGGGAGGGTGGTGGGGAGGTCAACAGTGAGCGTCGGTCAGGAATCTGCAGCAGGCTTCTCTTGGCTCAGGCCTGGGCTCTGCATCACCAAGTCGCATGGCCACGTGCCATGACAGCAGCCCACCTGTGTCCACACCTCTTGTCTGTCCTCCTTGCTGTCCCCTTTCTGTGGAGGTGACACAGAGATCTCTGCCTTAAATGAACTGGCACCTGGGGGGCTTACGCAGCATGTGATGGGCTTTAATCCATGCCCCGGAGACTGGTGCCTCCCAGCCCAGCGGCTCTCCCGCTTCGCCCACTCTGCTAAGTCTTGCTGGAACCTAAACCACGTTGCTGACAATTGAAGCGGAGTCACCTCTTACACACTCAAGAGCTTACTTTTTAAATCACTTGGTTTGACAATTAGGTGTCTCCTACTATAAATATATTTAAGTGGGTTTTAAGTACATATTCAAATATCTTTCATATCATGTTATATTTTATAGGGCAAATTACAAATTCTAATTTAAAACCTTCATTTGCTTGCAAAGACAGGAGACCAATCGCACCCCTGATGAGGCCCTGGGGAAGCACTCCTGGCTCTCTGCACCCTTCCGGAGGGCCCTGGTGGTGGCAGCAGCACATGGATGGTGTCTGGTCCCACCCCATTCCTCACCTGCTGCAGTCTGTGGCACGGGTTTCTCTCTTCTTTAGAGTACAAGCCCCAGGCTGGGGCAGCTGGTTCCACCTGAGTTTGGACAATGGCCAGCATTGGAGGAGCACTGGAGGTGGGAGGAGAGAAGAAGATAAGGAATTCCTGCCCTTCTCTCTCCACTGTGAGTGGCATCTCTGTAACCCTATATTCTCTCTCCCCCCACGGTTTTCTTCCCAGATCATGACCTCAGTCCCTGGGCCTGGTGGTGCTACCTCCACCGCCCAACACCGAGCCTGGAGGAGTGACACGGTCCTTCATCTCAACACACCGCTGCTCCCACCTGGCTCCTTAGCTCTGGGCCTGCTGACCTCCCACTTGGCTCCTTAGCTCTGGGCCTGCTGAGTGCCTGTTTCTCAGGTGGACTTCCTGTCTCTTTCCAGTGGTTTCTGTGCCCAGTCCCTGACCGATACCCACATCTTATCTTCAGACAAGAGGAAATCAAAGGTGCCTGAAGCAGACATTTTGCTGGAAGAGCCCAAGTCAACCAACCAACAGACTCTTCAAATAGATTGCATGAGCAGGGAGAACTTGCAGGAGCAGAAACCCTGAGGTTTTGAGCTGAGAGAGTGATTTCCACTCAGCCAGGGAAGGCCAGGGCCACGGCGCCCGTCAGATAGGCCAATGAGAGGCTGCTGTTTGCAGCTGGAGTGCAGGAGGTTTGCCAGCCGCCAGGACCTCAGAGATCCCAACCAGGAGTGTCCCAATGAGTCATCTGCTTCTTGGGTATCAGGGCAGAATCAGCAAACATACTGTGATGAAGGGACGTGGACCCGCGCTCCGCGGAATGATGGGAAGGTCGGCAGAGAGTGATGCTTGTCCACTGTCTGTCGTGGGGCTTGAAATCTTGCTTTGGGAATCACGAGGCTTCTGAGGACACCTCCAGAAGTCACTCTCCACCAAACCTTCCCTGTTATCACCTTGATCAGTTAGAGGGCCCAGGTGGAAATTAAAAGAAATAGAATAAAACTAAGAATGAGATTTCCAGCAGGACCCAAGAACCACATGGAAAAGACAGCACAGCTGAGAGGCCGTGGGCACCAAGAAGAGAGGCCAGGGATCTGTGAGGCCTTAGAGAAGGAGAGTAAGACCAGGCTTTTCTTGATGTCGTCCATGCCATTGACCCCCGTAGAGGACGGCTCAGTGAACCCCACACCAAAGTGCCAGTGGGAAGGACAACAGCACCATGAAACTTTTTGTTAACTGCTTTTCTTTTCTTTCTCTGTGAAGAAATTCTAGAACTGCCATGCTGGGTATTTCTTTTGCAAAACAGATTCATTTCAACGTGAAACTGTCAATGACCAACATTCACATCTCTGAAAAAGTTGAGGTTAAAAATGAACATTTTGGTACCAGCATCTTCACAGCTAAAATGGCAGCCACCCAAAAGTTCAGACTAGTTTTTTTTTTTTTTAATTTTTAATAGATTTTTTTTCTTGAAGACATTATAATAGTAATTAAACTGATGTTGATTTGAGATATTTATCTATAGTATGTGTATAGCTAGGATGTATATACACATACACATATATTTAATCAGGCATTTTTATAATACAAGCTACTCCTAAATAATAAGACAGAGAGGTAATCTACAATGTAATCAGAATCCCTGAGTTGCTTTCCTTCCATTTAAAATGTAGCTAATAAAACTCACTTCTTAGTGTTGATGTGTGGATTGTCTTCTTGATGTGGCAGTGATTCTTTCTTCAACAGAGAGAGCATCTGCCATACACAATCATTTTTCTGCCTTATTTGCTTATATTATTCATTTCCCACCTCTGTAAAACCAAAAGAAATCCTGATTTCTTTGCAAACTTTCACTCTTGTAATGCTGGGGAAACATAGATTGTTGTACTTTATCATTATACAGAACAGTTGCAAATCTTAAATGAACATGTCAATTATTCATGAGCCTGAGGTTGTGAATGCCAACTATAAATTATTAATCAGCTGATGTAAATATTTAAAAACCCTGGTGAGAAACACGTTCTGTGAGAGCATTTCTGCAGCAGAGTGGATAAACACCACTTTTTAAAGCAAAGGGTGAGGGTCACATAAGAACATTTATTCAGAACTGTGAACCATAGGTTAAGCACCTGGTTCAAAGGCTCCTTTCATTGCACCCTTATCAGGAGGTGAACCGCCCTTCCGATGCCACAGCAGCGACCCAGCATCCTTAACAGTTGCAGGAGCCAAATCTACAGTTGGTTCTTTTAATTTCTTTGTCTTCCGAAATTTCTGTTCATTTTTATCGTGAAGGCAACAGAATATTGGCGTGTCTTATCTAAAGTGCTCCCTTTGGCAAGTGGCTTCATGGAGACCAGCAGTACTAAAATGACTGTGTCTGGGTGACTTGCAGAGCTGTTTCCTGTCTACCTGAAGCTGCATTTCCTAAATATTTTTATTTTTTTAATTTCTGTGCCTTTCCCCCTTTCTTTCCTTTAAACCCACAGTCCTTTCCCCTTTCTCTGCCCATTCTACCTCACTCATTTCCAAGTCTGATTGTTTGGATTTGCCTTGGGAATGGATCCCTCTCCCCGTGTCAGTCAGTCACTATAACAAAGAGTCCCAATAATCACTTTCAAGGAGGAAAGGTTGATTTTTGCTCATGGTCTCAATGATTTAGTTCCACGGTCACTTGGTGCCACTGCATTTGTGCCTACATGTGGCAGCACATCATGCCAGGAGCATGTGGCATAGGAAACTTCTCATCTCATGGCAACCAGAAGCAGAGAGACAGGAGAAACTGGAGCCTCATATTCCCTCCAAGGGCACACCCCCAGTGACCTGACCTGAATCTTAAAGGTTCCCCATCCCCAATGGTGCCAGCTGGGAGTATCTCCCATTTAGTTTCAGTTTTCTCAAATGAAATGCCAACTCCATAATTTATAGCACACACTCAACAAAGAAGTTGGTCAATAAATATTTGCTGAATCTTACTAAGCAAATATTTGGATAAATTAATGAGCACATTCCATGCATCTTTAATTTGCAGATTCCAGCATTTGTTCTGGAATTATGTTTTGTTCTGCTTTTCATTAGGGAGAAATATGTCCCTAAAGACAGAATAGACAGAGCAGAGCTTGGTTCTCCTTAAGGTGAAGGTCAAGGATATAATATGAGAGAAACCCTCTGCACGGGAACTGGGCCACGGCAGGGGCTTGAGAAATTGAGTTAACTGTTGGTTATCCATTGTTTTTGTTTCTGTGAGATCATGGTTATAGTGACAATAATTGGTATTTATTGAGTCAGTTCAATCCTCTTCACTGCAGAGACTCTGAATTCTTGCTAAATTCTTCACTAGGAACACAGTTTTTCCATGTAGCACTGTTTAATAAATTCAAATCTAACTTATCTTTGTTGCAGAAATAAACAAAACCCCAATTGGACTCTTTAATTTATAGCTTAAACACTCAGCCAGTTCTGGAATATCCCCGATAATTTTCTCACTGTTAAAATGGAGGTTTTTAGATTAAATATCTTATATGAGAAAAGCACACAGTAGACATACTAGCATTTCTTATTGTATTATCAAAATCAAAAGTTCAAGTAAAGGCATCAGAAACATACATTGGATAAAAGATAGCCTCTTTAACAAATGGTGCGGGGAAAACTGGAAATCCACATGCAGCAAAATGAAACTCAACCCCTATCTCTCACCATGCACATAACTCAACTTAAAGTGGATCAAGGAGCTAGGAATTAGACCAGAGACTCTGCACCTAATAGAGGAAAAAGTAGGTCCAAATCTTTATCATGTTGGATTAGACCCCAACTTCCTTAACAAGACTCCTAATGCGTAAGAAATAAAATCAACAATTAACAAATGGGATGGATTCAAACTAAAAAGCTTTTCTCAGCAAAAGAGACAATTAATGAGGTAAAGAGAGAGCATCCATTTTTGGAGCAAATTTTTGTCACATGCACGACAGATAGAACACTAATCTCCAGGATATATAAAGAACTCAAAAAACTTAACACCAAAAAAAAAAAAAACCTAATCAATAAATGGGCTAAGGAACTGAACAAACACTTCTTAGAAGAAGATATACATTTGATCAACAAATATATTAAAAGTGTTCAATATCTCTAGTATCAATCAAAACTACTCTAAGATTTCATCTCACTCCAGTCAGAATGGCAGTTATCACAAATAAAAACAACAATAAGTGTTGGTGAGGATGTGGGGGAAAAGGCATACTCATACATTGCTGGTGGGACTATAAATTGGTGCAACCAATCTGAAAAGCAGTACGGATATTCCTTAGAAAACTTGGAATGGAACCACCATTTGACATAGCTATCTCTGTCCTTGGTTTATTCCCAAAGGATTTAAAAGCAGCATACTATAAGGTCACAGCCACATCAGTGTTTAGAGCAGCTCAATTCACAATAGCTAAGTTGTGGAACCAATCTAGATGCCATTCAATAGATGAATGGATAAAGAAACTGTGGAATATATACACAAATTTAGATTTAAAGGTCTGTGGTTAGGCTGAGAGCATACTATACCAACAGCTAAGCATGCAGCTCTGAGGTTGATTCTACCTGCAAAAAGGCTCCAGAGGCTGCCATGAGTCCCTGGCTTTGGGGACAATTGGAGTGAGTGAATAGGACAGAGCCTGGCACATGGCATGTGCTACCCAAATATCAGCTGTTGTGATTATCAACGACTCTCAGATTCAGACAGGCAATGTTATTTGTGAACCAAGTTGTATGGCAACAGTGAGGATCCAAGGATTCCTAAATTCTCTTTGAATTTTTACCAAAATATTACTTAAAGATCTTAAAAGGCAAGAGGAACCTACATAAACAGGGTATTGTTTTTTATTAGAGCATGCCCTCTTTGTAATCTGTAGGCAAATACTTTTACAGGGTTTTGTTCAGGATTCTTTATCATAAAACCTATAAAAATATTGTACCCAACCCAGCATGTGCTTGTTTACTCAAATATAAAATATTTTCTAACATTCAACTTACTGAAGTTTCCTGCAAAATTTCAGATAGAATTTGAAGTGTAGAGCCACCCAATCCACAAAGCTACACGAGCAAACCACTTATCTGCTTCCCTGTGGAACTGTCTACAGCAGAGTCAGCTTCACCTGACGCCACTTCAAAGAATTCTGAGAACACCCTTTATATCTACGTGAGATTGTTGCCCTGAGATTCTTCACACTGCTCAGGAATCTGCCAAGGTCCCTTAACAGGTTCCCTTAGAGGCCACAGCCACGGAGAGTATTTCTGAGATTTCTGATAAACTGGCATTCCTGCCCAACTCTTCAATGAGACCACACCACAGCTCATTTGCAGAGTGGAGGAGAGCTACAGGTAAGTTTTCTATTCTCACCGCCACACAGCGTGATTCCAGGGTCCCTGTACTTCTCAATATCTGGGCTTTGGAAAGATTTTCATTGTTGTTGGAGTTGCACTTCCTTCAATTTGTATTAGTAATTAATTTTAACATATAATTCTCAAAGCAAATACCATTAAGCCACTTTTAAAATTTAATCTTTTCAAATATTCAAAGTGCTTGGGCCAAGATCCATTAGGCTAAGCCTATTACAGGCTCTTTATGGTTCAGAGAGAATATAATTGTGGGGACAAAACACAAAGGAGGTATTTAGGGCTGCGCACCATGGCTGGCTGCAGTCCTGTGTCTGGCTCCATATGCTAACAGCAGGAAAGAGCTTGAATTATAATTCATGTCCCTGCTGTTGCTTAATATAGAGATTCTTGATTCAAGGATATTGATTCTAGGCTGCCACCTGAGTCTAAATAGCAAATAACATCTGATATATTAAGCTCCTGCCTCTCGAGGTGGCTAAGTAGCCGGTGGCAGCTTTGAATCCATAGGCTGTTCACACTGGAAACTGTTCTCCCGGCCCTGGCTCGAGTGACTTCTGGGGGACAGAAGGATCCTGCTCCTCATCCTCCCTCTGCTTGCTGCTGTCGCTGGTCACGTTGGCACCCAGACCTGCCGGGATCCCCACCTGGTCGGTGCAGCAGGACCTCCTTCAGGCAGCAGGACACGTAGCCAAGGTTCTCTGTTGTAGTGGAGGGAAATGTGACCCTTATGAAGCTAAATCAAAAGAAGAATGCTTTTTCAGAAGAAAAGGAAAAAAATCATGAAATAAGTGCCAAATTTCAACTTAAAATGCAGAGGATAAAAAATGTTTTTCTCAAGTGATTCTAATCTGGAAAATCTCCAATGTTATGGGTAAGAGAGGAGCCAGATCTGACTCCCCTTGGTGGGTCATGCTACTGGCTCGGTGATAAAAGGCCTCCGTGGAGAGAAGCCCAGAGGCTTTCTAAGAGGTAGAGGGGAGAATCCGTTAGCTGGACTCAGCTGAAGGTTTACTCCTGATCATGTGTCAGGCTGGAGAAATCAAGAGAAATATTAATGAGTGTAAAGACACATTTCTTTAGTCAAAATTCCCTAAAAAGGTAGGCTGTGAGGATGTTGGGCATGTATATTTTAAGAATATATTGAAGGCCACTTTGTATTATTAACTGCACCACAGGAGACCTCGTCTGTGCCAGATGTGAGCACAAGGTACACACAGAGCAGCATGAATGAGCAATGGTGCTCCACCTCCAGAGGCTTGGGACATGGTTGTCCTTGGGACATATTCACTGGTAGTTGCAGCATAACACATCACAAATTACCAATGTCATGGCTTAGATATGAGGTGTCCCCAAAAAACTCTTGTGAGAAAATGAAAGAGTGTTCAAAGATGAAATGATTATGAGAGTTCTAATCTAATCGGTGGGTTAATCCACTTACATGGATTAACTGATTGAGAACTGCAGGAATGTAGGGTGTTATTGGAGCAAATAGGTCACTGGGGTGAGACTTTAGGGTAATATTTTGTCTGTGGTGAAAGGACCTCTCTCTGATTCCTGGTTACCTGTAGGGTCAGGTGCATGGAGTACTGCATACATGGCATACATTAAGGGCATATGAGTGGCAGGCCCACTTACCCCATAGGCACAGCTCTGGGCATGAGACTTTGTGTTGCAGTACCAGTGCTTGCTCCACAGCCCACTCCTCGATTGGTTGCTGCAAGGACAGCCAGCAGACTTTGCATTGGTGGCTGCCTGTAATCTGCTTAGCTACTGCCTGAGTATATATACATGGTAACTGCATAATAAAATCAGACCTGCTTCCTGCTTGGTCTCGGATGTCTTGAATAGCGATTCTGCAGCCACTCTCTCCTCTGCCCTGTTCCATGGACCTCCTCGCTGGACGAGAGAGAGCCCACGCAGTTACCCTGCCCTGAGCTGCTCCACCACATCTTTCCTCCAGGAGATTCTATCTCACCCCGGGGCCAGAGCTTGGAGTCAGCTGACCATGGATCGAACCTCTGAAGCTATGAGCAAAATAAACTTTTCCTCCTCTACCTTCTTTTTTTGGGGGGTTTTTTGGTCACCGCCGTGATAAAGCTGACTAAACCACTAGCTGAAGGCAGGTACCCATAGGTTGCTGGAGAACCTTAGAGCAACAACTATACTGTCCCTTCAAGGACCCCCCTATGTACCAAGGTACAGAAGGAGGGTGACCATGACAGGAATGGGATGCCTTTGTTATAATTTTTAGTTTCACACAGGTGCTTTCATCTGCTGAACCAATGGTGGCAGGCTTTTCAATTAAAAAGGGCTGGTGACGACTTCAGTACCTCCAGAGCCCCGTGTGCTTCTCTGCCGCAGAGACGCACTCCTCTCCCCACACACCCTGTGGGTCGGAGCTCTGTGCTTCCAAAGCCCCGGGCCAGGCTCTTCTCTCCACGCCTGGCCCATCAGCAAGTGCCTGTGTCTCCACTTTCAAGACACCTCTGGATCTGGTGGGCTTCATTGCCCCCACTGGTCACCTTCTGTGCACGTCCGTGTCGCACCATGAAGGGTCACTACTAAGCCTCCTGCTTTATGACTTCTAATCCTGCGTGCCCACAGGCCCCCAGGACAGGAGTCAGAATTCTTTCCTTACATTGGAATGAGATCACAGCACCCTCCTGGGATCCCTCACAAGGGTCCCATCTCATTTAGGGGAAAACTGAATTCTTAGGATGAACAGTGAGGTGGCTGGTGATCGGGCCCCTGCTGCCTGCACCTGTGCACCCAGCACCTTCCCTCTGTCACTTCCCTTGTGACGCAAGTGCCCATCTTCTCATCGCCCTGCTACAGGGCCCCAGTGCCAGGCACATTGCCCTGTGCTCTGGGCCCTGGCCTGCTCTCTCAGCAGAGAGTCTTGACTCCTGCTATTAACAGGTCCCATGCCCTTGAGGCCCCCGTGACTGTCCACAAAACTGCACCCTCCTCAGCTCTCTCTCTCCATGGCTGTGCTCCCTGACAGGCACCAACACCTGACCTGTCCACTCTGTGCTGTTTGTTGTTGTAGTTGACCAATACATTCCCTGGGCAAAAGTGCCTGGCACGTAGCAGGTGCTTAGGAAACATGAATTAAGTGAATGAATAGGCTCATGGTCTTCTTTATAGGTCCCAGGCCATTCCCAGAAATAGTAACTCCATAGAACACCCCTCACAGTGGCAATGCAGTGCTGTGGTGTGTGAGATATGTATGTATAACTGTACACATGTTTGTATGTATATACTGTATATTTGCATGTATATACTTACATACAAATACGTGTATGTATGCATCTGCATGCATACGAAACTTCAAAATGATGGACACCCATAGGCATGATCATGGCATAAATTCCCTTCACACTTACACTGGGATCTAAGCATAATATAGGCGATCCTTCAAGAATGTTACCTCATTGCTTTTTAATAATCCTTAGCATTGCTTTTTAATAATCCTTAACATCTTCAGTTTTATCTGTTATTTCTTCTCAAGTCTTTTACCTGGCTTTGAAGAACACTCTTGCTTACATGGGAGGCAGAAACAACAGCTGGGATACAGAATTTCATCTTCACACCCACCTCTGATTTCACTAAAGGCCCTACTCTGCCTTCCGCATGTCCTCAGTTCAGACAAAACACAGTGGGACAACAGGTTCTCGCCTCTCCATGGCCTGTGCAGAGTCCCGTCCCTTTAACATCCATGGCCGTTCCTTCATCAGTGAGGGTGAGCACATGGCTGACCCTGAGCCAGGAGCCCCAGCCAGCCCTGGTCAGCTTGGGGAAGAAAGGCTCAGAACCATGGTGACGTGACAAGTGGCCTTAGGGACACCATGCTACAGAGAGGGGCAGGGAGACTTTCTCCAAGCCCAGGGCACTTAGCTGGGGCCTGAGGAACACTAAGGAGGCAGCCTCTCAGAGGGTAGGGAGGAGCTGGGCCTCCCTAGGGAGGGGAAGCACCGTGTCCTGCGTCAGGGAGGAGCTGGCGAGAGCCTGGAACCCGGAAGGCACCAATCTGTCCTGGGACAACTGGGTGAGGGAGAAAGTAGAGCACAGTGGAAAAGCCTGCTAGAAACCAAAGCATCCAAGTTTTTACCAGGAGTTTTGTTTTTCTCTGACAGCAATGTGGAACTGAAAAGTTTGAAGCAGGCAGGTGACATGCTCTGACCCTTATTTCAAAAGGACCGTCCGCTGTGTGGAGAACAGATTGGAGGAAGAAAGGAGATCCGGTGTTGTCAGTTGGCTTTCTCATCGCTGTGGCCAAACTCCCAACAAGCACCTCATAGAGGAGGAAACTTTACTTGGGGCTCACGGGTTCAGAAGTCCCAGTCCACAGATGCCCAGCTGCATTGCTCTGGGCTCCAAGTGAGGCGTGGTGGACGGGAGTTGCTCTCCTTGTGGCCACAGGAGGCAGAGGGTCAGAGTGAGGGAAGGAGTGCCTTCCAGAGCACACCCGGTGACCCCCTCCTCCAGCCACACTCACCTACCTACCGTCACCACCCACCTCTCAGACGGGGGTGGACTGATAGGTCACAACTCTCACAGTCCAAGCCTGTTACCTCCAAACATTCCTGCGTTAATGAAGGAACTTTGGGGGTACACCTCATATCCAAACCTTCACATTCTTGTCCTGACCCCCCAAAGTTCTGTCCCTCCCACAGTGAAAAATGCATTCACTCCATCTCTGAGTCCCAGAATCTCAACAATTCTAGCATTTCCCAAGACCAAGTCTAACATCTCTCCTGAGACTCAAGGCAAACTTGTAGCTATGAGGTCTGTAAAAAACAAGAGCAAGTTTCCTACATCCAAAATACAGTGGCACAGAGTAAGCATTCCCATTCCAAAAAAAAGAATAATTGGGGCATAGAAAGAAGAGGCCAAAATCCAGGTAGGTGAACGGCCCCCAACTCGGTGTACAGCATCCAGGACACGTAGACATGCAGTGTGCTCACTTCAAGGGACTTGAGCAGCCCTGCCCCTGGCTTCTGGTCATGGTGTTTACGTCCTCTCTTTGAGCCTGGTCTTTGCACGACAATTCCAGTTTTGACTTTGCCTTCATGGCTTCACACCTCGTCCTCTCAGGGACAGGTCAGGTTACAACTTTTGCAATCCAACTACTTCCTACTTTACCTCTGAACATTTTTGCACTAAATACAGATGCTTTTGGGGGACGCCTCTTCTCCAAACCACAACATTTGTTAAGAATTTTTGCAATATACTAAGTGGAAAATGGGTGAGGTGTAAGCAGCAGAGATTCAGAAACGTGGGAAATTTAAAATACAGTTTGTGAGGAATTCTGCTTTAACTCAGTGCCCACTGGATATGGAGAATTGAATGATGAAGATAAATTGGAAATAAGCAGTGGTTTAGTGGTTCTGTGAGTTACAGAAATGTGGGTGTTTGCAGAGGGAATGTATGAGGAGGAATCAAGAATTCAGAATTTGACAGATGAAGATGAAATGCCCAGGAGAAATCCAAGTGGAGATGACAAGAAGGTTCCAGAAGTTTGGAGGAAATGTCCAGGATGGAGAATCAAAATTGAAAGCTATTATCTAGAGAAAGTTCAGATCCATAGGAATAAGCAAAAGAATGTAGAAAGAGGGATGGATGGGCCAATGCAGAACAGCAAAAGTCAACACGGCGAAGGCAAGTGGACCAGGGACAGGTGGCCCTGGGTCAGGGGGACCTCAGGGAGTGTAGCTACTAGGCTGAGATTGAAGAGAGTTTCCCCAGCGATCAGGTGGCAGAATCCTTCAAGCAATGCCAAGAGGTCACACAAGATGAGGACGAGGGTGTCTGTGGGTTTGGCGACAGGGCAGTTGTTCAGGAACTGGGACACTGCGGTTCTGGTGGAAAGGACATTGTGACTGGATGCAGCGTGAAAGGGACTTAGGTAGGCATACCTTTAGTGGACACGTCAAGTCTTTTAAACAGCAGGCCCAGGAGACAGGGGAGCTAGCGAGATACTTGTAATGATGGAAGAGGGAAGGCGTCGGATGTGCTGTGAACAGCAGGGAGGCCTGGAGATGATGGGGTGTGCCCGTGCCCTTCCCCTGCAGAGAAAGCTGCTGACTAGATCTTTTCAGGATCTGCCCCTTGCGTTAATTTCTGTTCCCCTGTCCTGCACGGGAGGCGTGAGAGCATCCTAATACCACCCACCACCTGCCATCACTTCCTCCTGGTTTCATTCCTCACTCAGTATTTAGTGGCTACCTCAGGTTTTGCCGTTTATTTTCCTGCTTGTTACCTCCCCAGCAGACTCTAAGCTGCAGGAGGGCAGAGGAGCCCAGCTGGAGTTCCTGACTCACTCAGTCCTCGGGCCTTCTCATCTGGAGCCCACTACAGAAAGCACACTCCTCAATGGGTGTTAACAAATACATCCATGAGCATGTGCATCTCCCAGTGTTAGAATCCTGATAAAGCAGAGGCCAGAATTTACTAAACTCCACCTTGAAAAGATCCCAAGCCCGGTTATCGAATTTCAAGCAATGAATTGATTTTCCTTTTAAATTCTTACAGTGATATGAACTTGCCTTTTGGAAAACACTTCAGACCTTGGAAATGGTGGCGCTGAAAATCAGCTGCATGCAGCAGTTGAATTTGAGATTATTAGATTAAAAAACAGAATCACAGGCAAATAAATAGATATTTATATGCCTCATACAGTATTTGGAACACACATGTACTAAAAAGATTCATTATTTACTTGAAATTAGAATTTAACTTAGCATCTTTTATTTTTACTTGCTAAAGCTGATACCTAGTGAAGTAATGCCCTGGCCATGCAGAAACACTTCCCTGTCTATAGCAAACCACACTGTTGGATGTCTGGTAGCCTGGCACTTGTTTTGCAGGAGAATTTGTTAGTCAACAGTTTAGAGTAGGTGACTTTTAATCTTGTTCTAAACCTTAGTTTCTAATTGCTATATAAGGGGATGTTCGTCTCTCCACTACATTAAATATACCACTAGAAAATGGTACCCTGAAATATTTTTCACTTTGGGCTCCTAAAAGAATTTCTTTCAGAGGCTGAAAGATGTTTCCATGCATACCACTGGAGCGTGTTAGAGACACAGGGACCTCGTCCTTGTCTTCTCCTGGATCTGCTCTGGTCAGCCACACTGGTGGTAAAGACTGAATGTTACTAGGGAGAAGGGGAATCCCTAAAGAGACTAGCTCAATTGAACCATCTGTTTCCTGCTAGTTTTCTGACTAATAAGCTCTCCCACTGCCAGACATCTGTGGACATCTTTTCATTCTATGAGTGAACTGACACGGAGGACGTCGCCCATCATATGCCTCCATGTCCTGCTCAGACACATTTCTCCCTTGTGGTGGAGCAGAGAGACATTCCAGTCTTATTTTGCCATTCAGTCCCTTTGTGCTGCTCTATTTGTCCCTTTTCTGAGTGGAAGAGGATGGGAGAAGGAAACACAGTAGGGAAAGGCAGGTCTGTCCCTGGAGTTCCTGAAGCCAAGGCTCTGGTTTGTAGGAGCAATTACTGAAGACTTAGCTACATCATACATGAGGGATCTACATAATCTTCCTATTGCCCTTTTGGACTTGATTGGTAGGGAGATAAGAAGTGACTTTTCTTAAGTTGGGATATTGGACTTGGAGAAGGATATTTTTCTTTTACTTCTTTTTGTGTCTGTGTATAATGTTCAAGATCACAGACGCTCAGTAGCGTCTGCACAGCTCTGAGTACCCTGTGCTCTATCCCAAGACACCTCTGCTGCGGACCAGGGCCAGGAGTCCAGCCACGGTACCTGGCCTTGGTCTGTGTTCTAGTCCCTGTGTGCGTATTTCCTGGGTACACACTGAGTTTATTCCACTTCAATCTGCAGCCCATTTAGAATGCATGCCAGACATTATTTTCACACATCCTCACAGGTACCTTAAAAAGTGACATGCTCACTAAATCTACAGCAAACTTTTTAGAAAGATGAAAACCAGGAGATTTCTTTAGAGATAAGACTATTACCTTATTATTTAAAAGGCCAACATATTTCAATACTTAAATGATTATTTTATACCTTAGGTGCATTAAAATTTGGATTATAAATGTCAACATCATTTCCCATCATGTCACATGACCGGTATTCTCTTCAGAGACCCACATTAATTCCGCTTGCTTTGACTGAAATCAAAGAAATGACTGGCTGGACTCCAGAGCTCCTTTCTTCCTCCAAAGTCTGGGCTTCGGCTTCCGTCTGCAGCTCCAGGCTGAGCACGAGGCCCGGGAGCTGCCCTCTGCGGCGGTATCCCTGAGGGCTGCTTGCTGGAGTTATCAGTCAGAGTTCCTGATGACCAAGGAGCATCTTCCACTTCATTAAAGAGAAACAGTCCAATCTCACACTTGCCGACCACCAAATCTGAGGCTTTGCCATGGTCAAAGCTCCAAAGAAGCACATTTTATATTATTATCAACTTACAGGTTTTTAAAAAAATGTATTTCACTTTGACAAATTTCCCCAAAGCTAGTCCATCTTGCTCCTTGTATATAAAATTTCTTTATGTTTACATTTAAATTAACTTATTTTATTATAAATTTTATTTTACTTAGAAATGACCATAGAAATTTAAAAATATCTCAGTTCTGATTTTAATATCTAAATTTTAATCTTGGCTTCAACACAGGGTTGCTAACCAGATACTAACAAGTACCTAAGCGATACATTAGGTCTATAATTTATCATTATTTTATAATTTGTTCCCTATAATCAGACATGACCTGCTTTCCATTATTTTCATTAACACTTAAGTATCGAGTTTCCTAAAGAGTTTGAAAAGATTGAGGCTGTATTTGTACAGTACATTCATTGTACCTATGATTTCTGGTGAATGTGAAAAATAAAAATCTGTGATGACCATGGATTTGCTAATTCTTCTTTTTCCCCATCAGATGGTGCCTTGCGCTCAATGGAGGTAGAAGCACCGGCTGTGCAGAATTCTGAGGCCAGGCGCCGGACGACTGGCGAGGACATCAGCCCAGTGCAGCCACTTGTGGATCTGTGACACTGTTCCAAGGGATGACTGTGCTTCTGAGTTAATCTCACACACCTTTAAGGAAAACCATTTATCACGTTCTTTTCTATTTGAGGAAATGAAGCAGAGCAGTTGAGTGCGTATCCTTGATCAAACAGGTAGTGCTTCTGGACCTCATTTACTATTGATCCTGTAGGGAAGTTCTCCAAGGAAAGAGACCCACAGGGACGTATGTATGTATGTATGCATGTGTGTGTCTCTCTCTGTGTGTGTGTACATATAGAGAGGGGGTAGAGTTGTCATGGGAACTGGCCCACACAACGATGGAGGCTCAGGAGCCCCATCATCTGCCCACCACAAGCTGAAGAACCAGGAGACCCAGTGCTGCCCCCCAGCCCAGTCTTCAAGCTGAGAACCAGGAGTTCTGGTGTCCGGGGCAGAAGATGGATATCTGGGCACAAGCAGCAGAGAGCTGGCCTTTTTTTGCACTGCGTGGTTCCTCACCAGTTTGAATGATGGCCACCAACATTGGTGAGGAGGAATCTTCTCTACTCATTCCACTGATTCCAATGCTAACTATTCCAGATACGCCTTGAGGATTACCAGGAACAGTGGTTGGCAGACATCTGGGTGTCACCTTCATGTCGACACATAAAACTGATGATCACAAACCTCAACCACTCTTTCCCGTTGGTGGCCACAGTATCCTGCTTTCATGTTAAATGTTATACTTCTGCTTCGTCCATTTCTCCATTGCTACAGCCATCTCAGGAGATAAACTCACTTATTCAAATTAATTCTGTGGTGCCAACAAAAACACACATATGCATTCACAAAACTTGACGTGAGCACCATTTAAAATATTATGAAATTCGCAGTGATAGATAGGGATGCAGATAAATAGACACACCTGGATACACAGACAGGGATGGAGGGATAGCTAGACAGACAGACAGACATGGATTGCTGGACATACTGGAAATGGTCCCTCACAGGGAGCCAAGGAGCATGCTCACTCTCGGCCAGGATACATCACTTTAATGCTGGCAAAAGATCCATATTCCAAAGGAAGCTCTATATCCCAAAAGTGATCCCCAAGTGAACATTAAGCCTCTGCCAAGCATAAAAATCTACCTGTGTGGCCATATCGGACGTTCGGGTATCACAGATTAAAGAGCCTGTGCACACGCATTCACTCCATACGTAGGTGCTTTCATTCACCAATGTGGTAGGGAGGCCAGGGTCTGCCACAGCCAGGCACTGGGAATCAGAGAATGTGCCACCCACCTTCTTGTGGGACAAGGACCTCCTGCAGCAGTCCTCATGAAGCCTGAGCAGGGCGGAAGTAGTAGGAGGGAGGAGACTCCTGCCAGAGGAGGACGGACCTGCAGGGAGGTGGTGCCTGAGAGCCTCCTGAAGGGGGAGAAAGCCACGGGGAAGCCAGGGAAAGGAGCCACCAGGGCCACACCCAGCCTGGCGCCCACGGAGTCTGCTCTCCGTCTCCTTCAGTGACCTGGTCTCATATGTGTGTTCCTTGAATGAAGATGTTTGATACAGAAATCGCCATGCCTGCTCAGGGGATGGAGAGTTAGTGGGTGGGCCGTGGCAGCAGAGGTGATGGCCTTTGTGACAATTCCACTGGCTCTAAAGTCAAGACTGAAGATTACCCCACACAAAATGGGGCTCTCAAAGGTGGGACAAGTGCTGTGAAGAACAGACCTTTATCAACAGCCCTTTTCAGTGGACAGACCCTTTCCATCCACTTTAGAAGGATTTTATTTGTGTGTGTATTCTAAATAATAACCTTAGGTTCTAGGGACCATACAATCAAGTACCGCTGGAGTAATCCAGGGCTCGCGGACACTTTTGCTGACCCAGGTGGGGTGAGCAGGTCAAGCTCACTTGGGGCTGGCTGCCAGGGCCGTGTCCTGTAACCATGCTTGCCTACATATGGTTCACAGATGAGAAGCACAGTTTGCAGTTGAGTTTCACAGTTACAGTATAAGATCCAGGGTCCAAAATTGATGGCTGTTATTTTTTCATTGGATGTTGACTATTCATGCTGAATTCCGTTTTCATTACTGAAATGTTTATATGCTGTGTACACAGATGCAAAGCGTTCTAAATTCTTCTCCCTGTGGGTAGAATGAGTTTTTATATCATCACTAATAGCTCGAAGATACCAAAGCAATGACATCTGTTTTCAGGCTTATACACATTTAACAAAGGGAGAAACAAAACATGGGTTTCCTTTTCTTTGCAAAAGACAGGATAAAAGCATACCAGCTACTTTTGAAATTGGTCAATTTCTTTTTCATTCAGACAGGCTCTGTTCTACCATGCCTGATCTTCCTAATATCAAAGATAAAAAAAAAAAAATCTGATGCCATATGGAATGAGCTTTCAATAAGCAATAAGCCTTTGCTTATTTATCTTACTAATAAGGTGCTTGCTATAGTTGGACAAAGGCCAACCTGAAATATACTTTCTGTTAAATATGTTGCCAAGAACGTAAGCCAACTTAAACTACGTCACAAGGATAAGGGTGCTACAGACCAGCCATGCACCACACTGAGCATTTATAACTGTTGTGTCTGCTTCTTTATATACAAAAAGTGAGACCTACGCAAGACACATTTTTGTCAATTGTCCTAATAATCAATCTATACAGTCAAATGAAACAAATTGTATTTTCTTAAGCAGATATTTTTATTGTGCTGAAACACATATAACATAAAATACATTCCTAATCATTTTTAAATATTCAAACACGCATTTCATACTTGGATAAAGTTAACACATGGCAATCAAAAAAATAAATTGATTTTTATATTTAAAAAAAAAGCGCATTTCTACACTGTTAGGATGCCCTTCCCCGCCACACAGGGTCCCTGACTGCAGCGGCCTGCTTGTTGGGTCTGAAGATAGGCCCACCCCGTCCTGGTGCAATTATCCACCCCTGCCCATCTGCAGCCTCAGGCACCTCTGTGCAGAGGCCCTGTGGTCACTCTGAACCACCTGCAGTGGGTAGAAGGATTAATTCAGACCTTCCTCTGCCAGAAGGAGGGACTCAGGGTGGGTGCTTGAATTATTTTGGATCAGCTTCATCTACAGTGAGAGAATAAGACAGAGTAATTAGAATTTCCTCACAGCTCTTAAATCTTGAGGCAAAAAGAAACAAAAGGGAAATAAGAGCCAGTTCCTGTCTACATATAGACCTACACAAACGGAGAGTTAAAGGACCGGCAAATGAGATTCTGCAGACAGAGACCTGCAGGAGAGAAATGAGCACTGCATTGGGAACAGGCTGGTGTCCTGCAAGAGAGCAAGGGAGACCCTTCAAGAAGCCAGTGTGGACGAAGGGGATCCCAAAGGGTCTCAGCCGCAGGGGTACTGGGGAGGCCCCTTGGGTGGTAGGTGTGGACACAAAGAACTGGGCAGGACCTTCAGCAGCAGGTGTGGACACTGGGGGACTGGAAAGACCCTCAGTAGCAGGTGTGGATTCCAGAGGACTACGGTGGCTCCTTGGTCTACACGTGTAGACTCTGAGGACTGGGCAGGCCCCTCGCTGCAGGTGTAGACATACACAGGAAGAAGGGAGTATATGGTGACACAGAAGACAGGAGCAGGTGTGGTGTAGCCTGTGGGAGTCCTGGCGCAGGGCCCAGGAAGACCCACCTGTTGTGCAGGAAGCCGTGATGCTGGCTGAGAATGAAGAAGGTGGGGGCAGAAGGGACACTGCGAGACCTCATGGTATTTACGATGTTGAATTAGATGTCTTGGGTCACTAGGGTGGGGACCAAGGAAGACGAGGGAGATGGGCCCTTTCTGGAGCTCCTCGTGTGTCAGGGAGACAGACGCAGCACACAGTGACTGTGGCTGGTGGTCAGCATGCCCTGTCCTGTGTAGTACAGCATGTGACGACGGTGGCTGATAACCACACATCCTGAATCCAGAACAAAGCCAAGGGTGGGGGAAGGACACTGGGAGCGTCCAGAATGAGAGCCCATGCCAAAGGCAGGCCAGGCTGGTGGCCGCAGGGGAAGCTGTGGCTGTGCTGCGGTGGGGCAGGAGGTGGACAGTAGATGATGCTAGGAAGGCACATGCCCCTCCCCAGGGAGCAGCACCCTGGCCTGCCCTCGTTCCAGATCAAATCCAGCTCCTTCTCCCTGGCCCCTGCCCCTCTGTGCCCTCAGCTCTCTGACTTGTCTTCCTCCCACGTGCAAGCTCCTCACCCAGCCCTGGCTGGACGCCTGGCAGCCCTGTGGGACACCTTTGACAGCACAGCCTCCCCTTCCCAGGTATTCTGTGACAGCAGAAAACAGACCTGGTGATTTCCAGTCCCCAGTAGGCCCGTCCCACTTCCTGACTCCTTTTAAATTCAAGCCTAGTCAACAACTTAGTTGTTTCCCGTGGGGGCTCTGCTGCCTTTCAGTCTTATGGCTCCTCCCTTGTCAATCCTCACGTATTCCCGTGAGCTGCTGTAAAGTCCACCCGTCCTGAAGGGTGAGTTCCTGACTTCTGACCCTGTCTCAGAAGATGGTCTGTTTCTCATCATCCAGGGGAGCTCACTCCATTAACCCCACCCCATCACCTCTGGGACCATGTCCCAAAGTCATGCCCTCCTCCTCTCTGTCTGCACCAGCCCCTCCCCCCTCAGCCAACAGATGTCTCTGTCTTCCCATTTAAAATGATCTTCCCGGAGTCTCTTCCCCTGCCCTCCACACCGTAGGTATTTCTCATCTTGCTACCAAAGCCAACATCCTGGGGTGGGGAGTTGTGAAGTATCTGCATCTTGGACCTTGTTTACCTTGCTGCACAAGCTGCAATCTGGCTTTTGATTCCATCACAAATGGAATCTGCCATTGGGTTGTCCTCTCAGGATGGTGAAACCAAATTCACAGAACCAAAGATATTTTCCCATTTTCTTTCTTCAGTAGTGATTAAACCTAGTGACTACTCCCTCCTTCGTGAGTAGCTTCCTCCCCTAGGTGCTGGAATGTTCTGGTCCTTCTCTGGTCTGTACTTTTAACTTCAATGCCTTGCCTGCCTGAACTTGATATGGTTCCCAGGCATCACCCAGACCCAACGGGAGACCACCCTGCCCCATTGCAGATGCTGGATCTGTACTGGTGGCCCCCCACCTCTCACGAGCTCTGCACTTGCGTTTTTAACTAGCTGGAAAGTTGTCTGCCTTTAGCCTCATCTGGTTAATTTTTATAAGTCTAAGTTAAGGTTTCCGTTAAGATATCATCTTCTTAATAAAGGAAAGTTTTTGTTTCTTAATTCAGAATGATTAATATTTAAATCGAGGTAATAAAAGATGACTCCACTGGAATCCTGACCTGGGAGAGGGGGTAATGCAGTGAGCCAGTGTGTGCCGGGTGAAGGAAGAAGCAGCAAGATGTGGAGAGTCCCTGCCCCGCTGGCCCAGCTCCACAGCCTGCACTGCTGCTGCTCAGAGCAGGGCCACCAACGCGTGGGCCACCAAGAGGCTAGTGAATGCTGAGGACAGGAAACCCCAGGAGGGGAGCAGAGTCTGTCACTGCCTAACCCTGCAGGTGGGTGACCTGTGGCCTACAAAGCTGCTCTGGTCCAAGCAAGCCCTTTTTGCACTTGGGGACTTGCAGCCTGGCCCTTGGGGACACCTAGGGAGGATCTTCCAGGCTTCGATTGGTGCTGCTGATCCTGGGTGATGAGTCTCAGTGACACTCAGCATGGTTCCCTTGGGTCCTCCAGGAGGAGCCTCCTGCTCACCACGACTTAGGGTGTGTGGAGGGTGGACTGCCCCTCCACACTGAGTCACACAGCCTCAGAGCCTGTGAGTGCCAACGACAGGGGATGGGTCTCTGAAAGATTCCTGCATGTTCTTGCTCCTGCCTGATGCTCAGATTTCAAAGGCTCAGGAGGAAAACGTGAGCTAGACACGGCGTTCGCCTGCAGAGCACAGGCTGAGTGGTTGGAAGTGGACGGCATGTGCCCTGCTGTACTTACTGCTCTGGTTTTCATCAAAGACAAGAGTTGATTCACCCAAGTCCCTTCCACTGTTAGCCAAGGGTCTGAAGTCCACTGCGTACTGTTGATCCATGAGGGTCTTCAAGCCAGTGGTTTGGATAAGCCAAGTTCTTCCGGAAGGCTGATGTTAATTTGAGAGTTGGAGAAGATTGAAGAGGACCTGGGTTTGCTGATGAGTTAGAAATGCAGGAAAGAGATTTATCGGCATGGCATAGGGGTCTTGATCTACTTCAGACATACCTGACCCTTCTCTGTCTTTCCTCTCTCATTTTATGCATCAGTTTCCACTCCCATCGGATTGTTCTCAGAGCTCCATAATCTCCCAAACAGGGAGTCAGCCTACCTGGGGCAGATAACTGCACTTCCCCATTAGCCAGGGCCTGGCGCCTAGTGCGGTCTCCTGGATTTCTATTGAGTACATGAATGAATGCAACTAAGGATGGCAGTGGCTTTGGAAGGCAGACTTGGATCCCAAGGCCTTCATATCAACTCCAGTGCTCAGCCATTAAGAGTGGGTTCCTCAGATGCACACACATAAGACTGTGCCCCTGCATCCAGTGATACTTTACAAAACGCAAAGACACCACCTGGTTGTACCAATATAACATTCCCCAGAAGAGTGGTGCTGTGATCATTGTTCCAAGAAGCATGAGCTGGAAAGGTCCACTCTGAGGGACAAGGTCCTACCATGGAACCAGTACTAGGGATCCATCATCTCTATAGACTGCCTTGTGGATTTTTTCCCACCATTTTCTGCTTATTTTCCTCCCCAAAGAGGTGGAAAGAAAGTTTCTAGAATTGGCATCGAATGCTTATTTTAAAATTGAAATAGTTAATTTAGAAGTTTGTTTTAGAATTTAAAGGCAGCCTCAAACATCTATGGTTGAAGTTTCTGCTCAAGCTCACCAGGTGGCTGTCCAAGGTTCCGAGCCTGTCGGTTTTTAAGTTTCTCCTTCCTGTGAATAATTAAGCCCCTCTGCAACCTGGGGACAGTCACCGCAGGGATTCTTTGGTGATAATCCTGGGCCTTCTTGTTCAATGCTGGCCTTCCACAGCTCCTCCACTGAGCCCCAGTGTGAACAGACCTCTGCTCTCCTGCTCCTCAGCCAAGTCCACAGGATGTGAAGTGAAAGGAATCAGGTTCGTACAGCTGAGAAATAACTATCCGGACAGATCACATTTGAGCACATTTGACATGTTAAAGTAATTCCATTCTGTGTGCTGATGGATGTTTTATATTTTATTCTAGATTTTAAACAAAACTAAACATCCAAACTTTTGCCCTTCCTGTTTCAAAAGTGAAATGTTCTCATCATGAAAGAAGGAAAAAAGAAAATAGAGTCATGTGACCTCTTTCCTAAAAGAATCCAGATGCCTTAATTAGGGGTGCTGTAAGTGTCTCGGCCATCACTGAAGAAAGGCACAGGGATCCAGGACAACACCAACCCTGTTGATAGGAGGTCATTGCTGACGAGTGTTATTACCACCAACCTAGGAGGTCCCAGACACCATATATGCATGATTTCATTTGATATTTGTAGCAAATGTATAAGGCCATTTTTAGTAAACTCTTTTCACAAAAGAGGAAAATGTGCCAATAAGATCTCCCAGGAAGGTGGCTGTTTTGACTACACCATACCCCACATGGACCTGAGCCCAGAGTTGGAGATTTTGGCCAAGCTTCACATCCCCCACTCCCACAAGTGTCTTTTACGAGATTTCTCTGACACAACCTTGGGCAGTCACTGAGAGCCAGTGTGCTGGAGGTTTGCTTGTGCTGACAGTTGGAAACATCACTGGGCACCTGTGTGAGCCAGTAACTTTCATACAGTTTAAGTATAAGGCTCGAAACACAAGAAATTAGAAGGCAATAATGATGCATGCTGTAGAGAGACCTATAGCACCATGGGGCTTTCCCCTGAGGGGGAAGGTCAGGGTACCAGGCAGTGAGCTGATGGGGGCAGATGGGCAAGAGTGGGCATTGACCATGAGGAAAGCCAGACAGCACGTTAGAAAAGAAAATAACTTGATTTGCAAAAGGTACAAAGAAATCCAGGCTATAGTACTCCATTAAAAATTAATTTAAAATACAGACATTGTAAAAAAATGAAAACTGTTAAAAATTGATCTACTAGTCAGATCCTGGTGGTTAAATAGCAATTTTTAACATGATTACACTGTATCTTCAGACATCTCTATTATACAGATCAGGGATAAAATTATTTTCACTAAGATACACTAACTCAAAGGAAAGTTTTGAAGCATCATTTTTTTAGGAAGACAGGTGCTATCTAATTACCTTGCTGCTTTTTAATGCATCTTTGAGTACAGAGGGTTATTCTCTGGGAATACAGGATGTGGGTGCTCATGGGCAATGGCAGCAGGGCAGGATGCCACTCATGTTCCACAGGCAACCAGAAGTCTGACCCCTGATTCCTCTGAATCAGTTCAGCATTTATGCACAACCAACACCTCCAACTCCAGTGCATTAGAGCAGCAGTTACCTGTCTGCCCACAGGTTGTGCATCACCCAGGGCTAGGTCTCCTCCTGGGAGACTGCTTCATACAGCAGATATGTGGCCAAGGTCTGCCCCCTCACCTCTCTCTCTGAGGCCAGAGCTGAGGAGCCAGCAGGCAGCCGGGGGACACTCTGCTAATGGTAATGGCAGACCCTGAGGTGGTGCAAGCCTCAGGGGCTTGGAATTTGTGCACTCTCACTTCTGCTAATGTGCCACCGACCAGAGCAAGCACATGGCCAAGTCCAAAGTGAAGGACCAGGGAACACACTAGTCCACAATGAGGTTATAGGGCTGCGGATACACAGAGTGGTGAGGGACTCTGTGTTACAGATTTGGCCATACTATTTTATTATTTTCTGATTTTGTAGTTAGCCTTTGTCAATAATTATTTTTCCTTTTTGTAGTGCCAAGGACCAACCAGGGTGTCACACATGCTAGGTATAATTAGCTTTAAGGTTTGTTTTATTTACCACTATTATTTGCTTAAATGTTATGAGATATTTATTGGTATATAAATACCCCTTATTGTATGATTTTAAAAGCTAAGAGTTGTATACAATAAGCACTAAGAATTAACTTCTTTCTTGAAGATTTATAAATGCTATACTGTCCTTGACTTACTGAGTCTGCCTTATTTCACTTAGGAAGATGTTCTATACTTCTATCCATTAAAAGAAAATGACATAATTTCATTCTTTTCTGTGACTGAGTAAAGCTCTATTGTGTGTATATACACATTTTCTTTATCCATTCCTCTGTTAATGGGTTCCATGAGCTGGCTATTGACCCAGAAAGGAGGCTTCAATTTTTTATTTGTTGGTTGTTTTTTTAGTCTCTGAGAATTCTTAAGGTGATCTAAACTTATTTAAATGCTAAGCAAATCAAAATACAACCTTTAATGAATTTAAGAAACTTTTTCTTCTCTGAAGCTAAGAAAAGATATCAATGTGTTTGCTACATTTCACACAAGTACTGTCAATAATCCAATAAAATCTTGGGCAAGCTAGGGGGTTTAGGAGGCATTTATAGACAAGTGTATCACTATGTGCTATTTTAAAATACTTGTCTAGCTAGATGGAAACCTAAGCTAAAGGTGCAAATTTACTTTATTCATATTGTGCAGCCAGCCCCAGCAATTCTTCACAGAGGGGCTTGCATATCTGTGTATTTGCGTGTGGCTTCCCTGGTTTCTTTTGCAGGAGGTGGAGATGGTTACTCACTCAGACCTGGGTGATTCCATCCGTCATCCCAGCCACCCAGCAGGCTGAGGCCAGAGGATCGCAAATTCCAGATCAGCATGGGCAACTAAGAGACATTCTGTCTCAAAATTAAATAATAATAATAATAATAATAGTAATAATGATTGAGTATAGTTCAATGGTAGAGTGCCTTTGCATTCAATCCCAAGTATCATGAAAAAATAAAATTAAATAAATTAATAAACAGTAGGGCTTCTACAAGTTTCTACAAGTAACTAATTGAAACTTTAGAAAATGGCAAAACAGCCACATTAAGTTAAGGAGTCCATCTCTGGGGGAATGCAGAAGCCCATAATTTAAATAAAAATTTTTTTCTAAGTTTTATTTTTATGAAATTGAGTTGCAAATTTGAAACAGAAGAAAATAAATAAACCTAAGTCATCACAGTTAAAGACATGAAGTGATTATAGCCTCAGTCTGGAAGACACACATACACAAAGGTGACAGTCACTTTGGGACTTATTTACTCCTTCCTTCTCTCTCTCTCTCTCTCTCTCTCTCTCTCTCTCTCTCTCTTTCTTTCTTTTCTTTCTTTCTTTCATTTCACCCAAAGATGGTTCATGAAGATAACAGACAGCAAAAACATTAGTGGCATAATTGGTTGACCTTAGGAACCACTATGTAGACAACAGAATGTGCTTTACTCTTTCCTGTTAAGAGCAGATTATACATTCACCCACTGAAAGGTAAATTTGACATTTAAAAGAAAGAAAATTCAAATTTTAATTTTTCTTGCTTATGCCATTTGTGTAATAATTTTTAGAAAAGTCCTTGCAGGTCTTTTTTTTTTCCATTTTATAATTACATTCATTAACACTGTCCAAATCTAGTTGCAAATTTAATGCATTGCACTACCTCTTTCAAATTCATTATATTTGGATAATATAAACCAAAACTCTTTTTCATATTTTTTTGCAGTTATTTTCTTTCTCAAAGATGTTTTTTATTACCCTCTTTCTCATTATAGTACAGGTAAACATTTATATTTTAAAACAAATTGCACTGATTATCCCTTGAGAGATTAAGAAGAAATAAAAGTACTTTCATCTCTCATCTTCTATAAACACCTCCCCACAGTCACTGTCTGATTATCTGCAATAGTCATTCTACATTGTTCAAAGGGCAAGTTTATCTTTCTAAAAGATATTGGTTATTACAACACAATTTATTTTAACAAAATGTTCACATATAATTTTAAATATTTTGTGGATATGATAACATGATAGACCTACAAAAAAAAAAGTTTAAAAAGTTTAGATGTACAAATTGATTGGAATTTTAAAAGAAATAAACTTAGACTTTATATAAACTAGAATATTGAAAAATGTTTTATACTCTGATCAAATAGGAAAAAACATATGATATGATTTTTAACTGAAACTACTAAACCTATCTACTTTTTCTAAAGATAGACCTTGATTAAAAATGTTACCTGATTATTTTTAATTTATATGCCAAATGATAAAAACTCCTTCAATTTTTCTCACCTGTGCTAAGTGTTTTTTTTCCAATTATTTTTCCATGTTGTCAATTTTATAGAAAATTCCATTTTCCAAATTATTCAGCAAGACCATCAACTTAAGTTATGGCTAAACAAACATTGTTATTTTCTAATTTCAACAAATATCATAAAACAAAGTTGATTTTAAAGTTAGGCATTGAAGTTCATTTTTTTTTAAACTCTGAGAAACGTAAGGTGATTTAAGTTCATTTAAATGCTAAGCAAATCAAAACACAACCTCTGATGTATTTTAAGAAACTTCATAATCACTTTTTTTCCTCTCTGAAGCTTAGAAAAGATATCAATGTGTTTGCTATATTTCACACAAGTACTGTCAATAATTCAATCGACTCCTGGGCAAGCTAGGGGGTTTAGGAAGCACTTAGAGATATGCCTCACTATGTGCTATTTTAGAATACTTGTGTAGCTAGACTGAGGCCTAAGCTAAAGGTTCTAATTCAGTTTACTTGTGTACTGTAGCCAACCCCAGCAGTTCTTCACAGAGGGCTTGCTTATCTGTGCATCTGCTTGAGGTTTCCCTGTTTTTTTTTGTTGTTGTTGTTGTTGTTGTTGTTTTGGTTTTTTTTTTTAGGAGGTAGAGACAGCCACTCTCTCAGACCCTTGGGGTACTTCAGGGAATCACAGGGTTTCCAGAAGTACCAGGGCTGGCCTCCCCATCCATCTCACCTGCACATCAGACCCACGGTTAGTAGACATCCTGAGAACTCTTTGCAGTATCTGTTCTTTGCCCTCCAAGTCACATCACACCAGTCAAAACTGTTTACTTCTGGCTGACACTTTCCCCTTTATTGGAAAATATGCCCACTCAAAGTATGCTTGCTTAGACCCTGTGCAAAATGATATGTTCTTAAGACCAATTTACCTGACATGTGCATGTGTGTCCCCCCATACTCAGGTGTTATCAATGTGATAGTTTTCTTAAGAGGAAATTGCTAGAAACTTGTCTTCAAATAGCAAGGTTCATTTATTCTAGAAAGGGAAAGAAAGTAAGAATAGACTTATTTGAGAGGGGAAGTGTGAAAACCCCCAGAGTAAGTGACTTCAGGTTGATGTCACCTGAGGGACTGACAGCCAGGGAACATATGCTCTCTGGCCAGAGACAGCATGGCTTACAGCTGTCAAACTGTCACTTCTAAGGAAGGCCCTTTTCCTAGCTGCTCAAGATGCTCCATCACAGTACTGTAAACTTGGTGACTGACGAATAGCAGAAGGTTACACTCATGGGTCTGCAGCTGGGACAGGCAAGGCAGAGGTGCCAGCGGGTCCGCGAGTCCCTGCAGGGGAGGAGAGCTGAGTCCTCACCTGGGGGCTGGGCCAGTGCAGGAAGCTGACCAAGGGTGCCATGTGATGTTCCTTCCATGAGAACCTCAGTCGTGAACACAGGAGGCGTCCTCATGGCCTAATCATGGTAAAGGCTGAAACAATGACACCAAGTGCCTGAATGTTAGAGGGGACAGAGTCAAACCAAAGCAGGAATGAACCCCATTCATCTGGGGCCCTCAAGACCTAATCTCCTCCCGCAGACCCACCTCCAGCATCACTGTGTGGGGATTAGGGTTAATTTCCAGGGAGCGACACAAACACAACACAGCAGAATGGGCAGACTCTGTTGTTTTAACTGTGGTTTCCAATCACATGATCTAAAAGACACTTCCTCCGGTGTTTCCCTCTGGCCACGGGTCAGCAGGAAACAGATTCTTCAGCTCATTACACCAACGGGGCCTACCTGGATATTCTCCATTTGTGTGGGATAAAGTTTTCTTTGTGAATTGAAATCACGGTGGTGTGATAAACAGAAAAACAACATAGGGGACTTCATCCATCACTAGAAGGATGGGGAAATGACATAGACAACACAGTTGCGACCTGCAACATCCCTATAAAAAGTGACCCAGTGCCAAGCAGATTCTTGTCACCAATGCCAGAAGACAGTAAAGTCCTCAAGACAAATATACCAAGAGTCAAGTGCACACATGCAGGTCCACACCATGCACACCCCACCCCACCTAATACTGCAAGGTTCACCATTCACCAGAAACAGTCAGGTGTCCACCCTGGGGTGGTGCTGCCCAGGGAGCATGGATGGTGTGTTCGAATCAGAGTCAGATCCAGTCTGGCCACACCTCACTTAATTTAGAGACTGAAGACAAAGTGAGCCCAGGACAGAAGAGGGCGAGGGCAGATCAAGGTCTCGGTCCCGTGGGGGGCTCCAGCATGTGCCTGCACACAGAAGCCAGGGGGTGCCCTTCGGGGCAATCCAAGTTGAGTTTAGAGCGTTCCTTTAGGCTACTCCTCCTCAGCAAATCTTGGTGGAATACTCGTTTGAGAAAGAAGGACTCAGAATTATTTCAGAGCAGAAATGCAAGTACTTAGCAGTCAAGAGATGCCATCTTCACAAAGCCCTGGTGGGTAATAGCGAAGAACCCAACCAAATGCAGCAGAAGGGAACACACGGAGGTTCAAGGCCGAAATTCCCCAGTGGATCATGGAGGAGGAGCAGCCGACTTCTCACCTGATCATGGTATCCTCAGGGGTCCTGGTGAACCTCTGGCATCACTATGTCAAAGTCTGGGAGAGAAACAATGCCAGGGAGCACAAGTGACATCACTCTTGGGCACACCGTGGTCTGGTTGATCATTGTCTCAGGATCAGCCAGGCAGAGAGTTGTCCCTGATAAGAAAGTTGCTGCTGCCAAGGGGCAGTGGAGACCCTGGCTACAGGATGTTTATCATTAGGCCTGTTGTCCCTGGAACCCAAGGTGCCTGCAGGAGAGAGGACTGAGAGAAGAAGACAAGTCAGGAAGGCAAGATGGAGTTGGTTCCTTCAGGGCAATGCCTGGAGGCAGAACAGGATGGTGCAGAACAGGATGCTGTAAAGCTTGCAGTGGACAATCTGTTGATTATGATGTCTGCAAATCTTCCAGATATCTTAGTTACTCATTTTGGTACCTTTCTGTTTGATGTCAGAGTGGTTACCCACTTTAGACAGCTCTCCTTAAATGATTAACATGGTTTTTTGGAGTTTTTTATTCTAATTTGTTATATATGACAGCAGGATGCATTACAATTCAGATTACACATGTAGAACACATCTCTGGTTGTACACAAAGTAGAGTCACACCATTCATATTTTCATACATGTATTTAGGATAATGATGTCCATCTCATTCCACTGTCTTTTCTACACCCATTCCTCCTCCCTTTGCCTTGCACCCCATTGCCCTATCTAGAGTTCGTCTATTCCTCCCATGCTCCCCTCTCAACCCCATTATGAATCAACATCCTTAGGTCAGAGAAAACATTTGGCATTTGGTTTTTGGGGGTTGGCTAACTTCACTTAGCATTATCTTCTCCAACTCCATCCATTTACCTGCAAATGTCATGATTTTATTCTCTTTTAATGCTGAAAAATATTCCATTGTGTATATATGCCACATTTTTAAAATCCATTCATCTACTGAAGGGCATCTAGGTTGGTTTCACAGTTTAGCTATTGTGAATTTTGCTGCTATAAACATTGATGTGGCTGTGTCCCTGTAGTATGCTCTTTTTAAGTCCTTTGGGTATAAACCAAGGAGAGGGATAGCTGGGTCAAATGGTGGTTCCATTCCAAGTTTTCCAAGGAATCTCCATACTGCTTTCCATAGGGGCTGCACCAATTTGCAACCATCGATGTATGAGTGTGCCTTTACCCCCACATCCTCACCAACACTTATCGTTGTCTGTATTCTTAATAGCTGCCATTCTGACTGGAGTGAGGTGAAATCTTAGAGTTTTGATTTGCATTTCTCTAATTGCTAGACGTATTGAACATTTTTTCATGTATTAGTTGATTGATGTATATCATCTTCTGAGAAGTGTCTATTCAGCTCCTTAGCCTATTTATTGATTGGATGATTAACATGTTTTCATGTAGACTTGAGTAGGAATGTGACCCACAGTTCAAGGTAGACACAAAGTGAAAGCCAAAGCACCAAGCTTCACCCTGACTTCGGTTGCCCATCAGACACCTGCTGGATCAGGTGAGGAGGGAGTGCTTCTGCTGCAGGCTGCCTCTAAGTCCCCACTGCAGTGTTCCTAAATTGGAGAATCTATCTGGAAAAGGATGAGACGGGCTGACAGTGTTGAGTTAATTCATTGTCTGATTCAATCAATAGCTTCTTCAGCGGATGAAAGAAAAAAGACTCAGCCTTTAAATTTAGCTTCCATAGTCTTGATTTATGATGACTCCTTGTCCCTAAAGGAAAAGCATCATGCCATCTATAAATGGTAGAATCTGCAACATAAATAATTGAGTCAGGTGGGGTAGGGGGGCCTCCAGGAAAGTCTGAAGTCTGATTTGACTTTTTTTTTTTTAAACAGACTAACATAGTAGCAAGACAAATCATAAATAAAAACTGGTTTTAGTAAATTCACAAACTCAGTTAATTTCAATTCCCAGGTCTTCATTCTGCCTTGTGAATCCCAGGAGATGTTACCCTATTCCTTCTACTTCAAAAAAATACTGTCACAGCTTAGAAGCAAAATTGTAGCAGACAAGGTGTATAATGTGTCTGAGGGTACGGAGGCAGTAATATCTCCAAGAGCCACCAAGGCCTCTGGGATATGAAATCATATTTTATTTATAAACCTGTCACTTTCAATATCAAGAAGCTCAATGGCTGGGCCATTTCAATGTCAGCTGTGTTTGGGGTGGCAGACACCTTGGCGTCCGCACGTGCACGTGCAGCTTCCCATGTTCACGTTGGTGAATTCTCCAGGGTTTGCATCTGGCCCTGAAAATGCAGTGTGTCTGGGCCCACACACGGGAGGCAGGTCTGCTGCTTCCTCTGAATGCATGTGATGGCTGGTGGGTGTCGCAGAGGTCATTCCTCCCATCAGCCTCCCGAGTGTCGTGTCAAATTCACTTTCTCGGAACGTTGTCACGCCAAGAAGTTGCATTTAGAAGGAGAAACTGCAAAGTTTTAAATTATTGTTCCTCTTCATGACTCAAGCCCTTTGTGTTAATGCCAATCTTTGCATTGACAAGATAATAGAGAGAGGGATCCCCTAGGACCTGAGGCCCGGGGCCAGGGCTCTGTCTCCATCACACAAGAATCCGGAAGGTTCTGGAGAAGCTGGAATCTCGGAGGCATCTTTGCTGGAGCTCACTCGGCTCTGGAGGAAGGTAGCTCCAGGTCTAGAGCGTTTCTGGAGCTCAGAGAAGGCATAAAAGCCGAGGGTTCTGGCAGCATGACTCAAGCAGTAACAAGGTAGACCACATCGTGTCCCACAGGGTAGGATATATTCAACCAATGTTTGTCTATTAAAAATAAAATAGAGAAAAATGAAAAACCCTACAACTAATTTTTTTTTTAATTGGAGATTGAATCAAGGAACTCACCCACTGAGCTACATTCCCAGTCCTTTTTATTTTTTATTTTGAGACAGGGTCTGTCTAAGGTACCCATTCCGGCCTGGAACTTGTGATCCTCCTGCCTTCAACTCTCTGGGTTGCTGGGATTTCAGGTATGTTATGCCAGGTACAGAGAATTTGGATGAATATAAGGCAAACAAGCAACATTATGAACCTTATCTATGTGTCAAGAACTACCCAAAACATTGTACCTGACATAACATACCGGAGCAGGACTGGAGCCCTCGCACTGTAAGACCAGGCCTCTGGCCACCTTCCCTTTCCTTTTGGACCCCCTCCTATTGACCTGGTCTCCAGGACACCTCATGCAGGGTCACCAGAGGGCGAGGCCTATGCTTTAGGCCCTGAATGTTTGGGGCCCTGCTCTGATCACGATGAGGGAGAGGCGCTGGCACTGTTTGTGGAGCAAGTCACTCGCAGCCCAAGGTGGCAGGAGCTAGGTGGAGAGAGGGAGAGGGAGAGAGAGAGGAAGTGCGAAGCCTCTCTGACCTCACCAGCTGACACCCAGGGAGTGAATTAACCTTTGTCCTGATGGTGGTCTCCTTAGAGTTCTAGGATATGAAGTTCTATAGCCTGTCTGAGTCTTGGAGGAGAGCTCTGAGAGGTGAAGGCAAAGGTCACAGCAGCTCAGGTCACAAAAAATCGGCTGCCTTTCAGCCAGAGGAGGACCAACAGAAGCAAGAGAGGAGAAGTTCGCTGAGCCCGCATGGGGAGAGCACCTCATCACAGCCTTCCAGGTGTGGGCAGAACTTCTGGGGCCTGGCTGCCTACTTACCCTGAGATCAGGAAAAGCTGACCAAGATGGGGTAAGTTGGAACTGCCCCTGGAGTATGGGAGCTCCCAGCTCACCACAGCCCCTGCCACCTGAACCAAAAACAGAGAGACTGTTTTACCCATTCTATTTATTTTAAAGATTGAATAAATTTCATATAAATTTTACCACCCTAATTCTAATCCCAAAACTTACCTGCAGATTTTTTGGTCTATAACCTTGCTTTTGCTTCCTAGTGTCCAGGGCTTAAAAACAACATGCATACGAATCACCCAGGCCCCGGTTGGAGCACAGGTTCCAATGATCCCTGATCCCTCCAGTGGCTTCTGAGTGTGAATCCATTATGACCTCCCACAGAGGCTGATGTCCTTGTGGACTTTGAGTAGTGGAGGGTGGGCCCTGCAGGGGTCCTGGGGCTCTAACCTGGGTCCTAGTTGTGGGTTCTCCACTTGGCAGCTCATGATCTTGGACTAGTAACTGAACTGTGTGCCCTGAGTCTTCCCCCTGGAGTCTGTTTGAGGATCGAGTCAGATGATCCAGGAAAAATGTTTTGTGCAGTTCTTGACACATAGAGTAGGTTCATAATGTTGCTTGTTCACCTTATATACATCCAACTCCTTCTAAAATAATTATAGAGGGGCACCAGCACCAGAAGGCCTCATCACTAGCAAGTGCTCAGAGAGGGAGTTTGCAGTCCGAGGGTAGCTCTGCAGAGTAGCTGGTCTTTCTGGGCTTGAGCAATAGGATCCTCAAAACACAGGTGTTTCCAAGAGCAGAGGCTGGTCCGCGTAACTGCACTCTGGTCCACGGCTGTCCTGTCGGAACTCCACATCAGCCATGACAGTGTTGTGCAGAGTCACACTGAAGGCCCAGACAGTGACTCCCAGTGAGAGGACCAAGGCTGCCTTGCAGCTGCTGAGTGTCCTTGTGGGTCCTGCTGAGGACACTTTCCTCATTGATGAATGTGTTCAGATGCCTCTGACATAACTTTGAGAAGTCTGTGGATCTCATCCAAAGGCATCCATCAATCCTTCACATTTGACACTGACTCCACAGGTGAATAAGCTCATCATTCTATAATAATTTCTATGGGAGCTCTCAGATAAAAGTATTTACTGACCTTGTCCCAAGTTCCGGAGGTAAATGTCTTTTTGATTCATGTAGTCTGTCTACAGCCTACTGGATACAAGATTGAAATTTGGGCTTTGTTTTTGCTTATTGAAATTGTATCTATAAAGCTCTCCTGAAAGCCTAATGCCAAGAAACCTGTCCTGGCGCAACCATGTCTGGGGATGCCTCTTACTCACATTTCCAAGGCAGGGCTTCCTGGTGTTAGAGACTGCGGTGCCCTGTGATGGGGAATGCAGTAGAAGTCCTTCAAGATCATCCACTTCCTTTTCCTTCTTCTTCCCACAGATGAGAAATGACTAGACTAGTTCAAGGATCTAGGTCTTATTTTGATAAATTTAAAACGTGCATGTAGATGTTTACCTAAATCAAAATATGTCAGTGAAGGAATCTGGATGAGATCACTAATTTCAAGAGAAGAATACAATGAGCCACCAAGTCAACCACTTCATGGCTCCAACCAGGGCGAGAAGAAGCTGGTCTTTGCATCAAGATGACACCTAACAGATTTACACCATGCTGTACCACTCACCATGCATCCAAGCACAGCCATCTCATTTGTAATAGGCTTTTGGTGGGGGATAAATCCCAAGGAAGAGAACTCTGAGCACTGCCTTCTCAGCAGGAGGCTCATCGTGTCTTCGGAATGGTCCCAACCATCCCCAAACGTGCCACAAAGTGAAATGTTCACGCTTCCATCCACATGGGACTGAAAGGTTTGGTCTTGTGTTCCAATCATGGCAATTTTGAGCAAAGGAGAATGGAGTCACTTTCCCAGCTCCTGTCTTCTGAGCAAGAAGATCACCTGTCACTTGTAGGAGGGGGTTAGTTGGCAGGTGGTCCCCCAGTCCTCCACAGAAGAGACACCTCTGCCCTGGCACAGCTTGCCAGGGTTACACTGATGGTCTGGCTACCATCTTTGTTCTGTCCCCTCTCACCAAGGATAAGGTTGTTCACTCAGAAGAGATATTGAGGAGGAAAATGTGGCTCATTTTTACTAGAAATCCGGGAAGAAGGCTGTGGGAATACTATTTGGAGAGGACTGATTTTATATCTGCCAAAACAAGGGCAAACACTCCCCAACCTTCTCTCTCACCATTAGTGAACAACATTTAATAGGTTTAGGATTAGCTGAGAGGGAGCTAAGTTTTACCAGTGCCTGGGGGATGTTTTACAGCCGGCCACAGAAGGTATAAGATATATATTTCAGTAATGAGGAACAAGCATAGGGGAGCAAACAGGTTGAATTTAGGAAACACCAGTAATAGAGAGTAATAAAGGAAAACCAGCTTGGGAGGAGGGAGACTCTGATGCGCATCTTGGGAAGGTCAATGGAATTATAAGTGAGTGGACTTAGGTGAATGCTATTTGAACACTTTAAATTAGTTCAAGAGAAAAGGCATAGGTGCAGCCCAAGCTTTCAGATCAAATTATCATCGCTCCCAATGAAGGTGAACCTCGACTGAACTACCTCCTTGCCCCTTCCAGAGGTGCATGTATTAGTGTCCTGGGGCCATGGTGAAGTGCCACAGAGTGGGTGGCTTGAGACACCAGAGATTTATCATCTCAGGTCTGAAGGTCAGACATGCATCCAAGATGCCAGCAGGACCATGCTCCCAGGAGCACTAGGGGAGTCCTTCCTGCCCCTCAGCTCCTGATCACAGTCGTTGACACTTGGTGCTCCTTGGCTGGCAGCTGCATCCCTGCCAGTGCTGCCTCTGTCTTCTCACCAGGTGTGACGTTCTTCCCTCCTGTCTTTGCAGATCTTATAAGGACAGAAGTCCCACGATTTAAGGACCCACCCTAACCCAGCAGGACTCCATCTTAACTAAATAAGTGTGCAATGACCTGCTCCCAAATGCAGTCACTTTCTGAGGTGCTAGGGTTAGGGCTCCAGAGTTTGTTCTTGAGGGACACAATTCACCCCACAGCAGATTCTGTCACTGGGACACATTCGCTGCTTTGGCTCAGCTGCCGTTAGCTTTGGCTCCATCATCTCTCCTGGTCACGGCCAAGAACCTGTGCTCAAGGCAGGAACCTGGCCACCATTCCACCTGTCTTGGGTCCCAGGACACTCAGGTCATATCTCTTTGTGGGTACAGGACTGGCCAGGACCAGCAAATGAGAGATGAGGAGGTTGAACTGGAGAACCTCACCAGCCCCCAGCTCCTGCTACTGGATTCCATGTGGGTGTGGGCAAATGTGTGCTCACATTCACGGTGGAGAGAAACAAGCTGAATATATTTGAGTAAGTGACTTGAAATCTACAGGCATGTCTCGGCAATCAGGGAAATCTGATTTACTTCTGACTCTGAAAATCAGTGATCGGGGGGGGGGGTACATGGGTACGACAAGCATCCTTTATCATGTTTTCTTTAATGTACCCAATCCACCCTGCCTACCTTTACACAGCTGGGTCCTGGTGGGGGAAGGACAATGGCAGGGGCCAAGGAGGGTGGGGTGACACCCCGCCCGTCAGCCCCCTGCCTCTCCTCTCACACAGAGCCTGTCCAGCCCTGCTCTGGGTCAGCTGCTGCTGAGGGCACCACGTGCTCAGGTTCTGGTCCATCAGGAGTTGGTGCAGTCTGGTCATGATGGTGGACTTTACGTGTCGACTTGGCTGGGCTGCGGTGTCCAGTTTTTTGTTCAAACACTAATCTAGATGTTGCTGTGAAGGTATTTTTTTTTAGATGGGACCAAAAGGAAGAAGTTAAAGGAATGGTAGAGTCAAAAGCCTCATAAACACGAGTTAGGGACCCGCGTCAAGGTCTAGTCCAGGACCCCGTACCAAGCCACTGTGGTCTCCAATCCACGGGCACTGAGATCCGGGGGTCGCTCAGAACTACTCTGGCCAAGTGACCAGCATGGGCCTCAGCACCTCCCTCTGGGAATCCAGATGGCTGCCATCATTGTCCTGGACCTGCCTTCTCTACTGAGAGCCTTGACAAAAGGCTCTGATCTCTCCGTGGAAAGGAGCCTTGTCCACACACAGCCCTGGTGCAGGGGGCAGATGTCAGCTTGGAGCCTGACGCCGACCCTGGTTGAGCATCTCTGGGGTTGAGGGGGTGTGGGTGGTCCTTGTCTGAGGGACGACAAGAGCCACTGTACTCAGGGAGGGCAGGGAAAGATTGGCCCTGGCCATTTCCCACATTCCTGTCTACTCGTGGTCCTTTTCCCATGAAGGGTGAAACCTTCATCACTTCCTCTTGGCCCTGGGGAGCCTCTGACATGGCTTGACCAATAGCAAACGTCAGGACTGACCGGCCAGTTTGGGATAAGCCCTTAAGGCCCCAGGAAAGCTCCATTTCTGTACCTTTGCAGCATGTGCCTCAAAGGATGAGGTCTAATTCCTGAACTCTAGAGGGAAAGTCTGTGCACACCCAAAATTCATACCATGAAGTCTCAACACCCAAGGTGATGGGATTAGGAGGTAGGACCTTTGCTAGGTGATTAGGATGTGAAGAACCCCCCTCATGAATGGGATTTGGCCCTTTAAAGGACAGCCGGGACAGCAGTGTTCTCTCTTGGCCACATGAGGCTGCCGTGAGAAGAGGTGGCTATGAGCCAGGGTAGGTCCTCCTTAGACCTGGACCTTCCAGGGCCTTGGTCTTGGATTCCTGGCCCCCAGAACTGTGGGACATCAATATGTGTTGCTCAAAACATGCAGGACTTTTGTTACAGCATCCTGAAACAACTGACACCTTGTAGCCTGTGAAGGTCACCTTATATCCTGAAGGCATTGCTCATGTAGTTGAGTCAAAGATTTTGAGACGGAGAGATGGTTTGGGATGATCCTGGTGAGTATAAAGCAATCACAAGTGTCCTCACATGGAAGAGGCATGGTTAGGATAAGAGATGTCTCCAAAAGCTCAAGTGATTGACAGGGCAGGAGGGCTCAGAGATGATGTGACTAGATTACGAGAGCAGCGACCAAGCAGTGGGTGGGTGAGTCCATTACATGGATTAATAATTTGAAAAGACCATTGTACTGGGTGGTGACCAAATGTAGGATGTGGCTGGATCAAGAAGGTCACTGGGAAAAGACCTTTAGAGTTTCTATTTTCTCCCTGGAGAGTAGAGCATGTTTCTCTCTCTCTCTCTCTCTCTCTCTCTCTCTCTCTCTCTCTCTCTCTCTCTCTCTCTCTCTCTCTCTCTCTCCCCACCCCTTATTCTCTTTCTTTCCTTATTGACTCTCAGGAATTGGGCAGCTTTCCTCTGCTGTGCCCTTCCGCCATGATGTCCTGCTCACCTCAGGCCCAGAGCTATGGGGTCGGCCGACCTTGGACTGAACCTCTGAGACCATGAGCCAAAGTAAACGTTTCCTCCTCTCTGCTGTCCTCGTCAGGTCTGTTGGTCACAGCAGTGAACAGTCGACTAACACATGTGGGATACTTGGCACAGACGGAGGCCGTTGGACTGCAGAGGCCGAGATGGAGGGAGAAGGCCTCAGCCGAGGACTGCAGTGGTCCCTGTCTGGAAAGGTCAGCATAGATTGTCCCTCGGGTTCTGGGAGGGGCTTGGCTCTGAAGTACCTCCAGTTCAGCCCAGGGGTCAGCCTCTCAGTCACCAGGTCTGCGGGAGCCCACACACAGGCTGCCAGGGCGGCCTTGCTGGTGGAGGGGTCACAGAAGCCACAGGAGACTGAAGCCGAGAGTGTGTGGCCAGGACACGGGACGCGGGCCTCCCTCACGCTGCCTGACTTCTCAGTCCCTGCCGTGGAGGGGGTCCCCGTCCTCAGCCAGCCTCACACCCCTGTGCCCTCCCTGACGGTGTCCACACAGCTGTAGGATCCCAGCCAAGGAGCCGAGTCCCCTAGCCCTGCAGGTAGAGGGTGCCGCCCAGGCTCCTGACCACAAGGCGTCTGTGCAGGGGGCTCGGCCAGCTGAGGACACAAAGGGTCAGGGAGACCTTTTCCTATTTGTTGAAGGGTCTGGGGCCTAAGGCTATGGCCAGCTCTGGCCCTCCCTCACTCCAGCTGTCCTCCTGAGAGTGAGGCCACACAGTCCCACGAGGCCGCCCTCGTCTTCCCCAGATGTTCTCCCAAAGCCAGGGCAGGGCAAGTGCCCAGGACCATGTGCCAGTGGCTCAGCCCTGCGCTGAAGAAAGAGCTGGGGCTGAAACCCTGACTCACACGCAGCCAGGAAGGGCCGTCTGGTAAGGCCATCTGGAAAGGCTGTCCCGGTTGGTGTCCCACCTGGAGCCCCCCGAGAGGGTGAACGAACACAGAAAACCCAGAAAAAAGGAATATTTACTGGAGTCAGCCAAACTAGGACAGAGACCGCCGTGTCCCTTCTCTGGAGCCATGGGCCCACTGGGCCAGGCCATCAACAGAGGCCAGTAACTGAGACAACTGGCCCATGGGTTAGGAGGGCAGGCTGTGGGGACAGGCAGCACAGGGCACTCAGCTTCCTGTGGAGGTCCTGTTCAAGTCCACCTCGGCAGAGAGCACCTCGAGTGACCTCTGGTCACTAGGAAAGGGGAAAGAGACACGGCCTGCCTGCAAAGGTCCCTGAGTGAAGAGGACATGAAGGAGGCGGAACAGTGGCCGCATGCTCCTCCTACCCTGATTCGAGCTCTGGTCACCGACTGGCTGCAGCAGTGACACACCTGGGATGCCCGGGCGTCACCTGCTGGTGGCCATCAGAGGTCCATTAGCTCCGCCTGAGGCCCTCTGATCTCCTCCCCAGCCTTCCTGGTGCCCTAGAGACTCCAGAAGGGGGTCTGGCCGAGAAGCTTCTTCCCACCCTGAGTCCCCCGAGAGGGTGAACGCAACCCAGTGCCTCCCTCTGCTGGGACGCTGACACTGGTAGACAGTATGGGAAATGGTTAGAATATTCTGGGGAACTTCAGCGGGTGCATGTGCTTATCACATCATGCTGTGATGATTCTCAGAGTTCTGAGGATTTCCAGAGGGAACACCCAGGTCTGAGACTCCTCGCCCTCCTCCCTCCCTCCCTGACTCCCTTTCTTCCCGGACTCCTTTCTTTTTAATTAATCTCTCGGCAAGAAGACCAATGGGCCAGAAGACACAGAGACAAAGCCACATAAATACAGTGACCTCTCCCCAGACAAAGGAGTCAGAAACACACACTGGGGAAAAGATAGGCTCTTCAACAAATGGTGCTAGGAACCCTGGGCGTCCACAGGTAGTGGAATAAAGTTAACCCTATCTCTCACCTGCACAAGAAACAACTGTAAATGAATCAAAGACCTAGGAATTAGGCCAGAGGCCCTGCTCATACTTGAAGAAATGAAGGCCCAACCCTTCAACACTGAGATTTCATCTCACTCCAGACAGAACGGCAGTTAGTAAGAACACAAGAAACAATAAGTGTTGGTGAGGATGTGGGGAAAAAGGCACGACCACACATTGTTGGTGGGACTGCAAATTGGTGCAACCACTATGGAAAACAGTGTGGAGATTCCTCAAAAAACAGGAATGGAGACAAACCCAGATAAATACAGCTGTCTCATACTAGACAAAGGTGTCAAAAACATCCATTAGAGAAAAGATAGCCCTTTCATCAAATGGTATTGGGAAAACTGGAAATCTATAGGTAACAAAATGAAACTAAATCCCTATCTCTCACCCTGGATGAAATTCAACTCAAAGTGAATCAAAGACTTAGGCACAGGAACAGAGACTAATAGAAGAAAATGTAGGCCTAAATCTCTACCATGTCATCTTAGACTCTGACTTCCTTAATAAGACTCCTAAAGTGTAAGAAGTGAAGTCAAGAATCAATAAATGGGATAGATTCAAACTAAAAAGCTTCTTCTCAGCAAAGGAAATGATCAATAACATGAAGAGACTGGGAGAAAATCTTTAACACATACGACTCGTGTTAGAGCACTAATCTCCAAGATATATAAAGAACTCAAAAAACTCAACACCAAGAAAACAAATAATCCAATAAAAATGGGCTAAGGAACTGAACAGACACTTCACAGAAGAAGAAATACAATTGATCAACAAATACATGAAAAAAGGTTCAACATCTTTAGCAATTAGAGAAACGCAAATCAAAACAACTCTAAGATTTTATCTCATTCCAGTCAGATGGCAATCATCAAGAATATAGGCAACAATAAATGTTGGCGATGATGTGGGGCAAAAGGTTCACTCACACATTGCTGGTGGGACTGCAAACTGGTGCAACCACTATGGAAAGCAGTATGGAGATTCCACAGAAAACTGGGAATGGAACCACCATTTGACCCAGCTGTCCCACTCCTCTGTTTATTCCAAAAGGACTTAAAATCAGCATACTACAGTAATGCAAACCACCCCAAGGTTTATAGTAGCTCAATTCACAATAGCTAAACTATGGAACCAACCTAGAAGCCCTTCAACAGATGAATGGATAAAGGACATGCGGCATATATACACAATGGACTATTACTCAGCCTCAAAGAAGAATGAAATTATGGCATTTACAGGTAAATGGATGGAGTTGGACAATACATGCTAAGAGAAATAAGCCAATCTCAAAAGACCAAAAGCTGAATGTTATCTCTGATATACAGATGCTTATTCACAATAAGAGGGGAAGCTAGGAGAGAATGGAGGTAGTTTGGATTAGGCAGAGGGGAGTGAAGGGAGGGGAGGGGCTATGAGGAATAACAACAGTAAAAGGAATAGGACATTATTACCCTATGTGCATGTATGACTCATGACTGGTATAAGAAGTTATACTCTATTTATGTATGATATATCAAAAGGGGGTGTGGGGGCAGGAAAGATGGTGGAATGAAATGGACATCATTTCCCTAGGTATATGTATGACTGCTCAGAACCATAGAAAAGAAAAATTGTGCTCTATTTGTGTACAATGAATCAAAATGAATTCTGCTGACATGTATAACTAATTAGAACAAATAAAAAAATAAGAAGATGTAAAAATGGATTCTACTGTCATGTATAATAAAAAAAAAACAAAAACAGGAATGAAACCACCACTTGACCCAGCTATCCCACTCCTCTGCTTATATCCAAAGGATTTAAAATCAGCATACTATAGTGATGAAGCCACATCAATGTTTATAGCAGCACAATTTACAGTAGCTAAACTATGGAACCAACCTAGATGCCCATTAACAGATGAATGAATAAAGACATTGTGGTATATTTACACAATGGAATATTACTCAGCCTTAAAGAAGAATAACTTTATGACATTTGCCAGTAAATGGAGGGATCTGGAGTCTATCATGCTAAGTGAAATAAGCCAATCCCCCAAAAACCAAAAGTTGAATGATTTCACTGATATATGGAAGGGAGGTTCTGTAGATTAGACAAAGGGGATGAAAGGAACGTAGGGGAAGTGGAATAGGAAAAACAGTAGAATGCATCTAACATAATTTTCCTGTGTGCACATAAAAAGCACTAAGTGAATCCCACGAGAATGGGGACCTGATCAGAATAAGATGTATTCCATGCTTCTAAGATTTTATCAAAATAGATTTTATGTTCATGTATAACTAAGAAGAACCAAAAACATAATGATCTCTCCAGCAACATGTTGCGTTTGTGTATCTGTGGAACTGCTCTGCGGAATCCTTTGCCCTGGTTCCGGAGCACGGCAGGCTGCGGACTTGCTTTGGCTGCTCGCCTCCACTCCCCCACCCCACTGCGCCCTCTCCCACGGCATGATGCCCCCCTGGGAAGTCAGGCTTTCCCCTCTCCTTAACAGGAGCAGATGCAGCAGATTTAGTCAACATGGGGATTATTTTCCCTGTTCCAAAATTAGACTCCCAGACAAATCCTCCCAGAGAGGGACCTACGCAGAGAGATTTGGTCTTGTTGCATTGGGGGTATTCATCTCAAATTTACAGAATATGCTAAGAGTATTTAAAACCCAGGCCTGACCCACAGACTCGGAAACAACACCTCCATCTTAGCAAAGTAGCATGTAACAGAAAGGGACTTTGCAGGCCTGAGCCTTAGGGCAACTTCTTGTTCCTGCGTGGAGTCCACGTGGATGGACCATTCTAGTTCCACACCAGCTCCCAGGAGAAGACATCCCAGACCGGCTCTCCCAGGGCTTCGGGATGCACTGGAACGTCCCCTCTCTATGTGGTTATTAGCACTTGCTGATCGCGCAGGTCAGCTGGGCTCCCCGTAGCCTTGCTATGCCCAGCTGCACGGCCCGTGCCCTCACCCGTCCTCTGCCCTCGCTCCCTCCCCACTCCAGCCCCTCTCCACCCCTTGGCAGCCTCCTCTTACTGTCAGCACCTGGGCCGATTCCGGTCTCAGCTACCACGGACTCGCCACAATAAACAGCGCGCAGCCTGCTCCCTGGCTGGCTTCACTCCCTTTGAACCTGGACCCGAGTGCCGTGGCTGGTCCTGTGTTTAAGTCGGCTTTTCCACCCCACTGTAGCCAGAAGCAGTTAGAGGAGGAAACATTCATTGTGGCTCAGGTTTCAGAGGTCGCAGTCTCTAGGCAGTGAGGCCACTTCTCCTGGCAGGAGGAAGATCAAGGTCATGGTGCAGGAAGCAGCTCAACAGTCGGGAAGCAGGGAGAGCTCTGCCCACCAGGGACAAAACACGTACCCAAAGGCACCAGGGACCCACCTCCTCCAGCCACAGCCACCTGCCCACAGTCACCACCCAGGTGTCCACACCAGGGGACTGGTGCACTGAAGGGGTTAAGGTCACCAAACCCACTCATTGCCCCTCACACATGAGCTTCTGGGCCCCCTCTCGTCTACACCGTGGCAACAGCTCTATGTTCAGGGTTTTGAGGAGTCTCCTGTCTGTCTTCCACCACGACGCCCCATTCCCGCCCCACCAGGAGCACGGCAGGGTCCTTTCCTCTGTTTCTCTGATGGCAGCCATTGTGACCGGGTGAGCTGCGTCTCCTTTAGGTTTGGTTTCCCTTCCCCTGATGCTGACGACACCGAGACTTTTCCATGTACTTAATGGCCACGGGTATGTCCTCCTTTGAGAAGGGTCAGGCAGGTCACTGGCCTGTTTTGTCTTGGGTCACGTGATTGTATTATTAAGCTTCTTCCGTGTGTTTTTCGTGTGCTCTGCATTACTACCCCCTGTCAGAGGAAGAGCTGCCAGGTGTTGCGCCCTCTGCAGCCCGTCTCTCCCCCTGCCGATGGCGTCCTTTGCTGGGCGAGGCTGTAGAGCTGGACATGATCCCTTGGTCACTTGGCTTTGTCTCCGGTGCGCTTCACCCTGCACAGGAAAGCATCCCTGGGCCGTGTACTGAGACCCTCCTCCGTGTTTTCCGGCTGGACTTCTGGAGCCCTGGGGTTTCCGAGGTCGGGTCAGGTCCAGTGAGGAGGTCCAGGCTGCCCGCCCATGCCTGGTGGGGGGGCACCCGTGGGTGGTGTTCAGGCCCCCACTGCCACGCCCTCCAGGTCCCTTCTTTCCCAGCTAATTTTAGACCTGAAGCTCCTCTCAGTGGCAGATGTCCCCCAACCTTTCACAACTGTGTAAGAAAACATGAAAGTATTGTCTTCAACCTGTTTCCAAGATGCGCTCTAACACATGCATTCTCTTTCCGTCTCTTACAAACTGAAGACTCACAAGCGCAGGTAATATGGTTTCTAAACTCCATCAACAATATACACTGCATTTTATCATCATTCTCTAAACTCTCGGTTTTAAGCAGATGATCAACAATCTTCAGAGGAGAACATTGACTGAATTTGATTTGGGGACATAATGTTGTGCAGCCTACTGTCCTCTTTGCTAGTCAATAGTGAATAATTGAAAGGCGATCAGAAAGCCATCTGGAACAGCTGTCTTGGGGACTCCAGGGCCACTGGTGAGCCAAGCAAATTAACTTTCCCCGCATTCTAAGGCTGAGTGCAGTCTAAACTCTCACATGCTCCTCTTGCTATTCATTGGACTTTCATGCCTCAGTGCCTTTGCTCATGCTGATGGATGTCTGGAATCTCATTTCCTATCCAGTTTGTGTCACACATTATTCAAGATCCAGTTCAAAAGATGTCTTCCTGGGGAGCCATCAGTGAGTGAGCTTTTCTCCTCTGTGGGCCCAGAAACCCCTGGTGGGCCCCTCATGAACTTCAGAGGGCCTGGCATCCTGTTTCACTCCTGGAATTCTGTTCCGCAGACTTTAGTAGAAGCACCAGTGGAACTCGGTCTCCTGTACTTCCTCTGACATTAAATAATGAACACCCTGGTTGGTACCGCAGGATTCAGCTACCCTGTCCGCTGGCTGCACGGGAAGGCTCCACCGTGCTGAAGGCAGACCTTCCCTCCCTCACCTTCCCCGCTGCCTAGTGCCCTTCCCTGATGTCAGAGGTGTGCGATGATCACTGACATTCTCCCTAGCTCTTCGGAGGTCGTGCGGCTCAAGTTTTGTTTTAACAGGGAGTTAGTTTTAGCACCTTCCTGCTCGGGCGTCTGTGTCCTCAGCTCTGCCACCTGCGTGCGCACCACTCGTGGGCAAAGACTCTGTGGGTGTGGTTAAGGCCACAGTGTGAGCTGCAGAGGTTGTTCTAGATGGCCAGGTGGGTCAATCCTATGTCCTTAAGGTCAGAGACCACTTCCTGGTTCTGGCCAGGGGCAGAGAGGTGACAGAAGGTCAGAGATGCCACATGAGAGGGACTCGAGAGGCTGCTGCTGATTTTGAAGATGGAGGGGTGGACCTGAACCCAAGGACTGCAGGTGGCCTCAAGGACAAGGAATATGTCTGTCCCCTGGGCAGTGATGACGGCTCACCACAGACGTGGTGGCTTAAAACGACAGACAGGTGTTGTCTCAGTTTCGGAGGCTGGAAGACCAAACTCAAGGGGGCAGCAGGAAATGAGCCCGGCACAGGCCCAGGGCAGGATCCCTCCTGCCTCTCCAGCTCTGGGTGGTTGCTTGGTCACGTGGCCTTCTCCCGGGTCCTATGTGTCTTCTGTAGGGACAGCAATCTCAGTGCTGCAGCCCACCCTCATCCCGCACGGCCCCAGCCTCACAGTGCCGGTTACTGCTGCAGAAGCCTTACTTCCAAATAAAGCCACATTTTGTGGGTCCAGCTGGACATAAATTTGGGGGACACTATCCAGTCCTGTGACTCTCAAGGCCTCCAGCCAGCACCCAGCTGAGTCCATAGCACAGCTGCACCCCGACCTGACCTCAGACCCATTACTACTTTCAGCCTCCAGAACTGTAAAATCATGAATTTGTGTTTCTGGAAAACTACTAAGTCTACCTGAGACCCAGGCTCGGGCCACGTTTCTGCTCATGAGCCACACACTCCACAAGGTCTCCAGTGCTCCTCGTCTGCCCAGGAGGGCTCATTCGTGGGTGAGGAGAGAGACAAAACTCACCCCCAGTGTCCTCTTTTCTTTTTTTTTTTTGGTACTGGGGATTGAACTCAGGGGCACTCGACCCCTGAGCCCCATGCCCAGCCCTATTTTGTGTTTTATTTAGAGACAGGGTCTCGCTGAGTTGCTTAGGGCCTTGCCATTGCTGAGGCTGGCTTTGAACTCGTGATCCTCCTGCCTCATGGGCTACTGGGACTACAGGCGTGCACCCCTGCACTGGACACCAGTGGCCTCTTTAATACGTCTCTGTAAGGGCCAAGGCACAGTTCTGAACAGTCCTTGCGGGTACATGAAGACCGGGTGGGTGTCCAGAGGTGCCTGGCCCTGGGTGTACAGCTCTCCCTTCCTGGAGCGGCTTGGATCTGCTCCTCAGCTCCATGGCCACGTGTGTGTTTGCCTGCAATACGTCGTCCTACCCGTCTACCCACGACAAATGGGGGGGATGGTTTTTCTTTTATTCACCTTTTTTTTCCCACAACTAAATCTGAAAAAAAATCAGACAGTAGTGTGGGTACCTTTCTGATTTCACAAGACAATATGAACAGCACAGCAGAGCAGACGGGCACATCTGCTCCTGGGCCATTACTGGCCAGGAATAGACACCATTAGACGCACACTTAAAATAAAGTGCTATCAAGATGCTGCCGAGTTCGCCCCGACTCTGCATTCAGCTCACCTCGAATCTAGACGAGCTGAGAGAGGAGAGCCCCCCAGCTAGCCAAGCACAGCTGCAGACGAGCGTGCAAGGGCCCCAGCGTGGCAGCAGCTCTGGCTGACTGAGGGCACAGGCCCCATGGCCAGGCTCTGCTGACCAGTGCTGTGATGCTGGTCACTGCCAGAGGACACACAGGACCGGCTCCTCAGACAATGGTCAGCCACTACACGCTGGTGCAAATGCCTGTCCCTCAGCACGTCAAGGAAGTTTATGGGGGACCTTAATCACTCCCTCCTCCACGCAGAACGTTCAGTTCTCATTACTATTTGCTCGATGTGGAGATCATGAGGTGGAATTATAATTCATTCTTTCAAGAGAAAAATTTTACATTTCAGTTCTTCTCTTTCAAAAATCAGGGGAAATAAATCAGAAGGGATTTGGTAGGTGTGCTTAAGGGGAAGTTACGCACATTTTTGTTTCAGAAATTCTGAATATGTATCTATTCAGAATATATGTAAATATATATATATATATATATATATATATATATATGACAGCATACTTGTCTATTTATTCTGACACCTATCACAGAAAATTGCATTGAATAAATTCCACATTTCCCTATGTCTGTTCAGGTTCAAAGAATTTCTATATTAAGCCCTGACGATGAGATCAGGACTCTTACCAAATTAGCAAATGCAGTGCAGTGGGTAAATTTTCTCCTTGACATGGTCTCTTGGGAGACTTCTAGGCATTTTAATAGAATACAAGGAGCAACATGGTCTCCACGGTGAACCCAATTTGCCTTTGTGAACCTTCCAAAGCATGTAATAATATTCCCCCATGGTAGATTAATGGTTGAGTCTGTTTTATTGTGCAGAAAAATGAGATAAATAATGGGCAATATTTCAGGCCACTGGAACCCGATGCAGTGGTGTCACCACGGACGCAGTCTTCCATCTCAGGGAGCTTGTTCCATGTGCCCACAGGATCCCAGCCCACTGTGAGAATGGGCATCACTGCTCCGGCTGCAGCCCAGACCTCCTGGCCCTGGAAGTCTCATGGGGAGGAGCTCTCACTGAGGCAAGAGTGGCCATGAGAATAAACTCAAGGGCCAACTGCAATGTGCACCCGCACCGGCATCTTGGGGCCATGTTGGTCAGCCATGTCACTACCTTGACTATAGGATCCGACCAGAGCAGTGTTAAAGAAGGAAAAGTTTATTTGGGAACTCACGGTTTCAGAGGTCTCAATCTGTAGACAGTAGGCTCCATTCCTGGGGGCTTGAGGTGAGCAGTTTACCTGGTGATAAGGAAGCAGAGAGACTCCAGTCACCAGATACAAAATACATACCCAAAGCCACGCCCCAATTGCCACCTCCTCCAGCCACACCCACCACTTCAGTTACCTCTCAGTTATTCCCTATCAGGGGATTAATTCACTGATTGGGTTAAGATTCTTACAACCCAATCATTTCTCCTCGGAACCTTCTTAAACTGTCTCACCTGTGAGCTTTTGGGGGACATCTCACACCTAAACCATAACAGGCTGCAAATTAAGAATCAGAAGACAAAGTTAATTCCCCCATGCTTGTCTGCTTTCAAACCGATCAGATGCTGAGAGATGGCAGGCTCGGGGCAGATCCCTTAGCCCCAGGTGCCTTCCCTGGCTGCAGATGTCCTCCATCATTGGCGCTGCTATGCTGTCCGGTGGAGATGCTGGCCACGCCTCTCTGCTGAGCCACTGGCTGATCTCTGATGGATGGTCTGTGTGCTGGGCTCCAGCTCTGGACCATTGATGTGCCAACAGTGTCCTTGAGGGCCAGAGGGCTAAAGATAGCTCCAGCTGTCACTCTGTCTGTCCTGAATGGCACTGACAGACACTTGAGTTTGGGGTTCCTTCTCCCTAAAATAGGAATATTTTTCTCCCTAACCATTTGATAGGGCTTGAGGGATAATTGCAAAAACGTATTGACAACTCTTAACTTCTCTGCTGAGGTAAGATGCAGCATTCTTATTATAGAATTTGCATCCCAGAAATAAAAATTTAAAATGCTCCCTTTTTATCAGTAGATCAGAACTTGTATCCACGCTCCTCAAATAGGAGAGGAAGGCCTTGGAGGAATGGGTCTCCTGGCCTGAGCAGGGATTCAGAGCAAAATCGCGCTCCTTCCTGTCACTACCTGCAGAGGGCGCCAGAGAGGTGGCCAGTGATGGCGTTTCAGCTTTGGGGCAGGTCCATTTTTCCTCCTTGTTCGACCCGCGGAGATGTCTCCAATTACTTTAAAGAGATTCACTAAATTGTCAGATATATGTTTAGTCAAAGTGGACTTCGATTGTTTCTGGGAAAAGTTGTCAGGTGGTGCTGAAAGCTTGTTCATTGGGCAGCTCCTGGGAAGAGGGCAGATGGGTCTTTAAAACAACAATCCCTGATATTAATCTGAGCTTTGCCTCTGGGGACTGGCAGCAGGATCCAGGCATTGATCTTGCTGATCTCCATTAAAGCCCTGGGGAAGGAGGAGGAAGGCAGGCAGCCTTTACTATTCCGTCCAGCACCTGCAGGGTGTGGGGTGCCCGCTGGGCTCTGGGGCCTCTGGGGCCTCCCTTGGGTGGCAGCAGTGGAAACTCCCAAGAGATCGGGCGGCTTCCCCTCCAGCGGGCTTCCCTGCTTTTGTGTCTTCCCAGTAGAAGGCGACCCCGGTTTCTGAATTCACCTTTAACATTTTCTGTCCTTTGAAATTTTTAAGGCTAACAATGCTAATCAAGATGCCCTCGCTGGACCAGAAAGCAAAATTAGAAGACTGAATTTATGCTCCCAGAGTGGAAAGAGGTCTGCGGTGTGGAACACAAAGGGCCATAAATATCAACCCGAGAACAGGATTGCAGGCTCCCTCCCCCATCGGGGGCTTTCAGACTTGGAGGTTTAATGATCAGAAAGACCGAGTTCTGCTAATGAGCTCTGCCTGTGGACGGGGAGGCTGGTCCTTGCCAAGCCTTTCATGTGTGCTTGTTTACAGAGCATTTACTTGAGGGCAGAGAGAGCAGGAAGGAGACTCCAGACCTTCGGAGCCTGGGGAAGTCGGCTTCCTGGCTGGTGGGGGAGCCCGGGGTGGCTTCTCTCTCACACTGCATGGAAGCCTCTGGCTCAGCCATCCCAGCCATGTCCGAGGCAGGCCTTCCGCTCTGCCCTCCATGATGAAGCTCCTTGGTGCTGCCTGCCTCGTGCTGACAAGCACCCATGGAAGGACAGCGTGGGAGCAAAGGTGGGTCAGAGCCGCTGTCCTAGGCCAGGGCAGTGTGCCGTGCGTGGAGGAGGGAAGGGCCCTCCATGGTGGAGTCTCAGCCTCCGCAGAGGATTTCCACCCACATCCTGGATGTGCCCCAGAAGCTACCGCCAGGGAGGCTGAGCACAGAAGCTGCAGCTGGGGCCACAGTATTTCTAACAATCCACTGAATTACAGTCCACACTGGGCCATTGTCCCACTCTGCGTGTGCAAGTCAGTGGTTTTGCAGCTTTTCTATCACCCACAGCTCCCTTCCTCCCTCCCCGCCCCGTTGTAGCCCCAGGTCTGTTTCTGTCTCTCCGGTGCCCTGTCCCAGACCTCCCCATGTGGACTTCTGAGGTCTGTGGCCCTCCGATCCTGGCTTCTCAACCTTAGCACCTGGTCTTCAGGGTCACCTGTGTCACGTGTGCAGTGCCTCCTCCCTCCTCATGGCTGAGGGGTACCAGGTACACGCAGACCACACCTCTTCATGGGTCATCCATTGACACACCCTGAGTAGTCTCCACCTTTGGCCGCTGAGAATGATGCTGCTACACATTTCTTACAGACACGCTTTCCTTTCTCTCGGGCTGAGAACTGCTGGGCCACGTGGCAACCGTGCTTCGTCACTTGGGGAGCTACCAGGCTCTTCCAGAGCAGCCGTGTGCTTCACAGTGCCACCAGCAGTGTGTGGGTGCGCCCAAAGACCGCTCAGACTCCTGTTGTTTCCTGCAGACGGTCTGCACCACTCCTTCCTGCCTGTGCGACTCCACACCTATGTGGAAACGGACCCCACCAGGCACCAGCTCCTCGTCCTCTTCCTCACCCCAGCCGGCCTCCTACCAAGAGCTGAGATGCTGAGTGCTTCCAAGCATTGCCACATGCACACCCCACTGCCTGCGACCCTCTCCCTGGACGCCTGGAGGGAGACCCAGCACGTACTCCCTCTTCCCAGGTGCACTGACCTGCCTGGGGCCTGTGTGGTACACCTGCATTCCTAGGGTGCCACGTGTTCCCCTGGTGGCTCTGTGGGGCTGGTGGCAGAACACAGGCTGGTGGACAGACAGCTCCCTCTAATCTCCGGTGAGTCAGTGCTGTTTGTGAGGGGGCTGCCGACTTGTCTCCCTGAGCTTCAGTTGACACATCTATAAAAAAATCTTGGAACAAAAATACGTGTGTGCAGTCCCCAATAGGCTGTGAGTGCCAGGCACAGGCTCCCCGCACGCCTTCCTTTCCACGGAGACGAGGACGGCAGGGGAGTGCGGAGCCTGGCGATGCAGGAAGGAAGAGGCTCTGGGACCCACGCTCGCTCAGATATTTTAATTAAAACGCTAATGATCGTCCTTGCACACTGCTGTTGAGCCTGGTGATGTTTTTAGTGGTTGGAAACGTTGAATAGGTGGAAACTGGGGGCGGGGGGGGGCTGGTAGATGGCTAGTGGGTTTTATGCGTTAAGGTTTTTTTTAGCACTGATATGGCTTTTCTACCTTATGGTATTAAAATGTTGCTGTGTTTGTTGTTTTGTGATTCTGTCCTAATCAGACTGCCGGTCTCATTTTGGTAATAGATCTATAAAATGTAAACCTCTGGCATCCAATGATCGAGACAGCGGGAGTCAGTCAATTCCTCCCATAAAAGGTCAGGCAGTTAACGGGTTCATTTTGGCAGCCTCGTGGGCTGGGCCACAATTATTCTACTTTGCTGCAGACGATAAAAAAACAGGCATGGCCAGATTTTGTTGCTCTGTGACCTGAAGGCTGTCAGGATGCCATGTCACCCAGGGCACGAGGGGAGTAGTCCCGAGGTAGAGAGGCCACCCTTCCTGTAGAGGGTGTCGGGAGGACAACAGGCTGTGGAGCTTCCACCCTGGCCATGAGTAAGAGTCATTGCTGACACGTATCTTGAAGCCCAGCTTAGGAGCTAAAGGTCAGAGGGCATAGGTCGGAGGTTGGTAAGTGAGTCATCAGTTCATCATTTTATAGCCCTGAAGAGGGACAGAAATATCCAACGTATTGTAGCAATATTGTAGGAGCCCTGAGTGCCCAGGCCTTGGCAGAGAGGAGAGGGCCTAGCAAGGGAGGCTTTCTGCACAGGCGAGGAGCTTGCAGAGCCATGTGCAAAGGGCACAGAGCCACCAGTGGGTCCCCAGACTCTCCTCAGGGACCAAGTCACACGAAAGGGCGCTTGGGACAGAGAAGCTCCTGGCAGATGTTGTGGGGCGCTGCAGGCCTTGCTGGGCAGCGCCTGGAGCTCGCTTTTCCTTGGGCCCTGCAAGTTCTTAATGCAATCCTCCATCGATGTCCTTGCAGCCTGAGTGACTTTCTTGGTGTATGTGGGGAGGTCTGAGCTGAAAAGCCTTCCCTGTGCTCTTTGTGTGGTTAGTTCACAAGTGTCCATTGACTCCTGCGAGTGCTGGGTGCTGTTCCCCCTGTTGGAGCTCCTGATGGGGTACCCCATTCATGGCAAGGCTCATAACATGCAAATGTAATAGAACGAGGTCCCCCCAGATCTTGAGGACAAGGTCTTGGGAACAAGGGTGGAGCTGCAGTGGAGGAGCTACCCACTGCTGTGGAACAAATCGCCCAACACTGAGAAGTCCCAGCAGTCCCTCTTCTCATGGGGCTAGGAGTCAGGTGGCCTGGCTGGGGGACCCTGGCTGAGGTCATCCATGTGCTTGTAGGCAGACTGTTGTCTGTACCTATAGTCAAAGCTCAAGACTCAGCTGGGGCCAGCGGATCTGCTTCCCCTCCCCTCACATGGCTACTGCAGACCCCAGGCCCCTGCTGCCTGTCGCTCACACACTTCAGTTCCTCACCTGGTGGGCCTCGCCCTTGGGCAGCTCACAGGGCGGCAGCTGGCTTTCCCAAGAGAGTGCAGCGAGGGAGAGAGAGCCAAGAAGAAGGCTGCACTTCACAGCCTTCTTGGGAAGCCCAACTTCTGCCCTGTACTGTTGCTCACGCAGAACACCCCTGGTCACGTGGGCTGGAGGTGCGAGAGCTGGGGGTTGGGACTCATTGGGCTATCCTCTTGATCGGCCCATCCTCAGGCAGTGACCCAGCCTCAGGGAGTGACCTGAGGTTTAAGGACAGACTGAGATGGGGCATGTGTGGCTGGGGATTCTCCAAGGCCAAAGTCAAAAGTCAAAGTCAAAGTCTGCTCTCCAGCGGAGACCTTGTTCAACCACCTAAATCAATAGCAAAAACACAATGACAGCAGTCTGTCACATGGAATTTGAGGACAGACCTGTGTGTGCATGGACTGTTCACACAGAGGGGGAGAAAACAGAAATAGGAGGGAGGGCAAGGAGGCTGTCAGAAGACTAAGACACCGACACAGAAGAGCAGCAGGTGCCCGGCTCCACAGGCAGGCAGCTTCACCCAAGACAGAACCCAAGAAAGTCCTCTTCGGTGAAGTTCACCGAGTCCGTGAAAGCAGACCCTCTGTGTCAGACAAGCCCACGAGCTTTTTGATAATGAATGTCTCAACAATCGCCCTCCGAAAAACCCACAGACGGCTCCTGGGGAGCAGATCAGAAAAGAGCGACTTAAAGCAAGGGTGGGCTGCGCCTGCAGCCTCTCCCAGTCAGCTCCTGCCAAACCAAACAAGTCTTCCCCATGCCTTTTCTCCTCGCCTCCTGTGCTCTCTGTTGGAGATGAAATGGAGAGATAGACACTTATTAGGGAGAAATGGGGAATTGCTTCTTTGAGGGTCATATACGCTGTTTTTCTGTTCAGTGGAAAGTTTCCATAGCCCTCATGCTTTCCTGATGGCTTCCTACTGCAGACTTACAAGAATGTGCAGAGTAACAGTAAGACGAAGACTCCTGGAGAAGCCACCTCTGTGACCACGGAGGGTTCACGATGTCTTGAAGATATCAGGTACAGATCTGTGCATGTAAGTGGGTACTTGACCTAGCAGGAGGTGGAATGGGGAAGATCATCCTGTGCTGTGGTCTTAAGGTTAAAGCTGGTGCCGTCCTTAGACAAAGTACCTGTTCCCCCGGCATGAAGTTCCAAGTTCTGAAAAGTGGCACATCTTAGAAATCCCTCCCTCTGGATACTTTGGGTTCAACTTAAAGCAATATTTCCTTGCCTGTTTTAACCAATGTAGCCGTTCTCAGGTGAGGCAGTAGCCACACTAATTCATTGTCCTTGGAAGTGGGACAGGAAAACATGGGAGGTAAGTGGGCATTGAGGTAAGCACAGGGGTGTCTGGGCAAAAGCAGGTGCAGTGAAGAATGAAGGCCCCTGCGGATCCACAGGTGAGGTGAGGGGCTCCAGCCGCAGGTGTAGACGGGGCATTTCGTAAAGGAGACGCAGGCTGCAGGGTGTATTACAAATCCGATCTGGAGCAGGCACTGTCTGCAGATGTGAAGTGCTGCACGTGTGCTGTCATAGAAAGTGAAGTGTCCAAGTGTGGGTGCACCTTTCTATCCCCTGCAGAGACTTTTAAAAATCGTGTGACTTTCTCTAAAGACCATGACAATTCGCTCAGGAAAAGGTCAAGTTTACGTGCACTTTTAATATATGACTCGGACGTTTGGAGCCTGTGAGTCAATGATCATCTTTGGAAAAATATGATCGAGAAAAATTAAGGTGAACGAGGCTGCTGGCGAGTGAAGACGCCACACGTGAAAAATGAAGAGAAAAGTGAGGCATCTATTCAGAAAAATCACTGAATCTGGAGGAATCTCAGCATTTTCAATCAGACCCACGAGTGTTGCCCAGGATCGGAGGAGTCTCTGATCACGCTGCGTCCAGCCGCCATCCTCACCGTCCTCACGATTGCCGTCTTGGACACTGGGTCTGTTTGGATGCACTTGCAAAGAGCTGAGCGCTCTGGGCCTCAGCGTCTCGGCTTTGTGCTTGCACAGCCTCAGTGCTCTAGGCGCCAGGAAACCGCTCCGTGTGAAACAGCACCCACTGTTTTGACATTTGCTCTGGGGGTGTTTAGACCCCACATCAGTGATGACGTTCAGTGGTGCAATAGAGGAAAATCCTAAAGAGAATCCGAGGAAGGATCCTGTTACCGACATGGAGAGTTCATTTCCAGCCGTTTTCAGTGACTCGAGTGGGGATACATTCCAGGAAAATGAAGACCACCCGTGGCCAGCTGAGCCAGGGTGCTTCCAGATTTGCACAATTTTCAGAATATATAAATCATGTCTGGACAAGGCCACTCCCAGAGCAAGACTGGTAGGGTTTAGGTGGGAGGAGTCCCCCGAAAGCTCATGTGTGAGCCAATGCAAGGAAGTTCAGAGGGGAAACCATTAGATCATGAGGGTCTTAACCTAATCAGTGCATGAATCCCCGATCGGGGTTCACTGGGTGGAAATTGCAGGCAGGTGGGGTGTGGCTGAGGAGGTGGGTCACTGGGAACACGCCTTTTGTCTCTGGTGAGCAGAGCTCCCGGCCCCCCCTCACTTCCTGGTGTCACCTTCTGAGCAGCTTGTCCCTCTCCTCCAGGTCCTTTTACCACGCTCTTCTGCCTCCCTTAGGTCCAGAGTCATGCACTCGGCTGACCATGGACTGAACCTCTGAAACCGTGAGCCAAAGTAAACGTCTCCTCCTGTATAAGTTCTGGTCAGGTCTTTGGTCACAGTGGGGAAAAAGCTGACTACACCCAAGAACCCTTCCCTCCATAAGCCACTGTGCACTCCCTCCCACCTGAGGAACCATGCCCGCCACAGAACTCCTGCTCCCTCCTCCCGATGAAGCTTGAGATGCCGTTCACCAGCTGCGCCCACTCTCCAATGCCCAGTCCAGAACTCCACTCCACTTTCCTACACCCTCCTCAGAAATCACCGGAACAAGCCCAAGTCCTAGGAAGTCTCTGCCAACTCCCTTGGGCTGGTATGTCCAGCGAGCTCAGTGGCCCAGCATTTCCGGCCATAGCTGTGCTCCCGTGACACTGGACCAGGGGCTTTAGCAACACAAGGGGGATGAGGTTTGCCCAGGCTCCTTGCTGCCTCAGTCACTGCAGCATATCTGAGGCCCCCAGAGTTTCTGCGGGTTCAAAGCTCTCTTGCTCACCATGGTAAGGAAATATTACACTAAGCTCCAGACACTGCACTGAGCTCACTGTTGGATTTATTTTGGTTCCTAGGACTTTTGAATTCTAATCAAATTATCTTGTGCCTTGGTACGAAGTAGCTTCTAACCTAACACAAGGCTCCTGTGATCTGTTTTTCCAGCGACTGGTGTGATGTTTGTCTATGACGGAGAGCCTGTGGGGAAGATGTTAATAATTCTGTCCCTTGAGCCAGACCTGAAGTTCGGGAGTTCAGAAGTCTTGTCAGACCAAGATCCTGTGACTATGGTTGGTCTTGATTTATCCTTTGAACACTTTTTAAGGGCTGCTCTCTGTCTTGTCTCTGCACTGCAATATGCTTTGTTCAGCTTTGTCTCCCTGAAGCTGAGGTTTTGCAGAGTCCCCTGGGGGCACTGTTCTCTGCACACAGTCTCCAGACTCACAGTGGCAGGTGCACGGTCTGTACTGAGTGGAGCCTCTGGGGGTCCTGTTCTCTGGGTTGGCACCCACTTCCAGACCAGGTGCTGGCGTTTCATGAGTGTGTCTAACATCATTAACACACACACACACACACACACACACACACACATCTCTCTGAATGGCTTAATTTCACAAAATCCCAGTTAGAATTATGGGGCCACCATGAAGGAGACTGAGAGAAGACTTATGACAAAGTACCACCTCAAGTCTCTGAGCTAGAACCCTTCCTCGGTCTGAAGGATCTTCCAAATGATGTTTTGACTCCTAAATTTTCTCTAAAATAATTCCTCAGGTGAGGGCCGTGAGAAGAGCCACCTCAGCCTCCTCAGCCTCCTCCGTGTGCCCTGCTTTCCTCCTCCACACCTCCTCTGACCCTGCACACCACCCATGTCCATAATTATGATCTCTGTGGGAAACAGATGCCAACACCACCTGGTCTATGGACCAAAATGGGTCTAAATGCATTTTTCCATTCCTGGGCCTCTGTGAAGGACTCCAGGTCCAAGGATCCCATGGAGAGGAAAACCAGAGAATTCAGACTGTGGGCACCTAACTCTCTCAGAGTTCTGTCAATCAGAGCATATGTTGATGAGCCCAGGAAATGCAGACCCTTGGCTTAGAATGGCTACTGGAATGACGCTGAAAAGATTTTAAAGCAAGGAAAGAGCAGAGCTATCACACGGGCAAAGGCAGGTGAGTCTGATGTGAGGGTAATGACTCCATCCAAAGGGGCAGGGAGGACAATGGCTGAGGTCCGGGATCACTGAGGGGCCTCGTGGTGCCCTGAGACCTGTGATGACAAGCAATCACAGCAATCACAGCTAAAAAGAGAAAGGCAGTCAAGAAGTAGACCGCTCAAAAGAAGAAACGGGTCCAAATGCAAGCGAGTCCCTCACAGATGGTGGAGAGGGGGATGGCAACCATCAGTTATGTACTGATGACCACAGCAGCAGAGACTGTGGCTTGGTCCCCCTTTTCATGTCTTTTTTAAAGCCATGGCAACATATATGCAGCATAAAATGCCCCACTTGAAGCTTTTCAAGCATGCAGCTCAGTGGTGCACTGTCTCCTGGAGTCTTCATCCTGAGGGACAGCTCACACCACAGAGCAGCAGCCCCCAGGGCCCTCTCCTCCAGCCCCCGGCAACAAGTATTCTACCTCCCGTCTCCACAGAGCTCACAGAAGTGGACTCCACGCTCGGACTCCACGCTCTTTGTCCATTTGTGTTTGGCTTGTTTGACCTAGCACACTCCCACCCCCTCCGTGTAGCACACTCCAACCCCTCCCCATGGAGCACAATCCCACCTCCTCTCGGTGTTGTAGCACAATCTCACCTGCCTCCATGCTGTAGCACACTCCCACCCCCCTCTGTGTAGCACACTCCCACTCCCTCTGTGCAGCACACTCCTACCCCCTCCCAATGGAGCACAATCCCATGCTCCATGGAGCACAATCCCACCCCACTCTGCGCTGTAGCACAATCCCCCCACCCCCGCCATACTCCCACCCCACCTCCATGGCAGAATGGCCTTCACTTGGGATGCTCAGGAATATTCCATTCCATGATGACACACATTATTCATGTCCATCCATGTGTCAGTGGACACTTGGGTGCTTCACCTCTCGGCTCCTATAAAGCACACTGCTTTCAACATGAGTACATCAACTGAGGGGGTCTGCCTTCCATTTCTCTAGTACCTGCCCAGATGTGGAACTCTGGATTACTTTATGCCTTAATATATATATATATATATATCTGTAGATGGACACTATACCTTGATTTATTTGTCTGTTTGTTTGTTTTTATGTGGTGCTGACGATCGAACCCAGGGCCTCACATGTGCTAGGCAAGTGTCTACCACTGAGCCACAACCACAGCCCCTACGTTATGCCTTTTAATGGTCAGGGGCCAGCTCCACCTTAAGATAAGTCAGAAGGGACACAGTGTGATCCTGTGCGGAGCTAAGTAGTGCTATGTGGGAAGCCACAGCTCAGGTGCCCCGGGTCATTCTGTCATGGCTCTGGATTCTGGTGTGGCTAGTGAACAGTTCTACAGGGGGTGTGGGGCCCACCTCAAGAGTCAGCCTCACCTCTTGGCCTCAGGTGTGCCTGTGTGTGTGTGTGTGTGTGTGTGTGCTTGCACGCACATGTGCACGTGTATGTAGGTGTGTTTCCTTTTGCATTTCACTGTTGTTGTTCATTTGCTTGCTTGAAAGCTAATCTGACTTTCTCAGTTTGAAGGTAAGCTGGAGATGTCAGAGAGGAAGTTTCTGGGAAATCTTCAACCAATATAGGGTAAGAGTGAATGAGTAAGCCCCGCAGAGCTCCCTCTTCTGAGGCATGTCCTCTGACCTCCGAGGGTCTCCATGTGACCAGGTCAGTTCCCTGCAGCAGCAGAAGTTCAACAACACAACCAATTCCTAATTCTTTTCCCTCCTTGTTTCATTTTGCGCATTCAAATAAACCCCCTGAACCTAAGCTCTAATCTCAAACTCTGATCTAGGGTGAACTCAAAAGAAGATGATTAAAAAAAATCCTTCACTAGTCATATGGGTGGGACTAGTTACCAAACATTATATTCAGAAAGGACATTTGATTTGCAATGGTGGATTCATACACCTTCCAGAATCCAGGACCTCTATGTTTTGGAATAAGATTCTCCCAGGTCATTAAAAGGAGAAAAAAATGTTTTTCCTATCCAAGTGAGAAAGGTTACATTTAGAAATATGCAAAGAAATCAAACAAATGAAAGACATTCAGTTGTCCTTACTACCAAACCAAAACAGAGGTTTAAGATGGTAGTGTGGGCGCTGTTCATTATGACTAAGTTTCACTGCTGTTTCTGAATTCATGATGTAGACACAACCTTGAGATTTGCCTAAACCATAAATTTATGAAATACACAGCGGCACTGGGGTATCTCTGTGTCAGGCTGTAATTGCTCTCAAGTTGATATTTCGTGTCTAATTAGCTCCGTCCTTTCGAGTTTGTGGAAACTCTGAGCAGGCACACACTGGCAAACTTATTTATTATGTGCATCTACATTTTTAAATGAAAAGGTCATATAGTTAAAATGGTTGATCTTAATAAGTTCTGCCTAATTTCATATTTTATCATCTTTTGAATCATCCCAGGAGTGAATGCCAAGGAAGCTCTTAATGTTTATGAGTGTGATGATTTATGTTTTAAATGGTAATGGTTGTCTTAGTTTTAGATGACTTATTTGCGATGTTCATAATTTGGGATTTTTTTTGAGAATACTGGGAATTTTAATTAACCCTGTTACATTTATCCTATTCATTTGTTTTATAATAAATGACTGTAGCAAAATGAAAGTTGGTACTTTTTCTTAGAGTCCCATGTGTTATGAAGGAAATTATGCTCCTATGCAAATAGATACAGCTAAACACTCAGCCTCCGTGTGACAATTTTGACATGAGGTCCTTAGAAGGTAATCAAAGCTAAATAAGGCCATAGGTCTGGGGCTCAAACCCAGCAGGGCTGAGACTGACATAAGAAGAGGAAGAGTCAGTCACCGGGGTTCTCCCTCCCAAGAGGCCAGCCATGAACAAAGGGAAGGTAGCCATCGGCAAGCCAGGAGAAACCTTTCAGGAATCCAGCCTTGCTGCACCCTGACCTTGAACTTCCAGACTCCAGAACTGCAAGAAAATGCTTTCTACATTTAAGCCACTCCATCCAGTATTTTGTCAAGGCAGCTGGAGCTGGCTGATACACTCTCCCACCTGGAATGGATACTCGGATTTAACTCCGTCACCCCGAGGAGCGCAGACAGCTGGCTATTTGTGTTGCCTGGATTTGGATCTACTCAGTACGTGTCTCTGGCAAGTGTGCAGCAATGGGAGCTCCACAGCTCGGAAATGAGCAAGTCACAGCCCTCTCTTTTGGAGGCCTTGCCCCTCACCATGAGTGAGTGGGTAATTCCAGGGCTCCTGCACAGAAGCCAGGGCGGTGCACCCACTCACAGCAAAAGGACCCACTGATTCTCTGCGGGGATTTTCCTTGCAGCTCCTCCCTCTCTTTTTTTTTGAAACAGGGGTTAAACCCAGGGCACTTTACCACCAAGGTACATCCTATTTATTTTTTATTCTGAAACAGTGTCTCAGTAAGTTGCTTAGGGCCTTGCTAAGTTGCTGAGGATGGCTTTGAACTTTCGATCCTCCTGCCTCAGCCTTCCAAGTTATTGAGATTACAGGCATGTGCCACCATGCCAAATGCAGCCCACATTTTTTGAATAATATTGACTACATTAGGATTTCTGTCAACCAATCTTATAAATGTGAACATCAAGCCAATCCAGAAAATCCAGGGATGCTGTCAGGGGCTTCCTCTCTCATTTCCCCCTGCCCCCTAAGACATCAATCTAAAGCCACCTCCCTCCTTGGGCAAGCCATTGGCATCTGCACTGAAACTCCACAGAACAGTCTTGACAAGGAATTAGGTGTGATGTATTCTCTCTGGGAGCCTCACTCCATGCAAGTACCACAGCTGGGGCTGGGCCTCCCACTCTGCCCTGATCAGGCCTCCTCCTCAGGGAAACAGTGGCCCTGAGCTTGCCAGCTCCCTAGAGACCTTAAAAAGTGGAAGGACAGCCCAGAGGGTGGCCTTGCATGGACATCTTTGGTGGCCAGGAGAGGCAAAATGCACCTATTTGCATCTCTTTGGTGACCATCCTGCTTCACATTGTTGTCATTGTGTGCATTCAAATGCTAAAATAGGAAGATGACCAAAGTGTCACTCTGTGCACAGGTACAGATTTTTTTTAAAAAAATAATTCATTAGAGATAGTCTGTAGAATTAAAAGGAATTAAAAAAAACAAATTGACATTTGCATTTGCTGTATCACCTTTTGTCCACATGCACATTCTGTCTTTATAGTCACAGTATTTTAGACACGGGTGAGAATCTACACTTTTCATTAAAACCGTCTTCTGTATCCTTACCTCTGGCATTTTCCTCTTCACTCCCCAACCTCAGTGACCAGTGCCAGGGGCAGGTCCAGTGTTGCCCTCTCCAGGGACCAATGTCAGGGGCAGGTCTGGTGTCCTCCATCTCAGTGATCAACGGCAGACGCAAGTCCTGTGTCCCCCACAGGCCTCCTCTCATTTTCATTTTCCATTTCACACAGTCTCTTTCCTTCTTGCTTCTCTCACATAGCAAATAAGCAATTTGTAAAAACACTTGCTGGTCAACAAAGAGCTTCTGAAGGACCACAGACATCTCTGGCATTTGTCCATGTTTTACATCCTACATTTCTATTCTGAGATGTTCTATCTTTCCGTTTGTTTTAACACTGTCTGCCATCACCTCTTGGAGTATCTTATGATAGTTGTCTTAAAGGCTTTCACAGGTATCTCCAATATCTCTGCCACTGTGGTGTTGACACCTGCTGAATGCTCTTTCCCAGATGAATTGAGATTTTCCTGGTTCTGAGTAATTTTAGGTTATTTCTTGTACACTTGGCTATTTTGTTAGGAGACTTTTGGGTCTTGTTTAAATCCTATGGAGGATGTAGCTATTTCCTCTTTTAGGACGTGGTCTCCTCTGGATTGTAAATGACACCCCACTTTCTGTTGGCTGTGCTTCATACATGAATCCAAAACATTTACAGCATGATAACAATCTGCGGTTGTGTTTGTAACATCCTGTCTGAAACCTGAGCGGCATCTTTGTCGTGTTGGTTTGTTCATAAGTTCTCCGTCTGCCCATGTAGAAAAGCACTAAGCTGTGCACCTTGACGTGAGCCCAGGAAGTAGTAAACGACACCACGGGGCTGTTTTCTAGGCTCTCCTCTGTCCCACAATGTCCCCGGTACTTTCTGGCTCCCTAGGATCCCCTTTCTGATCTTCAACCCATAGTGCTGGGATTTTATACCCTGCTCTGCTATTTGCTTCCCTCATTATTCTGAAAGTGAGGGCCAAGTGACGGGAGGGCCTTAGACAAGGAAGCCGCGATGTTCAAATGTTCAGCTTGTCTTCCTGAAACCAAACTGCCTGGATCAGAGAAGTTCTCTCCCTTACAGATGCAGGAACCCACAGGTCTCGCTCCCTCCTCCTCCAGAAACACCTTACGTGCTCCTTGAAACTGAACTAGTGGGTTTCACCTGGGACTTTGTGCACACTGATGCCCAGATTTGGGTTTCAGGCTGTCTTGAATCCAGGCTGGGAGAAACGGTACACTTACCACTGATTTGGTGACTCTCTGATTTCTGGTCTTTTATCTGCAGTGCACCTGGTGCTATTTGCTCCTCAGAGTTCTCAAGTCAATGACCCCTGCATTCTGTTCATGTCTTATACTTACATTCATCGAGGCCACCAAGTGGGAGTGCACCAACTCCATCTCACCTGGGACCAGGTACCCACCGAATGTGCTTGTTAAACTAATTCCGTGCCACGTGACCCACAGACTCACCATCCTGAAAGTGGCAATGAACTGGACAGGTTTTTACATATCACTTAATTTGTTTTTCACATGATTCATTATTTCATTTCAATGACTGGGGAGGATATTCAGACAAAGAACCTTGAGCCACACAGCTAGCTGATGTGCGGAAGAAGGCCCTGAAACCTGCACCGTTGAATGCCGAATGTAGCATTTTTAGCACCACTTCCAAAGTTCTTCATAAGCAACATGATCAGTTCTGATACACATTCTCATGGAGCCAAGATCTTCCTTCTGGGATGAGAATTCAAATAATAAATAGAATATTATTCTAATAGACCTAAATCTGCACAATGACCGCGATGGTGGTGACCCAGGGATGGTGCTGGGGACGATGAGGGTGACAGTGATGACTTAGGAGTCAGACATGACTCGTGTCCAAAAAGCCAATTACTTTGAGGAAAACGTATGCATGTGTGTTTGCCCACCTCCTCCGAGTGTGTCAGTGCGGATGAGTCGCCTTCGGGAGACGCTCAGCGGCTCTGGCTATTCATGCTTTCGTTCCTTATGTAACCCACACAGATTCTCCTCGCGGAGCTCCTTAATGAAAAGCCGCCAGCCCACAGCCCGGCTTTATCAAATTGTGTTTCTCTAGAAGAAAACACGGCTTTATTTCCTTGGGGTCTGATGAATAAGGAAAGAAATGAGATATTTTCTTTTTCTGCTTATAGAAAAAAAAAAATCACTGAAAAATGGATGGCTGGTAGTAATTTTGAAACTTCTGAAGAAGAGCACTGAAATCAATGAATATGTATTTTTCAATTTGGGGCACGTATATATTCTTCTATACATCGTCATCAATACCCTCTTTTCACGTTAAGAAAGAGGAATTCTACATCTTCCTGTTAAAATCGAAAAATGGAAAATCCAGTTATTTAAAACTCTGAAAATGAAAGGCCTTTCACCAGAATTCCCCTGATGAAATTTGCTACAGGCATCTGGTGTCTCTGAATTTTAATAATCTCTCTTTCAAAAAAGTTTTCTTCTTCCTCGCCCACACTGAGGGTGAGCGTTTGTTCCCCAGCCCTCGTCTCAACTCTGCAGAATCAGAATAATAAACATGGCCTCTCCGATGTTCAGCCCGAGGCTTAGAGAAGCTGCCCCCCAACCTTGCAGGTCCTTTGATAGACACTCCCAGGGGCTTCCAGCCTGCCTTGGAAACTTCCACGGCTCCTCTCTGCATTCTTGTTTTCTAAAAAGATGAAACTGAAAAATATATTAGAGAAGGGAAAGAAACAAATCTGGCCGGGGGTTACATAATAGGATGTCAGCGCGACACCCGAGGGACGCCGACTACAGAGGGATTCAGGAACAACTGCGATTCCAGTAACCCGCGCTCCTAGCAAAGCAGAGGACACCTCCCTGCGCTCCCTGTCTGTCGTGGGAAGGCGTGCTGGGCACAGGGCTGTCACAGAACACAGTGGCTCTCCTGGGGTCGGTTCTCCACTGTCCCCACAGAGGCCCTGTTCACAGGCTGAGCGCTCCCCTCGGACAATCCCAAGGGGCCTGTGTGGGGGTCAAGGAACCGTGCCGCTAACATCAGTAAAGTTCTTGGCATTCTAAACATCAAAGAAAAATCAGATTTTTCTTTAATATCTCATTTTTTCTTGATTCCCATAGAGTTATTGTAGGTCCATTACAGAAAAATTGGAAGGAAAAAAAATAAAATTTACCCGTATCTCAATACCCAGCCATAGTCATTGTTAAGGATTGAGTGATCCGGTGCATTTCTCACACAGGCCTGTCAGCTGTCAGTGCAAACACACACACACACACACACACACCCCCCACACGGGTAGACAGATATTTTCCTTGTGTTTGTTTTCACATCTGCAACATGAGTGGGAGGAAACGTGGCATCCAGTTCAGGGCTTCATTGCTCCCAGACTGGACGGAGGACAGCGGAGCCATGAGCAAGGGTCCGGCAGCTCAGGGAGAGGAGGATGCTCCTTCTGTGCGTAAGCCCCTGCCGTGACCCACTGGGTGGCCTGGTGTTCTGTCTGTCCCTCTGTATGTCAGCTGAGTGTCTTTGCTTAGAGCCAGGGAGGCAGGAGGCTGCATCCATCCCAGAGCCAATGGGCCTGCCATACAGACTCCAAAGCCTGCTCAAGCTAGCAGGTCCTGAGCGGCTCTGCCCTCCAGCCCAGAGCCCGACTTCACACAGCCCCATCCTTCCTGACCACCTGGCAGCCACTGGGCCCCATCCCCAGGCTGTCAAGTTGAACAGAGGCCCAGGAGCTCCACCAGAAAGGAAAGGGGTCCCACAGCCAGTGTCCAGCACACCTCTAGGAATGAAGTTCTGAGAAGCCAGTGAGAGCAGGGGCAGCTGGTTCCATGATCTTCTATTGATATAGAGAAGACGTCCTGTAGGGACTCAAGGCTGTGTAAAAAGACTAGAGAAAAATCATTGCTGTTAGCGAAACAGCAAGGCCCAGCCTACTTTCTTAAAAACAAAGCTTAAAGGCATCAAAGAAGAAGTTGAGCCTCAAAAACTCCTCATATTTATTTCTCTCAGCCCTCTGGCTGTCTGACTCATGTGTCCTGAGTGCAGAGCAGGTGACAGGACTTGTCCCTGTGGAGGAACTTGCTAAATGTGCAGCCCATGACATCATGGACTGCAGAGCACCATGAAACACCGTGCGTGACCACCTGGCAGGAGAGGGTTGGGACAGCCATTGTCCTCCAAAAAACTGGTCTATGCACCCTCCCACAACATTCAGGGGAGCAGATGGCTTCCTGCATTGGAACCACACTGGACAAAAGCACTCCTGGGTTTCTCCTGGTTGGGTGGGTGAAGGCTGCGCCCCTTTGCTCTCACTCCTCTTTCATGGCTCCCAGACTGGTCATTTCCCACGTGTGGGCTGCATCTGGTCTCACCTTGAGCTATTGCCATCTACATGGTTGGCTCTTGCACCAACAGGGCTGCCTCTTTGTCAATTGAAAACAGAAATATCTCCTACCTGCTGGACACTTCCTGTGGGCCAGGTGAGGTGCGAAGGACTTTACAGACATTGGAACAACCCAAAGAAGTGAGTGCAGTCGTGACCAGCCATTCACAGATGCACTGACCCAGGAATACAGAGGTTAAAGGACTCTTCCAGGTCCCACGGTGAGGGAAGGCCCAGTGTCTGGTAACAGTAGGACCTCATTCACTGCCACCCACTATTGCTACATGTAGTTGTTCTGTTTACCCATTATTTCTAATAAACTTTTCTGTTCAGAGCAGTTTTACTTTCATGAAAAAGTCGAGTAGAAAGAACAGAGTTCCTGCGTCCTCCTGGCCCCCCACACTGACAGCACACCTCCTTAGCAACAGCTCCCCCCAGATGGTACACTGGTTAAAGTCAATAAAGCTGCACATTATCATCACCCAGAGCCCACACTGACCCTGGATTCACGCTTGGTGTGGGACATCCCAGGGGCATGGACCGTGTATTCCCATTGCAGACTCATGGTCAGTAGCTTCACTGCCCCGAAAAATGCCCTGCTCTCTGCCTGTGCCTTCCTCCTCCTCCCGACCTCTGGCAACCACGGATCTGTTCACAGTTTTCACAGTTTTGTCTTTTCGAGAACATCACATAGCTGGAACATACAGCATGAGTGTTTTCAGAATACCGGCTTCGTCCACCCCATAAAGTGCCCTTGGGGTGTTCCCGTGCTTGTCCACAGCATGGCCACGCCTCTCTTTTCACTGCTGAAGGACAAACAGCGGCTGTCTGAATACATCATGGCCAATATAGCCAGTCACATTTTGAGGAACTTGTAGATTCCTTCCTAGGTTTTGAAATGATGCCGAAAACTTCTATAATATCATGTACAGGGTTTTCTGTGGACATAAGCTATCAACCCCTTTGGGTGAATACCAAGCAGGGTGGTTGATGGATGGCATGGTACGTTCGTTTTGTAAGAAACAATCTGGTCTTCTGGAGCGGCAGCTGTGAGGGAGGCTCCCCGCTGGCCTGACAATGTGCCGTGCTGACCAGGGTCTGGATTTGCCATTCCAGCAGGTGTGTGGAGGTGTCTCATTGCCATTTTAACTTGAAATTCCTAATGACATGTGACACCAAAAAAACACTTTTCATGTGCTTTTTGCCAACTTTATTTCTTCTTTGGTGAAATGTCTGTTCAGGTGTTTTGCCCATTTTTTGATCAGATTGTTTATTCTTATGTTGTAAGATTTCTTTAAACTCAGTGGTAGGGGGCATGACTACAGTACTTTATCGACATGTCTTTTGTATACAATCTTTCCAGTGTGTGACTTGTCTGTGGTTCTCTTGGTGGTGTCTTTTGCAGGGTACAAATTTTAAAGTTTAACAAAGCCCAGCTTCTCAGTCCTTTCCTCCAAGGAGCACACCTTTGGTGTTGTATCTAAAGAGTCATTGCCAAATCCCCCTACGGGTAGATTTTCTCCTATGTTATCTTTAGGGAGTCTCATCCTCCAGTTTGAATTCATTTCTGGGGCAGGTGTGAGGTCCCTGCTGAGATTCAACTGGGTGTGTGTGGATGTCACTTGGCCAGCACCCTGTGTTGGCAAGGTGACCTTGCCCAACTCTGCATCGCCTTCGCTCCCCTGTCAAGGACCAGCTGGCCATGTCTGCGCAGATCCATGGGGCTGCTTCTCCAGAGGAAACTGAGGGGCCTCTGCTGACTGCACATCATGCCAACTGCTTTTTCTGGACACTGTTGGTCTTCATTCTATTCATGGGGAGTATTGGACAAAGGCTTTAACTTCTAGTCATTGTATCTCTGTTTCCTTTAAGCCCTTTGTTTCTGCCTTAAATAGAAATAAATATATTATCATATTAAAGACTACTGTTTTAATACTAATAGTATTTTCTTCTAATAATGTTGTCTCCTTTTTGTGTCACGCTAATCCATCTGCTTTTGTGCATGACATAAAGTGGGAAGATAGTCAACTTATTTTTTCCAAAACTGACATCTTTTCCAGAAGATGGGACATGTCCATAGACTCCCCACTGGGTTGAAAAAGCACTTTTATCAGACACTTACCATAAGGACAGCTTCTCTGCTCCTCTTTTGGTCTCCATGATTCTTACCATGGACTTTATTGGTTTCATTTCCAACAACATTTGTATTTGGGTTATCTAGGGCTGGGCAGGGACTGGGCGCGGCCCTCCCAGGGAATGCACTCTTCTGTGGTTTGATTGAAGAATCCCGCGCCTTCTCAAGCAAGCATCTTACCCTTGGACCTCACTCAGCCTCTCTTGATCTGTTTTCTTCTTGTATTCTTCTAAAAATTGTTACAAATTTCCCCAACATTCCACATCTATTTGGGGGGTTATTTCTGTATTTTCATTCTGATTGGGTTTTTAATTGGCGTCTCAACCAGGCTTTGTAATAAAACGCTCTGCTGCTCACTCCAGCTGTTGTTTACCGATCTCACCGCTGGCTGCTGTACACGTTTGCAAAGGGCTTTCGGATCAGCCTCTGGCTCTTCCAGACAGCTAATTACATGGTTGGTAAATGCCAGTTTCCTCTCACTGATTTATTTACTTTCTTTTCATCACAGTGGTGGGACATCCAGGTCAGCACTGACCATTAGCGGCAAGCACAGAATCCTCGACTGGTACGTGACGCTCATGGGAATGCATCGAGCCCTGGGTGCAGGATTTGAGCAGACGGAGGACTTTCCCTCCGTTCTTACCTTGCTGGGCTGTCTTTGAAGGGCCGTGGTGAATTGGGGTCGTGCTTGCTCAGTGTCTGAGATAATCACTCAGTGCACATATTTTCTACACAGATGTAATTAATCCCATTAATAGATTGCCTAGTCTTGAATGACCTTGAACAATAGGTATTGCTATGCCTGCTTCCAGGATCACACCGGAGTTACTTACTTACAGATGGCAACAACTGTTAAGTGGGAGAGTCTGGAGAAGAGGCGGTCCCTCGGGCCCCAAACTCATGACTGGTCTCCCCCATCCTTGGAGCTGAGCCCTCTTTAACCTGCCTTCACTCCTGGGCAGGAGAGGAGAGGAGGGCAGGAGAGCATCCTGCGTGTCCAGTGTGTCCACAGAGAGCCTCTCTGGGGCAGTGGGGACAGAGGTCAAGGTGCTAAGGGGACACTGGGCCCCTGACAAGAGCAAACCACCTGCAGAGTCACATGTCCCACATGGAGACTTGTGGGACACGGCTCACCATAGAGGAGAGGGGGACAGCGGGCGACCCCTCAGGCCAGGGGCAGCTCTTTCTCTTCTACTCCTCCCTGCCGAGGGCGAGGCAGACCAGTGCAGTCCTCAGGCTGTGGCCTGCGACTCACGGATATTGTCCCTGTCCCCTGGGCTGGGTGGTGGCTCTGGGTGGGGCTGCGGCGGCACCACTGCTGGGTCCAATCCTCCTCCTCCTCAGCACGCACCCGCATGGTCACAGGTGAGTGGCCTGGGCCCCTGCAGAGTCCAGGGCCTCCCTCAGCCTCCCTGCATTTGCGGTGGAGGTGTCCAGCCTCGTCCACTAGGCTGCTGTCCTCCCAGCATTGTGCTCAGCCTGAAGATCAGCCCCAGCTGCTCAGGATGGAAGCACAGGTCCGGCGCGTCCATTCTACCTCTCGGGGGTCCTGGACCTGCGCCCTCTCCGTCTGCACCACAGTCACTCCCTAACCTCTGGAACTTTCCACAGGGACTCTGCCCCGCCCTGCCGCCCTGGGCCTTCCCCATCCTGCAGCCACACTGCTCCCAGGCACGGCCCTGCACTCCAGCCTCCAAGGCTGACAGCTCTCAGGGCTTCCAGACTCTGGCCCCACCCTCCCGTTTCCTCCCCTACCCTGAGGCCTTGGCTCCTGCTCTTTGTCCTCCTTTCCAAGCAAAGTCAAAGCTGCTCTGGTCAGAGGCAGCCCCACAGACACCTCCGTGGGGTTGAGGGCCTCCTGACCCTGTCTTCCCAGCACCTCGCTGACCACCCTGCCTGGGTGACTAAGCGGGGCTCCACCCCTCAGAAAGATGGGCAGGGATTCTGAGCCGTCGTGGCCACAGCCTGAACTCAAAGAGCTGGATCTGAATTGCTTGGGAAGTACCTGTTGATGGAATGGCGTGGCGTGAGCACCACCATGAGTTGCGTCTCTCCAAATTCTTGTGGGGAAGCCCTCTCCCGGCTCTTCAGGATGTGAGCGTTGTGAAGACGTAAGTGGCTAAGGAAGCCCCGTGGTTGGGCCCAGCCAGGAGGCTGGCGTCCCTGTAAGGACTGGAGATGAGGACACAGGATCACGCAGAGGAAGGCCATGTGAGGACACAGGGAGAGGGCACTCTGCACCCAGGAGGACACCCACCCTCACCTACTGTCTCCAGAGGTGTTTGCCTGCAGTGTTAGTTTGACTTATAAACCTCGCTCCTCTCTCCAGTTTAAAACCCACATTACACAAAGCATGCTCCACCTCGACTTGGAGTGGGAATTCCCACAGTAGCATGTTATATCCCTCTATGGGCCATAAAAAATACGCGTGAAAACCACTGGCTACACAGTTAAAGAATGTAAGCATGCGCACACACCACCCCCACATACACACACCCACATAACACATGCACCTGCGTGAACACGCACTCACAGCACACATGCACACACAAAAACTGTAAAATCCTAAGTTGCTCCAGGGTAAGAGAACTGAGTGGTATTCAGGTGCCTTTATTTGTCTTATTAATTTCTGTGCATCAGGAGCCTGCGTTGGTGGCTCTCACTCCCCCTGCTTGGGTTTTATATATTGTTTTTCTGTGCTGCTGACAGAGATGGTGCAGTTGGGTGTAGACCATGACCTCATTTATTACCTGCCAGCAGCCGCGGCTCGTGCCACCCCTCCCCCTCTCCTTGCTACAGTGGGGGTGGGGGTGCAGAGGGAGAAGAGATTTATCGACATGGTGTTATTTAATTATCTCGATGGCCTTTGCAAGCAGAGGAAGAAAGAGCTTCAGGCAGCCGCCTTGCGGTCCTAGGCAGTGTGGTGCCCCTCACCTTCCTGTCCTCTGTTTGCTGACCTAGTATTCTCAGGAAAATGCAATTCCTGAGGATCAGGAGGCCAGATGTGAACTGTCGCCTCCCAGGCCACGTCCCTGCAGACCCAGGCTGTGCTTGCCCTCAGCTCTGGGGGCTCGTCTCTGAAGAGCGTGTGGCTGGGATCTTTGCCATGATCATAACAGAGCATAATCCCACTCCCGGGCTGAGTCCCAGGGTACACAGGAGGGTTCCTGTTGTGCCAGGGACCACTGTACGTCACAATAGCGCACTCCTTTGAGCCCAGCCTTCTGTGTTTGGTATTCCTGGTCTTCTAAGCTAGCGTCACTGACGTCTCTCTTTATATATCTGTATAGGAGAATCCACACCAGTGGGGAGCCAGGGCACACGGGTCCAGCCATGCAGCTCCGGCTCTCAGCAGGCCGAGGATGCCCAGATGCCCTGCTCAGCCCTGGGGTCAGTGTCCTCGTGGTCCCTGTCTATTCTCTCCCACTGTCTGTGGCCATGCATTGCCATGTCTGCCTGGGGAGCCCAGCCTGGTCACGGGAGGCACAGGCTTTTCTGCACCCTGCTGGCCAGTCTGCTGAGCACGGGGGAGGAGGCTGAGGCGGGCCCCACTCCCTGAGCAAGTGCAGGGTCTGTGCAGTGTGTAGGTGGAGGAGAGGGGAGGAGCCCAGCCCCCAGGCTCCTGTGAGCACAGGACAGGCTCAGAGCCGGGGCTAGAGGGACGTGGCCTGGCCCAGCCTCTGCAAACTGCACTGCCAGCGAAGCTCTCCTGGAGGGAGAATGTGCTCGAATCCTGTGCTGTGTCCGCTGCTGCCTGTCCCACTTGACAGTTCTGCATGCAATCCCCCCACCCGGGAGCGTCCATGCATCTGTGGGTGGCCTTCATCCCCACCTGAAAACACCTCTCCGACCTCTGTCTTCTCAGTCTCTGAGGAAGGAGCTGAGCTTTCCTCCTTGTGCTCTCGACCCGGGGGCACCCGTTACTCCTCTGCTGAAGACTCCAGGTCACCCTGTCCAAAACCTCATGAACAAACAGGGAGCACGTCAACTTATGTCACTGAAAGTCCATGGAGAAGGACTTCTGCCTTCAGGACCTGACCCAAATCTCAAGAGAGATCCCCAGGCGTGGTCTCTTCCCTGAAGAGCCCTGCTAAGAGCCATAGCCAAGTACTAATGATGCATGGCATTTTGGGTTGAAAGGTGACAACAGCAAGCCATTGAGATGATATGATTATGTTAAGATCTGCATTCAAATGCATATTAGACCCCTGCTGTTTACCTTGGCCTGCTACTGGACTCCTGGAGAGTTCCCATTTGTTGGGGAAGTGCAGTAGGAGGGAATTCCAGAGGAGGGATTTCCTGTTGGTGTGGGTCCAGGAGAACTCCACATGAGTGTGGGTCGGCATATTTCCCGGGAGCATACAGGGCATTGGCGGGAGTTTCAAAAAAAAGTTTGTTCCTGTTTGAATGGCTCGTGATTTTGTGCCCAGCCAGACTGCAGCAATTGGTGGCCCGTGCGGGGGACGCCTGAAGATCAGAGGTAAGTAAAATTGCTCGCCCCTGAGGGAAGGCGAGAGAATGGGTGACCATTTCAAAAAACAATGTGTTCTTGTTTTGATTTATTTTGTTTTTGTTTCAAGCTGCCTATCCCTAGAACTTTCTCAGGCAAACTGGGAAAAATGGTTGGCTCAAGGTTTGAAGTTGTTCGGCCCTGAGAAAGAGAAAATTGATATAACGATTTTTTTGTTCCGTTTTTGTTTCATTCTGTTTCCGTTTTGTTATATGTTATCTTGTTGGGTTGTGTTATCTTTATAGTAGATTAGACATTAATAAAAAACAAACCGAAAAACTGTTAAGTAAATTGTTAGAGGTCCAGACTATGGTAGAAAACATCTTAGGTCAAGCAAAAGAGAAGGTCTCTCAAGCTAGTCAGACAGAGGAAGAAAATTTAAAGGAAGAAAGCTTAGAGGAGAAACAGCTATTAGGGAAAAAGCTACAACAGGAGGCTGCTACTAACACCATTCTATCACCAGAGGGCGTAATTCAACCAACAGCTCCATCTATAGAGACAGCTGAGTGGCCCTCAACCCCCGTAGTTGATAGATGGAATCCTGAGGCAGGACCTCAAAGATTAGCATGCCCTGTACTTGAGCAGGCAGGAGGGCAGCGAATTCACCGTCTTTAGATTTCAAAACAGTGAAGCAGTTAAAGGAGGCTATAACAACCTATGGTCCACAAGCACCCTTCACAGTAAGCATTGTTGAATCCATTACCAACTTGGACATGACGCCAGCAGATTGGGCAAATATGTGTCGATCTGTTCTAAATGGAGGACAATATTTGTTATGGAAGGTTGCCAATGAGGAATTTTGCATGGAGATAGCTAGGCAAAATGCAGCAGCTGGTTACCCTCAAAGAAATCTAGATATGCTATTAGGAAAAGGACCTTATGAGGGTCAACGGCAACAAATTGAATATGATCCTGGAGTATACGCACAAATTGCTGTAGATGCGGTTAGGGCATGGAAAACTTTACAGGGGCATGGAGATTTACAAGGACAATTATCTAAGGTAATACAAGGAACTAATGAACCTTACACTGAATTTGTAGATAGGCTTATTCAAACATCTGCCAGAATTTTGGGGAATACAGAACAAGCAATGCCATTTATAAAACAACTGGCTTATGACCAAGCAAATCGTTGCTGCAGAGAGGTCATTAGACCATGGAGACATGAAGATTTAAACACATATATTAAATTATGTAGAGATATTAATGAACAAGGGAAAGTCTTAGCAGCAGTACAACAGGCTTTAGATGCCAGGCCAAAAACATGCTATAATTGTGATCAAACAGGACATTTTAAAAGGAGTTGCCCCATAGGAGGAGGGTTTAACAAAACTAGGTATCAAAGGGGTAGAATACTGGGTATATTCCCACAATGCCATAGAGGGAGACATTGGGCTAATGAATGCCATTCTCAAACCACCATAGAGGGTACTCCGTTATTAAAAAACAGACAAGAACCAGGTGTTTACCCACGATATCATGGAGAAAGGCATCAGGCTCCATTGACAAAAAACGGACAGGGGGGCCCAATGCTCTGGGGCCCATGACCACAAATATATGGGGCAATGGAGGAACCCAGAAACACCATGGAAGAACCCAGCAACACTATCAGGGTAGTTCCCAGGACACATTATCCATCAGATCTCTCATCAGACGAAGCAAAAGGAGAACAGGGTTGGACATCTGCGCCTCCGCCAGACCAGTACTAACTCCAGAGATGGGAGTTCATATAATTCCCACAGGAGTAAAAGGACCTCTTCCCCAAGGAACAGTAGGCTTATTATTGGGACGCAGTTCTTCTACACTAAAAGGACTTATGATAAGTCCTGGGGTAATTGATCCCAATTATGAAGGTGAAGTAAAAATTATAGCTAGTTCTCCAAGAGGTATATCAGTAATTTCACCAGGAGATAGAATAGCACAGTTATTAATAATACCCAGCCTGCATGATAAATTTTCCAGTCGTACTGTAGAAAGAGGTTCCAGGGGATTAGGTTCCACAGGTGTGGATTGGGCTATGCTGTCTTTAAATTTAGATTCTCGCCCAATGCTAAAACTAAATATTCAAGGACATGAATTTAATGGCATACTGGACACAGGAGCTGAACTTAGCATCATATCTCGTCAAAAATGGCCAAAATATTGGCCATTACAACAAGCCACTCAAACGCTTCGAGGCCTAGGAGTGGCAACTAATCCCCATAGAAGTGCAATGGTATTAGATTGGAAGGATCCTGAAGGATGTGAAGGAACTATACAGCCATATGTATTGGATCATCTTCCTATAAACTTATGGGGACGAGATGTCCAAGATCAATTAGGTTTGACAGTAACAAATAACATCAATCCTACTGCGCCCACTACTAGGGCTAAACAAGGCTTTAGGAAAGAAAAAAAGATTAAGAGAACAAGAACAAGGTATAACAGCACCAATTCAAATAGATCAAGGAATAAATAGACATGGATTGGGTTTTCAGAAAGGGCCACTGAGACAATAAAAATTACTTAGAAATCAGAAAGACCAGTATGGGTTCCTCAGTGGCCCCTGACTAAATAAAAGATACAAGTAGCCCATGACCTGGTCAAACAACAATTAGCAGAGGGACATATACAACCTTCCGTATCTCCCCATAATACTCCCATTTTTGTCATTAAAAAAAAATCTGGTAAATGGAGATTATTGCAAGATTTAAGAGCCATTAATAATGAGATGGTTATTATGGGACCTGCTCAATCGGGGATTCCTCAATTGTCTGCTTTGCCCAAAACCTGGTATGTTTTAGCTATAGATATTAAAGATTTTTTTTTCAATTCCAATTCATCCTGAGGATAGTCCATGTTTTGCATTTACTATCCCTGCACTAAATCATGAAGATCCTGATCAGAGATATGAATGGAAAGTACTCCCTCAAGGGATGGCTAATAGCTCAACTATGTGTCAAATTTATGTTAACAAAGCAATCCAGCCACTTAGAAATCAAAATCCTGAACTACAAATATTTCACTATATGGATGATGTATTATTGGCACATAAAGATAAAAACACATTGCTAGAATGTTATGCCACACTTACAAATTTATTAAAAAATTATAATCTAGAGATAGCAATAGATAAAGTACAATTAAATCTTCCAATTAATTATTTAGGAGTTCTATTATCCTCAACCATGGTCCGTCCACCAAAAATTCAAATACAAGTAGATCAACTCAAATCACTTAACGAATTTCAAAAGTTATTGGGAGACATAAATTGGATAAGGCCTTATCTAGGCATACTAACAGGAGAGTTGGGACCTTATTTGATATCCTAAAGGGTCCATCAGATCCAAATTCACCCCACATGTTAACACCTGAAGCAAGAAAGGCATTAAAAATCGTTGAAACATATATGGAAAATATTCATTTGGCTAGAATTGATATAAGTTTGCCTTTATTATTTATTGTACTACCAACAAAAAATATTCCTACAGGGGTATTTTGGCAAGAAGGTCCATTATTGTTGATACATTTATCTTATTCTCCTAACACTATTCTTACTAGGTATCCTGAGGCTGTAGGACAATTAATACTCAAAGGAATAAAAGCAGCAAAGGGAGTGTTTGGAATTTCTCCCAATAAAATTATTACTCCATATACTATTGATCAAATTGATGAGTTAGCTAATGAGTTAAATACTTGGGCAATAATCATGTGCAAATCTAATGTTTCATTTGATAACCACTTACCATCTAATCCTTTGTTGTCTTTTTGGTCTTCGCATCCTGTAGTTTTTCCAAAAATGACAAGAAAAACCCCTATCATGAATGCTCTAAATATATTCACTGATGGGTCAAATAATGGTACAGCAGCAAAAGTTACCCCAGATCAAACTTTTACATTTTTAGTACCCAAACAATCAGCTCAAAAGGTAGAGCTTAATGCAGTATTACAAGCTTTTGTGATGTTTAAAGATTCTGTATTTAATTTATTTTCTGATAGTCAGTATGTAGTTAACGCTATAGTATCCCTTGAAGATGCTGGTAGGATTTCCCCTTCCTCTACTGTTTTCTCTTTGTTTTCCACTATACAAAGTCTAATCTGGGACAGAAAAGATCCATTCTTATAGGACATATCAGGGCACATACAGGATTGTCTGGAGCCCTTAGTTTGGGCAATGAATTAGCAGATAAATCTACACATGACATACATATTTTCTCCACAATAGAAGAAGCTATAAATTTTCATAAAAGGTTCCATGTCAATGCTAATACTTTACAAAAGCACTTTAAAATAACTAAGGAACAAACCAGACATATAATAAAACAATGTCAAAATTGTGTGACCTTTTTACCACAAGTTAATCTTGGAGTCAATCCTAGAGGACTGATACCTAACCATATTTGGCAGATGGACGTCACACACTTGCCAAAATTTGGAAAATTAAAATATTTGCATGTTACAGTTGATACTTCTTCCTGATTTTTGATGGGCTTCCTTCATGCAGGAGAAAAAAACTAAAGATATTATAGCTCATTGCTTACAAAATTTTGCCACTGTGGGTGTTCCAAAACAGTTAAAAACAGATAATGGTCCTGGCTATACCTCTAACTCTTTTAAACAATTTTGCTCATCATTTGGCATTACTCACATAGCAGGAATTCCATACAATCCACAGGGACAAGGCATAGTTGAAAGACCTCATCAAACTATTAAAATGTACTTATTAAAGCAAAAAGAGGGAATTGGAAAGGGGTATATATCCCCAAAGATAAACTTAAATAACCCTTTTTACTCTAAACTTTTTAAATTTGGATTCATCAGGACTTAGTGCTGTGGAAAGACATATGTATCCAAAAAATGTACATAAGCCTAAGGTACTTTGGAAGGATATTCTAACAGGACAATGGAAATGTCCTGACCCAGTGATTGTCTGGAGTCGGGGTTCTGTTTGTGTGTTTCCACAGGGAGAACAACAGCCGATTTGGATTCCAGAGAGACTAACCAAAGTGATTTCTACAAAACAAAAAGAAGATGATTTGACTCAAATCCATAACAGCTGATATCCAGAGCTCCAGCTTGGCTATTCTTACATCTGCAACAGTGATTAACCAGGATGCTTTTTTGTATATCTATTTTATTATTGCCTTTTCCCACATCATAAATTTCTATTTTATTTTTGAGCTCATACAGACCTGGGTTAATGTTTTTCTGATCAGTTTTATTTTTTGAGTGTGGAGTTTTTAAACATTGCAATGGAGATTTCACCTATGTAATGCTACAAGGCCTTTACTATTGTCTTATGTATTGTATGTTATGTGTGCGCACTTCTGTTTTGTGTTGTATGTCTGTATGTGTGTATTTCCGTATATCATATGTGAGGAGTGCTCATGAATAAATGGATCCAATTTTTTTTTATTATGTTATATAATGTATAATGTTATATAATTGTATAATGTTATATAATTTTTTTTAGCATCATTGTCAGAATTCCTATCTTCATCCCAGTGCCGGTGAAGACAAAGATGAAACCAAACTACAGCTTCTTCAATAGTTATCACAACAAACTGTATAAACTGATGCATCAATGAATAATAACTCAACAAGTAGTGCTCAATCAAGGAGTCGATTTACTTTGGGAGGAAATGGACATATTGATAGATTCCTCCCCTTTGAACTGCTTGCAGAACTTGCCTGGACTATGTATCACTTGTATACATTGTGAACTATCTGTTGATGCAGCGAATTGTGGTAGTGCTGGAGTATTTTTGCTGATGGTGTCACCAGTGATGCAATTTTTCCAAAGGAGCCGTCAATTGGCTTGGTGTCGTGGCATTTCTGTATCCTCCTCCCTTCTACTAGTGATGGTCTAAATTTGGGGGCCAACAGAGGTGAGGCAAAGAACCTCACCCCCCCCACTGGTGCATAGGCCTATCCACAAGTATGGCTGTATGCTGGACCGGTAGTCAGTGATGGGTATGATCCAATTGCAGTGGTACCAACCTAAGACAGGAGGCTGACGCCTAAAGGTCAGCTCATCCAATGATGGGTAAGGACCATATGTTGAATTGGACAACTTAACAGGCATGGTCCCTAAGCCACATTGCTTGTTGCTTAATTAAACAGAAGGGGGGAGATGCTAAGAGCCATGGCCAAGTAGTAATGATGCATGGCATTTTGGGTTGAAAGGTGACACTAGCAAGCCATTGAGATGATATGATTATGTTAAGATCTGCATTCAAATGGATATTAGACCCCTGTTGTTTACCTAGGCCTGCTATGGGACTCCTGGAGAGTTCCCATTGGTTGGGGAAATGTGGTAGGAGGGAATTCCGGAGGAGGGATTTCCTGTTGGTGTGGGTCCGTGAGAATGCTGTGTGTGTGTGTGTGGGTCGGCATATTTCCTGGGAGCATAAAGGGCAGTGGTGGGAGTTTCAAAAAAAAAGTTTGTTCCTGTTTGAGTGGCTCGTGATTTTGTGCCCAGCCAGACTGCGGCAGAGCCCTGTCTCTCCAGTGCCTCCCCAGGGTGCAGTAGTCACACCAGCAAACTTCCAACCAACAGCACCACCTCTACAGGAGACTGCTACTAACACCTTTCTATCACCAGAGGGCGTAAGTGTCCAACCAACAGCGCCACCTCCATATGCTGGGAGGCCCCCAACCCCCGCAGTTGATAGTTGGGATCCTGAGACAAGGTCTCAAATATTAACATGCCCTGTATTTGAGGCAGGAGGGCAGCGATTTTACCAAGTTTTAAATTTCAAAACAGTGAAGCAGCTAAAAGAGGCTGTAACAACCTATGGTCCTCAAGCACCCTTCACTGTAAGCTTGGTCGAATCCATTAACAACTTGAACATGACGCCAGCAGATTGGGCTAATATGTGTAAAGCTGTGCTAAATGGAGGACAATACCTGTTATGGAAGGTTGCCAATGAGGAATTTTGCAAGGAGACGGCTAGGCGAAATGCAGCAGCTGGTTATCCTCAGAGAAATCTAGATATGTTGTTAGGAAAGGGACATTATGAGGATCAGCAGCAACAAATTGCATATGATCCTGGCGTATACGCACAAATTGCTGCAGATGCAATTAAGGCATGGAAGACTTTACAAGGACATGGAGGTTTACAAGGTCAATTATCTAAGGTAATACAAGGAGCTAATGAACCTTATGCTGAATTTGTAGATAGGCTTATTCAAACAGCTACCAGAGTTTTTGGGAATACAGAACAAGCAATGCCATTACTAAAACACCTGGCTTATGAGCAAGCGAATCGTTGGTGCAGAGATATCATTAGACCATGGAAACATGAAGATTTAAACACATATATTAAATTATGTAGAGACATTAATGAACAAGAGCAAGTCGTGGCAGCTGCAGTAAAACAGGCTTTAGATGCCAGAGACATTAATGAACAAGGGCAAATTGTGGCAGCTGCAGTAAAACAGGCTTTAGATGCCAGGCCAAGAACATGCTACAATTGTGAACAAACAGGACATTTTAAAAGGAATTGCCCCATTGGAGGAGGGTTTAACAAAACTAGGTATCAAAGGAGTAGAATACCAGGTATTTGCCCACGATGCCGTAGAGGGAGACATTGGGCTAATGAATGCCGTTCTCAAACCACCATAGAGGGTACTCCATTATCAAAAAACGAACAAGGACCAGGTGTTTATCCACGATATCGTGGAGAAAGGCATCGGGCTCCATTGCCAAAAAATGGACAGGGGGGCCCAATGCTCCGGGGCCCCAAACCACAAATATACGGAGCACTGGAGGAACCCAGCAACCCCATCAGGGTAGTGCCCAGGACACATTGTCCATCAGATCCCTCATCAGACAAACCAGAGGGAGCGCAGGGTTGGACATCTGCGCCTCCGCCAGAGCAGTACTAACTCCAGAGATGGGAGTTCAAATCATTCCCACAGGGGTGAAAGGACCTCTTCCCAAAGGAACAGTAGGCTTATTATTGGGACGCAGCTCTTCTACTCTAAAAGGACTTATGATAAGTCCTGGGGTAATTGATCCCGATTATGAAGGTGAAATAAAAATTATAGCCAGTTCTCCAAAGGGTATATCAGTAATTTCACCAGGAGATAGAATAGCACAGTTACTAATAATACCCAGCCTACATGATAAATTTTCCAGTCGTACTGTAGAAAGAGGTTCCAAGGGATTAGGCTCCACAGGTGTAGATTGGGCTATGCTTTCTTTAAATTTAGATTCTCGCCCCATGCTAAAACTAAATATTCAAGGACATGAATTTAATGGGCTACTGGATACAGGTGCAGACCTTAGCATCATCTCTAGTCAAGAATGGCCAAAACATTGGCCATTACAACAAGCCACTCAAACGCTTCGAGGCCTAGGAGTGGCGACTAATCCCCATAGAAGTGCAATGGTATTAGATTGGAAGGATCCTGAAGGATGTGAAGGAACTATACAGCCATATGTATTGGATCATCTTCCCGTAAATTTATGGGGACGAGATGTCCTAGATCAATTAGGTTTGACATTAACAAATAACATCAACCAAAATGCACCCACTATTATGACTAGACAAGGTTTTAGGAAAGGAAAAAGATTAGAAAAACAAGAACAAGGTATAGCAGCACCAATACAAATAGATCAAGGAACAGACAGACATGGGTTGGATTTTCAGAAAGGGCCACTGAGACAATAAAAATTACTTGGAAATCAGAAAGACCAGTATGGGTTCCTCAGTGGCCCCTGACTAAAGAAAAGATACAAGCAGCCCATGACCTGGTCAAAGAAAAATTAGCAGAAGGACATATACAACCTTCTGTATCTCCCCATAATACTCCCATTTTTGTCATCAAAAAGAAATCTGGTAAATGGAGATTATTGCAAGATTTAAGAGCCATTAATAATGAGATGGTTATTATGGGACCTGCTCAATCAGGGATTCCTCAGTTGTCTGCTTTGCCAAAAACCTGGTATGTTTTAGTTATAGGTATTAAAGATTGTTTTTTTTCAATTCCAATTCATCCTGAGGATAGTCCACGTTTTGCATTTACTATCCCTGCACTGAATCATGAAGGTCCTGATCAGAGATATGAATGGAAAGTACTCCCTCAAGGGATGGCTAATAGCCCAACTATGTGTCAAATTTATGTTAACAAAGTAATCCAGCCACTTAGAAATCAAAATCCTGAACTACAAATATTTCACTATATGGATGATGTATTATTAGCACACAAAGATAAAAACACATTGCTAGAATGTTATGCCACACTTACAAACTTATTAAAAAATTGTAATCTAGAGATAGCAATAGATAAAGTACAATTAAATTTTCCAATTAATTATTTAGGAGTTCTATTATCCTCAACCATGGTCCGTCCACCAAAAATTCAAATACGAGTAGATCAACTCAAATCACTTAATGACTTTCAAAAGTTATTAGGAGACATAAATTGGATAAGGCCTTATTTAGGTATACCAACAGGAGAGTTGGGACCTTTATTTGATATCCTAAAAGGTCCATCAGATCCAAATTCACCCCGAATGTTAACGCCTAAAGCAAGAAAGGCATTAAAAATCATTGAAACATATATGGAAAATATGCATTTGGATAGAATTGATATAAGTTTGCCTTTATTATTTATTGTACTACCAACAAAAAATATTCCTACAGGAGTATTTTGGCAAGAAGGTCCATTATTATGGATACATTTATCTTATTCTCCTAACACTATTCTTACTAGGTATCCTGAGGCTGTAGGACAATTAATACTCAAAGGAATAAAAGCAGCAAAGGGAGTGTTTGGAATTTCTCCCAATAAAATTATTACTCCATATACTATGAATCAAATTGATGAGTTAGCTAATGAGTTAAATACTTGGGCAATAATCATGTGCAAATCTAATGTTTCATTTGATAACCACTTACCATCTAATCCTTTATTGTCTTTTTGGTCATTGCATCCTGTAATTTTTCCAAAAATGACAAGAAAAACACCTATCATGAATGCTCCAAATATATTCACTGATGGGTCAAATAATGGTACAGCAGCAGTCGTTACCCCTGATCAAACTTTTACATTTTTAGTACCCAAACAATCAGCTCAAAAGGTAGAGCTTAATGCAGTTTTACAAGCTTTTGTGATGTTTAAAGATTCTGTATTTAATTTATTTTCTGATAGTCAGTATGTAGTTAATGCTATAGTATCTCTTGAAGATGCTGGTAGGATTTCCCCTTCTTCTACTGTTTTCTCTTTGCTTTCCACTATACAAAGTCTAATCTGGGACAGAAAAGATCCATTCTTTATAGGACATATCAGGGCACATACAGGATTGCCTGGAGCCCTTAGTTTGGGCAATGATTTAGCAGATAAAACTACACATGACATACATATTTTCTCTACACTAGAAGAAGCTATAAATTTTCATAAAAAGTTCCATGTCAATGCTAATACTTTACAAAAGCGTTTTAAAATAACTAAGGAACAAGCTAGACAAATAATAAAACAATGTCAAAATTGTGTGACCTTTTTACCACAAGTTAATCTTGGAGTCAATCCTAGAGGATTGATACCTAACCATATTTGGCAGATGGACGTCACACACTTGCCAGAATTTGGAAAATTAAAATATTTGCATGTTACAGTTGATACTTCTTCTGGATTTTTGATGGGCTCCCTTCATGCCGGAGAAAAAACTAAAGATGTTATAGCTCATTGCTTACAAAATTTTGCCACTGTGGGTGTTCCAAAACAGTTAAAAACAGATAATGCCCCTGGTTATACTTCTACCTCTTTTAAACAATTTTGCTCAACATTTGGCATTACTCATATAACAGGAATCCCATACAATCCACAGGGACAAGGCATAGTTGAAAGAGCTCATCAAACTATTAAAATGTACTTATTAAAGCAAAAAGAAGGAATTGGGAAGGGGTATATATTCCCCAAAGATAAACTTAAAATAACCCTTTTTACTCTAAACTTTTTAAATTTGGATTCATCAGGACTTAGTGCTGCGGAAAGGCATATGTGTCCAAAAAATGTACATAAGCCCAAGGTACTTTGGAAGGATATTCTAACAGGACAATGGAAAGGTCCTGACCCAGTAATTGTCTGGAGTCGGGGGTCTGTTTGTGTGTTTCCACAGGGAGAACAGCAGCCGATTTGGATTCCAGAGAGATTAACCAAGGTCCTGACCCAGTGATTGTCTGGAGTCGGGGGTCTGTTTATGTGTTTCCACAGGGAGAACAGCAGCCGATTTGGATTCCAGAAAGATTAACTAAAGCGATTTCTACAGACCAAAAAGAAGATGATTTGGCTCAAATCCATAACAACTGATATCCAAAACTCCAGTTTGGCTATTCTTACATCTGCAACAGAACCAGGATGCTTTTTTCAATATCTATTTTATTATTGCCCTTTGCCATATCATGAAGTTCTATTTTGTTTTTTGAGCTCATACAGACCTAGGTTAATGTTTTGCTGATCAGTTCTATTTTTTGACTGTAGAGTTTTTAAACATTGCAATGGAGATTTCACCTGTAAAAAGTTATAAGGCCTTTACTATAATGTTATGTGTTGTATGTATTATATTATGTGTGCACACTTGTGTTTTGTGTTATATGTTTGAATGTACGTATGTCCATATATCATATATGATGAGCGCTCATGATAAAATGGATCCAAATATTTTTTTTTCACGTGATTTATATGGTTTAATTTAAATTGGGTAAACAACTGTTGAGGATTGTTTTAATATGTAAACAAAAAAGAAGGTTAACAGATCTGTTTCTTTACTTTTACCTTTCCTTTTCATTATATTTAATAATTCTCTTAAAGATAATGTAAATTGTTAAGAAAATTGTTTTCTTTTAGTGCCTTCTGTAGTGTTACATAATTTTTTCTTTAGCCATTATTGCCAGAATTCCTATCTTCATCCCAGTGCCGGTGAAGACAATGTAAATTGTTAAGAAAATTGTTTTCTTTTAGTGCTTTCTGGAATGTTACATAATTTTTTCTTTAGCCATTATTGCCAGAATTCCTATCTTCATCCCAGTGCTGGTGAAGTGAAAGATAAAACCAATCTACAGCTTCTACAATAGCCATCACTGAACTGCTTGCAGAACTTGCCTGGACACATTGTGAGCTCACCTGTATGCATTGTGAACTATCTGTTGGTACAGCGAATTGTGGTAGTGCTGGAGTATTTTTGCTGATGGTGTCACCGGTGGTACAATTTTTCAAAGGAGCCCTCAATTGGCTTAATGTCATGGCATTTTGCATCCTCCTCTACTAGTGATGGTCTAAAATTTGGGGGCCAACAGAGGTGAGGCAAAGAACCTCACCCCCCCACAGGTGCAAAGGCCTATCCACAAGTATGGCTGTATGCTGGACCGGTAGTCAGTGACGGGTATGATCCAATTGCAGTGGTACCAACCTAAGACAGGAGGCTGACGCCTAGAGGTCAGTTCATCCGATGACGGGTAAGGACCATATGTTGAATTGGACTGCCTAACAGGCACGGTCCCTAAGCCACATGCTTGTTGTTTAAACAGAGAGGGGGAGATGTTGAGAGCCACAGCCAAAGGGGCCCCAGCAAACTTCCAGCTGCCAGCAGTCCGCCCTGAAGATGGCTAGATGGTGACAGGTGCTCCAAGGTGCAAATCCCTACCCCACCTTCAGAAGACTGAGTAACAGCACCCACTGTACAATACACCTACACTGTCCTTCTAACACCTGGGCTGTTACCTAATGCAGTGAAAGAGACTCTGTGGATATGATCCAGTTAAGGCTCTTTGGGGGATTTTATGGTTTAGATATGAGGTGTCGCCCTAAAGTTCATGTGTGGGACAATGCAAGCATTTTCAGAAGTGAAGGATTAGATTGAGAGAGGTATAACCTGATTGGTGGATTAATCCACTGAAATGGATTAACCGAGCAGTATCTGTAAGCAGGTAGGGTGTGGCTGGAGGAGGTCACTGGGTGTGTGCTTTTGGAGTTTTTGTTCCTGGTGAGTGGGCCCTCTGGGCCTCCTGGCTGCCATGGCCCGAGCTGTTTCCCCACGTCCCCTTTCTCCTTGCCACCCTGCCTTACCTTGGGCCCAGAGCAAGGAAGCTGGCAGATTATGGACTGAACCTCTGAATCTGTGAGCAAAGATAAACTTTTCCCTCTTCAAGGTTGTTCCTGTCAGGTCTTTGGGTCACAGGGATGCAAAAGCTGGCTGAAATAGGGAGTTTAACCTTGGATTTCCAAGTGGACCCTTGGTGTAACCCCAGTGTTACCGCTGTTGACCGGTGACGAGTCCTTGCTTCCCCAATGTTGAAGAATAACACCAGAGAGCACGCCGAGGCAAGGTCAGAGTAGAAATTAGAAGTTTATTAAAGGACAGCAGAAAAGACTTCTCCCAGAGGAAGAAGGGGACCCAAGAGGTGGAATCCGTGGAAGTGCAGTTGTCTCCCCTTTTTATAGTTCTGGTGATGGAATGTAAGGGGGAAGGGTTGGGACACAGGTGGGCCAAAGAAGTAATCTGGGCAGGAAGGACTTCATTATCACTTCTTTGGGATGGGCTATCTCCAAATCTGTTGGGGGTTGTTTCCTGGGTTCCATTAACAATTCTTTGGCCCAGGGCCTTTCTGGGACTTCATTAACATTCCATGAGATGTCCTGGGTTTCCTGGAATCATTGTCAGCATGACCTCCATTTTAGATCTCACTTGATATTAGACCTGATTTACCTAACTACACTGACTACCTAATTTTAAATCTGGCTTCACCAGGGTCCCCACAGGAGGGAGGCAGAGGCCGGAGGCAGTAAGGGACTATAATCTGTGGCCCATGGTGAGACATGGACAGGCTACAGCCAAGGGTGCAGGCAGTTTCTAGAAGCTGGAAAGGTGAGGAAATAGATCGCGCCCGAGAACCTGAGGAAGACAGAACTCCACTCCACAGACACCTGTGAGACTGACCCTCCCAGGCCGTGAGCTTCTGACCCTCAGAGCTAGAGACACAGTGTTGTTGAATTCATGCCACTAGATTTGCACTAATTTGTTAGCACAACAAGAAGAAATCAGAACACCAAAAATTTGTCCTCAAAAGGCACAGCCAGTCTTTTTCCTTGTCTTATTGACTGACAGTGCTGTTATCATAGCTGGGCCTGTCACATGACCAGAGGGATGGGGTAGTCATGAGTGGACTGATACCTGGAGAGTAAGGGTTTTAAGCATGCTATGAGCTAGACATCAGGCCAGGCTTTTTAAAGCAACGCTTCCAAACATATTTGCACGTATCTGTATGTGTATTGCCTGGGGTTACTATGCCCACAGTGAGGATGAGGACAAGGACTTGCCACAGAGCACGCAGATGTTAACTCCAGAGCTGGGACCTCTGCCTCCAAACCCCTCCAGGCTGCTCATGCCTACGTCTCCTCTCTCATCCCCACTATGCCGTACCACGGCCATCACATCAGCCCCACTGCTGCACTGCAGGACGAAAATCCAAAGCCAACATGGAGCACTTCACAAGCTTACCTGTCTCCGGGAGGCCCTGGCACCATAGACTGAATGGACAGTTCAGGAGCTTGCATGACATTTTTGCCAGAAGGAGTGGTTGAGAGGTGAAGCCAGGGAGCCATTGAGATGATGATGGTTATGTTAAGCTGTGTATTCAATTGTATATTAGACCCCTAATGCTCGCCTGGGGGGGTGCTACTTTGGAGTTCTCAGGGGATTCCTGGAGAGTTCGCGTGGGTTGGGGAAGTGCCAAAGGAGGGATTTCCGGTTGGTGATTCCTGGAAGGGCCACATGGGTGGCATTCAGGAGTTCGGAAAATAAAGGAGTTCCTGTTTTGAACCTAAAAGTGCCTCATGGCGGCTCGGTTATTTTGTGCCCAGCCAGACTGCGGCAGGAGCTGGCCTTGGGAACAGCTGGGGCAGGCTCCGTCCCTCTACATCTTTGCCTGAAGATGCTGGAGTTGAGAGGCTCAGGGCCAGGGTTCCGGCAGCTGCACCTCCACACTGAGCCCAAGCCCCTTAACACCAGGGAGCCAGGAAGAGAACCTCGGCAAAAGAACTCAGGGATCCCACGGGACCTGGCCAACCAGGTCTGGCTCTTCACTGTGCCGCAGCCACCCAGCCTCTCTGGCTCCCTGGCTCACCTTGGCCCCCGTCTCGTCTTCTTCCTTCTCTCCAGCTCGTTCTCTCTTCTCACTGAACATTGGGCCACACTGTGTGTGCTGCTCGCATCCCAGGCCCCACTCTTGCTGGTCCTACCTCACGTGGCCATGCCTGCGGGAGCTCCCACCCCGGTCACCACCATCCCTACTCTGGGACAGTGAAAGGGCAGTGCTGGACTCATTGCAGGTCTGTCTGCTGCTCCCTCTGGACCCCATGGGGACCCAAAGACACCAAGTCCCGCGAGGTGAGCTTCCAGAATAGCAAATGTGCAGTGGGGGGCGTGAGCCACGAGGGCCAGGAGAGAAGCCGTCCTGTGGCCGACACACCCCACCCAGCAGTGCTCTCTCCACAGTGTCCTGCCCTTCTCCTGCCGCAGCCCTGCACCTCCTGTGAGCAGCAGCGCCCTGTGTGTGCAGATGCAGCCTCGGGAGTTCCTTCCCGGGGGAGGCAGACCCCACACTGAGGATGGTTCCTGCTGTGGCTCACAAGGTGGCCTGGACCAAGGCCTCAGTGATCCCTGCACACTCTGGGTGGCCAGATCCCTGAGTTTCCAGATCACCAGCCCCTAGAACAGGTCTGCCCACGGTCCCCTGGCTCTGTGCCACCCTCTGCCACTGCCACCCCTGCCTGCTAGAAAGCTCAGACTCCTCCAAATGCCATGCCCAGGTGAGCTCCCCGGGAAAAGCATGTTCCCAGGGATTTACGACTTGCTATTGCACATTCTAGAAGCTTCTGTCATTCATAGTATTTTGCATGTGCTCCTTTTTCCCCTTTTCTTTCTTACGCCCTAGATTTGTTCCTTAGAATGCGTCAAGCGTGGCTCTCCGTGTTTGCCTGTGGAAACTCCCTCACTCTTCTCTGGAGGCTCTGCTCATCTGCATGGAGGAGGACAGCAGCCTGCTCCTCTTCCCGGCTCCAGGAGCAGGCGACTGTCTACAAGGAGGAGGAAGTCCGCGTGTGTCACATGGAGGCCCAAAGGTTGGGGACGGTGACTGTTGAACCAAGTGTGACATGTGATTTGGGAAGAAGCCATGGCCGTGTCATTGTGTCATTCTGGACTTTTGCTCACTGGTAAAAATGCCGTAAGCCAGGAACATGGCTGAAACTGAAGTCCAACATCTGTCCTGGGAAGAGCCAGCCCAGCCACTTGGCGCCTCTCCCTCTGTTTCCTGAAAGGGGTGTCTTTTTGAACAATACTCTCATTAGCAGTTTAAAGAAGAATCACAAGCACAGGATTGCTAAGGTGGAAATGTTGACAAGAAGGGACTTGATTCAGAGCTGGGAAGTCGCCTTTATTTTGTCCCATTGACCCAGAGATTTAGAAGCAACACCCCGTGGAAATGGCAGAAGTGACCCCAGGACGGAGACCTCCCAGCAGGCAGCATGGCCCTCACACAGCTGCCCTCGGGGCCACCAGCTCAGGTCAGGATCCTCCTTGGGCCTCAAGCTTATGTGTTATTTGTCACCACATGGAAACGAAGAACCTCGAGAGGACAGCAGAAGGCCTTTGAATTCTCCTTTTTCTTAATTTTATTACCAAATATTCAAAAAGAAAACCTGGAACTTTAAAGGGAAAATTTGCCAATTTTAAAGAACTTTCAAGGGTTCACACAGGTGATTAAAATTTACTGTATCTCTTCCTGTTTGTTCGTAGGGGACTCAGGAGGGTGTCTTTCATGGAAAGCAATGTCCCTTTCCTGTCTCCCTGTGAGGTGGCTCCATGGATCTGACCCCCTGGCTGGCCCGGAAGACCAGGGGTTCCATTGCAGCAGGAAGAGGGGCTGGTGGGTAAGTTAGGCATGAAACAAATCCCCAGCTTTCAGAGTTTTATTGTTTTCTGAAGAAAATATTTATTTCTGCAGTTCAAATCACATCATTAATAAAATCCAGATATTGCAAACAATTTCTTTTGGTAGAGGAAGATCATTCTGTATACGGGTCTGTTACTTAATCAACTCAGTGGAAGGGCACCTTGGGAAAAAGTGTTCTGAATAATTGTGAGGTCGAAAAAGGAGACAGACTTTCCTGTTTTGCTGGCAGTGAGCACCACACAAGACTGGTGTGCGAGATCTGTGACCTCACTGGTGGCAGCCCCACCACGGACATGTGCCAACTCTGGGTGAAGGGATGGTCCCTGCTGGGTCAGAGTGAGCAGAACATGCAGCCGCCTCAGAGTCAGCTGCCGTGTGTTTCTGGGTCTTTCCTCCACTGGGATGGGGAGGAGTGGTTACGGTGTCCCTGAAAGACCTCCAGGTCTCCCTGGGACAGGGTACATGCACAGGAGTCCAGAGTCCACTGAAAGTGGCCCAGGCCCTCCAAGGGCATCCAAAGAACCGCCCGGCACTGAGAAAGCACCAGCTTTTATTCAATGTGAAAATGGTGACGTGAAGCAGTTTAAGAACTAAAAGCCACATCCATTTAAGAAAGTCATTGTTAAAAACAGTACTGCCAAGGGTGAAGCACTGAACGGGCACCATGTGTCGAGCACCAGGCAGGGAGGGCATTGACCCTCCAGCCTTTTCGACATCCCGGGAGCCCAGGGTCCCCAGCACGTCCTGCCTGCAGCAGCCCCGTCAGGAGCTGCAGAGGAAGAGCTCACTTCAGGCTCCACCTGGCTGAGCTCCGAGTCCTGCCTGACCTGACCCCTACGTTGCTGCTCTGGCTCCAAGCCTTGATTAATGAAGGGACATTGGACAGAGCTGTGCGAGGACCAAGAGAAACCGCATGAGCTGGCAGACACCAGGGCCTGGACAGTGGGGTGCCGTGACCAGTGGGGTGCCTGGGATCTTACTAGCAGAAGATGACTGTGAAAACCAGAGCCCAGGGGAGCAGTCCTCACAGGAGCTGTGGCCTGTGGTGGCAACGGGCCTGCAGCCCAGTGGGGACAGAGCCAGGGGAGGAAACTGCAGACTTCACCTAACACTCCTATCTCCTGTCCAGGCCTCCACTGGCCAACTCCACCTCAGAGCTAAAGATGGGGAGCCCACTAATGCAGCCCATGCAGGAGCGGGGCTTGGGGCTGGGTGCAGAGGCTTTCTCTCGAGGCACCATGTGGCTCTCCTGGTCCCCCTCACCTTTGGCTGCTCCTCCCCATCTCCCTGCGGTCTCTTCCTCCTCTGCTCATCTTCTTCCTCTGCGTGACCCTCCCGCAGAGTCCCATCCCCAGCCTATGAGTTTGACCACTACCGCCCACCACTGCGTCTCCCTGCAGACCTACTGACGGGCCTGCTCCTCGGGCATCTGCACCCTAAGGATCCCAGGTGCTGCTTGAAAAGCCAGCCCTGAGAGCGAGCTTATGGCACTGCCCACTGCTAATGCCACCACCTTGTCTTTATCTGGGGTCATACCCTGCCTCCCCAGGCCCAGCTCCACTGAGTCACCAGGCCCCACCAGCGACCTTTTCCAAGCAACCCAAGTTCTGCACACAAACTGTCCTCCTTAATGCCTAAATTGTCTCCCAATGGGTCCCTCAACTCTAAGACTCCTCTGGCACCATGAAGACTCTCTCTGTGCACACCTCACTCCTTATTTAATTTCTAGAACACATTTACACCAGTCCCAGAATGCTTTTAATCCCTGTGAAACATGAGAAGCTAAAACAAGTAAAAGTCATCTACCATCCACAGCAAAAAACAGAAGTTCAACTAAACACACCAACCATCCTTCACCAATCCTGGGGCTTGAGGTGATTATAAGACTAGATTGAGAATTAAAAACTAAGCTTTGATGAGTGGCATGTGAAGCTCTGAAAGTTGGAAAGCCCTGCACTGGGCGACTATCCCCAGGTTCCCTTCTAAAGAAACACCTTGACACCACTCACCTAACAGAGGGCAGAGCTCAAGTCCCCAAGTAGACACCAAGCCTAAGGACACCCCAGTCACAGACCTGCACACCCAGACTGGGGGAGGGGCAGAGCGCACCCTGGAACACAGGCTGCTAGTTTAATGAGCTCTTACAATTCTCTCTCTGCACTCACAAGGAAGAAAAGGGGTAAAGAAACCGTGCAATTCCACTCAGAAAGCCTTTTCCTTACAAAGAGGCACCTGGCCCAGAGGTCCTTCTCATGCATTTATTGCCTGTCTGTAAGGGAAGAGGCCAGAAGGTTGCCATGGAAACCAGAATTGGTAGAACAGACAACATCTCTATTTTAACCAGAGAAAATGCACTCGGGTCTTAGGAGTCTTGTGTCTGGCCAGCACCGGTCACTTCTGGCCAGGGACACCCCCCACCAGGTCCCTTCCTGCAGTGCCTCAACTTCAGCCCCCGTTGCTGACTCCTCTGTCACGCGGTATTGTGGGTGACAGTTTCCTACAGTCAACTCAGCACAGCTCTGAGCACCGCTCAGCACAGAGCTTACCCTTAAAAGTGAACCATAATTGTGGAGCTAGACGCTGTCTCCATTTCTCACCTGTGAGAGGAGACAAACTGAGGCGGGGGGGGGGGGGAGCCCAGACAGGTGTTCCTCCTGCCCTCGCCCAGGGGCCAGAGGGCTGATCCAGCTCTGCAGGGTGCCCTTGGAGTCCAGGACCTGCACCACTGTGACTTCCTGAGTCATCTAGAAGGTGTCCTGTTCACAGTGCGTAACTAACAATACTGTGGCTGGGAATGGACACCGCTGGCGTGATTAGCAGAGGCTTTCATTCCAGTCCCGAGCAGAACAATGAATCACACGAGCTGTAACTCAGACATCCAATTTCCATGGTGCTATCTATTAATTTTAAATCACTACTCTGCCCTTTGTCAATGAGCGCAAGGTGCTTTAGAACAAGAGAATAAGCATAAGTACGTAACGTAAGAACACTCTCGGCATCCAGAGTGGGTTTTTAGGGGGATGAGAGATCAGCAGGCTCCTCAATTTAAACATGAAGACTAAGTTGCACGGAGCAGCGTACTGGGAATAAAGAGCTCAGGAGGGGGCAGGGTAAGAGGCCCCCAACACCGGGCAGGCTCTACAGATGGTGGGCTTTGCAGGTGTGGGCTGGCTGGCCCAAGCTCACTCTGCTCATTTACACATCAGTGAGAGAAGAACGTGAGTGGTCTTCCTCTCTCGGGGATCTTGATGTAGCTCAAGGTGTGCATGAGTCAGGGCCCAGCAAACAGGTATGAACACCAGTGGGAGGATTTGAGGAATGTCAAGTAGCAGGAGAGTTTAGAAAGGTGGGCAGGATGCAGGGGGGCCCATGAGTGTGAGCATTGTTCTGAAGAGCAAGGACATGGGGGAACTGGGGACCCAAACATAGATGTGGAGAGGGCTGCCTGTAAGACTCGGACCTTTGGTGAGTCACCAGCAGCCTGTGATAGCCAGTGCTGTGTGTGTGTGTGTGTGTGTGTGTGTGTGGTCAGAAGTAAACACCGGGTCTATTGCTGCTCCCTGATGTGATGCCTGTCCATGCAGCCCAAGGAGGCCGGGCTCTGGGGAAGAGCAGAGGGGAGGGCAGGGGAAACTTCAGCAAAAGTATTTTAAAAAGCTTATGGTGGACGTTTTAGTCAGGTTTTTTTTTTTTTTTTTTTGTCACTGTGACCAAAGACCAAAGACAAGAACAATTAGGAGGGAAAGTTCATTTGGCTCATGGTCTAAATGTTCAGTCCATAGTTGGCCACTCCATTGCTCTGCACTGAGGTGAGGCAGAACATCATGGTGTGGTGGGGGACAGCAGCTCCGGACATGGCACCAGGAAGCAGAGAGGAAGCTCTGCTCACCAGAAGCAAAATATAAACCCCAAAGGAACACCCCCAGTGACCCACCTCCTCCAGCTGCACCCCACCTGCCTCCCATTTCCACCACGTCAATCCATTCACGTGGCTGAATACCCTGATTATGTTAAGACTCTCGTAACCCAGTCACTTCCCCTCTGAACCATCTTGCATTGTCTCACACATGAGCTTTACGGGGACACCTCGTCTCTGTTAAAAAATAACAGTGACTTTCTAAAGGATTTTTAAAGTTTCCCAGTTGACAGTGAGAGTTTCAGAGACAAATAGGGAGAATCTGTGATTTTTGAGGTTCGTGGAGTCTCACAGTCAGAGCTCTGCTTCTGAGCCATGTTGAGATGGAGCGAATCTTCTCCGCCATCGGACTAGAGGGGAATTCACTCCCACAAAATCAGGCAGCACCTGCCTCTGGGAACAGACCCACCCATATTGGAACGATCCTTGGGCAGGGCCAGGGCAGGGCACTCCTGCCCAGCAAAGCCCCCTGCACAAACACATTCCTCCCAACAGAACAGTGTAATGAAGACATGGCCACCAGGGACCACCTCTGTTCCTGGGGAGCAGAGACTGCATGCTACAGCTTTGGAAACTGACTTCATGCCACAGTCTGGCTGGGCACAAATGCCGCAGTCTGGCTGGGCACACAATCACGAGCCACCACACAGCTTGTAGATTCAAACAGCAACTCTTTATTCCTGAACTCACACCAGCCGTCTACAATCACGTTCTGGGGAAATCCACGTTCTCTGCCCAAATCCACGTTCTCTGCCCAAATCCACCTCCACTGGGCTTCTATCTCTCAAAAAATACTCTGAATCCCGTGAGAACTCAAGGGGAACTCAGGCAGCAGGATACGCCCTATTCCCAGCAGGAATAATCTTAAACCTTAAACCTGGAACCTAAACCGGGAACGCCCTAATCCGCCTTGGTCCTTGAACAAGGTCACCTACATTCAATGTCGCTGCAACATGGGGTACGCTGGCAAGGAAATTGTCATACCTACTTGGCTAATGTCTCCCAGCAACTTCACTGAGTGGACAGTGACAATGCTTGGTAAACAGAGTCACACCTCATTGGTACAGTTCTGAAAATTTCCTACAATATAAATTTTGGTAAAGAAAATAATATTTCTTCATTTATGCACATTAGCAGTGAGTTATGTCCTCAGAGGAACACTGACCCCAATTGCAAGAGGCTAGTTATAAAAATATCCCTAATGCTTCACTTGCAAAAGAACCAAAAATCAGGCACTCCTCTGATATAAGAAAGTGAACACCAATCCTAGTGCAGTGGTACAGGCCTGTAATCTCAGGGGCTCAGGAGGCTGAGGCAGGAGGATGGCAACTTGACAGGAGTAAACATCAAGGATGAACAAACAACATGAATCAGCAAAAGGACTTGTTTTGGACTTTGCAGTGACTAAGTGACTTTTTAGTTGTAAACATGTTTTTGGTTATAGGATGACTAGATAGTATGCCCATGTTAGATAAGTTGATGATGTAACTAGGTAGTGTGCTTATGTTAGATAAGTTAGACACAAACAAGTTTGTTGTAAACATATAGAGTATATAAGCGCGAGGGAAACTCCATGTATTTGCTCACAATCAACTCTCATCGCCTGAGAGTAAGATCATGCAGTGTGAGCCAGCCACCTCGTGTATTGCTTTGTGTGGTGTGCGAATAAACCAGCATTTCAAAAGGCAATCGAGTTCGTGCTTGGTGTTCGCGTACGTCGCGGTCCGGGGTCCAGTGCAGATATCCGGAAGGGAACTCCTGGTAACCAGACAAGGCTGAGAAGCTGCTCGTGACACAACTTCAAAGCCAGCCTCAGCAATAGCAAGGCACTAAGCAACTCAGTGAGATCCTATCTCTAAATAAAATAAAAAATAGACTAGGGTTGTGGCTTAGTGGTCAAGTACCCCTGAGTTCAATCCCCAGTCCTCCCCACGCCCCCAAAAGAAAGTGAACGCTAAGGATGAGGGACTAGGCCATTCATTAAGCATCCTGAAGTCACTCATCATTTAAGCAAATCGTGAAACCCTGGGAGAGAGACAGTGGGAACAGCATCAGATTTCATCACCTATGGAAATCAGCATAGAAAACCCCAAACAGGGCTAATCAGGAAAAATGCACGTGAGGAGCTTAAATACATAGCTCAGTGTCTCAGAGATCAGAAAGACTCCAGCCTGTCAGCATAATAGAGACTATTTTTTTTTCTGAACTACACTATAAAACTTTAGGTACTACAAGACATGTGAACTGTAGCTTTATATAGAAAAATCCACACGGTGCAATTAGTCCCTGTAAGTGCTGTAACATGATCTCAATCTCTCACTTCATGCTGTGATTTGAAACCACAGTAGATATAAGATGACCGTCCAAGGAAAGGCTGCTACCCCACACAGCCTCACTCCCATGTCCCTGCACTCTGGCCTGTCTGCCTGTCACCCTCCTGCTCCCCTTTCCATGTGTGTTAGTCAGCTTTGCATCACTGTGACCAAAAGACCTGATGAGAACACTTTATAGAGGGGGAGAAGTTTATTTGAGCTCATGGATTCAGAGGTTTGGTCATGGTTGGCTGACTCCATTGCTCTGGGTCCAAGCTGAGCAGAACATCATGGCGGAGGGGCCTGGAGGAGGAACACGGCTCAGCTCATGGTACCTGGGAAGCAGACAGCACTTGGAGTCAGGAACAAGAGTTAGAATCACTGAGGCCAAACCCCAGGTGACCTGTTTCCTCCAGCCACACCCCACCTGCCCACAGTCACCACCCAATAATCCATTCAAATTATTACTTCATCAAATGGATTAATCCACAGATTCAGCCAGAGCTCTCATAGTCTATTCATTTTATCTCTGAACATTCCTGCGTTGTCTATCACATGAGCTCACTGGGTGACATTTACACACATTTTTCTGAAAGTAGAGAACATCTGTAGTAGAAACCTCTTAGTTGGGACCTCCTAATTAAAGATACATCCTGTGAGATGGACAGCATCTCTCTCTCTCTCTCTCACACACACACACACACACACACACACCAAATATAGCTTTAAACAGATACACATGCATTGTCACAGATGTGAAAACATGCATAAATATAAAAATATGAACATATACATATGAACATTATATCTATAAATACGGATCTGTGTTATTCTGATAACCCACATTTATAGCACACACACATGCTTATAACACAAAGGTGAAAGTAAGTTCTTGTTCAGTTTTTACCCTGAAAATACTGTTTCTAGGGTATAGGGATGATTGAAAACACTAAGTACAACAGACATAGCAAAGTGGCTGTCAAAATACATGACCCCTTACAAAAGGCAAAGGGTAAGTCATGCAAATTATGTAGCTTCAATATAATAATTCAGCTAAAATAAAATACCACTGACATACTAATTAGACCAGTCATAATTATCACTGTTCTTTAATTACTAAGAAAAAATTAAATATAAATGGCAACTCAAACTGAGAAGGCAGTGTCTGTCAAGGGGCACTCTCTCCCAGTCCCTTCCTCAGCTGCTGCAGACTCCATACTGCGTGAGCACATGCTTCCGGAAACACCCCTGAAGTCACAAATGCCAAACCTCAGAACGGAGTGAGCCATGAGAGCTAGTCACCCTGACGTCTGCCTGACCTCGCCAGGTCCAAGGTAGCACTGTCCATCCTGGGGGGCCTTTGGACTCCCTTCATTCACAAGCCCTGCACAGTGGAGATGCAGCAGTGTTCAGATCAGGAAGGCTCCGACTTCACCAGTGGATTAATCCACTGGTAGCTGAATGGACCATGGGGAGGTGGTGGAAACCACGGGCAGGTGGGGCATGGCTGGAGGAAGTAGGTCACTGGGGACATGCCCTTGGGGACTATATCTTGTCCTTGCCCCCCCCCCCCTTCTTCTTCTTTTTCTCGGCTGCCCTGAGCTGAGCAGCCTCCTTCGTCACACACCCCCATGAAGTTTTTACTTTGGAGTCAGCAGACTATTGTCTGAAACCTCTGAAACCATGAATCAAAATAAATCTTTCCCCCTCTAAGTTGTTTTCCTGGTGCTTGTCACAGTGATGGGAAGCTGGCCAACACACCAGCTGGGCACCTCGTGGGCTGAGACGGCACCTGATGCACCCACTGACTCTGGCATTACTGATTCCTCGATGTCAGTTTAAGGCAGCACTCGGTGATCTCCAAAGGATAGTAAATCTAATGTCCCAAATGCCAGGGGTCCAGATGTCTCCTTAACTACATGCACTCCAAAGACACTCGACTGATCTTTCCTGGTGTAGGGGAAGTCCCAGTTTGTGGAATCAAGTTCCAAATTCAGATGCTAACGATTGATTTACAGCTTCTGGGTGCAAGTGAGGAGGGTAATTTGATAAGGACAAGCAGACCACATTCACACAGAGCCTGTCCCCATGTGCTGACGTGTTCTTTATAATGACTGAGGCTGGCAAACCCAGGACAATGGCTGTCATCAACCCGTTCAATACAGAACTCAACGACAAAGGCAACCCTGAATAACACAAGGAGTTAGAGCTGCATAATATGATTTAAACTACAATAATCTGAAAATAAGGCATGGCTTTACACACACACACACACACACACACACACAGCTTTTAATTGGTAAAAGAATGCAAAACTCCAAACTAATCACCAGTCAAATTAATCATCTAATTATAATTCAAGCAATAATGCAAAGTCGAAGAGGCAGATGACGCGTAGAGGTTAATACTGAAGATGCGCAGGTGTCATCGTCCCTCTCCACGACAGTAACATCAGTTGTTATTTCATATCTCAGAAAATAATAGGCTTTGTGGGGAGATGTAGCCTGGGTAGGCCACGCCCACTGGCCTGAACTCAGACACCGCCTCCAGAGCAGAGTCTGTCACACTGAGATGCCCCCTGGGTGCCTGAACCCGGTCACCTGAAGGTCTCCTCTCAATTCCTGGCCTCAGAGTTTTTCCCATAGCGCCTGTGGCACAGAAGACATTCCTCTTTTAGCTTAGGTCAGACTACACTGCCATCTTTGGGAATTGCTTGCGTAAACCATGTACGCAGCATTGTCTAAAGCAATGGATAAATATTCACTTTGGAATAGTCCCTCTCCCATTGTTGCCTCCACTGCTGTTCCTAAAAGGGAGCGTTGACGGACCCCAAGAGAAGATTTTGAACATCTGTGGGTTTTGCTTTCACTGCTACTTCATTTCTGAACTTGAGCACAGGACTGCAGCTCAGCGGCTGAGGGACAGGGAAGCACCCAGCAGGGAGTGGCCCCCACATGGCAAGACCAGTTCACAAACCCGGAGGAAACCACACCTACTGCGGCTCGTGTTGGTGTCTGGGGGGATGATAATTCCCATGAACACCATGAACATTCATTCTGCAGTGTACACAGCCCTAATGTAGGGACAGCAAGCTTTCCCACAGGTTCCAGGAGAAGACACCAGTGTCACTCCGAGCATGACCTTCTTTTCTTTAATACCTAAGGGGAAGAAGTCCAGGTGGGAAAAAGCAGGCTGTTCCTCCGTTCTAAAGAGTTTGGGCTCTCAGGAGCCACACCACTAACCAGACACAGGTATCCAGTCTGCCTTTACCAAGCACACTCTCAGGTCACTGAGAGTAAAGCAAACAGTCAAATTCATCATCTAATTATAATTCAAATTCAAATGCAAATGAAGAGGAGGTTATCCCAGGGCCGTCCCTGTTAAGTGTGATTTCTAAAAGGTGGCACACTCCTGTTAGGATTTTCCTGGTGGGGTGTTAGGGCAGAGTTCTGAGAAGTTAGCTGGGAACTTTCCAGGGTCAAGCATGTCTTGTAAACACCAAGAAACATAAATGTCCAGTCAGGGAGACACTTTGCCTCAGATGGACTCCTCAAAGCACTCCCTTCCCACCCTACTGCTCCAAGCGAAGAGCGGCAGTGAGTTTACAAAAATATATTAAAAAGACGTAATTTCTGCCCACATGGGTAAACATCCATGTGTCAATCAGCTTTTTGGCACTGTGATGAAATACCTGAGAAAATCAGTTTAAAGGAGGAAATGTTTATTTTTGCGACAGTTTCAAGGTTTCAGTCCATGGTTGGTTGGCCCAATTGATTTAGGCCTTTGGCAAGGCAGGACATCATGGTGGGTGGAAAGATCTACTAACATCAGTCAGGCAAGAGAGAAGGAGGAATAGAATAAGAAGGAGGAGAAGGGGGAGGAGGAGGAAGAAGAACAGGAAGGAGCCAGAGACAAGATCTAGTCCCCAAGGGCACATCTTCAAGGACCCGCTCCCTTCAATTGACTCTGCCTCATCTTTCGACCACCTCCCGACATCCCCTCAGGTTAGAAATCCATCACTGGGTTAGTCCACTATGAGGTCGGAGTCTCCTGCTCCAATCAAGTCCACCTCTGAACACTACTGCTTCCAGGGCCAAGCCTTCAACAGATGAGCTTTGGAGGACATTCCTGATCCAATCCATAATAGTCCCCATGAATCAGAAATGGGACCAAGGTCCAGTGCAGATCTCCAATCAGATGGAAGATGCGCTCCTGCTGGACAGGGTGGGCAGAAGAGCCCTCCAAAACCAGGGGCCAGCGTGAGACTCACTCACCACATTGGGTCCCTGAAGCATCAGGGGCTGGAAGCCTGACATGAACGCAGTTCTGCAGTGGGCCCCTGGCAGGCCACAGAGTACCAGGGATATCTGTGTGAGGCCTGGAGGGGAGCACGTCTAACAGGAGCCCCCCGAGGACCCACTGAGGTAAGCTGGGGCACAGGATTCCACGGCACAGAGCAAAGGGGGGCTGTCGTGGAGGTCTGACCCCCTACAGAGAATCACTCCAAAGACAGTGCCAGGGCCGGAACGGTCTTCCCACAGAGGCAGTGGCATCCAGGGAGCCGAGGGGGGGGGGGCGAAGATGACAGACCCTGGCGACTGACATGAAGTAAGCAGGAAGGGTCAGGCCACGTGTGAGTCGGCTTGGCACCACTGTGACTGAAACGCCAGTCACAATGACGCAGAGGGAGAAGAGTTTGTTTGGGGCTCACAGTTTCAGAGGTCTCTGTTCATGGAAGGTCCACTCCATTGCTCTGGTCAGAGTGAGGCAGAACAGCTGGGTGGAAGGGCATGGTGGAGGAATGCTGCTCCATCATGGCTGCCCAGAAGCAGAGAGAGGGAAAGGGCACCTCCCAGGGCAGCCCCGGACCCACCTCCTCCAGCCATGCCACACTGCCCACAGTTACCCCAGTCAGTCCACTCAAAACAGGACGTGCCGATCAGGTTGCCACCCTCAGTCCAATCACGTCACCTCCGAATGCTTCTGTGTTAGCACAGAGGTTCTAAGGGACACCTCATATCCAGCCATAGTAAGCCAATTTTTTAATTTAATTTAATTTAATCCTTTTTAGGATAAAAATGGAATTTCAACAGGATAAATAACAGATATGAGAAAAAGGGACTGGAGAATTAGGATAGTATCCAGGTACTGAACCTGGCTTACTAGGAAATCAAGGGATAGCCAATGTGAAGATGATCCTAAAAGAGATTAAGGACAAAATGAGAGTTTCCAGCACACACCTAGAATAGGACCTAGAGGGAATGGTGGACAGGCGATGTGTAGATGGTCATGGCTTAGAATTTCCCTGAAATACAAAAGACATAACTAGATTTTTTTTCTTGAGTGCTTGCTCAAAGTGTGGATTCAACAGGGTAAATTTTAAAAATCTATATGTAATTTCAGGACAACAAAGCTGAAGAGTATCAAAAGTAGAAATACAGTTATAAAAACTTCCAGGACAAGAAAGATATTAACTCAAAAGACTGATCATCTCTGTGCTTAATGTGAAAATAACCATCACCTAGAAAAATCCATTAAAGAATTAAGTACATCAATTAAAGGATTTAGTTCATGGAGATAATAGAATTTCTGTGATAGAAATCGAAGATCCCATTCACTCACACAATTCCAGGCACTGTCTCAGGCCACTAAGAGCCACAGACCCTTACCACAAGAGTGCTTTTGAGGTCTGTCCACCCTGTGCTGACTACACTCTCCAGGTCTGCAATCTTTGAATTGCATCCACACCTCTTCTACCTTCCACCCAACACCTGTGACCATCTCCCCTCCCCAGTCCTGAGTCCCACTCAAGAACTGGTTAATGGCAGAAGGATATCATGGTTGTTGTCTTGCTTTGTCTTATTTTTATTGCACTCATCATCCAGTATTGGCACACTGTGTCATGATACACAGAGGCTTCTTAGTTTAGGTCATGACAAGTGGGCTTTGGTCCTGATAAATCCACCTCAGTTTGAAGATCTCATAAGTTGGAAATGCACTTAACAATGCAGCCCACTGAACACCCAGCTCAGCAGCACAGCATGCTGCAGGTTCAGATATGCCCCTTGTGCTGCTGGCCGATGGAAAGCAGGGGCTCACGGGCACTGCCCTGCACCTTGAGAGGAGACCACCCCACATAGCACTAGGCTAGGAGAAGATCAAATACGAAATGCTAAGTACACTTTGTCCCTAATGCATATTGCTTTCACACCACTGTGAATCTGGAAGTCACATGCCAAACTGACTTAAAAGAGGACCATCTATTCCCAGGAACAGCAGCACCTTCTTTCAGCATAAAGCAAGACCAAGATTTGTATCTGAGACTGTATTTTGTAAGCAATCCCTCAAATAGGTCATTAGATATTAACAAACTGTGTAAATTGATTCAAAATTATTTTATAGTATGCACCCCATGTTTGGTGGATATTTAAGTTTATGTATTTAAGTGATATTGGGGATATCTATGGAAATTCTTCCTGGTCTGGGGATGTGTTATAACTTTTCCAGCATAAATAATGGAACTTTGTCTTTTTTATGAGAATTGAGAGCATTTTAGATTTGGACAGTGAGAGGTACTTGTGTTTGCAGTTCAGTTGTTATTAATTTTTCACCTTTTGATTTTTTTTGTGCAGTATTAAAAGTGAGTGGCTATTCCAGGTCTCTATTTTTTTCTAATGAATTTCGTGCCTGCTTTTTCTATTTCTTTGAAGAACATCATTGTAACCTTAATAGGAATTGCATTGAATCTGCATAGTGTTTTTGGTAGTATGGCCATTCTGAAAATATTAATTCTGCCTACCCAAGATCATGGAGAACTTTCCATTGTCTAAGATCTTCTTCAATTTCTTTCTTTAGAGCTCTGTAGTTTTCATTGTAGGGATCTTTCACTTCTTTTGATAAATTGATTCCCAAATATTTTTTTTCTAGGCTATTGTTGGTGGGATAATTTACCTTTCAGTTGATTGATCACTGATGTATAGGAACATAATTAATTTATGGGTTTTAATTTTATATCCTGCTACTTTGCTGAATTCATGAATTCTAGAATTTTTCTGGTGGAATTTTTGGGGTCTTCTGAATATAGACTCATGATGTTGGCAAACAGTGATAGTTTGAATTCTACTTTTCCTATTTGTATCTTTTAATTTCTCTTCTAATTGCTCTGGCTAGACTTTCAAGGACTATGTTGAACAGAAGTGGTTAAAGAGGGTATCTCTGTCTTGTTCCAGTTTTTAGAAGGAATGCTTTCAATATTTTTCCATTTAGAATGATATTGGCCTTGGGTTTAGCATGTGTAGCTTTTATAATATTTAGGTATGTTCCTACAATCCCTAGTTTTTCTAGTGTTTTGAACATGATTGGATGTTGTATTTTGGCAAATGCTTTTTCTGCATCTATTGAGATAGTCATGTGATTCTTGTTTTTCAATCTATTTATGTGATGAATTACGTTTATTGATTTCCATATGTTGAACCAAACTGGATGAACCCTACTTGATTGTGGTGCACTATCTTTTTTATATGTTTTTGTATGTAATGTGCCAGAATTTTATTAAGAATTTTTGCACCTTTATTAGAACAATAAGAAGCATAGAATAGCCAAAGCAATGCTCAGCAAGAAATGGCAAGCAGGAGGCATCACAATACCAGACAGTAAGTTATACTACAGCGCTGTAGTAACAAAAGCAGCATGGTATTGGCACCAAAACAGAAACAAAGACCAGTGGTACAGAATAGAAGACACAGAGACAAACCCACATAAAAACAGTCATCTTACACTAGACAAAGTTTCCATAAACATACATTAGAGAAAAGATAGTCTCTTCCACAAATGGTGCTGAGAAAACTGGAAATACTTATGTAGCAAAATGAAACTAAACTCCTCTCTCTCACCCTGCGCAGAATTCAACTCAGTAAATCAAGGACCTAGGCATGAGACCAGAGACCCTGCACCCACTAGAAGAAAATGTAGACACAAGTCTCCATCACATTGGCTTAGGAACCAAATTCCTCAACAAGACTGCAGCACAAGAAGAATGAAGAATCAATAAATGGGTGGATTCAAACTGAAAAGCTTCTTCACAGCAAAGGAAACAATCAAGAATGTGAAGAGAGCCTGCAGAATGGGGAAAAAAATCTTTACCAACTGCACCTCAGATAGAGCATTAATCTCCATGATATATTAAGAACTCAAAAAACTTAACACCAACACCAACATCAACAAATAACCCAATCGATAAATTAACAAAGGAACTGAACAGGCACTTCAGAGAATAAGAAATACAATCGGTCAACAAATATATGAAAAACTGTTCAACATTTCTAGCAATTAGAGAAATGCAAATTGAAACTACACTGAGATTTCCTCTCACCCCAGTCGGAATGGCCATTATCAAGAATACAAGTAACAATTACTGTTGGTGAGGATGTGGGGGGAAAAGGCAGACTCATACATTGCTGGTGGGACTTCAAATTAGTGCAACCACTCTGGAAAGCAGTATGGAGATTCCTCAGAAAACTTGGGATGGAATCACCATTTGACCCAGTCATCCCATTCCTTGGCATATACCCAAAGGACTTAATGTCACCATACTATACCACATCAGTGTTTATAGCAGCTTAATTCACAATAGCTAAACTATGAAACCAACCTAGGTACCCCTCAACAGATGAATGGATAAAGAAAATATGGTATATATGTTCAATGGAATATTACTTAGCCATTAAAAAGAATGAAATTTTGGCACTTACTGGTAAATGGTTGGAACTAAAGACTATCATGTTAATTGAAGTAAGCTAATTCCTAAAAACCAAAGGCTAAATGTTCTCTCTGATATGTGGATGCTAACACATAACGGGGTGGGGGGGGGCGGAGATAATAGAAGTTCATTAGACTAGACAGAGGGGAAGGAAGGGAAGGGAGAGGGGATGTGAATAGGAAAGACAGTGGAATTCACGGGACATAAGTTTCCTATCCGTATATATGAATACACGACCAATGTAACTCCACGTCACGTACAACCACAAGAATGGGAAGTTACACTCCATGTATGCATGATATGTCAAAATACATTCTATTGTCATGTATGACTGAAAAGAATAAATACATTGTTTTTTAACAAGGAGGGTGTACAGAAAGCTCTGCGATGTGTTCAGCACGGTAAGGGGACCCTGTGCCTCATCATGCTGGGACATGTAGCACAGATTCCTGCTCATTGCTCAGGCCAGGGCCGCCCAGCTTCCTGGTCTGTGGCCCACCCCCTCCCCAGCTAGGAGCAGAGCTCCCTCCAGTTTCCAGAAGCCCTCCTGGCTTGAAGCAGGAGGTGTAGGTCCTGAAGGCTGTGTCTCAGCCTGGATGAGCACAGCTAGGACCAGCAGGGGGTCACAAGCCCTCTGCCCTCTGGCGATGCTGCGGTTCACCTGAGCCCTGTGACCTGGACAACAGCGATGGGGAAGAAGTCCTCCAGGTGTTGTTTGTTCCAGGAAACAGCTTGCTGCAGAGAAGCACTCTTTCCTCCTGTGACTCTGGGAAGACCTCTGGATGCCCCGTATTTACCTATGAAAAGAGGCCCTCCATAGGATTGCCATATTTACCTTTAAAAGGATGAGCTGAACTGTTTGCACACAATGACCACTCTGAATGAAATGCTGGGTGGACCCAAGAGTTCTGCTTCTCCCACGTCTCTGACTCCCTTCTGCAGGCCCTGCCTGAGAATCGGCTAACACCAGGAAAGCCACTCCCTGATCTGCTCACCCTCAGGCCACCCAGCCTGGCCAGTCCTGCTCCTGTGCCTCTCTGGACTAGGACTTCCTGCAGAACTGAGGTGCAGGGGCGGGTCCCGGGGTGGAGCCTTCGCCCTGCGTGAACACTGGCCCTCCCTTATCGCAGTAGTCTTCTCCAACCCCATCTCCAGTCAGCCCTGCCGGGCCTCTTTTATTTGACACCATGTCCCAGATCTTCATAACCTAGGCTCTGGCACTAGGCTTTCATTTCTGAATTCCCCCAGGCACGAGAGTCCTGCTTTCAAACTCTGCTCTGTGGCCAGCAGCTTCCACTCCTGCATGACAGTGAGGTCAGCCCACCTTCTGGGAAGCACCACAGAATCACTGCTCAGTCCCAGTCTCCAACCCTGAGCCCTGAGAGGCTCCTGCCCAAGGCTGAGCCCCAAGGTGTCAGAATATCTCTCATCACGTGATAAATGCCATTCAGTCCTGTGCTGACCCACGTGGCCGACTGGGATCCCCTGGCTGTGGCACGGCTGTTCCTTTGCTGTCTGCTTCAGCCCAGCAGGTCCATCTGGTCTCAAGTTCAAGCTCCTTAGTCTTCCCAGTCCCATGGCATCTCAAAATATGGAGAAAGCAGCACTCCCTGCAACACTGCTGTTGAAGGATCGGAGAAAGTAACGTGTGCAGGGCTTTCAAAAAACCCATGGAAGCCAAAACATCTCCCAGGGTTTTTATCATTAAAGCAAATTATTAGCAACATAATTGCTCTTCCTTAGAGAAAAGGATTTACAAATTTGGTCTAATTATATGATAAACCATTATGAAACATTTAAACAAGCAATCTAGATCTTAATGAATCAATATAATTAGATCTCGAAAACTATGCTGAGTTTAAACATTTGGGCTTAAATTTCTCTAAAGATTAAAATATAAAATTCCCAGTAGATTAGCCTATCTTAATACCGAATTCTTCAGCAAGAAAGACAGCAACTTTTCGCCAAGATTAACATTTTGTGAACAACTTGAACTAAACTGTGATTATCTCTGTATTAGCAAGCTCACCACTTTGTGCCACAGGAACTGCCCCTAAATCATTTCTCCATGCTTAGAATCCATTCAAAAGCTTTGCTGAAATTAATTTGGAAGCCTAAGTAATTTTGTTGTCACAAGAAACTCCTTTGAGTGTTTTTCTTTCTTTGTGTGTTTTGATACTGGGATTAAACCCATCAGCACTTAACTACTGAGCCACATCCCCAGCCCCACTTATTTTTCATTTTAAGACAAGGTCTCACTAAGTTGCTTAAGTCGTCACTAAGTTGCTGAGGCTAGCTTTGAATTTAGGATCTTCCTGTCTCAGCCTCCATAGTTACTGAGATGACAGTTAAGTGCAATGCTCCAAGCCTAATGTTAAACTAACATTTAACATGTGCTTGTGTGGGTAAATGACTCCTTACCTGATCCACAGGTGTCTCAGACACAGGTTTGCAGAGGCAGAACTACAGGGTGGAGCAGCAGCCATCACCCCGCAGCTTCCAAGTAGCATTGTCTCCCAGCTGGAAGAGGCCCTGTTCACATCCACGTGCTCAGGCTTGGTGGCTTGTGCTAGATGCACTTCAGTTCAATTAGCTGGGACGGCTTCCTGCCCTCCCGCTGTCCCTTAGTGAGGGGAAGTCCTCTGCAAATTATCTTCCAGGAAAAAGAGATGGATGGAGTGCACAGAGATCACAGGTACACATCCAACTTAGCTGGCTCAAGTGCAAACTGTCCTGCCTTCAAGCTTTGTAACTACGAGCAAGTCCCCCAGACACAGTTGGTCACCTCCTTCATTTGCCTTGTGGTCAAAGTCCTCTGTAAAACCACCAGAGAGCAATGAGACAACACACAGCAAAGCTCTCAGGAAGCTGAAGACATGACTTAAATGAACGTCACCAAAATCAAAACCAGAGAAAACTCTGTGCCAGCCTCGATTCCAACCCTGACACTGGAGGTCACAAGGGCACCGGTCCAGGCCCAAGTTCAGTTCAGCCCCTTGAAAGATCATGGCATTTTCTTTGCTGCGTACAATTTTTATGCTCGAATTCGGGACCCCCAAAGACCACCAGAGACCCAAGATCGATGTAAGCAGCAAAGAGGTGTTTATTGCGAGCTAGCTCGGTCCTCCGCACACACACAGCAACTGGTGACGCTGAGAGGCCCCGAGCCCAGGGTTTGCAGCAGTTTTATATATTTTTTGGAGAAGGCAGGGACTTCACATACATCATAGCATCTCTTAGCAAATCATCACACACTGCGGGAAAATCAAATAACAACTCTAAAATATGATTAACACATTCACTGGCGGGAACAAATTGGGTAGGGGTGATTGGTTACTACAAGAGGGGGACTCATTAGAACTGATTGATTTAAGCCAAGAGGGGAGTACGTGCTGAACTACATGGTTTCCCAACTTGTTATCAACCACCATAAACTGCTGGGAGGGTCATCTGGCATCCCAGGTATTTCTCTGTCTCATGCTGATTGGTGGCTGCTAGGGGGCTGCTATGGATCCCCACCTAGCCTGACTGAGTCAGGGACACCTGGCGCAGCAGATCTCTCCTGTAGATAAACAACTTAGCAGGGTGGGAATGTGCTTAGGAGTGCTCTGTGGGTTTTTCCAAGGACAAAGGCCATGTCCCTTCCTTGGACAGGCTTTGCTCTGAGATAGAGGCTGGTTTTTCACAATGTGCATTATCTTATAAACCTAGAGCAAAATGCTGTTAAAGACTTGGAATATGACAAACCAGGGGAAATTGCTAATGCTAGTAGCTCAGTGGTGGGGATTGGAGCAGAGTAGACTCAAACCTCAGCTGAGATGAACTGTCCCAGCGACTCACGGACCCATGAATGAGGAGCTGACATTCCACTGAAGATCAGAGAAAGGAGGGAAGCCTGTTAGGGATCCTCACCACAGCACGATTCTACCACTATGGATGTAGGGGCAGAGTGGGGTCTTGCCCTGACACATACAAAACTCACACAGCATTGGCTCCAGGGCTGGGTGGTGAGACAGCTGACAGAGAAGCCTGGAAACATGTTCATCTGTGTTCTAGGATGGCGAGAAAAGTGGCCACACCGTGATCGTTGGTGATGTTAAAGGTGGAAAGCCCTTACTGAACTCCGCCTGGCCACGCTGGGTGAGGCAGTGGCATGAGCCACTTGACAAGATGCTGCAAGAAACGTTTGATTTCAGAAAAGAACTACTCGGTTTCAAGCAGAATCAGTTGAAGTGGTGGAACTCAGAAGTTTCAGAGCATGAAGATCTGGAAAATGGCTCTGTTCTGATACAGCAACTACCTGGAGTGCAGCATACCTTCTCACTGTACCTGGACTCTGCTAGGTATTCAGCCCCACTCTAAGGAAGACCACAGAGCAACCAAAGGTTCCAATATGTTCAGAGGGGGGCCCTGCCCATTTCCCGCATTGCTAGTATGTTACTTTTCTCTCTCATATTGTCAACAACTCCTATTCCAAGAAGTGGGAAGAGAAGAGGGGCTGCTTTGTGGTGATTTACTGAGAGCTTCGTGCACCTCGACTCTCTTAACCCCGCTGCCAGCAGGATTCCATGAGTGGTGTCTTGGACAGCCCAGTCACTCCTAGGCTGAAGGTCACTGATCGTTCTTCGTCCAGCCTGACGAGGCTTAAGTCACCCTTCTCGGGTTGGTCTTTATGCACACACAGGCTTGGTCTTTGCTTCCCCACCAAAGCATCAAGACACATTATAAATGGCTAATGATGAAGTGTCTGGTAGGGGTTGTCTTTGTCTGCTTTCTGTAGCTATCACAAAAAACTTGAGGCTGGGTACTTTATAGTGAAAATAAGATTATTTGGCTTAAGATTCTGAAGGGCTGGATGTCCAAGTAGCATGGCTGTCATCCCAAGAGGGCCTCCTGGCTGCATCACAACATGGCAGATAGGCAGATGTGTGTGGAGGATCACAGGATGAGGCAGTGGGAGCCAGAGAGCAAGGAGAGATGAGCTTACTTTATACCAGTCCATCCTTGGGCAACTAAAGCTGACCCTCGAGAATTCATCCCCTCCCCAGAGGACTTTAATCCCTTCCAAGGATGGTGCCCACGACCTAATCATCTTCCCTTAGCTGCCACTTTTGAGATTCCACCTCTAAGTGACCTTAGATTGGGGACCCACTAACCAGCATGTGAACCTGGGAACAAACTACATCCAAACCCACCAGGGTATCGATACAGATGGTGGTGCTTAAAGAAAAGTTTTGGGGAGTTTTGACATCAGAAGGAATCAACCCATCTTTCCACTTCAAAGAAAAACATTACATTTAAAAATCAGTGGTATGTATCACCACTTCCCCACCAGAATGGCTAAAATCCAGAAAAACTTATTTCATTAATCACTGGCAGCAATGTGGGACAAGGGGCCTCCTTTACTTCTAGTGAGAGTGCAAAATGGGAGAACTACATTGATTTTTTTTTATTTTAAACATCCTGATCCAGTCTAAAGTGTTTGGAAATAAAAAAAGATTTCTTTCTTTCTTTCCAGTTTGGCAGTTTGTTATGGAGTGAATGTAGCCTTACCATAAACCTAGCAATCGTATGCCTGGGTATTTACCCACGTCATTTGAAAATGTTTGTCCATGCCAAAATCTGAACATAAATATTTATAAAACCTTCTTTCAAAATTGCCCCAAACAGGTAGCAATAAATGTGCTCTTCAACAGGTGTATGGGTACATAACTTGTCGTGCATCTACACAGTGAAATAGTAATCAGGGATAAAAAGAAATGAGCTGTCAGGCCAAGAAGAACTCAGATGAATCCTAACTGCATATTGCTTTGTGAACAAAAGCCTGTCAGGAAAGACTCCTTCTGCTTACAGGATGCTCCGGAACAGGCAGAACTGCTGTGACGGCAGAAAGGTCAAAGGTCCCCAGGGGCTTGGAGGGGAGGGAGGAGGACAGGTCAGCAGAGGGAATCTCGAAAGCAGGAACCCTATTGCCTATGATATTGTAGTGGTGATCCGTGGTGTAAAACATCTGTCAAAACCCACAGAGATTTTCAGCAAAAAGCATGACCTTTACTGCGTGCAAATGTTATGGATCATTTAGGACTTTGGAGTGACAAGAGGTCATAACTGCTTTACACATATCTACAATGACCTCCCTGAAGAGGGTGGGGGTAAGGTGCTGTCCCACATGACTTTAAAGCAAAGTGGAATTTGTAAGATTAAGGGCAAGAGCAGCTACTTCCACACAGTGCTCTTGTTGATAATGTTGTTACCCCGTGGGATGTGGGTTAGCAATGTGACACTATGACACATGTATAACAGAATCAGTCTGTTAAATGGATTGGGCAGGATGGGAGCTAGATTTCTCACTGTTGGAAGAGAAGCAGACAGAGAAGCAAGAGGCAGAGACTAGAATTCCCATGTGATCATGGATGAAAGATCGTGACATCAATACGACTCCCGTTTACCTTAACGTAGATGGATGGCTATGTGCAGAAATGTTAGGTATTTGTGTGTGCATGGCTGGTCGACACACGTATATTTCCTCATCTCTCAACTGAGGGAACCTAGAAAGAACACACCCTCAGAACAAGGAGCACACCAGGTGTCCAGGTCTTGGTCGCCAGGACCATCCTCCAATAACCAGGATAAAGGCTCCTGGGGCTGAGTCCAGACTGGGCAGAGAGTGGATGTGGAGAGCCGGGGGCCCCTTCTAGTGTAGCAGGAAGGGAGTAGCACAGACACACACTCACACACTCACACACTCACACTCACACACACTCAGACACTCACACACACTCTCACACACTCAGATGCACACTCACACACATACACACTCTTTCTAACACACGTACACACACTCACACACTAACATACACACTCACACTCAGACATTCACAGACATTCCCACACACACTCAGACACATACACTCAGATGCACACTCACATACACTCTCTCACACACACATCAGAGGCACATGACGGGGTACTAGAGACTGAACGTTTGTGTCCTAATGTTCATGTGCTGAAGTCCTAACCCCCACAGTGACAGTGGGTGGGGTGTTTTGGGGGATGACTGGGTCAGAACAATGGAGCCCTCGTGACAGACATCAGTGTCCATGGGTCCCCAGAGTGCTCCCTGCCCTCTCCACCACATGAGGATGGGCAGGTGGTCTGCAGCCTGGAAGGGGTCATCTCCAGAATCTGACCCTGAGGCACCCTGAACCTGGACCTCCAAGCCTCCAGAACTGCAAGAGACAAACTCACTGTTCATGTGCCACTGTGACTGTGACAAGCTTCTACAGACGCTTGTGTGGATTAGCACATGGAGGTACATCCAATGGCTTCCAGGTAGAAGAACTCCCAAGACCCAAAGCCAGGATGATCTGAGCAGCAGAACACAAACAGCGATAGTGTGTGTGACGGAACATCCCGGGTCTGTGGGGATCTAAATGAGGAATAAATATGGAGCACAGAGAAGAAGGCGTCTCCTGAGCCGAATTCCAGGTTATTTATACAGGTGAGCTTCCCCAAAGGAGGGGACCATAAATCTCTCCTTAGGTGGAGGTTCTGAAAAGCAACTTCCTGTTGAGGGCCACAGCCGAGTCGGGATGACACATGGCATTTTTGCCAGAAGTAGTGGTTGATAGGTGACGCCAGTGAGTTCTTGCAGAGTTCCCATTGAGTTCCAGTTGAGCTCTCGCGGGGATTCCCAGAGAGTTCCAATTGATTGGGGAAGTGCCGGAGGAGGGATATTTCCAGTTGCTGGTTCCTGGAAGAGCCACGTGGCGTTCGGCAGATTTCCCGGAAGCATGTTTGGAGTGTGCTGGTAGAGTTCAGAAATAAAGTTTGTTCCTGCCTCAGTGGCTCGTGATTTGTGCCCAGCCAGACTGCAGCATTTGGCGGCCCGTGCGGGGAACACCTGAAGCTCGGAGGTAAGTGAAATTGCTCGCCCCTGAGGGAAGGCCAGAGAATGGGTGACCATTTCAAAAAACAATGTGTTCTAGTTTTGATTTGTTTTGTTTTTGTTTCAAGCTGCCTATCCCTAGAACTTTCTCAGGCAAACTGGGAAAAATGGTTGGCTCAAGGTTTGAAGTTTGTCGGCCCTGAGGAAGAGAAAATTGATATAACAATTTTTTATTCAATTTTTGTTTCATTCTGTTTCGGTTTTGTTTTGTGTTATCTTGTTGGGTTGCATTATCTTTATAGTAGATTAGAAATTAGTAAAAAAACAAACCAAAAAACTGTTAAGTAAATTGTTAGAGGTTCAGACCATGGAGAAAGACATTTTAGATCAAGTAAAAGAGAAGGTCTCTCGAGCTAGTCAGACAGAGGAAGAAAATTTAAAGGAAAAGGGGCTATTAGGGAAAAAGCTACAACAGGAGGCTGCTACTAACACCGTTCTATCACCAGAGGGTGTAATTCAACCAACAGCTCCACCTATGGAGATAGCTGAGTGGCCCTCAACCCCCGTAGCTGATAGATGGGATCCTGAGACAGGACCTCAAAGATTAGCATGCCCTGTACTTGAGCAGGCAGGAGGGCAGCGAATTCACCATGCTTTAGATTTCAAAACAGTGAAGCAGTTAAAGGAGGCTGTAACAACCTATGGTCCCCAAGCACCCTTCACTGTAAGCATGGTCGAATCCATTACCAAATTGGACATGACGCCAGCAGACTGGGCTAGCATGTGTAAATCTGTGCTAAATGGAGGATAATATTTGCTATGGAAGGTAGCTAATGAGGAATTTTGCACTGAGACTGCTAGGTGGTATGCAGCAGCCGGTTATCCTCAGAGAAACCTAGATATGTTGTTAGGAAAAGGACCTTATGAGGATCAGCAGCAACAAATTAGATATGATCCTGCTATATACTCACAAATTGATGCAGATGCAGTTAGGGCATGGAAGACTTTACAAGGACATCGAGATTTACAAGGTCAATTATCTAAAGTAATACAGGGAGCTAATGAACCTTATGCTGAATTTGTAGATAGGCTTATTCAAACAGCTACCAGAGTTTCTGGGGATACAGAACAAGCAATGCCATTAATTAAACAACTGGCTTATGACCAAGCAAATCGTTGGTGCAGAGAGGTCATTAGACCATGGAAACATGGAGATTTAAACACATATATTAAATTATGTAGAGACATTAATGAACAAGGGCAAGTCTTGGCAGCTGCAGTACAACAGGCTTTAGATGCCAGGCCAAAAACATGCTACAATTATGAACAAACAGGACATTTTAAAAGGAATTGCTCCATAGGAGGAGGGTTTAACAAAGCTAGGTATCAAAGGAGTAGAATATCGGGTATTTGCCCATGATGCCATAGAGGGAGACATTGGGCTAATGAATGCCATTCTCAAACCACCATAGAGGGTACTCCGTTACAAAAAAATGGACAAGGACCAAGTGTTTATCCACGATATCGTGGAGAAAGGCATCGGGCTCCATTGCCAAAAAATGGACATGGGGACCCAATGCTCCGGGGCCCACGACCACAAATATATGGGGCAATGGAGGAACCCAGAAACAACATGGAGGAACCCAGCAACACTATCAGGGTAGTTCCCAGGGCACATTATCCATCAGATCTCTCATCAGACGAACAAAAAGGAGCGCAGGGTTGGACAACTGTGCCTCCTCTAGAGCAATACTAACTTCAGAGATGGGAATTCAAATCATTCCCACAGGAGTAAAAGGACCTCTTCCCCAAGGAACAGTAGGCTTATTATTGGGATGCAGTTCTTCTACACTAAAAGGACTTATGATAAGTCCTGGGGTAATTGATCCCAATTATGAAGGTGAAATAAAAATTATAGCTAGTTCTCCAAGAGGTATATCAGTAATTTCACCAGGAGATAGAAGTGCACAGTTATTAATAATACCCAGCCTACATGATAAATTTTCCAGTCATACTGTAGAAAGAGGTTCCAGGGGATTAGGCTCCACAGGTGTGGATTGGGCTATGCTGTCTTTAAATTTAGATTCTCGCCCAATGCTAAAACTAAATATTCAAGGACATGAATTTAATGGGCTACTTGATACAGGTGCAGACCTTAGCATCATATCTCATCAAGAATGGCTAAAACATTGGCTGTTACAACAAGCCAATCAAACGCTTCAAGGCCTAGGAGTGGCAACTAATCCCCATAGAAGTGCAATGGTATTAGATTGGGAGGATCCTGAAGGATGTGAAGGAACTATACAGCCCTATGTATGGGATCATCTTCCTATAAATTTATGGGGACAAGATGTCCTAGATCAATTAGGTTTGACATTAACAAATAACATCAATACAAATGCGCCCACTATTAGGGCTAGACAAGGTTTCAGGAAAGAAAAAAGATTAGAAAAAAGAACAAGGTATAACAGCACCAATTCAAATAGATCAAGGAATAAATAGACATGGACTGGGTTTTCAGAAGGGGTCACTGAGGCAATAAAAATTACTTGGAAATCAGAAAGACCAGTATGGGTTCCTCAGTGGCCCCTGACTAAAGAAAAGATACAAGCAGCCCATGACCTGGTCAAACAACAATTAGCGGAAGGACATATACAACCTTCTGTATCTCCCCATAATACTCCCATTTTTGTCATCAAAAAGAAATCTGGTAAATGGAGATTATTGCAAGATTTAAGAGCCATTAACAATGAGATGGTTATTATGGGACCTGCTCAATCGGGGATTCCCCAATTGTCTGCTTTGCCAAAAACCTGGTATGTTTTAGCTATAGATATTAAAGATTGTTTTTTTTTTCAATTCCAATTCATCCTGAGGATAGTCCACATTTTGCATTTGCTATCCCTGCACTAAATCATGAAGGTCCTGATCAGAGATATGAATGGAAAGTACTCCCTCAAGGGATGGCTAATAGCCCAACTATGTGTCAAATTTATGTTAACAAAGCAATCCAGCCACTTAGAAATCAAAATCCTGAACTACAAATATTTCACTATATGGATGATGTATTATTGGCACATAAAGATAAAAACACATTGCTAGAATGTTACGCCACACTTACAAATTTATTAAAAAATTATAATCTAGAGATAGCAATAGATAAAGTACAATTAAATTTTCCAATTAATTATTTAGGAGTTCTATTATCCTCAACCATGGTCCATCCACCAAAAATTCAAATACAAGTAGGTCAACTCAAATCACTTAACGACTTTCAAAAGTTATTAGGAGACATAAATTGGATAAGGCCTTATCTAGGCATACCATCAGGAGAGTTGGGACCTTTATTTGATATCCTAAAAGATCCATCAGATCCAAATTCACCCCGAATGTTAACGCCTGAAGCAAGAAAGGCATTAAAAATCATTGAAACATATATGGAAAATATGCATTTGGATAGGATTGATATAAGTTTGCCTTTATTATTTATTGTACTACCAACAAAAAAATATTCCTGCAGGAGTCTTTTGGCAAGAAGGTCCATTATTATGGATACATTTATCTTATTCTCCTAACACTATTCTTACTAGGTATCCTGAGGCTGTAGGACAATTAATTCTCAAAGGAATAAAAGCAGCAAAGGGAGTGTTTGGAATTTCTCCCAATAAAATTATTACTCCATATACTATGGATCAAGTTGATGAGTTAGCTAATGAGTTAAATACTTGGGTAATAATCATGTGTAAATCTAATGTTTCATTTGATAACCACTTACCATCTAATCCTTTGTTGTCTTTTTGGTCTTCGCATCCTGTAGTTTTTCCAAAAATGACAAGAAAAACCCCTATCATGAATGCTCCAAATATATTCACTGATGGGTCAAATAATGGTACAGCAGCAGTAGTTACCCCTAATCAAACTTTTACATTTTTAGTATCCAAACAATCAGCTCAAAAGGTAGAGCTTAATGCAGTATTACAAGCTTTTGTGATGTTTAAAGATTCTGTATTTAATTTATTTTCTGATAGTCATTATGTATTTAGCGCTATAGTATCCCTTGAAGATGCTGGTAGGATTTCTCCTTCCTTTACTGTTTTCTCTTTGTTTTCCACTATACAATGTCTAATCTGGGACAGAAAAGATCCATTCTTTATAGGACATATCAGGGCACATACAGGATTGCCTGGAGCCCTTAGTTTGGGCAATGAATTAGCAGATAAATCTACACATGACATACATATTTTCTCCACAATAGAAGAAGCTACAAATTTTCATAAAAGGTTCCATGTCAATGCTAATACTTTACAAAAGTGTTTTAAAATAACTAAGGAACAAGCTAGACAAATAATAAAACAATGTCAAATTGTGTGACCTTTTTACCACAAGTTAATCTTGGAGTCAATCCTAGAGGACTGATACCTAATCATATTTGGCAGATGGATGTCACACACTTGCCAGAATTTGGAAAATTAAAATATTTGCATGTTACAGTTGATACTTCTTCTGGATTTTTGATGGGCTCCCTTCATGCCAGAGAATAAACTAAAGATATTATAGCTCATTGCTTACAAAATTTTGCCACTGTGGGCGTTCCAAAACAGTTAAAAACAGATAATGGTCCTGGTTATACTTCTACCTCTTTTAAACAATTTTGCTCATCATTTGGCATTACTCACATAACAGGAATTCCATACAATCCACAGGGACAAGGCATAGTTGAAAGAGCTCATCAAACTATTAAAATGTACTTATTAAAGCAAACAGAGGGAATTGGAAAGGGGTATATATCCCCCAAAGATAAACTTAAAATAACCCTTTTTACTCTAAACTTTTTAAATTTGGATTCATCAGGACTTAGTGCTGTGGAAAGGCATATATGTCCAAAAAAAAGTACATAAGCCTAAGGTACTTTGGAAAGATATTCTAACAGGACAATGGAAAGGTCCTGACCCTATGATTGTCTGGAGTCGGGGTTCTGTTTGTGTGTTTCCACAGGAGAACAACAGCCGATTTGGATTCCAGAGAGACTAACCAAAGTGATTTCTACAGACCAAAAAGAAGATGATTTGACTCAAACCCATAACAGCTGATATCCAGAGCTCCAGCTTGGCTATTCTTACATCTGCGACAGTGATTAACCAGGATGCTTTTTTGTGTATCTATTTTATTATTGCCTTTTCCCACATCATAAAGTTCTATTTTATTTTTTGAGCTCATACAGACCTAGGTTAATGTTTTTCTGATCAGTTTTTATTTTTTGACTGTGGAGTTTTTAAACATTGCAATGGAGATTTCACTTGTGTAAAGCTACAAGGCTTTTACTATTGTCTTATGTGTTGTATGTTATGTGGGCACACATGTGTTTTGTGTTGTATGTCTGTATGTGCGAATATCCATATATCACATATGACGAGTGCTCATGAAAAAATGGATCCGAATTTTTTTTTAATTGACATGATTTAAATGGTTTAATTTAAATTGGGTAAACAGCTGCTGAGGATTTTTTTAATATGTGAACAAATAATGAGGTTAACAGATCTGTTTGTTTACTTTCACCTTTCCTTTTCATTATATTTAATAATGTGTTCAGGATAATGTAAATTGTTCAGAAAATTGTTTTCTTAGTACCTGTTGGAATGTTACATAATTTTTTTTTTTTTTAGCCATCATCGCCAGAATTCTTATCTTCATCCCAGTGCCGGTGAAGACAAAGATAAAACCAAATTACAGCTTCTTTGATAGTTATCACAACAAACTGTATAAACTGATGCATCAATGAATAATAACTCAACAAGTAATGCTCAATTTACTTTGGGAGGAAATGGACATATTGATAGATTCCTCTGCTTTGAACTGCTGCAGAACTTGCCTGGACTATGTATCACTTGTATGCATTGTGAACTATCTGTTGGTGCAGCGAATTGTGGTAGTGCTGGCATATCTTTGCAGATGGTGTCATCGGTGGTACAATTTTTCCATTGGAGCCGTCAATTGGCTTGGTGTCGTGGCATTTCTGTATCCTCCTCCCTTCTGCTAGTGATGGTCTAAAATTTGGGGGACAACAGAGGTGAGGCAAAGAACCTCACCCCCCCATTGGCACCAAGGCCAAATTGGGGGCCCAACAGAGGTGAGGCAAAGAACTTCACCCCCCCACCACTGTTGCAAAGGCCTATCCACAAGTATGTCTGTATGCTGGACTGGTAGTTAGCGATGGGTATGATCCATTTGCAGTGGTACCAACCTAAGACAGGAGGCTGACGCCTAGAGGTCAGCTCATCCGATGATGGTAAGGACCATGTGTAGTATTGGACAGCCTAACAGGCACGGTCCCTAAGCCACATGCTTGTTGTTTAATTAAACAAAAGGGGGGAGATGTTGAGGGCCACAGCCGAGTCGGGATGACACATGGCATTTTTGCCAGAAGTAGTGGTTGAGAGGTGACGCCAGTGAGTTCTCGCGGAGTTCCCATTGAGTTACAATTGAGCTCTTGCAGGGATTCCCAGAGAGTTCCAATTGGTTGGAGAAGTGCTGGAGGAGGGATATTTCCGGTTGCTGGTTCCTGGAGGAGCCGCGTGGCATTCAGCATATTTCCCGGGAGTGTGTGTGGAGTGTGCTGGTAGAGTTCAGAAATAAAGTTTGTTCCTGCTTCAGTGGCTTGTGATTTGTGCCCAGCCAGACTGCGACAACTTCCCCTGGACAGTACTGCCTGGGAAGGGAAGAACACCCCACCTCCACCAGGTGGTCAAGGTCAGCGCCTGCAGTGTTGAGGGTGTTGCCCTTGGTATGATGGAGGAGAAAGGCAGAAAGTAGAAGTGTGAGAGTGTGTGTGAGTGTGTGTCTGTGAGTGTGTGTATGTGTGTTTGTGTGTGTGTGTCAGTGTGTGTATGAGCATGTGTATATGTGTGTGAGCGTGTGTGTATGTGTGTGTGTGTGTGAGTGTGTAAGTTTGTGTGTGCAGCTCCCTTTCTGCTGCCCTAGAAGGTGCTCCACACTCACATGTCTACCCTCTGCCCAGTCTTCTCAGGGGTTTTCCTACAAGACACCCATAACCCCAGGCCACTCACCAGATCATCAGGGAGCTGTTGAGAGACTCAGAGCTTACCTGACCTGTACTCCTGGATTGTGGAGGTCATCTAAGATGAGGAACGTCTAAGTAGTTACCCCAGGCAACAGTGGCCTAGGACACAGGATACTAGGTAAAACAAGGATACTAGGTAAAAACTAAGAAAAAGCAAATGAAGTATAGATTCTGGCTAGTAATAATATATAAATATGGATCCACTTACTGCAACAAAGTTACCATACGTATGTGGATATTCACAATAGAAGAAACTGGGGGTGAGGTACATGGCTACTTTACATTTGTACCTTTTTTGTAAATCTAAAACTGATCTGAAATTGAAAGATTACTAAAAAAAATGTATAGTATATTCACAAAATGGATCTCATTTTCTTGATACTTCTGAAGTTATAATAAATCAAATGATCCAAGTAAGTCTCTGATTTTGCTAGGGAGGTGACATTTTATGAAAGAGAGAGTTAAAATGCTGAAGCACTGTTAGCAAAGAGCACGTGACCTGGAGCTCACTGGACAAGATGCCAGTCTCTCCAGAGGAGGGTGGGGGAGTGACCGGAGAAGCCTCGAACACCTCAGGCCAAACACTTCCAGCAATGTTTCAAAGTGCAGAAAAATAATTGCTCAAGTGAATGAGTTTGATCATAACTCAAGCAATAGCACCACATTTAAAATTCCCTTTTATCCACAGTCATGTTCTCGAGACTGCACATTGCCCGGCAGAGGGAAGGCAAGCATGCTGTCCTAGGCAGACAGCTGCCCTCCAAAAGATGTGCAGGTTCCAGCCCCCAGGGCCTGTGAGCAGGACTGTATCTGGAAATAGGGTCTTTGCAGATAATCTGGTTCAGATCAGGTCATTAAGATGAGCCCTAATCCAATCGGACTGTGTCCTTATAAAGCAAAGATTTGGGCACAGAGTTGCACACACTTGGGGAGAACTACAGGGAGATCAGAGCTCAGCCGCCCTCCCACTGAACTCTGCAGGTTGTGAACAAACTTCAAGAAATGAACAGAGAAGATGGGGTTGGTTCCTCCCTGCAGTTCCCAGAAGGAACCAACCCTGCTGGCACTTGGTTCTAGACTTCTGGCTCCAGACTGTGGGACAATGAATTTATACTGTTGAAGCACTCAGGCTGTGGGACATCGTCTTGGCAACCTTAGAAAAGTAACAAACACAGCCCGCCTCCCTCCCTCCCTCCCATTTCCTTCCTTCCTTCCTCCCTGTTTCTTCCCTGTATTTCTCTGCCTCTCTCTCTCCTTCTTTCTATTTCTTCACTCTTTACTCTTTACATGCTCCCTGGTTCCCTGGGGCCAGGCGTAGGAAGAGGAGCCCACCTGCCTTTTCTGCGAGTGCAGATGGGAACAGCCAGTCACAGGCCTCACCTGCTCACCTGCTCACTGTTGCCCCTCTTCACTGCCACCAAAGGGGGATGGTGACTAGACTCCTACTCTTTTCTCCACCAAGTCCCACTGAATAATTCAGTAAAAAACCTTTTGATTCAACATCGCCTTGCTTATACGTTTTATTTTCCGAAGTCTCTTGGCATTAATTATGTATGGTCAGCATATTATCTCATTTTTTTGTGACATTTCTTGTTCATTTCTGTGTCATCTACATCTTGGGCTGTACAGTGTCAATGCATCCTGAAAACAAGTGTGCAGTTCAAGGAATTCATTAAGTGCTAACAAGGAGGTAACTGGTATTTTAAATTATGTATGTCTAGAATAAACCACTGCAGGATGATGGTGAGTGTGTTCTTCCTGGTTAGGGAAATGCTGGCCGTTGTGTCTACCCCGTGAGATGAGGTTTTTGTCTATTTATGGCTAAATTGTTTCCCATATGAGTCTCACGAACCAGCAGGTCCAGTGACAAAGGGTGAAGGAGGGTCTGGCAATAGGGTCTTCGCGAAGCCAGATCTCTGAGCAGCATGGCTGTCGTGCACCCCTAGACGGGAAGTCGGAGGAACTGCTCTATGCTGATTTTCTCTCATGGCCAGGATGGTCAGGGACTGGGAAGGAACAGGGTTGAAAGACTGGGGACAGGCAGAGAGAGGGACCTTCGGGTTAAGCTTGGCTGTGAAGGTGTTGTCAACCCTGTGAGTGCCCACCAGAGCCCCTCTCTGCAGAGGAGGCCATCAGCAGTGTGGCAAGGTGGCCGTCAGTTGGTGGCTTTCCTCAGCCGGAGGCGGAGGCCTCTGTCACTGTGGAGTGCCATGCTATCAACGCTCTGTGCCTGACCAGGCAGCTCCCTGAGGGGAAGGTCCAAGAGCTTGTCCTAGTTGATTCCAAGAAACGCCTTCCACTGTGGAGGGGGAGGCTCTGTCCTCCCTGGGACAGACGCACTTTGCGCAGGGACTTCCTTCCTCACCCACAGGATGTCCAGCTGCAAAGTCACCTGTGAGTGGATGGAATGGACAGAGTTCTCCATGGTGATGTCTCCTCATCGTGGCTCTGGAAAAGCACCAACGCTCACAGCCAAACACAATCAGCAAAGGCCACACGCACACAAATCCTCAGTGGTGACACAGGACCAGGCTGCAGGTGGCAGATAAAATGGGGAAAGGTCTGCTGAATCCTTATTTGGGTTCCAAGGAGAAGGGCAAATAATATCCTAAAATACGAGAAGTAGCTGAGCCTTCAAATGAGTGAACCCTGCTGGGTGCCCTCAACCCCAGAGGTGCATAGACAGATCTGAAACCCAAGGGGTGGGGCTGGGGATGGGCCTGCCGCGCCTTCCCTCCCTGGGCACCAGGGCACCACCTATAGAATGTTCCCTGTCCTTCCTGCCTTAAGGTTCACCAAGCCAGGTCTTTAGCAGGGCCAGGTCCATGTGGGGAAAGGGGGGCCCTGGCTTCAAGTATGAAGCTTCTAGGGCATAAACCTCTATCATCAAGGTCACATTTCTACACAGAATCTTTTAAAATCAGGATTCAAAACTACCTATGAAGGAACGTGTAAGTGAAGGGGATGAGCCAACGCACTCCGACTGCACCTGTCTGCACTGTCCCTGGAAAAGCCAAGCTGCCATCACTGCCAGCCCTCCCTGTTGGAAGGGAGGGAAGGAAATAGCCTCATCTGTAAAGTGCTGTGGAGTTTGCTTCCATTAAAACCAGCAAAGTACCATTGCCATCGATTCTACTTTGGGCATTAAACAATATAAAAACTTTAGGAAATGAGTTTCAGTACACCTGCTTTCAATTTCTCAATTTCTTTTCAACTACTGTAACATTATGAGATAAAGTAACGACATGAAGGATACAAAGACATATTCAAGGGCACATAGTTTTCCTTTTACATGTGGCTCTAGGAGGCTTTTTTGTATTGAATATTCCCTTCATTTAAAATATTGATGGTAAAAATGTGGATGTGTAACCGATGTGATTCTGCAATCTGTATTTGGGGTAAAAATGGGAGTTCATAACCCACTTGAATCTAATGTATGAAATATGATATGTCTAGAGCTGTGTAATGTTTTGAACAACGAATAAAAAAATAAAATAAAATAAAATATTGATGGGGCTGGGCTGGGGCTCAGTGGCAGAGCACTTGCCCACCATGTGTGAGGCCCTGGTTTTGATCCTTGGCACCGCATAAAAACAAATAACATAAAGGCATTCTGTGCATCTACAACTACAAAAAGAAATTTAAAAATATTGATTTTTTTCAAAATGGATCTTTCACACTGATTTTTATTTTTTAAATATTGTATTCATGTGTTTTTTATCTTGATTAGTTTCCCGGTGCCTTTAAATTCTGTGCCCAAGGCAAATGCTTCACTCCTCTCCCCTAATCCCTATTCTGGGCCTTAGAGCCTGCGTTAGCCAAGGTTCTCAGCAGACACAGAGCTGATAGCTGTTTGAGTGTGTGCCACATGCGTGTGCATGGGTGTGTGTGCATATGTGTGGAGAGAGAGAGATTGATTTGCCATGGGCAGTTGGCCCACCTGCAGATTGGCAGAGCCTGCCAGCCCCTAGGTCTGCAGTCAGCAAGCAGCCGGCCCCGGGGACCCAGCCTTGTAGGTACTCGTCTGAGTCCCAAGGCCTGGAACCAGGAGGGTTGATGGCATATGTGCCAGTCCCAAGGTCAGCCATCTGGTCATGTCAGCGAAGATAAGCCAGTGTCTTGGGAGGACAGGGACCTGAGAAAGCCTGGCGGGCGGTTGGGTCAGGTGCAGGCCCTCCCTGCCGGCTTCCTCTGCTCCACTCAGGCCCTCGGTGAGCTGCGGGGAGGGCAGTCTGCTGGGTCCAGTCTACCAGTACAGACGTCCTCTCAGCCAGAACCACCTCAGGGACATACCCAGAGTGATGCTGACCGCGTGTGTGGGAAGTCCAGCCCCAGTCAAGTTGGCACAGGCCTGAACTCCATGGTTTCCAACAGAGGAAGGATTCAAGGCCACACAAGGACGATTCCACTGAGTAAGAGCTGAGCCTGGGCCATGACTCCATGTTACCAGGAGGCCTTGGGGTGCTGCTTGGTAACACGGGGTGCGGGGACAGGTTCACAGCCAGTGGCTTCCTGGGACCCGAGTTCCTGCTCTTACTTCCCATGGCTAACGGAATGGAGAAGCATAGCTTCCTAAAGACAGATCACCCAGCAGTCAAGGCTCGGGCACTTCAAATATAAAGGTCTCGGTCACCCTGACTCTCCCAGAGCAACTGCGCTGCTCCGGAGCCCAGGGGACCAGGACAGATAGAGAATGGTGGCCAGTGCTGGGGGATCAAGCAGCCATGTGACCCCCTCCAGCACATGGCCCCCTGTGTGAGGGAGCTCACTTTCCCTCCGCTTCCCCTACAGTTCCTGTAAGTGAAGGGAGCGCTCAGCAGGAACTAGCTCACCAGTCAGCACCACTGGGAAATGACAGTGACTTCTGGTTGATTCCAACATCTCTGTGGGTGCATCATCCTTAAATAAAAGATGGCAGTAACACACATGTCCCTTTTTGTTCCCCCAAACCTAGCTAAAATACAGGCGCACTGAGAGCCAGCCTGGGCAGGGCAGCCGTGCTGCTCACCCTCTCACACACGGGGACTGGGGCAAGCCAAGGTCATCTGTAGAAATCTGCCTTTACACACACGCCAGGACACTTGCTCCTTGGGCTGCTGGTCACACAAGCAAGCTAAGCAAGCTCATGCTAATGATGTCACTGCTTCGGCAGCCTGACATGAAACCCTCTAGTGGGGACTGGGTCAGACAGACTACACCACCACCTGCCACAGGACAAACACCATGAGGGAGAGGAGATGCCGCATGGTGAGCGCCTTGGGGACAGAGGGGCTGTCAGCCTGTCATCCCCAGACCTTTCCTGTAGGCACTTACCTGTAGGCCTCACGAGCCATCTTCTGGTATTTTCTTTGGTCTCTTGGCAAATTATTCTCCCTCCCTGGCACTGCTGGGCTGTGGACCTGTGGTGAGGCCCTCTTCATTTATGGGATGCACAGGTGCATTTTCTAAGCCAGAAGCTTGTGGCTGCTGAGCAGGGCAGGGAGTTAAATGGAAGCCATGTGCACATGGGTGCAGAGCAGCCCAGAGGACCTGACTGGCCACTCACTGTTGCTTCTTGACTAGGCGACGCTGGGGCTCTGACCTGAGCCGCTTCTCACCAACTTCCTGTTAGGGCGTGTGGACGCAGGCACGGGGAGGTAGGAAGGCAGGGGGTGGGAAAGGCACTTCCTTCCCGGGTCCAGCTTCTCCAAGCACTCCTCCTGGTACACCTTGTACACACACACACATGCACACACACACGCACGAGCAGGGTGCAGCCCCAAGCTCTTGCTTCCCTTGGCACTGACTCCCAGGATAAACTTCACAGCACCTGGCATCAGCCTGTGGGGGTCCCTCTTCTGAGCTTCACAGCTGACAACCCCCGCTCTTCCCTGTGTTTCTGTGGCTCTGGAGACGTTACCAACTCTCCTCAGCCACCGACAGAGGCATTCCCTAAATGTAGGTGTTGAGTGCTGCCAAGATTTGCCACCAGCTGGGTGACTCTTTTTCACCTGATAGGGTTGTTTACCCTGATGTGAATAATGACTGTGTCCCCTCTGTGGAGGAGGTCTCCGTGGCTCTTTGTTCTGATTGGATTCTGTCATCCGGGGCCTCGGCACCTCTATGTGTGGACACCAAACCCTCCTCCCATGCTTCTCCCACCTGTGGTGCATTTTCCAAGTCCTAAACTGAAACCAATTCACTCCCAGCCCTGGCAGTGGCTATGACCCCAGAGCAGTGTGGAAATGAGAGTGCCTCTCCAGGCCATGGCTGATTGACAGGGGGTCAGGGGACAATAAAATAAACATGGTGGGCTGGGATGAAACTGCCTGTTTGGAGAGAACCACGGGGGGTCACCACACCTGGGCAGGGAAGTCGTGGCCAGCAGAAGAAAGCTTTGAGTTTGCAGAGTACCTTTATTTACCTTGTTTCCCACAGAATTAACTAGAAAGAAAGTGGCATTTTTTAGTGTCCTACATTAGACTGAATTTCTAAAGAAAATGAAAATGTTCCTGCAGAAAGAGGGTCCCAGTGCAGCATCCTCACACCTTCAGGGAGCTGAGTGGTCCCAGCCTCCTGGGTCCCCAAGAACTGAATGCCAAGGTCAGGACTGCAGTGCTCTCTGTGAGGGTACCCCTCATCTGCTACTGCGCCCCATGATGATGTGCCATGAGGTAATCAGGACTCTGCAAGCTGAGATTCTAGTTCCAAATGATATGGCATCTAAGCAACCATCTCCCCATTATGGCCTGACACGAGAACATTATTATAGAATAAATTCATCCCAATATAGGAGTCCTTTCTCCTTTCATTGGGGGAGATTTCCTAGAGATAGAATAGCATTTGTCACATCCACATCCACAAGGACAGAAGAAAACATAAAGCTATAAGTGATGACAGAATTGTACAGGTAAATTGTAGCAGGCACCCTCTGGGCGTCAGGTCAGTCCTGATGTCTGTCTGGGAAATGATGGGTGGCTATGTCAGCCACACCAGGCAGAGCCTCCACCTCAGAAAAATGAAATCCTCCCTGGGCAATAATTGAATGGGTATCAGCAACTCTTGAGGTCTCGAAAATGGAACATGAAGAATTGTAAGTGAGGGTTTCTCGATGCCTGATTACTTGTAGCCCAGGCCCCACAAGGATGGCATGAAATCACATGGGAATATTTTGCAAAATGACTAACCCAGGGTGCCCGCACCCTGAGGCCCATCCGGAGTGCTTCTGGCTGATTACCCTGGCTGTTCCAAGGCATGGTCTGGGAATATTGCCAACCAGAGGTGGCTTTGATAACCTCACATTCCTTTCCTGTATATCATTAAATCTCAGAAATGAGGAAGATGGATGGATTCACAGGGTTAGGTACCGTGTCACAACCTGCTGCTGTGAGTGTCCCGGATGCTGACCTGTGCTGGCCGACAAACTGTCCTCACTGATATCTTTATGTTTCACACACCTGGCTGATTGAAATGTGCTCTGCTGTCAGCGCCTGATGGGATCCTCAAAGTCACCACGTTTTAGGCCCATTAGAGGTATTGACAGTCATGGCCACGTCACTCAAAGTGGTGCTGGCTCCTGCGAAGGCTATTGACTCCCTAATTTATAAGGATTTTTCTCAATTCTGGATTCTTAAGGAAGAACACTTGCATTTCATATATAAAACAATGCTCCTTCCACCACTGAGCAACTTAGAGATTACTGTGAAATTCTTACTTCCTAAAATTTAAAAGCCATGGAGTATCATATTTAATTTGATTAGTTTTCAGTATCTACCATGGTTTGTTATTATTCCATCATCCCTCATGGTCCCCTGCCTCTCACACGGGTTCCTCCTCGGGAACAGCAGCTTTTAGGCATCTAGAACTCCAACACATCACATGTGCCCTGCCTGAGGGGAGTCTCAGGGTGTGAAGGAGTTCACTCCCCACGTGGTCTTGCTCATCATGAAAGATGAGATGACAGTGCCCTTCCCAGGAGTCTTCAAGAGCATTAAGTTGCCACCAGTGCACCTCAGTGCAGACTGCATTATAAGAGAGAGCCCTCTGGCCCCACCAAAACAAAATTTAAAACACACTCTTGTCTATTCTATGATTATGCCCAGAGCCAGGCTTGGCTTCATGAAGTTAAAAATTCCAGAAAAAAAAAAAAGTATAAGTTTGTTTCTTCCTTAGAACATTCCTGGAATTTAGAGCAGCTCATTTCCTAGTGTCTTTTGGAAACCTCTCATATTTTGTGCAAACCTTGCCTCTTTGTTGCTGCTATAGTATGAACTGAAGTGGCCCAGCCAGAGATGATGCCCCACAAGTACAGCATCTGGGCAGAGGGGAGCAAAAGGCTTGCACACGAGTGGCGTATGAACTGAAGTGGCCCAGCCAGAGATGATGCCCTACAAGTACAGCATCTGGGCAGAGGGGAGCAAAAGGCTTGCACACGAGTGGCTCTTCTTGCAGTAGAAATTGGGATGGGGGTGTGCAGAGGAGGGGAAACCAAGATGACCACTTGTGCCATCCTTGGTGGATTGACATCAGCTCTAACAAGAAGTCCAGCTAACATGCATTTGGCCCATATGTTCATCTAAAATAATTCAGAGGTCCTTCTTTCCCTCTCTCAAATCCAGGAAAATATAAGTGATGCAGATTCCCAGGAATAGGGTGCAAAGAGCAAAAGTACCTGCTCAGGCCCAGAGCCTGACTACACAAGGCCTCCATCCACAGACGTCTACACGTGGCCTGGTGCTATGTGGCCACCTCATTAGATGGGACAGAGAGGAAGCATCACACAGGAGACAATGACCACTGAGAAGAGAATCTGTGTCAACTCATAGGCAATTTATATCAAAGTCCCCACATAAACACACATGCTTTTCTTATTGTACAGTGCAAATTCAAAGGCTTGATGTGCAGGCTTTGAGTTATATAGAAATTCTGTGGAATTTCAAGCAAACATTAGTACAAGATTGAAACTTTTCATATTAAAGACAATGAAGATACTATCAAAATAAAACTAAAATTAAGATATAGAAGATTAATTATATCACCTAAGGACACTTAATTTTCTTCTTTCTTGAACACATATTTGAGTTTCTTCTCTCTCATACTCATCAGATAAAATAATAGTTTTGTTCATATTTGGCACAACTTGGAAGCAATAAAGATGTTTTTCAAGAGTAAAAAGGATAAAAAATGAAAAAAGATAAAAAGCATAAAAAAACATAAATGAAATAGTATTACATAATAAAAAAAATGAGTTATCAAGCCACAAGAAGACAAAGAGAAACTTTGGAAGCATAATACTTAGTGAAAAAATCCATTCTGCAAAAGTTACATGAAATATAATTTCATATTATATGAGTACATATATATGTAAGATATATTACTATTGTATATGTATAATATTCAGATATATTATATATAATATTCTGGAAAAGGAAAATCATGAAGACAATAAACATATCGGTGTTTGCCAGGGATTAGAGGAGAGGTGGGGATAGGGGACAGGGTCATGGGGCCTGTGGACACCCTTCAGTAAGACGATTTACATTTATTAGAACTTAAAGCCAGTAATTTTCATCATAGTAATCACACAGTTATGGTTCAGGTAAAACAATCCAAGGAGCTTCCTGGGGGCACAAGGTGAAGACCACAGGAAGAAAGAGCTATGTCAAAAAGAAAAGGGAGGGGGGTCCAGAAAGGAATTTGGGGGGGCTGGAGTGGAAGGACGAGCAGCAGGCTTCACCTGGGTCTGGTCTTTGCGGTCAAAATCTTTCCTGATAAGTTTCTGAAAGGACTTTCTGGAGCTGCCCTGGGTTATCTCTGAAAATAATTGCTTCCTCTGGCCAGAAAAATACTGCGTCTCTATGCAATAAGCTACCTGCCTTATGTTAGTCAATAGAAGACAGCACAGAAATGCAGCCACTAGCGGGAAGATCGCAGAGAAAATCAGAAGTTCATGGCAGACGCTCAATTAGACCTGGAAGTCCTACTGGGTCTGAAAAATTGTGGCAATTTAGCAATTCAGAGAACTGTCACCGAAAAAAGAGAGAGAAATGTTTTTCAAATTTATGGCTCCTGCTGCAAAATACAAGACAGGATAGGAACAATTATTTCCTTGTTACTCTAAAACAGCATGTTCATTGAAAAAAAAGTAACAGTTAAGTAGGAAATAATAAAAGAAGGCAATAAAACAGACAAGCTATTAATTCTTAACCCAAGTGGATATTATTTCTCATTGTGCAGTCAGCTAGCCAGACCAACGCTCTGTTTACCCAAAGCTTCGATTTCCAGCAGCTTCAATTTTGTTAGCAAACAGCTGTGACAAAGACCATAGATTGAAACCATTAGAACCACCTTGGATTGGAAAACTGAAATGTGAAGTCCTCCTCTGAGCTCCTCTTCACCGTCTGCATGCAGTCGTGGTACACACAGTGCTTCACTGTGGCCCCCCAAGTCTTCTGTGTGTGCCATGTAACACGTGAACTGCACACTCAGAAACTGAGGACAGCACAGTCCTGTGATCACATATTTCTGGAGGTCAAAAGTCCGACTTGGTTCCCACCAGTGTAAAATGAAGACATCAGCAGGGCTGTGCTCCTCTCTGGAGGCTCCAGGGGAAAACCCGGGTCCTGTTGAGCAGGGTGGTTGGAGAATTCCCTTCCTTGGGTAGGGCACAAGTCTTCCTCGTTGGCTGTCAGCTGGGGGCAGCTCCAGATCCTGGAGGCCCTCTGCATGCCTTGACTAAGACCCTTCCTGCATCTTCACGGGCAGCAGGGTGGACAGAGCCTCTCTCAGGATCAGACCCCCACCCCTTGCTTTCCTCCCATCTCAGCATCCCTAGGACGATCTGCCTTCTGCTTCCAGTCGTAAGGATCCAGGTGATTATACAGAGCCCACCCAGAAAATCCAAGATAATCCCCCTATTTAAGATCTGTAACTTCAGTCCCATCTCCATCTGCGACACAACACATTCAGGGACTCCAGGGACTGGGGTGTGGCCACTTTGGGAGTAGTCTCCTGTCAATCTTTCTAGGTGCAGCAGTGTCCATGTGATCCAGTGGGTCAAGATTCTCACATTGTCCTTCCACATTCTTTGGGCACAAGCTCATCTGTCTTGCCTCTGCCTTCTGCTAATAGGAAACATTTATTCCCAGGCTAATTGCAAAGAACAAGTGCTTAGCTCTGTGAATGCACCATACTTTACAGGGAGATAACAGCACAAAAATCCAGCAGCCCCTTCTTCCTTCAGATCCTTCACAAACTAAAAACTGCCCTGAGCAAGTCCATCCTCAACGTCCCTGTATTCTCCCTACCTATGGTCTCTCCACCGTTCAGGCTAGAAAGCTGCAAACTTATCACACTGTTGGGATTTCTGTCTCTGCACTCTAGGGATAAAAAGGCACACTTAACTGATTTTCTTTATTTTTGATGGATAAGTCTTCCAATTTTGCTATTTGCATTTGAAGGAATCAGAGGGATCAAATCTCTTTACTTCCATCAAACCTCTGCCAGCCACTTACAGAAGTCACCCTGGGCACCACCATGGAGAGGCCACTTGCAGGACACAGCAAGCTTCCTCTGGTGTTTTAGTTCGTCAGTGCCTCATGCAGCCTCCATACTGTTATAGCCAGCTCAGTGCAACCCTGGTGACCAAGTGAGCTGGGAAGAGGTGAATTGCCCATGATCTGAAATGATCTGCACATACAGTGAGCAAGGAACAGGTCCCAGGCTGCTCGTGTGCTCATGGTTCACATGTCCCCATGACCTACACAAGCAAAAGCCACCTCTTCTGCCTCAGAGAGCTTCTTCATTTCTCCTGACCTCCAGACAACATGATGAAAATTTGGGGTAAAAAGTAAAACAGAGAAAAATATCCAGGCCTGTGAGATAAGGAATCACGAGTCCTCAATAGGGAAGGACCCTAAAAATATCAGGGGTGCAGAAGAGACCCCAAAACAGAAAGTTCTATTAAGACAAGGGCATTTTGGATGCACTGTTGAAAAGCTCTGGAAGAAGAGTTCCCTGAGTGGGGGATTGGACGAGGTTTTGGAGGAGCCAGCCATTTCCATATCCCAGATCACATCTCTGCTCCGGGGATCTGTCCAGATGACAGGGCAGGGTCAGCCTCCTCGGTGACAAGGACACCCTTCCCATCACTCACACGCCCAAGTCTCTGCGACATAGAGAGGGAGTGGGACGTCACGGCTGGGCGACTCCCACCAGAAGCAGAGCTTGGGTCTAGCCAGGAATGACCCTTAGGCAGACCCGGGGGGCAGGTCCCACAGGGGCTCCACCTGTGGGGGGCCCACGGCAGGAGGGGGAAGCACCGGCCTGGAGAAGCTGTGGATGCCCAGGCGCTGGGCTCTGGCTGGGTGGCCGCCACGGCTGCTGCTGGTCTCACCACAGCACAAGGTCCTGCCTTACAGTGGCCGAGAGGTCAATCTGGGAGAAAAAGGAGGCACAGAAGATGTTAAGTTTCATGCTGCAGATGGAATCCTTTATGGCTGGGAGGGCGGGGAGAAGGGGCGAGGTACAAGTGTTGAAGGACCCCAAGGCCCCAGGCCCAACATTAGGAAAACTAACCCCTGTGCCCTGAAGCTGCAAGATGTTCCCTTACCCAACCCCCATGTCAAAACCCCACCAGCTGCACGTAGCACTTCAAGTCTCGCACAATGTTACCACAAGATGTTCCATATAGATAACCCCAGAAGGGCCAAACTTGAGCAAACAGGGTAAAAACAGGAACTAAAAGGACAGGATGCAATTTTATGTTTTTTCTGAGAACTAAAGTGGGAAAACAAGTTTACCCCCCTAGGTGACTCAACTGCTGAATTCAGAGGGACCAATAGGAAGGCTGTTGCTGTGCTAAGCTAAGACCTAACCCACCTGTTCCCTATAAAAGATCTATACCCCAAAGCCCGGTGTGCCAGTTCACCGAAGCTCCGGCTGAGGTTTTGCTGTGCACCCGCAGGCGCCTGTGTGAGAATAAACGCCTCCTGCTTTTTGCAGCCAGTGTCTCGTGTGGTTCATTCCGGGTTTGGGATCTGTGGATATTTCAGTGTTAGGTTAGAAACGTGGCAGACACTGTCGGGGGAACAGAGGCTTGTTGTTGTTGTTGTTAAGATGGATGTTTTATTACCTCCCCTTTAGACATGAGGAATCTGAGTTTCAGAGGGTTGCACAACTAGTGACAGAGCCCATGTCCTTTCCCATCCTGTTACTTGTAGGTCCCTCACTAGGCACCAGGAAAACAGAAGCCTTTTGAAGGAAGAGGAGAAGCAAAACTTGAGCTTGGCTGGAAAGATGAATATCACCCAGTTTGGGGGCAACAAATACTCTAAGAAAAAATAAATAAATAAAGTACCTGACAGTGTGCAGCGCTCAGGACAGTTCCTGGCTCCACAGAAGCATGTTTGCACTTGGAAGGCAGCAGCATTTCCCAAGTAGGGGTTCAACATTGCAGGTCTAGCCACCGTGGAGGTGGCGATGTCTACCTTTGGTCCTGGTCGTCCATGGCTGCTGTAACTACATCTCCTAGTGACTTGATACAACAAGGAGCATCATCTTGGAGCCAGGAAAGTAAGAGGTCTTGAGTGAGTCAGCGTGGAAACCAAGTTTCTTTCGGAGGACTCCCAGGGACAACCCATCCTGGTGTCTGCAGCTTCTGGAGGCCACCTGCATGGCTTGGCTGGAGGATGCCTCACTCCAAACTCTGCCTCCGCTGCCCATCAGCATCTCTCCTCCTGGACCTCTCTCCTCCCTCTTGTCAGTGCCCCTTGATGACATTTATGGCCGCTCAGATACCCTCAGATGGCCTCAGCAAGAGGAAAGCCCTGGGAGGGGAGAACTCCAGAGAGCCTCACAAGACAAGCCCTGAGAGGTAGGCTTTCTAAACCATGGAACAGGAGGAGCATTTTAAATTGGTTCCTTTTGCCAAAAAATACAGGTTTCAGAGAGGATGAATGTGTGGCTTCCCTCCATAGGGGCATTGAACCAGGAAGGGACCAGACTCAGGGGAGCCTGTGGACACTTGGCCACTGGCAATGACCTGGGCAGAGTGGAGAAGAAATGAAGGGAAAGACAGGTAGGAGGGCGCGATGAGTGGGGGAGCCTTGAGAAGTTGCCCCTCTTCCCAAAGCTGTGTCGGCCTGTCAGTGACCCAGAGGCTGCAAGGAAGGACGTGGCCTGGGAAGGTCGGCACAGGGACAGCTTGATGCGTTCTTATTACCTCACAGCATATTTATCAGACTTCTTTTAATTTCCCCAATTTTATTTTTTTAAATGGAAAGAGACAAACCACACAGAATCATAGGAACCAGGGACGTCCCCATTGATCAGAATTTGTTTTCCATGTCCATCAAAGGAGGTGACCTTACTGCCAGTGACTGTGGACATCCAAGTAGAAGGTAGAGAGGACCACATCTGGAGATGCTGCACAAACAGGGTAAAGCAGGTAAGTTAAAAGGACAGCGTTGAAGCAGAAGTCACGATTAACAGGGCACGCCCCCTACCCGACTGCATGACATTGACTTGCACAAGCTTCGATCAAAAGATGGGTTTATTTTATAAAGTTTTCACAGTAATTTGATTATGTTACAAAAAGTTAAACCTAAAACTCAGCACATTTTTTATTAAAGCTATGGAACCACGCAAGAGCCTTCTGAAGTAGAACATGTATTTGCACTGGCTGCAGGACTTTTTGCTGTTCTCATTGGGTGAAGTCCATCCTGTGCACAAGTTAATTGGAAATGTGCATCAGAACTCATGTGAGATCCTGTGGTAGGTACTCAAGGCCACAGGATTTCCTTGACTTGAATGCTTTGATAAGAAATGTTACAGTTATCTAATTTGGTCCCCTACTGCATATTCGGATGTTTATATGAAAACTCAAGAGACAGAATTGCAGAAAAGAATTCTTATTCGACATCTTGGAAATAAACATGATAAATCCAACTTTGTTTCACAGCAACACAAGCTCCTGAGCCAGTTTTGTTTCTGCCATCCTTTTATTCCTGGTAACATTTATATGCTTATTCTTATTTTTTGTTGCATTTTCTTACTCTTCATCTTTAAAAAAGCAAATACAAGTAAGCTTTCAAAATATGCAAAGAGCCCTACTTTTTTGGAATGCTGGCATGTAAATTCTTACACAGTTATTGTGTTCTGTATTTTCAACTTAAGTGGAATATTTAAACACAACCAGACAAATAACAAACGTGAGACAAAAATCTATTTTTCACTTTAAGTGAGTGAAATCTATTCATAGCTGTCCCTTCTTCTCTCCTTCCCCACTCCCACCCCAGGAAGAGCCTTTAAGGACTTTCTGCCTGTGGTGGCCTCCAAGATGATGCAGGGTGTTCATGTCAGCGCCTGTGCTTTCCCTCTGCGTCAGGAACGCTGGCGCCCTGGCGCAGGGAGCCTTGACAGCCTCCAAATATTTTAAAAGCTGATTCTATTTATTTCCTGCCATACGTGCTCAAAGTGACTCAGACCTCCAGGGCCTGTAAGAAGGAGGCTCAGCTTGCTGAAGTGAACTGTGTGGACCCCAGGTACACAGCGCGACGCCTTCATACACACTCAGTGAGAAGAGGTTACTGTGAGCAAGCTCATTCCTGTGGCCACCAGGCCCCCTGCTGATTGCTACATCAGTCCCAAGGGCCAGGATGCAGACAGCCTGGGCGTCCATCCCCCATTGCTTGGTGAATGCATGAAGCATGTCTGTGGATACATAATGGAAGGCTTCTGGGGTTTGGATACCCTAAAATATTTCAAAGTATTCCTCCCTGGAGTGTTTTATGGGCAGGCTGTTCTTACTGAGCTGGGAAGGATTCTGCACAATGGGGGCTGGGGGCCCAGGGTATAAGCATGGAGCATCTCCAGGGATCTTTTTCCAAAAGCTACAGTGGCTGCTAGTCTTGCTCCTCCCCTCCTCACCCACACGGGAAATGATCATGCTTAGACTGTGTGTGGGTCCCCTGGGAGGGAGAGACCCACTCTGACCCCAACTCGCAGTTTCCAGTCTGCCACTGAGATGGGGAAGTTGGCTCTTGGCGTTTCCCTCTGTGAATCATCTGTCCGTATCTGTTGCCCGACTTCCCATGTAACTGTCAGTTTACAGGAAGCCCCATCAGCTGGCCAGGAGTGACACTCATGACGTCTGGGGATCTGGGGATGACAGGCCAAGGGCAGGAGCCAGCGCAGCTCAGGGAGGAAGAAGGGGACTTTCCATCTGAGTGCCGCGAGGGTCTGGCTTGGGCGTAAGCAGCAGGATCTGTCACCCTCAGGAGAGCCAGGCGGCGCGGGAGCTGGGGGGCGGGGCGTGGGAGGGAAACGGGGAGCTGTGGGACGTGGTTGGAATGTTCTCCTGAGTTGGCTGGTGGCGCTGTTTCTGCCTCCATCACACACCCACGCGGACTCCGTCCTCACACACACAAACCCCTCTGCATCGGCTACAAGGAGGAGAGTTGTGTCTTCACCCTTCTACCCAAAGGCCCTCCTATCAGGGTGTCCCATCACCCCAGTGGAACCACCCTGGTCAGGTGGCTTGTGGCCCCTGTTCTGTCAAACCCTGGGGTTCATGCTGACCCTCCTTGGTTAACCTCGGCGGCAGGTCATGAAGCAGGTTCACCCTGTACAGGTTACAGACTCGCTGAGCCCAGTGAGCCGAACCCCCACACATACAACCGGTTCACTTCAGATGTGTCCTGCGGGGAGGCAGCAGAGGCTGGGGACTCAGAAAGAGCCAGCTGCCCAGCCCAGGAGCCGCCCAAGGCAGACGGCATCTTGATTGGATGGGCCATCCTTCCCCACAGCTGTGGGATCCACCCTGGGATTTATTTATTTATTTATTGTTTCCACTTACTTTTAATTAATTAATTGATTGATTTTACAGTAGAATACATTTTGACACAGTGTACACAAATGGAACACAACTTCTCATTCCTCTGGCTGTACACGGTGCGGAGTCACACCAATAGTGTAATCATACATGTGTATAGGAGGGTAATAATGTCTTCCCATTCTACCATCCTTCCCATCCCCACAACCCCACCCATCCCTCACTCCCCTCTACACAAATCAAAATTCTTCATTCTGTGCTCCTGTCCTGTCTCTCCCTTTCTCCTATGTGATGCTCTGCACCGTGGAATGATGCAGCAAGAGGCCCTCGCCAGGTGCTCACACCTTGACATTGGACATCTGAGTCCCCACAACCCTGAGCCAGGGATGTCCTTGGATCGTAAGCTAGCCCCTCAGAGATGTTCTGTTCGAGCAGCCCAAGCAGCTGCCGCAGTGTCCTGGGGGTGGGGGGTAGTGAGCAAAGAAATAGCTTCTCCTTTCTCAGGATCATTCAGAGTGCACTGATATTTCTGAAACTAGAAGATCAAGTGATATTGCAGATGAAGATACGGACTCACAGCTCTGAGCCTTTCCTGCACATATTAGCAAAGGGGAGAACCCAGGATCTTGGTTTTAATAAGGAAACGTTTTCCATTCAACCTGCTCTGAGAGTGCTTCCCACAGTGGAGGAGTGCGCAGAGCCTACAAACAACAAACGTCACTTCCCAACATGAGTCCCTCCTTAGTGCTCACTGCCTGGTGGTACTCTGACTCTTAGTGAATACAATACATGTGCACACACACCAGCATGTGTTTGTGAGCTTCTGTGCATGTGCAAGCATGTGTAGAAGCCAGAAGTCTATGTAGCAAAGACAGAGCTTAGTTAGGGAGGGGGACATAAAAGAAGAGTGATTCTTGAGCTTGAGAAAGCCCACGTGGTTTTCCAAAGGGAACAAAGCCACCATGTGTGTGCCCACATGACGTGGCTGTCCTTGGGATGGCTCATGGGGCTTATCTGCAGGCTTTGAGGCCCTGACTCGTACAGGAGATGCACTGGAGGAGGCAGAAGGCTTATCTCACGAGATCCACCCTCTCGTGTTTCTGGGACTGGCGCAGATTCCACCAGAACTCAGGCCCAAATGCTCTGTGGATGCAAAGTGGATGTTATGTCAAACAATGATCTGCACATTCAACTGTTTGTGGGTACATTTCCCACACAGTTTCTCTGGTCAATGATACTGCTAAGCTGAAGGGGGGTGAGACACCATGGCCCTAAGAGTCTGCGGCTTCAATGCCGCAGTGCCACAGGATTCTGAGTGGTTCCACCCCCGCACCCTGGAGCCTGGTGGCACACCACAGCCCCACCCTGATGAGCAGAGAGGGCGAGGAGACCGTCCCCTGTGCACCCTGCAGCCACAGCTGTGCTTCCCTGGCCCATGCTTTTCTCCCGTCAAAACACCCTCCTCTGGCAATCTTCCTTCCCTTAGAGGGTCTGCAGCTGAAATGTACCTCAAATTACTAAGCCAGAAAGCATTTCCTATTTCTAACTTGAAAAACAGATTATATTGTTTCTCTCTTAAAGATCAAAAAGTGAAATTACCTTTCATTCAGATGGTGAAGAAAGTTGTACGTGAATGTGTATGTATGTCAGAGAGACCATTAACCTAACGGTGCGGAGAGCAGCCTGCGCCTGCCCTGGTGACTCCATAGTGTGCACAATATCAGTCCTCAGGCTGAGCCTTCCCTGAGTGACTCCATGGTGTGTGGACAGCAGTCCTCAGGCTGCACCTGCCCTGAGTGACTCCATGGTGTGTAGAACAGCTGTCCTCAGGCTGTGCCTGTCCTAGTGACTCCATGGTGTGTAGAACAGCAGTCCTCAGGCTGTGCCTGCCCTAGTGACTCCATGGTGTGTAGAACAGCAGTCCTCAGGCTGTGCCTGCCCTAGTGACTCCGTGGTGTGCAGAACAGCAGTCCTCAGGCTGAGCCTGCCCTGAGTGACTCCATGGTGTGTAGAACAGTAGTCCTCAGGCTGTGCCTGCCCTAGTAACTCCATGGTGTGCAGAACAGCAGTCCTCAGGCTGAGCCTGCCCTGAGTGACTCCATGGTGTGTAGAACAGCAGTCCTCAGGCTGTGCCTGCCCTAGTGACTCCGTGGTGTGTAGAACAGTAGTCCTCAGGCTGTGCCTGCCCTGGTGACTCCATGGTGTGTAGAACAGCAGTCCTCAGGCTGTGCCTGCCCTAGTGACTCCATGGTGTGTAGAACAGCAGTCCTCAGGCTGTGTCTGCCCTAGTGACTCCATGGTGTGCAGAACAGCAGTCCTCAGGCTGTGCCTGCCCTGGTGACTCCATGGTGTGCAGAACAGCAGTCCTCAGGCTGAGCCTGCCCTGAGTGACTCCATGGTGTGTAGAACAGTAGTCCTCAGGCTGTGCCTGCCCTGAGTGACTCCATGGTGTGTAGAACAGCAGTCCTCAGGCTGCGCCTGCCCTGGTGACTCCATGGTGTGTAGAACAGCAGTCCTCAGGCTGCGCTTAACCCTGAGTTACTGCATCTTAAAAAGCAGTAGTTTGCCATGGTGACTCCATTCTGAGTCCAGATGCCAAGATAGGATGACTGTATTCCTTGTTTTTACAAAACAACCACCTTCTACCCAGCACAACCATAAAGCACAAATCGATAAATAACTTGTATGTGCCACATATCAAAGTAAATCAATGAGTACCAGGACATGTGGTCATCCCAAATCATACCAGGAGCATCGAACATAGGAGTTTATTAGCCTCACCAGAGGAGAACCCCTCACTGGAGACTTTTAAAAGGAGGAGCCCCCCAAAGACTTGACACAGCGGCACCCTGACACCTGGTCACTCATATGAGTCTTTCCCAGAAAAATCATCACAGCGACAACCTTCTGAATCTCTGTCCCTGGGCTTCAGCAGAGCACAGTTTGTCCTGCTCATGATGACCATGCATGAGGCCCACTCCAAGGCTGACACCTCAAGCTGACACTGTGAAACTGAAAGTGCCCACCTGTCCAAACCCTCTGTTTTGACAACTGCAGAACTGGTTCCTTAAAGCCAGCTGACCACTTCAGTGACTCTGACTGTGCACTTGTCTCTCTGCCTATGCTCTTGGCTCAGCAATAGGTATCTAAAGTGATGAGAGATATGATGAGTGATGTGAGTGGGATAGATATTAGAAATTAAGATTAAAATAAAATAACTTGGGCTTGTCCAGCTTATGACTCCTTGCTGAACTGCCACTGATAAAAGTGGTGCAGGCTGTGACTTCGCTGTTACCTGATGAACTCTGATGTTTTGGAAAGATTCAGTTGTACCTGGTCTATGTAAATGGCAGAGCTCACCCACAACAGAGAGCTTCTCCATTCTCACAAAATGTTCACACCTTTAATTAGGCACTTTTCTCAGTGCAAGAATTCTCCAGTGATGGTGTTTGAAGACTGTCTGTCCCCAGTGGATCCTGCAGTGTTGGTCATCAGCAGTTGCCATAGGAACCCGTGGATGCTGGGCCCAGAGGAGGCGGTTGGTCATTCAATGCGTGTTGAACTGAACCAAAACTTTGCATAGGTTTTGTTTTGTTTTATTACTTAGACTGCAAAGTCCTGTTTTAGAAATTCACTTTTATGGTAAAATAGACTAGAAGGAAAGAAAAGGTATTCAACCTTCTAAATATCTCTTCTCCATATAAGGAGTGGAGGCCGTCCACCTCGGGACAGCTGGAGGTGTCAGAAGTCTTCTCTGAGAAGGCACTTGGGTCAGTCAGACTTTCATGGCTATGAAAAGCAATTGGAAGAAAAAAACCCACCCAGAGGAGGGAAGTTCTGTTCTGGCTCACAGTTTCAGAGTCTCAGTCCCTGGCTGGCTGGCTCCTCTGCTCTGAGACTGAGGTGGGAACAAGCATCATGGTGGAAGGTCGTGGCGGGAAAGCTGCTCCGTCTGCATAGGAAGGAAACAGTGAGAGAGCAGCCAGAGAGGAAGCACAGTCCCCAGTGACCGACTTCCTCAGCACACCCTACCTCCCTAAGTTACCACCCAATAGTCCATTCAGATGATTAATCCATCAAGTGGATTAATCCACTGATGTGGTAATATCATTCATCATCAAATCACTCCCCTAAAGTCCTGCCTTTGGGTGCACCTTGGAGACATTATGGTTGGACATGAGGTGTCCTCCAGAAGCTCCTGTGTTCCTCTGGACAGGAAGGTTCAGAGGAGAAGTGATGGGACTGCAAGAGCTGTGACCTAATCAGTGCATCCTAGTTTGAACTGCTGGGTGGTAAGAGCAGGCAGGTGGGGCATGCCTGAAGGAGGTGGACCACTGGTGCATACCCTGGCAGGGTGCAGCTTCCCTTCCCCTCACCCTGGGTCTCTGCTTCCTGGCAGCCCCAAGGGAGCAACCCCCCCCACCATATCCTTCCCCATGGGGTGCTGCCTCACCTTGGACCCAGGGTAATGCAGTTGGCCGTTTATGGACAGATACCTCTGAAACTGTAAGCCCAAATATCCTATCCTCTTCTAATCGGATTCTGTTGAATATTGTAATCACAGCAACACAAAAGTTGAATAACACAGGGACCAAGCCCTTCAACACATGAGATTTTGGGGCACATCCAGATCTAAATCATAGTGGTAGTAATTGCATTTGCATGTAAGATACAAGTCAATTAGATGCAAATTATGTTTCCAATGTACTTTCTCACAGAAGAGATTAAAAATGAGAAATCCAAGCAGACATTTACCTGTCTTAATAAATGATGGATACTGGTAGCAACGCCACCCCAAAATATTCTAATTGCTATATCCTGTTGTTTTCACATAGCTACACTGAAGAGAAACTCTTACATTAGAGTGTATAAAATCAATTTCCCTAAGAGTTTTTTTAAATTATTATTATTTCATCTATTTGCTAGAAGACACGGCCATTAGTTAATGGGCCTGTGTTTATCGCAGTTTGCAGGAGCCGCACGTATTCAACAAGGACGGACTTCAGCAGTTCCCTCTTGATTAGCAAAATTACTTTACCCTCATGGAGGACAAAAAAACTGTTGTTGCATAACTTTTAAGAGCTAAAGAGAATTTAAGAGCAATTTAATTTGTGGAAACAACATAATGAAGCTCGAACAACCTAATTTATCCCCAAACAGATAAAGTGATTTTAAGGTTGGTGTTCTGCAAGCAGGCAAGCGTTGCAGTTGTTGTCTTAGGAGTTTCAAAGTCAAAGCCATGTGATTTGATTACACTTTTCAGAAGCCCAGAAACAGGGATGATCTTGGTTCTGATCCATGACAAAACTGAATTTGCCAAAGGCGGTTGGTGTCTCTCTGCAGCCAGACAGAAAACACTTTTTCAAAGTCAAATTTTCAGAACTCTGTTTGTTCCCATGGTGTCACATAAATCACCAAGTCTATAAGGCAGGATGGCTGCGTCCTCCTCCCGCTCTGCCCTGGTGAGGTGTGCAGCTCTGCTTGCCAGACAGCTCTCCCCTGTGCTTCTCCCCTGCTGCCCCGAGGAGCAGGGAATGCTCAGACTTTCCAGTGCCTTACAGAAGGTGGTGGAGGGGACCCTCAGCATCCTGCACCTGCCTCCTCCTCCAGGGTGCTTCTAGAACAGGAGCCCACCAAAGAGAGAAATTGTTCTCTTCCATTACTTGGGCTCTCTGATCACAGGGCACGTCAATGCCTGCAGGACAAGATGTTCTAAAACGGAGAAATTTCTAGAAGAGTTACAATGTGTCCAGAATATTCTGAGATTTATTTGCTTATGTGTTTTTACAATATATTGTCATAAATATATAGGAGCACCAGAAGCCTTTCCTAAAAATACAATGCAGATCTCCTCCACGCCTCACAGAAGAAAGTCCTTGTGGGCACCACCCTGATGAAGAGTCCTGTGAGCACCCTTTGGTCCTCCCTAGACTCTTCCCAGGACCCTTCCCAGGTCCCCATCCTCCTCCAGAGAGGAATCTGCTGCCAGCTTTATCTCCACAGCTCACTTCTGCTGGGTTTCAACCCTTACTAAGTGGAGCTTCATCAGATGTGGTTTTGCTCAACATAATGTCAGTATTTCACTCCTCAGACTCTCCCACACGGTCACGATACCGACCAAGGGCTCCTGCCTGACACGGGAAGGGGTCAACACAGGTTGACAAACACAGGTTTGTCCAAGAGAAGGAGCTGCATTACAGGTCCACCATCAAGGAGTGGGAATCAACAAGGAAACTGAGGGAATTTAAGGGGCCCCGGGGAAGGGGCAGAGCACATGGTTGGTTGGAGTTGGGAGTCTGCAGACTGTGGTTTTGGTCTGAAGCTCCCCATGATTTTAACCTAGGTCCTCGAGGCTGGGCCGCAGTCTGGCTGGGCACAAAATAACCAAGCCGCCACAAAGCCTTGTAGGTTCAAACAGCAACTCTTTATTCCCCAACTCTCACCGGCACTCTACACACACTTTCCGGGAACACACTCCCTCCACCGGGCTCAGCGTGCCAATTCTCTGAGAACCCCGCAAGAACGCAACGGGAACTCCAAAGTAGCAGGCGCCCGAGGCAGCAGGATCCACCCTAATCCCAGCAGGATCCGCCCTAATCCCAGAGCCGCCCTAATCCCAGAGCTGGGTCACCTTTCAACCATTCCCTCTGGGGTAAACTGTGGCTCACAACAAGGCTGTGTTCTCCTCCTTCAGATCCCACTCCCCAGAGGCTGGCCCTATTGTCAATGTCATTCAGGGTCAGGTGTTAGGGTTCCATGCCTGCATTCTGAAAACTGGTTGTCATCACCATTTTAGGGACAGGAAATTTGTCCTTTTGTTGTCTAATTTAGCTACATGTAGCAATTGTTTATTTTTTTTAATTATTATTTGCAGTAACCCTTGGTATGAATGTAGCATAATTTATCTATCCATTACACTGCAGACTACCTTCTGAGCTGTTTCCATTTTGAGGTTCTTCTTATAACTAACATTACTTTTCTTTTCTTTTTTGGCCATGGGAATTGAAGCCAGAGACTCATGCTTGCAAAGTCCTTGCCTACCACTGAGCTCTGTCCCAACCTTATGATTGACATTACACATGTGTCTTTTGGTACATACACACAGGTATATTACTGAATCCTTAACACTTATCTAGTGCTCCATAACACTTCTCTAGTTGTCCAAAATTAGTGCGTTGGACAACCAGAAATAACTATTTGCTTAACACTCAAGGTCCTGAGCAGCAGGAGTTCTGGAAGGGCCCAGCTGGGCGGTTTATCCTTGAGGTCCTTCCAGAGCCTTGGTCAGATGTCAGCTGGGACAGAAGTCTTGACTCACATGGCTGGAGGCCTGCTGCTGGCTGTTGGCTGGAGGACCTAGTTCCTCTCCGTGTGGCCTCCTCGGGCTCCCTCAGGAGCTGCATGAGGGGCTTCCCCAGAACGTCTGGCCCAAGAAGGCCGGGGTTTCCTGTGGTATGTTTCTGCTTTCTGATTTGCTTCCTGGTTTTCAGTCAACTGTTTGTCTCTTACTAGGCCTCATAATTATTGAATGCTAGACACTGAGTATGGAAAGCACAGAAAAGACTTGAGTTTCTTGTTGCAATCATTTTCCTCTAATGAACATTCTTTCTTCTTTTTTTTCTTCTTCTTCTTCTTCTTCTTCTTCTTCTTCTTCTTCTTCTTCTTCTTCTTCTTCTTCTTCTTCTTTTCTTTTTGTGCACTACTGAGGATCGAGCCCAAGGCCCTACATATTCTAGTCAAGTGCCCACTGAACTGCATCCCCAATTCTGCTTTTTCTTTTTAAATTTCTTTTTATTTGTTTTTTTTTTATTTGACAGATTAAAATTTGCATATAGTTATGGCACGCAGTATGCTGTTTTAACCACACATACATTTTGCAATGGGTGAATCAAGTTGGATTGAAATGCTTTTGTATTGCATACTTTAGAACTGCTAAGAGATTATATTTTAATTACCCTCAACACATAAATTGCATGAGGTAAGTGTCTGCGTCCCATAATCAAGAAGGCGCATCGGTCATGCTCATCTCACTCAATCCAGGATGGGGTTAAGCTGCTAGACTCTCATCTTCAACAGACGGCAGTTCTATTTCTAGTCCTGGAGCTCCTCCAGAGAACCTGGGTAGCTTTTGAGGGCACCTCCTCAATTTTTAGATCCTACCCCCACCATGTCTCTACCCACAGTAGTCTACAAGGCTGTGAGAGGGGATTACTCCATCAAAGGAAGCAGAACCTATCAAAAACCCCCCACTGAGCAAGCATTTGGGATGCCAGGTTCAAACAGAAGAGTGGATGCCCTAAACATGCCTGCGTCCTCATCCTCGGAGCCTATTCCTCTGTTAGGTTACGTGGCAGAGGGGAATTAGGGGACAGGTGGAATGGAGGTTGTGATTGGTGAAGTAAGGCAGGGAGATTATTCAGCAGCCTGGTGTGATAAAGAAGGGGAAGGAGACAGGGGGGAAACTACAGCCAGAGACAGGTTTCTGCATGCTGCATGCTGCCTTTGACAGCGGAGAGCCGCGGGTGGCAGGCGGTGTCTAGAAGATTTAAAAGGCCGGACAGAGCCTTTCCCTACACCTCCAGAAGGAACTCAGCCCTCCAACATCTGGGTCTTGACCCAGTGAATCTTCTGGCCTCCAGAACTGTAGCATAATAAATTTGTGTTGCTTTAAACCACTAAGGTTGTGGTTACTTGTTACATTGAGATAAAGAACGAATGCAAGGATGTCCCATGGAATGCAGTTAAATGTAGCTTTTTAAAATCACCTCCAAGAAAATACTTTGATTCAGTTCTGTTCCATAGGAAAATGCATGGCCTAGCCTCCCAGTGTGGAAAGGCAAAATAAGGGCATTTTTATGCCGTTTTACATAGACACTGAAGACATGAGAGGAACAAATAAGGACCAAGCTCCTATTAAAATCTTACAGTAGGGTAACATTCTAATGATCCCCTTCCAAATCAACTAGTTGAAGAGAGAGGTTGGAAAAAGCATGTGATCTTGGGGATGAAGGTCACTGTTTTACCTCCTGCCTAAGATACTATTTCCTCTAGATGGTCCTTCCACATGGTTTGGTGGCAGCTTTTCTAAGTCCATTTGAGCTGTGTATCAGTCAACTTTGCATTACTATAATTAATGATCTGAGACAACTAGATTATCAAGAGAAAAGGTTTACTTGGGTTTACAACTTTGCAGATTATATCCCATGATCTATTGGCCACTTACTGTGGACCTCTGATGACATAGCTCTTCATGATGGAAGTGCATGTTTGAGTAATGTGCTCTCCTCATAAGCCAGGGGAAAGAAAAGAATAGTCCTGTGTCTCAAAGTGCCCTTCAGGGGCACTCCCCACAATGATTAAAGGACCAACTAGGCCCCACCTCCCAAAAGTCTGCCACCTCCCAAGAGCATCAGCTGGGAGCCAAGCCTTTAGCACACTGGCACTTGTCCAAACCACAGTAGGCTGCAACATCAAGATGCTCTAGACTGGAAGGGTTTGAACTACAGAGAACTGCTTCTCAGTGATGAAGGCTGGAATATCCAAGACTGAGGGCTGGCAGGTCCCGGGTCTGGTGGGAGTGGCTCTCGGCTTCACGGATGGGTCCTTCTCTTTGAGTCCTCCCATGGTAGAAAGGCAAGGGGTCTCTCGGGGCTTCTTTTATAAGGGCTCAGCTCTCAGTTGGGGTGGCTCCTCCCTCTTGACCTAATCACCTGCCAAAAGCCTCACCTCCTGAAACCATGGCTTGGAGGTTGGAGTTTCAGCAAACAGGTTTTAAGGGGACACAAGTATTGGCCCATGGTGCAACCCCACTCCTTCAGTGTGTGGCATTTCATTGCAGTGAATCCCAGTGGCCCAACATTCCAAATCCCCTGCTCTCTACATTTCTAGAAGACAGTACTATGACTTATTCACTGTGGTGTTTTAACTGAGGTGAGAGCCACAGAGCGGACAATCAATGAATATTGTGGAAGTGGATTTAATTAAGAGGAATGGAATGGGTTGCAGAATCAAAGACCCCACAGAGAAAATGTTATGGAAACTCAGTAAAGCTTTGTATTCACTGCAGGAAATAATAAGTACATGAACCAAATGAAAAAAAAAATCATGTTATGGTTCAGATATGAGGAGTCTCCCAAAAGCCCCTGTGTGGACAATGCAGGAAAGCTCAGAGGTGAAAGGACTGGGTTATGAGAGCCTCAACCCATCATTGCATTAGCCCCCTGATAGGGATTAACCGGGTGGTAACTGTAGGCAGGTGGCTGTGGCTGTGGCTGGAGAAGCTGGGTCCCTGGGGGCCTTCCTTGTGGGGGGTTATGTCTTCTCCTTGTTAAGCAGAGCTCTCCCCTTGCTGCCTAGCTAGCTATCCTGTCCAGAGCTGCTTTCCTCCACCATGTTCTTCCGCCTGATGTTCTGCCTCACCTCAAGCCCCAAGGGATGGAGGTGGCTGTCTATGGACCTCTGAAACCATGAGCCCCCAAATAAATGTTTCCTCCTCGAATTTTTCTGTCAGATCTTTTGGTCACAGCAGCGAAAAATTTGGCTAAAACATTTTAGTTATAGTTCCCTTTTAAGAAGTAGCACTCTGCTTGCTATATTTATCATCTCCTTTTGTGTTTAACAGAATTCTCCGCAGGAGGCCTGCCACTTTCTGTATCTCTCTTCAAATCCCAATGTTCCATTTTGTTTCCCAGCCGTGGACCGAATTGTAATTTTAAAAAGTTGAATTAAAATTCTCATTTATTATGGAAAATGTAGAGGGAGAAAGCCATATTTTTTTAAGAAAAGAATAATTTTAGTTTTAAAGTGGATATTTTGACTATATGTGTGTGTGTGTATTTTTTAACAGAAGGATTTTTCTCTAGCACAAAAAGATGCAAGTAACATTCTCAAGCCAGACTTAAAATAGAATAAATACATTTGTTTGCAATGAAACATTTGGCTTGTGTCTCATATTACTATGAGCCAACGGTTTGTCCCCCTGCCCCATCCCTGCAATCTCTATGTTGAAGTGAGTAGGAAGTGAGTAGGTCATAAATAAAGAGCCCTTATTAATGAGGTTAGTGCCAGAGACAGACTGGAGACAGACCCTTCACCTCTTTGGGCCTATGAGGACACAAGAAGGCTTCACCTGTGGACAAAGACACAGGCCCTCCCCAAACACGGACTCTGCCAGGCCTTTCATCTTGTATGCCTCAGCCTTGAGAAAGTGAGAGGTGAATTTCTATTGTTGATAAGCCACTAATCTGGAGTATTTTGTTATAATAGCATAGACTAAGTCACTATACTTTATGTGTGTTTCTTGGAAACTATTTCCTATCTATGAGCAGTTTGGGATGAAACAAGGAGACTTTCAGGGCTCAAAAAGATTTTTCACTTAAGGATTGAGGTGAAACAAGAAAGAGAGACTTATAACCATGAGGATAAAATGTCCAGCAAGGAGTGAGAGTAGAGACGACTCAAGCCAGAAACCAATTACCAAATTAGAGGCCAGAATTAGGTGAGGCAGATGCTCAGAACTAACTGGAGTCAGGACAACTGTTAGGTCAGAAATGAGGTAGAAAACAAGCTTTAGGAACTCACAAGATCACCAAGTTCACAGCCTGGCAGGGCAGGAGACGATCAGAAGCTCTGGGGGTGGACGCACAAGACCAACCACATGTGCCATCTGGGTAACTGGATTACCTTTGCTTTGGGCACCGTGTCTGTGGTGTCTCTGGCTGAGGTGGAAATTTAGATTACCTGGCTCTGGTGAAGGAGTGAGCAGACACCTGGGAACACCTGGTTGAAGTGACAAGCTTGGGATTAGAGACAGGTGCTCTAGTGGAAGGATTCGGGCAGCAGTGGCCACAGAGGCTGGGCTCCTTTGCAGAGAACTCCTTAGACCTGTTCAAATGAATAGTCTACACCACAACAGGTTGGTAGTGTTTAGGGCAATAAAGATCTCAATAACAAAAATTTTGTTCAATATAACTGGAAAGATTTCTGGAAAATTCACACTAGAAGGACAATTCACTAAGACAGAGCAAGAGGCAAGTAACTTTCTTAAACCAGACTAAGCAGACATAAAGCACTTACAATAGCCTTTTGCAATGAAAAATTTAGACACTAAATTTCAACCAACAGAGCATAAAAACTAACAGAGTATGGTAAAACAGCACACCTCTGAAGTGCCTAAACTTGCAGCAATGTTTACCAGGTAATACCTATGAGCCCCTTAATAGGGCCTTTTTCCTGGTGGCTTAATATTCATCACCTTAGTTTCAGTGAAGCAGGTCTAAATCATTGCATCCAGAGGTAGACCTGAAAATATTTTACTTTCTTATTTTTTTTTCATTTTGAAGTTAATGTGTGTAAATGAAAGCAATTTGTATTAGTGCATGTTCAGTCCATAATTTATTTTTGCCTGCTCTTTCTAGAATCAAAGGTTCTCAGCAAATTTGCCATCATAGCATGAGCATATTAATAGGCAATTCCAAACAGTTGTCCTTGGAAACCAGATCTATTTCAATAATCAACCTTTTCTCAGCAAAGTTCAGCCTGTGTTATTTGAAAGACTGGAGAAATGTACATGAAACCTCCTATGGCCTTCTCCCATTCCCTTTCCTTTCCCAAGGAGCAGAACTCTTTCTTTTCCTTAGATAATAAACATTTAGGACTGACAGTTCTTTAGATGTGCTCTTCACGAGGCTAGAAATCGTCTCCACGTGCAGTAGGGAAGTAGGACTTGACCATGCGTGTGATTCTTCCACTGTGGAAATCTTGTGTCAATTTGCGCTTAGTGATTGGGTCAGAGCAAAAATTTAAGCTTAATCTTGTGCTTTAGGTGAAGAGTCTTTTAATCCAATTTGTAGTAGAAATCACAATTTTTAGCAAATACGAGAACTACTTACATACACATACTGTTTTCAAGCACCTTCAAGTGTCTAGAAGCCCTTGTTTCCCTGTAAACACTTCATGCTAATTGGAAACCTCTCCTGTTTCTTCATTCAGGAAGTTCCCCTTATGAAGCCCTTTAGACAAACTGTTTCAAGTGTGGCCCTGTTTAATGTCTGTACATGTGAAAATGCCAAAGTGAGCATCCTTGAAATGTTTCCTTTATTTTTCTTCCAACTGGTTAAAACCAGGGCCTCCAAACAACATGTGTTCATCCCTTCCACAAATGCACATGGGGGACTCGCTGTGTTCCAGGGACTGTGCCAGGCAGGCACAGGGGTGCTTGGTGCCTTGTGAGCTCATGGTAATCAAGTTCCAGTGAGGATGCAGAGGAGAAAATGAGAGCCCTTCACCTCCTGAGGAAGACCTTGACTGGAGAAGACAGGGAATTTGTGCATGTGAATGGCTGGACTGGGAACCTTGCTGTTTTACTTTTAATTATTATTTTAATGGTACCTATTGAAAGGGTACAGGATGGTAATTTGATACATGCATACAATGTGTAATGATTACTATCAAAGTACTTAATGTTTCCATCTAGATGTTCAAAAATGTTTTTCATTAACACATAATAATTGCACATGTTTATGGGGTACAGGGAGATATTTCAATTCAGATATTCAATGTGAACCGACCCAATGAGGATAATTAATATTCTCATCTCTTCATTACTTTTGTGTTTGGAACCTGTGAGCTGCTGTATTCTATAGAATGTTTAGCAGCACATGTGAGCTCCAGCCACCAGAACTGACTCCTTCCGTCTTCCTCCATGATCCATCCTCCCTCTGCCCCCTGCATCCCTTCTCAGCCTCTGGAAATCGCTATTCTACAGAGAACATGCCGTGTTTGCATTTCTGGGCATTGATTGTTTCACTTAACGTGATGTCCTCCCGTCCCATCCATCTTCGACACATGGTAGGACACCCTTCTCCTTTGTGGCTGAAGGACACTCCGTTGTGTATGGACCCCACCCTTCCTTTCTCTGCCTCTGTGCTGGTGGGCACCGAGGTTGATTCCCTATCTCAGCCGTTGTGAACGGTGCTTTTGGTTTATTTTCCAAACACTTCTCTAGCACTCATTGTGCTCAGAGTACTTCCCACTTCCCAACTTTTTCAGCCTTCCATGAACCAGGATAGGTGGGTACTCTCACTCTCTCCTTTTCACCATGAGGCATCTGAATCCAATATCACACAGTCTCTGAGCCTTGCTATAGGACTGCTGTGCCTGTAGAATAGATGGAGAGGGCATAGGTGTGCAGAGGCTATGCCCTCAGGACCTCTGTTCCCCTAATTTCAGCTGTGCAAATAAAAGTAAACTAAGCTTTGCAAAGAAAATATGTTTATAATTGATCTAGATGTTAATTACTATAATTGCTTGTTGGTATTTACCATCTTAGTAATTAAAACTGGCATTTAAAAATTTATTTAATGTCTAAAAACATGTGGATACATTTTATAATCATAATGTACAGCCATGACATGTTAATGTAAATAATATATGTCTGTTAAAATAACTACATTTTCAAAACAGTGAAAGCAGATGAAAAGATGGAATTGTTTTACATTTTTACAAAATATTTTACTACCTGGCTTAGTAGAAGACAGTTGGATTTTCAAGAGGCTCCTGCATTGAATCTATGGAAATACTGCAAATCACCTGGCCTCTAAAAAATCTCACTGCAAGATCATGAAAGATTGAGTCTTTCAAATGCAAATACATTTGTGAAATTGGCATTTTTTGTGAAAGTGACTTTGACCTTGCAGATCCTGTTAAGGCCCAGGGTCCCTGGGGGGCTCCTAGTTCACACTTGGAGAGCTGCTCATTTCTTGATTGTTGCAGCATCTTACAATTCCAACTTTTTGTTACAAAAACTTTTAAACTAAAAGTTTTTGTAACAAAAACATTTTATAATGAGAGTCTATAAGCAAGCCACAGAGTCTACTGTCAGCAGTTTACCAGAGCTACCTTTGTACAAATCGATCCATCAGTCTGTCCCTCCATCCATCATTCATCAAATGATTTTATTCTTGATGCTTTTCAAAATACGTTGCAGATTCAGCATATTTTCCCCTAAGAATTTCAGAATTTATAGAATTAATTAGACACACTTTCTTTTAATGCAAATTGTACCTATAATGAAATAAATGCACAGTGAGTTTGGGTAAGTGCCTGCTCCTGAGTAACCCAAACCCCTGTCAAGGTTTAGAAAATTGCCCTCACCCCAGAAATGCTCCGGGAAGCTACTTCTTGGCCACCTCCACCTGCATGCCCTCAGGGGTAAGCACGTCTTGACTTTTCTACCAAGATTGGTTTTGCCTGCTGCAGAACTTCATACATCATGTGCTCTTCTGAATAAGACTCCTTTCACTGTGCATAATGATGTTTGCAATCTATCCATGTTGCTGCCTTTATCAATAATTTGTTTCTTCCTTGGCTGAGTCGAATCCCACTGCATGAATGAACCAGAGCTCTTGACTGCTGTGGACAGTCACTTACATCATTTCCAGTGTTGGTCTATTTTGAATAAAGCTGTTAGGAACATTCTTGTGCAAGTGTTTTTGTGAACATATGTCTCCATTTCCTTTGGATAAATGCCTACTTATAAAATGGGTAGGAATGTTAAGTTTTATAAGAAAACTGCCAGAACTTTTTTGAAAACAGTGAGCCCATCTTTTCCCCAAAGATAAAGTATGAGAGTTTTTGTTGTTCCATGTTCTCACCAACATTTTCTGTGTTGGGTCTACTTAGTTTTTGTCATTCTATCGAGTATGTATGGGTCTCATTGTAGTTTAATTTGCATTTTCCTTATGACTGAGGCTGTTTAAGATTTTGAAGACCTCACGGGAGAGTGGAGGAGGATTCCATAGGACAGAATGGCCAGGAAGACCTCCAAAGAGCCAAGGAGAGGACAGAAGGGTCAGGCACCAGGTGTGTCCAGAGAAGGAGGAGGAACTGGACTTCCCTGGAGAGTTGGATGTGCCTCATAAGGGACTCACAGGAAGGCCCTTGGAGAAAGGTCAACATATCCATGGTCGACCTAAAGTGTGTTGAGTGGGGAAATTAAGAAACTTCAATTTATTTGTGATTCGAGATTAATGAAAAATTTGAGCAGAAGAATTACACTGTTGAAACTATGTACCAAGTTGTTTCCACAAAATTTACTTATTTCAAGGAGAATGACGTTGGCCAGCTAGGAGGTTAGTGTGACTGTTCAGATGAGAGAGGCGAGTGAGCGCTTAAGTCAGGGGGTGGAATGGATGTCAGCATTGGGAACATTCTTCCTGGGATATCTGGGGCAAAGGCAAGGAAGTCCCAGAGAGGAGTCTGTGGGTCTGGCCCATGTGACAGGTGTCAGAGTCCCTCTGGCCTACTTCCAACCCAGCTCTCCTTATAGTTAGGGACCCTGAGAAAGTTCTTCTGTCTAACAATGCGACAGCTCATTCATGTAAACAAGGACTTGTTCACTCAGTTCACTGATTCCTTCAACAATCATTTCTGCTCCTGAAATGTAGAATGCAAGGTATCATACCTTGGAAGCTCTCAGGAAATTTCCGTCTCACACTTAGGGAGTTGAGACTTCTGGAGAAGACAAGTTCATCTGTACTCTATCTTCATTTGAGCTGACTTTGCATTGACAGCATTTCTTCATGTACTTTGATCCTCCTTCAGACAATGTGATCTGGGGATAGCTGGAGCGATCTGACTCACTCCTGATAGAAGCAAGAACAGAGACGTGAACACCATCTGAAACTAGGATACAGATGGAGCCCAGACGTGGGGGCATGGAGGGAAGAAAAAGAACTTGAAGAGCTCCTTGGGGAGAAGCAAAGGAATCCTGAATCTGGAGAGAGGCATCTAGGGAAGGAGGGAAGCAGCCGCCAGCGCTGGGCGACCCGGGGGCCTCCTACTTAGTAGTTTCCCTATTCCTATTTCTACCCAAGGTTCTCCTGGCTGGACCCACTCTCCCCTCTAGGGATCCTCAGGGATCTCTTCTTTTTTTGCATCAATGACTCTTGCTGTCTTCTTCCAGGGCAGCCTGTGTAGAGGGACCCCTTGAGCTTCCTAGGAAGATGTAAGTTCCTACTTGTAAGTCCTTGGCCATGTGATACTAACTAATGAAATAACCAGGTAACTCACCAAGTCTGAATGAGCAAGTGCTGCCCAGCTAGGCAACCATGTGAAACAGAGACAGTTCTGTTCTACACCAAGGCTTTGCAGCACATAAAATAAATGTATGTAATCCCCCTGGGTTGCACGTAAGACATCCATTAAAATACAGCTTTAAAGACAAAAACCTTTCATGGTCTTGGGTCAGAGTACACCAAAGAGAACTCTAAAGGGATCCCCTCCCGAAGACGCCTCAAGTGGCCCTTGTTATTGCAATGGTTTCTGCTCTCTGTGACTCCATGCCAAATTTTGACGGGGAATTCTCTGAAAAACAATCATCAGTTAGCATTTACCAGGAAACATCGCCTGAGGTTCGTTGACAAAGCAGTCTGTGTTAGTATTTCCTGGACGGCTCAGCCTCTCCGTCTGTCAAGGAGGGACTGAATGCCGATCCACTTCAGCTGGAGACCGTGTCCACCTTGCTTCCTGGGTGGAAGGACGCTGCTTCGCTCCCCTGCTCAGCATGGCAGGACGCCTCACCAGGAAGCTCACCATGTTAGTCTCTCTAATTCTGCTTTTGAGTCTTGTGATCAGCAGAAAAATTATCCCAAGACAGGTTGTGTGATCTTCCCTCATCCCTGCATATAGAGAAGAGCTGTTTTCCCCGGAGGCTTGACTTTCCAAGCAGCTGCCTTTGCTGCTCTATCCCTGTAAAAAGACAAGCTGGCCTCAAGTCCGAGAAGAAAGCATGTTTGCCATCTCCAGGTACAATCTGATGCATTCCCAGACAGATAAAGTACCTTATAAAATGACTACTTAAATGTGTACTCAAGCAGCCTCTTAATAATCAGGCACTTAATTATGCGTATACTTCATTTAGATCTTCTGGCTCCCAAATTGAACTTGTAAAAAACATTTTATCTCTTTTTCCACAAAATTACTTATTTCCATCCAGAAAAAATTATTTATGTCCAACTGACAATTACATGTTGGATACTCCTCCGGGTGGTGGGGGTACCAGATTTAAAAAGTCAGATTAAGTCCTATTCTCATGGAGCTTTGTTCTGTGGGTGTAGGGCAAATAACAAGCAAATACACAAAACGTATTCTGTGAGTGCCATGCATAAAATTAGCATGTGGTAATATGATTGAGTTGCTAGTTACCACGGGTGATGGAGGGCACGTTTTCAGCTACTCAGATTCTGAGCTACTTTCTTACAAGTGGGGAGACACATTCAGAGTCTGGGCAGAAAGTAGAATTCATTAAGTGAGTTCAAGGAAGGGACCCCTAGTAAAGTTCAGCAAGATCTGAGACCCAACCGCACAAGGTGATCTCAACCTCTAAGTCTATTCCGTTTCCAGGGTGTGGTGAGATGGAGCACAGGTAGCCCCAGGTATTCACAGGAGGGACCTTCCAGGTGAGACCCGGTGCCCCAGGTATTCACAGGAGGGACCTTCCAGGTGAGACCCGGTGTGGAAGCCGGGGTGAGGCAGAGAGGGCATGCCCAGCCTCTCTGCTCTTCCACCCTCTGAGCTTCAGAGCCCTTGGCCAACATCAGAAAAATCCAGGGGGATCCGAGCTGAGCAGGGAAGGCAGAAAATGAAACCTGGCAAAGCAAAGCGGGAAATCAGCCAGGAGGAGTGGCCAGCTTCTGAGTCTCATAGGAAGTCCTGAGGATACTGAGAATGCCCACTGCTGGCCACCCGCTGGGCACCTGGGATGTGCTCTTGCAGCAAGGGCCACCTGCCAGACTCCAGCCGGGGAACCAGCAGCAGCACTTCTGTTTTCTGTCGACACTGGGATGCAGCCTGGCAAACAGCCAGGGAACTCAGGGACATGGACATATACATAAGCTCCTGAGTTTGTGGACAGTGAAATAGAACTTCACCTGGAAAGCCCTGCTCACACCGGATGGCCCAGCTACGTACGCAGTGGGTGATCATGAGCCGGCTGATGCAGGACAGCCTTGGACAGGACAACTGGCCAAGCCAGTGCTGCTCATGGTTTGTCTCCGGGAGGGCCAGCTCAGATCAGGCTTATCCTCCTGGCGATGGCAGAGCAGCAAGAGCCACAGAGAACTCCAGAGGCTCTTTCCAGCCATCTGCCCACCCCGTGGCTGCCAACATCCTGTTAGCCAAAGCAACGTCACAGCCAGACTCCAAGGGTAAGGGAATTTAGTGACTCAAACAGTGCCTCTGTCGCGAGAGAAATGCAAAGTCACAAGACCGAGGTCCACCTGGAAGTCACATGCAAAGATCCCAGGGACCAGAGCAGAACGGACGTGACTAATGCACCTGGTGTTCCCCAGTTCAGATAGGATTCCCTGGGCACGGGGTGGGGGGGAACCTGAGAAGCCAGGAACTCGCAGAGGGGCTGAGCTTGTCTCCCTCCAGGTCCTTGACTGACTACCAAATTTTGTGTTTAAAAGGTTGCATGAGATCAGGCAAAAGAAACAGCAGCAGGAAGACTCAGATCTCTTCCACATCACCTTGTTCATAGCAGCCAGGGCCAAACGATGGCCAGGAGCAGTAGACATGCCTACAATGCCAGGAACTCGGGAGCTTGAGGCAGGGGGATCGCAACTTAGTGAGAGCCTTCCTCAAAATAAAAAATTAATAAAAACGACTTGGGATGTGGCTCAGTGGTAAACCACTCCTGGGTTCCCAGTAAGCCCCCACCAAAAAAAAAAAAAATGAAAAAGAAAGAAAAAAAGAACCAAAAGATGAGTCTCTCTTTAACTGGTCAAAAAAGAGCATCCTCTTTCCCCAACCATTAAAATAACTTTTTATTATTTCTAAGTCATAGACCTTATACTCAACTCTGTAGTAAAATGATTTTTAAAAAGAGGAATCTAGTCATTTACTTGATAGTCTTAGACTATTTTTTACATGCTAAATTATTGTGTTCAAAAGAAATATAACACTAACCCTACACATAACAAAATTTTTTAGAAGCCACATTGAAATTAAAACAAAAGCAGCTGAGATTTTCAATATTAGATGGTATTTAACATATCAGAAACACTATAATTTCAATGCCTATTATATACAATATCCAAATTTTACATATAGGTACATACATACATATGTGTGTATAATAAAAATATATGCATATATCTATATATTTCTGTTCTAGATCTCTAAGATCCAGTATTTATTTTTTACACTTGTAACATATTTAAACTTCAGGAAGAATTCAGAGCCTTGGTCAAAGCAGCCTCATTTCAAGCGTTCCATAGCTGCATGTGGCTGCTGCCTCTCTCTCTGGACAGCACAGGGCTAGATCGCAGTGTGAGCGCTGCAGAGGACAGGTGGGGCACAGGTACGACTCTCAGGCTTGGAGGGAATGGAACAGGCTGCCTGGAGGGCAGGGCATGGAGGACTGGGCTGCTGATGGGCAGGCACAGAGAGCTCTGGGCAGAGAGAAGGCTGTGCATGTATCCTAAGGTGAGGGAGTGTGAGGATCCTAAGGTGATGATCCATGCTTCGTGCCCGCCCAGGGCTGTGTAGACCGCAGGACTCCTGTGGAGCACTGTGACCATCCCAATGTTGTTGGCATCAGAGCTCAAGGTCTTGGCCATATGCTACCAGACCCACCTCTTCTAGATGCCTCCAGAGACCATCCGGGGGAGGAGATCTGGAGTGGTCCTTCAGTCCTGCAGATGCCTGGTTATAGATTTGGGCGTAGGGTGGATCTGCCATGCAGCTGGCCGAGAATGGGGAGCAACAGTTGTTTCAACATTCACATTGTTTTATTCCCTCTGTAAGAGAGCAGATCACCAACTCCTTAAAGCACCTGTCTCTCTGCCTGGAAAACGTCATTTATGTCAGCATCACAGCGCCTGCAGAACCTGAACATTACAGAGAGTGCGTTGGAACAGGGTGTCGGCATATGTTGTTTGTAACATGGTTAGCAGTCACTGTCACTCACACTGGAACTGAAGGGGCCCGGCCTCCCCCAACAAGGAGCAAGGCCTTGCAACTGCTCTGGCCGCCATTGCTGCCTGATAATCTGAAGAGCATGAAGGGACTGAGAGAAGTGGAAAGCATCTCAGAATTCACTCTGAGGCAAGGTGGAGGAGTGTGGGGAAATAATTCATTTTAGGTTTAAGGAATTCAAACATGCAGCCATTTCATGCGTCTAACTCTTCAGCCATTTGTATGATAAAGGCTCGGGTTTAACCATTTCTAACACTGAAGTCTTGTTTCCTTGAAGGTCATAATGCAATTTGACTTCAAAGTCCTACTAAAATCCACCTCACCAATCCGTATAAAAATAATGGTTTTGAGAGCAGTGGGTATCTCTGTATTTTATTTCTTGCCTAAGCTAAAAACCCATTTGAAATTAAATCCTGTCCAGGGGCAGGGTCAGAACAACACCAGTGAAAGAGGCAGGAGGGAGGAGAGGCGCCACCCGCTAGCTGACAAGTGCGGCATGCGCCAGGCGAAGGCAGAGAGCCGGACAGCAGGCGTCCTAGGAGGATGGAGGAGGGTGAGACCTGCGTGCGGCCCGGTGGCATGGCCCCTACCCACTGTTTACACTCTTATGTAATTCTTCCCCCTGCAAAACATAGGAAGTGAGCAGAGAGAGACCCCCAAGAGAAGGTTGTTTTATATAAACACACTCCCAGGTCACCCGGGCTCTCACAACCAGAAATAAGGCCCACAGCTCTGGATGTCCATGGCTGCACAGTGAAGGTCATCAAGTCGTGCTGTCTTTTAGTGCACATGGGGCACATTTAGAAAAGTCCATCTGCCGCCTCATTTCAAGTGACCTCTACTGGAAACAGCATTGCATTTCCCTCCTACCTCCTAATGCATGAGAGTCAATTTGTTCATTCAGTCTTCAATTGCATTCCTTCAAACACTGCTCAGTAAGTTAGCAACTTAGCACTATCTTCTCTCTTCCCACCTCTGCTATGGAAACATGCCTGTGACCCTCAGCAATGCTTTGTCCTACTCAACCACGTCCTCATAAACATAGCTCTGGCGTATTGCAAGAACCGAAACCATCTATGGACTCACAGCTGCCTGTCAGTCCTGCTTTTAAGGGTTCTACAATACCCCAAGATTGTTCCTGCATTGCTCCTTTGCCCTTTGGTCCTCACATCAATCATTCTAACTCTGCCTGTAATTTCCTGTGTGGCTCCCTGCACCTCATACTCAGTGGGATGCTTGTACGTACAGGAGCGCTGGGCTCCATGCTAGATGACTTGGTGAATTCTACCGAGAAACACCTCTTCAGGATGTACCAGGCATTGTGGAAGCCATGGAGAGGAGCCCTAGAGGCTGTCAATCAAACAAACACAGAGGCCGAGGGGAAGGAAGAGGCAAGCCTGAGCAGCACGCGCTGAGGGAAGGAAGCCCAGGGAGGGCCACCTGGTCCGTGGGTTTGCAAACTTGAGGCCTCTGAAGACAGAAGGTTTCATCACAGGCACTGACTGGGAATTCAGGAGAGGCCACTGCAGGAGAGGTGTCAGGCTCAACAGTGGAGAGAATGGTGAGCCTCCAGCCAGGGGAAGCAAGGTGTGTGAAGAATGGAGAGGGTGAGCAAGGGAGGGTGGCACTGAGAAGCAGGAGCAGCAGGAAGATGGGAAACTGCCTCAGTTACTAATTGCTGCATAACAAACCACTGCAAAACTTGTGGCTTAAAATACAACAATCAACAGTAAATAAACAAGCAACAAGCACTTTATGATGTCTCATGGTTGTGCAATTGATTAAGGTCAGCTTGGAAGTTCTGCTCCTACTAACTTCATTTGGGACCCTAGGCCTTTGGAGGCTCAACTGGGGTGCAGCAGTCAAGAGGGCCACCCACTCACAACCGGGAGCCAGCTCCATGGGCTGGGTCCTTAGTGTTCTCCTAGGGGGCCTTTCCATGTGACTCTTGAGCTTCCTTCCAGCATGGCGGCTGAGTTCCTGGGTGAGTTCCAAGAGGACAAGTCCAATGAGCAAATGCTTCTCAAGAAGTCTCCTCCTGCATCAACCTTGGCAACACCCCATTGCTGTATTTAGTCATGAATCACCACTGAGAGTCCCCATTGGAGGAGACTACACAGAAATGTGCACAACAGAGGTTAGGGTCCTTTTGAGCACACCGTCTTGCAATCTAAAGGACCCAAAACAAAATTCCTGTAGAACAACAAGTGAATCAAATGGAAAGGGACAGAACGGTCCAGTGCTCTTGGGCTGCGTAAAGGACTGGAGGCTGGGGCAAGAGCAGCCAAGGCTTTGCCCTGGGGACTCTGTGGAGACAGTGTCGCTACACACCAGGTAAACTAGTGGAATCCACCTGATCACACGTTTCCTGAACGTCTACTTCCTCAACTTCACTTCTGACAGATGGGCATCTGGCCAGTCTCTAAAGATGTCCCCCTCAAGGAAATGCACAGGAGACCTTTCAGGCCACCCAACATTACTCTCTTCCCCGTAACTACTGGCATTCCCCAGTGTGAGGAGCCAGCTGAAAACCCAAAGTCAGTTGGTTCACCCTCCCCTCCCAGGGCACGCTCCTGGCACCCTGTGGGCTGTGGAGCTCCTGTGCCTGCCTCATCTGCACAGATGGAGCGTCCTGCAGCCCCAGATTGGCCCCTCAGCCACACAGCTCCTTGGTGCTCTATGCCTCACCTGGACTGTCCTCTCACCTGTCTGCCCCATCCTCCTCTTTTGCTACTGGATTGTGGAAATAGCCTTAAGCCGGGTCACCCTTCTCGCTGGTGGGCTGTGTGACAGCAGGCAGGTGGTTCCACCTCTCTGCCATACTGAGGGAGTTAGAACTTTCCCAAGTTCCCTCCATCTCTAAAACTTTCGATTTTAGTACAATTGTTATCAAAAATTATGGCACTGAAAAGAGACAAGCGGCACTTGAAGATGCAGAAGAGCAAGGTTTATTCAGCATGGGTGCGGGCTCGGCGGAGTCCTCTCTGAACGCTGAGTATCGTCCCTTTGTGGGTTCCAAGACTCTCTCGTGTAAGTAACCTTCCCCAGGCAGCTCTGGTCCTGCCACAGCTGCTGAGCCAGCAGGATTACAGAAGCAGGGGCAGCCGCTAACACAGGTAAGCCCCTCAGGAAGGAGTCGCCGCTTCACAGTAAACATAGACAGCCACCAAAGGCCAACCCCACGTCCTTATAGAGTCGAATCGACACCACCACAAGCTCGACCTGGAAGACGAAACTTAGTCACCCCACATGAAAGTGTTACTATTTATAAAAGTGGAGCTAAACACGTTCACGTGGAAATGAGTTGTTCATTCATCATGGGGACTGACATAACAACAAACTGTGCTCTTTCTTAATTGAGATTTCATATAGCCACCTTTCACATCCAAATTATTTAACCTACTGCCAAAAATCACCTATAATTTCAATTTCTGGAATGTATAAAGTATTTTAATGTATATCAATTTTAATGTATATCAATTTTTTAATGTATATCTTCCTTGGGAAACATTGGGGGAGATGAAAATGTGCAGGAAGCTAATGTGAGGAAACACGGGGGTTTTCACTGAAGTTTTGGCTGCTTTCTAAGAAGTGACGAATGACATAGTTCATGAGCTAAAGTACCGGGAAGCTGGCTTTGCTCTGGAGAACAAGAACATGTTGGATATTTTGTTTTTCAAATGTGGAACTTGTTCCCTGTTGTTGTTTTCTCTTATGTTCACACTGATTGCTTAATTAAGGATTGGTTGGGATCAATGAAAAATACACGCTAAAAACAAAAAGAAAAAAGAAAAAAGTCTTTCTTTCATATTATGCTCCTGGGAAATGACTTTACCAGTCTCTTTGACCAAGCAGGGTTGTTGGGTTTTAGGTTATAGTAAACATTGCAAGTTATTTGAAGGGGGCAGAGTTTCTACAAGGGGAAAGAGCTTTAAAATATCTCAATAGCTCTTTAACGTAAAGAGATGCCATTTAAGGATAAAGAAAATGTGGTATATATACACAATGGAATATTATTCAGTCATAAAGAAGAATGAAAATGATGGCATTTGCTGGTAAATGGATGGAACTGGAGACTATCATGTTAAGTGAAATAAGCCAATCCCCAGTCCCCAAACACCAAAGGCTGAATGTCCTCATGATATGTGGATGTTAACACAAAATAGGGGGGTAGGGAAGAAGAGAAGTACATTGATTAGGCAAGGAGTATGATATGGTTTAGATGTGAGGTGTCCCCCAAAGCTCATGTGTGAGACAACGCAAGGTGGTTCAGGGGAGAAATGATTGGGTTGTGAAAGCCTTAACCTGATCAGTGGATTAATCCCCTGATAGGGATTAACTGAGTGGTAATGAAGTGGTGGGCCGTGGCTGGAGGAGGTGGGATCAGGGTGTGGCTGTGGGTATATATTTGTATCTGGCGAGTGGAGTCTCTCTGTGTTTGCTGATCACCATGTGAGCTGCTTCCCTCCGACACACTCTGCCACCATGACGTTCTGCCTCATCTCGAGTCCTGAGAAATGGAGCCTGCCTTCTATGAACTAAGACCTCTGAGACCGTGAGCCCTCAAATAAACTTTCCCTCCTTTATAGGAACGAGCTCCCGGCTTCTTCTGGTCAGATCCTTTTGTGACAGCAGCAAAAACCTGACGAAAACAGTGCATGGGGGGGTCGGGAGCAGGGGTGGGATCAGGAAGGATAGTAGAATGAGCTGGAGGTGACTTTCTTGTGTATGTATGTGAATCCACGACCAGGGAAACTCCACATCAGGTGCAGCCAGATTGGGATCCTAATTAGAATGAGTTCTGCTCCATGTATGTATAGTATGCCGAATACACTCTACTGTCACATATACAAAAATAATAAAACTTTTAAAAAGGAGGTTCCATTTAAAATGTGCCTCTCTTCTCAGTTTTTGGGATGATTTTATAATATTCTTGTGGTCATTAATTTAAGGATCTGTTTTAAAGTAATGGGTGATTTGTAGACACACGTGAAAAATAATACCTAATGAGTACCTCAGTTCTACCGGTGACGTTCTGATCTCAGAGAATGTACATTATATCTTCATTATTCACACTACGTCTTATGATATTTAAGCCTCTCAGTCCACTGATTGCTTGATTAAGGGTTGGTTGGGATCAATAGTCCAACCCTGCTCCTAACTATTAGCCATGATGGGCAGGGTTTCCACGTGAGAACCCAGGACATTCACCAAAGGAGTAGTAGCAAATCCATGTTCCACGGCCCAGTCACAACCTGTGCTTCTGGCGACCTACGTTCTGAATGATGGTGATGTCCCCATGGCTCCCAGCCTCTGCCTTTCCTTCTCTCCCAAGTCACGTGTCACTGTAGTTCATGATTTTCTATTCTGGTGCTCATGATTGCACCCAACTAACAAAGAACATGGTGCTGTGTCCACTCACCCCACAGAGACCACATCTGGTAGGACCACTTGCTCTCCTCACATGACAGCCTGCTAGTGGAGAAAGCCATCAGCTATTGTGACGATCAGTGCTTCCTGATGCTTGCAAGATAATTGGGAAAGCTTAACACATGCTTAGGATTCTGTGTGTCTTGTGGCTGTTTCTCTCTGCACTTTGTTGCACACACACACGCACGTGTACACACATGCACACACATATAAATACCCTGCATACACACACACATACATACATACCTGCATACACATGCACACACACAATACATGCATGCACAAGTGTACACACACACACACACACACACACACACGTCTCCTGCAGACCTGCTGAGCAGCACCCTGCCCCACTGTGCCACGTTATGTTCTCACTCTAACCTGTGCTCCCTCTCTCTGCCGGGCTCTCCCTGCCCTCGGCCTCCTGGCACCGGAGCCTCCCTGAGGAAGACCAAACCTGCTCTCGGGACACAGCCCACCTCATCTCCTTCTGCTGTCTATCAACAGCTCGCTCAGGTCACGTGTAGGACGGGCCTGGACACCCTGCACACATGGAGTGGCCAGTTCCTGCTTTCCTAGCGCAGGGGCCAGAGCAGGCAGGTGAGCCCTGCCTTGGTCACTTTCCCCACCAGTACTTAGAGAGGAGCAGAAGGCCCAGGGTGACAGTGGGGGTGTTTGGGGAGACTGGTAAGTGGGGAAGAGAGACACCATCCTCCCGTTGCAGGTAAGAAGAGCTGGTGCCGAGAGCCCTGCTGACCATGTCCCGCCACCAGAGAGGAGGAGTTGGAGCAGGTGGCCCACTGTTTCAAGTCAGAGTTAAGAGAAAGTCTCAAGTGCAAAATTGTGTACAAACACTTCCTCGGGGTTAAATATCACACCGCTGAACACAGAATGGAAATGGAAGACTTGCTTTAGGCACAAGAAAAATTGTGAAAATTCTAAAGATTTGCAACTTTATATCTGAGCATAAAATATGTATTTTCATGTAGTTTTTACATATAATTTCACTGTCATATTTCAATAAGAAAACCCTTGGAGCCTTCAAAGAGTATGAAAGGTTTTCTGGCTAAAATGTTGGGAACTATCTCTTAGACTTCAGGCACTGTCCCCCAGGGCTCCTGGCCTCAGGCCCTTTGCACTCTCTGTGCCCTCTGCCTAGAAGGCTCTTCCCTCATCAGCCACATATCTCCTTCATCCCTCCTCAGGACACTGTCCCTGGCCACCTTATTCAGAATCAAAATGCTTTCTCCCCCGTTCCCTGCACTTCCTCCCCTCCACCATTGTGATAACAGACATCTTGCTTTACCTACCTTCTTCAGTGTCCCCTCTCTACTCGAGTGCAAACTACAGGAGAGCAGAACTCGCGCCCATTTCAGGTTCTGTTAGGACTTCAGCACCTTAAACAGTGCCTGGAAGGGAGCAAATCTTCCCTCAGAAAAGTCCAGGGAGAGCAAAGGCCTCACATGGCACAGCTGCTCCCCGCCCAGCTCCACCCCTTCACCAGGTCCCCAGAGTCTCCTCACGGGCTCATCTACAAACCAGACCAAGGACATCTGAGTTTGTCAGGGCTCTGCAGAGGACTGGAGCCAAACGAACGCACACACGGATAAAGGTAAGAGGGTTATAAATGGGCATAGGTGACACCAGGTCCAGGAGGGCCTCCTGAGGCTGCAGGGCCAGGGAACGTGGGGATACTGAGCACCAGGGTCAGCAGCCCCAGCTGAGGCCTGAGAGCACCTGGAGAGAGGCTGGTGCACGACGGTGTTCAAGGCTGAAGACTTGGTGGGAGGGCCCCCCAGCAGCAGCCACTGCAGAATGGGGGTGTGTGCCCACTGAGCCTCCCCAGCCCCACCGGCATTCCAGCCAGGCCCCAGACTACTGGACGGAGCCCCCCACATTCAGGGGGCCTTCCCCACCCTCACTGACCCACGTGCCTATTTTCTCTGGAAACACAGACACACCCAGCAGCGTGCTTCCTGGCAGTCCTCATCCTGCCAAATTGACAACCAGATCAGCCATCACAACCCGCATCTCCACGCTGGGAAGAGGAAAAGTGGGGGGACCTGTGCCCAACACCTTCCTAGGCCTGCAGTGACACAGCGCCTCTCCTCTTTCCCGGAGGATCCAACCGGACGCACAAGTGTTTGCCATCAGGAAACTCACACATGCTAATGAAGGTCCAGAAATACTACGCTAAACAAAGGACCCCCAAAATATAAGATCCTAAGTGATCAAGCAGATCGCAGCCCACGGCCAGGGCTGATGCAGTGAAGGAGACCACTCAGGAATGGGGTCCTGCCTCCCACCCTGCAGCCCGTCCAGCAAAGAGCTGGCCAGAGACGACTCACTGTGACCCTAAATGTGTGTGTGTGAGTCTTTCATTGGGTAGATCTCATTATAGGTGGGTTTCATCACATACAGACGCAGCACACAGAGATGTCGTTTTGTATATATTTCATTATACAAATAAAGATTTTATTATACAAGGGTTTCATTATATCTATATCTGTGTGTGTGTGTGTGTGTGCAAATCACACAAGTGGATAAAGAGCAGCATCAGGAGGGACCCGTGAGCATCAGTGCTGTGCTGCTCCTGGGAGGGATCTGGTGGCGTCTGCCACCCCCTTCCCACCCTCCCATGAAGTCCCTCTGCCTGGAACAGGCTTCTCAGGTCACAGCAGATCGTAGGAGGTAGTGTCGCCTGTTCATGGGGAGGACCCTCCAGTCCAGGCAGAAGGACCCGCAGCCTTATTTCCTCCCCACGCCCACCCCAACCTGAACCCTGGGTCTTGCCCAAGGGAGGGCAGCTGCTTCCCATGCCCCTCTCTCATAAACCACAGAGAACCTTCTAACTTGAAAAGAGCGGCTTGTCGTGGACTCCTGCTGCCCGCTCCTGCCACCTGCTCAAGTTGGCCCCCAGCATGAGGCTTCCTGCGCAGTGAGACATTTACCGACGCTCTTTCTCTCAGGCGCTCGCTGTGCAATCTGAAGAAATAAAAATCTGAAGAAATCTGAAGGTCCTGGACAAGGACCTGCGAGGAGCTAGGGAAGGGACGAGTTTCCATCCTCTTGTAATTAACCGTAGCAAGCTGCAAAGGAGAACTCACTTCCAAAGAAGCCCACACCCAGGCACACGCAGCATTTGGGTCAAAACATTTAGTTACAGATCATCAGCACAGAAATTCATCACAATATCCCACTGATCTACACCTCATTTCATTTACTAGAGTAGCTCAAACCATTCAACCACAGACAGGTCTGGGGAAGCCCGACGTGAGATGGGTGGGCATCAGCACTCACAGCGTCTGTGGTCTGTGAGAAGCAGGGCCGGGCCAAGCCACCACACTTCTTCTGCTGGCTGCTGCAGCCTTCTATCCCGTGACCGACGGAGGCCTGTGACCTAGCAAAACATATTAGCTGCAACAAAATTGCCCATGAGAGTTAAAATATATCTTGTCAGGTTGATGTCTTTTACCCTTAAACTAAGGAAAAACATGGGTGAGTCACCAAAGAGCGATGTGAAATGTCCGGCTCATGTACTGCTTTGTCGGTGGGAACCTATGGAGAAGAGAGTTCTCAGCAAATGTTCTACTGCCCTGCATCTGAAGTGGGAAAGATGGGTGAAGGGTCTCATTTTAGACCCAGCAGATGATGTTTAAAATGACAGCATATGAAAATACGACAGGAATGAGGGAATAATCACAAATACAACATGCACACACATATCACACATATAGAGTGGCCAACCACAGTTTTAAAAATAAATATACTGTCCTTCTTCCTTGTGTCATTTGTTTCTTATTACGTTGAGTTGGAAGAGTTTTTATGAATTCTGGTACAAGTACTTTACCAGATATTTCTATTTCTTCCTATTCTGTGACTTGGTTTTCTCTCTCTTCTGAATGCTCTTCAGAAAGCATCAGCACTTGAGTTTATGAAGTCCACACTGTTGATGTGTCTGGTGCGATCTTGCGTCTAGAGGTTCTATCCAGCACCTTTGCCTGGTCTGTGAGGACACCGTCCTCCTCTAAAGGCTCATGGTTTCTGGTCTCACACTTAAGATACCGTGCAGAGCAGGGATTTGAACCCTGGTTTCTGATTCCCTCTTGGCTGTGTGTGCCCTGGGAGCTAGCTATGCAGAAGTTCAGGTCCAGGTGTCCTGGTTGCTATGGTAATGCCAGCCATAGGTGGCTACTGCAAAGGGGAGTGGCTCTAACAGTTGGAGACTTGGATTCAGACACCAACTCCTGGGGTAGAGAATTCTGGGCATAATAAGGTGACCTCAAAGTCTGCAAGTTTTCCTGTGTCCTTCAGACTGCCTGCTTTGCTAAAACTTTCTCACAAATCATCTTCTGATGACAAGACCTATATAATGAATACGCTGAGCTAGCTCCGATGTCAATCAAGCCTCACCAGGGCTTGGCTACCCACCGGGCCCAGCCTTTTCTCTGTGTGTGTCTGTTTGTCTTTTCTTCACACCCTCATTGCCCCTCCAGTTTCTGAATTAATAGCCATGCTGGTCGTGGAAAGAGACAACAAGTGGAGTGTTGGTAAGAGTCACCTCTAGAGCTCGCCAGTGTACTTGGGCTAGATGGATTGTGTTCATATTTTAATATGGTTTAAGATATGCAATGACTGCTTTTCTTTTTCACATATAGGTATTGACCAACACTAAGACAGACTTTTCTGAATTCAGTTGCCTGATCAGGTGTGGGTCTGCCTCTGGACCTCATTCTGTTCTGCTGACCTGTGGGTCCACCTTCACACGGTATCGCCCTGTCCTGATTGCTTCAGCTTTGTTTTGTGTTCTGGAAGAATCTACTCTTGCTCCTCCAATTTCATTCTAAAAATGTTGTGTGTGTAGTTCTAGATATTTAAGAATTCTACATGAAATTTAGAATCCATCTATTTCTACAACTGAAAGGGTGTTTAGATTTTTGTTGAATGAAGTTGAATCTATAGAACAATATGGGGAGAATTAGAAACTTAGTAACAATTTCTGGCCCAGGAATATGGTCTACATATCATTTATTTAGATCTCCTAAAACTTTTATAGATTTCATTTTATACTCTTTATAAGATTTAGTCTCTGTTTTGTATTTTTGACATTGTTGTACACAGTGGGATTTCAAATTTTTAAATCCAACTCTTCATTGCTAATGTATGGAAATACAATGGAATTTTGTGTGCTGTTTCTCTATTATAAAGTCTTGTTAAACTCAATAGTTACTTTTCTGGTATATTCCACTAGATTTTCCACACCGACATAGCATTCATGAATAAAGACAGTGTTACTTCTTCCTTTACATTCACAATTAACTCTATTCCTTTTTCTTGCCTTATTGTACTGTTTGGAATCTTGAGCACAATATTGACGTGGTGGACAAGTACCCCCCAGCCTTGCTCCTCAGCTTCTAGGGAAAGCATGCAGTCTTTACTCACTAAGCAGGACGTTTTTCTTGTCTAGATGAATTTTGTCAGGTTGAAAAACTCCTCTCTAACCCTAAGTTGCATAAGATTTTTTAAAAATCAGGAATGAATGTCGGATTTTACTAAATGACTTTTCTGTGTCTTTGGGATTATCACACAGCATCTCCTTGGTTAACACTTTTGTTTTATACAAACTTTGCATTTCTTGAATGTACCCTACTTGGTCATGACACACTATTCCTTTTACCTTAAAAGATGTATGTTAAGATCCTGTTTAGAATGCGTGCACTTATGCTCATGAGTGATGATTATTTATGGTGTTTTCTCCTTGTAACTTGTTTTGGGCCTCATAGAGTGAATGGAGAAATATTTCTTTCTTAGGATATTTAATAAGCCATTCTCTAAAAAGGATGTATATAGGGCAAATATTCAAGGTCATTTAGTCATTAGGAAAACGTAAATTAAAACCATGAAGAGACACCATTACTTTTACTTTACAATGGTTAAAATTTAACAAGAGCCCCCTCACCAGGGGCTGAGGAGGACAAAACAACTGAAACTCTGATTTGCTGCCCTAAGGAATGTAAAATGGCATGAGCCAAAAATATAGAAGTTTCTTGAAAGAATGATACAGCTTCCATATGCTCCGTTCGTCTCCCTCCTTGATGTTTACCCAAGAGTGGAGGGTACCAAAAGACACACTATTATTAATACTAGCTTTGTTTGTAGTGAATGAATTGGAGCATGCTCATCAACTGAGAATGCAGAAGCAACTGCCCTGTCCATACCAGGAGAGACTGCTGGACGAGAAAGCAATGACCTGCTGTCCTGCCAGAACTTGGGATGATTCCAAAATGATGGTGGTGTGTGACAGAAACCAGGCAGCAGAAAAGTATAGACTATATGTTTACATTTATATAAAGTTGTAGAAAAATGTAAACTAAGGTACAATGGCAGAGTGACAGAGAGCAGAGCCATCGGGTGAGATGTGAGTGAGTGGTGGGGCCAAGGCAAGGAGGAGGGGAGAGAGCCTGCTGAGGGACAGGAGGCCTCTCGGCAGGGCTGTGACGGCTGTGTCTGATCTTTTTGGCCACGATGGTTTTACTGGGTATACATATGTCAGAGCATGACAGAACTGTAGCCTTTACATATATATGATATAATTAGTGTCCATGGTGCTCTATTAAACTGTTAAACATCAGGAAATACTATACAAAAGATGACTGCTTTTTTCATAATATCTACTATTCTTTGCTGAGCAAATTTAATTCATACACATTACAGACTAGGGAAAAATTAAGAAAGTTCAAGAGAGAAAAGTGAAAATAAAGATTAAACCAGTTTAAAATAATCACTTCTTTAAATTTCTATGTACAATTCCCTCTCTCGGTTGTATATACATTTTTTTTCAACTTCCAGGTTATAAGGCTCTTAGAATTATGTAACCTGCCCTTTTAACTATGCTAAACATTTTCCTCTGTTAAATTTTCTCCTGCAATGTTGTTTTTAATGAGTATGTGATGAACCACTATTTACGTTAACCAGCATCTCATTAGTTCTATACATTGTTTTAATTTCCTTTTTTTAAAAAAAATATTAAAACAAATATTTTGTGTGTACCAATTTAGAACATATTTAATTACTTTCTGGTTTCTTAAAACATTTTATACTTAAAAAGGGAATCATTTCTTGGTTAAAACATGCATATATTTTAAATTATTTTTGTCAATGTTACCGAATTTCAGGAGTTAATTTAACAAAATAGCACTTTCCTGATTAAACATTAGTGTATGTCCATCATTTATATATTCATCAACACACACACACACACACACACACAGGAAAACCACAAAAATGTATTTTTAAAAAAGTGAAAGAGTCATTTTAGCTTGACTGGGATGATTTTATTATTCAATGAAACTGAAGCGAGTACATTGAAGTAATGAACAATTTTTACGAGCTGCTTACCTTAGGCCCAAATCCCAAGAAATGATTCCATGCCTAGTTGCTCCTGCCGCATTCCCCTCCCTCCCTCTCCCTCCCTCTCCTTCTCTCCCTCCCATTTCCCCCATCCCTGTCCTCTCCCTCTCTGTCTCCCTCCCTCTCTCTCCCTCTCCCTCCCTCTCCCTCCCTCCCTCTCTCTCCCTCCCTCTCCCTCCCTCCCTCTCCCTCCCTCCCTCTCCCTCCCTCCCTCTCTCTCCTTCCCTTTCCCTCCCTCCCTCTCTCTCCCTCCCTCTCTCTCCTTCCCTCTCCCTCCCTCTCTCTCCCTCTCCCTCCCTCTCCCTCCCTCCCTCTCTCTCCCTCCCTCTCTCTCCCTCCCTCTCCCTCCCTCCCTCTCTCTCCCTCCCTCCCATCTCCCCTGTCCCCCTCCTCTCCCCCTCCCCCTCCCTCTCTCTCTCCCTCCCCCCCCTCTCCTGGTGCTGGGGATGGAAGGCAGGTCTGACACATGCCAGGCAAGCAGACTGCCTTCTATCACTGAGCCCATCCCCAGCCCCTAGGTCTCTTTAAGCCTGAAAAGCACCCAAAGGTCCACTTCTCACCCCCTTTGTTCGAGATGCCTATTGACCCAAGGACGTGTTCAGGTGTACAGTCATTCCATCTCCCTCGTCCTCTGTGACTTTCTTCCGACCAGGGGAAGTGACAGGACGAGGACGTTCTGGGAGTGCACAGAGACAGCGAGGGCGCACGTGAATAATCACTGCCAGGGCCACAGGCTGAGGTGCTCATGGACTCACAGACTATTTCTTCTGAACTTGACCCTTTAGAGCTGACCTCACCTGACTGGAAGCTCCTAAGACCCCGAGCAGAGCACCTGCTCCCAGGAGGGAGGGCGGAAGTCAGCCTGGCCCCCAGCTCCAGGAAGACATGCATTCGGCTGCAACCTGGGGTTTCTGCTGGAGCAGCCCGAGAGGCAAGGGAAGGGAGAGGGTCACCTGGAGACAGGGGACAGCGAGCTGGTTCTGACAGAGCCCTGTGCTCTGCCTGTGCCTCTGCCCATGGTCTAGAAGGTTAGTGCCTGGGTAGAACCTCGGGGAGGCCCCAGGACCCTAAATGGGTGGTCCTCTACAGGTGCCTTATAGTCTGGGCCCTCAGTGTCTGGCCTTCTCCTAACATGACCTGTCCTGCCCCAATCAGGGACCTCCCAGCCCCCCCCCCAACAATCTGAGAGCCTTCACCCGTCTCTTGTGCTGACCCCTGCTTTCCTCCTGGGACACACTTACCAGACCTGGGCTGCAAACAGCATTGGTGTGTGTGTGTGAGCGCATCTGGCATCTGAGCAGGGGCCACGGCGCTCCATCATGCACGACAAGTGATGACTTCAATGTCCATTTGTGTATGCCACTGGACCCTACTGACACCTGATGCCCACGGCTGAGTCATGGCACAAAGGGCCAAGGAAGGGAAGGCACAGGAAGGACCTTTCTGGCAACAGAAGAAAGCAATTGTCCCAACTAACCCAAGGGCCACAGGAGAGGCTCCCTCTGCTTCTGCCTCCTGGGAGGCAGCGGCAGCGTTGAAAGCAGATTTGGGGGCTCAGAGTGGGATCTGCGGGGCGTTGACATGTGCCCCAGCCTTCAGCATAGGGTGTTAGTAGGAGGGCCGACAGGCTGGAGATGGCAGGCATGGGGTCCTCTATGCAGCCACTATCTGTAGAGGTGAGACTCCACAGCCAGGCAGCGTCCTTCCTGTAGCTGGGCAGCCAGAGGAGGAAGACAGCGGTTTCTGCGTTTTCTCTTGACTGGACTCAAGGTGCTGCCGTCTCCAGATACAGATGTTAGGCTGCGGCAGATGCCGACTTTCACCTCACGGGAATGATCGTTCACCGATGCTTGCACCGAGATGCGCATTTACAGTTCCCACTCTCTGCAGTCCTACATGGACACAGGATGCTGCGTGCAATCAGGCAGAAGAAAACAGTCCACTTTGCCCTCGCCTTTGAGCTGTGTGTTCTTCGTTGAGTGCTCAGGAAGAGCCGTGTGTGTGTATGTGTGTGTGTGTGTGTGTGTGTACATGTGAGCGCATGCCTGTTTGTGTGTTTATTCTGTTTTCATTTTGGATCATTCTGCTCTGATGGAGCTCATTTTGCGGCTTTATCTGAATCCTTCATTGAAGGTGAATTAGACCATAGACTTATGCAACAGTCCTGAATCAGGGTTTTCTAAATTCACACATGAAAAGTGACACAGAAATTCCTAGCAGTTCTTTAGACTCTTCCTGTTGTGTGAACGCTGCGATTACAACAGCCCATGATTTGACAGAAACCCAAAGACGGCAGTGGAGAAGGACCTCATGCCGGAAGAGAAAAGGAGGCGTCAGGTGACCTAAAGACAGGAAACTGCCAAACTCTTGTTTAAACAATGTAATAAAAAGCGGGGGCATTTGGAGGAAATAAAGTGAGCCAATCGCTGCCCTCGGGTCTCCATGCTCGGCCGCCATCAGCTTCCTGGAAACCCTGTTGGTTAACTCAGGCCAATGCAGGTGGAGCTCCTGGGGCAGAGAGGGAGCACACTGGCACAGTCGGTGCCCACACCAGCACTTGGCCCAGCTGGCTCTGGTCACCACGGTGTGCCACTGTGATGCCCGAGATGCTGAGCAGAAGCAGCCCTGGCTTGGGGGCCACCATGGCTCTTCCTGAGAAGTCCTCGCTGCCAGCTGCACGGGCCTCCTCAGCTCTCTCAGCTGCCCCACTGCAGGCTCAGCTCTCCGCCCTGTGCTTCCAGAGCCCGGCCTGCGGGCAGGGACAGCCGCCACGGCCTCAGCCTCCACATCCACTGGGGCCCTGCAGGCTGGAGCTGGATTGTCTGCTCCTGAAACTTCTCCAGTGTGACGCTGAGTCACCTGAGCACCCGTCCACTCCTGTCCCCTCTCCTGCCAGCAGATGCCATGTCCCTGTAGCCCCACCTAACTCGTGTTCTTTAATCCAGCCCTTACTTGTTGGCTGGGCCTCTGGGAGAGCAAGAGCCTCCCTCCTCACCACTCGTGCAGAGCCTGTGACTTCCCCTCCTCTGCTGCCTCTGCAAGGACAGCCTCCAGGCCAGGGACCCTCCCTGCTGCCGTGGACTTCTTCCTCCCTATTGGGCTTGTCAGCCATGGGGACCCTGGAAATGATGGTACCTGGACAATTGGATTGGACCTCAGCACACAGAGAGCTATGGAAACACAGCCTTGGGGACAGCAGCCAGGCTTTGTCCTTGAAGTGCCAGATTAAGGGAAGCACCCCAGAATAAAACAGACCCAGCTGGGGGTGTCCTCAGGCCCACTGACCATAGGGCAGTTCCTCTCCTCTCCTCTGGGGAGCAAAGCACCCAAAACTGACTGTGGATGCAAATGTCCCTGGAGGGGACTGCTAAGCTGGAGTCAGCTCAGGAGTCCTGAGTCAGCCACCAGCAGCTGTGCACCTGCAGGAGGACCCTCCATGCCAGGCTCGTCTCCCTGTGCTGCCTGCCATCCCAGCCTCGCTGTCTGAAACAGCTCTCCTCTTGCATCCTCTGTCTGTCTCCTTTACCCTTCAGCGGTCCTCTTCCCACCTTTGGGGCTTGAGCGCCTAATCAATCCACACCCCAACAAGGAGCATCCCACCTCTGCAAGGCAGATGCCCTGACAGGAGAGCACCAAGTCCCACTCCTGCCCCCACGTGGCTTCTCCCCAGCAGGTGCTCTGACATCCACCTGGGTGCAGGGGGGGCTCCTGCCCTGCTCTGCTGCCTCCTCCTTCCTATCCTGACACCACGGTTCTGGACTTAGGTCAGACCCATATTACATGACACTTTAGATCCTGCAGCAGCCTTAAACAGATCCCTGACTTGGACTTCCCCTGGAATGGGGTCACCCACAGCCCAGCTGTGCCACAACAGCAGGGCAGGTTGAGGACAGACCAAGGGGCCTGGAAACAGCACGGAGGCATCTGTTACTGGGGAGAGCTCACCAGAGCTCAGGAGTGCTCCTAGAGCCCCTCACTGGTGGCAGGACCACAGACAGTGCCTCTGCCCCTGAGGGTGACTCACCAAGCAGGGCCTGCTCCCTCCACGGGGATCTGTCTAGTGGTGGCAGCTGGACAAGTGACATGTGTTCTTTCCACAGTGCCCTCAGTTCCCACCTGTCCCCACTCAGAGAGGTTTCATGTCTTCGGCTGCAGGAGCAGCGAAGCCATCAGCATCCGCTCCCTTAATGGGCTTCTCAGCTCTGGTTTGCAGGAGACCCTGAGCTCCCCCGGCCTCCTTGCTCACCCTTCTCATCCTTCCTCCTGTGGGGTGCTGTGGCTGAGGGTGGAGCTGGCGTGGCGCGGCCCTCCTCCATCTTCTCTTGAAGCAAAATGTGCCGAGGAAGCTTACATGCTGTCTGCTCCCCCAGACCCTGAGTCAGTGGGTGGAGGTGTCCCTGTGGGAGGGGGCCTGCCTCACTCCCATGGCCAGGAAGCCTCTGCGCTGTGTATATGAACCTGGCCCCTGCTGCGGCTCTCTGACCTGTTCCCTTGGCTGTCTCTCTCCCAGCCCTGGACTGAGGTGGGATGGAACACATGGGACTTAACATCTCAGGGGTCAGCCATTCCCTTGAGCCCCGCAGCTCCACGGGGGGAGTTTTCTTAGAACGTGAGAAGGTGCAGCTCCCCATCCTCACTCCACAGGAGGAGGTGCTGCTTCTCCTGTCCTCATGCCACAGCCAGTGTGGCTGATCTTGGGACTGTGCCCTGACCCAGCTCATCTGCCTCCTCTCCTATGTGCTGCAACTCCCTCTCCTCCCACCTGCCTGGCCCCTGCCCAGGTCCCCAGGTGCTACACAACGGGGCTCCACTGCAGCCACAGGCAGGTGGGGTGTGGCTGGAGGAGGAGGCTCACTGAGGGCGTGCCTTTGGGCTATCTATTTTGTGTCTGGTGTGTGGAGTCTCCCTCTGCTTCCTGATCATCCTGTGAGCTGTTCCCCGCCCCCACCCCCCCCCACATTCTTCCGCCATTATGTCCTGCCTCACCTTGAGTCCGGAGGAAGGGAGCTGTTTTTCTAAGACCTGAGACCTCTGAAACCATGAGCCTCCAATAAAATTTTCCTCCTCTAAACTTGTCCTTATCAGGTCTCTTAGTCACAGCAGTGAAAAAGCTGACTAAATGCCAGCCTTCCTTCAAGGCTGATACACGCCTGCCCTCCCCGGAGGCCCCTCTAATTATTGCCTGGTGTGTGTCTCTCTCCCGGGCCTCTTCCTGGAGGAGCCACAGCCCAGAGCTGGAGCTACAGGCAATTCAGTCACCCCCAGCCAAACCAGGAAGCTCACCAGCACCAGTGAGGACAACAGGAGGAGTGTGGGAGCCTGAAGACATTTGTTAAGATAAAATAGCAAAAATAAAAAAAGAAATAAATCTCACGTCTGCATCTGTGAGCCTCCCTCCTTGGTTATGAACTTTGTCCTTAAAAACACTTTGTTCATTTTAAGTCTGAGCTCTGGATACCTGTCCATCACAGTAATTGAATGAAAAACCTGTTTTCAATACCGGGCTCCAGAAGACAGAGCCCCAAGGAGCTCAGGGAGCTTGTACGCCTAATCAGTGTAGGGCAAGTCCCTCTGACCTTGACCCCGTCTGCACGATGCCCTGCATCTGCAGCAGACGTTGCGATTGCACCAGGCAGAGAGGGAATCCTTGCATGGGACCTGGGGCTTGACAGTTAAATTTTAAAATTCACCATCACATTCAGGGACTCTCAGGCTATTCCTGCAGCCTTCAGGTTGGGATTCCTCTGCCTATGAGGAAGAGCAAAGAGCAAGTGTGTGCCCCTCAAAGCTACAGCCTCTGCAGAGGGATCAATTAGGGGTGAGAGAGAGGAGCTGCCACCTCTGAGCCCTGTGCAGGCTGCAAATGAAGCCCAGAGGGACCACCTGCCCTTCACTTCCACACTAGAAATGGAAGCACAGGACAAGGAGGCTCTGAAGCAAGGGGCACACCAGAGAGCTTCAGGAGGGGGAGGCCAGGGAAAGCCAGCACTTCTGGAGTCCTTTTGAGCCTCTCCTGACCTGAGCACCGACTGCAGACAAGTTTGCAAAGATTTCATTGACCTCTGATCCTTAAAAAAAAAAAAAATCAATGAAGCTCTCCCTGTATCTCAAAGGCACGGGGACAGTGCATTACAGTTACCCAACATACATCCCTGTCCCCAGCTGAGGGCAGATGGGACCATTGATAGATCCCATAATGAGCAGTTCGGTTCAATATGTCGCTGGTAAGAACTAGGAATTTCACTATTATTATTATTGTTATTATTATTATTATCATTATCATTTTGGTACCAGGGTTTTAACCTGGGGGCTCTTACCAGTAAGCAACATCCCTATCCCTTTTTTATTCTTTATTTTGAGACTGGGCCTCACCAACTTGCTTAGGACCTAAGTTGCTGAGATTGGCTTTGAACTTGGCAATCCTCCTGCCTCAGCTTCCTGAGCCAATAGGATTACAGGTGTAAGTCGCCATGCCTGAAAAACTTTGCTTTATTTACATGGCTTACAGTTCCTCTGCACATCCGACACGTCTCACAAATGTCCCCACTGACAGCTGCTCCACTTGCTGTGCCAGAAGCCCCCACCTGGAACCCACAGGGAACCATGACCAAGGTTGGCCACCAGAGTGACTGTGATGCTCAGCAGGGCCAAGAACAAGGGACAGTCCACACCTCCTGAAGCACTCATCTCCTGATCCCTGCTCAGCCCTTTACCACAGAAAAAAGAATGCTCCTTGACAATCTATGGTCGGGCTCCTCTGTACGCCCTTCTCAACTAGAGCTTCCTGGCCCAGCCTTAGCAAGAATCCTGCAAAGTCAGTTTAGAGAGAATCTTCCATTCTTGATATTTGATCAACTTCCACACTCCCAGCCTTGATGTCGAAGTCCTTGGTGCCCTTAGCAACCCCCTCCCAGGAACCCTGTGCTTCCTCTTAGTAATTTTCCAACCACAGAGCTCCTGGCTCCGCCCCTTGGCTGTAAACCAGAGCTCCCTTAGCAGTGCGTGAAATTGATGAAATTGAGCTCCGTCCTCCTGAAGCCTCTCTCCCTACTGCAAGCTGCAAAGGAGCTCTGTCTGTGCCACCTGCTGCTGGTGTCCTGCCTCACTCCTTCGGTGTCACAGGCCAGGGAGAGGAAGGGCCAGCCACTCTTCCAGCCTTGCTCTTCATCCTGGGGAAAGACCCTCCTCCTGCTCTGCATTCCCAGCCCAGCCCAGCCCAGCTCCCGTGCCAGTGCCTATACATCTTTACCTTTGCCTTTGACCTCTGCCCTTCCTAAACAGTCTACAGAATTGAAACTCAAATTTTAATTATCCATGGCCTCTTAGTGAGTAAAATTTCATTTTCCTCATTCTTTATTAAATTGCTATGGATAATTCTGTAGTTCTAGTCCTCAGGAGAAAATGCCGGAAGTAATGACAGTAAGTAACGTAACTTGCAGTTTGGTCTTCAAGTGACTTTTTGTTGTTGTTAATGCAAACCAGTGTCCTTAGATTTTAAAAAATTCCACCCCAAGATGGATGAAAAATAGTTTTTTTTTTAGAAGCTACAAATGGAAAAACCTGATTTCTAGTATTTGTGTGGGAGCCAGCTAAGTCTGCCATTACATTTTAAAATAATACTGTATTTCCAAGGTGTCTACAATTCCAGTGTTTAAGACACTCAGAATATTCATGGAGAAAACAAATGTTCCCCTTCAGCAAATGCTACAGTAAATTCAGTCTCACTTTCAACGCAGGATGTCAGTGGAGTGCAGACAACCATTAAAAATATTTAAAAGGTGCAAATGAGAAAAGTTGACTAACAGTGACATGACACTTGATGTCACTGAGTTAGCTGACCAATCCTCGGCTGAGGCATCTCATCAGGAGTTATTAGCAGGCTCTCTGACAGGTAGGAATATAACACTTGCCACGCAGCAGGAAAAAGAATTAAGAAATTCAGAGATAAAAAGAGAGAGAGAGAGATAGAGAGAAAGAAGGGAAAGAATAAATCATAAAATTCCACATCTGAATATATTACCAGGTGAATTCTGCTTAAAGGAGAAATGCAAATGTTTCAAACATCAAATGCTTAGCGCAATGGGAAGGTATCACCACATTACATTAAAGCTCTACTACAAAGATGCCCATAAGTACTTACTCAAGTAAAAGAAGGAGACTAGAATACCATCAACCCAAAATCTATCGAGGGAAATATCAACAAGTGGTTTAGTACAAGAGGTAAAAATAATGAATTCTGATGTGCCTGCCGAGGGCCTATTAATCTATATGAAACATGTATAATAAAATAGACCAAATCAGTGCTGTTGACACCTTGAACACAGCACCCAGCTGGTGCACACCTAGCTGTAACTGTGTAATCCCCACCGCCCCTGTACTGCTGAGGCGGTACCAGCCTTGTCGAGGTGTTCTGGCTAGAGATTCTGAGTAGCTAGCTGAGACTTGCCTATGTCAGCACTTACTATGCACCAGTAGTGTACCCATTTCTCTAGTGACCCCAAAGGTCACGAAAGCAGTTGCTTCCCCTGGAGTTAGCCATGGAGGAATCTAGATACCAGCACAGAAAGATGTCAGAAGTGACCCAGCCTCGGGGTCTGCTGGTGCCTCAGGAGCAGAGTGTGTGCTGCAGGGCCTGGCTGGACGCTGAAGCACAACTCCACCTGGGAGACAGGGCGGGGGGGATTCCTGCTGGGAGTCAGTGAGCAGTGATGGAGAGCTGGCCTGCAGCAGGGAGCCGTGGAGTGCAGTCCATGTGTGCTCCCTTCATCAGTCTCCAGGGGGTCGTGTTCCTGGGTGGGTGCAAGGGCCTGAGGGTGCCCTGAGGAAGCCTGGGCTAACTCCAGGCTTAGTTGGGGGTGGCATGAGATGAGGGAGAGTGGGAGGAGTAGAACACCTCCAGTTGGGGTTCCAAAGGGACTTGGTGGAGTCCCAGTGTTTGAATTGGTCACACTGAGGGACACTCAAGGTATCCAGGTGAGAATGAGGGAAGGAATCCAGTTGTCCAGTGATAAAGTGGGGAATGCTGTTGGAATAAGCCAGCATCTCCCAAGGCAGCAGTTCCTTCTACGGGAGCTAGAATTTGGGGATCAGAATGAATGTATTGGGATTGGTCTCTAAGTGAGTCCAGTGGGATGTTTTCAACCAGAGTAAGGAAGCTGGGATAGAGCAAGTAGCCTGAGTTTCTCATGAAGGAGTGAGGGGACCCCAAGAGACAAGAAGGTGGTTTTGCAAGTGGAGGTACCTGACTGGGATTGGGCCTGGGCCCTGCCATTGAGAGTGTTGAATTTCTACAAGTTCTATAACTCGGAGCTTCTACTTCTTAAATTCTAAATTAGGGAGGGGAATAAGTGTGCATACAGGGCTACTGTAGGACCAACTGCCTGGATCTTTATATAATGGGTGTCTCATTGCAAATGCTCAATAAATTCAGCTCTGAAAGAACACTCAGCACAGGCAGAGAATCAGATCATCTATAGGATAATGAGTATCCAGGAGGTTCAAATGCCCAGTCCTCACTGAGGTGACTCACATCCACCCCTCAGTGCCAGGGCAGGTCTCCTCTGCACAGCCAGCGTGATCCCACCGGCAGGGATGGTGGTAGAAACAGATGGGAGCTGACAGGCTGTGGCTTTGCAGGCTGACACACAACAGCTCTGCTTACTGACATTTCACCACCGAGGTTTGCAAGGGCCCACAGGTAACAGTAACAGATAGCCCAGTGCAGAAGCAGGGAACAAAGCAACAGAGACAGAAGAATTCCCCATTAGGCTTGGGGCGGTTAAAGTCCCTAAGCTGTATGAGCTCAGAGTCCCTAGGCTATTGATGAACTTGTGCCCACGAAGGAATGGAGAACGCACCCTCCAACAGAAGTGCACCAACTCCCTTGCCTTGACGTACCCAGTACTTGCTTATGTATGAAAGTAAAAGCCTTGCTGTGCTCAGGGCTCAGACTTTGGGAATTATTCCTCTGGGCCATGGCCACCAATAGAGTGTTGTTCCAGATCTCAGAGTCCTGACCCTCGTTTCCCGCTATAGGACAGCTTCAGAGCCTTCAGAACCAGGCCTCAGTTGAAGCTCAGTGGTAGCCCAGAACCATAAGAAAATTGTAGGACCTAGTACAAAATTTAAATGTAAGGCTCCTTTCAAAAATTATTTTCAACTTCAAGGCAGAAGAGAAATGAGTCAAAAAATATATGGAGCAAAAGTAAATGGACTAATCTAAAAAATGAAAATTGAGTCTTACCAGGACATATTTTTTAAACCCTCATATCTGCTATCTAAGACACAGCTGAACTTCAACACATGGAAATCATGGAAGTGAAACAGCAGAAATAGTATGTATATGCAAATGCTAATCAAAGGAAAGCTGAATTCATCGAATTAACATAAGTTTAAATAAACTTAAAGGTAAAGAGCATTTAGGCACAGAGAAAGCCACTACAAAGTGGATTTTTAAAGTCAGTTCAACAAAAGAATGTGAAGATTTTAATTAAATCTCTTTGAAGTCTTTAAATTGTTTCTAAATATTTAAATTAAAAACTGATAGATGCACAGTGAGAAAATGAATTATCTACCATCACAGTGTTAAGTCAAACAGGATAATTACTGAAGATATTCAGGATTTGAACAATACCATCATGATTTAATAGACATATAGAGAATTTTGCACCCGACAAATAAGAAAATGACATTGATCTCAAACACATGACATTTGCAAAATTCAGCCATGTGGCACGTTGCAGCTGGGTTATAGAATGTTCCCCAAGGGCTCTGATGCAAAAGCCTTGTCCCCAGCCCATGGTGATATTGGGAGGTGCTGGGACCTGGGCGGGGAGTAGCTGGAGGAGGTGAGGCCGTGGGGGTCTGCCCTTGGAGGGGATGTTGGAAACCCAGCTTCTTCCTCTCTCTTTGCTTCCCAGGGGCCATGAGGTCATCGGCCTCCTCTGCCACGTCCCTTTGCCGTGACGCACTGTGCACCTCAGGCCCAAACAACAACACAAGAGATCTGGGATGGAAACCTCTGAAGCTGTGAGTCGAACGAGTCCTTTTCCCACCCAAGCTGAGGATCTCAGGTATGTTCCAAAGTGACAGGACACTGACCAACACACAGAGCCCTAATGCCAGCGTCCACAGTGTCAACGACCCCCAGCACACAGACCCGAACCTGAGCTATGCAATGACACCAGAGGCCAGCCAGAGAATGGAAAGGAGAGGCCTTGACGCCCTTGGAAACTGAAAGATCCACTTTTAAATTATTCATCAGTCAAAGAAGAAATTAAAATGGAAATTTAGAGATACTCAGCAAAAAAAAAAAAAAAGATAATCAAAATACTTCATTAAAACTTGTGAGATGCAAATAAAGTAACACTTTAGGAAATATTTTAACCTTACACCCTTTTAATGAAAAGAAGGAATCCTGAATGTTGATGAGTGAAGCATCCAATTTAAAAAGTTGGAAAGTGAATCACTGAATAGATGCAAATAAGATAAATGGAAGGAGATAATAAGGTGGGAAGTGGGAATCAATTAAAGAAATATTCAATAAAGACAGAGTCTTCATTGTTCCTTTGAAAGTTGCTCCTTTGAAAGGTTCATAAATCAGGCTAACATCAGTAAAACTGATCAAGAAAATAAGAAAGAGCAAGAATCAGCAATACTGTGCATCAAAGTGGACATGACTATAAACGAGAAAGATTAAAGTCAGCATCAATGACTTTTTGCCAATGATTTTGAAAGTTTAATCCAACTGAAGAAATTCAAGAAAAATGCAATTTAGCAAAACTGAACCAAAGAAAGTTCTAAAGAACATTAAAATTGGGGAAAAAAATCTGAGGCATCAGTTAAAAATCTTCCTTTAGAGAAACTACAAGTCTAGCACAGCTTCACACTATACCGATTTGCCCAGAGGTCAGGAATACAAAATACCCCCCAATATTCCTACACCACCAGGACACCTTGACACAAACCAAACAGAAATAGTACATGGGGAAAAAAGCGAACATATAAAAAGCTCAGGGAAATTAACTCCTGAACAATGATTCCATACCCTTTAAGTAAAATATTAGCTAACTGAATCCAGCAGTGTATGAAAACAGTAATCCCTGTGTCTACATGGTACTCATCTCAGGAATTGAAGTAGAGTTGGAGATTAGAAAATCTATAAATGCTGTTCTCAACATTTACAAATTAAAGAGCAAAAAATGGAGTGGTTTTCTTAACAAACTGGGCAAACCATCCCATTCCTGGTAAGAACAACGCATGGTAGCTCACCTTTTTAATGACACGTTTAAAGTTCTGTTAGATTTAAAGCATAAATAATGCTGTGAGAGCTAGAGTAAGGATTGCCAAAACTCCTTTTGTGTTTGTTATTGATTTAAAAGATTACAATTTTAATAAAAGCAAAGCCTAGTATAAACAGGTAGTTAATCTCATGGATTTTGTCTGCGGATGACAAACCAAGGGCCATCCTTAGACTGGTGTGTGCAGTCCTGCACCTGCCCCGTCACCTGCAGCCCCACCACCTGCACCCCTCTTCTGACCACCTATGTTTCCATTGCACTGAGCAGTGTCCCAACCTGCTCCCATGCCCGCCCTGCCTGCCTCTGCCCACATGACCCTCAGCTCTTGCAGTAGCTAGAATAAATAAAACCACAGATGGCTACAGCCTTCCTCTGCCTCACAGCCCACAAGAGAGGGGCCACTATGAAGTTAAAGGCTCTCAGCTGGACGCTCCTCTCTGTGGACTTATGAGGAACCCCACCCACCTCCAAAGCACCACTCAAAGTAGGCTCCCAGATGACCGGCACCAGCAGACTCTCCCACTGAAGCACTCCCATGGGATGCCACCAGGAACTCCCAATATGTGGTTCACTGGTTAAGACAACAACCAAGGGGCCAATAAGTCACTCGTTACTGCTAGACAGATACGTAGTTTTAAAGTCAAGGAGAGACACTACCCGAACAGGAAGGTAAGGCTACCATATTAGAAGACCAAATTACCCTTGGTGTTCTTTTTTTTTTTTGCCAAGAATGTTACGACTCTAGAGATCAGTAAATCGGCACACTCCTGGTTTTACCAGTAGTACCAATTAGAAAGTGAAGAAGAAAGGAAATCACCCTCAAAACAGCTAAAACTGCAGAATGTTTAGGGAATTGTGTAGCTGGTGGTGGCCAGACTTTCCCCTGGGGTGGGAACAGGCCACTCTCCAGCAGCGCTGGTTCCTGGAGCCCTCCGGGGTTTGGGGGAGCCTCTGGTGGGCAGCACCAAGGTAAGGCATTCAGGGTGTGCTGTTGTTCTCAGACTCACCTCGAGGCTGGGCCTTTTCCAGTTGGCCACTTGCATGGGTCTTTCTGCTCCCTCCTGGCACCTCCTCTGATCTTCTGGAAGCTTCTGGGTCAAAGCTGCAGCATGTTCTCTGAGGGAGCAAGAGGAAATCCTTTCAGGTTGCCCTCACCAGCCAGCAGGCCATGTCCAGGCAGCACGGAGGACAGTGGGCCTTCATGTGAAGCTGTGCTCCGTGCTGGGGACGGTGGGGTGTGGCTCGGTTTCAGGCAGGACATGGCACGGGAGCACCGGCTTGTGCAAACAGTGGCGCAGGGGCTGGGGCCACCAGGGAAGAGCAGGGCTGAGCACGTCTGCCAAGAGGGAGGCACTGAAGGCCAGTTTTCCACATCACGGTTGATTTGGAATTGGACAGAATGAGAACACGACTCTCTCCAGGGGCTTTGCTTTTGTTCCTTTATTTACTAAGCAGGAGTCTCCAACACCAGCCATTCTAGTTCCAGGGTTTGCCCATAATGTGATCAGATGTTTGTGTGTTTACCTGCACCAGGCCGTGTCCTCCCCAGGGTCTGGACAAGATGAACTGGTCTGGGCTCCAGCAGAGGAAAGAAATCAAGGGACAGACACAGGAGGCTCTCAGAGTGAGAACTGGGCCTTGGCAGGGTGGAGCCAGACGGACCTTCACCTCAAGTCCTCCTGGCCAGCTTTGCACCAGGACCACCAGAAACCCAGCTCGGCCGGTCAACCGGCCATGATCTTAGAGGTCACCGGAATCGAAAATTAGAGCAAGGCTGCATGGCCATTTCATGATGTCCCTACTTCTCTCTTGAGTCTTCTAATCAAAATGAGCCATCTAGAGGTGGAAATGCCAGGTACTACAGCACACACTGGTGACGCAAAAACGCAAATAAGATGGCTGCTGGGCTCACGCTCACAGCACATTAGGGGAGAAATTGATAAGTGTTACAACAAAGGCATGTTAAGAAAGTGGTGGGGGCCCTGAGGAAGGGTCTGGATGGCTTGGGAGAGGTGGAGACCCTCAGAAGGTGAACAGGTGGATAAAGGAGAAAACCCCATCTAGCAGGGGCTCAGTACAACATTCAGTCACTTGTTCATTATACATTCAGCAACACATTGCCTGCTTTGCACCAGGCACTGTTCTAGATGTTGAGAATGGGGGTTTCCAACCCACAAAGGCTTCTGTGAATGGACAAATCTATTCATCTATCTCGTACACAAATGCTTCCCGGGCATTTGTCAAGGTCTCCACTGCTGAACCACTGATTTTCCCCAGGGAGGAAAACATTCCAAAGGACACAGGCACCAGCTTGAAGAGGGTCCTGATGACCAAGCCAGGATCAATTTGTCAAAATAAAATGAACATTGGCTGTAGCTCTTTGGGTGAAATAGGAAGCCCTGCGCCTGTGCCTTCTAGACTGTGGACCTAGTGGTGCCAACCCCAAGACTAGAACAGCTTGACACGTTTGAGAAAAACAGGAAGAAATAATGTCCATCTCAGAGAGAAAAAAAGAAGGATTAGTATCTTTCATATATCAGGCCTTCAACCAGGTCTATGGAAAGAAAGCAAAACAATCCAGAATAAAATATGAGCATAAAGAGGCAATTCACAGAGGAGAAAACACAACATGGAGATGAACCCCAAAAAGACGTTCAGGAAAAATCAAATAGGAAAAAGGATTTTTAAGACACCAAATTAATGGTTTTGGTAACTTTGTCTTTAAGTTCTTATTTTGACTCCAGAAAAACTTTGGAATGTTGTGGTGAACAATCAGTCACTGTTGCCTGGATTGTTCCACATTTGCAGAGAGGTAAAGAAAGAAGGGAGGACAGAGGGATTGACAGATGCTATGTTCTAAGTAACAGAAAGCTTCGACTATCAAAAGGCAGAAATGGACCTTCAAATATCTTTATGGTATATAAATTGTTAAAATATTTTTAAAATTTACCAAATTTTTAAATACAAAATCCACTTCCTCTAGCACTTCTACCTCTAGGATTTTATCTAGAAAAATATTCACATATCATCCAAATATAAATATTCAAAGGCTTCATTACATTGATCTGCTAAAAGTAAAAATCTGGAACACATGAATGTTCACCAGTAATCTGCTGGTCACAATACACGAGAGCATCCAAATCACAATGAGATATCATTTCACAGTACCCAGAAGGACTAGAGTAGAGAAGGAAAATTCCATGTGGTCCAAGGAGGTGGAGACAAAAAACAGCTTGTCAGTTCCTCAGCTGGACAGAGAGTTAGCAGGTGACCCAGCAGTTTGCCCCTAGATATACACCCCAGAAGAATTTTTAAAAGGTGTTCAAATACGTGTACATGAGAGTTCACAGCAATCCTATTCTCAATAACAAAAGGGTGGGAATAACTTAGATGTGCATCAACTGAAGAGTAAATGAATAAAATGGTGTATCCATAGTCATGGGTTAAGCTCTGTCCCTCCAAAATACATATGGAAGCCCTGGCCCCTAATATCATAGAATATGACCTTACTTAGAAATTAAGTTGTTGCCTATGGGATTATTAAGATGAGGTCATACTGAAGGACAGTGGATTTCTAATCCTATATGACCGTGTCTTTATAAGCAGGGGGAATTTTGAGGCAAACACACACAGGGAGAAAGCCATGTAAAGATGGTGGGTGTGCGAGGAGCATGGCGGAGACCTCTGGGAGACCAGCACACAGGGGGGTCTGGAGGGCAGAATGCAGAAGGAAACCACCCTGCGGCACTCTGCTATTAGACTCTGGCTTCCAGAACCACAAGATGGTACCAGGTCATGGTGCTTGGTCATGGCATCCCCAGGAAACAGATATCTATGGATGACAGAATGACATTCAATCATAAAAAGAATCAAGTGCAGAACGTGCTTCAGTGAGCACCATCTCAGGAATAGTGAAAGGGCTGGACGCAGAAGTTCACGTATGCTACCATTCCCCTGAGAGGAAGTCCCCGCACAGGTAGTCCACAGTGACATGGAGATGATTGCTGGTGGCAGGGGGTCTGGGGAAGCAAGACCTGGTCAGTAGGTGTGAAGTGTTCTCTGGGATGGTGCTCTGGAGCTAGGTGGAGGTATGGGTTGCCAACATTGAGAATGCACCAAATTCTGCTGAGCACTCACTTCACAATGGCTAACCTCAGGTTATATAATTCCACCTTTAAAAAAAGGCACACACCTCATGTATACAGCCTCTCATCTTGTGCTGTGGCAATCTGTTGAAAAAAGAACAGAGGGTGAGTGTGCGTGTGTCAAAATATGGAGAATTCACAGGCTGTGTTTAAGTGTCAGTTACACCAACCACATACAATCCCCCTGCGGAAGACCCATGTTTGCGTGTGGGAGTACACGCACGTACAGTCCCACATTTATTTATGCTCATTTAGTCGTGGGCAAATGCACCAATTCTGCCCTTTGGTTTCCCTTCTGATTGTAAATCTGTCTTCGCATCATCTGTTGCTGTCTGGTTTTACAACAAGCAGTTTCACCAGCCACGCGGCCCCCTGAGGGCTTTGCCATGTGAACATTTCTTCTGTCCGACACCATTGCCCGAAGTCCACATTCCCTGAGGTCCTGGGAATGGACACGGAGTAGCCGACTGCTTTGCCACTGTGCCATAAGACGCCCCTACCTCCAGCTCCCGAAACCTCTCCTCGGTTCATCTGGACCTCTTCAGAGTGACTTTTGCCATCTGCGTTTCTGTCCACACCCTGTCCAAGCCACGTAGGTGATCTCAGAGAAGGTCCCGACTTTGCCTGGTCCTCTCGTGTGACCCTCTCCCCCGAGGCGCCCTCCATGTCCGTTCACTGATACTGGCTTTTCCCAGCGATCACTTCAAACCCACCCCTGCCTCCCGGTGCCCAGTTCCAACCCTGCCTCCACCTGTCCAGGTATTTGTTCAGCCACAGCCCCTTCTCTATATGCTACCTCCTCTTAGTCCGTTTTCTGTCACCGTCACAAATGCCTGAGACAATCTCCTTATAAAGACAAAGGCCGTGTTCTGGCCTCAGAGTCTGGGAGCTTCGGTCCATGGTCATCCATTCTGCTGCTCCTGCACCCCTAGTGGGTGGTGAAGCAAAGCCTGCTTACCTCACGGCCATCAAGCAGGAGGAAGGAAGAGGAAGGGGCTGGGGTCCCACTGGCCCCTCGATGACCATGAGTCCCCTCCCCTTAGAGTTTCTACCACTCTCAGTAGCACCGAGGGCCGTGGCCAGTGCTTTGGGAGCATTGCTGATCCAAAATGCATCATACAACATAATACCTTGGACCCAGTAATTCATAAAGAAGAAAGGTCTATCTTGGCTGATGGTCCTGGAGGCCCAGAAGTCCAAGAGCCAGTTGCTGACATCTGTTGAGGGCCTTGTGATGCTGCAGCTCAGGGCAGAAAGATGATAGGGCCACGGGAGGTGTGCAAAGGGAAGAGGGAGCCGGACCCACCTCACAGAACCTGCCCTGGCCGTAACTCACCCACCACTGTCTGAGTCTCCCCACTTCCATGGGAAAGTCATGGATCCTCCCGTGACCTAATCACCATGGAGGCCCCACCCCACACCACCATGATGGAGATCAAATTTCAGAGTGAGTTTTAGAGGGGGCCGACCATGTCCAAACCACACAGAGCCTTCACATCACATGTATATGTTTGACGGAATTTCAAGTAAATAATATTTTTCACACTACTATTGTCTCATTAGTGAGTCTAATTCTCTTGCCCCTCTTCAGCTGTCAGTAGTAAATACCATCTAGAGCAATTATACTCATCGCATTTCTTCCTCTGGGATTCCACAAACCCACACAGACTTCTGCGGTGCTAGGAGTATGCGTCTGCGATTGTTTTTCTCACTCCTGCCCCAGACATTCAGATATTGGGGGAAGCGCCCATTCCTGGTTCACTTTGAAGTCTTCAGATGAGCACAGAGCTGATCTGAACCACATGTTAAATAGTACACAAGACGTAAAACGCATATTTTGAATGAATAAATGAATAACTTTTTAAAATAATCAACTGCATGGTGTTGGAGTTTACTAGGTGTGACACTCTAATAAATTTAAAATGCAATGTTGTCAAAATTTCTAAGTTCCTACCAAACTGAGTAAATTTATGTTACAAAATGTTACTTTGTAAGAGTCTCAGCTATCATGATATCTAAATTGGAACCCATAAGGATTGCCCATAGAACACTGAAGCAAAACTTGATTATTTCTGCATGGGAGGCTCTTAACACTAAAACCAAAAGAGTCTTGAGTTAATGCTCTACGCTGCTCAAAAGAGGCATGTAACCCTTGAGGTGGTAAGCCAGTGCACAGCGTGTGAATAGACACCCGGCCATGAGAGGGAGGCGCAGGCGCTGGCACCCGGCTTGCAGCAGGACAGTGTGAGAGGCTTCTCTTATCGGCCACTCCAAAGCCTTTCTATGGCCGGCAGCCCACCATCTGGACCACCCCAGGACTGGCAAAGAGCCAGAGTCGATTGATTCTGTTTCTCCAAGCTCACCATAAACCAGAAGAAATCTCTGCGTCTCTACCCCACAGTGTGTGGCTAAGTGGGGAAACTTCACAGCTCTGGCCAAACTCAGCGGGAGTGGCTGGCCAGTGACAGCAGGGCTCGCCACCCAAGTCAGGTGAGCCCTGATCCACCAGGTAGTAGATGCACCCTCAGGCCATGTCAGGTGCTGATCATTCCCATTTCACACAGGAGGAGAAGGAGCCCAGGAAGGCTCCTGTGACATGCCCGAAGCCAGACATCTAATGAGCAACGCATGGAGCTAGATATTGATGCTAATGAGGTGCAAGACACCTTTTCTTGAACTTCAGTGAGCTGAATCTTTCTGGGTCTTCCTGAGGCTTCCTGTTTGGACTGTAATATGCCTGACGTCCAGTGAGGTGGGAAGCACTGATGGGTGGGGTGGTCGATGAGGGAGGAAGAGAAGACCACATGAAGGTCAGTGGGTGGAAATAGGAAGGTGAAAGTTGGAAGTGAACTGCTGAGTCAGCGAGAACTCGGGAGGATGCAAAATCAGGAAGATTCACTAGTAACCAAGACCACACGCACCCGGAGGACGTTGGGAGCGTAATGGAGTGGACATCGGGGTCTGAGGAAGGTGGACTCAGCATTTTATATTCCTAGAAGTCCTATCAACAGGACTGTGGCAGAGTTGCTATAATGGGATCCCAGACACTTAGAGCTGGAGGTAGCAATAATGAAATCCATAACGATGTCCTTGGCCCTGCTGGAGAAGGGCAGGAGCACCTCAGGGGCCTTTTGTGCACAGGGTTATAAGTCACAGCATAACAGGAAAACGTGAGGTGCCTGGGAGCCGGAGCAGGCTTCCTGGCACGGCTGGCCTCTCCGGCCTCCTGCTGATGCTGCCCAGAGTCTGTTGTCTGGCATCCACCTGCTTCTCCAGGTCAGAGCCCTGAACTTCAAGGAGTGGCCACTCACACCTTGGGGGCCCTGGAGAGAGGCTGCTGGGCATGTTTTCCCTGCCTGGCTTCCACCTCAGTCCACCGGAAGGGGTGGGAAAAGGGCATCAGGTCACACAAGCACATGACCTCAGACTGAGGTGTCAGCACGCCAGTTCACAGAGCAGCAAACCCAAGGTGAAACTGGCCACAGTCAGGTGGGAGGACCATGATGGTGCAGGAGCCTCCACAGCCTGTCCTCTTAGCAGGTGACACTAGCAGTACTAACCAAAGCAATAGTGGCCAACATCACTATTGTGCCCCGTCTGTGCTGGGCACTGTTCCGGGTGCTTCCACATGTTATGAGGAGAGTGAGAAGTGAGTGCCCTGATAATCACACCTGTTTCACAGGTGTGGGGCCAAAGCACAGAGAAGCTAAGTCATTTTACAGAGGTCACACTACAGCAGAGGCCAAGCCAGGACAACTCTGGAATCCATGCTGTTAGCCACCAGACCAGCTTGTCGATGGGGCAGAAATGTGTTCATTGCAAAGCATTACAATTTTGCACCAACTAAGCTTTTCCATCCCCACATAATGTCTTCATGCTTCCTCTCACTAGGCAGAAGGGGAAGGCCAGGAACTCCTGGTGCTTGAGCAAGGTCCCCCGGGTTCCTGCCAGCACAGGTTCTGAGCCCACTTGTCCTGGTGAGGGTCCTGCATCCTCCTGCTGTGCCCTCTCTCTGACTAACTTTTAATTCCATGTGCAGTGGATGTCATGCCAGCCCAGGAGCCATGACAGAGCCTGCAGTGGGGATCTAAGACCACATGACCCCGGCCTCAAGAAGTAAGGAGGCTGATGTGGGAAGAAGCCTCTGGGAGGCTGCAGAGCACATGACAGGGACACCTGCAGCCACCAGGAGTCAAGGGCACCTTCTCAGAACAGCAGCATTCTAGCTCTGTCCTGGAGGAGGCTGAGGAATTGGCCGGGGAGAGAGGAAGCGTTAAGTGAGACTCCTCTCTGAAGCCTGGACAAGGGGGAATGTGAGCATGCAGAGGGAGTCAGAGTCACTAAGGTGGGACAGCTCGTGGGGACAGAGGCTTTCTGTCCTTATGGAAGGTGGGCCCACAAAGGCAGGCCTTTAAAAAGGGAAGACTGGGCATGGACCCTCAAATCATCCACCATGGTCCAAAGCATTGGGTGGCAGACACGGGAGGGCAGCTCTGCCTGCCAGGGCCAACGAGACAGCATCTGTGTAGGGTCCTCAGCTGAACTCCAAAAGAGCACCAGGATCTGGAGGTGTCACGAAGCCTAATGACTGCCCGGTGCCTCCATCTGGAAAAATAGGATGACAATATTTACACCGCACCCCACTCTCTCCGTGTGGGGGTTTGGGAGGAACCCAGAAGACGGTGTTCACGCCACAGCAGTTCCCTCTACGGCCCAGGAGGGGAGTTAAAATAGAAGCACTGACTACTGCTGCCAGATATTTATGGGCACCCGCTCCTGTTCTGTCCATCAGTGACAGCCCCATAGATGACCCACTGTGCTGACCTCTTGGAACCAGAGGACAGCCGAGTCCATCTGCATCCATCTTAATGAGATGCCATTTGGAAATGATCAAGGTCTTTTGTTGTCGTCGTTGTCGTTTTGTTTCAAGCTGGAAAGAACCATCGAAAGATGCACTAAATAGCCTCCCACAGGGTTTGTTCTGGCAAATGCTGACCTGGATTCTCCTCCTAGTCACGTGCTGCCCTCGTACAATACACCAGCACCAGGGCCAGCAACATGGAGGAGACACAAGAGGATGCTACTTACAGTCAGCCCATGTTCTCAGGCAATCATGATAAGCAAGAGATCTGGGGACACTCAATGTACTCGCAACTCCAGAGTGCCCAGGCCCCTCTCCTGCTCCACCAGACAGGTCTCTATGGCATGGAAATCTGCAGCCACCACTAGGTCACTGAGTTAGCTAGATGAGTCACTGAGCTAGCTAGATGTTTGGGAGTAAGGGGGAAAGAAATGTCTAATGAAATTTCCAGAAAGGCTGTCTATTATGGAAGGAAACAGAACAGCTATGCCCAGGAGAGGTGCACATCTGGAGGGTACCACGTGGCATTTAAATGCATCTTCTGATCTCTCTTTCCTGAGGAGGAAAGAGTCAGAAACTTGGGAGGGTTTCCCACAGGAGAACAGGGCCTGACCACCCCACAGAGTCATCATTGCCAAGTCAGGAGGCCTCGCTGACAAACCACCCACAGTCCCAGCCATCAGAGCCAGCTGCTGCTCACGCACCTGTCTCCTGCATGGCATCTGACCACGGAGGGCTTTCTCGAGGTCTGCTGCCATGACCAGTGCTCAGTTCACACCGTCGCAGGCACATCTCATGGAGATCCACTTCTGTGATTGGACTGTGCATCTGACTGGATGATCAAAAAACCAGGTGATCACTCCCAGCTGGCCTGCAGGCTGCTGGGGAGGGGCCCTCAGAGGGGCTGCTGTTCCTAGGAGGTCAGCAAGAGCCGTTCCTTCCTCCCTGTACACCTTTGTTCTCTGTCCAAGTTTCTGCATCAACTTTGATTTCCACACTTTCCATTTCTGACTCTTGGATTAACCTCCTGTTCTTATAATTAGGTCTCGAGACTGTGCATACCTCTTGGGGTTACATGTCCACTGAATTCCCAGGCTCCATCTCCTCAGGATGCCAGGTACGATGTGCTTGTTAACAGTATTTCCTCCCATGATGAGAACTTCAGGGTCATCTCTGATTAGAAATATATAATAGATGCTCTTTACAGAAACATTTTGAAAAATAGGGACAAAGTACAAAGAAAACACTCAACTAGACAGATACACGTTCACATACATAAACATACAAATACACATATGAGCACTCATATGTGGTCTCACACATGTACACTCACACTACACGCTGAGACACACATGTGAACTCATGTGCATATACGTAATCATCTGTGCACACCCATGCACAGCAATGTGCCCACACGTGCTCACACACACACACACACACACACATGCTTATAGATAGGATCTTACCATTATCTTGTTTGAATGCTGGCATTTTTATACAGCAAAATATTTCTATGCAAAGAATATGTAGAGAAATCTTTACTCTTAATAGTACTCTAGCATTTCCTTTTATATATATCCCATAGCTTTTCTTTCAATGTGCTATTTTTAAATAAGAGGTTTTACTTAATTTCGAATCTGGTAAATGAAATTTTAATGTGCATCCTTACGCCTACTTTGCAGACTTGGTTTGCTTTTCATTAGGAACACTTCTAATGAAAATATTTGATCAATGGGAAAGGGAATCTTAAAACTCTACAAAGCACATGTGTAAGTCGAAACGGTACCAAGAGCCCTCCCTAAGTGCATGATTGCCTCTGTCTTGTGGCTCACCCCATTTAAATCTGCCAATCTGAGAGGAAGAAGACAGGATTTCCTGGATGATTAAACTTTATCTCCTGGGTGGTTATCGAAGGGGACATTTTTCTATGCCCTTTGGCCACTTTAACACAATTTCCCCAAAAGGACCCTTTCAAAAGGGTCCTATGTCCCCTGAGTTTCCCTGTGTTTTTGTCTCTTCCTGTGGCTCATGAGGTCACAGAGAGTCTCAGACAATCTTAATAATACCGTTGGCCTGTTCCTCGGATATGCTGACCTACTGCAGCCCCTGCCTGAGATTCTCATTTATGTTCCAGTTTGTTTATGGGTCACTTCTGCTTCCAGTCAAGATTGAGTGACGGGGACTGATAACCCTTCAGCCTGAGGAAAGTTTGGGGTGGGGGGGAAGAAAACTGACAAAACGCATTGTTTTCAAAACTTTGGGCACTGGACCTTAAGGGGCAGAGGTGGCCAAGAGACAGGACAGTGAGGAGAGTCCTTGGGATTCGGCTTGCCAAGGATGCCAGCCAAGGCTGCAGCACAGGGCAGGGGACCCGGGCAGAGCCTGCCTGGTGCCTGGGCTGGGAGAGAGCAGGGGATGCAGGAAGCAGGTGCTGAAGCTCACAGGCAGGCCACCCAAGGGGAGAGAGCCACGGGAGGGTGGGCCCAGTCATGGGGCAGGAGTCCCGCACGTGCCTCTGAGGAAACCGGCTGAGAGAGCGGCACGCAGGGTTTCCAGAAGGCTGAGAACAGTGCCTGCCCCAGCTGCCAGAGGAAAACCCAGCTCCTGAACAGCATCCTCCTCAGCCAGGAGAAGGGCCACCCACCAAGGCAAGTGACCCTCAGCCAAATGCAGCTCTGCTGCGGCCCCAAAGGAGTAGCCTTAACAGGGAGTTGCAAAAGGACCCACCATCTCTGGATGCCTTATAGCCTCCGTGGGGAGGCAGTGAGGTGGAAAGACAGACCTCCCCAGGCAGACAGGACTAGGGCCTCGGAGAAGGGAAGGAGGGAGGAGAACCTGGGGCCACCCTAGGAGGAGAGTGGGGTCTGGAGAACATCCTGTGAGGTGCTGCAACCACAGGCCTCCCCAGCACATGCTCCTGTTCCTAAGAGCTGCAACAATGTAGCTCCTCACTAGCCCTTTCCCTACCCCTAGCAACCTGAACCACCAAATCGACCCCTACCTGAATGCCTCCTCTCCCCCACAGAGGCGCCAAGCCACCAGGTGAAACACACCTCTTAATGATGAACGTAAGGGATTGAACTCTGCACTTCTGGGTGGCTTATTAAACTCAGAGCTTGAAGAGCTTGATTGGCCCATGCAGGCATCCCTCACCTGCGCCCCCAGTCACCTGTTCTGGGCCATCAGATAAGCCCTTAAAAATCCCGGACAGCAGACACCCATTGACGTCCCTCTCTTGGGGGCCCTTCCCTTGGGAGCTCTGCTCTCTTTCTTTCTGTGACTCTAATAAATCCTGTTGCTTTGCTCTCCCCCTTGGGTCTGTGGATTTCATTCTCCCAGTTTTCAAGACAACCCACCCATCCACTCTCCCTGATATAATTGCTCTAGAGTACAGGAACACAAGAGTAGCAGCCCACACAAGGAAAATCTACCACATCTGGCAGCCAACCAAAGACTACCAAGCCTTCAGAGAACAGGGAAATACAAAAATAGGGAAAGTTGGCCAGAACTGACCCAGAAACTAGACCCTGCAGAGACTGACACAGCTACAACATGACGGCATCCACACGTTCCAGAACCTCAGGAGTGGTTAAGGAGGGATGAGAACATCAGGAAAAACACGTGGGTCAAACTCACAGAGGTGAAGAGGGCTGCTTGTCATATACAAAATTCAACAGGGCCATCAATAGAAGGTCGGATGTTGCAGAAGAAAAGCCTGAGGTCTGAAACTCAACGGGGGGCGGGGAAGGGGGGGACTTTAAAAGAGATGAATAGCAGGGCAACTTTAAGTAGCAAATTAAAAGTCAAAACAGTATCCCCAGCCAGGCACGGTGGTTCACCCTTGTAATCCCAGGGGCTTGGGAGGCTGAGGCAGGAGGATGGCGAGTTCAAAGCCAGTCTCAGCAATGGTGAGGTGCTAAGCAACTCAGTGGGATCCTGTCTCTAAATAAGATACAAAATAGGGCTGGTGATGTGGCTCAATGGTAGAGTGTCCCTGAGTTCAATCCCTGGTACCCCCCCCCCCGCCAAAAAAAAAAAAATAGTGTTCCCAAAGAAGAAGTTGGCTGAGGGGAGGGGAGCAGGAGAGGCACAGAAAAATCGCTTAAAAAACTAATGGCCCCAGGTTTCATGGTGAAAGCTATAAACCATTGATCCTCAAGAACAAGAAACTTATAGGAAGCCATGGCAACCCAGAAGCAAATTTCTCAAAACCAAGGAGAACAAAAAATCTTAACCATGGCCAGAGAATGAGCCACTTCATGTTAGAAGAACAAAGGATGAGGACAGATTTCTTACCAGCAACAAAGTCGGCTAGGCATGGAGGTACTTTTAAAGTACCAAAAGAAAAATCATCAGCTCGAGAACCCCTCACTCCTGGAAATATGTTTCAAAGCTAAAGGAGAAGTAAGGATGTTTTCAGATATGCAAACACTGAAAGAATTCCTCACCAACTGCACTACAGGGTGTGCTGAAGATGTCCTTCAAGCACAGAAAAAGGTGGAAGGTGGAGTCCCGAGTCCACACAAGGGGCCCAGAGCACCGGGAGTGGCACCTTCAGGGGTTCTGAGCTCTTTCTTAATTACGAGCAACATCTCTCCAAAAGATAACCTATTTTAAAAGTAAAACTAGCTGCAGTCACTGTCAGGTCTGCATCATAGAAGAAAATCATGTGGCAAAAATGGTTCAAGAAAGGACAAACAGAAATGCAGCATCATCAGCCAGACTGATCCCCTCAACACCCCGTGCTGCCCTCCAGTTTGGGTAGCCACCCATTCATTCCATATTCCCAGCCCTAACCCGAGGATTGAAACATGCGTGGTGATGTTACAATTTAATTTATGATGTGTGCCGCTCCCTTGATAAGGCCGATGATGCAGCGCTCCTCCACCTGGCAGTGTTCAGTGGTACTGCCCCACATCTCGACGCTTCCTGAACTTCCCTTATTGTTTTATGTCACCCACATCATATCTACTAACCACCTGACTCACCCTTTCTGTCCTTTTGTGATGCTTCTTGGGCTCCCAGGCTTCCGTCTGCCATAGGCATTCTTCTCTGTGACCATGGCCTTCAGGATTTCTTGTACTGGACATGTGCTAGCAATTATTTCTATGCATTTTCTTGTCTGAAGGTACATTTGTGCCATTTTGAAGGATACAGCTGCTGTGCAGATAAGTCGAGGTAGTGATAATTTTTTTTAAAGATAAAGATATTATCCCTTGTCTTCCTGCTTCAACTACTCTGCAAGACACTCAGTTTTCAACTGTCCTGTTCTCTGTTGAAGGTCAAGTGTCTTCTGTTCCCCTCTGGCTGCTAGTTCAATACTGTCTTTCCTATTGACTATATGTCTAGGTGTGTGTTTCTATTGGTACAGTTAGATACGATCTCCCTTTCTGAAGGAGTTACTGGTGTATCTGATGATTTGTTTTATTTTTTATTTTTTTGTTGATTCTGTAGAAAGTCTTAAATCTGTGGGTTAATGTATTTGATCACTTTTAGAAAATTGTGGCCAGGATTTCTTTAACAAATTCCTACCCTTATTCGTAATCTCAGATCTTTGGGGGAATCTAAAGTATGTATTTAGTGAGTGTTTTATTTTGTTGCTGGTTCTCGTGTCCGTTTCTGTGTTTTTCACCCATTTACCTCAGTCATTTTTAATGGAAATAACATTTCTGTGGTTGCCATTGCTCTCAGATCAGCAATCACAGTTGAGTGCAGACTTTGCGTGGGGCTTGGGTGTCATAATCCAACACCCCCTCTCCTGTTGGTTTGGTTAAGGGCTATTTGTTTCCTTACTTATTTACTTGTTAGCAAGAGGCATTACTGTAGTTTCTGTTGCAATGATAGATTACCTGTGACTCACTAACTTACCTAAAAGTATTTCTTACAATTCTGCCACTTTTTTGCTCTTTTTTTTTTTTTTGAGAGAGAGAGAGAATTTTAATATTTATTTTTTAGTTCTTGGCGGACACAACATCTTTGTTTATATGTGGTGCTGAGGATCGAACATGGGCCGCACGCACTCCAGGCAAGCATGCTACCGCTTGAGCCACATCCCCAGCCCACACTTTTTTGCTCCTTTGGTGGCCATAGGATTGGACCCAGGGCCCAACACATGCCATGCAAGCACTGCAGCACTCAGCTACATCTCGCTTCTTTCTAAGGGCATAGGTTGCACCTGCCTCTGCCCAGCTCCTGGTGAGGGCTTCTTGCTGCATCAAGACACAGAGGAGGGCGCCAGGTGGTGAGACAGAGCAAAGGTGCAGGGCGCCATCTTTCATGACAAACCAGCCCTGTGTACATTCATTCATCCACTAATCATGAATGGACTAATCTACTTATGAGGACAAAGTCCCCATGAACCTCCTGCCTTCAAATGCCTTTGATGTGAAGCTTTGGGGATTCAGTTTCCAACACACGCACTCCAGGGGCAAACATCCAACCATAGCGAGTAGAATACTTACAGTTGTGTGATGGTTCGTACCACTGGTTGCCTTTCAGGGGCTGCACCAGGGTGTTGGGGAGGAGAGTGAGTGTTAAAAAGGGCATCTTCCTCAGCAGATGATGGACACTCTCAAACTTCTGTCAACATTTAGTACAACATACTTGCCAAATAGAACAGGACCTTCTGAAAAGAAAACAAGGAATTATGCCTAAATTATTTGAACAAGATTATACAGCAGCTCATGGATCTCTGTTTATTCATGTTACCAAGAAATTGATTTTTACATTTCTCTTAGATTATAGAAAATGTTTTCAGTTTAGGGCTGAAGTCTCCCAAGTTTCTTGGGTTATTTTGTATCAACTAAAATTAGCTTGAATTAAACTACAATGTCTACTGTGGTCTCTCCTTAATCCCTGCCAAGAAACCATTAAGTTCTTCTGGAATTTGACTCATTCTTTCTTTATAAAAGAATCATGCTCTAAAGTGACAGAATCAGAAGCCTAGGACACTGGGAAAGTCTGAACTTACTTTAATTAAGCCACTTTTCTTGTTTTGCCTGACGAGAGTGGAGGAGAGAGGAGAGTCCATTGTCCATAGTGACAACTCTCAACCTGCTTCAACGAGGCGCCAGGGTGGCATTGGAACCCTGTGTTTTCTTTTTGATCCTCCAGATAAGATGAGGGCCCTGTGTCCTGAGAAGGTGCTGAGAAGCCTCCTTCCCCCAGTCTCTGGATGGACCTATTTGTGTTCTTGGCTCCTGCAGGACAGAGCAGCTCTGGACACCGTCCCATGGCCCCACTCATTCCTGTGTCAGTATAAAAAGCTGAGGGCAAGCACTGTTTGTATGTGATTAGCCAGGACGTTTAGCAACGCTGCTTTTCCTTACTATTCAGAGTGCTGTAATTAATATCATCCCGTGTATCTGTTTTAACTCCTGCTTCACTCCACACAAAAACTTGGCAGCCATAGTAGGGGTATAAAAATAATCAATGGGAGAGACTATTTTTAGACTGCCAAGAAGCTTTGAATTAAATTCCAGCATGATTATGTAAGACATGCAACAACAGTCCAGATCGCCAGACATGCGTGCTCAGGGAGGCGACTCCTGAGCCCTTGAACTCACTGTGAGGTCAACGTCAGCGGAAACAACCTGGGACAGCAGCACACTCTCGTCTGCCAAGGGTGCATCTCCCTGTGGAGCTCCCTGAATGGTCACTGTTAGAAGACACAGGGTACGCAGCCAGTGGGGCAGGCAACTTAGCGAGAAACTGTCCACCATGTCACCTTTGTCCTCTTAGACGGTCGAATGGGAAGATGGGGAGGGAGAGTGAATTATGGTAATAATTCTATGGTAATAAGTGATAGAGATTAGATGGAAAAGATTAGAACCGTGCCTGGCATATGGTAGGCACTCAAAGAATCTGAAAGATTGGACAGGAAATGAATCCAGAGAGATCTAGAAAGGCAGGCTGGAGCCTCTGTATCCTCTGGAACACAGCAAGGACATCCCCCAAGGGATTAGTCTGAGGTCAAGGTGGGTTCTAAGAAGGGCCCACTGCCCAATTCCATCCAGGAGCCATCACAGGGGACACAAATCTAGGCACAACACAAAGTCGGCACAAGCTTCAAGGTAACTTTCTCCTTGGGTTCTTCTCAGAACCCATTTTCTCTTCCTTGGAATGTGCCAAGACTGAAACCAAGCTGAGGAACGGGTGTGTGGCTGGTGTGCGATTCAGGATGAAGGGGCCATGGAACAGTGAAGGTGTTCAGAGCCGCTCTGTCCTGCAGGAGCCAAGAACCCACTGTTACCCTGGACACCCGCCTGTGGCTTGCTGGCATTGCTGGCTGTCATTCTCAAGGGACCTGTGTGCACCAAGTATGGCATGTGCAACATGGCCCAAGAGTGGGCAGCAGCGGAGTTTAGGTCCCTTAGCCCTGAGCACTCCTAGGAAGAGATGCTGCTCTGGGTCCCTGGCATTTCGTGTTTTACCTCCAGAATAGCTAGACTCATGCTTCTCTGGGCCAGATGGAGTTTATGTGGCATCTGTGGGTAATTGTCAGTAGATATCCACCCACCATCTGGGTGATGCTTAATTATTACCAAATCTAGTTACACAGTGATATAGGACAAGGGGGAGAGGGAGGGGAAGAGAAGAGTTTAATATCCAATGTTCCTGAATGTTGAGTTTTTCCAATAACAAAATGGTTAGCTGGGAAGATGAGTCTGAATCTGAACTGGTAGGTAAAGTTGAAAGAAGTCTTCAAACTAGATGCGAAATTATCTCTTTGAAACTGGTGTTTTATTTAGTGGAAATGTTAATGTCTTACACTCATGACCAGATTTCATAGGTTCTTTAGTGAAAAGTGTACTAAAAGATGCTTCTTTTAAATGGAGACCAAAGTTTTAAGATGTTTCTTTTAAAGGGAGGCAGAAATTCTATCTTCTTGATTCTTTTCATAGGTCAAGAAGGAGCCCTTGAATTTCTAAGACTGCCTCTTCTTGGAGTCAGTTTCCTGGGGGACACTGCTGTGGTTTGGGTGTAGTGACAATGTCCCCAAAGTCCACATGTTAAAGTCTTGGTCCCCAGGTGTCTGGGATAGGAGTTGTGACTTTTGGGAGGCGGGGCTTATGGGAGATTCTTAAATCCCTGGGGATGGCCATTCAGGGGTTGTGGGGCCCAGTCCACCCTCTCTGTCTGTGCAGGCCCCAGGCTAGATGGGGGAGTTGCCCCTGCACATGCTGTAGCTGCCACCCTCCCCATAACTGAGCTGACACGGGTGCCATGTTGTTGAACAGCCAAAGCTCTGAGCTAAATGAACCTTTTATATTTATAAGTCAGCTGCTTCTGGTATTTCATTGTAGTATCTGAAGCTGAATGATCTCTCTCTCTCTCTCTCTCTCTCTCTCTCTCTCTCTCTCTCTCTCACACACACACACACACACACACATACACACACACCATTTACTTCATCTAATCAACCTCAGTAGTATCAGCATTTGGGGCTGGATAATTCCCACACATGGAGGCCGCCCTGTGCTCTAGGGTATGTTTTCCAGTACCTCTGGTCTCTGTCCGCTGGAAGCCAGTGTCCCCCTCTGGTGGTGATAACAAACAACATCTGCAGACATTGCTTCATGCTCTTGGGTCGTAAGACCAAATTAGTTTCCAGAAGAAGCATCATTCATACCTTAGCTCTCATGCTGCTCTTGGGGACGGTGCTGGTGAGAAGCCCAGCTCTGTGTCCCACGTCCCCAGCCGGGGGCAGAGGGTCTGACCCACGGACTCATCCACTCCGTTATGCGGAAACAATCCAGGACTGCCTCCTCGCTGGTGTTCTCTCCTTTTCTGTTCTCAGAAACCAAGCCAGAAGGGCAACCCTGCAGGAGAACTTGGATCAGGTGACAGCCATACGAGGACCGCCGTGCTGAGTGCTGTCCTTCACAAGGCGCCCAGCGCTGGGAGGTAGGTGCCGGCATCACACCTGTTGGTACATGGGGTCACTTGCCACCACAGCTTTCCATTCTTGCTTTGTCATCCCCAAACAGCCAGGAGAGAACCTGAGGCCCAGAAAGGGGACGACTTGCCCAAGACAGCCCAGTACTCAGAGCCAGAACTTGGGATCATTCTCCGATCCGGGCCTCTCCCTGGGCACCAGGACAGTCAGCCCCCCACTGGTCCCAGCCCTGCAATGTGGTCATTGGTGGTTTACAGGAGACACACAGGCCTCCACGAGGCCCCAGCTTCAAAGCCCACAGTGAGAGGCTCACTGGGCCCCATTTCCACGTCAGCCTCTGGGGCCTCCCCTGGGTTCTCCCTCCATCATCTCTGAAGATGGTGACTGACTTGGGTTCTGCCGTTTCCTCCCTAATCTACTCGGCCTTCAGGGATTTTGAAATATTGTCTCAACAGCTAACCTGTGGCCTTCCCGCAGGTCTTGTGCAGGTGTCTCTGGGAGCCTGTGGCCTGAGCCCCACGCAGGGCTCTGCAGTTAACAAAGGAAACCAAGCTCCACCCCCCACCATGTCTGCCTGGCAGTCAGACTCAGGGTCCCTGGAGGGTCTGGTGGAAGGAGGAGGGGCTTTCCTTCACACTTGGTCTGTGACTCTGCAGCTTCCCCACCTACTTGTCGTGTCTTTCCAGCAGCTGAAAACTAATAAATAGTAAGACCGACTTTGCTAGTGTTTCCTAGCACTCTCTCCCAAGGCCCAGGGCAGGCAGGTTGTGTTTATGGTGAGCAGTAGCCACCGGCAAGCAAGCACACACCATCATGGGGACACTGCAGCCTTGGCAAGGACTGCTCCTGCACCTGGCAGACAGCAGGACGGAGCAGTGCGGGACCCCAGAGCACATTCACAGAGCCTGGGTGACCACAGCGGTGCTTACTCCCTCCAGTGGCAAGTGTGTTGGGGAGGGGTGTGTCCACCTTTCCATTGCAGTGGCCTTTGAGGTATGTCTCAGGTGCTCTCCCCACCCAGACACTCACTCCCCCAGACCCTCTACTGGGACACATGCACTCTGTTCTTGCCTTCCCCTGTGGATCTTCGAGTAAATGACTGAAGAGCAAAGAATGGCCAACAGAGACATTATCACCCAAACACACAGGACCAAGAAAGAGGGGCCAAGGACTAGCATGAGTGACAGCTGTCAGGGTTTCACAGAAACACCAGACAGATGCAGACCCTCCAGCAATGCTGTCCTGGGGCCAGGAGGGAGGTCCGTGATAAGGCCCGCACCAGAGAGCCACCCCCATCACCCCTCTGGCTGCCCTGGGCAGGAACCAGGGAAGATCTGAGCCTGAGCCTCGGATCCCCACAGGCACCATGGCAGGAACGGTTCCCTGGGAACCGGCCTTCCATGGGTGCCCCTAGTTGATCTAGGCCAACTGTTAAACATTTTTGATCGGAGGAAAAAAACAATCCCTCTTGTTTAGACGTGAACATGAATTAAGAAGGCAAGAGAAGGGAACGGTTCAATTCTAGCATGAATTCTCCGAGAACCTGAGAAGAATCACTAGAGAAATCGAGATGACGATAAGTTCAGGGCTCAGGTGGGAAATGTGGGTGATCTCTTCCTCTGACCACTGAACCATTCGCTGGTGACTCAAGGAGAATCCCTTCCTGCAACTGAGGCCTTGCTGACATGGGCCACAAAAGCCAGGAGGGCAGGAAGGGATTTAAAAATCAGGAGTGACGAAACTGTCATGTAAGTTGCAAGTGTATCGGGTTCAATTTAGGAGTCGGGTTGCATTTACACACACATCCCTAATGTACCTCTAACTTCAGGTGTCCTTCAGTGGAAATGAGGCACCTCGGGCTCCAAGCATCACCAGATGCACATGCCCCTGGGACACTGGGGAATCACGATGCCCTGTACTTGGTGGGGGAGCCTGTGGCCCCCCGGAAGTGGCCCTCAAGTCTTGCTCACGCCTCGGTGAAACTTGTTGCTCGCCGGGGCCCTGCTTCTCCTGCAGAGATACATTTTCATTCCCATGCCCCCTTCTCCTTCCTCTCTCCTCTCCCAGGGAGAACGGTTCCCCTCCCCTCCAGGTTGCGTCCACCCTTCCAGAACCTCCTCCTACCAGTTTCCCTCCCCATCTTCCATGATTCCGTCTTCCTTCTCTGGGGATGTCTCCGACCTTCATCTGTAAATAGGTCCAGTCTTCACATCACGGAGATCCGAACATTCCTCTTGTCTTTGCCATAGTTCTTGAGTTCTATTTGAAGTCCTATCACTGACTGAAAACTTTCCATCAGACAGATCCCCCTGTTAGTCTCTGCTCTTACTTCCAAAGTTGAACTCAGGACATAAGGGCTTGGGGCAGAGGCCCTGCAGAGCTGGGGCCCGGGTCCCTGAGGAAGAGGGATGATTCATGGCCCACCAGATGCTGGTGCCACAGAGTAAGGGAAGAACCCCATGGAGCTCAGGTTATGGGGAACCTGGACCTGGGCTCAGCCAGAGTGCAGGCCACTGGTGAGACAGTGCTGACCAGGAACGTGACAAAAGGGGACAAACAAGACCCCTCCCTGCTCTAGCCCCCCAGCATCCTCTTGTCCTTTGGGCAGAGCCTCATGGGAGCATCTCCAAAGGAGAAATGTGTTTGCAGAGCCCAGACCTAAGGAAAAGATCTCCTCACTCTCCACCATCTGGCTCTCGCTTAGCCTCCTGCCGAACTCTCTTGCACACCTGTGAATTTACACACCTGTGAATTTACACACACAACACCAACACCTCTGTCTTCAAGGCTTCACCTAACAAATGCAGTTCCTTTCACATGAATGAAGACCCTCTGTTCTGGAAAAAGGGAGACATAAAGTTCCAAAAGCACGTAGCCTCACTCTGGGGCACAGTTATGCAATCCACCTCTGAGGAATGAATCACTCCTCATATTCTGGTCTAGCCCCACCTCGGATCCTCTCACCCAGAGACGAAATTGCGAGGCCAACCATCAACTGTGGTTAGTAGAGAAATAAGAGAAGGAGAGAAGAGAGAGAAGCTAGGCCCCGGACTCAGGTGGGGTAGGTGGCAGGAAGCCACACGTAGGACAGCTGCTTGTTTCCTATCTCGCCTGGGTCTCAGCTGGCTCATGGATCCCTTCTTCTATGTCCACACGTGTGTCCACAGCCTGCAGCCTTGACTTGTGGGCATCCCAGGACTTGCCTGGTTGGGTGGCCCACTTCTTACTCCCGAGGGTCTGAACGCTCTGTGGTCCTGTACTTCCTGCCAGCTGCCCGTTAACTTTTAGAGATGGAAACGTCACAAGATGCCCCAGAGACTCTCCTCAGTCACAGAGGTCAACTTCCCTGTCTGCACCCTGGGCAGCCACCCAGGTCACTCTGATTATCAAGGCCAACCATTCCAGCCAGGGTGATGCCTGCTAGGCCCAGGGTCTGAGGAGCCCGATGCCAGACAGTCTCCACTCCCAGTTCAATGAACAGTCCACTTCAGGTTGTCCACCAGCAGAGGTAACGGTGCAGGCACAGGAAGCAAAGTTCTGAGAGTGGCTCCTAAGGGACCTTCTGCCACTCTTCAGTCCCTGCCCAGGTGCTCTGGTAAGGCTGAGCTGGCCGCATACCTCTGCCTCTACGGCGAGCTACACCGTCCTCCCAGCCAGCCGCAGTGGATCCTCCTTCAGCCCCAGCCCTCCACCAGGCCAGCTTCTCCTGGGCCGCCAGGTCTGGTGACATGGTGACACCACTGGCTCGAGCCCATTGATATTCCCTTCTGCTGTAACAGTAGGCTGGGCAGAGGAGTGCTGAGGAGACTGCTGCCCGAGAACGGAGGCCATCTGTTCCAGAGTCTCAGTCACCCTCCTTCCTTCGGGGACCAGGACTGACATGGCTCCTAGTCCCGTCATTTGGGTGAGACCCTCCTCAATGGGGTTTGGAATCACCCGGCTTGACAATTGCTGTGCTCGGTCACTGAAACCCTACTTCTCTCAACCCCAACCACCATCCTCTAACATTCTGTCACAGGAGGCCTGAGGAGGCCACTCCAGGCTCTGCCCAGTTCCTCCTTCTCTGCTGCCCCCTGCGCCTGGGTTCTGAGCACCAAGACAGAGACTGGGTGCTGAATGGAGTCAGGACGATGAGACGGCCATGAACAGGGACCACAGAGGGAGGGCACGGTCCCCCGGAAGCAGACAGGCACCTGTGTTTGGATATGGGTGAAGAGGGAGAGAGGGCAGTGGGGAGAGAGAGAAAGCTATCAGGAATTCTTGGACCCTGCAGTCCTCAAAAGAGAGAAAATAATCTTCAGTGTCCAGAAAATGATGATAAGTAGAGTTTCACAAATAAAATAATAATAATAATAATAATAATAATAATAATAAAACCCAGCCATGTGGGCCGAGGGGCCAGCCTGTCCTGCTTTATTTTTTAGCTAAATCTCAAAGATGCTTCACATGCTGCTGCGGAGTCTGAACATCTAGATGACAGCTGGGGGCAGTGGCAAGAGGTGACCTTCAACCTGGGAGGCACAGCCAGCCATCCCCCACAGAGCACCCAGGGTTGCTGCGGAGAGAACAGCAGCAACTGGGGGCTGCACTCAAGCAGAGAGGGTGCTGCCAAGGGGAGACCCCCACATTACCCAGCGTTGTACCCAGTGGAAAATGCAGGGGAAGGAGGCAGCTCAGGGCCCAGGCACTGCCTTGTCCCCTGCCCTATTGGAAGGTCCCTGGAACTATTTTGGAAGGGAAGCCGCCGTTGGGGGATGAAACAGTGACTCAGGTGAGCATCGCAGACAGTAACCAGAACAGCAGTGCCACCAAATCCTTGCCTGGGAAATTGCACAGAAACTCCCTCCGCAGTCAGGACCACAGACAGCCTGTCGGCAGGAGAGTCGTGTGGCGGCTCAGGTGGCCCCCCAGTGCCCCTCACAGTCCATTCCCAGCCTGTGCCGCACAGGAAGCACGCTCTTCCAATTGGCAGATCTCTCTGAGCCACGTGATAGAGCTTGTTGGGCCCTGAGCCCTGACTGTACAGCCAGTCTGAGCTGTGCCTGTCCCCAGCCGCTCGGAGAGGCAGAGGTGGATGTCGCACAGAGTTCCGCCATGTGAGCGACCTTTGGTCCTGGACCAAGCAATTTCCTATTTTTGTGGATGCAGTTGAGAGCACCACGTCACACCAGAGCAGCTCTAACCCGCTGCGGTTTCTAGTCAGGGGAGCCCTTATAGATGGCTGTGGCTGTGCCCGGAGTTACGTCAGAGCAGGTCTAGGAGTCAGGTTACGGTCGAGAAAAATCTGTGTCTCCCCTCCCTGCGACATACTGACACATACACACACAACCCACAGGCACGCACAGCATGCACACACGTGTATGCACACCCACACATGTACACAGGTACACCCACAGGCATGTTGCACACTTTTGCTCTCCGTACGTGCACATCCACAGTTACTTCAGAGGCCAGTGGGGGCTCTTCCAGTCTGCTCCTCCGCAGCTGAGCAGCTCCAGCCCAGCCCTTCAGCACTGCCTGCTCCTGTGCCTTTGCCTGCCTGTCTCCTGACCAGCCTGTGCACCCTGGAGGTGGGCCTGTTTCCCTTCTCCACCCCCACTGCAGGCAGGGGGGCCCTGAGCCAAAGACCTCCCTGGCTCGGCATGCCCCTTTCTCCTCAAGGAACGTGGTGAAACCTAAACTCAACAGCTGCTTCCGCGCAGGATGTGGGAGGCTGGAGCAGCCTGGGGCTCCGGCTGCAGTGAGCAGAAGCGGGTTGAGGTTTAAAGTCACATGTTCTCGGAGCTGAGGCTGCTGACTTGGTTTAAATGTCCAGTATCTGGTAAGGGAGGAGAGGTTGAACTTTTATTTTCACTGCCTAGGACTGGCCTCCTACACAGGGGGAAGCTCATTAGCTCATTAGCTAGTGCCTCCAAACCTCACTGACAAAGCAGGGGTCACATGCTCTCTTGGTCCCAGGTCCACTCCAGAGGGCTCCGAGCTTCTCCAGACGGCCTCATGTTTCCTTCTTCCGGCTTCTCACCGCCACAGTGCAAAGGTTTGCTCAGATTGTCCGGTCTCCGTGGATGCTGAGGATGACAGATGCCTGAGTCGTGACTGTAAAAACATAGATCATCCCTGTCCCTGAGACAAAGCAATTTCAACTACTCACCTGCGTCTGGAGCTGAGGTCAGCCAAGGATGCTCCATGACTTCACCCTGGCTCTCTCCTCCTCCACAATATCTGCATTTTCTGGGTGTTTCTGGGACCTCGGGGAAGGCTCTGGTGCAGCCCTCGATCATTTTAATCAATGTGCTAAGTGACAGTTCCTGCGGCACTGGATCACACTGCAAAAACCTGGCACGCCAACAGCTAATTGAAGGTACCGGCTGGGACATGTGACTCAGCCTTGTGCATTTCCAGCATAGAAAGTGTTTACACACCCTCCTCTGCCGCCTCGCCTACCCTCCGTGCTCTCCTGTGGCTAGTTAGGAGAGGCCAACACAAGGAGGGAGAAGCAGAACTATCCCCACAGCCCAGGACAGCTGAAGCCTTATTTGCAAATAAAAAACACTGGAATATTCCATTTTCATTGTCTTCATAAAGACTTGTACTCACAAGACCCAGATTAAATTTCCTCATAAGCAGAAAACATTAGTGTGGCTCACAAGAAATATGCAGGAAGAGACCAGCCGCCCTGTGCGCTCTCCAGGGCACCTCGCCTGCCTGTTTACGATAGGATGAAGCAATGTGCTTCGCAGAGTGGTCCAGTCTGGCCACATCGTGGGAGAAACATGACCCTGGAGTTCAGAGCGCAGAGCCCTGGTGGGTCCCCTGAAAGCTGCGTCTCCGTGCAAAGTCTTCCAGCTCTGAAATCACAGATCTGAAGTCCATGAAGGAACGAATGGATGAACCAATGTCTGTGGGGAAAGGGACGGACCTGGAAATCACCGCCTTGGGACCATCCTACGGAAGTGTGTCCTCGGAGGCCGCAGAGGGCTGGGTGAAGACCAAGCTCCCTCGGGAGCTACAGCAGGGATCCAACTCCTCCAACTCTGGCCCTGAGGCTAAGTACAGGAACAGGAAGCTCTGTGCCGGCTCGGCCACCCCCTCGTGCGTCTGCCCAGCCTGGCACTGCACCCATACACTTGCCACCCACCCAATGCAAACAGGCCCCTCCACAGCAGCATCCAACAAGAGGCGGGGAGGTACTTGGGCACAGGGACGTCTTCCCACTCCCCACAAGGGGGCTGCGCTGCTCACCGTGCACAGAACTGTCCCTGTGACAGGGATCTGGGGAGAAGGAAAGGAAGAGGAAGAAGGCGCAGCTGAAGAAAGGGAAAGGGACCAGCAAGTGAAGGAAGCAGGAAAGAAGGACGCGTTGGGCTGGGCGCAGCAGCATCACCCGCGACTTGGTCTCCTCTCAGGACCACCTTCCTTGGCTACGGCCCGGGCCCCAACCTGAGACTCAGGCAGCTCAGATTTTGCACTTAACGCCCTAGAAAATGACCCCCCAGGACGATGGATGAAGGGTCGCCAGGAACATGGTGTGTTCTGCAGGGAGCACAGATGTGCAGGGTGCGCTCCCCCAGGAAGTTCCCTGCATCAGCTTGCACGGCACCAGAGCTGCCCAACCTTGGGTTGTACTCTCCTTCTCTCCTGCACAGTCACCACTGGTCTGAACTCCCTGTCACTCCCTCCTCCTACCCACATGCTCAGTTTTAGGGGCACTAGGATATGGGAGCCATGAGCTGAGAGCCACTGGCAGGGGCTGTGTCAGCCCCACCCCCGACCGTCACTTCTGCAAATACACGCCTAAAATGGCATTTTTGTTTTTCGTTCTCATTGCACATAGACTTTAGCTTTTCAGAGCAGTTCTAGGTTCAAAGCACATTTGAGAGGAAGGTGGAGATTTCCACACATTCCCTCCCCACAGCAGCCATGCATCCCCTCTGTCAATGTCCCCCACTGAGTGGCACGTTGGTCACCGTCACTGAACCACCTTAACAGGCATGATTCCAGTGAGTGCAAGTCCCATTAGGGCTCACTCTGGGGACATCCTGTGGGTTTGGGCGAATGCGTGATGACAAGCAGCACCATGGAGGGTCACATCCCCCTGCCCCAGTCCTCTGGGCTGCCTGCCCCTCCCTCCCCCACCAACCCTCCACAGCCCCTGCTGTTTCCTGTGTCACAGCGTTGCTTTCCCAGCATGTCCTACAGTTGGAGCAGAGCAGGGTGTGGCCTCTCCAGGCTGACCTCACTCACTCAGTGACACACTGGAAGTCCTTCCTTAACTTTCCAGGACTACATAGCTCACTTGCTCTCAGCACTGATGTCCCAGTGTCGGATGTCCCACCTGTATTCATCCACTCACCTACCGAGGGACGCCTGGGTGCTTCAGAATGACGTTTACCAACACGGGTCTGTCCTGGCACCCCGAGACCTCAGGAGCAGAGACTCCCTGCGTTCCCACACCCAGCCCCTGCCGCGGCTCCCTGGCTCCCTTCAGGACCTCAGTTCCACAGGCTCCATTGTGCTGGTCTGCATGTGTCCCCAGTGTGCCTCGGCCCAGGTGGACAGGGCTTGGTCTGGCTCGCGCACCTGGCATGCCATGCTGATTCTGTGGCTCTCGGCACATAAAGCTGCCGACACATACCGTGGAACATGGGACAAGTATTTAAACAGCCACAGACAACGGGGGACAACAGCAGCCTGGAGACCTCCAATGCAGCATGCTGAGGAAAGGTCAGACTCATTCAGAGTGATTCACAGAGCTATTTCATAGTATATAATATAGGGGAAATCTACTTTAGAGTACATACATACTTGTATATATAAATACATATATATATATATATATTGTATATATATTCATACAGTTATATAATGTATTTCTGGTATAACAAAAAAATATGAGGGGGCTGGGATTTAGCTTGGCTGGTAGAGTGCTTGCCTCTCATGTACAAGGCCCTGAGTTCAATCCCCAGCACCATAAAAAAAGGGGGGGGGGGGACTTCCCGCATTCTATTTTCATAAAACTATACTCATATTTATTTGTTACCATATTTTATCACATGTAACATGCATTCTAACTTCCAAGTTGTTAAAATAATAAAATAAAAAGACCCATAAGACACCATCATTTTTATTAGCTTTCTGTTTCTGTGACAAGTGTTTGAGATAAGTCAACTTAAAAAGAGGAAAGGTTATTTTGCCTTACAGTTGCGGACTTGTCAGTCCACGATCAGCTGGCCTGTTGTTTTCACCATACAGTGGCCCAATACATCGTGGTGGGGGTGCATGGCACAGGAGACCTGTCCTCCTGGTGGCAGCCAGAAAGCAGAGAGTAACAAGAAGGGACTGGGATCCCAGCATCCCCTTCAAGGTCACGCTTCTGTGACGTAACTTCCTCCTAGTAAGCCTCACCCATTAGAGATTCCCCCCCCACCTCCAATTGTACCAAGTGAGGGCCAAGGCTTTAATCCAGGGGCTTTGGGGGCACTCCAGATCTAAAGGACAATACTATCAATATTGCAAGAGTCGTCAGTTTTAAAATCTTGCTGCATTCTCCAACCTGTATGGCCAGCCACCCGACACTCAGTGGTATCAAACAACCACAGCTCATGTGCCCCCAGATTTCATGTGTCAGAGTCTGCACAGGACACCGGAGGGCTGGTGTCTGCTCCACAATGCCTGAGGCCTTAGTCAGGACGACTTGAGATTCTGCAGGCCACTCCAACCGCCAGGCTGGGCAGACTCAAAGGCTGAACTCAGCTACATCTATTGATTGATCACCTGCAGGTGTCCTCCGTATGTGGCTTGGGCTTCTCAACATGGCAGACGGGTCACAAGAGGGATCATTCCAACAGAAAGTGTGAGCCAGTCACAGTGGCAGGGGTTGGGGAGGCAGAGATGAGTCGATGGCACCCAGAGGACTTGGGGGCAGCGGAACTGTTCTGTGTGGCATTGCCATGGGAACACAAGTCATGACACATTTGTCCAAACCCACAGAATGACAAGATCGGCACAGTCTTGGTGGCTCGAACAGCAGAAATTTATTTCCCGTGGTTCTAGAGGCTGAAGACCAAAGAGCAAGAAGAGTAGGTGTCTATGGAGGCCCTCTTCCTGGTTTGAGACGATGTCTCTGGTTGTATCCTCACATGGTGAAGATGGAGGGACAGACAGAGGACAGGGACTCTCTGGCCTTCACTTAGAGCACACAGATGCCATCACAAGGCTCCACTCCCACCACCTGGCCCCCAGCAAAGCCCTCGCCTCTCTCTGTTTGCATGAGGTGTTCAGGTTTGTCATATGAATTCTGGGAATGGGGACATTCAGTTGGAAGCAGACAGAGCTACCGGCCATTTCTACAGCGTCACTCTGCCACCTCTACTGGTGACAAGTCAGTCCCTGAGGCCAGCCTGGCTCCAAGGCCTGGGCGAGGTAGCTAGACCCATGCTTTGGAGGGGTGGGGAGAGGAACAGGTCCCGGTGCAGAGCACGTGGAACGAGTTATCTCAATATTGAGATAACTGTGTGGTCATTCCTGGAAAATTCAGGCCACCGAGATGTTTAATTATGAAGGGATGCAGAGTACAAAGCGATTTAAATTGTGGCTTTCCACCACGGCTATTTCCAAACAGCATGTATGTGTGTGCATGTGCTCATGTATTCACTTATATATAGTTATTTATTTATAATGCTTTTAAAACCCGTGGTGACAGATGCTCTTACTGTGCCCTAAATGTCTGTTTGGGCTGCCACATTTCCTGCTCCCTGACAATTACTCTGGGCTGCATAACCATTTCTGGTCATCGGCCATGAGCAGTAGTGACTGTGGATTCCAGGTTGGCGCCTTCGAGACCAGCTGGGCAAGACCTCAGTCCTCTCTTCTGCTGCTGCAGTTGTGGAGGGGCTGTCCTGCTCCAAGCTTGCAGCTGCGAGTCACCAAACTGCAATTCGGAACGTGCCCCCCCCCACCTCACCACCTTGCCATTTGGTATGAGGTATGCTATGTGAGCAGGACTTAGCTTCATGGTGTCACACCTGTGCAACCTGAGGATTCATCTATTACTGCAGCAGAGCATCATGTTATCATAAGAATACAGATGCTGTGCAAGGTGTGGTGCTGCTGAAATAAAAACCAAAAAATAAAAATTATATGTATATATGGCATGGACTTAATCAGCAGTCGAGCAGCATCTGGCAAGAGGACGGACTGCAGAAGCTAAACGGTGCACGGCAGAATGGTAGTGAGTGCTGGTCACTAGTTGGCATCAGAAAGGTACAATGGGACAGATGGTGGGCAGGTGAGCTTTGAGTGGTCTGCAGATGCTGATGAATGAGAACAAGAGTGCAGAATCCAGGGCCTTTGCAGTGTTGGGCAACCCCATTGTTTCTAGATCTCAAAGAGTAACACACAGCACTTTGAGAGACGTTGAGCAATGAAAATGCAAGAAAACCTCCCAGTAGCCCCCATTAGGAAAGGGCAGACTGTGGAGGCAACACGCGCAGGAGCAGACGGCAGTGAGCACAGGCCTTGGCGAGACTCCCTTGTGGCCCTCAGCAAGGCCTCATCCTGGCCTCGTCCTGGCCCCCAGAGCAGGTTCAGCCAGGACTCCAGGTGGCTTGTTTCAGCAAGAGTCCTGCTAAGCCACGTCAGTGACAGTCACCTCTCTTAGTCTCTGGTCAGCCTCCTCTTCCTCACCCTGAGACCTCATCAGTTCTTAGTAATTTTCCAGGCCCTGGCACCCGCCGTGCTGATCATTGGCTGTAAGGCCCAGCTGTCCTTGCCGATTTCCGAGGTGACTTCACTCTCTGTCCCTTCTTGCAACAGTCTGGACCTTTGAGTAAGGTGTTCACGTCCCGCCGTCTCTTCCTGAAGTACTTCTTCTATAACAGCTGAGCATGGAAGTGAGTGAAAACAGACCAGAAACCTACTGAGCTTTTACAGGAACTGACCTGCGGAATGCCCTGTGAACTTGGCCTGAGAAAGCATACGGAGATTTAAAACTTGAGGCTCTAACATTTTGGAGGCAGAGAGTGGGCTGACAAAGCCACACTCCCCTCACTGTGGAAATATTCCCCGAAGCCCACATCTGATTTAGCCAAATGGAACAGAGTCGATAAGGTCTTCCCAGAAAGTAGACGTGGGAACTGGAACAAGAGATGTTCTCACAGAGACCAGCATCCAGAGCTAATGAAGTAACAGTCCCTCCTCCAGAGCAGGGTTTCAGAATCCGCGTGAACCTTGACTTCCACGTACCTCTCAGCAGCTTCCTGAATGGCTACTGATGCTCACTGGTGGCGGCTCCATCTCTGGTTCTTTGGAGTGTGGACAACCCCCTTTGCAGTCCCAGGAGTGGTCTAACAGGAGTCATGTCTTCCCCTGAGTCAAGGCCACTGTGCATCCTACAGAGCCTGGACTTGTGGGCTCCGTTCAGCTGCTGGACAGGACTTGAGGACATCTCTCCTGGGCAGGCCCAAGTGTTATTCTGTGATCAGCCACAACGGAGCTGCTCCAGCGAAGGCCTTCAGCAGGAAACACGGGACACACAATGAAAAGACTCGATTGACAGGAACCAAGTCCTGGTGAGATCTAAAGACATCAACACACACACACACACACACACACACACAAACCCACCAGGGATGGGTTCAAGAATTCTTAGCAACACTAGGAAACCATGGCCCTAGCTAAGGCTGGAGGGGATCTCAGGAGAAGACTGTATCTCCAGAAGAGAGGAACGCAGGAGACCTGGGGTCAAGACATGGCATGGTGGAGGACAGGCTAGGAGAGACAATACCAGCTCTGGGACTTCCCTGGCACTTCCTGTTAGTCTCACAGAAGCCAAACAGCTGAGCACACACATGCAGTCTATGTGCCATATTCCCTGTTCTCGTTTGGACCATGGGCTGGGAGCAGAGTGAGGTGTGACACTGCTGAGCAGAGCACTCCACAGCAGGTACAGACCCCCTTAGCTGCTGTAAATGAGAAGGGTGCAGACCCAGGAGGCTGGAGTCTGCGCCAGACTCGTTGCCTGCGTCACTATCTGGAGCAGAACCTGCACTGTGCCCTGCGTCTAACTGTCGCAGGAAAAAGCTGTTGCTACAGTAAGTCTTTGAGACTTCTGAGTTAATTTGTTACTGTAATACTTAGCTAAATGCATGCTTGTTTATATCTTCATATTTTATTTATATACGTAACTTTAAAAGTCGATGATATTATAAATGTACTCATACTCATTATTAGTTTTTTTCCAAATGTCATCATGCTACCAAATGGCTTGAGCGTGTGTGGCACACGTGCATGTTTGTTGGGACGCAGTGGGGAGCACCGTGGGTTTGCAGGGCACCTGGAGTGAGCTTCCACTGGTCCCTGTGACTACTGGAGATCAATACTGCAATAGTCCCCACAGGGACTGGCTATCACAGAGAAGAAGGGCAAGAACAACATACTGAGATCTTTGAAAAATATCACATCCATGTATATTTTATTGTAATAAATTTTTACAGGTATTCTTCTTTATTATTAGTTATTGCTGTTGATCTCTTCATGTGCATGTTTTATAAATTGAACTTTATCATGGGTACGTCTGTGAAAGCATGCGTACGTGGTGTTCAGGACTCTCCAGGGCTTCAGGTATCTTCTGGGGGGATGGAACATATCCCCTGCATATAAGAGAGAACTGATGTTTTCAAGTACTATGGTCACCAAAAAAATGTGCAAATTAAGTAATGAAAAGGAATAATTAAAAGCCATCACCCATATCTTATTTTATCTTCCTCTGCAGTTAATGTGTGTCCCCCACAGCCCTCCAATGGAGAGGCTCTCTCCCCTGAGAGCTTTGATACGAGGGTTCCCCATCTTTGACTTTCCTCCTTCTGGACCCGTTGATCGGTCAACATTCTTGTTGAACATTCTTGTTTGGCAGACAGCCCCCTGGAGAATGGGCATCCAGTGGTGAGTCAAATCCACTGGGAGTGCTGTTCCTGAGGAGGCTGAGCCAGCAATGGAGAAAACCTGAATCAAATGTCCACATGAAGGTCACCACACAAGGAGGACCATGCTTCTGTGAAGCTGCACGGGGAGGTAAGAGAGTGCACAAAGTTGTATAGGGCATGATCAGTTGTCCTAACTGGAAATGAGAGTCCTGACTCTGACCATTTCTCTGGCTTCCAATGTGATTGAATATTTGTCTCAGATTTTTCCATTTTTAACAAAGTATCTTTACCATTTGCACAAAATTATGGTAAAGTAGGTAAAGCAGCGCTCCTTCTGGTAGTTTCAGCTACCGGCAGGATATAAGATTTGCATGACCTTCTTTCCAAGGGCAGCGTGCGGAAGAGCATTGCTAATAAAAATGCTCAGACACAAGCAGCTGGGAGCCGCTGAGTCCCCCTTCCCTCCAGCCGTAATGAGAAGAGTTTTACAACCGGCTGCCCCTGCCATCTACTGATTTACAAGCCAATTTTGTCCTGATACTTGCCGAGCCTGAAAGATGCACGGTGCCACCAGGCTACCTTCAGCAAGGTTAGTGGTAAACAAGAGAGATCCTGGGTTGTGGTGCAGGAAATCAAGGCAGAATCGTATCAGCTGGAGGTCTGCAGGCTCTTATTCCTACAGCTTGTTAATATATTACCCTGTAAAAAACATGATTATTTGTTTATTTGACATTGCTTTTATTAAACACCTGCAGCAGTAATGAGCTAAAATGTGAGAGTGCATGCTTAATTAAAAATTACTTGTATTTGTCAAGAATGTTGGTGATTTTAATATGTAATGTGTACAAAACATCTGTCAGTATTTATCATGCTCTGTGCTTGTGCACAACATGGTGACATCACAGAGCACACAAAAATCAAAAGACACAGAGCTGCTTGGGAAGAAGTATCAGTAACCTGATGAGTGGGTGCCCGAAGGTGACAATACAGTGCCAGCAGTTGCTGAAGGGGAAATCACTTTCATACCAAGTAGCTTGACCTTAAACCAAATGACTGTTTTCTAAATTAATGTTGCACATTTTCAATTCCAAGTTTTCTTGCACGTGCACAAAAAGTGAAGAAATACATATTAATAAATTGGTTTCATGACCGAAAATCTTTGTAACAGATGATGTAGTTTTAGATCACATCATGAGGCACTTTAAACAAAAAACTAGTTAATTATAATAGTTGAATACTGATGTGTTAATAAGTTCAAAGAAAAGCTTTTTGGAATGTTTTGTTTTACTTTGTTTTAATGGAGGTGAAACATTCTTGCCGATTTTTCTTGTATATTTGGTTAAAGATTCAACATTGAACACAGAATTATTTACTTTGTGTAATGATGTGTACAATAGTTTTGGTGGAGCAAAATATCTTTATAAAGGCACATTATTTTTTACCAAATTTAAAATCTGTAAACCAGAATCACATTGGGAAAGAAATTATGACTATGGTGTATCCATAATTCATGACTGCATTCGAACCAGCTGAGGGACCCTATGAGCCAAAACCAGAACTTATTTCTGGATGCACACACACTCTTAACATATGCACAGGCACAGAATAACTAAACAATGCTTTTTAGACTAAAGATGGTGACAAATACAGAGCAGGGTTTGAGGAACCAAGGATGCTAGCTGGAAAGACAAATAGCCTTGACCTCTACGTTGCGCTCTACAGAACAATTAATCCAGGATGGCGGGAGACCTACCTGACAGAAGTTAAGTGGAAGCTTTCCTCTTCATCATAACTTATAACTTGAAAGCATTGTCCAGAAAAGAACAACTCAACAACAAAAACTGCCATGAACCAGCAAGACCATAAACTCTTCAGAGGGCACATTGAGCAGGCAGGAAGGCAGAAGCCACAGACCGGGAGAGTGCTCACAACCCACGGACAGTGACTGACCGGGACATGTCTATGGCGTGTATTTTTAAAAATTCTAACCAGTCAATAATAAAAACAAGCCAGCATTTGAAAGGAGGGGGAAAATTTGAAGGGGAGCTCACAAATGAAAATGTGTGCTGGCCAATAAACTCATGGAAAGGCACTCAAGTTAGTCGCCGTGGAGACTCACTAAAGTGACCGGGACACCGCACTTCATGCTCCAGTGGCCGTCGTGAGCAGGGTTGGCAATGTCCCCTTACCAAGGACTGAGAACACTGATGGCTGACACGTGGCTGGTGGTGATGCAAGGCAGTTGGACCATGAGGAAGGATTCTGGGGGTTTCTGAGGAGGAGTATTTTGCCCCGAAACTCAGCCACTCCACTATGAGGCCTGTGTCTGAAAGCAGGGGAGAGTGGCCAGAACACGACCTCTAGAATGATATTCATAGCACTTTCATTCATTCTATCCCCAAACTGGAAGCCTGCCGGCACCTACCCCTAGGAGAGGGTCTAAAGCAGCGTGTTAAGCAGAGAAAGGAGATATGTAGAGCACAGTAGCCGCCTGTGATCCCACCCACTGACCTTCAGTAGCAGGCCAGGCCAACCATGGTGACAGAGGTCAGAACAGTGAGCCTCTCTGGGCAAGGGGCAGGACTGGCTGGAGGGCAGCTCAGGGACCTTTCTGAGATGAGGGACTGCTCCGTGTCTGCAGGGGACGTCGGTCACACAGAGGCCTGCACCTTTCCCAGTCTCAACCCAGTGTATGCCTGGGCTGCGCATGTCCTGTCAGTTAAACCTCCACACAAAAGCAAAAGCAATTAACCAATTTGATGCACGACACTTCTTCATTTCTTCATTGTTGCTCTAATAAATTATCACAGTTAGTGGCTTAAAACAAGGGACATCCATTCTCTTACACTCTGGAGTCAGAGGTCCAAAATGGCTCCCCCTGGCTGAAAGCACACACATCAGGTGGCCCTCCTTGCTGGAAGCCAGGGGAGGCCCGCGGACTCACTGTTGTCCTCTACTTTTTGGCTCCTGGCCCCCTCCATCTTCAAGGCTGGTGGGGGCAGGTGGCGTGTCTCTCACAGTGTGACTCTTTCTCTGCGTCTCCTGTCTGCTGGAAAGACAACACAAAGACACCAGGGAAACAGAGTAGGCACCCCACCTGAAGGTCAGCGGATCGAGGACCTTCATTCCTCCGCCCTGACACACGGCATCTTCATGGTTGCAGGGATGAGGGAGGACACTCTTGAGGCCATTATCCTGCCCACGCTGTGGGAAAAGGTCAAGTAGGGGACACACATGCGGGAGTCTCACTGGGAAGGCAGAGGCTGGGAGAGATGGCAACATACTCTGTCTCTATCTGGGCTGTGGCTACAAGGGCATATTAATTTTTTAAATCAAGATCAGGCTGTGCATATAAAATTTATGTACCCTACATACAACGTGTATCAGTAAGAATATTTTTGGAGGAGATTTATGCTTTTAATCACCATGTTTGTAAATCATTCAGCACATCCTGAATAGAGAATGGACGTTTGAACTCATTTGCCCAAAACTGGAAATTTCCAAACTTAGGTTATCAGTGATGCAGGAAAAGAAGACCTCGGCTTCCAGAACTTTCTAGCAAATTTCAAGTTTGTATAACAAAGCTAGGAAGTAGCAAGAACATGAAATTTACTCTTAAAGAGCAATTATACAACTAAATATTTTTTTAAAAGATGAGAACTTATAGGATGCTGAAATATAATTCTGAAACTTCATGTCTCAGGTTTCATGAAGCATTTTTGGAAGGATTTGAACTCAACAGCCAAAGGTGTATGTATTTGGCACCAGAATGAGATGACATGGAGGAGACCTGTGATTTTCAACATCAAAACTTAGTGGAACCATTTTGAACATTCATAAACAGAGACAATTTATATAATAGGTTTTATCTTGCAAAAAATGTTTAAGAAAGAATAATGCTTTGGAGATAAAAGTCAGCAAATTGGAAGATACTTGGCCTGAAACATTTCTGTATTTCAATATAAAAATTAGCATCAAGAAGCCCCTTCTTTGCTGAGAAACTTGCTATTAGTGTACCAGGTACATCAGTACCTGTTGGAAGAATACTCTCAACTTAAAATGCCATAGTTATATAGCTGAGTCTTAAATTAATGACCTCATTAATTTCACATTTATTCATCATAAAGTTCAACTTTATGAAATATTACAGCTAATTTTTTAAAAATATCACAAAAACTAAGACCTTTTTATTAAAAATACATTCTGAAGAAAAATACCAGTGACTTAATAGTAGAAAAAATATGCTAACTAGCTGATAAATTTTCTAAATATGTACCCATAATGATTATTCTGCTTATTTTAATGTTGAATTAACAATGGAAATTAAATGTTGCTTTAATGTATATGTTATTCTCATATATTAGGCAGTTTTTAAAGTAGAATAATTTTAGAGCTCTATCAACACCTGAAACCTATTTGTCATTAAGAAAATAAACATTTCAAAAACTGTACAAGTTCAGTTATATTTTGCTTGTACTCTCCAAACTGTCCTAGCTTGGATGACAGTTGTGGTCAAGTTACTTGGCGGCCATCTGACGGGCGCTATTGTTTGCTTCTAAGAACAAAGACAAAACCAGTCAAGAGTTTAAGGCAGGGTTGATACGCTCAAATGCACAATTTACAATTATCTCTCAAATCACACTTGGAAAAGAGACAAGGATCAGGTGAGACCTCTCGGCTGAGAGCTGGGGAATCCCATGAGGCCCATCCACATGGAGGGCTGGGGGCCCAGGAGGCTGCTCCGAGGTGCAGATTATTGGCACGGAACCCAGGGATGAGCATGGGCACCTGCAGTCACCACTGTGAGGCGGGGGTGGGGAAGGGAGGACATAGCTGTGAAATGGTGTAGGTGGAAGCAACAGTTCCACTGTGGGTTCCTGAAGCTGGGCCTGTCATTCAGAGGTGCCCTGGGTGGGACGTCTGTCAGACCTCGAGTGCAGGTCATGGCCGGAAGTGGAGCAGCTCCCTCTGCCAACTGGTCTGTCTCCCAGCTGCACCCCCGTCACATTCTGGAAGGCAGCTCTGAGCACTGTGTCGTGGCGCCCACCTGTCTCTGGGGCTGCTGGCCACAGGTGTGCCATTGTGTGTCCCCCTCAGGCCTGAGGTCCTGTGTTTCTCAAGCGCAGACATCATGTCAACTAGTGGCCACTCTTTTCTATTAAAGAGGTGGTAGGAGAAGCCATTGACAGGTGGAGCTCCACCCAGGTGGAGCCGTGCCTCCTGGCTCCTTGGCTGGGGAGGGCACGCAGACAGGACCTCCTAGGTGGGACTAATGGCACCAGGACTTATATGGGCTCTGACAGTCTGGAAGGAATGCCAGGCACAGTCAAGACTTCAACAGCCCAAGGAGCAGGATCGTCTCCAGCCTGCCAGTGTCCCAGCTCTGCCTGCTGTGGCTCTGGGAGGGGAGGGGGCAAGCAGGGGCCAGGCAGGTGCTCCAGAGGTCTACCTCCTTCCTAGATGATAGCCCAGCACCAAGGCAGGACAGCCAATTAAGGGCATTTATAGATTCTGGTCAATAGGACTTCTGGTTCTTCATCACGAGCCTGGCTTTTGCACAAGGAAAGGTGTCTGGCTGGTTATAATTCAGAACAATCATTTTCTAATCACATTTGAAGCCAGCAATTTACCAAATTGCCTTTAAACAAAATTCTGTGCACATAAAAAATGGAGGAAAGAAATGATGAATTACCCTCACAAAGGAAAACAACTGAATTCCCAAAATAGCCCTCGCTGTAAAAGCTTGTCTCTCTCTGGGCTTCATCTGCTGATTCATTCTCTTTCCAAGGTCTGTTCTTCCTGTACATTTTGATGGGAGGAAAATAGAGCCCAGTTTTCTAAGGCAAAGATGATAATTTAGTAAATATCGTTTCCCGAAGCTCAGCAGTATAAATCCTATTTATCAATCACAAGCAATCAAAAACTTGCACATTTTCAGAGGATCGTGCTCCCAACCCTAAAACTCTGTCTAGCTTTTTAGAGCAAAATTACCAATCATCACGAAGAATGATCTGGCCAGAACGTAAGGAGGAGTTTATTCCAAAGACAGCAATCAGGGAAGCACTGGGAAAACTGTAAAACTACCCAAATGAAAGGCATTAGTGTCGCTCTGGTGGTGCTGGAGATGTGCGAGCACAGCCTTCCTGCAAAAGGCCTGAGAACACCGGAAGAAGTCACGCGTGGTGTAGCGCCGTGTGCGCGCAGCGCTCTGTAAAGGTTCAGCTGTGTGCACTTAAGATCCACTGAAGGAGCCACAGGAAAGGCTGGGCTCTCAGGACCCTGCAGCAGTAGCTCTGGCTGGTGGGAGGGGAGAAACCCCTGTGAGGTCCTCATCTGCCTGCCCAGGGAGTCCAGGAGGCTGCTGATCCTGGAGAACTGGACGGTCAGCACTGAGTTTCCTGGACAAGGTGGCCCCTGCTGCCACATCAGCCCCAGGTGCACACTAGGAGAGCCTGGGATAGCCACATGCCTGGGATGCGACCTCCAAGATGGGCAGCACAGAGGGGCCCCCTCAGGGATTCCTGGCATGACCGCGGACACCTGGTGAGATTGTGCTGAATCTCAGGTGGAATTCCCCACCTGTCTCCAGATGTCACTGAGGACTGAGAGCTCTGGTTGATAAAAGGAACCCAGACAAACAAACACTTGGCGAGAAGAAACCCTCAGAACCCCCCAGGGCAGCAACACCTCTCGACATCTGCATACACCTTCTGTGGGTCCCTCTCCTTGGACCAGGCTTCTCAGCCCAGGGAGAGGACTGCACCCCTCCCCCATCTACCCAAATGCCATCATTGGTCACCCCACTGACACAGAGCTAGCGGGAAAACTAAGGGATTAGAAGGCCTCGTGCCTAAAGTAAAATCTGATTCAAGGAAACTTCACGTTAACTGGGTAATTAGAATGCTCGTTGGAATATGCAATAGTGGTTTTCTGTATATATATCCTGTGTGTGTGTGTGTGTGTGTGTGATGATTGTCTAAATCTCAGATGCCCTGATCAAGTCCATTGTTTTTCCATAGTGTGAAAAGACATCAAAGGTTTTGGTGCCATAAGAATTGAAAATGGGCTCCTATACATAGATTGGGCTCATTCTAAGCAGAACTGAGCTCAGTACAGGTTCACTGAGAGGGAGCCCTGGGGGATGTCAAGGAAGGTGATGAGGAGAGGTGTGGACTTTCCCGGCCACACTTCTCCAGGGCCTGAGGACACCATACCTAGCTGCAGGTGCAGTCAGGGGCCCTTCTGATGCCGCTCCTGTCTCGTGTCTCGGCTGCTTTCAGGATCAAGCCGCCGTCCACAGCAGTATGTGGAGAGATGAAATAAACCTGCCCACACTCCGGTTGCTGTTGCTGACCCCAGCCAGTCATGGCCATCTGAGTGGCGAATGTGGCATCTAAGCTCAGCACAAGGTGGCTGGACTCAGAAACAACACCTGTGCACTTCAAACGAGGACCCCAAGTGGAACGCCCTGTCTTCTTCCTCCAGCCTCAGCCCAACATGGGCCAGAGGTGCAGCCTTGGCTAGATGGCAGGAGTACCATTCTCCTTCCCGTAACCTTCCAAATGTGCAAACAGCACCTATTTCTAACAGAACACCACCACAGAAAGAACGCACATCTCAAGGCCCTCAGAGCACCCAGCCATCGCCCGGAGCTCAGAGTCCTGGAATGGCACAGGGCTGGCACCTTTCTTGAATCAGAGATGGAGCAGAGGTGGTGGCCGGGAAGGAGGGCTTCGGGTGGTGTAAGGAGCCTGGTCAAATGTCTATCTGCCACACGGCAAGCTGATGGGCGGAAATCACCACGGACACTGGAAGACACGAGTGTGGCACCAGTGGACACTCCTGGAGCCCCTGTGGCTGACCCTCAGGGCAGCCTCTCCTGCAGCAGAGGCAGGGACATCCTTAGGTCACTCCAGTGGACACTCCTGGAGCCCCTGTGGCTGACTCCCAGGACAGCTGCTCCTGCAGCAGAGGCAGGGACATCCTTAGGTCACTCCAAGGACACTCCTGGAGCCCCTGTGGCTGACTCCCAGGACAGCTGCTCCTGCAGCAGAGGCAGGGACATCCTTAGGTCTTCCTTGGCACTGCAGCTGCATACCTATTCAGAACCCTCTCCACACCTTGACGTTTATTTCACAGTGGGTTTTTTTGTTTGTTTGTTTTTATCTTGAAACTCTAGTCAAGGCAATTAGACAGAAGAAAGATATTAAAGAAATACAAATAGGAAAAGAAGAGCTCAGACTATCCCTATTTGCAAACAATATGATTCTATATTTAGTAGACCCAAAAACTCCACCAGAAAACTTCTAGAACTTATAAATGAATTCAGCAAAGTAGCAGGATATAAAATTAGCACCCACAAATCGATTGCATTCCATTACATCAGAGATGAATCAACTGAACGAGAAATTAGAAAAACTACCCCATTCACAATAGCCTCGAAAAAATAAAATACTTGGGAATCAATCTAACAAAAGAGGTGAAAGACCTCCACAATGAAAACCACAGAACACTAAAGAAAGAAATTGAAGAAGACCCTAGAAGATGGAAAGATCTCCCATGTTCTTGCATAAGCAGAATAAATATTGTCAAAATGGCCGTACTGCTAAAAGTATTATATAGATTTAATGCAATTCCTATTAAAATTCCAATGATGGTCTTCACAGAAATAGCAAAACAGTCATGAAATTCATTTGGAAAAATAAGAGGTCCAGAATAGCTAAAGCAATTGTTAGCAAGAAAGGTGAAGCAGGAGGCATCACAATACCAGAATTTAAACTATACTAGAGAGCTATAGTAACAAAAACAGCATGGTATTGGCACCAAAATAGACTTATAGACCAATGGTACAGAATAGAGGACAGAGACAAACCCACATAAATACAGTTACCTCATAAAAGGGTTCTTAAAAAACAAAACCAATAAAATAGCAGCCTTTTAATGAGTGTGATTACTTGAGTACAGCATATGTGTGTGAATGTGAAGGATTCCATTTTAGTCCTGAAAGATGAAAGAGCACACCCATTGTTAGTGAAAGAAAACTTTTAAAAAACAGAACCATGAATGTTTTTCCTTTTTTCTGATTTTTAAATTACCTTAGTTCTTATTACAAAATAGTGCACATGTACACTGTATACATTTTTGCACAAAAAGACAGGAAAGAGGATGTCCAGTTAAAGGTCTGTAACTCAGCTAACTACTGTTACAGTATCTATGTTCCATTCATTTTCTTACAATTTTTGCAAATATTAAATCAGAGTTTACCTGCTATTTGGTAAACTTAATTACTTTATATGGAGAAAATATGTTTTCCATGTCATTCTGTGGTCTTTGAATTAAAAAAAAATATTTAGCCAAAGATATCTGACTAAAATTGATTTGAAATCAACGTAAAAATGGGTTAAAAATTAGCTTGGAAGAAGACGCATCATCATAAGTCAACCTGTACATGGGAGAAATATTGGATTCATCAGCTCTGGTATTTTGATTCTCACTCAGGCTAGGAAGCTAGAATTAAGAGTGCTTCCTACTTTGCCGTAACAGATACATCAATTCCTGCTGTGTTTCCAAGCTTTAACATCTGCTAAGGCAGAGAGAGTCCTCACAAGGACATTGTCCGTCCTGGTGCATGAGAAGTTTCAGACACACGGGTTCTCGGTCAACGCTTGCCGAGCAAGCTCACCAACCACACCCAGGGAGCAAACACACCAGACCCCCGTGTCCAAGCTGTGGATCTGATCAGTCCTTCGACAATGAACCTCATCTCGGCCTCAGGAAAGCAAGGAAGCTGGTGAAGAATCCAGCTTTGTGAATTCTTTGAAGGTTCTTTGAATACTTTGGATGTCTTTCTTTCTTTCTTTCTTTTTGTATTTTAAAGTTTTTACTATGACATAATTTCAGACTTACATAAGAGTTGCAAAATTGCTACAAAGAATTCCCGTACACTTTTCACCTAGATTGCCCAAACGTTTTATCATTCTTTCAGATATACAGTCCCTTTGCTTCTACGTACCCCAATGTATTCATCCTAACCACAATAAAGTTATCAAAAGCAGAATATTAATAGTGACAGACCTTACTTAAATTCTCTAATTGTCCTACTTGTGTCCTTCATATTTGATTTTGGACTTGACAGAGGGGAGTGAAGGATCAGCCCGTGCTTCATAGTGTGACTCGAGGCAGAGTAAACAGTGTCACCACTCACGATGCAGCAGAGTCCTCAACAGCAGGGAGGGCATCTGGGGCCTTTGTGGAGGTGGGCAGTGCTGGAACAGGAGACTCTGCCCTCGTCCAAGGCCAGCAGCTGTGTCCACCTCAGCTGTGACTGGGTGTCGTTTGGCAAAGCCCCCCTTGACAAATGACGTGAGGCTGGATTTGGTCAAGATGCAGACGTTCCCGGCTGCATCTGCACTTTCCCAGCAGGCCTGAGGGTTGGGGCTCACGGGTGCGATGGCAGATGCCCTCCATGGGCTGCCTCCGGGTGCCCGGGTGTTCCAGGGACTGCCTCGCCCACTCGTGAAGCAAGCCTTCAGTGGCTGCTACAGCCAGAATCGCACAGATCCTGCTTCCTCGATTCTTCAGACCAGCCACGGAGATAGACAGGAAAGCGCAGGATCCCAGCCAGGGCAGGATGCACAGTGAAGCTGTTCAGCTGGACAGGCAGGTGGGGCCAGGGCCGGGGCTGGGGCTGCCGAAGTGAGACTTCCCGCAGAGCTGTGACCACCGCGTTTGAAGATCAGTTTTTTTTTAATTGCTTTTATTTTTTATACATGACAGTGAAATGCATCACAATTCTTATTACACATATAGAACACAATTTTTCATATCTCTGTATATAAATTATGTTCACACCAATTTATGTCTTCATACATGTACTTTGGATAATGATGTCACATTCACCATCCTTGCTAACCCCTGCCCCCTCCCACCCCTCTGCCCTATCCAGAGTTCATCTAACCTTCTCATGCTCCCCCTCCCTACCCCACTATGAGTCAGCCTCCTTATATCAGAGAAAACATTCAGCATTTGTTTTGGGGGTATTGGCTATAACTTCACTTAGCATCATCTTAACCAATGCCATTCATGCCATCCATTTACCTACAAATGCCATGATTTTATCCTCTTTTATTGCTGAGTGATATTCCATTGTGAATATATGCCATACTTTTTAATCCATTCATCTACTGAAGGGCATCTAGGTTGGCTCCACAGTTTAGCTATAATGAAGAGCCTTTTGGAGTGAACTAGCCCAGGGTGCAATGATAGGGTCTCGGGGGAATGAGGAGGAAGGTTGAGCCCTCCGGTTGTCAGGAGAGAAACCGAGTGGACAGCAGAATCCCCCGGGTGCCAGTGATGGGTGAGCTCACACTACCAGTTCCCTATCCCGAGCAGACTACTCTTCCTGGTGTTCATAACGTAGAAAAATTGACCCATAAGCTTCAAGTAAAAGACAGCTTTATTAGTGCAGGAATTCCTTGAAAGAGCAGTCACTTCCCAGCTAACATGTTATTAGCAAACACTTCAGGACCCTAATTATTTTCACAGCAACTTGTAGAATGCAAGTGAAAATGTCACTGTTAATGTTTCCCTACAAGAATCTGATACTGAAGACAGTTTAATTGGCCACTACATTCCTAAAATAAGATGTAAATTATATAAATAGTTAGGATCCTCCAAGTGCCTGCAAGTGCATTTTAGATGCATTTCTCACAATTAAAAGGTCTGGTTCCAGGTGAGGTCTCAAGGCGGTTTCAGACACTGACACCACAACCCAGGAAATCAGAGAGGAGCAGGAGGAAAGGCAGCTTCCGCCGGAGCAGAAGGCTCCGTGTGCTCCACAGCACGGCAGGCAAGCAGCCGTGTGTCAGTCAGAGCTAGAATCCCCTTCGATTCCTAGAACCTGGAATCCAGATCAGTTTTCTATTCTCTTTTTCATCTACAAGGGAGTGAATCACAAAACCCAGTTGGAAATGAGGAATTGGATCCTTCTCTCTGCACGTGACACTTGGCTGGTGGCAGGACGTGTTCCCCACGGGGTGGTGCCCCCAGGTGGTCTGCAGGGAGCTCTGAGACAACAGCCTCGATGACCCTGAGGGGAAGCAGCCTCCAGGGCAGAGGGCTGTCCTCCAGAGACCTCCACCCTGCAACTCCGAGGGCTCCCAGGGAAGGGATGAGCAGTCTCTGTCCCCTGGGGATAAGGGTGTCCTGGCCCTTGGTGTCTCTCATCTTCCTTCCACATGGCCACCCTACCTTGCTCCAACTGGCCCAGCCCCAAGGTGAGGGGTGGATTCTGCCCCGTGGGGCTGGTGAGAGCTGGGTGTGGATCCTGCGTAAAGTGAGTCTGAGGTAGGCACAGTCACCAGGTGGGGGCCGCAAAAGGAAGTAAAGAGCAACAAGATGAGAGGACCTGAGCTAGGCGCATCCCAGCCCCGGGGTCCCCTTGGACAGGCTCCCTGCCAATCACCTCGGCTGCCCGGGTCCCTCCTCATCTAGGACTTCTCTTAGCCTCTCCTGCACACTCAGGGACGCTGGAAACATGAATGTGCCCACATGTGTGGGTCCACGTGCCTCTTGTCTTCCTCACCCGCTGCCCTCTGCTCACAGTGCCTGAAGAGCACTCAGCAGGCCACCAGCTCCACGGTGGGCCCTCGAGAGATGCAGATCCCTCCTTCCCTTCTGGGAAAATTACAGTGTAGTAGGGAACAAGAGACCGCGGGAGAGAGCAGGGTTTAACACACAAGTGTCACGGCACAATGCAGTCGCATCCTGGGATGGAGACAGACGAACAGGAGCAGAATATGTTCATGAAATAAAAGTGAGGCTCTGCCCAGGGAAAAGGGTGCAGTGTGCATTAATGAAGGAAACTTGGAGAAGATTCCATGTGGCTGAGAACAAGCAGGATGGTGACGTACACAGGTCTTCCCCTGCCACCACACTCCAAACTTCCTGCCCCAAGCCCTTTGCCCTTGGCTATTTCTTCTGTGTGGCAGCTCCTCCCAGTGCTCCATGCCTGCCTGTCCTCAGCACCCACACCTGGGTGACACTCACACCAGCCTTCCTCAGCAGCATTCAGGTTTCCCCAGAACAAGGCTCATACAGGTCAAGAGCTGACTGGTTTCCCCAAATAATATGCACTAGTTCTGAACCCCCGCCTGTCAGTACCAGAACCACTGTCAGAGGACAACAGGAACAGGCTCTGCACAGTTAGCAAGGTGTCTTAGAATGAACAACGGGAGTGAAGTGGTTAAAAATAAAGCCTGAGCCAGGCAGTGGTGCATGCCATGACCCTGAGGGGAAGCAGCCTCCAGGGCAGAGGGCTGTCCTCCAGAGACCTCCACCCTGCAACTCCGAGGGCTCCCAGGGAAGGGATGAGCAGTCTCTGTCCCCTGGGGATAAGGGTGTCCTGGCCCTTGGTGTCTCTCATCTTCCTTCCACATGGCCACCCTACCTTGCTCCAACTGGCCCAGCCCCAAGGTGAGGGGTGGATTCTGCCCGTGGGGCTGGTGAGAGCTGGGTGTGGATCCTGCGTAAAGTGAGTCTGAGGTAGGCACTGTAATTCCCAGCAGCTCCGGAGGCTGAGACAGGAGGATCTCAAGTTCAAAGCCAGCCTCGGGCAACAGCAAGGCGCTAAGCAACTCAATGAGACCCTGTCTCTAAATAAAATACTAAATAGGGCTGGGGGTGCGGCTCATGGCCAGTGACCCTGAGGTCAATCCCCTGGTACCCCCCACAATAAATAAATAAATAGCAAAGCCCCAGCAAGGAGAGACTATGCGAATGCCAGACTTTGGAATTAGACTGAACCGGGAGGAAACGGGAGCCGGTCTAGAGCAGAGATGTCTACAGCCAAAATCCTCTTAAAGAAGTAAATGCTCCCCATAGGCAGAGCCCACTAATAAGACAGAAGTGAGTTAGAGATTACTGCATGTCCAGGGTTAAGATGTACTTTCTCTGCCTTAGAAGATCCAGTGGTAAATATTGAATCTCAAAACCATACCAAAAAAATAAGAAGAAATGGTATTAGCTTGGAAATATAAATTGATTCAATGTTACTGTTTTTGTTTTGCTTTGGTACAAGGGATTGAACCCAGGGGCACTTAACCACTGAGCTACATCCCCATCCCCCCCCTTTTTTGGTATTTTATTTACTTAGGGATAGGCTTTCTTCCAGTTTTTGAGGGCCTCACTAAGATGCTGAGGCTGGCTTTGAACACTTGATCCTCCTGTCTCAGCCTCCTGAGTCACTGGGATTATAGGCATTTGGTTCAATGTTATTCTTTAGAAAAATAAAAATGTGATTATATTTTATTTCTACTAAAAAGAATTGCTAATCACCACTTTTATAAAAAATAAATTTGAAAAGTCATGTTTTATGGGTAGTCAAATAAATCATGTATAAGAATGCATCAAAGTAACAGAGCTTTGCCATCAGTCGGAGCCCCAACTATGGCTTTGAAATCTCACTTCCTCCTGCAAGAAACCAAGACTTCTCAGTGAATCCCAGACTCCAGATCTGGGGCAGATAATGAATAGATGAAGTGGGAACGCCCTGTCACTGCAGGAAACAAGAGCTTACTAAAACCAAGACTGTTGGCAAGTCGGAGTGACCCGGAAGCCAACTTGACCACTTTTCTCTGGCCAAAGATGAAAGAATTTGAGCTTCAGTTAGGTCATGTTTGGAGGGTACTGAAGGCTTCATAAATCCTGTCTGCAAAATGCCTGGGTCACTTTCAGAGGCTGGGGGAAATCAACTTATTGCCTGGAGGACAGTAGTTTTAGGGAGGGACGAGGAGGCTGAACACTTACAAGTGGCCAGACATGAAGGAAATCCGGTACTGGCTTCTGCATCCCCATGAAGGAGCAGCCCCAGACCCCGGTGTGGGCTCAGCTGGTGCACAGGGAGGAGGAGCTTCCAGGTCCCCCAGGGAAGGACACAGCACCACTCACTCATGTGAGAGAGTGGATTCTTCTCCTCCAGCTGCAAACTTGTGACTTCGAACATCCCAGTTTATTGCATTCCAGCTCTTGTGATGAGGAGTCGAAACTGGGTCATGTGGAGCTAAAATCCAGCTGTGGGCTCAGGATTAAATGTATTGTTGACTGAATGACCAGGGCTTTGTCCATCTTCCACTGTCTGAGTAAATAACCCCCCACTCTCATCCGTGGATAAATCCACCCAGGTGCACAGCATTCTGTGCATGTAGCTCTCTTGAAAAGAAAAACTGTTTTCTTGTTGATTTGTCTACAATGGAATCCATTTTTCTCCTTGAAACTAGTATTAATCAGGCACATATTGACTAAAAAAGATGAAAAGGTCGAGCATCAGAAATTCATTTTTTCCAGGGGCCTTGTCTCTGATGATCCACTGTTGGAAAGATGCCTCATGAAAGAGACAAAGACCTAAGGCAGAAGCTAACACACTAAAACCCCTCTGTCACCATCACAATGCAAAACACCAACCGCAGCCCTGGTGCAAGGCAAAGAGCTGTGCTTTGTCCTTACTTTTATCAATAATGCACCCTGAGCTCCAGGCCCCTCTTCAAAATCCTACCAAATTAAAGACATACTTTCCAAAGCATTTACTTTCTCCGTCCGTAATGGAGAACAAAATGATGGCATTGGAAGCAGGAAACCTGGAGTTTGTGGGAGCTGTAAACCAGCAGGGCGGAGATCCACAGAGAAAGCCCACAGACTGGGGCCCTTCAGCAAGGGAGGCTTCAGCAGTGCTCTAGGGTAAGCACGCGTCTGAGGCACCGCAAATTGGGATTAGGACTTCATGTGACTTTTACCCCAACCCTGTCGCAGGCTGGGAGCCTGGTCCTTGGTGAGGCAGAATTCAGAAGTGGAAGAACCTCTAGGAAGGAGGTGGAACCTGTGGGAGGCAGTCAGGTCCCGGGGCGTCACAGTTGGAAGACATTAATGCTGGTCTTTGTCATGCCCTTCATTCTTACAAGAGTCCTAGTGTGAACAGTGGTTCCTAGAAGTTTCCTTAGGATTATTTAAAGTGGGAGCAAGATAGGAGAATGAAATTTTAAGGCTAGATGAAGTATATATAGCATGTAGTTTTTGAACTTTTAATAGTTTCTAGGTGCCAATGTAAAATGTATGCTGTATAATTTCAAATCAGGAAAGCTTTGAGATACCAAACTTAAAATGAAAGTTTATTTTGTTAAAAAAAAAAAGTAATGTGTGTAAGGGAGGCTACCCCTTTATCATCACTTGACCCCTTCTCTTGCCATTTCTCTGCCATGTTGTGACCCACACTTAAGAGAAGCCTGGCGGAAGGCCAAGCAAATGAGGCTATGAAATAAACCCCTTTTCTTTATGAGTATCCAGCTTTGGGTATTCTGTTATAGGAACAGAAAGTGGACTAACACGGTCAGGAAATTTTGTGACCACAGAGCTGCCCATGAGCGATTAATTAAAGCTTGTTTACAGCTGTGCTACTTCTTGGCACTTGAGCCACTGAGCTCTGGTTTGCCCTAGGATAAAACTGAAACTCATGTATTTCCTGTAGGCAGGGGAGGTCCTCCTTCTTGCCCAGCAAGGTGGCCATGAAGAAAGCTGCCGTCACATGGCGAGCAGGCCATACATCCTCAACCAGAGCTCTGTCTCCTGAGCTTGACTCCCATCCTGTTCAAGGCCCCGTTCTCTCTTGCGTCCCCAGTCACAGCTCTGAGCAGGGCGGTCCTGAGCTTCCACACGGCCCTCCGTGGTCCAGCTGACCGGCCCTGGCCCTGGAGGAGCAACAGTGTTCTGCTCAACTGTCAGTCCGGTTCTGTCTCGTGAACTTGGAGACCCAGAGATCATGACAACTAGAACTTGAACTGTATTTCAAAAAAAAAAAAAAAAGCGTGGATTTCCCTGAAGATGAGATACTGGAGATGATCTGATTCCCAACTTCTGTGGGATGGTTTTAACATCATCCTTTGGATTTGATGAGCTTAGTAAAATGAAAATGATCTCCCTTTGTTTGAGTTAGTTTAAATGGATTTCTGTTTCCAACATTCCATCAATCCCAGGTCAGAATATTCTCAGATAGATCACTTTCCTCCCTGGTACCATTTTTGGAGACCCACAGAGGAACCGAGGGGGCTGTCATCTTCCCAAGTCCCACCGTGCATCAGGAATGAGTCTGGGGACCAGACCAAGACTCTTGGTGGCCCTCAAAGGCGCTTCCTACATTTAGTAATGAGAAATTCCAATCAACACCTTATTAATCATTTTGCTCAGCGTGAGTATTGAGCAGTTGTACCATTTCATAAAAATGAGTGAATATGGTCATTTTGAGTTAATTGACCTTGACACTAGTTGTACATTTAAATATTAAACAGTACATTAAAAATTTTATATGTTTATCTCAAAAGATTAGTCTACATCTATTTTGAAAATATCCATCAAATGAAGAGTATCAATAATGCCAACAAAACCAAGTAATACTAATAAAAACTAATGTGTTTGGGAGTTCATTATGGGACATTTTATAGACTAGACACAGAAATGATTCAGTCTGCCTAGTTCACACAGCAGGTAAGCCGGACGTGCTGAAATCTGGGCCCGTGCCGTTTGGGTGCAGTAGGCACTGTGGTGGTCCATCCAGGCCCCCGGCCTCAGGCTGGCCACACCACCAATGGCTGTGGATTGGCTGCTAAGGTCACCTCACCCAAGAAGCTAACTCCACAACCAGTGGCCTAAGCCAAAGGTTTACTGGATGGGTGGAGAAGCCTGACCTGAGGCACAGGGTGATGTCAACCTGGTGGCCTGATCCGGTCCCACAGTCCCCTCCACAGGGACCCAGCATTAGAGACTGAATGTTTGCATCTCCCCCAAAGCACGCAGTGAAGCCTAAGCCACAGCACGATGACATTAGAAGCAGGGCCCTTGGGAGGCGATAAGGCCCAGGAGTGGAGCCCTCAGGAAGGGGAGCAGTGCCTGTGTAAAGGGAGGCCCAGAGAGCACCCCATCCCTTCCACCACGTTCAGACCCCTGAGAATCTGCTAATCATTAACCAGGAAGAGGCCCTCCCCAGACTATGAATCTGTCAGCATCTTCATCTTGGGTCTTCCAGCCTCCAGGATTATGAAAAATATTTTTTTTATTTATAAGTCATACAGACTGTGCATTTTGTTATAGCAGCCCACATAGACTAAGACTTCCCTGAGAGCATGCCCTCGGACAGCATTTTCCCTCCCTGTGGGGCTGTTTCTCTTTCACAGGTGTGTCCTGGAGAGCACTGCCTCTATATCCTGTCTCCTGGACCTCTGACTCGGACTTGCTTCTTGAGAGCAACTGACCCAAGGCAGGTGGGGGCAGACCATGGACCCAGGAGCAGAATCTGGGGACTGCACCCTAAGGGGTGATCACTCTCCATCCAGTGGCAACAATGACCCATCTCTGCTGGTAGGTGAGGTGCTAGTCGTCGCTGGCATGCAGACACAGTGAAACCACCACGGCTTTTCACTTGGGGTGACCTCAGGTGAGAAGCAGGTGGATCAAGGTGCTCCAAGTTATGCAAAATCTTTGGCACTGGGGACAATGAGAAGATTATAATTATGGAGACGGTGGAATTAAGCAGCTATTGCTGAGTGATGTGGAGACTTAAGAGACGACATCCTAAGAACCACTTAACACAGCCATGTGCAAAAGTGAGAGGACCTTCTGGGTATTGTTCCAAGAACCCTGGCTCCTACTACCAGGGGCAAACAGAGCTGAAAGCCAGGCACAGGACTTGACTCAAAGAGGCAGTCACAGGCAGTGGCCATGCCTGACTGATTGGACAGTGTCCCTGAGGAAGGAATACTGGCAGACTGGAGCTGGGAAGTCCACAGAGAGACACGGTTGAGGACCCCTGGAGTGGCGGTGTAAGGACCTTAACAGCAGAGACCAGCTGCAGAGGCAGAGGCCTTAACAGCTAGGGCGCAGTAGCTGCCTGACCGAGGACAGCCATCCTCAGCCCTGACACTGTACTTGTGCAGTGGTTCTGAGAATGGAGAGTGCACTCTCTGAGGATGGAAGCCAGTTCTGGATCTCCAGCAGAGCCACCTTCTCACTAGGACTGACCCAGGGTCCACCATTGCTGGAGGTCTCACATGTCAGCCAGAGTTGGCTCTAAGGCTTCGATGTGGCATTGCAAGATCATATTCTGCTTGAAGGACTCTCATCATATCACACCCTGTCCCCCCGGGAACCGCAGCAACCCATGCCAACTGGCTTTAACATACACTGCCTCTGAGCTGACCTTCCCCGCCCGCTGGACCTCAGTCAGCTCCTTCTCCAAGGGCTCACCAGGAGTCTGGCTGACCCACATGGAATCCTGGGTGACATTACCCACTCCAAGGAACCCCCTTGATGTCAATGAGACAGGGCAGGCAGGACACAGCCATGGGATCCAAGTCCTACCAATGCTACCATCTGAAAGTCTGTGGCCTGATAATAATGGCATGGCCTCTGCAGTGCCATGTGTCACCGTATCCTCAAAGTTGCTGGGAGTGACCAGGAGTGGCCCACTCGTTCATGCCCCCATGGCCGTCGGGGGATTGGTAGATTCCACCTCCACAACTCCTTGTTTCATGGCCAAACCCAACTGGGAGTTAGGGTCCCTTTAGCAAAAGGGGTGCTGCTGCTAACAGCAGGCAGAGTAAGACTCTTTCTAGATGTGGAGCAGCACTTGTCCCACCTCCCTGGGCTCCTGTGCCAGAGCAGGACAGAAGAGCCATCGTGCACCAGGGGCAGTGCCCTGGCCACCTGAGTCAAGACAGCACTGGTGCCCTACCATGAGGCTCATGGGAAATCCACTGGGGTTTCCCTTGGTGTCCAAGGACAGTTCTAATGACAATAGCAAGTGCAGAACCCATAGCCTGACGGGACCCGGGAGCCCATGTTTCCGACTCCTCCGTGATGAGAGTGGGATCAAACCACCCAGGCAATCCACCCAGACCAGCCAGGCACTACTCAAGACTGGGAGAACTTGAGGGACGGAGAGGAGGGACACATTGCTGGCTAGGGCACCAATCCTCCTTTTATGAGTTTCCCCAATACCGGGAGCACGGAATGATGGGTGGATGAAGTTAATGTGAGAAAGAAATGGATCTGAGCTCTGCATAGGGTGGGCACCTTGGGCAATGCCATGCCACTTCCCCAGTCTGTCTTCACATGCTGGCAGCCTCTGCCCAGCTGTGGTGTGTTGTTCCTTGGCACCTTCACCCTTCATTTTCCTGCTGAGCGGTCCCTCAGTAAGTCAATCAAGGAACTCAAGGTAAGCCAGAGCTTTAGGTCAACTCACCTTCAGTTATTATCAATCTCCTACGTAAAAAACAGTTCTGATTTGCACTTGGCTTTTTTACAACTCCTTGTAAGTTTTCCCGAAGCTAGCTCAATTATGAACTATAGCCAAGTACAGTTCCCAAGAGTGAAAGGAGTAATAATGACATTTCGAACAATCGAGACGGCAGTGTTACCAGCACCGTGTAATTGCTTAGTTAAAAAAAATCCAGCATCTGCCTACACATAACACAGAGTCATCAAAAAATGGCTCCTTAATTACCCAGGAGTCTAAATGGATTATTTTAATTCATTCATGCTGTCACTCGCTGAAGTTGTATCCTACTTGAGGTGTGGGGTATACTTTGGTCATCTCCTCAAAAAAAAAAAAAGGCTCCTATTTTCTACTGACAAGATTATTTTCTTTTCTTCACATCTCCTGGAACTTGTGATAACAACCTCAAGAAAAAGCTTTTTAATTATACATTTTAAAGTATTTCAAGGATAATTGTGACAACTTGTCAATCATACAGTTTTGCTCATGGTTTAGAAGCATGAAAGTCTCTGCAGGGACCTCCCCAGAAAGCTGGGCGCCATTGTTTTTCTGTCTAGTTTGTTCTCACCTGATGCAAATCCAATCAGAGGGCTGTGCTGGTGAACTCGCCTCACCACCACTGGAACCAAAAAGTGACTGCAGGGAGATGTCCTTTAAGAGGGACCCTTAAAAAGGCCTCTGCAGGGTGACACTTCTGCACCCCAGAGGTTAGGATTTATGGGTGGAGAAGGAGGCAAGGGGCACAACAGACGTGGACTATCACACGACACCAAAGGGTCACTCCTGACCATCCATGAGGTGTCCAGTCGTGTCCATGGGAACCGTCACCCAGGGCCCTCGCAGTGCCGCCCCTACCTGAGGCTGCGCAGAAGGCTGCAGTGGGCTTCAGCACCTCTGGCCAAAGTCAGGGCTGGGGAGCCCCCGCAGGCAGGTTAGTCCCGGCAACGGCCCACTGGGTGCACGCCAGCCAGGCGCATAACTGCCCCACCAAGAGGAAAAGGTCAACCCAAGTGTGTGTGCCCTTAGTATCCCCTCTCCCTTTTAATATGGAAATGCTTAAAATATACGAAAATAGGAAAAATATAGCAAACACCAACTTCCGCATTTCCCAGTTACAAAATCCTGAAATGTATTTTAGTAATTATTTTATAGGCTTTTATATGCTCTCTGATCTGTCACTTGTAAAAGTCTCACTTTTCTGAAATCATGCTTATCAGTCACAGCACCTCACCCACAACCTGCGTGGGCGATGGAATTTAGGTCCCTCTGCATGAAATGGGCTGATTATGCAAAATAGTCACAGCATTAATCCTCACAGACCCAGGAAAGCACAAGGCAGCACGGGGCTGTCCAAAGGGCCCCTAGAACTCCCCGCCATGCGACATGCAGAGCTAGTCACAGGAGTCATCTCGAGAGCACTGGAGGAAGCCCTCAGCACACGGCGTTGGAGGAGGGATCCTCCGTGCTCTCCCTCTGCTCCTCTGCCAACAGACCCACATGACAGGTCCTTGTGGTGACAGTGGAGAGCTATGGTCCTTGCAGATTTCAAGTATGCAATCCCTGATGGTCACCAGGCTGGACAGCAGGTACCCAGAGCTTACAGATCTCCTAACTGACAGTCTGCTTGTGATTGACAGCTCCCTGCCCTCAGCCCCTGGGGCCACCTTTCTACTCTTGCTGAGTTATTTTTCTTAGGTTTCACACGTAAGTCAGATCACGTAACATTGGTCTTCCTGGGCCTGGCTTATTTCACTTAGAAACACGTGCCCAGGTTTATCCATGCCATCACCAATAGCAGGATTCCCTTCTCTGTCAAGTGTCAATAATATCACATCTTACGTGTATATTTTCTTTTAATTCATTCACCTGCTGACAGACACTTAAGGTTGCTTCCATATCGGCTGCAATCAGCGCAGGAGGACAGGTGTTTCTGCAAGATTTTTACTTCATTTCTTTGGGATATAAATCCAGAAATGGGATTGCGGGCCCATGTGGCAGTTGTGTTTCTCGTGTTTTGAGGAGGCTCCATCTACCCCTGTACTAATTCACCACACGTCTGGCTATACAAGGCCAAACAAGTTTAGGGAATGCTTTTCAAAACAGAACCTTGTCTTCCTGGGAGCATTAGAGTCATGCCTTCCCATTCTCAGCACAAATCAGATGACTTCCAGACACAAGGATATTCCTGGAGGTCACTCCAAACGCAAACCAAGAGGTGCAGATAGTGTGAATATGACGTCAAGAAATGACCCCAGACCTGTGCAGGGGAGAGCCAGCCTTTCTATAGAAGAAGGAGGGGAGGCCTAGGCACAGGATGACCTCGGAGCTCCAGAGGACAGCTGACCTGCGATCCTCCAGGCACAATGGCCTGCCCCTTGCAGCCCACACACCGTGCACGGTGGCTCTCAGCCAGCCATCGCAGCCTCTTGCCTACTGTTCATTAGACAGTGCTTCATACATGAGTCATGAGGAGGAGTTAAAAACAAACTTCAGTGGCCCAGGTTGGCTTGTACATAGAGTGAAATATTCTCTTACAAATATCTAGTTTAAATGTTAAGATTTAAATTTAAATTATAATTCAATATGAGGAGCTGCTTAAATTTAGAAGTAATGAGGCTAGTCCAGAGCAGGGAAGGAGGTGGACCTGAAGGGAGTCACGGCTGTGCGCAGATGCCTTGCCTTCATTAGGGCACATGATGCCGCAGCAAGGCTGATGTGCCAGAACAGCACCCCTGTTTTTGCAGAGGAGTCTCACGGCCATTCTGAAAGATCAGGGAGCTTGCTGCAGGCACTGCCTAGAGGGGAACTCATTTGTCTGCCTCCAAAGCTCACCATTCTAGGCTCACTCTCAAAATTCAGGCCAGTGCCAGCCAAATCTACCTCTATGGCATGGAGAATCAGGACCCCAGGTTCCCAGCACTGAGAAGCAGCAGGGCTACAGCGGGAGCTGCTTCAGCAGGACAGGACTTGATTTCCATGTCCTCGCATCCCGTGTGTAATGGGGACCCCAAGGGATATCCCCCGGAACCTCGAATGTGACCCTGAGCAGGACCTTTGAAAATGTAAATAAGGTAAGAATCTCCAGGAATCGGGACGGCCACTCATCCAACAGCAGACGGTTTTATAAGAGACAGAAGAGAGACACGGGGAGGGAGGGCACAGAGCGATGCAGCTGGCAGCCAAGAAATGCCAACAACCAGAAGCTGGGGGCGGGGCGGGGCGGGGGGCAGACTCCATCACCGCCCTCAAGGGGAATCGACTCTGTGATGCCCTGATTTGGGCTTCTGGGCTCCAGACCTGGGAGAGAGAAAGTGTCCGCCGACTTAGGTCATCCAGCGGGGGACCACGGGCTTCTGCCTCCTCCATACACCAATATACCACTCCTCCTGGAGCCTCCTGTGTAGCTATGAGCAGCCCCTCCCTGCGGTTAGACGGCACAGTGTGGTGAAGTGCAGGACACGTCCTGGGGGCTCAGACAAGGCCCGCAGGTGGCCACTTCCACCAGCCTGGGCTCTGCCACCTTGCATCATACTCCGGTCCCGCCTGGGGAGCACGGCAGCTTCTCCTAGGTACTGTGCCCTGTTTTGTGCAGACAGTGCTTTATGCCACTTGGTCCCTCTCAACTCCTGAAAGTCACTCCCTTCTGCTTTTTACAGATGGGAAAGAGATGCAGCACATGGCATGCTCCAGAGGAAGCCTCTGCTGCTGCCTGTGAGGGCCAGCCACGGTAGCACAGCTCCTGGGGACCGGCAAGCCAGTGAGTCACGTCCACTTGCCTACTCCACACTCTGTAGCCCTTCGCTGTCTTAGGGAGATTGGAGCCAGCCCAGGAGCAGGACAAGGCATGGACCAGCACGAAGGAGACCAGAGGGAGAGCCCTGCTGCCTGCTCTGGAACCCACGTTGTGGATGCCAGTACGTCTACCTCACTTCCAGACAGTCACCTGGACTCTGGGCCCCTGCTTTTTTGCCAGGAAACTAATATGTCTGCCCCACGTGCAAATACGCCAGGGCACAGCTCAGTCCTCACACAGTGAGCTTCACGCCAGCTTCCTGGGCTCTTCCGGGGGACTGCTGCACTCCTCGGAAGCGTTTCTTCTTACTGTGAGGAGGTCCCACTCTGCCCTCTGTGCACAAACCTCCAGACGACTAATGGGATCTGTTGCAGTTAAATCAATACCTCCTCGTTGTTTGCACATCGTTTGCAGGAGGCAGACACTAAAACAAAGCACTAGCCAATGTTGTTCGCTGGATCTCGGCCAGAGCAGGGAGAACGTGTGTTTTAATTTCCCTTCTTTATGAGTTTCCAAGGAGACCGATCAGATAATGAAGGACGAGCTTGGTCAAGCACGCTCCGCCCCATCTCTCGCTGGTTTACTGTGAAAGCGCCATGCTCCCAGGGCTTGATGTCTATGTTGGTGGCAAATGTGCCCTCCGTGGGGCAGCTTGGACCCCGTGCTGTCTGGATGCCCGGGTCCCCTGCAGTGGCTCTGGCAGCAGCAGCCACACTATTCTCCAAATGAAAGGAAAGGGTCAAAGGAGAGCTGTCAGGGAGCATGAGTCCCAAGTGGCCCTTATTTCTCCTAGGCGCTGTCAGAGCGCTGGCAGCACCAATAGTCCACGTTAACTCTCCAGGCAGGGCCCATTTCAATCCTAGCCACAGAACACAAAGTTTCTTTCATTTCAAATGCGTCAGGGGGAATCAATGTGACCTTGGCTGGCAGGGGCTGGCAACAGTCCCTGAGCCAGATTGCACCAACGCACAAACAGCTTCCTCAAAGGAGCTGGCACAGGGGACGCTGCAAGGCCAACAGTCCATGCTGGCCCTCATCACACTGCACGCCTGGACATTGGGCTCAGTTCCCAACATGCAGGGTCACTTCAGGACTGACCCATGACCCTTTCAAGTCATCATCCCTTGCCCGTCACTCTACCCAGCCTTAGTGCTACCCAAATCCTCTCAGGGATTATGGGCACAAACGTGGGACACGACCAGGCTCTGAGAATAAGATGGTTTCAGTGAATCAGCTTACCCACTCACGCTACCCAACGAGGTGGCAACTGACTACCCACGCTCAGAGTTTTTCTTTTTTAGTTCAAATCACCCTGCGCTGTCCAGCTCTCTTCTTTGCTAAAGCAGCCTTTAATTACTAACAGACCTCTCAGAACAGGGTAGAGGGAACTGAAGACCTCATTGACATTTCACTGGGGACCAGGTGTCTGTCGTCGAAACCACTGAAACTGCCTTTAACCCAAGTCCAACATGAAAATGGCTGGCTGGGGTGGGGACAAGTGGACCTTCCTTGTCCCCAGCCCTCCATAGGGCCCTGAGCACTTTCTGTCCACACATTGTTCTTCCGTCTTCCCTCTCTTCTCCCCGATTTCAACCTGACCTGTTCTCAATCAAAAACCTCACATCCTGGTTTAAAGGCTAATGAGGGCTGACCTTCACTTCCTCTGCTGAATGAAGGTGAAGCAATGCGTGTGGTGGGGGTGGGGAGGCACGGCCACCACCTGCCCTTGTATGGACACCCAGCTGCCCACCTCTGACGCCTCCTCTTTCCAGGGCCTGCTTGCTTCTTGACTCCTCACCCAACACTTGTCCTTGGACACTGAACTCAGGCTCTCCTGCTCTCCTGAGTTCCCAGCCTGGCCCACCATCTGCGTGTACCCGGTTCACCTGATGCTCTGACTACATCCCTTATTGCTTTAAAATCCGTGTGCTTTGCTCTTCTTCCCTGCCTTCTTTTCCCTGTCCTCCTCCCTGATCTCCTGCTTTCTGATCTTTCCTGCCTGATCTCACTTCTCTGATTCACCTCTTTAAAACCCCTCTGTTCCCCATAACGGGCAGAATCACAGGCTCTAGGACAGGAGTCCCTTGTGTTTTTCTTGCTGGCAAAGCAATACAACTTTTTCCTTTTTCCTCTTTGTTGGATTGGCGTCAAGGACAGGACCTGGCTTTCAGTTACGTGCACACCTGTGACAAAGCCAGCGCCCAGCCCTCCCCCAGCCCAGTCGGCCTCTCCTTTTCACTGGCACCCACTAGCCGTCAAAGTCCTTGCTGTTCTCAGAGTGCAGGCCAGAGATGGCTTTGAGGAAGCCAGAAGGGACCTCAGCTTAAGGGACGTCCAACTCCAGCCCATATGGTAAACCCTGGCTCTCTGCTTCCCCTCCTGCCCCCACTCCCAGCCCAAATCACAGCGTGAGGTCTTCCTCTGGTTCAGTGGGCCTTTTTCTTTGTGTGTGGCAACTCTGGGGGCTCACAGCAGGATAGGGGAGGTCACAGCAGGATTTTTGTAGTGGGAGCTTTGCCTTTCCCAGTCAGGCTTAGTGGGTATGAAGGGGAAATGGAATCCTGCCCGAGAGCCTCTGCTTCCCCACCCGGGCGCCATCTTGCTTTTTATCTCCACTGGCTCCTTGGGAACAGCCTTCCCCAACTTCCTCTTCTCCAGACACCATCGGACCCTCAATGGGGCTCCTCAGACAGCCCTCAGAGCAAGGCCGCTGGCTCTGAGAGAACAAGTGCAGGCCTTGGCTTCCTTGCCTGTCTTCAGATCATCAGCCCACGCTGAGTCCCATGGACACGGAGAGCTACAATCCAGCTTTCCTTCACAAATTAGAGTGTCTGGCAGCTGTCAGTCTGCACTTCCACATGGCATCAACTGGTTGGAGCTGGGGGTCACTCGGGATGTCTCTGTACAGAGTGCAGCCTCCCCTCCCCTTCTCTGCCCTCCCCACAGCAGCTCTACAGTTTGCTGGACCGAATACTTGCACACCCCCCAAACTCGTGTGTTGAAACCCAGTGCCCTGAACAATGGCATTTGAAAATGGGCTTTCAGGAGATAATGCCATTCATGGGGTAGAGCCCTCATGAATGGGGTTAGTGTCCTTATAAGAAAGAGGCCAGAGAGCCTGCTGTCCCCTCTCCACCAGAGGAGGACACTGTTGGAAGTTGGCGGTCTGCAACTGAGAAGAATCCGACTGCACGGGCCCTCCATCTTCGTCCAGCCTCCTGGACTGAGAGAAATAAAGTTCTGTTGTTTATAAGCCATGCAGCTGTGGCAATACGCTGCAGCCGTCTGAGCAGACCAAGACACTGACCAAATAATCAACCTACTCACAGGGGGTAGCTCCTCCTGCTGGGGCCCTCCACAGAGCAGGCCCAGGGAGCACCTCAGAAGCCTCCCCAGCACTTGCCTCAGGGCTGCTCCCAGGATCCCTTGGACCTGATGAAACACTGAAGCTCTCAGCTGCAGCAGGGACTCCACGGTTTTAGGAGGTGCCCATGTGAATCTGAGCTGCCAGCAGATCCTGCCCCAGGGCCCAATGTGTCCCTCTTCTCCTGGGAACCATGTGGACTCTCAAATCCTTTTCTGTTTTAAGGTTTCATTGTTGTCAGTTGTGTTTCCTTAGTGTGTTAGGAATCTCCAGAGAGAGAGAGAGAGAGAGAGAGAGAGGAGGGGGGGGGACCTCTTGCATGATTTGATAAATATCTTGAGTTTTATTTTATTTCAAAGGAGCCTTGCAAGAAATGGATAGAAATTGTACCTCTTTTAGAGATTCTTTGGTTAAAAAAAAAAATCAGCTGTGAGATAAAAGCTACAAGCTAGGAGAAGCAGAATTTACATTTTAATTATAGCACTAAATTGCTTATAGGTGACTTTCAGGAGTTAAGTATTTGGGGAAAGAGAACAATTTCTTGCATTTCTCCCAAAATGACTAGAACTCAGTAAGATTAAATAAGCAGATAGTAGAGTCTTCTTCATGTGGGTTAAAAAACCAACCATTGGGCAAGGACAATGGGTCAGAAAAAGACAGGCGGAAGGGAATTAAAGGACATACTACGTTCAAAGGTAAGTGACAGATAAATTTCTCCATATGGGAACTTCATCCCCACATCACCAGGAACAGGACTAGAATTACTCACAAATGACAGAAAGGAGACAACCTTGAACGATCACACAGCTTGTCCAGGGGGACACAGCCAAGAAGGACAGAAATGAGCCTGACCTTCCAAAGCCTGGGATAGGGACAACTGTGCTCCCCTCCTGGCCTGGCACAGGAGGAGACAGTTGGGCCAAGCTCTGGGCCCAAGAACACCAAGCCAGCACCGTTCCGTTCTGCTAGCCAGAAGCTGTGCCAAGAACAGAACCCGCATGATAGAGCCACAGGACCGCCCAGGGCAAGGTCACCGGCAGAAAGGCCAGCAAAGCGCACAGACCTGGACTGTGCCCGACCACAGACATTTGCTTATTTACAGTCTCGTCCCTGCTCTTTGCAGGTGAGCACTCCATGGAGAAGCGATCCTCCCACCTCAGCTGCCCTGTCTTTGCAGGCCACAGAAAGCAGGTGCCACACAGATGGCTTTGCCTGCTGCTTTTGCAGGACTGAGTCTGCGAGGTGGCCAGTGGCCACAGCACACCACCTGGACTTCCTTTAGCTGGTCCTCCCATTGTAACCATCTGTATACCACCTTGTGCGTCCATCCCAAAGCACTCAGCAGTGGGGGATGGGACGCACAGCTGCTCCCTGGTGTTCTGTCCACACCGAAGCAGCTACCAAACCACTAGGCCTTCAGATTAGGTCTTCACAGTGAGTACCCCAGGAGGATGCCACTTGCAGGAGAAGGTGAGCCCGTGAGGTATGGAGAAGGTATGGCCCGTGAGCACAACCCAAGGAATTTTAGAGGACATGGTTAAGCTGCCCACAGACACTGTCTGGGTCTTTGCACTCTAATCACATTAGAAGTTGCAAGAACGCGATGAAAATGTAATGAATGCAGGCACAGCTTGGTGACCTATTTATCCCTCATGGTGGCAATTCAATTAAACAGGTGCTTGGGAAATTTCCATTTAACTGGTAGCAAGTGCTGTCCTTGACGGGGTCCTTCAAGTTAGGGGTGTTTGGAGCCCAGAATCTTTCCTGACCACTATAGGAGATAAGATGAAAGGGTTAGAGGAGTCGTGCGGGGACATGCCATCCCCTTGCTGGCTCCTAGTCATGAGTCTGTGTGAATGGCCTTGTGGTCTGGCATCACACCTGTTGTGGAGGCCATCTGCAGTCCTTCCTTTCCCTTACCTGGATGGCTTGTGTCATGTAGTGAGCGGCCACCGATCAGCCAGACCCCACTGGGCCACTTAACATACTTGTTCTGGTTTTATTTTCCCAACAACCCCTCCACAATTCCAGTAAGCAGAATGCACCATTCCCCAGGGGACATCGGGTGGGCATCTCAGTACCAGGCTGATGACCACTAGCCCCTTGAACTTCTCTCTGCCTTCTGGGCTCTAGCCACCTCCTCACACCCACATCCACCCAGCCCACGGGGTGTGAATGTTCATCACAAGGCACAACCAGAGCCCAGAGAGCAGTGTCTCCATGTCCATGTGGTTTCAGCTCCCTGGTGCCCAGGAGTGGCCCGAGAGCAGCACAGGGGAGCTGGAGAAGAGGGTGGCAGTGGGCCTCAGCTAGCCCACCCCCATCTGTGAATCTGGATGATATTTAGCGTTATTCAAAGACACAGCCCCAGGTAACCATCAAAGTTAGGCTTCTGCAGAAACTGTGAGAGCCCGGCCTGTGAGGGCCTGCAGGTCTTCTGGGCTTGGGAGGGGACAGACTTGCCCGGGGGGGCGGACGCAGACTCTCTTCTTGGAAGGAGTTGGCCCTCGACCGCAGCTGAATCCTCGTAGGGCATCTCTGGCTCTTAGAACTGACTGCTTTCACAGTTACATCTCCCTTCCTGATACCTTAGGCTGCAGGGACGGTTGTGAAGTCATCTTTACTCAGGTTACAAAATAACCCCAAGTCATAAAAGATGCCAATTATGAAACTCCATCAAATTTTATAGCCAGGTGGAAAGTGACTCCGAGAACAACAGTATAGTAGCACCGCTTTCCCCAAAGAGTTCTCAACCCACCTCTGCGCTTAGGAACTAACAGATTATTGGGAATCTTTCTGTAGATGAAGGAGGAGGAGGAGGAGGAGGAGAATAAAAAGAATCATAATTTGAATATTCCATTCAAAAGAGACAAACCTCACTGTGATAAAAGTATAACCCCCTAAACAGCTGGCAGGACCCAGGAGCTCCGTGCCTCTGTCCTGCACAGGGTGCCACCAGAGGCCCACCTTCATTCGTAGCAGGACCAGACCAAGAGGCCATTGCAGCTCGGCCCCAGGGTCTCCTTCAGGGCAGCCCACGGCCTGTCCTCAGCCCTCCTATCTGCACCGCCTTCAGCGTGGCTGGGGGGTGCCTGGGGCTCACCATCCCCTCTCGCTGGCTTCCCTCTGCCGTGCTGGTGACGTGGAACTCTCTGCTTTTCTCTTCCCCCACTCCTCTTGCCTGCCGTTCTCCTTCATCCTGCAGCTTTAGCCATGGCACCAGGGGGAGAGCTCTGCATGGCAGTACCCTGCCCTGGAGTCTGCCTGATTATCAGCCTCCACCCCAAGGGGCGAGTGTCAGCTCCGCTGATACCACACAACAGTGTGGCACTCAAGGAGAGGAAAGTGGAGCATAGAACCCCCCCAGTTCACCATGCCTCCAAATGGCCCCACGTCCCACTCCTTTTCAGTGCCCTAATTGGAAGAGTTCCCCTGGCAACGCCTTCCCACTCTGTCTGTTTCCAGTTGGTTTCTGGGTTTTCCACTGAAGTCCCTCCGTCTGTGTTCTGTTCGCATCTGCACTGTTCTACCTACTGCACAGGCTGGGACGTCTGCAATCATGTCCTTACTCTCGCTCTGTCTTCTTCAGTTCATGTTCTACACACATTGTTATAAAAGTAATCATCACGAAACCCAGTTTGGGACAGGTCAGTCCCTGCTGAGTGACCACCAATGACGCTCATTTGCTGAGCAGGTTATGTCTCAGCCTGATATGCACATGACAGCTCCTATTACTCTCCTGATAGCTTTATTTTCTTTTTTCATAATTCCTTCATTTACTCCTTCAGTGCCAGGCACCAGGGCTAGCTAAATGCTGGCCATTTGCTGCTTCATTGTGTCGTGAAATATCATCACCACCGGCCAGATGATGCCAAGGTTCCGTTTTGCAGGTGAGAGGAATTAGACCCAGCAACATAAGAGCCTGCAGCAGCCTCCTGCACCCGCCCCATTGCTGTGGGGTTGGCCCCAGCCAACGTCTTCCTGCAGATCATTAACCGCACCGCCACGTGGCTGAACAGGTAGCTGTGGTTATGTGGCTAAACTGGACTTGGGTGGATTCAAGGGCTTCAGGTTAGCTGCAGACTCTCAGGGCCAGTTCAGACCACCTTTGCAGCGATCCTCAGAGCAAGGGTTCCCCCAAGCTCCTTAGGTCACTGGGCCAACATCTTTCAGATGACAATTAAGTCTCCTCCCCTTTAGGGGGTCAGTGGGCAACAGGTACGAATGACAATTGCAGCTTCGTGTCTCCCTTGTGGCACCAGCCAAGGGAGAACCCTGGGTCACCGTCTCCATCAGCACTGAGCACTGTCAGATACCGTCAGGGCAGAGAAAAGCCTCAGAGTACTGTCTAGGAAAGGCAAAGGCCAGTGGGGGAGTGTGGTCTATAAGAGAAAACGCTGATGACAATTTTTTTTTCAATTTTTCTCTCACTTTAGACACCAGTGAAGCAGTGGTTGAAAGATGGTAGTTCACAGCCCAAACATGGACGCCACGTCTTCACAAGGGGCCTTCTTGAAGGAGAATGCATGTCCTCAAACTTCATTGTTTTTACTGTTCCGTGGAATCCAGTGACTGACCTTGGGGACCTTGACTCCTAGGCCTGAGACCCGAGTGCAGCAGCACCCAGTGGCTTCTCCCAGCTCTGCTCACCCAGGAAACCTCAGGAGGCCAGGCTCCCTCCAGGAGGCATCAGGAGTCAGGCCCCGACTCCAGGAACTCACTCCTGGTGGGAGAGTCTCCTGGTACCGAGCAGATGTGGACCAGCCTTGAGACCTTCTGCTGCTTCCAAGCGATACTGCCGTCCTCCTGGGAACCCAGGCTCGTGCTGCTTCTTGGCTCTTGTTGCAGGAGAAGATTTCAGGCAAGAAACAAAACAGAGTAAAAGTACAACAAAGTATGTTGGGAAAGGGAGGGAGGGTCGGTTGTCTCTAAGAGGGGAGTGCAATGGCATGCCCCTTTCTCCTGGTTTTATTGTGGGTCTTAGGGAAGTTTCCCACCTCTGCTTTGGCTCGACAGTAGGATTGCAATCGACTTGTAAGTCCCACTACACATGCTCTTATCTGCAGGTACCCAGGTGAAACCCATGGAGCAAGGATAGGATCAAAATGATATGCTAAGATCTAAAGGCGACTCCCAGTCACCTTGATCCACACGGACCAATGTGTGTATGGCACTAACTGGCACTTGTTGTTTACAGATTATATGACCAGTGGAGTTTGCCTCTAATTGTCCTGTCTTCCTGGGTCCTTGGAACCTTTGGTCTGTGTGAAGGTCACAAGGGTCCAGGTAATTTCAGAAAGGAGTCTTAGGTAAATTGCTTTAGGGTAAATTTCTTTCTAGGAGAAAACAGGTGAAAGCCCAGCACATAGGCTCCATTCATATATCATCCCCCAACAGCATGTGCCTAGGACTTCTGTCCATCTCCCACCTATCACAAGAACTTGGTGTAGAAGATGGCCAAAGAGTAGTTTCTGGAAAGCCCTTTTGAGGTATGTTGACCAATAAGGAGACTCAGACATGCAATTTGAATGAGAGAAGTTTCTAGGCAGAAAGAAGTGAGTCGAGGTCTGCCACGGGAAGCCACGTGGCCTGTGCAGAAGAGCTGACTGTTTAAAGGAGGAGTGAGAGGACAGAAGAGGCCTGAGAGAAGGGGCAGAGGAGCCATGGCCAGCCACAGCACCGGACATACAGTGTATATAAAGTAATCTAATCAGACATGTAGTGTCTATAAGACATATAAAGTGATGTAATCAGAAATATGATAAAAAATAGGAAGCTGTCCTGATGTCACAGTTGCAGGCACACTGGAGCAGCATAGAGACCCTGTGCTTGGCCAGGTGTCTGCAAGTGACAAGCAAGGATTGGGAGGACTCAAGACGACGGTGACACCAGCCTTCAAAACCAGATCTGGCCCTCGCTCGCCCAGTGTTGAAGATAAACACCAGAGAAATGTAGAGGTAAAAAAACAAGTTTTATTTAAGGGATAGAACAGAGAAAGAAAGAGAGAGAGAGAGAGAGAGAGAGAGAGAGAGAGAGAGAGAGACTCCCTTGGAGGGGAGGGGTCCAGAGCTGGTGCCCATGGAGACTGCTTGTCGATTTTAGGTGTCCTTTCCTCTCATGCCTACCTGACCAAAAGTGAGCAAAAGGCCAGAAGGGGGCCATCCAGGGCGTGGGTGCTTGTGTTGGAAAGTGTGATCGTCCAATCCCCCGAGGCTCTTAGCAGCCTCTTAGCAACTGGGGAAAGGGAAGTACTAATTACCCATTTCCTTTTCTTTGATAATTAGCCACCTGTCCATTGTGGCAGTCTCAATGGCTCTGCCGTGAATGGGGGAGAAAGAAGGAAAGTGGGATTGAAGAGGGGGGGTCAGGTCCTCCTTCCATGGATGAGGTTCAAGTGCTGGTGTGATCCTGGGGGACGTGATCACTAGGCCAGGTAAGTGTGTAAGTGTGCGCCTGGAGTGAGAAGGACAGGGACCAGAAATCAGCTCTGAAGACAGGCCCAACAGTGAGAGCCAAGGGCACTGGATGAAATGGGCCCAGTGGTGGGGCCTGAAGAGCTCAGCGAGGCTAGCGGAAGAAATCCAGGCCTGGAAAAGGTGAGTCAAGGCGAGTTCAGGGCAGGGAGACGTAGGGTGAGACCAGTGAGTCCGCAAGGGGGTGTTGCCTTCTCCAAGGTCACGGGAAGACTGAGCCCCGGGAGAGCTGAGAGGAGGCCCAAGGTGGCCAGAACCACACTCAGAGACAGTCTTGAAACTGCTGAGGCTTCTCTAAAGGCCATAGTCAAAGCAAATATATGACAACAATAAAGAAATGTAAATACTTAAACCATTGGTCAACCTCTGCTAGCCTGCCCAGCTAGGACCTTTATGGAGCCAAGGGTCTGGTTAACGGAAAAGGACAGGCGTCGACACCTGCCAGTGTCCCTTCAGGGGGGAGTTTGCCAGAGCCTCACAGAGGCGACGGGGTGCAGAGAAGGCTTTCTAAATCACCCCTCGACAAACTCGTCGACCCTCTTCCTACGCTGCTAATACTGTATCTTGTTCGTCTAACCCCAAGGTGTGGTCATCCAGCACAAGAGAAAAGGAGCCGAACCCATTCTGACTTCACTCTCTTCACTTAAGAGCTGACCCAGAGAGGATGAGACCAACAGGGAAGTGTTTTGTCAAAATGACTGTTTGCATCCCGTCTCCTGTTCCTCATTCTCCTCGTTGCCACCGTCACATATTAGGCACTGACTTTTTAAAAAAACTCTCCTGTGTGATGAGTTTAGAGACAACCCACTAGTATTTCCAAACTCTGGTTTTTTTTGTTTTTTTTATAACTTCCTAGGGATTGAACCCAGGGCCTTAAGGTGCTAGGTAGGCACTATACCACTGAAGGACATCTCCAGCTCCTTTTAACTTTTATTCTTGAGACAATCTCATTAAATTGCCCAGGCTGGCCTCAAACTGGGGATCTTCCTGCCTAAGCTTTCTGAGTTCCTGCCATTAGCCACATGTCTGACTTCTATCTTTTTAAAAATAAAGATACAAACATAAGCACCTTAAATACTGAAGATTCAATTTTAAGGGAGAAAAAAATGTCCATATGACCCTTCCCCAGTCTCTAGTCAATGCTTCTCAAACTAGAAGCACTGCCAGGTAAGATACTTTCCCTTGTTTCCACAATCCTGTCCTGTTTATCCTCTGCTCCCTCCAGGAGCCACTCCCAGAGGCCTGAATACCTGCTGTGTGCTGCAGGACTGCATTCCCCTCCTTCTCTCCAGGCTCAGACCTTGCCCAGCACCTGCGCACTGCCCTCCGCAACTGCAGGGCCCTGACAAGTCACCACTGAGTCCTGAGAGCCTCCCAGGCCTGAAACCTCTGTAGCTAGTGTTGGGAACGTGGAGACGGCTCCTGCCGAGCTCTCTGTTGGATGGTGCCTGAAGTCCCTAACTCGCTATTCTCCTGTCCTCGGTGTACGGGCATCACTGGACAGGCACATGGTTTGGCTGTAAGTAGCCAAACAGTATTCTTCCACAATAAGTGACTCTGCTTCAATCCAATCTCAATTTCAGAATTTGATATAGAGCAAAGTTAAGTGGAGATTATTTTAAAAGACCTTTTTCTAACTGAAAAAATGAGTGTTTTCATAGTGGAAAATTTGGAAGATCCAGCAAAATACAAGGACTACATTTTATTTTATTTATTTACACAACATCTTTATTTTATTTTTATGTGGTGCTGAGGATCGAACCTAGCGCCCCGCGCATGCTAGGCGAGCGCTTTACCGCTTGAGTCATATCCCCAGCCCCAGGACTAATTTTAAATCGCATTTATTTCCACAACCAAAGACAACCATGCTAACATTCTGTTTAGTCTCCTAATGCTTACATTAGGTACATATATGCATAGTTAAGTATGTGCCACATGCCCATGTGCACACCTTTGTCTAAACTAGAACCAGTGGTACTCGCCCAGCAGTGCCCTTTACCCATTTACTGTGAGCATCTCTCCGTCAGCGCTGCTGACGGCATCAGTTCCTGTCTGGTCACATCAGTGCTATCTCTATCCCAAGGCCACCCTGTCTATAACCCAGTACAACAGCAGCAATGATCACGCAGAAGTGAGGAAGGCATGGAGGTGGGGGTCAGCACCGGTGTCACAGGTCACAGGCACCAACTCATTCAAAGCTCAAAGCAACCATGAAGTTGCAGGTGGGAAACCGAGGCACAGCGTGGCTACCTGCCCAAGTTACACCGACGACGTGTGTGAGGTTGTGTCCAATTTTTTACTAAAATAGAATGATGAACATCTTTATGTTCAAAAATACAGAATGCTTATTCAAATGTGTGTTCATGTTGGTAGTTATTTCTCCAGGGTGACATTCCGTACCCACAATTGCAGAGCCTGAGAATCTGTTTAAAGACTGCTGACGTGCACTTTTCAAATTGTGCTCCATCCTGTTTTTGATTTTGTGGACTGGTGGGGTTGGGGTGAATACTGTTGTTTTGCTTGTACAAATCCTGCCATTCACCAGGGTAAACTCAGGCGGCTCATTCAGAGTGGATGTCCACCTGACTCCAGCACAGGTGCTCCGTGCAGGCCCGTGTCCTGTGGAGCAGGGGAATTGCAGCCCCTGAAACCCAAGATGGGCCTTCTGCAGCCCTGTGTACCAAGCATGTGGAAACTAGCTCCACAGGCATGTTCAGAAGACATCACCTGCAGTCATGGGTGCCCACAGCTGAAGAGCGCTCCCTGCCCAGCGCAGCCACAGAGGGAGGAGATGAATGGGGATCCATCAGTGAACAGAATTTGTCTGTTTTCATTCACGCTCCAACGAGAGGCACCTTTTCAGTTTCTATCCTGTTCATCACTGCTTTCTCTCTGTTCTCATTCTCTAGAAGCTTCTGAGCACCATGTGCTCTGTGCTGAATTTAATCAGCCTCCATGGTAACGTGCTCTCAAAAGCTGCAGCCCGCACTCGGGCGACCTTGCCCCAGGCTGGGAGCCAGGCACCTTCACCACCGCCTGGCCTTTGCTTCACCAGGATGCTCTCCCCGTCTGCCAGCAGCGGCCAGGCCAATTAACCTTTAGGGGAAAGTGGGGCTCCCTGCCACTCAGCTTCCTTCTCGCTCATTGTGCTCATCCTGAAAAGCCTCGAGGAGCTGTAATAAATACATTAATTAGGAAAATGATTAAATGCAGTTGCCTTTATTACCTTGGCATCCTGGAGATGCCTGAAAAGACACCCTCATTCCTGGGGGTGGGGCAGAGCAGGGATGTGCAGCTGTGTGTCCTGCCTCCTGGCTCAGAAGGCAAGAGGCAGCTCTCACTAAGTGAATGCCCCTGCCTCTCTCAGAAGGCACTGGACCCACTGCCTTGTCACAAGCAGACGTCCCCGTTCCCTCACCCACAGGAGATGCTCGGTGACCAGCAAGTGTCTCAGGGTGCTGGGACCAGAAGTCCCATGGGTGGCTTCAGTGAAGATCAGTAATAATGTTCGGGGTTTATAATGGGGTGACATGCCCAAAGAGAAGCAAACCATCGCTTCACCAAGGACAGAGGTAAGTCAAACAGCTCTCTCTGGGGAAGACTCCTGCGGTCTTACTTCCTGCTTCTCACCCCAGCTGGTACAGGGGGATCCAGAACGCCCTCCTCCACCTGGAACATTCTCAAGGGCTGAGCTGAGGAGCACCCAGAGCATCACCCAGAGCACTCACTCTTGCCTGCTCTGGATCCTCCCCATGAGCTCCTGGATGCTCTTCCTCCTGGTTCCTTTCAAAACCCAGCTGGGGATTGTCCAGCCTGGCTGCCCTTCCTAAGACCTCCAGACTTCATTCCCCCTGGCTCCTTTCTCCTTCCCCCACCTTCCTAGGGGAGTCCACTGTTGCTCATTTCCCAATAAACCGACAGTCACCCACATGATCTTCATGCCAACATCCTTGGGACTCGAGAATGTTGTCAGCACACAGTAGGAGCTTAATAAATACTTATAGAGTCTAACTTAGAAGTATGTGATACCTTTGAAAGATTTAGGGAAAAGAAATAGGTCACACTTCAATTTCCTCGTGAAAGTAATAGTAACTAAAGTTAGTAGGGCCATCCAAGTCTAGGCTGGAGGCACAGGGGGACAGGACTGAGGAGCTCACAGTCACACCACAGGGAAGGTGTGGGTGCACCTTGGGATGACCATGAGCGGCCGTGGTACCCTTCCTCCCACTCCTTGCAAGCACCCATCTTGGCCTGACTTTCTATCTTGTCCTCTGTATGCCTTACTGAAAAATGTAATCAAATCTCATTACAGGAACAGCTCATAAGTCAGGGATTTGGACATTTTCCACTTTCTAAGGGAAAAGAATTACCAAGTTATTGAAAACAACCTAAGTGATTGAAAACCTCTTTTCCCCAATCAGTTCCAAGTATTCACCATTAACACATCTCTTCCTTCCCCAGGTCCTTCCTCCCCTCCAGGGCCTCTGACACCTGGGGCAAACTGAGTTCAGTCTGAGAAAAATCCACGCACCTTTCTCAAGGAACTCTGTACAGAGAATTCCAGCTTCTGAGGATTGGCCTCCTTTTCATTAGTCTGAATGAATGAGGTGTTAAAGTCTGTCTTCATTTTTGGAGTAATTTTCTGCTCAATTGGAGAGCAACCACAAGGTCTTTGGATCCTTCAACCTGCTCCTGGAAAAGTGAAGTCCTCCTCTCCCAGCTCATTGGTGTGCAGCTCACCCTCACCACCATGGAAGTGGGAAGTGAGGTCACTGCTCTCTGCGACCAGTACAGCCCATTCCTTCCTGTTGTCTTGTGTGGAAATGCAGAGCCTAGGAAGCCCGCCAGCCTTGGCTTATCTTTGGATGAACTGTGTGGCCCTGAAGTCCATATGTGGATGTCCTCACCGCAGTGCTTCCAATGTGAACCTTGGCCTTTGGAGAATGACTGGTGTGCTTACAAAAGGGACAATTTGGAGACAGAAGCACGCACCCAGGGAGAAGGCCATGTGAAGACGAAGACGGAGACCACCGTCAGGTTTCGTACACCAGGGAGTGCTGAGGACTGCCAGGCTCCAGCTGAAGTTAGCAGCTGTGAGCAGTGAAGTTCTGTTGTTCAGGCCACCCCGTCAAGCCAGCATGTGGCCCTTCAGGAGACTCCTGCACTTGGCTTCTTTTGCCACCTCATATCCAGTGAGGGGCTTCCCAAAGATGCAGGGCATGGTCCCTGCCTCGAGTGCACTACACTGCTAAGAATTGGACTGACCCAGGGACACTCTGCAAGGAGTCTCTGAGTGAGGCCTCTGTTGGGCCTGCCATGGAGCCACATTTCCCCAAGGAGCAGGCCCTGGCACACTGCCCATCTGGGGACAAGAGCAACAGCTTTGCCCACCTGACAGATGAGCAGGTGAGAGTCGGACAGCTGTCTCAAGAGCACCACGGTCCAGCCTCCCATCGGGGTTTTCCTTACCCTGGGAGCAGTCCACTAGCAACATGACCCCCCCAGGATCATGTGCTCCATAAAGCAGAGGAATTGAGTGCCAGGCCGAGAGAACAGGAGAGTGAGAGCAGAGAGGGGAGGGAGGCAAAGGGACAGCACTGAGCTAACTGCTCCCAGGGGATGTCCCCTGCAGGCAGCTGCCACTGCCAGAGGCCCTTGTAGGGGACTCCAGGAGTCAGCACAGGCTCTGAAGCAAGTATTTATAAGTTTGACCTGCACCTTCCTGGTGCTACATCGCAATCCTCTAGCATGGTTTCAGGGAATATCTCCACCAGGGACCCACCACACTGGCAATGTCCCCAGTACATTAGGCGATGAAAACATTTCAAAGGCATGTTGTTTTTGAATGCACAGGAAAGGTTCAAAATGAACTTGGGTGACACGTGAACAGGGGTGTGAATGCCCCAGGGAGCTGGCATTGAGCACACACTGGGGCATCCAGCTGCTGATCATAAACCTGGAGAAAGGCAGGGAACTTGGGGCTGGTCTCACCCCGTGCTGCCCAGCCAGGCAGGGCTCCCACCAGCCATCTTTGCCAGTCTCAGCTGGAAGAGCGAGCACGTGGGCAGCGAGGCATGGAAATGAGCTCCTTCCTCTGTCCTTTCCTTGGAGCCAGTGTCACTGTGATGGTGCTGTGACACCCTCACCTTGACGAGACCTTGATGCTGCAGCATCTGAATGTAAGTCTCCTTTCTCTGTCCTTCCAGGAGAAGGAGTCTGAATCAGCCGGCTGGCCCCGAGCAGCGTCTCTTCTTCCCGGTATTCACACCTCCGTCTTCTCAACATTCTAATGACTTTTAAACATGCCTAATCATCTCCGAGGAAGGAAGGCATTCCACACTTTACAATCACGTGCATCAACTGGCCCATCTGGGGAGCTCGCCCCTGGAAAGGGGCACAGGCGAGCTGTCCGTTGAATTTGCTCTCACATCTGCTGCCATCACTGCAGGGCCTCCTGGGCTCCAGAACTGTCCGGGCTCATGTGTTCCAATGCCTCATTTTTGTTGTGGCTGCTTTTAATTATAAGCACTTCCACCAAAATGAATCACCATTCAAAATTCAGCTGGGGAAGCATTTTTTTTTTCTATTTAGCTAAACTGAACTGAAGCACATTTGGGCGAGAAATGAGAGGTTTAGTAGGAATCTATGGCAGGAGAGTGTCCAGTTTGCTGCAGTCATCTAGATTCTCTCCTTGGGGAAGTGAGAGCCTGGCTCAGAGTGTACACTGCCCTTCACTCCTCCCCCTGGAGTCCTCTGCCATTAGTTAACATTGATGAGTAAGTGCTCTTAAGACAGCGTGGAAACTGTCCACCCCCTTTTACTTCCAACATGCCACTGTCTGTCCAGCCAAATGGCTACTGCTTCCCAGGAAAGTGTTCAGAACACTGGGCTCTGGAAATGCTGTCACTATGTGGGCTCCCAAGACAGACACTTGGGGAGAAATCAGGATGGAACATCATGTAAGTTGGGAAGAGGATGAGAATGGAGACAGAGGAGCAGGTGGTTCAGGGAAGGCATTCAACGGGGAGCAAGCAGGAAAGCCATGAGAAGACCTGCCTGAGATCTGAACTCTGCGGTAGAAAATCATTTGGTGCAGTCTGTGCCATGTGCTTGACAGCAGCCAGGATTGTGCTGGGCCACACACAAATGGGACTCATACGGGGACACACATGGGGAGGTATCCTACAGCCCTGGGGCTTTCAAAAGCATAGCCATTGTCATTAGCCTTTTTGTTCTTGGCCCAAGATGAGGCAGAACATCATGGCAGAAAGGAATGAAGGAGGAAAGCTGCTCAGGACTTGGCAATCAGGAAGCAGAGAGAACTCTGCTCACCAGGAACAACATATGAACCCAAAGGCACACCCCCAGTGGCCCACCTCCCCAGCCACGCTCCACCTGCCTACAGTCGCCACCAGGTAAATCCATGTCAGGGATGAATCCTCTGATTGTGTTACACCTCTCACATTCAGTCTCCTCACCACGGAACATCCCCACACTGTCTCACACGTGAGCTTCTGGGGCACACCTCATGGCTACACCACAACAGCTGCTCTTTCCCTTGCCCTCCGTGGGTTTCTCCTCAGCCTCTTCTCCAGAATGGAAACCAGCCAAACACCAGTAGAATAATCCTATTTTCTACATGTACAAACTCTGGGATCCTCCCCATGACCTTGGAGAACAGAACCATGCATGTTCTCCCTTGAACAATGAGCAATAGAGGCTCACAGAGGCTTTGCTCCCCTGATGACCACCAGGAAGAGTGGTCACATACCCCCTGCACCCAGCCCTGAACACAGCTTACTGCATCAAAGCACAGTCCTCATGGCCCCATCCTTGGACACTATGCTCAGCATCCCAGTTTTGTAGATGGGGAGTCTGAGGCTCCCGAGGGCTTGCTGAACTTCCCAGGCTCCTCAGTGAGGGTGTCAGGGATTTGGCACCAGCCCTCCAACTCTATGCTCTTGGCCATTCTGCCTCCTCTTGTCCTGGAAGTGGAGGATTCTCACTTTAAAATAAGGACTCATGTAGATGGAGAGGTGCTAGCACGAATCTCCATCACGTGTGCCTTGGCACCAGGGCAGCCAAGGCCATGGGAGGCCAGCCCTACCCTGAAAAGAGGCTCAGCCCTGCTCCCTGGGACTCCCTCTGATGCTGTGAGAGTCCCTGGGTATGGCAGCCAGCCCTCTGGGCTCATCCAAGCCGGAGCTGTGCGTGCCTCTCTGAGTAGTGGCTAAGGTGGGACAATGCTGGTCAGTGGGTGGGGCCACAGTGAAGGGCTGGGTGGCTGCTGCCCTGAGGCCTCAGTTAGCTTCTCCAGCAGGCTGAGTAAAAAGTCATGACTCCCGTGAAGCAGCTGCCTGGTAGGGGACACTGAGTCTCAGAGACGCAGGCCAGTGTGTCTGCGGAGGGAGCACCCAGGTCTCTTCTCTCCAACTTGACACCTCCTGGGATCTTTTCAGTTTCTGGCGTTTTCCTCCCAGTACCATCAGCCCCAGTCAGGCATGGACATGGCCTTGGCACAGCCCACTCTGGTCCTCCTCCAGCCACAGGAGACTTCCACAGTGCAGAGACTGTGGGGCCAAGGTGGGCCTCCTGAAGCCAATGCACACTGCTTCTAGAAAATTCTGCAGAGTCTTGGAGTCCCAGAATTCCCTGCCCAAACAGCCTTGTTCTGCTTCCAGATTTCCTCCCTAGCTGCATACTGCCAGGACCCACCACCATGGTGAGGATCGGGGGCTTCTGTGGGAGGGCTGGTGGAAGGTGGCAGCCTGCAGGAGGCCAACTGCACGTGCAGGGTGGGGGCCCAGGGGGCTAGGAGGTGGAACTCAAGCCAGACCCTAAGGGTGTCATTCATTCCTCCTCACCCAACCCCAGAAGGGACCTGCCATGTCCCCAGGTCAGAGACACCAGGGCCAGGAGCCTTGCCAGAGAACACACAGATGGCCCACCAGAACTTGTGTGGGGTCTGTCTGCCCCCAGAGGCCAGGTCCTAGTCATTTCATAGTGAAGCATTAGAAAATGCCTCTAGATGTCATAAATCTATAAGACTTGGTGGTAAATTAATCTGTAAAGCAAGAAAAGAAGGAAACTTACAATGAAGCCTGAAAAATCATTTGATGTACAAAAACTGGGAGTGGAAGCTACGTATGCTTACCTGACCTGACAAAGGTGCTAGAAACATTCGGTGGGGAAAAGACAGCCTTTTAAACAAATGGTGACGGCAAAAGTGGACATCTGTATGTCAAGAACTAAAAACTATTGGAACTAGGTCCCTCTCTCTCACCCTACACGGAAGTCAAACCAAAGCAGATCAAAGACTTGAGAATTAGACTATAAACACTGCAACTGCTAGAAGAATACCAGGGTCAGCACTCCAACATATGGGTGCCCACACCGATTCCTTAACAAGACCCCTAAATCTCAAGAAATAAAACCAGGAATCAGTTACATGGGATGGCATCAAAGTAAAAAGCTGCTGTACAACAAACAATTAAAAGCATAAAGAGTCTACCAAATGTGAGAAAAATTTGTGCCAGCTAGCCTCGGGTCGAGGATTAATATCCATAACATAAAGAACTCAAAAACCTAATGAAAAAAAAAAGAATCAATAAAAGAAATAAATAGACATTTCTCAAAAGAAGAAATACAAATGACCCTCAAATACATTTTTTAAATGTTCAAAATCCTTAGCAATGAGGGAAATGCAAATCAAAACTACACTGAGGTTTCATCTCAATTCAGTTGGAGTGGTGGCCATCAAGAATACAAATAATAATAAATGCTGGCAAGAATGTGGGGGAAAGACACTCATATCCTGTTGGTAAAACTGCAAAGGAATACAATCTTTCTGAAAAGCAGTCTAAAGACCCACCAAAGCCTAGGAATGGGGACTCACTATGACTGAGCAGCTCTCCTGCTCCTTGGTATTTATTCAAAAGAACTAAAATGAGCACACTACAGTGATACACGCATACCAGTGTTTATAGCAGCACAATTCACAATAGCCAAGTTACAGAACCAGTCTAGGTACCCATCAACCAATGAGTGGATAAAGAAAATGTGGGTATGTATACACAAAGGAATTTTACTTAGCCATACAAAATAATAAAATTATGTCAGTTGCTGGTAAATGGATGGGACTTCATGTTCAGTGAAATAAACCAGACTCAAAAAGTCAAGGGTCAAATGTTTTTGTTTGTGTGAAGAAGCTAGGGAGGGAGAAAAAGTATGTAAATTAAAGTGGGATCTTATGAAAATAGAAGAGAAACCAATAAAATAGAGGGAGATGATTGAGAGGGAGGGAGGACGTGGTATCATAGTATCATGGGAAAGTACTGGGGAATGAAATCTACAACAATGTGTCCCACTTATATAGCTACAATGTCCCACTTATATAGTATGAAATAAAGATAATGGAAGAGAGATTAGTAGAACAAGCTGATGGGGGAAGGATGGGAGGGAAAAATGAAGGTACTGGGAAAAGGAGATTGGTCAAAAAATGTGCATGTATGCCTATGGCACACTGAATCCCACTATCATGTACAATTATAATGCACCAACAGAATGTGTTTTAAAAAGTTAATATACAAAACCGGGAGAGTCCTTGGGGAGAAAGATCATTTTCTCAGCACTAGGCAGATGAGCTTCATGACAAAAGATGAGCCAGGACAGACGGTCCACAGAGACCCTAAGCATCTCTACAGTTCAGGAAGTAATGTGACTCCAATGACAGTGTTGGGAGCAGGGGCTTGGAGGTCACAGTCAAGGTCATAGGCAGTCCAGGCAGAGTCTGGGAAACAAGCTTTCCAGAAAGAGGAGGTGGCCATTGTCGCATTCCTCACGACTAAAACACTCAGGGTCACTCCAGGGGAACTGGGCTGGACGAAGTAACCACACAGGAGACAGAGACACCTTTATCTTTGGGGGTCCTGTGATGGCTCCTCTGACCTTAAGGGTCTGCAGAAAGAGAGAGAGTGAGCGCATGCTGACCCCTTTTATTGAGGAGAAGCCATTCACATGAGGCAAGGGGTCAGGTTTCAGGGGGCTGAGTCTAGCTTCCTGATGTCCACTGTCAGCAGGTTGGCTGACATCTAGGAAGGCCACACCCAAAGGCAGAGCAAGAGAAGGGGACACACAAAGGGCGTTTCCATGGAACATTCTATCCCAAACAGGGCAAGGGGGTAATATCATAAAGGAACAGGTGAGCGTAGCTCTGTCCATGGGGCTGCAGGGAGGCACGCCTACTTCTGAAGACACATTCTGCTACTTCGAGGGTCGGTTGGGGCCATGTTGAGGTCAGTACAAAAGTGACCCACAGAGCCTCTCCAATCATGGGAAGGAGAATGCCGGTCATTCAGCGAGACCGCCCCCCACAGTCCATAGTATCAAATGCCTCAGAGGCCAGTTAAATTTAGAAAGAACATCTTAAGTTTTGGTTCCCAGTGCACTCTATGTCCACACTGTCCCTCAGCCAAGGCTTGGCCCCACCGTACCCCAGTTTTTGAATATGGGCTAGACAACAAAGGATGGAAGGGAAAAACTGGGTTCCAAGGAGTCGAACTGCACCCTTCCCTGTGGCCCTATCTTTGGGAGGTCTCCTTTCCACAGGTGAGCCAGACGTGGGCCACGCTTGGTAGACCGGCTGAGGCCACCTGCCTCTTTCACGGGGGAATTTGTAGGAGTGCTTCCGTCCCAGCAAACTGAAACACAGTGACGTAGCCAGAGAGAAGTCTCACTGAACTAAGACCAACCAAACAAGTGCATGCCAATGAAAACACAGATGATCAGAAGCCACGCTCGGCTGCTGACCCATTATCCGACATGGAACCAGACCAAATAAGGAGTCTTGGCAGTGTCCTGTCGTGCAAAGAAATTCCATTTCCTGTGTATCAGAACATCTCCCCTCCATGGTCCACTGCACCATGTTAGAAAACAGTAACAGATGGTCCCAGCGTCCTCACTCACTGTAGCATTGCCAGCTGTTTGCTGAGTGGGGGTCCAACTCCACCGTTCTGGTGACCTTTAAACCAATGGCTTTGGAACACCTCCTTCATGGTGGAGCTGAGCCCTCCTTTCTGAGTGCCCTGCATGCGCCAAGGTGTCAGTCACTAAAGAAAGACTTCTCTCCTGCTTCTCTCCAAACCTCCACGTTTCTCCTTGTCTGAGGGAATGAGGCCTGAAGATGGACGTCAGGCTAGTAGAAGACTCTGGCATGGAATCAGGCAAGCTGGTGGGGTGGAGCCCGGCAGGATCTCCATAGTCCATCACCACTAGAGCACACGCCTTTCTGAGGCCATTCTTTACCCCAAGAGGAGAGACCAGGAAATGACACCTTGAGCTCTTCAGCTTTCCCCACTTCCTAGGATGTGGCAGAATCCAGCAGAAGCACTGCCACCCACCACACCTAGTCCAGTGGCCCCTGGAAGGGAAGAAGTTGGGGAAGCCAAGCTAGAAGCCAAGGCCTCCAGACCCAGGGCAAGGTCCCCAGGTATGCGGCCACTTCTGAGGTTCTAATGGCTGGCTAATTACCCGGTTCATTTAATAAGCATTCTCTAGGTTCCTCTGATCATGAAAATCACCTGGGAATGTTGCTAAGTCCTGGATCCCAGGCTGTGATTCAGTCTTTGGGCATCACAAGGGACCTTGGCACCACATGGGTTTGGAAACTTAAGTGTGGCCTCCTATCTGCAGGAGTGACTGTCATGCTGAAGATAGGTACTTTAGAACTTGATGACATGGCTTGAAATGCTTGTCCCTCCAAAACTCAGGTTGAAATCTATCTGTCATGGGGACAGGATTAAGTGTGGGGCCTCTAAGAAGGGTTCAGGCCAAGAGGATTCTGCCTTTGTGGATGGATTAATGCTGTTAGGGGGATGGATTGGTATAAAAGGACAAGTGGACCTCTCCCTTCCTTTCTCTCCCTCCCTGTCTCCCCCTCTCACTTCCCACCAGTGAGGATGCTGCAAGAAAGCTGTCCCTGGGTACAGGAGCCTTGTCTTGGGCATCCCAGTCCAGAAGAGAGGAAATGCTGTCTTCATCAGGAGCCACCCATCTGTGACATTTGGTGGTAACAGTTCAGAAAGACGGAGACTTTCCCTGAGGCCCATCTCCCCACATCACTGTAGCTGGCCTTGAGTAGGAAGGAGACACAATGGAGAGCAGGACAGAATCCACCACTCCCGAGGCCCGTGCTGCCTCCCAGCATCCCAGAGAACCAGGAGCGGGGATGTGGTGATGCCTGAGGGTCCAGGACGGAAAAGACCAAACAAAGTGTATGAGGCACGGGAAAGGGGCCTCCTGGTCCCCCAAACACAGCAAGACCCTCTGCTACCCCACAGCAGAGGCACTAACACACCATCCTCCCTTCCTTCCCACAGGACTGTCCTCCTGCAAAGCATGGTCCACTAGGATCAGGGGAACTATCTCTATTTGATCATTTTGGTTCATTCAAAAATCTTCATCCCACTCCCCCTCTGCCCTAGACTCTACTAGGTATTTGAGAAACACAGGAAACAAAATACTCATCATGCTTGATCCCATGGAGCTTCTGGTCCATCAGGAGGGACATTCGTGAGACGAACACTGTGCATCCATCCTCTGTACGTCACAACAGTAGGGAAGGGACAGTGGAAGCTCCTAAGAGATAATGTGCCTGGGACCCCTGATTCAGGAGACTCCAAACCCCAGCATGAAGCCGAGGGTTAGGCAGGAGGAGCATGGAGTGGGGAAGGACTGGAGGCTTCCTGGCAGGAAGATCACATAAGGAAGTCTTTATTCGATACCCATTATTTGCCAAGACTTAACCTTGCACACTAATATTAAAAAGTTTGTGTGTGGCATCAGTGAAATCTATTTTGAGGTTCTCTTCCTCTTCTCACAATAACTCAAAGCCCCTTTGAATCTCAGTGCCTGGGTTTCTCACAGCTAAGGGCCCCAATCCAGAGGATGTCTGAGCCTGGTCCTCTCTTGCCACACCTCTGCCAGACATTATAATAAAGACTTTTTTCATTGTCAAAACTTTAGAAAACACAAATAAACCAAGAAAAATTAAAGTTACCCTAATTGTTGCTGATGGGTGCTGAGTCTGGCCTTAAAGGCTTCTCTTGTCCTCTTACCAGCTCTGTGGGACAGAGAGTTCAAAGAACTTGTCCATGACCACACAGCTGGAGAGTGACCAGGGCCAGTGTGGACCAGGCTCCAGAACGGGGCTCTGCCTTCCTGCTCCCCAGCTTTGGTCCTACGTCCTGGACAGAACCGCCATCAGCACGTCATATGCAGACATTCTTCAACCTTCCCTGTGGGGCGTGCACATGGCTGATCTTTAAAAAATAATGTTTGAGGTGACATTTGCATAACATGAAGTTGATGGTTTTAAGAGGAATCGTTGGGTGGCACTGAGCACACTCACGGCGTCGCACGACACACACAGCCACCACCTCCATCTCGTTCCACAGCACTCCCTTCATTTACTCCAAGTAGGTCCCTCCACCATCCAGTGGTTGCTGACCACCCCTCTCCCCAGGATTCTGCCAGCTGCCACCTGGGCTCTCTGTGCACGGACCCTCCTAGTCAGACTATTTCTTGTGAATGGAACCATCGGCACCTGTCTTCCTTGACCTAGCACAATGTTTTCTAGGTTCCTTGGTATTGTACCCTGGGTCAGCACTTTATTCCATTCCTTAGTTTTATGACATAGCATTGTGTGGATCTTCTTCTGTCTGTCTGTCCATCTGTTGATGGGCATTTGGGCTGATTCCATCTTTGGCTATAACTCTTGTACATTTGGCTATGAACATGGACTTGAGTACTTCTTTCCAATTCTTTTGAGTATTTATCTAGAAATGGAATTGCTAGGTTATGTGGTCATTTCACCTGCAGCTTCCTGAGGAGCTGCCAATATGATTTCAACAGAGGCTCAATCAGATTTTCTTCCAATCTTCAGTGTACAAGTGTCCCAACTTCTCCACATCTTCACCAACACTTGTTATTTTCCTTAATAAAATAAGTCACAACAATACCTAGGCATCTCATTGTGATTCTGATTCGCATTCCCTGATGACCAATGATGCTGAACACCTTTTCATGTGCTTTTTTGGACATTTGTAGGTCTTATCTAAAGTAATATCTCCTTGAATCTTTTGCCCATCTTTTGGGTTGTTTGTTATCTATGGTCAAGTTTGAAGTGTTTTTTTTTTTTAATATTCTGAACACTACGTCCTCATCATATACATGAAATATAAATATCGTGGACCATTCTTCACATTCATTTCCCCCCTTTCAAAATGTCCTGTGCTGTTTTTGATTTTGATGAAGCCTGATCTAAGTTTTCTTTTGTTCTTCTTCCTTCCAGTGTCATATCTGAGAATCCATTGCCAAGTCCATGGTTTTGAAGATCCACCTCCATCTTTCCCTATAGTGGTTTTATAGTTTTAGCATTCACACTCATGATGTGAGAGAGGGTCTTTCTTCATTCCTCTGCATGTGGATGTCTATTGTCCCAGCACCACTAATTGGCTACTATTCCCATCCAGTGCTGCTGGCTCCCTTTTGAAAATCAGTTAGCCACAAACAGATGGGGTTATTTCTTGATTCCCAGTCCTATTTCATTGGTCCATATGTCTATATTTATGCACTTTTTATTACCATAGCTGTATATATTGCTTTTAAGACTTTTTTGTTTGACACAATAAATGGAATAACTTCTGTAAGACTTGATATCACAATAAATTATACAGTTCTGTTTAGTTTTTTTTAATTCCTTTATCATCAAGATTGGCATCATGAACATACCTGTGGCTTAACGAATGAGCTAGTCCACAATTAATTCCTCAGGATAACACCTAGAAGTGTAACCATTGGTTCCAAGAATGCAAATTCCCAGGCTTTATAGCTATTACCAAGTCACCTTCCAGAGGACTCTGTCAGTTTGTCCTTTTCCAGCCTGAGCCCTGCTCTTCACTCTCTTCTCAACCTGGTCAGGGCCTGAGGAGGATTGGCCCTTTCCTCTGTCATCAATCTGTTGAGTGCCAACTCTCCTTCTTTTTACAGTTTTAAAATGAATCACAAATTAGAAATTTCAATGCTCCCCTTTCTTTCTTTGGTTCAAAGGTTTCAAAGGCCAGATTTCTTAAAAAGGCCAGAAGACGCTGTTCCTGATGTCATGGTCCACCAGTGACTACCGTACGCGTCATGTGTACCTCCTGGATGCATCAAGTGCTACTGAGATGCCATGGTGCCCCTATTAACCAATCTCCGGGCAGTTGTCTGCAGAATAAACACTACGTGTAGTGAAGAACAGTGGAACCTGTTCAGCCTTAATGAAGTTACCCGCCTCCAAGCTGACCTGGGTTGGAAGCTAAGCCCTGTCAAGCCCTCTGGGTAAGTGACACCAGGGAGAGAGCAGATGCCTCCTCAGAGATGGGAGTCAGCCCTTCCTCTCTGTGCCCCTGGGGAGAAGCCATTCTGGAACTCCTTCCACTGCAGCTGACACACCACCAAAGCCTCAGGGACTGTGGAGTTCCACTGAGATGTGAACAGCTCCCTCTGCCAATGAGCTCTGAGTGGTCAATAAGACAATAAACTCTCTCTGCTTTAAACGGCTGATTCTGGGCTGTGGGTTCTGCTCAGGGCCTACCAACAGAGTTTCCTCACCCAGGTCTTTTCACAGAATAAGAGCACTCTAAAATATTTCTCTTTTTAGTATTGCAGTATGGAAGTGTCAAAGTTACTAGGAAGCTAGCTGTGTGGTTGAATCATGAATTACTCCAAAGATGAACCCACAGAGCTGGACTGGGCAGGGAGCCTGGAGTTCAGGCGGGCCTCCATCGCTCCCCACCAATCCTTGGGCAGGAGAAGCCATCCATGGGCGAATGCCTTTGTGCTAAACCAGTGTTTTCCACAGGGCTCCAGAGAGCCCGACTGCCACTCTGAGAAGGGAGAAGAAGCCCAGTGGGTCAGGTCTAGGCTGAATGCTGCCCTCTCCTGGTCAGATGGGATGAATCACTCTCTTTTTCCCCTTGACTTTTCCAAGGAATACAGGAGAATGAGAGAAAAGAAGACAGGAGAATTTCTGGGACATCTTGGTGTACTTTCTTGGAATGTTGCCTCCCTTGGGAATGGAGTGGGAGACTAGTGGGGACAGTCTCCCATTCAGAAGGAATGCATGTCCCTTTTGTTGAATAAGGCGGACACTTCTGCTCTGGAGGCCTCAAAGCTAGGACATGAACATCAGGGACACTTTGGGGGAAAGACTCTGGAGTTTGGGTGTACTTCCATGTTTGTTACACAATAGCACACAGAACACATGCAGATTGGAAATGAGGGGAAGTGTAAAGGATTCTAGGATGGGATGGGAGAAAGATAGCCTGCTAGGGAGGGCGAGAGGAGAGGTCACTGGCGAACAAGCAAACAAGGCATGTGGAAGGGAACACGGGGGCCGTCTCCCCTGTAGGGTAGCTTCATGAGGGGCTCGCTGGAGAACTGTCAGCTCGTACTCTCCTGACCCCACCTCCGTTAGCATGGCCTTCCCTTTCTGGTGGAGCAGTGAGGTGGAGCAAGGTCCCGAGCTCATCGGTGGTAGAAGATGGACTCAGCTCAGGTCTCCAGATTCCCGTGGGCTCGCTGGCCAATGGGAAAGGCAAAGAGCCAGAAGAACATGTGTGAAGGCCCAGAGAGGAAGACAGCAGGGAGTTGCAGGTGTCTGTCTTGGACTGTCCTGGAGCAGAGAAGGTGCCCACACCCGATAGAAGGAGACAAACTGCAAAGCATCTTCCCAAAAGGAGGAAGACAAGGCAAGACTGGGATGGGAGAAAGGAGCTTCTTTGCCAAAGTCAAGGGCCCAGTTGGACCAGGCTCTTCGGTACAGGGCACGGCTTAGAAGCCATTGGTTGAAAGCACAGAAGCCAAAAGTCAAAAGAACGCAAAAGCAGCAGATAAAGGGGGACTTCCCCACTGGCCACTAGAGCATCTTCCACTGCCCACATGCAGGCTGAGCCTGAAAACCCACCGCAGAGGGGCACCTGGTGGGGTGACTCAGTTCAGAGATGCTGGCCAAAGCTTGGTAATAATTTGGGTTAAAGGCTGTGCTGATAGACCTTGTTTCTCTTTGATGTTACTTGACAAGGATGTTTTGAAAAAGGAACACGAAACTAATTGGGCAATTTCCACAGGGACTATCTGATTGCAGATGACCTGCTACCTCTAGTGTCTTTATCTCAGGGCTCTGTATTGAGAAAACATAGTGATTAGTTTTCCTTGGAGAAATGTTGGAATAGAATAGGTTTGAGTGGCCATTAATCCCTATGACCTCATTCACTGTCCTCTTCAAAGAGCAAAAACCAGAAACAGATTTCAAATGAGATGTCTTCTAATGGGTGGTGACAGACAGGTCACTTGGGAGGAGCAGCCCTGTGCCTGTAACCAGCCACTCAGTCCTCAGAGTGACGCCAGACCCACACAGACAGCCTCACACCTGATACAGCTCCCTCTCCAGAAAACCCACTCAGACCTGTGATTTCTCTATGATTTATCTGTTCCCTGTTCCCATCAAGCTGCAGACATAGAGTCTGAAGAATAATGAGTCCATCTTATTTTGTCTGACCCAGGGGTTCTCAGACAAGGATGATGTCCTCTGCAGGGGACACTTGGCAATGTCAGCAGAGACAACACGACTGGGGAGAGCCAGAGCGGTGCTGTTAGCGTCTGGGTTTGGTGTGTGGTGGGCAGGGGTGCTGCTAACAGCCCAGGATGCACAGGACAGCCCAGGGCAATTCCTCAGGCCAGCGTCCTCAGGCAGAGGTTGAGAAGTTTTGGTTACTCACAGGACAGGGGTGACCAGGCTATTCTGTGCTGCCTCTGAAGCAGAAACTACTTGCCCCTCCAATCCTGAGGTCTGCCTTCCTTCCCAGCAGCAGGATTCCCGCATTCCCAGGTTAGACGATGGTTACATGAAGGAGGCCTGCTGTTGCCTGACCCGTTAAGTTGCCATCTTCACAGCCAAGACAGTGCTAGTAGATAATCAGCCACAGTCAGGATGATGCCGGGCGAGGGACGGTCCAGAAGGCATGGGAGAGGGTGAGCTGCAAGAGAATGAAGCAAAGTAAGCCAAGCCAACCTCTGGACAGGACTCAGAGGCCTGCATTCTTGCCTGCTGTGTTTGACGCTTGACTGACAGAAGTTTGTTCCTTTCTGGCTAACTTATCCTGTCAGGAAAAAAGTCTAGTCCAAATGGACACTAGAAAAATAAAGGCCATTCTGTAAAGCTGGGTAAGAGTCTACAGAGAAAGTGGGCTCCGCTCTGTGTTTAGGAAATTGAGCTTTGTATTAAAAAAAAAAAATTGTGGAAAAATCACACACAAAAAAAAACATTTTAAAAATAGATATATCCCAAGGGACACAAGGTGGAGATGAGGTCTGGGGATACAGCTCAGTTGGTAGAGCCTTACATGCACAAGGCCCTGGCTTCCACCCCGCACCACAAAAAAAAAAGCAGGAGATGACCCTGACCCTGAAAGTACTAATCAACTGAATAAAATGGATAAACAGAATGAGGTCCAAGCACATAAGGGATATTATTTTGCCACAGAAAAGAATAAAGTACTGATATATACTATAATATAAACAAAAGTTGACAATAGTATGCCGAGGGAAAGAAATCAGACAGAAAGGCTTCAGTTATATGATTTCCCTCATATGAGATGTCCAGAGTAAGCTGGTCAACAGAGGCAGGTTAGTGCTCTGAGGGCTGGATGGGAGGAGGGGAGTGTCCATGGTTTGGATGTAAGGTGTCCCCCAAAGCTCATTTGTGAGGCTATGAAAGAATGTTCAGAGGTGATGATCAGATTCTGATTGGTGAATTAATGCACTGAAATGGATCAATTGGGCAGTTACTACAAGCAGGGTGTGGCTAGAAGTCGTCACTGAGGTGCTACTTAGGGGGTCTATATTTTAATCCCTGGCCATCCCTCTCTCTGTTTCCTGGCTGCCAGGAGTAGGGCAGCTGTCTACCTCCTGCCCTTCTGCCATGATGTCCTGCCCTACCTCAGGCCCAGGGTCAGCCCATGGCTGAACCTCGGAAACCATGAACCCAAACACACTTTTCCTCCTCTAAGTAGTTCTTTTCAGATCCTTTCCGCACGGCAACAAAAAATTGGCTAAAACAGGAGTACTAGGCACAGGGTTTGACGTCAGTGATGGGATGGTCTGGAACCCGACAGTGGCTGCACACTGGGAATGTACTGAAACCCACGAAGTCGTAGACTTTAAGTTTGTTGACAGAGTGGAGTTTATGGTATGTGGATTTTACTTCAATTAAAGATTGAAGCTTCCCATGGGAAGGTGGGAGGGATTGAGCTCTCTTGAATGAAAGGGAAGGGGATTTGCCTTCTATTTAAGATCCATTCACTTAGGGAGAACAAGACCAAACAGGAGCAGAGGCTGTCAGTGCTCCAGGGGTTCACAGATGGTGAACTCAGAGCTCACTCCCATGGAGCTGGGTCACACGACTCAACAGAGGAGAAATGGATGCCAGTCATGGAGCCCAAGTCGTCCTGGTCATTAGCCAGGCCCACTGCCTTCTTTCGGTTTTGTCTCTCCACGTAGCTTCATTCATTCTCACTCGGTGAGACTTGAGTGTGGTTGTGGCTAGCGCCAGCCTTTGCCACAGGTGACTGTCCACCTGCCTCTAAGATCTCCCTCCCCACCCATCAACCTACCTTGAGCATCAGAACCACAACCTCAGCTCTGAAGCAGAAAGTCACTCTCAGCAGTGCTCAGGTTGAGAAAGGGCAATGAGGTGTCGCCAAGTCCTCTCAGCACTTAACACAGTGACCAGCACGTGGGATGGATGACAGGCAGTTCAGTTACCTAATCGCGGTGTGCTTCTACAAGGTCAAGCTGGGAGCCCGGAGGCCTGGCTGACCGGAGACAAGCAGGAAAAGACACAGTCATCTGCCTTTTAATGTTTGTGTTTTGCTTTGTTTTCATTTTGGATCAAGGTCATATTTAGTTGCTGAGGCTGGCCTCAAATTTTGGATCCTCTCAGGATCTGAACCTTAGAGCCTCTCAGGTCATTGGAACTACAGGAGGGTTCCATCAAGCCCAACTATGATAATCTTTTAATAAGTGGCAGCCTTTTTAATCCACTCACCCTTTTTCCTTCTTTCCCTGCAGTACTGGGAGTAGAACCCAGGGGTTCCTTACCACTGAGCTACATTTCCAGCCCTTTCTGCTTTTTATTTGGGGACAAGTTGCCCAGGCTGGCTTTGAATTGGCCATCCTCCTGCTTCAGCCTCCCTACTGCTGGGATTAAGGAGTGTACCACAACCCCAGGCCTAGCTGCCCTGAAAAGGAGGTGGTTTTAAACCACAGGAGGGTAGGAATGGACTTGGGGTCTTCCAAACAGGAGGTGGCAGAACCCCCAGACCAGCTCACAGACTGTCCGTTCACCATCCACACCTGGAGCTCTCCACCTGGCACCCAGTCCTACATACCATGTGACAAGAACCCACTTTGTGTATGCCCAGCATCTCCCTTCTTTTCAGATGCCACCAGGAAGGTCCAATTCCAGGCTTCTAGAATATTCCAGTTATATGCCGCCCCCACAATTAAATCAGAGGGTGAGGGCAGCTGCAGAGACGTGAACACACTCCATTTGCACAGGAAGACAGACCTGTCCGGGCAGTTCACCTAACACATCTCTCCTGCTTGGTGGGATGGTTGGATGCATGTGGGTGTGTACCTGGCTCTTGGCAGATGGAGCTATTTATTTTCTTCTTTTGTTTGAGGCAGAATACAAAACTCACTGTAGCCAAGTCAGAACTATCCAACCGTGAGGAAAAACCGATTCCCGTCTTAAGAAGGACTTAGCTACTTAAATAGATTGGGTTTTCAAAGTTCAAACACAAGAGGAAAACAAGCCAACTAATAGATAATGTTCCAAATAACATAAACCCCTACCCAGGCTTCTCTGGCATGCACCCCCATACTTATGTGGAGAAACCAGAAGGCCACAGAGGGACAGCACATGTGCCCGGGCTGTGGGTGATTACAGTCTTATTATCACCCGGCCCAGTACTTAGGAGAGCACAGCAAGAGGTCCCTCGCATTGCACACACCTCCTGCTTTTACGCCAGGGCGAAATCCCTCCTCTGGGTCCTTACCTCCTCCTTAGGAACCTGAACTACTTTTATGACAGGGAATAGCATGCAATTCTTAGCTGGATCAGTGGTCAGAGGAGCTTCTCCAGGACCCAGACAGGACAACCCCACTAGCAGTTCCAGGTGGGGTGTGAGCATCTCCTACCAGTGATCTCACTCCAGATTTGATGGAGGATGGGAAGCAGGCAGAGAGGCAAAGGTGGTCTCCTCCGGCGAGACACGAGGAGAAAGAGAGGGGTCTGGATGGAGGCTGGGGCTGCGCACTAATCCCAGACTGGGGTCATGAAGAGGGAAGGTCCATGCCCACACCTACCTCACTGATCCTGACTGGACAGAGCCAATTAGCCGAACTCAACCAGCTGGGAAGTGGCTCCCTGCAGGGGGATTCCACATTTTTCCTCTGGTGAAGCCGATTGCCTTTCCAGGTCGCCGCTTGATTCTGAGCAGAGGGCCCACACCTCCCTTGTGAGCTTCCTTTTTTCACCGAGGACAGGGGATACACAAGCCCAGTGTGAAGGATGACCCGTCCTGTTTTGCTCCAGAGGACCATCGTGAGACTCAGGGTAAGGGACCTGGAGCAGGACAACGTGGAGATGGACGCTTGCTGGTCATCTCACATCCAAATGTAGCGTCTTCCCTCCCTCCATGTCCTTCCCAGCGGCATCCAAAGACCAAGGACAGCGGAACGGAAAGCAACACTTTTTATTATGGTTTGAAAAGCTACTGCAGGGGGTGCCTGGAACTGCTGCTTCCTGGTCGGAAAGCCAGATGGGGGTCCCTTGCCTCCACCACTGGCCTTAACATGAGCTTTATTAAGAGGAGCTAACGATGACCCAATGCTTTCTCCCACGCATCTGAGCACTTCAACCCCCGTGGGCCCCTGTCGTCCATGTCCCCTGAGTGGCTGTCTAGTTTTGCTGTGCTTTCTGTAACTCAAAGTGAGGCATCTCCCGGCACCGCTGCAGTGGTTGCCAAAGAGAGAAAGCAGATAACCCCGTCCTGCAATACTCAGTGAGGGTTCAGCCCCCGTGTTCTGCCGAGCATCTGGGAGGCAAATCACCTTGAACACGAATTTGGAAACACCTGGGATCACTTCACTTCTAGACGTCCAGCGCAGGTTGGAAAGATGACTCAATTACAGGAAAAAACCATTCCATTCAACGTGGGGCTGACGTGGTGACAGCCTCATATTCTCATCCATGAACGCAGCGCTGACTGGGCATAAGTGATGTCCTTCCTGTGCGGAGTCCACCCAGCATTCCTGTGTACACCCTAAGAAGGTAAGTGCACACCAGCTCGGGAAAAAGGGGGCAGACAGGCCAGGACACCAATGTTGGCCACCAGACCTATCCCACCTCCTGGGTTTAAAAATAGTATTATTAAATTAATTTACCTTTGAACCAACAGATGATACCTGTGCCGTGGCCGTGTTCAGTCACTTAGCCTGGTTCCCCACACCACACTGGGTGGTTCTGAGGGGGAGGTGGCCTCTGCAGCCCAGCCCCGTTCTGATGAAGCCAGGTGTGGGAAGCCTGTGCCTCCCGGCCTGAGCCAATCATTCAGCGGGAATGAGCCCCTCCACCAGTTCTCACAGCTGGCAGGAGTTTCTTGAAGCCTTTGAGCTTAGTTTCACGTTCTGGGGGTGAGTGAGTATAATAGCGCTTACATCTTTGCTTATTATGAAATGACATGCAGCGATCCGTACGCCGAGTGTGGCCCCCTAGGGAACTGTGATGGGCATGGCTTCTGTGTGAGTTCACCACTAACTCAAGTACCTGACCAGAACAACTGAGGGGGTAAGAATTTACTCTGGGTCACAGTGTCAGAGGTCTCAGGCGTGGTCAGCCAGCTCCGTGGTTTTAGGCCTGTGGTGAAGCACGAGGTCCTGGCGGAAGGGCCTGGTCGATGAAAGTTTCTCAGTTCATGGCAGCCAGGAAATAGAGAGGGAGAGAAGGGCAGGGTCCAGAGAGGAGATACAGTCCCCACAGGCATGCACCCAGGGACCCACTCCCTTCAACATGGCTCCACCTCCCTCTCCAGCAACTCCCAGGGTCCACTCAACCATCGGGGATCCATGCACCGATGAGGTCAGAGCCCTCGTGATCCAATCACCTCCCCAAAGCCCCTCCTCTGGACACTGCTGTGTTAGAGGCCAAGCCTCCAACATGGACCTTTGGGGGACATTCCAGATCTGAACCCAAACAGCTTCTACTATTAATTAGCTTTCGTTATCTAGGGTCCTCTTCTCTGTCAAAATTCTAATGGAGTTTCGTTCCTGGGTGACTCACACTAGTAATTCATCTATAGACAGCTCTTTTCCCAATCATGGCTTTATGATAACAAAATTAGAGTTCAGCATGGCATGGCATCAATGGTCAATTGTGCTTTTTCTTTCTCTATTAACTATTAAGGACCAAGTGCTTAAAAAAATTTTAAATATAATTTAGTGCTACACCTTCAAACCAGCAATGAGACGATGATTCAGAGCCTTGCTGGTCAACACAATAAACCTGGGCTCCATACCACTTGTGACAGGGGCCACATCTGTGGCAGGGCCTGTCTGTGCTCCCGAAGGTCCCAGAAGATCTTCCACAGACTCCACAGGCCCTGCTCCATGGAACTCCACAGCGGTAGACAGCTTCATCAGACAAGAGTCCTCCCAAATCCTGCCCACAGCCCTCAGAACTTCACAAATAAAGCCCCCTCCAGAGGAGCACTGGGTGGGGAAGAAGTCAGAGCTGGGTCTCCATTTCCTACATGTAAATGGGACGGAATATGCCAGAACCCACTTCTTCCCACTTGAAGTTTTCATGGTTCCAAGAATGGAAAGACGTCTTCCAGGATGTAAGGACTGGTTAAAAAAAAAAAAAAATGAAAGATAAGTAGAGCGACTGGTAAGTCTGATACCAACAAGGCAGGCTGGCAGGATGAAGCCCAAGTTGATGTTGCTCTCTTGAGTCCATTTGATGGCTACAGAATTCCTTCTTCCTCAGGGAATATCAGTCTTTCTTTTTAAGACCTTCAACTGATTGGATGAGGCCCCATCACATTCAAGAAAGTAATCTGCTTTACTCAATAAGTACTGATTTAATTTTGCTAATATGATTTTAATTTACAAATCACAATTGTACGTGTCTATGGATTGTGTGTGTATACATATAAATGTAGAATGATTAGATCAGACTAATTTTTTTTTGTACCAGGGATTGAATTTAGGGGCACTCAACCACTGAGCCACATCCCCAGCCCTATTTTGTATTTTATTTAGAGACAAGGTCTCACTGATTTACTTAGTGCCTTGTCATTGCTGAGGCTGGCTTTGAACTTGCGATTCTCTTGTTTCAACCTCCTGAGCTGCTGGGATTACAGGTGTGCACCACCATGCCCGCCTTAGATCAATATAGACTAATATACCCACTTCCTCATTTACTCATCATTTTTCATGGTGAGACATGTAACTTACTTTTAGCTATTTTTTTAAATATTTTTTTTAAATTTTTATTATTAGTTGTTCAAAACATTACATAATTCTTGACATATTTCATACATTTGATTCAAGTGGGTTATGAACTCCCATTTTTACCCCATATACAGATTGCAGAATCACATCGGTAACACATCCACTTTTTTACATATTGTCATACCAGTACACAACTTTTAGCTATTTTTTATGTATTATACAATACTGTTGACAGTAGTCACTCTGCAGAATAGATCTCAAGAACTCACTATTCCAGCCTAACAGAAAGCGTGGTGCACTGTTTGACTGACATCTCCCCTCTCTGTGCGCTCCACCCTCTCTCCACCTCTGGAAACCACTGTTCTACTACTCTCTGCTTCTTCAAGTTCAGCTTTCTCAGATTCATGCAGTATTTGTCTTTCTGTGCCTGGAACGTTTCCCTTAGTATACTGTCCACCGATTTCATTTATGGCATTCCAAATGATAAAATTTCTTTTTTTTAAGAGTGAATAGTATCCATTATCTATATAATACCACATTTTCCTGATCCATTCATCTGTTAGTGAATGCTCATTTTGATTTCCTGCTGTGGCTATTGTGAATAGTACCGAAATAAACATTGGAGCCGAGATATCTCAGACTTACTACTGTCAATTCCTTTGACTATATACCCAGAAGGATTGCTGGCTCACATAATAGTTCTGTTTTTAACTTCTTGAGGAACCTGCATGCTGTTTTCAGTAGTGATGGTGCTAATCTACATTCCCACCAACAGTGAGCACAATTCTCTTTTTTCTCTCTTCTTATCTTTCATTTTTTTTTTTGATGATAGTTAATCTAATAGGTATGAGATGATGTCTCACTTTGTTTTTAATTTGGATTTCCCTGATGATTAGTAATGTTGAATACTTTTGCATGAACATATTGGCCATTTGTATGCCTTTTTTGAGAAACATGTGTGTAGGATCTTTGCCCATTTAGTTGACCTACTTCCTTGCTATTGTTTGAGTTCTTATGTCTTCGGTGTGTTAACCTCTTACCAGAACATGGTTGCAAATATTCTCTCCTATCATGTGTATCCCCTCTCTAAGTTATTCAGTCTTTCCTTTGTTGTGCAGAAGCTTTTTAGTTTTATGCAGTATCTTTTGTCTATTTTTATTTGATGGCCTCTGCCTTCGGGGTCAGACTCAAAAACTCTTTGCCCAGACCAATTTCATGAAGGTTTTCCAAGTTTTTGTATGTTTTATGGTTTCAGATATATCAATCAAATATTAATCACCTGTAAAATACAGCTTCACAGCTTCACAGCAACGTATAAACATATTTGACCAAAAAACTGGGCACTTTGGCCTAGGCAAGGTGAACGTAGAATTGACCATCACAGAATTGACACAAATACAGAGGAAAAATTTACCCAGGTAGTTTGAATTTATCCATCTCAGGCAAAAGAAATCACCAAGCAAAAGGAAAAAATAGTAAAGAAAGTCTGTGAAAGGTACTTCTTATCTACCTGTGGTAGATAAGATGTATTTGATATATAAGATATATTTGGTTTCTTCCACTGAAGTTTTTATTAAATAAAATTAATAAAATAGATGGTGCTGGACATTCCTCATGCAGGGGACTGAATCCCTCCTTGTACCTAAGCTGCCTTTCCTGGAAACTGGGGAAAGTCTCTTGGTATAAGATGCCTCAGCAAATCAGTGGCCTGCACTGCTCAGAAGCACAGGTATTGGAGTCGGCCCAGCCTGAGTTTACTCCTGGGTCCTCCCACGGGCTCCCTGTGTGATCCTGGAGAGTTCAATCCATCTCCTAGTGCCAGTCCCCTAAAAGTGGCATGGGGTCATGAAATTGCCCACTGATGTGAGGGGAGCAATTGAGACTATAAAGGAAAGTGTTGAATGATTGAGTCGGGCTCGCCTCAATGGCCCACAAATGCCGGCTATAAAAGTGAACTGGGAAGATTTCAAATCATGATCTACTGCGCAAACTCTAAGGAAGGTAGACTCAGATGGGCGCCGTGACGATCCCTCAGCAATAAAAGCCACCTTCCAGGAGAAAATGGGTGATGGTGGTCACCAGGCACAGGGTGTGCTGGGCAGGTGGGGACATGAGAAGAGCAGCCAGATGGCCCAGCACCGCCATGTCTATGGGGGCAATCTCCATGCTGATCTCACAGGCCATTAATGTCAGATACCCATCGAGGCGGAGGCAGGTTCAGGTGCAGTGGACATTTTAGAGAAGACGATGGCAGTCCTGACCTGAGAGCTGTCTCTCAGCATGATTGCAGCCATGAGGAAGAGCCAGGCTCTGAGCCCGCAGTGACATGAGTGGCCTCAGTTACTGTCCTGTGCACTGAGAACATTATTATATTGAAGAAGATGTCTCTATTATGGACAGTTAAGACATTGCGATGCCGATGAGTTCCAGCCCAACTGATATCCCACTGACCCTCCCCGATGTGAACAAGAAAATATTGTTTAAATGTATTCAAAGTTATCAAAAACTAATACAGCAATTTAAAAAAAACAGAGAACCAAAATTTGAGAGAAAAATAAAACCTCTGAAATCTTCTCCCTGTTTTGAAACAAGCTGCAGAGTAGGCAAAGATGAGCAAAGCCTTTGAGCATCCGACAGGCGGGCATAGAGACTAGAAGTCAGGGTGCTACTGTACAGAGGTGGCTCAGTAGACCCCTGGCTGTGGGTTGGAACAGCCTAGGAATAAGATTAAGTAGAAATACCTCGACCCTGAGAAAAACAGTGCCAATCCTGCAGAGTCCAGGGAAGCCCCGAGTTCAAGCCCCCTAGCGGGGTTACCCACCATAGCCAACAGACACCCTCTGTGGATGGGGCAGCATTGTCCAGAGCCTCTCATTATCTCTGCAGTTTTTCAATCCAATGTCTGTGCCTAATCTAGGATTCTCATGCCATTTCCAAAACAGGCGACACGGATCTCAGAGTGGGAGGTCACATGGTGGTTAGCAGTGACGGGGCAGCAGAGGCAGACCTTGGGGCCCTGACAGTGTTCTGTACCTTGGTATAGATGTGGGGAACACCAGAGTAGTCTGCTGATAACAATTCATTGGCTGTATTTTATGATCTGTACATTTTATGTATATTTCACCCAAAAAGGGGAGAAAAGTATACTTACAAATGTCAAACCTGAATGCCTAAGAACTATGAATTCTGATAGCTGCAGCCAGACAAGTTCTTTGAGAACCTCTATTTACCCTTTGGACTGGATTTTGATAAGTGTGGTTCAAAATAGATTCTGTTTATGTTCCGGTGCTTGGTGTTCTAAAAGGAAAAATAAAAATTTTAAAAAAAACTGTGGGACAAATAGGTGAAACTTTGAGCATAAAAAGAGTATTGCTATTTTGGGGGAGTTGAAGAATAGATTCCTGAAAGGCCCTGCTTGAAGTCACACACCTTGACCATAGACCAGGTGTGTCTTCTGACCCAGAAACTAGCACCTGGTAAGAAGATCCTGGACACTTCTTGACCTCTGCTGGAAAAGGGCCATGTTGAAACACACACACACACACACACACACACACACAACTTCTACGAGATAGACAAATTAAAAGGACTACAGTTTAGACCCAGCACAACAAGTAGATTATGTTATATTAGCAGTCATTTTAAACTGAAAAATAAAAAATAGAGACTTTTTCCTCAAAAGCATGAAATTTTACAGTTACAGGGCTTTGTTCATATAAATTTAACTGAAACATGATGTTTTATGATTAGAATTTCCACTGGAGATGGAAGTGGATGATGTATTTTACAAACAAGGATCTGGTGAGTATTCAGGAAGGCCAGGCCATGCCCAGGACGTTACTGCAGATCAGGCATCTCTGAGACCTTGGGTACCGGAGAGGTCTGCAGAGGCACAGCATCAGGAGACTCAGTGTGTCTTACAGCTCTAGCCTTCTGAGAATGAGTGTGCAGGGCTGGCTGTGCGGAGGGCATCTGCAGAGCCTCAGCCCTGAGCTCGGGCCTCTTTCTACCTGGCCTGTCAGGAGAAGCTCATCTCAGGTCAGGAGAACAGTGCATCCATCCACACGTCCAGGCCATCTTACTTTGAAAGGCATAATGCACGGTGGTGCTTTCGGTGGAGTTCTACATGCAGTCCCTTTCTGCCATTCTGTCTCAACCTTTGTCCCTCATAAGGTCATGTGATAAGGTAGCATCTGGACTTCAACAGCACACACGTAGGGATAGGTTCACAGCAGGGAGGGCCCTTCCAAGAAGCCATATGGTGGTTTTTCCGAAAGAGTTGTCCCAAATAAGAAGATTCCACCAAGGAAACTTGCCAAGACTAAGAAATCAGCCCACCAAGAATAACTACATCCCAGGACTCGAAGCCGAAGCGAGAGTGCGCACGTGAGACAGTGAGCTCTCTAAATGTTAGCCATGACCACTGTCACCCCCATCACCACCAGCACCATCTTTATCACCTCTACTGTCATTGTCTTCATCACCATCACCACCATCACCATAACCACCTTGGAACTATGCCATCATCATCAACACCACCAGCAGCATCACCACCACCATCATCGACATCAATGGCATTCTGAAATTGGTAGATTGCTTCTACCTTTTTATTTTGTTTTATTTTAGTTTCATCCCTACACCACTGAGTGCTCCCCTTCAGACCTCAAGAGCTAAATGCACTACCCATGCCCATCACAGAGGTACTGGTAAAGTGGGCTGTTCTCCTCTCCTCTGTAGGAAAATGGCGGGATGCACATTAGCAGCTATTGTGTACTGCAAGAGTTGTCCCAAATAAGAAGATTCCACCAAGGAAACTTGCCAAGCCTGAGAAAATGGTCGACAGACCAGGATGCCTGTCTATGGGATCAACAGACCCAGAGCGAGAAGGCTCCCAGTCCCAGGAGGCCCTCTGACCAACTGGGTGAGAATAAAGATGTGAAGAAGCTGCCTTCCTGTGATCTTGAAAGTGCAGCCACTTGCTGTGCTGGGGAGCCTTTCTGAGACGTTTGCCTGGATGCTCTGAGTGAAGCTCATTGTGATGCATGCCTGTTCTGCTGATTGATGGTGAGAGGGAGATGAAGCCCAGGTGAGTTCTTTGGCAGCAGGGAATGCTGCTGTTTTTAATCAAGGCAAATAAAAGACAATCTTTTATTGAAAAAGATGTATCCTCAAGGCCTTTTACAGGCTGTAGATATATGCCTCTTAATCTCACATTCCTTTGAAATGAGAACACTCTTGAAAAGCAATCTATATGTTCCTAATTTCACAATAAAATACTTGAATAGTTTTGAGTTCACAGAGAAGAGAAAGGCCATAACTAAGCCTCTGTGTATAGAACCAACCACTTCATGTGAGACAAGACCCTGGAAGGAGAAGTCAGGGATAGTGCATCCAAGGCCATCTAAGGCTGGCAAGGGGTAAACTTGGTTATACAATATGGACGTGAGAAGTCAAGACAATTGCAAAGCATGAAGACACAAGGATGAGTGGAAGAGCAAACCTGTGTGTCTGAGGAGTCCTTACTGCAGATTGACCTTCTGCTGTAAAGACTTGATGCCCACTTGAAGACTTAGTCACATGCCACCAAGTGCATCCTACTCAGAAACTATGGATGCTGGAGGGAAATAGATGGTACTGGCAAAGCACTGAGAAGCATCAACCCTCAGGCAGGAGCCTGAGAAGACAAATGCCCACAGAGAAGCCTCCTTGCAGGAGCAGCAGACCAGAGCCAGCACATTTCTCATACCAAGCAGGAGAGTCAGATGATGTGTTTGGTGATGTTGCTAAAGAAATACATCTGAGTTTTTAAAATGCCCGGGTTTCATGACTTAATAGAAGACAAAAAATGCGTACAAAACATATTGTCATTGGGTTTGTAACATGATCTCTGCATCCAACTACCAGAGAAAAAAATAACTTTATTTCCAAGTAACTGATTGTTCAGATATCACCTAATTTTTTCAAAACTGGCTTGTGAGGGTGCAGCTAAAACCTTGTTTTTCTTATTAACCCAAATGACTGTTACCACCAGACCCATTAATACCTTAATGAAATCTTCACTGCAAAATGGATGAGGGACAAAATGAGCAGAGTGAGGGGCATCAGGACTCAGAGCCTGCTCTAGACAAGGTCCTCAGGAGGTGTCTCCTGGGCTGAAGTGTGTCTCTCCTGAATCCATGACCATCCTAAACCCCGGAATACGACCTTATTTGAAAACAGGGACTCTGAGATATAGTTAAAATGAGTTCACCCTGGACTCATTCTAATGAGTCTAACTCGATGACAGATGTCCTGATAAAAAGAAAACAGAGATGCAAAGAAGAACACTATGTGGAGACAGAGGCAGAGCCATGCGCCTGCAACCCAGGGGTGCCAAGTGCCCTGGGAAGCCAGAGAGGCAAAGAGGGTGCCAAGGGGACGTGTCAGACTTCTAACCTCCGGGATGATAAGAGAACAAATGTCCATGGTTTTAAACCACTGAGTCTATGGTATTTTGTTAAAGCAGCCCTAAAGCTCCACGAAGTTCCTTGGTCATCTGGAGAACAGAGTCCACACATGAGCACCTTTCCAGGAGTCCGTAAGCCCTGGGCCTTTGAGAGCTGAGAGCTGAGGAGGAGGAGACCACTGCAGTAGCTGATGTCAGCCAGGACCCTAGAGAACCAGAAAGGTTCTTGCCTTCTGTCTTTGCCACCAGGACTTTTGTCAATGCTTTGTGCTGCTGAGTTCCTTTTGATTCTTGGTCAGACTTACGAAAAACTAGTTCCCTTTAATCACACAACTTGGTGTTTTCAAAGGCCAGGATGGCTGTCATGGATGATAAATTATCTATAGCTGAGATGCAGGAATTTCAATCTTGTCGTTGAGGCCAACCCTGCTCTGTTATTGTTTCTGAGTCCATTCTTCTTTTCCTGTATCTTCTCTGTCCCTTGGCCCTGTCCCCTCAGCCTGAAATGCACTGACAGATCACTGCATGTGTGGCTTCCTTGGCCATCTTCCTTGTTCTCTCCTTGTCCTTCAGAGCCAGGGGCATTAGTGTCCCAGGGTTGCTGGGACAAAGCTCCACTTCAGGAGAGTTAAGAAGCCCAATTCTGGCCACTCAAACTCAGTCCCCACTCCCCTCAGAAACAGAGGGCCTTTGCTTGTTCCCGGGGCAGCTGGCCTTGGATGCACCAGGGATCCCTGTTTCCAGCAGACACGGCCTTTAGCAGTGAAGAGCTTCACGTTGGCTGGGAACACCCAGCTCTCCCTTTCTGAGACCACACGCTGCCACACTCTGCCTTCTTTCTGGAAAGATCAGAGAGGAGGCCAGGAGGAACGCGACAGGACACGGCCAAAGTGAGGGCCACTGCACAACGCAGGCAGGTCTGCTTGGGCATGCGCTCAACCTCACAGGTCACCCACACCCTGGGTAAGCCACCAAGTCCCGTCTCTGGGCCCCGGCTTCTTTATGCATAAAATGAAGAGACTAGATTGTGTTGAGTTTAGGGACGTTGTGGTTCTATTAGATTTTTAACAATAAAATCTCCTTAGGACCAAAGCAGGCTTTGCCTCCAGAGGGAGAAACAGATGGGAACTGTGCACCAAGTTCATGGACCAGCTGCAGTGGAGGGCACAGCCTGGGGAGGGACTCTGGGCCTTTGTCCTGATGAGAGAGCGGCTCCCCACTCCACCAGAGGGCACAGGCTGCACCTGCAGCTTCAGCTTGGGTCAGCTCCCTTTCCCCCGACCACCGGCTTCCTGAAGGGAGACCCTTGGCCACCCACTCTGAATCATCACCTGGGGTGAGGAGCACAAGCTGTGCTGGGGCGCCCATGCTTAACAGCCTGGGGGTATATTTCCCTTCTCCCTTTGCAAATTTGAGCTCCGGAGCTGCAGCCCTTGTGAAAGTACAGGGAGGAGGAGGAAGGTGGAGGGAGGAAGGAGAGGGGAGGACACTCCACAGGCACCCCCACGGCCAGGAGCTCTACAGTCACCCTTCACTCGCCTCCCAAACATCAGAGTCCCGAGTGCATTCCTGCTGTGGGCGCCGTGGAGAGCCAGTCCCAGCCACCCAGATAAAAGGTCATGGGGGAAAGATAGCAAATAAATAAATAATAAAACCTGTCTGTGTTATACAAGAAAGATGGGCAGGAGTAAAGCACAGCAGAAAACATGGAGGTCAGAGAAGTGCCTCTGTGCTGGGGAGGGCCAATGAAGACTTGTGGCCAGGAGGGTGTCCCCCGCACAGCTGAGCTGAGCAAAGGTCCTCTGGCACTGGCGGAGCTTCGGGCCTGGCAGGGAGGCTGGTGTGGCTGGGGGAGAGCTAGTTCAGAAAAACCCAGGAGGGCACAGGCAGAGTGCTGAGGAGCAAGCTCCCAGCCACGGGACTTGTGCTTTCCCCACAAGGGCAGCAAGATGCACCAGGAGGCTGTCACAGAGGAAGGCCATAAGCTGGGGTCCTGGCTGCTGGGTGGAAAACACATGGGCAGGAACACCGGGGAGGCACCCCTGCCTAGGTCTGGGTGGGAGAGATGCTGGTTCAGACCAGGGCAGTTGGCTTAGATCTGAGGTGGAGCAGCAGGACTGAGGACACATGGAAAGGACACAGCTGTCAGGATTAGCTGAGGAGTAGTTACTGAGGACAACAGAAAGCAGAGAGAGGTCCACCCATGGACTTGAGCCCGGGCAGCCAGGAGGATGTAGCTGCCATTTATCATGCTGACCAGAGCAGGGGTGTGTCCAAGGCAATGATCAGGAGGTGCATTCTGGACACAGGAAACTTCAGTGCCAGTTAGACTCAAGTCGCACTACAGGGAGTGAGACATAACCTAGAGTTCAGAATCTTGGCATGGGTCAGAGATACCATTGGGAACTTCCAGTGAACAAGTGATATTTAAAACCAAGAGGAAAGACGCTGGAAGGCAGAACCTGAGGCACACCCAGCTCTGTGGAGCAGGAGAAGGTGGAGCAGAGGAGGCCCAAGGAAAGTCCCCGAGGCAGGAGACAGCCAGCTGGGTTCCATGGGCAAATGTCACAGAGGTGCTAGGAAGCTTTCAAAAGCAAGGAGGACCCGCCGAGAGCACTGCCGAGAGAGGAACACGCAGAACTAACCCCTGGCTGTGGCACGGGGGCCATCACCTGTGACTGTGACCAGAGACCACTGCAGCAGCAGGGCCAATGCCTGATTTGAGTCATTTCAAGAGCAGCAGCTACTGGAAGGAAAGGTGGGATAAAATGAAAACTATGTTTTTTTAACAATTCCAAAAGTTGTATTATGCCCTCGTGCTGATGGAAATGACCCTTCCAGTAGTGGAAAGTTCATTTGAGGGACAGGAGGGAGGATTACTCAGGCTTTATCCTCTAGAGCCAAGAGGGGACGGGTCCTAAGGGATAGGAGGAGGGATGGAGGAGGTGGCTCCATGCTGGGGTTGTATAGTGAGTGTGCAAATCTGCGGCAGCTCTCTTCTGGTCACTCCCACTGTCTCCGTGGCACTGAAGAAGCAGTGAAATCAGCTGAAATAAAGAGGGAGGAAAAGCCAGTGCAGCTGGTCGAGAGAGGTGTAAGATCGTGGTGGAGGGCGTGGTGGGGCCAGGCAGCTGGATGGTGACCGCGGGTGTGGTGTGAGGCCAGGCAGCATTCGGGGACCGCTTGGAGTCACAGCCATGGACGTCACGAGGGAAGAGTCTGCACAGTTGTGTGCTTTCTCCAACCTCATTCTGGTGCGCAGGGCAAGGGTGGGATGACCGAGACCGGGAAGATGCAGGAAGAGAGGAGCCAGGGGCTTCTATTTGTTGGTTTTCACAAATCATTATTATTCTTTCTTTAAAATTAAAAAAAATAGTATTGCTTTTTTTTTTCCCCCAAAGTGCTTTACAGTTTTTACATTTAACTATGGTAGGGCATCCACACAGGAAAATCACAGTCGAAAGCTGTTCAGCTAGATGAGTGTCATAAAGCCATACTTATCCACGAGCTTCTGTACCTGTGAATGGGTGTCTTTCACTGATTGGGGAAAATTCTCAACCCTCATGTCTTGCAAGTTTCCATCTGTCTTCTCACCTTTGAGGGCACTGAATCTGAGTGTTAGACCTTTTGTCCAAACATTCTCTTTATTCTTTGCTCTATGTCCCATCATTTATTCTTCTGCAATACATTGTGGGGCTTTTTCACCTATTCTCTGCCTGGTGAGATTCTTCAACTTGACTTTTAATATTAGAATGCATTAGTCGCTGTTGTTTCACAGTCTGTGCCTGACAATTTAAATGCTGGAGTTGTTACTATTTTCTGGGTTTTCTCCTTATTTTTGGCCCACCCTTATTTGTTTTCATCTCTGTAACTTGAGCTGCATTAGAACACTAGGTCTGACAAGCTGATGACCATGTGAGTGAGCTTCTGGGTGCTGCTGCTCTGCAGGAAGGACTTCCTCATGCTGCAGATGGGGGTCATGGCAGGCTGGATCTTCTTAATCCAGTGGAGGATGGCACTGACTCTCAGCTAGCCCTCCATTTGCGTGGGCCTGACCTGTTTCTGGTTGACCCTCCCTCCCAGGAGTCACCTTGGAGATACAACTGGGGCCTGAGGAATTCCCCAGTCCCTCTCCTGCTGCTGGTCCTGGACATCTGGTCTTGTCCTCCCAGGCCCCGGAGGCAGCTGGGACTGCTGCTTGGGGTCTCAGACTTTTGGCTACTGCAGATTTCCCTGAGGGAGAAGGTGGTGCCTGGTGTAAGGGCTTCTTCAAGGTCACCCCCTTTCCCAGAACCCTGACCATCGGGCCCTTGCTGTCTGGGGAGCACTGAGATGTTTTTCCTTATCCTGTGTTCAGTTTTCCTTAACAGGTGGTCTGCGTCATCTAGTCCCATTAATGTTAGTGGATTAGAAGTCTCTTCACTGCTTCAGGGACTTCTTGCAGGTCTCTCTGCATGCTCTCTCAGACCATCAGCATGCAGTGTACATCTAGTCAGACCCCAGAAGGACATACTTCACTATGGTGCCCACAGCTGAGGGACAAAGGCTTGGCACAGGTCATTGTTAGTATTTTGCTCTTAACAAAAAACTTCCAACTCCTCCTCCTCCTCCTCCTCCTCCTCCTCCCCATCCTTCTCCTCCCCCTCCTCCTCCATTGTCCTCCTCCTCCATTGTTAGTATTTTGCTCTTAACAAAAAACTTCCTCCTCCTCCTCCTCCTTCTTCTTCTTCTTTTCTTCTCTCTCTTCTCTCCTCTCTCTCTCTCTCTCTCTCTCTCTCTCTCTCTCTCTCTCTCTCTCTCTCTCTCCTTACCCTTCCTTTCCCACTGCCTCCTTCTCTGTGGCAGGGAGGACCTGAAGGGTTAAATTCTATTTAACTAGAAAGTCTCTCAAAGGATTCATGTCACATTATGTTCTTAGGAATTCCCAACTCTCATTCGACACATGAATTATTTAATTATAAGTTTCCAAGTAGTGGTTGGGGCGGGATAAGGAGTTTCAAGATGTACAACTTAACCTCAAACCTAATAATGTGTTTTCAGGGAGAGGAAAAAAAAAGAGCTTTAATTAAGAAAGCAAAATGACAGATCAGAGAAGTGTGATGGAGCAAGTCAGTCTCATAGCACCTCCCTTACTGCCCATTTCCTCCTGAGACCCAGCCTGGGAACGAGGGTCAGAGGTGAGTTTGAGCAGAAGCTTTGCTCAGAATCCTCTGGGCACACACCTGACCCAGGCCACACCCACTGTACCCTGTCCATCAGCCAGAATGACAGAGCTCCACGTTCAGGAGTGTGGAGTGGAGGAGAGAGAGGCTGGGCCCCCCTGTGGTGCTCATCAATGGGCCAAGAGGCTAAGAACCCTGAGCTCTCGCTGCCCGATGAGTGCTGCAGCTCCGCTCTATGGGCCATCTCTCCTGTCACTTGAAAAGCATACTCTCCTGTGTTCAGAAAGCTGCTCAGTCTGAATCAGAGTCAGTGAGAGAAGGTGCTGTGACAAGTGGCATCAGCCACAGGCTTAGGGGTGGTGGTGCACCACGGGTTGTTTGCCACTTCAGGCCACTTGTTAGAACACGGTACCATCAGAATTACCCCACTGATTTCTGGCAGCCAAGACACATCTCTGTTTTCTCAGACAACCTCATGATGCAGGCAAGACCAGTAGTAGGAATGCCATGTTATAGCTAAGAAAATGGCAACAGGAACAGAACAGGATCTGAGCATATTGTCCAAAGTACACAATGAATACTCCCTAAAGAAGAGTAAATGATTTTGTCCACTCATGTTAAAAAAATAAACACCTAATTGAAGATCATTTTATAAGTAAAATATCAATTTTATGAATAAGCTGGGATACAGCCTTATTTCACATTAGAAATGAAATAGTGTAAGTAGTTAAAGTCATAAACATTTAAGGAGGTACAAAAGATGCCTCTATGATTGAAAACTTTACCAATAATCATTTTGAATATCCAACTAGGCAGGACAAAAGCAGCTCAATTCATCTAAACACGCATTTACATGGGCCAGATGCTGACTGCAGAGAATGTAATCCATGTGCAGATGTTCTAGCACAATCTAGCATGGTTAGGTAAGTGCCAGTGTAAGTGCTCCAGGACAAGGTATGATTGTGCCAGTGGAGAGACACAAAGAAAAGTTTGTGGAGATTTGGAAGTTGCCATTCAGAATGATGATTGAAGGTAAATAACTTTTGTTAGAGTCTGTAAACAAGTCTGGATGGCGCCTGGCAAAATGCCAGAGGGAGTGGTTTGTGAAGGGATGCCAGTGAGCCATTAAGTGTGGAGATTCCTTATTGGTTGACTGCTGTATCTAGTTTATGCTAATTAGATAAGCTGTGTGGAATGTATAAATACCTCTGTTGTCCTACAATAAACGGCTCCCACTCCTGCTGTATCAATGTACACAAGTTGTTCGTCACCCCCCCGGTTATTTTGCTGCAGCCAGACTGCGGCAACTTTCATGTCTTAAATATTACAATTTACTCACAAATTTTGAAACATTCATGTTTTAAGTCTTGAAAATTCACTTCACAAAGAAAGACAGCCAGAAGGGCCCCGACTTTCATATCTGTGGTTTCCAAATTTGTGGATTCAATCAAGGTTCAAAATATTTGGAAATAACATTGCATCTGTACTAAACATGTACAGACATTTTTCTTGTCATTATTCCCTAAAACGATACAGTTCAATAATTTACATAGCATTTACATTGCATTAGGCAATCTAGAGACAATTTAAAGTGTATGGGAGGATGTGCGTGGGTTCTATACAAAGGTATCTTATAGAAAGGACTTGAGCAGGCACGCATTCCAGAACCTGCAGGAGTCTGGGAACCTAGCCTCCCAGGAACTGGGGACAACTACATTTCTTCCAGAGCTGTGCTTGACTATGACCCTGCATGCTATTTTCCCCTGAAATCTTCAACTGTTTATGAGCAAATCGTGTATATGAGACATCAATGTCCACTTCCTGGAAGTCTTCTAGGATGGCACATTCTGAGCCTTTGATAGTAGATCAGTCCATCTTAGGCTCTGCTTATTAATCCTCAAAGATTACGAAAAGAGCAAGGTCATAAGTGGCCCTGTAGCTCCCACATGGTCTCAGGTGTCCACTGCTGGAATTCTTCTCAAAACACAGCACTCTGAAGTATGCAGCGCAGAGCACAAGGAGAGGCCACATACAGGCACCTGCTCCCCCCACCCCAGTGCAGCCTGACCTCAGACATCCCAGCCAGAGCACTGGCAGTATGTCTGAGCAGATGGTTCTGGTCATGAGCCTCAGGACACCCAGCAACTTGAGTCTTCCTGAATGAGACTCCAGGTTGTGCTCTGTACAACCTCCTGGTCCACAAGTGTGTGAGCACAAAAAAGTGATGGTATCTACACCTCTAAGGTAGAACATCTGCCACACAGCACTCAATAACCCTGATACTCACACACATCCAGAGTCCACAGCTCAGTCTCTCCCAACCACTCATTCTCAGTCGTTAAGCAAACTATCCATCTCACCACTCACTCTATTTCAAATGAATATTTTCTCACTGTAATACTTTCATGTATTTCCTTTCATTTTCAAAACCACTTTGCTATTATTATGCGACTATTATGGGACATTTAGGTTCTTTTCCACTTGGGGCGATTATGAATAATGTTGTCTTTCATATCTTCGAGTGTACTCCTGTGCTCAAGTTTGGGCTTCATTTTATGGGATAGATTTTCAGAAGTTCAATTACTGGGTTAAAGAGGATTAATGACTTGAGACTCTTGAGGCATTTTGCCACATTTATTTTCAGAGTTGTAGGAATTCAAGTGACACCAATAACAGATGAGCATGCCTGTTCACTGTAGCCTCTCCAGCTAAATTTAGTTTTGTAATTAAGGAAACTATTAATTCAAAGCTTAAAACTCATAGTTTGATTTATCTCACAAACATATGGAGATGTGGAAAGACACACACATCATAGCAAGGTTACAGAGATAGATGAAGGATGACCTGGAAGAGGACAGAAATCAGAAAGAATGATTGCAAAGCCTGGGAGAGAGGAAGGAGCCAGGCGGAGTGAAAGGGCGATGGAGATCTCCATGCAGCTCTGAGACATGGCGAGGCCTGGACCATAGTACTGAGGACCCTGCAGTGGGCAGATCCCCGGATGGGCTGGGGGTGAGGAGAGCTCCATGTTAATCAGGTCACTTGGCTTTTCAGGATGGATGTCTGGGGATTAGACCAGGACATGGGAGACCAGACAGGGGTTGCTAGGAGTCAGGGGACCATCTCCACTGGGGTGTCTCTGTGACAGAATGCCCATCTGTTTGCCACCCCTACTTCCCTGAGCTCATCCTGGGTCAGAACCCAGGCTTCAGGTAAACAGCATTTGAGAAACAATCACCACAGAAAAATTGGAATGGGGTGAACTTTGCTGACCAGCATCAAATATGCTCAGCATTATCTTCCACCATATCTAGCACTTTAGCTTCTCTAAGGTAAGTGGAGTTCCTAGAACGAAGAAATTTAAGGGAGTATTCCAAACATCGATTTAAAGATTTGTTTATCATTTTAGTTCTCACTATGCTGTGGCCACCATGCTACACTGTCCTATATTTTCTCTCCAGAGGCTGGTGATAAACACCTCTGGATTATGTGAGTGCTGGCTCTGGCAATAGCCCATTATGTGAATATCTGCTTTGAAATGCATCAAACGGTTGAAACTGATCTGATTAGCTACACAATTTTTCCAAGAACAATGTGGAATAAACCACCAATTAAGCCTTCTGAACAAGAGGGCAAGAGAAGAGCAGATAAAATGACTGGTTTTGCTCAGGCCTCTCTGCCGGCCGGGGGAACCTAGGAAATTCAGGCCCTTGCATGTGTTGGATAGCTACAAAGAAATCCATTTTCCCCAAGATTCTCCCACCTGCAAATTAAAATTTTATTTTCGGCTTGTGAAGGAAATGACAAACTAAGAATTGTAGTTCATGGAACAGACCATGTTGATGTACTGGGTGTGGACTGCCGGTCGCCCGCCATCCTTGTATCTGTGTACTGACCTACAAGGGGTAGGTGATTCCTGCTTCCCGTCCTCTCTCATTGGCATTACAGTTCTGACACAAAGGGATCACTGTTCCAGGTTTCAAAACTCCAGCTCTGGGTAAATCGCCACCCAACGTGCATGAGGAGGTTCTGTGATGGACAGAGATTAAGGTCAAACAAGACAATGGGGTGCTGTTTGAGACCATGTTCTCCCACTGTCACTGGGCCTGCAGCCCAAGGCCCACACCCCACTCTCTTCCTGCTCCCACCTGGCGGTTCTGTACCATTGCAAAAGCAGACCCCAGAGTAGCCCAAGGGCCACCACTCTTGCCAACTCACAATCCTCAAATGTCCCTTTAAATCTACCACCCTCAGTCCCCAGAGTAAGTCACACAGGCTGAGTTCTCAGGGGTGGGGCAGTCCTCCACACCCTTTGCCATAGTGTTTCTTCCTGCTCATGTGAGCATGCCGCCGAAATGGAAAGTGGCCTCCAGCGTCCGGGCACTTTTGCTGGTGCTCTCCACCTGCTCTGTGCAGTCTGATGTTCCCCATGCAGGAAACATGGATTTCTGTTGTGGGCCTCAGAAAAGAGCTAAAAATACTACGGGGGCTTGTGACACCATTTGGTAGAACTGTGGATGGTGCTTGCCTGGGGACATCTGCTGGCTCCTCCAGAGACCTGGCTCTCGGCTCCTGCTCTGCATATCAGCAGATTTCCCTTGAGGATGATTAGAAATACAATTGGGAATGGAAGGGGCAGCTGAGCAGAGGAGAAGGCTGCAGATGCTTACTTCCAGGGTCCTCTCTGGGGACTGGACATCATGCCCCAGGCTCTACTCTCCACAGCGCACAGGGTAGGTTTCCAGCAGGCAGGCCTACCTCCTCGGCTGCTGAGATTTCCATCCAATGCAGGGATGCCGCTCACTGTGCATGATGCTGTCCTGAGCACTGAAACACCATCTCTGATTCCCCAGCAACCTGTGTGCAGGTCTGCAGCCATCCTGTATCCCAGGTGAGGAAGGTGAGGTGGAGAGGTAAGGTTGAATTCCGGGTAGGTGTCAGGGCTGCCTGGGTTTCATACTTGCAGATGTGGCCCCAGGACAGCCCTTAAGGACAATGTTCACAGTCTATGAAAGGAGCACACAGGTCAGGGCAGGAGAGCAGAGCAGTGGATGGGCCTCCCCTGCCCTCCATCTGCCCAGTGAATTGGGTAGAAGCCTGGCTTTCCTTTCCTCAGCAGAGGTCTGTAAGGGGCTAAGCCCTAAACACACTCTTCAGCTACCTGTCCACCTTTCCCCTGGCATTGCCTGTAGGCACTTTGCCATGCTTGGGACTAAAGTGCAGAATAAAGAATGAGTGGGCTGAAGAATACATGCCACTGAATTATTGCACAAGATCCCTAAAAATGCATGAGCACCCACCCCGAAAAATATTTAGGCTTGGAAGATGGTGGTGTTTCTGAGACCACTTGCAACATATTGATTTTATTATAGCAGAGAGAAGTTATTCAACTTTATTATACTTTGTTCTTTCTGACTTACCGATTCTGCAAGCATCGTTCCCATCTCAGAAAAACAAACAAAGTGCTTCCTGTAGGAGTCAAGTGGCTCTCTAGTTCCAAAGCCCCTCACATCTCTTACTCATGTGTTCACAGCAGCACAAGGCTGCTGGCTGGGCCACTGCTCCAACCCCTTTCCTTCCAACCAGAGAGAAAATCAGAATTGCTCCTACTAGGTTCTCCATCCTGGGCTCTTTCCCGTTGATTGGGGTTGCTACTGGAGAAAGGGAGGTTGATGATGGCTGCGGTTTGGATGTTGTCACCCAAAGGCTCATGAGTTGCAGGCTCTGTCTCCAGGATGGTGGTGTGGAGGGCAGGTGGGTCCTTTCAGAGGCGGGGCCTGGTGGGAGGTTGGGGTATAAAAACAGAAAAATAATTAATACAGCAGTGTATGTTTTTCTTGGGCAAAAGCCCAGTGCAGCACTCCAGTCCAGCCCCCTGGGAAATAAGGAAAGAAGCACACAGGGCTTCATGCAGAATGGAGGGGCAAAGCATAGGGCCTTGGTGGTGAGGGAGGCCAGGACAGCAGTCCCCAGGGAAGGGCAAGAGGAAACCTGAAAAGAACAGTTACTGTGTTGGGAAAGCTTAGAACTTGTCCAAGTGAATGAGGGGACAGGAATTCCTGAGGACAGTGTCATGAGTGTGGGGATAGGCACTGGAGCCAGCAGTGAGTGTCCACAATACTGAGTGGAGGGAGAGTGGAGACATGCCAGGCAAGAGAAGGTGGTCATCCCCAAGGCCAGCCAGAGTGACAGGCGGAATCCAGGCTGAGACGGTGTTGCAGAGACAGTGTGCACACAGCACAAAGGGCCAGCAGAGAACTGCCCCAGTGCGGGAAGGAAGGCCTGTTGCACATTAGATCTGAGGAGAGGCGTGTGGTGCGCAGGTCCTCTTGCGCCCACCCAGGCTCCTCATCCTTCCTTGCCTCTGACAAGGAAAGAAGGAGAGAGGGGGAGGGTGGAAAGGCGGAGCCAGGAGGGCAGACCCAGTGTGGAGGGCAGGAAAGGCAGTTCAGCCAGTCCTGGTCTGCAGCAAGGTAATTAGAGTTCTCAGGTGCCTCAGGGCTGCTCCACCTGCCTTCTGCCTAAGGCCGTCTTGCCTGCTTTCTGCTTGGGGCTGTGTCCTGACTCAGTTTGAATAGTGTCCCCATTCAGCTGTGTGCTGATGACAGCCCCACACTGTCTGCCCTGCTAGCACTGCACCTGCAGCTGGGGCCCAGGGTGGGCTTCCACCCTCAGGGTGGCATTCTGGGAGCAAGCCTCAAGGTTGCACAGGTGTTGCTGGAAGAAGCTTCTGGGTGAGCCAGGCAGAGGGCTTTGCAGCAGGGGGGGATCATGTGCACATGACTGTGCTGGCCTGCACCTGGGTGGGCTGTCCAGTGGGGTGCACAAAGTTCTCATACCCAGTTCCCTCTGTGACTCCCATCACATCCAAGGAATTAATCCTAAAAAGACCATGAGAACCTGACCTTCACCCAATCACTGAGTTCACGGCAGAGCAGTCAACAATGTAATTGTCCTCTGGAGAAAGAAGCACTCATGATTAAAAGTCCACACACCCTGAGATGGAGAGATTAGATCTTAGTGATTTTGCCACTTACCACTATTTTTCATCGAGGAAATAATGAACAGGTACATCATGAAGAATTATGTGATGAGCAATACAATACCTATTTTAGGAAGTCTGGATTCAGAAATATGAATCAAATATGTCCCTGTCCCCAAATATGCCAGCTAGAAGCCACCATCATCAATCACTTCAAGAATGTTTCCTTCCAAATAAATGACCTTTCACACTGGGCCACCTGCTTCCTCTGAATCTGGATGCTCTGCTGGTGCAGAGGGAAATACAATTGGTGCATTTTAGACAGAGGTCTCCAGAGACACAGAACCAACAGGGCACAACTAGTTTTCAGTGGGTAGTCCTGTGCCCTAGAGACCCCTGGCTAATGTAGAAACAATGGTAGCTAGTTTTAGGTAGAAAGATAGATGATAGATAAAATATAATAGATGGTAGATAGGTAGATGATAAGGCAATACTTTATAGATCACTGTGGGCACAGAGATTTTAAGGAATTGTTTTATATGGATGTGAAGATAGACAATAATGTGAAGGGCAGGCTACAGACTCTGGGAATTCAGGCAGCAGTTGATGTTGCCATCTGGGGTCTGATTATACCAGGCAGCAGGCTGGAAAGTCAGGCCAGGCTCCTGTGTTGCCTCTTGAGAATTCCTTCTTTGGAAACCTCAGTGTTTGCTTTTAAGGCCTCTGACTGATGGGAAGAGGTCCTCCCACATCAATGAGGACAATCTTCTTCAGGTCCTCCCACATCAATGAGGACAATCTTCTTCAAAGTGAACTGATAGTAGATGTTAATCACTCATAGATACATACCTTCACAGTAACATGCCTGGCAAGTTGACACCTAAAATTAACCATGGCAGGGTGTATGTGTGTCCTTTTTTGTAGAACTTCTATAGTGTAGGAACAGTTATCTTTCCTCAGAAAGCAGTCAGGCAGCTGGGTCATTACCTGCTGCCCAGAAGTCAAAAGAGCTTCCTGTGAGAAGAAAGAGAAGGAGGCGGTCCATGGTAGCAGGCAAGCCACTTATTCTTGTGCTACACACAAATTCAGCTTTTTTCCCCTTTGAAATTTCCTCATTATGCAACCTCAAGCACCTCTGCAGTTTCAGATCTGCTCTTTCACCCTCAGGGTTGACAAAATTATGCAAATTCACACAAGAATAAATTTATTTCAATGTAATTTTCACACTTAGGTGCTCAGATCTCAAGTGTGCTGCCATTAAGTCCTTGAGTCCCTATAGTACCTGGAGCAGTGGCACCATCACAAAACACTGCCCAGCGCCCTCCTGGATGGGCCCTGCTTGCCAGACAAGTGTTGGTCTGCTGTCACCCACCACAGTCTCTTGTTTCCCGGACAAGTTCGCCTGGGCTGAAGCACACACCAGGTGCTTCTCTGTGTTTGATGTGCTCAGCACTTATTTTCAAGACAGGCATGTTGTATGGCAGGCACTAGTACACCTCTTTCCACTGCTAAGCAACACTCAAGAGTATGCACAAAGCACAGTTCATCCATTCTGCTCACCAGCAGCCCAGGTCTGGCAAGTATAAAAATCTGAGGAAGGACCTTCTGTGGATGCTGCATTTGTTCTGTACAAATGCCTAGGAGTGGGATTATGGGGTCACACAATGGAAGTATATTCAGCATTTGGAGGAACAACTCTCAGGTGATTTGCTAAAGTGGCTGTAGCACTGGACCCTGGCTCCAGCAGCACCCAAATGTTCTGAAAGTGTGTCAGCATTCACCAAGGTTGACCTGTGCTTGTAGACCTGGCAAGGAGCAGCCTGCCCCAGGGCCTTTCACGTACACTGTCCTGATGGCTAACAAAGCGGAGCAGTTTTCTGCACACTTACTGTGTGTTTGATAAAGTGCCTGTTCTTGTCTCCTTAGGGCTGCGTTGTCTGCTCGTTGAGCTCCGGGTCTTCACCTGCTCGGGGTACACATTCATCATCTTGTGAAGACATTCTCAGTCTGTGACTTGCTTCTTTCTTTTATTCATAATGGCTTGTGATAAAGAATTTCTTAATCTGGATGAAGTCCAAATTGATCATTTCTTTAAGAGCACACCTTTTGTTTCCTATATCTTTGCTTGTCCAAGGATGAAGACATAGTCATTTCTTCCAGAAGTTTCATTCTATTTTGCCTTTACCTTGAGGTCCCTGAGCCATCTCAAATTGATTTTGTATGGAGGGCATTACCAATCAGGGCTCTTTTTAAAATGGATCTCACATAAGGCATATTTGCAAACCAGAAGCATTAATCCAGAGCAATAATATCCACTTCTTTACTGGGGCTGTTAACACAGCTGTGTAAATAGGCTCAAAGCCCAGGGTATTGGACCGGCTCTGGAACCACGGTCTTCTTGCTTCCCCAGCTCCTCCCCAGGCCACTCTGACTCAGAACAGCTGTGGAGAGCAGGCTATGCCCTACTCTGAATTATTCTTTGATATATACAACAGTAGCTTTCAGGCTGTGCCTAAATATGACTTACTGCATCTTATATAGCAGTAGTTTGCCACAAGTGACTCCATATTCAGTACAAGTGTCAAGGCAGAATGACTCCATACTTTGTACAAGTGAACTATCTGCCCTGCACCACCATAAGGAACTGATAAATTACTTGTCAAACTAAATTAAGGAGCACCCAGACACATACTCATCCCAAATCACAACAGGAACAGCAGGCATGAGAACTTATCAACCCCACCACATGAGAACCCCTCACCAGAGATCCATAAAAGGAGAAGCCCCCTGAAATTTGACACAGTGGCACCTTGACACCTGGTCACTCATCATGAATCTTGCCCAGGAAAATCACTGTAGTACATACCTCCAATTTCCTGTTCCCATGAGGCTTCGGCAGAGTGTGGTTTCTCCTGCCTGTGGTCACATGAGGCCCACTCCAAGCTGATACCTCCAGTTGACCTCTGAAACTGAAACTGCAACTGCTGTCCTTCCTGACCCTCTGCTTTGACAGCTCTGCAGAACTGGTTCCTTAAAACCCTTATCTGAATACCTACAGTGACTTTTTTAAAAAAAAAATTTTTTTTTAGTTATACATGGGCACAATATCTTTATTTTATTTATTTTTAAAAATAAATAAACTGAGGATAGAACCCAGTGCCTCACTTATGCAAAGCAAGCGCTCTGTCACTGAGCCCCAGGCCCAGCCCCCCACAGTGACTCTTTAACTCTGCACTCATCTTTCTGCTTGTGTTCTCAGCTCAGCATCCTATAACCCTGCAGCTGCTGTAACCCTTCCTGTGACCTATTCATATGTCATTGTGTGAAGTATATGTGACTTGAGTCTTTAGATATTAGAAATTAAGACTGGACTAAAAGAATTTGTGTTTTCCTGCTGGGTGACCCACAAGTATTCATTGACTGTCACTGCTGAAAGTAGCATAGCCTCTGAATTCACTGTTATGCAATAAATCCCGATGTTGTGGAAAGACGTAAACATGTTCTAGGTTAATGGCAATCACTCAGGCTCCTTGCTGTCACATGGCATGCTCTTGTCACCCCTCCTATGTGTTGCTCAGTCTGTGACAGGCATTCTCCCATGATTTTTTGAATTGTGAAATTTGCCATTCATAGGTAAATATGTGTAGTTTAAAGAATAATCCTCCCTTGTTCTTTTTCTCACACTGTAAGTTTTTTGTTGTTGTTGCTTTTTTTTTTTTTTTTTTTTTTTTACGTAAATATGTGCCCTTTATTTTCTTCTCTTTATTGCCTCCTACAGATTCAGGGTTAAATCTGATATAATTTTTCTTTAGCCTAAAGAAATTCTAGTTAGTATTTCTTGCAGAGAAATGAAGAGACATTTTCTTAGCTCTTACCTTTTGAAAATGTGTTGTACTTTCATTGTATAAATTAACCTTTTGAGATAATACAGACACATGCAATCAGAGACCCCATATAACCTTTACTCAGTTTCCTGCAATACGATCTTGCAAAATTATAGCAGTACATCATGACCATGACATGGACCTGGATAGTCAGGACACAGAAGAGTTCTGTCACTGTGAGGTTCTCTCAGGATCCCTCTTCCAGTAGTACTTAACCCTTCCCCCCTTACACCCACCCCTGACCTCCAGTGACCGATAATCTATCCCCCATTTCTATAATTTTGTCATTTCATGAGTGAAATAACACTGCAGGTTCTCTTTGAGGATTGGCTTATCTTCATTTCTCAAGGCTCTTTTTGTAGGATATGGAATACAGGTGGATAGCTGTGTGCATGTGCACACATATGTACTCTGATGTGTCCTTGAGTCCTTTAAAGATAGTTTCTCACTGTTTTATTGGCCTCTGTTATGTTTGGGGAGAAGTCAGTGGTCATACTTATCATTCTTCTCCTACACATGATGTGTACCTTTCCTTTGGCTCATTTTAGTAACTGTTTTTCAGTTTTGTTTCTTAGCAATTTGTTGTGTGTCTAGGTATTTCATTTTTCCTGACCCATACTTTTTGTGTTTTAAATTTGTGTGATGTCTTTCATCAATTTTAGTCTATTCTCAGTGGATACTTTGTTAAAATACTTATTCTTCCTCATTATCTCTTCTCATTCTTGGCCTCAATTATATACATGCTAGACCACTGGATATTGTTCGACAAATTAAGATGTTCTCATCTATTCTAATTTTTTATTGAGTTTTATTTTTTCCCTTTGCATTTCAGTATTAACATTTTCTATGAGTCTGTCTTCAAGTTCACTGATTACCTTCTTTGCTGAGTCACTCTATCATTAAGCCAAATAAAATATTTGCTTCTGATATTGCATTTGTTTTTAGCATTTATTCAGCTTTTTTATAGTTTTCATATCTGTGTGAAATTTACTATCTCCTCATACATACTCAGAGTGTTTCCAATAGATAACTTTGCACAAATAATTGCAATACTTGAGCCACTTAGGGGTATACTACTGCCAACCATTACCTTTCTTCACTATGAGATAGTAGAACTGCAGAGATTGGGGTAGATGGCATTTCCCTTTGGCAATGGATACCTTCATCTTGCATCAGGCCACTGGTTAGCAAGACTGAGTAAACTGGGTCTGTAGTTAAGCTGGGTCAGTGCTTTGGCAAGAATAGCTTGCTTCAATTCATTACTAGTTTCAAATACTTTGCAAATGGGCTCAGATTTTTCCATTCTGCAGTTCTTAGGATCTGAGCAAACTTTCTTCATGTATCTAAATCACCAGTGTTCTAACTACCCAGGTGACCCACAAGTATCCACTGAACTGCCACTGCTGCAAGTGGTATAACCTGTGAATTTGTTATTCAATAAATTCTGACATTGTACTCTTGGCTCAGCATCCTATAACCCTGCAGCCAATTAAACCCTTTCTGGTCTTTCTGTGACCTATGTATATATCGTTGTATGAGGTATGAGTGAAGGATCTCACTAATTTACAATGGGACGGGCACTTCGAACACCTTCACAGGGTTCCATTTTCTTGCAGCCCCAGGCTTTTGAGTTCCTACAGAGTTCTCGCTCTGTCTGGAATGCTATGGCAGGTTTCTCTCCCATTCCTGTTCACCCTGCAGTTATTGTTAGTGGAAGTCTGAGTGTTTTGGGGAGAAGAGGAATATCTCAGGTCTCCTGCTTATTCCCAGCATTTGAAGCTGAAAACTCAGAGTGCCTCAGACTTGTTTAGTAGGTACTTGCCTTGGACTTCAAGAAGTTTCCTTAAACCTCAGCTTTCTATCTGCCCCAGTCTCTGGCATCCTAGGCCTAAGTGTTTGTTGAGGGCCAGTGGAAAGACTTGGTCCATACTGGGTGCTTCAGCGCTGTCAGCTACATGTACCATTCCTACAGGTTGTTGAGCCATGCCAATGTCTTGGTCCTCATCTATACCCTTTCTCTTGCCTCTCTAGCAAGAATGAGAATAGCTGTAGGTTTCCTCTCTCTTATCTGAAAATCAGCCATTTTCTAGAGTTGAGTTCACTTATGTTTTTAAATTATTTTCTTTCATCTCAGCTCAAGGTTAGTTTAGAAAGACAGTGATTCTGTGGTTTATACATCTTGCTTGAGCTATTGAGAGCAAAAGCCTCATCATTTTCTGTATCCTACAAACAGAAGAGACATCTCTAGTGCCTCTTACCTTCTATGTTCTATCCTTTTGTTTCTCTAAGCTGTTTTTTTTTTCCTTTCAGTGCAATCTTAAACAAATTCACCCTCATTTGTAACAAATCTGCTTTTATTTTGCCCCTTGACTTGAAACTTTGAAGTGTGTCTTTTTAGAAGTTTCATTTTCTTTTTCAAATTTATTCATTACATTTTCATAATCTTTTACTTTTGTCACACTTTCCTATTCCCTGTTAATTCTTTAAACATACTAACACAACTCATATATTCTAAACCTAATAAACAAAGCATGCACAATATGTACACATCCGATTCTCCCCCTGGTGTTTTGAAATTGTCCATGTGTTTAGAAATGTATGCTGCCTGGAACTGTATCTTTGAGAATTCTTTTAGGAATGGGTTTAAAAGCCTCCATTTGGCGAGGCTCTGAATTTGCCTTTCTGGGCACTGGGTACTACCTGATGGGATGGGGACTGGGCCAGGTAGTGTTCACACCAGCCCTAAATTCACAGGAGCAGGACTCTACTCACATCGAGCGTAGAGACAGGTTGGTGTCCCCTTCTTCCTCTGTGGATCAATTTGGGCTTACTCCAAAGAGTTCTCCTTCAGTATGTCCTGGCTTGATGAGGTAGAACTGTTGCTGGCATGGCACCTCTTACTTTGTCCCCAGACTTGTCCCCTTGGCCCTCCCATGTAGACTGCTGCCTTCAATCTGCTCTGTCCCCAGTGCTGCTCTCACCCAAGCAAGTGTCTCCTATCCTGAGATTTAAGCTTTGTCCTTTCCCTTATTTCCTGGTCAGCTCAATTGCACAGTAAAAGTGCTTCCAAAACATATTACTCAGCATTTTCAGTTGTACTTAAGTCTGAATCTCTGCAGCAATCCCCACCCCACCTACTTCTACTGGCTCTGCTGACCCCAGTGGCCTGTCTTGCCCAACTCCCTGCAGGGGCCACACTTTGGGTACACACTCAGGATCTGGATAACAGGGGGATTCTTACCCTGGATAAGGCATCCACAGTGACTTGAATATCCATCATGCATGGTATCTGAAGAGGTCTTGTTTCTTCTAAGGCCACTGGTCTATTGCAACTTAAAAAATACTGTGTTAAATGATTTTTATAAAAGCTTTTATTTTGGTAAATGTAAATGTTCAAGTGACTGTGACATGGTTACATTTAAAAGTAAATGTATCTTTCTACATACTTGCCCAAATTAAATCTCCAACAAGCCCTTATGATAAAAGTGCTCAATAATCATTTCTAACTGTAAATTAATTATTAGGCAGAAATGATGTTTTTACAAGATGGTAGGAATTGTCCTAATTTTCGTCAGAATTTGTGTGAGTATGTGTTTTGGTAGAATAAATCTGCACAAGTTAACCACTTAAAAGGAAAGTGCACAATCACATCTGAAATTATACAAACCGCTGAAATAATTTGGTGTGAAATTCATCCCATAAGGTAGAGTCACCCCGAAGCTCTCTGCATGCTTCTTCCTCCCTTTCTTCAGGGAGGAAGGCTGACCTCATATATGTGTTGGAAGGGGCCATGACGGTGGCAGACCACCAGGGAAAGGACGGTTCCAGAGTGAGGTGGAAGAGACCTGTGCAGGTCCTCCAGCACTGCCTAGTCTCTGCCTGCAAACCTGCACTGTGGTTGGCCATGGCACAGGGCTGCTAGGAGGAATGCAGGTGCCTGGGTCTGCAGGAGGCAGGGTCTGCTCTGGTCTTCCTGGGGCAAGTCTGCCTGGGTGGTCAGCCACTGTCCTGCACCACCGGCCAGGCTAACCCAGCATTCTTTTCCTTCTTCAAGAAGATAGCTATAAACCAAGTCTGACCTTCCTCCTAGCTTTGCCCTGTCTAAAGTGTCCTCACAGGGTCTGGGGTGCAGGACACCATTCTATCTTTGGCTGTTCATACTTGGTGAGGATGTCAGAAACAGCAGGTGAGTTTAGACGATTCTACTTTGCAAGTCTCTGTCTTCCCTGGTGTTAAGGTCACTCTGCCTGTGCCTCAGCTTTAGAAGCAGGTATAGTGATACTAGTATCTGCTTTCAGATACTCTAAGGAAAACAGGTGTGATGGTCCTTAATTAAAAAAATAAAAAAATCAAGCAAAAATCTTTAAAAGTTAATTAACTAAAATTAGTAGCAAAGTGGGCATAGTGTTTTACACTTGTAATTCCACAGACTCCAAAGGCTGAGGCAGAAGGATGGCAAGTTCAAGACCAGTCTCAGCAACTTAGTGAGACCCTGTCTCAAAAAATAAAACAAAGGGCTGGAGGTATAGCTCAGTGGTGAAGTGCCCTGGGTTCAATCCCCAGTAACACACACACACACACACACACACACACGAAAAAAAGAATAAAGAAATTAGTAGCATGTAACTTCAGTAGTTAACCAGAAATACCGTGATTATCTGTGCATGAACTCAAACACAGAATGCAAATCTCTATTCACTTCCATACACACAAAACCAAAATGCAAATCTCTGCTTATTCCCAATCCCCCAAACCAGAAAAAAATGCAGAAAATAAAGGCAAAAGAAAGCAATCAAAATCATTCCATTCCAATGGTGAAAGGTTATTAATTCTGTAAACTAACAACCAGCTAGGACCCTTCCATGATAACTGGATGCAAAGCAGTATCTCCTAAACTGAGGTGTCTTGGGAGGTCAGGCCCTGAGAAGCTCAATAGCATCCCTCAGGGGCACTGCGTTTTCAATAGTAAAGAAATTTAAATGCACTCCAAAAAATTAGGTGACTCTTATAAAAATATTATCTATGGTTTACTTGCCGTGTTTCATCAATGCGACACTAAGAAAAAAGACATGCTTCAGGATTTCAAGGAGCCAGGTGAAGAAACAAATACACATTCCTCTCCATTTAACCACAATCTGAGACACGTAAGTACACCAACCCTGTTATTAGAATTCCAGGCCAGTGGCACTGAGATCATTTTTAAAGAAGTGTCCAGTTTTTTGAGGCTGCTTCTAAAGTCCTGTACCTAATGACTCCTAGCTCTTCAGAATTGCTGCCACCATCTGCTAATGAAGGCTTTGCTTCTATAAAAAGTTCTCCCTTTAAAACACAACAGTGCATGTTTGAAGTTGGATTGATCTGAAACCCAGGTTGCATTTTTTTCTTTCCTAAACCTATTTGCATGTGGTGCAGGAAGGAGGCTCTCAGTATGGGTAGACAGAGCTTAGTGCCACCCCCTGACCCAAGTACAGAGTGTCCCACCTCTGGAAGGTCAGGTGGCTGCAGGCCCCCAACTTGGGAGCAGAGTAAAGGCAGTTCCACTGAAAGTACTTGTGGGGAATTTATAATCATTATTTAAAAAATCAACTTAGGGACTGGGGATATAGCTCAGTTGGTAGAGTGCTTGCCTTGCATGCAGAAGGCCTTGGGTTCAATTCTCAGCAACACACACACACCCACCAAAAACAACAACAACAACAACAACAAAAAAAAAAAAACAACAACAACAACTTGGGGAGCTTGGCACAGAAGTCTTTAGGATTTGTCTTCCTGACTCCTTTCTCTCTGCTTGCTCTGCTCATATTGTAGAGTTTAAATGAAAAGGAACATCAGGTAAAGGACAAGATACAAAGTTCAACCTGTGAATAAACATAAACCATTCACTGTAACACTTAAGTGCATTTTAAACAGGGTCATAAAGCTAAAGAAAGCTGGGGTGGGGAGCAGAAATCAAAGTAACCTTAGGGGTTCTGGAAATGGGTTCATTTTGCTCATTTTTTTTTTCCCAATGTTTCTACTTAAAAATTGAAGTTATGCAAAACTGCTTGAAAATCCAGAAAATATATTTCCTTGTTATCAAACAGAAAGATGCATTTAAAATATTATTTTGGATGATTATCAATGTGATAAGGGTTGAATTTTTTCATTCTCTTTAAAACTACAAACTAGAAAAGGTCAGGGGAGAATGCTTTAAAAATTCTATTTTCTGCTCCACTGCAGATCTAACAAATAGATTTAAAAATGCAAATAAGTGATGGCCCTCACTCACAGAAAATCAAAAAGGGAAGGACACCATGCACCCTAAGTCCCATTTTCCTTCTCCAGTGACAGTGTAGCAACCAGGACGAAGCTGGCTCTAAGTACAACACATCAGTCTCTTAGTTCTTGGGAAGAAAGAATAAACATGTGAAAGACGTTTATTATTATTTATTACCTGCACAACAGGTGTGTGGCATTTTCTAGGTTTCTTTGAATTTTGAGGTCATATTTGTTTTTTTTTCAAGGGCTCTCACCTTGGTAACTGTGTGTCTACTGGGAAAGAAAGACATTACTCTGAAGGGCATCAGCTGCAGCCATTACAGAACCCAATTCTGCTTTTCCACGTTTTTTTCTTAACAATTTTAAAATTCAAATTATTTTTGGCTGATACTCAAAACCATCAACATTGTGCATATTATGGGGTACCATGAGATATTTTGATACTGTTTAAATAGGGTTAAAAACTGTCTCTTCAAACGTGTCATTTATGGTGAAATCCTTTTTTCCAGTGTTTTGAATGTGCTGCGCATTACCCACGGTGGCCCTGATGTGCAACCTCACACAAGGACACCTAACTCCCATCTAACTAAAGGTACCTAACAGCTCTCCATCCATTCCTCCTGCCTGTTCTCCCCAGACTCTGGTAACCACCATTCTCTCAAGTTTAAGAAATTCACTTGCTTAGATTCCACCTGAGTGAGATCCCCTGACTTGCTATGTTACACTTGTTCAGTGCAACATAATATCTAAAGTGTAACATAACATCTCCATTTCATCCACATTGTCACAAATGACAGGATGTCGTTCTTCCTGTGGCTGTATAGTCTTCCCTCATGCATATGTACCCCATTTTATGCACTCAACAGTATGCGGACACTTATGCTGTTCCCATCTCTTGGCCACTGTGAACAGGGCTGCGATGGACACAGCAGCACCAACACATGTGCCATGGGAGCGCAGGCATCTCCTCAACAGCCTGACACAGTTCTGCCAGACAGATACCCACCAGCAGGAGGGCGGGGCCACACAGCAGTTCTATTCTCAGCTTTTTGAAGAACGTGCATCATGGCAGTACAAATTTACATTCCCACCAATAATGCAAGGAGAAAGTACACCATCCCCAGAACTTAACTCTTGTCTTTTTTCCTAAAAACTATTCTTACCACAGCAAGGTGATATCTCATAGTGGTTCTGATTTGCATTTTCCTAGTTAGTGAGGATAAATATTTTTTTATATATCTATTGGCCATTTGCTTGTCTTTTCAAAAAAAATTGAAGTCAATTGCCCATTTGCTATTCAGTTTTTTAAAAAAGTTTCCTCTATATTCTGGATGTTCATGTCTTGTCAGATATACAGATTGCAAATATTTTCTCCCATTCCTTAGGTTGTCTCTTCATTCTCCTAATGGCTGCATCTGCGCAGAAGATTCTGCTTGATATAATCCCATTTGTCTATTTATTAGGTGGTTCAATGCCTCCTATTTGTTCTTTTTGCTCAAGATTGCTTTGGCTATTTGGAGTCATTTTGAGGTTCCATACAAATGTTAGGATTGTTTCCCCTTGTTCTGTGAAGAATACCACTTGTATTTTGATAGGGATTGTGTTCAATTTGTGGATTTCTTTGGGTAGTATGGACATTTTCATAATATTGATTCTTCCAATCTATGAATAAAGAAGTCTTTGCAATTTTATGGGTCCTATTCAATTTTTCTCATGAATGTTGTATAGACTTCATTGTAGAGATCTTTCATTTCTTTGCTTAAATATATTCTTTGATATTTTCTGTTTTCGTTGTTATAAATGGATCTGCTTTGCTGGTTTCTACTTTGGACAATTCATGATTGGCATTGAGCAGTATCTTATAATTTTGCTGAATTTCTTTGTTCTTTCTCATGTCTGATCATTCTGACCAGGATTTCCAGAACTATGTTGAATCAAAGTGGTACAAGTGTACATCCAGATTTTAAAGAGAAAGCTTTCAGTTTTCCCCCATTTGGCATAACGTTAACTTCTGACTTGTGACAAATAATCTCATTATGCTGAGGTGCATGCATTCTAGATCTAGTTGGTTCATTTTTTTTTTTTTTCATGAAGGGATGTTGAGTCTTAGCAAAAGTCTTTTCCGTGTCTGCTGACATTATGGGTGTTGTTCCATTCTGCTAATACGGTGGAACACATTTATTAGTTTGCATATGTTGAACCATCCTTGCATTCCTGGGGTGAATTGCACTTGACTATGGTGAATAATCTTTCAAATGTGCTATTGGATTCAATTGGTCAGTATTTTGTTGGTAATTTACACATCTAAGCTCATCACAAATGTTGGACTGTAGATTTCTTTTTGGTTGTGTCACTGTCAGGTTTTCACAAGGTAATACTTGCCTCAGAGAATGAGTCTGGAAGAATTCCTTCCATTTCTTTCACTACTAGAACTCTGGAGTGAAGCCATCTGGTCTTGGGCCTTTCTTAGCGCGAGTCTCATACATTTTTGGTCAGTTCAAGTTTTCTGTTTCTTCACAATTCAATCTTGGTAGAGTGTATTTGTCCAGGAATTTTTCTCTTTCTAGATTATCAAATAGTTTTGTTATATAGCTGTTCATAACAACCTCTAATGAGCCTCTGTACTTTATTTCTGTGGTATCAGTTGTAAAATCTCCTTCACTTTTGGTTGTGGTTATATCTGAGTTTTTCTCCTTCTTAGTCTAGCTAAGTTTTTGTCAGTTTTCTTTCAAAGAACCAGCTCTTGGTTTCATTGATCTTTTTATTGTTGTTCTATTAGTTTTTGCCTCTATTTCACTTTTTTCCTACTCCAATTTTTAGTTCTACCTTTTATTAATTTTGAATTTTGTTTTTCTAGTTTCTTGAGGTGCAGCAATAGGTTGTTCAGAATTTTTCTGCATTTTCAATGTGATTGGTATAAACTTCTCTCTCAGTACTGATTTCCTTCTATCTCAATAGTATGTTGTGTTTTCATTTTAATTTAGTTCAATAAGTACCTTAATTTCCTACTTGGTTTCTTTCTTGATCCATTCATTTTTCAAAAGTAAGCAATTTAATTTCTATTTTTATGGTTTCCAAAGTTCTTGTTATCAATTCTGTTTTGTTGCATTGTGGTTGGAAAAGACAATATAATGTATATTTTTAAAAGTTTGTTGAGACTTGTTTTGTGGCCTAACATGTGGATCTTTCTGAAGAAAGTTCCTTGTGCTGCTGAGAAGAATGTAGTGGGTAGTATGCATTTGCTGAATGGAATGTTCTCTAGATGTCGTGTGGTGTAGGATGCAATTTAACTCTGCTGTTTCTTTGTTGATTCTGTCTGGTGGGAGTTTCTCAAAGTGGAGTGTTCAAGTTCCTTCTATTACTATATTGGAGTCCACCTCTCCAAAAGGCCTATGGATATTTGCTTTATATATTCGGGTGCTCCAATACTGCTATTTCCTCTTGCTGAACTGACCCTTTATCAACATATGACATCCTTGTCTCCTTTTACTGCTTTTGATTTAAAGTCATTTTATCTAGTCCATTTATATGGTTACTCTCCTTGTTGGATTCCATCTGCATGGAATACTGTATTTCATTCCTCTAGGTTCAGTTTCTGTGTCCTTAGATGTGACATGAGTTTCTTCAAAGCAACACAGTCAGGTCTTGTTTTTAAAATCTTTTCAGTCACTGAGTCTTTTAATTGGGGCATTAATCCATTCTATCTGAGTTAGTAATTTTGTAACTGCTTTCAGGTTACTGCAGCTCCTTTATTTGTCCTTCTCGTACCATCTTCCTTTGTGGTTAAATGACTCACTCTATTGGTGGGTTTTGATTCCTTATTATTATTTATATTTTTTGGTTTGTCTGTTACAATCTTTGTTTTGTGATTACCATGAGGCTTTATGAGAAGACATTTTCTCCTTGTTTATTTCTATTAATTTTTGAGACAGGTCTTGGTATTTTTCACAGATGGCCTTGAATTTACAATTCTTTTGCCTTAGTCTCCTGAGTGTTTGGAGTTACAGTCACACAAGGACATGTTTTGAATATAATAAGCTATCTTGAAATAATAATTATACGTGAGTGTAAAGATACAAAAGATAAAATAATTAGAAAATAATTTTAAAAATTATAAAACCTCTATATTTGCACTCTTTTCCACTCATTTTGAATTTTTCATGTTCCACTTTTATATCTTTCTTTACATCTTTCAGCTCTACCCATTCCAAGATATCTTTATATCTTTCTGTATCTTTTAAAATACAATAAGGTAGATATTTTTAAAATTTGGTGTTTTTTTAATACTAAACATATGGTTTAAGCATCATGTTTACAACATGAGAACATTCTAAATTTGTATTGTTACTTTTACTAGAGAGTTTTATACTTTCTAGCCTTTCCTTCTTCCTTATTAACATTTCTTTCAGTTTGAACAACACCTTTATAACATTTCTTACAGGATAGGACTGGTAGGAATACATTCCCTCAGCTTTTGTTTATCTGGTAATGTCTTTATTTCTGCTTCATTTCTAAAGAATAGCTTTGCTACATACAGTATTCTTGATTTTCAGTTTCTTCCTTTAGCTCTGTGACAATGTCATGCCAGTCTCTTCTGATCTGTAAAATTTCCGAGAAGTCAGCTGTCAGGAGAATTGGAACACCCTTATTTGCAATTTTTTCATTTGGCTTGGGAATATTCTCTTTATCATTGGAAATTGAGATATTCAATATAAGATGTCTTGGGGTAGTTTGGTTGAGTTGAATCTGACTGTTCACATTTGACCTTTCTGTATCTGCATTTTGTATTCTTTCTAGGTTTAGGATGTTTTCTATCTTTTTAAAATAAGCTTCCCACCCCTTTAGCATTTGCAAGTCCCTCTTGAGCCTGAATATTCAATGTCTGATCTTTCCCAAAGTTCCCATATGTTTCTACATGAACAAGACTTTCAAATTAAACACTCCACAATTAGAATTTTCCCCACTGTAGACTCCTCTTCCCTCCGATATCCCAGGGGTGATGTGAAACTAGAGATTGTATTGCAAGCAGCCCCTGAAATACTGACATGAGCTTCTCTAAATGACCAGGTGGCTCAGGACCATATGCTCCGCCAGCACAGGCCCATTCTCCTACTCCGCCTGCTTCAGGTATTGGGGCTGACAGACAGCTCCACATGGCAGTAAAAACTTCTGTGAGCTGAATGTCTTTATAAAGGACTCTCCAGGAAACTTACTTTTCCCTCAAAGGGAAGTACTGGTTGAAAATGCAGGGATGCAAGCCACCTAAATGTGGAGTTCAAGAACACAGCTGTCTTGGGGTGGGGGCCACGTGAGGGAACAAGCCACACAGTGGACACACACTTCTCTCAAGCTTTTTGCCCAAACCCAGCCATCCTGCCAGGCTGGTCCACTGGAGGAGGGCAGAGTCCCTGGCAAATGCTCGGGAGCCCCAAGCTCCTGACTTCAGTCTGTGCCTTGCCCTCCTCTTTTCCTTCAAGTTGGTGGTAGAAGCTCCTGACTCCAAAAATCCAGAGCTCACAGTCTACAGCCCTGATTTCTTGGTACCCTTTGCTTTTGAGGGCGATTAGCTCCTGCAAATAACCAACAGCTCTCCCCCAGCTACCCAAGTGGAGACCACCCCAAAGCCTTAGGAAGCAACTTGCCAGGTAGACAAAAGAACACAGACCCAATTCTGCACTGGCTAGAACGTAGCAAGGGACCACATGAGGCACTTCACATTTTTATTACCCTCCAGGATCTGAAGTACACAGAATGGAGAGGTGGTGTGACATGACAGATTCTAGGTTAAATGATATGCATGCTCTGAGAGAGCCTGGGGCCAAGCCTCCGCAGGGCCTGTGGATGGGGGAACGACACCAAGCCCATGACTGCTACATGCACACAATAGTGCAAGTTAACGTGGGATGACCAACTAGAACACACTGCATGACAAGTTAAACTGTTAAAGCGAATAGATAATGACAGAAAACAACACAAAAAATGACAGCTTTGAGGGGCAGTTTTGGCTGTGGAGTTCTGATGGCTCATATTTTCAGTTCATTGTTCCTTTTGAGTTTTATCAGTTATCCACTCAGGATTCAGGGAGAGGTGACCTCTCAGAGCAGCAACTAATGACTGTGTTTAAAAAAAAAAAACTTAAAAATGGCAGAAAAAGAAATCCCGCTAGCAATGGGATTTGGTTCAAGATAAAGGAAATTAACATGCTTACCTTGTCTTCTTCCCAAATTTCCACTGAAGTAGATCAATAGTGGGAACAAGAAAAGCCACGTGGAGACCAGAGACAAGGCCTTCTGAAAGCAGAGGGCAGGAGTAAGCAGGTACCCAAAGCAGGGCTGGGTAGGTGGGACCAGTAATAGGGGCACTCAAAGAGCAGTGGCTCCCCAAGTACCCCCGAGTTTCAAATTCGGTGGGTATGGATGAGGTTCCAGAATCTGCGTGTCTAATATGCATTTGAGAACTGCTGGTCTAGGAGCAGCCCACCACCCTCCCTCTCTCACACTGGGCATAGGCCCAGGAGAGTGCCGAACAACTCTACCCATTCCAAACAGGATAATCAAGGACAGCCTGGATGAGGGCTCAGCCTACTTTGTGAGGAGGTACACTAGTTACCTGAATGAGCCTGCCCAAGTCCTAATGTCCTTCACAACAAAAGGGGACACATTTGTGTAAAACTGATTTGTATCATCTCCCCCTCACTCTTCACAACTCTACCTTTGTCTGCAAACTGACTGCAGAACAGTGATGGTTCAACTCACTAAGATTTCCGAGCATATTAACATAGAAATTCATGATATGAAAGTAGGCATTCCTTAAAGTTCTGTTCAGAGGGGCAAGAAAATGAACTTCCAGTGTGGTTCACAATTGCACACCCTGAATTTTTGTGAGAATGTGTCAGGCAAATGGAAGGAAGCAGGAAACTGGTGCCCAGTTGATGGCTTGACTTTAAAGAAATGTACCTACATTTCTAGACGGTAACACTGAAAACATTGTTGCACCTCCAGTCTTGGTGAGACAGGTAGATTAGATTCACATTTGTGACTTCTTTTCACACAACTCCTTCATAATGTGGCTATACAGGACAGAATGTGCCAGGATCTTACCTGATAGGCAGGGAGCATGCTCACTGTGGGTAGGATTGTGCAGCTGGGGTGAGCTGAAAGTGCCAGACCTGATTACCCATGGTCACCTATCACTGCCAATAACCCATCCGGATTTTTTTTTTTTTTTTTTTGGCAAAGCATTTTGCTTTAGGACCATTTAAAAAATCACCAGAAAAGAATTTGGCCAAACATGCAGAGCACCTGCTGCTTGTTTCTTTTTTTAAATATGCTCTTGAGTGACATTGGCTTCACATGCTATCCTGCCCACACCTCCCCACTGACTCCTGGAGCTACTGAGCCTAGGCAGTGAGACTAGTGCTCAATATGAATGGAGACAGATGTGGTTCCCTGGAGGACAAGATGGGAGCACAGCCCTTCATGTCTCAGCCCTACTCCAATGAGGGCGCCTGCTGGCCTCTGGCTTCACTCACAGGCAAGCCTGCAGCGCCCTCTGGTGGCCACAGTGAAGGCCCTTGTGTTCACATAGCATACATTCTGGTTTCATTCTTTCCCAATTAAATTTGCTGAATTCCATGGGCACTTAGGATCTTAAAAAAACAAGCAAAACAATTGGACAGAGAATTCTGCATGCAAAATCACCACTGAAATGTCATCAGCCCAGCACATTGGGCTGATTCTAAACTTAAAATGCAAAGCCAGGGATTGCATAGGAAAGTGTGTGGCAAGTGAGGGTCAGCTGGTATGATCACTAAGATTACTCTGTCCTCTGTTCACCACCCCTCCTCATCCTCTAGCTCCTTTGACTTCCTTCAGCATGATCACTGTGCCCAGGCACAACAGGAAATGCTGCTAGTGCAGCAGCCCAGCCTGCTCTGAGTCGCTCCTGTCAGCTCCACACTGCAAGGTTTATTAGGCTGCATAGGACCCAGCTCAATCAAGATTCCTAGTATCTGTGCACTTCTGCAGACCCCAGACTCCAGCCTACAGCCCCACCCAACTCCAGATTTGTTTGCTGTATGGTTCAAATCAAACAACACTACAGCAATGCTCTGCTTGGTTACTAGAAATTAAGTTTAAAATTCTTTTAACCTTGGAAGGGTACGGAGCACACGGGCAACTCCAGGCCTACTTATAATCAGCCCACAGCATGGAGCAGATCCTGACTAGTGGACTTGGGGTACCACATTGGTTGAAGTGCAGCAACCAGGAGTTCTCAGAGGCAGATGATGACAGTGTGCCTGTTCTCCTTGAATTAAAAACACAGAATGCTGCTGAGATTAAAACATTAGATCTACCTGATACACTCACACAAGCAAAACCGCACAGCTGTGTCAGCAGACTGCTCCTCCATCTCCTACTTGCCTCCCATTCACAGTAAACCCAGCATCCTGAGGGATAAGCTCATCAAGGTCACTCCCACCCACTGATGCCTAACCCCCCGCCCCCACAACTCTGGGCCTGGAAGCTCCTGGCAAGGGCAAAATCCATCACCCAGCTTCCCCCAAGCCTGCCTGCCTGCCTTGTTTCCTCCTCCACCCTCTCCCATACCACCTCAAATTCTAGGTCGGCCAAGGGAAGTTATTTTTCTCCTTAAGTGAATACACAAATATAGATCTGTAAACATCCTCCATACGCTGCCAACTTCAAAACCTCTGCCCTGGTCCTTGGGCAGAACTTCACCTGTAAAGATTCCTTGTCACTGATGCCTGCATGTCTCAGGGCTCCCCTGTCAAATGGAAAGCATGGCATTTGTGACTTTCATTATCAAACCTGTACCCCTGTGCCCCACCCCAGGTGCCTGCCCAACTCACTAACCTGGGACTATTCCCAGACTCCCTCCTGCTCCTCACCCCCCACTTAATGGATATAGCATTGATTCCACCCACATGATAGGTTTTATTTTTGGTTTTGTGGTGCTGGGGGTGGAACCCAGGGCCTCCTGCATGTGAGGAAAGTGCTCTACCACTGAGCTACATTCCAGCCCTCCACCACAGGTTTAAATCTACCTACTGTCTACTGACTGTCTACACTGCCATTGCTGCAGGTCCCCTTACAGGTCTTTCTGGTTCACTTCTCAGTCTTTGCACATCCCTTCATCTCAAAAAAGACTTAGTGAACTCCAACCTTACGTGACATCTCTGTTCAACTCTTCCTTGAAGCCTTGGGTTCCCAGCTGGGGGTCAGGTGTTCAAGTCCAAAGTGACTGTTAGATTCCTGTCTAACACAATCTTATGGACATTTGTCCTGTGTTGTGGTCACAGCAACTGCCTTCTGGCACACAGTACATTTTTCACCTCACAGGGCCAACCTCAACCATACACAGGGACACTCCTCCTGTATGTTCAAGGCTGGCTTCCTCTTTCAAGGTCTTTTCAGCATCAACTCCTCAAAAAAACCTGCCTCGCACAGAAAAGAGAGAGGTTTTCCCGCTCTTCTCCACTGTGTGCTTCATGGTTTCTTAATATGGCACCTCACCAGATTCATGATGCTGTATTTACTGGGTGGTTCCTTAGAAATTTTCTCTTCCCACAGATCATAGCTCTATGAGAATCTGTTTCTCAATTGCCCTGACCAGGTCCTCCCAGCCAGGCACCTGGCAGAGATGCCCAATGCACACTGGTGGAAAGCATGACCACACCAACAAACAACTTCCAGAGCTTCAAGTTATGTCTGTGATGCTTAGGAAAAGAGGCAGAAGGAGTAGCAGAAGAGTTGTCAGATGAAGCTTTTTTAAAAGGGCAGCAATTATAATTAAATTATAATTAAAAAACAAATCAAATCCTGAGAGCCATTCAGCACTCACCTGGCATCACCACGGAGCACCCGCTCAGTGAGTGCCCAGAACTAGCTCAGCACTGGCAGTGCAGCACCTGTGCAGGAGGCGAGGCTCCTAAGGGATGGCCGTTTCTTTCTGGCCTAGGTTACAGTATTTTCTTCATCTTTGGTAGAGAAATGCCAAGTGTCACACTTTAATAATCATAACAACAATGTGCATGGCTTACTTTTATTTTTTATTATAAAAAACACATACAAGAGTTTTAAGAAATGATGAATATAAGACAAATCAGAATCACGGTGAGTTATTAAACCCATTTTCTATATACAAATACTAAAATTCCGAAAGTGGAATATCATCCAATGTGAGACACATCATAGCACTGTCCGTATGTACACAGCACACAGAGCTCTGGTGCGGTCACCGCGGAGTCACTCATATACATGTTCTAATACAAAAACCTGCAGTGGAACATCTATGGTTCAGTTCCCTTCCTGATATATAGTTAAATATTCTTAAGAACCTTTAGAGATATGAAGAAGATGCAGTAAAGTGAATTTCTGCTGACAGCTCTCAGTGTTTTACTGTGGTCAATTAAGCACATCTTGAGAGAAACTTCTGTAGCCCATTTCCAGCTAAGAGAGCGGAAGACTCTTTTATTTCTTTTTTAGCCAATTTGTTTCTTCCTAGACACTATATGAGCATAAAGCCCAAAATAGCCCAGGAACCAAATCTTGTTTTTATATTGTTAAATTCATTATAAAATGCCATTCAACTTTTAAAAGCCACTAAAAGGACACTTTCTGCAGCAAAAAAAGGGCTAGGTTCAAGTGTTTGTTGTTTGACCAAGACACAATTACACAACCCATGTCACATGATCACAACAGCCAAAGTGAAATGTATGTGGTTTAGGAAAGAACAATTACACAGCCGCCTGCTCTCCCTGCCCACGCTGGGGAGGGCTGCTGCCATTCTACCTACTTCACGTCTGGACCTCACGCTGTATTCCTAAAGCTGAGTAGTGTACGGACAGCGGATGTGTCAAGGCACTTCTCCAGCCGCAGCGGCCCCTGCCTTCAGCTGAGCCCCTCCACACTCAGGGAGCCGACTTCTTCCAGGCAGCTGACGACTGCAGATGGGATGCTGCTGGAGGTCTGTCTCCGCCAAGCTTCTAGGATCTTGGAAATTTCCGCTGGGTTGCTGGGACTCAAGTCACAAAGAGCATACACAGCTGCTAACTGTATTCCCCATGGTATATCTGAAGAGAAATTTTAAATCAATCATAACGTAAGACAGTATCTGTTACTCAAAATTTTAATGTTGTAATCTACAGGAATGCTTTCAGATAAAGAATTCTTTCTGCCAGCAATGAAGATCAAATGCATAAGAAAGATCCCACAGTAAAAAAAAAAAAAAAAAAAAAAAAAAAATCATTAAGAACTATCCACAATGAAAAGGAAAAACGACCTGACCCTAGCTCCTGGAACTCCTGGCACTGGCTGTGTTCTGAGGACTGCCATGTGGGGGAAAGGGGAGAGACCCAGAACTTCTCTGCCCAGAGCAGTTCCAGAAAGCACTCACATTTAAGTTTAAGAAGACAAGGCGCTCCTAACATCTGTCCAATATGAATCTATTCAATATCCACTAGTAGTGTTCCTAAATGGACTTTGGATGTGAAAAAATGCAATGAGATGAGACACTTTAATAAGCTGGATTACAGTGCAGGATTGTGGATCTTATCTAACTTACAAACCATAGTAGAATATTATAGTTCTCTTTTAGCAGTTTATTTAGCAGTTTTACTTAGTTTATTTTACTTAAAACTTAATTTAGTTAGGGTTTATTTACATTAAGTTTAAATATTTTATGAGTTAGTTAAAATTTATTATTAACTGTATTTCAGTCTTCTGAAAGTGACACATGACACATGTGTTGAGTGGCCCTTATCTGCAATGCTTGGGACCAGAAGGGCTTCAGATTGTTTTGGATTTTGAAATGTATGTATATAAATAATGGGATATCTCGGGAATAGGACTCAGGTCTAAATACAAGATTCATTTATGTTTCATACATACCTTATACACAAAGCCTGAAGGTAATCTTATACAATATTTTTAATAATTTTATGCACGGAAATGTTTCATGGTTCTACACAAGTAGAAACTTATGGTATCATATCCTGCATTTTTGGATTAAGGATGCTCAACTTGTATTTAAAAAAACAACACAAACACACCACACATGCAAATGTTAATGTTTAAGATAATAGCAGAACTGATGCTTTTACTACCCATACCCCTTCTCCACCCCCACACCTACAAATATTGAAAGAAGCACAGAGCATGGCACAGAAAATGGCCACAGCTCAAATTAAAATGCCATGTGAGTGAAACAACAAGCAGATAAAATAAAAAGGACTTTATATAAAGGCAGATATGTAATGTTGTTTAAAGAGACTGGCTCTGGAGTCATGCAAACCTGGGTGAACAGGGCTGCCAAGGCACTGCTCCTTACATATCTTACCTAAGAACATATCTTATGCTTCCCCCAGGCCTGGCATATGCAATAAGGGTGGTGCCATCCACCTCAGAGGGTGGGTGTGGCTGGTAGTGGATGCCACAGGACGGGGCAGTGCCATGTAGTAATCTGCCACAGCCCACGGCGGCTCTTTCCTCCTCATGGTTAGGGCTGCTTGGTTTCTAGGTTACACTAACCCAGCAACAGGACAAGTCTTCATTTATTGGCAAGGTGACCCTCTGGGGCTGTTCTGGGCTAGAATCCTTCTCGTCAGCACGAGGAGGGTTAGGGTTAGGGTTAGGGTTAGGGAGGAATGAGGAATGCTCATGCAGAAGGAAAGCACCCCTCAGCAGTCACCCTGAAGTCAGGAGGGTGCTTCAGGGTGCCACCTTCAGACTGCGCTCTACCAGCTCAGCACAGCAAACCTCCCTCTGAAAGCTCAAGACAAAGACCTACCATGTTAAGATCACCTTGTGTGTCATGCAGTATTTAAGATGTCACTTGTGCCTCTCTGATGAAAAGTTAACTACATTATTTTTTGATTGCACAATACTCAAAACAGAAACTAGATATATCACTTGTAACGGTTATTTTGAGTTAAGCTTTTCTCACAAGAGTAAGACATAAAATTATATACTATGTAATATGTAAATGATAACAGAAATCCCAGCACAGCAACTGCTCGCAGGATTTCTAGCTTTCCAATCCTCTTCTGATGCTAAGCACACAACAATGGTGGGTCCCTCACCATGCAGCATTGCTTTACATGTGACTTCAGCTGGTCAGGACATAGTTGAGCAGGAGGCCTTGCAGAGGTCCAAGGTTAAGACCCAGGGCTCAGACAGAGTGTCTGAGGCAGAAGCAGAGCGAGAAGAGAGCACTTTCTTCCTTAGGGGAACACTGCCCAACAGGGTCAGCTACTGAAAAGAACAAACTACACCAAGGAACTCACACGCACAAACAGCAACACTGAGCATCCATCTCATTTTCCCTATGTACAAGCACACAGCGAGGCACACAGTAGAGACTCAAAAAAAAAAAAAAGCTTAAACAGTAAGAGAAACTCAAGAGATATGAAAGCGATTTTGATAAATAAGAGTTTTACCTTCATCCTGAGCATGTTGTATGAACATACCAATAACCGAACTAATATTTTTCACAGCAGTTGGAAATCCTTCCTTCAAACCCAATTGGCCCAAGCGACCTAGGGAAACAAACAAGACAAAACACAGAGAGTCCTTGGTGAGATACTGATCACTCTTCGTATGAATTTTGATTTGTTCCTGTGACCTTAGTGCTCTCTGGCTAAGGACCCTGAACTAAAGTTAAAAGGGTGACTGCTCCTAAGTGAAAATGGGTGAATAACAAGGCAGCAAGACTTCATGGAGCACACTGGTCTTTCAGGAGTGCCAACAACTGGTACAGTGCTTGCCTCACATGCACAAGGCTGTGGGTTCAATCCCCAGCACTACAACAACAACAAAAAAAAAAAAAAAAAAGAAGAAAGAAAATAAAAACCCAGGGATGTCAACAAAATGGCCAACTGTCTCTGCTTTTACCCCAACAGGATGACAAAGTGCAGCTTCTCAGTCCAGCTACAACATAACAAATGGCATTTGACATAGTGCAGAGAATGTTTCAGCAGGTCACATGTCAATGGCTGACTTCTATTAGTTTAACAGGTCAAATATAAGACTGTGGTCCCAGCCAAACACATGCTTTTGGTCTAACTGCTGTTGTAATACAGAGAGGCAATTTCTTAGCAAGGCTACAGAATCCTGGGAGGCCTCAAAGTCAAAAGGATCCCACACCAACGCTAGGAAACTCTGTCTCTTCAGCACTGGGACAATGGTACAAAGACAACAGCAGATCAGTAACTGCGGCCAGCACAGGTCAGAGAAGAGGCACCTCGTTGGATAGGGGCCATTTCTCATCACCAGCTGCTTGCAGCCAGAAGACGCATTTTCATTTAAGAAAAGCCCCGGTGAAGAGTCACCAGCACTCTCAACAGATCTGGACCGAAAAGTACACAATCTGAAGAAAAGCACACAGTTGTCTGCATACAGTGCAGCGAGGCAGCTTTCCCAGGCAATGACACCTTCACCCGAAAAATAACAGTGGGAAAATGCAGATGTGTTCTCGAACATGAACAAAGTGAGCTGTAACTTCAATGAAACTTTTTCTTGTGTTGTATGACAACACTTGGAGCCTTTAAGCATAATTAGAATTCTCGGACAACTTCTGTCAGTCATTTTCATATTACCTAAGAGAACAATGTTGATATGATATGTGTGGGTTTGGGGAGTTTCTTTTTGTTTTTTTATTGTTGACACCTGGAAGATGTGTACAAATCATTATCTTCCAAGTGAGCAATGGAGGACACAGCATCAATGGGCAAATGGACACCTTCACTGGGTAAACTTGGCCAGTGGATGGTAGTGAGAGTATGAGAAGTTCACTGCTGGGGTTTCAGACTGCATACTGCAACTAACCTGTAAATCACAGCTTCAACAAGGGCAATACAACAAGACTCCCATATCAAGAAAAGAAAAGGGGGAAAAAAAAAGGAACTGCTATTTGTTGAATGTTATTGTAATATCAAAGAGGAACATCTAGAACCTAGAATTATCCAAACATTTGAAAAGCCTATTAAAATTATTCTTCCCATTCTTCCTTTTAATCAACTACCACCTACATGACTAAATGTACCTCATATAGGTAACCCGAATAGCAGATTGCAAGAGACTAAGTGCAGAGCAGACAATGAGAAAACAGCCACCTTCTAACAAAGCAGACAGAAAGGAGGTACGCCCAGCAGTGCAGTCCAGCTTCTCTTGCTGGTGGCGGAAACATGGTATTTTAAAACAAAATGAAAATTCCACTTATGTTAATGAGCTTATTACTTTTTACTTTAAATAAATAAATATCTTGAAAATTTCTCAGTTTAATTTCTAATATAGTAAATACTGGTAGATATAACCTGGAGTAACAAAAATTCTTTTGAGTTCTAAATAGTGACTAATAGTATGTAGGGGTCTTGAGACTGAAAGGCATGAAAACCAATGATCTAGGTCACAGGTCAAGCCAATCAATCAAGAAGAACAACATAATTTATGGAGTTACTAAAAACCTCAATCCTTCCTTTATTCCAGTGGGTGTCCTATAATGCAAGTTTGTTCCAAGCCAAAATCCCATCTCCTCCAGCAAGCATGGCCTTCATTTTCTTTTCACTGTTTCCCTTATCGGAGAAGATTCTGGAAGATATCTTGGTTGTACCTCTATGAAAATACTATATTGAATGCTTGTTCAATGACCATGCTATCCCTCACTACTACCAATATTTCACAGGTTGATTTGTGAATACAGTACGTGAACTACATTTCGATTTTGAATATAGAGAAACTGAGGCTATAATACCTAGGAAACTTACACCTAGAGGAACCATGTCTAGTGCTTGTTACATACACTTTGAGTCCTGCGATATACAGCAGATATTCAGTAAATATCCACTGATCTAAGAACATCTGGATAATTCCTAGTCCAAGATGAGAACCGCAAACGTCCATAATTTCTTATGCAGCCTTTTGATGAAGGTGAAAAGTTATGTACTTCAGAGATCACAAATTTCAAGTGGTTGTTATCACTTTTAAATAGCTTCTTGCAATTAGATCAAACTGCTAACTGCATGCTGGGGTACTTAATGCATAACTGATAGCAGAGAGAGGAACATGTGCCTACTGTAGCAGTGGGATCATTCAGATACAGGATAAGTGTTTTCAGATAATGATACCCCACCATGTTATACTGGCTCCCTTTCATTCAATTTAATGTGCTCAATAAAATTGGTTTCATAAATGTCTAAATAAATTTAAAAAATAGATAAAATCATAAGTCTGAGTAGAATGTTTTGGGAAAAAGACCCAAGTACATGTTGGCTTGTTAAAGATGACAGGTGAATCTGCCAAACAGATGGGAAGAAAAGTCCCCCACAGAAGAGATGTGAAGGAATCCAAGGCCACTCAGCTACAGTAGCATACCAACAGAAGTGTGAAGCTAACCTCACTGTCAAAGACCACCTACTCCATAACATGACAAGGCCACTAGAGAAAAGCTAACAGCCTGCAAGGAGAACAAATCTTCTGGTGAACTGAAAAATCACCATGAGGACAAGACTTTGGCTCCAGTTATGCTAATGAAAGGGTGTGCTGAGGAAATTCCAAAGGACAATTGAAAGACCTGAGAGGAGAATGAAGAGAAAGCATCAAGTCAGAGCTATTTCTGACTTGTACAAACCTGACATCTGATGGAGTGTATTCCTACAGGGTAGGTTCCAGTTAATGAAGGTGGGCCTTGTTATTCAGAATTTAATGAGCTCTCTGGGGACAGAGACGTAGCATTGTGTAGCTTAAATTCCACTGAATCCAGTGCCAGGCAATTTTCTGCCATGGCTCTGCTAACTTCACTGTGTAAACCTGGTCTAGAGCTTGACCTTCCTAGGTCTCATCTCTACCAAGAAACGAGGAGTGCTAAGGTTACAAGTGGTTCTGTCACTCTTCCACGTCAAGAGCCACTCAGGCATTCCACAAGAAGGTCTTGGACACATTATTGTTAGAAAAGGCCAATCAAAGTAAACCCCAGTTAGTAATCACAGATGACAACTTTCTAATAGCAATGTTGATACCTCAGTTGAACAGTAGATAACACTACACAAGCTTGTTTTATTTACCATGGATTAAGATTCATTAATTAGAACTTTGCACATTTGGAATTAAGAATAAGGATAATTCTTTTTATTTTATGAATGCTTAGTTTGTGACCTCAACAGGCAATGTTATATCAAGGCCAACCAACTTAATTACTGATTAAATTCTTTAGTCATGGTCAGCCTTAGACCTGGCGAGAAGTTTCAATAACAGAGTTTCTCAGCCAGCAGCCATTCCAGACAAGGGGGTGGGGAACAACTTTCCTTCTCAGGCCACAGCAGTTCTGAACTGCAGGCTTCAGCTGCCTTCTCCCTCTACCCTCATGACCAGCGATCTCACCATGCAGCAACAGCTTGGCTGCATGGGCCTTAGTGCCTAACACTGAAGCACCAAAACATGAGTGGGACAAAGCTCAGCACCATCCCCAGCCTCAGCCTGCCAGCACGCTGCAGATGAGCTGCACCCCAGCCTTCTCCATACCCCCCCCCCCCCCGCAAGCCTGCCAGCTCCATTGGCAGACCCAAGTGTCCAGACTCTGCTCCAAATTTCAATGTTGTCCTTTCTAACTATCCATCCTTAGAACTACATGTACATATTTAGTCTTATCATTTTATTATATGGATTTATCAGTTATTTATCAGTTATACATTGTTAATTATATATTATTCCCTATAATACAAATTGTAAAATATCAATTTTATAAATATACATATATTACATGAAATAATACATATTAAATATGGCATAAGTTATTTGGTTATCACTCAAAAGCCAGACTATTAAAGATTTAAAGAACAAAGTAGCCTTAGTTTGACATAAATACAAATTGTGTTTTCTTCCTATAATTTACATACTCACTCTTGGATAAACTATTAACAAATTCTTTTCAATTCACATGGGCTACTTTTTATAGTATACATTTACATACTGTCTGTTTAAAAGTTTTGTGACATCTAAACCTGTGTATTGCTTTTTTTTTTTAACCCAAGGGCACTTAACCCCTGAACCACATCAGCCCTTTTTACTTTTTGAGACAGGGTCTCGCAAAGTTGCAGAGGATGTCCTCAAACTTGTGATCCTCCAGACTCTGCCTCCCAAGCCACTGGGACTATGGGTGTGCAACACCATACCCAGCAACGGATTGCTATTACTGAGGCAACCATCATTTCCAAGTCCATGTTATCAGAGGCTTCCATGAAAGGCACTGAAGACCCAGCTCTCCACAAGACCATCAGAAAGAGCCTTGGGTGGAGCAACCTAAGAATCAGCATCTTAAATACAGCTTCCCAGGCAATTTGGACAACCAAAGTTCACAGCCCCAGTGATAAAATCTAATTAAAGAGTTCTTATGCAAGTGATGAGAGGAGCTATCTGCGTGGCTCATCTTCCTGAACTTAAAGGCAGAGGCTGCTTCTGCTGAGCACCAGACATGCCATGTTTAATCCCACTTCCCCTCTTAAATAAATACAGAATCACAACCAAGGCAACAAGAACAGGAAAAGCCATATTTTAAAGCATGGATACAAAAAATATAAATCTTTCAAAAATTCCATAGATACTTCCTCTGAGACAACATGTATTAACAGACTTAAAATCCCTCTCCTAATTTTTCAAATTCTCAAAAAGATTTTACCATTTAGAAAGAGTTAGTCCACAGTATGAACATTTTTCCTGAATTCATAAAGAAACTGCCACTGGAATCAGAATTTCCAGAAACGCAGATGTCACTTGACGGTTGGATTTGTTAGCACTGGCCTTCCTGTGTTCCTTACTGCTTCATATCTAGGAATGGAAATTGTCGTTGAACCAAGGAATTCAGCAAAACTGTTTTGAGACTATGCCCAATTGAGCACATTTTATTCATTTCCACTTCTGGGCTGTTTATATTTTGATACAACTCTTCTGAATTCCTCTATTTTTTAGCAACCATTTGGTTCCCACATTCCCTTATTGGGTAACATATTTCCACCTAAATAGGTACCAGCGAGAAGTCTCTGCATCTGCATGTGCAGCTCACATGGAAGATGAATGCATACCTGCTAATGTGGTGACCAAGGCAGCAGGGAGATCACAAGTCCTACTGAGTGTGTAAAGCTTACTCTTGACATACTCTCAAAACAAACTTATTTTCAAATGTATTGTATTTTAGTTCTAATTAGCTAAGATCCAAATGTGAAAGTCACATGGACATTCTTGAAGCATCTGAAGGGCCATGGTGCAGCAACCAAAGAACTTGGGTCTGTGTTCCTCTGGGTGATGAAGGAGACATGTGGCTGACACACCACATGTCAGCAGAGTCTTTTAATAATCACAAGAACTAGCCCCTGATAATTCTGCAGGGCTTGGACCGTCTGTCACATTTTAAACAAAGAGGAAAAAAATAAAAAATGCGGGCTCAAGGGAAGGAATATAACCAAATGGCCACTGGGGTCCTCTTTAGATCTGAGGGTAAGGAGAAGCTAGGTCTCATTTAAAATATTTTTAAATGGTGAATTTAATTTTGTATACTCTTACTCTCTTGCTTATTAGGCAAATATAAAAAAACTGTGGTGGGTTGTGTGAAGACATTCTCATTTTAGACACCAAGTGAGACTACAGTGTAATTTATACCAATTTATGTACCCTAGTGTGTATGTGAATTAACATTAGAATCTAGAAGCAAGAGCTCAATTGTTTGCCAAGTGTACTAACATGAAGACTTAATCCCCAAGAAAGATGGACACAACACTAGTGTATAAGGCAAGAGAATGACTAAGAAGGATTAATTTAAATATTAAACTGTTCTGAAGGTTGGTATGGTGAGATTTCAAAATCAATTATAATAGTAATATTTATTCTCCCATGAATAACAAGGAAAAAGAAAGCAATAAAACAGACAACTCACCAATCAGTCTGAGGATGGATGCTATGATAACGTCGGGAGTATATGCCACATTTGTGTGTCCTTTTCTATACTTTATCCACTTATCCATGACAGGCCACAGCTCCTTACTGGAAAACAGCAGCACAAAGGATCTGAGTCCATCATCACTTGAACAATAGCTGGTCTTACACATGATCCATACACCCGGAGGAAAGTCGAGTTAAGTGTGGAGGGGCTGATATGGTGACCTGAGTGAGAACGGACACTGAAGCTCACACCTTTACTAACTTCTCAGGGTATCTGTGCCCACACTGGCTCATGAGGGGCTACAGCTACCCACCTGTGCCTGCAACCTTCTTCTGGTTTTTTTTATCCTTGACAGCAATCTCAAAGTCACAGGACTAGGAGGTGGTGGAGTCTGGATTTTCACGTGGCCCCTCTGGCACTCAAGAAGCCTGAGTTCCAGGAGCCCATAGTTAACTGGGAGAATCACAAATAAGCCCCAAGTGTGAAAATAGCCAAGCCCCAGGGGAAACTAATGCCAAACATCAAAGCACACTTTAGATGGATAAAGAAAACCTTCCACATACTGAAAATAGTGACAATTCCTTTCTTTTCAAAAGGTATTTACTTCTTACGTGGCATGCACAATGTATCACGGGAAAAATTAAGCAAGCAAAAGAAAAATGGAAAATAAAAAGCACTGCAAATAATCATAACTTGGATAATCATTACTCTTCTAATTCTGGCTTTTCTTTCTAGACACTTTTCTCTTACAAATGTTAACAATGTACTGGGAGCCTCCATAATGCTGAGAGAAGAGGCAGGGTCTGGAGTCACTCAATTAGAAGTCCTGAGGTGCCACACTATCCTCACTGCTGGTGGGACTGTGGACAGAGAGTTTTTCTGCCTCCTGGGCTCCCATGAAGAGTCAGGGAAAGGGGACCCGCACAGCCCTCATATCATCACACATGGGCACTGCACACACGGCTCTGTCACTTTCTCATTAATAACTGTGAACTATTTTTCTCTGTCAACACACAAAAACCTGTTTATAGCTATGTATTTTAACATAGCTGAATCTAATTCTACAGATGGACCAGGATTCAATCCCTATTGTTTAGCATTTAGCTGTCTCGTCCTCCTTAGTGTCAGAGAAGCAACAACATCCTTGACATAGATGGGTTCTCACAGAAGTTACTTCAAATATTTCAAGGACATGGGTTATCAACCCTATGGTGAATACTTTTTAATATCATAAGCTCCCTTGATCCAGTCATTCTCAATCAGGGTTCCACAAGAAAATTAAGGCCTAAAGGAAACTGTTTGAGTGACAATTTTCTCCGTTCTCTCAGAGATGGTATAGAGTTAGTGCTAGAATGATGGGCATGGAGAGAAAAACTAACTTATTAGATACAATGGATGCCTACAGCATCAGACTCAATTCTTTCCCACATGAAAAGCTGCTACTTTTAATACTTCTGTTCTTTCTTTTTCCAAATTATCTGTGTGTTATGCAAATGATCATGACACTTTATTCAACACTTATTTGCTGGGTGTCTCCCTTGTAAGAGACACTATCTTATGTGTTCAGGATATACCAGTGACCCAAACTACCCCTTCCTAAGAGTCATTTCTACTGGTGAGAGAGAGTAACAAAAAGTAGTGAGAAGTATTCAGAAAAATAAAGCAAAGGAATGTGATGTTCACAGATATTTTAAGGGTAATTTTATGAACTTTCATTGAAACAAAAATGTCTTTTGTAAACATTGCCTTATAACTACAATTAAGTATTCAACAGACAACTATACAATTAAAACAACCCATCTTTAAGTTGGCAAAATAGCTAACCTTATGATGTTATCATGTGTCCAAATCCATTTCTTATGACAGCAGAGCAAATCAATGGCAAATATATATTCCCAAATGTTATCACTTAAGTCTTCTCCAAACTTCTCACTGGACTGAAATTCTGTTTTTGGACTTAGCTGTATGGTCAAAAGTAGCTTAGAAACCATGATGCCAACATCTACAGGTGCATTCTAACAAATAAAAAAATAAATGAATTAAAAAAATAAAATGAGTCTCAAATATAGTAAACCTCAAATGTATGGTTAGTAATCTCAAACATTAAAACATGCAAATGCATACTTATTTAATCTTAAAAACAACTTTTTCAGTTGCATTTTGAATAAGAAACCATGTTTCTGTTAGTCATAATACTCAGCATAAAATGATTACAGAACAGTAGTTGATAAACCAGGATTAAAAAAAATAAATAAATAAGGCAAGATGCAGAATTAAATCAAGTAGAAAGAGTTTAGCTATAAGCCAGATAGGAATACAATTTTTCCTCAACTCAAATCAGAAAATAAAAGTTATAAAATCCATTAATAATTTTTTTAAAGGCCTTAAAAACATTTTAATATTCTGTTCTTAGGATTCTGGAGTCCAGTTTGCCTTTTTCAGAAATCCACAAAATGGAATATGACAATGCTGGACAATTATATCTGGCTTCCTTCACAGTTGTATATGGTACTTTTTGATATTTATCCATATTGCTGCATGTATTAGTACTCTGAACATTTCTTTTTATCACTGAATAGCAATTCATCATATGGATTTGCCACTAGTTGATGGTCTCCTAACCTCTTGATTGATAGACATCTGGATTAGAGCCAGCTTTTGGGTATTATGAATGTATTTTTGTGAGTGTCAATGTGTATGTCTTTGTGGATATGAATTCCACTTCTCTTTAGCAAATACCTAAGAGGGGAACTGTTGGGCCCTTTTTAAAAATACACTTCACTCTATAAGAAGCTGTCTGTCTAGTTTCCAAAGTACTTTTATCATCTTTTGGCACTTCCACCAGCACTACATACAAGTTCTAATATAAAAATAATACATACATCATGCACACTTATATTCTCAATACAAGAAACCTGGGTTCAAAAAGTTTTGGTTTTGGAGCATTTTGGATTTAGGTTTTTATACTCAAAGTATAAAGTCTATGCAAGTATTTCAAAATCCACAACACATGAAAGCTGAAGCACTTCTGGTCACCAGCATTTTGAATCAGCGATACTCCTTCTAGAGGAGGATGCCTGTGTGACTGTGGGTGTCCCCTGGTGGGAGTCAGGAAGAAGGTTTCATCTTCACTTTCTTTTGCCATGATTTGGGGATGGAACCCAAGGCCTTGTGCATAGTACATAAGCCAACTCTTCCACTGAGCTAAACCCTAGCATGGGAAGTCACCACTGTTAAATGACCCACTGGAATTTGTGACAGTACCTTACATCACATACATTGATTTGTCCAAATAGACTGTTGAAGAGGTGATTACAGACTTGCTTTTTTTTTTTTTTTGTACTGGGGACTGAACCCAGGGGCACTTAGCCACTGAGCCACATCCCAGCCCTTTTTTATTTTGAGACAGGGCCTCACTAAGTTGATGAGGCTGGTTTGGAACTCTTGATCTTCCTGACTCAGCCTCCCACCTCACTGGGATTACAGGTGTGCACCTCCATACCTGGCCAGACTTGCTTTTTAATAGTCAAACTTGGAACCCCAGTACCCTTCTTGTCCCATTTTTATAAAAAATAAAAGCTTAAGGAACACTGACATCTACAAGTACTTAAGAAGGAAAGTAAAATTCAACTCCAAACATAAGTCATTAGAGTCTTTAAAAGATAAAAGTAACACATGCTCATTAAAAAGAGAAAGGCAGATAAAAATCCACCCCTCGCTGATTTTACTATCTCTGCTTACACTGTACTATTGTCAACTGAATTCCCATTAGATAAGATCTATGAACAAAAAAATGCCAATCTAAATACTACTTCAATACGTTAATAACCAAAGAAAAACAAAATTAATGAAAGGTAATAGAAAAATCATGTATTCAGAACAAATACAAATTCCACTAAGAAAAATATTAAATTCAAAAAAGCCTAACAAGAAGAAATTTAAGTATCAATTTTTCCACCTAAGCACCTATTGTAGAGCCAAATATTTTACAGCTCTTCCAAGACCTTTACCCATATATACATATGTATGAATTTCATCATTCATAAAACAAACTATGTAATGTCATCTGTATTGGGGTATAAAACAATTGTTAAAGTAACACAATCTGCAGTTCTACAATTATTCCTGGCCTGTCTCGTGAACATTTAATGAATAAAATGCATAAGCTAAGGATAAAATGATATTTCAAAGGACCTAATATGTAGATGCCTATGAACTAATGAAAAACTACACACAAAGCCAGATAATAAACACCTATGTAAAAGTTTACAGTAAGGTATTATAAGAAATAAAAACAGCTCACCTTTTCCCAATTGAGAAAGGCTCTCAAGCAGTTCAGAACCTCTCCCTTAGCACGTTGCCTGGCAACCAACTGCATGGCTGTACTCATCACCGAGGGAGAGAGAAATACATCATGCCACATGTTGGCAATAAACAAAGTCAACTTCTCAGACTCTGGAAAATCTACAAGAAAGAAAACAATACAATAAACCTCTGTGTCTGATCAAGTGAATAAATTACAACTCAAGAATAAATTTTACTTATTTCACTGGTGCCTGGTAACACTGCATCCAGAGCTGAAGGGAATGCAAATGGATGGATGAAAGCTCTGCTCTTGGGAGCTATATCAATATCCACTCTTTTCTCCCCCTACATTAGTATCTTTTCTTTAGTTATACTTTAAATATATTACACAAAAGTATAGCATTGTATGAAAAAAGAAAAATAAGCCAAAACTCCAAAACAAAGAAAATTCAGCAAGAATCCTCTCTCCAAATTTTCACAGTCTCAGATTCTTCATTTGACAGTTGTCACTGCAGGGAAGTTAATGCATTCATACTGGCTGAGCTTATGTGCTGAACACAAAGTTTCTGATTTGAAGAGTTTTTCTTTTAATGAATTCTGAATGCCAAGATTTCTGCTGCAAATACTTTCTTTCACATTCTGGTTCTCCTTTTAAATTAACTGAAGTATAGTTTATATACAATAAAGTACTCTCAGTACACAGTTTGATGACTTTCAACAAATGAATAAGTCCATGCAACTACCACAGTCATAATGAATACTCACCATCCCCAAACTTCTAACTCCAACCCTGAGTCCTCTGACCCCCAGACTCCAAATCTCTGATCTGCTTCTAGCTACTATAAGTCAGTATGCCTTTCCTCAAATGTTTACTCACGGACTAGTGTAATGTGTCCTCTTTTCCCATCATGTGGCTATGTGCATCAGCAGTCTGTTCCTGTCCCCGCCAAGCAGTACTCAGTTGCCTGGTGGAGCACAATCTGTTTCCATTCACCTGCTATTAACACCATTTCCAGTTATGGGCCATTATGAATCAAATCTAGTACAATATTTGTATCAGAGTCTATGTAAGGATATGTCTCTATTTTTGTTGTACTGTACCTAAGAATGAAATGCCTGGGTCATATAAGTGAATGTCAATTTTATTTCTTCAAAAAAAGTTTTCCAATGTGGTTATACAGATTTTTATATCATTTGTCCTAAAAGCTCATCTTTTTCATTTCCTCTGTTCTTATCTATAAATTTTTTTTTTTAAAAAGTAGGTAGCTCAAGGCATAAACTCATTGCACTATTTTGATCTATTAATTAAGTCCTATGTTTATCTGATGGAATTTCTTCTTTTCACTGGACTTCACAGATCCTCTCTGCCCGGAATTCTCTCCACATATATACCTCTTCTATATCTTCACACCTCAAATTCAAAAGTCACAAAGACCAAGAAGACTTCCCTGACTCCTGCCAGGTGCAGTGGCACACACTGAAAATCGAAGTGGCACACACTGAAAATCCCAGTGGTTCTGGGGTTGAAAGTTCAAAGATAGCCTTAACAACTCATCAAGGATTTAGCAACTTAGTGAGACTCTGTCTTAAAAAAAGGGGGGGCTAGAGATGTGGCTCGATGTTTAAGCACCCCTGGGTTCAATCCCTGGTACAAAAAAATTTCCCTGACTCCTCACACTATGAAATCCATCTTCCAAAGTATAATTCATTCATTCAACAGATGGTTAATGACTGCTAACAATGCATTCATCTGGGGGTAAGGACAGAGTGTAAATGAGACAAATTCTGTCCTTTCAGAATATACATTCTAGAGGGGGAGAGATGGCAAACGAAAAGATGTATGAGACATTGATTAAGTGACATGAAGGCAAAAAGAGGAGAATAAGAGATAGAGAATGACTAAAGAAGGATGTGAAGTGTAAGTAAGCCCTAGTGAAGTTGAGGGAAACAAAGTGAAATCTTTGAAAACAAAAGACTGGTGAGAATGAATTTGCTGTGGCTAAGAAAGAACAAGAAAGCCACATGGACTTGGCTGAGCCCACGTCCCTCTCCTCTCTACCACCCGTCACTGTTAAACCCAAAGAGTGTTCATGTGATGCTACTTGGTCTTTCAGTCCCACTGGATAGTCACACCCGCATCTGATTTTGGTCACCGCAGAACTCTTAGCAAGCACCTAATCATGTTTGCTGAACAAATGAGTGAAAAAGTTAATGCAGAAATAAAGCAGGCAGAATTTAAAGACTTTCTGATGCACTAATAAGTTCCATTTGAGTATCTGTTCCCTATTTAAAAACACTGATGACCTAATACAAGGAAGAAGGACTCCTGATGTGATTCCTGAGTAGGAGCTAAAGAAATAGTAGTGAAGGGAAAAGATAATCTCAAAACAACCCTTGGCCTCAGAGGCCTTTTCATTTCTCTCCTACACACTTCTTTCATTAGCTTAAGAATTCATCCTATATGTGCTACCCTTTTCAGTTAATGGCATAAAAGTGTGGTTTGCCATTTTAAAAGTGTTCCCATATTTCATGTAATTTTATCTCATCCTAAAGCAGCAACAAAGAAATAAAATAAATATACAGTAATGAGAGAAACTCTAATTATACACAAGTGGAAGTGTTATGTGCTGACACAAGTAAATTTAAGTATTTTTCTCTACTGAAAACCAGGTGCAGTTAGGTATAGCTAAAGCTACTTATGCCCTTTAATAAATGCACAAAACACAACATTACCTTAAAACATATGTGACAGACAGCTGAAAAGCATAGATCTTTGCACAAGGTAACAGAGCAACAGCATTTTTCTCATACAAAATCGTCACCATCTAAACATACCTTCCTTCAGCAGACTATAGCAGAACAAGCGAGCTCTTTCCAGGTCTCCCAGTTGCCGGCAGATGCCCACATACACTCTGCACAGGGCATGGATGTAACTGTGGTCCCTTGATGTCTTCTGAACTTTTAGTTCTGAGAGAATAGAGTGAAGCAAGCAATCTGCCAAATGCTGAAGTGGAAAAAAATAAATAAAAAGGCAATGCACATATAGTATTTATATTTAGTCTACCTAAAATAGCAAAAGATAGCATAATTTAGTATCTATTGGAAAAATAAAACTGGAAAAATATTGAAGTTGCACAATACTAATAGAGTTAACAAACGATAACAACTTCCCAATATGGAAAGCCCCAAGTTCGGCACAGGGGTAAAAAAATCCCCTTGCTTGTCTGCTGCCTATGATAGGTAACACTACAGATGCCAGATCGCAAGTATAGACGTTACTGGCTTTCTAGTTTCACTTCTACAACTCAAATCATAATTTCCTAGTGCATGCTCAAACAATCTGTGTGCATGCATGTGCGTATGAAGCCCTGTGTTCTAAACTCTCGCAGACCCTACATGTTTAGATCTAAAAATACTGGGTGGTATTTTTCTTGCTCAGAAAGAACAGCAGCATGAAAGGACAATTTGAAAACTCATTCACTTGAAAAGAAACACCCTTTCAAAGCTACTTGCAGTGCTCTTTATGCTCTCTGAAAGTAAGCAATCAAAACCAAATCAACAAAGTACTTATGCCTCGGGACTCCAAGGATGTGCACATAACCACTGAGCCCTGGAGGTCACCTACATGAGGTATCACTGGATAGTTAGAAAACATGCAAGTACTGAAGTTTTAACAATCTATTGTGTGTAAATCTGAACAATCCCTTTCCTCTCCTTTTAAAACAAAGCATTTGCTCCTGTCTGATTTGTGACATCCATTACTGAAGAGCCTTTCTGTAAAACTCTCAAGCACTTAAAAGTGTATATACTGGTATTCAATGAAAAGAAAGGATCTATTGAGTGATAATTTGATGCACTGAAGGAAATCACTGTAAGCCTTTAAAAATGACAAGATTAAGTTGAAATATGCAATTTTAGTCCTGACAGATTCTTCTCCTCTAAAATTTTAAGTTGTTTAATTAATACAAATTATCAAACCTCCAGTGTCTTATTTCAAATTTATAAAATGTTGACAGAAGTAAAAATTTGTCCTAACAATTACATACATAATTCTTAACCTGTGAAATTGTGCTCAGGGTCATCTGCACTCTTTGTCACAGGAGACATCTGCCTTGAGGACCTGCCATTCATAAAGCACTAGAGAAAAGCAGCCACATACCTTTTTTGCTGTGCTAAACTCATATACAACTTCTTTCTCCTGGTCTCGCATTACGGGCTTTTTGGAGATGTTTCCCACGTACACATGACTACGAATTACAGGTAGCAGGTCAAAAGAAGACTCAGCAACTTTCTTGAGAGCATGAGCTATGGCTGTGCCTTGCAAGTCCACGGCTTCTTCTGTGCTGACAGAGAACCGAGACACTGGACTGCCAGCTGGGACAGAACTCTCCTCCTCTGACATGACAACTTCAGCCTGAGGGAGACTTCCCGGGAGGCTCTTGTGGACTTCTTCTGCAGGGGCTCCCCTGGTGTCTGGTTCTGGGGACTCACTGTCCAGGCGCAATCTCTTTGCACTCTTTAGTGTGGAAGCCGACAGTGCTCTTTTCCCACCTGACTCCTGCTGAGTCCCCATCTCTCTTGACCTACCTTGGCTAGCATCACTGGCAGAGCTGCCCCCTGTTTTGATGAAAGCAGTCGATTTTGAAGTGATGGCTTTGAAGCCAATCAGAGCACTGACGGGCCCTGGTGCGGCCTTACAGTCTGCAGAGGAACCTCGGGAAAGCTGGATGTTCCCCTTGAGGATGTTGAGGGTCCGGGCCCTGGCAGATAACTCTGGGTACATGGTATCAAGAATTTTGACAGAATTCTCTTGAGCCCCTCCCCCAGCAGTGTGACCAGGAGCGCCAGGTGGGAGTCTGCCGGGCACAGGAAGTGCATGCTTTGGTGTGGCTGCACAGAACTGCAAAGGAGAGGACACTATCCTGCCACTGGTTGTTGCAGCAGATGGAGATGGAGAGGGCCCTGGAGAAGCCGGCTGGGGGTCTTCTGGCCATGGAGACATCATAGGAGGCACTGGAGTTTCACATGAGGGAGAAATCTGGCCAGCAGGAGAGGCTGGCGGGGAAGGACTAGAACTTGATATCAGAGGAGAAAGTGGCTGTGAAGTCCTTGGAGGTGTTGCTATCAAAGGAGCGAGCAGAGGAGGCAGAGGAGGACCCACTTCTTGCCGTATCTTGCTCAAAGTGTCAGGAGAACAATCTGTGGGAGTAGAGGTATCTGCATTTGCCAGAATGGGCTGAGTTTGACTTCTTTGAGTTTTGGTGTTACCTCTTTCCCCCAAAGGCAACTGAGGAACCTCACTCTGATGAGTTTCACCTTTGCCTGATGCCAAAGTCTTTACTGGTTTGTTTGACTGATCTTTGTTTGACATCTTTGATCGATTCTTATTTTTACCAGATGGCTCTAGTTTTGAGTTATAATATGTGTGATCAGACGCAACATTTTGAGTCTCAAATGTTTGATCGTATATTTGAGAACTAATCCATATGCTGGGCTTAACAGGTCTGTTCCGCAAGCGACTTTTATCAAAGTTGGTACTCTGACCACTGTTTGAAACATCCTCTTGAGCACCTGAAAGATTACTGCCACAAGGGGGCTCCTGAAAGGGAGGGCCCATGTGACTGGTCTCTGGGGACTTCTCCATAGAAGTCCCTGAAACAAACCCAGCTTCTAGCCCTCTCTGATCCTGAGAAACAGCTACGTCCCCAGGAGCATCACACAGTATAACCTGGTCCACATCTGGTGAGACAGACACACCGCTAATGATTGTCCAGTTGTCCCCCTTTTCAATGACAAGATTCTGATCCTTATTTATAAGTACATTGATAACTTCTGAGGTCACTGTGGATATCTGACACTGAAACGTTGCCTCTGCCTCCCCACCAGAACTGTGCTCTGTGCTTGGCTGCATTGTGGAGTCAGGACACAGGGTCAACAGCCCCCCCTGTTCTGGCAGGCCCTGCTCTCCAATGTCAGGGGGCTTGGCTGCATCCTCAGGTGTGTCCCCAGGATGAGATCCATCACTCACGGGAGAGTCACTTCTACTGTGCCCGATGGTGGTAAGTGGGAGCAGTTCAGGGGTGTGGGATGTAGAACCAACTGCTGCCTGAGATGGGGCTTTTTCTTTCAATTCTTCAGTTGTCAGGCTATCAGGGATATTTACAAGAATTAAATTACCAGTATCTTTACCATTACAGTCCTCAGAGTTTGTCTGCAGTTCTTGCCCAATCTTGGTGAGAACCTCAGATAGCGTTTCCAAAGAACACTGAGCAAGTTGACTTGGATCTTTTAAAGAACAGTTATCTTCTTCAGATTCAACCCACTCTTCGGAGGTATCAAGTGTTTCTTCTTCACAGGATTGCTCCCTACATTTTTCTTCGGAGATTCCACTTTGCTTTAACTCTTTGTTCATTTCTTTGTTTGGGGTTCCTTTACTAGAACATTCTGAAACAGAATTCCCTGAACTAAAATCCTTTAGCTGACAACTTTCAAGAAACATTACAACTTCTGATGTAGAAAGTCTGTCTATGTCCGTGAAAGTACTTATGTTAAAATCTTGCAGAGCTGAAGTCAGATAAGCCACCTCTAGGGAAGGTCTCGCCTCAGTTGCTCTAGCCCCTGGACCTCCCAAATCTTCCCCTGTGTCACTGGTGGCACTCTGTTGTCCACTCCCCAGGATGGACTCAGTCTCATGCTCACCCTCACTGCAGCTAAAGGCCTCACTCCCCTCCACCTCGGTCTCCTCTCCTCCCTCCCGTATGCCTGTGTAGCAGTATGAGGTGCCAGGAAGACTGCTTGGGGAGATAACTGGTGTCTCCTCATCTTTTCTGCAAGACACTGAAGAAAAAGCATCATCTGTGGTGACGATGCATTCGGGAACGGTGCCACTAGGCATTCCAGATGCCAACTTTGAAAGCTCAGGAACATTCTGTGGTGTGCAAGAAGGGCTTGCAGCAGTCGGGGCCTCAGTGACAGGTCTTGCTATGACTTCACCGGGCACTTCAACGGGACAACTTCCTGATACCCTTGCTTCAGCTGGAGGCAGCTCACTGCCCTCCACCCCACATGGGTCTGAATTTGTGGTGTGAGGAGATGGCCTGGACTCCCTTACCTCTCCCTGCACTGAGTCTTCCCTCACAGGGTCTTGGCTTTGGATGAGGATGTTTTCAGATGAGAAAGACAACTTACTATTTGGGGAACAATCAAAATTTCCTGCCGGTAAAGATCCACTTGGAGAACTGAAATCTAGTTTTCTACAAGAGGCAGAAATTTCTGGTGAAGTGCTTTTCACAGCAGCCACTCCCTGGAGGTCTGATGTCACCTTGTCCCCTTTTCCACATTTCCCTGCAGAAGAACCATCATCAGCTTCGTTACCACAGTTTTCTGCTGCTGAGGTGGGCTCATTCCCAGGAAGTCTCACATGTTCCAAGTGAGCACTTTCAATCTTTTCAGGTCTTATCTGCTTTGTGATAACTGACACTTGATTAGACAGTAATGAAGCAGTGGCCTTGAATTCTACTGGACAGTGATCTTCTCTGGGAGATTCAAGCATGGCTGATGAGCCTCTATTCTGTAATGCTGACACTGGCTTTTCTAACTGCTGATTAGTCTTTTGTTCATGTTCTGAGGAAGCTCTCAGACTCTCTTCACCACCTCTCCTTAATAAATCACTATGGTGCCAGGAAGTGCTTTTAACAAGACTAGAACCACTCCTGACTGAGCCAACCCGAGGAGATACTAGTGAAATCAAATCTGATTTACGGAGTGTGAGCTCAGTTCTTGGATCTTGACTTTCACACTGCCCAGCTTTTGTGACCTTCCTAAACACTGACTGAGAAAGTGAGTAGACTTCGGGCATGCTTTTCATGATATTTGTATGTTCTCTCTCCCTGCTCTTCTGTTCATCAAAATTAGATGCTCCCAATTCAGGGCTCAAAGCACCCAAGCTATTCTTCTTCAGGTTGCTTTCTCTTACAGAACACTCTGGTGGCTCAGACTGCAGAAGTAAGGTGTTTAAAGTTTTAGTTGGTAACTTTTGTTCTGAATGATGAAGTTCAGTAGGGATTATTTGAGTTGGAATATCTGCTTCATTAATGTACTTTAATCGTGAAGACTGGGGATGACTGCGAACAGACACTGGTACCGAGGTAGAAGAGGAATGAAAACTGGCTTTAGCATCAAGCCCTGCCAGACTCATCATATCTCCTGGATCATCCTCCTTAGGTTTAGGTGACTCTCCCACAGTGGACCCTTGCACATCTTCTCTTTCCTTTGCCAATTCTCTAGATATTCTCTGAAAATGGCCAGAACTTGCTACACAGTCTGATTCAGAAGTAACTTCATCAGGAAGGGTCCACTTAGTGAATTGTGATTTGGGTGAGCCTATCACTTTGGATGAAAGGGTTTTTCCTTCAGATCCGGTGATTTCACTTAATGGCCTCTTGCCAATGGGAGAATAACACAACCCTGACTTCCCAGTGGTCACCTCCTTCTCTTGGGCTAAGCTGCCCGACAGCTTCTCAACCCAGAGACCCCTAGTGGGCTTATGAGATGTCTTCTCTGTCTGCACACACTGAACCATCTCCCTAATCTCTACCTGTCTTTTGGCCTCATCTAAAATGTCTCTTTTTCTATCACTCATGAATTCAGATGAAACTGTCCAGTGCTTTTCCCGAGCTAAAGAAGATGTAGTTGTTGAAGGTTCTCTCAGTGTTGTTGTTAAAGTCTCAAATCCAATAGTTGTCACTTTATTTACTGCCAATTGATTTAGAGCCTGGATAGCTTCATGTGATTTGGACTTCTCCTCCCAGATACTATTCTCTTTACTTTTTCTAGATAAGCCAAAATAATCCTGTGATTCAGTTGTATCATCTTCTGAAAGAGAGTCAGCAGAATTTTGCAGCTGGGCTGAGTCATTATCACTGGAATCTGTATACTCTCCAAAGTACGTTTCCTTAAAACAACATGAATTATACTAGTTAAACTCTCATTCAACAGACTAAACATGACTATCAATATCAATTAAATGTACTTAAAAAAAAAAAAAAAACAAAAAAAAAAACCACATGCTTCCCAAAGAATTCCCCACCCCCAACCAAAGAATTCTTAAAAATCAGCTTGGGAAGTGCTGTCTAGGCTCTGGATCTCTGAGAGTGGGTTGACAGCTGCTGGCATGACACTATCCACCATCTACTTAAAGAAGCCTGCCCCTTCCCAGAAACTCCCACCCTATTTTCATGGCTGTCCCATAGCAAACACCCTCCCAAGCCCCACTTCACACAGGGCCCAGGGTTCTGTGTGTTCTTTTAACATTCCTATTTTCAAACTCTTAATGCTCATCTTCAGACAAAAAGGGTGCCTGGACACTGAGATGGAGGGCCTCTGGCTCCACAGCCCTCCATCTCATCTCCCTATCAGGCATCAAACACTCCCAGTGACTCTCCCTACACGCCAAGCCTCACTACTGCTCCTGCCACACAGCTCCTCCCAGGGCTCCTCGCCAGCTGTTCTCCCTTCCCCATCCTGTCCCTCTAGACGTCTCCCACCTGTGTTAACCACCTCAACCCTAGGATATCAAACACCTGACTTCTACTGATAAGGGAAAGATGGACTGAAGACACCATGGCTGAAACAAACTTGCTCTTCTGGAAGCATCTTTTCCTGATTTGAATTCAGATCATCTAGTCTCCTGGCTTTCCACCAGGACAAGCCAAGATTTTCATTCTCCTTTCCTTGCTTCTCCTCCTCTTTCTGCTTGCCTATGGAATATTCCTTAGGATTCTAACTGGGTCTCCACCTCTTCCCTTCCACACTCTCTTCTCCATGCCATCAAGAGCCAGGTGGGTCCACTACACTCAAATGCCCACAGGTCCTAAGTGTCTAACTCACTCTTTAAAAAGTTTGGTGTGGGCTCCTATTTCCAGAAGCACTTGTGCCCCCTCCCCAACAGCCGGTAAGAGCTCTGTCCTCTCAGGCAGGGTGTGTTCAAAGAACTGTAGAGCTCAGCCCAGCGGGGCAGGTGCCTGCTCCTTTACTGGTCCCACCTCCACCTGACAGACAGGTACTGCATCTTGATGCTCTGTGCTGCCAAGGCCTGGCCTAGTGTCTGGAATATAACAGACATGCCAGAATTTTCCTTCAGGAAGCCACCCATTTATCTGCTCCTTAAGCTAGAAGGTATGAAAATGTGCTTCATCAAGACTTGACTTCCTAGGAAATTTACTAAGAAGCCATCACAAAGCATTCTATAAACACACAAAAAGATGATGAACTCCACTGAAAGTGGGAAACTGCACAAGCCTGTGGGCATGGATGCTACACTGGGTTTTCCAACCACTGTGAACTCCATGCTGTCAAGGTCATGCTTTATTCATTCCAAATCTATGTGCCATGCACTAGCAATGAAAATACACACATAAGACACAATCATTCAACAAAAAACTTATAATTTAGTTGTGATTAAAGATAAATTACAAATGTAACCCTAATACACACTTAAAAAGAGTCATGCTGATCTATGCTAATCCAAAGGGCATTGGCTTGCCTTAAGTTCTCCTTGTTACTTTTTAATAAAGTATGCTAAAATATGAAGTCTTGCCTAAATCAAATTTTGAGTATCACAGCCACATTAGGAGAGAGAACACACCCAGAAGGAATTCAAATTTAAAGAGCAAACTTACAGGTGCGAGTGAAGAAGGTAAGGAGCTTATTGGGTGTGGTGACATCAGAGGGGGTGAGGGCACTGGAGACAGAAGAGGAGGAGGGAGTTTGAAGAAGTCAATTGCAGCTTGAAGGTCTTCATCGAAAAACTGCCTGTGGTCAGATAAGTGAGTCCTGTCACCATCATCACCAGTCGGCACTGAGACCTTAGTATTCCCATCCTCATCAGAAACATGGTCAATACTGTGGTTTGCTCTGCCAGGCCTCTCTTTATTCACACTTCTACATGAAGCAAAGTCACCCTCCATTTCCATAGACAGTTTTGTGAGACATGTCTGCACATCTGAGGCCCTGAGAGGTCCGCCTTGTGCTGGAGGTAGTGTGCCATCTTCCCCAGAAGTTCCAGATGTATCTTCTTTGGCAGGTTTTTCTGTGGGGTGAGGATTTAAAATGTCAAGGAAATTTAAAATAAAACAAAACCTTATCCTAATAGTTCAAAAGTGCTTGCAATGGTTACTTCAAGTAAGTAGAAATACTTTTTAGTAGGGAATCAATTTATAAACATTATCCTATAAAAAGTGAGAGAGGAAGATGAATGGATGGACAGATGAGACAAACCCAACCAGCCACCACAGGGCTACAGCAGGGTAATGGCCACACTAACCTACGAAGGCTTTTATGAAGCTTGGCAATCATACCAGTGGAATCTGGAAGAGAAATAATTCTGTGCATACAGGTTGGGACAGACACTATTTTCTCTTTTTGAAAAGTGATCTAAAGTCAACCCACATCAAGCCCACTCATGCCGCAAATGAGACCTCACTAGTGCACATGAATGCTTTGTGATAATGCATCTGAAAAGTTTCTGTAAAACGCCAACCCTTTTTGGTATACGGATTCTGATGAACTTCAGTTGTACTAATTATTAGAAAAGACATATGGGTCCCAGGAAATCATTACAAATCACTGTTATATCCATAAACTGTACAAGTGTTTTACAGAGGATTCAGAGCTCTTTGGAGAAGAGGCTGATTATAGGACTGGGAAGAGAAAATAAAGCTGAGACTGAAACACCTTACAGTGCCAGAAAGCAAGTGCTTTAAATATGATGGAGTATGTCTGAAGCACACAGGAGTCACTCTGGACAAATTCCAAATGACCAAGGCTGGACCAATTTAAGAAATAATTGACAATATGAATTATAATGCATAGAATAGAACAATTACCTACGACTATATGGAAATATAGGTTATAAAGCAAATAAATGGAGAAGAAACAGTTCTTTTTTAAGAAAGAATTCTAAATAATAAATGCAGAAGAAATGAGAGAAGTAAAAAATCATCTAGTAAACACCGAAGTAGTAATTATAGCAGGCAAGATCCATTACTTAGGATAAATTATGTGGATGACAGTTTAATAATCCATGTCCACATCACCTATCTCCATGATGTTTCCCTGAGCAGAGGGAAACATCACTACTGTGGTGTCCACACCACAAATATACACACCATCAGTCCACCATGAGAGAATACCAGACACACAGAAGGGATAGGCTTTCTAAGAAAACATGCTCTCCAAAAGTGTCAAAGGAAAAGTAGAGGAATGGTCAAGATATAGAACATTAAAGGAAGATGACTGCTAAAGGCAATATGGGGGTCTGGGCTGGATCCTAGAGGGAAAGGAGAAATAGTGGGGAAACTTATGAAATTTACACGAGGTCTACAGTTAACAGGATTGTTTGCATCACATGTTCCAGTTTTGATGACTGGCAATGAAAAATATTAAAATTGGGAAAATGAGTAAGGAGTCTAACGGAATTCTTCACATTATTTTTGTAACTGTTCCATGTGAAAAGAAAAAATTAAAAAAAAAAAAAAAAGATAGTCTATGGTATATTAAGGTTCCAAAGATGCCATGCTTTCTATTCTCCCTTGGAAAAGTTCAGATAAGCAATAGAACTTAGCCCTAAAATTGTGATTTTAAATGAAAGCATCAGATTAAATGTTCACATACACTACTCACTGGTATAGAAGGCTGAAAAAAATCTACAGGCTGCTTCTGCTTGAACAGATAAATTCTTAACTGTAGAAACTAATTTAGAAATTGCAGGTATCATTTGATTATTATCAATGTTACTATCTAGAAAGTGAACTGAGGGAAAAACCTATTTAGAAAAACCCACCGAATATATCTGTGTCAACACCTGACAAGTTATGAATCCAGCACAACCAAGAACCAACATTTGCTCATTACTGATCTTCTGAGGGAACCCTGCCTTCAGAAGCCTGTAGGAAAATCAAGTGCATGTGCTTCTACTGATTTAAATCTTTAATGATCTATCAATTTATAGCAGCTTATTAAGAACTGTAATGCAAAAAATAATAATAATAATAGAGCTCATGCATAATGGCATAATTTGGAGTGAACATACTTTATACACAGTTACGAAAAATGGTGTTGAGAATGGATAATTATGATTGTAATGCATTCCACTATTGTCATGTATGTAAGAAATTTTTTGTAAAATGACAAGAAATAAGAAGCACTAGAATGTAACACAAGTCTCCTATCTTTCTCCCTTCCACTAAGCGTGTCTAACATCAAATTCAAGATCTGAAATTCCAAGAAGACACATGCAAATATGACAGAATGTCTCCCCGTCGTCTTACTGAAAATCAAGGAATTCAGTTAGCAGAACTGCTGAAGTATACAAAACATAAGTTAAACTGCTCGTGAACTAACTGAACATATGAAATAATTTTTAAAAAGCTGTGCATCCTTCAGTCTTCCACATGTACCGGCCAAATATGCCATTGTTTTTTATCCTTCCAGTTTCTTTGATGTTCTCTGATGAGACCTGTTATTAAAAAATTAAAAGCTAAATGAACTGACTTAAGATTAGAAGGCACACTGAAGGGAAAGAAGTTTTGTACAATAAGAACTGGCCACTATAGTTGTTTTCATTCCTCTAACGTTAGATCCAGGAGAAATTAAAAATTACAGGTCACAATGTCCATGGTAATCTTTCTACTTTCACATATGAAGCTGCTTCCATAGCTTCTCTCTCACCTGGGACACGTCTGCTGCCTTCACTGGGTAGTCGGTGTGCTGTGTTTATACACAGCCAGAGTTCCTTCAGGAGCAGTTTCACTTTTCCTGTGAAAAAGAATAAAGCGTTAAAACTATCTTATTTAACTTAAACATGCCCATGTGAAATCAGGATTAGCGACTTAGAAAACTAGGTATCCAAATATCTTCCTCAAACTCAACCACTGTGCACAACTAAGTTAATTATGGTTGGAAAGGTCTACAGTGCTTTAGATAGAAATTAACTAGCACGGATTTCTTTGTTTATTTTTGGTGCAGGGTTAGGGGGACACTCAAAAGCCCCAATCTACTTGGTCAAAGGCTTCATCACCTTTATATACACCCTGGACAGATGAGTCCTGGGCCCACACATGGTCTCCTGAGTGTGATTAAATGGGGAAGGGACGCCTAGTTAATGGGTACAGCATAGGGGACCAGGGTTCTATATGTTCCACAAGAATAACAGAGAAGCATCCCTCAGTTAGATGAGGCTATCGGCAAGGTCATCAGCTGACCATGCTGAAATTCACCTGGATGATGCATGGGTCTAGAAAATCCAAGGATGGACTTGAGGGGAAGTGAGCTGGAGGCAAGATGTGTGGATATGAATGTATCAACAAGGAGAAGCACATGGCTTCATAAAGATTGAAGTATTTATACATTTTCTTAGGATCTAGACTCTGAGTATGATTAAGAAATGCTGATTCAAGTTGAAAGGCTAAGGAAATAACCAAGACAGTATTGATGAAATTCATAAGAATATTACACTAGGGTTTTGAAGCTTTTTAAAATCGTTATGTATACAAATTCCAAAAATATCTTCCCAACCAAAACGTATTTACAAAAATATAAATATGAATCTTATGGTGAAATGTGCATAAAAAACAACCCACATTAGTAAAAATTCAATGAAAACTAGCTTTAACTATGAGGTAATTTCAGGCCATCTCAGAATTCAATTATAATTTCCTTAAATTTAAGTTTCTAAATTAACCTTAAATATCTATTGAAATTAGTAACATCTTCAATCCAGTTCAAGAGGACATAAGAGACTAACCTTTTAAACCAAAATATCTCCAGAAAATCAACCAAAGATTTTTAAATGAGGTTAGTTTTATTTGAAATCAAACTGTGTCATTCCAAAAATTAAGCCTCCAGAAAGGCAACCAGGACAAACATGGAAGTCATGGTGACAACAACGTCAGAACAGCTGACCATTTCCAACCTCTCGGAAGCCAAATCAACTTTCTGGTGACCCCTGTGTGAGGTACATTCACTTGAGTTCTAAAACCCTGTGAATGAATAGCTTATCTACATTGTAATTTAACCTACCCAAAAGCCTGCTTCCAAATATTGTAATCCCCTTTGCTTAAATGACCTGACCAGGATCCCTGCTTATTACGTATACCCAAAGCAGCAAACAAGGAACCTTAAAAAAAAAGAAAAAAAGTTACTTTTCCATTCCTGTGGAGGCTAATAAACAGAGCTATGCCTATTCTAATGAGCACACATTACTTCTAATCTGACCATAAAAAGCTATCTATTCCCAACAAAACAGTCTTCAGTGAGGCTTCATTACTTAGTTGTGCAGATAAAAATCTCATTAAATCGAATGTACACTTGTCTTAAGATGCTTCTACTATCAAAATCTAAGGCATTTATAAGAGTGTTTCTGGACTTTCCCACTCCACTGCTTTGTCAGTTTCTGTGTCAATACCACACTTCTTTAATCATGATAAATTCATAATTACACTGTTACAGTATAATTCTTGCTCAGGTCTTTTCTTTTAAAAAATGTTATTCTGAACATCTATTCCTCCAGACAAACCTTCACCATCTGTTCTTTTCCACAGAATGCTGTAATGGGATTTCTAGTGAGATTAATATAAATACATTGAAGAAAGTATCACATCATTATGCCTTGAGTTTTCTCATCCAGAAACATAATGCTGATTCATGTGTTCATTCTTCCTTCACGCCTCTTCAGGAAGTCTGTACAGTTTTCGTCCCAGTGGCACCACACATTGCTGTAAGTCCTCTCCTAGGCATGTGGTGGTCCAGTCACCGTTTAAGAAAGGGTTGTTTTGATTCCACTTGGTGCACTGTGAATGTCCCTTGTACAAGTCACAACTTGATCAAGCTTCTATTACTACTTTTCCAGCTGAGTGCTCTGGGTATTCTACATGCTCATATCATCTGAAATAATGGCAATTTGACTCTTGCTTAGGAGTATCTGAAGAATTTACTCTGTTTATTTTTTATTGGGGAGGGGGGGCAGTTACCAGAAATTGAACTCAGAGGCAGTCAACCACTGAGTCACATCCCAGCCCAATTTTGTATTTTATTTAGAGACAGGGTCTCACAGAGTTGCCTAGCGCCTCACCATTGCTGAGGGTAGCTTGAAACTAGTAATCCTGCCTCAGCCTCAGCCTCCAGCACTGCTGGGATTAATAGGCATGCACCATGGTGCAGGGCTTACTGTTTATTTTGCCATGCTGATTAGGGCCTCCAGTACAAAAAGAAGGGAGGAGCAAAAAGGATCCTTGCCTTGTTTCTGACAATAAGGACTATGCTTTCAATGCTTCTCCTTTATCAAATTCAAACTTTTTTCCTATTATAGACCGATTTTTCTCTTAATTAGAAGCGAATACTGAATTGAGATGAACATAATACTTAGAATCAGTTATCATATTCCTGAAATAACTCCTTAGATCATAATTTGTATTCTAAGTAACTCACGGCTTTGATGCCTGAAATTTTTATTTAGTATTTTTGCAGTTATGTTATCAAGTAACACAGTTTTGAGTCTTGAGGATATTTGTTCATGTTAATGAGACAGGCACATTCCATATTTTCTAAGTTCTAAAACAATAAATTAATGATAAAGACACTTGTTTTCACTCAAGACTTTGGAGAGCTCAACCAACAAACCATCTGGAACTACAATGGTCTAACACTTCAATTATTTTTAAAAATTTTTTCTGTATTATTTTCTGTTCAAGTCTGAATCAATTTGAGAGCACATTTTCCTAGAAAAAGAAAATCTGTTTTTTACATTTGGATATGAAACTATGAATGAAGAACTAAACTGTACTTTCGCAGCTTTCCAAGTCCGGGTGCAATGGGTTTTCCTCTTGCTCACACTTGATATAGGTTCTCGTTTCTCCAGTACAGTAATGATCCAGTCAGTTTCAATAGTTCCAAATCAATTGCTGCACTTTTTTTTCATTAACTTATAGGAATGGGGTCTTGTTAATATCTCATTAAATTGTGGAGTTATTTTGCTGTGTATTAGCCAATTTAAAATGTCTGAGAAGTATACTAAAGAACTGTGCAGTCTGCAGAGTCATATTTAATTATAGTCATAATTCCATCTCCTGTCTGCTCTCACCTGTTTCTGAGAAACATACTAAAACTGATCATGATGACAAACGATGTGGCTATTCCTCCTAGAATTCCCAAAAGCTCTTTTACTGATAGTTTCATGCTCTTAGACACATGACAGTGTCCACTTAATGAGTTGTGTTAATCAACGTAAACATTCCCTTTTAATCTATGTAAATGTGTTTCTAAGCTTGAAATATTTTCTTATGTTACTGCTTTCCTGAGAGCACTGCTTGGAAGACATTTTCCTGCCACTCTGTATTCAAACTTTTTGTTTCATTTATTTTAGGTACATATCCTACAAACATGTCAGAGGTAGAATTTATATTAAAAAATCATTTTCTACACTTGGGAGGCCCCAACAGAATGAACATAAAAATATTTTCTGTTCAGTGACTTTCTCTTCTGTTACTTCTTGATCTCTTTCCCTCCTTATGGTTCTGTGATTCCCTCTGAAAATTTCTAGGAGATGAATACTAAGACATCTGGCTTTATCCTTCAATTTCTTATATTTTTCTAACACCCTCTGTACTACATCCTTAGAGACATCTTGGATCTAATCTCTGGGTTCACTAATTCAATCATCTATCCATTCAACATTAGCCTATTTAGCAGATTTATTTCTGTAATCATATTTTTAATTTCCAAGATCCACAGAGGGAGCCTGTGGATATGTTCTTAGATTTTCTCTAAGAATTCTAATTTAGTTTTTAACCTTTTCTTCTCACTCATGATTTAGTAATATTTCCTCAGTCTTCTGGCACCTTTCTTCCTTGTCCCTCCCTTTCTTTTTGTCAAGGTTTTAGAAAAGGTTGTAGGCAGAACACCTTTAGAAGTGTATTCCTTTATGTACATTTGTAGTCCTGATCTTCTAGCAGTAAGTGCAGGTTCTTGTTTCATGACCCTGCCTTTGGGGACAGAGGTGAGTGAATGCAATTGTGCGGATTACACGGAGTGCATTACCATCTTATTTACTAGGAACAAGAGTGACTAATGCTCAAAGCAGCCACAACTACTCAATGTTCTACTATCCAGAGACCTCAGGCATGTCTTATGACGCAGCTACCATTTCAGCAATCTGTACCTGGGGCTCAGTCTGTGGGCAAAGACCAGAAACAGGTTTGAAATGAGAAGGCTGTCATACCTTTACCCTTTTATCAATGGCTTGCAAATGCTAAGGACCTGCTCCTACCTCTATTTCTACCCCAGCAATCAAGGGAAACTCCAGGCTTCTGCAGTGAAACTTGCTTTTTGCAGCCTGCAACTGTAACCATCTGCTTTCCATCTTCCTCATTAATTTACCCTATTGATGGTAAACTTTTTAACTATCCAGGCAAACTACTTTTCATTTAGATCATTTTTGTTGGAATTTGAAAAGAAGTCAAGGCAAAGTGCCACTCAGGAAGCCTTTTTTAAAGTGATGCCAACTCAATATTTCTTAGTATTTAATTTGCTAATTTCTTCCAGCAGTCAAATATTCAATATTAATAGAGAAAAGTGCTAAGGATTCAGTTAAGAAGTAAGAAATAAATACATCAAAGTTCACAACTGACTTCATTAATTTATTTACCTGGAAAAAATACAATGTACAATAGACAATATCCCTGCCCTCATTATTAGAGAGGATCAAAACAAAACATAAAATAACTTTGAGAGAGCAATAAGCTCTTTGAAAAAAATAAGATGAAATGTAGGATAGAAAACTGAAAGGAGTGGGTAGAAGGACCATGTTTGAATAGAAAGGCCTAACACAGATCTGTGAGTCCAGAAGGAAATATGATTAAATTCAACAGCTGATTGTTGGCTGGGAAAGCACAATGCAATGCTCTGGATCTTTGATTGCTCTCAGCAATACCCATCACTCCATCTCACACTCCACACACAGAGCAAAAGCACAAGAGATTGCATATATGTGATACCAGTGCCCAGGCAACTGGAAAGTATGAACAGCTAATGGCCTTAAACCAAGGAAAACGTGAACTTGTTCTCTAAGGTAAAAGAAAATTAAAGAAAAGGGGAAAAGGGATAAAAGTGAATTCTTAAGAGACATTGCTTACTTATACATAAAAATTTAAAGGTCTTCAATTATTTCCACTTAGAGGTTTTTAATTAAAAAATCCACATTAGTATGATGAAAATGACTACATTTAATTAATAAACATTAATTTCAACTCCACAAAAAACTTATAAAAGTAGAAATTCAAATTCATAACCTCCACTTTTTAAAAGGAGAAAAAAGGGAAGTAAACGGCAAAGAGCCAAGTAGTAAACAGAAGTATTAAGATGAAAACTCCCAATTTCTCACTCTCAATTGTCATTATGCCTTCTCATTTAGAAATGAGTCACTCAGTACAAATGTGTAGTGACATATCTGGATTTCCCTTACAACAATTCCATGGCTACCACTATTTTACTTTTCTTCCTTAAACTCTTTTGTGTTTTCAGTAAATATACAATAGGGCTTTGACACTATGGTTTTCCTGCCTGACTTTAACAATGTTTTTATGTTTGGCACCTAGGATATTTAAAAAATTAATCTGATAAGTTGCAAACTAGTGAGAACCTAATTATTATTCATACCTATAAATTGTAATCTAATGAATACTTAATTATTGAAAACTGTGGAAACTATACATATTAAATAGTTTTCCTTTCCCAAACAACATTCTTCATTGTATCCCTTAATCACTGTATTTTTTTAGAAGATAAAAAATTGGTTAGAAATATATATTGACTAACGCCAACCCCAAATATATGGCTTCTTCTAACATGAAATATATACTAATCCTGGATATTTTTACAGCTGTATGTTAGAGCTATATGGAATCTTCCAAATCACTAATACTAGCACACAAAATTGAAGCAAAAATCACAGTCTACTCACTTTTATCTATGCTTCCATATGAATCACTTGAAATTTGTGTTCCAATATGTCTCAATTCTAAAAAGATGTGGGGAAAAATAATTTTAAAATATTGCATATCAATATAGAAATTTTAAGTAAGTATTAACTGAATACTCACCTTTCTCATTTTTCTGTTTGGAAAATTCGTCAAGTCTTTCCTGTGAAAATAAAACACTAACGGTGTTTATGCTGGATGAGTAGTGCAAATATGGTGGATCAAATGTACAACAGGTATAACTTAACAGGCAACGTGCCTATAGTCCCTAGGTGGCCTCTGCCTGACTGTCAGATCTGTTACAACAGTCACCCACTCAGGCCCCGAAACCAGGAATTTTCAAGTTTGAACACACTGTTTTATATAGTACCTGTGTCTTCTTAAACTCTTTTTCAAGTATTTTCTTTTCATTTCTTAGTTGTTTGAAGTCTTGAGTTTGCTTGACAGCAGCTTCTGTATTTTAAAATTATAATAAAGAAACAAAAAAATAATTTACTACCTTTACTGCTAGCGTTAATGGATTACTCAAGATCTGATATAGTATGAGATTTTCTCATTTCTTAAAGTATTCAAATACTTTATCGGTCAGGGCTAATAGAGGAACTTTTCTTTCTTTAACTATTTATAAGATTATAAAATTGATGCAGGGCTTAAGAATCCTTTCCAAACCCTTCTGGGCAGGGCCTCAATCTAATGCATAAGGGGAGATGCCATGGTACCTTGTACTCTTTTCATTTCAATAATTAGCAGTGATGTTTTGAGATTTTAGAACTGTGATCTTAGAATTAATTAATACCATTCTCTTTATCTGGTGAAGAAGAAAAGGGGGCAGCTTTCATGATATTTACTGGAGATAGTTATTCTTTTCTGGAATTCCCTCCCCCACACACATTATTTTATTGCTGCAAGATACTCATACATAATTGGGAAACTTATTATTAGATATTCACATATGCACACAATACAATTATATAATTTGGCTAATATCACTTCCTGGAATTCCCTTTAACAAGTTAACTAATCCTAATGCCAAATATCTTTGTTGGAGATCTACTCTTTAGGAATATTTATAGTTCTCTGCATTTTTACCAAATCCTTCATTCTGAAATAACAAATACTTCACACTATTAACAATCTGACCAGTACTGATTTTACACCGATATACTCACACACAATTGCTAAAAAAAGCAAAATCCCCTAAAACAACAAAGTAATAATATGCTAACAAGCTCGAGTATTTCTTTCCTCAGTAATCTTTATTATGTCTTATCATTTACTAGGGGAAAGTGTTTTTCTACATGAAAAACGCTGCATTTTGCTTCATAGCTATATATGGAGTCTCAAAGGCATCTCATGTTTCTCAAAATATTTCCTTAGACACTTATCTCCACACACCACCAAGAAAAAGACAAGACTTAGAACACAGCAGTGTCCTCCCTGCCAACTGTCAATGTTTATGCAATAATCAAATCTAAGGAACATGTCACCAAGACATTTATAGAATAAGTCTAAAACATTTGGCTTAATCTAGATAAATTAATGACTGGGACTACTAAATTTAAACTATTACTCACACTCTAAGTGAAAATGCACCATCATTGAAGCAGGGCACAATCACTATAATGTCAGAAACCCACAGCAGATAAGACAGTTACTAGAGCCACAATGAAACTGAAGGAAGACCACAAGCACGGATGGAAACAGCAGAAGCTGTCTGTCTCTACTGTGCATTAGGTCCATGTCCCACTGCACAATGCAGGGAGGAAAAGCCAACAAAAAGATCTTGAGTTTCACTCCCACTGACTTCTGAAGGGTTATCAGCTGAAACATGAAGACCTAAGAAACTGCACTCTGCACTTTCTTTGTGAAGTAGAAGCACCTAACAACTGTGGAGTGTGTGGAGATTTAAAATGATTTAAATTTACCAGATTTAAACTGGACAATCGTAATGAAGAGGATTTCATGGAAATCTCCCTACATGTATCATAAATGCATGAGTTTCTTGATATTAAAAGCAGTATCTGTTCTTTTTTTTAAAATTTTTTTAGAGAGAGAGAGAATTTTTAATATTTATTTTTTAGTTTTTGGTGGACACAACATGTTTGTTTGTATGTGGTGCTGAGGATCAAAACCGGGCCGCACGCATGCCAGGCGAGCACGCTACCGCTTGAGCCACATCCCCAGCCCCAGTATCTGTTCTTATATCATGGGGGGAAAATAAGAAAGTCCATAGGATTCAACTTTCAAAATTAAATCATTTCATTAGTTGCTACTTTTTACAACAAAAAGTGCAGGGTGCTATTATTTTGAGTATAATACCCTTTCAGGGACTGCCACATTCCATCTCCAACTTCTGATATGGTTACTGGGAGGAACAGACCCTTGCTCTCATTTAGGGATGACCCAGAGATGTACCATCCAAGTCTACAACAACTCAACCATTTGATCGAGTGCTTCACCCTATTACCAGGGATCTGAAATAGCCAGCAAGGGTTTCCACTAGCCAGGTAACAATAGTGCCATTTACCTTCCAGCTTCTTCACCTTAGCTTCGAGTTTCTTCTTCCTAATAATAAAATACTATAAGTTAGAAAGTGAAAAATAATATGACAGAAACAAAGCCTCACAATTTATGAAACATATTTTTTAAATTACTGAGCTTTGCCTAACAGACTATTTCAGTCACAATTAGCATTAAGTTATCAATAACTGAAATTACCATAAATTTTTCTGATAGAATAAACCTAAGAAAGAATGGTATTCCATTTAATGTATAGTAGTTCTAAAATGGATTTTTTTTTTTTTTATTCTGTCTTTTCCATATGAAAAACAAGTTGTGGACCTACTCAGACTCTGCCCCTAGAGGAAGTAAGATCATCTAGAAGCTGAGCTGACAGCATATCCAGACGGGCTCCAAGGGTCAGCACTGGTCAATGTTACTCTCTGGGAGCATGTGCAGTTAACTGTATATACACAGCAACCTGACAGAAGGCAGAGGCTGGAGACCCTCTCCAGTTCTAAGATGGATTCCTAAGAGCCAAAAAGGAAGGTAACCCCCTGAGAAAGAGTCTCTGAGTCACTGCTGAATCACATCTACACAGTAAACCACTGTCTACACAGTTCACATGACTGTTTTGTGTGGTACTGAATGTCAAAATAATCAAGGGATTTTTTTTTTATTATTTTTTTTTTTAGTTGTTGATAGACCTTTATCTTATTTATTTGTATGTGGTGCTGAGAATCGAACCCAGTGCCTCGCACATGCAAGGCAAGCCTCTACCACTCAGCCATGACCCCAGCCCACAAGGGATGTTTTTTTTTTTTTTTTTTTTTAATTTTTTATTGTTGGCTGTTCAAAACATTACATAGTTCTTGATATATCATATTTCACACTTTGATTCAAGTGGGTTATGAGCTCCCATTTTTACCCCATATACAGATTGCAGAATTACATCAGTTACACATCCATTGATTTACATATTGCCATACTACTGTCTGTTGTGTTCTGCTGCCTTTCCTATCCTCTACTATCACCCCTCCCCTCCCCTCCCCTCCCCTTTTCTCTCTCTGCCCCCTCTACTGGCATTCATTTGTCCCCCTTGTATTATTTTTCCACAAGGGATGTTTTTAACAGCACTTTTCATTAATGGTAATAAAGATGTCTATTCTGTTTGAAACCCATTGAAGTATCAGCACAAAGAAAGAAGTCAATAGACACACGGACACACATGCATGTGTACAGAATAAAAAACTTTTATGTACTTCTTTTTGCAGCACTTTAACACAGGACCTTCTAATCTTCCTTATAATTGCTCAAAGTAGATACAATTCCCATTTTACAAAGGTGGAAATCAAGGCCGAGAGACTAACTAGTTCAAGACCACATAGCTAATCATGGCCAAAAAATCCAAAGACTGAGAAAAGAGAAATACTACTGATTTATGGAATATCTACTTTCAAATATGAAAACCCCATTTCTATAGTAATTTTAAAACTACTCACTGTGCATCACTTTTCAAGCATTCCTCTTTTACACGAGCATATTCCTGGTGAGTGTCCTGATATAACTTTAGAGAACTCTAAAGAAACAAACAAAAACTGTCCAAATAAAAGTAGCAACAATAGGTCATAACTTGTTTTGATCTTGAGAAGTCAAACTATCATCTTTCACAGTATGAAGTTAACCAAAAGAATAGATATATTCAGCAGGAAACCAAATATAATTCATTGAATATTTTAATAAGTTTAATTAGATTCTTAATACATATAATTGGTAATACATTCATATAAAAGCTACAAAACAAAATAATAACTTATTTTAAGACAATTCCAAACCCTTTAATAACTGGTTTAAATATCAAATAGCTAATATTCTTGTCTTAAACAATAAAATTCAATATACTTTGAAGAAATTTAGAGCTCAGTAAATATTAGTTTTAGTACTACTGTGGAAAAAATACAAAACAAAATACTATACTTAATGATAACTGGGAAAAATGTGTGAACTCTAATATATATACCCTGACAGCCCTATGGACTGGGAAAGACTCTGTAATTGAGGGTGACATTTATATACATATATATATTTATATATATTTCTCTATCGCACCAGCTCTAGAGGCCTTTTTCAAATGAGTCTGAGGGCTTGAGGGGAATTTATTTTTTTAAAGTCACAGAGAGTAATTAAGAGTTTTATTATTGAGGTCTGACTCCAAGGTTCCCTCTCAGACATAGGTTTTATAATCACAGATAGACATAATTGAACACTGCAACTGTTTCTGTTCAACTTTCACTGCATAGTTGAATGAAGAATTTTTACAAAAAACAGTAAATAAATATGTATCATTCAAGTACATAAGAGCTCAGATAGCTACATGTCTCTAGTGAAAGACCAGAAGGCACAAATACTCTCACACAAGAGCCATGGGTTGGAAAGGGGAGAATACTCTAGGGTGGTAACAATCTGTCTCATGTAAACCATATGACATGTGGGATTTCCAATAATTTTATCTGTAGTAGCCATGAATTCTTTTTTACGGTTCTTGTAAAAGGTATATTTATACAGAAAATTATCCTAAGTTTAAGGTATTTAAAAAAAAAGTTTTCCAGGAAACTGGGTTTTGAAAAGGAAAATAAACTCCATGAAAGGATAACCTTATCAGAGTTTTATATCTAAAATAGGTGTTTTTTTCCAAGACTTCAAATCATTGCATAAATAGTATCAGACTGTTTCAAACAGGAAGTACCTTCTAACCTCAACACTTACCTATGAGAGCATGTGAATATTAGTGAAGGACTCTCACTTTATGCACTGCTCACAGACAATGAGAAACCACAAAGAACCAAACATAACTACAAGAACAGAAATCTAAAATCAGGACCAAACCAAACTACCAGGTAATAGTGGTAAAAGGATATATAGACATTGCTTAGGACATTGATTAGTTCATGAACCATGAGAGTGAGTTCTCTATAGGACATCTTCACTCATACTAAAACAGAGACCCTGAGTCCTACCCTGGGCTGTCCAGCACTACTGGATGAAATCAAATTCTCTCCCACTTTCTCAGTCACACACAATGATTTAAGTGTAAATTTTCGCACATTATTTCACATTCAGGGGAAAAATTGAATTAGCGTAGGACACATTAAAAAAAAAAACAAACATAAAAACACTCAGTTGTCAGTTTTCTCTAGTGGAGCCCCTCAAAAAGCATAAGGAACTAACACAGTATTGTAGAGCTAGTAATCACTGTGAAGCCATTAATCAATCAGTTCAGTGTTCTCTAAGGACAGTGATATATTAACTTTTATTTGCTTTGATAACACATTAAAAGTGCCCTTTTACCAATTACAGTGACAGAATTAATGTACTGACAATAGGCTTTTATAGGAAATGATAGTAGTTACCTTTTTCTCTTCTAGCTCTGCTTTTAAAGATCCTAGTTCTTCCTGACACTTCTGCAGAGGAGAAATTTTCTGCAGCATCTGCTCCACTTGGTGATGTAAAGTACTATTTTCTCTAAAAACGAACAATGAATAATGTCATTACACAAGAGAATCTGCAGTGAATTGCTGAACACCTATACTGATGATCTGAGATTTCTAACTTGGAACCAAAAAAAAGAAAAGAATCTTTTTAAATACATTTCTACCATTTATACCTACTTACACTAATATGATCTTCATATTGCTTAATTTCTTAGAAATAACAGTCTATTTTTGTTAAAAGTGTATCAAAAAGCAACTTGGGAAACAAGTACAAGTAGACCTCCCTGGAAGCCTCTTCTCTCTGCTAGAGAATGTGTTCAAGAACTGTCTGCAAACATGGCATTTCCAATCTTGAATGCATCCCTATTTATTCAAATTAAGTGATAGGCTATTTTGGAATTTGGGTTAAAACCACACTTGAGCCTTCTTCTAAATGACAAATGTAAACAGAACATGAAATATTGCTAAAGTAATTAGATAAGTAATTAGATTGTATAAAATAACACTAGATAAACAACCATGTTAAAAAGTGAAATTCATGTGGACAACAGTAATTTGAGAATAAGCTTCATCTCAGTTGCAATGTAGTCAGCAAAAGTCAATGAAAAGATGAAACACCAGGCTGCAACTTAAGACCTAAGTAAATCCATTCAAATGATGTGGCAGAAAAATGCAAATCTTTTATTATGAGCAATAAAGCAACATACTATACCTAGGATCAATCCTAGGTATGTTTTGTTAGATTCTGTTTAAAATCTGGCCTACAAATACCTATTCCAAATCAAACACTCAAACAAGTGGTATCACCAACTATGAAAAGAGGTTGGCTTACCTTCTTGCAAACTGCAGCTGTAAAACTTATTAAAGAAAACTCTGAGAATTTTATCATCTGATACTCACCTGGAGAGGTGAGTATCAGATAAAACTCATTTTACAGTTATCTTTAATAATCTATAATCAATGAACATTCAAGAAAGATCATAAACCCCAGAAAATAACATCTAAGTTTCTACTTGTAACACAGTAATGTCTTTTTACTGAGTTATTCCTATTTACCAAAATACCTATTTCTCTAAAAAAAAAACAGCTCTGTGAAGACTTGATTGGTTAGAGTTAAATTACAAGAATAAAGACCAAGCATTAACCAGTAAATAGAAAATACTTTGATATTCCATATATATCTGAATTCCCAATAACCTGCCCTTCATTTCTTGAATAACTCAGAGAATAATAGCAACAGACAAGAGTTATATAATTCACAAAAATCACATAACTACCCTTAATGAGTAATTAGAAAAGAAATACAAAGAGAACATAAAATCCACAAAAGCTACAGAGAGATTATAAAATCTATATGGGTCTTCATTTTTACAATTCAGACAATTTGATAACCTCAATTTCATTTGCTAGCATATTTATGCTTAGACAGCAAAGAATAATTCTTTGAAGTTTCACTTCCTAGCAACTCCCATGTTTACTCACAGCCCAGCATAGCATGTGTATGTATATTTGTAAAAACACATCTGCAGCTCCTGCATCTTAAGGTTCTCAAGGTTGAGAAGTACACTTTACTCTTCCTAAAGTACAGCAGTCTTTGAAAAAAATTTTTTTAAAAAGTCATGAAAACAATGTATTTCCTGTCCTTTGGAAAGAAGCAATGATAGACAATAAAATGGTCAGAATAAAAAAATAAATAACGCACTGAATAATGCTGATTTTATCAGAGCCCACTTATTGAAAAATATAACTTTCTAATCTTGAGGGGGAAAAAAAGAGAAAATCTGTTGCTATGTGAGTAGCAAAAGGAAGCAAATTATAGAAAAAAGCCATAATAAATGTGTGACTGGGTTTTTAAGTTGTAAAGCAAATTAAACTTATCCTCCTCTAAGTTGCTCTTGTCAAGTATTTTGGTCACAGCAACGAAAAACTGACTAATATACACACATATGAAGCTGCTCATCTATTTTTCTATTTAGCAATCTAGAAGTAGTTATGATAATTGTTTCTGTACCACTCTTAAAATCAAACATATTACTCTTGTGATTTTTATGCATTTGTAATTAAACAAATTAATAGTTTCACAAAATGAAGCATGAGAAATTTTCAGTGACTTCCAATTTTTAATGTAAAAATTCAAACACTAAAACTAAATCTAAATACTATTACCTTGCTCTAATTATACAAATTAGATATCATGATATGAATACAAATAAATAATTGGAGATCACAATTACATTCAGTATGCCAAAAATAATACTGAAGTAGGCCTCAAGTTGCTGTCAAAATAACGTGAGATTCAATTGTTGTGACAGCAGAAATCTGTCCCAACCTGGAAAATAAAGTTGAAGTATCATGATCTCTATGGGCACATATATGTTTGTTTTCATGGGAGAAATTCTGTATTTTTATGGGAGAGACTTAAATCAAGGCAAGTGTTATCACCAAAGATGTGGAAAGATCAGTAATACAGACCTTTCTCTGTCTGCTAAGAAAATATTTAACCAGAGCTAACTAAATTAGAGGTGTTTTGTAAATATTTATTGAACAAACTGACTCTAAGCCCAAGAATTTCCTTATGAATATAAAAATCATATTATTTCTATATGGTTTTTTATATACACACTAATTCTCTATTAATCACAAAATAATTAAACAAGTTTTTCCCAACATTTTGAATGTTCTCGAGTATACTTTTTGCAGATTCAAAAGGAATATTCAGAAAGTAATTCCTAAGTGTCAAAACATATCCTAAGATGCTACATCCTCAGTAAAAATGGTATTACAAAGCTTATAATACCTTAAAAAAATCAGAGTAATAGAAACAAAACAGGCTGCTAAATCTCCTTGTCTTAGAACTTTAAGTATGCATTAAAACTAAAAGGACTAGCTGTCAATTATGCCCATCAGAAACACTTTTTATTTGAGCCTGGAAACTCTGCCTTCCAAAAGATAACTATTAAAAAGATCAGTCTTCACATCTCTATTATATATAAATAAATCTAAACATTCAAAAGAAATAAACAGTAAAAGGATATCATCACATTTCTTCTGGTATTCTGTTAGCAAATTACTGTAACAAAAAAAAGAATTACGTTATTCTTTTTATTTAGAAAATACACTATGTTAAAATCATGTTGCAAATCATACAAAGCTGCCTCTCCTCTGGTTTCCAGACACAATGTATGCTAATGTGTTACCTTAAATACCTCAAAAGCATTGCACTAAAATGAGCTTTTAATTAAAAATCACTTTGATCAAAGTAGCATTGTGGCCTAAATTTCATAAGACTATTATAGCATTAAAAAAGTAAATCTGAAATCATGGCTATAAAATACTGTGAGAAAATTTTACATTCAGCATAAAGCTAAAATGATTTTGAAAACACAAAACATCTTTTAAAAAATTCCAATCCATCAAAAGTAACTTCCTACTTACCCAGGAGCTTTGTTTAAAAGACCTGTGAGCCACTAAATAAAGGTTCAAGTTGCTGAGAGAACTCACAGAAATGTTACCAGAATGAGTACCTCATAGCCTAACCCTCAGGGCCCAAAACTTCCATGTACTTCAGTTTGTCAGGCTTACAAAATTCTGCCAAATGTATGCAAATATACTTACTCTGTATTAATAATTTTTTGTTTCAAGGTAATCAATGCGTCAACATATTCATTTAAGTTCTGAAAGAAAAAAGCTACAGTTAGCTACTTAGGTTTCTATCACACTCAACTACTTTAAACATCTATGATATTTATGAGAAAATACAAATGTTTGGTTTAATATTACGTAAACATATAAATGCAAGCCTAGTATTTATATTATGTAAACACACGTTTCCAGCCCATGCTGTCCCTCAAACATCTTTATCAAAACACTAACACTCCTTTAACAAAAAAAGTAGTTGTAAAGAAGCTTTAACAGTGTGCACCGCATCACAGTTCAATAAATATTAACTGATCATCATTCTTCACCCTAAATGGTTTATGAAAGGATTTAAGACTACCCAAAAAGATGTACAATTTTTAAAAAAGTAAAAAATTACAAAAAGTAACATGGGAGAGACAAGTTGGAATATTACAATGGATCCAAGAGTAAGTGAAAACTTATTTCATAAGGATCCACATTAGAACTTACAGACCAGTAACAAATATGGCTCTAAGTTACTGCTACAAACTTAAAAAATGTTACCCTGTTCAAATGAACTCCTGGATAACAACTTATTCTAGAACACAATCATGTTAGCTTTTCCATATTCCACACAAGAAATAATCCCATAGTATTTTCTTAGCTTTCCAAGTGGTTGCAGCACATGTAAGCACACTTGGATGCCCTCAATTTATCAAGTCTCTATAAAGGACATTTAGTACTTTCAAGTCTTTCCTAATAGCATGCAGTAGATTTCCTTGTGCATTTCTTTATGAGACTCTTCTACTTTTTTTAGGATGAAGTCCAAACAGTGCATTGCTAAGACAGACTCTAGCAATGTTTAACAGCAGGCCACCCTCCAGAGGTGAGCCATCCCCACCCATTGTTTCTGTTTCCAGCAGCCTTACCAGCTCTCTACCTGAGTGACAACTGTGATTTTTGTGGCAATAATGAAAATTTTCTTGTATGTTTTATACAAATAATTACAACATCTACAACAATGGTCTTATCCCTCCTTTAACTCATGCTTATGCCTCATTTGCTTGCCCTCATCTTCCTGAACTCACTAAAGCCTCAGCACAAGGCCAAATAGTGAGTATAGGGAAGAATACTATGTACACATCCTTGTCTTAAATTAGAATTAAGTTTGCTTTAATCCCGGTTTTTTACTTTGATCACGTCATGAAAACTTCTACAGATAGTTTGCTAAAAGATTTTACCATGTCTGAGTATTGAACTTTAGCAAATAAATATATAGGTATCTATTTAGTTTAAATGTGTACATTTTTCTCCTTTCACTTATTAATTGCAGTGGATTAATTACAATAGTTTCTAACATTGAAGTAGTCTTGCATTTCCCAGGATAAAAGCAAAAGAATACTATACTGACTCCAACTATCTTGATAGATTCAATGTGCCATTGTACTAGTTAGGTTGTTTTTGTCAAATATGTTCAAGAGTGATATGTCTATATTTTTTTACACTATGTCTCATATTCCTAATAATATTATGCATAACTCATAAAATTATTTAGATACCTCTTCCTTATTCAAAAAGTATGAGAAGGAGATAAAGCATGAATACTTCTCATGCATGAAAAATATTTTGCTAAGTGGAGAACTGTTAGTCACCATCTGTTAGCTGTTGAATGCCCCACTCCCAAAAGACATACTGAAGTCCTGCCCACCTCAGAATGACCTAATCTGGAAATAAGGTCTTGGCAGATCCAATCAGGTTACCATCAAAGTACACTGGATTAAAGTGGGCTCTTAATCAGAGCTTTTTGTTAAGCATTGAATCCCAATCACCAACTCTCCAACAAGCCTCAGGAAACAACTCCTCCACAATCCAGCAGCAAGCTTGCTTTTAAGAGGAGGTCTCTGGGACACCATGAACGCTTGGGGCAGAGGTACCATACCAAAAGCAGAGGGATTAAGTAAACCTAAGCACACTAATCTGAGACTGGCCACCAGTTTATCACTAGTAAGCTCTAGAACAGAGGCAAACAGTCCTCTGTCCTCCAGGTAGAAGGGGGCACTTTCCCTCAGAAAAGATCTGCAGTTATTAACACTAGCTATTCTTCCCTCAACAAATGGCCAGGCCACTATCCTGCAAAACTGTGCAAGGTCCAAAAGCCTCACATACTCAATTTACAGCCAGCCTATTAGGAACCATTCATGAATAATTGAGGACTTCTGAACACAAATCAAAAGGCTTCTATATGAAAGAGGGAGACCAAAACAAGAAAAAGCAGCTTGAAGTAAACAAAAACTGGACAGAAAACTTTATAGTTATTTATTAATACAACCTGATATTCATGAAATTATAAGCTACTTTTAAAGAACATTGAGAACTCTTAGAAACTGGGGAGGAGCTCTTAAATTCAAACATGAAAACCAATAATATGGCTAAAATTTAAAAAAGGATAACAGTGTTGGTAAAGATGTGGAGAAACTGGAACTTTCAAACATTGCTGGTGGGAATGTAAAATAGTTTAGCTGCTGTGGGAAACCCTTTGGCAGTACTCCACATTAAACAATTACCACAGGATCTAGCAATCATTCTCCCAGATACACACCCAAGGGAGCTGAAAACATAGTCCACATCAAACTTAAACACTAACATTTATACCAGCATCATTCACACTAGTCAAAATGTGAACATAAACTTAATGTCCATCAAGAGATGAATGGATAAACAAACGTTATACGTAGATAGTCATATAATAAAATCCTGTTTGACAATGAAAAACTGGGACGATTCTTTAAAACATTATGCTAAGTTAAAAAAGCAAGTCACAAAAGAACACTTATTCTAAGATTCCATTTATAATGATTGTCCATTACAGACAAACACACAGAGACAGAAAGTATACTGGTGGCTGCCAGGAGCTGAAGGAAGGAAGGAGGCAAGGGACACCAGTTGGTAGGATTTCTTTTAGAGAGCAGATGAAAACATTCTACAATTAGTGGTGATGACTGCACAATTCTGTAAATATACTTAAAACCATTCACTGCTAACATTAAAGAGTAAATCTTATGATAATTTGTATTTTGACAACACTGTCATCACTGAATTAAAACCATGAAAGCAAAAATTAAAGACTCAAAAAGCTCTGACCATAAAATTGAAAAGGTCCCAGAATATAAAGCAAAAACAAAGACAAGAGAAAGAAGAAAGAAAAAGAAAAATAATTAACCAGTGTCATAAAGGTCCATAGGCCCAACAATAAGAGTTACAGACAGAAAACGAAAAAAAGTCAGAGAAAAACCAAAGCCAGGTGTCTCCAAATTGAAAAGGTTAGGCATATGGATTCAGATAAGATCCAAACCATGAAATGTCAACACTGAATGTCAAGACATTAGAGACAAGGCAATGAGCCTCTAAGAATCCCAAAGAAAAGTGAAGCAAGTCCCACACCAGGAATCTAGAATTGGAAGGGCTTCAGCCTTCACAGCAACACTGGAACCAGAGGCCTAGAAAGTGAGCCCACATTTTTGAAGGAAAATTTAAAATGCTGTACAATAAATATTGGGAATTTGAATAGTCTCCACAAATTTGCTTCAGGGAGATACTGAAAGATGTGAACATGCTCCACCAAAAGAATGGAAGAAGCCAAGGGAAAGGCTAGCTCATGCAAGAGACGGAGATGAAGAGAAGCCCTGGGAAGGCGGCTGTGCCCCAGATTAGAGCAGGAAAGAAGTTTCTCCTTGGGAAGAAAATGCCAGTGGACATAAAAGCATTAAACGGTATTCACACAAGACTAGCACAGAACTGCATGTGCATGTAGTTATTTTGAGTGATGTATATAAATTATTATTTTTTTGAACAGAAGTGACTCTGCCTCCCCCCACCCACAACATTCTCTTTTGAATTCTTCACTATTCTATCTCATCTTCGCCACCTTGCTTCCAGATGCCATTCAGCAATGTCAGTCCTAGGCTAGAAACATCAAAGAAAGGTCTGGCCCTAGAATCACACACACATGGATTCAAATTCCTCTTTCATAACCACTTTCTAGCTGAGTGACCTTAGACAAATTTATTTAACCTCTCCCTGACTCAGTACTAACTCCAATTTTGCAGATGGAGAAACTGAAATGCAGAAGTTAAATGGTTGGCATGCTATCAGGATTGAAAGGGATGGGCCATAAAAAATATTCAATCTAGTCCCTGGCGCAAAATAAGCATGCATTAATATTTTCAAGATAAAAAGTTGAACTACGGATGTAATTATTAGAGAAAACAAGAAACCATGCAGAAAAAGTAATAATGTACACCAGCAGAGCTTCCCTCTGCATTAATGTGCAGTCATAAAAATGTCACAACCAAATACTGATCTGAAATCTAAGTATGCTGAGAGAATGGGGAGCAGGATATGTGCAGGCATGGCAGAGGGTGGAGTAGTGAAAAAGCTCCACCCTCACCTTCCAAAGTCAGAAATTCAACAGATATGCCTAAAATTGAAAGAAAGAAAAAAAAAAAAAAACAAGAAGTAGCAATACAACCATACTACTAAGAAAGTTCATCATAAAACATACATAGTGCAAGCAATTGAGAATAGTGTCTCCTGGAAAGGAGGGATGCGTGGGCTACAGGCTATCTTAAGGAATCCTGTGCATCTAGTTGTCTTTCTAAACTACAGTCATGTATAACTCTCATAAAAATAAAAACACCACAAAACAGCACTCTTATGTCGGGGGAAGGACTTCTTGTTACTATTCTCCAGCATTCTAATCTCTAACATTATTTCCTAAGACCTGGTTGCATGTCTGTTTGAACTCAGTCGATAATTCAATATCCTAATAAGGCACCTCTTTTTCCTCCCCTCTTCTAATCAGATTCAAATGTCATTTATGTTGGTTAAAACAAACGTTTCAATACAATGAGTCTGGGAATGTAGCAGGTTAATCCTTGGTAGAGGACATGCAGGTTCCCTCCTCACTCATCCATGCAGCTGGAACCCACTATTGCCCAAGTTCTATGGAAGGAGATGAAGGTCCAAAACTCCTCTCTTCTAGGAAACAGGAAGGTGCTGGGTCTGATTACTGTTTTTCTCTCAGCACTCCTATTCTCCTCTTCTGAAGCTCCTACACTTTGAGGATGCCTTACCCAAAATGCTTGAGATCAGAAGTGTTTCAGATTTCAAGTTTTTCTGATTTTAGAATATTTGCATAGACTTTACAGGGTGAGCATTCCTAATGCAAAAATCCAAAATATGAAATGCTCCAAAACTCTAGATTTCAGATTCCGAGTTTTGCAATGCTCAACACATATTATGTTGTCTACAGGAAAGTTCAGAATTATTCCTAATTGTCTTCTTTTTCTGATAACTAGTTAATGTTTTGCTTTTCTTTGCCTTCTGGGTGGTTTCCTCAAGTTATAAAACTTACTAAAACAATTTCCAGAGCATTTCATTCTCTTTCTCAAAAAAAAAAAAAAAATCTGTATTTGCTCCTTTTCTTTAGCAGACTATTTTAATCTCAAGCAACGCAATACCCTCCTATATGTCACTGTGGGTACTGCTGCAGTAATCCCTTCTTCCCTTGGGAAAGTGAAAGCGATGCAGTGGCTGAACACAGGGTGAGGAGGGGTTGGCAGGACAGCCCTGGAGAGGAGCAAGTCAGCAGAAGCTGAGCAGGTACACAGAAGAGATGGCCAGTAATGCTGGAAAAACAGTTACACTAGGCAAAAAGTTAACATATGTAGATAATGAGTAAATATGTATATGAAAATGGGATAGGAAGGTTGCTTGAAAAGTATGTAAATATGCTTGAAAAATGTGTAAATATAGTTAGCCCTCTATATCCATGAGTTCTGATCCGTGCATTCAACCAAACACAGAAAATATCTGGGGGGAAAAAAATGCATCTGTACTGAACATGTGCAGACTTTCCCCTTACCATTATTCCCTAAATAATACAGTACAACAATGATTTACATTATATTAGGTATCATAAATAATTTAGAGGTGATTCAAACAATACAAGAGGATGTGTACATGTGAAAAATGCAAATACTGTGCTTTTATGTAAGGGACGTGATTCTGGTATTCAGAGGGGTCTAGGAACCAACCCCTACGTGAACCAAGGGACAACAATACAGTGAGGACAGTGGCGTTTCTGCCTCAGCATTAATGACATTTTAGGCTGAAGACATGCTTGCAGCTCTCCCCACATCCAGAAGTGGGCCACAGCAGCCCCCTGGTTTCAAAGTGGGTGTGCAGCTGAATTAACACATAGGCTTGAGAGCCCTCTCCTTTAGAAAGGCCTGCACACAAGGTGCGTCCTGACTGACATTTGGAAGCTTAGATTTCTGAAAGGTTCCCTCCCACTATTCACCAAACTAATCACCGTGGTTCACTGTGCCTAAACTGTGCAATGTAATTTATGTTAAACACCTGCATTCCTTCTGGGAGTCTGGAATTTAGAATGTGCCTACATGATCAGTCCCCAACAAAAACTTTAGCCACCGAGTTTCTAACAAGCCTCCCTGTTAACACTTTTATACATGTTGTCCCTTGACTCTGCTGGGAGAGTCAAGGGACAACTCCCCATACTTCACCCCCCACTCCATACCTTTTCCTTTTACTAATTCTGCTGTCTCCTTTCCGTACAATAATCCATATTCATGAGTCTAACTATATAAGGACTCCTATGAGTTCTGCTAGCAAATCATTGAAACTGGGCATGGTCTCAGGCCTTGCCAATGTCCCTTGAGTAATTCAAGGCTCTACTATTTAACTATGACAAGCATGAAAGACAAAGACTAAACGAAGGATGGTAAAGAGCCATGACAATGAAATATAGCATTCCTGACAGGAGGATCAACCAGAAAGGAAAAAGCTACTCATGAACCAGTAATCAAAATCTGAATGGGCCAATGGATGGGATGGGACTGTTGCACTGATGCTAATGTCAAGGGGCAGAGGCTGTATGCTGAAGTATTCATCTTTTGAGGAAATATGCCAGTCACCCTTGGCTCCATGCTCATCTATCACGCACTACTTTCTCCCCTTCAAGCTTTTGATTGAACAAGTTTTTGCACAACTTGTTCCTTCTGCCACAAGATTCTCCCTCCATCTTTTCCTTCTTGGTCAACTAGAAATCATCTTCCAGACCTCAATTTGAATTCACTTCCTCTAATGAGGCCTTCAGAATTCACATAAGCCCAAAGAGTTGGCCCTCTTCTGTGTTCCCACCAAAACTTACACCATACTTATAAGTGAGGTTGCTTTGGTCTCAACTATAACCTCAAATAGAGTAAAGCCTCATATTTGTTCTACTCATGATTGCATTTCATTACACATGCCAGGGGTAAAGACATCAATAGTGGATAAATAAATGAATTATAATTTCATAAGTATTCCTTGCAATAGAATGAATTGTAAATCAATATATCTGGGGAAAATATGTTTCAAGTTCCAAATAATGAAGTTCAAACTTCTGGAAATCATCAATGGGAGTCCAGCAACACGTTTATATATAAGATCAGTCTGTCCCTTGAACAAACACCTAGCTCACTAAATTCATCTAGTTCAATGAGCTGAACATATTCAAACTCTCATCTGGATTCCCAAGAAAGTCCAATTGCTTTGTTTTGCAGTGAAGTAGGGCAAAAAGGGCCTCTCCTCCACCAAAATAAAGTGACTTATGCCAGTTGAGCAGCCTGACTTAAAATCACCTAACTTAAGACTTGTGTAATTTAGCTAGGCAGTGGAGCACATCTGTAATCCCAGCAATTTAAGAGGCTGAAGCAGAAGGATAGCAAGTTCCAGGTCAACCACAGCAATGTAGCAAAACCCTGTCTCAAAACTTAAAAAAAAAAAAAAAAAGAGTTAGGGTGTAGGTCAGTAGTAGTGAGCCCAATCTCTAGTACCACCAGAAAAAGAAAAACAGACTTGCTTAATTTACATATCACTGTATTGGTTTTTATGACTGCAACCCACATGGACATTGGGCTCCAGATTAGTGACAAACCATTATAATCAATGAGGTGAGAAAACAGAGATGAGGTGATTTATGAGACTGAAGAAAAAAAAGGGATGTATAAAATGCAGTCAAGCTATACACTTCTGAATCACGCAATGACCTGAGCAAAAGCAGTAACTGTATCTGTTGAACTTCTAAAGAAAATAAGGAAAGGATGGATTAAGACATGAAAGAAAGATTTTTTTGTGCAGCAAACAACTGCTCAACTCAGAAGAAACTTGTTAACTTAATGTTATGGATCAGAACACAGCCACAGCACTGACATGGGTTCCTCCTATAGAAGTATCCTGTATTTTGCTTGTAAACATTCTGCAAAATAAAGAAGTTTCAATGTATTAAAACACAGAACAGGATATATTCTCTCTGCATCTTTAGTTTTTCATGCAAAAGTTTAATCCAAGTACTTGCTGTAACATACAACAAATCAGAAATGTCTCCTAAAAGCTGATTATCCACCTACCAATTAACCAAATACAATTCCTTCTTCTCCGTTTTCATTCTTTTCCATCTCAATTCCCTCTATAACACTATTTAATTCCTTTTATCTGTTTCTCCTTTCTCATCATTCCATGCTCACCTCATCAAAGGCTATTTAGCAGCCAGCTGGGTGTTTTTTGTTTGTTTTTCCTCTCCACTGACTCCAGGGGCTTTGTTTTTGTTTTGTTTGTTATTGTTGTTGTTTTTGTTTTTTTAAATGACAGAACATACTCCCCCATTCTCCCATCTCCACTCCACCTATAAATTGTTTACAATGAACTCAGTGCCCAACTAGCATGCTCTCTATTTCCTTGTTAGTGTATTAGGGTACCTCTGCTCTACCAACAACAAATCTGACAATAGCTAAAAATCACCATCCTGATGTTATTTCAAAACTTCATTCCCACATTTCCAATATCCCTTCCATCTTGGTTTCCTCTACCACAGTTCTCATGTCACTTAAGATTTTAATTTCTGAACCTTCCATTCTTCTGATATAAGAGGTATTTTCATCCTACTTTCTCATATTCACAATATTTTTCTTCTCTTATTCCTAGAACCCCTCAATTAACTCAGGCTTTTATTATTACCACTATGCATTAGTAAAATACTTTACCTTACTTACTGCACCCCTCCCATTCATTCTGCACATCACTCTCTGTATTTCTACTACAAGCCCTGCTTTGGTATGATAACCAGGGAAAAACCTCCTCCACTCCATAATGCTGACAGAAATCAGACAAAACTTCAAGGTGGTCGTCACTCAAGTTTCTCTATGATCTGCCAGGAAACTCATTTTCCAGCCCTACTTTACAAAATTAAAGACTAATTCCAGAGACATCATTCACAACTGATCACTCTTTTTCCCTAAAAAGGTATTCCAATCCCAGGCAACAGAAAACCCAAATGTAGTAGAGTGTCCTGATCTAAAGAAGTCTGCAAACTTGCAATGGAGGAAGGATAGCATCTTCAACAAATGGTGCTGGGAAAACTGGAAATCCATATGCAACAAAATGAAGCTGAACCCCCTTCTCTCACCATGCACAAAAGTTAACTCAAAATGGATCAAAGAGCTTGATATCAAATCAGAGACTCTGCGCCTGATAGAAGAAAAAGTTGGCTCTGATCTACATATTGTGGGGTCGGGCTCCAAATTCCTTAATAGGACGCCCATAGCCCAAGAGTTAATAACAAGAATAAACAAATGGGACTTACTTAAACTAAAAAGTTTTTTCTCAGCAAAAGAAACAATAAGAGAAGTAAATAGGGAGCCTACATCCTGGGAACAAATCTTTACTCCTCACACTTCAGATAGAGCCCTAATTTCCAGAATATACAAAGAGCTCAAAAAATTAAACAATAAGATAACAAATAACCCAATCAACAAATGGGCCAAGGACCTGAACAGACACTTCTCAGAGGAGGACATACAATCAATCAATAAGTACATGAAAAAATGCTCACCATCTCTAGCAGTCAGAGAAATGCAAATCAAAACCACCCTAAGATACCATCTCACTCCAGTAAGATTAGCAGCCATTATGAAGTCGAACAACAAGTGCTGGCGAGGATGTGGGGAAAAGGGTACACTTGTACATTGCTGGTGGGACTGCAAATTGGTGCGGCCAATATGGAAAGCAGTATGGAGATTCCTGGGAAAGCTGGGAATGGAACCACCATTTGACCCAGCTATCGCCCTTCTTGGACTATTCCCTGAGGACCTTAAAAGAGCGTACTATAGGGATACTGCCACATCAATGATCATAGCAGCACAATTCACAATAGCTAGACTGTGGAACCAACCTAGATGCCCTTCAATAAATGAATGGATTTAAAAAAATGTGGCATTTATACACAATGGAGTATTATGCAGCACTAAAAAATGACAAAATCATGGAATTTGCAGGGAAATGGATGGCATCAGAGCAGATTACGCTAAGTGAAGCTAGCCAATCCTTAAAAAACAAATGCCAAATGTCTTCTTTGATTTAAGGAGAGCAACTAAGAACTGAGCAGGGAGGAAGAGCAGGAGGAAAAGATTAACATTAAACAGAGACGAGTGGTGGGAGGGAAAGGGAGAGAGAAGGGAAATTGCATGGAAACGGAAGGAAACCCTCAATGTTATACGAAATCACATATAAGAGGTTGTGAGGGGAAAGGTGGGGGGGAACAAGGGAGAGAACTGAACAACAACAGATGAGGTAGAGAGGGAAGATGGGAGGGGAGGGGAAGGGGGATAGTAGGGGATAGGAAAGGCAGCAGAATACAACAGTCACAAATATGGCATTATGTAAAAATGTGAATGTGTAACTGATGTGATTCTGCATTTGTATTTGGGGTAAAAATGGGAGTTCATAACTCACTTGAATCAAATGTATGAAAGATGATATGTCATGAGCTTTATAAAGTTTTGAACAACCAATAAAAAAAAAAGAGGTCTGCAAACTAAGGCTTTCCCTTTGTTTTTTAAAGTTTCAATGCAACACAGTCACATCTATTCTTTTATATGTTGTCTATGGCTGCTTCTGCACCTCTAGGCAGAGTTGAGCAATTGTGAACTAGTCACAGCATAATAATTTATGATTTTCCCCCTTAGAGAAAAAGTTTACACCTGCCTAGACCTAGATACCTACCAGGACTCTCCTATTGCTGTTTTGAGAACCAACAGTGGCATGGAAGGAAGGAAGGAAGGAAGGAAGGAGACTCCTTAAGAGACTAATCAATAAACTCCAGGTCACAGATGAGAGTGGTGACCATCATGGGGAAGCAATGAAGATGGTGACAAGTGGATGGATGATGACCCAGGAGCACCAGCTGATGGACTAGATTCAGGCTGAGAGGGGAAAGAGGGGCACCAAAAAGGAAATCCAGCTTCTGGCCTAAGCATCCTGAAGAACACAGCTGCTACTTTAAAGAAGATAGGGGCTACTGGGGATGAACAGGAGCTGGAAGATCAGATCCATGACGGAAAAGCATAGCTCACATCAATTATCCTCCTGTGCAAACACCTCCAGTAACTCACTACCTTATTCAGAGAAGCCCAAACCCTTACAATGGTCTATCTGACCCACACAATCGGGCCCTTCCCTTCCTCCCTTTCTGACCCCATCAGCCTCTGACATTCAGACAACTCCAGCCTCACTGGGCTTCTTGCTCTTCCCAAGCATACCAGGCAAGCTCGTGCTCCAGGACTCCCACCTAAGGCTTCCACTCAGATGCTTTTCTATCTAGGTATCAACAAACCTCATTTTCTCACCTCTTTGCTCAAATATAACATTCTAAGGCTCCCTGAAGTCTCTGCCCCCCTTCTGGCTCAGTTATTCACTCCCCTTTTCAATTTTATTAATCACCAATGTATTTACTTTCTAACCTAACTTTTACTTGTCCTGTCCCCATCCCTCAGTGGTTCAGCATGTCTTTTAAATGAGACTCTGACAGCAGTTAGGAAGGACGCTGGAAATTACTTGGCGCTATCTCTGTTACTTCCATGACCAGAAGACAGATTTTTGCAACTCAACACAGAAACAGTCCATGGCCGCTGTTAGAAACTTCATGCCTTTAATTTACTACAACGAAAACTAACACGTTACTGACTTAATTGATAACATGATTAACTTCGACAACTAAGATAGGTATGACAAACCGCGTATGGGCTGAAATATATGTCTCTCGAAACGTTGTCACCAAAGATCTGCTTCCAAGCAACAAAATCTTGGAAGGGGTCAGAACAAAGGTCTTCTCCAAGACGTAAATTCCCTCCGCATCTCACCTGTCATTCACCCACCAAAGCCCGCCCTGGGGAGCCCTGAGGCTGGGTAGGCCCTGCACACCCGCACTCCGCCCCCTCCACCCACCAGCCCAGTCAGTGAGTCCTGGGTTGCAGGTGTGAACAAAGCAAAGCAAAAGGTACCCAAAACATTCGAGAAGGGGAGCGGGAGGAGGGCCTCGAGGCAGCTCCCGCCGCGGAGCCGGAGAGCCCCTGACACGCAGCCCGCGCCCTCCGCCCCGGGGAGGCGACGCACCTGCTGCAAGGAGGCACAGCCCTGACACCGCGAGAGGTCCGCCGCCGTCCCGGGCGCCGCCGAGTGGGTCTCGCCCGGCATCATGGTGCTGCCGCCGGGCCCGGTGGGCACGCACGCCTCAGGGACCCGCGGCCTCGGCCCTGTCCTGCCTCTGCTGATGCCGCCCGGCCCGCCGCCTGCCAGGCCGCTTCCCGCCGGGTCCGGGCGGGTCCATCCGTGCACAGAGGTTCCCGTAGAGCTGCCTAAAGGCTCTCCGAACCAGAGCCGCCTCAGGCACTGGAGAGAAACGCTACCCGGCGCGGCCCCTGAGCGCGACGCGGCCCAGCCAGGACCCCGCCCCGCCCTGGCCCGCCCCGCCCCCTCCGCGGCGCGGGGCTCTCCGACATACTGCCTGAGTAAAATCGGGGGCGGTCCCGCGTGATGCGGCGCCGAAGATGTCCACAATGCCAAAGTCAAGGAGAGAAGAGGCCTAAGAGACGCACTCCTTCCACTGTTAAACGTCAAACCCTTACTGTCAGCATGTCGCGTGACAGGCTTCCCATCGACACCTAAAGTCTGCAGCCACGGAGGAGGTGACCCGCCGATGACGTAACTCCGGGCGCCCGCTGTCGCGGAAGGACCTGTGTCCAGGAGGAAAAAGTGCGCGATTTGTAACCTAGAGCTCCATGCAGTCCCTCAGCCCAGGGAGCCGGAGTGAGGACTACAGCGTGCCCCCGGCGGAGGCTCCGCGCGTCCTGTGGCCAAACCCGGTGCTCCTCAGCATTCAGGACGCAGCCTTCGCCTCCAGTGGCTGCTCCCCTTGGCACGCAGTCATCCCCTCGTGCTCCGGCCTCTCCGCCACGTCCAGGACGGCGCAGCTCCCGACACCCAAGCTGCAGCTTTCCAGGCCCCAGCTCTGGGTCGCCACCGCCAGGGGCCATGCGCATCGCCGGTCCGGTCTTCCTGGGCGACCCTTTTCGTCCCAAGCACTCCCATGTCTTGTTTTTGTTACCTCTAAAGAGAAGGAAAAGCAGGACAAATCCTAACCCTAGCCGCAAGTACTAGGTGAATTCAGGCCCTGACCACCTCGTCGAACCGAGGTTTCCCATCTAAGCTTTTTAGTCTTGAATCACAGCCTGTTGTCATCAGTATCTTTGCTCGGAAACCTGTGGCTTCTCATCTTCTGGTTACAAAGTTCAAATTTCTTATTTACCCTTGAGTGTGTTACATGCACATGATACCGCTCTGGTGCAGATTGGGAACGATCCTTGTTCCCCAGTTTGGAAGAGAAAACTATGGAGAGACACAGAGGCAAGCGGAGAGCAAGTTTATTGAAGAAAGTGGTAGAGACAAATTATAAAGAGACGTGGGGCCTTGGAGCTGAACATTCCTAGGAAGGGGTGCGACTTTTTATTTTTTATTTTTTTATTAGTTGTTCAAGACAATACAATGATCTTGACATATCCTACATTTGATTCAAATAGGGTATGAATTCTCATGTTTCTTCGTGTACAGATTGCAGGATCACATTGGTTATACATCCATGTGTATTCATACAGCAATCCTAGTGTCGGTTGTATTCTGCTCCCCTCCCCTCCCCTCCCCTCCCCTCCCCTCCCCTCCCCTCCCCTCCCCTCCCATCCCTATTGTCTACCCACACTACTGTGACATTATCTCTCTCTCTCTCTCTTTTTTTCCCTTCCCTTCCCTTCCCCCTCACACCATCGTATATGTTGCTTTCTTACAGATCCTAGAAACCCCTTTAATTCTCCATATATGTGACTGGGAGCAGGGGCGCAGAGGTACATTGTTGGCAATCCAGAGTTCCTGGAGGAGCCCAATTGTATGGGAGTTAACAAGCAGTTGTTCTCTTTGATTACCAGTGGTCATCCTTTCTCAGCCTCCATCATTCATGACCTTTGGTCCTCCCTCAGTTTGCTGAGGAATGTGCAGGCTTAGGCCTGCAGGCCAAGTAGGGTTGCAGGTGAATTGCTTTTTGACCAATTGCTTTTATACTCACAGCAAAAACCACTACACAGAAAACGGAGATCAGGTGGGCCCATTTTATAGAATTATTCTCTGAACCTCGAGTCTTCTACATGCTCATCTGTCTGTCCCCTAACACACATCCAGACCTCACCAATCTTGTTCTGACTTCCAGGTTGGAAAAGTCAGGTGAAAACACCCCTTCCAAATAAGGCAGCTGTCATACCGCTGGTTACTGGTGATGAGTCCTGCTTCCCCACATGTTGAGTTTGAACATTAGAGAAGCATGCAGAGGCAAGCATATGAAGCAGGGTTTATTTAAAAAGGGGTAACATAGACTTCTCCCACGAAGGAGAAGGGGGCCATACCCCTGGTAACATGGTATTCCCAGAAGTGAGGTATTCTGCCCTTTTTATATGTCCTAGGCTTCCCTTGTTCTCCTGCTTTTCCCCCTTATCTTTCTCCTTCCTGTGTACAATGCTCCCTGGGATGGCCAAAAAGTGGAAAATAGGTGGGTTGTAGGGGGAAGGGCAGGATGGAGTAGACAGATTAACAATCTTCTAGCTCCCTGTAGAGGGGAAATTCCTGGGACAGGTTACCTTGGCAACAGGTTGGAGCAGGGGCAGGTTCTTGATAAGATCCCTCAGTGAAGAGGGACTGCAAATCAGTTAAAACTATGTATACATGAATACATACGGGAATATGTAAGTTTTTTAACACAATGAAGAGTATAGATATAGTATTTCCTATTTATAGAAACTATAAAACAAAAGAACAGCCAAAGGGATCAAACTAAATCACAGTAAAATGAGTTGACAAGAAGTCCAGTATATTCTGGAAGTCTCCAACTTCCCAGACTCACTCAAAATTGTCCTCCTTGACCCACCTGACTTGATTTACCTATCTACACTGACTGCCTTCTAATTCTGGCTTCAGCGGTATATTTCTGTTATTCTCCAAATCTCATATCCCTGCCCTTGCTTGCACACTCTGGCCTCCACCAGTGGGGCAGTGCAAGAACTAGATGTATGGCAATATATAGATTTCCTGTCAGTGAAACCCAAGCAAGACAGGCCTGCACCTAACTGAAGTAGTGCCCCGGATAGGCACAGATGTTTCAAGGTTAGGACTCTCCTTCTAGCCAGGTGGGCAGAAAACAGGAGTAGGATTCAAAGGGGCAAGGAGAATTATGCAGGTAGCATAAGAGAAGCCACTGTACCTTGAAGACAGACCATGTGACTCTGGAGAAAGATGACATTTATCTTCAGCTTTCCCAAATACGTATTGTTTCCAAAGTACCTGGAGGAGGACCCAGCGTCCCTCTTCACTGTTTACTCACTGCAAAAACCACTACACACTTACTGAAGCAGACCCCCCTATCCCTGATGAAAAACTTAAGCATCCCTAAGATTAAGGGAATGAAATAGAAGGGAATGTGACAACCAAACTAGTTCAACTTTACAGGATTTGCAGACATGGTAGAGACTTAGGACTTAAGTGAAATGGTCAAGACTAAAAATTAATATTATCCTGGAGATGGGAGATTGGGAAGTCAGCTCAATATATGAGACCATGTGATCAGCAGACATGCCAAAAATGGAAGTGAATCAAAAATTTCTGACAACTTGGTCCCACTGGGATGGGACAATGGTCTGCACTCTGGAAATAATATTGGAGACTCCCAAATGATAAGGCGAATAAATTCCAGATGGCAAGAAGTAAATGCATGTGTAGAATAGTCACTGAAGCTGGGTGCAGGGGTGCACACCTGTAATCCCAGAAGTTCGAGAGGTGGAGGAAGACAGATCGCAAGTTCAAAGCCAGTCTCCAATTTAGCAAGGCACTGCAACTTAGCAAGACCCTGTCTCAACTTTTAAAAAGAGGAGATATGGCTCAGTGGCTAAGCACCTCTGGTTCAAACCCTAGTATCCAAAAAAAGAATATCTGGCATTACTCACGGTCAGCTGTACCTTAGCATAGCAAAGCACGCCCCTAGGTGGAGACTAAGATGATAATGAGACGTGGCATGTGTGTGGAAGCCTGATGAAGAATGATGTGAGCACACCACAATCCCTCCTGTACATGTGATGACCTCAGAGCCTGGGATCTTGCTAGCCTGCATGCTGTAAATGCTGCACTCCTTTGTCCTTTGCTCATACCAGCTAGATACTCTGTCAGTGTGGTCTCCCTTCTGGCTCAAGCAGAAGTCCCCCGTAAACAAAATAAAGGCTTGCCTGTTCTAGACCCTTGTCTTGGCCTAGTTTTGTTTCCGTGGTCTATAGACCCAAGGATCCAGAATTGATACCTTTAACATTGTGAGAAATAAGCTATTTGCTGCTGCCTTCCTCCTGTGGCATACTTCCCTGTGTTCCCCACTTGCTTGGAGTATGGAAATCTTCCCTGGCCTTCCAGGTTGTATGTTTTACCTCTGCAAACCCAAGAACACCCACCTCCGTTTTTGACCCTTAGCATTGACAATTTTCCTAACACTAGATTTTTTACCTGGATTTTAATAATTTTTATGCCTTAGAGGTAAATCTAATTTTTAAATGTCAAAATGTGCTGCACATGGTGGGCCCTAAATAAATGTCAAACTGAGTCAAATTCACTGCAACTAATTGAAGTTTAAAAAAAAAAAAGTATTTCTCTTCAAAAATGAAAGTGCATTTTTTTAACCTTTCTCAAAGCCAGTTCTCAAGGCATTAAAAAAAAAAAAAGTTCCTGTTTGTGAAAGACTGGGGTCTACAAACTGCTACTTGGTAAATATGTTAGGTTTTGCAGGTCACACAGGTATGTGAAAACTATTTGTTTTGTTTTTTATGAAACTTGCTTAAAATGTAAAATTCATTCCTAGTTGCAAGCTTTGTGTTGAAAACTGGTGTGATTATAGATTATGGAAATTGGTATAATCCATTAATTAAATAATGCTTAAAATCACATTTTTCCTTTTCACATGATAGTCCACACCTTTTCCATCCTTGTGATGGAAACAGTTATCTACACTGCAGAAAACAGTGAGCAATGGCTCTGAAGGCATACCTGTATTCAAATTCTCAAGCAAGTGACTTACTGGAGCTCGTGTTTCCTCACAGAGGAGTATCTAGCTATGTAAGTTGAGCGTGACAAGGGCAGGGCTGAGTCCATAGCATTTGCTATGCAGAGAGTATGTATTAATAAATTGTTGATGGCATTATCCACCTTGGAAAGTAGATAAATATATCCTACTATGGTTTGGATATAATTTGTCTCCTGCAAACTCTTATTGGAATTTAGTCTCCATTGTGTGCCATTAAGAGATGGGAAACTTAGTCCAACTATGGTGTCTAGAGGTAGGACTTTTGGGACATGGTTAGGATTAGATTAGAGCAGCAGGCTTAAGATGAAAGTGGGGGAGGGAGGGAAGGAGGGAAGGGGAGAGAGAGAGAAAGAGAATATGAAAATGAATATGAACACACAGGAGACCAGAGGAGACATGCTTGTGTTTGCATTCTTTGGCTCTTGTCTTGTGATGTCCTGCCTCACGACTCTGCCAGTGTTAAGGGCATCACCAAATGGATCCCCATAGTCTTTGTTCTCCAGATCCATAATGAAACCTCTTTCCTTTAAAGCTTATCCAGTCTGTGGTATTGTGTTATTAGAAAACAGGCTAAAACACAATTGATACCCAGAGTGGGGATTTTGCAGGTAACACATACCTTAAAACAAATATGGAAGTGGCTTTGGAACTGTCTGGCAAGCAGAGATTGGAGGAGAAACTGGCTGAAAACGCTGGAATGCTGTAAGCAGAGCATTGGATGTGAACCTGCTAAGGGCTTAGAAGAGACCAGGAGGCTAAGGAAAGGACTGGCCATCCTTGTTACACTGTTGCAGATAACTTGGCTGCCTTCTGATCACGCCCTACAAAGTGAAGGACCAGTTCACTTGGCAGAGCATTCATGGTGGCACGGGTTTTTTTGGCCACTTTTAGTCAGATTTACAGTGAGATCATGAGCAAAAATAAACAACAGTAAATAAATGAAAGATTTGGAAAACCTGCAACCTGGCTAGGGAGAGAGTGGAAAAGTGTGCTTTGGAGAACTAGAGGACAATGCAGCCAGCAACAGGTGGTGTGGCAGAGTCACTGAGTGTACCCCTCCCCTGACTCTGAGGAAGAATTGTTTCAGGGACCAAGACTGAACTGGGTTCACTGCTCAAAGGCACCTCGGGATTTGTTTTTCTGCTTTCAGCCAACAAAGCACTCCACTGCAACGGCAAACATGGATCACGCAGGCTCAGAAGAGGCTGGCATGGGTGGGAGATCTCAACACCCACATGAAGCCAGTTCTGCAGGCATGCAGAATGCAAAAGCACTGGCTCAAGGGAGCTACAATGAGATCTCGGAGTCAAGCCTTGGCGCCAGGCAGGAATTTGCTACAGGATCTGCAGGATCAGAATCCCTGTAGAGAGCTCCCAGTGGCACATGCCTAGTGGAGCCAAATTGGGGGGTCCCTGGAAGGTACAGCTACCTGCAAGGTGAAACAGCTCCCAGGAACAGCTGCAGGCAACAGGCAAAGGAAGCCTGAGAATGGAACCCTGGCCTGTGAGCAGCACCACTGTGGGGTGGTGCTCCCTGATACCTGGAGCCCGCTCTGCCAGGGCACCTATGTGCTGGGCATGGGGCTGTAGGACTTACAGTCCACCCAGCTGGGTTTAGGCCTTGCTTTCTGCAGATTACTCTTTCAAACTTCCCTGTTTCTACCTCTGGATGGGAATTTTATCCTATCCCTGTCTTGCCATTGTACCTTGGAACTTTGTAACTTTAAACTTTTTATAGGGGCTACTATCTACAAGAGTTTACCTTAAGTTTCAAATGAGACTTAGTGCTTTTGAATTAGTACTGGAACGAGTTAAGATTTGGGACTATTTGGATGGAATGGCTGTATATTATATGTGAGAAGGACATATTTCCAGAACATTAGGGTAGAATCAAGGGTTTGAATATGGTTTGTCCCCTCCAAACCTAGGTTGTAGTTTAGTTCCATTGCAAACTAGTAAGCGGGTAGAATCTTATTCTCACTATGGTTTAGATGTGGGGCCTGTGAGAGGTGATTGGAGTAGACAAAATTGTCAGATGAAGCCCCATGATGAACATCTGTGTGGAAGGCCAGGGAGGAGGAGGAGGAGAGATGCTCCTCTCTTGCCCAGGATGCCCTGCACTGTCTCAGGACTCTGCCAGCAAGAAGGCCATCACCAGCTGCGCCCCTGAAAAACCAGCCTCTACCTCAGAGCAAAGCCTGTCCAAGCAAGGGACATGACCTTTGTCCTTGGAAAAACCCACAGAGCACTCCTAGGCACATTCCCACCCTGCTAAGTTGTTTATCTACAGGAGAGATCTGCTGCGCCAGGTGTCCCTGACTCAGTCAGGCTAGGTGGGGATCCATAGCAGCCCCCTAGCAGCCACCAATCAGCATGAGACAGGGAAATACCTGGGATGCCAGATGACCCTCCCAGCAGTTTATGGTGGTTGATAACAAGTTGGGAAACCATGTAGTTCAGCACATACACCCCTCTTGGCTCAAACCAATCAGTTCAAATGAATACCCCTTTTGTACTGACCAATCACCCCTACCCAACTTGTTCCCGCCAGTGAATGTGCTAATCATGTTTTAGAGTTGTTATTTGATTTTCCCGCGGTGTGTGATGATTTGCTTTGATGTATGGTGAAGTCCCTGCCCTCTCCAAAGAATGTATAAAACTGCTGCAAACCCTGGGCTCGGGGCCTCTCAGCGTCACCAGTTGCTGTGTGTGTGCGCGTGGAGGACCGAGCTAGCTCGCAATAAACACCTCTTTGCTGCTTACATCGATCTTGGGTCTCTGGTGGTCTTTGGGAGTCCCGAATTCGAGCATAACACCCCATGGCCTTGGACCTCCAGAACCAAAAAACCCAAATTCATTTCTTCTTTAAAAATCACCCAGTTGCTGGGTATTGTGTTATTAGAAACAGAAAACAGCCTAAGACATATCCTTAACTTACTCATAGGAAGAATAGATGTTGTTTAAAAAAACAAAAACAACAAAAAACTAACAAACAAACAAAACTTTTTGTCAAACTTCCAAGAAGCCTGGTGCTGGGCTGTCAGAGCATGCCAAGGCCTGCAGGGATGTCTGAAGACCAGTCTTTGGTCTTTCCTGTGCCCATCGAGATGCTTTGGTGTGCGGAGCACCCACCTGCCACAGTCTCTGTCACCTGCTCCCTCGCTGCCTCCTGATGCTTAGTACTCCACAAACCAAGGCTTTGAATTTAAGATAATTTAGAGGCATCCAGTGATTTACTTTAGTAACATGTTTTTCCACGAAGATGGCTAATAGATTCGGTATAGAAAATAAGGAAAACAAGATGGAAAGCTATTTTTCTTTGATGTTCTTGTATTTTTCTTTATGAAAAGAGCAATTCTTTAAATGTTGCATTTACCCATAGGAAAAGTGAACTATAACATTTTTCTTTATTTTGAAACCCTTAACACATTTTATATAATAGACTTCAATTACATTATCTGATTAGTGACATTATCTGATTGGATTGTGTCTTACAAGGTAATGCTAACATGTGACCACCAGATGTCTGTCTCTCCCTGTGTGATTTAGACATAAATGGAATTTCCTACCATTCTTAAGACATACCCCCTCTTAGGGTAGAGATGTGTCCTCTGGGATATCCTAGGATGGATTGCCGGTTTTCCAGGCACAGTCCGCCCTGCTTGGTCCTAAGTGACTTTGCTCTCCTTTTCCTTCCTGTCTGCGGTTATGGAAGTGGTGTTTGGAGCTGTCCCCTTGGAGCAGAAATTGCCAAAGTCTTTCCCTGAAAGTGACATGAAGACAAGGGTAAACACATTGCTTCTTCCTGAAACACTAATTATATTCAGAAACCCGAGTGGAGGACACTTCTGTTTTAAAGCAGTCCTGTTTTGGAATAGAAGGTAAAACTGTCGAGGTTGTTAAAGATAAACCAAAACTTTAAAGCACGTTCACATTGCCCGAAGCCTTCTGCAAGGGAAGCCAGGTCCAGTCTGCCTTTAGGGATTTCCTCCACATTGAAGACTGTAAAAGCTTGTCCCATGAGAAGTGCCCTGCGGCCTCAGGTGGAGAAGGAAGGTGGTGCTCAGAGGTGTCACGGCTGAGGAGGAGGAGGCTGTGGAGGAGATCCCAGTGTAGGAGTAAAGTGCCAAGACGTGCCCACCCTTCCTGAGAAGATGGTAGGAGAAGGAGGGATATGTCTCCCTTCACCTGTGGCCAGTGAGGGGACATGGAGGGAAGCACTCCCAGCTGGACGTGTGCTAGAGCAGTCCCAGGGACCTGTGGGGTGCCCATAAGGGGTCGCAGGAGGTGCCTGTGGCTGTGGGCAGTGGATACATATGCACAGGGAGCCACATTTTCTCCAGCACTGGGGCAGCAAGGAAGGGTTCTATGTGGTAGATGGAGTGGGCCTCTCAGTGGGAGCTGCGCATGGACCCAAGAAGAAAACCAAGAGGGAGAATAGAAGGCTGCGGGGCTTCTCCTGGTTGCCCAGGGCCAAGGGCATGTGACAGAGAAGCCAGAAGTAAAACTGCTCCTCCATCCCCTGTCCCAAGAACCATAGGTGAATATCTGCAGCTTTGACTTCTCCTTACCCACAAGGCACCAGCAGTCTACCGTGCCAATGCCAGCAAGTTACCAAAGATGACAGCTTCTTGGACATCCAAGGATGTCCCTGTCCTTTTGAACCTGACTTGCAATTAAGTTCAACTAGCTAAACATCAGCAGAAGGGACCTGGCCCAAGGCATTCTCCTCATTTTCTGCTGACTGGGAGAGATGAACCCCAGGGCCCTAAGTGGGTGACTAAGCTGCCATCTCCCCACCCCAAACTTTTCCTTTTATTCTCTGCCTGTGATGCTGGGCCAGGAGGTTGTGTAGCTGCCTCACCTGCCAGGGTCCTGTCTGGCTGTTTCAGCAGACCACAACAGGGTGACCAGAAGAGGCAGGTGGAGGGGCCACACCTGCTACTCCATCCTGGTGACTTCTGGTCCTGTCAGCATCCCTGTGAAGCCAGATTTACAGATAGGTATATAGTTAGGTAAATCGGGTCTAATATCAAGTAAGATAAATAGAATGGAGGCCATTATTGAGAATGGAGTCCAGGAAACCAGATCAGCACTTGGGGAAATTAAAATGTTAATGTTCCCAAGGCCCAGAACCCATTCTAAAGAACTGTTAATGAAACAGTGCCCAGCAAACAGGGAAGTGCTAAACCGCCCCAGGCCCTTCCTGCCCAGATTACTCCTCCAGCCCACCTATCCCCCACCTTTTGGGCCTTCCCACCTGCATTCCATCACTGCAAGATAAAGGGAAACAAAGGACAGGAGTGTGGGAAAGCTGAAAGAAGACCTTAGCTATAAAAAAGGGAAGACCTGGCCCTTCCACGGATTCCGCCTTTTGGGTCCTCTTCTTCCTCCAGGGAGAAGTCTTCTCTGCTGTCCTTTAATAAAGCTTCTACTTTCCACTCTACACTTGCCTCAGTGTGCTTCTCTGGTGTTATACTTCAGCATTCAGGTAAGCAAGGACTTGTCACTGGTAAACAGGGTAACACCTGCATCCTCACTTTTGCACAAGGGCAGCAGTAGTTCCGCAGGCAGCCGCCTGTGGATCCTGTCTGCAGGTTCTCTACAACTGTGAGAACTAGCCGCACAGCATCGCCTGCAAGGTTGGGGCGCAGTGAGGTGGGACACAGTGAGGGCAGGCTCCAGCTCCACAGGGCCCTGCCTCCTAGTAGATATCTTTATTGGAGATCTGCGCTGTCTTCTCCTAGATGCCGCATAGTTCTTTCCTTCGTCCTTTGCTTCATGCAGCCTGGGTGCAGTGGCAGCAGCTGCTTCCTGCAAGATATCTTTTGTGACATCTTATGATTTGGGGTTCTTGGCTGAACCCTTGAGATGCTGATAGACAGGAGGACTCTTCATGGCTGTGGGAGGGGGCATGCCTCCCCGACAGCTCTCTGGCCTTGGTAGTGAAGCCAGATTTAAAATTAGGTAGTCAGTATAGTTAGGTAAATCGGGTCTAATATCGAGTGAGATCTAAAATGGAGGACATGAGAATGAATTCCCGGAAAAGTTGAGCAACTCTTGAAATGTTAATGAAGTCCAGGAAACAGCCCCCAGCAGATTCGAAGATAGCCCATCCCAAAGAAGTGTTAATGAATAGCAAACTTGAAGATGCTGCCTCAGAAGTCCTTCCTGCCCAGATTACTTCTTTGGCCCACCTGTGTCCCACCCCTGGGCCTTCCCACCTACATTCCATCACTGAAAGAAACTATAAAATGGAGAGACAACCGCACTTCCACTGATTCCATCTCTTGGGTCCCCTTCTTCCTCCGGGAGAAGTCTTTTCTGCTGTCCTTTAATAAACTTCTAATTTTCCACTCTGATCTTGCCTGGCGTGCTTCTCTGGTGTTATTCTTCAACATTGGGGAAGCAAGGACTCATCACCGGTCAAAAGCGGTAACAGTAGGTTGGAGCAAGTCCAGATCCTGCAACACCAGGAAGGCTCTGTGAACACCACTGCCTTTTGCTCCTGATCCCTCTCCTCCCAGCCCAACCCCAGGGGAACACAAGCCAGCTGCTGAGGATGGGCACTGTGGGGCAAAGGCAAGCCTGCTGGTCCCTACCCTGGCCCACCCTTCCCACCCAGTTCAGTGGGTGGTGGGCTGGAGAAGCTTTAACTTGAAGCTAGGAGAAACGTGATCAACAAACTGGGTGAGACTTGGTGATGTGTCAGAAGGACTTTAAAGGCCAGGTCCATGCCAAAGGTTTCAGCTAGGGTAAAAGAACGTCTGTCAGTGAAATCCCACTTAGACTGCTGATCCAAAATCCATGAGCAGAGAGCTTTATCATCTGGCCCTGCTCAGCACTACCTTCTGAGTTACAAGGCTGGGCACACATTGGCCACCCCTCTTCCCTCTGCCACCCTTTCAAGGCACCTCTCAGTGGGCAACTGTCATGTGTATGGGTTTCCTGGCTCTAGTTCTTCACATGTGCTATTCCAACCGAGCAAACAGGTGGCACTCCTCATCACTCCAGATGCTAAGCCCACCAGCTCACTTCTACTGGGAAAGCTCCTAGGAATCATTTTGCTTGTCTTTGTTTAATCATTCTGTCTCCATGTTGTTCTTCCTCCTTCCTCCCTCATCCCTCCCCACATCTGGAGTCACCACATCCTGTTGTGCAGTCTCCACGATGGTCCACCTCTCCCTCCACATCTCCTACTGTCACTGCCATACCAGGGTCTCAAACTCCCCGGGGTTGCTGCCCGCTTATGCCACCATTTGCCCTCTGCCCTTTACCACTGTGAGCATCATCTGAGACAGAGAGGTATTGAGAGGTTCAGATTCCAGTGCCATGACTCCCCTAGATCAAACTGCCTCCCGTAGGGTACAATCTGGGCTGGGTTTGCTGCACGCACTCCCTTCCATCATCCATATTTTCTGTGGCTGATTGATCCTCATTATTCAGGTCTCAGCCCAATGACACCTGCCCAGACCCTCCAGGCCTGCAACCCCCGAAATCCCTCTCATGCTCTTTGGATCACATTACAAGAAACAAACACAAGACATCTGAATGTGTGAAGTGATCTGAGCCCTGACTTTCCATCTGTCCCGTCTCACAGGCAGAATAGGGACTTATCTGTCTTGCCCTTTCCTGTAGCTCAGAGCCCAGAGGACAGCCTGGCATGGTGAGCGTGCACAACGTCAAGCCAATGAATGAATGATGGGACTCTGTGGGCAACTCTGGGGAGCCAGAGTTAATTTACAGTAACTGGGAAGCAGAGTGGCTGAGTGGCTTGCCTTGTGCACACAGGGAGACAGTGGCAAGCTAGGACTTCAACTCGAGTCCCAGGGGAGGCAGGATCACTACCCAACTCTGATTCCATCTGTGTCACACCTTAATATATGATTCTTTGCTGTCTCTCAAAACCACAATGCTTTCACACGGTGGGCTTGCAAAAAGTACTTAATGACCGGGGAAGAAATGTTTCTTCCTAATGTGTCTCGGGGTTACAGACCATGTGGTCTTCTTCCACACTTGCCTAAAACGTCTCCTCCTCTCTGACCATATTTTCTATGGCCAACGGACCCTCAGTCCGATGATCTGCCATGCTCTCAGTTCCATCAACCCTGTCCCCACCTGCCCATCTTCACATGCATCTGGGACCCAGGTCTGTCCAGTGGGGTCTGCTGGTACCTACACATTATGCTGCAGTTGTCCATTAGTGTGGTCAGCTTCTCAGATCAGCTAAGTGGTCACCATGTTTCATTCACCTCTTTTCATGGCAGCAAATGTGCATTGAATGAAAAGTGTGTGCCAGGCACTGTTGTGGGCATCCTCAACATCCTGAATGCCTTCTAGCATTTTCCACCTGGATCCCAGCTTCTACTCTGTAGAACAGTTGCTCCACCACCTATCTGTGCTCTCTAGGGCAAGGAAGTGACAGCACGTGAATCCCGTTCTCTCAGTGGATTCTCCAGGATCCTGTCCTTGGCTCCTGGACCCACCCCAAGCTTCTTCCTGTGCTGCTGGGCAGCCTGGACTCTCTGTGGCCTCTCCAGCTCTAAATAGGTGCACTGCCAGCCCAGCTCACTTCTAGACCCTTCCAGCTCCAGGACTGGTGTGCAATTTGTGAAGCCCACTGGGAAATGAAAATGCCAGGCTCCTCGTAAAACATCATGAAGTATTGTGAGATGCCAAAAGTGAAGCCTCGCGTTGCAGGACCCTTGCGAGTCTGGGTGGTTCTTAGCACAGACAGCAGGCCCAGCAAGCAACACTGCCAGTGACTCCTGACCAGTCCTGCTCCCACCCCTGTACCCACGTGGTGCCATTACCTCCAAAGCCAGAGTCACGGGGCTGGCTCATCATCCCTTTCAAACGTGAGAAGCTACCCCCACTGGCCAGCCCAGAGCCATCATTGCCTGACTTTTCACCTTGCCAACCTGTGATGCTAGGCATCACATCTCTTCTGTCTGTCTGTCTAGTTCTTGATGAGTCTAGTCACATAGAACCATGTTATATATTACTCCTTTTTCTTAGGGATCTGATTTTAAAACTCCAAGGAGCCCTAAGGTAACTTCAGGATGACTCTTCAATTCCAAGGGATTGAGGGAGCTACTCCCACAGGACTGTGGCCCGCGCCTTTTGATCCCTGTATTTCATTCGAAGAGAATCATCTGTTCAAACTTTACCAAAAGGTCTCATAAAGTGACATTCTCATGAAGGTGGATTTTTACCATCACCTTTTTATGGTTACTAAATTCAAGGAAGATGGATCCTATCCAGTGGTTGGTACAAAATAACCCTTTAGTGTCTTTGCTCCCTTCTGAGTAAATATTTTCCTGGATTTGTGAGCCTGGCCGGAGCCTTTTTTCCACTGGGTTCTGCTAGAAGGACTTGAAAGTAGTGGCCTGTCTGTAAGTGGGCTCCGTGGGACTTGTGACGACAGTGTTTGAAAACTGCAGATTCTTACTGTGCACCAGGGTCTCCAGCCTCAGCATGCCTGCCATTTGTGGAGGGGGGCAGGGACTGCCCTATGCCCTCTAGGACATTGAGCAGCATCCCTGTCCTTCCCCACTGAATGACAGAGGCAGGCCCCCTACCCGCAGCCCCCACTGTTACAATCAAACCCTCCCAGTCCCTGCTAGATGCCTCCGTGCGGGGTGGCAGTGGTGGGGGTAAGAAACGTCTCCTGGTTGAGAACTGCTGCTCTATATCATGGCAGCTGCTTCCTCAATTTTCTTGGTGCCTGGAAGGGGGCATATGGAGTCAAGGGAGAGACGTTCTAACAGGAGGTACACACCACAGCACCGAGTTCTCATCCAACACAGTCACAGCAGCAGCTGCCCCCTTTCCTCCTTGACTCCAAGGCTTTCCTGGCCTTCAGGCTCCCCCTCTCTGGGGGCTCCCCATCTGAGGCTACTCCTTCTTGGACTCTTGATTTGGCCCCTCTGCGCCTTCCAGAGCCCTGAACGTGGAAGTGCCCCAATCTCTGTCCTTGAAGCTTCTCTTGTCCCTTCATGTTCACTCCCTCTGTGTCCTCCCCACACATGGCCCTGAGTGCCTTCTAGCATTTTCCCCTGGATCCCAGCCTACTCTGTAGAACAGAAGCTCCACCACCTATTTGTGCTCTCTAGGGCCATGTATAAAAAGCTCCTTAAACTCAACAATTCCACACAAAACCCCTGATCTCTTCCCCTTCTGTCACAGCTGTGTGCTCCTGCTTGCTGGAGCCCAAAGCCCCAGAGGCCTCCTGCACGCCCATCTTCCCCCAGGGGGACACCCGTACTCTGTCAGGAGAATGGGCCAGCCAGCCAGAAGATACGCAGCTTCACACAGAGTTCTTCTCCATCCTTGTGCCTCTGACCCGTGCGTTAACACAAAGGGTGCTTCCAAACCTAAGTCACAGGAGATCCTCTCTGGACCCAAAGAGAGAGCCAGAGACCTTGGAAGACAGTTACCCCTCTGCTCCCACTCCTGCTCTGCCCTGCTCCCCCTGTGTACCCGGGGGTCCCCTCCCTATCACTTGGCCAGCGCCCTCCTTCCTGGAGGTCCCCAGGCTCTTTCCCTTCACCTGGACTCCCCGGCTCCCGACCTCTGTGGCCTCTCTCCCTCAGCCCACTCCTCCCTGCTCCAAGCCAGCCTGTCAGAAGGCCGACTGGCAAGTGGAGCCAAGGCAGTGGCTCCTGCCGATCTCTCTTCCTCCCCCTGCTCCCTTGTCCCTTCACTTATCGTCCCCAGCTGACAGTGCCTACATCTGCTGACCCTCCTTCTGGTAGAGCAGGGGCTGCAGTCGGGGAGAGACCCTCTCTGTTTACTGCCATGTCCCCTGTACCGAGAACACACTTCACAGGTGGCAGTATGTTTCAAGAAGTGGTTGTTGAAGGAATCGATGGGTGAATGATGGAGGAAGGTTTTGCTGCCGATTCTGGATAGAAGATGACCTGGTGAGACAAGAAACCAAGAACCGCAGCGAGGGTGTTCCTCAGTATTCCCCCCTGGGCCTTGGAACTCTCACTCGCAGACACTTTATTCTTAACTTCCCAAGCTGGAGCAAGCCATGGTACCTCCATGCAGATGAAAGAATATTAGTCAGGATTAGAAAGAACTGAGCCGTCAAGCCACGAGAAGACATGAGGAAACCTAATGCCCGTTACTGAGCGAAAGAAGCCCATCTGAAAGGAGGGTGCACTGGGTGATTCCAGTTATGGCACTCCAGGAAAGGCAAACTACAGGGTCAGCAAAAAGAGAGTCATTGCCAGGGGTTACAGCAGAGGGAAGGATAGAGAGAGAACAAGATATGCGGGAAGAGAGACTATTGTGTATGACATGGTAATGCTGGACACATGTCATCATAGACTTGTCGGTAGACACTGCAAGAGTGGACCCCAGTGTGGACTGTCAACCCTTTAGTTAATGCCAATGTATTGGGACTGGCTCACGACTTTAACTGATGTACCATGATGGTGCGGGATACTGTTGGTGGGGAGACTGTGTGGGGACAGGGATACAAGGGAAATCTCTGTACTTTCTGCTTGACTTTTCTATAAACACAAGAGTCTCTAAAATGAAAAGTCTATTTGAGCCATTGTGCAGGCCGGGGGAGCAAAAGTAAGAAGACTCCAGCATAGGAGTGACTTGGTATGCTGCGGTGCCAGAAGGTGGTTGAGGGGCTCCGGATCATAGAGAGCAAGCAGCCAGCAGCACTAGGTGACAGGTGAGGGGTAGGCACCGGCCAGATGGCACAGGGCCTTGTCAGCCAGGGAGAAGCAACCCAGAGCTTTGAAGGGTCTCAGGGCACGGTGGCATCATGTACCTTACATACACAGTGCTTCCTTCTGGCTGTCACGGGAGTGCACTGGGGAAGCCATGGGAAGCAGAGAGACAGTGAAGGAGGTGGGCGAGGAGAGATGTGCTCAGAGCTGGCAGGATGGCTGCGTGGATTACTCTGGATCAAGGCGAAGGAGGGCATCATGAATGGCTCCTGGGGTGCTGGCTTGAACCAGGAGAAGGAGGACTGTGGGGCGAGGGTGCCATTTCCTGAATGTATTGCCCACTTTGGAGTTCCACGTTTTTGGGGAGGACAGAAACACAGCCCTTTGGGTGGCCAATGGCTACCTGTATTCCTACGGTGTCTGTAGCTAAGACTTAAGCAATAAAAGAAAACCAGGTTTGGGGGGCAACTGTGAAGGCAGGTTTCTTTAGTGGGTGGAATCCTTTAACCTTCACCCAGAGTTGGTCATCTACTCTGTGCTAGGCCTGTGATGTGCTAGGCCTTGCGGGTGTAAAGCTCAGCAGGCCTCCTCCCTAGGAGCTCATTTTCCTAGAGACCTAGAGGCCCCAGCCAGGACCTGCTTTGACACTTCTGAGCCAAGTGACAGAGAAAAACAAAACGTGTCTGCCTTGGAAGATGCAGAAGAGAAAGAGGGACGCCCTGCAAAAACTGAACGTAAAGCATCCCCAAAATGACTGCATTATACCCGGGCCTTCGTTTAGAGAGCTTCAAGGGAATGTCGTACAAAAAGCAAGGGCTTGGCTCTAGGGAAGAGATTATTTAAAAGGAGTGAACAAAAGTGCTTGCTTCGCACTCATTTGGGGAACTGCCCAGGTGGAGGTTAGTGGTTCAGATGGAGTAGCTCTAGCCAGGACACTAAAACTTCAGTAATTGCAATTAAATCAAATTGCACACAAAATACCAGAGAAGAGAAGACAGCCAGCTTCTCTGAGGGCACTGAGTCAGCAGACCTTTATCCATTTTTAAAAGAAAGCTGCTCACCAAAGGGCACCAGTTTCAGAGAAGTTTTTCAGAAGCCGAGTGGACAAGATGACTCGGCGTTTCATCCTGTTTTCTCAGCAGGCTCGGGGACAAGATGGCAGGGGTTGTGGATGAAGATTAAACAGGTTGGACAGTGAGGAGGTTGGACCCTCTTTAAGGCTGACTCAACCCATCCCTGCCATCTAGTCCACCTGCCTGTCACCAATGCCCGAGCTTGTCCGCCCCGTCCTCCTTTCTGGTCCTCCTCCACCTGCGCTGTCTCCCCCTGGCTCGCGGGCATCACCTGCTTGCTCTTGGCACAGCCTCATTTATCTGTCTTCAAAAGCACAGATTTATCTCTTAAAGTAGTTTAAAGCAAGTTACTTTTTTTCCTAAAATCTCTGTCACTGAGGTCACCTACGGACAAAACCCCGATGCTGTAAATTGAGTTCACACCCCTTCTTCATTCCCCTTAATCTTTGGAGTGTTATTCTCTATGTCACATTAAATCAGCCCTCATCCCTGGTCACTTGGTGGATCCCCCCACTCTGATCCCCTGCCCTGTGGAGAGTGCTGGCCGTCTGACCTCATTTGTCTATACCCGCCACCTCTGACTTCCTGCCCAAGCCCAGTTTCTCCATGATCTGTCCTTTCTTTATCTAAGTCAGAACAATTGCGCTGCCTCTCAGCTCAGATGGGATTTAGAATGCCACTGAGTCATGCACATAATCTCACACTGCTGCTGCTATCTCTTGGCCTTTTTTTTTTTTTTTTTTAAATCTCTTAAGCTTCTCTCTGCTCTTTAATGTGTGAGTCATCAATCCTGAGAACCGCATATCACCACTGTGTCTTCCACAATACATATGACAATAGGTTCATACAGCGGGGATTAATCCACAATCACCAACTGAAGTGAGCACTTGGGGAGAATAGTTGGGGACCAGGGCTCATGCAGCCAGCTCTAATGACGGTGTGAAATACTTTCTAGAATCAGCTCAGCTATGTGTGTCTTCTGTGCATATTTTTTTTTCACTTGTGTTTCAGATTTTCTGCCCCCAAACTGGGGTAAGTACTCTGACTCACCTCTCAGGAATCCTGCGAAGTTCCGTGGTGTTCGTGAGGCACCTTGTTTTCCATGGATAAATAGAAACATGAGGAGAGTAAAATTTACTCTGTGAAATATGCTGAAGTCATGGATCTAACATTTGACCCAAGCAAAAAGGATCTAATACATTTACTTGACAAACATGATCCGTCGTCTTTAAACCAAGTGGTACTAATTTAGGAAAGAAGGAAGAAAGAAAGTCCTTGTTCCCACCAGGGTTTTTGTTTTCAATTCACTTATCTAAGCCTTTTATTTTATTTTATTTTTTTAGGGAAATTCCTATTTCCCGCTGGATTTGATGAAACTCCCATATGGTGCAGCAGGAAAGTATATGATTTCCTCACCTAAACACCTCCCCAGAAAAGTAAGGGCTCATGATAGAATGGACAAATTCCTACCCCACTCACTCACTCAGTGAGGGTGGAACTCACTCCTGCTCCAGGCCAGGCACAGCTCTGGGGATGTGGCCGTGGAGGAGAGGCCCTCCCACCTCCCAGGAGTTCAGATCCTGGCCAGGTAAGCCCCACACAGCGGGATGCCCTGCCAGCAAGCCCTGCGATGGAGGAACAGAGAGAAGGGTAGGGTCTGGGTTTTCACTGGATATCCAGGAACGCCACACAAAGGAAATAAACCTGAAATTCCAAGCTGAACGCCAAGAACATGGCCACTGGGGTCAGGCATTTCCAGGGGGAGGGAGCAGCCTTGGCTCTCAGGTGCTTCATGACAACAGATGAGTATCAGCACTAGAGGGACGGTTGTCTGGGGAGTCTGAATTCCAGGAAGGAGTTCATACATCAGGGACCCTGAATTTTGTTGGATGTCCAGGAAAGGAGGGGTTCTGTATGACAATCTGGGCTTCTAAGGAAGAGAGCTCTCTAGGGATGCAGCCCTTCTCTCTTTATGTTTTTGTTGGACAGAGGTAAAAACACAGAGAACACAAGGGATCCTTGTCAGCTCGTCCCTGTGTACACTAGGGGCAAGCGGCTGAGGAGCGGCTGTCTGGGCGTGCTAGGGGGCAGTGTGGGATCATGCAAAGACCTGACTTCTTAGGACCAAGGCTCCAGTTGGCCTTGGCCCTGCACTTAAATTCTGGGGACCATCCTCATTCCCACACCTGTAAAATGGGGCAGCAAATGTTCCCATTGTGTTGGGGTCAAATATAACGTACCTGACAGCAGCTAACGAAAAGGCACTCAGTAAGTGACAGAAGTTGAAGTTCACAAGTTCACAGACACACCATGGTCAAAGCCCCCCCCCCCTCCCCCCGCGCAGCCTGATCATTTCTCTCTACTCCTTTGCCACAGGCTGAGCTCTCAATGGAGATGGGTCTACACGGAAAACAGAATGCTCTGCTTGACTTTCTAAGTTAAAAATAAAAAATTAAAAAAACAAGAAGATTCACTCTTCACCCACACTCAATCCTCACGGTCGGTGTCTGGCAGCTGGCAGGCTGGTTCACGGTGCAAGTTTCGTTCTCCTGGTCTGTGGGTGTGGGTGTGGGAGGGTGCTGGGCTGAAAGGCAGCTCCCACAGTCCTCCCTCCTCAGTCTCCCCCTCCCGTGTCCCCATGTTCTGCCCTTGGAACACACCCTGGGGAGCCATGCAGGTGGGGTTTCAGGGGTCAGGCAGAGAAGTGTCCTGAGCTGGAAGCTGCCGACCCCCAGGTCACTGCCCCTCCCCTCCTGCCTCACCATTGCTCTGACTCCCCATTTCTAAGGGTGACCTCTGGCTTCCAGAAGTGGGGACCTCCTGGAGGCGGAAGACTCCCACGGCAGGGTGCTCTGCTTTGGTGGGCTCTGTTGGGAGCCAGGGCACCCACACCCACATCTGCTGGCCATCCTCCTTCCCCTGGAGTTACTCCTCCACTGCCTTGACCCACCTGACTTCCGACTGCAGGGGAGCCTGCCCGGGGGGATTAACTTGCAAATAATGTCACTTCTAATTTCAGTTATTTTCCCCAAATTAATTTAAATGGACGCTAGACTATCCAGTTCACGGTGGGTGGTCCTGGGTAACTGTACACCCCTGAACTGTGGACTCTGCCTCTCCTGAGCAATCATGTCAAGGACCTCTTCCAAGGCTAGTCGATCCACCTCCTCTGACAGGCCTGCCTTAGTCTGGACAGCAAAAGTCTCATGAGCATCCCACCCTTGTCCCACCTTCTCCTTGACTGATGCGAGACTGCTGAAGCAGAGCTCACCCATACCTTGCTGAGCGACAAACTCAGCTTGCTGTATCCCAGCATGTCCTGTGGAATCTGCAGGGAGCCAGCATCTGGTGGCATGAATGCCATAGTGTCCTGGCCAAGTCCATCGCCTCAACATCCTGTGCCAAGTGTTGAGTGCCTGTCCCTCGGAGCCATCAGGATCCAAATGCAGTGTCCTCAGCAGCCTCAGCTGTGGACCCCAACGCCAACCTTTACCAGCATCGACATCTTGACAAGCCCCAGTCCAGTCTCTGTGTCTCAGGGTGGTGGGCTGGAGAGTGGCGCCTAGGATTATCTGCTACCTGTCCCATCCCCAGAAGGGACTCAGCAGATGTGAGCAGGATGCCTAGGAAGAGAGAGGAAGAGGCTGCAGCCAAGAAATGGGGGCCGCTAACGGGACCCCACAAGCCCAAGGATGGATCCTCCTCTGTCTCCGCAGGGACCTATCTTGCCACCCCTCTACTACAGCCCTATGAGACCAAGTCCGAATTCTGGCCTCCAGAACAGCAGGTCACAAAAAGTACATTTGTGTTCTGGGCTTTACCATGGGATGACACAAGCCACCCAGTTTGTGGCAACTTGTTGAAGCAACAATTGGAAACGAATACACCTATTTTCTTAATCTCTAAAGTGCAAAATAGAATAACTGCCTCCTAGGATTTTTAGAAATATTAAATGAGTTTATTCATACAAAGCATTAAAATCAATGTCATACATAAAAAATAGCCAATGAATACTGAGTGTTGTTAGCATATCTATGGTATCTATATCTAATGCTGAGGATTGAGTTTCATCTTCAAGACTGGCTATCTGGTTCAACTCAACACAGGGCTAACTTAGTGCCCAGTACCCAGAGGGGTTCCTAATAGGGCCTCCACAATTCATTGCTGTTAGGTCAATGGCTGATGCACAGCTTTATATTGTAAGAGATTCCACCTTTAAAATGCTTTATTAGTGAAAGAAAGCACTTGAAACAGTTAGTTATCCTTAAACAGTAAAAATCTCCAAAATTGTTGCACACCTGTAATCCCAGCAACTCAGGAGGTTGAAGCAAGAGGATCAGAAGTTCAAAGCCAGCCTCAGCAACTTAGCAAGGCCCTAAGCAACTTAATGAGACCCTGCCTCAAAATAAAAAATAGAAAGGCCTGAGGCTGTGACTCAACGATTAAGCACCCCTGGGTTCAATCCCTGGTGCCAAACAAATAAAATAAAAAATATAAATAAATAATCTCCAAAATTAATTGTATTTGGCTTTGAGATTACATAATGTTAATGGCAATAGAATTATATTCATGTCTTAATTGAAAAAGAATAAAGATTTCTTTCTCAGTCTTGAAGGCCCAAGCAAAACCAGAAGCTCAAGAGAGTAGGTGTGAGAGACAGGGAAAGGGGCTGAGCTCGCTGTTTTTCAGGAAAACCACTCCCCGGTGCTTGACCCCTTCCTTCTATAACATCCTTCATCTATGCAGGAGGGCAGTGCCTCAAGGTCTCACCACGTTTTAGTTTCTACTTCTCAACATTGTTCACTGGTGAATCCATTCCCAGCAGTGAACTCTGGGCACGCGCAGGTTCATAGCAACACATAAAGCTGCTCTCAGAGCAACATGGGACAACAACCGGGCCCCATTGGCTAGCCCAGTGGACACATAGGTTGATAATATAGTGTTCAGAACGAATTTATTCACTAATCTGCTGGACAGGTTCTGAGAGGGCCCATCATAAAAAGACAAAAGCCGTGGGTTAGGGGAAGCCAGCACTCACTTTCAGATCAATTCCCCTCCAGCCTTCCTGATCTTGATGCCACTGGTTACCCCCGGTGGTGAGTTCTGCTGCTTCCCAAGTTTTAAAGTTTGAACACCAGAGAAGTGTGGGGGCAAATGTAAAAAAGCAAGTTTTATTCAAAGAATAGTGACACAGACTTCTCCCAGGAGGAAGAAGGGGGCCATAGCTGGTAACCAAAGACGTGTCCTGCCCCTTTTACACATCTTAGATTCTCTTTGCTCTCCTGCCCTCTTCCTCCTCATCTTGCTCCTTCCTTTCCCCATCCTGCAAACAGGACCAGGAGATGCGGGTGGGATGGCCCAAAGGGGAGACACTTGGGCTGGAGGGGCCTAGGGTGGAGTGATCCCAGGTACGAAGGGAGCTGCAGCCCCGAGTCATTAATTAACAACTCTGATGACTCCCTGCAGGGAGGAACAATTCCTGGGAAAGGTTACCTTGGCAACAGGTTGGCCAGGAGCTGAGGGAGGGCTTTGGAAGAAGGAGGGGAAAGGGCAGCATTTGATTTTCTTTCCAACCAGCCCCCGTCCTCCCTCCTGATCAGACCCAATTATTTTCTATTTTTGTTGACCGTCTTTTTGCCCCCAATCTCAACCTCTCACGGAATCCCACTGAGCACATCTTCAATAGTCTCACTCGCGTCTCCAGATCTATGGGAAAGCACAGGTTGTCTGCACACTGTTTGCCCCACACCAGGGAGACCTACAGGAAGTCAGGTTAACCAGGGCTTAGTCTCTACTGGCCCAGGAAGACAGTGGCTACCTGCAAGAGTGTACTGGGACAGTCCCAAAGGCTCAGCGGGAATGGTCTGTGCATAGTGTCCTCTTTTGTGTAACACACTCATCCTTCAGTACCTATAGGACATTGATTCCAACCACGTGGCTCCCTGCTGCAGGTGCCAAAATCCACGGATGCTCAAATCTATAATAAAAATTATGCAGTCCCAAGGCCTTAGGTTCGATCCTCAGCATCTCTCTCTCTCTCTCTCTCTCTCTCTCTCTCTCTCTCTCTCTCTCTCACACACACACACACACACACACACACACACACACACAAACACAGATACAGAAAGATGCAGCATGCACATATAACCTGCACATTTCCTCCATATATTTTAAATCATCTCTAAATTACTTTAATACCTAATACAATTTAAATGATGAGTATCTGTTATACGTATCTTTTAGGGAATAATACCAAGAAGGAAGTTCTGTTTGTGTTTAATAAAACACAATGTTTTCATTTGAAATGTTTTCTATCCATGGTTGGTTGACTCTACAGAAACAAACACTGGGGGCAGATTGTACCTGATTTCTCAATTGTGTCTAAATGAATTATTTATAAACAATTCCAAGATTCATAATATCGTGGGATTTCATACTTTTTTGTATTTTTCTGTCAAAATTTTCTACTTTATACTAGGAACTTCTCTATTAAATATTTTCTAATGAGCCATTTATGAAATTGGATTTGGATTCTCTTCCCTTCATCTTTGCAAAATTCTGGTAAGTTTCCTGGAGATCTGGATCGTGCCAGGCTTGTGTCCTTCCCTCAACCCTGTGCCTTCCACGCTCAGGCCAGGCATTGTACTGATTCACAGGGTGATCACTGCAGGGTCCCATTCTCCCTGGGCTGCTCAGGGTGACCTGTATGGGATGGTCACTTGGAAGCCAGACTCGTCCAGCTCAAGCACCAAAGCTCTCTGGTCCCCAGGGTGATGCTGAGAAACAAGAGGGCCTGTCAATCCAAGAAACCCCTCTGTGCACAGTGGGCTAATGTGCTGCTGATGTGAGCTCTAGTCCACCTGATCACTAACTGGACAATGCTTCGCTGAGAAACAGGGATCCTTAGTGGAGGGAATGCGGCCTCTGTTTAGAAAATAAGAAAGTGCCATGTGTACATGAGCCAAGGACTGGAGCGAGAATAAATAACAGAACATGTTTATATTTTGTGATTTATTATTTCCATGCTACTTTTCATAGAGATATATAAAATATATTGTTGTATAGAAACCATGAAAGGCGTAGTATGCTACACATATGGACATGCATTTGCATTTTCTAGCAATATGTATACCACAAATATAATTTTAAAATCATTTCACTTAATGATAAAAGTGAACGTGTACCAATGATTTCAGTCTTTATGATTGTGACCATCAGCCTTAGTTTGTCTCAGCCAGTCCCTCTGTAGGGCTTTCCTCCTTGCTTTAGGGCTTGTCAGCCTGGGTGCTGTTGGCCCCTGAGGCCAGAGAATGCTCTATGTTGGTGAGGGGCCCTGTCCTGTGCCTGCAGGGTGCTGGTCAGCATCCTCACCTCTGCCCACTTTGCGCCCTCAGTTGCGACACCACAGTCTCCGAACTGTGGAACATCCCTGCGAGACAACATCTCCCTGTGCTGGAAACCAATGGTGTCGATTTTTTTTCTTTTTTTCTTTTTTCACAATATCCTTAGAGAAAACTGCTTGAGCTTCCTTCAGCTGCCTTCCACCTCACCCAGTTATATCCAGAGGGTAAAGGCCTTGCATGCTGTTCCTGCTGCCAAGAAGAGACATTCATTTGAGGATTTTGCTATATTTTTACCAAATTTCTGTCAAAGTATTTTTGAAAAGCTAAGACCATGACTGTCATGGAATCATACAGTGAACAGATGTCAAAGATTTATTTATCTCATGCAGCAAGACAAGCAGCAGGACAGGAGGTGACTCAGAGGGTGTGGATGGGAGGCAGTGCCAGGCCTGGGGGGGCTGTCAGTCATGCACCAGGACAGCACAGCCTTTGGGTGGAGACACTGCCCGCTGCCCCTGCAGGACACGGTCATTTGAATTGCCATCAGGTTTCTATGATGACATGAACATGGTTCTGCTGTATCCTCATCAACAGAAGACAGTAAGCCAACTGGTCACAGTTTCCCCCAAGGGGAAGTTGAAAGGACTGAGTTATCTTTTGCCCATGCCCAGTTCTGTTTTTTTTTTTTTTTACGTTGTCTTTCAAAAATTTGTAAATCGTACTCTCCCTTCGACTGACTCAGCTCCTGTAACCAAACCAGCATGAAGATTGTTGTTCATTTTTATTGCATCCTTTTGAACTGATATTTTGTTATTTTTTTCCCACTGACTTCATTACCAGTGAGGTCAAATATGTCTTCACACATCTATTGGCCATTTGAGTTCAAAGTTGCTTTGTCTATTCATGTCCTTTGTCCATTTTCCTTTTAGAGAACTCTACTTTTTCTCATTCCTATAATAATACAGATCATTTGTCTTTTATGGAAATGGCAAATATTTCTTTTTCCTAAATTTTCTTTGCCTTTTAAACTTAAGTTTTTCTTCAATATAGACTTTTGTGTTTATCATGTGTGTGTGTGTGTGTGTGTGTGTGTGTGTGTGTGAGTTTCAGTATTAGGGATTGAACCCAGGGGCACTCTACCACTAAGCTACATCCCCTGCTCTTTTTATTTTTTTTTTATTTGGGGATAGGATCTCATTAAATTGCTGACTCGTCCTCAGAGTTGTTATTCTCCTGCCTCAGCCTCTCAAGTCACTGGCATCACAGGTGAGCACTGCCACACCCCGCTAAAATAAACATTTATATGTAGTAAAAATCCTTCAAATCCATCAGCATTTTTCTTATGGCTTTACTTCTGATATAACACAGAAATATTCTTTCTTAACCCCAAGACTAAATATTTATGCTTTCTTCTAACATTTTTAAAGGTTATTATCTTATGCTTAGTTTGTATTCCATTTGAAATTCATTTTAGAGTGAGAGTTGGTCATGTAACTTTTTTTTTCCCCCAAAAGAATTAGCCATTCACTTCGTATTTGGAGGCACCAGGGTTGTGCTTGCTTCAGACATTTTCTGTGTTCTCGATACAGTATTTGTGCGATTGGTTGATCTAAAGTGGAGTCAGTAGAATGCATCAGAGCCTCCGAGAAGCTCCCAGGAGCTGAGAGCCTGGGAAGGCATTTTGCACACCTGGTTGGGATGCTTTCCTCACCATCTGTCCCCTTCTGCTCCAGTGACTGAGAGACTGGTGGCTGGAAGGCTGACTTTGTACCTATGGTTTAAAAGGAGTCTACTTTGAGCTCCATGGTTACCTGTAGGTTATATGGTTTTCAATATGCTTGGGGCAATTTAATAATTAAATTAAGGTACTGCTGATCTTCATGAGATATTAATGTAATTAACATTTTGTTTGCTCTTAATGATTTTGACAAGGATGTCACATTTTTGCCCCATGCCATTGTATTTCCCAGGAAACTCCTGATCTCAGTTTTTTGAGTCTTGATTGCAAGTTTGTTAAATTCGCTTCATTTGTAAAGTTTTTAGCAAGATCCTTGCCAATGAAAAATAATAGCCAAACCAGACTCCACAGGATCGTTGCTTGGTTGGACTCAGCTCTCTGCTTGCAGGCAGCACTGGGGGAAAGTGCTGGAGAAACGCCGGAAGCTATTCCCTCTCTGCCCCCAACCAGGCTCCTCCAGGTCCCTGTGGGCTGGAGGGGGCTGTGATTTCACATTTCCATGAGAAGCAAGCTCAGCTACTCTGGGGTGGAAGTGAGGAGACATGCTGCATCCTCTTTCTGTTCCCCGCGGGCCACCAACAAGCTCCCCTGCCCAGCTGTCCCCTCTGAGTTCTGATGTCATGGCATAAAACCAAGCCCAGGGACCCGGGGCTGAGGCTCACTTTCTCAAACAGGCCATATTAATATCATTAAGCTGCCTGGTTTTAATTTTCAACCCCTTCCCAACTGTCCATTTAGGAGTGCTTAAAGCCAAACCCATTCATTCTTTCCACCATTTGCTGGAGGTTGGAACAGCTTAATGATGGTCCTGTGAGGAGGAGAGGGGATACAGACTGGGAACAACCACCGAGTGATGAGAAAGAAGGGTCATAAGTTGGAAGAGAATGTCAAGATAATAAAAGGGTAATTGAAAACATCACACTTGTACAATTACCATGGTGTGCCTTGCTTAACACAGAATCTAAATTTCTCTCATTGTTGATAGTCCGCTGTGAGAAATAAAATATAAGAAGATCCAGGGGGCATGCCAGTATTTCTCAACAACTTTATCTAACAGTTTTGTATGTGGGAAATAGAGCACAGGGTGATTTAAGTGCCTCAGTGATCCCCTTGCTCTCAGAAAGTACACCAGACCTGTGATAGACTGTTCGGGTCTGAGCCTGGTCACTGACCAGGACTCCTCTCCTATACACATATGGGGGGGAGGGCGCGGGTGGACAGACATGTTTCTGCCTGACTTTGATTGCAAGTTCTTCTCATATTGACAGACCTTCCATCTCAGGGCAGTGTGGGGACTGCTGAGGTTAGATTTTTTCAGATGTTTCCCACTTGCCTTGACCTGTGACTTGTCCACAGCTGTCCTGTGGGTATCTGGAATACGTTTTCCCAGCATCGACCTTCACATTCCCCAAATAATGCCCTTCTGCAAAGTAGTTCCTCACCCTGGGAAGTGCCTGTGCCTCTCAGGACTTCCCCAAGCTCCAATCCTACCTTCCACACCCTTACTTCTGGGGAACCCCATGCCCATCCTGGCCTTTTTGCCCGCTAATGCCTATTCTCTCAGGTGCTGGAGGGTTCTCATTATGCTTAAAGTAAAGTGAGAGTGTTCAGACCCCTGCAGTGCCCTGCGGTCTCTGATGGCCACCTGGTGCCCTCCCACAGGAGAGAGCAGGCCAGAGTCCTGCTATCCTTTTTGTTTAGAGAATGGCTCAGGCCCCTGCACACTTAGGGGCCTTCCAGCCCTGAGTCTTCTACCTGCAACACCACCCCCGCACCTCGAGGTTGTCCCCTGGTTACAGGTCTCTCTCTGTTCGAACACACCTCTGCAGAGAGACTGCCCTAGTCCCACTAAAGTGAGCCCAGAAGGACAGCATACTCCAGGACAAGCAGTTCTCAAGGCAAGTACTAGTGCCCTGTCCCCCACGAATGAGATGAGTGATTTCCTGTTATTGCAGAAGATTTAATAATTTATTCCTAGATATATTTTGAAGCCCTGATGAATGGCATTGTTTGCTGAATTTCTTTCTTGGTGGGTTCATTATTGGTGGGTAGAAAAGCTACTGATTTTTGTATGCTGATCTGTATCTTGCTACTTTGCTGAATTTCTTTATAAGATCTAGAAGTCTTCTGGTGAAACTTTTAGGGTCTTCTAAGTATAGGATCATATCATCTGCTTTTAGGAATACACTTAACCAAGGAGGTGAAAATCTCTACAATGTGAATTAAAGAACACTTAAAAAAAATTAAAGAAGACACTAGAAGATATATATATATATATATATATATATATATATATATATATATCTCCCATGTTCATGGATAGGCAGAATTAATATTGTTAAAATGACCATATTACCAAAATTGATCTACAGATTTAATGCAACCTCCATAAAAATACCAAAAATATTCTTCTCACAATTAGAAAAAACAAAATTCCTAAAATTCATATGGAAGAACAAAATGACTCAGATTAGTCAAAACAATCTTGAGCAAATAAAAAGCAGTGCTGGAGGCATCACAGTACGTGATTTCACCTTGTGCTGTGGAGCTAGAATAACCAAACAGCCTGTCACTGGCGTAAGACCAAACCTGTAGACCAATGGAATAGACAGATGCACAAAGCTTCAGTCATTTGATGCCTGACAAAGGTGCCAAGAGCATACATTGGGGAAAATACCAACTTCTTAATAAATGATGTTGGGGAAACTGGTTAATCCATATGGAGAAGAGAGACTAGATCCCTCTCTCTCAGCCTGCACAAAATTCAATCAAAATGGAGAGAAGATGTTATAGTTTGGATGTGAGATGTCCCCCGAAAGCTCACGTGTGAGAAAATGCAAGAAGGTTCAGAGGAGAAATGATTTGCTTTGGTTGTGAAAGTCTTAAGCCAATCAGTGAATTCATCCCCTGATAGGGAGTAACTGAGTGCTAACTGAGGGCTGGCAGGGTGTGGCTGCAGGAGGGGCTTTGGGGCCGTGGCTTTGGGGTATACATTTGTATTTGGCCAATGAAGAGTCTTTCTCTCTGCTTTCAGATCATCATGTGAGGTGGTTCCCTCTGCCACACTCTTCTGCCATGAAGTTCAGCCTCACCTCAAGCCCTGAGGAATGGAACCTGCTGTCTATGAACCAAGAGACCTTGAACCATGAGCCCCAAATAAACTTTTCTTCCCTAAAACTGTTCTGGCCAGAACTTTTAGTCACAGCAGAGGAAAAAGCTGGCTAAAATAGAAGACCTATGTATAAGACCCAAAACTTTGCAACTGTTAGAAGAAAAAATAAATTCAACACTTCAACATATAGGCACAGGCAAAGACTTCATGAATAAGATCCCTAGGGTCCAGGAAGTGAGAGCAAGAATCAATAAAAGAAATGACATCAGATTGAAAAGTTCTGCATAGCAGAGTAAACAACTAACAGAGTGGGAGAAAATCTTTACTAGCTACTCTTCTGACCAAAGATTCATATCCAGAATGTATAAAGAACAAAAAAAAAAAAAAAAAAAAAACCTCAACATTAACAAACACAAATAACCCAGTCAATGAGTGGGCGGATGAACTGAACCCTGGCAGGCACTGAACTTCATGCCTTTTAATATCACAGCGAGCAAATGCTTTCGTTTGAGGACCCAATGCTCAGCTGGGCTTTGGGGTTTCCTCTAGTTCTCTTCAACCCCATTCCCTTTCCCAGGGCTGTAGGTGGTAGAGAAATGAATCGGAGGGCTTCCCGAGCCCCTGAGAGTTCCAGCAGTAACACTACAGATAACCCTACATAGGTTGCCAGGGGCTTGTGGAGGAAGTAGTGTCAGAGGAGAGAAGAGGGGTGGCATGGTGATGAAGGAGAAGGGCAAACACAGCAAGGACAAGACACTCTGAAACTGCTCCTCCTGAGAACATGGAGAGGAACTGCCACTTCTATGGCCAACCCCCAGACACAGATGTGCCAATCACAAGAGAAATGATCACAAGAGGAAGGGCGACGGCTGCGGGGCATCTGCACAGATGAGACGGTTCTCCTTGCCCAGTCTGCCAGGGCCATTTTTCTTGGATGTTGGAGGCTGCGATTGCTGCCACCATATGTTGTACCGGAGACAACACAGCCAGCCGAGCTTCGTTTTGAATAAGTGTTGGCAGCCACCGTGATTTAAAATTAATATTAATGTCAGGGTTGCTTTTTATAGTTTTCCTCAAGTTTTTAACAACAATAGACTAGGTCAAGGTTCAGGGTACCTGAACCCAAATCAAGCTCACATTTTTTGATGCATATTTAATTTGGTTTTGGCAGAGAGTCTGTGTTTTTCTTGGGTTTTACATCATTTGTGAGGTTGCATGGATACACTCTAACAAAACATCATCTATAATCAAATGAGACTCACAGAAGAAAGAAATGCATGCCAACTCCGACTAATCTTAGCCTTTATGGGAATAGCTGTTTGCTGTGAATGATTAGCCAAACATCTGTGTCAACACTTTCTGAGCTGCAGATATAGATGTTGTTAATCACCACATTTACAGTGATATTTCCAGCTCTATGGAGGGGGAAATGCCTGACCACAATCAAATCCCTTGACTAAGCTCTTCTGAGTAAAATCCACTCTCTTAATTATTTCTAACAATTAAAGGCAGGGCTATTTTTATGGAGTGTGTGTGTGTGTTATCTTAAGAGTTTTGTCTGCATCACACTAAATTTTATAGTAAAATGATCTTCAGTCATTACTATATCAAATTATAGAGTCATTTTAGGTAGAAAATGATTTTCTTTTCCCTGTTATGCACAGGCATCTGGCCCCATCTACCCCTCTAATCTGGGCATCATCCAGCATTTGCTGGGTTGAAAAGAAGCAGACATATTCCTCAAGGAAGATTTATGTGATCAAGGATGACAAAACATCTCAATCACTGAACGCACTGTAAAGCATTCCGTACAAGAGTCAACATCTGTCCCTGATTGTTGTACACATACGTGACAGTTTTGAGCTTGTTGTGGGGAACATATTTCTCCTGGTGATCACAAAAACACAGCTGCCAGACAAATTATGTCCTTAGTCACACTTCTGCTGCTTTGGGGGAGTGGGGATTGTGCGAGCTGCGCCTGGCAGGAATGTCTTCTTCCCCCTTGGCACTTCGTCTTTCGCTGCAGGTTGCCCATGATCTGTTAGGTTATTTGTGCTGCTGGTTTTGAGAACGGATCTTGAAGACCAAGTGTGATCTGCACACATTGCTGGCTAATGTGCTTTGGGGCCATAATTTTCTCAGGTTTAGAAATAGTCCCAAGCTGTAGCCAATCAAAATCAGAATGCTGCTCACAACCTGGGGCCAGGCTGGTGCTTCTTTGGTGCTTCTCTGCCGTTTTCCTGCATTTCAACGACATCGGAGCCAGCTGAAAGCAGCCCTCAGTGTTGGGATCCGCAGCTGTCCCGGGCTGCTCTGTTTTATCAGCGGTGTCCTCTGTGGGCATGCTGGACTTTCTGAAGCCCCCAGAGGAGGCAGCATGAAAACTGAGTCATCAGATCAACCAGAAACAAATTCCTTGATTTAATAAAGTGAACTTCTACATCAAAAGAGTTTTTCTTTTTAAATATCTGTCTCTGTTGAATTTGGATCCTCCTTAAGACCCCAAACTGAGGTTCGAAAGAACAAGGGATAGGAACACAGCAGCCCGAGATGGCTCAGTCTCTGATGCCCGTGAATTCTTTGCTTAGTAATGTCAGGCCAAAGACATGCCATTTCAGATTGGATCTCGCTCTGGAGAGGCTGTGTTACCTTTCAGTTTCCTTAAGTGTCCTCACTTTGGAAGATTCGCCTACAAGGTGGGATAGGTGGAGAGCGAGAAGACACAGCCCCAATGTTTCTGGACAAAAAGAATGAGTCCAGCAAAGACCTTTTGCCCCTCTTTCCTTCTCAGAAGAAAGCCCTGGCTGTCCTCTAAGTCACCAGATTTCCAACAGGGGTTTGCAAGCAGCTCCCACCAGCTCGAGAGCATGCAAGGGTCAGCCTGGGCCTCTGGCTCCGCTCCACTTGTGTCCAATCAAGGGCCTCAGAATTGTTCTGGTTTAGGCACGATTAACCAGGAAAGCAATTTATTCCCTTCACCAAGAAGACTCACACCGACGGGAGAGAAGGTGGGTTGCCATTTTACTTCAAGGTTGGCAAGTCTGGACGTCAGTAGATGAGGCTCCCAGCTCAGTGGCCTCTGATGGGCCATGACAGTGTCACCAGAGTTCCTTAGTCCTCTTTCCTACTTCAGAGTCCAAGAGCCAAATAGAAGCTCAACTTGGGAAATCTTCAAGGGAGCGGATTCATTCACAGTATCCTCCCTCATCCATAGCTCCCCTTTCTGAGGTTCCCATTACCCCGGCCATTGCAGTCCAAAGGCATTGAATGGAAAGTTCTAGAAATAAAACAATTCATTAGTTTAAGATTGTGTGCCATTCTGAGTGGGATGATGAAATCCTGTGCCATCCTACCCTGTTCCACCACGATCATGACTCATCTCTGTGTCCAGCTTCCTGCTCTTTGTGCATTACCCTCCTGTTAGTCACTTAGTAGCTGACTGGGTCATTGGATCAACTGACATGTTAAATGTTTGCTTTTAAACAACCCTTATTTTAGTTGACAATGGCCCCAAAGCACAAGAGAAATAATGCTGGCAATTCAGACAGACCAAAGAGAAGCTGTGAAGTGCTTTCTTTAAATAAAATGTGGAAGTTCAATAAAAAACAAATCATGTTCTGAGTTTGCTAAGATCTAGGGTCAGAATGATCTTACATCCATGAAACTGAGAAGAAACAAAGAAATTCATGATCCGTTACTGTTGTACCTCAAATTGCAAAAGTTACAACCACAGTGCTCGTAAGTTCTTAGCTAGGAAGAAAAAGAGCTTTGCATTTGTGTATGTATAGAGAAAATACAGTATATATGGTTTGGGTACTATCCATAGTGCCAGTGGTCTTGGAATGTGTTCCCTAGAAGAAGGGGGACAGCTATGCTCAGCACCATGTTTACCAGAGGACAATAATGTAGCTACAGAAGATGCTCAGGTACTCAAAGAACTTTCACCGAGTAGAAGTAAATGCTTTTTCTCAGTAATTCCATCTGACATCACCAAGTCCACCGGACTCCTTCCTTCCCTTGTGAACAACCCTTTGCTGGATGGCATCAGCCTCCCTGCACTATGTTAGGGAGATGGGGTGACCCTGAGTTCTGCCACACTGGAAGGTCCCTCTTACCCCCTTTCTTGAGCTCCAGAAGACTCACATTCCAGGCACCTGCAGCCAGGACACGTTTGGAACACAGACTAAATGTGCTAATAAGTCACATGGACGAAATGCTATTATCACACCCCTTACTTTGAAAATACTATTTATTTAACTAGATTGGTGGGTGCAACATGCTTCCTGGTCAAATGTGTGAGTCAGTCGCTGCTCGTTAACAGAATTCCAGGTCTCAGTCACTCTGGAGTGAACTGGCGTGGCTCTAGGGCTTTATATTCAAGGGGAATTTTCATTAAGTCTTATTTTGTTATGGTGGAAACAAAATAAAAGCTCTTCTTCATTTGAGTGTGAAATAAGAATTCACTTACTTTTTGAGACTGTAAACTAATTTAAACACTGGGAGGTTGGAGAAAGCCTAAAGAGGACAGCTGTAGGAATGAATAGGAGGCTGATCCCAGCCCTGGAAGTGACTTAAACTCAATCTTCATCCTTAAGATTTACCTCCCTGCACAGTGATTCACAAACTGCCTTGTTTCGCATGTCGTGAACAAAAGCCTGCGGGGCTGCTTGCTTAGATGAGCTTAAACATGCAAAATTGACCTCGAAGTTACAGACGGTGAGTCACTGTTTCCAGCAGTCTCTGTGGGCTTTGCCTTTTACTCTGGGATTTGGTCTGGTGACTTTCTTATGGTTCAAGTCCTCAGAAAGGTGCAGAACAATCTGATACCCTGTCTGTGATACAAGTGGTGTTTGAGTTAAATCCATCCCACATGCTCCCATATGCCCCTCTCCCCCCTCCAGATTCACCTGCAGAGGAACTCAGGTCAAGCAGCGGGTGGCAGGAAGACAGTCACCACTTACCAAGAGTCACTGAGACTTTTCTGCACCATGATCCACAACAGGACAGCACACAGACCTAAGATGGTTTTCTGTATTAATCCATTTTTACAAAATATGTTAACTTTACAGGAGTTAGTTTCCAACTGTCAGACTTTCTAACCAGTTAATTTGAGTCATTGAGAAATCATCCTGTTTTGTTAAATAATTTTCTCCAATGTGTACTTTTTATTGAATTAAATGTTTGCAATTAGAATGATTAAAAGTTAATTTATTGAATCCACATACTCTGTCATTGTGATTTAGTTTTGATATTAGGATGTAAGAAAACATGAATATGAGGTTTGTTGTCTAAAATTTTCTTGGGATACTGTTTAAAGTTTTGTCTCAAAATTAGAAAAATCATCCTTTTGATATTGTCTTATTGACTTTTCTATTGTCCAAAAAAATAAAAATAAATAAATGGAAGGGGATGAACCAAAGAGCCGATTAAACTTCTTTGCTTTCCAATGTCCTTTCTGTAAATCTGTCCAGGAGAGAACAGAGGGACATGAGGGAAGAAAGAAAGGGAAAACGTGGGGATCCAGGCACCACCCAGCTCCCCAATTCCTGACACCCCACAGCTGGAGAGGTGCGTGTGGGAGCCCTGAACCAAGTGAGTGGGCAGAATTCCCTGCAGCATGTCCTTGTCCTGGGGGCCTAGGGGAAGGCGGGTGTGGGGGAGTGGGCTGCTCCACCAGGAGGACATCTCTCTAGTCCCTTCCTGAAAAGAACCAAATATTTTAAGACTTACAGATTTTACCATTTCTTTTTATGAGCCACTTTTCTGGAAATGAAACATGACTCACTTCCTTTGGAGGACAGTGGTCTGTCCCCTTCCTGCTGTGCCTGGCCTCTCCTAGGCGCTGTCCCCTTTCCTTTGGGTGAGCTCTCCTCTCTTCTTCCCCAGGCCCCCTCCCCTCCTCAGGACAGGAGTGCTCACCACCCTCTCGGGCAGGGCCCTGGGACACGGGTCTCTCTTCCCTTTAAACCAGGAGCCACCGACATTCAGTGTCACAGACACTCCATGCCGACTTCCACTCCCACCTCAGGCTGGAGCTCCCCTGACAGCTGGAAGGCCAGCTCATTGCTGGGGAGATTAGGTCACTGTGGCTTGTCTACACAGCTGTGTTTCTGGCAGGGCCCAGGAACCACACTAATCCCATCCCTCATGGAGGAACCAAGAGTTTAGTCTCAGATCCAGTTTCCAGGCAGGCTCCCACTCCTAGAAGCATGACATATTCCCATAAAGTCAAAGCAAGAGTCACCCAGCCCTGAATGTAGCCCTGCACCCACTTCCAAATGGCCCTCTGTAGGTTCCGTTGCTCCTGGAGGGGGCCCTGGCCTCTGCCTTCCTCCCAGCTGGTGAGTGGCCAGAGTGGTTGCCATGATGACCCCTGAGGCTGGCGCAGTGAGTTCTGCAGACCCGGGTTGTATGTGGGAGCTGATCTTGGGATGATGAGGGCTGTGCTGCAGCTTCAGGGTAGGGAGGCTGGCAGCTTCAAGCTGGCCAAGTTTTGTCGCAATAGACACACCTAATTTGGAATCTGATGGGTGTCAGCAGGACCCATAAATTGGGTCCAAACCAGAAGAACGTCAAAGACATGCCAGAGGGAGTTGGGAATTAGGTAATAGGGAGGGAAGAGTCTAGGCCGTGACTGGGCTCTCGGTCCATCTGTGGTCACCAACAGTCATGGGTTGGCTGAGGTCGAAGTGAAGGCCAGGCCAAAGTTGTCAAAATAATAAGTCTGCTTCAACACAGACCTTATAATCATGGGAGGTCAGAGAAGAAAGTGACTCAAGCCACTCTAAAACCTGAGAGGTTGAGCTGGTGGCCTGAGGTCACAGAAGCTTGGGACCTGAGTCCAAGTTGCTTCCCTCCCACTGGCCAGTAGAGGTAGGTCAAAATGAGACAATGAGGAGCTCACTGACACCCATGCACCCCGCTGCTGTTACCCACAAAGCTTGTCAGAGGCCCATGCATTTCTGCAGTTGCTGGAAACTTTATACCCCGCATCACTTCCTGAGTCACTTAGAAGAACTAAGTCATTGTGGCATCTGAGGATAGTGAGCAGAAGTGACAGGCCACCACAAGCTGATAGGCCCACATGGTCCCCTCAGACTCCGGCCCTCTTCTCTGTCTTCCAGGTGGCCAGATCCAGAGAGGTCCTGTTGTGTCAGGAGCCTCTACCCAAGGCCCTCGTGACTGACCCAGGGATAGAAACCTGATCCACACCACGAGACTCTGACTCGTCCCCACGTTGCTTGAACAGGAAGTCCCTGGAGGTGCGAGTTGAGCAGAGTGGGCCGGGGCCATCATGCCATGTTTCCTGCCATGGGGAACACTGTGGCCCACAGAGAGGGGCCATAACGGGGGTCTGAAGCTGAGGACACAGCATCACCTGTGTCCTGGGGATAGCAGTCCTGGGGGTCAGGGTCAGAGGATCCCTCCTCCTCCAGGGTGGTTGTGCAGCGTCCCCTTGAATTCTGCCCAATGACCGGCGTTTCCACAAGCTCACTTGAGTCAGTTTCTGTGTCCTGCCACAGAGGCATCCTTCCCCCAGCCCTCGTCATTCTGGAGCCCAGGTCCTTGTGAAAGAAAACTCTTTGGAGCCCTAAGATGAGCAAGAGGGTCACCTGTCCTGATTAAGGCCTAAAAGTGGATGATCCCACACCCTGGCTGGGAATGAAATCAGCCTTGGCCACGAGGGGCAGGGAGGCCTGTGCCTAGCAGGGTCTCCCTAGAGCCAAGCATGGCCACATCTCACAGCGAACCCCAGGCACATGTCCTCTGGGACCAGCATGTTCCAAAAAATGCAGAGCTGGAGAGTTAGTGAAAGTGAAAATGTGTCGGGATAAGGAGACCTCAGCATAGGCCTGGGATCAGTGTCATTTACTACAAGGGGGAGTGGGAATTTATGACCAAGGAGCAGGCTGGGGGCCAGCAGATAGAACATTTCTGAAGGGAAGCCTCAGGGGTCAGGGGATTCTGGCTAAACTGACTTACCAGGATTCCCGCGGAGGCAGGCCCCAGGGATGAGACGACCCCTGGGGGACAGCAGAGGAGGAGAAACCTGGTAACACTTGTGAGCTGGTCGGGGAATGGTGGATTCCAGCTAAACTGACTGAACAGGATTCCTGGTAAGACTGAGCAGTGCAGAGACCAACTCCAAGTCCAAGAGTCAAGGCCTAGTCAAAACCACAAAGGAGCTTCAGTGGTCTGGTCCAGGAAAGAAACTGTCCTCTTGAGATTTTTTTTTTTTTTTTTTGGTTAGAAAATAAAATGATAAAAAGAAGAAGATGATAATTTTAAGATGAATTTTAAAAATGAAAAATGATGGGGCATATCACATAGAGCTACTGATAGGGTTGTCAGTACCCAGATCTCCCCAAATAGTTAAGAATGATGTTTTAGTCAGCTCTTTCCCTGCTGTGACCAAAGTACCTGACAGAAAGAATAAGAGGAGGAAAAGGTTAGTTGGGGATCATGGTTCGGAGGTCTCCTCTATAGATGTCTGCACCATTTCTGGGCCTGAGTAAAGGAGAGAGAGAGAGAGAGAGAGAGAGAGAGAGAGAGAGAGAGAGAGAGAGAGAGAGAGAGAGAGAGAGAGAGAGCTCCTCACCAGGACAAAATGCAAACCCCAAAGACACACCCCAATGACCCACCTCCTCCAGCCACACCCTGGCACCTATAGTCACCATCTTGTTAATCCTCATCAGGGGATTAATGCACTAATTAGGCTGAGGCTCTAATTTCACCTCTGTACTTTCTGGCATTGCCTCTCACAGGAGCTTTTGAGGAACACCACATGTCTTATCATAAGAAATGGTAATGATCTGAAGAAAAGTCTTGAGCTCACTCACTAGTAATTAGGTATGTACAATAAAGGGAGAGAAGGGGTGGCTCTTGCTCCAGTAGAAAGCCAGTTTGGACTGGTCAAAGTGGGGGGGTGAGGGGTGGGGGGTGGCCTGGAAGCCCAGTCTCCTCAGGGAGGGCGGGTTCTGGTGAGGAGCAGGACAGGGGTGTATCTACTGAGCCTCCTCAGAGACTGCCTGTTAGAGGAGAGGGAAAATCTAGTAACCACAGAGGGAGAACCCGGGCCACACCCTGATAAAGGGCTGGGTAATGAAATCAGCCTTGGCCCCAAGGGGCAGGGCGGCCTGTGCCTAGCAGGGCCTCCCTAGAGCCAAGCATGGCCACATCTGCACAGCGAACCCCAGGCACACGCTCCACAGTCATTTCAGAGGAAGGGTGGCCGTCTGCACAGTGTGGGACGAGCAGAGTCAAAGAGCAGTCAAGGGGCTGTGTAGGCATAAGGTTCTGTAAGAATGTCATTGCGGTGTGTGTGACCCACACTGGATCCTTTCCAGGAGAGGAGAAGCCACAAAGGACACCCGTGGGCTTTTTGACCCAACTGGAATCTAGATGGTGGGTTGGATAAAAGTACTGTACTGACGTTGAATTCACTGACATGGATGACTGTACTGTGGTTATATATGAAAGACTGTTTTTAGGAGTAAAGACATACGACGTGTCCAAGCTGTTTTTCAAATGTTTTGAAATACACACACACGCACATACACATGTACACACAAGCACACACATACACACACAAATAGTTATTCCCTCTATCTGCAGTTTTACTTTCTTCTGTTTTAGGTATCTGTGCTCAACTGCAGTCTGAGAATACTGACATTTGTCTTCACTCTTTTAAGGCAGAGACCACAGTCGTATGTATGTATGTATGTGTGTATATATATATATATATATATATATATATATATATATATATATTACAGTTCTATTTTATGATGAGTTATTGTGTTTGATTTCTCCCTTTGCCTAACTCATAAATCTAACTTGATTGAAAGTATGTATGTACAGGAAAACCGTAATACCTACAGGGTCTGGTAGGGTCTGAGGCTTCAGGCATCCCCTAAGGTCTTGGAACATATGCCCCATGCATGAGAGAGAATCACTTGAATTTGTGTATATGTATTCATATGTATTTATAGGGTATTGCAAAATTTCACTCAGCAGGTAACACTTGTTATCTTTTCACCTTGAAAAAGCAAATGGAAAAGGTAACATGAGTTGCTTCTGCATACACAGAATACATGAGTTTTAATTCTGTTTTTACATTTTTTTCACTAATGTTGAAATTATTTACAAATAAAGAGTTAAAAAAACAACAACACTGCAACAAAAGCAATGTACCCACCTAGAATTAAGTCAACCTAAGTCAAGAACAAAGAAAATTACATTCATTTGGGGATAAATAGATTGCCATCTGGGAAGCACAGACTCAGGCAATTTTGAAAATTTGCTCTGAGGTTTTGCAAAATGGAGACTGCACTCCTAGCTGTGAACCACATGAGGGTTGGAATCCTTGTCACCCTCCACTCAGCAATTAGGACTGGTGTTGGCAAAAGTCAAGGTCCCTGGCAAGAAGGGCACAGGGTGCAATCTCAGCATCTGGGTAGTGTGTGCTGAAGTGACCTCAGAGGAGTTTAGCAAGGTGTCAAAGGGCACTGCACATCTGGGGAGAGTATCTGCAGCCCTGAGGGTTCAGCTGTGAGACTGATGACAATGGCCTCTCAACTCCATTCAGAATGCCCTGAATCAATGCTATGCCATTTTGATTTTTCCCAAGAGCAGGACCCACCCAGTGTCAGTGAGTCCTGTGTCCTTGCTGCCGCTGGGCAGCCTCAGCCTTGGTCCTGGGGCCTGGGCTGCTCAGTGCCTGGCCCTCTGCTGTTTGTACTCACTCCTCAGGGAGTGTGGCCTGGTTCCCAGGAGGCACACTTCCACGCTTCCTTGTACTTAGTTACTTTCTCCTTTCCAGGATGTTCCTTTCAATTAACCTCCAGGTAGCAGAGGGTGAAAAAAGCCCAGCTGGATGCCAACAATTAGGCTTGGCTCTCCTTCGACCTCAGAAAAACTGCAAACAAACAGAACGTGAGTGATTTTATTTGATCTGGAAAAGGGTTAGTGAAGTGTTCCAGGATGTTGGAAACAAAAGATATTTTGAATACCACAAGGTTTTAAAAGAGTGCTTCAGAGGGTGTAATACTGCTCCTACTAGCTGACATCGATTGGAAGGAAACTACAGCTAGGAACCAAACCCCAAATGTAAGATGAAGAGAGAAAAAAACAACAAACCTCAGTATCTTAGAAACTAACACTTGGAGGCTCTCTATCTTAAGTGAGCAATCATGACATGAACCTATGTTTGAGATACTTGAGCTCCGTGACCAGAAGGTCACTCCTTTTGTGTCCATCATTTCCTTTCACTGCTACAGCATTCAGAGCTCAGAGAGGCTGTGGGATTGCAGCACGGCCAGGCTGGAGGATCAGAGTAAGAGTTTCTCAAAGTAGGGCCTCGGGGCGGGCAGCATCGGCACCACCCAGGGAAAGTGTTAGGCATGCACCTTATTGAGCCCATGCACCTTATTGAGCCTAAGTCAGACCTGTCCAACCAGAACTCTTCCTGGACGTTTTAACAAGTCCTGCATGTGATTCTGTTGTACTCATTGGTTTGAGAACCATGGAGTAGTTCTCATTTCCATTGGAAATCGAGTGCTCAGGAGAAAGGGTCCAATCCAGCTTTATCGCTCATGTGACTTTGGGTGAGTTAAAGCAGTGGGCCTTATTAGTAAATTCAAGGAATCTGATCAGAGAATTCCTTACTTTCCACTTCTTGCTTCTTATTTGTTTACGCAAAATAATATAAAATTGGATTTATTTAATTCAAAGGTGTTTTCAACCTTGATACAAAGGAGCGGGCTGAGCGTTCACTTCTGTACTGACTTATTAACAACAAGGAATCCTGACATCAAGTTTTCTGGTGCAGGGTTTGTGGAAAGACATTGGCAACTGTGAGAAACTCCATTCTGCCTTCCCACCCCAGTCTCTGGTCGGGGAGAAGATGGCCATTAGAGAAGTTAGGCTTAGGGTCCTTCTAACCTTCCCTTTGGCGAGCCTGTGGGATCACAGGGTGCCTCCAGTGGCCTTGCTGGAGCGCCTGTCAGCTGGCTAGAAGGGTAGCTTCACTTTTCCCGTGATGGAGAGGCAAGGCACAGGAGCTCCCCTGTTCCCCTCCTGCATGGGCTCCCAACCCTCAGATCCGGCACCTCCCTGAGCTTACTGCACCACAGCAGCCTCTGATGGGAAGTCGATTCTCACCAAGCCAGTGCGAGGCAGGGCTGCTCAGTGGGTGGTATTAGGGAGGCTGGGACAGCCGGGCACAGGCCTTCCCCTGCTGCCACGATGGAAGCCCCCCAAGCCTTGGGCTGCTTTCTGATCACCCCTAGATTCATGCTGGGTTTGAATGTGGCCACCCCAGCTTTCTCAGGAGGGCATCTCTCCTTCTATGAGGAGGTCCTGGTGCTGACCCCTTCCCAGGTTGCTCCTTTTCCTTCACCAAGAGTCCCAGGCTCAGGAGACATCCTGGGAAGGGTGGTCCTTTTCCTTCTCCACAGGGAACTTGTTTCCTGATGGTTTGTGGATCCGATGACACCAAGTAACCTGCCTGCTTTGATTAGATCTGTTTCTCAACAGTTCATGGGTTGGGAATCTAGGAGGTAGGGGCTTTTCAAGGTAATTAGGATTGAATGAGGTCATAAGGGTGGGTCCCCCATGATGGTGATGGTGGCTTTATAAGAAGAGGAAGATAGACCTGAGCTGGCATGCTTGCCGTGTCTTCACCATGTCAAGGTGCAGCCAGATGACCCTCACCAGATGCCAAGTAGACTCTAGCATCATGTGCGTGTACTTCCCAGCCCCTTGAACTGTCAGCCAAATAAACTTCTACTAATGATACATTACCTGGTCTCAGGCATTTTTTTATAGCAATAGAAAACATCAAGATACTAACCTTCAAGAAAGAGAACAACAACAACAACAAAAAACCACAAGCTTTTCTAAATGTGTGGCTCAAGAGACACAAGATTCCTCCCTGATTATGTTCCTTGCTCCCCATTCCTGACCCCTAACACAGGAACCTGTTATTGTCCAGGAGGACTGGGTCCCTTCTGACCATGTGTGCTGGGCATGGCCCAGCTGCCAGGGCGCCCCTGGAGGTGGGTCTTGGAAATGCATCCTCCTTGCTGTGGCTTCTCCTTTCAGTGCTCTGGGAAGGCATTCCTCCAACGGATTCTCCCAGGTCTGAGTGTGGGAGGGCTCCCCTGGATCCCACACTGGCTCGCGTTAATCATGACTTCACTCCATTCGGAACTGAGGACTTTTGTGGAATAAGTAGAATAAATAGGAGAAATGATGGCCCAGGGTTAACTTCTGGCAGAGAGGGAGATTTCTCAGCCTGGCATTCAGAGTACTTGGGGTTTCTCTCTCCCGTACTCCCCTCTACCTCTCCTGGACAGGGGACTCCCCAGTTAGGAGATCCTATCATCCTTATCTGTATCTCAATGGCTTCATCTCCTGGTGTGGTACATGGCAGATGTTCAATAAATGAACAGTTCAATCCATGAACTCAAAAAAGAGTGTCACCAATACATTCCTGTAGGAAAGGCAGCATGTAAGTGAGCAGTGAGCTAAAACATAATCTGTAAATCAGAAATATCTGCATGAACTTCCCAGAGCGCCTGGTCTTTCTGTAGGTGCTCAGCTTGCTCCTCAATGACAAAGCCATCAGGGAATGGGATAGTGACAGTGAAGCCTGATGAGGTGGGGCAGGGGAAGACAGTCTTCAGGCCAGCAGTTCAGGAGGTGGCCACTCCATCATCAGAAGCACCTGGATGCCGAATCGGAGAAAGGCTTTGGAAGGTGTGAGTAGTGAGGCTAAGGTGAAGGTCAGTGGTTGGAAAGCTGTGAAGCTCTCCAGGTAGATTGGCAGGAAGTGAAATGGCAGGTTTTTTTTTTTTTTTTCTAAATCCCTCAATTACCACAGTTTATTTTCCTTCTTTCTAAATGTGTGCAGCTCCTCTCTCCATGGCCTTTATGCAGGGGCAATAGAAGGAAGTGTTCTCCATCTAGAAAGTGGCTCTGGGCAAGACAAGAGAGCAGGTGGACGTGGGGTGGACTCCTGCTCCCTTGGAGGCTATGTTGCCAAAGTGGAGAGTGAAACTCAGGGTCTTCCCCAGCAAGAAGAGTCACAGGATAGCCTCCAGAAGATGCTCTGAGGAGGAAGAAGAGGCTGAAGTTTTTTTTTTAGCTAGTAAGTCCTGTCTCACTGCCAAAATAGTAACTCATGCTGGAACGCCATGAATTCATCAAAGGAGAAATGGTGGGGAAACAAATCTTGGAGCAGGGGTTATGAAGGCTCTTGATCCAAACCTGCTTTTGGAATAAGTGGGTTGGAAGTCAATATGTGTGCGTGTGTGCATATAATGCATGTGTGAACGTGTATGTGTGTGTGTATGTGTGAGTGTCATGTGCACATGTGTGTGAGTGGATGTGTGTGCACATCTCTAGGTGTGTGCGTGTATGTATTACACACATGTGACTGGATGCATGTACATGCCCTCTTTGTTACCTTCAACACCTAACAGAGTCTTAGTGGCCACTTGAGAGTGGACAGGAAGAGCAAGAGAAAGCAGGAGAGAGAAGCAGAGAAAGGAAAGGTCCCAGACTAAGGGTCTCTTGGTGGCAGTCGAGGGAACAGGGCTGGCCAGGTGCTCCCCAGGGTGGCATGTGTTGGGCACAGCATCTCTCTCCAGGCTGTCTGCGTGCCTATCCTTTCTTCTGTCCTTGTTCCACTTTGCTTTTGTAAAGAACAGCTATCTTAGTAGGTGTCATCAGGAAGAGCATGTGTGTTTACCTGGAGGGAGGATATTAGAGGCAGCTGGACCCTAAATTCTAACTCTGGGCCTGCCGGGAGGCAGCCGAGCACCATGACTCATGGCTTAAACGCTGACACTTTGTCAGTCAATCTGAATACTGATCAAATGTTACCATGACACACATTGCACTCATGGGCAATTCTCTACTCACCAACAAGACCAACTTGCAGAGAGAAAGTTGTGTGCACACATACCTGGAATTCAGTATCTGTTTTATGTCCTATCTGATCTGAATATATAGTCAAGCACTTTGCTTATTTCCAAATTCAATAGCTGACTTTGAAATAAAATGAAAAAAAAATGTATGTAACTTAGCTCAGGGACACAAGCTAAAATGAAACTGTGAATGTACCATTCACCAAATCACATGCTTGAAGGGGACTACAATTATGACTTCTATCCTATGTGAATTTCACCCCACAAAGTTATATACATAGCGTAAAAATAAAAATGAAGAAATCACCCTCACTTGAAAGCTCCCAGTCTCCAGTCAGGCTTTCCCACTGCTGCTCCTTGTGGGGCACACAGGGTGTTCAGAACCTTCTGTGCCGGCTCACCCTGATTCTGCATGGTACCCCATTCTTACTGTGATTGGAGAGTCAGGACCCCCAGTCTCCCTCTGGTCCCTGGATCCAGAACCAGCAGTTTCAGGACAAGGGGAATCAATAAAGGACCCTGGGGGTGCGTCTCAAGACAGCTCAGTGCCTGCTGGTGCCGCAGTCTGGCTGGGCACAATCAGGAGCCACTTGTCAAAAGAAACTAACTTTATTTTTAGAACCACACACGCCAAACAAAACAGCCTCTCAGGAAAAACCCTCAGAGCCTCAACTGCCACCACCGGCTTTCCACAAGCCTCTCTCTCCCACACCAGCTTCTCTCCACCTCCCACAATCCTCCTGCTCTTGAGGCCAATTGGCTGGGTCACGTGGGCGGAGCCAAAAAAGTCCCCCAATGAGCAGCTCCTTGGTCTGAAAGGGCAGGGAAACAGCCCAATGAGCATCACCGCAGAGGAGCCAATCAGCTAGATGTTGCTGGGGCCGAGGAGCCAATCAGCTAGATGTTGCTGGGGCCGCTGTGAGCCAATCATCAGCCGGCAGCTGGAAGTTTGCTGGCAGCTGGAAGTTTGCTGGGGCCCCTTCGGCTGTGGCTCTCAACATCTCCCCCTCTCTGTTTAAACAACAAGCATGTGGCTTAGGGACCGTGCCTGCCTTAGGTTGTCCAATAGTACATATGGTCTTTACCCGTTAGGTTGGTACCATTGCAATTGGATCTTACCCGTCACTGACTACCGGTCCAGTATACAGCCACACCTGTGGAGAGGTCTTTGTACCAGCGGGGGGGGGGGGTGAGGTTCTTTGCCTCACCTCTGTTGGCCCCCAAATTTTAGCTGGACGATCATGACAAGCAGAAGGGAGGAAGATACACCAAGCCAATTGACGGCTCCTTTTGGAAAAATTGTACCACCAATGACATCATCAGCAAAAATACCCCAACACTACCACAAGTCGCTGCACCAACAGATAGTTCACAATGCATACAGGTGAGCTCACAATGTGTCCAGGCAAGTTCTGCAAGCAGTTCAGTGATGGCTATTGTAGAAGCTGTAGATTGGTTTTATCTTTGACTTCACCAGCACTGGGATGAAGATAGGAATTCTGGCAATAATGGCTAAAGAAAAAATTATGTAACATTACAGAAGGCACTAAAAGAAAACAATTTTCTTAACAATTTACATTATCTTTAAGAGAATTATTAAATATAATGAAAAGGAAAGGTGAAAGTAAACAAACAGATCTGTTAACCTTCTTTTTTGTTTACATATTAAAACAATCCTCAACAGTTGTTTACCCAATTTAAATTAAACCATATAAATCACGTGAAAAAAAAATTTGGATCCATTTTATCATGAGCACTCATCATATATGATATATGGACATACGTACATTCAAACATATAACACAAAACACAAGTGTGCACACATAATATAATACATACAACACATAACATTATAGTAAAGGCCTTATAACTTTTTACAGGTGAAATCTCCATTGCAATGTTTAAAAACTCTATAGTCAAAAAATAGAACTGATCAGCAAAACATTAACCTAGGTCTGTATGAGCTCAAAAAACAAAATAGAACTTCATGATATGGCAAAGGGCAATAATAAAATAGATATTGAAAAAAGCATCCTGGTTCTGTTGCAGATGTAAGAATAGCCAAACTGGAGTTTTGGATATCAGTTGTTATGGATTTGAGCCAAATCATCTTCTTTTTGGTCTGTAGAAATCGCTTTAGTTAATCTTTCTGGAATCCAAATCGGCTGCTGTTCTCCCTGTGGAAACACACAAACAGACCCCCGACTCCAGACAATTACTGGGTCAGGACCTTTCCATTGTCCTGTTGGAATATCCTTCCAAAGTACCTTGGGCTTATGCACATTTTTTGGACACATATGCCTTTCCGCAGCACTAAGTCCTGATGAATCCAAATTTAAAAAGTTTAGAGTAAAAAGGGTTATTTTAAGTTTATCTTTGGGGAATATATACCCCTTCCCAATTCCTTCTTTTTGCTTTAATAAGTACATTTTAATAGTTTGATGAGCTCTTTCAACTATGCCTTGTCCCTGTGGATTGTATGGGATTCCTGTTATATGAGTAATGCCAAATGTTGAGCAAAATTGTTTAAAAGAGGTAGAAGTATAACCAGGGGCATTATCTGTTTTTAACTGTTTTGGAACACCCACAGTGGCAAAATTTTGTAAGCAATGAGCTATAACATCTTTAGTTTTTTCTCCGGCATGAAGGGAGCCCATCAAAAATCCAGAAGAAGTATCAACTGTAACATGCAAATATTTTAATTTTCCAAATTCTGGCAAGTGTGTGACGTCCATCTGCCAAATATGGTTAGGTATCAATCCTCTAGGATTGACTCCAAGATTAACTTGTGGTAAAAAGGTCACACAATTTTGACATTGTTTTATTATTTGTCTAGCTTGTTCCTTAGTTATTTTAAAACGCTTTTGTAAAGTATTAGCATTGACATGGAACTTTTTATGAAAATTTATAGCTTCTTCTAGTGTAGAGAAAACATGTATGTCATGTGTAGTTTTATCTGCTAAATCATTGCCCAAACTAAGGGCTCCAGGCAATCCTGTATGTGCCCTGATATGTCCTATAAAGAATGGATCTTATCTGTCCTAGATTAGACTTTGTATAGTGGAAAGCAAAGAGAAAACAGTAGAAGAAGGGGAAATCCTACAGCATCTTCAAGAGATACTATAGCATTAACTACATACTGACTATCAGAAAATAAATTAAATACAGAATCTTTAAACATCACAAAAGCTTGTAAAACTGCATTAAGCTCTACCTTTTGAGCTGATTGTTTGGGTACTAAAAATGTAAAAGTTTGATCAGGGGTAACTACTGCTGCTGTACCATTATTTGACCCATCAGTGAATATATTTGGAGCATTCATGATAGGTGTTTTTCTTGTCATTTTTGGAAAAATTACAGGATGCAATGACCAAAAAGACAATAAAGGATTAGATGGTAAGTGGTTATCAAATGAAACATTAGATTTGCACATGATTATTGCCCAAGTATTTAACTCATTAGCTAACTCATCAATTTGATTCATAGTATATGGAGTAATAATTTTATTGGGAGAAATTCCAAACACTCCCTTTGCTGCTTTTATTCCTTTGAGTATTAATTGTCCTACAGCCTCAGGATACCTAGTAAGAATAGTGTTAGGAGAATAAGATAAATGTATCCATAATAATGGACCTTCTTGCCAAAATACTCCTGTAGGAATATTTTTTGTTGGTAGTACAATAAATAATAAAGGCAAACTTATATCAATTCTATCCAAATGCATATTTTCCATATATGTTTCAATGATTTTTAATGCCTTTCTTGCTTCAGGCGTTAACATTCGGGGTGAATTTGGATCTGATGGACCTTTTAGGATATCAAATAAAGGTCCCAACTCTCCTGTTGGTATACCTAAATAAGGCCTTATCCAATTTATGTCTCCTAATAACTTTTGAAAGTCATTAAGTGATTTGAGTTGATCTACTCGTATTTGAATTTTTGGTGGACGGATCATGGTTGAGGATAATAGAACTCCTAAATAATTAATTGGAAAATTTAATTGTACTTTATCTATTGCTATCTCTAGATTATAATTTTTTAATAAGTTTGTAAGTGTGGCATAACATTCTAGCAATGTGTTTTTATCTTTGTGTGCTAATAATATATCATCCATATAGTGAAATATTTGTAGTTCAGAATTTTGATTTCTAAGTGGCTGGATTACTTTGTTAACATAAATTTGACACATAGTTGGGCTGTTAGCCATCCCTTGAGGGAGTACTTTGCATTCATATCTCTGATCAGGACCTTCATGATTCAGTGCAGGGATAGTAAATGCAAAACGTGGACTATCCTCAGGATGAATTGGAATTGAAAAAAAAACAATCTTTAATATCTATAACTAAAACATACCAGGTTTTTGGCAAAGCAGACAACTGAGGAATCCCTGATTGAGCAGGTCCCATAATAACCATCTCATTATTAATGGCTCTTAAATCTTGCAATAATCTCCATTTACCAGATTTCTTTTTGATGACAAAAATGGGAGTATTATGGGGAGATACAGAAGGTTGTATATGTCCTTCCGCTAATTGTTGTTTGACCAGGTCATGGGCTGCTTGTATCTTTTCTTTAGTCAGGGGCCACTGAGGAACCCATACTGGTCTTTCTGATTTCCAAGTAATTTTTATTGTCTCAGTGGCCCTTTCTGAAAATCCAACCCATGTCTTTCTGTTCCTTGATCTGTTTGTATTGGTGCTGCTATACCTTGTTCTTGTTTTTCTAATTTCACAGAAAGGGGCTGTGCGGGGAGGTCAGCTGAGCTGAAAGATGCCCTGGAGAGCAGCACTTCCAAAGCCCTCTCCTTCTTCCCCTGGAGACAGCAACCCTGTTCCTAATTCACACAGAGGACTTAAGTGACCTGTGATCAAAATTCTGGTCTCAGCTCCCAAACAGAGCGCTCTTGATTCTCACCTTAAGATACCTTAGCCAAGAGCAAACTCCCCAGGCGCAGCGCAGGGAGGGTACAGAGAAGAACCGCACTGCAGTCGTGTGTCCTGAAAGTGCGCCTGGGATAAGGCAGTTGTGTTGGCAATGGGCAAACGCCTGGCTAACTTCTGCAGGAATGGGGCTATTCTAGTGACCTGGGGTCTTCACAAACGGAGCACCTGTCCATCTGTGAGCTGAGGAGGAGGCTCTAAATACCCCTGAGGGGCAGGCACTTTAAAATAAATGCTTGGCTTTTGTGTATAGATTGAATGTAAAGTCACATCCAGGCCAGGCCTAGGATGCCTGGAGCATGCTGACAGAGAGGACAGGCTATGGCAGGGCTGCAACTTACGCGTTTTGTTTAAAGGCGATTGGGGGTCGTTGCTCCTGTCACTATGGTGCTGTGAACAACTGCCCTCCCAGACTATCACATAAGAGCAGCGATTCTGAAATGGAACAACCCAGAGGCACCACGAGAGGCAATTTGCTTCCTGTCTAGCTGGGATGTGGTCATTCCTGACGGTTTCAGTGAGCCGGGGCCACTTCACACTTCCCGAGCTCCTACGATGCATCTTGCTGTCTGATTCTTGTGCAGAAACGGTTCCTCTCCTGACAGAGGCCCTTATTCACCAGTACTGACTGTCCCTGTTCCAGTGGTCACAACTGAGCAACTCACAGGCCTGGAGACCCTCCTTTCCTGCCAGCATCCTGCTCCAGGTCTCCGCTCGCCGGCACTAGCCCCGGCCTCTCAGCCATTTTCCAGGTGAGTGTCCTGATTGGAGGCCTTTCTCCTGATCACTGTGGGCAGGTGAAGGCCAAGGGGGCTTTGTGGGATTGCACCTTCTGTGCCCAGCTAGCTCTGTTTACCAACTCATCTGGTGACCCTGGAGATGGCTTTGTCCTTTGCACAGACTGAAAGAGCTTTGAGAATCAGAAGCCAGAGGCCGGAGGGACACCTGGGCCATTGGTAGCCACAAGTTCCCAGGCTCTGAGCCTCTTTTGCTCACAGTTTGGGGGATCCCCGTGTTCTAAATGGCCTCAGGTTTCTTCAGCTAGAAGAGGAAGAGAACTTCTGTCTTGTTTACTCTCCTAAATCTTTCCAAACACTAAAATCTTTGTTCAGCAAAACTATAAGAAAGACTCATTTATGGAAGTTGTGTTTTATACTTCTATACCCTAGGCTTATTTTGGCAAAGGTCATTCAAAGATTTGGGGTGTGAGGTGGTTTCTTCTGGACAATTTGTTATTCTGTTGGCTGTTTGTCATCAAATACAACAGCCTGTCCCAAGTCCAGCCCTTGGGAGACCAGGCATCACACACAGAAGGGAGAGAAAGACCTGTCGACATGGCCTGCCCATCTGGATCCTCTTGGTGCTCTTCAGAATTCCAGGCAGCTCTGCAGGAATGAGCTGTTGGCAAGTGGCCTCAGGAAAGCATCCTGTGGCAGTCAGGTTCTTAGTGCAATCACACCACTCAACTGTCAAGCACCAAAGCACAGCAGAGCAGTCGTGGTGGATCTTCTCACCTTGGACTGAGCGTGAGCTCACTGTGCTCTCTGGACCCTGCCGGCCTGGAGCTGAGCCAGCCCCACACCCTCTTTCTTCTCCAAGGCTGTCCCCAGCCCACCCTTAGGTCCCTGTACGGCATGCCTTGCTCACAGCCCCTGCAGTCCCCTTGATTTCTGGGTGTGGCTGGTGCTACTGAAAAGCCTGAACCCTTTCCCCACCTGCACCCTTTCAAAGAGGCACCTAAGGGAGGGAGGTCCGTCATCTCTGGGGAGACTGGAGCCCTCTCACCTCTTTCTTTACCCTCCCTTCCTTCCCTGGCCTTAAGGGCTTTGGTCCTGAGGAATGATAGGCAGTTCGCTGGCTACCCCAGGGCTTGGCTCAGAGCTTGGCTAGGAAGGGCACAGGGACCCTGAAAGACCCTAAAGACCCCTGTGGAGACACATGTTCATACATTTATTTTTTCTGCTTTAGCAATTCCGGGACACTAGGACTGAAGCCACACAACAAAACCAAACAGGTGAGAGAATTGCAGCTCCCAGGTGTGGCTCATGCCTGGGCAGTCTTAGAGTTCACAGAATAACCCTGGTCTCCCTTGTCAAGAAGGGGCTGTCTGCCCTGTACACTCCATGTGCAGCCTGGCCGTGTGTGGAGGGGAAGCCCTGCAGGCGTCCTTGTTCTGCCGAGAGCGCCCATGCTCACAGCAGAAGCACGTCTGTGCGAGGCTAGAGAGGGCACATGCTGATGTGACAAGGTGTTCTTCCACAGTCATTTAATCCTCTGGGGGGGGGGGCGGGCAGCAAGCCGGCTTATTGGGTCCCAAGTGCTCCTGTACATCTTGGTTGAGGTCCCCACCATCTATGTCCTCAGATACACGGGTCTTGGTGAGAAAATGGATGAAAAGTAGTATTTCTCCCCAAAGAAAAATAGTGAAGTCCAAATGCAATGCTGCAAGTCTTTTGTCATCATTTTACACTTGTGCTGAGTTAAATTGCCACCCAATGTCAGAAAAAAAACTTTGACACTCCTGAGGGTGGCAGGCGGCCAGTGCTAAGGAACTGGAGTGATCTGAGACTGAGGGCCGCACTCTTCAGAATCTCCCAGTGAGGCTGAGGCCTTCTGGGTCCACCTGGAGAGGCGTCCCTGCAGAACTGGCTCTTTGCCAAGGCTCCAAGCCACATACGTGGTTCCAGGTCAATCAGTCCCTTCCAACACCCACAGGAGAGATTTGTGCCCTCTACCCAATTCATATGAAGTTCAGGCTTAAAATGATTGACATGAATATGTTGTCCCTGAAATGCTGCACCCAACCGCAAGGTATCCCAGACTGGGCATGTTGTATGTCCCCTTTGAACCCAGGCCTTGTTGTAAGGACAAGCTGTGTCTCAGCACAGGAGGTCAGCTGCCAAAACTGGCTGTCCAGTCACATTAGTCTTAAAGTCAGCTCAAAACATTAGAAAATCTGGAATATTAATTCCATGACTTGTGCTACATGTATCCTGTTTTAGGATAAGCCAGAGAATGCAGACAATTCATTTTAATGCTTCTTGAAAGAAATTACTTCATTAGTTGGAAAGATCAAGACACTCTGGACGGTGTGGACAGCCCGAGTTTCCAGGCTCTCCTTTGCTCTGCACGAGCACGGGACATTTCCCAGGTTCCTCAACTGCTAACCTCGTGCACAGAGAAGGTCTGCACTGTAGCCAGGGCTGTGTTCACACTAGCTCTTTATGATCTGCAGCTGGCTGAGAAGGCTTTCAGTGCTTCTCGATCACACTGGGATTTATGTTTGCGCACTTGGGGCTGGTTTATTTTGCTTTTAGGTGTGGGGATATCTCCTGTCCAAAACCAGTCTGTTTGATGATCATAAGATGTTTATATGTTAAAAAGAAATTTGTGAGTATCATTTATTCCAGTTTGTCAGGAAGACCATCCCCTTTGACCTCAAGGTCTCTAGCTTGAGCAAAGCCCAGAAGTTTATCTTTGAATTAGGTGACAACTTTAAGGTAACAAAGTCTACATATTTCTGAAGGGATCTGTTTTAAGTCTGCAGGCCTGGCATATCTGAAGACCAACTATGTTTTGTATCCTACAAAGATACATAGATCATTGTGATATTAAGTGATTTCTAAGAAGACTACACACACACACACACACAGAGAAAAGTATATTTTATAATTATGATTAGCACTTCATTGTTGATGATTTTTTAAATTACAAAATGTACTTCTAACCCAGAGACCTTGCAAATAATTTATAATGCCTGAGCTTTGGCATATTTTCTAGAATTTAGTAATGCTAAACTTAATTTATCATTGCAAGAATGATTGTGAAATTCAGTGACATGACTTTCAAATAAAAATAAAAGCTAATTTTTGGCTTCAAATTTCTGCTTATTGAGTAATTTAAACCTCTGTGACCTTAACTTTTAAATATTTTGCCCATATTAAAGTAAAATTGGCTTGCTAGCAATATCAAGTTTTGTGGATCCATCCATCCATCTGTTCCTTCCTTCCTTCTTTCATGACTTCATGTTCTCACATTAGCGAGTCTCGTTTTCATTCTGTCATGGGAAATGGTTTGGAGAATTCACCTGGTATGATATGTATGTCATGTATCTTGCTTTCTCCCCTTCTCTAAGGTCAAAGTTAATTTCTTTTGGAGGTCTAGGAAGGAATGTGGAATTGGAAGCATGAATGAAGCTTTGAGGGATAGGAGCCATCACTGTGCCTTGGGAAGAAGCCTGTGGGACCAGTGAGGACCTGGGTCACCTGAGCAGTGGATCACACAGAACTTCCGGCAGCTGGACCCTTGGAGTCAGAACACAAGCTGGAAGGAGAAGTGATTCTGGCTGGAGTCACTGGGCATACCTCATCCACTTGAGGTGTCCACTCCCGAGTCCCTGGGACCCACAACGGGTCAGCAAGAGCAACCTGCACCACCGGGGAGCCTGACGTACCATGGAGGGGCCGATTACTACCAATGGTGAAGGAATGCATGGAAGTCCTCCATTACCAAGTGCTGGTGGTCATGGCTGAAGTCAGAACAGAGAGGAAAGTATCAAACACCGAAAGACAGAACCGTGCCATCAACATCATAACCAAATCACAACCATCAGATAAATAAAGATAAAGCAATTTACTTTCCCAAGCAACAAGAAAAAACAGCCAGTCTATGGGCTGAGTCTAGCACCAGCACACTTTCATCCCACAGGGGGTAATGTCAGTGGTTAATGTTAATTATGATTTCTTTCCACTAATCAAAGATCTAAAATTAAAGGTCTCATGAGTTTCTAGGCTTCACGGGACCACATTTCTCTTGAGTAACCTAAGATGAAAAGTAATTTTTAAATAGCTGAGTCCATGGTTTTCTTAAGTAAAGAAATATCAGAAACATGTAGAATTACACAACCATATTCGAATCAGCGGTGTTTCCCCATCCTGTGATTGATGACAGGCCACTGGGGCACTGGTGTGTCACACCACAGGGGGCCACTGTGCCAGACTGTGTTTATTTACTGAGAACTTAAAAGGAACACAAGACCATTGGGATGCTCACGACCTTACAAAGGATTAGATCAAACAGGAGTGGGCTTCAGCAGGCTGTCCAAAACCAATGTTTAGAATAGGACGAGGAAGCCCCAAATGCAACAAAACCCCAGTCCTCTGGCCTTTCCATCAAGACCTGTATATGGGTGGGGCCACGTCAAGATGCTTCTCCTGGCTGGGACCAGTTTCCTTTCTGTTGAAAGTGAGGCCCTGGCTTTGGAGGAGGACATCTCTGTTTTGGTCTGAACACTTCTTCTTCTTGTCAAATGTCTATCAACCTTCAAGGGAGCCCGTGGTTCCTGCCCTCTTCCTCTCCATGGGCCCTTGGTCTGCACAGTCTGGAGGTAGGGAGCCCGGCTATCTGTGCCAGCAGAGGTGACTCAGGGGCTTATAGGGTAAAGGCACAATCAGACATTGAGGCATGGTGAGCTGGTGACAGGGCTTGCCTTGCTGGGTGTTCCCTGGAGCTGGCGAAGTTTGGAGCCACTGATGCTCACAGGACAAAGGGCTGCCTTGGGCTGGCCACATCTGTCCTCCTCAAGATGGGGATGACCTGTGATGGAGCACTGGATGTGGGGCTGGTCACACAGTAGGTGGGCTCTGGTCTGCCTTTTAGTGCTTGGGTGAGCCTGGGCAGGTGCTCACGCTGCCCTGGTTCTGTCTCCTGGTCTGTGCCAGCCTTAGGTCCCCTGTCTGTCATGGACTGGGAGACATCCACCCCCATACCTCACAGAGTTGGAGAAGATTAAATGAATAGTCCACATAAATCACCTTGTCCAGAGATGTGTAGCTATGAAATGCAATATGAAAATAAAAGTCATTTCAATACATGCTACCGGAACCACTGGACATCAGCATGTGGAAAACGAACCTCGCATCTTGCACAAAAAGTATCTTCAAGTGAATCACAGATAAATATCTAGCTAAGTAAAGAACTTCTACAGAAAACATGGGAGAAAGTATCTGTGACTCAGGTTAGGTAAAGAACCCTAATGACATCACCAAAAGCACAACTCAAATTAAAAAAAAAAATGCTAAATTGAACTTCATCAACATTGCAAAGACTTATCTACCAATAAGAAAACTGAGATTTAAAAAAAAAGATATTTTTGCCAGAGATGCTATTTGGGTGGCAATGGGAAACATTTTGGGTACCTGGGAAAGAGCTTATCATCAGAAAAGCCAATGAAATCCATGCAGGAGACCAGTGCATTCCTATTAGAAAGACTCCAGCAAAATATCTCAGCAGGACCCAGTGGAGAAGCCACAGGTGGGCAAGCACCCTGGACACTGGGTGGTGTCCTGGGGGTAAGAAGAAGAAAGGGGACACTCAGAGCAGAGACAGCCAGAGCCTGGGCTCTAGCAGAGCAGAGCCCACCTGGCAGGAGGCTGGAGAAGTAGCTGACTGTAGTTGTCTCTGCCATCAGCAGTAGGGGACCCTTGAAGGTGGTTAGTCCAGCTATGGAGCCAAAAAGAGGCATATCCATTTCCTAAAAGTCTGGATTGTACTGTGGACCCCCATGCTTTATCCGCACACTTGAGAATACCCAACTTTTGGAAAGAATACTCATTCTGCAAAATTAAATGGCTAGGAGGCTGGAAATCCCTTTCTCCCCAGCCAAATGCCCCCTGGAGATGTGGTCCATCTGTGCTCATCAGCAGCTCCTTGAGGTCCTCATGGATGGGACTCAGCAATGGTAGGAAGACCCCGGGGTCCGCAGAGAGGCAGCTGTCAGTTTTAAAGAGAACATTTTAAAGGATTCTGCTGCAGTGGAGGGTTTCAGGTATTTTTAGCATATTTAAAATTCTGTTTTCCAGATGTATGCACACACAAAACCCCAGAAGGCAGAGCAGATAGAGAGGCCTGGGCAGAAACCACATTTCTGGTGGGTGCAGCTCTCAGCCTCCGCATCAGGGGAAAGTCACTGGGGATCCACTGGCCTCCGTCCTCTTCAGCTGGGAGTCTCTGTACGTGCAATACCATCCTGCTAGCTGACTTTCAATGGAGCAGGCCTCTTGACATTCAGAAGATTGTGGTTCCAGAATATTTTTTTAAAGCCTAGAAGGAAATGTATAAAAAGTTTAATAGTGATTATTTCCAGCTGGTGTGATCAGTGATATATATTTTTCTTTTCTGTACTTTCCAAGTCACCTACAGTGAGTATGTGATAATTTCATAATTGTAGGAAAAGTGGAGCAGGTTGCAGGTCCAGCAGACTGTGGTTGGTTCTGGAAGGCCAGTACCTGAGAGAGGCTGGGCTTCACCCCAAGAGGGGCCTCTGTGGGACTGTGGCTTTAAGGAGCTAGTTTCTAAACTGTGACCCACGGGCATGTCTCCAGAGAAGACCACTCTGGCTTTTGCTTCCTCCTGAGGGAGTGTGGATCCTGCATGTTGCCCGTTGACTAAGATGTTTGATAGCAACTATTCTCTAGGGAGATCTTGTCTTTATGTTTATTGTGGTGGTGGTTGTGTGTGCCTGTGTGTGCGTGAGTGTGTGCTTGCATACGAGTGTGTGAGCACATTTATTATGAAGGAAGAGAGACCTAAAAGTCGATGCTCATTAAAGCTGGGAGTTTTGCATTGCGACTCGAAGGTCCCTTTCTGTGAATGTCCAGCTTTTGGTACAGAGTCCATGAAGAGCGGCCCTGCCTGTGAGGGCAGAGGCCCTCGCTCGCCTCACCCCTCTGGCTTGCCCAGGTCCAGGGAGTTCACCTAACCTCCCTGAGCCTTCACCTTCTGGTCCGCAGGTTATCCTTCCCAAGTCACCTGATGTCTCTGAGCAAATGAGACAATAATTGTTTATGTTTTGAAATATATGGACCAAGATATTGACAGATTGGTGTGTGTGTGTGTGTGTGTGTGTGTGTGTGTGTGTGTTCAATGGCAATGTGCGGCTGAATTCAACTGGGATTCACAAAATGCTCCATCTCTTCACCTTGAATACTCAGGGCGTTGAGCAAGGGAATGAATCTTAGTGCCCAGCCGAGACCTCAGGGGTAATCATGGAAGTCCCCAGTGTTTCCAACCCCAGGCCTCTCAGAACCCACTGCTGATTCCTGAGCATTTCATTGTTTAGTCAGGAAGACATTTGGCGTGATGAGGAGAACAGGCTGCTCCTCTGACACCCACATCTGTGCCTCTGTTTCCTTAGAATCCATGGAGGAGAGAGCTGCTCACGTGATTGCCACACAGCGCATCCCACAGCCCAGTGCCGCTGTGACTGCGCCTCCCCAGAGCCCGGCCCAGATAGCAGCAAATGTTAGTTTTCTAAGAACACAGGCCAGAGCAGATGTGCAGAGGCATCCAGTGACGAGGTTTATGTCAAAACTACAAACAAAGGGCTGCTTTGGCCACCCAGCGCCAGGCAATGGAGCTTGTGGAGATGGCCTTGCACGGGGTGACAGGAAGCAGTGCTGAGTGGGCACGTCCTGCGTAGAGCTAGGCTGGGTGTGCTCCTCGGGGCGTAGTTCCCTACCCCCACAACCCCGCGAGGAGGCGCCCACTTGGTGGAGTAGGCACAGGTCTGCCCTCGGCCTCCCCGACTCCGCTCTCTATCTCTTCTAGGCAGACAGACAATCAGAGAGTGTGTGGCAGTGAGAGACAGAGATGATGAAATCCCTCCTTTCTGAGACTTTGGGCAGAACGGTCCCCACAGTGGCTGGAGGGACAGCAGCTCTCACATCTCTCACACCACATCCAGTTGCACCGTGGAATCTCTGGCACTACCCGGGTGTCCAGTGACTCACTTCAATTCCAACACCATCTGCTACAATTTGGATATGGAATGTCCCCCAAGGGCCCCGTGTGAAGGCTCAGTCCCCAGCCGTGGCACTGTTTGGAGGTGAGAGACCTCTGGGAGGTGGGGCCTCGGGAAGGAAGTTGGTCCTGGGGGCGTGCCCTTGAGGGGAGGGGTGAGCACAGCCCCTTCTTCTCTCTTTGCTTCTTGGCCACCACAGTGTGATTGGCTTGCTCCAGCACATATTCCTGGCCATGATGAAGCCAAGGGCCAACCACCATGGACTGAAACCCCTGGAACCTTGGCCAAATAAAACTTTCCTCCTTACAAATTGTTCTGGTGGTGGACGCTAACCTACCGTCTACCAGAAGTGGCCTCACATCCACAGGTGAGGGGCTCGTTCCCACACGACTGCCTTTACTTGGGTTGGAGCTGTAACCAAGTGGCCATGTCCTGGGGGGGTCCCAGCACGTCCGCTCAGGCTCAGCGATGTCCTGTGGTGGAACTCACAAAGCCACTGTGCTTCCTATGGCTCGTTTATTATTCAGGAGACAGGTGAACAGCCACAGGGAGAGGCTCTCAGGGCCAAGCCTGGAGGGGCCTGAGCCCAGGAGCCTCCGTCTCACGAAGCTGTTTGCCCCCTGTGGCAGGTGCATGTGCTGGCCAGCTCTGAAGCTCTCTTAGATGGTTCCACGGATGTTCCATAAGGTGGACAAGGCCAACGAAGTCACTGGCCCTTCTCCAGCCCGCCTCTCCCTAAATGTGTGTTCAGTCTTATCTGTGATCTCAGACCCTGTGAGGATCTTATGAGTCCAGGATCCTCAGATGAACATGGCAATGTGACAGTTTGCTTTTTGGTCCTTAGGCTCTTGTGATCAGCTGGTGTCTTTGAGAGCACAGACTTGACAAATGCTGTTTAGGGTACCACTTAAAACCTGCCAGCCCCTGTCTAGAGATCACAGCCAAGTCAGGAGGGCGCTGGCTTGGAGACATTCCTTTTCTCGAGTCTCTTTCTTTTCCTGAGTTTACAAGCTTACTACCTTAGGGATATTTGTTAATTTTATATACTTATATTTTGTGCATAAAGCCTTTTCTACAAGGTAGATGTCCTCAGGGCCTTTTTTATTCTTTCTAAATAGTTTATAATCAGGATTTTGACTTCCAGAGGAGCTCCAGGAAGCCCTCCATCAGTGCCATTGGCGGAGTGACAATGTCTCCAGGTGTGGCTTCTCATTCTTTGATGTCCAGGCTCATGGGTGTCTATTTGTTGTTGTCTGGGGCTTTATTAATCTGTTTACAGTAGATAACTAAAATTTTTATGTACATATTTGATGTACAACGTAATGCTTTGATTTCTGCGCACACTGTGGAGTGGCCAGTCAGGCTAGCCAACGCACACGTCCCCGCACGTCCTAAAGCTCTCCTGTGTGCCAACAGCACTTCTACACCTGCTTTAGCAGTTTTTGGGTACGCAGTCAGCATGTTAGGGGCAGTCACTGTACTGCACCATGGTCTCTTGTACTCATCCTCAGGTTTAATAGGCTTTGCTTCCCTTGCCAACCTCTCCCCATGTTGCTGGGGCCGCGCAGTGCTGGGAATGCTATTGCTACTCATCTTTCCCTAAGAACAAACCCATACTAGCCGCATGGAGCTGGTGCTAGGGATGTGCCACCATCTCTCTGGGTGGCAAGGAGGACTGTTGTGGACATGGTCTGCTGCAGGCAAAGCCAGTCGTAAATGTGTGCCCACTGAATTCTTCCACAGCTGTGGGTTTAGGAGCAAGCACCCCTCATAGGTGAGAAGGGGTCAGGGCTGTTCTTCCCACCCAGTGGGAAGCGGCAAGAGGGAGGCCTCAGCAAGACAGACTAGGTCCGTGTCCATCCAGGGGGATGGTTGCTTCATGCATGCATGGAGACCCCTCACACCATTCTTGGTGCACCTTATGCCCTTTATGAAGTTGCTTTCTCCCTCGATAGAGGCACAGGGTCACGCTCGGTCATATGGGGGTTCAATTGGGAAAAGCTATTTTCTCAGTTGAGAGGCCGAGGGCAGGGATGCTAGGCAGTGCCCACTGATCAGGCCTAATGATGGTGGGCACACCAGTGTGTTCTGAGGGTCTCTCCTCCTGTCCCATCCCATCCACATCACACCCACTCAACACTGAGCTGCTCAGGGTCTGAATGGAACACCTGAAGCACACTCAGACACACACACACACACAACACACACACACACACACACACACACACACTCATGCTTTAGTTTCTGCTAAAGCACTGGTTTTGAAACCTCTGATTGGTTCTCATGTGACTGATTGTCATGGAGCAAGGTGACTGTGACTCAGATTCTGTGCTGGGTCGTGCCTCACTTTGTGGGAGGAAATGAGAGGTGAATGCAGAGGAGTGAACCCAGTGACTGAGACCCCCAAGAACACACAAGTGTGCTCACACTCTTCTCAAGGATGCCCACGTCACCGCTGTCCACTTCAGTCCACTTCAGTCCACTTTAGAAAACCCTCCTTCCCTGTCCCCCTGCCCCTTAGACCACACCCTCCCAGTGACCACAGCTACCCCTTGGCCAAATTCCTGTGTTTTACCAGCTTTTTCACTGCTGTGACCAAAAGACCTGACAAATACCGTTAGAGGAGGGACAGTTTACTAGGGGGCTCACGGTTTCAGAGGTCTCAGTCCACAGACAGCAGGCTCCATTCCTCAGGGCTCGAGGGGAGGCTGAACATCATGGCAGGAGAGTGTGGTGGAGGGAAGCGGCTCAGGTGGTGGTCATTCCTCTCCTCTCTCTCTTCGGCCTCTCTCCTTTGTTCTCCTCTTGCACTCATGATTGAGTCCATCTGCCCTCTGCCTCAGGATGTGATCCAGGAGGACGTGACCCAGGCAGCTGTGACAAGCTGATGCCCGACTCCAGCCCAAACAGTGGCCGAGTCTCTGCCTGCTCCTCTCTGTCCAGCCGCTGGTGTCTCACACCAGCCCAGAGTGTCTCCCTTGTCCTCCCCCAGAACAGCATGGGGCTGGGGTGGGTGAGGACAGGCTGTGGGACCCCACTCTGTACTGCAGTAGACAGTGGCCAGTCCTCCACCAGGTGGATCTGGCTGACGTCCTCATTGGCAGGCAGGTGTCCCTGCAGGGAGGAGAGGATCGTGACTCTGTCTGGGGAAAGAGCAGGTGAGTCCTCTGGGACAGGGTCAGAGCAGGTGTCCCCCTGGGAAAGTGAGAGGAAAATGGGTGGCCTAAGGAGTGCTTGCAGATGTTTGACCAAAAGAATAAAGGACCCAAAAACATAATCAGGGTTTGATGCAACGTCTGTTGTCCATGTCGCAGCGGCGAGCGGCTGGGTGAAGTTGGTGGTTTCTGAAGGTGCAGCACCAGGTGGGGAAAGGCTTGGGAGGATGTGCAGAGAGACTTGAGTTCCAATGGGAAGATCCAGGACTTCTGCAGCAGAGCCCTGACCTCTTGCACCTTTGGACTTTGCTATGGTCAGGGGAAGTGAAGGTGTCCTTGGTCTCACCAGTCAGGATCTCTCGTCTGGCCCCATCCTTCCACCTCTCTGCAGGGAAGGGCCCCCAGCCTGGAGGGTCAGGGGCTCGCTCCTGAGTGGCTGTGGTGGGATCCTGTGCTGCTCTCCCCTCCTCAACGCTGACAGGAAGCTGGACCTGCCCAGTGGCCTCTGTGGGAGCAGAATGGGGGTCAGCGTTTCCTCCCCAAAGGGGAAAATTTAGGGGAACCAGGCTCCCTACCACGTCCCAGAGGCCTGGCTTCTCTGCGATGTGCTGGGCCTGAGACATGGTGCCACTGCGCATCTGGTTTATACGTCTGAGATATTTCACAATTAAAATGAAAAGTAGTGGGACAGAGAAAAATCAAACATGGCAGAGAAAACAGCTGACTGAGCTCATCCAGCTTCGAGAACTGGTAGATGGGATTGAGAGAGTGTCGATGGCCGGACAGTGACAGACTTGGGAGCAGAGAGGTCAGCCAGGTGGGCACAAGATCAGCTGCGAGGAGAACAAGAGCAACAGCAGAGGGAAGGTCTTCCTGGGAAAGCGCTCAGCTGCCCTGTTCCAGGCTGAGCCCCACAGACACGAGAATCCACACGAGTTTAGAGGTTCCTGGTGGCTTCCGAGTTGAGACTTGCTTTGTACTCAGCTCTATCAGGTTTCATGGGAGGGATTCTTTTAGGAGTAACATGAAGATGCACATCTTTAAACCCCAGGAGGGACAGAGCCAACAGCATGCTTGTCCCAACCATGGAAATAGTCAGGACACATTTCCAGCAAGGAAGGTCCCCGGCCACCGGGAACGCGGCAGGATGAGCACCCTGCCCCTGCCTGCCCGGTGCTATGAAACCCTAGGAAAGAGGCACTTTCACCATCCAGGGTGGAACTCCATCCAGGGTGGAAGCTCTTCTGGGCCTACTGAGGGCAGGGTCACTGGCACAATGTCCTGGGCTTCATTGCTCCATGGCCCCCTCCCTCCTGGTCCCCAGGCTGGAGGCGGGGGTGGGTGAGAACGGGCTGTGGGACCCCACGTCTGTACTGTATCTGCAAAGCTGGTGGGTCAGACAAGCACACTCACAACCGCTGTTTACACTGCTCTGCAGGCTGAAGAGACCTCGGGCATCCAGAGTCCAGATGGATATTTAGTGCTGATAGCAGTCGGCCTGGTGAGTCCATTTGTCACTCATCTCGACAGCTGCCACCACTTGTCACCAGGGAGCACAGTGCCTGAGAAAGGACCCAAGATCGGGAATCGCAGCCTGGGCACAGTAGAGAAGAAAAAGGCCCTTCCTCCAGACGAGTGCGGGCTCTGAGGCCTGGTGATGTGTGCCATGTCTCCCTGCAAACGCGGGAGGACGGTTACGGGGCGAAGCTTGGGAAAGTCCACGTTCCTGTGGGCCCCAGCACCCCCTGCTGGCTGCAGAGCCGCAGGTGCCTCCTTCCTGCTGAAGGGGTTCTCCAGTTGCCCTCCCAGGGTGCAGGCTGCATGGGACCCGCTGAGTGTTCACTGTGGAGCCTTTGGGGCTGTGGACAGGGGAGCCACCGGGGCAGGGGTCAGCCCTCGGGATGTGAGGAAAGGGTGCCCTGGGTTCTCAAGCCTGTCACTGTGGTGCCAGTGGGTGGTAAGGAGTCCCAGTCCTGCTTTGCATTTCCCACCAGGTGACCTCGGGAGAGTTGGTTATACTCTCGGCTCTCAGTGTTCTGACCTATGGCACAAATGGCTTCGGTTCTACGATCCCTTCTTTTACAAAACTCCGTTTTTCCAACTTTGAATGAAGTGAATTGCAGTGCACAGAATTAACCGGTTTATGCCAAGCCATCAAATCACCCATGGCTTTATCTTTAAATTTGTTATTTTTATTAATTTTATTTGTGTATATATGTGTGTGTCCAAATGAGGAGTGGCCTCATTTTCTGAAGTTATTTTTATTTTGTGTCGTACACAAGGGGGGTGGCCTCCTTTTCTGCTGTTCTCATTGTTGCGTGGGCTTGCTCACGGGGGGCATGGCCTCATTCCTGAGTGAGGAGTGGGCGAGTAAGAGGGGTGTGCACCTATTGTCCTCTGGGTAGACAGGCAGCTGCTTGCACAGCTGGGTTTCAGTGCAGATGTCTTATTGCTGTGCACATTGTTCTAAAGTGATTGGCAGTATTGCAGCTTGGAGAAGGGACATGTGTCCCCATGACTGCCTGAGAACTGGTGGTCCTGCGACCAAAGGCAGTAAGAAGTGCCCAGTGTCCAGAGCAGAGGCTGTGGCTCAGGCCTGAGGCGAGGTTGGCAGAAGCCACAGCACCCACGTGTTGGCACCCATCTAGCAGTGACAGAGAGGTGCCACTGAGCCTCAGCAAGAGTGTAAGCGGGCAACATTTGGCTAAAAAAAAGCATCAGTGAAACCTTAATATCCCTCAAAAATGCTTCAGACTTCCTCGTCCACTGTCATAGATTGGGCTGATGGGTTCTGCCTTTTATCCCTCTGCCGAGTCCTGGCAGGGAGCCCAGGCCATTGCCGAGACAGGCCACACGGCACCGACCTTGGCGTCAGGTTGGCTCCCCGCTGCCCACTCCCACCTCCTGCCATACAGCAGCAGGTCTTCCTGCCGCCCCCCTCACAGGGACTCTGGATGTGACCTCCTTCCGTAGCCTCCACCTCCAGCACCCTGGAGCCTCCCCCCTGGATTTGTGATGGCACCTGTGGGCCTTACTGCCCCACCCCTCCCTCAGGCCCCTCTGCTCCACAGTCTCAGTCGCAGCCTGTCCCTCACCTGCCCTCACCCCCTGGCTCACAGAGGCCAGTGTCCTGGAGACTCCACGGCACAGCACCCTCGACCTGACTCGCTCTCCTGTCCCCTCCCTGACGTCTGGAGCTCTCTCTCCTGCCAAGCAGGACACTGATTCGGGGAACTTGTCCTGCTCTTCCCTCTGGCCAATGCCTCGCCGGTGCTTCTTTGCTTCAGCTCTCACTGCCCCTGAGCAGCCAGGCTGTCCTGCAGATGAAGACACCCCTCCTCACTGTCCCTGCCTGCGGAGCCCTTCTGCACTCGTGGCCACCAACTCCCACAGCCTGGATGGTGCGAATGACAGGGATTTACTGTCCAAGACCAAGGTGTCCATGGGCTTGGCTCCTTCTGGGGCTGACAGGGGAATCCAGCCCAGGCCTCCCCTGGTTTCTGTGGTTTGCAGTCCTTGGCCTACAGGGACATCATCCTGATCTCTGCCCTCATGTTCACAGGACGTTTCCTCTGTGTGTGTGTCACTTCTCCTGTCGACAAGGACAGCAGTCATACTAGGGAACACCTAGTGACTCCGATTTAGCATGATTACCTCTTTAAAGACCCTACCTCCAGCTGGGCACAGTGTGCACACCTATAATCCCAGCTGCTCAGGAGGCTGAGGCAGGAGGATCATGAATTTAAAGCCAGCCTTGGCAACTTAGTGAGGCCCTAAGCAACTGTCTCAAAATAAAATACAAAAAAATGACTGGAGATGTGGGGATGTGAGCATGTGGCTTAGTGGTTAAGGGCCCTGATACAATTCTTGGTACCAAAAAAAAAAAAAAAGATACCTTACCTCCAAAAAAGGCCACAATCTGAGGAACACGTCAATTCAGGGGATATAACTTGCCTGTGACATGGGAGGCTCAGCACAGAGCAAGAGAAAACAAAGTGGGGGGTGCACTTGAGTTGGCTGTGGGCAGGATGGAGGCAGCTCAGAAGTGTTTTCAGGGTGGACTGCAGAGCAGACAGGTCAGGATGCAGACAGATGTAGCTTGCACTTTAAAGGAAAGAGTGTTGGTGAAAGTGGAAGTGTGGGTGTGTGAACGTGTGGGGTGTGTGTTCAGCATCCTGGGCCAGTGTGCAGAAATGCAAATAAGGGAGACAGACAGTTGCCGAGGAGTGGTCTCTGGGACAAGTGGGAGCAGTGCACTGCAGGCACTGCTGACGATAGCTGGAAGCTCTCTGCCACCCAGGGCTGATCAGGAGCTCTGATGACAGAAATCATCTCTGTGGGAGGTTTCCCTCCAGCAGGACCGACCCATCAACACCCCACGGCCCGCCTTGCTTCAGGGATACAGGTTCAGGAGGAGGCCCCAGGAAGTCTTCTTGCACTGCCCCCCGGGCTTCCTCCACCCATGGGGCTTTGCTCGGGTGCCCTGGGCTGCAGCCTACACCATCGATCCAGGCCCAGGGACTGCAGGACACCGGTGGCCATCTTCTATATGCCCAGCCCACTGAGGAAGCCAGCATTAGAGCGTGTCCTTGTGGGGACCCAGGTCAGAAACTCCTCCACGTCTGCATTATCAGGCACAGATGGCTTCTTTCTGAACACTGAATTTATTTTTATGTGTATTACATAGTCATGTTTCTGCGTTCAGCTAATTTTCCTACAGATCTAGCATGTGGGGCTGTGTCTCGCCAGTCCCTGACAGCGTCCCTTCAGGGCCTGGGCTGCTCGGCTTCTCTACCCTCCTCTGCCTCTTCCCCAGCTGCCCGCGCCGCTGATTTCACTATCCTGTGTTTATTTTTACAAAAGCCCTCAAAGTCTTTGCTGATCTAAATAGGCTTATCTAAATAGACTGCTCTTTACTTTAAAAAATGAAAGATTATTAATTTTTCTAAGGCTTCTTAAGGAGTGGTATGCACCCTAGGGGTTCTCCAGAACATTTCAAGGGGGATGCAGACAAACACATTTTTAACTATAACACATACAAATTTATGACACACATTCAAATACACATAGATGCAGATTTTAAATGAAAACTAAGATCCCATGAATAGAATCAACTAAGACAAGGTCAAAGTAAGTAGCACCTATTTAAATTTTTTAGTCAGTCAAGATGTATAATATGTGTGCACGTGTATACTCATGTTATTAAGGAGGCTTAAAGAGAGGTAAACACGACAGACTTACTTGGAAGATGTGAGCTTGCAAAACGTGGATACTCAACACACACACAGTTGCAACATCCACTCAGAAGTGATCAGAGGCAATTTTTTCACATGTAAAATCTGGCTATATGCTGACACACTTACAGCAAGAGGTACAGGAAAGCTGCAAGTAGGTACAGGAAAAATGCAAAAGGCTACATCCAGGACATGCCATGCAGCTGGCACAGCCTTGTCCCATTAGATTCAGAAAGCACCAAAAACAAAGATGGCACTTCCTGGGGATGAGAAGAACAACTGAATAGGAAGGTACACGGAATGTCAATCACTTCGTGCCTAATAACAGAGCCTCAAAATACATAAAGTAAATCCACAAAATAACTGGCAGACATTCACAGGGCAGCCGTGGATGCTGTTAGGACAGGAGGTGACTTAGCCAGAGCTCCTCAGCAGCCTGAGCCCAGCCTCCCCAACATGTAGCCACGTGCCACATTGGCAGCTACAAATGCTGAAGCAGAGAGCAGAGACAGCTGCTCTAGGAAGTGCAGTGGATCACGCTGCTCTTGAGACCTGAAGAGCTTTAAATGCAGAGAAGCAGCTAAAATGTCACCGTAAGGCACAGAGGACCCTCGGGTGTGTTCTGCAGCGGGTCGTATGCTGTGAGTTTTACATTGGAAAGGTTGGTCTGAGGTCTCTCAGAAAAAAGTGACCGGCTGTCTGGTCAGAGTCCCTGCAGCTGGGTTGGGTGGGGCTTGGAAGAGTGCTCACTAAAGCCCAGCTCCCTCCCTGAGCCTGAGACCCTGGGTCCAGATTAGCCTGCACTTCTAGTTCTCAGGTCACACACTACCTGCTCCTGTGTTGAGCAGCCACAGGCTGGGCAGTCCTGACTCTTCAGCGTGTGCTGTGTGGGTACTCCTCTCCCATGCCCCATGTCTTTCTCTCAACTGTCGTTTGGGGAGATGGGTAGCTGAGTAATGGCCGCTTCAGGCCTCTAGAAGGGTGAAAGAACAAATATGTGCTGCTTAAAGCCATTAAGTCTCTGGAAACTTGCTACAGCAGCCACAGGAAACCAGACAGGTGGGCTCCACTGTTGAGAACTTGGCATGGGAGGGGGAGTGGGGATTAACCACTGTGGGCCCAGCCTGTCGAGGTGCAGCTTGGAAAACGGAGATGACCACTTCTCAACCATGATGACCCTGGCCCAAAGTACTTGCTCACAATTTCTGAGGCTGTGAATTCTGATATGGAAGTACCCCAGGGGAACAGGCTGGGACCAGACATGGGGAAGTGAGCCAAAGTTCTCAGAGTTTCCTGGTGCAAGGCTTGGTGCTAGAGAAGTTTCCTTTCTCCAAGTGCATTCTTCTCCAGGGGCTGCTTCCCCAGATTCAGCACCTCTCCTCACCTTGTAGAGACAAGTTTTACTGAGCTCCTCTGTTCTCTCACAGGACAGTGCATTTCCAGACCCATGTGGGGTGAAATGGCGTGATGCGTTCCTTCAGCAGCCCCCAGGCATCTCCTCTGATGACCCTGAGGCCTTCTGAACCTTGTGCATCTAATGTCACTTGAGTGAGAGGCAGGAGGACTGAACAGTGGCATAGAGAGTTCAGAGCCACTACGTTCTGTCAGAGGCCACAGTGGTCCACACAGCCTTGCAGAGGAATTTGCTGCAGCAGAAGTGCCCCTTGTGTGCTGAGCTGGAGGATTCCATTTCTAAGGTAGCACGCAAGCCTGAAGACAGAAGGCACATCTCAATTCTTCAGCCAAAAACGAGGAGAGAGTATCTTCTACTTGGTTAGCTCACCTGATCTGAAAGAGTATCATTGAACACACACGTTGCACAGGTTGATGTTAAATCTTGTAGCTATTTATTAGTATCCACAAGTAATAAATGCTGGGTGGTTTGTCTCTGCATCTAAGATGTCACAGATTGCCACCTCCAGGGCTATATGTCATCTGAAGAGTCCTGGCCCATTCAGGCTGCTGAAACAGAAAGCATACACATGGGTGTCTCCAACACCACCCATTTGCTCCTCACAGCTCTGGGCTCTGGGAAGTCCAGGATCAAGGCCGTGTCCTGGTTCATGGACAGCTGTCTTCCCGCAGTGTAGCACATGGCCGGAGGCCGAGACAGCTCTCCTGGGCATCTTTTTTGTACAGGCACTAATCCCGTGCCAAGGGCTGCACCATCGTGACCTCATGACCTCCTAATGCTATTGCCTTGGGGTTAGGGCTCAAGGTGACTTTCAGGGCACACGAACCCCCAGTCTGCAGTACAGAACCTGTGTTGGGCCTGCACTGTGCTGGCCTCTGGGAAGACGGCTTTGAGTCCTTTCGCTGAACTGCACGTGCTCTAGCTTGCCAGGCTCTGCACTTGCTGAATCTCCTCCGTTGGCCACTCCGTGTCTTTGTAACTTTACAGGATCCTCGGGGATGCAGGTTTTGAGACGTTGCTTCAACAAGGACTATCCATCTTAAAATGACTTGTTTGTTAAAGAAGCTGAGAGCAAGAAGAAACACAGCCATGATTTGTAAGCTGTGTCTACAGAACCATCCGTGCTGGAGGAATCTGTTATTGGCTGATTTTTGATTAATTAATAGAAGATGGGTGAACTTGATACAAGATAGACAAAGTTTTTTTTTTTTGTTGTTGTTGTTGAGTTGGCACACAAATTACTTATGTTTACCTGAGAACAAAACTTTTTAAAGGGTTTTTTAAGGTAGAAGAGACATTCCAGAGTACCTGCGTCCCTGATTTTTGTTTTGAAAGAACTGAGGCCAGAGGAGGAATTTGGAAACTTCCGAGTTCTTTTTTCTTTTGTAATCTCTCCTTCAGAACTTATTGTGAGAGGCATCATTTTCTTTGCCAGAATTTCAGCCCCCTCCCCTCCCTTCCCGCTCCACAGAAGGGATTTCCTGGGACGCTAGGCTGAGATCTGGTTGGATCCACCTGGAGCGTCTGCACACGGGGCAGGTACAGGCTTTGTGACTGACTGAGCCTCATCTCATGCAGATCCGCAGGGCAACCACCTCTGATGCTAGATGGGACAGGAGGCTCCAGGGCTGCAGTGGACACCACACTGAACAGTGGAGAATGGGAAGCCAGGTGTGGGTGAGCTGGAGCAGATAGAAAGAGTGGGGCGGGGGGTGGGGGGCTGCCAAGAGACTGCGGCCGGAGCAGTCAAGAAATAGGGTCAGAACAGGGAGCCACGGTGATCCTGCTGCGTCTATGCATTTAAGATGCTCAGCCGTGAAGCTTGTACCGAGCCAGCAGGAGCTTTGCCTGACACACACTAATACTGATGATAAAACAAAGGGCAGAGCACTTCAAACATCTTTCTCTGGACTGGCAAACTGTGCGTCTCTGTCTTTTGCTCAGTCCAGAGGTTCCTCTGAATCACTTCAATTAGTTCTTACCCTCCCATAAATGACCTGATGGTGGTGGAATGACCTTGCTGCACCTTTTAGATTCAAAGCAAGGCCTTGTCCAGGCAGAGCTCGTTGGGCACGACCATAGGTCCAGTTCTGATCCTGGGGCTGTGGGGCAGCAATGATCCCTCCCTCCTGAGCTTCCATGCTGGTCAGGGACGCACATGGCAGATCAAACGGACAGATGGCCATGTGGTTGTCAAAATGACGGCTGACTTGAAGACCCCCCGCTGGTGATCCTAAACTTGGCTTTGGAGTCAAACCTGCCTGTGTCCCTGACCTTCCACTTCTGTTGACCTTGGGTTACTGGAAACGCTTTAAATTTGATTTTAGAGTTCTATGAATTCAGGTGCTAACACTGTTTTCTGAGTTTGGATTTCCTGTTTACAAACACTTCGCACCTTGTCTATTTAGAGAACTGTTACCAATACATATTATTAGTAATGCAATATTCTTTTCTTTTTTTTTTTACTTTTTAATTTGTTGTTTTTAGATATTCATGACAGTATAGTGTATTTTTTTTTTGTATTTTATTTAATTTAGAGACTGAGTCTCATTGAGTTGCTTAGCACCTTGCTTTTGCTGAGGCTGGCTTTGAACTCATAATCCTCCTGCCTCAGCCTCCCAAGCCACTGGGATTATAGGCATGTTCCACTGCACCCGGCTAATAAGGTGTATTTTGACATATAATACATATATGGGGTGCAATCTATTTCAATTTTGGTCTCATTTTTGTGTTTGAACGTGATGTGGAATTATACTGGTCATGTATTCATATATGAGCATAGAAAGTGATGTTGATTCATTCTGTCTTTCATATTCCCATCCCCTCCCCCCTCCCTTCATTTCCCTTTGTCTAATCCAATGAACTTCTATACTTCCCCTTCCTACCCTCCCTGTTATGGGTGAGCATCCACATATCAGGGAGAACATTTGACCTTTGGCTTTTGGGGCTGGCTTATTTCACTTAGCATGATAGTCTTCAGTTCTATCCATTTACTGTCAAATACCATAATTTCATTCTTCTTTATAGCTGAGTAATATTCCATTGTGTATATATTTTTCCTTTTTCATTTTCTTTATTCATTAATCGGTTGAAGGGCACCTAGATTGGTTTCTTTTTTTAAAAAATTATTTATTTATTCTAATTTGTTGTATATAACAGCAGAATGCGTTTCAATTCATAGTGCATATACAGAGCACAATTTTTCACGTCTCTGGTTGTTCACAAAGTAGAGTCACACCATTCGTATCTTCATAAATGTACTTGGGGTAATGATGTCCATCTCAACTTTCCTATCCCCATGCCCCCTCCCTTCCCCTCCCTTCCCTTTGCTCTATCCAAAGTTCCTCCATTCCTCCCATGCTCTCTCCCTATCCTCATTATGGATCAGTATCCACATATCAGAGAAAACATTTGGCTTTTGGTTTTTGGGGGATAGGCTGACTTCAGTAAGCACGGTATTCTCCAGCTCCATCCATTTACCTGCAAGTGCCATGATTTTATTCTATTTTAATGCTGAGTAATGTTCCATGGGGTATATATACCATAATTTCTTTATCCTCTAGGTTGGTTTCATAGCTTGGCTACTGTGAATTGAGCTGCTATAAACACTGATGTGGCTGTGTCCCTGTAGTAGGCTTATTTAAAAAGTTCTTTGGATATAAACCTAGAAGTCTTGTGATAATTTATGTGTCCCAAATATCTGACCAAAGGTTGTTTTCCAGACTGGAGAAGAATATCTGTATGACAAGTTCTCAAAATTCTTTATTTCGCACAGGGACTAGAGACATTTTTTGTTCATATACTTGAGAACTTTGGCTATTTTGCACTTGTGTGTTCTGAGCAGGCCTCTCTGTCACTACCTATAGTGTTTTCCTTTGAAGAATCTGATTGATTTTGGTACTATATTTTGCTAAAGTCTGGAGAATCTGGACGTATGCTAGCTTTGAGGAAGTGGTTTATCCTTTGGGTTTTCTGAACTCTTCTGAGTGACATCTGAGTGACACAGAGCAGCTCAAAGGTAGACAGTGAACGGATACTGAAGGAACAGCGTAAGATGAGAATCCACCCATCTTTTGACATTAAACGTGCAAATTCGAATATGGAGTACTTGCAAAGTAACTTGCACTATGATTATAATTTTTGAATTTATGGCTAAATGATTTGGGATATATCACTGGGAGTAATGGAGTGGTGTGTGTGTGTGTGTGTGTGTGTGGTTTTATCTCTTTCCCATCAAAAGTGAGTTGATAAAGGATGGGGAGGTGGATGATGAAACACACAGTGTGATCAAATGCCAGGGGTTGGCTTTAACTTCCAACCTCCCCCTCGGTTTGGCAGCAGAAAACCAAACCAAACACACTCCAGGGATCCCTGTGTATTAATGAGACACTTTGGCCTCTAGGGGCAGATGTGATAAAATCTGTGAAAATGTGGAGCTTGAAGGATGTTGCCTAGGAAAGAACCATAGATGGATTTTTGCTGGGCAGGATGCATGGGTTGAATGACTTTCTATTTTATTTTTTCTTAATTTCCTGAATTTGTGAGCAACAGTTGTGAGCCCAGGGGCCTGGGGTGGGGAAGAGGTGCAGCCATGTCCTGACCCACTTGGAAGAATACCGGGTGGGAGGAAGGAAGGACCCGGTGAGCTTAGGTGGAGGCTGGGAGTTCACTTTAGGAAGGGAGTCCCGGTGTCTGGAGAGAAAGGAGGACAGGCCCTTCCATGCTGAGGGTCTAGACACGTTGACACCTAGTGTCCAGGAGGCTGGAATATGCTTCCTGTCTGCAGGGAGGTGGACGTAAGCTGGGAAGCCCCCTGCTCTGGAGGAATGGTGAAAACTCTGGAGTGTTAGATTTTTAGAGCATTCTAGAAAAAGAGGAAATGAGGTTTGGATGTGGAATGATTTCAGCTGCAGAAAAATGATTAGAACGAGACAGGGAGTGAAGTCCTGGAAGGGCTTGGAGCCTCCTTCACCCACCGCCCGTCACTGTGCCCAATTCGATCACACTGCAGAAGGTGCATCCAGGAGCTAAGAGGGAAGGCTGCAGAAAGAACCAGGGGTTCCCCAAATATACAAGTACACCTTTTCTACTCCACTGTCAGGGCTGGTCTCCTATCACTCTGGCTTTAATCTCTCAGGATTACCTAAAGAGAATGAAACGGACTGACTCATTTTTCTCTAATATTTTTCCTTCTTTTCTTGTCCTCCTTAAAGAGTGTAGATCATTGCTGGACTCCTCAAGAGCAAAGGAGGATTCTACTCTCAGAAGAAAACACAGGCGTAAATCTTCGAGATCTGGGATTGGGCAATCTTATCTTAGAGAAGATACCAAAAGGCCAAGCAGCAAGAGAAGAATCCAGATAAACCAGATGTCACTGAAATTCACTTTTGTTGTCCAGAGGACAGTGTGAGGACAGTTGAAAAACAATCCTCAGAAAGGGAGAAGCACTCGCGAATCCTGTCTCTGACAAAGGACTCATTCCCACAACACGTAAACACGCTTAGAGCTCAGTGACAAGAAGACATGTGACCCAACTGCAAATCACCAAAGACTTGTATTGATCGTTATCCAAATAAAATACACAAGCCTCCCCCCAGCACTTACAAGATATTCAGTATCATTCGTTATTAGGACTATCAAATCAAAAGCACAAGGAGGCGCTCTTTGTACTCACTGGAGTGGCTTTTAAAATAAAGATGGACGGTGGAAGGGCTGTGGAGAAGGAGCACAGAGGGCGCCCTCACGGCTGGGGGGAAGTGAAGGGTGCTGCTTTGGGAACCAAGTTGGCAGTTCCTCAAAATGTTAAAGAGTTGCCACCTGACCCAGCTGTTCTACTCCTAGCAACAAACCCAAGAGAAATGGAAACATGGGTTCACATAAAGCCTTGCACACAACTGCTCCTAGCAGCCCCAGTGCCCATCAGCTGATGAGTTGGTAAACACTATGCAGGACTCCCATTATCTATGATAAAGAAATGCTTTTACTATGTAAGTGAGAGAAGTCATATATAATAGCCATGCACTGTATGATTCCATTTATGAGAAATGCCCAGAGTAGGCAAAGTCACAGAGACAGAGAGCAATTTAGTGGTTAGCAGAGGCTGAGACTCTGACTGCTAATGTATGAAGTTTGTCTTTGGGATGATGAAAGCATCTGGAACTGGATAGTGGTGACAATTGCAAAACTTTGTGAATATACTGACAAAACCACTGAATTGTACATTTTCAAAGGGTGAAACTTACATGCGAATTGTGTCTCGATTTCAGAAGAAAAGCCAAGAGGAGGAAGGCCTCGTGCATCCACAGGCCATTCGTAAATAAATTAGTGGGAGTAATACTAAGGAACCCCGCCCCCAAGTATTCCAGCCACAGATCATATGTATGCATGTCTAGTGGCGTCCTTGGTGCTGGTTGGATGGCTGGGACACTGTTGTCCCCTCTGGCACTCTCCAGTAGCTTAGTGGACGAGTAATTAGTGAGGTTGTCACTCTTGGAGAGGCGCCTTGCCCAGCTCTCCTGGTGTCCACACCCAGGACCAAGATCGTCCCCAGCTGCCAGCCTCAGATTGGGGGGAGGGGCTCCTTCACCTTCTGCTCTGTTCCAGTCAACCTGGTAGCCAACAGGGAGTCCTGGTGTGTGTATGGACGTCAGAAGGCGCCAGGGTTTTAACTTATGAAGTTGACTGAGTGGTGGCACAGAGAGGGAAAAGACACAGAAAGGAACATGGGGGATCTTTATTACTTAGGCTTTCAGAGCAGGGGTCTCCATGCCACGCAGGGCCATACAAGGAAGCACCAGTGTCCTCAGGAGGCAGAAAGGAGGAAGGAGGAGGGAGTCCAGGCCAGACCCTCCATCGCATTTCCTGGGAAAAGATGGGGAAGGGCTCAGGACTGGCCACTTGGAATAATTCTGGGTCTCTGGCCTATGGGGGTGACTTCTAGTGGCAGGCTCCCTGGGCCTCTGGTGATTCTGAATTCTGTTTTCAGTTATTTTGAACGGTTACTTTCTCCCAAATAAACTCCTCCCTCAAATTCAAGGCCCTGAAAGGTGGACGGTGTTAAGCATCCAAGGCCTTATTTTTCTAAGCCCAGTCCTGGACCATTCATGGACGTTGGGGCCTGAGAACACCGATGCAAAGCACAGGAAAGATGCAGAGGGCAAGGGGTGCGAGGTCGTAAAGGTCCATCTGTAATTGATTTCTCAGATACTTAGAGATAAACCAGTCAGAATCCCTTAAGAAACAACGTCAGGAAAGGGTGGTCTGTCAGGGTGTAGGGGATGGGGGTCACATGCCTTGGGAAGGTCCAGCCATTGTGGAATGAGTCATGCTAAAAGGAAGTGAATGTGTGGAGGGTCCACCACACAGGAGGCCGGCCAGGGCCTGGTGGATGGGACTGGGGAGTGGTGGGCAGTCTGGGAAAAGCGTGCTGATGTTTAGGGTCCCCTTTCCTGCCATTCCCCTTGCCGTGTCTCCTCACAGCCAATGTGGTTTAAGTGGGTTGGTGGATTAATTGCTTTCCTCCTTTGTTTGCCTGTGAAATCTGCTCTACCTCCCTCACCAAGGATTTGGCCACACAGTTTTCTTCTGGCCTCAGATCCTACTAGGGGGCAGGAAGGCACCAAGAAGAAGTGCCAGGCTCCAACCCTTCACTACAAATCGTAGCAATACCAATCAAAGAGGCAAATGAACATTGTTTCATAAATTCATATTTGATGTGAACAATTTTGGATTCGTTGTAAAACACAGTAATAAAACCAAAAGGAGTTCTGTCCCAGAAACAGGTTAGTATCACTGAGAAGAAAAGAACACATGGTAGGTTTGTCTGCGGGTCTGATTTAACCCTGGGGGGTGGCTCATAGAAACATCCCCCCCCCCAGGGAAAGCCACAGGCACCTTCCCAGCCCCAGGCTTGACAAATCCAGGAGGAAGCGTGGGTCTGCAGCCCCCCATGGGCTGTGAGAGCTCAGGCCAGCCCTGAGACCAGAGGCCTGTCAAGGTCCAGGTTGTCCCGAACACAGAGACGGGAGGGAAGGTGCTCAGGCACTGCCTCACCTGGCGCAGATCTGACGTGAACAGGAGAGGCCACTGCTCTGTTCCCGACTCTCACCTCTTCCCAGCGGCTTCTCTGCCTCTTGGAACTGACTCTCCTGGATTCTAGCAAAGGGCAGTGATCACGAGTCTCCTGAGCTTGGCTCCTGAGCAGAGCAGGGCGATGTACTCCAGAGAAGGCCAGCGTGTAGGGCTAGCTATTATGAATAATGTCACTATGAATATTCATAAGTATTTCAGAGAGTGTGCTTTTCAATTTTTTTGAGTTTGTACCTTAGAGTGTCATTGCTGTATCTTATGGTAATGCGGAGTTTTACTTTGTCAGGACCTGCCAAACCATTTTCCACAGTGGCTGCAACATTTTGCATTCTTAACACTTGGCATTTTACATTTTTATCATCATTATTATTATAACTATGATGGTGGGTGTGAAGGGCTATTTCACTGTGGTTTTGAGTTTCCCTAATGACCAATAATATTTAGTGTCTTTTCATGTTCTTGTTGGCCATCTGTATATCTTCTTTGGAGAAAAGTGTAAAGCAATTATTTGGCCATTTTTACTTGGATCAAATAACCTTTTAAATGTCCTTTTACTGTCAATCTGTACAAGTTTTATTTATAAATATATAATATATATGTATATACTCTGTATGTTAGATCCTGTCTTACCCTGGGTTGTTATGACAGAACGCACATACTCTTTGATTTGGGATGGTGTTAGGCCATAATTTCATACAGCTCCTGTTTCCTATTAAAGCACTGAGTATCTCATGTATTTTTTCTTTAAATTCTGTCCTGAAGGTGCAAAACAGAATGGCTATATAGGTATCGTTTTATATCATTGTAAAGTTCAAAAATGATAAGCCAAATCATTGTAAGTTAGGATCGTCTGTACCTTAGACTGGGAAATTCTGAAACCAAGACCTTCATGGTTCGGAGTTCTGCAGTCTGGGAAGTTCACCATCAAGGAGCACACCTGGCCCTCTCACGTTCTCTACCTCCAGTGATGGGCCTTGCTCCTCCTCCTGGAGGCCCGTCCTACCTCTACCCTTCCTGTTTCACTGAGGATGTGTCCCTGTCTCACCCCATGGCCCACTCTGCCTGACAGCTTCTTGATGATGCAGTCCTGTTCCCTTAGACTCCACTCTAGCCCTGCCTCCAGGGCTTCAGTGAGAAGGTGTCCTTGATACTTAGCCCCTTTCCCATCGTCCTCCCTTCCGGCTGCACTAGAGAAGTGCTCATGTGGAGGTACCAGCTGGAGAGTCTAGCCTCCCTGCAGACCCCAGCGCCCAGTCTGAGGACTGGCTCCTCTTTCCACACCTTAACCTTAACACATGCCTTCCACCCTCGGTCCTGCATGCTTTTGGGTTGGATGCCTTTTGTTTCACATTTGCAAAACTTATTCCCACAGTTAGTGAGAAAGCAGCTCCAGGACGGGGACTGGCTCCTTGTAACTTCATAGCACCTTGCTGCAAACACAATGGGGAAGAAGGACCTAGTGATGAACTGGGGTGAATGGATTTAGCCACATGCCTATTAGACGTTATTAGCTAACCCGACCCCACAGTGTGACCAGACATTTGCAAGTTTTACTGTCTCAAATGTCTTGGGGTGGGTAAAACTGGGTAAAAGGGAGAAAAACAAAGAGAAGCAGTGATCCAGGGAAATTGGCAGAGAGGTTTCTGGAATGAAAAGTTTCTTGGGGTTTGTGACCCTAGAAACCACATGCTTTGGGGACCTGGTGTTCAGGACAGAACTGCTGAGCCCTGAGGAATGTGTGCACACTCGCTCCAAGTGCAGCGATCTGAGAGCATCCACAAAGAATGTCTCATGTGACTGAAACCAGATCATGACCCCCAGGACGGAGATTCCTGGCACACAGTGGCTGAAGCCTGCTCCAGGCAGTGGTTTTCTTGTGTGCTTGAGTACCCGCCTGCACTAAGGGAGAGCCCGTGTTCAGATCTTCCTCCATGCCCACCGTGCACCCAGCCCTGGTTGGCAGCACATTATGGTTGAGGAGGAGAAAAGAAAAGGTATCTTCAACGATGAGCTATGAATAAATTACTATGAATATTAGTAACATACTTGTTTTCCATTGTCAGAAGACAGAGCTGAGGAGTGGTTAAGGAGATCTGAGATATGTGCATAGGGTTTCTTTTTAAAGGGGAATTAATCACCACTGAGTCATCACAACTTTATCCTAACAATATCTTGCATTTTATGGCTTTTTTGAGTGTTTTTGTGTCTTTGATCTGCTTTTCAAGACGAAGCCAGCAGCTGCCTAGCAGGGGCCCTCTGCCTCACTGTGCTGGGTCTGCACAGTGGCACCACTGGCCATTTGATTTCAACCTAGAGACTTAGGGTTTGCTAAATACCTTCACAATTGCTCTCTCGTTATTGAAGAAGTCTGGTTCAAACATACACATTAATTTATTCCTCAATCATTTATGACTTATTCCCTGATAACATTAACTTACAAGAAGATCAGGGCCTCTCTGATGAGAATCTTTGCCCTTCACTTGGCTCATGGCTCTCATGAGGAAGTCCCCGTCCTTCCACCTTCAGCACACCTGCTGACTGAGAGTTTGTCCTGTGGGACCTCCTCTGGCTCAACCTCACGGCTCCCACAGAGGCTTCCTGAGGCCTGATGCTCCCCATCCTGGCTTCTGGGCTGGGCCATGGAGCATTCTCTGTCTCTTTCCTGTAAGCTGAGGAGAAATCCTAAGCAAGTCAGCCTTCACTGAGTCCTAAAGCAAAAATGTCTCACCCCTCTCCCAAGCCAAAGGCCCAGGGGCTTGTGCAGCATGGCTGATGGTCCTTGTGCCAGCTTACTTTCTGGCCACTGGTGCTCTTCTGAGACAAGGCTCTGTCCCCATCTAAACCACTTCCCCTGCTAGGAGTAACGCAGTCGGGTCTAGGGTGTTCAGACCCAAGGTTCAAGCTAGGCAGTTCTTGTGTGAATGGAAGGAGGGGTGTGTTTGGGAGTCTTCAATGTACAGGGGTGACAGAAGGTGGGAGGGATGGGTCACAGGAGTGGAACTGGGAGGGAGCTGGACAGAGGACACACTCCGATCTAAGGTGAGCTGGTGATTTCGCCAGGACTCCCAGGGAAGCAGCCCTCGGGGACCAGAGTGAGAGAGCCTGAGGCTGAGGCCATGTGGAGCTTGTGGGCCAGGGCGCTGTGGGCATGGCGGAAGGGAAGCCCTTGCACAGGGGTGAGGACAGCTGCTGAGAGAAAGAGCCAGGCAGAGTCAGGCTGGGGCCTTGTTTCCCTACACCTTTGGCTCAGTTGGAAAGAAACAGTCAAAATATTAAGGGGAGCTTAGCTTCAAAAGTCCCCCCGTTGCTGTGGTAAAAACTCGGAAAGCAGGTTGAAATCCTCCAGGGTGCTTTGGAGAAAGTGTTCCTCTACCTCAGGACTGGGAAATGACCCCGTCCTCCACAAAGACCTTAAACCCCAGGTCATAGGTGTTCGGCTTCTGTAGCCCCTAAAATAGAGCTTGACTGGAGGCCTACCAGGTCATGCCACAGCAAATGCCCGTGGGGACATTGTCCAGGCTCTCTGCCCGTGTACCTGGTCTCCACCTCATCTCAGCAGTCTTCCCCAAGACAAAGCTTCCTCCTGGAGCTGGGAGCAGCGACCATGAGATAGGAACTGGTGGGACCTGCCACGGGGCTGGAGACCCTGGACGTGAACATCCATTTCCAGACAGAAAAGCCACCCACATGAAGGGTGTGACGAGTCTTAGTAATTCTGTCCTGCTGTGGAGGAGCACCGGAGAGGCAGTGAAGCCAGATTTAAAGTGAGGCAGTCAGTGCAGTTAGGTAAATCGGGTCTAATACCGAGTGAGATCTAAAATGGAGGCCATGCTGACCATGATTCCGGGACCGCAGGACAACTCATGGAATGTTAACGAAGTCCCGGAAAGGCCCTAGGCCAAAGCCCACCCCAAAGAAATGTTAATGGAGCCCAGGAAACAGCCCCCAACAGATTCGGAGATAGCCCATCCCAGAGAAGTGATAAGCCCATCCCAAAAAGTGATAATTAAGTCCTTCCTGCCAGTTTGGCCCACCTGTGTCCTAACCCTTCCCCGTGCATTCCATCACTAAACCTATAAAAAGGGGAACACATTTGCCTGCCAACGGATTCCACCTTTTGGGTCCCCTTCTTCCTCCAGGAGAAGTCTTTTCTGCTGTCCTTTAATAAACTTGTAATTTCTACTCTGACCTTGCCTCGGCGTGTGCTTTTCTGCTGTTATTCTTCAACGTCTGGGAAGCAAGGACTTGTCACCGGTAACAGCAGGACGGTACTGAGAGGTCCTGAACATTCACCTGCCATGGCCTTCTGTTCCTTCAAGTCGAGAAGTGTGCCATCTGTCACACGCTGCACCATTGGCTATGGTGAGAGTGAAACTCAACTCCTTTGCCAGCCAGGGTGGCGCATACCTGTAATACCAGCAGCTCACAAGGCGGAGGCAGGAGGATTTCAAGCTTAAAGCCAGCCTCAGCAACTTAGCAAGGCCCTAAACAATTTGGTGAAAATCTGTCTCAAAATAAAAAAAAATAAAAATAAGGCTGGGGATGTGATTCAGTGACTATGCCCCCTTGGGTTCAATTCTCAGTATCCAAAATCAATCAATTGATCAATAAAACTACTGTGTGTGTGTATGTGTGTGTGCGTGCGTGCGTGCGTGTGTGTGCGTGTGTGCGTGTGTGCGTGCGTGCGTGTGTGTGTGTGCGTGTGTGTGTGTGTGTTTTCAAATTACACATGCTCTTTCTTGATGAAACTTCCAATAATGAATGGTTACACCTAGGACCTTGAGATCTACTTGACCACAAATTTGTAAAAATAGCACAAGGTTTTTTCCTCTTCTTAACATCTGTTCTAACTTCATTTAAAATTTCCAAGAGCTGAGAGAGGCATAGACGATTACACAACCCTCATTCTAAAACAAAAATGGAAAAAAGAATAAGAAAATACTGTGAGAGAAGAGAGACAAAGACACGCACATACCCTGGGAGGCTTCAACACAGAACTTTGTCTCCCCACAGTTCTGGAGTGAGAGGTCGCAGGTCAAGGGCCCAGCAGGGTTGGTTTAGGTGAGGTCCCTCTTCCTGGCTTGTAAATGTCACCTTCTCACTGTGCCCTCACATGGCCTTTTCCCTGTCTGTGTACACAGGGGGATCTCTGGGTCTTTTCCTCTTCCTACAAGGACAGTGGTCCTGCTGGATTAGGGCTCCACCCTGTGACTTCATTTAACCCCTTTAAAAGCTCTGGACACATTGGAAGTCAGGGCTTCAGTGTGGGAGCTTGGGGATGTGGTCCACAAGAGGAAGTGATACAAGAGGAGAGTCTAGGGTGCCCAGGGGTGAGGAAGTGAGCTTGGGGCTGTGAAAACATGACAGCACAGCACGTCCTAGAACCACTACACTCACCGAAGACAGGAAGCAGATAGACCCGAGGGGGTCCACATGCCCTGGGAGGAGGCCCGCTCCAGGTAGGACCCCTCTGCCACCCTCAAATGCCCCCGGGAAGGTACGGCTTTCAGCTTGCATGAGCACTGGGAGCTAACGGCACACCCCTGCACCGTCATGAACCAGAGGAAATGGTCCTGCAGGGGGATTATGGAGACAGACCTGGCCTTCCATTTGTCCTGGTGATCTAGAGCCTGTTGTTTGTGGGAGAGATCAGCAGGCTGTTCTTGGCCTTGGGAAGAAGATGGTGACAGCCAGATGAGCCAGCAAAGCAGATCAGTCAGGCTCTGCCCAGCCCTCCCATGCTCTAGCCTGCCCCCTCTGCCATGGGCTCCTGGCCCGCTCTTGCTAGATGGTGGGGGGACACAGGTGCTGCTGGCACTCTCCAGGCTTTGGATTCGCTCTTGTGATTTCAGACCCACCACAGATCCTTTGTGGTTTTCAGCCTCCTGCTGGGGCATCTGCCACAGGGCCAGCCATCCACAGCCCTGAGATCAGAGAATAAATCCCCATCATGAAGTCATGGTCCCCTGGCGGCAGCTGTGAGCACTGGGAAGCTCCTCTGTGACGTCCAGACCCCAGAAGGGAGCCAGGCCACTGTCAGTGTGATGGCAGGATGTGAGCATGGGTATGACTCCTGCTGGAGGCCACTGGCAGGAGGATCTCAAAGTCGCCTTTGATCCCCTTCTTTGCCAAGGGGGCAAGTTGTCCTGGACTCTACCCACCTGGCCTGTCCACATATCAGAGGTGGTTTCTGCTCTGTCCATGACCTGCAGTATGAATGTGGTTGTATAAGGCTTTCAAAAGGCATCACCAAAATCATCCTTAAAAATTCTCCAGAACTCTCTGTGTCTGGCTTCTGACAGCAGAACTTCCTCTTCGTCAATGCCACGTGAGCCTCAGTCCTGTTCTCAAGGCTGGGGTGTGACTTTAAGTGAAGAATTGACTGCATAATAGTAAGTGAGAGGGAAGCGCTAGCATCTAGCATCATATACTCTTGGAGGAACCTGGAAGAGTGAAGTGCTTTTTATAAACAACAAATCCAACAGCCAGGGAGGTGAATTGACTTACATAAGGTCACACGGGTAGCTAATATAACATACCTGTTCACTGTACACCCCAAGGGAAGGGACCCTGCCTTATTTAGCTTGGAACTGACCACCCTGCACATGTGATTGATGGTATCACTCTTCTACAGTTTTCATTCCTTCTTGGCACAGTGCATTATATGTCCCACCATGCCACCGACCACACAGGACTTGATCATGTCCTGTGTTCAGCCAGTGGGGTGTGGGTGCAAGCCACAGTGTGCCCACACTAGGCAGAGGCATTGAGAGGCAGCCTGCATTTCTAGTAATTTCTTACTGTTTTTCCTGGGTCAGTGGAACAGGAAGTCCTGGATAGGAGCCATCCTTCCACTTGGATTCAGGGCTGAAGAAAAGGCAGAGAACAGAACCAAAGTCATGTGAGTCAACATGAGACAGGAAAGAGATAACCTTCATGGCTGCATGCCATGGGATCTGGAGGTTATCATCACAGGGACCACGCTGACTGATAGAAGGTCTGACTACAGTGTCCCTGAGATTTTCTCCAGCTCCAAGAGACCACAGGACTCCATCCTCCTGAAGGAAGTGAAAAGCAGATATGGGGCCATGATACACTCCTTGCACCTGAGGGACAGGGACAAGAAGCGTGGAGAGGTGCCTAGTACCAGAGTCAGAGTTGAGCCTGGGAATCTGGCCTCCCTGCCAGGGGAGACTCAGCAGACCCCGGGAGGTCCCTGCATGCCCGGAGGCAGAGGCGTGAGCACCCAGCACTTAATGAGGCTCCAGGCTGAGGTGGTGGTTTGGTTTTCCAGAAGCTGCTGCTCAGAATGACAAAGCCCAGCAGCACAGCAGGTTTGGGGTGGGCTGGGGTGAGCTCTGACCTAGGAAGGCCCAGAGGGAGTGCTGGGCTGTGCTGGGGGTGCTTCCCTTTCTGAAGTCTCCTTTAGACCTTCCTTGTCAGGGTTGCTGGGAGCCAAGAGTTTAGGCAGGGAGATTTTGCAGAGTTGCAGGGAGACAGATGGGCAGACGGCAGACTGGGAGGCAGGGCTGCTACTGCCAGCTCTGGGGTGTCTGTCTGTGCTGCTTCCTCCTCCTCCCACAGCTTTGTTCTGCCCACGCCTGGCTCAGCAGGGAATTCCTGGGGGCTGGTTCCTGGAGCACTGGGATGGCCCCCACCCTGCCCTTGGGCTCCAGGGAGCAGCACCTGGCAAGGTTCCTGGGGGCCCAGGCAGAGAAGGACAAAGGCTGTCTGTGATTCCCTTGTGGCCTCTGAAAGCAACTGAGAAACAAGCAGAGAAAATCCCCGTGAAGAGGTGAATCCCAGGTCTCAAAGCCAGAGTCCAGTGTCAGCCCCTGCAGGTGCCCGGGCCCTGTGCCGGTCGTGAAGACGCCTCTCTGCTCTCCACCAGCCTGGCCCCATGACACTTGGAGATCGGGGCAGTGCACAGCACACCAGGATTCATCAGGATCGGGTCACCGGAACCAGAGAGCCACTTCCTGGGAGCTGCAGTTTCTGGGAGTATGTGGCTGAGGCTGAGGCTGAGTGCAGTGAGAAAGCAACGGGGTGAAGAACAGTGACCGTGGACCCACCTGTGCTGGGAGCTCAGGGCATTTCACACGGGGGTGTGGGTGGTGGATCATCCTGCCCTCCACTCATCCCCGGGGCTGAGACTACAGTGGGGGGCAGAGCAGGGCCCAGCATGTGGTTCCCAGGAGCTCTGCAGGTGTCTGGACACCACTGGGAGGGCTGGGTGGGTCCACCTCACTCTGGCTGGGGTGGGAGGGGCTGCGCTGGCTACCGCTGAGGGAGGGCTGCCAGCAGAGAGGCTGCCATGGGGGGGCTCAGGCCTGTCCATCAGGAGGGTCCACGTGGAGGTGAGGGTACTTGCTCCTTGGTCCAACCCAGCTGTGCCCCGGCTGACTGGCAGCCGGTGAGTGATGGGGCACGCAGTGCTGTCGACTAATCCTGTGGCTGAGCACGAGTGCGGCTGCAGCAGGTGCAGGCTCTGGGTGGGCCTGGCAGGTCTGAACCAGAGCCCCTCCTCCTCCTTGTCGGGATGTGAGCTGGAGGGGCCACGCCCAGGTGAGGGGGATTCACCAGTACTGGTCAGTCCCACAGTCCCCTCAAGCCTTGGCCCTGGGCAGCCCTTGGCCCTCCCTCGACTGCCTAGCACCTTCCCCGGAGGGGCACAGATGCCCGCTACGCCTTCCTCCGACTGCTTGTGATTTCCTCCATTTTAAGCACCTGATCAAAGCTTCCCCTCTCTGACCCATCATTTCCCTTCTGAACAGAAGCAAATCTCTTCCTTTGCCTGTCCCTGACCCTGTCCTCTGGGGCCTGATCAGCCTTGAACTGCATCAATATGTGGCTGTGCATTTTCTCTCTGACAGAGACAGATGGGGTCCCTGGGTAGGGACCACATCTGGGCCGCTCTTGCCCCCTCTCAGCTCCACCCAGCAGGTGTCTGATGAGGAGCTACTGAGGACAGTAAGCATGGACACTGGAAGTCCTCTCTGTGCAGAGGCCTAGAGACCCGCTGAGTGCCTTGGAGAATCAACAGGTCCCTGGTGCTGGCGTTTTGGCCGTGAAATAGGTGGCCCCTTTTCTCCTAGCACCCCTCAGAGACGTTTTTCCTGGTGTGTGATTCTAGGAAGAGCCACATTTGTTTCCTGTCCTGATTTCCTCTCTGTGAAATGGGATGAGGGCCATCTCCTCCCGTGCTCAGGCCCAGCTACGGGTGGTGTGGGCTGAGCGAATGCAGGTGTTCTGTGAACCAGGCAGGCTCTCCAGGGGCCTGGGGCCGACCCCGTGGAGCTGCTGGTCAGCAGTTGACATTCTGAGGGGCCAGGGTCGCCTCAACGACGGGGCAGCAGTGGCTTCCCGTGGGCTGGTTACATCCAACCGTGGGGACTACAATGGATGAGTTCATGTGTCAGCTTGGACAGACTCCGTGACAGACACCAGACTAGACGCTGTCAGGGTATTTTGTAGATGCGATTAGGGTAAGTCAGTAGACTTTGAGGAAAGCCTATCTCCCTCCACTCCATGGGTGGGCCTCAGTCTCATCAGATGAGCCCTTAGACACCAGCACTGAGGTCTCACTAAGAAGGGATTCTGTCCCAAGCTGGCACCATGGGGACCCTGCCCAAGTATGCAGCCCGCTGTCTCATGGAGGCAGACCCAGGAAGGCCACATCCACTCAGCCTTAAATGTCCAGCTTTGCAGTCCTCTGTATGGTTTCAGGGTATCCAGGCTCCACAATTAGGCAAGCCAGTTCCTTAACCCATCACCCCACTTTTCTCTGTATGTCCTATTGGTTCTGCTTCTTTGGAGAATGCTGATTGGCAAGCAGGGGTCGCAGGGTCAGGACAGCTTTCCCACTGGACATGGCACCAAACCTCCATTGCCCGAGGCCACCGTCACCCCTGCAGCCTCTGCCTCACGGAACCATCTCTCCTGGTCTAGTCCAGCCCTTTCTGAAACCCTCCAGCCCTGCTCCTCCCTCTGTGAGGCTCACTTTCCAGTATCTCCTGCCAGCCCTCCATCTGGGAAGCAAAGCTCACGGAGAGTCACAGTGCCACTCAGGGGCTTTCCGTACAATATAAAATTTATTATAAAACTTCGGCAAATATAAATATCCAGATGCCCATTCAGAACGGAGCCACACCATAGGAGGGGAGCCAGAATTAAGCACCAATGAGGATAGGGAGACGGTGGAGGCCCACGGTGCAGCCGGCCTTCCTCCTCGACCTGTTCCACAGAAACAACCAAACTCACAGAATGAATTTGAAAACCCCACGACACACAAAATCAGACCGCAAGGCTTCCGGTTATGATCACACAGACTGCTCCGCAGACATCTCTCATGGCAGGAACCCCTAATGCCGGGAGAGTCAGATCTTGCTGTAACCTGTTCATCCAATCCATCATTTAAACCAGAAAAGCACTAAGAAACAGGTTCGAATAGGAAACCTCGCTGGTAAGTAACTGAGAAAGATAAAACAGTAAGTAGGAAGGTCTCTCCTCCAGCGCCTGCGTCTGAAGGGGAAGAGGCCCTTGAGCAGGGATTTCCCTCTTTGGGTTCGTAAGCAATGTCCAGATCAGGGGCCTGGGAGCACCTGAGGGATGACCTAAACCCCCATGGCCACTGGGGTAGGAGGGGGAACCTGGGCAGAGCCAGGGAGCTCCACAGCACCTGCCCCTCCAACCCTGAGCGCAGAGGGGCCTCTGAGGTGAGGCGGGAAGCTGGTATATTAGTGCACTTTTCTTATTTCACAGCCTCTCCTTCATTTTACAAAGCACCAATCGTTTAGTGTTCAGCATGGTCAGCTCTGCCTGTCTTTGGACTGATTTAGCTGGAATGTAAATGTGGTTGAGCACTGCTTCTCCTGCTTCACAGTGTGGGCCCTCCTGCCTGATATGCCAGAGATTAGCCCACAGGGCCCCACAGGTCACCCCAACAGGAGACCGTGCACCGCATGGGCACGGGTATGCATGTGCCTCACCCTGAAACACTTGTGCATGCACTCTGGGTCAAAGGGCCTAGCACTGTGTTCCCTGTTCCAGCTGAAGCTTCCTTGGAGGCATCCCACTGTGGACGGTACAGAGACTCTGTGCTGAGACTCCTCTGCTGCTCAGTGTCTTCTCTGCGTGGGGGCCGGTCCGACTCACAGGTTGGACTTGGAGCAAGTCTTGCAGCACTGCTTGCCGTAGAATTTGTGGCTGCACATCCCATGCTGAGGCACCAGGTGGCACCAGTGGAAGTAGTCTTTGCAGAAGGTGTCTAGAAACAAGCATACTCTACGTTAGCCAAGTGCACTGAGCACAGCATCGGCAGACCTCTGCTTGCTAAATAACGGCAGACTTATCATTGGAGGGCAGCTCTTCAGGTCTAACAGAGACCTGTAGAACTTCTACTTTTCCCAAGACCTGTGGGAGTTTCTGGAAAAATTTTGAGCTTCTTCTTGTGTTACATGCACCCACCCAATCACCCATCCTCCAAGATGATGGGTTCTCTAGGACTGAACACCAACTGCCTTCTTCTCTGGGTGAGCCCATTCCTTGTCCCCTGTTCCATTTGCTGTCAGAGGAACCATGGCAGATTGCCAGCTCTGCAGCTGCTTCAGGCACGGGTGGTGTTTTGAGACCATTAGAAGAAAGTGAGACCTTTGTGTAATGCAGGGTGAAAAGCTCCGTTAGTTAAATTTTTCTTCTTCAAGTATTGTAAATAGCCTTGCCAGAGTCAGGAATCATATGCCTTTTAAGGTCAGACTTACATCACAAACAGCTCTGTCTTTCTAAGGAGGCATGAAGATGGCAGAGGCCTGCTTCGTAACTATTTTATTATAAAACTGGAGGACGAAGTGACAAAAAAGAAAGGGCATAATGGACAGAAGGCCCAACTCTGGATTTCTCCAGCCATGGGCACCCCCACTTCCACAGGCCTTCCAAGGAACTACTCCTGAAACCTGACACCCCCATCCCACATGAGGGGCTCCAGTGCTCACCTTTCTTCTCTGGGATGGTGCAGAAGTGAGTGTTGCAGGCCAGGGAGGACTCAGGCTTCTGGTGTGGTGAGCAGTCAGAGGCTGGCCGGCCCCCTGCCATGCACTGCACAGAACGCCTCTGCACACCTCCCCCACAGCTGGCTGAGCACTGCGAGAGCAACACAGAATGGTAACCAGGCTGCCAGGTCCCAGCACAGGGCTGGCATCACTGTGCCCACCCACCGAAGAAGGCAGCTGTTGCATGCCAGCACATCTTCAGTGAGGATGAGGGTCAATAAAAGGCATCTGAAGTGATGCTCAGCCCCAGTACAGACAAACTGCCCCTGCTCACCCCCTCTCCCAGAGTGCTTCATGCTGGGCACTGGGTTGGGCTCCTGCAGGAGATTTCTGAGCCAGCTGGTGACCCTTCCAGGTGCTCAGGTGGGAGGCAGCCCTGGTATGACTGGGGTCACTCAGGCTGGGGTTTCAACAGCTATAGCCCGAGGGAACTCCTGAGATCAGGCACTCTGGGGCAGAGTAAACTTGGTAAAAATAATTATACCAAATAATAATGGATATTCATGGATTGGCATGTTATCTCCTCAAATAGGCAATAGTGAGAAAAAAAATACCCTTAGGTTCCAACCTCCAAGAAGGTTACCCATGAGTTATTCTTTGATTACAGAACAAGAGGTTCCCCCTTTTTGGTTTCTAATTAAGTATTTGAGAGAATATTGCTGATGTCAGACCCAGAAGCAGGGCAAAGGTACTTTCTTACCTGTTGGTTCTCCCCTAACTCTTAGGGCCTACACCAGCCCTGGCTACTGTGGAATGCAGGGTTCCTCTTCCTTCCCCTCCCAAGCATCCCCCTTGCCCAGGTGGTCTCCCTCTATGACTGTGGTTGCTGCCCAGGTCCTCGATTAACTTCAGGTATGGACAGAGGGGAAAGGTTATCATAAGCCTGGAATGTTCTTGGGGAGCCATTGATGGTCTGATGAACGCAGGAAACGGGTGCATTTCTGGTGATATCAGTTTTGCTCTCTGTGTCCGATGTAAAAGAACCAATCCTTCAGGGAATGTCCTCACTCAGCCACCCTTCAGGTGGTCCTCACTGGGAAAGGCTTCATGAGCCAGCTCCTGGTCACTGCTCCACCCCAGGTTCACCGGCTGCAGTGCCTGGGCGGTTCTGCCAGCTGCAGGGATCACTGCTCATTGTGCCTGGGCCTTCACATCCCAGGGCTCTGGGCCGGAGCAGAGAAGGAAGGGGTGTGCCCAGTAGATGATCCTTCATCAGCTGGCTGGGTGCACACACCACAAACTGTGAACTGGACCCATCCAAGATCCACTGGGGCAAAGAAATCAGGGGGTAAGTGACTAGAGAGGCAGCGGCACCTGGACCCATTGTGATTAATCCACCTCAAAAGGCCACTACACAAGTCTAGACTAAATCACGTACGTGGCGCTCCAACAAGGCTCCCAGCTCAACAGTGTTAAGGGTTAAGCCATGAAAGAAGACCTGCAGAAGATGGCCCAGATCAGGGTTCAAAACTCCGGGTGTGTGGTGCCAAACTAAGTGGGTGCTTAGCTTGAGGGATCAGGCTGTGCAAATCTGGGGACATTCATGACCAACACTGCTCACCCAAACCTTGAAGACCACGTCCTGGAGTCCCGCTGCAGCCTGTCACAGCAGAGGCTGTGGGGGCTCTCCATGGCTGGCACCAGCCCACAGGAGCAGCCAACCTGAGGCCCAGCTTTCTTTGCCTCTCTAGGATCTGCTGCAATCAGCACTTTCAAAGTGACCTTAAGTCCCCTGGAAGAGCAACCAGGTGATGGAGCAAGTAAAACATCTTCCTGTACCCTCGGGAAGGGAGAGGTGGGAACACTGTGACTCTAAGCTGAAGCAGTCATTCACTTTCTGCTCTCTGGTTAAGGCAGAGCAGGCCCTGGGCCTCTGTCTGGAGCATTTCTCGGAGGCTTAGCCCCTCACTTCAACGCCAGTTTCAGCAAAAGTCACCAATAATTCAGTTTCGATATATGTCCATGGCAAATGAACAAATAATGATACGGGCAGATTCATGTCTGGTTTCTGAATTATCAGGGTCACCCACAATAGAGCCGGACGTTTCCTGTTGCTTACAACCTTTTTATGAGCATTCTGTGGAAACACAGCTCTGCCTCTGTTCTGTGTTCTGCATGTCGGGGGTGCACCGAGGGCTTTGGGGCACGGATGTGCCGTGCTGAGATGGCCATTCCCAGGGTCTCATTGGGCATATCCACATCTGTTGGGGTCCACAACATATTCCATCCTTCAGGCTGAATTTCTTTCCTAATCAGCAGCTGGGGAAGAATTCTACTCTTGCTAAGGGTATTATGCCCACCTTAGCAATCAAGAGAGCTCTCCAGAGACTTTCATCAGTCATAAAATAATTAATATCTGGTTTGATTCATTTTTGTCATTGATTCTCTTACTCAACAAATATTAATCACTCATCTCTTCTGTACCCGGTATTATTCTAGGCGGCAGATACTCAGTGATGAACACAGCGACTGGCCCTGGCCTCAGGGTGCTTTAAAACCCAATTCTCCACATGTCTTTGGTGCAGCGGTGAATAGCTGGGACCTTGAGGTGGTGCTGACTCTTGGCATCCCCGCCTCCCCACATGGCTGGATCGGAATCTGCACCAGGCTCTGATGATTCAGACACACAGTAAGTATGAGAAGCCTTGGTCTAGAACGGTTTAAAGTTCCCCAGGGAAAACATACTTATGGGATAAACAGCCTCTAAATTCCTCAAAATTTGCATCTCTCATGTAAACTGGAGGAACTAAGATGCAAAGCTCCAAACTGAAAATATTTTGAAAAGAATGTTTTGAATCAATAAAGACATTATTATACAAGGAGATGGAAGGGAAATAAGAGACTTGAAAATGTGTGTTCATTTCTCTCCAGGAAGAAAAAAAATGCAAGTTGTTTGTCAACGGCACTAACATGGTGGCTCAGACCTCAGCAGGGTGTTTAGAACTCCCATTCCAGACTGTCCGCTGAGTTGGGCAGCCTCTGGTTCCCAGGCAAACTCAGCTAAGAAGCACCTGGACCCCTTGACCACCAAGTGAACTCCAGGGGTGGAGACCTGTGGGCCAGGCAGGGACAGGAAGAGACCAGGAGGCCACGGTTAGACAAGACGGTGGGCAAGTCACTGAAACAGCACCACTGGGGAAAATAATGCTCAGTGAAAAGACAGTCTGGACCCTGGACCTGGAGGCTAAAGCTTTGGCTTCCTCCCCCAGCTTCATGAGACTCAACTGAGCCTCTTGCTGATGGCCCAGATAGGCCTCCATGCTGCTCAGTCACAGTGACCTGCTCATCCAACCCCCACCCAGGGCCAATTGTTGGCTCCTTCCCCAGACCACAGTTCTCACTTTTGAATGTGCATGGAATCACCTGGAGGACCTGATAAATAGACTGCCGGGTCCCCAACAAAAACCTGAGCTTGGGCTGGTGTGGGAGGCTTCAGGGAGCCTGTATTCTAACAATGTCACTGTGGCTACAAGTGGGGACACGCTGGGGGAGCTGCTGCCCAGGTTTTCAGTTCCATTGCTGTGCTGTTCCCTTTTATACTTTTCAGAAATGACCTCAGCTACCTCTACCTCTAACAGAAAGGGTCCACGGAGTCAAAGTGTTCTGACTGTGAATGCTGAACCAGATCACCCTTTAAAAAGATCGAGGCTCAAGATCATTGTATTGTCTTGAGCAACTAATTAAAAAAAATAGTAGAAGACAGAATGAATAAATAAATAAATAAGTAAATAAATAAATAAATAAATAAAAAGATCGAGGCTTTTTCCAAAGTGTGGCCTTTGCAAATGCCATCATCCCTTATTCTCAATGGGCTGCTTCTCACTCCGTCCAGTTGCAGCCTTGGAGAAGACCCTTGGCCCCTTATTCTAAATGAATCCTTCTATTCATAAAACTCCCCCCCCAACACAGTACAGCCCCAAGTCCCAGCAGCTCTGCAGGATCAGTGTGGACATTCTTTAAGGTCCACTTCTCCTACTGGTATGGAGGCTCCCCAACAGGACTGGGCTGTTGATGGGTGAGCGCACCCTGGCCTGGTTGTGAGATGTGGTGGTGGGGTGAGGATACAGAGCAGGACCACCCTGCACTCCAGTGGGTTCTGCCAGGGATGGGCAGCATCTCACAGTGCTGGCACCTTCCTGTACCCAGAGAACCTCTCCTTGCCTCCCTTCCTGTTGTTCTCAACCCTGCCCAGCCTGAAGCCATTGCAGTGAGCCCAAGACTCCCAATTGCCAAGACTCTGTCCAGCTGGGAAGATGGACAGAGATGTGGAAGAGTCACTGCAGTATCCAGGGGGACAGTCCTTCCCAGGCACCAGCAGTGAGCGTCTTCTGGCAGTTCCAGTATGGAGTCAGCTGCCTTGGGATGACATTTATTCCTCGGCTGGGAGACCACCTTGCTGGTTATCAGAAAGACCACCTTGCTGTTATCAGAAAAATGCTGCAGATCCAGATTGGGTCTCATGTCCCCACCCACTCCAGTGGGTCTAACATAAGACAGGTCCTGAGAACACATTATTCAAAATGGTGAAGAGCCCGATTCTCTTCTTTCTGAGAGTCTAAGACCCCGGAGTCTCCCGTGTCACTAGTGATCTGATGTCTGATTTTAGAGAGACCAGCGGCTCACTTTAGGAAACAACACAATGAGGTGAATGGGAAAGATGGTTACTCTCAGTCATTAGTAAAATAAATCAAAGAAAAGCAAATAATAATGTTTGCTTCTAGCACTTTTGTTGTTTTTAAATGAGAGAAGTACTTCTTTTCTAGGCCATTGAGCTTTGTGGAAAAATGCCAGTGGAACATGGTGACTGCCAGTCTCCAAGTGGCGCCTGATGTTCTGACTGCCCTACCTTGTCACTCATTGGACACATTGAGATCATGGGGCTTCTCGCATGGGATAGTTGTCCCCCAAGCACAGGGGACAGTGAATACCTAAGTACTTGCCCACTTCCGAGGGCCACAGGTTTCTGGCTTTCATCTCCCGCCTGTCGTGTCCCCACTGAGAGGTCCCCATTAAGTTCTCCTTTGATGTGCCGTTTTCTGCTGGGCCTCCATGCATTCTCTGCCTTCAACTCTAGAGCTTCTTTGCACTGTGACTTGTCCCTCTGTTCCAGAGCCAAAATGCCAACTCGACTGAGAATGGAACCACGCAGGTCTCAGTGGCCTGACCCAGGGCAGCTTCTGGTGGCTTATGCTGCAAACCTGAGTTGAGGAGCTTTGGGCTGTAGCTGTGGTGCCAATTCAGTCCGTCACAAGCCCAGCTCCCTTGAACTCGGGAGGTGTACCACGGCCGGTCAGTGGTAGTGAGCTGTCCTCGCCCGGTCCTGGCCACATGGCAGCTGTGAGGACGAGGTGCGGGTGCCCTTGTTAGAGGTCGGCATTTGGCACTGCATCAGAGCCACAGTTACCAGGGTGAAAACCCAGCGCTCCGTCTGTGACATGGCTGCTGACTCCTCACAGTGCAGCGTGCTCCTCCGTCAGTCTGTGCACAGTCCTGGTAAAGGGCTCCCAGAGAGAGAGCTGGGGCCCCCACACACTCAGCAGGGCCACATTCATCTCTGTCATGTGGAGCGAGACACAGTCCAACAGGTGATCCCGCTTAAGCCGTTCCCAGACCAAACAGTATGGGAACCACCTGACTAAGCCCACATGACTAAAATGATCTGGCCAGTGCTTCACCACGCCCACCGTAAAATGTGGGGATAAGCAATGCCATTAGATCTGCAGAAGCCCCACCGAGCAAACCAGGAACAAGGACTTTCAATTGCTACAAGAATAAGCCTGTCTGGTGGCAGAGCTCAGTGGTCACCGGCCATTCACTACACTGGCAACGTCCCAGTTTGAGGGCACAGCCATGGGTACAAGTGCTCATGGCAAGCGTAGCCCCTTGAGTTATCACCTTTCCCAAAACAGCTGCAGTCTCCTAACAGTGGATGAGTCACAGTGGATGGAGACTTTAGTCTGCTGGTGGTAAAAAAAATCATATATTAGACGACCAGATGGGATTCTTCAGACTTGCAAAAACGATTGAAGATGTCCTTTTGGTTTTAGGTTTGGGTTTGAGTTAAATATTAGTAAACCTTGTTTTACTCTTTCTAAATGTGCTGGCCGGCTCCGTGCTGAGCAGTCGGGGTTAACAGCTGGGGTTGGGGGCGGGACTCACCTTAGGATCCTCAGTGTCCTTCTCTGGTGAGGACCAGACCTGGGCTCGTCATACCTGCATACCCACAGCATCAGTGGGGTGAAGTATGGCATCGTGTGGGGGGATTTTAAACTGCTATTATTCTAATGAGCTTTTATCTAATTCTGAAAATCATTCCATGATGGACTTAGTTGGTTCTGTTAAGATGTCTGTTTTCTTTGGGCTTCAGTAAAATAAAAACAAAGGGGTGTGTGTGTGTGTATGTGTGTGTGTGTGTGTGTGTGTGTGTGGTTTTTGTTTTAGGTACTGGGGATTGAAGTCAAGGGCTTTTAACTACAGTCACACCCCAGCCCTTTTTATATTTTAGAGACAGGGTCTCACTAAATTGCTGAGGTTGGCCTTGAACACACCATGGTTAGGATAAAGTCGACCTAAGGAGAGAACCAGGTTGGGGAGAGCTGGTCACTGCCAGGGAACCAGACCCTAGGCTGGCTAAGCATGTGAGACACAGTGGGTTCCTCAGCTCCAGGCTCTGTCCATTCTTGGACCTCACCCCTGGCCACCTGCTCAGTGAGCCCCTGACTCCATGGACACATATTTCCTTCCCAGGACGGGTTGTGTAGGCAAGTACCACCTGGCCTGTGGAGTGGGCTCCAGTGGCCTTGCCCAGTGGGTCCCATCACAATTCTTCAATCCTTCAAACATACTCAGATCAAATTGGTCACTGGAGTCTATGGGCCTGGCGACATGGCGCCTGGCGGGATGTGAACTGTGGGCAACTGTTGATGAGTCACTGGCTGCACTCGGTTTGCTTTCTCCAGGAGCTCCCCTCACGCACCTGACATGCACATGTGCAGGGACAGCGTGGACCTCCCGACCCCAGCAGCCTGCTCTCCAGCTCAATCCTGGGAATCTGGGGGGACACACCGGCAGGCAAGCTGGCATTGTCTTTGGCTATCAGGGATGATGAGCTACGAGTGGGTCCCTTGGCAGAGCCTGCCACGCTGGCAGACAATGAAAATGAACCTCAAGACAAGGGCACCCCCTCCCCTGCGAGGAGTGGGCTCTCCAACAAGGCCTGAAGCAGCTGCCCCAGTGCGCTCATTGGACTCGTTTCCCTGCAAATCCACCCACTCATCAAGCATTCCCTGAGCGTGGGCTGGGTGCAGTGCTAAGCACAATACAGCACGTGCACAGCATGTACATACGTGGATATGTGCGCATGTGGTGTTCATACGTGTGCAAGTGCAGTACATAGAACATGTGTGTAAAACACCTAGCAGATGCTTCCACCTGTGACCTGTGGCTAAACATCATCCCCATGGTGATCTGCAGGGATCTCCCCTGTCTGGGCCTGCGGCCGCTGCACGAGGCTCCAGGTGGGAGGGGCGGGTACCTGGGATGCTCCAGACAGCAGTCTGTACTGTGTCCACACTTCCTTTATCAGGCCTGGGGGGCTGGGGGTGTGTGCACGCTTCCTCAAGGGGGCCGCACCCTCCCTGGGTGCCCTCCCTTACTGACGCTGGGAGCCCAGAGTAACACTCGCTGTGATGCAGGCTCCTGGGACAGGCTGGCACAAGGAGAGTGAGTGGACTGTCCCAGCAGGTCCCCTTTGTGGGCAGTGGCAGGAGTTAGACCAGGGGAAGACCATTCTCTGGCACCAGGCACTGGAAAGACCATTTGGGAAATGTCTTGGAGAGAGACCTGAACCCTGGAAGGTGCTTCTGAAAGTGACGTGGCACAGACACCAGCCCGTGTTCCCTGGGATTGGGTGCTGGAATCCACAAGGGCACCAGCTGGGGCTGCAGGAAAGCCCTGGGTGGGGCGGCCTGATGCCCCTGTGCATCTGATAAACTTGGGACTTTACCTCGGGTATGTTGGAGCAATGTACCTGACAAGCTTTGGGACACTGGCCAGGGACGGAGGTGTTTCTGTATGACAGGAGCCCATGGCTCACTCTGCTGCCAGCCGACCAGATAGTCACAAAAGGAAAATGTCCCTGAGCTGGACAGATGCGAGGCTAGACTGCTGGCCGGTGGAGCCGGGGTTGCATGCAGGACCCCGGCACCCATGGTCTGCGTCCTCCTGGCCTGTGGCAGGAATCCCAGCAGGTGGGAGAGGAGCTAAGCGTGGTTCCAGACCAGAGGGAATCCAGAAACTAAGGGCCTGGGAAGCAGGACCCCAGACCCAGAGAGAGCCGAGGCTGCTGGGAACCCAAGCAGGAAACAGGATGAGGGATGGGGTAGGACACAGTCTCGGCTGAGTTCTTCCTTAGAGTGGAGGACGTGTGGGAAGAGGAGGAGCATGGCATGAGAGAAACCCCGAGGGAAAACAGTGGGCACTCAGCAGAGGCCAGCCAGCTCCCAGCGCCCAGGCAGGCCACTGCATTCCCAGGGTGTCAATGGCCTCTCTACTTTTCACAGCCTCATGGTTAAACTACAAACTGACAGCTGATGACTTACTCCAGATCTCACATTTCTTCTCATTCACACCCCTCTCTGAGAAATCCTGCCCAGCTATGACCAAAACCATTATATTTCTTTACACTTAATGGGACAGAAACTCAGAACAATACACACAGGGCCTGTAGGGCTGAGTGACATTTGGAGTCCATCCTCAGAACGAAACGCCCAGGAAAGGGGCCACCTGCACATGCTGGAGAGAAAGGTCATGGGGTGGCCAGGTGGGCTCGGGCAACACACCTCTGCAGAGAGCCCCCCACACCTCCCACAGGCCACCAGACCCTGGGGCCGGGAGCTGTGCCACTCCCCCAACAGGATGCTCAGAGCCTCTTACCTGGGACCAGGGAGAGGCAACCCAGCCGCCCCGTGGGGGCCCTGCGGCAGCCTGTAGGGGGTGCGCAGGGCACGGGAACAGCGCACAGGGACGTGCCAGCTCCAGGTCGGGCTTTGGCACGTGCAAGCACTTCCTGGAGGCCAGCTCCCGGTACTTCCCCGAGACGTACTTCTCAGCACATTTTAGGAATCGTTTCTGGGTCCCCCTGTCACACGTCGCAGAGCACTGAAAGAGGAGGCAAAAGACGGCTGTTTTTTTTTTTCCTCTTTTCACAATCAGCGGTTGTAATGTCTTCTCATGATATTAGCTTGAAAATTTATATGAATATAGACATTTAGTGGCAGTTATTGGGCCTTGGCATTCTGAAAGGCATGATGGATCCATCACCTTCACAAGGAGGATCTTGAGGTCACAGTGGTATCTGATCATAAGCAGGGGCAGGACAGTCAAGAACTGCTATAGGAATAATTCTGAAGCTACTGTTTCACTGAAAGGTTAGAATATTGGGCTCTCACTGATTAAGAACTAGAGAGATTTTATACACAAAGAACATGAGATAGACGACACAGACCCACAGATTGATTCAGCCACCCAACTTCAGGCATGTTGTGGGTCCCTAAAGCAGAGACAGGTAGAAGCAGCCAAAGGCTCACAGATCTTCCCCAGAAAACGGGGTGCTGCCCGTGAAGACTGCCGCATGAATTGAGAGAGCAAGCACATCTCTGCTCCCTCCAAGGTATTCACTAAGCCTGGGCTGTCCCTGCCACCAGCAGCCTGAGGGCGCAGAGAGACCCTGGGCAAACAGCACATTGGGCAGAAGTCTGCAGCTGCCCGTCAGGCAAGAACAAGGCATGCTGCTTTCCCTCAGCCAGGCCCAGGGGCTCTAAGAGGAAGCCTGGTCCCCAGTGTTGGTGACTTGGGCTGGGGGACAGTGGGTGAAGCTGAGAAGCCCAAGGACTGCCAGGCTGAACTGCCATCAGGTGGCCTAAGCAGAGGGGACCAGGTGGCAACACCTGCCCAGCTCTGACCTCACATCCCCAACCTTCACCTCGCAGGTGTGTCTTCTGTGTGTTCCGATGTCACAACAGAGATTGCCCTGAAATCATCATCTGGGTTGTTTAGTGGACCATGCCTCAGAGAGAAGCTCTGGGGTGTGTGTGTGAGTGTGTGAGTGTGTGTATGTGTGTGTGCAGGCACATATTCCATTTCTGGCCAAGGGTTTTCTGCCTAGACACAGCCCACAGCCTGCACAGCCCAAGCTGCTCGCTCCACCATTAAGCTCCAAGGGCATGCACAGCTGACGTATCTTTTCTCATGACGTAGGATTCTGTCTGGAGACACTTGCTCCTGTGCCTGGGTGAAAGAGAGCCAGGAGCTTCTCATTAGAAATGACCAGCTTGCTCCGGTGAGCGAGCATGACCTTTCTAGTTTCTAGTGGCAAACAGCAGGATTAAAGACCCTGCTCGGCGCTTTCCATTCTGAACAAGGCATTTCTGAACTAGCATGGGGAAATGAGACACCTAGAGGGACCCGTGTCCGACCCTGAGGAGTGTGGAACCGGGACGGCTAGGAGCTTGTTGCCTGCCTGTATGGACGTGCAGAGCTGCAGCCCGGGAGATGGAGACCCCTCGACACTCATGCGGATGGGTGCTCATTTGGTGGGCTGCTGCTGCCATTCTGTGGGTTGTAAGGTATTTGAGGTCCTTTAGCCTCACTTCGCCAAAGCAAGTCAAGAAGGCTTCCACACTCCAAAGCCATGCTTTCGCTGTGGTCCCATTGTGATGGTCTCTAGGGTGGCCCCTGAAGGGGGCAGCACAGGATGGGAATTCCAGGGCGCTCAACACAGAGACGTCCCCTGGGAATATACAGGCCGCTTACATATCAGGAAATGAGACTTCTTTATCCTAAGTGATCCAGCTTCTTACTGCTCTGCCCTGGGGGAGCATCTCCTAGAAATGGTTGCAACTGTTCTGGAGTTAGGGGATGCTCTGGGACCCCCTATCACCACGAGGAGGGTCCCCTGTACTCACGCTCGTGCCCTGTTCTCACACTCCTGTGCTGGATGCTGACCGAGTGGGGCAGCATGGACGTTCCTGGGGGTGATGCTCAAGGACATGACTTAAGGAGTAGACCTGAGCCCAGGGAGGGCCTTGAAGAGGGGCTGGGAGATTCGGGACTTGGGCAGTGCAAGAAGCCAGGTGAAGGAAGGGGAGCAGGAAGCAGGGAAGCAGGAGAGGAGGGCGGCCCAGGAGGTGACTGGCGAGGCTGTTCCTGAGGACTGGGAGGCCTACCTTGGACCAGGCGGACACCAGCCACTGCAGCTTCTTGTGCTTGTGGCAGCGCTTCAGCAGGCAGGGCTCGTGAGTCCTGGGCTTGGGCTCCGCGGTGCAGGTGGCGTCGGGCAGCAGCTGTGCTCTGGCTGAGGGGTTGGTGCTCTTGCAGGCCACGGCCCTCTTCCTCCACCCCTTTCCGCAGGTTTGGGAGCACTGCGCACAAGAGCCGACGGTCAGCCCCCGGCAAAGGAGGCAAAGGAAACAGACAGTGCCGGGACCCCAGGCTGCAGGCCCTGCGTTCCATGGGGAGGGCCATCCACTGCCCCCTGGCTACCCCACCCAGTTACCTCTGCCCAGGGCCCGGCGCTCCATGCAGGTGGGCAGCTCTGAGAGTTGCAGGCCTGCCGGCTGGAGGGCACAGGCTGTGGACACAGGCTGGCCGGGACAGTCTCCGTCTTGTAGTTCGCCCGCTGTGTGCACCGCACAGGTCGGCTCTGAGTGCCCCCGCCACACGTCCGGCTGCAGGTGCTCCAGTTCCCCACGGACCAGCTGGGGGGTTGGCAGAGAGAACCACAGTGAGGGCACAGATGTGTCCTGGCCCCAGGAGTGGAGGTCGGGTCTCTAATGGCACAGTGTGGCTCGCACGGCTTCCGAGGTGCGGTCTGCACCTGTGTATGCTTTTCAACTACAGTTTCCACAGAGGAACCATTTCTGCCCCCAAATCTGTCCTGATCCCACTTGTTCCTCCCATCTTACTGAGGGATCTGCCATTCTCTCCCCTTCCCTGGCTTTTGGGCTTCCTGGACTTGGAAATAACCCAGCTTAGAGCGGTGTGTCTGTTCTCTTTTATTAAACAGAAAGCTCCAAACATATTCAAAATAAAGAACCTTCACATTCCCTCCACTCAACTCCAACAAGTGTCAGTGTATGTCCTTATGCATGAGGCAACTTAAAGCAAATTACAGATGGAAATATTTCAGTGTCTCTGAAAGATAAAAGTTCTTTGTTGTTTAACATAATCACAATATCATGATGACTCCTAAAACATCAAGTATACTTTTTTTTAACATTACTAAATATTCAGCATCTGAATTCCCAATAGTGTTATAAACTTTCTGCTTATTAAAGCAAAATCCAAATAAAGCCTGTACTTTGCAATTGATTTGTGTGTCTTTCTTGTCTTCTGTCTCTAGGTTCTTCCTTAATCTTGTTTACTTTTGTCTTTGATTTATCTGTGACAGAGCTGGGTTGCCTGCCTTACTGATTCTCCCTCTGCTGTTCTGCTGATGAGGGATGTTGTGAGTTATGTCTCTGTGTCCCCCAGTCCTCTACCCTTCCTGTCCGTGGTTGGATCTAGAGGCTTTGATTAATTCAGGTCCAACTTGATTTCACATGACTGTTTCACAAGGGCGAATGTACTTTTCCAACAGCAGGTTCAGAATGTCTGATCATTTTCTTTTAATGTTGACGCTATATAATGTGTTTTTTCCCCTCAAAGTCACAATATTATTTTTCTTCTCTGGTTATAAAAGTATTCCTCACAGACAGCTGTGTAGACAGGTGATGGGAGGTGGGTCTGTGTCAGTCCAGTGGTGCCCACATTGGGTCTCGGTCAGTCTGAGCATGTCCACAGACTTCGCTGGCTTTGCACAAGCCCACCTGCAGCAAGGCTTTGTGTGCACACGGGAGGGGGCCATGCAGAGGAGGGGAGGTCAGGAGGTCAAACATGGCCTGAATGAAGGTCAAACATGGCCACTGGGCTGAGGAGCCAAAGCAGCACCAGTGAGCCTGGTGAGGAGCACACAAGGCACCAGACACACCTGCAGCAACCACGTGAGATGCGCCACCAGCTGGAGCCTGGAACCTGCGTGATTCAGAGAGTGAGGAGGGAGAAGATGAGCCTGCCCTCACACCTCCTGGCAGACTGCCGCTGTCCCCGCACCCTGGCTTCTTGTGCTTTTGGTGTGTATGTGTGTAAATGCATCTTCAATGTGGCTGAGGCAGATAGTATATGCAACTTTTTATTCAGCATTTTAAAATTTCAATACTTAAATCAACCACTTTCCCACACAGCAAAGCCTTTGTAAATATATCTCCAGTGTCGCTAATACTTCAAAACATGGACCAAGCTCGAACCCAAGGACATGAGGACCTAACGGCAAAGGACCGCTCTCGAGCTTCAGGAGAAATCGTCAGGACTTCTGAGCAAACTGGCCAGGGCCTTTCCTCAAGTTCACACGGAGGCCGTTACCCAGGTGATTTTAAAGCCACGTCTGTGTGCTCTCTTGTTCCTTCTCACATTTTCTCTCAGTTCTGCAGCCTTATAAATTATACTTGGTGTCCACACTGGGGCTGTGAAGGACGTCCTGGCTGCTCCTGGACTTTCCAACCACCCCACCGTCTGCTGTCCCCTCGTCTGAAGACGTTCTCACTGGGTTCATCCAGCCTTGCCCTTCTCCCCTAGGTCATTAAGAAATCCTCCCGAACAAAGATCGTTCTGACTGCATCTGAAGTGCCAAGGTCTGCTTTGCTTCACAAACAGGACTCTGGGGAAATGTCTTTGTTTGAGCTCATGAAAAGGTCGGAATCCCACCAGCTTCTGTGCTGGCACCCGAGGGTCTCGCAGCTGGGTGGGCTGTTCTGTAGCTCACCAGGGGCCACAGCTGCTTTATCTCAGTTTTCCTAAGTCCACCAACTGGAAGGAAGTCAGAGGCTGGGATTCCTCAAACCAGTTGAGAGTACTAGACAGGACACGGGAGGACTTGGTCACCCGTCCACCATGGGAGCCTGCCACTACTGAGGGGTCCACTGGCAGGGCTCTCAGTGCTCCAGGACAAGAGGCAGGAGTGGCTGCCATCACTGCTGAGCTCAGGTGGGATTCCTGGAACCACGTGCTCCAGGTCGTTGCTAGCACTGGGGACGGGGATGTCCACCAAAGGCCCACGTGTCAAAATCCTGGTTCCCTGGTGACAGCCCTTAAGCAGGGAGCCTCCTGGGAAGTCTCAGGTGACAAGGGTGTGCCCTCGAAGGGGGTCATGGGACCCAGGCCTCCTTGACACCCGTTTCCCAGAGGAAAAGGGGCTTCCTGCCCCACATGCTCCTGCCATGGTGCCTGCCTCCCCACAGGCCCAAAGCAAGAGAGCTGCTGGGTCTTGGGCTGATACCTCCAAAGCTGTGAGCCAAACTAAGTTAATAAACTTCCACTCTAAGTTGATTTATTTCAAGTATTTGTTTTTGTATTGTATTTGTATTTGTATTTGCGAAGTGAAGCGACTTGTACAACAGTCACTAGACATTTCTCAATAAAATGACCACACCCCCGTCTTTCAGAATAAAAGCAACCCTTGGGCTTTGGTCATGGAGTGTGTCCTCGACAGTGCAGGTTTTGACAGGGGCTGAGGAAACCCCTGGTCAGGGAGCACCACGGAGCGCTCGGTGTGCCGGGACAACAGTCCAGACCCAGAGCCCCGCCCTGACCTCTGCTGCCCGTGGCTGAGCCCCAGAGCCAGGCACAGCTGCTCTGGGCTTGGCAGCCTGAGTTTCCAGAGGACAAGGGGACGCCACCTTCCTCCAGAACTTGGTCCCAGGTCCTTTCTCTCTGGCTCTTGTTGGGTTTTTAGGTGAAGCACTCTGCTGCATTTTCAGTACTAACTCTTGGCTCCGTGCACAACTCTGGCTGCTCGGTAAACATGGGGGCACAGTGAGAGCACAGAAGCTGTCACACTCCGTGAGAAGCCACCATGCGCTTTAGGCACTTGCAGCAGGGTGCAGAGGAGGACATGGAGGTGTAGCCTTAGCACTTACTGCCGCGTGCTTCTTCAGCTTCCCAGTCCGACCAGGGCACAGGTGGCTTTCATACATTGGCACTCCTGCCACTTCAGGTGGGCTATTCTTCACGGAGTAAGTCACCCCTCTGACTTCCTGACATGAGCTCCGATGGATTCTACACGCGGACATGCGCACAGTCAGCCCCAGCAGCGAGAGGCCGAGGCAGCCGTGGTGTGGCCGGATGGGACAGGCATTAGCTGAGCCTCGAGGACACAAGGACCCCGTCCTCCTCTGAGCAATGACAGCATTTTCACATGTGTAAGTGACTGGAGATCTACCACGGTTCTAAATGAAATGTTTTAAACATAACAATCCCCACTCAAAAATAAACATATGCCGCTTTGAAAAATCTGCCTTTCCTTAGGGAAAAAAAATCACTTAACGAGTTAATTTAAAGCCTGCCGGCAAGCTGCAGCCTGGTGGTGCCGCCCAAGATCGCAGCCTTGGGGGACAGGAGGAGAGGATCGGGCTTTCCAGCTGGCAGGTAGCCCGGCAGGTCACCTCTTCCTCCTCCCTGACTTGGGTTTATTACTGTCTAGGTCATAGGGCATTTTGTCAGAATCTCGTGGTGCCAGGTACACTCCTAGCAAGCTCAGGTAGAAGTCCAGCTCAGAAAGAGCCCATGGTCTTGGTAGGCGAGGGTACACGTCAGAGTCATGAGCATCCAGTCGCTGGACTGAGCTGGGCTTGCGTGTGCTGATGTCTGGGCGACTCAGAGTCCTCCAATCCTTCTAACGCAGAGAGTAAGGGCCACAGGAAAGAGGCCAGGTGGTGAGCACGCCGTCCCTCCTCACTCAGTCGGCTGGTGCAGATGAGCTGGGACCAGGACCTTCCAACTCTGTCTCTTTGATGGTTCTTCTCGCAGCGAATGTGGGTCCAGCCTGCTCTTCCCATCAGAACAGAAAGCCCACTACTGGCAACGGTTGCCAGGGAACGGGGCCCAGAAACCAGGCCTTCTGGGCACGGCAGGACTCGCGGCTTGAGAGATCTGCTTTTTTCTTCAGCCTCAGAAAGTCAAAGCACTTCCTTTGCCTTGTGAGACTCGGGAGAGATTTATAATGAGCCAGACACTCATGCAGGATTGTTTTCATGCTCCCTGGAACATGCAAAGCCCAACTGGGGGACGCAAGACGCTCCCCGCAGAGGAGACACTGTGGGCGTTGATTTTATGAACTGTGAGAAGCCAAAGGTATGTAAAGTGGGCAGCGTGCTATTTTTACCAGGCTCCCCTGTCTTGCTGTCCTGTCATCAGATCTTATCTTAAAAAGACTCCATGGGACAGACAGAGCTTCACTTACGCGGGCAGCGGGGAGACAGGGAAATGGGATGAGACATGCAGACAGGAAAGTCTGACCTCGGTGTTCAAAAGGGCCTTAAGAATTACCTGTTTCAAAAAAAAAATCCCTCATGTGGGGTTTCTCTCTGCACAACACTGGGGTGTCGTGCTCCGTTCCTACTTGGCCTCCTAAACTCCCTGCTCCCTGAAGCTCTGCCTCCTCAGGAGACTGCTCCTTCCTCCAGTGTCCATGGAAGATTTGCCAAGAGAAGGCGAGTGATGGGGCTGGAAGGGACATCAGAAGTGACCAAGGTTCCCAGACTTGTCGTCTGTATGGGGACACTGAGGTGGAGAAGCCAAATTATGTTTCCAATGTGTTAGTGGAAACACAAACAGGAGGGATGGGAATCCTCAGGCTGCACCTGCCCTGAGTGACTCCATGGTGTGTAGAACAGCAGTCCTCAGGCTGTGCCTGCCCTGAGTGACTCCATGGTGTGCTCCTCAGGCTGTGCCTGCCCTGAGTGACTCCATGGTGTGCTCCTCAGGCTGTGCCTGTCCTGAGTGACTCCATGGTGTGTAGAACAACAGTCCTCAGGCTGTGCCTGCCCTGAGTGACTCCATGGTGTGTAGAACAGCAGTCCTCAGGCTGTGCCTGCCCTAGTGACTCCATGGTGTGTATAACAGCTTCTCTAAGGCTGTGCCTGCCCTGGTGACTCCATGGTGTGTAGGACAGCAGTCCTCAGGCTGTGCCTGTCCTGAGTGACTCCATTTTGCAAAGCAGTAGTTTGCCATAATTTGATCCAGTTTCAGTTTAATAGCTAAGGTTGGATGAGTCTATACCTTGTTTGTTCAAGTAAATAACCAGCATAAAACTGTGATAGTAGGAGCAAATGTGACTCCATTTTGTTTTATGACTTCATCCTGTAAAACAACCATGCCAAGTAGAAGAGTCATGACTGGAGCAAGATGTTCTTTTCCTTTTGCTATAGAAACCTTTAAGAACACGGAACTACCTAATGGGTATTGTTTCTGTAACTAGGGTAACGGGGCTCTGTTTCTGTAACTGGGGTGACTGGGCTAACTGTGATTGGTTAGGCTTCCCTCCGCTTGACTGTACTGTCCTGCTTCTGTAACCTGGCTTGCTTGCATTGGCTAGACCCCCAAACATCCCTTTTGCAGTTTTCAGGCTTATAAGGAGTTGCCCTTGCAATTGTTCGGGGCTGATCAGGGGAACAGCTTTATGTTCTGGTCAGCCACCACCGGTGTGCTTCGATAAAGGCTTGATTCGATTATACGTGAGTGGTTTGGAAGTCAGTTTATGAAACCCTGGGACAAAGCTTTAACTATAACAAAACAAACTGATAAATAAATTAAGTGTGCTTAATAAGAATGACCACTGTGACTTATCAAATCAATCAGAAGCACATGGATGCAGGGGCATATCAAACTCATATCAGAATAACCAGGCCCATGAGCTTCCTGAATACACCAGATCACCGACATCACCACAAGATGTACCCCGTCACTAGAGACCCACAGACCTGTTAGAACAGTCCAGGGATGGGGTTGGCCCTGAAGTTCTGAATCACTTTCACCCATTTTGTACTTCAATTCCTTGTATTAAGGTTGTACTGATTTTGTTTTTAAACCATAATGGAAATAGTGTATGCTAATAGAAAATCTGAAGGGTAAAGTCTGATAGACAGGTTCTTCTGTGAATGATGGGTGCCTTCATTCCCGGTCACTAACATCTCAGAGAAACCCACCTCAGCTCCTCCCTGGGCCACCTCCCTGCCCCTGTACAGCCCTCCTGGTTTCGAAGATTGTGCCCTGGGGCTGGGGTTCCAGCTCAGTTATAGAGCCCTGCATGCCATCCCCAGCACCACGAAAACAAAACAAACAAAAACAACCCACAGCTGGGCGCATTGGTGCATGCCTGTAAGCCCAGAGGCTCTGGAGGCTAAGGCAGGAGGATTGCAAGTTCAAAGGCAGCCTCAGCAAAAGTGATGCACTAAGCAACTCAGTAAGACTCTGTCTCTAAATAAAATATAAAATAGGACTGGAGATGTGGCCCCTGAGTTCAATCCCTGGTACCCACCCCCCAAAAACCAAAACACACAGAAACAACCCCACAAAGACAGTCCTGCAAGAGGCCCTGGCCCATACTCAGGTGAGCTTCTGTGAATGCAGAGTCCAGTAGGTGTGAGATCCTAACCAAAGGACCATCCAGAGCCACTGCCGGGGAAAGCCAAGTCCTTTGAGACCACGTCCTCCTACGTGGACCCTCCCAGCACAAGAATGCAGCTGTCAGGGAAGCAAAAGGAACTCTCATGGCATTTCCTTCCTCCAAGGCCCCCCTAGAGGTCTACACAGACATCCCTGCCCCAGGAGGCTCTGGGATGCAAGGTGTCTCACCTTGTCCTTGCATTTGGATGTGAAGGGTGGTGATAATGGATATTCACAACTGGGGATGCTGCCAGGTGATAAGGGTTCCTCTTACGCACAAAGTGGCTGCCACTGGGCAGGGGCCTCTAGCCTCCCACAGGAGTCTCCTCCGTCTTCTCCTCTCAGGAGGTTAGAGCAGGGGCATGTTTGTCAGGTTGGTCTTTGTCTTGGTGGCTCCCTACACCTATTCCATTCTGCCCTGGACACCAGACACACATCCTGTTCCGCATGGGCACCTCCCTGCAGTCTCACTGCAGCCTATGACAAACTCCTGTGTGCTCTGAATGGACACCTCGGCTCACTGCGCCGCTCCCCTCTGCTGGCAGAGCCCTGGGAGGAGCCAGCCTTGCCCAGGGATGTCAACAGCCTTCTGCTGCCACTGGTGACTGGAAGACTCCCCAGAGCCCACTGAGTCTGCCTCCGAGTCTGTTTATGCCGACGGAACTCGTCACTGTTATGTAATATAATTAGATTTGGTGCGGCTGCGTGAAACACGAAAACAGAGTGGCTTGTTTCTAAGAAAACCCAGCTGTGTGGTGGGCACGACGCCCTGGAGGCAGTCATTAAGTGAGACTGCTGTCAAGTGAGGTGTGGCTGAGGCAAAAGTAAAACATGGAAAAAAGACGGAAAATTAAACTGCTTTGGCACCTGGACAGACAGGACGTGTTTCACCCTCCGTAAAAGAAACCTGAATTGCACATCATGCTTAGTGAGCATGTGAATGCCGATGGTTAACCTGGACCTCGCACAGGCAGACCCTTATGGGATGAAAGTTTGGGGCCGTAATGAAAAGAATTAGCAAATGGATGCATTTAATTATTTCAAAGGAAAATACACATTTAAGGTATCTGTGTATCTTTGAAATGATTCCTTCCCATAGTCTGCTTTTCTCCTCAAAGGGTGGGTAGACTCTTCTTCCATCAGGTGAGGACCCTCAAACCTCCCTGGGGGGTCCCTGCATAAATGACTGCTTCAGGTCATCTTCATCTGATGGCTCCATCCCGGCTCTCCCTGTCCTTGCAGGTTCCTGCACCAGAAGAGGGACCTCGCCAGCTTCCTGCCTCCAGGCCCCACAGCCCCAAGATCACAGATTCTGCTTCCAGACTCCCCAGCCAAGTGCTCACCCCCAAACATCGGGTGCTCACGCTGGTGGAGTCCAGCTCTGTGATGGTTGGTTTTGTCAACTTGACTTGGCCGTGGGACACAGATATTTGGGAAATAATTTTTCTAGATGTTCCTGTGAAAGTTCTTTTAGATGAGATTGATATTTAAATCAACGAATTTGAAGTAAAGCCAATTTCTTCTCATACTGTGGGGGGCCTCATGCAATCCGTTGAGACAGGGAGAGCCGGGATGGAGCCATCAGATGAAGATGACCTGAAGCAGTCATTTATGCAGGGACCCCCCAGGGAGGTTTGAGGGTCCTCACCTGATGGAAGAAGAGTCTACCCACCCTTTGAGCAGAAAAGTAGACTATGGGAAAGAATCATTCAAAGATACACAGATACCAAATGGACAAAGTCACCCAAGGAGGAGAGAGGTCTAGCAGATGGACTTTGGATCTCATCTGCAGAACTGCAGCTCCTCCCTGGTCTCTGGTCTGTTGACCCCCTTGTAGATCCCAGACTTGTCAGTCCCCACAATCATGACAGCCAATACTTTGAAATCAATCTCTCTATGCTCACACACAAACACACAACCTATCGGTTACTTTCCTCTGAAGAATCCTAACTAATGCCAGATCCTGTCATTTCTCATGTAAATGTCTCCCTCTGGGTCTTCCCGGGAAAAGCCAGTCTCTGATCTGTTGGTAGGAAGTATTTTTAGTGCTAATATGAACACTATTTCTTTTGTTCCATTGCTGTTTGGACCCCTCATTGGCTCCAGTTCCCCAGGCATGGGCTCCCCAACAGGAGCCTGCAACACCTGCCTCCCCAAGTGCTTGCTGCAGGCGGTGGTCAGGTGTGCAGGAGCTCAGGGTCCCCGGGAGAGACCACTGGCTCCTAGAGCAGAGGAGGGTTGTTCTGGCAAAGTGTTTTACGATGGGAATCTCCTGGGCTCGGTACAGAGCCCGACTCAGCGCTGAGGTGTGTCACCGGGTCTACACTAGGAACTGATTTTGTCTCTCTAGTTACCTAGTGAGCCTAACGCTGGCTTCTGCCTTTGCCCCGCCTCATCTGCCGAGCTGCCCGCTGTGTGGAAGCTGCCTCGGCAGTTTTAATTTCCTACAGGGAGGAATGGAAGCTTACTGAGAGCACAGGAGCATGTCATGAGAAACACTGTGTCTTCTGAGGACCTAGAGAAGCCACCACTGAAGGCCACAGACCCTGCCCAGATGGCAGCTCCCTCACCAGCCTGGATCCCCTCCTGTTCAGCTCCTTGGGACAGGCCTCCAGGGGAGACAACAGCTCTGGATGGCAGGAGCCAAGGGGGACCAGGATCTGACACCATCAGGGAACAAGAGAGGTGTTTTTGTGGGCAAGAGAGAGAGACTGAGGGTAAGACGCGGGAGGTCCACCTGGCACTGTGGGAGGCTCAGGCTGGCCCAGCTGGCAGGTGGGCTCATGCCGGACACAAAACCTACACCTTGCACCTGGGTTCCTCAGTGCCTTTGTGAGGCTCCCACAGCTAACGACCTGCAGAATTCTCAGCCTGGTTGTGAACTGACAATGGACATCACCACCCTGAACCCCAAGATAAAGCTCTGCTCTTTGTTAAGTACCATAACATCCCTGTGGCTTCCTTCTGGGTTCACCATGATGAGTCTATGCTTCCTAGGATCTGCTTTTGCCTGTGGACTCGGAAATCTGCAAGTTTGACCCTGTGCCCTCAGAGCCATGCAGACAGTCTGAGCCCTGGGTTCCCATGGGCTGCATGGCTTCCATGGGCTGCCTTTTCTGGTGTCTGACTTGAGTGTGAGGCCCTGGGGTGTGGGGGTTCAGGGGTGACTCTGCCCAGGTGGCCTGGGTTGGACCCTGCTCTTCCTCACCAGCCGGGCATCTTTGGGGGAATCACAGAACGCCTGGCCACTGCATCGTCTGCACAGTGGGCCATCCACACCGCAGCCCCGGGCAGAGCTGGGAAGGTGGGGTACTGAGCGGCAGCTGAGGTCCTCCTCCACCTAGTGCCTCATCTCTCACTCCCCCTCCTCTTCTCCTAACCAACCCTCACTGGGGAAAGTGAGGCCATTCACGGAGACCACACGACCAGTGCATCCAGCCCCTCTACCTCACTGCTCAGCTGAAAGACGGGGAGGGAAACCCATGTTTTCACAGTTGATTTCTACGGAATTTTTTTAAGTCAGTGAAGTTACAGTTAATAAATATGAATTTTTAAAAAGCAAAAACTCATAGGGACATAAACAAATTTTGTTGTGTTACCTCCTAGAGATTCTCTGCTGTGGGACTCAGTCTTCATAACGGAATGAAGAGGCCAGGAGGGTGAGCCTTGCATTTCTAGAGGACGCAGTCTTAGAGGACAACTGAGAGATTTCAGAACAAGTTTCTTGAAGGGGGCGGGGAGTGTGAGAAAGGACATGGAAAGCAACGTCCATGGGGAAAGGGGACCAGGAATCAGGCATGAAGCTCATTTAGAGATGCCCAAAAGACCTGCATAGTACCGCCACCCCTCTCACCCAAGGAAAGGACAGAGCAAGTCGCGTCCCAAACTGCAGGTCTGAAGAAAGGATAGGCCTGGTGACAGCTCTGTGAACCCCGTCTTTCCAAGAGAATGCACAATTAAATAGCCAAACAGCCCCTGGGAGAGCCTGCTGAAGCCCACCATGTCCGGAAATGAGAAGAGCTTCAGGCCTCTTGAGCTGCTTCTGGGTAACGTGTTACTAACATTCCCAGAGAAGTGGCATCTCCCACTACGTCCTTGGAGCATGACCGCACTTGGGCATTTTAGTAGCTGGCTAGGAAACACCCTCCTGACACCATTTAGGTGAAAACCAGCCTCACAGACAGGAGCTTGTGGGCTCCCTTGGCGTGACAGCGCCAAACCTAACTTCTTCTTCACTTTGGGAGCCTTCCCTAGGAGGACAGGGTTAGGGTTAGGGTTAGGGTTGGGGTTACATAACAAAAAATGTTATGTTACAGCAGCACAGTTTGCCTGTCAGGTGCCTGGGCAAACTTCCATGAGCGATTACACAGAGAGGGCCATGCACTGAGGGACCACATCATTTATCAACCGAACCAGGACACCTTGGTGGGAGGGGAGCCACTCCTGAATAATAGGACAACAGGCAAACGTGAGCTCCATCCTCCCTGGGCAAAGGGGGACATAGTTCATCCTTCCTATAGGAATGTCCAGTATTCATATCTTGCATATACACATAGAAACATGCATTATCAATTTTAACAGACACATGTATTGTATAAGCAATTTCCTAATACATACACATGCAAAAAATTAATAAAGTGAAGATAAGTAGCTTTGAAATTCACTTTTGCATGAATTCACTAAAAGCTTGCTCATCTGTCCAAGAGTGTGCTTCAAGCCTGGCCTGACGTTTTTTTTCACGATACTCCTTTGGGTGCCCATCTGCCTTAGTCTCTCAATCTATACCATGGGGATGACAGCAGTGTCTACTGAGTGGGTTACTGCGAGGATTGAGAGTTAGCTTTTCATTTTTTCAAGCATTAGGTAAAAGCTGGTTCTGTTATTTTATCATTAGATCATCATTTATATGGATTCTAGTTTTGTGGGGCCAGGGGCTTACGAAATTCATGGCCAACTGCTCTAAGAACAAGACCATCAAAATTAAGAACCTAAAATTGGAGGAGCTGAGGGCTCCACATGATGAACACCGAACCTGACCAACAGGTGCTGGGGGAGTGAGCTCTTGGCCTGGTTTGCCTGGGACTAAGGGGTTCTCCAGGAACGGGAGTTCCAACTGTGAACCCAGGAAGGTTCCAGGCAATCTAGGATAGGTGGGTCTCCCTAGGGTTAATTTACTTTCTCTTCTTGTCAACAGATTTAGTCTTAGATCATATGTATTTCCAATAACTGTGCTATAATCCGAATGCTTTCACATCCATCCATTACTGCTAATTATCATAATTGCTGTTCCAAAAGTGTCTACCTTTTTACAGTGTGTCATGAGCCATTAGTTGTTGCTCTAAGCAAAACAGATACAGGTCTTTTAGTCAAATGTGGCAGATGTGGCAGAATTAACACCTGCTATGGTTTGGGTGTAAGGTGTCCTCCAAAAGCTCACATGCGAGGCAATGTGAGAGGGTTCAGAGGGGAAAATAATTCAGTTGTAAGAGCCCCATCAGTGCATTATCCCCGGATGGGATTAACTGAGGGTAACTGGAGGCGCGTGGGGTGTGGCTGGAGGAGGTGGGCATTGGGGGCGTGGCTTTGGGTGTATATTTTGTATCTATCAAATGGAGATCTCTGTCTCTCTCTGCTGCCTGATCATGGTGTGAGCTGCTTCCCTCTGCCACCTTCTTCTGCCGTGTTGTTCTGCCTCGCCTGGAGACCTGAGGGATGGAGCCAGCTGTCAATGGACTGAGACCTCTGAAACTGTGAGCCTCAAATAAACTTTTCCTCCAGAACTGTGCTGATTGAGTCTTTAAGTCACAGTGGCAAAAAAGCTGACTATAACAACACCCATGTTTGTCTCTTTGCTGCCTTACTAACTGGTAATGAGGGCCAGGAGGGACATGTGTCTAGAGGGACTGACTTGAGGACTCCAGTGAGAGGTGTCAGGGTGGTGGCTCTGAGACTTCCTGCATCTTCCCTTTCATTCCTTCTGTCCTCAAATGCTGGGCACAGGCACCAGCTGCCCCAACCCAGGATCTCCAACACCCTTGGCTCCGACACAGGGTCCTTCTCTGGAGAAGCAGGTGATCCCTGCAGAAAGGACGTCGGAGGTGACAGAGCAGAAAGAGAAGCAGCTTCTGTCCAGCTGTCCTGCTGGCTGGGGTCCCCCAGTGACAGCCTGACTCAGCACGGAGGGTGTGGGACCAGCAAGTCCTGGTGACTCAGCCCCAGCCTGCCTGCAGGGTTGAGGACCACTGGGGTTTGAGCAAGCCCACACTCCAGCCATCGAAACGTGCCATTCCTCTTCGGCACAGTAGGGGACTGTTGGTGAAAACTGTCTCATGGATTTCAAAATGACTAGAGGACTACAAAATTTACAGCTCAGAGAAATGATTAATGCTTGAAGAGACGGAAGGGCTTGTTACTCTGATTTGATAATCGCATATACATTTATGAAATTACCAAGGCACCCTACAGATGTGTGAATAGTCTGTCTCAATAAAAAGAAAACATAAGAAAGTGAAAATACTAGTTGAATATGTGCATTCAGAAGGCAAAGAATATGAAGAATGAAGGGAATATTAATGTTTTCTCCAAATTGAAAGGTATCACTGTGGACTCAGCACACTGAGTGGAAATACCATGCCATGTAAAACACATCAAAGCTCATCAGAGACATGGGGGTAAAGAGGCCACCCTAAGCTTCCACAAGGACTGCCGGGAAATGCACCGACCCTCGTAACTGAAGGCCTCGTAACAGAACAACAGCCAGCTCCTGGGCAGCCGCAGCAGGGAAGCTGCACCACAATGTCCTGCCCACGAAACTCCAGAGGGGGACTGCCCCACAACTGCATTCTCAAACTGCTGCTGGGAAGTCGGAGTGAACCCAATCCAGGGAGGGGAGGTGTTTCCAGATATGGCGTGCCCAACAAGGCAAGGCCTGGCATCCAAGACACCATCTGTGACTGGATGTAGGTGGCACGGGCAGTGAGGCTCCGGAGAGGCTGGAGAGTCTGGTGTGCTTGGGATGTGGGCGGGATGTGGGCGGGATGTGGCCGGCACCTGCCCTCCCCAGGCCCTCCCAGCCCTGTTCAGCAGGTGCTCAGCAGCCAGTCTGCGGCTGCCCCCTCCCCTCCCAGCTCTGCTCCCACGGGCTCCGCCCTGCTCTGTTGATTCTTCTTCTTTTCACCCGTGACAATTACCATTTCTAAAACAGGTTATCACTTAAAATTTATATTGATAAACGATAAGTTAAAAGTAAGGTCTAAGTAAACAATGTATTGACAACATTGCACGGTGCTGTTGACTCTGCTCCTCAACTCAGTCAGGAATCCCAGGGGCCGGGCCTGAGTCTGCTATTCACCAGTCTGTCCCAGGTGCCCAGCGCTGCGGGGCACACACTTGGTGGACGACTCAATAAACTTAATACATATTTTGGAGCTTATGTAAGGAAACCTAAGGAAACAAAACTCAGATCACTGTTAACTTTTAGGCAAGCAAAATTTTATCTACAAAAGGCAACACACAAGGTGTTGTACTTAGCCAGCAAGGAATCATAGGTAATGAAGAAAATAACGACTACTGGTAGGATAAGGGTCACACTGGCATGACAGAGGAGAGGACGCCATGCAAAGGAGCCCAGTGATGCCAAGTGATGAAAGAGACCCCAAGGGGCTACGTCCTCACCTGTTACGGGTAGCTGGTTAATCTTTGAAACCGGTAAGTAGACAAAGTAGTCACATATATTATTTAGACATGTTGGGGGACAGAGACCAGAAGAGAGAGAAGGTAACTGAATTGTTGACTTTGGTCTGTGAATTTAGGTGTTTGTTGGGAGGATAGAAAGGAAACTGACTTGTATAATGAGCTTTAAAGGATGGGACAGTTTATTTATTTATTTTAAAAGAAACAAAATAATAACTGAAAAATAGATGCAAGGAATAAAGGCCTAGATTCAAGTTGGCATGTTGAATTTTGAGAATTTAAATGGATTCTTCTTCATCATCCTACTTTTTAAATTAACAAAGTATGTAATAAATGCATCAAGACAATTAAAAAGTCCTTAGGGTTGGAACTTCATTTGGTACAAAAGTGAAATCAGACGTGGAGGCAGTGAGGGTAGCTGGTGGTGGAGGGATGTTCTTGTGGGGATTCCTGCCCTGCGCTGCATCTCGACAACTCTGAACGAGCCAAGAGACTGTGGTTCTCCTCCAGGGTGATTATGTTCTCAGTGACCACAGGCAGGGGCAGATGGAGAAACTGTTTGCTGTTTCAGAAATTTGCCTTAAACTTACAGGGGCCCTGGAGGAAAGCAAGCCAGGCTGGACACAACTGTGTCTAAGCCATCATGTGGTTTGACTTTTTACCTTGTAACACTAGTTCATCAGCGAGGCAAGGTCTGGCTGGAATGCAGTGTTTTATTTGAAAATGCTACTTACACAAACAAGATTAATTTGAGGATCACTTTGATCCTGGGAATGTTGTTTAAATTATGTAAAAACGTGGATGTGTAACTGATGTGATTCTGCAATTTGTATTTGGGGTAAAAATGGGAGTTCATAACCCACTTGAATCAAATTGTGAAATATGATATATCAAGAACTATGTAATGTTTTGAACAACCAACAATAAAAATTATAAAAAAGTAAGCATATCTTTTAAATGCAATAGAAGATTTAAAAATTATTTATTGGAAACTTAAAAAATAAATTAAGAACTGCTTAGTTAGAAACCCAAGGAAAACAGAAGGATGGAAAAAAGGGAAAATTTGGTAATCTTCTTCCTACCTGTAGGAAATGCTCATGGCCATATGCTAAAATGAGTGGATAGGGTTTTTCCTTCTAGACCCAGGTAACTTCATAAGGAGAGAAAACCCAAGTCAGTTCAGATGGCAAATACGTTGCACAAAAGCATGGGTACAGGTGATTTAGAAGTGACAGTACAGCAGGTCAACAAAAAGTAGCTTGAATTCTTAAGCAAATTAAATTGTAAAATAAGCTGTCACATTCCTGAATCAAATCTAAAGTCCACGGGTCGGCTTTAGATGCAACTGTTAACACACACTTCTTAACCAGGGCTTGATCAGGATGGCAGGACCTCACTATTCTCACTTTTCCCGCCTTGGAGGCCAGGGAATTTTTAGTTCAGTGAAACTCTGGATTTTCATTTTTTATTTTTTTATGGTGGTGGAACTGGAGTTGGGTGGGGTGGAGTGATAACATAAAGGATGGTTATGATGGGAAAGTGACTTTTTCTTCCAAAATGATGCAGGTAGCTTTTCATTGAAAAGATGGAAAAGTGCCATTTCATGAAAAGCTAGAGGCACCCCTTGTAAGTTGGTCTAAGACCTTAGAGAAATTCTGCACGCTCTGCGGGTCAGAAGCCCTCCCTTAGCCAGCACTGCTACACAGATGGATGGCAGCAGGGCCTGGTCCAGCGTACAGATGCCCAAGGTGCCAGGAGCCGCCACAGTTGAAGGGACCACCGTGGTGACCCTTTCCACCCACTCCCCACACTCTGCTGGGCTCATTCCAACATGCTGCTCCCTGTAGGGGGTGCTAAAGGTGGGGCCCTCCTGGCTTCCCAACTTCCAGCTGACTTCTGAGTTACCAGAGAGCTGCAGGAGGAAGCCCTTGATCTTGAAGAGGAAAGGCAGGAGTTTTGTCCAAGGTTAAGACCTTGAACAAAAAAGTTTAAAAAGAAGAAAAAAGAACAGGAAAGAAGAGACAGTCTTTTAACATAGTCTCCTTTAAAAAGCCAAGTTTATTGCAATGCCACATGATACCAAGTATCATGGCCTGAGCCGGGCTACTGTCCACCGTCCAGCACTCAAGAACGTGTCTGAGCAACAGCACAGTTGGCTCACAGGAACTATTACTTGCCACCCTAAACTTATAAACTCTAGAATTTGTACATTTTTTTTTCATCAGATCTAAACACTATCTAAAAATACCATGTTTCACTGAGTGAAAGTCCCTTATTCCCATTAAGTATCATAGAATGATTTATAGTTGAACCAAAACATGAAAATGTGTTATCCAATCATGCTCTAGAGGATAGCAATACATTTCCACAAGATGAAGTGCTTATTTCCTTATTTTTCAATCCTTACATTTTTGAGTTTGGTCACATGTTTTGATTTCTTGAACTGTACCATTGAGTGAGTATGGGATTTTGCTAGGGTGATGTTCAGAACACTTGACCCCCCTAAACATGGCTTGGGCAGGGACTAACTACAAAGGACACCAAGGGTTGACATCAACTGCTGAGTGGTCCCTGTGTGGCTGCTACCCACTGCCCTGTGTAAGAACACTTGTCACACAATGGCTGACTGGGAGACAGGCTAATGACCAACATCTCTTTCAGGTGGCACCTAGCATTGTGAAAGTTTTGAGTAGCCAATTCTGAACCAACCGAATAATTGAAAACATTTGTTCAACGTTCAGTATTCTTACAACCTCCGAGACCAGCCTCCCTCCTCCCTCCTCTAAGCCTTGCTTTTCTTAAAACACAGTATGAAAAACATGTATCTCCATCCTGTGAGGATGAGCTGTTGGAAGCTCTGACCGCAGACAGACCCCATGTTCCACTTGACTCTACAGTTATGTCTCCTGAAACACAGTCCTCAGAACAGCTTGGGTTTTAATGCAGACAAAGAGTTTCCCCACCAGATACCCCTAGAAGTGTGGTTCCTCCCAGTCCTTACACATGCTGGTCTCTGGGCATGTCTGGAAGGACAGGGCATCCTTCAGTCACCCTGAGGAAGCCACCAGAGAGAGGTCCCTGGGCCAGCAACAAGCTCCCTCCAGCAGTGGGTGCATGGTCACCTCTACCTTGGAGCCACAAGCCAAGCAGTGGTTTGCTCAGATTTGGTTTCCAGGCTGGAAAAAATGCACTTCATTAACACAAGGCCCAAGGAAACCTATCAAATGCAGGAATGTTCAGAGGTGGAATGATTTGATTATGAAAAGTGCAACCTAATCTGCGGATTAATACACTGATATGGATTAATTGGGCAGTAACTGTAGGCAGGTGGGATGTGGCTGAGGAGGTAGGTCACTAACGAAGTGACTTTAGGGTGTATAGTTTGTCACTGGTCTTCAAAGTCTCTCTGTCTCTCTGCTTCCTGGTCACCATGTCCTGAGAGGCTCTCTTCCTCCGTGCCCTTCTGCCATGATGTTCTGCCTCATCTTGGGCCCAGAACTATGGAGTCCACCATCTATGGGCTGGACTCCTGAAACTGGGAGCCAAAATAAACTTGTCCTCTTCGTTTTTCTTGTCTTTTGGTGGTTTGGTCACAGCAACAGAAAGCTGACTAAAACAGACCTTTCTTTCCTTGATTAGTGAATTGAGCACCAACCAATATCTGAAATACACCTCTGAGTGCTTTGGCGGGATGCGCATGTGACCAGAAGGGGTTCCCTTACCTGCAGCTGGTGCCTGTATAGACACATTTTTATTCTCCGTCACTGACACAAGATACTCTGGGATTTATTTGCTTTTCAAGTGGGCCCAGCAGTTTGCCATGTGGTCAGGTCACTGCCTAACCTTTCTCCTTCCTACTCAAACAACCAGTCCTCCCCACTGTCACTCAAAGCAGGTGACTATGCCGTTTTCACAGACAAAAAGAAATGGTCAGTAAATACTTCTCAACACTTGGCCACCTTCCCTCTCAACACTGTGCCCCGTCCACCCACAGGTAGCACCTGGGGCCCTTCATCGGCTGCCCACAGCTTCTCCAGCAGGGCACAGCCACACAGGCCACCTTCCCCAGCTCTTGACATGGGTTACTTATTTCAAGAGTCTGTGATAATCATGTAGGAGTGCTCTTAACACGAAAATGTGAGAATAAAGAGAACTAATAAATATGAAACAGGAAGGAAAGAAAGAGAAGTGGAATCTGATGACAAAACGATAACTTCAAACAAAATCGACTGTGAGGTGAAAACAATATTAGAGATAAGGATGGTCGTTATGTAACAATAAAGGAGTAATTCATGCTGAAGCCACCGTCCTGTCTCACAACACAAAGTGCAGGTGTGAAGTCAACTAAGAGGAAAACTAACAGGAAAGGCTGAAAAATAACCAAATCCTGTGATTTTAAAACAAGTCACTCAGCAATAGATATAAAAGCAGAAAAAAATTTAGAACATAATGGGTTTATATAATTACCTAAGGAGTTGGATCTAATTGTCACATAAATATCTTAATTCCAGCACAAAACACACATTTCTTCATTCTCAGGAGAAATATTTATAAAAATGCCTATTCATAAGATGTAAAGAAATCTCAAAGGTGCCAAATATAGATCATTTTAACACTTTCTTTGATCTCAATGTAAGAGCACTTGAGATTAAAACAACAACAAAAACTGACCCCGAAGCCTCCATACATTTGAAGTGCAGAACTGCAGTCCTACATAATTCATGGGTCAGAGGATGAGGCAATGGTTTCTGGTGGTATCCAAAAACAGTGTGTCTCATTCTTCCCGCAGACTGCTAATTCTGAGGGAAGCTCCCATCTTCAAGGGATGCTTAAAGACGCATGATGAGTACATACTCACGGAGTGTGTGGAGAGAGTGCAGGCTTGGAGTGTGGCCCAGTTAATATTTCTGTCTATCTATCCATCCATCCATCACCTCTCATCTTTTATATCCACCATCCATTTGTCTATCATCTATCCATTATCTATCAATCTATTATCTATCAATCATCTATTCTATTTTTATAGTTTAGACACGAGGTGTCTCCCAAAAGTGAATGTGTGAGACAATGCATCAAAGTTTAGGGTTGAGATCCTAAATCCAATCAATGCTTTAACCCCCTGATAGGGATTAACGGGGTGGTAACTATAGGCAAGTGGAATGTGGCTGGAGGACATGGGTCCCTGGGGGCATATTTTGGGGATTGATATTCTGTCTCTTGTGAACAAGAGCACTCTGTGCTTCCTGATGTCATGTCCTGAGCTGTTTTCCTCTGCCCCACCCTTCCACTATGATATTCTGAGTTGGCCATCTATAGACTATGACCTCTGAAACCGTGAGTTCCAAACTTTTCCTCCTCTAAAATTGTTCTTGTCAGGTCTTTTAGTCACTGCAATGAAAAAGTCGACTATAACACCTATCTTGCATTCTACATACTTATCTTTCATTAATTCATCTGTAATCTATTATCTATTTACCTATCTACCATCTATCTATTTTATTTTCTATTTATCATCTAGCTGCCATCTTTTTATCTACCATTCATCTCTTGAATATCTATCTCTCCTTTATCTAGTCTAAATTACCATCTATCTATCTACTATCTCTGTCAGCTTATTTTATATTCTTATTCTGAAATATCAGAAGCATTGCCACAGTTTCAATTACTAGGCTAGGGTTATATTGATTATAGGAAGACTGAGTGAATTTTGGTGTCAACCACACTGGAGTCTGGAGGCCAAAATAATGAAATATTATGAGAGATCAAAATATTTAACCTAAGTAACCAGCTAAATTTCCTCCCAAAACAAGTATTCTTAAGTTTCCAAGGCACAGTTAAATGACCCCAACTGATAGCCTTGGCATTCCTGCGAGCTGACCTCTTCCTGTGTGGATGCCACCTACCGTGGTCAGGTTTCCTTCATTGCCGTGGCAACCAGCAAGCTGCTGGGTGGTTAGTATTTACAGACTCACATTTAAAAGAAATAGAAGAGGTAAAGAAAGGAAAATAAATAAAATGAAAGGAAAGGAAACGAAAAGAAAAGAAGGAGTAAATGTTTTTTAAATCCCAGCAGCCTAGGAGACTGAGGCAGGAGAATTGCCAGTCTGAAGTCAGACTGGACAGCTTAGCTGTCTCAAACGAAGACAATAAATAAATAAATAAAAATTAAAAAGGGCTGGGAATGTATCTCATGGTAAAGCACCTCTGGGTTCAATCCTCAGTAACCCCCACCTCCCCCTAAAAAAACCAAAAGTTACAATCATCGCCCCTTCCTGTGACTAAAAGCATTGCTATAAGAGAATGTTAGTAATAAGATTATCCAGCTGAATCTACGTTCAATTTCTACAGTGTGCAGCCCAAGGACACAGTTCCTGGCCTGGGTATCTCTGTTGTGGAAGGAACAACTCTGCACGAAAAAAGTAACGTGGTCAAACCAACATCAAGCGGACACGTGGCCCGTCTGCATGGATTCCTGAGAGGCTGAAACAGCACTTCATCCCAGTGTCTGCCCACACTGTCACTGTGCACCCCTAGACTGGAGGGCCGGAGCAGCCCTTCCCCATCTGGAAGGCATTTCCTCTTGCAGTCAATCCCTCCTCCAGGAAGGCTTGCTATCAGTGTTTGTACTTAAAAAACTAGATCCTAGAGATAAATGACATAAGAGCCAGTCCATTTAGATAAGCTGACAAACATAAAGGAAGCAACTAGTTGTGTGATTTATAATTCCTGTCTCAAAAGCAAGGGATAAAAATGCCTGACTCACACTAAAATAGGGCAGGGGCAGGGGGGCAGGGGAGGGCTGCAGGCTGCTTTCTGCTGTAATGTCAGGAGGAGGAGGAGGAGGAGGGGGATGGGGGCCTGTGTTGGCTTCCTCCCTCCCAGAGGAGCAGCTACGAACTGCTCATGCCCAGGAAGCCCCAGCTGACCAGACACATTAAGATCATCTCTCCCTCACAAGGGGATCCATGGGCTTCCCATCCCCACCCCCACAGAGATTGATAATTTAGGGCCATTCCTTCTGGCTGGTGACCCTGTGGCTTTACAGGGACCCAACCCAGGGCCCTAGAACCTGGGCAGGCAGGTTTCTGGATGTTGATGGGGGCTCAGGGACTCTGACCAGCAGAGCTCTGACCCCCTGCCAATCAGGGTGCATGTGAGAAGGCTGGGGTTAAGAGTGTAAAGGTTCCCATTCCCCATTCTTTGGGGACCCTCCTCCAAGTCCACATGAAACTCTGAATCTCCCCCCACTGCACCCTGCCATGGAATCATCTGGAGCAACAGCTGAGGGTGGGATCGTTTGTTCCTGCCACGCAGCGATGTCAGCTCTGTGAGCTTCAGAGTACCCGAGGCTGGGCAGGGACCCAGCAGCCTCGAGGAGAAAAGAACAGGGACACACGCTTTCCCTGTCCCAGAAATGGACTCGGGCTTTCTGTCTACTTAGGAGAAAAGAACTGTCAGTCTCCTACAACACAGAAATGTGCGATACCTTTCAGAGGAAACCCAAAACATTTTTAAATTAAAATCTATTTCCCAACTCAATCGCTAAAAAATAAAGTGATAAAATAATATCCCATAAGTATTAAGTAGTGCAAGACCATGTTTCTGCATTTCATCCCGATTATTTTACTTCATAGACTAAATAAATATCTGATGTGGATTTGTTTTTCTTTTTACAGAAGAAATAAAAATATCCAAGCTTTAGTGTTTATCAAACCTAGGAGCTTTTATGTGGATTATCTCAAGAGATCCTCAGCTTGCTCTAGAAGACAGGTACCATTATGACATGGATCACATCCAAAGTGGGGGAGGCAGGTGGGGCCCACTCACCCTCCAGCCCACCAATGGCCTCCACCGGGCTGAGCCCTCCACTGGAAGAACTCCATTTAGGAGGCCTGTGAAATAGACACTGGTGGAGTCCCATTTGTTTGCAGGCTCCTGTGACTTGCTGGGGGTGAGGCAGGAATGGGACAGATGCACTCTTGCTCCTCCAGAATCTCCCAGCCAGGAGCTGGGGTCTGTGGTCATGTGCAGCACCTTTGAAAGTTTCCTCTTCCAAAGGATGATATTAATGGTTCTCAACCATGCAACACACAGACATCAAGGAGACCAGAAGGAGGTCTCTCGCTTTTCCCTGGGTAGATCTGGGGTCACCCCAGCCTCAGTTTTCCATCAGTCCAACTTCCCCTAGACTGATCCCTTTGTCAACTAATTGTGACTTTTCTTTCAGCATACAATGCTTTTGGCAGAATTTACTTATTAAATTGGATTGGAATGAGTTAAGCATAGAATACAGGACCCAGAGGACTACAGAAATGTCTTTGGCTCCGATCCCTCTGTAATAGAAAGAGGCAGAGGAGAAAACCAACACTGATCATTATGAATGGATGACATATGAGGAAAAAAGGGCAATGTATGAATTCACATACACACCTAGCACAGATATGGTCATACGCTGTGTGACAGCATGTTGGTCCAAGACATACCACATAGACCAAAGTGGCCCACAGATTATCTTGGGCTGACACTTACCATTCATGATGATGGCCACTGGAGCACAGGGGCAGTCCCTGCTGTTCAGGGAGGTGGTGAAATTAGTGTGCCAATGACAAAGATCCCATCCTTCCCAAACTAACTCCAGGCTCCTCTGAGCCCTCCTCCTTACTCAGCCTTGGCCACAGTTCAGTGGCATGTCCCTATATGACCCCAGCCCCCACGGTCTACCTGCTGAGGAAGCTCAAGGCTGCCCCCAAAATTTGTTGCTTGTTCCAGCCGACACCCAAAGAGAGGACCCACTGCTCTCCGTGGGAGGGCATGAGCCCGACTCACTGCAGCCTGACTTCTGTAGACAGTCCAGATGCCTTGCCCAGAGACCTACCCTTCCTTCCCCGGATCCTGCTTCCTTCCCTTCCAAGACTCCAGTGAGCTCTGCTCACCTCCACATGGATCCCTTCTTCTCCCAGTGACCTCTGCACAAGTCAAAGCCGAGCCTGGTCCATGCTGGACTTTCTCTGCTGCAATAGTCATTGCTGATTAAGATCTTCTCATGTCCAGCCTGCCCTGTCTCTGCCCCTATTTCCTGCAGTGGTGGCCTGTTCTGTTCTGCCTGCCTCAGCTGCCCTGAGGTTCTTGTTCTTCACTCTCCTGAAGTGCCTGCATTGGTCCGACCCGCCAGGTCCAGAACTGATGCTCTTGCTGCACCCTGGCTGTCCTCAGCCCCACCTGTAGGGCTGGCCAACCAGGGATAACGTGCAGCTGACCCTGCAGGACAGGCAGGGGTGCACAGCACTGGCTCTGGAATCACCGACACTGTGGAGCATCAGAAGTAGGTGTGTGTGACCTTGGAAAGAATCTCCAGGGAGGTGGCAGAGACCTCAGTAGCTAATGGGTTTCAAGGACTAAAATTCTTGTGTCAGTTCTGATGGACATCTCTATCAATACCGGTGGGACATGGTGGTCAAGGAACCAGGACTGAGGCAAGTCCCGTGGTGAGATAAGGTGGTCCCCAGCTGCACTGTAGGCAGCTGTGCGGGGAGGACGGGACCTTCCTAGAGAGTCCCTTGTCATGACTGGGGAAATTCCTAGCTCCTCAAGTTCTGATATTGTCTCCATGCCTACACCAAGCCAGAGCCCAGCACATAGATAGCTCTGAGAAGGACAGAGAGAAAGCACCTCTCATCTCCCCTCTGGAGGTACATTCCAGCACACCAGGGACCCATTTTCCTACCACTGTGGATCTTCATAGCCAATAAGTAGTAGATTGACTTCTAGTGAGTGTTTGAGTGCATTTGGCTCTCTGAAAGGTCTTGCTGAAGCTCAAATTTCTCCTGTAAACACAGTATCTTAGGCAATTTACACCATCCTCCTTGACATGTCCCCAGGCCAATATGAAGACATGGAGACCAGACAAAGCAAGGCCTTGCTCAGGTGGTGCTCCTGGGGCCAGAGAAGGACAAAGCAGGACCACACTGCCTCTTGGGGACATTCCCAAGCCCACTTCTCAGAGAAGCTGAGTGTCGATCTGGAGATCCCCAGGGGTGGCAGCCCTGAGGGCAGAAGCCCTGGTGCTGTCCCTCACAGGTGCACCTTTACGGGGTGTGGCAGCAATTCTGCATCCCTCACCAGCTGGGCAGGCCTGGGTCAGGCTCTGCTCCTCCAGTGTGTTTCATTAAGTAAGAAAAATGCCATGATACTGAACAGGACCAGAGGCTAAGAGAGAACGTGTTACTGTCACCAAAAATAAACCCAATGGAATGCTATTGTAAGAACGCGATTCACAGACACAGACCTTCCAGGCCATTTCTCACTAAAATATGCTTTTCTAGACACCTTATTCAGGCTGCTCTTGTCCACTCGCCTCTCGGTGGCTATGCGTTGAAAGGAGGTGGTCAGCACTTCTTGTGGTGCAGACTTAGGACCTCCAATGACTCCCTGAACTGTGTACCTGTTGTGTTGAGCATGGTACCACTTACCTGGGGGGACAGGCAGAGACTTTGCAGGACACCAGCCCCGTGATGGGTCGGGTCTTGGGATTGCAGAAGGATGTGTTAACTTGAAACTTCAGGTCTCTGTAGCAGCCTTCCTTGGTGGCCATCTGCCCTGTGGGAAGGAAGAGATGGACATTACAGACTTGCCATTGTGCTCTGCATCAGAGGAAGAGCTGGCACGGTCTTCCTGAAAACCTTGATTACACTTTTATGCCTGTGTGTTAAGGTCCAAAGGCCAATTCTGACTACTCCATTTGCTGACCTGTCTTAATGATTTTTAACTGGTGGATTTCAACAGTTCTAGGATGTACACAGTTCCTCCCATATTTTAACACCTTTAAAATTAATACGTTTCTTGTGTTTAATGCTGTAATGTGTTTGATAGAATATAGCAGTTTTTTTTTTAAACCATAGCTGGGAATACTAGCGTTTATCAAAAGAAATGTCAGAATTATATAAACTGTCTCAGATTTCCAATTGAGAGATGACAAAGGGAGATAACTAGCAATAAGTCAGCAGGAAGCACGCACAACAAAATGGTTAGCAGTTTATCACCAGAGAATTGGGGGCTAAGTGTTGTCTGGGTCACAATCTGGATGCTTGACTTCATGATCGTGACTCAGGAGCTGCGTGGAATGAGGCCGGTGGGAATGAATGTTGGTCTGATTGCTCTCCTCCATGTACATCCCATGAGCTATTTAAAGCTTTATGAATATCCCTTAATTTGTTTAGTATTTCAATTAATGAAATTGTCTTGAAGGAAGCATTATGTGAGGCTCCAGGAACAGTCATAGTCCTGGAGACAGGGAGCAGAAGGGTGGTTCTAGGGTCTGGCAGGAGGAAGAGGGTGGACTCATTGTTTTATGAACTCAGAGCGTCTGGGCTGACAATCAAGTTTTGAGGTGGACAGCGTTGACGGCTGTGTAGCAACACAAATGTACTTAATACCAGTGAACCACACACTCAGAAGCAGTTAAAATGGTAATTATAACACCAGTGAACCACACACTCAGAAGCAGTTAAAATGGTAATTTTATGTTGTGTATATTTTTGTGATATCAAAAGAGACTATAAATAATTGAAGGATAATAATTAGAAGTTCATACAATAGGGAGAAGTCGTGACTTTGAGAAAGTCACAAAATACTCTGTGAAAGTATAAGAAAATTTATTTGAGAATGTATTTATTCTCCTGAAGAACATTCATATGAAAGAACAAGATCTAAGTCACACACAGTGCCTCTAAGAGTAGAGATGAGAGGTCAAGTTGGCATCCACTGCACGTGAGGCTGTGGGCAAGGAAAGGTAATAAGGACAAGTGGTTCAGGCACGTGGCAAGTTCGTGACCCCCTTATTCTAGTAGATTGACTCAGGAAAGCCAACAAAGGGTTGAGGCTGGAGTGGAATCTGCAGGCCCGAGTGCTCCAAGGATCCCACTCAGGTGCCACTGGACCAGCTCGAGGCAGACCAGGTGAGCACAGGACCTGGAGGAAGTGTGGACAGCCCAGTGGGCTCCTCAAGTGAAAGCACAGCAAAAGCAAGTGATGTCCCAGAAATTCAGCATTCTCAGGGACGCTGAGACCTTGGCAGGCCACAGGAGCTGTGCCATCACACCTGGGACAGACAGGCACTGGGGGCACCGCAGCACCCAAATGCCTTCATATTCAAGTCCTTAGCGAAGCCCCATCCACTCAGAAGGGTCAGGCTGCGCTTGTGCCAGATGGGTTCAACTTTCTAAAGGAAATTCCCTCATGTCCATGGGTGAACACATATGCCACGTTCCTACTGCTACCAAATTAAAAGCCTTTTTTCTTTGTTTAAATCCTACTTAACCCTTCCTTTGCAGCCATGTGACACTGTGACCCTGACCTGTGGCCTTCCCCATCCTCTGACTCCCCAGGCCTGCCCAGGTGCTGTCCTCTGAACCTGGAAGGTACCCCCCACTGCCATACCTCTGGGCTAACCAGGCACATGGCTTTCCTTCTGAATAAGACCCTGGCACTGCCTTCTCTGACTCCCTTGGTGGGGAGAGGGTCCTGCATCAGACTCCCAGGGGAACTTGCTAGTGAAAACCCAGAAAGCCTGGGCCACCCAGGGTTTCTGATGCATAGATCTGCAGGAGCTGCAGTTTGCAACCAAAGCCCAGATGCTGCAGAGGCTGCTAGACCAGGGGCCACCTTAAGAACCTCTACTCTAGGCCATATTAGAAGCTGTGACTTTTATGCCTCAGTTTACCCAGGTGTCACGTAGTACACACAATTCCCCAAACCCTGGGACTCTCTGGAGTGTGGGAAGATACATGCATGCTGAAGGGGTGACTGGGAACTGGGGGCCCCATAGCTTCAGGAAGGCAGCTGGCCATCAGAAAGACTGAGGCACCATTGGGAGGTTGGAACTCTCAGCCCTGAGCACTGGCCTGCCCTCGCCAACCTCAGAGAGGGGAGAGGGGCTGGAGGCTGCGATCATCTCCAGTGGCCAATGAAGTACTCGATCAGGCCTACCTACGTAAACCTCCACTAAACTTCTAAAGGATGGGTTCAGAGAGTTTCCCAGTCGTGAACATATCCATCATCCAGGAGGAGGTGCATCCCAGCTCCACAAGACAAAAGCCTGTGTCCCTGCTTGGCCCTGAGCCTAACATGCCATTCACCTTTATCCTTCATGATAATCTGTGACAGTAAACGAACACGTCCTGAGTCCTGTGAGCCATGCTGCAAATAAAGCCACCTACCAATTATCCAGAGGGAAGGACTGTGAAAGCCCCAACGTTGCAGTGAAGTTGGGCAGAAGTGTGGGGACCTGGTGCTATGGTCCAGATGTCTGCACCCAAACTCATGCTGAAATGGCATCCCTGTCAAGAGGGTGGACACTTAATCTGGCCATATGTCTGGGGGTGGGGCCTCTGGGAGGTAAGAGATTACATGAGGCCTTAGGGTGGGGTGCGAGCCCACAGGGAACTGAGCTGAGTTGGAGACACCCAGCTGTTTCCAGAGAGGGGAGGACTGCTGCTACGTTGGAGTCAGGGGTGTTGAGAGTTAAACAGCCGATGTCAGCCCCACACGGGTCTGTGCTCATCATCCCGGCAAAATGCCAAATGGCAATGTCTCTGCTGCTCGAGGCATGCATCATAGGCCGATTCTTGCAAGGTTGGCCTAACAAACACATGTCATCCTCTGGAACACGTTTCTGGAGGGCAGAGAACATGTGTTATTCATTTCTGTAATTTCAGTAGCTGGCATGGATTAATTTGTTCTCATTCATAAGTACTTGGTGAGTCATTGGCCAATTTTTTAATGTTTAGTAACTTCTAAGCTCGTACAAGTTAATGGGGGTTAACTAATACTTTGCCAAAAAAATCATCAACGTAGGGGAGTAATCTTTCTTTTATACATTACTTAGGAGGAACTGGGACACATTTGGTATGACTCACCTATGCATCAATACCGAGATTGAATTTGGATCATGTTTTATGAACTCACTTTTCTACTTGCTCACCAGGAATGAGAAACTATTAAATTAGAAAAAGAAACAAATGTCTATTTAAAACTATTCTACAGAGAATCTTATGGACTCTCTTAAGGTAATAATCATAATGACCCCATTTAAGGGAGGAGCGTACGGAGTAACTGTCCTCTTTTCTAACACTGTTGGAGGTCTCCCTAATGAGCACAGAAGGAAAGCTAACTTTTCCTCTACTTGCGTTTCAAGCCAAAGTTCCTTTTTAAAATTCTTTAGCCAAATTCCTACACTGTTTTAGGGGGCGTGAGTCTACAAGTAACACCTTCAGTTTGATTTCCTGCTTTGAAATTAGAAACGTGTGGAATTCAAACCTGTGTTCTAGTCTCAAAAAAGATCTCTGAGGATTCCAAGCAAGGTATAGCCCCTTAACTAAGCAAATAGAAAAGGTGCTTCACTCCAAAACAGAAGCAGAAGCTGACTGACTAATATACGTATTTTTCTTTCTTATTGGAGACATTCTTTTGGCTTTAACTTTGAATAGCCTTAGTATCAGTTCAAACTCCTATGGCCCTGGGTTTTTACCTGGCAGGAAACTCATGTGATAACCAAGTAAGAATGCATATAGGTATAACACACACATATTTCTCAAAGATAATGTTGGCTTTGTCTAGTGGGCGTGCATGTTCTGACTCTGTTATTTTTTAGCTGTGACTTGTTTTTCTTGATGGGACAACAGCACATGTGGCAAAACTATTCTCTGCTGTGCAGCTCAGACACAATGCCTCAAGGCTTCTAGCATCCCAGGGTCTACCTATTAGTGCCTGAAGTGCACCCATCACAGTGACAGCTGAAATGCCTCCACAGTTTTCCAAATGCCCCTTGTGAGGACAGCACCATCTTCGGTTGAGGACATTAGAATGACTGTAAGCAGATAAACAAAAAAGTATAAGATAAGGAAAGAAAGGTGGAGTGCTCTGTGTACCCTGGGCAGCTTAACTGGTTAATGGAAATAGAGCTGAAAAGAGGGTGGTTAGCAGGTTTAAAATAAATTTTTCTTATGAAAATGTTACAAAAAAGGAATATGTGGGATGTGGATAAAGCCAAATTCCGAGGACAACTCATGGTCTTAAATACAGACATGGATAAATAAGAATGGAAATAGGTGAAACCAATAAGGGAAGGTCATGGAAGCAGATAGAGGGAACTGATAGAGAACCAGAGGCCAGGGTATTAGAAACAGATGGCAGATGTCAATCTATTGAAGACGAACACTGTAACCCCAGCCCTGGCACTCCCGCCCATCACACTGTTCCTAGCAGCTCAGTGGCAGACACTGGCCGTCTGTTTTCTGAATCCCTTGTCTATGTGGCAATCAGCTGGACCCACCAATGGGAGCACTAGCACAAGACCAGGCAGGAAGAAGAGTAAGAAGTTGAATCACCACATCTCTTGCCCCAGTGGACATAACACGGGCTTTGGGAGGTGAAAATGTTTGCAGTAGGCCTCAGGCATTTTCCGGGGAATCACCTGCTCCTGTGATGGCTAGAATTCCCTACAGCTTCTCTGACCTTCAAAAACCAGAGCCACCCTGGGAGCTAGAGTTGTCTGTCTGTGACCTTGACTCCTTCATTCTATCTAGTAAGCAACCAATCCCCTGTATTAAATGCCTCCTGCCTGAACACTTCCTGTTAGGATCTGCATTCCTGGCTGAACTGTCACTCACATACTGAGGGAAAAAGAAAAGAAGCAATAAGTAGAAACTTACAAGATTAGAAATGGGAATGAAAGTTCACATGTAGAATAAATAAAAATAATCTAGTGAGAAACTCAGTTTAAACATAAAAAATAAAATTTTGCATCCCTTAAAAAGATGGTTTTCTTAATTAGAAGAAAATAGCACCAGAATTGATAAAAATTTTTATAAAGTTACCATTCATAATATTAAAATGTATTATAGATCTGCCTCCTGAAAAAGCAACAGATTCTCATTCTTCAGTTATAAATTATACCAACTGCTAAGAAATAGATAATACCAAAGTTACTTAAATTGCTCCAAAGCATAAAAATTTAAAAAAAAAAGGTTTCCAACATCAAAAGAAATAAATTTAGTACATCTTAATAAATGAAAGAAAACTACTGCTCAATAATACTTAAAGGAGTAAATGTGAAAATGTTGAATAAGAGAGGACGGGATTGAATAGCACATGGAGAAACACAAGTCATCAGACAATGATTCACAGCAAGAACGTAAGAAGGTTCTAATATTAGGATGAAGGTCACAATTCAGTGAATAAAGGAGCAAACAAGAGCTTTGCCATTCATGTAATAAAATCTACCTTGTGATAAATTCGGCCTCCATTTTTGTAAGAATGTTAATGAACCATATATAACAAATGAATATTCACTCACATCAATATATTAGTAAATTTGTGTCTGTGTGCAGATGTGTGATATTTATGTGTACATATACAGATATCATATGTTTATTTAAGCCTAGAAACTGGCATCATTGAGAACACCAGGAATATTTTCTGTAAGGTCAGGGATATGAAAATAATTTTATTCATTACCAGTAGTAAAATTTAAATGATTTTGAGAACACTGTTTTACACAATTAGACAAGAGTGTAAGTGTCATGAACTTTACAAGGGAAAATGCTTGTGGTGTAACGACCTAGACAGCTGAAGAGAACAGACGCGAAGTCATCTGCTAAGTGAGGCTGGGGGTGGGGAGTCGGGGTGGGGGGACCTAGAGACAGAGCAAGATGGAGTGCCAGAGAGTCTTGGATTACTTGAAAAGAGTCAAGCCTGACTTTGCAAAGACCAGAGGGGTCTGTGGTGAAGGGCCTGACACTGGGGCTGAGACGGGCTGGGAGTCCAGGAGTGGAGGTGTCCACCGGGCTGCAGAGAACAAGGATGGAGGCAGAAAGCGCTCGTGGGTGGTAAGTTGAGGAGAGACGTGAGGACACACCTCTGCTGGGGGCCAGAGAGAGGGAAGGAGGGCCCCGTTTCATTCCATGTGTGGATGGGTGGAGATGAAGGTCCTAGAGATGAAGGGAAGAAACAGTTTCTAAGAATCAGCTGTTGAGCCCTGCAGGTCGCAGAGAGAAGGGTGAGAAAGCGCCCCTGGATTTGGTGCCTGGATGGGTCCTGACCGGCAGGTCCTGTGGATGCCTGTTCTTTGGGCTCCCTCTCTGGACCAGCAGGTGGCCCCTGCATGGGGCCCACAGCAGGAGGTGCAGAAGACTCTTGTGAATGGTTTCACGTTAAAAAACAAGAAATAAAAGGAAAGAGGAGGAGGAGGAAAGAAGAGCTTGTTTTAAGACTGAGGCACACATTTCTGGAAAAAAAAATAGGGGAGCGTGCCCCTGGCAGAGAGAGGGCACACGTGCTGAGCAGAAATCCTGGGGAGGGATGGGGAGAGCTCCTGGGGAACTGGGTCTGGAGAGAGAAGCGCCTCCTGGGCAGACAGGCCCAGGGAAGCCCCAGGAAGAGCGCACCCCCTTGGCAGTGTGGTGGGAGCAAGCCCCTGAGTGCGCCTGGCACGCCTTCCCAGCACCGGGCATGGGAGTGGCCTTCTGAGGGGAGACTCCACGGGGTCTCTGTGCAACATGTGGAACCCATTGTGGCCCTGCTCCACCACGGCTCTGGCTTCCAGTTTGCTTCCGAGGGTTGTTAAAGTGGGGACTTTAATCTGTTAAGATCAGTAGAGTTTGGGATTCTGTTAACAGAAACTGTTTTCCTCTTCCTCCAAAATTACCCGATTAAAATCACAGCGGGGAGGGTGGGTTAGTTCCCCAGGCCCAGTCCTGGGAGTTCTCCAGGGACGTCCTGGTCTTCTGTTCTCCCAGCTCTCACTGAGCCCATCTTTGCTCACCTTCCAAAGACCTTAGACTTTCTCTGTCTCAGCCGGAGGCAATCCTCTGATGGCCATTTATGCAAACTTCTGTGTGCAGCAAAGTTGTTCTTTTAGAATTTTCCTCCAGAACAATAGTTTTCCATGGTGATTTCTATACACAAGGGATTTCAGAAATTTCTGGGGGTTGCCTGGAGAACAGGGCAGGGACTGCACATTAGATATGACGTGTTTGGAGAGAAGTCCACAGCAAAAGCCCAGTGGCAAGGGTCCCCTGCACCAGGGTTTCGCCAGCTTTGGTGCACAATAGGAATACCAGGCAGTGGTGCTCAGCCGACTTTAGGCCCCATCCTTGGGGCTGTGGGGTAGCAGGTCTGGGCCGGGGCCCAAGAATCTGCATTTATAACAAGTCCCTCAGAGATGCTGATGCTGGCCTGGGCTCCTAGATGCTAAGGGCCTGCCGTTACTTTTCCACAGGATTTCTCACAAAATGATCTTAAACTGACAGCACTGAGATTATGAAGTTAAAATCAGAATCTTTATAACTCCGTCACTCAGCTCTCATGCTACTGTTCTGCCTTTGTGTCCACAAGCAAACTAATTGTGTGTGGGGTCACATACAAGTACATACATGCATACTTATGCACCCATATGTAGAAAAGTTCTTCCCCAAAAGAAAAATCTTTAGACTTTTGGTAATCACCCCTGGGAAACACTCCCCCAAGTGGAGTCAACATTTGCAATTTCTAAGACAATTCTGAGAATATTTTTACAGTCTATTCACTGTGAATAATGCTTAAATAATGCTTAAATATGCCAGTGAACTGGCAGTAAAAATCCACTGGCATAGGAGAAACTAGGCTGATCTCCAAGGACCGTTGTGAAGGGGCCCAGGCATGTGGAATACACACACCCTACCACGGCATCAGGTCGAGGAGCCATGGAGTGAGGGGCATTTGCCTTCTCTATTTTTATTTATTTTTGACATTTATAATGAAAAATAATCCCGACATGCCCAACTGGGCCCCCATGGAAGTGGACTTCCTGTCTGTGCAGGCCCAGCTCAGGGAGTCTGGGGCATCCAGCAAGAGAGCAGGGACCTCACTTATCCACATGCTCCTCTTGTCTGCAGGACTTTGGAGTCTGCTCTGGCCTCTCCTTCTCTCCTGCTCACCTGTCCCCAGGAACCCAACATGGGAAGGCCCCACAGGGCAGGGGAAGGAAGAGCTGACTGCTATATTGAACCGTATTGCACTGTTAATTGACATGTCTGCAGAACAACTTCTCTGTGCCTGGCACACATCACACTGAAGAAACTGAAACAAACCTGCTTAAATTCCTCCTTTGGCAGAAGGCAGAGGGGAAGTCAGGCTCTGGGTCCCACTCCCTCGCCTGTGCCCAGATGTTTACTCCTGAGCTCTGGAGTGACTTCAGGGTGCAGGTGAGGGTTATGCTTCAAGAGATGGTTTTTCCAGTTAGTCCAGTGCCACAGGGGAACAGGCGGGCCTCAGTCGGGGCTCCTAGGTCTGCCCAGGAGGAGCATCTGGTGCTTCGACAATCCCTGACTCTCTCCCTCAATTTTCCTCTGACTCCTGTCAGACCAGGATTTCCTTTCTGACCCTCTGAAGGAGCTCCTCGTGCCTTTCCACTGCCCATCAGACACCACGCTTCCCCGTGTGCTAGCCACCTGTAACCTCATCTGCAGCAGAAATGACAAGGACTAAAACTTAAGCACAAAAACCCACACTTGAGTTCTTGCATGGTGTCTTTTTGTCGGGGACTTCCGGGGGCCTTAATCAGAGACTGTAGCTCTGATGCGCCTGTGATTTGCATACTCAAGATCCTCGGCTCTGTGTGCACCTAGACATGAGTACTGAGGCCTTGGGCGTGGCATTAGGGTTCCCGCCCTTGGGTGTCAGACGTGGCTGGCTACACCATTCTCCCTTCCTCTCCTCCCTTACACTGGTCTTCCTGGTCCCTGGCTTGGGGACAGCATGGAGGCTCACACCCTCCATGATGGTATGAGCCAATCTGTCAGTAGAACACATATAAACACATATCTGATACATGTACACGTGGCTATATATGTGGTCACATCTCAGCTTGTGGTTAAACTTCTCTGGAGAATCCTGACTAATATGCCATATAAACAATAAAAGACATATAATGAATTTAAATTATTTCTTTCTCTGTTTTCAAATGTCTTTTCTGAGGAGACAAAATTGTGTGTAGACAGCCACGTGTCCAGTGGCATTTGGCTTCTCCACGACCTGTTTTTACCCCATGTGTGGATAATCGTGCTGTCCGATGAGTCCCACTTGGTGGAGTGGGGTCTCCTTAGTCATCTGGCTGAACATTTAGAGAAACTGGGGTTTTATTTCTCTGCCCAACAGCACATCTGTGAAGCAATTTCTCATCATTGCATATGGCCACTTTGTCAGAGAGAAAAATCGCATAGTCCATGGAAATGTGAGATGAATGCTGGCCAGTTTTCTAAGATGACCCATAGTAATAGATAAGAGGAGAAGGCTATAAAATTCAAAGTACAAAATAAGAAATTCAGAAAGAAGGATCCATTAGCTGTGTCGAGATGAATGCTGGCCATGGAAGGAGGTGAGTTTAATGAGCAATGTGCTCAGCAACTACTTTTATCTTTCTATAGAAATCAGCTTTGGCCTGTTCCTTGAAAATCACTTAAAATCTCCATATTTTGCCAAAGTACTTGAAAGAGGGCTATTCATTCTTAAAGACTATGATTTTATCAAAGAATCTCTAATTTTCAATAATTCTAACTACAGAATGAATTCCAGCTGTTGCCCAAAGCGCTATCCTTCTAAGCAAAACCACGCGGGGCAGTGGAGATGGTTCCACAAATAGTCGTGTGCGTCCTAGGGCAAGGGGCACTGCCTCTCTCTGAGTGCTGGATGCACCGACGGAGCGCAGCGCAGGAGCCTTAGAGAGTCTCAGAATCAGAAGAGGAAGGACCTCTCTGAGAAACTAGCATAAGATCCTGCGAGGTGTTCAGATTCTGAAGGTTCCTGTGTTCTTAGGTGACAGCTTCTCCAGACACGATGGCTCTCCTCACAGGACCAGAGCATAGAGGATGGTGACAAGGGTCACTTATAGATGGCTGTGACATCGTCCCCTGTCTGATCAGAAGCAGACACTATGCTTAACAAGGAACTGACCAAGTGCCTGACTTCCCCAACAGCATCAACCTATCAAAAATGGCAAAGGGATATTGAATTAGTCTGTTTTCTCAGTGTTTCAACGGCATACCCGAGGCAGAATACTTTATAGAGAAAAGCAGTTTCTTTGGCTCGCAGTTTGGGAGGCTGGAAGTTCAAACAGCATGGTGTTGGCTCTTGTGTGGGCCCTTGGCTGCCAAACAGCACGCAGCCAGCGCCCAGCCAGCGCCCAGCCGGAGCTGCTTTGCTCCTCTTTTCCTTAGGTGGACAAATGGCGGCTCCCTGGGGCCATCGCCTATGCAGGGCTTCCTTGTGCTTCTCTCTGCTGCTGAAGAGCTACCTGCTTGCTGTCTTTCTGCACAGAAAGGACCCACATTTCTGCATAGAAAGCTCCTGGTGTCTAGGCTCTGGGCTTTAAGATTGGAATATTTTCTGTTTGGTTTAAAATGGGAAGAATTAACATACATCAAGTGTTAGCTTTTCAGATTAGTGTGGTTTCCTTTATCTTTTGGTTTTCCCTCTATCTCATGTATTTAGAGTGACTATTGTGAATATATGAATACAAATTTTGATTTTTCTTTATTCACGCCATTCTCTCATATTGAAACACAGTCTTGTCTAATTTCTTGACTACTAAACCTGAGAATGCACCAAGCCAAGATCCATTTGTTCAGGTGGAAACGTGTCTCTTATAAATGTCAGAGCCTGTGTTTTATTCTAAATTTGCAAATATTTACAAATTTACTCCCACCCTTCCTCAGGGCACATTGGCTCTTTAAAAAAAAACTGTTTCAGTGGAATTGATTTTATCAGGGAAAGCACGGGCTTAACGTTTGTATGTTGTTAAGACAGCAAAGCCATCGGTTGTCACGTGAAGATCTTTTTGACATGTCCTTTCATAGCATCCTCACTTCAACTTTTATCAGATTCATATGATTCCTGGGTGGATTTGAGTCTATGACTTGAAAGCAAGTTTTCTTCCAGTAAATTGAAGTCTAACACGAGGTCGACTTACAAGAAAAACTCTCCATCACTGTGTTTTCCATGCTCAATTCTGCTTCTTGTCACAGACATACCTAATAATCACAGTCACTTACATTTGAATGATATTTGAGTAACGACATTATCCTTAAAAACATCTTACAATGCACCAGATGACGTCCTCATGGCTCCACACTGAGGCAGGCAAAGAGACATGACGGCTGGGGCTTACCAGTGACAGGGCCATCTTCCCTTCTCTGTCACTTGGAATGATTGATTGCTCAGTGGGATAAGCCCTGGTTTACTTACTGGGACCTGATGAGGACCCAGTCAGGGTGACCCAGGGCCTGATGCACGGGGCACCAATGTCCCCACCTCCAGGAGCCGCCAGAGGAAACCTACCCCCTCCACAGGAGACGGAGCACTCAGACCGCACGATGGCCCATGTGTAGCTGGGCTGAGCGATGGGTTTCTTCTCAGCTCCCAACCGGGGCACTGAGTATTCCCAGGAAATGCCTGGGTTTCTTCCCTGGAACAGGAGCTACGAAAGAAGAACGAGGAAAATAAAATTAATTAAAGGGAAATGAATAGCTACACACTGATTAGTTGCTTTAAACCACTTAAAACATGGATGGAATCAACGAGAAGTTGGATAGAATGGTAAAACAGACCCATCCTTTGAAATGAACATGAGTTTCCTAACAGGGATAAGACTCAAGTAGACTCAAACACAACTAGGAAAATTAAACATTCCACTCTGCTGCCTGTGTCACGTATTACTCTGTACAAATTTTCAAGTGTCTGCAGGACATCGAGGGCATGTCCCTTGATGCTTCTTTGGGATTCCCTGTGGGTCCTCTTCATTGCAGTGAGCCAGAAAATGATACTGAAAAAGGAGTCTCACTTCCTCCAGGGTCGGAGATGACCAGGACACTGAGGTAAAGATGGCCAGGCCCACGCCTGGACAGTCAGGTGGAAGCACTCCCTGCCCCGCGAAGCTCAGGGACTTCTACGTGCTGGCAAGGGCCCTTTAGTCCAGGAGGGACAGGTTTCATTAGCAAAGCAGCTTACTCAGGCCCAGTGAGTGGTGCCTGGTGATGGAATTGGATCTGGATCGTGCACTTCCTACCTGAGACCTAATCGTAGCCCTCAACATAGACCAGACCCTTGCATCTCAGTAAGCAGAGATGTTGGAAACCTCATCTTTCATTTGCTGACACAAATTCTACATTTTTGCTCCCCTTGACATTAAATGTGGATAGAGACCCTTGCCCCTGCCTCACTGCCCTGGAGTCTCTTTCTCTCCCTGAGGACACAGCAGGGGTCCTAGCTGGTGCAGGTGTATGGGACAGGAGCAAGCTGCAGCAGGTGGTCACGTTGAACGAGCGACAGAGATGCTCTCCAGACCCTCTTCCATGGAGAGCAGCTTCCTGAGAACCCCATTTTTTTCCACCTTGAATTATCTGTCTTTTGTGGAGGTCATTAAAGTTAAAAGCTTAAATGATGGGAGAGAAAGAGCAAGCAAAGAATCCAGGATGAGGACCTGTACAGTGGGCAGAAGGCTGGGGGCTGGGGAGATGGAGGTGGCCTGTGGAGACGCAGTAGCACCCTGGGCCATGCCCAGACCTCCTGGGGAAGCATCTCCCAGGCTGACACAGAGGAGGGGATGGGGCTGCCAGGCCAGAGAGTGGGTAGGGGCATCTGGTTAGCAGCCACCTCCACGGTGAGGTGTGGGTTCACAGGCAACTTCTGAACCCAGAGCTCTTCCTGAACTTCACAGAAACGTGAAACAGGCGGAATCTAGTACATCCACAGTGTGTGCTGCCCTCTGCCTGGGCCTCTGGGGTACATTTGGTTGCCAGAAGAAGCCTGACAGTATCAAGTGACTACACGCTCATGGCGGAAAAGGCAAGGGCTTGGTCAGGAGGAGACCCACATGCACACCAGGCCAGTGCGACAGCCCAGGTGTGGCCAGTGAGGGTCAATGCTGTGACACTGGAGGTCACATAGCACATGGCAGCAGAAGGCTGATGTCTCCAAACATAGGCATCGAAAGCTCCCCACTCCCAGAATGGGCTCTTCTCACAGCCATTGAGTATACAGGAGAGAAGTGGAGATTTATAAAAATCAACGGATAAAGACCAAAGATGGAATCGTGTGTTCCCCTCATCACACACCAAGAAAAGACAGGAGGCAAAAGCCAGTCTACAGCCCCTGCAGCTGCACATGAATCACTCTTAACTGCACATTCTGCCCCATAGTTACAAGTAGGCCAACTGCTGTGACCTATGAACACACCCAGTGACCACCAAGCCCGAGCCCCCAAACCACCAGGCTGCTCTACCTCCACCATCAGCGTTTCGTTGGTTGGTCCGGCAGCGGTCAGGCTCTCGGGCTCCTTGTAGGACCGCCTGTAGCGGAAGGTAGTGCCTGCAAATTCGTATCGTCCGGGCCAGTCCACAGTCCAGTGTCCGTTCAGGTAGTACCTCTTGAGGGCGTTGCGCACACAGATGTAGGAGGTGGATGTGTTCATTTCATAGATGCGAATGCTCCGGGCTCCAGGAGGAAGGGTGACCACGTGGTAATACTCTGCATGACCAAAGAGGACAGGGCATCTGACTAGTGCAGCTTCTCCACAGACTTCAGAACCCACTAGGACCCGTAGAAGATCTGTGTCAGCCATCAAATGGAACTCGATTTGGAAATTGATACACAATGTTTTCATGGAGTGAGCAGGGCTCCTGTGATTTTCACCCTCCTAAGAACCCTACTTAAACTCAAGTAGACTAGCAACCACTTCTCATCAACACCAAAGGCTTGAGAAGCAAGCTGTTGGCACTCTGAGCGCCTGCTGTTTTCACTCTGCCTCCCTCCTCCCCCCGGGAGCTCCTCCAATCCCCCTTGCTGGAGACCTGCAAGCAGCGCTGGGACACTCACGGTTGGTGTGGTGGTGTGTGGTGTAGACGCCTCTGTGGGTCGTGCAGTCTGAGTTATTTCCCTTGCACACCCCGCAGGAGTCCTCAGCAGCATCAGATCCAAGGATGTTGTCACAGCCCACTCTCTGGAGGACCCACCAGGTCACATGTCATTCATGAAAGAAAGGATGATACAAGCAATACCATCATTAGTCTCATGCAAGCAACCTCTTCGCCAGCGTAGGTGAAAATCTCACCAACACTGGGTAGTTAACAAATATTTGTTGGATACCCAATATGTGCACAGCGAGAGAGACTATGGCTCTACTCTTGAGAAACCTTAAGTTGTGAAACGCTACAGTGCTGCTCCCCAGCAGGAGTACCTTGAGCCCAAATCAGACCTTGGGTGTTCATGTTGGAAACGTGGGTGAGTTTCAGACCCATAAAGACCTTGGCACAATGACAAACAATGGTCCACGTGAGCTCCACTGGAATGCACCCGTGTGCTTCTGAGCTGCCAGGTGCCGTGGCAGAAATGACAGCTGCCACGAGGAAATTCTCCCCTGTGATCGATTAGAAAGGGTGTATGTGTGCAGTGCCTTGGAATTTCAGGAGCTCTACTTTCTATGATGCTTATTTCTTTTATCCTACCAAGGAAAATAGGATCTACATGTTTTTAAAAATCCAAATAACTATAGCCCACAATTGCTTGAAATCCCTGGGGTCAGATTTCAGAACTCAGAGTGTGAACTTTGGAAAGGTGAAGGGTGCCACACCTGAGATGCACATGGGAGACCCAGCAAGGCCTGGGGAGCACCCCACACCTAACACATTAATGTCTCCACCACAAAGTCATTACACTGAGTGGGATAAAAACGGAAAATTGACATTCACACGTTAGTTCAGGGCAGATTTTGCCACCAAACAAGTACAGGTCCTAAAGCCCTTTCACGGTTCTTTGGATTTCAGCTTTCTAGCTTTTTAGATGTCAGAGTTACAAGCAAAGGATTGTGACACTATAGGTATTTCATGTTTAAGTTTGCTTAATAAGTAATTAAAATAATGTCATATTGAACAAATCAACTAATAATTAGACAAAATTGAGCATTTTGCAGAAGAAAGAGGTTCCTGGAACACCCCACCTGCTTTTCCTGCCTCTGGAAGGATTTCCCCAAGGACCTCCGTGGGGGACCTGCACAGCCCGGAGTGAGGCTTGGACTCCACAGGATATGCATACCAAATGACCTCCATCGGTGCTAGATGGGGTCTGGCCAGCAGCACTTCCACTTTATTGGTAACAGAATCCTTTCCACCCTTATCTCTGTGAATGACAAGTCCCCCACTAGCTGTTCCCCTGGCTGCCACCTCCTCCCGCCTGTCTCCCCCTTCCCTTTCCTTCTGCCCTCCCCTGCGGAGCCTGGGTTGCTGCACCTTGAAGAAACCACTGTCCTGCAGGAGCTGCTGCACGGCCCCAACTTCCCTGCTGTCCACGTCCCCACTGACTGTCCCACTACTGCCCAGACCTGCCACCTCTTCCTACAGCTCCACTGTCCCCAATCCGCCTCAGCCAGGCTTGAGGATGGAAATGCCAATCTTCATCCTGGCAGGCAGTTCCCTGGAGAAACATTGCTCCCTGTCCCCTTCCTCAGTGTCCCCCCAGCCCTGACGACTACACCAGCTCCCGTCCACCCCGGCTTTCTGACATTACCTGGCAGCCCACTCAGCGACCCTCTACCACTCTCCTCTCAGACCTGGCTGGGATGCGGATGCCCCCTCCTCCTGGCCCCCCGGATGTCTCAGACAGACCCACATCTAAGAAGGGAAGGCTCCCCCTCTCCAGCTCTGCTCACTCCTCCGTGATCACTGGCTGTGACTGGGAGGGAGGGGCTCCTCTTCCAGGGCCTCTCTAGCCCCCAGCATGCCTGCCTCAAAGCGGACTGTCTGGAGACATTTGTTGAATGAATAAGCAATCATCATTACCTCACATATCCCATCTACACAAACATTACGGCTATCCTCCGAGCATGGAGTCCCATCTTTCACTTTATTTGACAAAGAAAAGAAGAAATCAAATCCTTCTGCGATACAGTAGAGTTTGCATAAGTCCTGATCTTAAAAAGAAATACACACACAAACACAAATAAGAGAGATACTTAAGCTCGGATCATTTTGCTCTGAATTTCAGATAGATCTCGATTTCCCCTTAAAATACCTCCCACAGTGACACATGGCAATAACATTTTCCCAGGGTGGCCTCCTTGGCCTTTACTTTTTCTTTACACTTTTTGGGGTTATTTCTAGGCTTCACTATTCTCTTTCACTCCAGGGTTCCCTACTGCCCCTGTTCTTTACACAGTGGTTGGCACATAGTAGGCATTCAATAAATATTTGTTGACTTAACTCTGACATTATGTTTCGCCACACAACTCTCTACTCTTTCAGGAGTGCACAAAGGCCACTGCCATGTGTAGCATGTGCAAAACTCTTACAAATAAAATGTAATAAAATAATTAAGAGAGCCATCAAACTTCTTAACACACTTGATGAAATATATACAGTTTTTAAACATAAAAGGGATCACTTTTAATAGAATTCTCCAGAAAGCAACAATTTCTACAAAGGTAATGGGTTCTCAAGAATAGTGACTGGTGTATAGAGAATATAGGAAGTTCACGTCTGGCCCCAGGAATCCACTTCAAGGTCTTGTGGCTGATCTAGTTAACATGGCTTTTGTAAAAGCCTTTATCTCTGTGTTCTCTTTCTGATAAGGAAGGAACAGTTGGGGATGAAAGCTGTCCACCTTGGCAATTTCCATAGGCCCAAGACTCATCCACAGGTCATTTCCCTCCTGATCAGGGTAAGTGGCCCCACAGAATGATTTCAAGAATCAAATTTAGTGTGTGCTTCCAGCGGTGACTAATTTATGACTTGGTATGTGCTTCCATGAGTAACTGATTTATTCACTGAAGGCTAGCAAAATCACGAGTAGCACACACATTTCTGACCCCTATTTCAAAGTTCATTCCTCTGGTCTCTCCTGACCTTGGCTGGCTCCTCCTCCTGCCTGGCCTCATTCGTGCAGGGTGTGGGGAAGAGCACAACCAAAGGTGTCATGTAGGAGTGGCCTGCCATCTCCCACCCTGCATTTACTGCCCCCGTGCACTGCCTCCCAGTCACAATGAATCAATGACTGGGAACCCCAGGTGGGATATCCCAATGCATGTGTTTCCCAGGGTCTCCGTGTCTGTCTGGACAGTGTTCCCATTTCAAAGAATGAGGTGACTAACTGTGCTTTAGGTTTCTCCCAACTACGCCACTTGAGCTACACTTCCTGAATATAGTATATTTGAAAATTATCTAATGTTCTAAAATCTCCTACAGTTTTTCTTCCATTCTTTAATAATTCTAAATATTCAATGGGTTATATGTTTCTAATAACATTGCCATCAAATACTGGGACTCATATTTTTTGAAATTGATTCATTTTTAATATACCATCAGCTTTGAATTTCTTATTATTTCTTTAACAAATTTCCTTGCATTATGCCCCTGCTCTCTGTCTGGCCTATGGATTGCTGACCACACAGCTAGCCACATGTGGATGAGATGCCAAGGTGGTGGGACAGGCCAAACTACACCAGCCCTCATTAGAGTGAGCAGCGGAGCCGACCCCACAGGGCGGTGTTAACGTAGTAGTTTGGCAACCGCGCTGCCAGTCACACAATTGGAAAGCAAAGGTCACAAAGCCAGGGCTGTGCCCAAGGGCGGGCTCGGGCTTACCTGCCACCTGGGTGTAAGGCTTCCACTTGTAGTGCCAGCCCCGGAAGCGCTGGCTGTTGTACGCAGCACACTGGGCGGCGCGGAAGTCCACGCTGTCCTGGGGACATGGCTGACTGTTGCAGAGCTTCACGGTGCGGGTCGGGCCCTCACAAAACTTCCCTCCGTGCGATGGTCTGGAATGTGAAGCCCCCAGTTAGGAACCTCCCATTTGAGAAGCTGCTCCACGTCCAGTCCCCCGGGGGGAGCCGCTCGGGAGGGGCGGCTTTCCCAGGGCCAGCCTCTCTGTGACAAGGCAGCATGCAGGGCCCGGTGAAGGGCACCACCGGCCCCGGGGCAGGTGCGAGCAACCTGGGAGCCAGGGCCTGGGAGGACAGTGGACAGGTCATACCCGCCTCAGGCTTCGCGGACAGGAGGAGCAGAAGAGTACGGCCACTGGGGTCTTCAACCAGGAGCAAGAGGAGGATTTGAAACTATCCCATGTGGGAAGTGCCTCTCTCTGCCTATCTTCTACCCAAGTCCATGGTTAAATCTCTTGTGGTAAAGGTGAAGGCATTTGATGGAAAACCAATATTTTTTGTTTGTTTTATCTTTTTGCATGGAAGAGTTGTTCTTAGGGCTTCTTATTCCCTCGGGTTCTACATATTTCTCTTACAATTTAGCTGTTTAAGCAGACCCTTAGCATTTCAAGTACCCGTGGTTAAATCCCAATTTCTGAGTCTGTTGCTTTTTGCTAGGGTCAGGGAGTTATCGGCATCTGACATTGTCTCAGAGATACTCATTTAAGCAATTCTTGAGTAAAATGTTTTTTTGTGCTCAGTGTCTTGTACAACGTTATGCAAAGTACATAGTCACTGGCAGGCTGTTGGGAGGGCCCATGGAGCGAGGGACGTACCTGGGATTGGTGCAGAGGCGGTCTCTGTGAGACACTCCTCCCCCGCAGGTCCTGGAGCAGGGGGACCAGGAAGACCAGTCCGACCAATGTCCATGGGTGGGCCTGGGGCCTTCGTCACCATACTTCACACACTGTCCTCCTCGGCACCACTAAACATTTTTAAAATACATAAATAAATAATTCGTGTGAGTCACGGGTGAGCAAGTGGATCGTCCCACCGCTATGTATTGGCAAATTGCGTATTTGTAAAATGCGCACACGCTAACATCCCCACTCGCAAGTGGACGCTCAGAACAACAGTGCTGCTGCTTCTCCCTCTCATCCCCAGGGAGAGCACACCCCGGGAAGACACGGAGAAGACCAACTTAAGAGGGAGTTGTGCTCTGTGGACATTCAGTGCACCTATTCATCTTCTGAGGCACTCAACTCTGACCTCTCCTGCAACAGGTGCTTTTCATAGCTCCTGCTCAGAAGAGTCAGTCTCAGGTGCAAAGTGCAGCTGGAGGCCCCAGGGGCTCAGCACCTTGTCACTCCTGTGACACTCTGTGCTGTGACTGCAATGCACCTGGGCCTGGAACCTCAGGCTTGTTCACGAGGGCATGTTAGAGGTCATCCAGCTTTCCACAGAGATGACACGATTCCTGTGGAACCCCACCTGTCCCCACTTGGGCCAGAGATTCCAGCTGCTCCTTCCCAAGAGAAGTGCTCATGGTTTTCAGTTCACATTGAAATCGACGAGATGACATTGCCTCTGTGGAGCAGCGAGGCCACACCCCTCCTGACCCCGAGTTCAGCAGCACTGTCCCCATGGAGGAGGGAAGGAAGACGGCTGTGCCTGGCCCTGGGCTGCATGGAGCCAGCAGAGCCAGAGGGCAGGGGAGGCGCAGTCACTGCAAGATTAATATCACAGGTAGCAAAGTCACTCCAAGATTAGAGCCTGCAGCTCCAGACTGAGAGAAGAGTGCTCCTTCTGTAAGAGGAAGATAACACCACTCCATCACTGATTCATGCACCAGGTTAAAACTCAGCACGCCAGTGGTATCAGAGCATCCGTGACACAGGAGTGGCAAGTTCAAGTGGTTCCATTTAAAATTACTTCAAAGATAAAAACTAATCTTAAACCCGTAATTAATTTTGAAAGCTTTAACCGTCTGACTATTTGATTTTTCTATATAAGTAAAAAACAAAAACAAAACCTCTGTCTCCCATCAGTGCTTGTCCACATCCCAGGTGGCAGAACAAACCCTGCCAGTTCCTCAGCTCAGTGACAATCCTGCAGCTGGGCACTGGGCACTTTGTGAGTCGGGAAGAGAGATGGAGAGGAGAGAAGGGAGAGGAGAGGAGCGGAGGGGAGGGGAGGGGAGGGGAGTGAGGCCCTGGAAGGAGGAGGAGACAGCAGTGTCCTGTGTGTCTGTTGCTATTAGTGCTTATCTTTTTTTTTTTTTTTTTTAAATCACCTGGTTGTAGGTTTCTAATAAAAAAGACAGCAATTATGAAGAGAAAAATCAACAACTTGAGTCAGTTGAAAAATGTTTTCAGAAACATCGGTCCAGTCTGAAGGTGCAGAGAGGACTGGCGCTCCTGAAGGAAGGCAGGCCGGTGGAACCAGGGCCCCCCTCGAACGCGAAGATCCATTGCACAAGCCGCAGCAAGGCTTTCGCCAGGTGCCTCTGGGCAGCCTTGCTGGGTGGTGCCCACTGCTGTCGATGTGATGTTGCTACCTGGCCACGTCCACAGGAGTGATGGGTAGTTACAATGTAGTGGATATAACCACCTTCCCCCCCACCCAAATAAACCCCCTAGCCTTTTTTTTGTACTAGGGGTTGGGGTTTTTGTTTTTAAGATACACATGACAGTAGGGTGTATTTTGACATATTATAAATACATGGAGTGCAACCCGTTCCAATTAGGATCCTGCTCTTGTGGTTGTACATGATGTGGACTTATACTGGTCATGTATTCATAGATGAGCGTAGGAAAGTGATGTCTCGTTCATTCCCCTTTGTCTAATCCAATGAACTTCTATGCTTCTGCTCCCTACCCTCCCTTGTTATGAGTTAGCATCCACATATCACAGAGAATATTTGGTCTTTGGTTTGGGGGGACTGGCTTATTTAACTTAGCATGATAGTCTCCAGTTCTATCCATTTACTGGCAAATGTTGTAATTTCATTCTTCTTTATACCTGAGTGATATTCCATTGTGTATCTATACCATTGTGTATCTTCACCCATGCATCTGTTGAAGAGCACCTAGATTGGTTCCACAGCTTAGCTATTGTGCACTGAATGCTATAAACATTGATGTAGCTGTGTCACTGTAGTATGCTGATTTGAAGTCCTTTGGGCATAGGTCGAGGAGCGGGATAACTGGGTCAAATGGTGGTTCCATTCCAAGTTTTCCAAGGTCTCTCCATACTGCTTTCCAGAGTGGTTGTGCTAATTTGCAGTTTCATCATTTGACTTGCTTCTAGGCACTTATTGTAAAATATACTCTTATCTGTTAAATGATACATGAAGCTATTCATTGCAATTTTTTTTAATAATAAAAGGTTGGAAACAACCTAAATGTCCATCAGGGCTTAGTTTAACTATAATAACATTCATATAAGGAATCACTTTTCAGCTTAAAATAGAACAAGAGTGCTTTTTATGTATACATATAGAATGATACATATATTACATATTTATATATATATAAATATATATGCAACATTTATTGTTACTTGTACTCTTTTTTAAAAATATTTATTTCTTAGTTTTAGGTGGACACAACATCTTTATTTTTTCATTTTTACGTGGTGCTGAGAATCGAACCCAGTGCTTCACGCATTCTAGGCGAGTAGGCTACCACTTGAGCCACATCCCCAGCCCATTACTTGTACTCTTGATAATTGCCATTCTGACAGGAATGAGATGGAATCTCAATGTGGTTTTGATTTTCATTTCTCTAATTGCTAGAGATGTTGAATATTTTTTAAAAATATTTTTGCGAGGGTACCAGGGATTGAACCTAGGGGCACTCAATCACTGAGCCACATTCCCAGCTCTATTTTGTATTTTATTTAGAGACAGAGTCTCACTGAATTGCTTAGTGCCTTGCTTTTGCTGAGGATGGCTTTGAACTCATGATCCTCCTGCCTCCGCCTCCAGAGCCACTAGGATCACAGGCACGTGCCACCACACCCGGCTCATATTTTTTTGACCATTTGTATATCTTCTATGAAGTCCCTGTTCAGTCCCTTTGCCCATGTATTGACTGGGTTACTTAAAACCCTGACTTTGTAAAAAGGAAAGTTTCAAGGACCTCACAAGCACAGTACACGGCACGGACCCCCGGGTACCGGCATCCAGCTCAGCACGTATGCACTCAGGGGCAGTCCTGTCTAATCTGAACACTGTCCACATTTTCCTCCCTAAAAACTGACCCCCAGACTTTGTACCACTTCTTTAAAAGTATTTCATTACATGTCTTAAAAATCAAAGACTTTAAAAAATGTGGACACATTGTAAAGAAACTTACAGCAATCACTTAGTGTCATCAAATATTCAGTCGGCGCTCACTCTTGCATTCATACCTGTGTTCTTCACTGACGTGAAAGAACTGCAATGAAGCAGACCCCTCCAGGGCACGGGCACAGGTGCCCTGCCTCGCCACGTGTCCTCCCTCCATCCTCTCTCCTGCCTCCATCCACCTGTCTCCTGCGTTAGGATCTTGCTGGCTGCATCTTCAGGAGGCCTCCATCTCCAGGGTACCACCAAACACGATCCTTTGTCCCCTGGGCTTGCTGCATTGAGACAGCTGCGCCTAGGGGGTTGCCCAGGGTGTAGACTCACACACAGAGGGCTGTACGTGCGTGTGCATAGGTCGAGGAGTGGGATAACTGGGTCAATGCCTGGAACCCAGTGTCGAGGTGCCTCAGTGTCTCAGGGGGCCTGGGGCTGCCTGCTGACTACGAAGGTCCCCAGCATCTTCCCATGTGTGAGTCTAACAGCCATTTTACTAGTTGGATCAGACATTAAGACAAAATATCCTTCATCAGTTTGATGCTTGGCCCCTGAGGCTGAGTTCACACAGGAAAACAGGATGCTCTCTCTCTGTGTGATTGGAGATGGCTCCACTCCACATTTCTCTTGGCAAAGCTGCCCCCCAGCCCTTCAGCAGGACCCAGAGTCTGGGAGGCTACCAGGTCCACTCACGAGGTGTGCCAGCCTTGCCTCGCACGTTGCTTGTTCTAGAACTGGAATCACCCCTGACACAAGAAGATCCTTGTTTCTTTTATTAATAAAACTGGATTAAGAAGCTACAATCCATTTGAAGGGTGGCCATTACAGCGAGTTGGTCAATAGAGTTTGTGTATATGTGTGAATTTTTAAATTTTAATTTAAAAGAAAAAAATGCTTCATGAATTCAGGGCAATTTATCCTATTCAAATTTAAGGGTTACACATGTTTCTCATTTCTTTGATTTTGTACCTGTATCTTTTTCCTCTCACACATGAGAAGTCTGGGTCTTAAGGAGACAGCACTGACCATTTCCTCTGTCTTCCATAGTTTTAGAAGAACAAAGCCAATGGCTGCTGAAGAGTTTAAAATTCTTTGTGGTAGTCTTTTTTCCCATTGTGTATATCCCACTGGAGACGTAAGGTCAAATTACTGGGTTTAAAGGTCATTCGGGCTCATTCCTCTATTATGGTCATGGTAAAGCCACCCACTAGAATTATCATCAGTTTACATCTTTTCATTTCACTTTTGTTTGTTAGGGGTTATCTTAACAAATTTCAAAATCACCTAGAATGTTTCAAGCTTTTCAACGTATGGGTTTATCCTTTTATTTTAAAATATAAGTTAATGATTATATAGAATAGTTTTTTTTTTCTCTCTTTCTCATTCGCTCGGTCTTTGATAATGACAGCATGCTACATAAAGCTTTTCTGCCCTGCTTCTGCATTTGAGAAAGTGTTCTGCAGATCATTCCACAGAAGGACGCAGTCATCTTACCACTCTTTTCAAAGCTACGTAATTCCCCGTCATGTTTGTTTCGAGAAAATTCCCTCCTGATGGACATCTGTATATTTCCAGGCTTTTGCTATGATAACTAGAGCTGCAGTTCATTTTTCTGAAAATGCATCTTTTCCTATTCCTGTCAGACATCCTTAAATGACTATTCTAGTTTTAAAAATTGTCTTTTAAAAACCCTTTTAGAGAATCTGACAAGAAAACATCATCCCATGGGGTTGGGAGAGGATGCTCAGGTACAGGCGCTCCACAGTTGTGAGTACTGCTCACCTGTCATGATTACCTGCTACCTAGCACTCAGGTCAATTACCCCGTGTCCGGGCAATCAGAATTCCAAGACTGCAGGATCCCATCAGAGCCATATTCTTTCAAGAAACAAGAACAATTTTTATGACACGGTTTTTACTAGGGATTCATTGAGCTGCCGATGTCACTAGGTGAACTTAGCTCCAGATCTCACCCCTGTGAGGGTGCTGGCCCTGGTCCAGGGAGCTAGCCTCTTTCTCTGTGCCTCCTCAGTCACTCTCAAGGCTTAGCACCCTTCTCCAACAATCTAAAACCTCCCTGTCTGCAGCCACATTTAAACACGCTTAGGATGTGCTGTAGCTTGGAATTTAAGCCCAACAGATCAGTGATACATTTAGGCAACATTTCTCTTTCATATCCGTTAGTAACACTAAAAAGACCACAAACATAAAACATGAAAATGTCTGCAGTAAAAAATTGATTTTCATATATTTCTATCTTCATCAATAATTTTTACATTCTAAAAAGGCAACCAGGTTAAATCAAAAACATTAAAATATTATTCTTACTTGCTAACTTATTATTTTAATTTATTTTGTTTTATTATTTTTTTGTGGTACCGGGGGTCAAACCCAGAGCCTCCACGTTCTGGTCCAGCTCTCTACCATCGAGCCACAGCCCAGCACAACCAGTTTACTCTTAAAATTTAATGACATACTTGTCCCTGCTTGCCACTAGGTAATAGACTTGCTATCTTATTTGTTTCTTCTTTTTACTGAATCAAAGCTCTGCATCTTTACCCACAGCCAGCAACAGGTCAAAATGCTTTACTGCAAGTTCTGCAGACTGAAGCTCAGAGGCTTAGACAACACAGATGCTGGCTCTTTGCTGTCTAAGTGGGGTCAGTGGTTAATGTTTCCCTTATTAAATGGACTCAGTCACCAGGTCTTGCCTGACTTCTCTGTTAATTTTGGAAAGCTCATCAATAATATTCCCACAAAAGTGAGAAATATCGATATAATAAACCACAGCTCTTGGTAGGGGTGCAGGCAGACACAGGGGTATCAGGAACGCTGGGTTAGAACAGGCAAATGAAACAGGAGGAGAGTTGTGTGCGTTGGGGAAGTGAGAGCTGTGCACGTTGTCCCGCCAACCGCAGCTTCTTACCATGTCCTGCCCGCACAGGGTGCCCTCTGCCGCCGGCATGAACTTCGTCTCACATTTCCTTCCTATGCGATGGCACCACAGGGCTTTACAGATGTCCTAAACAGAATAAACGAGGTCATCAGTGTGGCCAATGGTCCATACACTTGCGATAAAATGTCAGTGAAAAGTCTACAGGAAAAACAACATTCTCGATTAAAAACGGATGTGTATCCTGCAGCAGAGCACGTGGTGGACGAGGCGTCCGAACCTGTGTTTGGAATTTCTTCTTCAGAATTCCATCTCTGAATCTGTGTTTATTTGGATTTACCCAGTATAAATTTAACAACATTATATTCTCCAAGTTAAAAGGAAAAAATATGCTTGAACCAAATATTGTAGAAAACTACAAGACAATTACAATTTTTTAAAAAAGCCAACAAAACAATTTATGATTTATTCTTTTCCACTTCAATTTCCACTAACCTCTTGAAATTGGGATTATAATTTTTAAATTAAAGATGATTAGGAAACTTGTTGATCCATCCTTCCTTCTATCATCCATACATTCACACCCATCCATCACCCATCCATCATCCACCCATCACCCTTCCATCACCCATCCATCATCCACCCATCACCCACCCATCACCCTTCCATCACCCATCCATCATCCACCCATCATTCACCCATCCATCATCCACCCATCACCCACCCATCACCCTTCCATCACCCATCCATCATCCACCCATCATCCACCCATCACCCTTCCATCACCCACCCACCATCCACCCATCATCCACCCACCATCCACCCACCATCCACCCACCATCCACCCATCACCCTTCCATCACCCACCCACCATCCACCCACCATCCACCCACCATCCACCCACCATCCACCCATCCATCCCTCCAACATCCCCAAAGCTTTGGTGAAAACTTTAAATACGTGAAGCATCTCACTAGACACAAGGTTCTGTAATGAACAGGACCCAGACTCACAGTCTTGAACTTGGTCTCAAAGGAGTGAAGAGAACCTACTGCACAGGGAGGGAGAGGTGCCTCAACTGGGGAGGGACAGGAAGTAGGCTGAGCCTGCAGAGCCGCAGAAGGCTTGCCTGGAGGACTCCAGGAGTCTCTGAACAGCCGCCCTTCTTCATTGTCCCTTGGTGCTGGGGATCAAACCCACGGTCTCACACGTGCTAGTCGAGTGCTCCACCACTGACGCAGCCCCGACACAGTTCTTGAGCTGGGGCCCTGTGCCAGGAGGCAGGGGACACTCAGAGAAGAAGGGCGTGTGTAGGAAGCACTCAGGATGAAGAGGGTGTGGAGGAAGAACACCCAGTGGCCGTGCTGCGTAAAACAAGGGCTGGGATACGTGAAGGACGACAGGCGTCCCAAATGGAAAGAATGATTTTTTTACTTCGTATCATTTGATTCCAAAGGAACATTTAGTGACAGGCAAAGTAGGACCTGTGATATGACGGAAGCTTCTGGAATGCTGGTGGGAGCTCTGGCACAAGGTGATGAAACATTTCTGAAGCTGTGTGCAATTTTCCAGGAAATGGAGTGGCTGCAAGCGCCAGGCCCCGTGACTATGGAGAAAACGCAGGCAGGGAAGCTGGGCGGAGAAGACGCCCCGCGGCCTGGTGCGCACTGCAGAAGCACCGACAGCGTCTCGGCACTGTGTAAGGCGGCTCGAGAAGGGCGTTGTTTTTAATGATCCATTTTAACTTTACTGTCGTGAAACTTGTTCGGAAGTCCCCTTACACTTGTTTATGCACCACACATTAAGAAGTTAGGTATTTATTAAAGACACAGCTTTGTCTTTTTTCTGCCTGTATCTCCTCAATAAAAAAGTAACTCTGGAACTTGGAATCTTTACAAGTGAGCTTTCAGTGTTTTGATTCAGAAATCAGTTGCTTTCATTCTGAGCCATTCATAAAAATCTCACATGGTCACAATCACTGTGCCATTAAGTGCCATTTTCTTGTGAATCCCCAGGATCTTTAAGTACTCCTGGGACAAATGTGTCACATTGGTGGCTGGCACTTTGTTTGGCTCAGGTCCTTCTCAGAGGGGGACAAAGAGCTCTACAGCTGCTCTGTGAGAGCCGCGGCCCAGAGAGCGGCAGCAGGTGGCACAATTGCATTGGACTGGTGGCCCACAGAGGCCTCTGGGTGGAGGGGACATAGAGGTCTACTGATGCAGGACGCTGGGTCTGAACATGGAAGAAGAGAGTGCAGTGAACAGAGGCGGACAAGGAAGCTGCTGGCGTGCTGGGTCAGGTGGGAGATGGCCACAGGGGTCCAGCACAGAAGTGGGCATCCCACAGAAATAGAACTGGTGTGGATTAGGAGGACTGGATTGGGGCAGCCAGGGCCTTGTGTCCTCACTGTGTGTATGAGGGTCGCCAGTCACCAACATGTCCAGAGGCTGGATGTAGTGGGCACAGGGAGCATGCCTGGCTTGGGGCCTGGACCTAACAGCTGCTAAACCACTGCTCGCTCTCTGCACTCCTAAGGGCTTGAGGGTGTTCCAGCAAGTCACAGTTCTCATCCTGCCATCACAGCGCCACTCATCCTGCCATCACAGCGCCACTCATCCTGCCATCACAGCACCACTCAGTGATTGCTGTGACTGCAGGACTAGGGGGCTCATTCCCAGGGCCCAAGACTACTCAAGATGATGCAAGGTAAATGGTGCAAATTATTCTAGTATGTTCATGGTCACTACGTGGTGCAGTGCTGGGTACCTAACAGGCTGTCAGAAAATGCTTTCTCAACAAGTCGAACATGTACTTGGTTGTTCCTGTACAAACAATTGACAGTATGAGCAGGAAAAGTTTTAGTATATGATGAAGTTAATGATGATCAGTGAACTGAAGGAAGGACTGGACGGTAAGATGATATAGCTCCCATCCAAGGTGATTCCAGAACATTCTTAATGTTTTAGTTTTTGGAAGCATTATGCAGAATAAAGAAACAGGGTGGCAGATACTATCACAGGTAACAGTTTCAAACTCAGCTAAGTGTAAAGCCTTCAAATGCAGGATACTGTGCCAGCTCACCACCAGAGCAGGGACATCCCTAGCTCTCCTGCACCCTGGCTCAGACCCTCTGTGCACTTCAGCCTCAGCCTGGGACCCACTCAGTGCCCAATTCCAGTGTTCAGGCAGGAAAACATTTTACATGAGACACACTTGTCATATCAAACAATCCATGTCCCTGTTCAACATTAGCAATAGCACTCGAGACCTTGGCATCCTACAGATTTAATTGTCTTCCATAAAAAATATGGCGCTTCGTCTGGACACCCCAGTAAATGCTGTAGTATCACAAAGAGTTAAGTGAGGAAATGAAAATTAAACCACAACTAAACAACCCCAAGCCCTTTGCTCTAACATTTACCACACTGACTTGACTTCTAAGTTGTGGACATAACCTACAATGACGGTGTTAAAGCATCACTACTGCGTGCCGTGGTGGCCTCAGGGAACTAAGAGTCCTCTTGGAGTAAGGATCCTGTTAAATCACAGTTCTAGTATCCAGGCAGCAGTAATGTGAGACTTGCTGCATGGGGTGGGGGAGCTCCTAACTTAGCCACAGGACCCAGCACACTGAGGAGATCTGATTTCAAGTAATTCTAGCTAGTTATATTTCAGACAGCAGGCCACGGAGCTATGTTGATGGAGCACAGTAGTAATGGTAAAGACCCAATGTTTGTGACACTAGTGCTTAACGTGGCAGAAAAGAGCCAAACCCTGTGTGGAGAGGGTCTCCTGCAACCTTCTCTGCAGCTTTAGGGAGGGTGCTCGCTCATGACTCGACCTGTGACTTCAGAGCTTTGTTTACAAAGACCAATTTCAGTAATAACGACGTGACTAAGCTGGACACAAAGCATAACACCCCAAACCAGCATTTCAGATGGCTGAGTTGAAGACTTGAGGAGGCCTTCAGCACAGTTGTCTCATCTCCTTAGACAGCCTGTACGGCACTCGGAAGATACAAATGACACCATGGTCAGATGTGCAATGCCCTGTAACATGTTCCACCCGGTGGGCTGCTCCTATCGCTAATTCCCATCATCACTCTGCATCCGTAGGTAGACAGAGAAATCCGTTGTCACACATGTGTGTGAAATTACACCCAAGAATGTAGACACACACACACACACACAAATTCTAGGGGAACTTATTCCATAGGAAGAGGCCTTAGGAATATGGGGTAAAGACAATGATAGCAATTTGAATCTGAGATCTATAGGAAAACATAAACACATAATGATAAATATATAAGGAAATATAAAATACAGTCATTTCTTGTCTTAATGTTATAAAACTATTTTAAACAAAAAATATGATATTGCACCACGTGGCTTATAACATGAATATGCATCGAAGTAAATGTGGCAGTGATGGGTAAAGTGTGGGCAGTAGGGATCTTCACACTACAGACAGCATGGACAGCTGCACATGGACTGACGTGTGGTGAGAATCCTTTACCACACACCAAGAGGCTGTGCAGACTCTTGTTAAGAGGTTACTGCACACAGTAACCTCTAGAGCAGCCAAACACTAGCACTAGAAAGTGGAGCCAAAAAGCAAGTAGAGGTTAACCAACAGAATCTATAACAAGTAATTTCTTCCACAAGGCAGAACATAGGAATCACAAAAGAAAAAGAAATGAAATAAAAAGCAAAGAGCAAAATGGCAGATTTAACTTCCCTATATCAATAATTACATTAAACAGAACAATTAAACATTCTAATGAAAGGTCAGAGATTGCTCAGTAATACCAAATAAAAGAATGCTTACAACACACATTTTATACAAAATACAAGCAAATTAGAAATAAAAGGATAAAAGATTATTATGTGCATAGGATTCCTAAGTTAGCTAATATGGCTATATAAATATAAAACAAAGTAGGATTTAAGAAGAGTAATATGACCAAAATTGTTATTATAAATTAACAGAAGAGTCAAGAAGACGGAACAATCTTAAATACATACACACCTCCTATGGAGTTTCAGAATATAGAAAACAAAATCGGAAGCAGAGAGGGAAATAGGGACATACACAACCATCATCGGCAATTAGAACACCCATCACCAAGAAGCTGCTATGACTGATAGCAAATATAATGCAGGATACAGAAGCTGTAAATGATATTTTCAAATAAAAATAGGCTTTTCTTAAACAATATACCTGAGCAGCTCAGAATTCACATTTAAGTGTCCGAGACTTTATGGAAAGGGATGCTGGTAACAGGTGCATGTGTTTGTCAAATTTAAATTTTTTTTTAAATTTTTTATTGTTGGCTGTTCAAAACATTACATAGTTCTTGATATATCATATTTCACAATTAGATTCAAGTGGGTTATGAACTCCCATTTTTACCCCATATACAGATTGCAGAATCACATCAGTTACACATCCATTGATTTACATATTGCCATACTAGTGTCTGTTGTATTCTGCTGCCTTTCCTATCCTCTACTATCCCCCCTCCCCTCCCCTCCCCTCCCCTCTTCTCTCTCTACCCCCTCTACTGTCATTCATTTGTCCCCCTTGTATTATTTTTCCCCTTCCCCTCACTTCCTCTTGTATGTACTTTTGTATAACCCTGAGGGTCTCCTTCCATTTCCATGCAATTTCCCTTCTCTCTCCCTTTCCCTCCCACCTCTCATCCCTGTTTAATGTTAATCTTCTTCTCATGCTCTTCGACCCTACTCTGTTCTTAGTTACTCTCCTTATATCAAAGAAGACATTTGGCATTTGTTTTTTAGGGATTGGCTAGCTTCACTTAGCATAATCTGCTCTAATGCCATCCATTTCCCTGTAAATTCTATGATTTTGTCATTTTTTAATGCAGAGTAATACTCCATTGTGTATAAATGCCACATTTTTTTTATCCATTCATCCATTGAAGGGCATCTAGGTTGGTTCCACAGTCTAGCTATTGTGAATTGTGCTGCTATGAACATCGATGTAGCAGTGTCCCTGTAGCATGCTCTTTTTAGGTCTTTAGGGAATAGACCGAGAAGGGGAATAGCTGGGTCAAATGGTGGCTCCATTCCCAGCTTTCCAAGAAATCTCCATACTGCTTTCCAAATTGGCTGCACCAATTTGCAGTCCCACCAGCAATGTACAAGTGTACCCTTTTCCCCACATCCTCGCCAGCACTTGTTGTTGTTTGACTTCATAATGGCTGCCAATCTTACTGGAGTGAGATGGTATCTTAGGGTGGTTTTGATTTGCATTTCTCTGACTGCTAGAGATGGTGAGCATTTTTTCATGTACTTGTTGATTGACTGTATATCCTCCTCTGAGAAGTGTCTGTTCAGGTCCTTGGCCCATTTGTTGATTGGGTTGTTTGTTCTCTTATTGTCTAATTTTTTGAGTTCTTTGTATACTCTGGATATTAGGGCTCTATCTGAAGTGTGAGGAGTAAAGATTTGTTCCCAGGATGTAGGCTCTCTATTTACCTCTCTTATTGTATCTTTTGCTGAGAAAAAACTTTTTAGTTTGAGTAAGTCCCATTTGTTGATTCTAGTTATTAACTTTTGTGCTATGGGTGTCCTATTGAGGAATTTGGAGCCCGACCCCACAGTATGTAGATCGTAGCCAACTTTTTCTTCTATCAGACGGCGTGTCTCTGATTTGATATCAAGCTCCTTGATCCATTTTGAATTAACTTTTGTGCATGGCGAGAGAAAGGGATTCAGTTTCATTTTGTTGCATATGGATTTCCAGTTTTCCCAGCACCATTTGTTGAAGATGCTATCCTTCCTCCATTGCATGCTTTTAGCCCCTTTATCAAATATAAGGAAGTTGTAGTTTTGTGGATTGGTTTCTGTGTCCTCTATTCTGTACCATTGGTCCACCCGCCTGTTTTGGTACCAGTACCATGCTGTTTTTGTTACTATTGCTCTGTAGTATAGTTTGAAGTCTGGTATCGCTATACCGCCTGATTCACACTTCCTGCTTAGCATTGTTTTTGCTATTCTGGGTCTTTTATTTTTCCATATGAATTTCATGATTGCTTCTCTATTTCTACAAGAAATGCCATTGGGATTTTGGTTGGCATTGCATTAAACCTATAGAGAACTTTTGGTAATATCGCCATTTTGATGATGTTAGTTCTGCCTATCCATGAACAGGGTATATTTTTCCATCTTCTAAGATCTTCTTCTATTTCTCTCTTTAGGGTTCTGTAGTTTTCATTGTATAAATCTTTCACCTCTTTTGTTAGGTTGATTCCCAAGTATTTTATTTTTTTTGAAGATATTGTGAATGGAGTGGTTGTCCTCATTTCCATTTCAGAGGATTTGTCGCTGATATACAGGAATGCCTTTGATTTATGCGTGTTGATTTTATATCCTGCCACTTTGCTGAATTCATTTATTAGCTCTAATAGTTTCTTTGTAGACCCTTTTGGGTCTGCTAGGTATAGAATCATGTCATCTGCAAATAGTGATAATTTAAGTTCTTCTTTTCCTATTTTGATGCCTTTAATTTCTTTCGTCTGTCTAATTGCTCTGGCCAGTGTTTCGAGAACTATGTTGAACAGAAGTGGTGAGAGAGGGCATCCCTGTCTTGTTCCAGATTTTAGAGGGAATGCCTTCAATTTTTCTCCATTCAGAATGATGCTAGCCTGAGGCTTAGCATAGATTGCTTTTACAATATTGAGGTATGTTCCTGTTATCCCTAGTTTTTCTAGAGTTTTGAACATAAAGGGATGCTGTACTTTGTCGAATGCTTTTTCCGCATCTATCGAGATGATCATATGGTTCTTATTTTTAAGTCTATTGATGTGGTGAATAACATTTATTGATTTCTGTATATTGAACCAGCCTTGCATCCCAGGGATGAATCCTACTTGATCATGGTGTACAATTTTTTTGATATGTTTTTGTATCCGAGTGGCCAGAATTTTATTGAGGATTTTTGCATCTAGGTTCATTAGAGATATTGGTCTGTAGTTTTCTTTCTTTGAAGTGTCTTTGTCTGGTTTAGGTATCAGGGTGATGTTGGCCTCGTAGAATGAATTTGGAAGTTCTCCCTCTTTTTCTATTTCCCGAAGTAGCTTGAAAAGTATTGGTATTAGTTCCTCTTTAAAGGTTTTGTAAAACTCTGCTGTATACCCATCCGGTCCTGGGCTTTTCTTAGTTGGTAGTCTTTTGATGGTTTCTTCTATTTCCTCAATTGATATTGGTCTGTTTAGGTTGTCTATATCCTCCTGACTCAATCTGGGCAGATCATATGACTTAAGAAATTTATCTATGCCTTCACTATCTTCTAATTTATTGGAGTATAAGGATTCAAAATAATTTTTGATTATCTTCTGTATTTCTGAAGTGTCTGTTGTGATATTGCCTCTTTCATCCCGTATGTTAGTAATTTGCGTTCTCTCTCTTCTTCTCTTCGCTAGCATGGCTAAGGGTCTGTCGATTTTGTTTATTTTTTCAAAGAACCAACTTTTAGTTTTGTCAATTTTTTCAATTGTTTCTTTTGTTTCGATTTCATTAATTTCAGCTCTGATTTTAATTATTTCTTGCCTTCTACTTCTTTTGCTGTTGTTTTGCTCTTCTTTTTCTAGGATTTTGAGATGAAGTATGAGATCATTTATTTGTTGGTTTTTTCTTTTTTTAAGGAATGAACTCCAAGCAATGAATTTTCCTCTTAGAACTGCTTTCAATGTGTCCCATAGATTCCGATATGTTGTGTCTGTGTTTTCATTAATCTCTAAGAATTTTTTAATTTCTTCCTTGATGTCCTCTATAACCCATTGATCCTTCAGTAACCTATTGTTCATTCTCCAAGTGATGTATTCTTTTCCCTTCCTTCTTTTATCGTTGATTTTCAGTTCCATTCCATTATGATCAGATAGGATGCATGGTATTATCTCTACTCCTTTATATTGTCTAAGAGTTTCCCTGTGACATAATATATGATCTATTTTTGAGAAGGATCCATGTGCTGCTGAGAAAAAAGTGTAACTGCTTGATGTTGGGTGGTATATTCTATATATGTCAATTAAGTTTAGGTTATTAATTGTGTTATTGAGTTCTATAGTTTCCTTATTCAACTTTTGTTTGGAAGATCTGTCCAGTGGTGAGAGAGGTGTGTTGAAGTCTCCCATGATTATTGTATGGTGGTCTATTAGACTCTTGAACTTGAGAAGAGCTTGTTTGATGAACATAGCTGCACCATTGTTTGGGGCATATATATTTATGATTGTTATGTCTTGTTGGTTTATGGTTCCCTTGAGCAGTATGTAGTGTCCCTCTTTATCCCTTTTGATTAACTTTGGCTTGAAATCTATTTTATTTGATATGAGTATGGATACTCCTGCTTGTTTCCGAAGTCCATATGAGTGATATGATTTTTCCCAACCTTTCACCTTCAGCCTATGTATGTCTTTTCCTATCAAATGCGTCTCCTGTAGGCAGCATATTGTTGGGTCTTGTTTTGTGATCCATTCTACTAGCCTGTGTCTCTTGATTGGTGAGTTTAAGCCATTAACATTTAGGGTTATTATTGAGATATGGGTTGTTCTTCCAGCCATATTTGTTTATTTATGTTACTAAACATGGTTTGTTTTCCTCTTTGATTATTTTCCCCCCTTTAGTGTCCTACCTCCCACTGTTGGTTTTCATTGTTATTTTCCATTTCCTCTTCCTGTAATGTTTTGCCAAGGATGTTTTGAAGAGATGGTTTTCTAGCTGCAAATTCTTTTAACTTTTGTTTATCGTGGAAGGTTTTAATTTCATCTTCCATCCTGAAGCTTAATTTCGCTGGAAACACAATTCTTGGTTGGAACCCATTTTCTTTCAGTGTTTGAAATATGTTATTCCAGGATCTTCTAGCTTTCAGAGTCTGTGTTGAAAGATCAGCTGTTATCCTGATTGGCTTACCCCTAAATGTGATCTGCTTCCTTTCTCTTGTAGCTTTTAAAATTCTCTCCTTATTCTGTATGTTGGGCATCTTCATTATAATGTGTCTATGTGTGGGTCTCTTATGATTTTGCACATTCGGCGTCCTGTAGGCTTCTAGGATTTGGGGTTCTGTCTCATTCTTCAAGTCTGGGAAGTTTTCTCGTATTATTTCATTGAATAGATTGCTCATTCCTTTGGTTTGAAACTCTGTCCCTTCCTGTATCCCAATGACTCTTAAATTTGGTCTCTTGATGTTATCCCATATTTCTTGGATGTTCTGCTCATGGTTTCTTAACAGTCTTGCTGAGCTGTCTATGTTCTTTTCAAGTTGAAATACTTTATCTTCACTGTCTGATGTTCTGTCTTCTAAGTGTTGTACTCTGCTGGTAGTATTCTCAATTGAGTTTTTAAGTTGGCTTATTGCTTCCTGCATTTCTAGGATTTCTGTTTGTTTGTTTTTTATAACCTCTATTTCCCTGTATAGTTGATCTTTTGCTTCTTGGATTTGTTTATGTAATTCATTGTTGACGTGATCTTTCATTGTCTGATTTTGCTGTCTGATGTCTTCCTTGAGACTCCAGATCATCTGAAGCATGTATATCCTGAATTCTTTATCTGACATTCCATCTGCTGCAGCTATTACCTCTTCTAACGTTGAGTTGACCTGCATTGCTTGTGGTCCTTTCTTTCCTTGTCTCTTCATACTGTTCGCGTTCCTTTCTACTTGGTGAAACTGTTGTGCTATTGAATTTTCCCCCTATATATTTATATTGGTCTTGTATAGTTGCAAAGTCTCCCTCGAAGGCGCGGGCGGCGGCTCTGCCCCTCCTCCAATTGGGGCAATGTGCCTACCACGCTGGCAGGCCGCTGGGCCTGCTCTGCCAGTCGGTAGCAGGTCCGCCGACCTTGCAGGCACGGGCGGCGGCTCTGTCCCTCTGCTGGCCGCTAGGCTTGTTCTGTCGGTGGTCGCAGTTCTGTCTACTTTGCAGGCGCAGGCAGCGGCACTGCCCCTCTGCAGGCCTCTGGGGCTGTACTGCCAGTGGGTCGCAGGTCCGCCTACCTTGCAGGCGCGGGGGGGGGGGCGGCTCTACCCTTCCTCAGGCCACTGGGCCTGTTCTGTCTCTCGGTTGCAGGTCTGGCCTGTTCTGATGGTGGTCACAGTTCCGTCTACCTTGCAGGCGCGGGGGGGAGGGGGCGGCTCTGCCTCTCAGCAGGCCGCTGCTCCTCTTCTGCCGGTGGGTCGCAGGCCCTCCTACCTTGCAGGAGTGATTGGAAGCTCTGCCCCTCCGCGGGCCACTGGGCCTTTTCTGTCAGTGGTCAGAGTTCCGCCTACCTGGCAGGCGTGGGGGGTGGGGGGCGGCTCTGCCCCTCAGCAGGCCGCTGGGCCTGTTCTGTGGGTGGTCACAGTTCCCTCTACCTTGCCGGCGCAGGGGGAGGGGGCGGCTCTGCCTCTCAGCAGGCCGCTGCTCCTCTTCTGCCGGTGGGTCGCAGGCCCGCCTACCTTGCAGGAGTGATTGGAAGTTCTGTCCCACCGCGGGCCACTGGGCCTTTTCTGTCGGTGGTCACAGTTCCACCTACCTGGCAGGCGCGGGGGGTGGGGGGCAGCTCTGCCCCTCAGCAGGCCGCTGGGCCTGCTCTGTGCGTAGTCACAGTTCCCTCTACCTTGCCGGCGCAGGGGGAGGGGGCGGCTCTGCCTCTCAGCAGGCCGCTGCTCCTCTTATGCCGGTGGGTCGCAGGCCCGCCTACCTTGCAGGAGTGATTGGAAGCTCTGTCCTGCCGCAGGCCACTGGGCCTTTTCTGTCGGTGGTCACCGTTCCACCTACCTGGCAGGCGCGGGGGGTGGGGGGTGGCTCTGCCCCTCAAATTTAAATTTTATACTTAATGTATTTCACTACATGTAAATGTGCCCTCAAAAATCAAAAAAACATCCTGAATTTGACTGATAATTGTTTTCCAGAGGGCTTTAGGATACCATAAGGGACATGGTTTGTGGTCACAAAGCAATGCCATGAGGAGAATGGAGCACAATCTGGAAAACCCCATCTTTAAAAGAAAACACTGGTGCTTTGTCTCTTCTCCTCAACAAGCACAAGAGCAACAGTCGAGAAAGAAAGCCCTCAGGGAATTCCCATCTCCTGCCAGGTCTCAGGCAACACCAGGGTGTGGGCCGACCTGACTCACGGGCTACCCACTGGCAGGCCAACGTGCCCAGCTGAAGAGGCAGGAGCCCCTCCTGGGAGCCTGCTTGAGTTTAAGCTGGGGTGTTCCCAGCACATTCCCACGTGTTGGGGTGGGGGCTGGGGTTTGCTGCAGGACTGTATTCTTTGTCTGTTTTCCTCTTGATTTCATTATAAACTAGAATAGAGGAGACCTCAAATCTAGATACTTTCATTTAATTCATGAGAAGCTGTCTGTGGTCCAGTAGAGCAGGCTCCTAAATCTCCATTTTCCCCGCTTAACAAAAGCATGAGGAATATCTATAGGAAATGATGTCGCTGGGGTAGACACCATCTTTTATGAGAAACTGTTCTATAAATACTTTATTCGAGGAATTTAATAATCAGAAGCCCTGCATAGGCTGCTGCTTTCTAATAAATTATCTTACATAGGGAGGGAGTAGAGGGAACATTGTTTTCTTAATATCATCTGAAAGAAATGCAGAATATTAATTTGCTGACTTACCCCAGCTAAAAGTTCTTGTGGAGCTCCCACATGATAAATCAGAGAGAGAGATCCCACCTAACAGGCCAAGTTGGTTCTCAAATGAAAACTGATACCCACAGCAGTATCTACTGTCATCTTCTCTGCCAGTAAAACATGTGTTTCCTGTTATGTAGGGCCAGCCCTAACATACAGAGGGTTTGACATTTGGTAGGTACCCAATAAATTCCGAATACATCAATGTCAGTTACACTAAATAAAACGATTTTGTGAATCATATTGCATTGAGCGTTTGCCAATAATCACTTGCCTTTTTAAAATCCAGCATGCATAGCTTGGCTTTTTCTCCAAATTGCCACTTGCACTGTGTGTTTGCATCGTATAACTCTCCTGGTAGCTTCTCAGGGTACTTGTATTCCTTTCCAGGTTTTGGCTGGTCAGCAAGGCATACTGCTTGGGTAGTGCTGAAACAAAGAGGAGATGGGCAACTGGGGAGGGTTACCAAGGAGGTCCCATCAACCGAATCTCTATCTCATGCAATTGTGCAAACTATTTTGCCTAGAAGGAAACTTTTTTCCTATGGTTCATTGTATCATTTATCCTGATCATATTTAAACACAGCAGCACACATTTCTGAGATTATTAATAATAAATTTTACCTTTTCCAAGAAGGCAATTTGTTCTTTGTTAGATTTCTCAAACTTATCAGGGGGAAAAGTGTAACTGAATAATTAAAACCAGATGTTCAATGTGAGAAGTTCCTATAACAAAATCTTTTATGTACTCTTCTTGCCAGAAACCATCAAAAGATGAAACCAGGCACTGTAAAAATCAAAATGCAATGAGACTATTTCAGTCTGGAATTTCTTCCTTTCCTTTCTGCCTCCCCTCTTATCTTTTAGGCAGGGAACAGTCTGTGTAATACCTTAGACCTTCTAGAGGACCTTCAGGGAAGACCACATTTCCACTAGCAAATGTCTATGTTCAGGTGATTTCTGCCCAGACCTTCCAATCCAGAAGGAATCTAACTCTAGTGAAGTTCCCTAGTACATGACTAAAGACCAACTAATGCTCACTTCCTCCACAAATGGAGCATTACATTCCCTACCAGGATGATTTGGGAGTAATTTGTGCATTTTAGGGTGATATTTGAAAGTTTCTATGATTGCAAATAGCAACTAAATCCTTTCAATAAATTTCAATACCTCCCAACCTAAAACTGGCGAAAACTTATTAACAAAATTCAAGCAAGTTATTCTGTAGATGTACAGACTGATTCTAAAGCACACAAGGAGAGGCTAAGTACACAGAACTCTTCTCACAGTGCTGAAGGAGAATGCAGCTGGAGAGCTGACACTGCCCAACGCAAGACTCACGGAGAAGCCACAGTACCAGGAAAACGTGGAGCTGGTGGAAGGACACACCTAGATCAGGGAGAGCCCAAACAGACCACATACACCTGGCCACTGATTCTTGACCTGGGCGGAAGGCAAGAGAAGGAAGAAGGGACGACACGATTTCTGTAAACACTGCCAGGACAACTGGACATCTACATGCAAAAAGAAAAATCTAGAGACTTTAGAGGCTCACAGTACCTGATTTCAAGATTTACAGTGAAGCTGTGGTAAACAAGCCATTGTCATTTTGGCAAAAGGACAGACAAACAGATCAACACAACAGAATGGGGATTCCAGAAAGACAGCAGCGCCATAGGTCAGTTAAGTTTCTGACGAAGTTGCAAATCTAATTGAGAAAAGGAAATCTGTCCTTTTCATTAGACAGTACTGAAAAAAATTGGACAGCTTATGAAGAAAAGAAGCTTGGTCCATACCTCATGCCCCATAGGAAAATTAACTAAGACTGGCTCGTTAGCCTCAATATAAAATGAAGAGAACCTATACAATTACAGGAAACTAGACTGTACACCCTTCACGAAAATTGGATCATAGACTTAATATAAAGTGTAAAATTATAAGACCTTTGGAAATAACATAGAAGAATGCCTCCATGATCTTGGGAGTGGTGGTGTCCTTTTAAGATTTAACACCGAAGGCATACTTGATAATACTTGATAAGCTAGACTTTATTAAAATCAAAACTTCTGTTCCGTGAAAGACACTAACAAGGAAATGAGAAGACAAGCCACAAACTGGGAGAAAATACTTTCAAAAGTCACACCTGATAAAGGATTGTTATAAAATATATAAATAACACTTAAAATTCAATAATAAGAAAATAAGACAAAGTAAAAACTCAAAGAGAGAGAAAAGCTCTGAATAGACACTTTGTTAAAGAATATATACAGATGACATGCAAATAAAAGATGTCCAACATTGTGGGTGATTAGAGAATTGCTATGTAAACTCTCAGTGAGGTTCCCCTGCACACCTACCAAGATGGCTGGAATCCAGAACCCTGACAGCATCAGGTGTTGATGAGGTTGTGAAGCCACAGGAACTCTCATCCGATCAGAATGGGTACCAAAGAAAAGTCGTTTGATCATTTACAAACTATCTACCACAACATTCATTTGGACAAATGAATTTTGACTTTGCTGTATGCCTGGCACACAATATCCAGTAGCATCCATGTGACATGCAAAGCAATAAAACTTGGAGATTACTTGGAAAACTATATTTAAGACTTTGGAATGAGAAAACATCTTTTCTCAGTGGTTTATAGGAAGTACCAACCCTAAAGAAAATATAGATGATTCAGACTCCACAAGGAAAATGAAAACCCCCACCTATCAAAAGACTATACCGGAAGAGCAAGTAGGAGCCCCAGAGTGAGAGATGTTTATGTTCCATATATTCTAGGATGGATCAAAATGTTCATGGGTGCGTAAAGAATTCCCACCAAGAAGTAAGGAAAAGAAGGCCTTGGTTTTTTAAATGCTCAAGAGATTTGAACAGGCACTTTACCAAAGAGGTTTGTCAAGTGGCCATTAGAATTGTTAAAATGGTATTTGCCCTCATTAATCACCACCTTAAGCTGCCAGTGCACACCCCACAATATGACAAAAGTGAGAAATATCAACACCACATATGGCAAAGGTCAGGAGCACGTTTAAATGTCCCACTATTTTATAAAGAACTTGAGAGATGATTTGGTGCTAGCTCATCATTTTCCAAGTAAGAAGAGGGGGTTTCTGAGAAGGATGCATTATTTGTTAAGGAGCCCCCTTCCAGGGATGAAGACGTGCTCAGCTCCTGGGCTCCACCCTGCCTTCTCCCCACTACATGGCGGTGCTCCTCTCCAGCCTCAGAGTTGCACGGGCTCTGCAGAAACCAGGACCAGCTGTGACTCGCTTGCCTTCCTGAAGGTGGAGTTTACACAGCAGAGCAAGCTGAGGACTGAGTGCACTGTTTCCATTGGATGTAGGAACATCTTTAATTATTTTTAAAGTAAAGAGAGTCCATGTTGTCATGAATTGTGAAATAAGAAGCTAAAATTTCCCTGTCATGGACCTCCCAGCTGCAGACATGAGCAATCATGATGATTTTGTGTCTGGTAACAGAAAATGACATAGGAATTCATTGAGTGGGCTGATGAATTTACTCCAAATAAGTATTTGTCCTCACGACTCTACAAGAATGGAAGTTCTGCTGACAACTTCAGGCCAACTGGGTTCCCTCTTCATGTATTTTTTTTTCCATCTGCCCGATGCTAGACTATTAATAAAGGAGAGCAGATTCATCTCTAGAAGCTAGCCAATTATTCTTACTCACTGTTGGGAACCTGTCCACACATGATTGATATTTTCCTATTAATCGATTGAAGATGCCTATTTATAAAAGTAAGAAAACTTTCCAAAACATTAAATGCTGACAAATGCCTTGGTGTGATTGATGCTACGTGGACTTCCTTGGAGTCTCAAGATCAGCCTGGGATTGGCTGTCAGAACTCCATGCTGTAACAAAGTGTCTAGTCAACTCCATGGTCAGCTAAATCTCAAGATACCTTGGGAGGAGCCCAGGCCGGCAAACCCACCCGAGCTGCATGCACAGGAGGCTGAGCAGGGAGTGACCACCAAGGGCGCAGGGAGGTGACACAGTTGGTGCAAGTGTTCATACCTTAAAAACTTGTGCAGGTACTGGCGGCTGCAGGGAGACCAGGAGAAGACTCCGTTGCGTCCTGCCAGCGTGGGGGACATGATGTTGCCCTCTGACTTTTTGCACATGTTCCCTTCTCCATCGTGGACCATGCCAAAGCTACGGAAGAAAACGAGAGAGGTGGCTATTCAGAGCATAGTGCAGTTTCAAGTGTCAAATGTGCTCCAACAACCCCAAGTCTGACTGTGAATCCTCCCACAAGCTTCAAGCAAGGGAGGCCAAGGCAGAAGCCAACGTGGCCTGGGAGTGCACGGGTCTCTTCCGTTCTGAAGAATAGACCATTCATTGGAGTGATCAAAAGCATGCATGGGCATCCAATCAGAGCAAGTGCCCAGGTGCGTGCTGAGGGCAGATGTTTTAAAAAGGAGCATTTCAAGCCCATGGGAAGGACAGTTTGTTTGTGACTTGAAAAAGCTAAACTGATCAATCTTGCTTCCTTCTCTCTGCACTCTTTGATCACTGGGACTGTCCAAATTTCTAAGAACATTAGAAAATGCAAAAAACAGGCTCCCAGCCAGGAATTGTTGACCTGGGGAAGAGCAATCCAGGTATCTGAGGTTGCCAAACAAGCTCCCCAGGAGTGTGTGGTGTTTAATGCAACTAGAGGACGACTGAGGCCCTGCTGCTCTGGTTAAGGGGCTCACACTCCATCTCCACAGCCACCCTGTGTGCCTCCTTCTCATGCCAAGACCAGACCAGGCTGCGGGGTGGCAGCTGGGCAGTCCGTGACTCCTTGACCCACGCCTCTCCTCCCTCTGGAGGGGCTTCTCCCCAGAACACAAAAGGGTGAACATGGTTGATTCGTCTGTGGACATTTCCTGAAGCTGTTCCTATTACTCTTGAGTGAAAACCAGACCAGGGATCCAGCCCTGGCCTCGTGTCTGGGGGCAGCTCAACTGCAGTGGCTACAGATCAGGGCCACACTGACTGGCCACACTGACCTCCTGTTACCATGAGCCTACTCCAGCTTGACCTCCTCGAGTTTTCTGTTGGACAGCCTTGTGCTGCCATCGTCACCTCTCCCAGAGGACCCCAGCATGCTGCCTGGGGAGGAAGGCAGGGGGTTTGGGAGCTCCACGTGGCCCTGAAGACCTCCATTAAGGCAAATGCCTATTAGGACAGCCAAGCCATTATTGGCACTGTGTCTCCTAACCAGTCGTTGTGTGAACTCCCTGAGCACAGGGTCCTGACTAAGTGAGACACAGAGGAAAAAGAAAGGCAAGGGAGAAAAACAAGGAAGATCAAGGCAGTCACTGGATCTGGGAGCTTTCTGAGGCCCAAATCCTTGAAGAGGGGAGGGAAGGGCAGGGACAGGAAACCCCGCAGGGGAAGTGGCTCCATTTGGGGATAAGAGGCTCTGCACTTGTGGCTAAGACTGAACTCCTTTGTCCACTTAGCTGTGGACTTGGTGACTTAGCACTGCAGGATAATAGGAGTGAAAACAGCATTCACAAACACCCACTGGGGCACAGGCACCATGTCAAGCACACGACACACATTTTCTAACTTAAACCTCATCACACCCCTCAGGTCAGCAAGGCTGAGGACTGGAGAGAGGCCCTGTCCAGGTGCAGAGTGAAGACCCGAGATCAGACACCAGGAGGTCAGGCCCTTGCTGGACATGCAGTGGTTAGACCTGAGCAGGACAGAAGAGTGTATCCAAGGAGATGTGGCCTGCAAGTACTGCTGGATTCCTGCAAAACTCCGACCAGTTCTGAGGATGATGTGGATGTGGTCATTCCAGCCTCCGCCCATTCTCTGAAGCTCTATTAAAGGCAATTAATCAGGGCCAAGGAGACCCTGTGGCAGAGGAAATGTGTCATGGCTGTGGAAAGGAGCTGGGCTCAAATCCCAGCTGGGAGGCGGCCCTGGGAGGCAGCAGTGGAGAGGAAATGCTTCCCACCCTGCCTGGCTGGCCCTCCACCTGCTTGTGAAGAAGATGCAACGTGGTCCAGCAACGGCCTAGATAGAGCCACTCCACCGCGGCCTACCTTTCTAAGGAACTGAAAGCGCCAAGGCCTAGGTCTACGGATACCTTGGTTTTAAGCTTTCTCATTAAAGGCATTTTCCGTGATTCTTCAAACTCTGCAGTGCGTTAAAGATCTGAGATACACTGCACAATGTGGCTAACCACAGCCTCTCTGGTGGCTTCTGATGCAGCAGGTTAGGGGTCAGGATCTGGCACTTGGCTGGATTCGTACACACCCCAGGGGATTCTGATGCCCACCCAGCATCACTATTTCATAAGTTGCGTTGTCCCGCAGTATACCATGCACAGACATGATGAATGCCAGTAAGTCAGCATAAATATACCACAGCGGTCATATCTCATATTAACATTAATGTTAAAAGAACACATCTGGAAGATGAGGTTGGTATTTGTCAACCAAGAAAAATAATTACTACTGAAGGTATACATGCTAGATAATTTTATTTGCTCTTGTGCATCAGAACACTTTAGTTAAGTGGTTATCACCCATGCTTAAAATAATAAAATAGATTTCCTTCCTTCATCCTTTACCAATCTGTTAAGTTTGGGAAGAGCCTAGACCCTCTCATCCGTGCCCACAGCCCCACTGCCAGGGCTCCAGGGCTCACGGCAGGCTCTCCATGGTGGACCAACAAGACAGTCTTTCTGGCTGTAACACTAACTCAAATGCTGGGCACAAATCGAATTTCAGATTAGACTGGATTTGAAAATGATACTCAGGGTTGGATATGTTTAATGTTTTCCACGATGCTTTCTTGAATGATCTAATTGTTATCAGCAAATACTTTTGCATTTCTAGTGGTAGACCAGGATGAGCAGACCCGTGTGGCGGAGTGCGCACCAACTATTTCAGCTGTTCAGAGGGCACAGTTAGGGAACGGGGACACCCTTCAGAGGAGCGGCGGCTCAGTGTCATCTGGGTGCTCACTCCACCCTTGGAGTGATGATGGTGTTCTGGGGGAGGGCCCCAGCATGGGCTTCATGAGCAGCACAGCTCATCCTCAAGAGGGGCAGGAGGCTGAGGTGGAGAGAGCAGCTGGGAGCGGCAGACACCTGCAGAGATCTCGGACTGGAGGGTCTCATCTCTGTCATGCACAAGCTGTTTGATAACAGGCAAATTGTTTAGCCCCCTGGGCTTCAGTTTCCAAATTATAAAGTCTACATAAACTGTACAGCATGCCCAGCATTGTGTAATTCACAAAGGAAAATTCAGAACTTCTGTCCCTTGTCCTGCTTTGAATATGGTCTTGGTCACATGCCTCGACATGTGGAAGTCACTCGTGCACATGTGTTGTATATATGTATGTGTATGTATTGGGTGGGGGGGGGAAGCCAATGGACTTCAAATACTTTTTGGATGCAGAAATAAGAACTTTCAAGAGGAACAGTGATAAATAAACTTGGTAAGAGCTGAAGCCCTTGGTCGGCCAGGGATCCTCAGGGAACAGTCTGACGATCACCAGACCAGATGATGGAGCAGGGGCCAGCTTGCTCCAGTATTCTATAGGTCCTTAAAGTCACCAAGCACCTCCTTGTCCCAGTGGAAGGGGCTCAGGGTGACGGCAGAGCACGGTCATGAACAGGTGGGAATGCCGATCACCCCCTAACACCTCAACGGCATCTACCATCCCTAGGGAGTGTGACTGAGTTGCACCATCTCATCACCCAGCTGTGGGGCTGCCTGCCCACGCTGCTTCTTCCAAGTGTCCCTGACTGTCCCCACGTGACCTCTTGCAATGCCCACACCCCTCTTTACTCCATCCCTCGCATGGCATGTCTACTTTGTCTTCTTTCTTAGAATTTGGGAGGGCACGGGTTACTCTTTCAATAGATTCCTACACAATGCCCCGTGGGCAGATGCAAACTGTGCCCAGTGACTGGGTGCGTAGATTCAGGGGAGCCAGGCCTGGAGGATCACACATCCCCTCAGCGCGGTAATCACGCTTTGGTGGTGTCTTAGTGGTCTGAGACACAGCACAAGGGTAACTCTTGAAGCCTACTCTGTAAAATGGACACGTGCAGCTCAGCTAGTATGGTTCATAATGGTTCATATTGCATGTGCACACGTGGCGGGGAGCTCCCGGGGCTCTCCTGATTGCAGATGGCAAGCCCATGTAAGAGCTGATGGGTGATGCTCTGTGAGCTCTGATAGTGACAGGGGCAGGCAGAGGGCATGGTGGGGACATCAAGTCAAGGGAATAATTCTATAGTCTGGGCCCACGGTGCTGACCCCACATGCTTTCACTTTTTTTTTCTTTTTTGTTGGTACCAGGGATGGAACTCAGGGGGACTTAACCACCGAACCCAATCCCCAACCCAATTTTTGTGTTTTATTTAGAGACAGGGTCTCACTGAGTTGCTTCATGACTCACTTTTTTCTTTTTTTTTTCCCTGAGGCTGAATTTGAACTTGAAATCCTTCTGTCTCAGCCTTCCAAGCTGCTTTCACTTTTGAAAAGTAATTTACATGCAGCCCATGCTGGTTTAGTTGCCAGGATATGTTACATTTCTCTGCAAACCACAGGAGAAATACAGGCCCTGTTTTAATCAGCCTTTTCACTGCTGTGACTAAAGGACCTGACCAGTACAACAATAGGGGAGAAAAAGTTTATTTGGGTGCTCACGGTTTCAGAGGTCTCAATCCATAGAGAGAAGACTCCATTCCCCGGGACTCACGGCAGAAGAGTGAGGCAGAGAGAAGCAGCTCACATGAAGATCAGGAAGCAGAGAGAGACTCCACTCTCCAGGAGATACAAAATACATGCCCCACAGCCACACCCCCCATGAGCCACCTCCTCCAGCCACACCCCACCTGCCTCCAGTCACCACTCAGGTGATCCTATCGCTTCAATAAACTTGTTCCCATTACTCTGAGTGACATGCCTGAAATCATTCTGACTTGATTGCAAGATCTGGGGTTTGGAGGGGGGCCTTCATGCCATCTCAGTTTTCTTGGAGGCCCCAGCCTCCAAATGATAGAACCCATGAATCTGGAATCTGTGCCCTGCCCACCAAATGGTATGACTTCTCTTAGCAAAGGGAATTCTCCAATGGACTTGTGTCCAGACACACTCTTCCACAGGTGCCTTCTGCCCTCTGTGCATCTGTGTGATTCATCAACACCACTTGTAGCAAACTCTATGTCCTGCTTCAAGACATTTAATATAACTAGAAAACTCTCCTTGAACCGTGTTCACTCAGCAATCCTGGTTCATCGCCTTGTACTGGAGCAGAATGCACATCTGGATTCCGGCACCAGTCTCTCCAAACCACCCGTTCTTGACAATTTCTATTGTTAGGTCCAATTCCCCAGTATGAAGGGCAAGTAGGTGGTGGATGAAAACAACTTAGAAGAAAGTGGATGGGCATAAACTACGATCCTTCCTTGAGTTGCGCTGAAGGTGAGAGATCATGGAGTGCGAAGCTAGATACACGCTCCATCGTGAACGGGACCCAGGACATGGCTGTCACCTCTGAACCAGGACGTTCATGTGTCTTCCACAGCAAAAGTCCTAATAGATGAAAAATTACTTTTTAACCCTCAACATGTGGAATTCAAATTTGACCCTCCTTGGAGCTCCTTGCCAAAGATATGGTAAAGGCACAATGTCTGTGCCAAGGCATCTGATCCCTGCATCAAACCTGAAATTCCTTCCTCAAGAAATAGAATAAAATTCGTGAATGCAATAAATGTGCTTGTCTTCAAGTCAATTAAAGTAAAATGTATGACGTTTATTACTGATGTCATGTGCTGTGGCCTTTCTCATTTGGAGCTGTCAGGCCTAAAGCTCCACCCTTCATTTGTCCCCCTCCCCGCTCACATTCTGGCTCACTCACCCCCATTCCACACACACACACTTGCTGAATACTCAGCCTGGACCCCTCAGTTGGGGAAAGCAGTTTAAGAGATTTTCCTAAGTGATTTCCTCAGTTTGAGTTGTCTGTGAAATTGCTCCACAAATTTTACAAAAGTTGCCTGATCCAAAACAGGCATTGCCATCATCATGGCTACTACTGTTATCATAACAGCGATCGCTGGTTTGCGTACTTAGCTTATGCCCAAAGCACACATTTTCCTGTTTTCTCGGCGTGAGCAGAAGCTGTTTCGTCGACAACATTGCCTCTTAGAGCTCTGGGTGTCTCCCCTGCAGTGTCCTCTGAACTGCCGCTGGTCCCGAGGATGGGGTTGCTTCTGGAGGTCATTCTCCCATCACTCTCCCTCCTCATGGGAGCTCCTTCCTTCCCACCCACCTGCAATCCCACTCTCAAGTGATCTACATTTCTCTCGTTTTAAGGAGGTTCTTCAGCCATCAGGCCCAGGCTGAGTGAGGAAAGGAACTACTAACAATTGGCCGACTCTGGTCCCTGTTGACCTGGGGATGGAGAGCCCTGTTAGAGGCATCCAGATTCGCGTCAGTCGGCTTCACCTCCTGCAGCGGCCAGCACTGCCAGCGCCCATATCTCAGCCTCTTATCAAACGCTGACGGCTCAGTCCCGGTGACTTAAATATTTCTTGCCTTGATAGTTTAATTAAATTCAGGTACGGTTCAGAGGACAGCAAGATCCTCGTGTTGCTACAATAATGAAAGTTTTTGAAGTTTTTACTCTAGCAGACTATTAAAAATACAATTATGATTTAACCGAAAGCCTTATAGAGTATAGGTGTAATTTTCTAGGCAATGAAATAGTCAATCATTACCTCTAATGATAAAGGGATCAGTAATGGGATATGGAGCGTCATTTTCAGGTTACACGGAGTCTAAGCTGCAGAGCCCCATGTAGTTCCACAGACAGAGGTCACACATGTGTGTGCATAAATGTGCACACACACGCACACACACCACACACACACACAATACACATGCCACACCCCACACACAATGTACACACAACACATGCACACAATACACGCACATTGCACACACCACACACCACACACCATTCACACCACACAAAATATACACACACCACACACACAACACATGCACACAATACATGCACAACATACACCCCCCCACAACACATGCACACAATACACTCACACCACATACCACACACACCACACACACAATACACATACCACACCCCTACACACAATGCACACACAACACATGCACACAATACACACACCACACACACAACACATGCACATAATACATACACATTGTACACAACGCACACAACACACACAATACATGCACACAATACACACTGCACACCACACACACACACCATACACACCACATGCACACACACCACACACACACACGCCTGAATGGGTGTGGGTAACATGAGTCTGTGACTTAGTTTGTTTTTCAACAGGGGATAGAAAAGTTAGCTTTGCAGAAACACAAATCACAAACACCCCTTTTGATTTTTTTTTTTTTTTTTGCCAGTAAAATCAGCTTAAAATTTAAAAGGAAAAAGAAAAAGAAAAACTGATTTTTGTTATCCACTTTTGTGCTATGGGTGTCCTATTAAGGAATTTGGAGCCCGACCCTACAATATGTAGATCGGAGCCAACTTTTTCTTCTATCAGACGCAGAGTCTCTGATTTGATATCTAGCTCCTTGATCCACTTTGAGTTAACTTTTGTGCATGGCGAGAGGAGGGGATTCAGTTTCATTTTGTTGCATATGGATTTCCAGTTTTCCCAGCACCATTTGTTGAAGATGCTATCCTCCCTCCATTGCATGCTTTTAGCTCCTTTATCAAATATAACAAAAATCAACAAATGGGACTTACTTAAACTGAAAAGTTTTCTCTCAGCAAGAGAAACAATAAAAGAGGTAAATAGGAAGCCTACATCATGGGAACAAATTTTTACTCCTCACACTTCAGATAGAGCCCTAATATCCAGAGTATACAAAGAACTCAAAAAATTAAACAATAAGAAAACAAATAACCCAATCAACAAATGGGCCAAAGACCTGAACAGACACTTCTCAGAGGAGGACATACAATCAATCAACAAGTACATGAAAAAATGCTCACCATCTCTAGCAATCAGAGAAATGCAAATCAAAACCACCCTAAGATACCATCTCACTCCAGTAAGATTGGCAGCCATTATGAAGTCAAACAACAACAAGTGCTGGAGAGGATGTGGGGAAAAGGGTACTCTTGTACATTGCTGGTGGGACTGCAAACTGGTGCGGCCAATCTGGAAAGCAGTATGGAGATTCCTGGGAAAGCTGGGAATGGAACCACCATTTGACCCAGCTATTGCCCTTCTTGGACTTTTCCCTGAAGACCTTAAAAGAGCGTACTACAGGGATACTGCCACATCGATGTTCATAGCAGCACAATTCAAAATAGCTAGACTGTGGAACCAACCCAGATGCCCTTCAATAGATGAATGGATAAAAAAAAATGTGGCATTTATACACCATGGAGTATTACGCAGCACTAAAAAATGACAAAATCATGGAATTTGCAGGGAAATGGATGGCACTAGAGCAGATTATGCTTAGTGAAGCTAGCCAATCCCTAAAAAACAAATACCAAATGTCTTCTTTGATATAATGAGAGCAACTAAGAACAGAGCAGGGAGGAAGAGCAGGAAGAAAAGATTAACATTAAACAGATACATGAGGTGGGATGGAAAGGGAGAGAAAAGGGAAATTGCATGGTAATGGAGGGAGACCCTCATTGTTATACAAAATTACATATAAGAGGTTGTGAGAGGAATGGGAAAATAAACAAGGAGAGATATGAATTACAGTGGATGGGGTAGAGAGAGAAGATGGGAGGGGAGGGAGGGGGATGGTAGAGGATAGGAAAGGTAGCAGAATACAACAGTTACTAATAGGGCATTATGTAAAAATGTGGATGTGTAACCGATGTGATTCTGCAATCTGTATTTGGGGTAAAATTGGGAGTTCATAACCAACTTGAATCTAATGTATGAAATATGATATGTCAAGAGCTTTGTAATGTTTTGAACAACCAATAAAAAAAAATTAAAAAAAAAAAAAAGAAAAACTGAAATGTCTAGGACATTTTCTGGGCTGAATTCCAATACAGTCTCAATGCACAGGACACTATCTACACCCCACTCCTGGCCTGTGTGCTCATGAGATCACCTGTAGGAAACCCTGGCTGCTTGGGCTGCAAGTAGGACCCTTCAACCCTTTTAATGAACAGATCCATGAAGTTAATCAGCTACAGCAATATCAGATAAAGAAAGCTTACCTGAGTCTCACAGCTGCCATAAGTAATTGCTAGACTTTTTTTTCCCCCATTTTACAGGTGTAAGTGTAAGGTTTTCATGTACAAAGAGGACGGACGCCAGCATCACAGCAACCTTGATGAGAGCCACTTGCCAGGACCCTGTCCAGCTAGACGGAGCCTCCTGGTGCAATGAGATGCCACCTCAGTTCAAAACCAGTTACAACACTGAAGTTGGGTGTCTAATGACAGCATTTTACAACTGACATCTCACAGTCTGCATGTGAACTCCCTCTAGAAACATGATTTAACGCCCTGGTGACCCTATGGTGTCACCCAGTTAGGAAGGGCCCCAGGCTGCACCCTCCCTAGAGATGGGCTTACTTGTGTCCAGACTCATGGGCGATGGTGAAGGCCAGTCCCAGCCCTGTATCTTCATTGATCGTACAGCTGCGGTATTTACTACACATTCCACTTATGGGCGCGAATCCTATGGGGCAAAAGATTGAGACAATCTATACTAGTGTTGTCATACAAAGAGTAAGTAAATATCTATTTTCTGCCCTATGATACAATCTGGTCCTCACCTTCATTTGGGGAAACATGAAACGGACCACCCTTGGACAGTCGTGGAGGGATGTGATCGTGTGTGGGAATGTGGGGAAGTGGTCTCCCCGGGAGCCCAAGGACTCTGTCCCATGGAAGACGGCTCATGTTTCTAGGCCATGCGCCTGGCACAGGCTGTACCTGGGGCCAAACAGAAGAGGGTTTACTGTGTTTCTCTATTACACCTGGGTTCACAAAGCCACTGGAAGAGCCCGTAGAGAACCGGTGTGTCGGGAGGCCCTAAGCCCACCCCTGTTCCGTGATTCTCTCACTTCTGATGGGTCTCTGGCAGAAGGAGACAGATCAAAAGCAAGGGAGGGAAAAGTCACATGGCGCAGAGTCTGGGAACCAGGGTGAACTTCTGAGACCCTTCCCCACTGGGGACACAGCTTATCTCCCCAGCAGTGAGTGTGACCACAGTGTGAGGTGCTGTCCAGCAGCTGGGAGGCTCAGCGGGGCTCAGCCTCCAGGGTTTACTAGAAGCTGGTCATGGGGGCACCATGCTTGACATGGACCACTGCAGACTCCCAGAAGGAAAGCAGGGTAGGCACGGGCTATGGTGAGGCACAGTGGGCCACTCTCCTAGGTGGAGTGCTAAGGACCACCCTAAAATCTTGAGTGTTCTAGGGACAGCCAATGGCCAGACTTGTAAGCAGGTCCCCTTCAAAGGACAAGCAGGCCACTGTGGGAACTCCACACAATAGGATAAACCTGTGCTAGACAGAGTCCTGCCCAAGAGATTTTCCAACAAAAAGCATTCCTCTGAGAACCAGGGAACAAAAAGAGTAAGAGAAGGTTCCAGGGTGTTGGAGTTAGGGGCCCACTGCCTTACAAAGCCCGCCTCTGGGTTGCAGCCAGCCTTAGAAATAGCTAAAGCTTGCCAACTTGCTAAGATTGAGATATTTACAGAGAAAAGGGAAAATGAAGAGCACAATATCTTATGCTATCTTTATAAATATTCATAAATGTGTTGTTTCTGCTGCTTAGTGAGATCTTCTGTGTATAACTTGGATCTATTAGCCCATTCTCATGTATGGTAGAAAAAATGGAAAAAAAAATATGTCCCACATCAGAAGAGATGGAGAGTCAAACTCTGAGCGACCTTCCTTGTCTCATGTCACTCTGGATGAACAAGAGCCTGCTCCCGGACTGAGCCCCAGCTGTGCAGGGAAGGCAGTCTTTTCCTCACAATTATGCTCAGCAGTAGCTGCGGCTTGTGGATGTGGACAGGGCAGAAATCCTCACCACCCACACGGCCCACAACCTCTGCTGGAGGGTCTTACCTAGAGTATCGCAGGGCTCATTCTTCCAGGAGCATATGTCCAGGCCGGTCAGTAGGATGGCGTGGTCATGGCGAGTCCCATCCTTCCCCATCAATCCCGACTGCCACTGACAGAAGCTACTCAAGGTGTGGTCTGCGTGGTGACTTATCACCAGCCCTGGCTGTGCAAGAGAGCCAAGGCCCCGTGAACATGGAGGGAAATGTTTCAAGACCTTATCATCATCGCCAATCATCATTGACTTGGATTTCAAATACAAAGGTGGACCCGGATAGCAGTAAGCTAATGCATGCATTTTATGCAAAAGAAACCCTGACAAATTCAGTGCAGAGACTCATGTACCTTTCTGTTTATAAACAATTGGTATATGTCTGGCTGAGCCTGAATGCATGTTCAGTGACTCAAGAAAGAACGTTGGTGCATCTTTTTTTTTTTTTTTTGCATTTAAAACCTTTGGAAAACTTTGGCAGAGTTACATAAGGTAACAGAATCATTCAAGCACGGTTTTCCTATACAGACAAACACACATAGCCAGTGATAGGATGCTCATTTCATAACCCGGCTGGCAAGTGGTAATCTCCAGCCATGCCCCCTAGCTGTTCACTGTTACAGAGTTCCATTAAGTAACCATCCTAGGACAGAAGCAGAGGGGTCTTATTTCTGGGAGGCACCCTTCAACTAGAAGGGAACCATCTAGAAAGACATCCATAAACACCAACTTCTAGCAGAAGAACAGGGATATGCCGGAGTGAAGAACTGGGGAACTCATGGGAACTGGGGAATTCGGGGTGTGCAGGAGCATCCGTCAGAGCAGGCTGCCCCGAGCTTTCTGAGCCACTAAGACAGGAATGCAACCATGTCCTGTGGGTGGCCAGGGAGAATCAGGACAGGGGCCTCAGTTTCAGTACACCATCTTTTTGAGAGCTCCACTGATGGAGTGGGGTCAAAACCTTTGCCTCTCGGTCACTAAACACGTTTTCTCCTTAAATGTTTATTTTGTTTTTCTGGAGAGACAAATGCATCCAAGCTAAGTGCTGTGCGTCCACACTGTGGCGCGCCTGCATTCCTCAGCGGCAGATTTCCAGGAACATGGCACTAATTAAAGTTAACACAGGTGTATGATCAAAAGATAACCTTGCTTATTCTTTGCCGCTTGGATGGATTCCAAGGCGAAAACATTTTAATACAAGGAATAATTAACCTGTCACCTGAGAAGCCCTGCTGGTCTGAGGCTCTCCCCAGGCACACACTCACAAAAAGGACAATGAGGTAATCCTCCCTGACCAGCCAGGCTGGACACAGCCCTGCCCAGGCAGACACACCTCCCCCCGTCCCCTCACTCCGTGGGGAAACAGTGATCTTACAGCCCATGAATGGGCTCAGGTTCTGTCTAAAAATTCTTTGTTCTACAAACAAGAAAGCTGTGGCTAGCAGGAAACACTGATGCGTCACCAAGGTGGAAATGGACACCTGTCCTCACTTGGGTCCAGAGCACACTCTCCTTTGCTGAGTCGGTAATCAAATTGGGGAAGACCCAAGTGGTCACCTTTCATGACCAAGATGCCCTCCACTGTTTACGCATGCCTCTAAGGGCTCACTGTGAACGAGTTCCTCGAGTGTCCCCTAGGGGTCTGGAGGGGACAGAGAGGTGCTTCCACACACTGCTACTGGGATCCCAGAGAACTTGGGGTCTACGTGCTCTCATAGTAAGTGGTAGACATTCAGAGTCTTCGTGAGGAAAGGTGGTGAGGTCAGGTGCAGGCACTCGGCTCAGGAGCAGAGGTGATGGGTAGGGCAGCATGGCCCTCAGCCCGGGTCAGTTACAGGCTGCAGCATCTTTACTCCTCCAGCAGAAGGCAGAAGGAGCTGCACTCCAACTGCCCCCAGAAGGTCACGGACACAGTGGCCGAACCCTGTATCCCCAGCGTTCCCACCCATAGTTCTAAGGCAGCTTTTCATTCCACTTCCAATCATAGGCCAATTAAAAGAGTGTTCCTTACTGTGCATGCACACACACACACACACACACTTTAAAACAACTAAAAAAAAAAAAAAACCTGACTGCAAAATCAACTGTTCCTAAGAGAAAGAGATGTAAAGAATCTACAGAATGTGATTTTTACTATAAGGGAAAAGCATCATTTTTCACTTAATTTTCTGGGGAAAAAGAAAGCTGCTGGTTTCGAGGGCACTGTACCTGTTCGTCTTCTAGAAGGATGAGACCTACGACTGCGATGTTGATGTTTCCCCCTATGGTTCCATCCTTGAATAAAGCAGACACCTGGAAGAGCAAATCCACATCAGACCCCGAACAGCCACATGTCCCCTACTGCACGGACACTGCCTGCGTCCCCCAGGGTGAGGGCAATTTTCATGCTCTCATGTTGTCAGACAGGCATAGACACATCAAAAGGCCACTGGTCAGTCCTCACAATGTGCTCCTGGAGGTGAAGGCGTGAGGTGGGGGTTCACCTCCTGTCCAACCCCACTGAAGGGATGGCCAGGCCCTGGGTGGACAAGTGTCCTCCTTAGAACAGAGGGGACTGCTTTACTCATGGTAGTGAGCATGAAGAACAGGGGCACTGCTTTACTCACAGGGATGACCACCTAAGCCAAGCAGGCCCCAGGCTCTCCTGGTGAGGAAGCCCAGGCACACAGAGAACTGGTGAGGAGGAGGGCAGAGGACGGGAGAAAGAGAGGGAACGTGTGAGAAGGCCATGGCAGAACAGAGCAACCTCGAGAGACAACGGAACAGGAAGCAGACGTGAAGGATCAGTGCAGTGTCCCCGGTCAACAGCAGGGACAGTGTGGCCCCAAGACACGGAGGTAGAGGACAACTCCACACCAGGGGCACAGACACCACCCTCACTCGGAGCAGGCTGGTGCTATGGCCCTCCGTGAAGAGCGCCCAGAGCCCTGCCCTGCTGGGCACCTTCTGAACCTTCCCTCAGCCACACGACTCGACCGCCCAAAGTGATGCTAGCAATGAAAATCACAGATCTGTGCAAAGAGACACTTGGGTGCTGCTTACTGATGGTGAAGAACCAGGAATGCATTCAAAATAGTGTCATTGAACTATTTTTGAAAACATTCAAAGATCCTAGACTTTGCCGTCTGGGATCCAGATTTCACTCCCATGCTGTGGGGTCAGCACCCCTTCTCCTTGCTCCTGAAGAATCCCTGCAGCTGCAGGTTAGAGAGGAGGACACTGTGTGAGACGATGTTCTGCCAGGTCATACTGCTTTAGAGTTTTTGTAGTAGATTAAAAACCTCACACTCAACACCTGAACATCAGCACTCCTAGAAAAGTGGGTGCATCTACATTCTCACTTAAAAGCACAGATACTGCTGACATACTCACTGTACTGAACTCCCTGACCCTCCTAGGGAGTCCTATCAGAGGAAGAGCCACCTACCCCAAACACTGCAGGGCAGACGGGCTTGCAGAGGGGTCTGTTCACGTCTCCTCTTTATGACACCCTCTGAAGTTCAGAGAAGGGCTCTTTCAACAGGAACACACTAAAGCAGGGTTGCCACCCACTGAGCGCTTCTTCCCCAGAGACGCCCGCCCAGCTGGACGTCGTACAGGCCGGTGCTGGCGGCCGACCCTACCATGTTGAGGATGGTCAGCACGTAGGTGGTGATGTTCTCCTGCCCGTGGTTCTGCATCATCTTCCTGTCGACCACCACCAAGGTCTCCACGTTCAGTTCTTTATTCCGGTGGGGCTTGAGGAGTGAGCGCCGGCACCGGGGGACAGACTCGTACTCATCGGGAAGGACGAAGAGGTCCTCCGTGGGGAGCTGGGGTGCATCTGTGAAGCAACACAGGGGGAGAAATAAGGCAGCGGTCCCCTCAAGCCCAGATGAACATGGGGAGCGGGGTAGTGACATCACCAAAGCTTTCTGAGCTCTCACCCCTTGCCATCACATTGACGTAACCAAGGTGGGCGCAAGTGCCACCCTGGGCTGGTCTTTGTGGGACCCCTCCAGTCTCTGCAGGAGCCCGTGGGATTCTAGGATGGCACTGCGCAGGCAGAGGGAGTGAAGATGACCCCCTTGGAATCCCTCCTAGAAGCCCTCGGGTCTGGGTGGTGTGGCCCAGAGCCCTTGGTCTTATTTCTACTGCGGAAATGTGGGTTTGGAATAAAAGCAGCTGCAGCCCAGGGCACGGCAGCCGGAGGTCCCTGGTGCTAGACGCTGGGGCAGAAGCATGAGGTGAGGGTCTGACAGGCCAGAGCCCCCACAAGCCCCTCAGAGTAAACCTCTCACCCTCACCAAGGTGCCTATAGTACTGTCTCCTAAACAGGAGTGTCACCTAAGCACCCGCCATCAGCCAACGCCTGAGCCTGAGAAGCAGAAGGTCCACCCGCCTGAGAAGCAGAAGGTCCACCCGCCAACAGGCTCAGGCTCACTGTTGACTTTAAGCAAATCAATCTACCTGAGTCTGCTGTCTCCAAGAGGGACAGAGGGACATAGAAAGCAAGCCTCTGTTTCTGAACCCGAGGCGCAGAGGGAAGAGCCCTCCTAAGTGTGAACTGCCCTGAGGCAGGAGACCAGGACCACCCCAGGGAAGTCCAAAGACAGAAGACTGAACCCACTGACCTAGTTCATCCAGGTTTGGGATTTTCAAGATCGTAGGAATGTGTCCCATGGGTTTTATTTATAGGGTCAGATGGCCTGAGTGGTGCTTATCTGGCTGGTTGGGCCAAGTGACTTTCTTCCTGTTCACCAAGGTCTGCTGAGCACCTGCCCCCGACTCCCCTCTGCTTCAGGGGGTTGGTAGAGCGGCCATCAAACCAGCCACAGGGGAGGCAGGGGTGGGGGAAGCCAGGGTTTTCAGATGCCCTGGGAACCCGGGACAATCAGGGGATGCTCTAGGGACCGCTCAAGGAACGAGGGGGAACTCCAGGAAGGTGCATTCCTGACTTTGTGAGAGGGTTCCACATAACCGTAAATAACAGGTCACCCCTTAAGGAGCCAAGGCAGACAGAGCTGTCCCTAAAACTTTGGTGGTGAGTTGCAGATGATGACACCTTGTGGGTGTGCTGTGTGATGTGGTGAAGCCTGTGAATGCATGCGTAAACAAATTGCCTCAGTAGGAAGCAATGCAGGCCTCAACAAACCCAAACCTTCAAAATACAGAACCCCTGAGCAGAGGGGACAGGGTTCTTCTGAAGATGTCTGGTGGGTTCTGTGCTTCTGAGTGTCACTTTTCTGTCCAGGGAACAGTTTGCTTAAAAGAAAAGAAAAAAGGCTCCGTCTCCCAGGGAGCGGTGCTCCACCCTGATACCCTGAGTTGGCACCTAACAAACTCCAGAACCCTGCTCCAGGGTCGTGATCGCAGATGTAGACGTCATCTTGCAGGTAGGTGTGTCTTGAAGGAAATCAATGTTTTCCATTGGCTTACACAGACATCAAATCTTTACATTCACGGGAAGAACCGCCTTACATACATTTCTTGCGTCTTCCACAGAAGTGCTGCCTGTGCCACAGCCCGAGGTTGTCACTGAGGCCCTGCAGGCCTGGGCTGGCTGGCTCCCCGGTCCTGGTGAGCAGCAGGCCGGTGGGTGCTCGGGGGGCCTGGGGCTCCACTGCTCTCTTGTACAGCACGTGGGAGGCAGGGCCACCCTGCTCAGAGCCCTTCAGCCTCCCTGCCAGGTGTGGAGGGAGAGGTGTCAGGAAGTAGTCGGCCTCCTCGGTCCTTATCATGCCGGCCTAGAAAACCAAGAGCAGGAGGGAGAGCAGGATGAGCCACCGAAGCTGCAGCGGTGACTCCCCAAGCCTCACGTTTCAGAGGGTTCTCTCGGGAACATGCTATTCTCTCCAGGGGAGCATTTGTTGGAAAACCTGGGCCAAGAATGAGAAATGGCAGGGTCCCCGCACACAGCTGAGCCCCTTCATTCAGTATGCATGGAACGGTTCTGTGACCCAGCTCCAGGCACAGACAGAGGGCTCACTACTACCAAAGCTGGCTAATTTAAACCAAAAAGGCTGAGGGAATGCGAGCACAGACTTCCATGCAATATCAGGAAGAGTCCCAGATAGACAGATCAAAATGGAATCCTAATAATTTGAAAACTATGTTCAAATGAATTTTACAACTGGAATCACATGTGACGCTTTCTAGAAAAGTATAACTTAAAAATTAATCAAGAAGAAAGCATGAGAGAATTACTTAGGGAAACTGAAAGATCTTTCTAAGCAAGATATTTAAATTTTCTCCATTAGGAAATGAAAAAACAAAGTGATTCCATGAAAACACTGTTCAGTACAACAGACTGAACAAGGAAACACATCTGAGAGACTATGTTTTCTCCCTTTCAGAGCGATAAGCATCTTAAAGTTTGATGATGGCTGTTGGTGAGAATGAGGACAGACAGACAGACAGGTGTGGGAGCAGCTCAGGAGACCATACCACAGCCGCCCGCCCTATCCGCCTCCAGGATGGACCCTGCGGACACTTTGCAGAAGACGTCTTGCCAGCACTCCCTGCAGAGTAGAAAAGATGGACCATTCACAGGATCCTCACCATGATGAAGTGAGGTTCAGCCCAGAGCTAGAAGGACCTTCGACAACGCCAGTCACACAAGCTCATTGCAGGAGAGCCAGGGATGCCATTTCACAAGGTAAGAACCATCCTTTCATGGCCAGAACACTGAATGAATTAGGTACAGAAGCCAGGCTCTTCCACACGACAGTGCCCCACACAGAAGCCATGCGGACATCCTGCTGGGAGGTTTCTGAGGCCCAGAACTCAGACTCACACAGTGAGAGCAATCAGGCAAGAGGAAGAAACAAAGGGCACCACAACTGGCTGATCAACGCTCTCAGCAAAATTGCAGGAAACAGAATTGATATGCATAGATCAGTAGTGTTCCTCTCCACCAACAGGAGATTTCCTGAAAATCCAAGAGAGCAATCCCACCTACAATAGTTCCCAACACACACCCAGGAATGAATTCAACCAGTGAAGTGAAAGACGTCGGCAATGAAGATTGAAAACACTGATGGAAGTAACTGAGGAGGACAGAAAAAGTGGAAAGACATCCCACATACATGGGTGGAAGAGTCAGGCTTGTTCAGAGTTCATTGCCCACAGAGCCCACTGCGGGTCCAGTGAGATCCCTACCGACCTCCCAACGGCATTCTACACAGAACTAGCAGAAGTCCAAATGTCCGCATAGGACCACAGAAAACCCTGAACAGCCAAGCAACACTAAAGCAGGAAGAACAACATGGGAGGCTCCACACCACCTGCCTCTAACACACTGCAAATCCCAGCCATCATCAGATCAGCAGAGGGGCCTAGCACACACCGATGGGGCCCCTGATGGACAGCCCAGAGGTACACCCGAGCAGCTGCAGCCTTGATCCTCAGCAGAGGTCCCAGGAACACACGCTGGGCCCCGTGATGTGAGAGGCTGTGGAGGTGGTTATCTTCAGGGAGAGTCAAGCAGGAGGCACAAGAGGGGACTCCACTGCTCAAGGTCTAAACGTCTGTGGGTGGCCATACTCTTGAAAAGAGTCGGTGGCAAGGCTGGATGACAGGATGATGGGACTGACTCCAGATGAATTTTTTAAACTCTTAGAAACGTTATTAAGTATGGCTGTCAGTTTATGATAAATCAACTGCCCCAACGGAATGTCGATCCATCATTTAGAACTTGGCAGGACTGAACTTCCACTGATTCTCGTGGTACCCCTGTTTTCCAAGGCCATTTTGATATTGTTTACTCCAGGACACTCATCAGGTTCTAGAAGATCCTGATTTCAGGAGCTGAGTCTGATCCTCACTGTGGGGTTGGGCAGCAGGCATCCTCTGACCTCAGTGCCCACTGAGAGGGGTTCTGGGCTGTCCTGAGGGGGTCGGAGTGCTGGTGTGCTGTTGGGTGTTGGGAGGGGACAACTGAAACTCGGGGGGGAAAGCAGGTGGGTGAGAGGAGATGTGACCAGAGGGAGCCCAGGCTTCTCATGCGTGGGGGACCAAGCTTGGCCATAGTGCGCCTGCGGGTGCAGGAGGGCTGGCAAAGCAACCCGGGGAGCTATCGAGGAACCATCGGCCCTGTGGGGGGTGGACCTCCTGGGGCCCCGGCCGTCCAGCACAGGAGAGGAGAAACACTGTGTGCCCTGGACCAGGCACAGGAGGCGAGGCAGCCCCCAGGCAGGGCTGCAGTGAACCGCTCGGTCACCGTTTCTGCCTCCAGAGCCAGCGACTGAGGGAGGTCAGCTGTAAGCCTGGAGCTGTGCCAAAGAGCCCAGTGTGGGGCTCAGTAACAGCTGAAGCCAGGCGACTTGCCTCTTTCTGCACTTTAAGAACCCGGGAGTGTCTAAACACTTACTGAGGGCTTCTACCTGTCTGCTGCCCAGGTGGGTTGTCCACACTACTGAAGGTAACCCGTGTGAGTACTGAACTGAAAGAGAAGAAACCATGTTTTGCTCAAAGTTTTTTTTTTTTTCTGACATGCCCAGGATTCCATATTTCAAACCATCCCTTAGAACATCATCAGCTCTTAAGGAACCCAGGACAAATATTACTCAGCATCTCCCCTGCAAGATGGCGTGAACTCCTGGAGAAGAGCCAACGGAATGGGACTCCCCAGCCTTTACCATCCAGTTCTAACATTTATTAGCTGTGTGACTTGGGATGACTTGCTCAGACTCTCTGTGCTATTTTGTCATCTTGGAAGTAGATAAAAGGATAGCCACTTGCCATGAGTTTGTGAGACTTAACAATATATTTAAAACACATGACCCATAGAAAACTTTCCAAAAAGGTTTACTGAATTAATGGAAGAATGAGTGTAAAATACCCTACTTTGCCCTGACGCTATCTGATTCTTCCTGGTAATTCAGGTGTCCCTGAGGTTGCTTCAGACCCTCTGAAGGAAGCCCTGAGTATTTCCATACCCAGCATCATGATCACCCCAAGCACAGCTCTGCTTCTCTTTGGACCTTCTGCTCGACTTCTCCACTCTCTCTCACTCCCTCACATACAGCTGTTCCAGGTACAAAGCCAGTTTCTCACCTCCCCTGGCTTAGCTCCTTCCTGGCTGGCCCTGGCTGGAGGACCCAAAGCTCAGGCAAGTGACCTACTTACACTGGCAGAGTTGAATCCCATTAACAAAGAAGCCAAGCATGACACTGCTGTATTAATGATTTATCTGAGTTACAATATTCTATATTAATCATTGCTAGTTTGACTAAGCACCCAGAGTGCAGTCACGTGGACATTTTAGTATTCCTTGGTAAGCAACAGAGTCACCCCACCAGCTGGCTGTGTCCTTAACATGCATTTAAAGGACAGGTGAACACAGGAGATTGATGTCTCCTTCTTGTCAGAGCGTCCCACTGAATCGAGGCCGCTTACTTGGAAACTCATCAGAAACCTCGTGCACAGCTGCAGCGGCCCGCCACCTGGCAGGTGTCTGCGGCTGGATTATTAACCTCCTCGCCACTTTGCAAGGGACTCCCCGGGGCCTGTGTCCCCTGGGCCAGCTCTGTCACTCCTCACTGGGGACTCACCATCCACTCGAAGTGCCTCCATGAGGAAGGAAAGGGCAGGTGTCCCTCCCATCACTGCTGAGCAGAGCTGTTTCTGAGCCCGGAGGCCGATGCTACTGTTTTGCGTTTGTTATTCTTCACGGTTAAAAGTTGTTTTTTGTTAATTGTGCACCCACTGACACATGGATTTAGAGCTTATCTGTTCGTGTCAGCTGAGCCAACCAATAGGCCACACAGAAAGTACCAGGAGAGTGACGACTGCTCGCAGAGCCGGCCTCTCCTGCAATGCGGAGAGCCCTTGCCAAGGAAGCCAGCTACACTGGCGACTTGCCTCTAGTGGCTGCTAGTCACACCTCTCCAGGAGCCTGCCATCTGCCACTGATTCCTCCCAGGCTCCTGCCCCCCTGCCCCACCAGAGGCCTACAATCCACCAGCCATGGGGCCACCACGTCCATTCTGGGATCACCATTTCCTTGGACTCAGAGCCTTGTTCCCCTCGTCCTCTGGACACGCACCTCCCAGAGCTCTGTTTGCGGGTCTTTCCCATATCTCAGTGTGCAATGACACAGTGTGGGGACGCGCTTGCTGTCACAGTGTTCTTGATGGTGGAGCAGCAGGTAGACCCAGGCCTCATGGCAAGCACAGTGGCCCACTGGCCAGAGGTGGCTTCTGAGGCTAATCATGTGGCTTGTGGCTCGTGTCCTAACTCTGCCTTTCGTGGGCATAAGCACCGCGTGTGTGTCTGCGTGTGCTGGTGTCTGGAGACCCTGCTTCTGTGTTTGCAGATGGAGGACAAATTCATGCTCTTTCACTGGGTGATTACAGGTGTAAGGACACACTTCAAAGGTAGCAAAGAGAAGACACCTTAGACTGTCCATCAAGATCACAGGATGGATTTGTAAAGAATGAAAACAGCACGTGGAGCCTGGAGAAGAGAGGAGAAGAGAGGAGAAGGGGGGGGAGGGGAAGGGAGGGGAGGAGGGAGGGAGCCACATGAAGAAAGGAGAAGAGAGGAGAGGAGAAGGGGGGGAGGGGAAGGGAGGAGAGGAGCTGGGAGGGGGGGCTGATGCCACTGGGGGCTTTCTGGGGAGGTGAAGAGAGGAGAGGAGAGAAGAGGAGGGGAGGGGAGTGGAGTGGGGAGGGGAGAGGAGGGGACAGGAGAGGAGAGGAGTGGAGTGGAGTGGGGAGGGGCCTGTGCAGAGTGCGCTACAGGCTGGGGAGTGCCCCAAAGGCTGAGGGTAGTGCAGAGAGTCACAAGAGTGAGGGACAGTTATTGCCAGGGATGTCCTGGCAGCTATGGGCAGGGCCGGGAGGAAGCCAGGGGAGGAGCACACATTTCCCATTAGAGTCCATGGGTCCCCAGAGCCGTCACCTGGACCCATGAGCCACTGATGGAATCACCCAGGTTCCATCCCAGAGTGCGACCCCATGGTACCCCTCCCTCTGGCTGAGTGGCTGCCTGCTCCAGGCCAGTCCTGCCCGAGCTCATCCCACGGTCACCTAGCTCACCAATCAGCTGCTGTCTCTGTGTACTTGGGCCACAGAAGGAGATCTCTCTCTTCCCACCAGCTGTGGCCCTGCTCCATCTCGTAGCTCTTAAGGTCTGGAACAGTCACACCAGGCTTCTGCTGCATCCATTTATCAGTGCCCTGTGATGCCCCTGCCTCCGCCCCGGTACTTCAAGCCACGTTATTGTTCATGACCCTGTGGCAGATGTGCACAGCAGGGATCAGTAGCTCTGCTCTTTTAGATAAGGAAATCAAAGCTGTCTGTCAGCTGGTGACTGGGTAAGCAAAATGCAACATAGACATAGAGTGGCCACCAGTCAGCAGTGACAGGGACTGATGTGCTGAGAAACTCTACCATGTGAATGAACTCGATGACACCATGCTGCATGAAACAGAGCAGAGGAGGCCCAACATTGTACAGTGCCATGAGCTGGCACAGTGGCAGGAGGTGTGTGGATGGTTGGCAGGGCTCAGGTGGGGCTGGGAGGGGGCGCTGATGCCACGGGGGGCTTTCTGGGGAATTGAACATGGTCTAAAACTGGATTGTGGAGATGGTTACACAACCACATAGATTTAGTAAAAACGAACAAATAAAACAAAACCCACTGAACTGTGCATCTGAAGGGTGAGGTCTTGCTCATGTGATACACCTCAATAAAGCCTGGGAAACCAAATAAACTGAAGCTCTGAGAGCGTGCCCAGGACACAGGGGACCCAGGACTGTGGGGCTCCCATGCCGGCTACTTCCTCCACCTCGTGGTGGCTCATTAGCACACAGGAGCCATTCCAGAAGTGCCCTTGAGAGACAGCCAGGCTAGCAAACAACGCGGCACAGAATCAAAGGCTGAAGGAAGGGCCACAGTCCTCCCCAAAGACCAGAGGCAAACCATGAAGTGGGGAGACGCAGCGAGTCCTGGGTGTGGTAGGTGTGCACATCCCTTCTCTGTGACCTGGGATATAGAGAATGCGGAAGAAGAATCCATCCATTTTCCTTCCAGCAGCATCTCTCCAGAGGGCAGTGAGGTGTGACAGCAGCTGTGTCTTCTCATGCTGCCCCTGGACTGGGCAGCCCCAGGGGAAGAGGGGAGGCCTTCGCCCAGGGGTTTCCAGCTGCAAGCACACTGCAGGAACTGGCCAGACGTTCACTGAAGGGGGACTGACACGCTGAGGTTGGAATCCATGTTGTCTGCCCCCTTCTGCTCCTCCATCCATGACTCCACAAACCATGTCTCTGAGGACCCTGAGAGCCCCTCCCTCCTGACACCCTGAGTCAGCAGGTCTGGGGACCAGGGTGACAACCTGCATGCTTAGTGAGATTCGCAGAGCAGACGCCCAGACACACCTTCTGTGTCAGGAAGGCCAAGGACCAGTGCCACCTGGCTCTGCATTTACCTTGCCCCACCTGATGGTGAGAGAGCAGGGCAGATACCACCACATGGGAAAATATGCAGGTTCTTGATATTTACTATATGTGCAGGGCTTTCCAGGACACAATTAGATCTGATGTGAAGTTTGTTATAACTTATGTTTCCTTATTTTCAAGCAAGTTAAGGTTAGATACCTATGTTTTCTGATGGAAAATTGTTAAGTACCAAAAGCCATTCCAACTATGACCACTGTCTGCTACAGTTACTGGAACAGTCTGGGAAGATGACCCAAGAAAAGCATTTGCAGAGAGGCCTAGAGATGATTATCTGTATCGACACTGTTCTCCATGACTTCTGTCACACAGGTGAAAGTCTAGGCAGTGTCTTCAAACACCTGTTACTATGGATGCCGAATGTGACCAATCGCAGATCCCAGAGTCGGACATATGACTGTATGTTCTCATGCACATCAAAATCTCACAGGGATGTTAAAACTATATCTGGTCCTATTCCCAGGCTGCTAAACTCACCTCGTATACTCTTTAGATTAGGTGCTAATGCATATTCAAAATGGTCTGCTTAAGAATATCTTCCTATCAATAATTTAGTATGCAAATGTCTTTTTGTCCTTATAAATAAAACATTGGCGCATGAGAATCTGGGAGACTCTATGATCTTTCAAACAGCATTATTAGGAGTGGTTTACCTCTAGAACACATGGGCAGACCCACCACGTCAATGAACCAAAAGGAAAATCAACAAAACAGATATAAAAAAACAACAAACAATAAACCACAACAAGTAACAGAAAGAGAGCAGGCTGGGTGGATACCTTCCTGTGACTCCTGATTCTTTCTCTAAGCCACCCTGATCAGTCCCCAGCACCTTGGCGGGCCAGTGAGGAAAGGCTACAGTCCCCCTGCTGAATCAAACAGACCAGCTCTACAGGAGCTTGGCAGTGACCTCCTCCTCCTAGCCCATGGCCAGAAATCCAGCCTGGCAAAGGCCCGCCAAGCCTGTACCCCCCAAAGTGGCACGGTGGCTCTTCTGAACCACTGAGTTCTTGCACTAATGCTGCCGCTCAGTTAGCCTCCTCTGCAGTTATAATAACTGCAATTCTCTCATCAACAGATACCCCCAGAGGTAGCTGAGCGTCTCCCACATTGCCTCTCCTGTGATTGCCAGCATTCAATAATACGTGGTGACTTTGACTCTAATGCTACACGAGTAGAATTCTGCAGCTATGGCTCAGTTCAACCACGGTATTTGAGAGTTCTTTCATCTTTGTAACAGATGACTTCCAACAAATTAGGGCAGAGAAAAGGAACCTGAGGTAATGAGGATGGAATTTCAAAAACATCCAACTGCCCTATTGGCCACTCCTCTGCCCTCCACATCTCCACTACAACCTGTGCACACTAAGCTCTGACTGCTGAAATCTGAGGGGTGCCTGCTCTTCTCCAGGTCACCACCAGGGGCTGAACCTGTGGGTGTAGTCCCCATGTGATGGCTCAAAATCCACATGTGCACTCTGCAGAGGTGCAAGCTGTCTCTCAGATCTTATGGTTAAACATTATGATCAAAATAGAGCTAACACCGTAGATTAAACACAGTAGACGATCAACAGACAGGAGCTGTGTCTCTGGTCGGATCACAGACCCAGCATTTACAGGGCAGCTCTTGGGCCAGTGAAGTTGTTCATGCTCAGTTACTCCAAAAACAGTTCAGCATAATGAAAATTCTCAGAAAGGAGAGGTTTTTGAAATCACTACATAAGAGTGTGAATGTTATGGTGTGGATGCGAGGCGTCCCCCCAAATCTCCTGTGTTCGTGCAGGAATGTTCAGAGGTGAATGCTGGGATTGTGAGAGATGTGACCCAGTCAGGCCATCCTAGTTTAGATGGCCTCACTGGCTGGAACCTGTAGGCAGGCTGAGTGTGGCTGGAAGAGGTGGGCCACTGGGGGGGGGTGTCCTGGAAGGGCATCTTCTGAGACCCCTTCTCTGACCCTTCTCTCTGCTTCCTGGCTGCTGTAAGTTCAGCAGCTTTCTTCCACCACGCCCTTCACCTCGTCCACCACGCCCTTCCACCAAGATGCTAGGCCTTGCCTCAGGCCCAGGGCAATGGATTCAGCCAATAGTGAGTTAAACCACTGAAACCACGAGCCCTAAATACATTTTCCTTTTCTACGTTGTTCTGGTCAGAGTTTGGTTACAGCGACACCGTTTGGTTACCAACTCAGTGCAGGTGTGCTACTCACTGACTGGAGAGTCCTGGCAGGTTATACATACTGGTTTCCATAAAACAAACTGAAAACGCCCCAGTTCAGTTCATTCAGCAATTTCCAGGTGAATCGCTTGCCCCTCTTGGCAGTCAGTGGTACTCTCATCACGGTGCCCCTCAGGGAGCCTTCCGCCATTCTCCACATGCCCTGTTGGCTCATCAGTGTCAGAAGGAAAGGCTGCTGTTGGAGACTCTGCCACCATGTCTACGAGAAGTGCGCCGTTCCAGATAGGCAAAGCTGGCTGCACTAAGGAGGCACCAGCTGTGTGCAATCTGAGATCTCTGCAGGCTTCTTTCGTGAGTTTGAGATTTAAAGAAATTTGTTTCATGACATGTTTGCTCTCTTTCTCTCTCAACTAAACAATATGTTCCTTGGGAGCTGACAACACTAGAGCTTTAAAAGTCCTGTAAAACCTCCAAAATTCCCTCAAGGAACCATGGATTTCTGAGCAAGGTAAGAGAATTGCAGATGCCCCTGCCCTGCCACATGCATCAAAATGATGGAAAACCTGGATTTTGTACATCAGAGTTCTGTTGTCAAAATCCATGGTTCCCAACCAACCAGACTCTAGTGGCATTCAGGGAAATTGTCCCTGGAAGGGGACATGGGAGCTAGGCGGGAAGGTCCTCACTTGTTGGGGGATCCCATGGACATGGTTTGGAATTTGGACTCTCTCCCTTTATTCTCCTTATATAAGATGGGTGTCAAAACTTCCTCAGAACAAAATATGATTAGTGCAGCAGTAAAGCATGCCATGAACTCCCTGGGACAGTGCCTGGCGTACAGCAGGAACTTGTTTTCATGTCATCTCTCTTCCCTACTATGACAGGGGCATTTTCAGATTTGACTGTAGCTACACCTGTCATATCACGGACATACTATAATATGCACGCTCCTTCATGTGGTGATGGAGCAGAATGCTATGTCAGTTTACTCCATAATAAGAAAACGTGGCATTAGATGACTTTGCAGCTGCCATGGGGCACACAGAGCATAAGAAGTACAGGTTTAGACTTTACCCTCAAACCCTGTTTTAGAGTTGTAGGAAAATGACGGCAGATTGAAGGAGAAGGAAAGTAGCCCTCTGCATGGAAACTGCACAGTCCTTCCATCGGAGGTCACGGGGGCAAAGGAGCCATCACTCCCAGAGAAGGTCAAGGCCTGCAGACACATTTGCTGCTTCCGTGACAGAAAAATGCAGCGCTGTGTGCTCAGAGGCCACCCTTCTGGTCAAGGACTGTAAGTGTGGCTGCAAGAGCATCTTGGATGTGAACAGAGGAACAGTGGAAAGGGTGTGTGAGTCGAAGGCGAACTCGGACATTAGGGGACTCGGGAAACCCGCTCCTTACAACAGAGAGGGTCCCATCAACCCAGCGATGGCAGCCAGGTGCCTCTGCCTCTTCCAGAGTCGGCTGAACACAGAATGGAGCCTCTATTGTGCTTGCCACCTCTGTGGCCTGACTCCCGTGTGCACTGTCTGACCCTAGTGTCACGGCCACCCGGTCCCATCACAGGGCTGGGAGTGGCCACTCCTTCAACAAAGGGCAGATGAAAGCTGAAACCAGAGAAAGGAGAAGCTGGCTGGGGCTGACTTTGAAACCGAGATCAAAACAAGTGACTGCTTGGAACTCTCCAGATCGAATCCATTTCACAGAGCACGAGGTGCAGGTGGCATCTAAACTACGAGTAATTGCCAAAATAGAGGTTCAGCTTTGCTGTGGAATGTGATACAGTGTCAGAATGTAGCTGTATGCTTGGCCTTTGGGGATGGCTACGGGTGCTGGACAGAATGGGTGCTCACTCTGGTTTTATTGTGGTAGGATGAGTCTATCTGAGTACCTCATTATGTGTGTTAAACACGTACACACGAGGCTGAGGGCTGCCCCTCAGTCACATGACTGTTACGGTAAGGGCTGTAAGATACTCTGACATGCAAATTACCCCTGTGAGATCAGTGAAGTGTTCTCACCAATGTACTTCACACTTACAGACAGAAGTGCCCAAACTGCCTCCTACACTGCTCTCCCTGTACGTGTGGAGGCTCCCAGCTCCCAGGGCTCCAGGCCTCTCTGCTCGGGGGCAGGGGAGGGGGGTGGTGCGGGCAAGGCTGGGTGGGCCAGTTCTCAGCCACACACACAGAGGACTCAGCCTAGGTGAGATGGGGGTTTCGTTTCTTTGCTTTTATGTTTGTAAAGTTTTCAGTCAATGTCAGCCATACTCGGAGCAGTTTACGTAAATACAAACTTGCATGTTCTGTTCACTATTTTAGAACAAAATTCCAGAGGAAACTGTGGTCCCAATGAGCCCCTGCACCTGGACTACAGTTATTCAGAACTTTAGACTTGAACCTGTTTCAAATAAATGGGCTTGATAAGCAGTCTTTCCAGAAATTTCACAAACCAAGAGGCTCTTGTGCTTCCTCTAGCAAGGAAAACTCGGCACATGGATGACTCTTTGGGGGTGGAGTGAGTTAACAGGAAGTTCAAGGTGTCAGGGATCAGTAAGCTAAATTTTATTAGAATGCATAAACTCATAATCTGTCTCCCAATAGACAACATGCTGAACTGCTGGAGTCCGGTAGACACGTGGACGTGGGACCCAACAGTTTTTAATGGTAAAGATCTAATTATGCTACGCATCCCAGCAGTATTAACAAAGGATAGTGACAGTGCTGAGCAGTGAAGAAAACGCTAAATGCTGTTTCTTCTTAAGGGACAGAAGACATGCACGCCTTCCTCGCGCACTTGTACATGTAAGCTAGCAACAGAAACTTGCCGTGAAATACGCTAGCTTCTCTTTTTTGGCTTGTAGCCCCACAACCCATCACTCTTCCCTCTATTGCCTCATGTCAACCTGCAGAGGGAATCGGAGAACTCCCCAGCTTCACTTGGATAATCTTTGCAAATAAAAACAAGGTTATGGCTCCTTTGGCTGCTGTCGTGGGAATCAAGGGCAGAATGTCAGCTCTTCTGGGTGTGTTTCTCATGATTCTTGTTAAGCACAAAGTGATCTCCCAGGTGTTAGGAATAGGCAGCTTTCGTCCAAAAGCGCAGGCATGAGCGTCGGCTGTGAGCACTGAACGGACAATGCCCTCGCAGTCTAAACAGCCACGTCAGTGTCATGCCTTTTAATCCCCCTGATTGTCCCCAGTTCATCACTCTAATGGTTCTGGTGTAAATAAAATACCTTCCTTATCCTATTCCCTCCCATCTGCGGGACGTCTTTAAAAGTCAGTGCAATGTCAAGTCTTCGTTTCTTAACTCGGAACTTGCTTGCATGACAAAGTGCATCTCATGTTCTGGTGAGGTTTTTCTGTATCCTATAAGTAGTGATGGGCAGGGGGGCTGAGGAGGACCAGGACAGTGCTGGATTTGAACTCGTGATGCTCCTGTTGCTGCCTCTGGAGCCGTTGGGATTACAGGTGTGCACCACCACACCCAGCTCTTTCCAGGATTCTTAATCCACAGTGGCACACTGTCCTGCTCATAAACTTGGTAATTAAAAATGCCTGACTAAGTGGCCAAGGCACACCAATTACACTGTCTCTGTGCCCATGTACAAGGTATGAAAGACTAAGGAGCGAATGACTACCACTTAGACTTGGTTTTTTAAAAATTGTGCTTGATTTAAAATATATCACATTACCCGAAGTGCATTGGAATACATGTTATTTAGAATTTGTTAGAGACTCTCTTCACCTGCACTGGAACATTTACTCCTGTGGTCAGCACTGGAGAAGTGTTCATCTCCGTGGCCTTTCCCGAGGTCCTCTGAGGGGACGGCCCTGGCCCTCTTTGACTCCCTGCTGTGAAGTGCACTCCAGGGCTCCCAACAGGCTTGGACAGTGCCATGGGGTGTGCATGCTGCCCAGACTCCACTCAGGGTCCTTTCTAGGCTGGGCTTTCCACAGGTGCCGCACCTCCTGTCAACACAGGCTGTCTCTAGCACAGCATGAACCGGTATAGGAAACTAACATCTGTCCTCCTTCCACCATCCCTCCATCCCTTCCCTCGTCCATCCGGTTCCTTCCATGGGCCACGCACCCTGCTGGTGCCGACAGTCAGGCCGTGGCCCTCAGGACTCTCTCTGTACAGAGGGGGAGGGGTAAACATTGGCTAGTAACTAAAGGAGGAATTACACAGGGACAGGGTTTCTGAGGGGAACCGCAGAGTGACGTGTGACTGTACTACATGCTGCCCGGACTTGGAGTGTGGGGGGATAACTTACGGGAGGGTTTTCCAACTGAGACCGAGAGGATAAAGTAACATTTAACTAGAGCGAAAGAGATGGTCGGGATGGTGTTCTGGGCAGAGGGAATAGTCCTTGGTAAGCCCCTAAGGTCGTGAAGAGCCTAGCTGTATTTCAAAATTTACAAGATGTTGGGGCCTGAGCCTGGAGTTTGCCCTACGAGGCTGGAGGTGCAAGCAAGGCCAGGGTCCCAGGGAACTGCTGGTCACACTGAGGATGTGCCCAGAGAGCGCCGGCTGTGTTGAGTAAGGGAATGGAGAGATGGGAAGAGGAGGAGGGGGACATGTGGGAGGGGGACAGGGTGGGTCACCTCTGTGCTCATGGATCATCATCAAGCCCCTGCCTCCCCACTGCTGCTCAGGATTCTACAGGCCTCCTCTGCACCACCTCCGGGGAGGCACATCAGATAAAACTGCCTGTGTTGGAAACAGTGTCGGGAGCTGCAGATTCAAACAGGGACTCACCACATTGCGGGAGGGTTCTTACCTCCAAGAAGATCAGACGTGAGATGCTCACATGACAATTTAAATTATGAGGGAATGAAATGACCTTAAGGTTACAAAGGCAAACACTTCCACAGACTGGAAGAAATTACTATTTTTTTTTTTTTTTGGAGGGGGTTTCCTAGGGATTAAACCCAGGAGTGCTTTATCATTGAGCTACATCTCCGGTCCTTTTTATTTTTAGATAGAGTCTCTGTAAATTGCTGAGAGTCTTGCAAAGTTGTTGAGGCTGACCTTGAGCTTGCTATCTTCCTGCCTCAGCCTCTACAGTCACTGGGTTACAGGTGTGTGCCACTGTGCCCAGCAAGAAATAACCAATTAACTAAACTATATTTCACTTACATGTTTCATTCCCAATTTCTAATGTCTTAGGGTAGACAGAAAACTATTTACTGACAGAAAACTGGATTACTCTGATAGTATTTTCACATTAAAGTAGTCAACTACTTGACCATCTGTACAACGCTAACAATGAATCACTATGTAAAATTTTTAACTCTGTTAGGTCATTTTTCTTTCAAAATTGCTAAGATTTTATGCATGAGTATACATGATTACATCCACTTATTGTTAATTGGCTACAGAAGAAAAAACAGGTATCCAACCTACATTCCTTTCTCTCGCAGTTTTTTAAGAGAGGTAATTTTATTTAGCTTTCTTGCAATTTTCTGAATTATAGAAAAGAAAAAAGTAAAATCATGCTGATTTTGCTACTGATTAAAATGTTTGGATTTATCCAATTTAATGCCTTTAACACACATGCTATCTTCCTCAAAAAAAACTATCTTCCTTAAGAAAACAAACTCTTAAGCAATGAATTATGTGTGCACAAAGTGAAAAAAGATGGCTCATGTTATTAGGAAGAGATCAAAGTCAGTAAGAAGATCTACCCTGAGAGAGGGGGCGATGGAGTTTCAAGAGAAGAGAAGGGGCAACCAGTAGCTGCTGGCTGGGCTTTGAGGCTGGGGCCCTTGGGAGTGTCGTGTAGGACAGCTGTCGTCCATCATAAGGGGGGACGACCTCCACCAGGTGTATAAATTCACTTTGATTCAGAGCCTGGCCTCCGGCCTACAAGTAATGACGTCACAATTTCTCCTTCAGGAGTGATTCAGAGCAGCAAAGCAGAGACAGAAAACTCACACACACGCATGGAGAGAAGAGCCCCTGAGTGCCATATACTCCTGAGTCCATCATGAATGCAGCCTCCAAACCTGCTGCAGAACAGGGACACTGCGTCTCCCCAGGAAACCCTCAGGCCCAACTTTAACCAGAGTAGGAAGCAGGTCAAGAACCCCCAGCAGAGCAGAGAGGAGAGAGGCCTGGCCGCTGGGTCTGACAGCTCCTTCCTCATCCCACACAACAGCAACCTGCCCCCAGGCCCGGTAGACTCTAGTCCTTCAGAGAGGCTGCCTTTTCCCAGATAGGTCTAGGATGCCTCTACTTTAGGGCCTCCTCTCCCCTACAGGCCACTGGCTATGCAAATGATTTGTGTAAAGCAACAGAATTCTTATTTTATCACTAAAAACCATTCTCATTTAACATTTTTTTTTTTAAATGAAAGCTTTGCAGTTTGCCAGGCACAGGGTACTCTACTGATAAAGTCAGAAGCTGCAGGGAGTATAACATCCCTGCTGTACTCTCGATAGTTATCTGTGGGATGCAGCTTGACTGTTATTAAGAAATCTTCCATAGCTCTGCACTCTCCTTTTAAATTCTGCTCCGTGATGCTGACGATGAGCTGTACAAAGCCACTTTTTTTCTGTCATCTGCTTCCTGTTCACCTCTGTAACACTTCACACAACGTGAAGCCACAAAATCAGATCCAAAAAGGCAGAACTGGCTCCTGCGGTCTGTCCCACGTGTACTTCCTGGATGCCCTCTCACTTCCTGTCCACCCACTCACCTCCTGTCTGTCTGCTCCAGGCTCCCTGCCAGTCCCCTGTGGACTTCCTGTATACCCCTCACTTCCTGTCTGTCTTCTGGAGCCTTCCTTTTGTCTGCCTCCTCGGTTCCTGTCTGTCCCCTGTGGACTTCCTGTCTGCTTCCTGTTCCGATGCGCCTGGCTTGACCCTGGCAGTGGCAGTAGGCTGCAGTAGAACAGCCGATTCTAGGCTGCAGTTTGCCTGAAGAACCACCCACGTGCATCATGCCCCTCACAGTTCTAGCAACCGCTGGCCAGCTCCTCCTCGGGCTCAGGGTGTGAGACCCAGCTCCAGGCTTCTAAATTGTAAAGAGTCTCCCTCAGTTTCTCAGCCCAGGGTTGGTAGTCATTTCCAGCTGAGTCCCACACTGCCTAGCGTTGTGTCTTTAGGTTTTCAGCTCTCCACTGCCTGCTTAAAACAGCATTAATCCACTCTTTACTGATAAGTGGTGCACTTTCCGTCTCTTGATTGAAATGTGATTGATGTCATTAATGATGACACTGAAACAGGTATAACAAGAGTGAGAGAGCGGGAGGGGGGGAGGGGGGAGAGAGAGAGAGAGAGAGAGAGAGAGAGAGAGAGAGAGAGAGAGAGACTGTTAGTTTAGAAGTTTAGATGGGCGAACCAGGAAAGTTATGCCACGTGTATTGTTGAGCTCAGTCAGGCAAGGCAGCATTCTGTTCCGAAGGCCTTGGTTTCATGTGGCCTCTTCTAAAGAGCAGGTTTCATGTGCCCTGTCCTTCAGGCAGTCCCACACATGGACTGTCCCCCAGTCCATGCCCACACGGATCATGTTCTGCTGCTCTTGGGCATCTCTTTGTCTCTCTTCAGAGAGGTCTTGGCAATGAAGAACTTCCTGGCTACACGGAACTGGAGGTGGGCACCATTCCAAATGGCCCTGAGCACAAATATTTGTCTCACCACAATAAGTCCTTGTGACAGCTGTCCTTGTGGTGATGCAGGACGCACCTGCCTCTTGACAAAAAGACATTGACATCAGGAACACAAAACAACAACCAGAAGGGACGTCAGTCACACTGTCCCCTCCCCTCTGCTACCTGGCCAGATCTAGACCAGGGACACGGTGGCTTAACTATAAAATCTCTGGACATATTCCAACACTTAAACTCCTTCAGTTACTTTTTCCTTATAATCAAAAAGTAATATCACACTGTACATTAAAGTGAAAACATTGCCGGACAGAGAATTTGAGACTCTCATTCTAGACCTTTCTACCTGTCTTTGGAGTATTTGCCAAGGCACTCTACCCCTTTGGATGTCAGTTTTATTATCTCAATAATGAAGGGAGTAAAACAAAACCCATGGATTTTACCGTTAAATTTCTCTAGTCATCTAATTTTTGTTTGCCACTAGTTGTAAACTAATAGAAAAATCTGTGGCCACTTCAGGTGTGAAAGTTACTTTGATCTACTTATAGTAATGAAATACATCCATTTCTGACAATTTTAAACTTTTACCATTGTATTTATTCTTAAGTAATTATCAGAAATTTATGAAATTTATTCAGTACTTTCAGTTAGTACTATCTTGAGAGTTTCCCAGTAGACCAACTCGGAGCACAGGGCACGGGGGCGCTGGGTGTGGCACATGCCTCCCGCGCCCAACACCGCAGCTGGTCATGCCATGACTACTCTTCCCAGACAGTGTTCTCCCAACACTCACACTGTCGCTTCTGACCATTCCCAATGCTGATTCCTCCTTTTCTACTCCTATTTTATTTTCCTGGCATGAGAACATTTTTCAAAGTCAGTTAGAAATCTGGCAATATTCCAGACAGCTTTCTAGGATTTATTAGGTGCTTTAGAAAAATATCTCAATGACTAGAATTTCCAGGGAATCCCTAGAGTTTGTGACTGGAAATAAAACCATATAATTCAACCCCACCCACCCCCAGCAAGTTTCCAACCAAGCAAAGGAATTCTTAAACAGAACCAAGAAGTGTAGCATCTGCAAATTTTTCAACAGTTTTGAAAACAAGAGAATAATTGGATTTTTAGAAGAAATGATAACTACCCTATGCATTATTTCCTTAGCAAATACCACACTTTATACAACGGGAACTAAATTTCATATAGATTTTATTCCAAGGACAGTTATCATACCATGTTCATTTTTAAGCTAAAATGCTAACCTAAGTACAGAACTTGCAAGAAATTGTTTAGAAAATCTATTCCTTTCATATTCAACAGAAAAATATTATTAAAGAAACTTCATTTAAAACTATTGAGTAATGAAGTTTGTAAAAGCAGTTTTATCAAAAATCCTAGTGATTAATCCATTTCTTAAATATGTACTTCATTAGAAAATTTAGGGAGTTTGCCATCAGTAATAGAAAGAAGTCAAATGAAACAGATTGTAAAATTGGTTTACGTTTATGTATACTCCAAAAGAGAGGTTGAGAAGACTCACGATTTCTGTTTGTAAATTAATTACACATTCATTTATTGCAAAAAAATGAATTTGGGTTTGCATACAATAAGAGCTTGGTGGCACAAAATGGCATAAACAGGTTTTTTAATTAAATGATCAGTTCATAATATGTTATCAAAACTCAGACCTAGAAGCAGATAATTATAAATTAAAGCCACAGGTATCACCACTGGGGCCCCTGATGTACTACAAATGGAGATGCCAAGAACAAGTGGGTAGATGCCAAGGAAGATGGCACTGGGGTGGAAACCAATGAGAAAGCCACTGCAGTGCAGAGCAAGCTCAGTGAAGATTCAGTGGAAATTCACATGCAGAAGCCACCAATTCCCTGTAGGGAGATGACAGCCTCGTGATCAAAGGGATCCAAGCATTGTGGTCTTGAATTATTGGGGTGGAGTCAGAACACATAGGTCCATCATCTGCTTCTTTAAGAATGAGCTTCAGAATATCCTTAAATTAAGGATAATAAAAGAGTCTTGGGTAATTATCTATAAAATGTGCTAATAATTACACTTAGTGGAGCCTGACTTTCTGAATGGCAGTGTGAAAAGTGTGGCAGCACTTTTCCCCGGTTAAACTGCTGAAAAACCACACACTCACACACACACACCCTTTAAAATGTCTGAAAATTATCCCAAAGGCATAAAAAATGGAGAAACAACAACTGAATATAATCTAGTAACTCCTGAAAAGAGTATGAAATCTGGTAGCATTTGAGCTATTGTCCACTTATATCCTCACTCTGCCTCCAGCTCAGTGTGACAAAAATTCTATCTCAGGCATATGCAGCCACAAAGACAAGGGATCCCAACCTCTTCCCATCACCAACTCCCATTCTAGGGCTACATTTTTACATCAAGAATGACAAGTCTAGCTGGGTGCAGTGGCTCACGCCTGTAATACCAATAACTCCAGTAAGCTGAGACAGGAGAATTGTGAATTCAAAGTCAGTATCAGCAAAAGTGAGGCATTAAGCAACTCAGTGACACTCTGGGTCTAAATAAAATACAAAATAGGGCTGAGGATATAGCACAGTGGTTGAGTGTCCCTGAGTTCAATCCTTCATACTCCCTCCCCACAAAAAGAAAGAAAGAAAGAAAGAAAGAAAGAAAAAGAAAGAAAGAAAGAAAGAAAGAAAGAAAGAAAGAAAGAAAGAAAAAGAATGGCAAGTTCCTGAATTCAAGTTCCTCTCAGTTCCATATTGCAGAAGCTCAACTTCAGGCAGACATGGCCATAAGAGCTAGTTTTCCTTCTATTAAGAAGTCCCTGCTCATACAGTGGAAACTCTACTCCAGGCTCAGTAGGCCAAGAAAAATGGATCCTTATACACTTCACTCCATCTTACTTGCAGGATGGAAATTTCAGACTAGGAAGCAAATCAAAGCAGACAGTGGGCTTCCATCTCTATCCAAGTTCCACTCACAGAGGAGGAGTGTTGCAATGGGATGGACAGGCCACTCCACCAGCCCCAGCTGCAATCTGGTGCCTCAGAGGTTTTCCCAGGAGAGACAAGCTGTGATAATAAAGTGCTCACCTATAGGGGTTAGCTTTATTTGGAACAGAAGGTAGGGAAGTTTTGCCTAACAACATCATCAAAAATAATCACCATCTTTGTTGTGAGCAATTAAAAGGAGGAGATTCTGCCACTTTTAACAACTTGGATGAATCTGGAGGACACTGTACTAAGTAAAATGGGTCAGACTCAGAAAGAGAAATACAGCATGATATAACTTAAATGTGCAATCTTAAAAAAAAAAGGTGAATGCATAAAACAGAGAGTATAGTAGAACACTGATTACCAGGGGCAGGGAGAAAGACAAAATGGGGACAAATTGGTCAAAGGACATAAATTTGCACAAAATAGGTAAGAATCAATAGCTAACACAAGGACTTTATATAAAGATATTCTATTGTATATTGAAATTTTCCTAAGGGAGCTCTCCCCCTGCCCCGCCCCCCCAAACACAAGGTATCATGGAAAGTACAAGAAGATTGATTTTCATGTCTGTAGTAATTATTTCACTATATGTATGTACATCAAACCATCATGTTCATACCTTAAGTACATATAATGCAAACTTATTTTAAAAAAAGAAACACATGATGATAATGTATCAGAAAATGGAGAATACAATAAAGAGAAATATAAAAAAAGAACTAAATGCAAATTCTAGAATGGAAAAGTACAATATATTAAATGTTACATTTAGTATAGGGACTTGATAATAGATTTGAATCGCAAGGGGAAAATCATCAAACTTGAATATAAATTAATGAAGATTATTTTATTCAAAGAACACAGAGGAAAACAGAAAAGAAAAATGCACAGAGTCTCAACAAACATGTAACATCTTTAAGCATATCAATGCTTTCATAATGTAAGTATCAAAGAAGACAAGAGACAGAAAGAAATAAACTATTAAAGAAATAATGGCTGAGTACATTCTCAGTTGGTCAAAAATATTAATCTACACATTCAGGAATTTCAGCTAAATCCAAGAAGAATAAACACAAAGATAACCATACATATAAACATAAAAAATGTGAAAGACACAGAGAAAAACTTAAAAGCATTAAGAATAATAACTATGTACAATGAAACCGCAACGAAATGAACAGCAGACTTACATCAGAAACAATGGAAGTCAGAAGGCAGTAGAACAACAAACTCCAAGTGCATCCTCCCCAACAAAAGCAAAACAAAACACTGTCAACCAAGACAAGAAAGGTCTCTGGGTGAGTTTGGATCAACCTAATTTATTGCACTTCCTTCCTCATCATTCCCAATAATATCTGTACAATCTACTGAGAACAGGACATCCTGAGATAGGAAACAGGGGGGAACAGCCCAAACTCTGCTCCAGTCTCCCTTCCACCTTGAAACAGAAAGTGCTTTAGTGTTTTTACATTGTGCATTACAGTCACCAGGGTATGAAACCCAGGATGAGCTGCATATCAGGATCATTTAGCTATAGTGCTAGTCAAGCATATGCAGGCAAGACCAAGACTCCAACCTCCCCGGGCAGGTTGTAGAGCCTCAGGGTCCAGCTTATGGGGACTCCTAGGCTTCATTTGTCTCTTGCCTCCAACCCAAAAGTAAATACCCACTTTGTGTGGCTTATTGTGTATTTGGTGTTCTGCCTCATCAGATTTCAGATATGTTGGTAGCCAATACTCAGTGAACCTTCTTACCAAACCAGTAATCTCTAATCTTTATGCAGAAAATCAAAAACAACTTTGAAATACCACTTTATAATTATAAGAGTGGATAAAATAGAAAAGATAGACATTAAGAAGTTAGAAAGAATGTGGTGAGATTGGAACCCTCATAAACTGGAGGAATGTAAATGGCACAGCTACTATTGCAAATAGCTTGGCAGTTTCTCAAAATGTTAAGCACAGAGATTTACATGACCTGGGAATTATACTTCTAGGTACATACTAAAGAGAAATAAAGACACATGTCCATACATAAACCTGTTCACAAATGTTCATACCAGCATTATTCATAATGGAAAAATGAAAATATACAGTAGTGTTTACCAACTGATAATGGATAAAATAAGATATGTGGCAAAATAAAGCAGTGGTATATACTACAGCATAGATGAATTGTGAATATATCATGCTAAGGAAAGAAGCTAGCCACCAGCAAGCCACAGGTTGTATGTTTCTCATAATAAATGGGCAGATAGGCAAATCTGCAGGGAATAGGTTGGATTCTGAGGCACTTCAGGAATAAGAGAATTTGAGGAAATGGGGATGAACTCTAGGGTTTTATTTCTGAGGGGATGTCAATGTCTACAATTAAGTTTTGGTACAAACTACACAACTCTGATTATACTAAAACCCACTGAAGTGTACATTTTGAAGGCATGGACTTTACATTATGTTAATTATACCTTGTTACAGCTTATATTTAAAATAAATTAGTATTTATCTCTTTGGCTTATCAGATTAAGTGAATAACAAGTGTGAAGCTACTAGCAAATTATTTTGCACAAACATTCAACAAGTGAATATCATTCTTGCAATCATCATCATCATTATTTCTAGTCCAGGTGGTCTATCTGTTCAACAGTTTTTATTATCTAAATGAAAACAGGGCTTTTTGATCCTTCCTTTTTCTCCTTTATTTTGTCTAAGCATTATAATGAATTTGTGTGAGTGTGAGGTCATTACAAGAGACACATACTGTCAATTTGGTAGAGATGTAAGTATAACAGATATTGTCTTGAAAAGGTCATGCTTATTGTTAACTAATATTTTGAATCAAGATGATTGGTGGTACAGTACACCAATATTATTTGGTATAGTACTTGATTAATGTAAAAATATTGATATCTTTTTTGGGGGTGGTATTATCAAGAATTCCATAAATTTCTTAGATGTTAGGCACCTTTCTTAGGATGCTTGTGATCCCTCCCCTGATGAGCATCATGTCCTGACTCTACCCTGAAGACTGGGCTTGGTCTTGGTTTGTGGACCACTCCATGTGCCACCACGGTGGTGAGGTGCCCTCTGTTGAGTCTCCTGGTGCTCACTGCCTCTCCTTGTTTAAGTACCTGGGAGAGAATGTACCCTCCCCTGCCCCTCTCATCAGCCATGGTCTCTCTGGGCCCAGGTCTGGCAGGCTCCAGGGACACAGTTCTGAAGCCCACTTACCATTCACATCCTTTTTGTCAACATAAATCTAAAGTAAAATGCTTGTTTTATTAGTTTTGCTTTTCTCCTTTATGATATTTGTTTGCTATAAAGAGAAGAACAACATCAACTAGATTTCAGTGCTCTTCAAACCAGTCATAAGAGGACAACTTAGAAAATGTTCCACATGCAGAATCGGACGACCCAGGGGAAACTTTATATGGCTCTGGAAGGTGTGTGGCCTCACTGTGGTGGCCATGGCACAAGATGCTACACTCTGAGGCAACATGCTTGGAAACTCAGAAGTGATATTTTCATCCTGAAGGTTAAATGGGGAGAGGAGGGAGCACTTCCCACTAGACAGGATCCTGCCTTCATGTGCTTTCCACTGGGCCCTGCCAAACTGTCTGGGTGAAAACAAATAGACCAGCGCCTGGCCACACCCAGGGCCAAATTCCTTAAATAAGGAAGTTCTTGTCTCCAGGGAAAAGCCTATCCACTCAAGGATGGTTTGGAACCAGTTTTCAAGACAGGACAAGAGCTACAGAAGCCTGCTCATGCAGTCAATGGCCTGTGGATTTCACAAGCTCAATCCACCTGCACAGAGCCTAGTATGCCCAGAAAATAGACCTACGGCCCTCGAGGGGACAGGAAGTCCTGCTTCTCACATGCAGTCAGCAAGCAGCATCTCCTGTCCCTTCCTGTGAGCCCCATGGACACCCCAAGGGCAGGCAGCTGTGAACTTCCAGCCCTTGGCTGCCCTGGGGCTGAGGGTGCAGTGCAGCCTTTTCTCTGGGCGCAAACCTGATGCCACAGCATGGACTTGGACGCATGGCAGGCAGCGCACCTCTCCTGGCATCAGGAGCAGCACAAAATGCTCTACTGGTTCCTGGCTCCCACCAGAGAGGGGGTCAATGAATTCCACCTAGAAACTGAAAAAAGTCTCAACTGAGGCTGCAGGTAGCTCAGGGGCAGAGCACCTGCCTAGCCTCCCTCTGCTGCTCCTCCTCCTCATCTTCTCTGAGGTCTGGGTTAGACTTGAACCAGAATCTGAACATCCCCAAATGATAAGAGAGCTCTCATCTCACGGAAAAGACACTCTCTTGTTCTTCACGTGCCACAAGATTTGAAGGTGAGGGGTGGGGCGACCCCCAGCTGGAGAGAAGCAGCAGATTTGACTGCTACTTGAGGGGCCCCTTCAATATTCTTCTCATCTGGCTAAAGTGAGAGGACTTTTAATCCTTCCTTTTTTTTTTTCCTTAAAATGCCATTGGTTTGTCCTATCTCAGGGCAAGTGCCTCTCACTCTAAAGGCCAGCTGAGGTCACATTTGCAATGACCGTCTATGGACAAAATATCAGGCAAGCTGGCGTTCATGTATTTGGAAGATTAATGGTGAAAACATACAAATTTCTATTCCCTAGGTCACACTATCAGATTCCATTGTTTACTGCCCAGAGGAGCCCATTTTTCTGTTCTTTTTCACTTTTTATCTGCACAATTACACTTCTGCTGTTAACTCCCGTCATGTTCAAAGAGAGCCAGAAATCCCAAGCTGCTGCCAGCCAGCTTGATGCATGGGACACCTTCCAGGGCATAACTCAACTACCACGGGAGGGCCCTGCCTCTTGGAGACCCAGGGTCGTCAGTGGGCCTGTGTCCCCGCTGTTAATGGCAAAGACCCACCCAAGCCCTAAAACCAGAGCCAGCGTTGCCGAAATTGGAAAGGCATGTTCCACCTTCCCACACATGGCTGGTCTAAATCTTTGCAAAAGAAAATCACGGAATAGATGTCATAATTTTGTGCAATACATGAAGAGTTTCACTCCATGTTATGATTTGGAAATGAGGTTTCTCAAAAGCTCATGTCTGAGGCAATGAAACACAGTTTAGAGGCAAAATTATTTGGTTCTGAAAGCTTAAACCTAATCAGTAGACTAAGCCATTGATATGGAGTAAGTGCACTGCACCTGTAGGCGGGTAGAGTGTGGCTGGAGGAGGTGGGTCACTGGGGGCATGCTTTGGGGTTTGTATCTTGTCCCAGGTGAGCGGAGTTCTCTCTCTGCTCTCTGGAGGCCACACCCTGAGCTGCTCTCCTCCTCCAGACCCTTTCTCAAGATGTCCTGCCTCACTTTGGGCCCAGAGCTTTGGAGTTGGCTGTCTATATGTTACTAACACCTCTAAAATCATGAGCACCAAATAAACTTCCTCCTCTAAAATTGTTCTTGCCATGTCTTTTGGTCATAGTGATGAAAAAACTGACTAAACCACTCAATTAAGGAAGACTTGCTTTGGGGAGAGGATGAGAAAGAACCAGCAAAATGGTCTTCATGCTCCACAAGAGAGCGAAATCACCCCCACCCCTGAACACCTGCTCCACGCATCCCAAACCAAAAGCCTTTACAAAGGAGAGCAGGAATGAGATCGACTCACATCAGATTCCTCTAAAGAGTAGAAAAAGTATTTTACAGGATTCGGCATTTGCTTATATGTAGCTATTCAAAGAGCGGTTATGGATGTGATTTTGACATCTGATGCCCCCCACCCCATACACACACAAGTCCTTAGGAGCTGTGGGGTCTGGAGTCCTTCTTTCCTGCAGGAAAGGAAGTGGAGGACAGGCTGGGAGCATTTTCCCTAGCTGTGGACGATGTCCAGAAGCCCATGTGCTCAACCTTCTGCTCTGCCAGGGCTGGAAGCGTCCTGACCACGCAGTTTCACTCTGGTCCCGGTCACGTTTTGTTTATCTGTGCCTGAGATTAATTTGTGGCCGACAGTCTAAGTATCTCCTAAGACTTTTTCCCCTAAAACTATGGAAGCATTTTGAGGATAGTAGGAGAGAATTCATCAAGATTTCGGCCTGAGCAGGCCTGAGGGAGGCAGGGAGAGTCCCAGCCGGCACTTGCTCCTCACCCTAGGGTCTCTGCAAAGTGCAGTACAGGAGACAGACAAGCTGAGGGGACGGTCTCAGTCACCTACTCAGGAATTGAAACCTGCACCAGCAGAGGCACCATCTGATGTGGTCAGTGTTGCCCTGGTCTCAAGCTTGTCACCAGCATCAGACTGACAGGAGAACGTTCTTAAAGTCTCAAACACCAACCAACTGACCAAGACAGCCAACCCAACAACTAGAGTCACATGAAGACATTTCCCCTGTTTCCATAATGGACTCTTAAACTAAGTAAAAACCTTCCTACGAAGCTGGTTGACACCAACCTGGCTGCAAGTTCAATACAGACTTTCTAAAAAGCAGAGTTCATCTGCCAGTCGCGAGGGCAATGGTGGGGAGGGGTCTACACAGCTCATTTCAGTTTTACTTGGCAGTTTCCCCCTTCTTTTACAGATGTCTGCCCCATGATGACAGAGGGACATCTCTGGTGGTGCCCCACGTTTTAGCCAGTGCTACCCACATCTCAGTCCTGGCAGCCAGAACCATCACACTCACCAAACCTTGGCAGGTTGAAAGGGCCACGGAGGAGTTTCTGTGGGACCTCAGGTAGCCTTGGTAGAAGCAGAAGTCCTCGGGTGGGAACATCTGCACGGCCCTGGTGCCCCTCTTCCCCAGGGTCTGCACCAAGAATCCCGGAGCTACCAGGTTGCTGGAAGCTTTCAAGTCCACCTGGAAGTCATGCCTGGAACCCTTCAGCCGGAGGTGCAGAGAGTCACCTCCTGGCTGGGCCAGTGCCCTTCGCCGCCGCTGGTGGTGCACGATGTCGTGGGACACGTAGTCACCTCTGCTGTCAACCTCGTAGGCAGACACCAGGTCATACTCTGAAATCAGAAGAGAGGCAGGAAGCTGAGTACCTTCAGGCTTTTGGAAAGAACCATAAAGTCTTAGAATCAAGACTACCTTAGCATTTTCACCAGTAAGAAATGATGGAGGAAAATCCAACACCTTCCCATCCTCAGATCCAAATGCGGGCTAAATAACATCTGTGTTAAAAGGAAAAGTCTTAAAAGTGACTTTTAGGTAAAACACTGCTGCTCTCATAATGCCTTATTACCAATGCAGAACGTTCTATAACATTTAAAAGGGAAAATATATTATGGATCATGTAAGACCAAAATTGGTCTTCTAGAATTATATCTCATAAATTGTGTTGCCAGAGTAACCATCACAAGTAGTCATTTTTGCAGCTCTGAGACATTCTGGATTAATATTGTTTTTATCATTGACCATCTTCAGTGATCTGACAAATTTTATCTTAAAAAAATCATAATTTTTTATAAAATAACTTGCTGCTTAATTATTGAAAAGCAGGAGAAAGTGCAGAGTGCCGACATACTCCAGATCTACCAGGTGCCAGTTCTAAATGCTGGCATGTGCGTCTGCACCCACTGGAGAGCTCATGAACCCTCTATTGGTCTGGCTTCCCCTCCTGTTTCCTTGGGCTCTTGTAATTTGATCGGATCTCACATTCCTCTGCCCCTCAAAGGTCACCGTCATACTCTTCTCCCCATTAAAATTTATACTGTACCCGTTTACACCATATTCAAATTAATTAATTCTTTTTAAAAAGCAGAAGAAATCCCAAAGGTGCTAGCAGGTTTCTGGACAAGCATCCAAGCCTTCAGGACCATGGTCACAGGCACCTCCCAGGCTGCATCTGGGGTCAGGCCCTTTCTGCAGAAGAAAGAGTGGAGCTTGGGGCTCTGAGGGATCCTGGCAGGTCCTGTGACCAACCCATGTGTCTTCTCCAGACGACTCCTCCCTCTCCCGGAAACCAGGACCTGTCCTCTCGTCACCACCATCAACAATACCCTCCAGGGCCCAGGGCAAGGCTGCTTCCCAGAGGGTGGGAGGGAAGGCAGGGCCTCACCCTTGGGGTCAGATCTTGCTGCCCAACATGTTCTCCGCTCAGACCTGGAGTCGACAGCCAAGCAAAGGCCGCTGTGTCAAGGCCGGATCACAAAATATTTTAGTTAGTGATTTGTCAGCTTGTTTTATATCTTTTCATTATTTAACCCATTAAGTCTCAGTCTTCCAATTACAAATTGACACAGGTGCATTAAAATAGTTTGGAATAATTTAGAGCTTCCATTTCCCACCCACTTTAAGGCCCTGTGTCAATTGACATATATTCACATGCTCTAATCACTGTCTATTACTTATCTCAAAAGAATAGACCTCCACAAACATAATGATTATTTCAGAGTTACCATACATGGGACATAAGTTTTCATAGGTGTCCCACATCCCAGATGATGGGGCACAGTGGCTTATGCCTATGGTCCATGTGCCTCCAACTTCTGGTGAGCTCTGGGCCTGCACATTCTAGGAGAGGGCTGGCTTCCTCTCCTGAATTTTTTCTACACACTCACACACTCTAAAATATCAGCAGGGTGTGAGGCCTTCCACCAAATGTGAGATGTCTTTGAAAAGGACACTGGACCCAGCCCCAGAGCAGGCCAAAGGAATCTCGCCAGCATCCAAGTGGACATCCTGTGGACCCACAATGTAGTTCCTCTGGCTTGTTGGACATAACCCCAGTGCTCATATTCTAAGAATGCATATCCCCTCTGTTATCCACATACTCTCTCAGGAAGCTGCTCTGCCAGACGCTTAAGAACCCAGCTCTTCTCTGCGTTGGCCTGAAGATAAAGTAAAACCTCAATCTACTTCTGTCAAGTGGAATTTGTTGTAAGTCAACAATATTCAATAAATCGTTTTTGGAGATGGGGAGAAGATTTTCTTCACAATTAAACTTCAGAGTAGATTGTCCTTCTGCTCCTGCTCAGTCCCGGTAGGTGACTGCGTGGTCACACAGGAGCAGGGCTCTGGGAAAAGGTGTGTGTTGGCTTTGGGGGAGGTGAGGAAGGCTAGGGATGATGGCAGGACGTAGCCGGGGAGCCTGCTGCTGGAGCCCAGGGCAGGCTGAGGGCTCGTGCAAGGCAGGCAGGGGTCAGAGGGCATGGCAAGTCCCCCTCCATGCAATTCTTTTTATTTCAGAGCCAAGCTGAGCTCTGCTGGGCCCCACAGGTCAGTCCCGACCGTGTGGTATGAACGGGCCCTCAGCCTACCTGACTGGGGTGGGGAGGGCCTTGCAGACTGGAGAGGCAGCAAGTTCCCACAGAGGACTTGACAAGTAACCACTGATCTGCAACTAACCACTGAAGAAGGTAACTTGTGTCTGACGGGGTAAAATAGGTTGGCAACACTTGGTATTTTAATTAGGAAAATGAGAAATCATATGAAACTGATGAAAGTGCCCGTCTGGTGGAGAAGGAGAATTGGGGCAGGGGTTGGTGCTTCTGGTGAGATGTGGGAGTCTGTAGTCTGCTCCAGGTGCCACTCAAAGAGGAGGAGCCTTGCTCCTGTGTGGCCTGCATCTGCCCAAAGCACTCTCCTTACAGGGAGACACCCCTCTCACCCCGGGTTCTGGGTTCTAGGAAAGGCTCCTCCTCATAATCTGCTAAGGCCTCTCACCACCTGGCCTCCCAGGGGAAAGCTTTCCATTTGCCCCTGGCCCCTTACCCGTCCTTCGGGGTCAGTGGGGACAGGAAGCACATGGGGTTGCTTCAAAGCACAGCTCATCAGCAAACTCTCTTGCACACAAAAAGGTGACAACCAAATTAAAAAGTCACACTTCTCCCCAGTGACATAAGCCACTTCTTATGACCTTTATTTTGGAGGGTGGATGATATTTACCATTCACTGAGAGGAGGGTGTGATTGGTTGAAGGACCTCTTTCCCTAGGGCACGCAGTGCTGTGCTGAGCAGGGAAGGACAGGCAGCCACCCAGGAGAAAGGCTAACGTGTGGCATCGCCCCATTTCCCTGGCGCAAACACCCTGCACGGCTGGCTTCAGTGACCAACGTGGTATTGCTGGCACGGAATCAGGAAGGGACTGACGGTGGTCCATCACTGTGACGTGTGTCCACCTCACAGACGCCAGGTGCTAACGGCCTCGGAAGCACAGGGGACAGCAGGATGCGGGAAATTAGGAAGGGAGGGGAGCTGCGTATTTAGCTGTTTTGAAACAGGGGCTTCATTTCTCTGTGTTTTTATACTTTTTGATTTTTTAGCAGTCAACTGAATAAACCCCACCATGGCAGCCGCTGCCTCTCCAGAACTGGCATGTGCTGGTGGAGACCCCAGCTCTGCAGCCTGCTTCCATCCCTGTCCCTCCCCAAGAGGGAGGAGAAGGGCCTGCTGGGAGAGCCTCCTCCAGGTTCTGTCCAGTAGTGCTCAGCTGAGGTGACTCCCGCTCCCTTGGGACACATGGCACTGTCTGGAGACTTTTTGGTCATCACAGGGGGAAAGGGAGACTGTTGCTCCTGGACTGGGGCAGGCTGGACCCGGGGCTGTTGCTGAGCATTCTGCAATCATGGGGCAGCCCCCAGAACAGGATGCCACTACAGCCAGGGTTGAAAAGCCTCCCTGTGCTCCAGAGGGCAGCCCTTAGAATCCCATGTGTGCTCTCAGGTAGAGTCTGTGGATGGAAAAGCCAGAGTTCAGAGAATGAACCCACCCAGCAGGGTATCCCCCCCGGCACCCTTGGGAGAGAAGCCAGCTGGGACACCCGTGAGCCGAATGCTGACCCTGACCCTGCACTCCTGCTCTAAGACTGTAATCCCCCAAACAGTGGCTCATATGTCCTTAAAGCACAGTGAGATTCCTGCTGTTTGCAGTCCTTTAAAAAAGACCTTGTCCATGTAAGATGTGTTTAATGAGAAAAAAGTTTGTGGATCCCTGCTCACTCAGTACACTGAACTACATGATTTCAAGGTTTTTTGACCACAGCCTCAAGTCTAGAAGGAGTCAGTGTAGAAAAGACCACTGCGGGTGTGGACCCCCTGGTGAGCCTGGGGGGCCAGCAGGTAGCAGCTCCAGGCACTTTGCTTCCTCCTCTGTGTTCAGTGACATCCTACTGGTGGCTGGGAGTTGGCAGCAATGGGAGTATTTATACCACAAGAATCCAATCAAATGTATGAACTGGTGCCCAAGACCTCCCCCCCAAAAGGGAGGTTGTCAAACATTTACAAGCAGACTGCTGGGCCATCTGGACACTGCCCTGTCTCCTGGCATGTATGTGTCTGAATGTAAACCATTGCAAACTTCAAACAGACACACACAAACATACATCTTTTACATCCGGTTAAAGCAAGTTCTAAAGAACTTCTAAACCTTACTTAGGAAATTAAAAAGTTAGCAATCTGTGATGGGTCTTTGGTTTAACAGAGCCAGGATTTTTATTACAAAGATATATTTGTAGCAAAGAGAATTTAATCTCCCATTAATGAATAAAAAGCAATGTTGAATCAACAACAAAAACAAAAACAAAAAATTGGCATGTTTCTTAAGAGTCTGAAAATGGAATGGATCAAGGACATCCATGGCATGCTCTCTCCACTGGGAGATTGATCGCTCAGACACCCAACAACATTTTGGAATTGTTACTTGGAACAAAAATCAGGGCCCTAGATAGTTATTTCAAAATCAACTTGTATCATGGGTACCTGACATCCTACAGTCAGCTGATCCCAAGGTCACATGAAGTGCATGATAGCTCTGCTACTCCAGACCCAAGCAGGGAGTACTGCTGAGTGGTCTTTCCTCTGGAGGTGTGGACACTGTCCACTGATGCCCACTTTCTCAGTTCAGCCTTTCATAAACAAAGAGCTAAAGCACAAGAGGGTTGGGGAGGTGGGGGCGGGGTGTCTACTAAGACAAAACCTCCCTGATGATGGCTCACACCTGATTCAGGTTCGGACCCAGCCAGGTAAGTGGCTATCATGGGCACACTGTGCTAACGATACCAGCTGACAAGGTGACAAAAAGATGCTTCCCTCCGTGCTCACAGGAAAGGTAGGAAGCCCAAGTCTTAGGCAGGAAGCACAGGCTTTTCTTCCTGAATAGTTCTCTATCTATAATGTTCTTGCTCTAAATAAAACTTCAAAAATGCTATAAAATACTCTAAAATATCCTGAATCCCTCTGGAATTTTCATGATTTTATTCTAAAACAAGTACTTTTTACCAAATCTTAAAAGAAATACATGAAGGTGGACCATTAACTTCTAATATGATCATGTTGTAGAATGCATGGGGAGAGAAGCATTAAAGGAGATAAGGATCACTACAGAAGGGAGCTTTAAACAGACCCAGAGTTAACTTTCCCCTTAAATACAGTGAAAGTGATTTTTAAAAATTTTATATTATTTGTATCTAGCGCCCTCTGGTGGTGCTCAAAGCGGCCCATGATCTAGTATCAATCTCCTTATATACTATGTACAATTCACATATTCATTCAGTAGGAGAGAATTTCAACAGCTAATGCATATATATTTTGTCTTTCTGTTAAACAGGATGAAGAAACTGCATGGAAGAATTTGTAATCATTAACTCTACTTTTCTAGGTTTTCTAAGAACACATTGAAATAATCAAACCTAGTTCTTCCTCTAATAGCCAATGTCATTCCCTGTGGAAAAATGATACAGAGAACTAACATCCAGTCACTGCTGCCGCATGGGGCACAGAGAGAAACCACCTAGAGACCAATGTCACACATCTGCTTTCTCGTTTATCTGAGGAGGTAGCATGACACAGACCCATTCCACTCAGATGCTGCAAAAGCCACTTGTAAGCAGTAGAAGCCAAACCACACACTGTAGAAGGATCGGATTCCCTTCCCTACCAAATCGTGGCACAGAACACAAACATTGCTGATGACATCACAACAAGCTAATTAGCCATTCCACTCACTATGATGTTTCATTTGTGACTCAGTTCTTGAAAAGCATTAACTTTTATACTCAGATCACAAGCACTGTGGGAAAATGTCAGCCTTTTGTCTTACTCTGATAGTTAGATATAGAGGGAGACTTGGGGTGGGGGAGAGGAGGGGAATTGAGAAACTCTGGTAAAGACTTTACATCAATGAGGTGTACATTAACCTATACATTGGTCTAGACCCTGCCTAGGCTCTTCTAATTTTCTAAAAGTAAATTATATTTCCTTGTCTCTTTCTTACTATTAAAACTGGCACACCGTGACTATTATATCAGGAATTTCAATATAAATATCGTGAAAGCCCACTCTTGAGCGCGCACTCAGGCTGTTTGAAGAATGCAGTGAAACGTCTTAAAAGCAGAGTTTAGAGTTAGGAACATTCGCAGCGGTTTATAAACCAGCGGTGGGGTTTTTACGAGCTGCTAAATTGCAAGGATTAGAAGACCCCAATTCTATGACTTACCGCCGGTTTCCATTCCTCCAGGCCGCTCCGGGGGAGGGGGCAGATGCGGGACGCTAGGGCTTCCAGCCGCTGCAGCTGCGGGTTCCATCGCGCACGCAGGTGCCTGCTGGAAAACACCTTGGTGAGACCTCTGGGGTTGCGGGAGAGGAGCCCCGGGAGGGACGTGTCCCCACCTGTCAGGGATGCACGGCTACCGCCTGTGGCAGAAGCCCACCTTACTCACCTGCACGCAGACCTGCGCCAGCAGCAGCACCCAGAGCGTCGCGCAGCCGGGGACCCTCATAGCCCGGTCTCCCCGCGCAAGCTGGCGTTGCGCTCCTGAGTACAGTTCGCAGGCCTTTATCCAGGGGCGCTCGGCCGTGAGGGCGGATCACTGGATGTCCCGCAACCGGGCAGCAGCCAGCTACCAGTGTGCAAGCGTGCAGCGAGGATCCCACTCAGGCTGGGCTCAGGATTCCAGCCGCCACTCCAGCGCCCGCGCCGGGGTTATTACTGCGCCTCCGCGCAGCGCGGGGGGCGGAGTGGCAGCCCCAGTGGCTAGGGCGGCTGAACACCCGCCCGAACCGTGGGAGAGCCTGGGAGGAGGGGAAAGGAGGGGAAGACAGGAGGGGGAGAGAAGAAGAGGAGAGGGCAGAACAGGGTAAGAGGACCCAGCAGACCTGCTGTTGGGTTGCAGGACTCTGCGGTTAGCCTTGGGCGGCCGGCTTCACACACAGGAGGGCTGGACTTGCGCAGCTCAAAGAGCAGGGCACCTGCAGCCAGCAGGATTGCTTTCTGACGCCCTGGCTTTCTCCGCGTCCTGCCTGCACCCTGGGCCCTCCGGAGGGTGCAGAAGATACCCTCTTAACGCCCTGCGGAGGGTATTGCATGAGCACCAAAGGGTGCCCAACCTTACTGGGCGCGCATGGGGCTGGGCACGCACGGGGCTGTGTGTAAGCTCATGTGTGGATCTAGGCTTTGGGAGCTGGGTGATCGGTGATCGAGGAATTTCACTCTTTCACTGCTGGCCTGTTGGATTGTACGGTAGGGTTACTGAGTGCCTGGGGAGCCTATAGGCAGGTCTAGGGGCTGCAGGGAAGTTCTGCCTCAGGTATGGCCAAAGAAACAGCAGTATGCTGCCACCCACCTGGCCTGTGTTCTGCACCCTACATGACATGTGACTGCTTTTGATAGTGCACCACATGTGTACATCATTGCACAATAAGTTCATGCATACGCACGTGCATAAGTACACGAATATGTGTCTGCATCTGTGTGCGTACATGCAAAGGGTATCTCTCTGCTGGCTGCTCTCCCACTCCCACACTTTCCCTAGGTCCTGGGTCTTGGGCTTCTGCTGCTGTAGTTGCAGAGTCCCTCACATTCAGTATGGTCTGACCTTGCTGAATTTGAAATTTTGGAGAAAGGTTGCATGAGAAAATGTGGCAGGTGTGCTCTGCACTTCTCTGCCAGCCTGCGTGGAGCCGGTAGGTGCCCAGGGAGAGCCCACAGTGGACTTCTTGCCGTAGGCAGTCCTGAGTGTCAACCATGCTGGGCAGATCACCTGGCTGGGCCTGAGCTGCTCCTGCGCTCAGGAGCCAGTAGGTGCCCAGGGAGAGCTCACAGTGGACTTCTTGCCTCACCTGGAAGGGTGAGAATGAGCTTGGACAGTGCCTGGATGTCTCCAAAATGTTCTTCAGGTGGAGGCAGAATTTCCCTTTCTCCTAAGTACAGGACTTTGCGTGTTTGGTAAATGGGGTTTCTAATGACCTCCAATTGTGTCCAGTGTAACATAAAAGGGAATCAGACTTTGCGAGTGGAGTTTCCCCATGGAGATGACCAGGGCCTCTCTTTTATAAATTCAAATGGATGAAATGAAAGAAGAATGGTTGAATATAAAATGTTTCACTATTAGGGTCTTTTTTAAAAGACTAAAACCAAAACAGTGATTAATGAGTTTCTTTCCATTGTGAAAAGTTAATGCTGTCCTTTACAATGGTGCGAGTTTCCCATTTCCTCTAGTTGTACACGGAATCCAGTGCTCATCCTAGAATAGGAGAGGGCAGACTCCAGCCTGTGGGTACAGTTGGGAACTGACGTGGGTGACAGATCTTAGAACACTGTGCAGTTACTTAAAGCTGCTTCTCAGGCTCAAAATGCATTCTTCTGTCATATATACCAAATTCAAATAAATAAATAATTAAAAACATTACATAAAAAGGGGGACAGTTGGAAGTGAGTGGCCAGTGTGTGGGTTGTAGCAATAGTGATGGGGGCCAGATAGACCAATTTTTTTTTTGTACCCAGAATTGAGTCCAGAGGCACTTATCCTCAGCCCTTTTAAGTATTTTATTTAGAGACAGGGTTTCACTGAGCTGCTTAGGGCTGTTATTGAGACTGACTCTGAACTCTAGATTCTCTTGCCTCAGCCTCCCAAGGCGCTGGGATTATAGGCATGCACCACTGTGCTGGACTTCAACCTGGCTTTTAAAAGGAAGACAAGGATCCAAATTTGGATGTAGAGTTTTCTTTAATTAAAAACATCCTACAAATATAACTCTAAGGACAAATATTGCAAGGATTCAAGCAGCGATAATCCTTCAGTCTGTGACAGGTTGAGAATTTAGCCCTGAACTTTAAGGTCTAATTTAGAAAAATGATGTTGTTATACTTTGCTTAGAGCCTGAACTGTCTGGCCAACTGCTTTTGCAAGTAGAGTTTCACTGAAACCTGGCTCATTTGTCTACAGATTGTCCATGACTGCTTCACAATGCCAAGGCTCAGGTGTCACAGCAGAGACTGTGTGGCCAACAAAACCCAAAGGACTTACAATCTGGCTCTTTCCACAAAAATGTGGCAGATACTACCTTTTTAGTCCAACAGATGTTAGCAGTTGCCTGTATTCTGACAGCAGGTTCTCCTTCACGAAGTCATTCGAAAAATCAAGGATATGTTTGATAGGGAATAAAAATTAAAGCACAATGAAAAGAAAGTGCTCCCCAAAGTACCTGGCTATGGTGCCTTACCCCATGCCAGTGACCTTTTCAGATCAAAGAAGCAAGTGCCCATCACCATGGGGAAACTTAGGGAACTTCAGATCATAAGGATGGAACTTGGTCACAGCTCTTTTCTAATAGGAGTCAATTTTAAACCAAAGCAATGCAATGGGCAGACGGTACACCAAACATCAAACACTGTTCTCACAACAAACACAGAAGACATGCGGCAGGTTTGTGAGCTGTGAAGGCCGTTCACCCTGTACTCCTGCTCCTGATCCATGATGTGCACAGAGGGGACTAGTCAGGTGTCATACAAACTGGAATTACTTTGGGTGTGGACGCTTAAGGGGAACACTGTCACAAGGACCTGTTGAAAAACTCCTGCCACTCATATTGCTTTCCAAAAGATTAATGTCACTATTTATTACTTTACACAGATTAGAAGAGCACAATTCCAATGAAAAACTTAGTGCCAAATAACTGCAGTCTAAAGTGAATCTTGTCAATTCTTGCTGGGGACAGATGAGAAGTGAGGCCCCAGAGAGGTGTAAGCAGGTCACTTGACCTCACCTGACCCTACCTGATGTGTGGCAGAGTGATACCAGGTCAGGCCCCATGACGCTTTCTCAAGTCATTCCCCAGTCCCCAACCCCAAAAGGATGGCTCATAGGTCCAAAGCAGAAAAAAATGCCCTTTCAATGTAAAAAAAAATAATAATAATAAATAGAAAGTACATGAAGAGCAAGAGCAGGGGATACTGATGTGAGAAGCTACATTCTGAATCTAGATAGAAAATAAGGACGGGGCAACAGGTCTTAGGAATTGTGTGAAAATTGGGACTCACCATGAAGACTGACAGGGGAGCTTCAGAAATGAGGGGACATGGAGGCTCTTTTGGACTGGTTGGCAGGACCTGGCACAGCCCTGGGTCTCCTCAGGATCCCTCATCTAAGTCCTAACTGCACCCGAGGAGCTCAGCTCATCAGTGGCAATGGGATAGCTAGCCTTGGTCCACGGGAATGAACTCGTAATGTCCTAAAGCCTAAGGGGTGTTTCAGCAGCTTGCATGCCAATACTGTTGCTGACCATGCTCTAAAATCTGCATTCCTCCTTCACTCTGAGTCTTCAAAGATGAAAGAAGAAAGGAAAGTTGGAACTAAGGGGAACAGACGATATTAGATTCCTGAATTCAAAATAAGACATTTGTGAGCTTCTTCCTCCATCGTTAAACACAGAATTAAATTATTATTTAATTCAAATAATAATAATTCATTGAGTTATTGTACAAGATTAATTATGGTTTTTTTTTTGCATTTTATGATCATCATTGCAAATTTAACATTGCTTATTTTATGACTTCTGTTGGGATTCCACAGGCCCTCTTACAGTAAGGCGCTTGCTGTCACCCAGACGGCTGGGGAGGGAGACACGCGTGTGTTCTCACAGCCTCTGTTCATAGGAACCAGGGCTCTGGCAAGCCCAGGCCTGCTTCCTTCTGCTGGAGACCGCGGGCGGTTGGTGAAGGCTGGCCTGCCAGTCAGCTGTCAGTTGCCCCACAGAACCTCCCATAGCTGCAGTCGGAGCCTCCGCTTTACATCTGTGGAGCTCCAGGCTGTTGGGCACTGGGAGGTGGAGCGGAGCTGCTGGCCTCAGTGGCCGTGACCAGGCGTGCTGTGGGGTTGGGGGATGGCTGCCTCCTGCTTCCCAGCTCACCTTTCTGCACAGCTGGGTCCCACAGCCTCCTGCCCTACAGGCTGAGCCATTGTCGATGGTGAGTGGATTCAGATGAAGAACAGTACAGGAAGGGCCTGTGGAGCCTGGCCTTGGGCTGTCACACGCCACATTCTACACCAAGCAGGTAACCGGCAGCCCGGGGAAAGCTGTAAGGCTACCTGGCCAGGTAGGGAAAGGGTGAGGGACAGAAATGTGCCGTTTTTGCTATCAGTCTACTTTGGGTGTCAAGCCTCATCCTTTTGTGAATTTTAATGTAAGGAAATGGTGCTGCTGGTCCCCATGTTACCAGTTCAACAGCATGAGACGTGAACTGGAGCAGGTGGTGTTCCTGTGGTGGGCCTTCCAGGGACACCTGCAGTGTGAGCAGGGACAGGTCGAGGTCAGATGTGCATGGAGTTAGGTCAGGACTGTGGTGCCCCCATCAAAGAGGGGGCTTTCTGCTCACCCCCAGTCACACTCTCTAAGGGGTGGCTAAGAACCTTCCCTTCCTCTGTTTGTTGGAAGATAATAGGTTAATCAGGGTATAGGTTAAATCATGCCCCCTACCAAGTTCACACATTGAAGTCCTAGCCCCTGGCACATCACAAGGTGACCTAGTCTGGAGATAAGGTCTTTAAGGAGGGAATCAAGTAAAAATGAGGCAGGCCCTAAGCTAGGATGACAGATGCTCTGATAAAAGCAGAATTTGGGAACAGATATGCATACCAGGAGAAAGCCATGTGAAGTTGAAGGCAGAGACCTTTGTAAGTCAGGGAGCACCAAGGATGACCAGAAAGCACTCAGAGCCAGGAGAGGTCCCAAACAGACTCGTCCTCACAGGCTGACAAGGACCCACCCTAGTAGCACCTTGACCTCAGTCTTGCAGCCTCTAGGACCAGTCTGAGTCAATAGGGTCTCTATTGACCAGGAAAGAATGTTGGGGAAAAACACAAATATTTATCCATAATCATCTTTCCATTCCAAAGCCTGAGGTAGGAGTCTCTATGACTAAATCCGATTGCTGAGGAACACGGAGGCATTCCATTAAGGGTTTACAGAGATGGGCAGGGGTACAATCTGGTCAGTGAGATCCAGAGAGCTAGCTGGAGACCAGCATCCTAGGGGGAGGTCCCCCGGGCACTCGGGGAGATGGCATTGCTTCTAGAAAGGTGCCTGGATCTTTCCTTTCATGTGCACCCAGAGATCTAAGTACACAGAAAAGATTTCAGAGTATAACTATGAGCATGCTTGATACCACCCAGAAACCTGTGTACAGAGCCTTCCCACTGAGAAGATTCCAGATCAGTACTAAGAACAAGCTTGGTATCACCCACAGGTGTTCCCCCCACAGAGGGACCCCGGCATGGGGCCTAAAGACCTCCCAGGAGAAGGCTCACAGAGCCATGATCTCCATCTCTCAGTGCCCTCAGAATCCCCTGTGAGTTGAAACAAGCTGTCCCTGGGCCATCACGAGAGCCTGAGGTCCTGAGTGTGGGTGGAGCTGGATTTGTAGAACTTCTTGGGACAATTCCATGAGCCACTTGAGATTGAGACTGGGACAAAGCTGGTGTTATGGTTTGGACTTTAGGTGTCCCCCCAAAGCTGATGTGTGAGACGATTCAAGAATGTTCCAAGGTAAAATGATTAACTTATGAAAGCACCACCCGATTAGTGGATTAATCCACTGATAGGGATTAGCTAGGGGGTAACTACCGGCAGGCAGGGTACGGCTAGAGGAAGCAGGTCACTGGCAATGTGCCTTTGGGGTTTATATTTTGTCCCTGGTGATCAGAGCTCTCCTCTGCTTCCTGGTGGTCATGTCCTGAGCTGCTTTCTCCTGCCACACCCTTCCACCATGTTTTTCTGTCTCACCTCCATCCCAGTCAGTGGAGTCAGCTGATGATGGACCTGAAACTGTGAGCCAAAATAAAAATTTCCTTCTTTAGGTTGTTCTTATCAGGTCTTTTGGTCACAATATTGGAAAAGCTGGTTAAAGATCAGGAAGACAATCACAGCAGGTGGCTCCCAGTGAGGGGCCAGGATGGGTAACAGTGAGGACATTCTGCTGGAGGCTGATAGTCCTGCAGCCATGGTGTGCTCATGTGTTCTGCCATAGAAGTTATCCACCCAGAAATGTGTGTTGAGCATAAGTGTGCATGCACATTGGAGTGTGCATATAAGTGTGCATGTACATTTATCTATAGTTTAAAGAAAATTATCAAGTAATGTGTGCAACACTATTTTTTTTTTAATTATTAGGGAATTTTTAGAGAAAAGGAAGAGGTGTGGGTGGTGCCAGTTTGAGAAGCACAGGGTGCTGTTCTTATCTTGAGACACATTTTATGTTGTTGAGGTTGTGACATCAAATACGTACTGCTTTTGTAAATAAAAAAAATATGAATTGGTTCTGAGATTTAGAAATGGTCAGTGCAAGTGATGAGGTGAAGTTTCATTAGCTTATATGTGTATATGTGTCTGTGTGCCCATGTGTATGTGTGTGTGCCCACGTGTGTGTGCACATGTGTATGTGTGCATGTGTGTGTGTGTGTGTGTACATGTGTGTCTGTGAATGCTCTTTGTGATCACCAGTGGCCCTTCACAGGAGCCAGCGGAGATATTTCAATATTTCATATTTCGATTCAGCTTTTTCACTTCTGTGACTAATAGACTTGACTAGAACAATTTTGGAGGAGGAAAAGCTTATTTGGGGCTCATGGTTTCAGAGGTCTCAGTCCACAGACAGCCAGGTGCATTCGGGGCTCAAGGTGAGGCTGAACAACGTGGCAGAAGAGTATGCTAGAGGGAAGCAGCTCACATGATGGTCAGGAAGCAAAGAGACTCTACTCCCCAGATACAAATGTATACCCCAAAGCCTCGCCCCCAGCCCCCCCCCCCGCCACACCCACCTACCTCCAGTTAGCACTCAGTCCCATCATGGGATTAATACACTGGGTTAAGACTCTCACCAGGTCATTTTACCCCCGAAATGTTCTTGCATTGTCTCCCCCGTGAGCTTGTGGGGGCACCTTATACCTAAACCACAACATTTCTTGCTGCTTTGCCCACAGTCCCGAGTCAGGCTTGCACTCCTTCAGCTCCAGAGTGGGAAGCTCTAGTGCCCCTGCATCATTTGCAAATGACCAGGGGTGGTGGGGAAACCCTGGGCTCTACTCCTCCAGGCAGATTCCTAGCAGGACTCTTCAGAGGGAAGTTTGCATTGTGTTTCTCTGAGATGGCCTTGTGTGCCCCACCAGGATTCGAGGTGATGCAAGTCCCCCCCCCCCATTGTGTGCTGGGATGCGAGGTGATGCAAGCCCCAGTGCACCACTCTGGGCTGCTTGCCTCCCCAAACCTGTGCTTTTGGGCTCTGCTAAAGGGAGTCCTGTTAGGCTTGGCCAGACAGAGGCACATGCACTAGTGACAGGTGAGGAGAGGGACAGCCTATTCCCAGGAGGGCTTCTCCAGCAGGCATGTGGGTGGGTGCAGAGGGCCAGCAGGTGTGCCTGGGCCTCCATCTTAGCATCCTCCCAAGAATCATCCCCTTAAGTGCCCTGGGAAGCTGAGGCCACGGCAGGCAGCTCCTTGCCCCCTGAGAGGCCTGGGGCCCTTTCCCCTGCTTCCTGGCCATCTCCTGTGTGGAAGCTTTAGTTCCTTGTGTGGAATCAAACTCTCTTCTGTAGATTTAAATGTGAATTTATCATAAATCTCATCTTGCACCTGGTAGTGTCTCTGTGCTCAGTACATTTTGCCTCCGTGATCCACAGGCAGCCCCCAACTTTGCACAATTAACTGGAAGTTTTAAAACAAATGACAATTATCTGTTCCCCCAAGATGTGATAAAATGTGTAAAATTATTGCTGTTACTTCTTATTTGGAAGTCATTTTTGTCTAATTGTTCTTTGTGTTTTATCGTCAATGGTCTACTGTATTATCTATCTTCTTCTTCATGTAAATTTTCAGTTTCTGTTTTCCTAGAAAAGAGTTCCTATCATTTTACAATAGATTATTTTGCCTGAATTCCATTTCCTCCTTCTTTGTTTTCTATATTATTTAATTTTTATTAAAGCTTATTTTCTGATTTTTCAGAGTACTGATCCTCCTTGGACTTACCCTACTGTTTCTGCATATTAAGTTCCCATGACTCTTCAGTGAATAAATCATTCTCTACAAATTCTCCCTTCTGTTTTTATCTCCTAGTCCCCCATGGGACTAGGAGATAAAAACAGAATAATCTTAGCACACAGTGAGGAAGAGCGGCCCTGTGCCCACTTCCTCTCCTCTCCAACCTCCACAAGGCCTGGAAGAATTGACAGAATCAATCATCTATGTATCTTTACCAGATGCAGCAACTAGAAGGGAAATGTTTAACCTGCAGTTTCACTCTATGCCAATGAATAATGCGGTTGACCTGGGTGAACTCATCCTGCAAACCCATACATACTCAGGAGCAGAGATCATAGCCGTGTGCAGACAGGCAGCTCTCCTGGCTCGGGAAGGAGACATTAAAGCCAACTGCATTATGGAAGGGCATTTTACTCAAGCCTTGAGCACGGTGGCACCTTGAATTTCTGAGTCACAGAGATACTTTTATGAAGAGTATCAAGAGGAGAGTGGGCTGTATACATCCTGGGAAAATCCTCATGTCTGTTATGCCAAACTCCTTTCTAGGGAAAAATTGGTTTTTGTTTTGTTTTTCTTTTTTGAAATTTTGCCTTAAAAGTGTTTTTAAAAATCCCTACTAGATAAAGTGTTTGAAGTGATTTCACTGGAACTGAGCAACTTCAGTCTTTACACACATTTTGAATTGTATGGATGCATTGAAAATATCTCTGGGTGTGAGTTTACATTAGTTTTGTTCTGGAAATGTATGGCGCGTTCAAAAGGTCAATGCTCAGCCTTTTCATTTTGACCTGGTTCGTTCATCCCTTGAGATGATTTCCTTGCTCTAGAATTCACCCTGGTTCCCTCCTAAGTGTGCCACCTGTGCACATCTGTCTCATACAACGAGATAGGGAATGTATGTGGATCAAGGCATCATGGAAAATATTCATGGAGCTTTATTTTTGGAAGGCCAGCCAGTGAAACATCAGGATGCAGCGCCAAATGTGTGCTCATCCTCATTATAATTTACACCGGCATCTGTGGCAGAGAAAAGGACTGTCATGTCAAGGTTGGGCTGTGGCACAGTGGTGGAGCACTTGCTGGACATGCACAAGCCATGGAATCAGTCCCTAGCACCACCAAAAATGTTGCTTCATATAATACAGAACCATCTGAAGGGTGAAATTTATAATTGTAAGGTCATTCTAAGCCCAGAGCAATAGGCTTGGGCTTTTTTCTTTTTCCTTTATATGTGATGTATGAATACACACATATAATGTACTTGTATTTTCATTTGTATGTATTTTCATGTTACAAATGAACTTTTCAGTTCAAACATAAACATAAAATTTAAAAAAAATATACAAATGAGAATCTGTATACTGATGCATTCATAACTGAGAATCTGAGAAATTGACTAAAATTCTTTTTTAAATGTTAAAAGTAAATACTGATAATAAAACTATGCCAAATACATGGGAAAATTTAAAAGACTCTTACTATTTAAGAAATAAAAAGCAGAGGTTAGCTGCAGAAAATGGAATCAGAAGGCAAGGACATGAAGAGAGTTACAGACACTAACTCATCTGTCACACACAGTGCGTCTATTGAAAAACAGGGCCTTAGATTGTGTTTAAAAGGTAAAATGTAATCATAGACTCAAAATATATATCTTTTGCAAAGGAAAACTGAAACATAAAACCAATTGTTCAATTAATATTAAATCAAGCTAAATATTTTTTAGGCAAAGATAATAAAATGGCAAACGGGATGTGACTCTGGACACTCATATGAACATCTGGAGGTCTTCATTCTCTCATCTGTATAACCAACTCAACAAAAATAGAGCCTAGGTCAATGATTGTTACCAGGAGGGGTTAAATATAGTATTTGTGAAGCGCTAAGTGCCTAGAATGTTGGACCTGTTGTATGTATTGAAACCACTTTAATTTAAATACAATTCAATAATTTAAAATGATACTTTAAAATAAGAAAACAAATGGGAAAAAACAGTTGTCAATACCAGATGAGTGAAGACCATATTCCTTTCCTTTGCTCAAACTGTTGCTTCCAAATCCAGTTGATCAACCTGGGGAACAGTTGCAGTGATCTCCAGAATGAAGATTGCATCTCTGGAAAGGAGCCTGACATCCTGCAGCCCAAAGACCAGGAATTGTGCAACCGGTCCATCGTGACAAATCCAGTTCCTCTCTTCCAGATCGCATCTCCTTGTAAACACCTTGAGCAAGTGGAAATGCTACCCATCAGATGCACAAAAACTCAGTCTCTACAGAGGCATCCCTCTGAGTCGGCGGATCTTCAGAGAAGAGGCTCCCCCCATGACGATGTCTGAACACTGGACTCCCTGGGGTTTAGTACCCTGGGAAAGCTTCAGGGGGACACCTGGACACGGAGGGCTGATTAGCACCATGACTCTGTCCCCTTCTGTCTTCTAGAGATGGAAACATTCAGGTTCCCATTCATGAAATTCCAAATTAGTAGCCAGATGATACCATTTTTCAGACAAAGAGGAGAGTATATCTAGTTTCATCATCCATGTTTCTTTCATGAAGAAAATTGTCATATGACTAGAATAAAAGTTTCCCTGATAACTCAGCCACAATTTCCGTGAAATTTGAATGTCTGTTCTTCAGATCTGAATAATCAAAATAAAAGTTTCTCAGTTTCTAGCTGCCTCTATCAGTCCTCACAAAAGAACTAATTAATTTGATGAGGGTTTCTGAAACGTCCTTACACCAAATCCAGCTTGATGAGTATACAAACCCGATGACCTCCTGTGACGTGACTGGAATTTGAAAATACACTAAACATGTACAAAGTAAATCAATAGGAATGCAGAGTGTTCTTTTCCACGTTGCTGCACTCCCCTGTTGGCAGGGGGAGGCTCCGGTTCATTCAGGCATTGAAAATCCACCTTCACAGGCAAAGTGCTATTGGCGAGGCTGTCTTTTCCAAGCCACAGGTTGACTTATGCCTTTCTTAGGATGGATGATGGCTCCTGATCCCCTCACCCTGACTTGTTTTCGTTATTGCTCTTCTGCTACCTGGGATCATGACATGCCATTGTCTTCTGCCTCCTCACTGCCTGGGTTCCTCCTGGAATGGCTTGCTCACCTGCTGTCTCTCTCCTTCACAGAGATGCCCAGCATGTGGCATGTCACCTATTGGTCACCAGCTCTACACTAAGTTCCCTTTCAATTTTCGTGATCTTCAGAAAAAAAATGCTCTCTCTCTGCTGGAGCAGAATAGAAGAGCTGACCTTTTCCAGCCTGTCCTCAGACCCTTCACAGGGCCTCGCTGGTGTAACAGGAGGAAAGTACAAGCCCTCCCCAAGCCTTTCAGTGTGCACAGTTTTGGAAGAATGACATTATTTTTGTGCCCAGAGACAGACAGACAGGCTGGCACAGAACAGGCTGAAGAGTGCTCGTCCATTGTGGATTTGCAATCTCTGTCCCTTTCTCTAAGCAGATTTAACCCTTTCAATTCACTTGTGTCCATGTGTTTTAAATTATCTGGGCTTCACCTTTGTCATGCTTCAGGGAAGACTGACCAGAAAGGAGAAGGGTTGATCAGATTCCAGGAAGGCTCTAATCCAGCAGAGGCCTAGGCGGGGCTTGCAGACTCCCAGTGGGCACCTGGCAAGGTGTCTGGGCTCCAGGGAGCAGAGCAGGGCCACATGGGCACCAGCCCTTTGCAGAGCACTGGAGCACATCCAGGGATGGAGTGATTCAGAGGCAGATGTGAGAGCAAAGGCCAATCAGAAAAGTAGAGCAGAGGGAAGCCAGAAGGTGACCAAGCCTGGTCACCTGATGGAGAGGATGGCTGCAGGGAGCGCCTGCCTCTGAGCTGCCGTGGGCCTTGAGGATGCACAGTTAAGCTGCCCTCCCACCCAGTCAGCAGCTGCTTCTCCTTCCAGGAAGTGCTTCTGTCTCTGGCACCAGGTGTGGTTTTTTTGAAGAAGACCCAGTGTGCGCGGGAGTCCTGCAATCTGGCTGGTTTCTGATTCCGTAGATTCCTGCTCATCCCAGTATCACCCAATCGTGGCACATACTCACACACACCCCTGTGGTGGCACCCTATGAAGAACACACGACCATCCCTGCCTCATCCCCTCCCGAGAGCACCCTGGTGGGTCAGGGTCTGGAGGCTGACCTCTGCACTTCCCCAGCCAGTCGGGTCCCCGAGAGGAAGAGGTTGGGCTTGCTCCTCTGCACAGCCTGGGCTTTCACACGAGAGAAACGTGTGTCACAGGGACTGTGGCTGGAAATTGTCCTTTCCTAGGGACACACCCAACAGGCTGAGCCACTTTGTGGTGGCCAAGAACTTGTCACTGAAGGATGTGGAAGGGACCCAGTGCAGACGATTACTCTGAGGAGGACTAGAGTGTGGTTAGTGGTGTCAGCCCACCCAAGGGCTTTGCACCCTTCTCCAACAGAGATGCTTCATGGGTTGACAGTGACCATGGTTCTGTGAGGGGCCATGGCTGTCAGCTCCCGTACAGCCTCCCGACAACTGTGTGTTTTACAAACTTCAACTGTGACTGCTCAGGAGTGAGCCTGCCGCTAGCTGTGTGTCCCCACACCAGGTCAGAGCACTGTTGTGCATGCAAAGGGCTCTGCCGCCTGACCAGAGGGAGTCGTGGGAACACCTCTCAGCACACCCGCAGCAGCACGTCTCAGACCGTCACCCAAGACCAAGATAGAGTCCCCTTTCACAGTAGCTACACTCTGTGAGTCCCCTCTCCCAGGCTGGCATCTGACTTCCTGCTTAGGACAAGCACAGCCTGTGTCCTGGTCACCCTCTGGAGCACTGCTAGAGGACTGGAAGACCTACAGGGCTCACTGCCCCCCCGTCAGGAAGCCCATGCACGGCCCCAGGCTCCATCTCCAGTCCCCATCAGCACTGCCCCAGCCTGGGTGGCACCTCTGCAATATCCTGGGAGCAGGTTTGCAGGGTGGGGGTCAGAGGTCTAGAGTTTTGCTGGGGACCAAGATCAGGATATAGACGAGTCATGGTCTAGCTTGGAATACATCTAGGGTTCTCATGGGATGTACAGGTGTATCTCAACCCACTGTTCGGTTTTACCTGCTTCACGGAATTGAAAGGTCAGAAAAGCCCCCAGACAACTAGGTTTTAGTGGAGTCCCCTGAACTGGTCTTGCAAGTCATAAGTGAGTGACAATCAGACCTGGGCCTTCACTGAGTCAGACTCTAACCTGCTTACACAGACGGGAGCAGCTGGACCAGGTTGGCCAGCAAAGTCCTCTGGAGTGCTGGATTCCATGCCTCAGGTGAGGTCAGCTCCGTCTCCTGAAGTCCCATGGCAATGCCCCCACCCCAACTCCTTTCTCTGCCCATGTCCCCTGTAGATGCTCGATTGTATAAGAGCTGGGGAAAGCTTATCAGATGGCTGAGCAGCAGCATCGAGTGGATCCTTCCTGGATCCTGGTGCAGGAGGGGCATGTGAGGACAGTACTGTGCAGCTCTCTGCATACTGTCCTAAGGAGGATAACCTTGGGAAGGCCCTGCCATTTCTTTTCCCCAAACTGCTCATTTAGATCAGCCAGCTGCTTCCCAGGGCAGAAAGAGGCAGATATGGAGAGGTGTGTGTTTCAGCTACATTCCCTTCTGGGGAAGAAACCGGAAGTTTGTCTCCTCTGCAGACAGGAGGAGTCGGTCAGAAGCAGGTGGGAACGTGCAGCTCACCCTCTCCTGACCCACAGAAGGTCACACCAGGTGTGTCAGCAGCTGTGTGCTGGGCTGGGATGATGGTGGACGTGCCAAGCCGGCTGCAGGAAACCATCTCACATGCCCACCGCTGCTCTTCACGCTCTCTGAGAGACGCGACTGGGCAGGGCGGCTGGTGCCTCCAGGAGGGCTCTGGCTTGGAGTCAGCGTAGTCCTTTATTTGCGTTTCCCCTGAATCTGTCAGGAGGTCCATCAGGAGTCAGAAACCGCACAGTTATTTGAACAGAGGAAATTTAATACAAGGAATGACTAGCCCCTGATAGCAACACGTAGAGATGTGAAGAGAACTTCACTGGGCGGTCCCTGCTGGGGGAAAGCCAAAGAAGCCACACCAGGAAGGGACCCCTCCAGGAGGCTGATCTCCTTGCAGAGGGCATTGGTCCCGCCCACTGAGCATGGGGAGGCTGCTGTGCTGCTCAGGCCAAAGCCCTGGCCCTGCCATTGAATAAGGCCCCCTTCCTGTGGAGCCACTGACCAGTACACCCCTCCTGGGGCTCTGCACACTGAAGCCTTAGTGCAAAGCTACAATCTGTAATGCCTCTACTCACCAAGTAGTCAACTGTGCAGACAGGCAAACCCAGGGTCTCAGCGGGAGCCATGATAGGTGGGGCAGAGCGAGGGGTGTGCCTGGACAGGCAGCAGCCTTACCCCAGGCTAGCTCCTGCACAGCTCGCTCCTGTAGCCCACAGAAAGGAGCAGAATAGGGGTGCCAGCCTGGCCTGCCTTGCCACCGGGGCTCTGAGGCTCTGGAGCAGACAGGCTGGGCATGGGTTCCAGCTCTGGGACTCCTCTGTGGTACCGGCAAGTGGCTCGCCATCTGTGTGCTCAGTTTCCTGTCTCTAGGCTGGTGGGGTGATAACAGCACCCACCTGTGAGGTTACGAGGAGGATTGAATGAGTTGCATCTTGAGCACTCGGAGCAGTGAATTTGTTTCTCAGGCAGCTACAACAAATGACCCCAAACTTGGTGGTTTCAAATGGCACACAGTCATCATTCCCTAATGGTCCTGGAAGCCAGGAGTCCAAAGTCAACATCATGGGGCTGAAATGAAGATGTTCACAGAGGCTCTAGGGTAAGATCTGCTTCTGACCTCTCCATACTCCTGGGCTTGGGACAGCATCATCCTACCCTCTGCTCAAATGGCTTGATGATCTGCTTTTCCACGCTGAGTCACACCTTGCTCAGTCTCCCTTTTGAAGGGTGCTCACACCTGCATCTAGGGCCCACCCAGATAATCCAGGACAATCTCCCCAACCCAAGAGATTCTGACCAGCAACAGATATAGGCTTTGAAGCCTTTGGCTTCACACATCTTTCAAAGACCCTTTTCCACAGAAGGTGACCTTTGCAGATTACCAGGACTAGGGCCTGATGTCTTGGATCTTGGCGGCCACTCAACATCTAAAAGAAGTAAGTGCTAAATATGTGTTCACTACTCTTTTTTTTATTGATTAAAAAAATAAGTGACAGTGGAATGCATTACAATTCTTATTACATATATACAGCACAATTTTTCATATCTCTGGTTGTATATAAAGTATGTTGACACCAATTTGTGTCTTCATACATGTATTCACTACTCTTCTCATTACCTGTCGTTTAGGATATATGATTGGGCGAAAAAAAAAAAAAAGTGTCTCCCAATGGCTTTAGAGCTTGGAGAGGACTGAGAACTTGCCTGTGTCCAAGTGAACTGTTACGGGGACACCAGTATTTTTCACTGACAATGTGATTTCTGAACCAACATCTGCTTCAGTAGACGCTGTGCCAGCCTCATTCAGGCCAAGGTCAGGTGCTGTGTCTGGCCTGGGAGGTCAGTCTGGTTACCTGCCATGGCTACTCATGACCCAGGCTGGCTAGGAGCCAAAAGCACACTGTGAAGCCAGAACAGGCCAGGAGTCCTCTCTCCTCATGACTCCTGTTCTCACTGGTGTCTCCATCTGCGGCCCAGGAGCCCACCAGGCCCTGTGCAGGATGCTGAAGTTCTGGAGGAGCATGCATTACTATTTCCGTTTCCTCTCAGGCCTGGGCTTGGAATGAACCAGACAGACAAGCAACTCCGCATGAGTTTCATTATCAGCAAAGCCTGGGTAGGTGCCATGAGTAGCCACAAGCAGTCCTCATTTACACTTATCTCAAAAGCCTGAATTGAACATGCATGTGCACACACACACACACACACACACACACACCCTTAGCTTATACTGGAACCTTAGAACCACAGGTGTCCCCAACAAGGACAGAGCCCAACCCATTAAGAAGCAGAGAGCTTGTGCTCCCTACAGAAAATTGGGTGCATGGGCAGGAGGCTGAGCATCAGCTGGTCAGTGTGGTAGACACCCTGTGCTGTGGAGAATGGACACAGCCCTTAGCCACGCACAGGGAGGGAGGGATGCAGAGGTCAGGACAGGGGTTGGTAGCTGCATCCCCAGCCTGGGCTCCTTTCTCTGAGGAGAGTTATGGTGACAAAGGCTGTGAGTTGCTGTTGGTACATTCCTGAAATGCACGTGGGTTCCCTGGAGTCATCTGAAACCACTCATCAAGACGGAGTTGGTGCACAGCACATGCTGAGAAGAGCTGGAACCTGTGGGCAGGTGCAGGACTTTTGAGTTATAGGGCTGGAAGAGTCCAGACATTGGGACTGAAAGTGCCCAGATGGTCAGTTGGGCAGCCTGGGTGATGAACCGGGACCTATGACTTAACATACTCAGTGCTGACACTTAAAGAAGACTAACCATACTCTGAAGACAGTGTCCACAAAAGCCCTGTGTCCAGAAGTGAAAGCCAAGTTCTTGGTGGAGACAACAGTGTTGTTAGAACTCTGAAAGCTTCACTGACATCACAAGGCACGGCGTGGAGGCCTCATCCTACATCCCGAGGAAGCCCGAACAGGGAAGGCTCCAGGTGTGATGCAGAAAGAGCTCCTACTGCCCGGCAGGGCTGGAACCTCTCCTGGGTTGGAGCAAGATCCTGGAGGGGACCACCAAGCCTCGGGATCAACACTGTGGGGGTGGGAGAAATAAGAGCACCCAAGGATCCCAGGGACTCTGAGAGAAGGGGACCTAGGGGAGGCGGCCTCACACATGCCTTCCCAGACCCTAGAGAAGATGTCATCCTGAGGGTGTGATGAGAAGCCCCAGGAGAACCAGCTGCCCTCTAAGGGCCAGTCATTCTATCCAAACTTCAATACCTAGCACACGTATGACACAGGGCTCGCATGAACCATTGCTTTTGTTTTCTTTTGTTATGTTATGTAGCTGGGGGAAATGAGGGCACAACTTGAATCCAAACATAGAGAACAAAGGAAGGCCACCAGTGGGGGTGGGGAGAAGGAAGGAGGTAGGAGGGCAGGCAGGGGCACACATGTGTTCGTCTTAGGACCTGATGTGAGTTCTAAATGTGTATGGTGGGCAGAGGTTAGTGACTGACAGGAGGGTCAGGGGGTCAAGATCACCTTCATCTGCGCAGTGGACATGTTACCTCTGAGGCCCCTCAGATGGCTGGTGTGGGTACACACCTGTGGGCAGGTGAGGAAGAGGCTCTTTGCTTACCTGTCTTGGACCTCAATGTGGAAAATCTTTGTGGAGATTCTGTTCTCCATGATTCCTAAATAGTTCCTATGACCATTCCCCCCTCCCACCCCAGAATGTTCTTCAGAATCTTTGGAGTATTAGACTACATAGAAGGGATGTGTATAATTGGTCTGCTTGCTGAATCTTTTCCTTTTAAGAATCTATTTCTGACCCCCATCGATTTCCCACAGCATATACTTGAGAAAGAATTATTCCCAAGGACACATGTTAGGCCATTCCATAGCCACTCAGTGGACATTCCATAATCCTCAGGGCAGTGGAGAGATGTAAAAACAGGATGCTCAGAGAGGCCCCCTTCACAGGAGACTGGCCCCGGGCAGCTAGTCCTCCACAGTCTTCAGGATCACCACCTCATTCCCTCAACTCGGCAGCCTCTGTGCTGTGGTCCCTTAGTGAGGAGTGAGTCCTTTCTGGTGTGGGACATGGTGCATTTCAACAGATCTTTTCTAGGACTCTGTAGTATGCTTCTGCTGCAGCATTTGTGTCTTTCACGGGAGGCAAATGTGAAGTATGCCGGTCCTGCAAGCTCAGGACCCTCTATAACCACGTCCTTATCTCTCCTGCGGCACAGAGCTGGGAGCCAGCTGCTTGCCTCATTTATGTGTCTACTGGGTAAACTCTGTGGCCCAAATTCTACCTTCTCAATTGCTTTTCCCCTCTTATGCTCACTAGCTGGCTTGAAAACTTTGTGTTCTAGAATAAATAAACACAAACAAAAGCAGAGGAGCTCTGCATGGTTCAGCGTGGCCAGCACCAGTCTAGACTGAGGAGCTGGATTCCCAGGTTGGGATACCCAACACCTGCCTAGGGTTGGAGTTGTGCTGAAGGCCTTACACTTCCACAGAGTTTCCTTGTGATTTATTTTGATTATTTGGCTTAAGTCAATAAATTTCAGATTTCTGAGACTGTTGTAAAATTTTAGCACTATTTTAATGAATTTCATGAAGATTCTTGGATTTGGAGAAGTTTTTAAATGTGAAGTGTGACATGCAACAGTAAGCTAGGAGTGCCTAGTGTTGGAGGGGTGAGGCCTGCTTTCTGGCCCAGAAATCTGTGGGAGATGACATGATGCTTTCTTTAACCCAGCTGGCTCTGTCCCCAGACCAGGCTAAATGACTGGTTCTCACCATTAAATAACAGCTCCCCACCAACCTGCCATGGTTGAGTGGACTGTAATATGCTAACAGCACTCAAGCCTCTGCTCTGGGCAGAAGTGTCCTGCTCCTCTGCTGCTTCTGACTGGGGGGCTCTTTGCTTTGGGGATGGAGGAAATTTCTGGAATGTCCCAATCTTTCTTCTTCCTGACGGTGTTCTTCTTTGTGTGTCTCAGGTCTAATTCCCTCTCCCAGGCTGTGGAGCTTGGGCCTGGGCCTGGGCCAAGGCTCGGCCTCCTGAAGTAGGTGAGATAGGGAGGAGGGAGGAATACTAGCCTTCAGTTGTACTGGATTAAAAATCAGGGTTTGGTCACTGAGAAAAGAATGAGTCCAGGAAAAAACCTGAAAAGGCGACCAGGTGGGCTCGAAGTCCTGGGAACTGGTACTTTGGGTGCAGGGTCCAGGCCTGGACAACAGAGAACAGGACCAAGGGAGTTACTCTTGAGTCTTGGGACCTAAAGGGATCTGTCTCGCCTGGCCTGGGGCTTGCTGAGGGCCCACATGCCCTTCCTCTGACGTCTCTCTCATAGCCCAGAAGTGTCCTCTGGTGAAGGTCATGTTGCTGAGTTCTGGAAGCACTTAACTGTTCTCATGGGCTGACAGCTAGAGAGCTATTTGGCTCAGGAGGAATCTCACCTTGACTTTCACCCTATCTGACTCAAGTCCTATTTACATGAGAAGTTGGACTTTAGAGTTGATGCTGGACTGACTTCAGACCTTGGGGACTATTGGGATGGAATTATCTATTTTGCATGTAAGAAAGACATGTGTTTGGGGGCGCCAAGAGCAGAATGTTTGTGTCCCCCCTGAAATCCTGGAGTCCCAACCCTCATCTGTATTTGGAGATGAGGGCTGTGAAGTGGTAAGGGTTAAAGGAGGGCGTAGGAGTGGGTCCTAAACTGATAGAGCTGGGGCCCTGATTACAGTGGGACACGAGGTGTCTTTCCCTCTGCATGTTGTGAGGACACGGTGACAAGCTGGCCCTCTGCAAGCCACGAAAATTATCCTCACCACACAGAACCCCGCTGGGCCTTGATCTGGGGCTGCTGGCTTCAGATCCGTGAGAAGTAACTTCTGTTGTTTAAAGTATCCTGTCTGAGAAGACTAACGCAGAGTCAGGGAAGAGGGTTGAAGGAAGAGTCCCAAACCAACCAGGAACCCACAGCCAGGAACTCTGCTCCTATTTCAAAGCCATCATTGTGAACACCAGTCACTTGCCCAAACCCATGTTTTGTATATGTAATAAAGCAAATAAATATATATATATATATATATATATATATATATATATATATATATATTTTTTTTTTTTTTAAATGCAGAGATACTGGATCTACCAGTATTAGTTTTCTTGTGAAATTCTTGAGAACTCCTGGGTGAGGCATAACCTTAAAAAATAAAATGCCTCTCTGTTCCATTTTTATCCACCTAACAGAGAGAAAATTGATGTCCTCCTCATACTTACAAACTCAAAAGCTCAATATTGTCCAAGAACAGGTTTTGTAAAATTCTTTTCAAATTTCAGGACAAGTTTACCAATGGTGTGTGCCACCCATCAGCACAGGGTTTATTTCTAATATAACCTCAAAAGCCAAAAATCCTTCAGCTGGAAAGCATGAATGCTCCCCAAGCCCAGCAGACTAGTGGTTTGGGGCAAAAATTATTCCTGAATCATTATCCATACAACAGGCCCAATGGCCACAGGTCTTTCAAAAGACTGAGCATGAGTAAAGCACCTCCAAAGTCCAGGAGTACACTTACATCACCCTTATTCCACTAACTGCACACAGAATCTCCTCTCAGGACATTGACTTTAAGCCAGAGGAAAACATCACCCTAAAACCAGGGGGAACGGGTCTGCGAAGCCCACATAGTTGGCAGTGCTGTCTTGGCTGTGAGTCTCAGCTCCCCGTGGTGGAAGCTGTGTTTGGGTTAGGAGGCCACCAGTACCTTGGAGCAGTCAGACTGTGACGTGGACTATAGCATGTGACAGAAAAAGTAAAGTGACACTTATGGTTTAATAATGTCCTCCTGAAACTCACATAGCAAAGTCCTAGCCCCTAAACCTAGCCTCTAAACAGGTGAGCAAACTAGAGGGAGATGATTAGGGTGGCCCTAATTAACACTGCTGCTGTCCATGCAGAGAGGAGACATTCGGACCCCGACAAGTGGGCGAGCAGCATGTGAAGATGAAGGTGATGGATGACTGGGACAGCGCTTCTACAAGCCAAAGGCCACCACAGGTGGCACGAACCCCCAGCAGCCTGGACAGAGGCCTGGATCAGATCCCCCTTGGGTCCCAGGAGGAACCAAGTCCCTCAATCTCAGACTTTCATCCTCCAGAACTGTGAGGCAATCTCGGTGGTTTCAGCCACCTGGGCTGTGGCACTTTGTTATATAGGTTTGGCAAACTGATTCAGTCACCGTGGGATTGCTGCATTATGTAATTGAAATACTATTTATATATATATATATATATATATATATATATATATATATATATATATATATATACTTTAATTTAAATAAACTGCCATTGTGAAAACTACAATACCTTGGTTTAAAGCATTGAGGACTGAGGATTGTGCTTAGTATATTCATTTATTCAACAACCACGTGTTCTGTGCACCCAGCATGGTGGTAGGACCAGTGGACAGTAGGGATATAGCCAGAACTAGTCATTACTCCCTTTTTTTAAATTAAAAAATAATAGTGAAGCGAGTGGGGAGCCCTTCTTACTTTCCTGATCCATCGAGAAGAAAGAGCCCCAGGTACTGAAGCAAGGCACCATCTGGAGATATTTATAGGTTCCCAATTAAGAGGGGAGAGTTATTTTGGATTGGAGAAATTTTACGTAGAAGATGAGCTCAGAAATAAGAGTCACAAATAGCTCTGGGCAGAGTAACATCTGAAAAAATAAATAACCAAGCAAACTGATAAAACTGCAAGACCTATATGAGACTAAAGAAAGCAAAAAGAACAATACAAACAGATAATTAAATTTGCTTAAAAGTACTGAAAACTATATGGAGTGAAAAGAATCAGGCATTGAGAAGACGCTATAAAGCAGAAATGCATGCTACAGAGCACAACAGCATGCATGTACTTAGGAAAAATATTTCCAAACCTTAGAAATAAAAAAATATAATTATTGAAAAGAAGGAAATAATGAGATAAAGCAGTATATAACAACAATGCAAAAATGATAAATGCTAACAGCAGCTTCAGAAATATACTATGGAATAGCAATATAAAGAGATGGTTTTGGAGGAGATTCTAGAATTCAAGTATTTTTAAGAAGAATGCATTTAAAAAATAAAATGAGGGGCTGGGATTGTGGCTCAGTGGTAGAGCGCTTACATAGCACAGGTGGGACCCAGGTTCAATTGTCAGCACCACATAAAAATAAAGGCATTGTGTTGTGTCCATCTACAGAAAAAAAAAAAAAAAGATTCATTCTCTCTCTCTCTCTCTCTCTCTCTCTCTCTTTAAAAAAATAAAATAAAATAAAATGATATCTCGACGGGTAGGAAGGCCTAAGACTGTGATCTGAACAGTACTGACTTTCTGTGAAAAATTCTTGGGAATTGGGGTGTCAAAATGCACACACCTGTGGTGACATGCACAGGACAGGCATTGGCGGAGCTCCAGCTAGCAGTGGAGAAAGGGGGTTATGTTGACCCTCCAGAGCTTGGGGTGCTCAGATCACTGGGCCTGGGAACGGGGGTCCACCAGGGAAGCAAGGACAGCTAGCAGATCACCCCCAAAAGGAAAGAGGTCCAGTGATGTCGGCCCCCCACAGTGTCACCCACCAGATGCATCACAAGAGCAAGACATAGAGATAGCAGAGTGTCCCTCAATATCCTCCCCCTTTTTTTAGACACTCAATGTTTTAATAAATAGACCTAGGAGATTAGTATACATTTAGGGGGATAAAATACAATCCTTATACACAAAAAGTCAATTCCAATTAATTTATAGAGCAAACACTTAAGGCAAAGCATTAAGGCATTTAGGAGATAATACAGAAAACCAGCTTAAGAATGTTGGGGTTGGGAAGTTCCTAAATGGGATAAACTTGACTACTTTAGAGGTACTCTAGGACCTTGATACTTGTTGTTTCCTGTCGGGAATGCTCTCCCCTTACTAATCCACATTCCCTCACCTCCTTTACTTACTTTCACTCTCTCAGTGAAGCTGTTCTAAGAATATCCGCCCCCCCCCCCTTTTTTAAAGGAAGAAATAGACATTCTTTTGTCTGGGCTACAACGGAGACATGGGCATAGCAAAAGATCCATCCACCATCTTGACCTTTGGAGTCATTTGATCACTGGGAACACAGGGAATGTTTTATATTTTTATTGGATAATCAGTAAGTTAGGTATTGCCTTTGATTTTATTCTTTAGAAGAGTTAGGGTTTTCTGAGTGATACTAAGGGCTTTTAATGTAACTTTTTATAAACCATATTAACCCTTTTCTGTCATATTTTATGCAAATAAACAAGCATAATTTTATGATGTTGTACTGTTTGGACTTTAAATAACTCAATGTAATATATCTTGCTTTTTCACTTTTTCTTGTTTAAATTCAAGGTCTTTTATACATCACCTTTCTTTCTATTTTTTTTTGGGGGGGTACTGGTGATTGAACCCAGGGGCGCTTAAACACTGAGACACATCCCCAGCCCTTTTTTGATATTTTATTTAAAGACAGGGTCCCACTGAGTTGCTAAGTGCCTCTCTATGTTGCTCACTATGTTGCCTCTCTATATTGTCAAAGCCTCCCAAATCGCTGGGACTGCAGGTACATCCCCCATACCTGGCTTAGACCTCATCATTTTTATTTTATTTTTATTATTGCTTCTTTCTACTTTAAGTCCTACTGGTTCAAAAATATAAAATATAATTTTTTTAATAACAGCAATGGCATGCTTAGTTCTTTGATTTATATTTAATAATTAAATAAACTATCAAGGCTACAAATCTGCCTCTGAATTTATCTTTGGATGCATTTTGATTTTCCATATTTCATAGTTTTTTTGTTCTTTTTGTTCACTGATTTACTGTAAACCCCACAAATGATGCAAAACTTTTGCCACTAATGGTAACGGTGACTATGCAGTACTTAGATATTGTAACTTGTACAAGGTGAGTTCCGAACACAGATCAGAGCGTGAGCTCTCTGTGGCTGTGTTGATGGAGTGCGGGTAGCTTGCACAGCCTGTAGCTGGGTTCTCAGTAACTCAGGTTTGCTGCTGCCCAGACACCACTGAAGTGGTGAAATCAGCTTCTGCCTCCAGAACAGTAGCCGCCTGTCTACACTGCTGTGCCGCGCAGCCTCGCGCAGCCTCCAGCACGGATGCCTTAACATCTCCGGCCTCTCCTCCCACCCATACCAGGAACTCACTTTTCTCCAGCCCTTCCTTTGCAAGCCGCCTTGTCCAAACATGTGGAGGTGTGGAGGAAGGCACTTCACCGTAAAAACACATATGGTGTGGAAGCATGGCTCTCGAGTTTTCCACTGTAGAATTGGAATTCTGGATCCTGTGATGTGGAGTGGGGAAAAGCAGTATTTTTGAACATTTTTAAACTGTGGATCCCATTTCAAGAGGCAAAGTGCAGATGTAATACAGATCTTTCTGGTGTTGGCACTAATCTTTGGGTCAGTAGAAATCCTTCCATGTTGCCTATCTTTATATTTATATTGGTATATTCTACATCCCTCCACCCACCCATTCATCCATCTTTTATTTTCCTTTACCTTTGGTGTGAAACTCCAACTCCACTTTCTGCAATATAAACATTCGAGTTAGACCTGGGTACTAATAAATCTGCTTTGGACCATGTTTGCACATCAAGTGTGTGGTGTCTTACTGCTGATATTCTTCTTCTTTTTTTTTTAAAATAAGACGACCCATTAAACATGCCTGTGGTAGAAATAAACAAAAATCATCAACGTAATGACCCCGACGCTTAGAAGTTGTGTGATCTACCTCCTCATTCTCTGTCAGAGTTTTATTTCGGGGCCTGGGTGACTTTCAGCACAATTCAGGCTCTCTACTATCTACACTCAATACCGTGGAAGGGGTCTACACTGTGCATCGCACTCACCTGCATGAAGCAGATCTCATTCCACTCTGCTGACTTCTCCTCTGGCTTCACTTCTGTAGACACAGCACCCTCTCCTCTCCCCATGTCCTGAGGGCTGGATCGATGCTCTCTCCCTCAAAGCCTTCTTCCTCCTTCACTGCACCAATGGTTTGGCATCACTTCTGAGTTCTAAACATGCTGTAGGGCTGCCATCCAGGTATGGTGAGGCTCACAGATCCAGAGTTGTTGCTCCCAGATCAAGACAAGGGGACATGGCATGTTATGCCATGGAGGGCCACAGAGGGAATCACCAAGGTTGTAAGAAGGCAGAGGGGGAGAAAACATGGACAAGAATTTCCAATGTGGCTTTTCTGAGAAGGAATAGTCTGAGACAGTTTTAGAACTGTCCAGTTTTAACACCTTCTGCAGGCTCTGGGGCACAGGAGCTGTCCTTAGATGTGTTGAACCAGGTACTGGGGTGATTAGAGCAGGAAACAGCGGCCTTGTGTGTAAGTGCTCAATGAAAGGGTGATTTGGTGAAGGGACTCCGGGTGGGTTGAATTGCATATGGCGGGTGCACTCGAAGGCACTTCTTTACCACATCTTGCAGCTACCCCAGGGAAGGGCAGGCTCCCAGAGTTCACTAGTCTAAACATCAAACAAACAGAAATTAAAAGCCATGGCTATTTTCTACTGGCACATAAATTCTACCGTATATTCTTATTTTTAACTTATTTACCAAACTCCTTAACAAAGCGTTGCTTTCTTGTACAGCTTTATGTGTTCTTCTGCATCGGCTACCATTGAATATTTATTATAAATACATGATGGGTGTTTGTTCACCAAAACACAGCACAATAGAAATTTATGCAGAACATGGCAGAGATGAGAAGACAGCAGAGCACTTTGTGCCATACTTGCTGTTCAACCTCTAAAGGGGTCAGCTATTAGCAATTTTTGTCTTTTTGTTTTTATTTCTTTCACCCTCCCTTCTTTCTAGAAAAAAAAACATCCATTTTTTTCTATATCCTGGTATTAAAATTCCACTTATTTTCTATATGGTATATATTGAATCTCTAAAGAAAACCTCACAAATATGAAATGCTTGTCATTCATCAAAGAACTGAAGGATGAACCCTTTGCTTTCGGAAACTCTTACTGTCTCCTGACCTGGCATTCATTTTCACGATTTTTCATATCTTCATTTCTGACACAGCCTAGAAAGTTCATGACCAACCTGATGACCAACAGCACAGGGGGGTTTCTAACTAGACTGGTGGGGGACACAGGTGCACATCAGATAGGTAGGAACACATCTCTGAACCAGCTGGGTGGAGGCACACATGCACACCTGCTGGGTGGGGGCACACGTGCACATCAGCTGGGTGGGTACACATGGGCACATTTATTTTATAGGTGTGGGTGTGACTGTGATGATTGCAGGATTCACTTCCTACGAGTCATGCTCTGGAGAGGTGCTCCTGCTGCTTCCCTGTGGCCTTGGCTTGGTGACACTGTTCTCACCCTGCTGAGGTGGTTCCAGGAGACAAATGCAAGGTTAGGGACCCAGAAAACCACAAGACTCTGGGAAGTTTGCCACAGCTTTGCTTCAAACCAATCTTTCAAATTAGATTTGCAGAGGCCTCCTTTTCTCAGTGGGGGATTTGGAGGATAATGGAGCATTTGTACAGTATGTGTTAATCTACTGATCCACCTCCATTTAACAACTTCAAAGCATCACAAACACTAGGCGCTCGTTAGTACTTACATGTGGCTGGCAAGACCATTTTAATGCTGAGCCCCACGACAAGAAGAGTGTTTGGAAACAGATTGTCTCTGCTCTGGCTGGGAACATCATCTAGAGAAATACCTGAAAACTTTGTCAGCACAAACACTCAGCAAAACAGTCCCCAAAGTAGGGCTTGGGGGTTGAAGGTGCTGGCCCCAGATAAGCGCACATTTGCTGGGGTAGCTACCTCAACTGTTAATCAGACCTAAGTGTCTGCTCAGGTGAGCTCCGTGGAGCTGGTGGCCCAGGGGCTGGTTCTCACTCCTCCGTGTTCCTGTCCTGGATGGAAAGGGCCTCTCCTCTTTATCGATGTTCTTCCTCCTTCCCACACACCAGGCTCTGCCCCTTCACTCCTAGTTTCCTCCAAATTCTTGCTCCACCCAAGATCTCAGTTTCTCTTTCTTTTCCAGGTTTTCCTCCTTGTGACTCTGTTCATTTGGTAGCACCCTCAGCTCCTTCCTCCCAGGGAGATGGTCTTCTGAGCCTCTCTCATGCCTAAGCTGCTGCAGAAGACTTCTCCTCATTAGAAAAGTCCAAGCATGTCTCTTCCTCCTTTGCCTTCTGTGAATGACCCCCAGAAACTTCTCTGAAAAGGTCACTAATGTCATCTTGATCAACAAATACCATGTTTCTTAATTTTTCTAACCAAGATGATTCTTCTTATGTTCTCGTTCTTTAAAGGACACGTGCTAAACTATGTGATATCCCATTCCCAGTAGGTGATACTGTCATGGTTTGGATCTTCATTGTCCATCAAAGGACCCTGTGCTATGGCTTCATCCCCAGCCATAGCGCCCTAGGGAGATGGTTGAACCTTTAGGAGATGGCGCCTGGGGAGAGGAAGTTAGGTCATTAGGAATGTGCTCTTGACATGGTTTTGTGACTGCAATCTTTCCTATTTTCTTTGCTTCCTGAAAGCCCTGAGGTGAGTGGTTAACTCTGCCATACATTCCTACCCTGATGCTTTGCTTGCCACAGGCCCCACATGGGGTCAAGTGGCCATCGACTGAAACCTCTGCAACCATGAGCAAACATTTTCTCTTTTAAAGTTGACTTATCCCAGGTCTTTGTCACAGCAATGGAAGCTGACCAATATGGTGCCTAAATCCAGAGTGATATAAACCAGTTCTGTTCTGGAGCCCAGAGGGACAGTCTAGAGCATCAGACAGGAGCATGGAGGCCAGAGCCCACTGCCTGTATGGCCTGGGCAAGTGGCTCCACCCTTCTGTGCCCACCTCTAACAAAAGGCTAATAATTGGCATAAGGCTATGGATATGTTGATATATGAAGAGTGCCGTGGCCAGTTTCCACAGTGCAATAAGCATATGAGTGTTATGCTTCCCCATTCCCCTTCTTTCGTTTCTTGTCTCGGCCCCACTGCCTTCTGGTCAAACACCCATGCTGTGCAGACTTTCTGCAGGAACTTGGTGGATGTTTCTCCTGTCACACTGCATAGTGGGAAGCATTATTTGTCCCTTTTGATCCCAGCTATCTAGGATTTAGTCTCTGAAGAGAGACAAGATTGAGAACAACAGGTCTGGTCCATGGAAAATAATTTTTGAACACGGAGACTTTGACCATAGCTCTGGGCTAGAGGAGATGGCTCTGCTCACCTCCTACAGTGCAAGTATCAGCTTTGTGTAAGTACTCAAACTCATGACCAAATCCAAACAGCTCTGGGAGACTCTTCCAGCGATTTCAGACCTGGCTGAACTTGTGGACAGCCACCTCTTCCTGGTGCTATTTCAGGTAAGTTTCACATCAGCTCAGCTCTCACTTGACTACTGTTTTCCATTGATAAGGACTAAAACCTTAATACCCCAAACCAGAGACAAACAGTTTTATCATTGAGTAAGTGACACATGTAGTACTTGATATCAAAGTTTTTAGTCTGATTCCATTTTTTTCCATAATTCACTAGCAGGAAGACTCTCTTATCCTAGTAATTACAAAAAGAAGAGAAAAATCAAGAAAGAGGGCTGCGGTTGTGGCTCAGTGGTAGAGCACTTGCCTAGCATGTGCGAGGTGCTGGGTTTAATCCTCAGCACCATGTAAAAATAAATAAATAAAATAAAGGTATTAAAAAGGATTTACATATTAAAAAAATCAAGAGAGAAATTTGGTAGGTAAAGGGCATCTGTGAACTTATGTTTCCTGGTCGTTGGCGCACACACAGGCTGCACGCGTCCTAGCCCTTCTGACCAGGTCACCCTGCTGTGGGTCTCACAGAATGAGACCCGAATGCTGCTAATGGAAAATTCTCTCAATAGAACAAGAGACCCTTGAACAGGTGGCTGTGATGTTTGAAGGATGTCATTGGGCCTCAGGCTTGCCTCTCTCCCACTCGTGATGTGATTAAAGACCCAAAGGTTTCTCAATTTATAGCATTGCAGGACACTTTTGCAAGAGGAGACTGGGTTCTAAAAAGGTTGAAATATAAAAATGGAAGAGAAATCCATCCTAACAGATGCTTAAAATCTTTCTCAGGCATACAAGAAATATGAAAAAAAAAGGTAACACGATGGTTGCTGAATTTCATAATTCACCAACAACTGACTTTAAAGATAAAGGGGGAGGGGGAAGAATAGATAGATATTCAATAGATTACACAAAGAGGAATAAAAGAAAGGAGGGGAATAGATGAAAGATAGATAAAAGACAGTGGAATGAATCTGAAAAAATGTTTCTCTGTATATATATGAATGTACCACAGTGAATCCCACCATCATGTACATCCACTAGAATAGGGTTCTAATTAGAATAAGATAATTTCCATGCTTGTATAATTATATCAAAATGAATTCTAATGTCATGTATAATGAAAAAGAACCAATAAAAATTATAAAAGGAAAAAAGATATTGAAGTGGATGAATACCAGAAAACAATTCAAAATAATGATTATTAAACTGATCAATAAATTCTGAGAGCACAGAAATATAACTGAATAAATGATCAAGTCAGTACAAGATATTAATTAAAAATTCAATAAGGAGACCAATAGAGATATTGAAAAAGAACCAAACAGAGATCTTGGGAAGGAAAAACATAATAAGTCAAGTAAAATATCCAACTGAAAGTCTCTGTGCTAGATCAGAACATGCTGAAGACAGAGTCTCAGAGCCAGAAGATAAAGTGACCAACCTTAAACTTTCAGACAGTATTATAACAAAGAAAACAAGGAACTATGACCAGAATATAAAAGAAAACTCTGAAACCATATTAAGAGACCAAATTTAAGAGTTCTTAGAATTGAAGAGGGTTGTGATTTGCAGGCTAATGGCATAGATAATGTATTCAGGGAAATAATAACAAGAATGTTCTAAACATTGAGAATGAAATGGACATGCAAATAAGAGATAATTTAGAATCAAACACACAGTACTTAAAAAAGAACCTCTCCATGACACATTACAATTAAAATTCCTAACATACAGAACAAGAATAGAATCTTAAAGCCGTAAGAAAAAAAAAAACATAGGTTGCATTTAGAGACAGGCCGTTATAATTACTTTCTATTTCTTAGCACAAACTTTAAAATCCAGGAGGCCTTGGAATGCTGTGTTCCAAAGCCTGCTGTCAATGAAGATTGATGTGTTCAGCAAGTCTAACCTTCAAAATCAAAAAGAAATAAAAACCTTTCATGATAAGAAGAAATCAAAAGAATTCATGATAACCAAGTTGTCACTAGATAAAATAATTAAAGACATAAAGTTCTTCATACAGAAGAACTCACAAACCAACCCCACAACTCACATATGAACTAATCTCTTTTGGAGAGTAACTAAGCAAATGAGAAAGAAGATGAAATTATACATTGGGAATAAATCAAATGACAGGAATTAATTAAAAAAACCTTATAACAACATTAAGTGTAAATACCCAGTTCTCCAATTAAAAGGCAAAGGCTAAGATAATGGTTTAAAAATCAAGACCCAACTATATTTTGTTTGCAAGTGACTCATCATCATACAGTCAAAGACAACAGAAGGCTGAGAGTGAAAGCATGGAAGTTGATATCCCAGGCCAACTGAGCCTGAGAAGAAGCAGGAGTAGCTAGCATGCAACAAAGCAGAGAGCAAACCAAGATTAACTGAGGGAGACAAAAACGTCACTTCATACCAGTAAGGGAACAGTTCAACAAGAAGATATGATGATAGTAAGGACTCATGCCCTAAGTGTTGGTGTACCTAATTACATAAAATAGACACTGCAGAAATTAAAAACTGAGACGCCAGTACAACAATACAGGGTGATTTCAACACACCTCTCTCACCAATACTTTCTGAACATAAAAATACTACAAATCAAATGGAATTAACAAATTTCTATAGATTCTTTTATCCTACAACTGACAAATGCACTCTCTTAGCTTCTCAAGGAAACTTCTTCAAAATAGATCATATTGTAGCTCACAAATCAACTCTAGGAAGTATAAATATTTTTATATAATTCTTTACATTTTCGCTGATGAATTATAAATCAACATAAAAAAATCCCAAAATATATAAACACATGAAGAATGAACAATACATTTTTGAGTGATGAATGGGTGATACAAGAAATCAGGGAAGAAATTTTTAAAATTCTTAGAATCAAACAAGAATAGTAATACCACATATCAGAAATTCTGTGACACCGTGAAAACAACTCTAAGAGGAAAGTTTATAGCTATGAGTGCTTACATAAGGAAGTCAGAATGATCCTAAATCAACAACCTAATGATGCATCTCAAAGCCCTTGAAAAGCAAGAACAAATTAATTCCAAAATGAAGACAAAGTAGTGAATATTTAACATCATAATCAAAATCAATGCAATTGAGAATAAAAAAATAGAAAGAATTTTTAAATTCTTAAAATTTTTAAAGAATCAATAAATCAAAGTTTCTTTCTTTAAAAGATAAACAGTGTTGTTGAGTTAGTTTAGCCAAACTAACCCCCTCCCTGCTATAGACTAGACCTGAATTAATAAAATTAAAAGTGTAAAAGGAGAAATCTCCACAGACATCTCAGAAATACAGAGTATCATTAGGGAGTACTTTGGAAACTTATACTCCAATAAATTGTAAAACCTAAAATAAATGAATACATTTCTAGATACATAAGACCTGCCAAAGTTGAATCAAGAGGATATCGAATACATAAACAGAACAATAACTAGCAATAAGATAGAAGCAGTAATAAAAAACCTTTCAACAAAGCAAATCCCAGTACTATATGAATTATCAGGTGAATTTTACCTGACTTTAACAAACTAATGTTAGTGAACCTCAAAATATTCCATGAGACAGAGAAGGATGGAACATTCCAAATTCATTCTATGAGTCCAATATCACATACATACCAAAATCAGAATACATCAAGGAAGGAAAAATACAGAGCAATGTCTCTGATGGACTTAGATGTAAAAATCCTTAGTATAATAAGAAAATTATATTCAAATATATATTAAGGAGATTGCACATCACTACTAAGTTGGTGTTCCAATGCAAGGATATAATATATAAATTTATAAATGTATTTTACCACAGAAATAGACTTAAGCATAAGAATCACACAATCATCTCAATAGATTCATTCAGAGAAAGCTTTGAAGAATTTAGTTCCCACTTATGATTAAAAAAAAAAAAACCCTGAATGAGCAAGGAAGTGAAGGAACTTACCTCAACCTGATAAAGGTTATTTATGACAAACCCAAAGCCAACATCATAGTGAACAGGGAATATGGAAAAAATGTTCTTACAATTAACAACAGGATAAGGATTTCCACTCTAAATAGTATTAGAAATTCTAGCTAGAGCATTTAGGCAAGAGAAGGAAATAAAAACAATAAAAATAGGAAAAGAAGATGTCTGATTATCACTATTTGCAGATAATATGGTCTTAGAAGACCTAAACAGCTCCACCAGAAGACTGATGGATCTAATAAATACATTCAGCAAAATACCAGATTACAAAATCAACATACAAAATTTAATACCTTTCTATACAACAATAATAATCTGCTAAGAAATCAGAAAAACAATTTTATTCCCAGTTGCCTAAAAGAATACTTATGAATAAATGTAACAAGGGAGATGAAAGACTTCTACAATAAAAACTATAGTATATTGAAGAAAGAAATTGAAAGAGACAAGAACATGGAAAGATCTTTCATATTCATGGATAGGCAGAGTAAATATTGTTAAAATGGCCATACTACCAATAGGAATATACAGATTCAATACAATCCCCAACAATTAACAATGACATTTCTCAAAGAACTAGAAAAAAAAGTCCTAAAATTAATTGGGAAGAATAAAAGAATAGCCCCAAAGAAATGCTAAGCCAAAAAAAATCAATGCTTGAGGCACCACAATACCTGATGTCCCATTATACTACAAAGCTACAGTCACAAACTTCATGGTATGAGGTAAAAACAGAACCCTAGACCCATGGTATAGAAGAGAAGACATAGAGACCAACTCACATGGGTAGAGCCGTCTGATCCTTGGCAAAGGGTCCAAAAACATACACTGGAAAAAGTCAGTCTTTACAACAAAAGGTGCTGGGAAAACTGGTTATCCATATGCAGAGGAAGGAGACTAGACCCCTATTTCTCATCCTGAACAAAAGTCAACTCAAAATGAATCAACAACCTAGGAATTAGACCAGAAACTGTAATTCCTAGAAAAAAAATGCCAATACTCCAACATATAGAGGCAGGCAATGATTTCTCAATAGGAAATAATGCCAGAGGTTAATAAATGGAATGACATTAAATTAAAAAACAAAACCTCTTCTTACAAATGAAGCAATAATGTATGTGAAGAGAAAACCTTCCAAATGGAAGAAAATATTTGCTATCTATTCTTCTGATGAAGAATTAACATCCAGAATATATTAAGAACTCAAAAAACTTAACACCACAAAACAAAGTAACCCATTTAATAAATTGGCAAAGTTCTAACCAGACACTTGTCAAAGAAAGAAATACCAGTGACCAACAAATATATGAAACACTCACATCGTTAGTGATTAGGGAAATGAAAATTAAAACAACATTATAATTTATTTTAGTCCTGTTAGAATGGCAGCCACCAAGAACACCCACAATAATAAATGCTGGAGAGGATGTGCAGAAAAAGGAAGACTTTTACATTGTTGGTGAAAGTGTACATTAGTGCAAACACTGTGGAAATTTGTATGGAGGTTCCTTACAAGACTAGGATTGGAGACATCATGTGACCCAGCTCTACCTCTCCTATTTATATATCCCATTTATCCTAGAGAATGAAAGCAGCTTACTGTAGTGATACACGCTTACCCATGGTGATAGCAGCACAATTCACAGTTGCTAAATTATGGAACCAGCCTTTGTTTAAATTAATGAATGAATGGATAAGGAACATGTGGTATATATACACAAAGGAGTTTTAGTCAGCCTTAAAGAAAGGAATTTTGTCATTTGCAGGAAAATGGATGGAGCAGGACAACATTGTGCTAAGTGAAATAAGCCAGGCTCAGAAAGTCAAGGGCTAAATGATTTTTTTTTTTTCATACGTAGGAGGCAGAGAGAAAAGAAAGAGGATCTTGCAAAAGTAAAAGGGAGAAGAGTGGAGTGGAAGAAGGAGATGAAGGCAGAGGAAGAGAAGCAGGGATGGGAGGGGAGGGGATCTGAGGAATTGAATTGAGCAAATTGTGCTACATGAAAGCATGAACTTGTCACAGTCAGTTCCACTTTTATGCGTAGTTATAATGCACCAATTAAAAAACAATAAATAAATGGAAGGAAGACCAGGAGAGGAAGGGGGTTTGGGGTGAGGAGGGAGGGAAAGGGGAAGTAATGGAGAGGGAAATGGAACAAATCATGTTATATGGATCTATGAATATGCGACATGGACCCATGGCTATGTACTACACCAATGCACTCACAGAAACATAACAAACAAAGAAGTAAAAATAAGATCTGATAAAAGTTTGTCTCAAGGAGAGTGAGCTCAGTGTGCCAAAGGGAGTTGCCCTGGGAACCCAGGTTTAAAGCAAGACCTTCTTACCACAATTTACCCAGACTCAGTTACAGAATGGAGGCTTCATTGGAAAAAGGACGTGTGTGTGTGTGTGCGCGCGCGTGTGTGTGTGTGTGTTCTTGCACTCTTGCAGTAGGAGAACAAATTTTTATAGGGGAAACCTGGGGAATGGAGAACCAGACAGAGCCTCCCTCGAGGGCCACGGGTCTGAGGTAGGCTGACGTGTGTGCTGCTGTGCCTCTTCCCCTGGGGACATGGGGCTCTTTGTTCAAGTTGGCAGGGACTCCCTGAGAGACTCAGATCCAGGTTTTCTGCTCCCCTTTGATGATCAAATTCCAGCATCAGTTTTGGCCAACATCCAATATGGAAAAATCGTATAAAACAAGAATAATACAAACTAATGAAAATAAAATCATTAAATTTGGTTTAAAACACCTGCTGTAAGAATTCTCTTTTGTTGTTGTTGGTTGTAACCTTTCTCTTTTTTTTTTTTTTTTGTTCTAGTCAGTTCTACATGACAGTAGACTTCATTTTGACACATTACACATAAACGGAGTGTAACTTCTCATTCTTCTGCTTGTATACACTGTGCCATCACCTGGTTGTGCAGTTATAAAAACCACACAGGGTAACAGGAATTCTTGATGTACATAAATATATTTATGGAGAATTTCTTGGAAAAGTGGTCTGACTTAAAAAAAAAAAGAGTGAACAAAAAAAAAATCCCCCAAAGAAGGTGGCTGGGCACCCGTGTCCACCCGCTTGAGGCCAGATGGAGAGAAGCCAGAGGGGAGAGCCTGTCTGCTTTTCAAGGTCCCTCTGGAGATCGAGGCATCAAAGGAAGCTGTTGTAAGGAATTTGTGTTGGAAGGGATAAAACCAAATCGCACACTGTATAGAAGACACTTCCAACACACAGGCCCTGCCGGACCTGAATCTATGGAGCCAGAGGGATTTATGGGTCCACGTTAGCCAAGGGCTCGAGAGCCACCTCTATGCTCTTGTGGGTGGAATTCCAGCAAGAGTCCTCCCCAGGGGGTCTGGAGACTCCCTGAAGGGCCCACCTCGTGTGCTGGGAATGCCGAGTTATCAGAGGTTCAGCTAAAGCACTGGGAAGACTGAGGGGTGATGAGGTGGACCTGTCCATTGGAACGCTACCACCCTGTCTTACCCAGCCTGCCTCTCCCTCCCTCCCTCCAGATGATGATGGTTTCAAACACCTGGCCACCTACCAGCAGCACAGAGGATGAAGGATCAATGGAAACCAGGATTATCACTTTCCATGGTGTTACTATCTCTTTCCTTCTATCAGAGACCGTTGTGAGTCCTTTTACTTGCCAGTCCACTCTATGGGGCATTTGAGGACACAGTGCCCACCTTGCCAGGATGGCCACCAAGTAGTCAGCTGGCTCTGAGGGCTATCTGTGGCAACTGGCTTTGCATCTTAGGTGAGCCATTTAACTCCTGGGGTTCTCAGTTGGGGCATGGAAACCTTGGACCCTCAAATCCTCTGACTGACTGCAGAGGCTCACCATTTTTCTCTTTACATCCCAACATTTACTACAGGTGTAATCCATATTTATGTTCGTAGATCTTGGTCTTTTATTCTTTTAATTTGCTATGCAATAGCAAAAACCTACTGTAGATTTATCAATTATCTACTGATACACTTTTCCTGTGTCTCTGGTAGGGACCAGATGTTCTTTGGGAATTATCAACCCTACATGTTGGGCTGCAAAACCACAGTGTCTGACTCCTATTAAACCTGGATTTGGCAGGAATCACTGGTAGAATTTTTCTTCAGGGTATTGTTCTTTCCTCATGAAGGAGGTTTAGAAGTTCAATTGAAATTTGCTCCTGCAATCATTAAAACCTCAAGGACATTTTCTCCCATTAAAACAAACAAACAAAGTACGATCCACAGCATCTGCAAAAACACCCCCACTTCTTTGAGTCTTTCCTAAGTAACTGGCGATGAAGTGAGGAGGTAGATGTGAAGGTCAAGTTCACTGGTGGAAGTTCTGTGCTACATATGGAGAGTAGACATAAGACTGTCTGCAGACAGGAACTGGGGCCTGCAACCTCTATCCTCTTCTGTAGCTGAAAATAATGCCTTTCCTCCTCACTTTACACTGCTGAATGTCACCCAGGACAAGCTGCCAAACAGTGTAGCATCACAGACTGTTAAGCAATTCCATGATGCTGTTTGCAAGTGCAGTTTTTGGTAGACTAGCTGTTCTCTTTCATATCACTGTGACTCTAGGAATGTAGACAGGGGATTGTCAGTAATGGGAGCAAAAAGAAAAGAAAGATGGCAGAGAAATCAGTGGTGAGGAGGGCAGGAAGAAAAGAGAAGTCAGGAAAGTGTCCTCCCTGACTGCTACATCATCCTCCAGCTGTCAGTACCCGAGGGCTCCGTCGCTCCTATAAAACCCGGGGTATCAGGAGAGGTTTTGCCTAATGAAGACAGAACCCAACCAGTACTGGTTATAAGCACTTCCAGGAAATGGTGCAGTGAGTGCGGTAGCTTCCAACATAGAAATTCATCTTTGTTGCGAAAATAGATGGGGAATCTGAGCATAAAAGTCACAGAAACAAGTTCACGGTTGAATTTGAAACAATATAGCAGAAAGAAAAATGGTGAAGCCAAGATCATTGGCTTGGCCCTGATGCCAGGGAACTTAGTATAAGCAAAATCTGTCACATCCTACCACCGACTCATCCAAAATGCACTTCTGTCTAACTAGGCCTCAGGGACGTAGGTTGAGGCTCTACCTGGCCTACAGCACCAGAGTGGACTGTAACTAGCACTGCGGCACTGAAGACACCTTGCCCAGTCGGATGACCAGTCTCCACGCCCCTGATGCAACAATCTGTGACCTGGGATAGGGTATTCACTGTCTCCAAGCCTCAGCTCCACCTGTAAAACAGTGGTGGGGTAATAATCCTACCTATTTCTAGAATCTCTAAGGAAAAAATAACAACCGATGGATGTAAAGGTCTTCACACACCTGTGGCAGGGGCTGCCCGGAGGGATTGTGGCAGGGAAGACTCCCCATCAGATGACTGGTCTGCTCCCTGACCTGAGGGCAGCCTGTGTGCCCTCCAGTGATGAGGAAGGCCTGTGACCTGTGGGACTGGAGCTAGGGACAGGCCTGTGACTCTGCTGTCCCTCATGTTACTCAAAGGAGGGCCCCGACAGGTTGCTCTACAGACTCATCCAGGCCAAGATAAGTTCTTGGAAAAATGGCAGCACTACCTGAACAGGAGTAATGGCAGAGGTGCAGGTATTAATGAGGGCTGCAGTGATATTTTTATAGACAGTTTGGGTATCAGAAAAATATAAAGAAGTATCCAGTCTTGGTTCCAAGTTACACAGGAATGTCACAAGAACTTGTGTAAATGATAAATGTGGTTCCTGGTACCATTCACATGATCTTCTGGTGTCATAAGAAGAAACATGGTCTGGTGGGAAGTATATCTCCACTGGCTGGTCTCCCTGGATCTTGAGTTGGACCTCTAATTTTTACTCCTCTTTGGCCATATGGCCACCCCAAAGAAAGATGATATTTTCCAATCTTTTCTTGAAGCTTCCTGAAGTCAAGAGAGCAGTTCTAAGTAGTGCAATACCAGCAGAAGCTGAATGTTCACCCTTTAGGTGAAATCGCTGAAGAGGAGACATGTTCATTTCTCAGTTCGCCTTCTTTCTGGCTGGAGAATGGTGCAATGGCTGGAGCACTAGGGTGTTATCTTGGACAATGGTGTGGCCACTGTGTACCAGGGATGCTGCTGTAGTCAGAGGGAAGAAGCCTCAGAAAATCCAGTGAAGTCCACCTGACACCCACTGTTGCCTGGAATTTTTAAGAGAGAGAAACACACGTTTATCTTTACCCATTAACATCTTCCAGGAACAGAAATAATGACAGACTATTTCACATGTCACTCGCAGGTTAGAAGACTAAAACTCAGCTCCAGAATGAGGATAGTCATCCATAAATAAAACAATAAGGATGAAGAAGAAGTGGATATTTTAGAAAATAAAGAGGTCAATGACATTCTGAAATCACATAAGAAGGAATAAATGTCCACCTCTTGAACCCTGATTAATGGTTGAAACAACCGCAATGTATTCTTCCTTCACGTGGTTCTTGTGCAGATGGAGATGCATCCCATTTTGATCCCTTTGTGCGTCTCTTCCGCTGGTCGCCATGACAGGGCAGCCATCATGGTCGGATGGCCGTCCTTTGTTCAGTGTCACTGTCCTGCCTGCTTTTCTCTTGCATGTGGCATCAAGTGCTGGGTCAGGAAGCTCTGCTTTTAGATTTGAGAACATTCAGTTTCATCTGGCCGAGATTATTTTCTAACTCCAAGTCTGTGAAGCTTGAAGGCGCAGGAGGAGACCCCGAGGGTGTGAGGGAGTCAATGGGCAAAGCAGATCCACCCTCTTTACCTGACCGCCAGCAACGGATCCCAGAAGAACCTCCCCCGACCAGAGCTGTTTGGGTTGGAGACGTGACAGCGGCAGAGCCAGTGCCACTCAGGCCGGGTCAAGAGTTCACTCTTTACATACGTGTTCTCTGACCCCGTGATGTTTCCTGGTGTTCCAGTGACTACTCTCATCACCGAGTAACTGGGGTTAGCACAAAACACACACGTGCTCTCCCAGCTCTTCCAGGCCTCTCTGCCACATATCATGCTGGGCACTCAGCTCATCCGCAGCCAAGGGGTCCATGCCTTATCCAAACAGAGTGGGTGACTTAACCTCAGGTCACTGTTCAGGAGATCTTGCTGAAGCCATCAGGGAAAACCGGCTTCTCCTGTACCCAGAGTGGCACAGAGCTGCAGCTCCAGGGGAGGATGGTGTCACCTTGGCTGAGGAGGTGAGGCTCTCCCTGAACAAATGTGCAGACAGAAAGAGACACAAAGAGAGAAAGAGAGAGAAAATGCTTCCCATTTCCCAACTCTTTTTAGTTTTCATTATTTTTATCTTTTTTTTAAGTTTCTACACTAGTGAAAACATATGATACTTGTCTTTTTAAGTCTAGCTTATTTCACTTGATGTTATGTCCTCCAGTTACATCCATTTTCCCGAAAATGTCATGGTTTCATTTATTTTTTATGGCCAAGTAATTCTCCCTAATGTTAATGAACCACATTTTTTTTGCCCACTTTATCCATTGATTTTTTCCTAGACTGATTCAATATTTTGATTATTGTGAATAGTGCTGCAATAAACCTAACCAAGGAAGTATAAGATCTGTACAATGAATCTTGAAATTACTAGAAAGAAATTGAAGAAGACACCAGAAACTGGAAGGGCCTCCCATGTTAAGGATTAGAAGGGTTAATATTGTTAAAATAGACCATACTACCAAAGCAATCTACCAATCCAATGCAATTGCCATCAAAGCACCCATGACATTCTTCCCAGAAGAATAAAGCCATCTTCAGTGTCATACGAGACTTCAAATAGCCAAAGAAATCTTGAGCAAAAAGGGCGATGCTGGAGGCATCACAGTACTTGACTTTGAAACACACCACAGAGCTCTAGGAAGAGGAGGAGCATGGCACAGCTTGAAAACAAACATGGAGACCAATGAATCAGAAAGGAAGACAGAGGCAAACCCACATCGTCATAGTCATCTGAGTTTTGACAAAGACCAAAACACATCGGAGAAAGGACTGCATCTTCAACAAATGGTGCTGGGATCTGGGTTTCCCTGTCTCCCACTCTGCCCAAGAATCAACTCAGATGGATCAAAGACTTCCGTAGAAGGCTCCAAAACCCAGAGTTACTGAAAGGAAGCATTGGATAGTCTGTTTGATGCTAAGAAGGTCTTTAGCAACGGATTTTTATGCCAAACACAAGGGTTAAACTTGCTTTTTTACCCTACTAAGTAATGAGGCCACACAAGGGAATCTCACTTTGCAGTCTGACGCCTGTCCGTGCACTAAAGAACACAACTTACGTTGCCAGTGGGCGCAGTGACGTCACAGAGGCACATTTCCAGGTCTGCACATTTCCTTCGGGCCTAAGTCCCAATTTCTTTACATTCCTGAGTCAGGCTTACCCATCTTGGAGGTAACTTGGCGGCGAGTGATGGAGATCTCGTGAGGTCACCATGAGTGCAGGTGGCTGTGTGATCCACATGCTGATTTTTTCCTGGGCTGCCCTTGTGCTTAGCTCTCCCTGTGGGAACTTTGGCACATGCCCGGTTTTCATTGTTTCATGTGCCTTGCTGGGTTTGTTTAGCTCAGATTAAAAATTTTCTTTGGTGTTTTGGATCATCATGGTTTGCATCCAAGTTCTACTCTGCACAAGAAACGATGCAGACCCACATCTCCCCAGGTGTGTTCCTGGGACTGGTTTCTTAATCAAAGGGATCTGTGATCAAATAAATTCCAGAAATGCACAGCTGCCCAGGTCAGGCAGGGTTCTTGGCATAGAACTGTCTGAGCTTTCACCCTTGGAAGGCATCTGCTGACCCCTGTGAGGAGAGTCTGGCATCACAGCCACCAGCTTATTGGACTAGAACTGCTTTCCTGAGGGTCACTGCAAGGGATTAGAATCTGCACATTATCTTTTAGGGAATGTTGTGCTGCAGCAGGATTGTAAGGGCAGATCGCTAGCCTTCTGTTTTCAAAGCTCCGTGCATTCCAGTGTGGCACAGAAGGCAAAGTGGAAATTTAAGAAATATCATGTTTACTTCTAGAAAGTGTCAAACACATGGGGGACATACTCATGATACAGAAGCCTGTTACCCACTCAGCATTCCAATAACAAATCTTCTCAAGGTACCCCTTTGGGTAAGGATGATTTTTCTCTTTGCAACCTAATGTTCCATTTCATGAATACTAGAAGAGTTTCCTGAAAGCAGCCTGTCAAATCACCTTGGTGGTCACCCAAATAAACACATGTAGCTGGAGAATGCATGTCTCTCTTGTCTTGAGACATAAAGTATCCCTTTGGAAAGAAAAGAATAAAGAACTTAATACTGTGCTTTATGGTTCGTGATGTATTCTTCTTATTTACTTCCCATTAACTTTACTTCATAAAGTAAATATTATAAGTGCATTTGAATGTAATTTGATTTTCTTTGTTATCTCTTTACCTTTGGATTCCTTTCAGCATGGCCTTTTATTTAATACTGACTTTTCAATAAAAAGAATTTGATAAGAAGTCTAGAAAGAGCATTGTGAGCTCCCCCTGGGTACATCAAGATCCTTGATGGAAAAGATACACAAGAAGCCTGTCTTCATGAATGATGAGCAGGGGCACCTCATATAAGCATGGGTGGTGGACGAGGGACTAAGTAGCTTTACCACTGATTGTGTGACAGCCATCCAAGTCAATAAGCTGACCTGGGATTTTGTAAGGTGGGCTTCATTTCTCATGTATGAAATCTCTTGCATTTTTTCCCCTTGGATAGAAATAAAATAAAAGAGCTGGAGGCTGATCTCCACAGACATGGTTGCTTCTCCATCAAGGGCAGGTCCCCTGCTGGTTCTCGTCTAGGAGGGGCTCAAGCACAGGAAAGCAGCCATTCTGACCTTGCACAAGGTGATGCGTTCATGAGAGCAGGTGGTCTGCAGGACCCCCGGGGGGCTCTGGTGATCACGCAGTCATCCATTTCTACTCATTCTGGAAGTTCTCAGGTCCCACCCTTCCTGTATGTTAAAGTAAGAAGTTGGTGGTTATAATGATTTTGAAAGTCAAGTTAATGGTCTCTGGGACACAGTCTCATACAAAGTGTAAGTTCAAAGTCTCCCATTACATAGGATAGACATGTGACCTATCAACTGCACACCAAAGAATTTAAAGCAGGGTTCAAGAAGAACTTGTGCAAGAATGTTCATAGCAGCGTTATGCACAATCACCAAATGGTGGAAAAATCCCCATGACCATCAACACATGAACAGATAGACAAAGGTATGATATACCCATGCAATGACATGTTATTTCTGTACAGAAGGGCTTGAAGACTCCTGCATGCTCTAAGGTGGTGAACCTCAAACGCATGCCAAGAGGAAGAAGACACTCACTTGTTTATGGACAGCAGGATTGCTCTAGAGGCTGAAGTGTGAGATCAGGGCCAGCATGATGGGATTCCTGGGAGGACTCTCCTCCTTGCTTGTGCATGGCCTCCTTCTTGCTGTGACCTCACATGATTGAAAGACACTTCTTTATAAGGCCACTAACATCTGGGAATTCCATCCTCAGGACCCATGGAAGCCTGATCATCTCCCCAAGGCCCCACCTTCAAATACCATCATCCTGGGGTTTAGGAGCTCGCTCTGCAGCAACAGGACTTCCACATCTGTGTGGCAACTCATTTCTGGTAAGGACATAAGTTAGCAAGTTGATAGAGTTGTGTGAAGTTGCTGCCTTTGTGGATCATCTTACTGTGGTGACTGCTGTCACTGTCATTTGCCATCTCCCTTGTGGATAAGAGAGTGGTTCACACATTTGGTTTTAGGATGTCCAACTGCCCACAAAAGGTTAAGACACTAACCACATTAAAAAGGAACAGATGACTTCACTGTTAGGAACATATCAAATGTCAGACGTGGTTCAATTTAGATCAATCAATCGACATAAATTAAACAGTGAATCAACTAGGGCCAGCCATGGAGGATTAAGAATGCACCAAAAAGACATGCCTTTAAAATAGATCACTGTCAAAGTTCTAAGTTCAAGGAGCACAGTGAAGGGACAATGACTCCACATTAAACATGATGCTGATGCTCACAGAGGGCAGGGATGCAGTGCCCCACCTGCAGAACAGGTGAGGAGGAGCTTCACTACCTGGGCAGCAGAGGCAGACGGGGAAGGCTCTTGGTGCAAGCTGCCCTGAGCCTATGTGGAGGATCTGAGGAATGAACAGGAGAAATGGGGAGAGGAAGACGCAGGAGTTCAGAGAGCTCTGGAAGCAGCTCGCCCAGAAGTTCCAGGCTGGAAACACCATCGGGCTGCACTTTCCTGTCTGGCTGCATTTCTTTGCCTACAGTGCAGCAAGCACTTGGGAACACAGTCTGCTGGGGCCCGTGGGGCCTCGGCCTTCATTCACCTCGATGGACCTTGTGTCTGGGCAGACATTACATCCAGAGAGGCTTCTGTTGTTCCTGGGCTGTGCTGGAAGAAGAGGCTGAAGGTGCTTGGATTTATGGGGCCTTGCGACAGCCTTGTTGCCACAGAGTACAGCAAAGGAGAGACCAGCAGAGGCCCTGCCTCTGACCCTCAGCCGAGATGGTCACCTGCCTCCTGGGGGTGGAGGGGCTCTGCTTTGTCTCACCTTTGCCCAACCCAGGCTCCACACTTGGCTGGACGCTCAGAAAGTTCAGAGAAGAAGTCACGTCTCCATATCACTGAGAGTTTGCAGGAGTGCTCCTGAGGCACTCCAAAGTGGAGACATGACCTTTCGGAAGGACATTTCAGCCACTGTTCATCTTACCCAGTTCCTCCCATCAGCAGAGCGTGAGTGGGGTGGTAGGAATGGACAGGAAAGGGAACCGAGGCAAAGGAGAAGGTCCGGCAGAATGATGGTCGTGCTCAGAAGGGCCCCAGCTGCACATGGAGCCCCCAAGGGACCCACCAGCCTCTTGGCCGGCAGAGCTGTGTCCCAAGACAGCTCCTATAGGACATCATAGAGGACCCTGCCTCAGAGAGTGTCAGAGGGTGAGAAAGCAGGGCCTGTGATCCACCTTGCTTCCTCCTCTGCCGTCACCCCAGGGGGGCTGCCCACTCTGTGTTTCCAGGTACCTTTCCTGCCCTGGGCAGCAGGAAGTCAGTCCATACCTGGAGCTGGGACTGCATCTGAGTCAGGAAGGAAGAGCAGCCAGGCACAGGCCCAGAGCAGAGCATGAGGTGGACGAAGGGAGGAGTGAGGGGAGACCCCGGAGAGCCCCCCGAGAAGTTGGCACCTTTGTGTGTTGCACCCTAACTCATCTTTGACACTTTAGAAAATGGTCTTGAGATGTAATAGGGCCAGGGCTCCATCAGAATCGTCTGCTAAGGGAACACAGGTCTGCCCTGTTGTGGATAAAGGGGGCAAGGTAATGGGTGATTTCTGTAAGTTGGTAGAGAAATAACTTCTAAGGGTCTGGGAAGAAAGCAGGGTGAATGGCAGAGTGGGCTGGAGGACAGCGGGAGGAAGGGCAGAGAAGAGGCTCAGTGACCAGGACGGGGGTCCTGATGTTGAAGGTGACTCCGACACTCCTGATGTGGAAACAGCCCTTCCCAGCCTGCCGTCCAGTGGACGGACCACACCACCCAGCATGCCGACTGCTGTCTAGAAAGGCCGTGCTCACGTCCCACCGCAGGTCTCGGGCTGGAGACACAGGAGCTCCTGTTCTCTAATGGCTTCTGGTTTCTTTGCTGTCTGGTGGCCTTTTGGGTTTCCCTCACACCTGCCTTACAGTGGAGGTTCCTGGTTTGGCCCCACAGGGAATCACAGCCCAGGAGACAGCCATGGGGAGGGAGTCCCAGGCAGGCGAAGAGCCCAGTGTCCTGCCCTGCCTCAGGGTCTCTGACCTAAACTTCAAGGCAAATCAGAATGGCAGCTCCCAAACCAAGCCCAGTGCCGTCCAGAAGGCTACGAGAGCGCTGGAGAGAAAGGGGAACTTAGGGCAGGACCTTCAGGGAGGTATGATGGTCGGAGGGGAGAATTCAGAGGGAAGCATGGGAACTGTGCACTGCACACAGACACTTGCAGGGAACAGAAGGCCACGCTGTCAGAATGAGGAGGGGACAGTCAAGTTCTGTAATACTGGGCGACAAATACCTTCAAGAAAAAGTAAAAAAAAAAAAAATCCTGCTGGGTTTAAATGATCCTAGTCAGCAAAGTTTGCACTTTTGGAAAAATGTGTCTGGAAATGGGACCACAATGCACGTCATTGTGCCACCCCCGCCCCCACCCTGGGGCCTCGGCCACTCTCACAGACAGACACAGGAGATATTGAGCCCTGGGCCGGGGCTGACCGGGCTTCCTCGCCCCTGGAGGAATTCCTTCCCTCTGCAGTGCCCGTTCTCAAGGACAACTTTCTTCCTGCGATGGTCTGGGCAGGCCTTCACTGCAGACAACGGATCTTTGGATACACTGGCCCGTGCCAAGGACAGTCCACAATAAACCAGTCGTCATGTCCAGCAGTGTGGACCCTGGAATGTGAACAGGCTGGGGGACCTCAGATTTCTCTCCCTCCAGCCCTAGAAACTTCTTGCAAGCTTCTTCCACATTCTGGAACTATTTGGAGCTCTTCCTCAAACATTGTAGTGGCCTTTCCACCTTTGAGTCCACTTGTACTGGGCTTTCTGCTTTTCTCCTCATAGGACATGAAATTGCAATCTTTATCCAATCGCTACCAACGCCAGGACATGCTGAACAGAGAAATTCCATCTAGGAGGAGAGAGAGCTGGGTCTGTGGGTCTCCTGCTATGCACCTGAGAACTCTGCATCAAGTATGAAACACGGAGTTTTCCAGGGATTTGAGTCATGTATCCATTGTGTTATGGTTAAAAAAGAACATATGTCCGTAGTCCTTCAGCTGAGTAGGCTGAAATATCACTCAGTTAATGGCCTTTCTGGTTCTATGTTGGCTTTTTAATTCTTTACTTTGTCAAAATACACTGTCAGTACAGCTCTTGGAGAAGACGTCCCAGGGCCTGTGTTGGGTTTTCTGTTTGTCTTGTGGCAATGGTAGTACTCGTGTGTGAGTTTATCCCGTGTCTTGTGGCAGGCAGGCGTTTCCCAGGGTCAGCTGGCTGGGGGGCCTGTACAAACGCTGTTGTTGATGTAGGATATGATGGATTTATAGAACAAGGCCAAGTTACAGGGAATCCTGGAATTTAGGGAGTGAAGAGAAAGTTCAAAATGAAGAACAGATTTTCAGTGTAGATTTGTATTCTCAAGAGAGTAGGTAGATAAATTTTAAGTCATATTTACACAGAATTATGATCTCCTTTGTTTTTTAATTGATAGAGCATTTTTAGAGCAATTCTCAGTTTACAGATATGTAGCACAGAAGAGGCAGAGATTCCCCAAATCCTTACTGGCCTTCTGCAGTGTCCCTAGTGCTATGAATGACTGGCAGGAATGTGTCATTCACAGCTGATGAACTGATGATATTATGATGTGATTTGAATGCAGCCTCTGACCCCGTGATCTCGCCCGGTCACCTAACAGTTCTTGCAGAGCATCCGACTTAGGATGTATAGATCTCCTACATATTAGCAGATGTATGCATCTAAGAACTGTGCAATCAAGTGTGAAATATGGACTCTTCTAGAAATTTAAGTTGTGTCTCCCTTGTGTTATGGTTGAAATCAGGAGATGTGCTGTAGTCTTTTAGCTGAGTGGACTTAACACACTCAGGTGTGCCTGCGGCCTGTCTGTCCTCGTCTTGCCTTATTTCATTCACCTCAACTTGAAGCTTTCCTTAAATACAACTCATCAAGTTCATCTGCAGGTAAAAGGGGTGACCCCACAGCACATGAGCTCAGAAGTGGGTCTTCACCCCTGCCCCAAGACGGGGGTAGGAGCAGAGCCAGAAACATGGCTCCCCACATCTCCAGCAAGGGCTTTCTGTGAAGTCAGAAACTTTGTGCTGTGGAAACAACTATTGTTACTGGGAAGAGGCATACATTATTTTATCAAGGCATTTAGAACTCTTTATTTTACTTGTTTTCACAAAAATGCTTGGTTTGGAACATGGTCAGTACAATCCAGAAGTACTGCTGGCTGCTGCAAATGCAGGCCCCAGTACTGCACAGCCTTGCAGGACTCGGGATGCAGATTCCTGGACATCCTTCTTATTCATCCAAAGACCTCTTAATCAGAAATAGGAACCGAGGGAGAAACACCAGGATGGAGAGGACGCGGATGGTTTGCCACACACTTGGTTTCCATTCTCTCGGGTTCAGCTTAGCAGATGTCTGAAACTTAAAACTTGCTCAGTTTTTCTAAGTCTGGATGGAAAGTGAGGGCTCCCCTTGCCAGAGTCGGAGATGAGACCCACAGGACCTGGGGTGTGCTGCTGGGGAGCCCTGCACGGCTGCAGCTTCTCAGCTCTGGTCTTGACTGGACTCGCCTGCCCAGGCTACTATGCATTTTAATTCTACAATGAGAAAGTTAGAGTCCAAGTCATCATTAAAGGATTTTCCATCTCAAAAACTCACAGTCCCACAAGCGGCTCGGTCAGGTCATCTTTACTGCATGATAATTGGCACACCTACTTTCTGTTAAGGTTAGACGAAGTTCGGTTCTCCTGTTGGGATTCTCGTGGGGCTCTCCTGAAGTCTTCCTGGGGTGGGAGGTTCAGGAGGAGGTGCTGTTCTTGTCTTGGATATACTGTGACAGCACCCAACTCCTAGCCCATGTCAACAACTGCCTTGGGCCATCTAGGACCTCTTGGCATTTCTGCTGCTTTTCTTGAGGAGAGAGAGACAGTCAGAGAGAGAAGTGGGGACACACAGCAGCCAGAAACTCGGGCTCCTCATCTGCCTCATTTAAAAACATAAAAGAAATTGTTTTCTCTTCTCATCTTCTTAATCAGAGTTTCTCAATCCCTGATGTATGTGAGAGTCACCTGTGTAGGCCTGCGTAGGCCTCTGAACCAGGTAACCCTGGGGCCGGGTCAGCTGACCCTGACTCTCAAGGGAGATGGTGGAGCCTTATTTATTTTTCCTCTAGGGGTTACAGCTGTTTTTTCTTTCTTTCTTTTTTTCTTTTTGTCCTTTTCAGTTCTTTCCCCAGGGTCCTTAGTTTCCTGGGTGGCTCTCAGCCCTGCTGACTGAGAAACCTTGAGGGCAGGAGCAGCCATCTGTGGGCCAGGGCCCTCCAGGGGATGCTGCTGAAGCCAGAGGTCACCTTCTAAGGCCCAAGGCATCCACTTCTTCCATGTCCAGTGCCCTTCTGCTGGTTCTAGGGATCCATCGAGGTCTGGTGGCACCCATATTCACATCAGAACGAGATCCCAGCTGATCTTGCCTTTGGTTTCCACAGTCCCCCCACAATTCTGTCTGTCTAGACTCCAGCAGCACCGAGCTTCCCCTCCCAGCAGCTGAGGTGTATCTAGGCTGTGCCTCTTTCCCACCCAGACTGTGTCCCTGGCCCGGCCACTCTCTGGTCATCACTCGCGAGGATCAAGTGTGGGTTGGCATAATACTTTCTCTCTTCCCTGGAACTTAGTCTCCCTTCTGAAACCTCCTGCGGGCTAGGTGCTGCTTTGGTCAGTGTGCCTAAGGTCCGCCTTGCTGGCCTTCTCTTAACCGACTCCTTCTTGACCTTTCCAATCTCATTGACATCAGGACCCTCAGTGACCCAGGGGAATCCTGGACGTGTTTTTGACAGTCTCCCCATAGACCACCCTGTGCTCAGAGGTATTGACTTGTCTTTTTTTTTTTTTTTTTCTGTATGATTTGAATCTTCTGCGAGGTTCTGAGAGCAGTCTATTCCATTCTGTGGTCAGATCTGTTGAAGGTATAGCAAGCACAGCCTTTGGGCAAGGGGCACCTTCTGTGTTTCCAGCTCTGTGGCCTGGGTACTGATGCTGAACCCGACAGCCAGGAGGGCGCCTATCACACTATTTGAAAAGGATCATTACTAAGGACCTCGGGAAGGCAGAGGCATGGTACTTGTCATTAATTAGTGGTGCACCTGGGAATGAGCCTTGTGCACATTCGCTGCCATTCACAGCCACCTCACTGTCTTCTCAAACCCGTCCACCTCACCCCTGGACACTTTGTCTACCAGGTTCCCACATTTTCCATTAGTTGAAGGAGGACATATATATGAACCTAGAAAGTTGAGACTGTCCTATGTTGTCCCTTTACTCTCTCACGAAATTGAAGGCATCTGTTCTTTTTTGTAGAAGACCTGAGGGAAGCAGCCTGTCTCGTCCCCCTGCTCCTTCTCTAGGGCAGTGCCCACCTTGAAAGGTGAGGAGACAGAGAGTCGACAGGTCTGTGTGGACGGGGCACGGTGGTCTCGTGGGCCTGTCGATGCTGCGGACCTGCCGTCTGCCTCTGAACCCACATTTCATGGTAAGGCTAACCTCCTCTCTCATGCCTGGCTGTGGCTCCCCTGGCCCCTTTCTGCTGGAGCTGTGTTCCCTGGTAGCAATGCTCTTGGTAGAGTCTTGCACCCAGACTCAAGTCCAGCTACTTCTGGGAGCATCTGCTTGGGATATGGCAAGGTCATGGTCATGGTCATTCACTAACTGTGGGTACAAGGGGATCTCTTCCAGATGGCCACAGGGGCTGTTCCCACCGCTTCTGTGTTGCACCTGCCCAGGTGAGAGTTCACTATGATGTTGGCTTTCTATGCCACCTAGGAAAAGGGTTGAATTCTATCCTCTGAGAGCTCCCTTGGAGCTGCCCAGGGAGCTTCCACAGCTTAGAATGGCCCCAGGGCTGAGGGTGGGGAGACACACTTGTCTTCTCTCTAGCAGATAGTCCTTGCTCCTGATGATTTCTCTCCAAGACTCTTGCTTATTTTAAGGTGTGAATGGAATGCAGAGCACTCCATAACTCAGTTCACTGAATGCTCAGTCTCTTGCTCTCTGTTAAATCTTTAACTTTCTCTTACATGTTCTGGGGATAAGTACCACATTTCAGAACGGGAGTGGTGTGGGGGGCACAGCGTGCTGCATACACACCGTCTGCATCTCTCCTAAGAAAGTCCCATAGCTGTGGCACGTTCATCCCAGCCTTGGGGCCTCAGCTGAGTCCAGAAGAAGCTCAATTTAACATCTGGCTACTTAGTTAATTGTAACAAAATATATATCATGAATGGGGCATTCAGAATAAAGCCAGAGCTCACTCGGCAAGATGGTAGAATCCCTGCAGGCTGGGCCCTGCTTGGTCCAGTCCAGCTGCCTCCTCTCCCACATTGCCATGTCCTGTGGGCCCTCTGCTCTCCAGCCCTCCTTTTCCTAGCCAGGTCTCCAGGATCTGCTCATGTGCCTGCATACTTGTGTGTCTGCATGTGTGTGTGTACACCTGTTTGCACGGAATCTCGGAGTTTGAAAATGCATGCTTTCAGTAATAAAACTAAAAGAGGGATTTTATCAACCATGTTCCCAGGGCATTAGTTGTTTTTCTGCTAAGCTTTTCAAATATATGTATTATTAAGGGTGGCTTTTCCCACAGTGTGTAGCTCCCGGGACTTGCATTTCTTCATTATTTTAATTTGAACCTCCTGGTGCCCATTGCTCTCTGCATGTTTGTCTGACCACCGAGGGGCCTTGTGAGGGTCCTAGAGGTGAGTTAGTGCATGGCTTCTCTGCAGGAGGGACTTGCTTGGGGATGTTAGCTGAGGTGATATTTAGAAGGATTTTGAGGGCTATGATGAAAAGATGGGATTTTATTTGGAAGAGTGGGCCATTTCACCTTCTGATGACAGCTAACCTGTGTTTTCAAAAAGAAGTTCTTCTTATTAAGGTCGGCAATAAATCAGAAGGTCTGTGCCTGGAAGGTTTATTGTTTTATAGTGCGTGTTTATGTTTGCAGTCCCGGTAAGTTAATTTTTATCTTTGAAGTGAGGTAGAGCAAAATTCATAAGATTCCCAGACACCCCCCATGGAGGGGACCTCACTGTCCCCTGACTCTATGGTCTGCTTCACTTCAGACTCTAGGTGGGAGATTAGTGGCATATAGATCCCAAAATGTGTCTCTGTAGTTTTGCTTCCCTTTGGACTCAGCTCTGTGATGTATTTTGGCCAAGTGGATGTGAGCACTGTGAATTTCCATGTACCTTTTTGTATTATTGGGCTTGCTTGGTGGGGGGTCTTCTCTTGCTATGATGATGTTTTCTGCCTGGAGGGATGTAAGAGACCCATTGATGTTGGCCCAGTCCTGAGAGCCATCCCAGGTGATGCCTCATGCACTGGCAACAGCCTGCTGAGCCGTGAACAGGTAAGAAAGCCCAGCATTGATCAGCCAAGGCACTCACGGACCTGCAGCTAATCACACGCCCAGGTGAGATCAATGAAACCACCCTGCTGACCACTGACACATGAGCAATAATAAATGTCCATTTTTAAGGCATTGTTCTAAGGCTAGTTTGTAAAATGTCATTGTCATGACAATAGGTAACTAATGGCAAAGCTGCTACACATAAGTAGGGTGTCAGTGCTGTGGAAGCAAAAATCGAAACCACTTGACACTGCATTGGGCTGGTTGGTGAGCTGAGGTTGGGAGGAGGAGATGGTATTTTAGAGGCTTGAATTCAGTGGCCCATGTTATGGATGGAGGAATGACGTGTAAAACCACCATGCAAGGTAACTTGGGAGGTGGACAGCAAATATACCTAATCAACAGGAAATTGCACAACCAAATTTGGAGGCAGAATAGTGGCTCCTACTAATTATGCATAACAAGAATTACAAAGATGAGGTGATCTGTGGGAACATTGGGGCATTTTGAAATCAGAATTTAGAAAGAATATGGATAGGCTAAAATTTTGCAGAGTTGGGATGTAAAATCACTTCTCATCTTCAATATGCCCACTGGGTGTAATACTGTCAAGAGTCAATTCTCACCTTGGAGTGAAGGTTAAATTAGCAATGTGTCTGTGTAATCTCCCATGGTGGCCTTGATGCACCTTCTCAGCTGAAGAAAGGGTTGTACATGTCACGGCACAATAATCAAACTTGCAAATGTCATACTAGTCTTGAATCCATTGTTCACATTTAAATTTTACTGGTTATTTTTGCTTAGCTACATTTCTTTTTTGTACATCAGGATCCAATTCGGTGTTCAACCTTGAATTTAATTGCCATGTCGAGTTGGTCTCCTTTTAATCCAGAAATTTTGCTCAACCTTAATCTTTGATGATTTTTACTTTATGATTTCAATCCAATTATTTTGTAGACTGTTGCTCAACGTGGGTCTGTTGCATGCCTCCTCACGACTGGATTCAGGTTATTATTATTATCATTTTGGCAGAAATACTGAGGAACTAACATTCCCTTCAGAGGGAGTGGTCCCTGTGGGCACATGAAGTCAGTGTGTTCCATAGTTAGGGCTCTTAACTCAGGTCAAATAAGGCTGTGTTCTGTGACAGTTGGTAAGCAGTTCCTCCCTTTGCAGTCCACACAGTTTGGACTCTCTGTAAGTGCCTACTGTCTGCCAAGCTCTCACTCACTAGGTCTGCATCCCTGAAGAACCTGGCTTGAATCAACTGTCACCGTGGGGAGGCTACGTTTTGTTCACCAAGCCTAAAGCCATTTAGGGTTGTTGGTCCTACATCACAAATCAATTCTGGAGAACAGCAGAAAACATTAACTATGAAAACATATTAGAGACTCTCATGTGAGTCACGGAGCACGAGAGAACTGACCTTTGACGTGTCTTTGGAAGCAGCACTGCAGGGCTGCTCCAGCTGGGGTGTGCTGCCCGGGGCAGGGCCACTGAGGGCAGTGTCGGGGGCTGTGATTGGACGTGCTGGAAGGTCTCTGCCCTCATTCTCACCATGAGGACCCCACAGCACCCAACTTGTAGCATCCCTGGTCTTGGAACAGAAGGCTCATTCTTACTCACTGAGACATGACTTTGGGGGGAGTCTTGTGCTGACGTGGAGGCCAAGGGAGGCTGAGAGGTAATTCTGGCTTCCTCTTCCTGAGCACAGGGTAGCAAGGCACTCCTTCCACCCCTGGGAGGCATGTTTGCAGATGAAGTAGACAATGACCTTTAAGGGTTATTGTCCTCCACCCCCTTCCTTGCTCCTTCCTCTTTCTTTCCTTCTTCCTCTCTCTCTCCCCCTCCTCTGTTCCTCTCTCATTCCTCCTCCCTTCTTTTTATATCTTCAATGTTATCCATGCTTCTATAAATGGGGTTTCTTCTAAATTCACCCCCTCCTGTTGTCTGAATAACTTGGGACCTCTGTGCTTGCACAACAGGACAGGGACCTCCTTGCTCATTGGCTATGCCTTCCAGAACTCCTCCACCTGTTTGTCTTTGAGCATTCCAACCCCAGCATTATACGCAAAAGTCAAATCGGACACACGATCCACTGTATAGTCACGTTTGTTTCTAAAGTCTTTACTGAGCAAGTTCCTTTAATTTCACTTCCTATCTCAAGATGCATTTCTTCTTTTGATAAAGTATAGTCTCTCCTTTGAGGAGGATGCTGCTAAATGGTCTTCAAACTTTAAAACTGGTAATGTCTTCGCTCCCTAACAAACTTGAAAGCTTAGTAAATTGTTCCATGCTGATAATTTCTTTTTCCCTCAACATTCTGAAGTTGATTGTCTATCAACCTAGCTAATGAGAAGTCTCTAGTTAACCTAAAAATATCGATAACTTACATTTATTGTTGTCCTTGCTTCTGCTGCTCCAAGTTTCACTGTGTCAGGACCCCACATGGCCTCCCAGCTCTTTCTATGTGTGCTTTGAGTCCTGGTGGGGACCCAGGACTGCCCCTGGCAGAGGTCCCCAGCATCCACTCTCTCTCACCTGTTCCGGAGCTGCCGCTGGCTTCCTGGGAAACTGCTGATCCATCTTCTGCATCTCTTTTGTCCCTTAGCTGTTTGAAAGTGGCTGCTCCGCGTGCCACTGTGCACTGTCTTAGCATGGAGTGGCTGTTTGGGGAGCTCAGCTGTGTCTTGCTCCCCCTCCCATCTCCAAGTTGACTGCCTCAGCATTCGTTGACCGTCTGTGTCGGAGTTTAGGGGACATTGACTTTCTCATGAACTTACGTGCTCACGGATTTGTGCAGGCTTTATAGGCATTCAGTGAGTGTCTGTTGGCACCACACTTTATGTTATGGGTGACAATATTTATATATTCAGAAAATGGGCATTGTGTTCTTTATGTAGACATGTTTACGACCTTAGATCAAGATAATGAAAATGTGATCACTCCTAATGGAGGTTTTAGGCTCTCACACTTAAAAGGCTGAATTGGAATTCCAGAAGTTGCCCCCCTGAGTCCTCTCCTGTCTGGCATCCTATCTCTGAGGGTCCGTAGGTGGCGGGGTCTTCCTGTGTGTCGTGTGGTAACACGTGTTCCATTAACTCTCACCCAGTGGAAAGATGCAGGCCGCATTCAGTCATTGATCTTTCAATACTTATAGTACAAGAAAGTAATGCTGTTTTGATAGGTGTCTATAGTTAATTGATACAAAAAAGATGAAATCCTCTGTATCCCTCGCTCCCTCCCTCTCTTCCTTCTCCCTTCTTTATTTTCTTTCTTTGTCAAATGCGTAGTACCCATTCTGTGCCGCCAGCTTCTGATAATCCTCTTAGTAAAATAGACTGTCCTTGCCCCCCCCCCCCCTGATTTCAGATTTTCCAGCACAGCAGGGTTGGGGACAACCAGGCATATCCAGTTTAGTGCGTCACCAGGAGAGAGATGAGAGCAGAGACAAGAGGCACCCAGACCTCTTGCAAATCAGAATCAAGGAAACTCTTCAGAGGAGTTGTCCAAACTGATGCTTTAATAAAGAAAACTGGGAAAATAGAGAAAAAGTGGACAGGGCTGAGTCTTAGTAAAGGCAGCAGCCAGAAGGCCAGAGAAACTGGGTTCAACTCCCAGCTCTGCACCTGGTTACTGAAAAGTCCTGAACCACTGGAAGGCTCAGCTTCCTGTGTGTAACTCGGCTGGTGACGACGTGTACCTCTGTAGGCTTATTATGAGGAGTCAGCCAGATTACGCCCACAAAGAACTTGGCGTTAGGAGGGCCCTGGTCCAGCACTATAAGCACAGAGAAGCCACCACCACTATGTGCTCAGGTTGTACAGGGGCCGCTGTCCCTGCCCTTCTCTGTCAAGCCACTAACAGGACTGGCTGGGTTAGGTTTGCTGAGGTCATGGAGCTCACTGGAATAAAGGGGTGCCCCTGCCTCCCAGCATTGCCTGCCCCGGGTCATGATGGCACACTCTCCCTCCCCAGGCAGCTGTAGGCTCCTTTGCCAGCAGCAACCGTCAGCGTCTAAAAGCCAGGTGCTTCTGTGTGGCTCCCTACTGGGTCCAATGAAGCAGTGGACCGAGCATATGGGATGACCAGTCAGATGACACTGCGGGGAGGGGGCAGCACAGGCCCTGGAGGGCCGATCATGAGGAGCCCAGGGCAGAGCTCCCTGTGGAGGGCAAGAGGGCCCTGCTTTGTGGTTCTCAGGACTTTGCACAGACTCTGCCCAGAATAAAGGCAGCTGAGGCCAAACACGTGCCAAAGCAGGTTGATGTCTCTCACTCCCTCACCTGCACCAGTGATCCCGGTGGCTGGAGACAAATTTAACATCACTGTGATTGACAGCCAGCCATCAGAGCTTGCTCCAGCACTGCATTCCCAGTGAACGCATCCTTGGAAACTTGGCTGAATGGCTTTGAACAAACATAAACCAAGAGCTTTGGCAAAATTTGAATCCATCTTGTTATATTTCCAATTTCTTCAGTTTTTGAAATTAGAAAGATTCACACTATTTTTTTTTTTTTCAAATTTCTGATTTAGTGTAAAGTCAGAGATAAGTGTGTTAGTCAGCCTTTGTGTACCATGACCAAAAGACTGGACAAGTACAATTTAGAGAAGGAAAAGTTTTTTGGGGGCTCACAGTTTTAGAGTCTCAGTCCATAGAAGGCCCATGCCATTGCTCTGGCCTGAGTCGAGGGAGGACATCATGGTGGAAGGGTATGGTGGAGGAAAGCAGCTCAGGACATGGCATCAGGGAGCAGAAAGAGGGACAGAATATAAACTCCAAAGGCACGTGCACAGGGTCCTACCTCCTCCAGCCACACCCCACCTACCTACAGCCACCACCCAGTTAATCCATTCAAGTGGATTAATGCACTGATTAGCTTAAGGCTCTTAGAATGTGATCATTTCACCTCTAAGCCTTCCTGTTTGTCTCACACATGAGATGTTGGGGATACCTCATTTCTAAACCATAAAAATAGCTATCCTGTCCAAGGTCCTCTTAATCTTCTTTTGAGACTAGATCAGCATGAGTAGGAATCTTGGTCAAGATACAGAATCTCCCAGAGCACAATGGGGACACACTCACCAGAGTCTGTGGGGAAGTCCACACGTGAGCAGGTTGTCTTCAGGTGTCCTCTTCCGGCCAGTCCCCAACACACCCCAACCACTGGCCCAGATCTGAACTATCAAAGTTTTAGGATAGTTTTGTCAACTTTTCCTGTTCTTTAGGAAAATATGAATCTGGGGACCATATTCCTTAAAAGGCAACTACACCACCATTTTCTTATTATTGGACACCTGCTAGCAGGGCCAGACCTCGACCCAGGAGGGGACCCCAGGGCCATCCTCCATCTGCTGTTTCTGTCCCAAAGGGAGACTGGGAATTCTGGCCTTTAACATAGGGGAAATCATGGGACCTTGGGTGAGAAATAAATTTGAACTTAAAAAATAAAAATTGAGTAATAAAAGCTAAAACTTCTCTCTAGACCTGGCTTCCCTCTTCTCTTCTCTGAACATGGTGAAAGTTCAGGTATGGTAGAAACAGGAAGAAACAGAATATTATTGAAAAGTGAAAAGAAAGTCCAGTCATTGGCCAGGGAAACCTCTTGTCAATCTATAGTGAAGCTGACCAGGGTTGATGGGACCCCATCATGTTTGTCATCCATGTCCCATGGGAAAGCAGTACCGAGCACTGGACTGAGTCGCCTGGAGAGGGCCGTCCTGTGCCGGGTCAGGAGTGACTGCACGTGGTCTTAGGTGTCAAGGCAGAGGAAGGAGCAGCAGGGGTCAACCAGACTGAGGACAGCAGTCCCTGGATCTGGAGGCTGCAGCAGACACAAGCAGCCTCCTGAAGAGTATGCGTGGCCAAGGTGTCCCAGGAGCCACCAGGAAGGGACACGTGGAGACTTCAGGAGTATTAAAGAGGGAATCCAATGGTCACAGGTCAAAAGCTACGTTTTGTAACACCTTCTGTTTTCTAAATCTACAATACGGATTTCTATACATTTTTTTTCTTTCATGTAAGTTGGAATCCTGGAATGCATTGATCTAGTTTAGCAATGTTTTCATCTACCAGGTGTAGCTGAATTTCATATTTAAGCTCCACATGAGGAATGGAAACGTTTCCTACCACTTTGGAGTTTGAAAAGTTTCCTTTCAACTTGGTGAACACAAAACCATCCTTCTAGGTAGGTTCATGCAACCAAGTCTTGAAAACACTTTCGTAATGAATTCAGTAAAGGAGACTGGTTTGTAATTGGATGAAGATCTAATGGTCTTTGAGGAAATCAGTTAACCTCATGGAACTTGAAATGGTTGCTTGGCTGGCCACAGAGACTTTAGATAAACCTTAGGAAAAGTACTCTCCAAAACAATGATGGCTTGCACTTGGCAGGGATCTGTCTCTCGGTGGTCACTGAGCAGCCAAAGGGACCTGGGGCAGGGTCTGCACAGCCTCCTCACTCTCCTTTCAGAGAGAAGGATCAGATTCAGATACCTGACAAAGGAAGCCGATGGAATAATAGCCTCTTTGCAAAGCTTTCTCAAGTCTTTGAATCAACTCCCTTTGTGTTCTCAGGCAGTGAGGTTTCCAGACACAAAACAAGGGATTGAAAAGAGGTTTTTTTTTTTTTTTTTCTTCAGAAAAAAAAAACTATTTCAAAGAAATACAGCAAGACACATTCATACTAAGAATATAAACTGAGTTTGATGTTTCCTCTCAGCTCTTTCCTAGAACTGGACCTCAAACAAACCATCCTGTCATTAGAGCTCCATACCAGAGCTATACAAAAATAACCCGGGGTGCCTTAACCAGGGTGGAGAAAATCATTAAACTTTGGACAATGTTTTGCTAATTCATGGATCTCTTTTCACTGAAAGGAGGAGGGGGTTGGAGCTGGCAATGACTGCAGCTAGCTACAGTGGGAAGTCCCCTGGGCTGAGCGCAATTGTCCTGAAACACTGAATTCTTGTCCTGAACGCCAGAAGTAGCTGGCATGCAGCAGGATTTGATCCCCTGGTCGCAGCTTCTCGGAACACTATTTGCAGCCTTAAACTTGAGAGGAGAGCTCTTCACTGAAAGTTCCACATTTGGCCAGCACCCTTGTAAAACTCCACGGGCACTGTGGAGGTCCTGCTGCCACCATCCTGTCGAGGTCCTGCCTGTCAGTGTCCATTCGCCATCCACAACCGAATGAGAAGCATGTGTCAGCCCAGCGTCTCAGCAGGCTGCTGACAGAGACGTGAAGCTGCTGCACTTGCTGGGAGATGGAAGAGAGAGTTCTGATGGTGCCAACTGGAGCTCAGCTCTGAGAACAAACGCGGGGGAGAATGACTGTGTAACACTCTTAGTTTTCTGTAGAGTTTGACCAAAATTGCTGAATCTCTCCACACGTGGTTTCCAGTTTCACGAAGCTCACCTATTTATGTGGAGAGCAAGGGCAGATCAGAGAAGCAGAGTAAATCCCAGATCCAGGTAAGGCAGCCCCCAGGTCTGCAGAGGAGAGCGGCCCTCGTGGGGCTACCCAGAACAGCTGCCATCTCTCTCTCTCTCTCGTACGTGTTTCATGATGGCTCATTTCAAAGATTATAGATGTTACTCTACATGAAGGCAGATGTAAAAATTAGCAAAAAATCCATATTGTAACGTTGGGAAATCATCATCAAAACTCATTATGCTCTACAAGATAGCTTCTATAAATGAAAGGTCATAGGGTACCTCAACTTAAAGCAGAGAGTAAGTGGGCAAGTGCTTTCTCAGGCACATGTGAGAAGTGGGGTTCAAATGTCCTGCACCATGGCACCAGAGCATAGCACAGGTCAGGGTGGGCCAAGACGGGTGGCACATGACTCGGGACTTGATGACAAGAGACTCCTGTCACCACACAGGAGAGCTGTCAGAACCAGGTCACATCAGCACTGCACCCTGGACTTCTGGACGGGAATTCCTACTCCATCATGGCTCCATGAAAACCGATCTGTAGACAGTAGGACCTGAGCTGCAGCTGAAGGTCAACTCCCATTAGTAGCTGGAGAAAGCTTGCCCTGACTTGCTTTCTTTGTGTCCGTCTGAGGCCCTTGGGAAGGACAGCACTGGCTTCACGCTTGGTGATTACTGTGCCTGGATCTTCCAAGCTTGCAGGGTTCAACCAGGATCCTGAGGCTGAGCTCTGACCCTCATTGTAGCCCATGTCTTGCACACATGGGCTGGCTGCTTGGATTGGGGCTGGATAGTCGTCAGCCTCCCTCCAAGCTTGGCTGAGGCCCTCCTGAAGGGTTCTTTCTGATTCAAGCCCTGTGGCTGAGATTCCTTCCTGCAGACGGGAAACAGGAGTTCAGGGTGAGAACCCACACCACTGTGAGTGAGTAGCTACCACCACCAGTGTCCAGAGGCAGAGGGAAGGTACTCTCCACTTGTCGCCTCGCTGCGTCCTCTCTCTCATCTGGGCAAGAAGATGATTGCTACTGCTGCTTTTTAGACTAGGAAACAGGGCTTAGGGCTGTAAATTCAGATTCAAACCCAGAACTTCTGAAGTGAGGCTTTTGTGAAGATAAAACTAAGTTAATCAAGGGCATCCGATGCACAGTAACGCCCATCGCCTTCCCCTGTGAGAGTGCCCTGCTTCACAGTGGACTGCAGAGCTGCTCCAGTGGCCTCGACAGAGACCACGTGGCCCTGCTGGCTCAGTTTCTGTTCACACTCCTTAGGTTTAGCAACTGCATGGATGTTTTTGAATGACCCAATCTTCTAGAGCAGCTTTTTAATCATTTTACCATGTGGTTATTGAGCAAAGTAAATTGCAATACAGAAACATGTATATCCAATAACACGTATGTACGCACTGGTGTGCACTTACACGATGTGAATATATATTCGTACATATGTGCAGATGTAGACAAACATACATGCACACACACAAACACATAAATATGTATGTCTTTGATCTTGGTTCTTGGCTTGGGCTGGTTAGGTGGAAAGGACTGGTGTCTCACAGGATTGAGGGGAGACAATTCCATGTATGATCCTCCACTCACCTATGAGGTGCTGGGAAACTGAAAGTGTGCTCACGTTTCCACAATCCCGTCGCTGCCGTGTGAACCGTGCTGTTTCTGTGATCTGCAGAGGCAGTGCTCAGGGATAGGGACTTGGGGCAGAGGCCACTGAACGATGTCTAGGAAAGGAGGACACACCGAGGAGCCTAGACGGAGGTCCTCTGAAGGCCTGGAGTTGCTCATGCTGGGCGCTGGCAAGTAGCCAGCTGCACAGGGACAGAGAGGATGTAAGGAGACACCAGTACCGTGCGATAGAAAGTTGCCATTTGAAAGTTAATGTATTTTTAGCAGGTTCTAAAATAGATATGAACCATATTTGAAATTCCTTCACCAGCTATTTCAAGTATCTAAAGTTTAAAATGGTTTTCTTCTTGTGCTTTCCTATTGTGTGTTTAAGAACATGATGTTTTTATACACTTATCTTGACAATATATACACACAGGTGTGATTACTACAGTCAGGCAAGGTGATATATAGGTTTTACTTGGTGTGTGTGATAAAGAGTATTTAAAATCTGCCCTTGGCAAACTACCCATAAAAAATAAATCCTTTTTTTTTAAAAAAAAAAATCAGTGTGTACATATGTCAATCTACATCCATGTACACTCATCCGACATGTTAGTGAATATTCACAAGGTGATTGCCACTCCGGATGCACAGAAGGAGTACACACCCAAGCTGGAAGAAGAATCAGAACCATTTCCTTTAGCAGAAATTCTATTTCTGGGCCCCTGCCTGGCAGGATTCCAAGTGAGGAGAAGGGATCACAGTTGTCCCTCAGAGCCACCCCACAGGAGAGGAGCGGCAGGCGTCCTGCTGCCTTGCTGTCTTGGATTACAAGCATCCTGGGGTGACAGACAAATTTAGAATGCATTTGCAAGCTAAAGTTCATCCTAAAACACAAGCTGGTCCCTCCTGAACTTTCCCAGTGGGTGTATTTCCACGGAAGCATGGGAACCTCTATGACATTCCGTTTCAGACTGGTTGCTGTTCTCAAGAGGGCTTGAAGTTCAAGCTCAGAATCTGGGATTGTCCAACTTTCCATTCACAAAGTAAAATTCTATAAAAACTCCCTAGACATGCATTTCCCAAGCTCCTGTTTGTCACCTCAGTCATGGGCTGAGAATCCCACAAAGACCTCAGAGAGATCAGGTGTCAACTGCTTTAGAGTGCCTAGACCTTCTACGCAAAGTGAGAACATTTATTCCATGTTTTTATCTAACAAAACCAACTGTATCTATGGATTTGTTATGAATATCAAGCACACGGCCTTTACTTTTCAACACCGAGAGGTTTCCTTCAAACCAGGAAGAGAAGAGTTGCCCTTCTGGCTCAGAGCCCGGCCCCTGAGGCCCTCAGTTCTGCTGCCAGCAAGTGTCTCCAGAGATTCTGTAAGGACGGGCCCATTACTGGCCTGATTCGACCTCCAAGATTCATTTATGGACTGTTTTTCATTATTCCCATCAAACTATTATTTCTTTTTTGTGCTCCTTACTGACAAGAAATCTTGGTGGCATGAGTTCCCCAATTCCACTTCCTGCTTCAAGAAACAATACTTCTTACTTCTACTCACCTAGTGGTCAGAGCTCAAGGTCAATGTTTGCCTCAAGGTCAAAGTTCCTTCCATATACAATTACAACCTTTCCATTTCTGTTCTTTTTCTTTTCTTTCTTTATAGCTCATTTATTTTAAAAAATAATTGTCCTGAGCAATGTCTTGCTTTCAGCATGGACACCAAACCCCTCTGGGTCTCTGGAGCAAGCTCCCTCTACCTCATCTTCAGTAGCACACAAATCAGAGGATGGCCCCTGAGTCCTTTCTGGAGACCATCAGTCTATTTACCACTGAGACTCTCCTCCTAGAACAGGTGTGGTTGTGTGTGGCCACATTCATTTACAATGTGCATTAAAATGAAAGGGGAACAAAGCAAAGAGGGACTGTGGCTGAGATTTAACATAAATACTCACCATAGCTCACATTAGACCTCTGCAGCTGCTGAAGTTCACAGACCTGTATGAATTCATATGTTAGTCTCACAGACTGATTTTACAAGTCCATTCCCCTGACAATTCAACCGATAGCTTCAATGGCCCTGCTCAAGGTCAAGCCTGCAACTGCAAGAAGCATTAGCACCTTCAGCCATTGTTCCCCAACACCCCTTCCCCTCCCTACTCTCGTTTCCTGATCTCCCTGCTCCTCACTGAGAAACGATAACAATGAGACAATCCAGTCATTTCCCCTTATCCGCGTAATTCCCTCCACCCTGTCCTTATATGTTCTAAGACCCTAGTGGATTCCTGAAACCTTGGATGGCACCAAATTATTTTCCCTATGTATACATACCTATAATGAAGTATATTTTATAAGTTAGGCACAGTACAAATTAAATGGCAAAAAACTCATAATGACATAGAACAATTATAATATACTATAGTACATTATGTGAACACAGTCTCTTAAAATACCATTCTGTATTCTTGTCTTTTCACTTAAAACAATTTCTCTTTAGCATATCCAATTTGCCAGCATCAATGTCCCACATTTTGGGTCACTGTTAAGTGAAATAAGAGTTCTTTCAACACAAGCACTGCAAAATTGAGATGGTGAATCTAGAAATGGGGATGGCTATTGAGTGACTAATGGGTGGGTAGTGTATACAGTGTGTACACGCTGGACATAGAGATGATTCATGTCCCAAGCCGGATGGGGGAGGACAGCATAAGATTTTATCACACTACTCAAAGTGGAATGAAATATGTGACTTAAGAATTGTTTGTTTCTGAAATTTTCCACTTAATAGTTTTAACTTATTGTAACTGAACCTACAGAAATTGCAACCCTGGATAAGGAAGAACTGTTGAGTGCCCACTGCCTCCCTCATCCTCAGCCCTTCTGTCTCACGTCTTTCCTTCTGTACCCATTCCCCAGATGACCTATCTTAACTGCAGCAACCTTCTTCAGGAACACGTGCAACTCCCTTCTCACCTGCTTGATGAAAAGGCTCCAGGGGCTCCCACCCCATACCCCCTTTCCATGAGCTGCTCACTGCCTCTGTGGAAGCTGCTGCTACTCTTAGCAGCCCCTCCCTCCTGCCTTCCTCCTCCTGCAGTAAGGTGTTTGCCCCTGAAGACACCTGCACTCACTGATGCACACGGACCTCCTTGTCTCGTCTCCAGCCAGCAAGTGGCTGAGCTGGGACTTGAACCTGGCAGGGAGAGCCCAGAAGTCTGACTGGAATACCTTGGTGAAATGCTTCTCTGAGAACAGAATGGCCAGTGAAATGGTAGACCAGGCCCTGCCCTCCTTGACATAGCCGTCCAGTGAGTGGGGTAGACACTAACTTGTAGTCAGAAATGCCTTCATGTTTTGAACCCCAACAGAACCCTAACATAACCCCCATGATGACCTTGCCTTCCCACTCTGCCGACTGAGCATCCCTAAAGCACTGGTGGGATCTCTGCGGCTGCCTCACCCGGCTACTCAGGAGAAGGGCTGGGCAGTGTGGCACTGGCAGAGAGAACCCAGTCTGGTGGCACCTGCTCTCAGTGCTGGAAACCCACCAGGGGGCCTTATTCAATGGTTTGCTGCTGCTGGCTCTGTGGAAAGATGACTTCTCACCGAAGTTTCAGTGCTGAGTGAATGCAAAGTGCGCTTAATATTTCCAATGATATTGGAATGAGAAACTTGACTTGCAATTGTTTTCAGATTAGCTGATTAAATAGCTAGCAGTTATGGATGGATCAGAGAGAAACTAGAACTATACATTTGTTAAAGTAGCTTATTGGTTTTCCTATGGAAAAGGGTCCTTTGTATAATAGCGATGGTATTAAAATGTAATGAATCATGTATTAAAGAATTGTATGTATTTAGGAAGGTAAGCTTTTGGAGTCAGCATGTACACATAAGGCAAAAGTTCTAAAGATATCCAAAGACTTTGAGTCATTCAAAAAAATCTTCTAAGAATTTATAAAATGGCTCTATTGCCCCAGATGTCATGAGCCAACTGTCCCCAGCAACATCACTACCAGCAGCAGCGTAAATACTCACCATAGCTCACATTAGAGAAAAGATAGAAACCTAAGCTGCCGAGTGTACAATATTTAGCCCCACCCTTCCGTTGCTTTACCAAAATGAACATCCACCACAGTGAAAAAATATGTACACCATCATTAGGTAAGAAGTGCCCAAGGAGCATAAATAGGACATGGACTTGAGCATAGTCTCTGTGAGGGGTTTCAAGCAGGTCTTTAGCATCTCCTGACGTAGGTGAGATGGAAACCAAGATCGTGCTATGATTTCTAATTATGAAAAAGAACCAAATTCTAGGCCACAAAGAGCTCTCTGAGTCCCAAATTCACAACAGAACTTCTTTTATAGAGGATCTACATAGAGGATGTGAACCAGCATAATAGCTAAGTCTCAAAAACACCTTCAAGGCACACTTTTATTGGGCGTGTAGTGATAGACTCGGTAGCTTCGTCCCACATGGCCTCTCAATGAAAGCTGGCCTCTGCCTGGAGGGCTGAGCAGCGGAAGAGTGGGGGCCTACGTTTCAGACCCAGAGTGCCCAGGGTCGCCCAGCCCCACGGTCAGCTCCAGGTCAGCTCCACGCTCAGCACGCAGGCCACCTCGGTGTGGCTGGAGCCTCAGAGACCTCATGGAGGTGACCTCTGAGAGCCAGACTCCAGAGCTACATGCTCCACCCCATGCCACCAGCCACTGCTTCTTACTTCTGAGGGAGAACAACCTGTACCTTTTGGCATTTAATGCACAAATAATTTTCTTCATGGAGATCGTGGAGCATTTATTCAGGTGTTTCCATTATGAGTACGGAAGCTACACGTATAGAATCGCATCTATCACGACAGAACAGCAATTGAGGACTGGGGAAGGCAGACTGCCAAGAGCGTGCCCCCAGATCGTCCTGCCCCTGTGTTCATGTCCTGCGCAGTCCTTCTCTGGCCGTGGGAGGCGGTGACTCACTGCCCACCCAGCTAGCTTCTCTGCCACGAGGGCAGCGTGCCGACTTCCTCAGTGGGTGCTCGCCATGACGCCCTTCCTCCAGTTGCCTCCTGAGGACTCTCGGGGCGCAGGCTCTTCTCTGGAGTCCTCTTGCCATGTTCCCACTTCTCGTTAGCAACTCTCTGGAAAACCCTCTGTTCGGGTCCCGGTAGAGCTTTCCTCTCCTGGTGGCACCCAGCTTGACACAGAGCTCCTGGACCCTGGATGCAGGATGGAATGCCCGGTGAGAACCCTGGAGATGGCGTCAATGTGCCCAAAGGATGGGGCTCCTTGTGACCTGTGGGCTTTGGTTCCAGGCTGGTCAAACGTGGCCAGGGAAGTGGATCATTGTGGCAGGGAAGGAGAGTGAGCCTGCTTCCCCGGCTTCAGGGGCTCTGCAGTGTTCTGTCCCATCTGAGGCCTACGGCTTGATGCAGGCTGACTCCTTCCCCAGGGCATCACCTTAGACCATGACAGACACATGGCCACAGCACCGGCCCTGTCACACTCTCCAGAGGAGCCTCTAGCCTGTGGTGACAGGAGAGTCCACGAAGAGGCGCCTGCCATGCCAGACCCAACAAGCACTTGTAGGTGCTAATCAGTGACCATTACTGCTGTCTCCAGTAGATAAATCACTAGGTTCCAGTTAGAGTGCCCTGTCTGCTACCAGAGCCACCTGTGAATGTGTGCTTCCCATCTCCAAATCCAGGTGTGTGCAGGTCAGAGGTACAGAGGACACACAGCAGTTCCACTGATCTCTCAACAGCAGCCCCCACCCAGACACTGCAGCTGTCTTTTTCCAAAGGAGCAGAGTTCTCTTGCAGACTGACTGATCCACAGAACAGCATTCCATGTGACTTCACTCAGACCAAATGTTCCACTTTGGGAAAGGGAAATGGAACAGAGGGCACATTGCAGGATACACCCAGAAAAGGCGGGGTCCCTGCCGCAGAGGTAACTGAACCTGGCTGCTTCTTAGTGGAGCCAGGTAGGAGCTTGCCACCGATCTCTCCTGGGGTATTTCTTAGGGATTTCCCTTCAATTTATTTGAACAAATGCAATAGCTGTCCCCTGGTAAAAGGCATGCCAGACAGAGCTCAGATCCCCGGGTAGGAGCTGGGTCATGGCCCCAGCAACGACATTACCCAAGGGAGTGCAGAACCTAGGGTGGGTAAGAGAGGGAGCAAGAATGTGATTTGTGGGTTTGAGCCTCAGCATCCTGGCAAAGGTGGATGGTCCCAAGGACCTTCCTCTGCTCAGTACTGTGGAGGAGAGGCTGCCAGAATCCTGGCAGAGCTTCTCTGAGATCTCCCACGGGGTGAGCCCAGGAACCCCAGGGCAGAGCTGAGGGCTGTCAAGGATCCTGAGCTGCATCTTCCTGGTCTGCTTTCCAGGACAGTAGGATCCATTTCTATAGCTGCTGAGAAAGTGTTGTGTTTCCATGCACAGGCATTGAACCTGCGGCTCCCTGGTGAATTTCCTGCCCTCTCATTTCTGCCCAGTGGATCCTCTGCACATCAGGACTATAAGCAAGCATGTGAAAATGCCCCCATTCTTAATTGAAAGCACTAACAATTTAAAATCTTCAGCTCTTTTCAAATGACTATGACATAATCCTTTCAATGTTTTCTAAAATATAAGTATCTTCTGAAATTACTTATATTACACTTATTTAAGTATTTTTACTAAAAAAGTAATTTACTAAAATTTATATAAGTATAAACTTCACTTCAAAGGAAACAGCAAACCAAAATGAAACTGAGCCAAGCCAAAAAGATCATGATAAGGGCTGAGAGAGAGAAAAATGTTAGATTTCCTATATATCCCTGCCCCACATACAATGAGCAAAGGGCTATTCAAATACTACATCAGTAAAAGAAAAAAAATACAATTTATATTTTAGAATGTGGAATTGCAGAAGACCAAGTTAAGTTGCATCCAAATGCAGAAGTGAGAGTTAAAGAAATGTGGAATTATTACAGTGCTTCAATTCTCCAAAACCAAATTTAGAAAACCAACAACATAGATGACTCCTAAATGTTAACACCCTAAGTACCCAAGACCTCCTACAAATAGTTAAAAAAATAAGAAAAAGAAAAAGAAAAAAAGCCTAAGAAGCAGTTAAGAGCCAGGCGTGGTTGCGCGTGCCTGTAATCCCAGTGGCTGGCAAGGGTGAGACAAGAGAATCGCAAGTTCAAAGCCAGCCTCAGCAAATTAGTGAGGCCCTAAGCAACTTAGTGAGACATGTCTCAAAACAAAAGAAAAATGAATAAATAAAAATAAAAAGGTTTAGGGATGTGGCTGTGGTTGAGCGCTCCTGAGTTTGATCCTCAGTACCAATAAATAACAGTTAAGATTGAGAATAAGCAATTCAGAATTTAAGAAATAAACCCAACAGCTACAGTTACAATTAACTTTGAAACTGAGTGATCTCAGTGATGATCATTAGGGTCTAACTTTAAAACACAATGGAAGCTACTGCCACCTTTCAGGTTAGAAAGATTAAAACAGAGTAGAGCAAAGTGGGAACTTCTGCAGTTTAAGAGCTGACAGGCTGTGGCTTTGCAGGATGACACCCACAGCTGCTGTTACTGACATATTACCATAGAGCCTGCAGTGGCTAACAGTACCTGTGACACAAACCTGCAGTAGCAGAAGCAGAAACAAAGCAACAGGGACAGAACAACCCTCTTTAGTCTTAGTGCAGTTGAAGTCCCTAAGCTGCATGAGCTCAGAGGCCCTAGGTGTTGACAAGCTTGAACCCGTATAAGGAATGTAGAATGTACCCTCCAGCAGAATTGCACCAACTCCCTGCCTTGATGGACCTCAAAGTTGCTTATGTATAAAAGTACAAGCCCTGTTCACTCAAGGCTCGGACTGTTGGAATTATCCCTCTGGTCATGGAAACTAATAAAACAACACTTTATTAGTGGCCATGTGTCCTGACCCTCATTTCCTGCTACAAAGACTGTGAAAGTATCTGGGGTTGCTCCGTTTACCCACTAGCACACTGTTGCTTGGGCTCTTGGGGCCAATGGGTGCAAAGCAACATCAAGCAGACATCTGCTCAGCAGTTCCACATAGCCTCATCTGCAGTGCTGAAGCCCAGAGCCCACTAGCTGGGCGACGCCAGGGAGTTGGAGGAGTGACTCAGGGCGTCTATGCCATGCAGAGCCACCTGAAACCGCTTTGTAGAAAAATATTTAATTGTGTGAAAAAAAATGTTCACTTCAGTTTCTTAAAATTTATTTTTAAAATGGTGTGGTGTCAGTTTTGTAGAATCCAATGATAGCTTACTAAATGCTAAAAATAACTAATAAGTAAACTCAGCGGCTCTCCAGACAATGACAACATGGGTAATTGCTAATTTTTCCTTTATGCATTTCTGCATTTATTTAAGGTTTACTATGCAATATAGTGAATAATTATAATAATAACTTTTAGGTGTGATACTTATTAAAATAATTTTTTAAAGTATTTTAAGATAAAAAGATTAAGGCAATGATATTCATTTCTGCTATTTGAAATTTGAAATTCGGGGCCTGAGTCCCACAGTGCACACCCCACTCAGCCCAGCTCCTCTGAGGCCACATAATGAGTTGGGGGTTGCTGAGCTGGGAGGTGCCCAGCTGCTGTCATCCTCCCCTGGTCTACCCCAGCGTCTCACACTGAACGCATCTCTCCAGTTGTGGCTCCCTTCTGACTTCCCAACACCTCCGTTTTCTGCCTAGCTTCTTCAGACCCTTGTTCCTTTTGGGGGCTCTTGCTGGTGCTCCTTCAACTTCTCCAGATCCCAAACTCCCTGCCCCACCATGATCCCTGCCATGCTCATCCTGTGGACGTGCTTAGCAGACCTCGCTGGAAGCTCACTTGGTGAGGTCTCGTGGTTTTCCTTCCTCTGCCTCCTAGTTCCGTGGGCTCCATGTGCTCTGGCAAGGCATCTGTGGGGGCACCATTGCCTATTCTTGTGCTGAAAAGCCACAGTGGCTGTGGGCCCTCTGTCCTGAGCTGGAAACCGGCCACAGCCTGAGCCTCGCATGGGGGTTGGGCTTCTGCACTTTATTTGGGCCTCTACCTCGGCTTCTGACTCACAGGTTTAGATCATATCCATTTCTTTAGATCCTGATTAATAAGGGTCGCTGCACGTGTGTGTGCTCCTGTGGCCCCAAGATGACAGCCCCAGGGGATGGGCATGGTTGATGCTCCAAACCAAGAAGCAAATAAACAAAACCAGCAGCAATAGTAAAGCAACAGTAAAGCTCTCTCACGTAAAAGCAGGAGCAGTTTGACGCCACGGAGCAAAGCCACGCAGCAGCCCAGGCTGGGCTCTGGCATCCGTTGGGAACAGCTGGGCGGATCACTGTGGGATTTCAGGAGGGTGAGAGAAGCTGGGGGCTGTCGTGGTATCAGGTATTGGGGCTGAGTGGTAGCAGAACTCTGGAAATGTAGATAAGGGGGTGACAAGTTCCCTGTGTGTCTCTATGGCTTCTCTCAACAGGACAGCAGTCACTGAATTCAGGGCCCACATCAATCAACATGCCCTTGTCCTTACTTGATTAAATCAGCCAAGACCCTCTTCCCAGGTAAGCACACATTCTCAGGTGCTGGGGTTAGGGCCTCGACACATCTGTTTTGAGTGACCTTCCAATTCACTACATATAAAAGTGAAAAGAGGTGGTACCAACCCAAGACTCAGGCTGTCTCAGGTCACCTGCCCTCAGAGAAGAAGAGGGCGAGACCACGCCCCTCAGCAACAGTCCGCAGCTTTTCTGTTAAGTATAAATCAATCTGCACGTTGGAATTTTCCTCGTGTCCCTCGTGCAGCCTGGGGGAACTCCATCTGGAACCGAGAACCACGAGGAGACCCAAACACGGATTCTGGACAGTGCTGACAGCTGCTATCCCAGGTCCAGCAGCAAGTGTCCTCCAACCCCCGAAATCGGACTGTTCCAGAAATCGGAACAGTCCTGTTGCTCCCAGGCAGGCCTCCCTCAGCCACCCAGGGAAACACGCAGAGGGAAAGGGGCTCTCCTCTCCTGTGACCTACGTCAGTAAAAACAGCAAGCACACACAGACCCCAAAGAGAAAGCCATTTGTTGTCCCTCAGGTGGGTGGTTGGGACGATGGCACATGCTTCCTGATACCAAAGGTGACCAGGGCTGCTTTGAAGTGTATTCAGGGGTCTCTGTGGACCTAGGGGTTGCAAAGGTCACCACAAGCCACCCCAAATCACTCTGAGGCCAAAAGGTAAGTTGGCGACATTTCAAATCCCAAAGCCCATCACATTTCTCTATTTATTCAAACTTTCCTGAACTCTGAAGCTACTTGTTGCTCTCATAAAGTACAAACTGACATCTCTCGTTACAAGTTTTCTACTACTTTTGTTTGGAAGGGAGGATAGGGTTATGAATTCTTCTTCCTCAAAAACTATTTTTTTTTTTTTTGGTACGGAGGAGGACTGAACCCATTAACACACTATCACTAAGCTCCACCCCTAGTCCTTTTTGTTTTAAATTTTGAAGGTTCTCACCAAGTTGCTGAAGCTGGCCACAAACTTGAGATCCCTCCTGCTTCAGCCTCCCAAGTCACTGGGATTATAGGCATAGCCACAATGACTCAAATTGACTTATGATATTTGAGCTGTTTTTCTAACTATGTATGCATAGGTTTTCATTTAAATTACTTTTGTTGCAGAATAATGGCATGCCACATTTGAGATATCTCTTTTGTGGTGTACAGGTTGTAATACATTTTTCCATTATTCTGTGCTTCTTGACTTTGTCCATGGTACGATTTTGAGTGCACTGACTGTCAAGTTAAATTTATTGATCCACATAACTACTCATGTTTAGAAAAAAAATTCATAGCCCATAATTATTTTGGAATGTTCTCTTCTTTGTGTAAGAAATAAGGGGTTAGTGCATTGACTTTCTCAATGGCAATTATTTTAAAATTATTTATTAAATCATCTATATAATAATTGTCTCTCCTCCCTTGGTTTGAACCTCTGTCTTCATTGAATTTGAAGTTGCCTGGTTGTTTTTCATGTGCTGGGCTCTGCCCTCCTGGGCTGGTCCATCTTCCAATTACTTGTAAGTACAGACAGATTTGGTTTCTGCTGCTTTACACTGTATTTTGTTACTTGGTGGCAAGTCCTAATCCTTTATATCTGTGCTCAAAATTTCCAAACCTAGTGCTGCATTATCCAGACGACCTTGGTTGGTCTTATCTACTTCCAAAGATCGTGGGACTCTCCATAGAAATTGCCTTTAATTTACCCAGTTATTAAAGGTAATCAATATCTCTAATGTGTCAATCTCACATTCGATAAAAATTATACTGCTAATTTATTCAAAAGTTTTTCTGATTCTAGAAAAGACTTTATAGAATTTTACATACAGCATTTTGAATATCAGGTTATTTACTGGCCTTAGAGAATTTGTAGAGTTTGGTTCATATAAACTCCTGCCTGCCATAGTGATGCTGGCCCCCAGGACTTCATGTCTGGGCTAGTACATATCACATTTTATATAGAAGGTGATGGCTATGAAATCTGGCAAAACGCTCTTCACTGAAAGATTGAGATTGCAAACTTACATTCTCAATTCCACAAAGAGTAAGTCAGACAAAGAGATGATTGAGAGTATTATAAAACAGCACACATTTTTATAAAATCTTTCCTTGGGGATGCATTTTTAAGGAACTGATCAAGTATGCCTGGAGTCATGCTGGAAGAATCAGCAGTTCTCATGTAATGGAACGCACCCTAGTTCCAGAGGCTGGAGACCACGTGGTAAGAGCAGAGAGGGAGGGGTCCCGACACATGACTGCATTAGTAGAAAAATTCAAAATTAATGGGATGCTTCTTTGCTCTTGTAGTCATGTAGCACTCTTTATCTGTTTACTGCTATAAATGGATAATTCCTGTAAACTAGATAAATATCCCTATCCCGTGCTAATTCAGATACTGTCTTAACATGTGCAATGCTCTGATGTATTGTGTGTTGCCTCCTGTCTGTTTTCCAACCCTGGGTTCTCAACCAGGGCTACTGCTCTTGCCCAGGGCATGTTGAAGATGTGCAGACTTGGTCCTGGAGCTTACCAGCTCAACTGGCTCCTGGGGGAGCTCTGCAAGCCCTGTGCCTGGAGCCTGTGCTTCTGCTGGGCTGGTGCCTCCCCAGCTTCCCAAGTCCTCTCACATGCAGGAGGCAATGGTTTATTCTCAGGTTGTTCTTTTTTCTCTGTAGCAAAACAAAAGCCTTTCTCCATAATCTAGAATTTCTTTAAATGATACAAGTTCTTTAAGGAGTGCTTAAAAAACAGAAAAGGACCCCTGTGATTCTTTGGCCCAAGCCTATAGGCTCAGGAGCAAAGGTCTGGGCTCAGGATGAGAGGCCCTGGGCTGTGGGTAGGAAGGACACCTGGAGCAAGAGGCTGTGCCGTGACACCTTTGCCATTTGCTGTATGATGCCAGCTTTATAGTACAAGGCTGCGCTCCGACTGGCACCTAGGTGAGAACCACGATAGTATGAACGGCCCTCCTGCTCATTGCATTGATATATTCTTAGGGAAAAGCACTGCAAGAACGATTCATTTTCTAAGATTCGTTTTCTGCCAATGGCTTGTCACAATTATTGTTCTCATTTTACCTATGGTGTATCTCAAAAATTACTCCAATTTGCCTTATTTCCGGGGGAAAGTGCATTTTCCCATCTTCCGTTCGTCCTTCACCTTTCCACCGGGTAACCTTCACAAATTCTTTCTTAATTCTTTGTCCAAGTTTTTCCAGTGTCAGCAGAATGAAGCCCAGACCCTTTAAGTGGAAGGTTAAGGCTTTCCTAATGGCCTGAGGTGACAGGGCCCAGGAGCACCACTGACCATGTGAGTTCCAGCTAGTAGCTGAGTGTCCACTGTAGTCTGGTCAATGAAACCAGGAAAGTGGTCACCATGTCCACTGCTAGAAGAGCATCCAAATAGAGTAGAGATGGCTTGGGATCCAACCCCACTTGCTCCTGAGCAGAGCTGGGGAGCCTGCTGGAAAAGAGGCTGAGCTGACTGAAGTCCGAGCAGATCCTCCATTTGGCGTGTGGGGGCCTAAAGGCAGAGCCTTGAGACCTGGGCCTCAGGGAAGGGAACAGGCCTTTCTCTGGTAGCAGCCCTAGCTCTGGGTGCCTCATTTGAAAAGTATCAAAGCCCAGTGGGGCAGCCACAGGGCGAGGGGTCAGGGGAAGCCTGGAGGAGGGCAAAGGAGGCAGGACAGTCGTGAAACTTTTCAGGAACGGAGGGCAAGAGACGTGGCTGTGCTTGGAGGGTCCACCTACCAAGCTGCACCGTGCTGTGGCCCATGGATCTGTCCGATTCAACTCCTGAGACGAAGGGCAGCAAAGGTGGAGCTGCCCAGGGATGGGGCCTCCCAGGCTGAGAAGTGTCTCTGGAGGCTCCTGAGCAGCGGAAGGGCCCTGGTAGGGGTCCTGAAGGGGTTGAAAGTGGCTCTAAAGTCACCTTATCCAAACGTCTAAGATGAGGCTTCCCTCCATCAGAAGTTCCTAACTCCCCCAAATAACCAGGAGTTGGTGACAGGCCCTTACTGCCCTCCTCAGCCACCAAAGGGCCCTCCCTCTGAAGCTGTCCCTGTCTCCAAGGCTGTGCTGGCAGGCAGATAACCCCAAGTCACACACTCCATCCCTGCTCCAGGGTGGTCCTGCCAGTCCCCTCCACAGGCCCTGCAATCCATGCCCTTTCCTCTCCTGGTCCCTCGGTCACCATGCTCTGCACTGTGCTCCCAACCAGCCTCCTTCTGGTCCAGGGTCCATGTAGCAGCACAGCCACCTTCTCTAACATGGGAGAGATCGTGTCATTGCTGAATCAAACTCGCCCCAGGCTTTCAATTATCCCTAGGATAAACCTGAACATCCTTTGGCCCCCGGGAGGTCAGGATCCTGGGCCAGCTTCCCCTGGCCCTTCCCAGCCCTGGCAGCAGCAGGTTCTTCCCTTCCACAGGTTGGTGCAGTGGAGGCTGCCTGGGCTTGATGGTTCCTCTCAACACTTGGGTCTCAACTCACAGGTCTTGGACTCCACGTGGCTCTCATGCCCTTCACGGGGAGGCCTGTGCTCTGTCCTCCTGCCTGACAACATCCTGATTCGTTGTGGCTTTCCTTCTGTTCAGCTGTCACAGCTCGTCACCACTGTGCCTGTTGGTTTCCATGTTACAGTGGATTTTTGTAGGGGCCTGTCATGTTCATTGGTCCCCACTGGACACAGGCCAAGCCACCCCTGATGACCTCCCCGGTCACCCCTGGACCCTGCTTTGATTTTTGCATTTCTTTATAATACCTGACCTGCTCTGACATAATGCTATCAGTTTCTTCTTCATGCCCCAGCCCCGCAGCAGATCATAAGCTCCATATTGGCAGGAACTCTGTATTTCCAGTACCTGCTTCAACCCTGGACACACAAGATGCCTAATAAATGTTTAATGACTCTGGGTTCATTTGACCACATGTGGCAGGAGACCCTCTCTACTGCTTGGCAGCTTGCCTTGTACATCACACATACCTGGAAAGTGTTTCTTTAATACGTAAATAGAAAAGCATCTGCGTGGCCAGCAACAGAGGGTGAGCCTTCAGTGGAAGTGTGGGAAGGAGCGATCGGGGATTAGAGTTGGAAAAGCCTATACACACACCCCTGCCTGCCGTCACTCAGTGGAATGTCGGGGAAGCCACTCGACATTGCCAGGTAGCAGATCTGTCACCTTCAAAGCAGTAAAATGATGTAATGCGTTGCAGGATGCTAGGACAATCAAGTAAATCCAGACATGTGCCTCTCCGGACCTTCTTGGCAATCCTCTGTCTAACATGGGTGATCACTTTCTTCCAATTATAAGGCAAATTCAAATTAGTTCTCATATTCTATTTTTAAAAATTCACATGTCAGATGTGCTTTAAGAATTTTAGTTACTAGAGACATAATTTCTTTGAAGAATTCTGGACCATCTCCCACTTGATCAGCTGTTGTGTACTCAGGGAAAATCAACTATGGTTTATTATCCTGAGGAGAGCATGTGAGAACAGCATCTAGTGTTGCTATTCTGCAACTTCAAGGAAAAAAGAAAACTGAAAATAAATAAAGAAATGTGAAATTTAATGCACGTCACGTAGAGAAGATTCTGGAATTCCTGGCATTTCCTGGTTTCTTTCTCTCAGTACTGAATGTGTGGACTAAGTCCCATTTGGTTTGAATGACATTTGTTTGACAGAACTTAATTTTCCTCTTAAAAACAGATCTATTTGACATTAATACAGCAGGACTGTGATGTTAAATTCAACTGCATTTAGTTTACAAAAATGATCCCGCAGGTGACTAGGAGCTGTGGATTGAAAGCTTAGAAATACAAGGCCTCAGACCAGAGGAGGCAGGGGACACAGTGCTAATGGCCGTCCAGGACTAATGAAGTCACATCAGAGGTCCGTAGGACCTGTCCTCCTATGACATCAACAGTTATAGTCACGTCCACTGTCTGTAGAGCAGGGCCTGAGGAGGGTGAGCAGGGGTGTCGGTGGGCAGTGCTATTCATTTGGAAATAGTGGATAAAAATACTGAGTGGCAGAAGGAACAGATGCCCTTGGAGCACCCGTGAGCCCCCTGGGAACAGGGCGCCTACAGGGTCCCCCCACTGGGACACTCAGGCATCAGTGTTGTTCTTGCAGGAAAACCTGTCTGAGGAGGCCTCCCAGGGCTGACAGGACGGCTTCCTTCAGCCAAAGACTCGGACGTCCAGCTCATGGCTTCTCCGGGAAGCCGTGTGTTGACAGCCCTTGGCAGAGCAGCGGTGCTGGGGATTGGGTTCCCCCTCCAGCACAGCGTTGCCCCTCTGCCAGCCCACTCGGTGTGGACACACCATGAATCACTCTGCTCCCCTGGGCTTCTCCTCGCCGCTGGGGCCCGGGCTGCTCTCATTCACTAGGCTGTCCTCTGTCCAATACTTGCCTGGACCTTTCCAAAATCCCATAAAACATAGACATGGCATTTATGGGAAACACGGTGCTAAATTACATCCAGTGAAAAGAGTGGGAACAGTCTACCTAAGGCCTCGAGTGTCGGAAGGACAGGATCTGGTTTAATGCTGAAAGGGTAAAAGGGACCCGGGCTGGGATTCCACAGATTCTTGACACTATAGCACCAAGGGAAAAGGGAAGCGGAAACTTGCCTGTTCCAGAAAAGAAATATATGGGGAACCATGTGTTTCCATTTTATAAGCTAAAAGCCCCTGTGCCTGAAGACACGCCCAAGGTATGGGGACCAGGCAGCCACCGGCTGGGGCCTCAGCAGCCAGACATTTGTGGCAGGGATCTTCCCGAAGCTAATGAGGAAAGCAAACATCTGTCTGTTTTCTGTTCTATTATGTGAATCAGAGCAGATGATAGCTTTAAAATTATACCATTGCAAATGCTTGTAAGCACACTATGCCCTCACTTTCCATAGTTCCTGAGAAACGACATGTAGCTGTATTGTCAACCTTATTTCAATTACATTTATATTTTGGTTAAATTGTGAATTAAGATTTCTCTTTTTTGTAAATTTATTTCCTCATTTCATCACCAGTTAAAATTGGTAAATAGAAAACATTGTGTTTTTGTAAATCAATTTTGCACGGATTTACCTCATGGAAGGTTTTCATCAGTTCAAATGGTTTTCAGTTGGCTCTCTTGTTTGTTTTTCCAAGAACAGGATTAGCTTACCAGCATTGCTCTTTCTAACTGGTTTTAGATTCTATACTTTTTGGCTTTGTTGTTCACCTTACTTTTACTGGTGTCTCTCTATATGCCTTGGTGCCTTCTTATCTATTATACAAATTTTCACAAACATTAAAAATAAATAAAACAAAAGTAGCACCTTGTACAACCCCTGAAGAAAAGTCTAACAGGGTATTTAATACAGAAAGAAAGGAAGTAGGAACATACAGAAGTGTCACGGAACTGGGCACAGGCTGGGTGTCTGTGTCCTCGTGAAGCCCACACTGCGACCTTCACCACCCACTGTGCTGGCAGCTGGGCCCTGTGGGAGGTGATGGCTCTGGAATGAGACCAGTGGCCTCATAAGTGGTGACAAGAGACCAGGGTGCTCCTTGTCTGCAGTGGGGTCAGGTAGTGGGCCTCGTGAGACAGGGAATCTGCCAGGGCCTGGGCTTGGACTTCTCTGCTATCAAGAGGTGAGAAACCGGGCTGGGGATGTGGCTCAAGCGGTAGCGCGCTTGCCTGGCATGCGTGCGGCCCGGGTTCGATCCTCAGCACCACATACAAACAAAGATGTTGTGTCCGCCAAATACTAAAAAATAAATATTAAAAAATTCTCTCTCTCTCTCTCTACCTCTATCTCTCTCACTCTCTCTTTAAAAAAAAAAAAAAAAAAAAAAAAAAAAAAGAGGTGAGAAACCATTGTCTGCTGCTCATAAGCCGCAGTCGGTGGTGCTCTGCTGCAGCAGCTAGGTGGATAAAACAAGAGAACAAGGAGCCGTATGGGAAATAAAACATCCCATCTCCAATATTGCTTCATCCAGTAGAATTTCATGGGTTTGAGTGAGGATGTTATGAAAGTAGATGAAGTTACAAGATTTAATTAGAGAGCAAAGCATCAGCATAACACATATTCTCTCTCTCCTCTCTCTCTCTCTCTCTCTCTCTCTCTCTCTCTCTCATATATCTAAACTATCTGTGTTCTTCTTCATCTGTCTGTCTATCTGTCTGTCTATCTATCTATCGTACAATGTAGGAAATCACTACATAGGTGAGGAAGGAACTGGAAGCCTAAGAAGGACCTTGAGCAAGCAGAGATGAGCATAAGCAGGCAGCCACAGCACCTAGGCCTGTGGTGGGATGGGAGGTGAAGTAACTGGACTGGAGGCCCCACGGCCAGAGGCCTCCCGAGAGTAGCTGAGATCACCACACCATCACTGTCACTGGGGCAGAGAGAGGGACTCAAGAGCTGGTATGTCACTTCCACTGTCCCCTCTGAGCCTTGCAGGGCCACAACCAGGCAGTACTAATGGATCCACAGCTGGGACATAGCTAGAAGCCGCTGGGCCTTGCAGTTAAAAGGGGAGGTGGAGAAGGACCATCTGAGAGCCAAGGTCCAGAGTCACCAACAGGAAGGAGAGAATTTTGTCCCTCTCCCAATCAGGCAAGCGTGTGACACTTTAGAAAGATTTCCATATCATGGCTATTTTGCTTAAATGAATCTGAAGTCGACAATTTTAATAACTTGGAAAGAGGATAAAACTGAAAAACATAGCAGCTCCATGAGATCTAGTAGAATATTATAAGCCTTGAGGATCCCCAGATAATTGATGGATGCCATTACATCACAGCAAAATACACTGAAATATGTCACCTCAATTTCAACAATTGTGAAATAAATAAGGTGGATTCTGTGGAAACTGTTTGGAAGAAAATACTAAGTGTACTTGCTAAAAGCATCTCAGTCTTTAGGATATTTGAAGGAATATCTTCAGAAGTATTCTTCTATAACTTATTTTAGTATAATAATATTTTATTTTAGTAACATAATTTAAGTGCCATTATATGTGTTATAATGAATAGATTATATGTATTACTGGCAAATTAAAAGGTGAAATGAACAAATCAATGTGCAAATAAAAATACTGAAAATATTTTTTGATTATTCTGGTGTAAAATAGATCCTGCTGATTTAGCTTGTATTCTTTCTATGAGTATCATAATGGTTAATTTGAATTGTCAACTTGATTGGATTAAGAGATGCTGATGATTAAGAGATTTATGGGTGTGTCAATGAGGGTATGTCAATGATTGGCATGTGGGATAGCCAACTGAAATGGAGACCCTACCTAAGCATGGGCAGTACTGTCCAATAGGTTGGAAGCTTGGGCAGAATACAAGTTGGAAGAATCAAAAGGCAGCAGCAGATGCAAGCTCCATGCTTCTTGAATGGGTTCTTGATTGCTGCTGTGATCGCCTGAGGACATCAGACTCTCACTCCTTCACTTTTCCAAAGTGGACTCTGCCAGGGATTCTCCAAAGAATTTCCAAAATCTTCTGTCTGGGACTGGGATAGTAGCATCATTGATCTCCCTTGTTCTAGGATTCACTCTCTTGGACTGCATAGCTACTGGGTCCTCCAGCTCTCCAGCCTGCAGATGGCCATTGTGGTCTGTCCAGCTTCTGGTTGTGTAAGCCAATTAATAAACTCCCTTTTTATAATCATATTTCTTATTGATTCGGTTCCTCTAGGGAACCCTGATTAATATAACGTTGTATTCATGGACAAGAATTTTTCTAGGGAAAGGAGACACAAAAGTGAAGAAAACAGAAATGTCCAGGACTTCCTGACCCTGGCTTCATGGCTAAATGTGGGAAAGAGATAATTGCAAAAGATATCATACAAAAGGTACCATGTTTTAGTGTTTAACAGGTTTCATGGAGAAAAATACTTACAGAAGTGGATGAATGGTCTTGCAGTTTGGTGGGGAAGTTCAGTATGGGGAAAAGTTGGTCAGATCTCAGAGAGGAGACTTGAAATAAAGATCTGAAGAGAGTAGGGGGACAGCCATCAAGGGGAAGGATCTCCAGAGCCCAGGGGCAAGTTAGGGGCATGGCCAGGGTGTTGACAAGATGGAAAGGTGCCACTCTAGCAGGGATGGAAACAGCAAGAAGATGAGGTCAGAGACTAGCCTGCAGTGAGGATTGGAGGGGGCAGGTCACCTAGATCCGTGAAAGCCTCTTCTTGAGAAAATCCTTGGAAGATTTCCAGAGGTGGGAGAGCCATCCATCACTGCAGCCAGCATTGCTCTAATGGACCATCTTATCCCAGACTGAGAGGTCCGGGCAGCAGGCAGGAGTGGAGGCAGGATGACCAGGAGGTAGGACACCGAGGTTATCCAGGCAAAGATGGGGACCTCAGTTCCAGGTTCTGACTGATTGCAATCTCTTCCTCCAAATAAAAGCAACTGTAAGAACGGACAAGTACCAAGTCGGCTGTGTTGGGGTACTGGGTAACGGACAGCACAAGATGCGGATCCTGGGGAGAATCTGAACCCAGAAGCTGTCCCCAGGCCGTCATGCAGAAGCAGCAGGAGCTGGGACACACACAGTGTGGCTGTTGTGGAATAAGAGGTCAGATGTGGGATTCTGGGGCTGCAATTGTGGGGCATGGCCATGAAGCAGAGGCAGAAGATGTCTGTAGAGGAGGGGCCGCAGAAGTAACCACGGGGCTCACACGGAATCCTCCTACAGGGCTGTACCCAAGAGGCCCCTGTAGGCCATGCAGGGGGCACTGTCGAGCTGCGAGCTGAGCAGGTTCGCAGGAGGTTGTGTAGGACTCCGATGCTGGAGTTCAAAATTATTTGAGCCATTTGGGGTATTTTGTAATGATTTTAAAGATTGCTTTTTATTTCTATAAAATGCCACTGGCATTTTGGGAATTTGGGGAGGGATTTCACTGAATCTCTTTCATTGAAGCGACTTTTGGTAGTGTGGGCATGTTAGCAATGCAAATTCAATCAACTTACCAGTATCACTCAATGAACAGAGAATACACTTTGTGTGTCTGCTTTACTTTTCCTCAATATTTTACTTTTCTGTGTACAAGGCTTCCACATCCCTGGTTAGACTTATTCCCAAGAATTTTATTCTTTTGGATGCTTTTGTAAATAGAATCATTTTCTTAATCATTATTTGAATAGCTTGGTGTTATTGCATAGAGATGTAACAGACTTTTTGCATGTTGGTATTTTTTTTATCCTGCAACCTTATTGATTTTTTCTGTTCTAATGTGTGTGTGTGTGTGTGTGTAACTTTATGGTTTTTCTGTATATCAGTTTTTGTGTTATTTTCAAACAGAAATAACTTCGTAATTTCCCATGTAGATGTATTTTATTTCTATTTCTTGCCTGCTTGCTCTGACGGGGGTTCTGGGACTGTGCTGAACAGGAGTGGGGAGAATGGGTGACCTTGCATTCTTACAGACCTTAGAGGAAAGCTGTTGGTTTGCCCTTGAGTGTGATGTCAGCTGTGGAATCATCCTATGTGAATCACACTGCACTGAAGTAAATTCCTGCAGTTCCTAGGTGGTTGAGATCATGTATTACAAAGTGTGTCAATATTTTCAAAATTTCTTTTCTGCACCTTTGGAGATGCTGACGGGATTTTTATCACTCTTTCTGTGATGAGGTATGTCCCACTGATCTGCATATATATGGAATGATCCTTGTATCCCAGTAGTAAATCTCATTTGCTCATGATGTATGATACTTTTACTGTATTGTGAACTTGATTTGTTAAAATTTTGAAGAAAATGTTGGCATCTATGTTCCTGGGGGTCTTGACCGGCAGTTTCTCCTGTGGTATTTCTGTCTGGCTTTGGGGTTGAGATGCTGCTGGTCTTGATAAAGGAGTTTGGAAGTATCTTCTTCTACTATTTTTTAATAGTAGAATTGGTATAAATCTTCTTTAAAGGGCTGAAGTCAGAGCACAGAGGCAGAGCACTTGCCTGGCATGCATGAGGTCCTGGACTCAACCCCCAATGTCCACAAAAAACAAAGCCAAACAAATAAAAAAAAATTATACTTGGTAGAATTTGTCTCGCCTTTCCTTCTTGGTGGACTCGGATCCAAATTCACTTTCCTTCCTCATTACTGCAGTGTCCAGGCTTTCTGGGTCTTCCATTCCATCCTGGTAAGTATTTGTTCATCTTTTTATTTTGGGAGATCCGATTCATTGGCGTGTACTTGCTGCTAATAGGTTGTTATGATACTTTTTGTTTTCGTCATATCTAATACCTCCTTTTTCATTCCTGGTTTATTTATTTATTTATTTATTTAGAATCTTCTCTTTTTATCAGTTTGCAAATAAAAAATGACTTCAAGTTTGGTCAATATTCTCTTTTTTCCATTTATTTCTGCTCTAATCTGTATTTTTTGGTTACATTGGTCTTGGTTTGTTCATTTTCTATCTCTTTGCAGTATAAATTTAAATGTCTTGAGATATTTCTTCCTTCTTTTTTAATTGATAAGACGTGATAAATGGTACTTTAAATTTTTTATGGGTACATTACAGTTATACATATTGTGACATCCATTTTGAAATATTCAGAAATGCATATGACATAATTTGCTCTGTCCCTAGTACTACCCCTGCCCTCATTCCCACCTCCCACAATCCCCTTCCTCTACCTGTCTTTCTTCTATTGGTGCCTGATAGGTACACATAAAAGGACACTCCACTGTGACGTATTCATACATAAATGAAGTACTGTGGTCAATTTCATTCTGCAGTTCATCTCCTTTCCCATTCCTCCTCCCTTCTCCTAAATCCCCTTCCTCTATTCCACTGCCTTCTGTTTTTATTAGATCCCCTTTTGAAATTTCCTTATTTCTCTCTGTCTTCTGCTTATGAGAGAATATATTCACCCCTTGACTTTCTGAGTCTGGCTTAATTCACTTAGTGTGATATTCTCCAGGTCCGTCTACTTACTAGCAAATGACATCATTTCATTCTTCTTTATGGTTGAGTAAAAATCCACTGGGTATATGTTTCATGTTTTCTTTACCCATTTCTCTATTGAGGGACACCTAGTATATTGTGAATTGTTCTGCTATAAACATTGATGTGCCTATATCACTATAGTATGCTGACTTTGGTTCATTAGGATAAATACCAAGGAGTGGGGTAGTTCATTCTATTCCTTGTATTTTGAGGAATTGCCATACTGCTTTCCAAAGTGGCTCTACTAATGTGCAGTCCCACCAACAATGTATAAGTGTATCCTTTCCCCAATATCCTTGCCAGAATTTTTTGCTATTTGTATTCTTGGTGATTGACATCAAACCGGAGAAAGGTATTTATAAAAATTTTACAAAAATATGGAATTATTTTGCTGCATCCTAAAAGTCTTCACACATTGTTTCTCATTTTGAATTATCTTGATATAATTTCCAATTTCCCTTTCGATATTTTTTATCCAGTGGTTGCTCAAGAGTGAGTAGTTTAATTTCCATGTATTGTGAATTTTCCAATTCCGTTTCTTATCAATTTCTAGTTTTATTTTATTATACTCAGAGAGGATACTTGAAATAGTTTCAGCCTTGAATTTTGTACATTGTATTTTGTGACCTCGCCTGTCATCTGTGCTGAGAATGTTCTGTATGTGCGGGAGAGGAATGTGTTCTGCCGCTGTTGGGTGGAATGTTCTGTACATGATTGATGGGTTCAGTTGATGGTGATATTCGAGTCTCATATTTCCTTATTGAATTTCTATCTGGATGTTCTATCCATTATTGAAAATGAGTTATTGCAATCTTCTATTATTGGATTATTGTCTGTTTCTCTCTTTAATATTTCAAGGTTGGCTTTATGCATTTTAGTTGCTCTGAGGTCGGTGCCTACTTACTTAGGAATGTGATGTCTTACTGTTGAATTAACTGTTTTATTAGTGTGTGATGACTTTCTTTCTCTCCTGTGACAGTTGTTGATTGTAAGTCTATTTTGAGATGAAAATAGCCATCTCCACTCTCTTGTTTTCCACTTTCATGATCATCTTTTCCTATCCCTTCACTTTCAGTCAGTGTGTGTCTTACACTGGAAATGCATCTCTAGTGACAGTGGAGAGGTGGGTCATGCTTGACTCTCATCCTTTAAGCTGTAACTCCTGATAGGTTACCATTCCTATAGCTGTTCTTGATGTACAAATGGTATTCATTTCCCAGCTCCCTTCTTTTGTAATGTGGCAATTTGGTAGAGTGATGCACCTTGAATATTTTCTTTATCTTCTTTTCTACTATAGGCTTTTCTCTTTGCATTTGAAATGAGGTTTGCATAAAACCTCTTCTAGTTATGACAGTCAATTATCAACTGATAACAATTTACCTTCAAATGCAAAAAAAAAACCCCTATCATACCACAGCCACACTGTTTTTATTATTGATTTCAGAATTTATTTCATTTTATGCTGTGTATAAATTACACAATTTTTGTGGTTATAGTTTTTGGTTATAATTTGGCTTTTAACTTCGATAATAGGATTGAGAGTGATTTGTGTACCATCATAATAGTATCAAGCTATTCTTTTAAGTCTATGTATTTCCCTTTTCCAGTGAAATTTATAGATATTTTGGGTTTCATTGACCTGAATGTCTGTAGCCAGGGACAGTGGTACACACCTGTAATCCCAGCGGCCCAGGAGGCTGAGGCAGAAGGATTACAAGTTCAAAGCCAGCCTCAGCAACTTAGAGGAACACTACGCAACTTAGCAAGACCCTGTCTCAAAATTTAAAAAATAAATAAATGAACAAAAAATGGCTAAGGATGTGGCTCAGGGGTTAAGCACCACTGGGTTCTATTCCTGATACCAAAACATCAAAACTACACCAAAACCTGGATGTCCATTTCCATCTCCAGATTTGGAAACTTCCCAGCTAGTATCTTTTATAAAACACTCTTACCTTTCTCTTCTCTTTCTGGAATTTCAGTCACATATGCTGGTTCACTGGGTGGTCTCCCTAAGTGTTGTAGGCTTTCTGCTCTCCTTTTTTTTCCCTTTTTGTCCTTTCTAAACACAGAATTTGGAATGGTCTGTCATTGAGTCTCCTGATCCTTCCTTCTGCTTCATTGTGGTTATTGTTGAAACTGTCTATTTAATTTTCAAGGTGTCATTGTGCTTGTTAATTCCATAATAATTTGGTTCATTGTTTTCTACCTAATTTGCACACTTTCCATTTGTTCGTGTATTGTTTTCAGGTTTGTGTTTGTCCATCTGCTTTCTTTCATGGCTCTTGGGTGGTTTCAGATTGTCATTCTGAATTCTTTGTAATGTAATCTGTGAATTTCTTTTTCTTTAGGGTCAATAATGGAAATTTACTTTGTATATTTGGTGGTGTCCTGCTTCCTAATCTTTCATAATTTCTGTAGCTTTGCAGGAAACGGTCAGTCCTCGGGTGCTCCAGGTGGATGGTCCTGCCTGGCTGCGGCTTTTGGCTTAGCTGGCTGGCGCTTGGGTGGGCATGTCTGCTGCTGGTCTGCGTGGGTGTGAGTGCATTGTGCTGGGCCCTTGACTGGCTGTTGAGATATGCACACTGGTTGTTGAGAGCCGACACCCTTAGTCTTTGTTCTTAGCTTCCCCAGCTAATTCCCTCATGTTCTGAGTGAGGGATAAACAAGGTGGCCCTCTCAGCTAGCACCCCACATGCGGGGGAAGTCACCAGCTCACTTCACTCTCTCCCATGTGGCCTGAGGAGTTCGCTCTTGGCACTGTACTGCTTTGGCTTGTGGAGATGACATACATAAAGTGATATACATATGTTTACCCCTCGATTCCTCTTTACTTATGTCTTAGCTCCCCAGGGTCCCCAAACCTCTTTGTTTGTTTGTTTTTGTCAATGTGTGGCTATTAAGTTGATCTGTCTACAGTGACGCAAAGGATAGAAACTCCTGTCCATCATCTTGTTGACATTTCCCCCCAGGAAATTCTTTTCAACAAATGATATGGGAACAATCGGATATATATGTGAGAAAAAATGAAACTTGATCCTCAGTTCACATCACATAATATTTCTTAGGATGAATCATTGACTTACATATTTAAAAAAATGATCCAGGCATGGTGGTACACGCCTGTAATCCCTGTGACTTGGGAGACTAGGCGAGAGGGTTGCGAGTTCAAAGCCAGACTCAGCAAAAGCGAGGTGCTAAGTAACTCAGTGAAACTCTGTCTCTAAATAAAATATAAAATAGGGATGGGGATGTGGATCAGTGGTCAAGTGCCCCTGAATTAAATCCCAGCACCCCCTCCAATATATATATATGAAACTAGAGTATGATAAATAAAAAATGTAAGTGAATATAGCATCAATTTAGGCTGGGCAAATTTTTTTTGAAGGAAAGAAAGAAAAAAATACTAAATGTAACAATGCCCAGGGTTAATAAAATTTATTACAATGAAAATTTCTGTCCACAAAAGAAACTATTAAGAAAAAAATAAAAATTTGATGCAAGCTAGAGTCTCTAGTAATTTTTTGCAATATATGAATCTGAATGACACTTGTATACAGAATATATATGAGTCAACAATAAAAAGTCAAAATGATTAAAACAAATAATTTGAACGAACTCATCAGATAAAACAAATCAAAGGCAGCGATGGAGAGATGGGCTGGCTGTGTGAAAAGCCAACAGGGAACTTTACGTTTTAGAGTGAAGACACAGATGTGTTGGATGTGGAGGTCAGACACACATCGTGTGACTAGCACAAGAAGGCTAGCTGCACTGGCTGCATTGGTGACAGAGAATACTAAAGGGAAGTTATTATCAGAGGCAAAGAGACAGTTCAAAATGATAAATAAAAGGTGCAATGTCAGGAAGACATAACAATGTGTGAATATATTATCCTGAGAAGAAATTTACAAAATTATCTGAAGCAAAAACGTTGAAGGATTAAAGGAAAAATAGACAATTAAATATCAAATGTTGGAGACCTATGTGACCTCTTCCAGTAGAGGATGTGACAGCTAGGCAGAAGGTCAACAGCACTCAAGTTAGCTGAGCCTAGATCTCTGCAGAAACCTCCCCCAACACAGAAGAGCAGAAATAACATCAAACACACATGAAATGTTCTCCAGAGCAGCCCAAGTGCTAGATCTTAAACAACCTTGATAAGTCCAAAAATTGAAAATGTACAAAGTTCCTTCTCTGACTACCATGAAATAAAATTCAAAAAGAGTAACAGAAAGACATTTCAGAAATTCACAAGTATATTGAAATTAACCAGCTGACTCCTAAACAAATAACTGTCTAAATAACAAACAAATGGAAAATTAGAAAATATTTTGAGGTAAATCCAAATGGAGAGGGAGCACAGGGAAACTTAGGGAGGCACTCAGAATAACCACTGGTAGGAAGTTATTCCAAGTTGGCGGAGTAGGGCAGAGCCCGTCACTGGCTGCTCTGTGCCTGACTCCGAGGGAACAGTTGGATGCTTTCCCCCACGGGGGCTCCCATTGACGAATTGAAGCTTCTCGGAGTGTGTGACAGGATTCTACACAGAGGACTGTTGCAAGCGCAGCACACAACAGGGGAAAGTGGAGTCGCTCTTTGGTGCAGAAGCCGGCCAGCAGCATGCCGCTGGAGCCCGCCGCAGGCAGACGGGCGGGGTTTGAGCTCCGTGGCTTTCTGGCAGCAGAGACGAGACAGAGTCGCAGGGTTACTGCTCCTTCAGGGCTGAAGTGCACCAGACTGCTACCTGCATCAGCGCAAGTGACCAGACAGAGGACCAGTTCTGCACGTAGGTAGGAACAGCCCAGCTCCCTCCACCTCACCAGACACCCCTAGGCGGAACGGGCGGTTTTGGCGGGTGTAGCTGACAGTGTGATGGGTGTCTGAACAGGGGTGTGGTTCCAAGCCTCCCCCTCCCCAGCTGTGGTAACTCAGAACATTTCTTGCCAGTATTTGGTGGGCGCGGCTATCAGAGGGACTACCACAGAACCTGTTGCTGGTTCCCACCTCCCCCTCCCCCCAGCTAGATGACCTGGTGACTACCCAGCACAGAGGTACTGCTCCACTGATCAGGATCCCTGGGCGGCCAGGGCTGCACCCACCAGAGTGAACCCAGGGCTGCAAACAAGAGATCCATCAACTGGGGCCTGATGGGCAGGAGAGGAAGGTGAGGGGATAGAGACTGGGATAGAGATCTCCAGGTGAGGGGGATAGAGATCACTTTGACAATGAATTACATAGGCAAATCCAAGAAACCCAAAGAGACCAGGATCAGAGAGGCAGGTGAGGGAGAGCTGCCTCACATGAATTCCTTCCACCACCCTCAGGGCAGAGACTCAACCTGGAATGCACAACGCCACCGACTGGAAGAGAAGAAAACAGAATGCTAAGAGTGCATTTTTTTCTTTCTTTCTTTGTTTCTTTTTATCTTTTTTTCTTTTTTGATTTCTTTTTATTTTTATTCCTTTATCTCTTTTTTCCTTTTTTCTTTTCTTTTTATTTTTCTTCCTCCTTCTCTTCCTCTCTCAACCTCCCAAGTGTTACTATTTCTACTATATGTAATATATGAAATGCAAATAGGTGTTTGTTTCTATGCTTCTTATCGTCCTCCCATGTTCTTATCTACCCTAAGATACCTCCTGTCTACCCTCCTGCTAATAACCCCCTTCATTAGAGTTCTCCTCCAAAGTTGCTAAGATATATTAACCCCATACCCTCACGTCTTTCCCCTTAACATAACGTCCTACACCCAACCCTCAGATCTCAATATGCCACCAGAATCTGTATGCCTTTTATGAAACCAATGACTCTATTTTAAATAATAATTGAATACAACATCTCTAGATATAGAGACTAACTATAAATGTATTAATAATAAAAACTTGCTCATACATGATGTATTGTTGATATTGGGAACTGTTAACATTGTCTTTCTCCACAAAGGAGAGATCTCAGAATTATACAAGAGCAATATAAATCTATAGGGGAAAAACAATAACACAACAGTCTCACAGAGCTGGAAAGAAACGTGAGCAATGTGAAAAGACAAGGAAAGAAAGGACCACAAACAATGCAGAACAATTCAACAACAGAGGAGATAATAGCTACAGTAGAAAAAATGTCAGATAAAGATTTCAGGATATATATGTTCAGATGTTCTGGAGTCTCAGGGAAGACATTAAACAACAAAAGCAGATAATGAAAGATCACTTTGACAATGAATTACATAAGCAAATCCAAGAAACAAAACATCAACTCTACAGGGAGATAAAGGTTATACAAAAAAAAAAAAAAAAACAGAAATCCTAGAAATGAAAGAAATGATAAACCAAATTAAAAACACAAATGAGAGTATCATCAGCAGAGTAGACCACTTAGAAGACAGGACATCAGACAACGAAGACAAAGTATGTCATCTTGAAAAGAACATAGACAGGACAGCGAGACTGATAAGAAACCATGAGCAGAACATCCAAGAAATATGGGATAGCATAAAGAGACCAAACTTAAGAGTTATTGGGGTAGAGGAAGGCATAGAGGTCCAAACCAAAGGAATGAGCAATCTATTCAATGAAATAATATTAGAAAACTTTCCAGACATTAAGAATAAAATCCTAGAAGCCTACAGGATGCCACAAGAGACCCACACCAAGACACATTATAATGAAAATGCCCAACATACAGAACAAGGAGAGAATTTTAAAAGCCTCAAGATAAAGGAAGCAGATTACATTTAGGGGTAAACCAATTAGGTTAACGGCTGATATTTCAACACAAACTGCGAAAGTTAGAAGATCCTGGAACAACATATTTCAAACACTGAAAGATAATGGGTTCCAACCAAGAATCTTGTTTCCAGCAAAATTAAGCCTCAGGTTTGAAGATGAAATAAAAACCTTCCATGATAAGCAAAAGTTAAAAGAATTTGCAGCTAGAAAACCTGCTCTTCAAAACATCCTTGGCAAAACATTTCATGAAGAGGAAATAAAAAATAACAATGAAAACCAACAGTGGGAATTGGTACACTAAAGGAAAAACTAATCAAAGAGGAGATCAAGTCAAGTTAAATAACAAAAATAAATAAATATGGCTGGAAATACAAACCATATCTTAATAGTAACCCTAAATGTTAATGGCTTAAACTCACCAATCAAAAGACATAGGCTAGTAGACTGGATTTAAAAAAAGATCCAAAAATATGCTGCCTGCAAGAGACTCATTTGATAGGAAAAGACATACACAGACTGAAGGTGAAAGGTTGGGAAAAGTCATACCACTCACATGGACTGCAGAAGCAAGCAGGAGTGTCCATACTCATATCAAATAAAATAGACTTCAAACCAAATTTAATCAAAAGGGATAAAGAAGGACACTACATACTGCTCAAGGGATCCATACACCAACAAGACTTAACAATCAGAAATATATATGCTCCAAACAATGGTGCAGTTATGTTTATCAAACAAACTCTTCCCAAGTTCAAGAGACAAATAGACCACAACAGAATAATCATGGGTGATTTTAACACACCTCTCTCACCACTGGACAGATCTTCCAAACAAAAATTGAATAAAGAAACTATAGAACTCAATAACACAATTAATAACTTAGACTTAATTGACATACATAGAATATATCAACCAACATCAAGTGGATACATTTTCTTCTCAGCAACACATGGATCCTTCTCAAAAATAGACTATATATTATGTCACAGGACAACTCTTAGCAAATACAAAGGAGTAGAGACATTTTATCTGATCATAATGGAATGAAATTGGAAATCAATGATAAAGTAAGGAAGAAAAATTTTGTACATCATATGGAAAATGAACAATATGCTACTGAATGAACAATTTTTTTTAAATTTTTAAATTTCTTCCTTGATGTCTTCTGTTACAGAAGACATCAAGGAAGAAATTAAAAAATTCTTAGAGGTAAATGAGAACACAGACACGACATATCGAAATCTCTGGGACATTATGAAAGCAGTACTAAGAGGAAAATTCATTGCATGGAGTTCATTAAAGAAGAAAAAACCAACAAATAAATGATCTCACACTACATCTCAAAGCCCTGGAAAAAAAGAACAAATCAGCAGCAAATGCAGTAGAAGGCGAGAAATAATTAAAATCAGAGTTGAAATCAATGAAATCGAAACAAAAGAAACATTTGAAAAAAATTGACAAAACTAAAAGCTTGTTCTTTGAAAAAATAAATAAGATTGACAGACCCTTAGCTATGCCAATGAAGAGAAGAAGAGAGAGAACCAAATTACTAGCATACGGGACAAAAAAGGCAATATCACAACAGACACTACAGAAATACAGAAGATAATTAGAAATTGTTTTGAAACCTTATACTCCAATAAAATAGAAGATAGTGAAGGCATCGATAAATTCCTTAAGTCATATGATCTGTCCAGATTGAGTCAGGAGGATATACACAACCTAAACAGACCAATATCAAGTGAGGAAATAGAAGAATCCATCAAGAGATTGCCAACCAAGAAAAGCCCAGGACCGGATGGGTATGCAGCAGAGTTTTACAAAACCTTTAAAGAAGAACTAATACCAATACTCTCCAATCTATTTCAGGAAATAGAAAAAGAAGGAGTACTTCCAAATACATTCTACGAGGTCAATATCACCCTGATTCCAAAACCAGACAAAGACACCTCAAAGGAAAAAAAAAAAAAACTTCAGACCAATATCTCTAATGAACATAGATGCAAAAATCCTCAATAAAATTCTGGCAAATCGAATACAAAAACATATCAGAAAGATTGTGCACCATGTCAAGTGGGATTCATCCCAGGGACGCAAGTTTGGTTCAATATACAGAAATCAATAAACGTAATTCATCACATCAATAGACTTAAAGATCAGAACCATATGATCATCTTGATAGACGCAGAAAAAGCATTTGACAAAATACAGCACCCCTTTATGTTCAAAACAGTTGGAAAACTAGGGATAACAGGAACATATCTCAACATCTTAAAGGCTATCTATGCTAAGCCCCAGACCAACATCATTCTAAACAGAGAAAAACTGAAGGCATTTCCTCTAAAATCTGGAACAAGACAGGGATGCCCTCTCTCACCACTTCTATTCAACATAGTTCTCAAAACACTGGCCAGAGCAATTAGACAGTTGAAAGAAATTAAAGGAATAACTATAGATAAAGAAGAACTTAAACTTATTTGCTGATGATATGATTCTATACCTAGAAGACCCAAAAAACTCCACCAGGAAACTTCTAGAACTAGTAAATGAATTCAGCAAAGTGGGAAGATAAAAAGTCAACAACCATAAATCAAAGGCATTTCTGTATATCTGTGACAAATCCTCTGAAATGGAAATGAGGAAAACTTCCCCATTCATAATATCCTCAAAAAAATCTTGGGAATCAATTTAACAAAAGAGGTGAAAGATCTATACAATGAAACTATAGAACTCTAAAGAGTGAAATAGAAGAAGATCTTAGAAGATGGAAAGATCTACCTTGCTCATGGATAGGCAGAATTAATATTATTAAAATGGCCATACTACCAAAAGCACTATGCAATTCCAATCAAAACCCCAATGGCATTCCACATAGAAATAGAAAAGGCAATCATGAAATTCATCTGGAAAAATAAGAGACCCAGAATAGCTAAAGCAGGAAGAGTGAAACAGGTGGTATCACTATGCCAGACCTTAAACTATACTACAGAGTAATAGTAACAAAAACAGCCTGGTATTGGCACCAAAACAGAGTGGTAGATCAGTGGTACAGAATAGAGGACACAGAGACTAAGCCACAAAATTACAACTACCTTATATTAGACAAAGGTGCCAAAATCATGCAATGGAGAAAGGATAGCATCTTCAACAAATGGTGCTGGGAAAACTGGAAATCCATATGCAACAAAATGAAACTGAATCCCTTTCTCTCACCATGCACAAAAGTTAACTCAAAATGGATCAAGGACCCAGGAATTAAACCAGAGACTCTGTGTTTAATAGAAGAAAAACTAGGCCCTAATCTTCATCATGTGGGGCTAGGCCCCAATTTCCTTAATAAGACACCTATAGCACAATAATTAAAACCAAGGATCAACAAATGGGATGAATTTAAACTAAAAAGTTTTTTCTCAGCAAGAGAAATAATATGTGGGGTGAACAGAGAGCCTACATCCTGGGAACAAATTTTTACCCCTCACACACCAGATAGAGCACTAATCTCTAGGGTACACAAAGAACTCAAAAAGCTAAACACCAAAAAAACAAATAACCCAATCAACAAATGGGCCAAGGACATGAACAGACACCTCTGAGAAGAGGACATACAATCAATCAACAAATACATGAAAAAAATGCTCACCATCTCTAGCAGTCAGAGAAATGCAAATCAAAACTACTCTAAGATATCATCTCACTTCAGTCGGAATGGCAGGCATCAAGAATTCAAACAACAATAAGTGTTGGTGAGAATGTGGGGAGAAAAGTACACTCATAAATTGCTGGTAGGACTGCAAATTGGTGCAGTCAATCTGGAAAGCAGTATAAAGATTCCTTGGAAATCTGGGAATGGAACCACCATTTGATCCAGCTATTCCTCTTCTCGGACTATACCCAAAGGACCTAAAAACAGCATACTACAAGGACATAGCCACATCAATGTTTATAGCAGCACAATTTACAATAGGTAAACTGTGGAGCCAACCTAGATGACCTTCACTGGATGAATGGATTAAAAAAATGTGGCATTTATACACAATGGAATATTACTCTGAACTAAAAAAGAATAAGATCATGGCATTTGCAGGGAAATGGATGGCATTAGAGAAGATTATGCTAAGTGAAGTTAGCCAATCCCCCCAAAACAAAAGCCAAATATTTTCTCTGATATATGGGGGGTGACTCAAAGACGGGTAGGGAGGGAGAGCATGGGAGGAAGATTACCTCTAGATAGGGAATAGGGGTGGGACGGAAAGGAAGGGATAAGGGGAATTGCAAGGATGGTGAAAGGAGATGGTCATCATTATACAAAATACATGTAGGAAGATGTGAATTTGGTGTCAATATACCTTAAATACAGAGATATGATAAATTGTGGTATAAAGGTGTATTAAGAATTGTAATGCAAAAAAAAATCAATAAGAGAGCTCATGTATACTGGCATAATTTGGCATGAACATACTTTATATAAAGAGTAACGAAAAGTTGTGCTGTGAATGGATAATTATGAATGTAATGCATTCCACTATTGTCATGCATGTAAGAAATAAATTTTAAAAATGCAAAAAAAAAAAAAAGAAAAGAAAAAGAAAAAACCCACACATGTTGTGAGAGAGTAGAGAGAAACAGAGTGTGTTTCTTAAGTGATTGTTTCACTTGGGTTGGAATTTATCTCCTATTTTTGTCTTTATATCTCTGCCTATATTCTACTGGTCTTGGACTGGAACCTCTAGGATCATGAGCTAAATAAACCTGTTCTCTTTATAAGTAAAAAAAAAAAATAAAAACTGTTATTGCATAAAGCATAATATGAATGTCCACGTGGAATGCAGAAAGATTCCCAACTGAAAGATTTACCTTTAGCTTAGGAACTGGCAACAAAAGTTAATCATGTAGAAAACACACAAAAAATAGAGGAAAAACATCTCCTTGAATAAATCTAGTTAATTAAAAATGGTAAACATTCAATTAGAAAATTTATAAATCTTTAGCTAAAAGGAAAAATAAGAATGCAATTACTGATATCAACAAGGAAAAGAAGACATTGTTCTTGCTTTTACAGAAATGAAAATGAACGTGAGCAAATACTCTGAACCACTGTATGCCAACGGAGTAGTTAGCATTAGTGAAATGGCGGCATTCACCAGGAGATGCAATGGGAAATTAATTCAGTAGGAAGTAGAAAATATGAAGAGGCCTCCATCAATCAAAGAGGTTGGAATAGTAACTAAAATCACCCCCCCCAGATAAAAATGCAGGTTCAAATAACAGCACTAGTAAGTTCTATGAAACATGAAAAACTTAATGCCAATTCTCCCAAAAATAAGAAAGGAGGGGACTTTCCACCTCATTTCATGGAGCTAGTATTACCATGATGCCAATCTCAGGCAAGGACATAAGCTCTCAACATTGTATTTAACATTGTACTGGAAGGTCCTGTCAGTGCCCCGAGAAATCCTCCTCCTCAAAACAAAGAAGATACCAGGACCCCGAAACAGGAAATCCTAAGGAATTCACTACAGAAGCATGAAAATAAATGTAATCCTGTAGGGTCACAGGACACATGGACATACAAAAGTCAATGCATTTATATAAAATAGCAATTGATAATCTTACGCAAAATTAAGGAAACAATTACATTTAGATAGCATCAGAAGGAACAAAATATTTAGGAATAAATTTTAAAGTTATACAAACTCATACTATGAAAATTATACTGTTGTAAGAAATTAAGGAATACGTGCATCAATGGAGACACACCCTAAGTTCAGGGACTGGAAGACAACCAAAAAACTTGTGCACAGCAAAGGAACAACACAGTGAAGAGGAAAATATCTATGGGATGGGAGAAAGTGCTTGCAAATTAAACATCCAAAAAGGGGTTACATCAAAAGTACCTAACAGGGGCTGAGGGTATAGCTCAGCCAGTAGAGTGCTCACCTCGCATGCACAAGGCCCTGGGTTCAAGCCCCAGCACCACCAAGAAAAAATGGTACATAAAGGAGTTGGACAATCCAATAGTAAGAAAACAACCCTATGAAAAAATGGCAAAGGACACAAACAGATATTTCTCAAAAGATGACAGAGAGATGGCCAAGAGGTATGTGAAAAACTAATTATCAGGAAAATACAGATTAAAACCACATGGATATGGCACCTCACGCCTGTTAAAATAGTTATCATCAGAATAATTAAAATGAAAACTTTTGGTAAGGATGTCGAGAAAAGGAAGCCCTGAACATTTTTTAGTGGAAATGCACTTTACTTTAGCTACTATGGAAAACTATATGAAGATTCATTAGGAAACTAAAATGCAATTGTTATAGTCTTCAAAAATTGTACTGCTGGGTACAGATCCAGAGGAATTGAAATCAGTTCTTTAAAGAAAAAAACTGGCCTCCAATTCTATTGTAGCACTAGCCACAATAGTCAAGAGCAAGAAAGCAACCTAGATGTTTATTAAAGAATGAAATTAGAAATACAATGTGGCCCCATATCCCCCAGAACACTATTCACCCTTAAAAGAAGGGAATTCCATCACTAGTGAGGTGTGTGTCCCCGGAAGACACGATGTTAATGAACACTAATTGGTCACGGAGAGACAAGTACACGTCATCTCACTTAAACATGGATTCCAAAAATGTTGATTTCTAAAACAGAGAACAGTACGGAGGTAACCAGAGGCTTGTAGAGGCTGGGGAAATGGAGCTGTTTAGTCAAAGGGCAAAAATTTCAGTTAGGAGGAATAAGTTCTGAAATATGCTGCACATCATGGTAACTATAGTTAACAATAGTGAGTTATGTGTTCCAAAGTAGCTGAAGTTGTAAGCTTTAAATATTTCTTCAACAGACACACAAATATATGAGGTGATAGTTACATTAATTGGCTTGATGTAATGGTTCCATGATATGTGGGTATATTAATACATCACGTTGTCCCCATAAAATATCTAATTATTTTTATTACCTGGAAATTCTTTTAAGACAATGCTATTAAGTTGTTAATATTCCCCAAATTCCTATTTAATCAATGCACCTCTATCGAAACTGTGCATGACTTGTATACAGAAAATTATCAAGCTGATTCCAAGACTCTTATGGGAGTTAGGACACCCATAATTGCCAAAAAAAAAAAAAATAAAGGAAAAGGAGGAGAAGGAGGAAGCAAAATATTGAAAAGAACAAAGATGGAGGACTCACCCTTCCTGATTGTAAAACTCACTACAAAGTTATAGCCTACAAAATGCATGATACTAAGATAGAGGTAGGTATACAGACTAAGGAAAAGAACTGAAATTTCAGAAGTGACCCCTAATATGAATGGTCCATTAATTCTCCACAATAGCATTAAAATAATTCAATGTGAAGGAATACTCTTTTTAGTAAGCAGTGCTCAGAAAACTGCGTGTCCACATATAAATAAACTAATTTATATCTTAACATGCACACCATGTAAACAATTACTCAAATGGATAATAGATGCAAGAGGTAGAAACACAAAACCCTGGAAAAGATGAAACATTGGTATGAAGCTTTGAGATCCTGGATTAGGCAGTGTTTTGTTTTACTTTGTTTTAGACAAAAGATGAAAAGCACAAACAAAAAAAATTAAGTAAATAAAATCGCTCAAATCAACATTGAAAACCTTTGTACCTCAATGGAAACTGCCAAGAAAATGATAAAATAATTTATAATATAGGAGAAAATATTTGCAAATCATATACCTGATTAGAAATGTTTACTAGAAGACATGATCCCACAGTAAGTGAGCTCTGTTTTGTGCCACACAACAATTCTGTGTCTAACTTTTGGAGAACTGACACACTAATCTTCTGCTGCAGCCTTGGCCCTCTGACATTCCCACCGTCAGCATTTGAGGGGGCTCCATGGCTCCTCACCTTTCCAGCACTTCTTGTGTCTGTTTTTTGATTCACCATTTCATTGTGGTTTCAATCCGCACTTCCTAGTATATTTCTTAGGCTAAAAAATCACCAGCTTAAGAACATGCATTTATAAATATAGGTTCATTTAGAGAGACCTATACATGGCTAACGAGTGCTATAAAACCTGCTCACCATTATTAGTCACCAAGAATGCAGATTGAAGAGAGGGACTGTTGGTGCGTGCGAAGCAGACACGAGACTTGAAACAGACGTCCAAGTGAAGAAGCCAGGCAGGAAGATGACCCACTGAGGTGGCCCTGCTGTGTGTAATGGCCAAGTTCGGAAAGTCCTTAGAGGCAGAAAGATTGTCGACCGGTGGGGGCGGGAAGAGGGAGCATCGGGGAGTTACTGACAATGCGCTTGAGGTTTGTTTTAGGGGAATGAGAATGTTCTGGAGTTAGATATGGTGATGTGGCATATTCTGGGACCGCTAATGTAACCGCTGAGTTATACGCTAAGTGGGGAATTTCACTGTTATGTAGATAAAGCTAAGAAAGGCGACGTAGAGCTAGGTCTGCCCCTGCTGACTAAACCAAAACGAATGCAGAGGAACACAGTCCACGCTTGAAATCTGTCAGAGTTCCTCTGAAAGGATAACTCACTTTTTTCTCTGATGATGAAGTTAATTTCTTTTGCTGTTTCATTCTATATTAAAATGTCTTCTATAAATTTATTACATGAATTTTAAACTACATTTCCCGAGTCTCTTTTCCATATAAAAATACTGCTGTCTTTGTGTCATGTCTTGTAAACAGGGATCCTTCCATGTGATGAGGGCTTTCACGACAACTCTCTGGATCAAGAGACGTCTGGATCAAGATGTCCCAACACATCACGCTGTGGAGGTGGGGGTGAGTGCCCTTCCTCAGGAGGTCTCACTGCAAGCCATGATCAATGTCTTGATCAGTGTCTCACTTGACAACTGCTCATTGATAGGAGTTTTTGCTAGTTTTCTAGATAAATTTGAGAAGTTTTCAGTATTACTTCCTTGACACCAGGTACCTAAGTGTATGTACCTTAGACATTTTAGAAAATGACATTACTAGGTGATTTCCTATGTTTTAAAGAAAGGTAGTAAAAATGTGCACATTTAACCTGTCCTAACTGGCTTCAGAGGTCCGCCAGGAAAATGGAGCAAGCCGCTTCTGAGGTCAGATATTCTCTCACAAGTCACCATCAGTCCCCACAACCTTGTGGCCCTGTCCTTTCGTGGCATAGCAAAACCTGCTAAAAACTGAAGTCAGGACTTTAGACATGCTGTCTCCTGCAGATGGCCAATTTGGGGGTTCACCCTTGGGTGCTAACAGCAGACTGCACAGAATGCCATCTTTGATTTTCTGTGGAAACATTCACAAGTTAAACACGTCAGGAAAAGAGAGCTCTGGAGAGAAATTGTGTTTGTGTTCTGATATCTGAAGTCATCAAGAGCGTCTCTTTGAGTGCATGTGTTCGATAGTGTGTGGGAAGAGGGATAGAAGAAGTGATGGATCCATCATCCACTCCAAGATATAAAGAGGAGGAACTTTAAGGAGTGGAATGTGGGCACACAGAGGTGAAGGCAGTTGGAAGTGAAGCTTGAAGTGCAATCCCTGTATACATGTCAGACCCCTTAATGTGCTGCAGGAAATGAGGTCTACTTGATATTTAGTTTGTGTGTCACCCAGAGAGCCAATTTGCTGGTAAATTGTATGACAACTTTAAACTCATGATTTCTTATTAATAACAGCATCAGCAATGCATTTGAAATTTAAAAATGGTCCACATGCCTTGAGTCTACGCTAGCACAAGTATACGGACCTGGGCCATACAAGGCGGTTACAAGATGCCCCTCCCTTCCTTCACAGAGTCCTGCCACCTACAGGTAAACAGGTCAAAGGGTCCTAGCACTCCTTGATGCCAGAGGCCAGCCGACAAAGCAGGTATGTGAGCATTTCTGTATTGGATGCAGCCTGGCATGGATGCCATCAGGCTTTTAGATTAGACAATCCCAGTGTTTTAAAAGCAATCTCGTAGTAGAAGTTAAGTGCTTCTGTTAACTTGCTCTTCTGTTGACTTGGATTGGGGACTACAAGAAGACCCCCTCCCCCAACCCTTAACCAGATTCTACCCAGAATCCTCCTGGCCCTCTTCTCCACTCAACTCTAGCCATGGGCTCAGTACCCTCTGTGGCTTTGACCAGTTTTAGTAAATACCTTGTAAAGTAGGCTTAGCCAGAATCTCTCTGCCTCAGACTGTGACCACCCACAGCCTTTGGTGAAATCTCCATGCCCACCATACCCCTGTGACATCAGAGCACTCCAGCCTACCCTTCAGCATGGATCCTGTCATGTTGGTTTGACCAGAATCCCTAGCACCCCTGACTTACCTCTTAGCAATTCCCCACCCACTGATCCCCACCCTGCCTTGGATACAAAGCGGTGCTTGCCTGTTCTGTGTGCACACGTGCTCCTAGTTCTGCACTGAGGTCTCTCTTCCCCCACTGCAACAGATCCTGAATAAAATCTGGTTTTGCTTCTTCAGCAACTACCCCATTATAGTTCTCTTTGACGGTTCCCGAGGGGAGGGAAGATTTTGCCTCCCAGGTACATTTGACAACGTCTAGAGACATTTTTGTACTGCTGTAGCTAGAGGAGGCTACTGGTGGCATCTACTGGATACAAGCTAGGGGTGCTGCCAAAATCCTTTGTGCCTTCCCACCCCACTCCCCAACAAAATAGGCATCAAAAACTAACGCTGCCAAGTTCAAGAAGGTGGCTTAGCATCAGCAGACTTCTCTGAAATCAGCCCTCAGCTTCATCAATATGGACTCTTATCTGCTGTTTCACTTTTCCTTGTTTCAGTAAATCAAGGTCAACCATGGTTAAAAATATTAAATAGAATTTTCCAGAAACAGAAAACTCATAATTTTAGGGTGCATGTCATTCTGAATGGTGGTGAAATCTCTCCTCAACCCATTCCATCCTGCCTGAGTCCTGAATTATCCTTATCCAGGGCACCCCTTCTAAATATGCTCCCTCCTTCTAGTCATTCGGTCTTGTAGGTTCAGATCGACTCTCATGGTGTCAGGTTCCCGTATGTCGTATTCTCCACTACCTGACGTTTCAGGCATCCCCTAGGGTCTCAGAAAGTACCCTCTGTGGATGAGGGGGAAAAACTGCTATTGTGGTTTAGGTACATGGTGTCTCCCAAATGATCCTGTGTTTGTGCAGGAAAATTCAGAAGTGAGATGATTAGGTGGTGAGAGCCGCGATCCTAGTGTGAGTGGCCTGGTGGTATCTGTGGGCAGGTGGAGCCCTTGTTCATCCATCATATATGAAATTCTTTACAAATTTTTCTTTCTCTTAAAACTCTTCTATACCTTTTGAGTAATTTCCCCTTTATAATTTCCCAAAACCTTTACTTTATTTGGTATCATCTCTCTTTTTTTTTTAATTTTGGTAGGTATCACAGTGATTGTCATAATAAAAATATGTCTTTGAACATAACTTTAAATGCACTTAATTTTAGCCTACCATGGGGCATTGTAACAGGAGTAGGGTGAGAGGCAGAGTCTTTACTCAGATGAGATTGGTCTCTTGAAAAATCTTGTTTAAAGTGTTTGATTTTTAAGGCTGACCATTGCCTGCTTTGGCTGGGATGGTGGTCACTGGTGACATGCCCTGGAAGTTTACATCTTTGTGGCCACTCCCCCATTTCCTCTCACTCTGCTTCCTGTCTCTCACGAGGTGAGCAGCTTCTTCCACAGTAAACTTTGGCTATGAAGTTCTGCCACACTTTGGGCCCAGAGTTATGGAGTTGGCCGACCATGGACTGAACCTCTGAAATGGCATATCACAAATGAACTTTTCCTCCTCTGAGTTGTTCTTATAAAGTGTTTTGGTCCATACCAGCAAGATGATGAACAACACAGACACTGGAAATGGGAGTGGGGTCCTTGTCACAGGGATGGAGAGCAAGAGCCTGCTGTGGAGCTCCTCTTCCACTCATTCCCGAGTCCTGATTAGTTTTACAATGGAGCAGATGCCGCCTTGAGCTGTAGTTCAGATATCTAATACTATTAGTACTACTTGATTTCTGTAAAATGGCTCTTTCATTAATGTTCCCTCTACTTAGTAGAGAGGTCACCTTAGCCCTCTCCGTTATGGCCCTCTTGATACGGTTTGTTAGGGCTGACACAAACGTACACCTCAAGTTCCATTCTTATATTTATAGCACATCTGTCTTTGGGTATGATTTTCTGGCTGATGTTCAAGATCAAGTTCATCAAAAATGAACCTTCTTCTCATCTACTGCTAGGGTCAGCTGAGGTTACTTGGGGATCACTCTTGGGAAATTTTGAGAAGTCTCTTGGCTCCTTTAGCATTTCCTCTACCAGTTGTACCGTTTTCCAGGAGGAGTCAAGGTCTTGCTGACCACATGTGGCTTCTCTAATGACCCTTCTTTCTTAAAGTCCTCACAGTTCCTCTGATCAGGAGGCTGGGCGACTCACCAAGATTGCAGGGCTTTTAGAGGGCTATGATCATTCCCTGGGTCCTGGCTGACCTTTGAGGTCAAGGACCAAAATATTACCTGTTTTTTCCCTTCACACCCGTACTTCCTTGGCTTTTGCCCCCGAGTCTGGTTTTATAGATCTAGCAGGCCATTTTCACCCATCTGGAAGGAGGAACAATGGGTTTCATTTTCAACATCTACATTTTGCATTACCCCTTCCATTTAATTGGGGTTACTATTAACACTGGGAGTTAGCATTATATCCTCACTTCTCGTAGGCAATGGCCTATTACCTTAAATTAACTCAGGTTACTCTATTAGAATTAGTGTTCCTGCAAAACACTAGTAGGGAACAGTTGTAAATTTTAAAGGAAAATAAAAAATAAAAATAACAAGAGAAAAATTGTGTTCGTTTTGTATAACAGCTTTGAACTGAGAAACACATCTTTATAATAACACTGTTATCTTTGATATCTATTTAGTCTCTTCAAAACCTATATATTCATTAACTCAATCATATATTAAATTCTTTACAAATTTTACTTTCTCTTAAAACTCTTCTATACCCTTTAAGCAATTTCCCCTTTATAAGTTACCCAAACCTTTACTTTATTTGGTATTATATCTCTTTTTTATTTTGGTATCACAGTGATCTTTATCTAAAAAATGTCTTTTGAACATAACTTTCAATGCACTTAATTTTAGCCTACCATGGAGCATTGTAACATGGAGTAGGGTGAGAGGCGAGTCTTTACTCAAGTGAGATTGGCCTCTTGAAAAATCTTATTTAAAGTGTTTTATTTTTAAGGCTGACCATTGCCTGCTTTTAAAATATCATTCTAGGGTGGTTTTGATTTGCATTTCTCCGACAGCTAGAGATGGTGAGCATTTTTTCATGTACTTGTTGATTGACTGTATGTCCTCCTCTGAGAAGTGTCTGTTCAGGTCCTTGGCCCATTTGTTGATTGGGTTGTTTGTTCTCTTATTGTCTAATTTTTTGAGTTCTTTGTATACTCTGGATATTAGGGCTCTATCTGAAGTGTGAGGAGTAAAGATTTGTTCCCAGGATGTAGGCTCCCTATTTACCTCTCTTATTGTTTCTTTTGCTGAGAAAAAAACTTTTTAGTTTGAGTAAGTCCCATTTGTTGATTCTAGTTATTAACTTTTGTGCTATGGGTGTCCTATTGAGGAATTTGGAGCCCGACCCCACCGTACGTAGATCGTAGCCAACTTTTTCTTCTATCAGACGGCGTATCTCTGATTTAATATCAAGCTCCTTGATCCATTTTGAATTCACTTTTGTGCATGGCGAGAGAAAGGGATTCAGTTTCATTTTGTTGCATATGGATTTCCAGTTTTCCCAGCACCATTTGTTGAAGATGCTATCCTTCCTCCATTGCATGCTTTTAGCCCCTTTATCAAATATAAGATAGTTGTAGTTTTGTGGATTGGTTTCTGTGTCCTCTATTCTGTACCATTGGTCCACCCGCCTGTTTTGGTACCAGTACCATGCTGTTTTTGTTACTATTGCTCTGTAGTATAGTTTGAAGTCTGGTATCGCTATACCGCCTGATTCACACTTCCTGCTTAGCATTGTTTTTGCTATTCTGGGTCTTTTATTTTTCCATATGAATTTCATGATTGCTTTCTCTATTTCTACAAGAAATGCCGTTGGGATTTTGATTGGCATTGCATTAAACCTATAGAGAACTTTTGGTAATATCGCCATTTTGATGATGTTAGTTCTGCCTATCCATGAACAGGGTATATTTTTCCGTCTTCTAAGATCTTCTTCTATTTCTCTCTTTAGGGTTCTGTAGTTTTCATTGTATAAGTCTTTCACCTCTTTTGTTAGGTTGATTCCCAAGTATTTTATTTTTTTTGAAGATATTGTGAATGGAGTGGTTGTCCTCATTTCCACTCCAGTAAGATTGGCAGCCATTATGAAGTCAAACAACAACAAGTGCTGGCGAGGATGTGGGGAAAAGGGTACACTTGTACATTACTGGTGGGACTGCAAATTGGTGCAGCCAATTTGGAAAGCAGTATGGAGATTTCTTGGAAAGCTGGGAATGGAGCCACCATTTGACCCAGCTATTCCCCTTCTTGGTCTATTCCCTAAAGACCTAAAAAGAGCATGCTACAGGGACACTGCTACATCGATGTTCATAGCAGCACAATTCACAATAGCAAGACTGTGGAACCCACCTAGGTGCCCTTCAATAGACGAATGGATAAAAAAAATGTGGCATTTATACACAATGGAGTATTACTCTGCATTAAAAAATGACAAAATCATAGAATTTGCAGGGAAATGGATGGCATTAGAGCAGATTATGCTAAGTGAAGCTAGCCAATCCCTAAAAAACAAATGCCAAATGTCTTCTTTGATATAAGGAGAGTAACTAAGAACAGAGTAGGGACGAAGAGCAGGAGAAGAAGATTAACATTAAACAGGGATGAGAGGTGGGAGGGAAAGGGAGAGAGAAGGGAAATTGCATGGAAATGGAAGGAGACCCTCAGGGTTATACAAAATTACATACAAGAGGAAGTGAGGGGAAAGGGAAAAATAATACAAGGGGGAGAAATGAATGACAGTAGAGGGGGTAGAGAGAGAAGAGGGGAGGGGAGGGGAGGGGAGGGGGGATAGTAGAGGATGGGAAAGGCAGCAGAATACAACAGACACTAGTATGGCAATATGTAAATCAATGGATGTGTAACTGATGTGATTCTGCAATCTGTATATGGGGTAAAAATGGGAGTTCATAACCCACTTGAATCAAAGTGTGAAATATGATATATCAAGAACTATGTAATGTTTTGAACAACCAACAATAAAAAATTAAAAATAAATAAGTAAATAAAATATTATTCTATTTAGGAGTAGAAGAAAACAAAATTTTTGTTTATTGTTATTTGGGTCTATTTAAATGCAGGAATCAAACAGAAAGGCTAAGAGAGCTCCTAACTTCCTTGTAGTGGAGAAATATTTTCATATTCCATATTTTCAATTTTGAACAAATTGAGCTTTCCTTATTATCTTTACAAAAATACATTTAAATTCCCACCCATTGCAAAGAGCAACATAAAATTTGCATATATCACTTATTGATAACAGATTACCTTTATCCAGTTACAAAATATTACATTATAGATTTCCAAATAAAAATTTTTTAAAAAATTATCACTACAGACAATGTTAGTTTGCAGAACATCAATTTAGTAAGGTGCTCTCCCAAGCTTTCCTTTTCTTTTCTTGTATTCTCAGTTTTTTTTAAAAAAAATTAATTTTTTTTTAGATATACAATCTTTACATTCTAAAAGACTTATAACTTGGAGAACATGAATACATCTAATTACAAAGAAGCCAGTAATAAACAGCATCATAACTACACAGATGTCGCCATATTAACTTAGTTTTAACTTTAAAGTAAAATTTAAAATTCATATTATAGGGTAAGTATAATCACAGGTCTACATAGGATATAGCACTAACAAAAATAAAAGGCTAACTTTCAATCTCTTACAAATTTAGCAAACACTATTAATGATCAGAAATAAACTTCTTATCTGATATACAATTCCAACTTGTTTATATAATAGTAAAACATATGTTGAATCAAACAAACTGATGTTAGCCAGGCTTTAAATGGCAGTGCGGCCATTTTATGTATTAAAGTCCAGATACCATGTACTCTGCCTAGGAGAAAGCCCACACTGGTTACCTCTGCCTGTACTGACAGGGCTTTTATTCACAAACTTTTATGCAACACTTAGCCAAAGCTCAGATAAATGAATTCAGCCTTTAGGTGCATGTACATCTTTAGTCACATATATTTAGGGTGTCAAATATATTGTAATAACCTAAAATAACTGTTGTTTAATGAACAAGTTATAATTATTTAAAAGACTTTAAAATCGATGGGTGCTTAAACAAACCCTAATTCTTATAAGACTTAACTTTGTTAAGTCAGATTTGGGTCAGATGGAGTCAGTGCAGACATGTGAAGAATGTGGGCTCCCAGAAGGTCAGCAGAGAGCAAGATCTCAGGAAAAGGTTCTCAAGAAAAGAAAACTTGCATGGATGGGATTTTTTCATCCTCTTTCTCTTTTGCTGCTGTCACATCTGGAGAGAGGAGAGTATCCGCAGGAAGTGTGCATCCCTGACATTCCCAGGCTTGATATGTCAGCTTCCTGTCTTTTGAAGCCCATTTCCTATGGTTGGAGTAACGTCTCCATGTCCTAAGTTAGAATATAAGGGAGCTTCTGGAGCACCCTCAAGGAGCCTGGAATTTAGTGAAGGCATCCTATCCAGCTTCCCTTTTACCTGCACGTTCTCCTTTCTCTAGTATCTAGGGTGGGATTTATGGAGAGAAAAGAATCCCAGAATATAAATAAATAAATAAAAACTCAGCCATTTATGTCGTATAGCAGCTTGGATTTAAAAGTGATGCTTTTTAATCTCAAAAAACCAAAGGCCAAATGTTCTATATGTGGATGCTACCTCACATTAAGGAGAGAGAGTCGGGAAGAATAGGAACACTTTGGATCAGACAAAGGAGAATAAAATCAGACAAAGGAAAATAAAAGGAAGTGGGGGTGGGGGAATGGGAGTAGGAAATATAGCAGAATGAATTGGACATTACTTTCCTATATGCATATATGAATATACAACCAGTGTAATTCTACATCATCTACAACCAGAAGAATGGGAGTTATACTCCATATATGTATAATATGTCCAAATGCATTCTACTGTCATGTATAACTAATAAGAACAATTTTAAAAAGTGATGCGTTTTTCCTTCTCTTAGAGTCTGCAACTTGTGTAGGTGATTGCTCTTTCTGCTTACATTTCAGATTCAAGTTTTAGAGGACTAGATGTCAGGCAGGCAGCTAAGGATCAAGAAAAAACATTATTTTGAGCATAAAAGGCAAATGCATTTAAATAGGGCATCCTTTTTTAAATAGGGTGTCTTTTTCCTTTACATGTGGATTTCAGCTCCCACTGATTTGAGTCTAGAGTGAGGTCCCATGATGTTCTCTTGGTCTGGAGATAAACATGACAGGGGAATAAAGGAGAGAGAAAGACATTTCTACCCTAATGCACAGTGGGAGTCAAAAGCCTCATAATAATTGAGCTTCAGATTCTACCAGGGTGTTGCCCTAGCCAAGAATCTTTCAGTTGCCAGAGGGCACACTTTGTCTTCAAAGCCAAAATCTTAAAAATAAAGGCTCCAGTTTCTAACCCCAGGGGCTGTTGTGTTTGAGTTCCAATCAAGAGAGTTCTGGTTCTAACTAGAGTGTGCTTTAGCCAAAGAACTTTCATTATCTCAAGACTTTCCCTCTAGTCACAAAGAATCTGAGGCATATAATAGAAGTTCAGAAAGACTGAATGGAGGAAGTAGCCGGAAGAAGTGAGGTAACCGAGGATAACCAGATGGAAACACCAAGTGTCACAGAGCTAGGCTCTGCTGCAGAGCCAAGGCAGCCTCCGGAGTCCTCTCTCACAGTTTCTCATGATAACACAAAAACGATCTCGGACATGTCACTTGGAATAACAGACATGAATTTATTAGAAGGGATAGAAAAAGGGGAGAAGGAAACACTCTCAAGGAAGAAAAGTTACTGTCAGAGAGAAGAAGGATGGCACACTCTTTCTACCTCCCACTTTTATTGGGGATCTCAGGGACATTTCCAGAGAGTGCTGTCCAGGTCCACCTCCTGACTTTTTACCCACAGCAGAATGGCATCAGATTTTCACCCCACTGTGCATAATAAAAGCCCAAGGCGACTCTAAGTTGAGTTGGCCCATGTGGACCGGTTCTCATTGGAACTTGTTTCTACAGATTTTATGGTTAGTGGAAATTATCCTTATCTCCACAAGTTCTGGAATGTGGTCTGTGTAAGAGTTACAAAACTCCCACTCCATCAGGATAACTTGTGTACTTTATATTGGCATTTCAGGCCTACATTTCTCTTGCAGATAACAGATTGTTTGGTAAGGATAGTAAGATATCCTATTGACTTAAGCCAGGCAGGACTCTTGGTAATTGATTTTTAAAAGAAAGCACATGGGGGTTAGCACATAGACCAACCTCATGTCCCCATCACTCATGTCTGTTACCTATCACATGACTAAACTGACCGTGAAGCCTTTGGGACTGGTTTTCAGGTGGAACTGAAAAGATTAGAAAGGAATACTGGGAAAGTTTAAAATGTTTCAAGAAGATCTTAATGGGTGATTGTAGTAGGATCTCAAAAGACAAGAATGTCAATAGGAATGTGGACTGTGCTCATGAGGTTTCAGAGGGATAGGAGGACTCCCTTGGGAACTGGACTAGAGACGTTTCATGCTATATTTTGGCAAAGAACTTGTGTTGACAGCCACAGCCGAAGGGTCTCCAGCAAACTTTCAGACTGCCAGCTGATGACTGGCTCACAGCAGCCACAGCAACATCTAGCTGATTGGCTCCTCTGCGGTGATGCTCATTGGGCTGTTTCCCTGCCCTTTCAGACCACGGAGCTGCTCATTGGGGGACTTTTTTGGCTCTGCCCACTTGACCCAGCCAATCGGCCTCAAGAGCAGGAGGATTGTGGGAGGTGGAGAGGCTTGTGATTGAGAGAGAGGCTTGTGGGAAGCTGGTGGTGGCAGTTGGGCTCTGAGGGTTTTTCCTGAGGAGAGGTTTTGTTTGGCATTGTGTGGTTCTAAAAATAAAGTTCGTTTCTTTTGACAAGTGGCTCCTGAATTGTGCCCAGCCAGACTGCGGCAAACTTGTCTTCATTTTGGCCATGTTCTGAGACATAACTTATGTGAGGTAGAATTTAAAAGTGATGGAGTATTAATCTGAGAGAGGATTTCAAGGTAGCAAGCCTTCTATCAGTGGCACGGATTTTCTCTGACAGCTTTTAGCTTTTAGCTGACTTATTGTGAGAATTTGGAAGAGAAAGCAAAGCTAAAATATTTTAAAATTTGCAGTTTAGTCAGAAAAGTGCATGTGAAACTGGGGCCACTAAGCTACAATTTTAAAGAGATTATGACAACTAAAGAGATGCTAAGTACTTTGCACATAGATGATAGGAGAGACTACTTGAGGGCATCTTAGGAATTTGCAAGAGGATACCAACTGCAGGCTCAAGGATAGAAAGAAATAGAAGGAAAAAAAAACTTCTCTGAGAAAAGATCACGGGGGCACAAGCAGGGGCCTAAGAAGTTGTTTCATTGGGCTCAGGCGCACAAATATTCAGAGGTCACTGGAGCCCTCTCTCTTTATGAATGCAGCATACACCATCCTCAAGTGTTTCAGAGCTGAGCTCTTGCACAAGCTGTGGCAGTCACTTGCATTGTCCTCTTGGTACTGGTTTTGCAAAAATGCAGAATGGTGGAATTAGGGAGTCATGGAAGATTCAGGAAAGGTTTCAAAGGCAAACAAAGTGTAGTGGGATCAAAGCCCCTGCAAGCTGCCTATGGGAGGGTGATTTGTAAAGCCTTGGCATTGAAGCAGGAACTTGAACAAAGACCCCATGAATCAAGAGATGCCAGTAACGTGGCCTGCCTGCTGAGGAAAACTTGGTGCAGAGTTAGCCAGGCTAAAAGCAAGCCCACGGGCACTGCAACTGGCAAGGCCAAGGGGCAAGGCTTTCCAAATCCTTTAAAAAGCATACCTCCCCCCCATGTATCCTAGGTGCTGTGTGCGGAGTTATGGGCAGAGTTAGGGGACCTCTTTACCTGACTGGGTTTTGGTCTTGTTTGTTACCATCCCTTCTTTCTATGTTCACGTTCCCCCTTTTTGGATGAAAATGTTGCTCGGTGCCACTGTATATTGAATATACATAACCAGCTTTTGATATTCACAGGGACTCACACAAAAGAGTTTGCCTTGAGTCTTAGATGACGTTTGAACTTGGACTTTTGAGCAATGCGGGAACTGTTAAGTCTATGGGGGCTCTTGAAGATGAACTAAATGCAAGTTTCATTGTGATACAGACATGAGCTTTGGGGACCAGGCTAGAATGCTGTGTTTGGATATGATGTGTCCCCCCAAAGCCCCCGTGGTAATGCAGGAATGTTCAGAGGTGAAATAATTAGATTGTGAGAGCTGTATCCTAGTCAGTCCATCTCAGTGAGAAGAACTGTGTGGTACTGGGCAGATGGGCATGGCTGGAGGAGGTGGGCCTCTGGGGGTATGCCCTAGAAAGCTTCTTCTTTGTGACCCCTTCCCCCGTCTGTCTCATTCTGCTCCCTGGCTGTCATGAGGTGAGCAGCTTTTCTACACCATGACATTCTGCCTCACTTTGTGCCCAGAGAAATTAAGTTGACCACCTATGAACTGAGGCCTCTGAAACTACAAATAACAAGTAAACTTTTCTTCTCTAAGTTTCTCCTGCTTGGTATTTTGCTCACGATTTTATAAAAGTGACTAACATCAGTATATTCTTCATTCAATTCTTTGAGGGGACAGGGAAAGATAAATTATTGGGAAGTGTCCCATGTTGCCTGGACATGGTGAGCATCCATGTGGACATGGTGAGGTCCTGTGGCCAAGCCTGACAGCTGGGAGAAGGGAGACCTCCTGTTGCTGTGGTTCCAGCTGCTTCCACCCTGAGAGCTGGTGCCACTGCTGCATGCTTCTCAAACCAGTGGCAGACATTGTATCTTAAGTAGAAAGCAGGATTCTAAAGTCGGAAGAACATTTACAAAAATCAGCGTCTAACTTGACAGATAAAGGAAATTAGTCCTGAAATACTTGCCTCCCAACAAAACTTGAGTAAAAACCCCAGGACTGTGTGTCTGAACCCTGGCCTTGTGGCTTAGACCCTCTTTCTCTATGAGTGCAGCATACGCCATCCTCAAGTGTGTCGAGGACCTTGGGAAAGCGTTGTTGCTGCAGGAAGCACAGCCTGCTTCTACAAGCTGTCCAAGCACTGACATACTTTCTTTTGAGATGATTTGTTTACTTACATCCATTTAATATTAGCAACAGTACATTGCTTTTACCAAAAGAAGTAGTCTTAGGCATTTTTAAAATGGGATCAAATTTTCTGTACAAGTGTTAAAAAATAAGAGGACTTGGCGGCTCCTCTGCTGCCCCTGAACACACCTGCTAATCCCACTCTGCTCCGTGAAGAACTACCGTGTGTGTCTTGACTAAAGGTGCTCCCGGGAGGCAGCCATGGAGAAACCCTCCTGCCTCCAACTGGACCATAGCCACCTTCCAAGGCTGCCAGAAACATGGATTTTTGTATAAGAAAAAAAAAGGGCAACAATCTGTATTTGTGTACACAGCCAACTGGCAGCTTTGAGTCATCCACAAGGTGTGAAAGCAATGAATCTCCATACAGTCTCCACATGACAACCCACAACCTGAAACCACAGATCTTCCACAAGCCGTGTTAGAGCACAGTCACCCTCCACCACCAGCCCTTGCTTTTTTGAGCTTACCTTTTCCCATACAGCCAGTTTATTACACCCTGTTGGCGCAACTGTGTTTGAATCCATATGATGCTGTGGCTTTTTGAGAGTGATATTGGGACTTGTTTGCTCTCATGCTCAACCATGGTTTCTCAGACAGGTGGGAGACCCAGCACAACAGTGAAGATGTAAAGGCGCTGATGCTGAAATGGCTCCACTTCCAAAATGTTTGGGTTTTACCACTTCACGTAAAATCCAGAACGTATTCCCAACAGGTGGGTAGCTCCTTCCTAAGTATAGATTTGTGGACCATGCTCCCTAATTCCGTTATAGCTCATGGCTCCCAACCTGGTTCACACATCCGCATTATGTGAGCAAATGAGTAAAGAACACAGAATGGGAAAATAAACAAGGAGAGAAATGAATTACAGTAGATGGGGTAGAGAGAGAAGATGGGAGGGGAGGGAGGGGGGATGGTAGAGGATAGGAAAGGTAGCAGAATACAACAGTTACTAATATGGCATTATGTAAAAATGTGGATGTGTAACCAATGTGATTCTGCAATCTGTATTTGGGGTAAAAATGGGAGTTCATAACCCACTTGAATCTAATGTATGAAATATGATATGTCAAGAGCTTTGTAATGTTTTGAACAACCAATAAAAAAACAATAAAAAAAAGAACACAGAATCCTGGGAGGAATTTTGGTGGGCTAAGCTTTACGTAAAGAGCTACAGAGAACTGTACATCACCTGTGTTCACACCCATTGGCCTGAACTCAGTCAATTATGTAGCCACATCTAACTTCCAGGGTCTAAAAATGCCATGCCACCACGTGCTGAGGAAGAGAATGGCAGGATTAGGTGAACAGATAACCAGTCTGCCATACCTGGTTTTAATCTGGACCTCATCCTAACAAATAGCATGTTCTTGTGCAAAATCTTCAATCTACTTTCCTCTGGATTCTTCCATCATTTTTTCAATACATGGAGTAGAGAACTCCTAAAGGATCCTGTTCAACCTTGAGATCAGTGTTAAATCAACCAAGTTCAATGACTGTCTACTGAAGGTAACGTGGGGAGATGACCCACGAATATGGAAATCGCTACCACCAATTTGCACATCTTCTTGAGTAATCTCTTCTTGCAGTTTAAGGCAAGCACAGAGAAGCCAAATTCAGATTCTGTTCATGGTTCCACAACAAATCCTGTGATTGGCGAAGGTGGGTGGAGGCTTGAGAGACCTGGTGAAGTTGTGAAAGTATTCTACTGAGGAGAGAGAGACAGAGACAGAGACGGGAGACAGAGTGAGACAGAGAAACAGAGAGACCAGTCAAGCTCATATTTCTCTGGAGTGTATTTGTAAATAATTCTGTGAAACCTGCCCATATTTCTTCTTTTGCAAATAACACATATTTCCCATTGTCACAGCCTTCCTACCTGGAGCCTGACGGAGCTGTCAGGAGAGAACACTCGCTCCCTCATCAGCGTGTCTAAGTGCAGACGGAGCCTGGTCACTACACTCTGCGTCTGTCAAACTCCCACAGTCATTTATAGGCTGGATGAATGAGTCAGGCATTGGGAGGCATTTTCCAACCCAGGCCTAGCTGTAAGGAACTTTCATCCTCCTGTAACAGTTTGTGATTGTGGATTCTCAGACTAAACAGTGTGCTCAATGACAAAACAAACATGCATGTTCAAAGTAGATTCGTTAAATAGTATAAATTCCAGCTTATGGTCATCTACTTAGAAAAAAGCAGCACAAAAGAGAACACTGGTGTGACTTCAAAGGAATGATTCATAACACAAAAACATATTAAAATATACGATAAATTGAAAAAACCTTCTCAAAAACAATCAGCCTAGTAAGCCCTTGTGATCCTGCCCTGTGTATATCTGTCAGTCCAAGAAAGGCCACAGTCACACAGGAAAGTGCCCAGTCCAAGAGCGCAGGGGACGCCGCTCAGCCCTCTCAGCATCGACGCAGCTGCCTCCTGCAGGTGTTCAGAGACTGGACAGAAAGCTTCCGCTCACCTACGGAATATGCAGTCGGGGGTAGCAAGATGTGGGCACGTTCCCACATGTGGGTGTTAAACCCAATCTCTTTCAAACTGCGGAGAAAAGTGAGACACAGGCGAGCCCGAGCTGCTGTTTTTCTGCCACAGTATAATTTTCTGGGTTTCTGGAAGCACACTCTGGTGGGGATCAGGAGTGAGAAAGTTGAATCGCAGGTTCTTATGCCACCTTTATTAGACTTGGGTGAAAGGGTGAGTGGTAATACACTAATGTGAACTGTTAAGGAGGGTGTTGCTACCTCTCCAGTGTCTCTTTGCCGGGGAAGGACAGGTGATCACAGTCACCTGCAATGAGGGGAACTTTACTTCTGTTCAACACTGATATTTCTATGCCCACCATCAGGAGAGGCGCCTCTGTACCTATTTATGAAGACTGTGCACTAGGCAAGGGAAGACCCCCTGGGCTCTCAGATCACAGAGAGGTGCCCTGAAACTCAGCTGTGCTGGAGGCTGGAGACTGGAGGCTGGAGACTGGAGGCCAGAGACTGGAGGCTGGAGGGAGAAGACAACCTGCTTCACCAGCAGGAGGGGCAGCTTCTCTGGGTGCCATGGCTGTGAAGTACGATGTCTCCACGCCCCAGCTGCTTTCTGTTCCCGAGTCACAAAAGGCAACACTGAGGTTCTCAGTTCTTTACATTTCTGGAATTCTTGGTCAGGCGTGGCTTAGGATCTGCTGTGTGGTTGTCACCTCTCCAAACCAGAGCAGGCTTCCTCGGGAGCTGGGCACGGTACAGCAGCACTTCAGGAAGGAGGAGGCGTGGATGGGCATCAGAGGGGAGGACAGGCACTGCTTTTCTAAATGGCTGCTGGCTTTACACCTTCACCAGACAAGCCTCCTCGGAATCACCCCACATGGCTACATGTTTGAACTTCCTAAAAAATGTTCTAGCGGTATTTCTGCCTGTTTGGGTATAATTTCCTACTCTTCTGATAGACGTACATCATCTTGGTGGGTTAAAAAAATAGGTTAACAGGTGGGTGTTTTCCATCACAAATATGGGGCCCAGCAATGAGGTATGAGGAATGTCATATTAAATAGGTTTTGAAATTGTTCATTTTTAAGAACCCCTCTGCTGGAGTTGGGGATTGTGGCCACGAAGAGAGCTCTTAGTGAGAATGAGGCCCCAAAGGTGTATTAATCAGGGTTCCCCCAGAGAAACAGAGACATCAGAATGAATCTATGTATTTGTGATCTCAGAAATAAAGAGAGCAACACATCAACACATTCCGTGTGTGTGTGTGTGTATGCAGAAAGATATTACTACAAGAAAGTGGCTGATGTGTTGATACAGTCTGAGAATTACCAGGAGCTGTGACTGGCGAGCTGAAGGCCCTGGAGAGTCAGTGGTGTGAATTCCAGACTGCGTTCCTCTCCAAAGGTGGGGGGAGATCAGTGTCCCAGTTCAAAGACAATCAGGAACAGAGAAGGAGTTCTCCCCTACTCAGGCCTGAGTTCTGCCCAGGCCCTCCATGGACTGGATCAACACACCCCTGCTCGGGGGCAGTCGGCCTTCCCCAGTCTGTCTACCAGCTCCAACGACATCCCACCCAGGAGCTCACCAAGAGCAACGCTGAGCCCGGGGAGGAGTCAGGCTTCATTTTTCACGCCCCTCCCCCATCACCTCCTGTCTGGTCTCTAGAAGGGCTGATCCCAGTGTGGGCTGAAAAAGGAAACACGGGTGACCTAGGGAATTCAAAGAGGCACTAGAATGTCTGAAAATGAAATCAAAGACAGATATGTTCACGTGGTAGGCTCCACCCTTCTTTGGTTAGGTTACAGTCATGGGCTGAAAAGGAAATGCTGTTTCCTTACACTATCAGTAATGTGGGAGATTAGGTTTTTCTTTCAGATTCTACGTGGGCTACTAGGATACGACAGATATTTCAGAAGAAAAAAGAGCCAAAGAAAGTAAAGACTTTACTGTTGTTATGGCAGAATTAATAACATCTTTATTTCAAGGCCCATTTTGCTGGGTCATGAGTTTTCTCAAATGGTTTACAGTGTACCAGGGGAAAAAAAGAGAAATAAAATTACGATCACTTGTTGCATGATGATGGGGTGGGTATGTGTTGAGAAATGCATCGTTAGGTGATTCTGTCACTGTGGGAACATCTGGAGTGTACCTATGGACAGTGAGACAGCCCCGGCTCCACAAGGCAGCATGATCCTATGGCCACCACGGTATGTGTGCAGCCCATGACATTGTGTGGAACAGGACTGTTGTCCAGATAATGATGACACAACTGGAACATAGGGTGGTTGATTTGGAGGTCCCTGGCCAGCAGTGAGAATGAGTGAGCTGGGTTTCTCAGTCTTAGATCCCAAGAGCCATTCAGTTAGTGAGTAAACAGTTTGATATCACCAGGTACCAAAACTTCCACTAGATAAAACAAGAATTGACTCTAATCAGCCCAACAGAATGTCTAAGCAGGAAAATCTGATGTGAAAGATCGTAGTGTGACATGCGCTGTGATGTAAGTACACGTATTATTATGGTTTCACTCATTCCACAGAGGTGTGCTGGGCAGAAACAATATACTAGCTATGCTTCTCAGTGCAGAGGACAGAGTGTGAAGTCAAGGCTCCTTGCTGACCCAGAGCTTGATCCTGGGGGGAAAGACATGTGAAAACACATGACCTTAAATGCAGTGGCCTTGCATGTGGTGAGGGTAGAGTGCAGGCCCAGTGGGGAGCTTCTGGAGGGTCCCAGAGCAGACGTGACTACACAGGAGAATTTTTTCATTGTCAGGGATGGAGTCACAGTATTAGGGTTAGGATTATTTTCTTTTCAGTCTCCATATATTTTTAGAAGAGGCTGAAGGATAGGGCAGTGAACTGGCACAACAATCTGAGAGCACCTGCCTTTAACCAGAGCCACTGTTTTGGACCAACCCCTGAGGGTGGTGGGCTGGGAGGATTCTGGGGATTCTGAGTGCATGCTCCATCTACTCTCCATATTTCCACTTCTTGAACACCAGGACATTTGAATGGCAGCGTTTGAATCCATCTGAGTAGTCTTTACCCTTATGTCATAATCGATCTCTGCTGAGCTCTTGACAGTGGGAGGAAGACGGTTTGACAAAGGCCACAGAGATGGGCTTCCTGGCACGTTAAATGCCCACTTCCCACACACCAGCATGGGCCAAGAGCAGCTGTGCGTGGCTTGCATGTGTTTTAAAAGTCTATTCAGGTAGCTAGTCTTTTAAATGCAGGACTCCTGCCATTGTCTAAAATGCTGCAGTTGGATGCTCTCCCTGCTTCTGGACTCAGGCCTGTGAAAGGCAGGAACATAGACCAAAGCAAGCACCTCCATCCCTCAGGGGTCTTTCCACCCTTCCAGGGCAAGCACAAGCCAGCTCTGAGCCCTCCTCTGGTCACATGCCTGGCTGTGGACTTCTTATTTCTTCCACTCAGTGGAAATGTCATGTTTGCAATTGCCAGTAGCCAACAGATGACTTGCCAACTTGGGACAAATGAAACTGTTTGATCAGCAGACCCTCATGATGATGCAGATCACCCCAGAGACCACTGATGCTCTCTGAAATAGGTGATTGCTCAGAAGACCATCAGTTGCTGAGTGGCATTGCCACCCTCTAGTACTGTGCTTAGTTCTTTTCTTCACAGAGCTATGAGTTGTTAGATGCTCTTGTCTGACCTTAAGGGGATATTAAAGCTTGGAATTTGCCTTTGGTATATGTAAAATTCAGATTACCCTCTTCTCTTTTCCTGCAGTTTTTCATGGCTTGTGTTTGCCTTGGTCTTTCATTAGTGGCTTCAGGGCTCTTGGTGAGCGTGACCTAAGACCAGCGGTTTTCAAGCCACGGCATGTAGTAGCACCACCAGGATGGCTAGTCACGGCCAGAGTGCGACCCTGTGCCCAGAGATTCTGACTGAGTGGGACTGGTGAGCTTCGGCTTCCAGATGGTGCTGATGCCCTGGTCTGGCACCACACTTTCGAAGCCTGGGTCTGGACCACCCTTGACTTGGACAGCGTTGCCAGGGAGGCCCCAGGTATTCCTGCCAGCCCAGCAGAGAAGCAAGGTAGCCGCTAAAGGGGGCCAAGGTGGCAATAAGAAAGAGCCACTTCCCTTTTCTGTAATTAAATTTCACATCTTGAAGCAAAAGAAAAATGACTTAGGCTTAGTTTTATTTATATTCAAATAGATTACAGTGATATAAAAAATTAAAATCAATATTTACTTACAGGCATTAATACTTCCCTCCCCTAAATTAGTCTTCCACTGGTACTATTGATTTAAATTAACTTATATTACTGTTTTAAATCACTGATAAGTATCCCAAATTCAAGATTTCTCCAAAGAAATCTCTTGTTCAATTTTTAAATGAAAGAAAATTCTAGACTCCTTGACCTGAATAACCTTAATAAACCACACACACACCCTCTTCAAAAATGTGTGGACTCGGGGCTCAGAGCTCACATTGCAGTGGAGTGAAGTAATGTGAAAGCGTGAGGGACTCCACCCATCCACTCCTCCCGCTCAGCTTCCGCCTCCACTTACAGGTGGCTTGCCAGAAGGAGAGGAACCGATGACCAAAAGATATTCCAAACAAATCAGGATCTTGGAAAAATAACTGGCATAACAAAGTACTCCAGCCCAGGGCCATGGGAGGGACGCACGACCAAGCCCAAAAGAAACAGGCACATATTATCTTTCTTGTTTATTTTGACACTTTTCTTATGCAACATCACCATAAAACATTCAAATAACTACTCCCATTTTCAGTTAGTAATAATAACTGTAATCAATATTCAATTGGTCATTCTTAGGTATTTCAATATATGTTCTGTAAAAATTGAATATAGCATATCCAACACTCATACATTTTATATTTAATTTCCTAGACAGCCACAAAATCAAATTTTTTAAAGATGTGCTTTACAGATCCATTATCTACGTATTACAGGTTCTATGTTTACAAATTACTGAGAGCTCTCTGCATTCATGATCTACTATTCATCACTATTCCTTTACTCTCCATAAAATTAAACTCAGGAAGACAACTCCCTAAATTTTCCCCACTTTCCCATTTCTGAGGAATCCTCTCCTTTATTCCCAACCATCAGACACATCTGCTGGATGTTTGCAGAGCAAGTGGAGAGAGGATGGACCCACGTTGGGGAGGCCCTCGCTGCTCAGAGAGGACAGAGAGGCGAGGCTCTTGATGACCACTCTGTCCCCGTCATCTCCGATGAGAGGGCGGCATCAAGGAAGCAGTGCAGAAAAGTTAGGAAAAGGGCTTGTCCCAGGATGGTGACAGACCTCGGGCCACTGAATCACAGCTCAGGGCAGGAGAGTGTTTGCAGATATAAGAGGAGCTCTTTTTCCATGAGAAAATACTGAATTATGGGAGAGAAGCCAGATGAGTAGAGGAGGCCAATATTTTTCCAATTTCAAAATTGGCAAAAGTATGAATTCCAGAGATGATGGGCCAATCAGTTCAACATTTATCACTGACAGCAATTCAGAAGGAATTGTGAACAAGCAGAGGAGCTCTTAAGAAAGGGGCAGTGATCCCAGGATCAAGCTCAATTAGTTTCACAAAAAAGAAACATGTTTTCTTTTTGTACTGAACAAGCCCACTTTGCTGCATCCTGACTCCATGAAGACTAAGGAAGAGTGACCTTCGGGCACACGGAGCTCTCTCAGCCCATCCATCTCCAGGCTCCCTGCTCCACCTGGCCAGAGCCTGTCCTTCTGGTTTCCCAGGTACTTGATGAAGCCACAGATCAACCTATCAGAGTGACTGCAAAACTGCTCAAAGCCCACCACTCCTTAACCAGGGTCCATCAAAGGGGCAGCACAGATGACGTGTGATCGTGTCCTCTTCTTTATCAGATGTTATTGTCTGTTCACTGGTTTGGGTAAAGGCACAGAAGACACACTTGTGAGTTTTGCACATGACACGAAACTGGGAAGGATACTCAATACGGCAGATGACAGAACTGGGCCAAAAGAATTCAAAAAGAAGGGGCGTAGAACCAAATAAAAGAGATAAAATTTAAGTAGGAAAAGTGAAGTCAGTTTCTGGGAGCTCATGGGCTACTGTCCACATGGTGGCCAGCAGAGGTCCACACTGAAGCTCAGGGCAGCTGAGTGTACATCTGCAGATACATCTGCAGGCTGATCTCAGGAGGCATGGGTCAGTGTGCCTCAGTGTCGGGAAAAGCTGGCCACTCACCCAGAGGGGCATGACCTTCCCTTGTGTGTCCACAAAGAATGCGTCCATCAGAGGACCTGAGGATGGGTTACAAGCCACACGTAGGAGGAGCCCTGGATACAGGTGACCTCTGCAGTCAGGGCTTGCCTGTGAGGGCAGAAGCCCCACAGGTATGTGATGAGCACGGCTAGATGGCTCCAACAGGAATCGGATCACTGTTTGCCATTAGAACTGTGGGAGTCCAGATCACCACTGAGGTGGTGAGCTGCCTGTCGGAGGGGAGTCGTGAGTCTGGAGGGCCCTCTAGGGGGCGGTTCAGGGGAGTCCGCATGGGCACCGGGACTGTCCAGGCCTTGTGGCTCTCAGTTTCCCTCCTCCAGGAACCGAGCTTGCCACGTGCTACACACACACACACACACACACACACACACTCAGAGGAGAGTCTGGTTTGGAGGAGGCCAGAGATGTCTGAGTCTGTTGCCTGTTCCTGGGTGCTCTGTCTCCATGTCCAGCCCCACAGGTCTTCGGCCCTTGCTGCCAATGCCACAGGAAGGGCTGTGGGGACAATGGGCTCGCTGTCCCGTTTTAATGAGGAGACTTTGCTTCCCTCACGGCTCCCCGTGCTCTGTTTGTTTCCGATGGCAGGGCTCTGGGTGCTGAAGTCATGCTTGTCCCGCGTCCAGGTCTGAATTAAGATAGCACGGGCTCTGAAAACCTGATGAAAATGTCTACAGACAATTAATGAAGGCCCTGCAGGTTGTCGTCGGTGATTTTTTTAATTGCTTCCACAAGAAAGGAACACCAATTACTTTGGATAAAACAGAAATATACTAGAGGAACGTGTAATACACAAAAATTTGAAGATTAATTGAAACAGACACCGAACTTATTCTCTCATTTTTTAATAAAGTGAGATAACAGTTATGAAACATTTTGAAAAGCGTGAAGTGAGAACTCTGTTTTATTAACCACGGTACGACAGTAATTGGAGATAATAGGCATAGGAATCACCATGGGTTCTACCTCTGAGGATAAGCTTGCCGACGACGTCAGAGTTCTCAGTCTGTGTTTATCCTTCTCTGAAAGGGAAAACGATGAGCAAGCACAGGGAGGTCTGCGATCTGCCCCTGTCCTCCTCCACCTTGATTCTGACGCGAGCCCACCACAGACTTCGGCGTTACTTGGCGGTATTGTTTACCCTTCCGTCCATCCCTACCCGCTTCATCTGCCCATGCCTCACCTCTGTGTTTGACTCCTCCCGTGAGCGTTGATTGCTTCCTGTTCTAATCTCAATGGTGCAGGTGAAAGTGCTTGTATCCTGGGGTAATAGATCTTTAAGCCTCAGAGAATAATTCTGAATTTGCCAACAGTGAACCCTTTTCTTGAGACAGAAAAATCACAAGATGGCAGCCCTCAAATGCCTGGGGGCCGGAGGCTTGGGGCTGAGCCTCCTGAAGCTGTAGGGCCTGTGGTTACTTGCGTAAGGAATGCTTCCCTTCACCTTGTCAAGTGCTGGCTTTAAACACACCAACTTCTATTTACAGAGCTAAAGGCAGAAGGGAACTAGACTCCTCCTGTCCAGGGCAGGGGACACACTGTGGTGTACTTGATAGCATCTCCACTATTTGGTATGGAAACCATAGGCTTTAAAATATCAAGAAAGCATCCTAAAGAAGGTTCCAATTAGTGGATACTTGATGCAGGTTTATTGGTACTAGGGGAGCATAGCTAAGTGCTGAACCAGCCACAGTTGTGCAGAGTGGCTCTGAGCCAAGGTAATCCAAGAAGATGGAAACACTTTATCCTTAATATTAGAAATGTGCTCTTTATTCAAACCTCATTTGAGCTAATGTGTAAAACAATAGGAAGGAGTGGGGTTGAGCACATTTTAATAAGCCCATTTCTTTAAGGATCATAATGGGGATACAACTGGAATTACTGGGGATCTGAGAATAGAAATAAGAGATTATATACAGAGAATAACTGGTCTTGTCATGCAGTATCGGATTTTTCGGATGGAGCGCCTACTCACAGAACAAAGCCGGACAAGTTATTAAACGTTTTCTGACACTTCATTAATCTTATAGGTTTTATGTGAAATTTTTTTCTTGAGAAATTTTGACTACATCTTTGCTTACTTTCAAATGGGCAATTGTAAGAAATTAAACAGCTGAGGTTCCACAGAATGTAGTTGTGAGAGTAACCACATGTCAGTAAACCTCAGAAGATATAAAATGAAATTCAGGTTCATTACCATGGCAGAAGATGTGCCTTTGCAAGGTCTGTCCGTCCTGGGTGGTTACATAGTAGTCTACACTCTAAATCCCTCTGCTTGCCTTGGTACTGTTACCTGAGCTCTCCTCTTCTCCCCACCGGTGGTCATTGCCCCTGTGCCCACGTGCCAGCCCTGCCCCCTGCCTGCCCTGCACAGGAGCACCCTCCACTTCTGCCCACCTGCAGAGGCCCTCCTCCTCCCAAGTGCTACCTACTCAGCGCTACCTACTCAGCGAATGTCCTTTCACTGTGTTCCCCACAAAGCTTTATTTGGCTCTGTCCTCAGCTGATGTGACAGGGACATTTGTCTCTCCTTAGGGGGACAGAAATGTTCAGAGACTGCACTATCTGCTACCTAGCTTTATATTTTCAGACTCGACCCCTGGGTTCAACACACAGCAGCTGTTCCTGGCCTTTGGGGACATACAAACTCCTAGGAAGATTTGTGCTCCTATAGCCACTGCCCTTCGAGTGTACTTTATGTGACACCGAGTCGTCCTCCAGGCTCAGGGGTCACCTCCATTCTTTCCATACCCAAGGGCCGGGACTCTGATCCTGGTTGATGTCCTGTTGGTGTTCTCTAGCTCCCTATGGTTGAAAGTTCTTTCTGGGCCCCTAATCCTAGCCACTAGATGTGACCCTTGGGCTTGGAGGGAGGAGATGCCAAGCCATGCAGTGCCAATCAGGGAAGTGAACACGGGTATTCTATGACAACAAGAATGATATACTTATTCACTTAACTCAGTCAAAGTGGATGGAAATACATGTTCTTCAAGGATTTGGATGGTTGCCACCAGCAATAACTCATGCAAATCCCATCTTGATGGCCCAGTCTCCACAAAGTCCAGCAAGCCACTGCCCAGAGATGGACGGGCCCTAGCTTTGAGTTCACCTGGAGGAGTGTTTTCGTGTCAGCATTTACAGAATAACTATTAAGTGTTAGATATCATACACCTGAATCTGACCCTCATTTGTCCTCAAAGCAACCCTTGGAGGTAGATATAGTTTTAGACATAGGTGTGAGTCTAGGCCTAGGGATAGATAGGCAAAGGCATAGGTATACATACAGATGTAGGTGAAGGCATAGTGTAGGTTAGGCGCAGTCTAGGTGTCAACACAGGTATAGGAGCAAGTACAGGAATAGGTCTAAATATGGGTATAGGTGGAGGATAGGTACAGGTTCAGGTAGAGTTACAGGTGTACGTCTAGGTATAGGTATCATATAGGTGTAGGCTAAAAATGTAGCCATAGGTATAGACCTAGGTGTAGGTCCAGGTATGGTTATAGGCTCAGGCGCAGGCAGCAGGGTAGGTGAAAGCACAGGTATAGGCATAGGTTTACACATAAGTACAGGCAGGAAATCCACCTGAGATATTTTAGAGAGTAGAAATACCCACCTCAGCTCACAGCTCTGACCAGTAGGACACTCACAGGGAGAACTCAGGTGTGTACTGCTGGCATTGTCTCCAGGACATCTGTATCGATGGGGTCAGCCAGGACGCGCACGAAGCAACTGTTAGTATAAGACAGCAAAATCAGGTTTCCTTGTGCATGTGGTCCAAGTCTCAGCAGAAATATCATTTCCCTCATTAAAATAAAGGTGCCGGGTGCAGTGTCTACACCTGTAATCGCAGTGCCTGGGGAGGCTGAGGCAGGAGGATGGTGAGTTCAAAGTCAGCCTCAGCAAAAGTGAGGCATTAAGCAACTGCAACTCAGTGAGACTCTAAATAAAATACAAAATAGGGCTGGGGATGTGGTTCAGTGGTCGAGTGCCCCTGAGTTTAATCCCCAGTATCAAAAAAAAAAAAAAAAGATAAAGGCTTATGAAAAATGGTTAAATTCAATGCTAACACTGACTCTGAGTATCTGAAAACTAACCATCAGCCTCTGTGTTAGTTGCTGCTCACAGGGGTGTCTTCCTGAGGCCCATCACCTGGCATCACCTGGGCACTTGTTATTGTCTTCTTTGTAATTTGCTAGCAATTTATGGTAGTTATGGGTTAAACAAACACGTTTCCTCAAGCAGCTCAATGCGTAGAGGTGGCAACAAAGTGGGTCATGAATTCAAATGACCCCTGGCATAAAAGGCTAAGGGGAAGTCACTTCTGTTTTATTTAAAACTCTCAATAGAAACACTAGCGTTTGTCAAACTCCTTGCAATTTATATAGTAAAAACATATTGGCTAAAAGATGTTATGTCATTTTGAAGCCAATGTTGACCGAAAACTCGTGAATAACCTTGGGTTCAGAATGAAAAGTTAATAGCTACATGGGTGGCCAAAGCCAGAAATTCCAAAATATTAAGCCAAAAGCTTCAGATGGAGTATTAAATTTTATTTTTAGTAGAACTGCATAGACTCATATTTTTACCATTTATATTTTATTGTTTTTCAATTATTCATAATAATGTGAATCCTTAGCAACGGAGAGCATTCCTTGTAGCCAGAGAGGGCATCCCACCTGAGAAAGCAAAGGAGAGGACCCACAGCCTACCTGCACTGACTGTCCTCTCCGTTGACACCCTCCTGTTTAGAACCTGGAGAACCACAGTCATGCCCAATTTATATGTTTTGTATTTATTGTTTTTCTTGAAGAATTCACATAAAACTGAGGGTTAATATCAAATGACACATCAAATATTTCTTAATATTGCAGTTTATCTTGCTTGGATATAATTGGAGCTACTTTAGGAAGAGTACATTTAAATGTTATTAAATTAGTAGATATGAGAACATAAGGAGAAATGGAGGAACCTATTCAGTCCTGAAGGTTGCCTCTGAGTCCTTAGCATCTGGGATCTTTAATTCACTGGAGTCATGTTCTTCACCATGTATCTTTGTAGTAACTTCTACCTGTAAAAGGGATGGACCTCTGTGCCTCTTAGGTTCTCCCATGTGACTTTGAACCAAAACATGTAGATGTGGTGTTAATTCAGTCTTGACCCTTGACCTTAGGAAGATTTCCATGTTTCTACCGTATCAGTTGTGCTTCTACTGTGGCCCTTAGAAAAACAGTCAATTCATCCTGGATGAAGATAGAGCTGAGTGTATTGGAGTTGTGCCCAGCCAAGACCAGGGTAGATTAATCCATTCCAGCTCATATGAGGAAGCCACCAAATACCAGTAGGACCATCCACCGAAGCCCATCCCAGATCAACTGAGGAGCCTATAGACATGGGGACTAGATCAATGCTTACTGCTGCCTTCTGCTCAGATCCTTGTGGCTGTTGATCGTGCGTCATTCTTGTGGCAATTGTTAACTGACATGGCACCTTAGAAGGCTCATCCCTCATCACTGAACACTCAGGAATGAGCAGATCCTCTATACTTCATATCCTTAGCCTACGAGTACTATTGGTTCCTTCTCCTTATCAAGCACTTCACAATGAGAAGAAAAATACATTCGTTTTCTACTGCTACCTGGAAAACTACCAGAAACGTAGAAGTTTAAAACAGCACCCACTGATCAGCTCACAGTCCCCTAGGACAGATGTCTGGCACGAGGTGGAAGGGTTCTCTTCTCAGGGTTTCACGAGGCTGAAGTGAAGGCCTCAGCTGCACCGTGTTCCTTTTTGGACTCTGGGGAAGAATCGACTTCCAGGCTGATTCGCATCATTGGCAGAATTCAGTTCCGTGTGGTTGTAGGACTGCGATTCCTGTTTGCTTGCTGGCTGTCGATGGGGGACCATCCTCAGATCCTAGAAGCTGTGCGCATTCCATGACATGTGTCCCAGCCATAGCCAAAGTACCAGATGGAAGACCTGCACTTCGACCGATGGCTCCCCTACGCTGAAATCCTTCCAGCCAGGACACGCTCAGTTCCTTCCCAGGATTCACCTGCATATTCCCAACCCACCCAAGTTCATCTCCCCTCCTTAAAGTCAACCAACTTGGGACTTTAATTAAAGATGAAAACTATCCCTTCACAACACTGCCTGTCAGTGTTTTATTGAATAACTGGGAGATAGATGTGCAATTGCTGGAGAGAAAGACTCTTGTGGAACATCTTAGAATTCTGCCCATCACAAAAAAGCCACAAATTACCACGGGGTTCACGCATTCATCGATTATTTTATTTAGCACACATTAACTGATTATTTTCTACAACACTGACCATAACGTAGAGCTCTTTTGTGTTTATGAGTTCATAGTATTTCCTGGGCAGGGGACGAGCCAACCAATAATGACTGACTGGTGTAGCTGAAGCTGGAATCCATTCACCATGCACTATTCAGAGTTAAGTACTGGGTTAAGAGACACAGGAATAATTCTTAGTGAAACATTAACATAGCAAAAGGAAAAAGATGGTGTGAGACTAGGTGATTAAAAAGAAGGAGGAAGCTAAACAAAGTAAAACAATAATAGGAAAGCAATGATTTGAACTAAAATAGGAAAGCAATGATTTGAACTAAATGATGTGAGATTTTTGTCTCAACATGCAATAGTGCCATTTCTTTCTAAACACATTTTTGTCTCAGCATGCCATAGTGCCATGTCTTTCTAATAATATTAACCTTTGCATATGTGATATTCTGCCCTACATATGTAAAAAGTTTAATAAGTAGCAACAACCAGCTATATACCAAATTTTAATTTATTCTGTCCTAGAAAGACTCTTTCTAGAACTTAGAATACTCATACTATCCTCACTGGGATGGGTTTCAAATGTAAGCCTAATAAAAGAGTGTTGTATGCTTAATTTGTCACTTTCCTTAGCATTATTTTGAACTCTAGGTCTCTAATAAGAGAGCAGCCATCTGTTTAGTAAATCATTAATTTGCAAAGGAGATGTTTGATAGCTCTTAAGAACTTAGGTACAGCATAACCATATCCTAGAAAATTCATAAATAAAGCCAAAATATCAGCCTTGTAAATTATCTCCTTTTTCAATTTAACTTCATAATTGGATAAGGAAGTAAATTATTTGTTAATAATAGAGAAAAATGATCAGCAATTTAAATTTCTTGCAAATTTTCTTTATACCATTATTTCTGTTTCTTTCTTTTTTTTTAATTTTTTATTGTTGGTTGTTCAAAACATTACAAATTTCTTGACATATCATATTCCACACTTTGATTCAAGTAGGTTATGAACTCCCACCTTCACCCCATACACAGATTGCAGAATCACATCAGTTACACATCCATTGATTTACATATTGCCATACTAGTGTCTGTTGTGTTCTGCTGCCTTTCCCATCCTCCACCCTCCCCCCTCCCCACCTCTCCCCTCCCCTCCCCTCCTCTCTCTCTACCCCCTCCACTGTATAACCCTGAGGGTCTCCTTCCATTTCCATGCAATTTCCCTTCTCTCTCCCTTTCCCTCCCACCTCTCATCCCTGTTAAATGTTAATCTTCTTCTCCTGCTCTTCGTCCCTACTCTGATCTTAGTTACTCTCCTTATATCAAAGAAGACATTTGGCATTTGTTTTTTAGGGATTGGCTAGCTTCACTTAGCATAATCTGCTCTAATGCCATCCATTTCCCTGCAAATTCTATGATTTTGTCATTTTCTAATGCAGAGTAATACTCCATTGTGTATAAATGCCACATTTTTTTTTATCCATTCGTCTATTGAAGGGCATCTAGTTTGGTTCCACAGTCTTGCTATTGTGAATTGTGCTGCTATGAACATCGATGTAGCAGTGTCCCTGTAGCATGCTCTTTTTAGGTCTTTAGGGAATAGACCAAGAAGGGGAATAGCTGGGTCAAATGGTGGCTCCATTCCCAGCTTTCCAAGAAATCTCCATACTGCTTTCCAAATTGGCTGCACCAATCTGCAGTCCCACCAGCAATGTACAAGTGTACCCTTTTCCCCACATCCTCGCCAGCACTTGTTGCTGTTTGACTTCATAATGGCTGCCAATCTTACTGGAGTGAGATGGTATCTTAGGGTGGTTTTGATTTGCATTTCTCTGACAGCTAGAGATGGTGAGCATTTTTTCATGTACTTGTTGATTGACTGTATGTCCTCCTCTGAGAAGTGTCTGTTCAGGTCCTTGGCCCATTTGTTGATTGGGTTGTTTGTTCTCTTACTGTCTAATTTTTTGAGTTCTTTGTATACTCTGGATATTAGGGCTCTATCTGAAGTGTGAGGAGTAAAGATTTGTTCCCAGGGTGTAGGCTCCCTATTTACCTCTCTTATTGTTTCTTTTGCTGAGAAAAAACTTTTTAGTTTGAGTAAGTCCCATTTGTTGATTCTAGTTATTAACTTTTGTGCTATGGGTGTCCTATTGAGGAATTTGGAGCCCGACCCCACCGAATGTAGATCGTAGCCAACTTTTTCTTCTATCAGACGGCGTGTCTCTGATTTGATATCAAGCTCCTTGATCCATTTTGAATTCACTTTTGTGCATGGCGAGAGAAAGGGATTCAGTTTCATTTTGTTGCATATGGATTTCCAGTTTTCCCAGCACCATTTGTTGAAGATGCTATCCTTCCTCCATTGCATGCTTTTAGCCCTTTTATCAAATATAAGATAGTTGTAGTTTTGTGGATTGGGTTCATCTATCTTTTCAAGTCAATAGGATTTCAGATGGAGGGAATGTAATTTATCACTACATCTAAAGCTGTCTGTTCAACATTACGGACAAAAATCTGCCTAGATCCTATAGAGAAATCCTCTCTAATCTATTTAATTTCTTATGTGAATTTTTCGGCTGGATCTGGGAACCCAATTAATAAATGCAAGAGCTAATTAACAAAAAAAAATAATAAAATAAAATAAAATGCAAACATTTGAATACCTATAATACACAAAGTGACCTCAAATATTTTACTACAAAAACAATTCTCTATACCAAGAAGACCAAACACTTCCTTTTAAGTTCAAATTCAAATTCTTTAATCAGATTTATTTTGCATAACTTTATTTACCTCTATGCTAGATTCACTCTCCTAATTTTCCAAATTAAATACCCAGTGAGATGCCCAGACCTAGTGAGATGCCCAGAATGTAAAGAATGCTTTACATTCACATCAACATCCAAATTCCTACAGACAGCTTGAAAGCTATGAACAAGACTTCCTTCTTTTTTACTGGGTATTGAATTCAGGGGTACTCAACCACTGAGCCACATCCCCAGCCCTATTTTGTATTTATTTGGAGACAGAGTCTCACTGAGTTGCTTAGTGCTTCACTTTTGCTGAGGTTGGCTTTGAACTCACGATCCTCCTGGCTCAGCCTCCAAGCTGCTGGGAAACCTTCCTTCTTATCACTAGAGTTTTTGTCTACTTTTAGGTTTTCTTTATATTGGGTTTGCTTTGTTCATTGAGACTGACACTAAGAATGTCAATGAGAATGCCAATTTCAGCTGGAAGAGTTAAATGAATTGCATTTACTTGGACTTTAAATTCTTTCTGAAAAGCATTATTTGCAGTGGCAAATCTCTTGAGTATTAAAGAGCATTTTGTTGGCAAAAAAAAAGAAGGAGGAAGCTATTATTTCAGGCAATTAAGTAAAATCCAATATCTGAAATTAAGTTAATAATTAGCAATGAGAATACAGAATAAAGGATAGACCTGGGGGGAATAATTCAGCCATATTTTACATGCTGAGCTTGAAATACCAAAGGAACACCCAGGAAGGAGATTTCTGATGGCAGTCATATCCCTCAAGAGGGACTCAGGATGTGTCATCATTCCAGAGATGTGAGTGGGATCAAGAGTGAAGATGTGCCAATCCAAATGGAGAGGTCACAGAGAAAGGTGAGGGAAGTGTGGACCATTTCAGACACACTAGTATTTTCTAGAAACCTGAATATTCATGGATGCTTTTTCTCCTCTTTGAAATCACTTGAAGCACATGTCACTGTGATCCCAGATTTCCGGCAGGGGTACCCAAATCCAACACAAGACTGGCATACAGTAGCTCTGCAGCGACTCTCTGCTGATGGATTAACGGTGGACTTGTAAATCAGAGCTCCCCAGATGGTTGCTTATGCCTAATAATCATTCCAAATCCTTAGGCCAGATGAGATAATGCTCTTGAAAGCATTGTAACTCAAATGCGCGCTAATGGTATAAGTTGTTACAGATAGCGGGAGCAAGTGGACAGGCCCAGGAGAAGAGGCGAGGAAGGAGGCTCAGGGCTCCAAAGGGTTTGAGTGTTATGGCCCCAGCCTGAGTCGTGAAGCCTGCGAAATACATGGGACCTGACACAGGATGGGGATCTTAGCAACTGGGAGGCAGAGGTTCATAGGAGCTATTACCCTCCAAAGAGGAGAATCTGAGGACAGATGTCCATTTTCTCTTGCTAAAAGGGTATCAAGAGTATCCCAGGGTCTGGGAGTTGAATAGAAATTTTCAGACACAGTAAGATTCCTCTTGGGGTCCTGGATTCTTCCTGTTAGGGGTGCATTCATATTGGCAGTCCCCTAAACCTAACCTAAGTGATACAGTGCTGGCCCATTGTGGGGTGTCTGGGGCTCCTGTGAACAGTGGGTCATCACCTGGCCAGCCCCGCTCATGGACATGCATGCTCCTGCTGCTCCTGGGACTCCAGCTTCTTGCCAGACCCAAGTCTTTCCTCCATGGACTCCTCGGCAGGCCTGCCATCCATGGAGACTTTCGCACCTCCTGGGCTCTTCTGTCTCCAGAGTGTCACCCTGGGTTCATCTCCATGTTGTGACTGTCAGATAAAAGGAAATCTCATCCAGTAAATCTTCATTGACCCTGGATGTTTGTTTCCTTTTTAATCTTATCATATTTTGGATTGTTCAAGAATTTAAGGATACTGAGACTTTGAGTGTGCATCACCCCTAAATCTGAAGATGGGCTTCAAGAGGTCTCTGCTGAGAGCAGAGGAGTGGAGTCCAGGAAAGGGGCTTCGCAAGGCAAACAAGATGTTCTTCACGTTCAGTGTACATTGGGTGACGCTTGGCAGGAAATGCTTGGGATGCCTTAAGTGAATCAATTCAGCACTGTGATTATTTTGTGTATTTGTAATAAGACTTTCATGGGTGGCTCTAAATAAATGCTTATGTTATGCTCTTATGAATACTGTGATTAAAATAGGAAAATCGAAGTCCCCAGCTCTCCCCCAATGGAGAATGGCAATTGTCTGTCAAGAGATGTGGTTTCCACTCTTTCCCGCCTTATCTATTCACCAGGCAGGGGAGGCACTGTTTTCTTTAATTTTATTGCCAGGCCTGTCACCAACTGTGGTCGCTTCTTCCCTCCCTAGTTCCTCCCAGACTCATCTCTCTCTATGGCCAGCCACCCCTGAGGAGAGCACTTCCACCTCCTGTCTGGTGGACAATTAAAGGAGGATGGAGCTGACCCACAGGAAGAGGAAACTTCATCATCACATCCAGTGAGGCAGAGAGCTGTTCTCAGGGGTCTGACTCCTTCCTCCCCTCCCTCCCCCTTTCTCTGCAGACATTAGCTAGGCAGACACCAGCATGTTCAAGTCACCAAGTTCACACAGACCAACAGTGAAACCCCCTTCCTCAAGGGAGCTGAAGGTGACACACTCTCCCTGTGTCACAGCAGAAGAAGGGGGGCAGCCACTTGGTGCTGGGACTTGGCAGAGGACGCCCAGGGAAGGCGTTGTCTTCTCTGCCAGGTGTTCAAAGACAAGCAGGGCATAGACCATGTTTTGGTCAGCCTTTTGTCACTGTGACCAAATTTCCTGAGGAAAACAGCTTGGAAGAGGGGAGATTCATCGGAGCTCTGGTGTCAGAGGTCTGTGTCCACGGACTGCCAGCCATAGTGCTCTGGGTCCCAGGTGAGCAGGCACATGGTGGCAGAAGGTCACAGTCACAGTTACTCAGCTCATGGGAGGCTCTAAATAAATGCAAAGACAGGGAAAGGGGAAAGAGTATCGGAGAAGATGCAGCCTTCCAGTGGGCCACCTCTGCCAGCCACGTCCCACGGCTCACAGTGGCCACCGGCAATAACAGGACTGATTAGGTCACAGCTCTCCCAATCCAATCATTTCACCTCTGGACACTCCTGCATGGACACGGATCTTTGGGGGACACCCCAGATCCAAACCATAACAAGGAAGGAACAGGATTCTGCTCCAGGTGGAGTGGTAGACAGCGGCATAGAAGATGCCAGTGGAGGATTCAGAAGGTTTAGAGCAGAGGCCTGGGGGGACTCAAGGGCCAGAGTCAAGAGGAAGAGCTGGAGCAGGAGGCCAGGCACGGAGATGGGACTGGGATCTGGATGGGACTCCCAAACCATGCTGGGAGGCGTGGGGTTCTTCCTAAGTGAAGGACAAATGACATAGGATTGGGAGATTTAAAACAAGGAGAGGCATGAGTAGATCACTCCTTTCTTGTGAGGTCATCCCTTGAGAATGTAGATTTTTATTGAGCCAAGGCCTCATTTTGTGCCTCCAATCAAGGAGCATACCTGGTACGTAGTAGGCACATGAAAATTTGGATCTGGGATGTCCTCCATTTTTAACAAGTGAATGGGTGTGCATTTTAAGAGAATGAAAGTAGAAAAAAAAAAACAACACTATGTTCAAGTGTTTGGGTGGATTCTAAAAACAATGCTCATAATCAGATTGAGAGCTATAGTGAGACTTTACACCACTGTGTAAGAACTGACCTGATGGTAACAGTCTTCAACAGTTAAGTAGCAGGATATGTCACATGAGCATGGCCTTCCTGACTCGCGCTTGGACGGCTCCAGGAGTTAATTCTCACCAGTAAGGTGGACGAGCCTCCAAACCGAAGAGAAGAAAGGTCACATATAGAGAGGATGGGTGGCGGTCATGCAAGCTGGCATGCCACACTAGACTGTGATTTTCCCAGGCTATGCTATGAACTGGAGGAAGGAGAATTAAACTCTCTGGCTGCCTCGGATGTCATCACACCAGTCCCTGCAATAGTCCCTAAGATATTTTTCTGGTTCCCATCTCCACTCCCACACTTCTGGTCCAACCAACCTGCACTCTGTCAGACTAGGGCTCCCTAAATGCCCATTTGATCATGACATTGCCTGGGTCAAGCAGTTACAACCTAGACAGCGTTCATCTAACAAGTATTTATGGTTTGGCAGCCTGGGCTCCTGGGCTGCAGCAGAGCACACATGATGAGCCATCGGCACTGTCCGCCTGGTGCTCCGAGCTGGGGCAGAGGAGCTCCATGGCTAGTGGCTCGGCACCTGGGCCAGCTCTGGGCAGAGCTGAGGTGCCATCCCCTCTGAATGTACATTGTAGACAGATGGTGCCACCTTGCAGTGCACCGTTTTTCTCATCTGTCAAGTAGAAATTGCAATTGCTTCCCATGGTGCAGTGTGAGGATCACATGCAAAGAGCCATCGAGGAACAAGGGTCCAAGGAGTCCATAGATGCCAGTCTTGGTTTTGTCATCCAGAGCTTCTGCCTTTCTTTTAGGACAGTCTGGTCTGGCTCTTACTTATCGTGCACACTTTTTATGACTATTTCAAAAGCTTGCCTTCCTACTCTGGGTGGTCACTCCTGATTTACTATTTCTCTTTCAAATTTTATCCAAGGAAAGAAAACTGTAGGCCTATTTAGAAAAATGAGAAAGTTTTCCTGATGTCCAATAAAAGGTTTACTTCCTTGTCACAGGACCACATATCTATCCCCCCAAGTTCTGGTTCAAAGTGACACCAGCAGATTAATAATATTTGACTACGTTGGGTCCCCTTTCAATTATTTGGAGGTGTGGTACAGAGGGGCAGTATGCAAATAAATAAGTCTGGATTCTGCTCTGCTGAGCACACCATTATGGAGGATGAAGGTCACGTCTCGTGCTGGCCTTGACATTACCTTACAGAGTAACAGATAACATACTAAAGTTTTGGAGAAGACAGCTGAGATTCACAGAAATTAAATGATTGTTCCTTCAAGAGCAATGCATCCTTACTTCACAGTCCAAATTTTCTCTCTTTTACTATTCTCGCTCTCCCAAGAGTGTAAGATCTTTTCTGACTTTTTTGAGAAGCTCTTTAGGTCAGTGTGGATGGTTGGTTCCTTCAAATTTGGCAGCATTTTGGAGTTTAGCGAGACCACCTTCTGGAGATAACTGTCCATCTAGGGGAATGGCCTACCCATCCTGCAGGGCCCTGGCACTCAGGGAAACAGGTATTGCTTACAAAGTCATTTCAAGTACAGCGAGGCTGCTAGCTATTAAGTGTCTGGAAGCTATTTCACTGTTTTTAAGTAGCCAGGATTTGCTGCTAATATAGTCAGAGTCAGCATTACACCCTCCGCTCATAAATGACTTATTTAGAAAGAGCAAGACATGTTGTGACTTGGCTGTCTTCTAGTCTTTGGAGATAAGGTAAAAGTTCCTAGTAACGGAACATGAAAACAAACATATTACTATTATTTAACATATGTTACAAGTAAATAACTGGAGAACACACATTTGTCTGCCTTCCCCTCCCTTTTATTATTTCCTTTGAACTAATGTGTTCACCCAGCTGCCAAACATGTGTTTTTCTGGTGACGGGCTCTTTGGGAGGAGCAGCCCCAGCACGATTCTCTACTGTCCCCTGCCCAGCGCTCCAGCACTGAGTGCCGGAGACTACACTGAGCAGCTTCCCTGGTACAGTCTTTGGTCAAGGTCAAGGTCGAGGGGTTCTGGTTTGCTATTTACTGTCATACAAAGACATAGTCTATCTTTTCCAGAGTGGCCTGCTGTATGGAAAACTAGTGACAGATCTGTTTGCTTTCACTGAAGGTTCACAGGAGATTGTTTTGGGTCAGACTGTTCACAGATAGCAGGAGTGCACGGTGGACCTCGGCTGGCTTTCTAGCACTGGGCAGGTGAGCGTGAACCTGGGTGCTCTTTCCAGCCGGGCTACCTGGTAGGTTACTTAGCCTCTCGTGTCTCGGATTCCCTGTGGGATATTCTCATAGGGTGTTTGAAGGGGATAATGTAATCAAGTACGTAATTCCCTGGTAGAGTGGAGATGGTAAGTGCCTCTGTAGGCTCTGTGTTACGGGCTGGTTGGCCAGCCTGCCGGGAGGTGGTGGAAAGGGGCCCCCGGGGAAGAAGTCATTGGATGAGACCCCTGAAGGAGATACTGAGACGTAGCCACTTCCTCTCCTTCTCCGCTTCCCAGCCATGAAGAGAGGAACATCTCTGCTCCACCATGCACTCCTGCCATGGTGTCCCACCTCACAAGGACCCCAAATAAATCCTTCCTTCTTGAAATTGATATTCTCAGAGACATATTGTGACTTGGCTGTCTTCTAGTGAGTGAAACCTGCAGAATACAAGTCCTGAGAGCCGAGCACCGTGGAAGTCACTGCTGCCGTGGTGACGGTGAAGCTCTACACAGTGGTGACCAGGCTGGTGATGCTGGCAAACACCAAGTTGTGAAGAAAACCTGAAACCAGCAGAATGATCACAGCTCCTGCACGATTGACAGAAAAGACAACTGTGACCATTAAGTCACCTTCACTGCCTGTTTGTTGTTTACTAAATAAATGAATTGACTGCCCTGTCTAAATTGTTTGGACAAATTGAACACAAGACACAAAATGCCATCTTTCTACCTGCTACCTCATTTTGGAAGAAAAATATTTTATAATTTAATTTTGGATTGAGTGACTTAAAAATTGCATATTATGATTCAGTTACATAAGATAGAACCTTTGTCTCTTTGTTTTAAATAATCCAAGTCAAGTTCACCAGTCTCTTTGTACAAAGGAGTAAATATTTGAAGTAACGTTGGCTTTTGCCTTATCTAAAAGTCTCTTCCAAGTTATCTCACACTCTCTGGAGTAAGCATTCTGTCTTCTAGAGGTGTCTTCTTCAGTTTTCCTAAATATGTTTTAGATTACAGAAAAATTGTCAAGATACTGTAGGGAGGTCCCACTATAAATTCCCCCTATCTTTACTATTTTACAGTAGGACTAAACAGTCATTGAGCTTAATGAACCAATTAAGAACCTTAAGAAGTGGCATATCTTACTCAGAGGCTGAAGTCCTGAACTTGATTTCCCTCATGGACACATTACTGCTCATGGTCGGTCTTGTCTCCTCATCTCCTCTTGGCTGTGGCGATTCCCAGGCTTCTTGGGGTGATGACGTGGCAGTTCTGAAGAGATCTAGTCAGGCACTAATGGAATGTGGGTCACAAGTGGGATTTACCTGATGTTCTTCTTCATCTTAGTGCTATAGATTGAAGGTCCTGAGATGTGGGGCAGAAGGCTGATCAAGTGTCAATCCGCAAACGCCATCAAGCAACGTGACCTGTCACCATGAGGTTGATCACGCTGTGCTGCCTGAGGGAGTGTTTGCCAGGCTTCTTTTCTGTAAAATTACTCTTCCCCACCTTCATACTGAATTATTTGAAAGGAAGTTTCTGTGTAAAACCACACAGAAGGACTGGGGTGTTTTGCCTTATAGGTGGAGCATGTACCTAAATTATTTGTAATCTTCTGCATGGAATACTTACTTATTCTTCTTCATTTATTTATTTATTCACCTGATTGTTTATATCAGTATGGGCTCATGAATATTTATTTCACAATTTAGGTTGCAACCTAATTCCACTTTATTTTGTTGCTGAGATTGTCCTAGATTTGGTCATTATTCTTTCTGTTGGCTTCCTTCTCTTTGCCATACCCCTTGATTTATTGTTCTGAGAGATTCTGTATTTTCTGGCATTTTGAGGTATTCCAGCTCCTCTTGTCTACCTCCAATCCTCGTCAGAATCAGCCATTCCTCCAAGCATCCCGAATCCTTTATCAGAGACTATTGAGAAAAGGAGCCGTGGTGTGTGGTGGCTTCTCAGCCCTCTCCGCTGACAGAGCAAGGAGTGCAAGTTCTATCAAGGGTATTCTTGCAGGGCAGTTTGACCCCATGTCCAGGTATGCATGGAATACTTCCATATATGGCCAAATAGTTCATATTATGCTACATATGAATTTATTTGCTATCTCTGAGACTAATCCATTACCCCCTGGATGGTTCTAGTCTCTTTCTCTTGCTTATCTACTTCCCACTCCAATGCTGAGAACACTGGGCCAGCGAGCTTGTTACCTATAACCACGTGAAGGACTCTATCAACCACAGTGCAGTGCTCAGTTCTTGTGCCTTATTCACAAAAGCAAAAAGGCAGAAACCTCCCATCCCCTTCAGGGAGCCTGTTCCATACATCTATGATGCAGCTAAATGATTTCATCACATTAATCCCTTTACCCAAGGACCCTTGACATTTAAATACTGTTTTTAAAGAATTTGTAAGCATAGAGCTTCAGTGCTTATGTTATAAAGCTCCATGAATTTAAAAAATGCATGTTATCATGTATCCACCTTTGCAATACCATACAGGATAGCTTAATACCTTAAAAATGTCCAGTGTGTGATTTATGTGATGCTGTCTTTTCCCTTCTAGTACCAAACACTGATCTCTTTACTATTTTCATAGTCTGGCTTTTTCCAGAATGTCATGAAGTTGGGTTCATATGGTATGTTTCCTGATCAGATTGACTTTTTTCACTTGGAGGTAAAGATTAAAGATCCATTTTATGTCTTTTAATGATGTACAACATTCCATTGTATGGATTACTGAGATTTACTTATTCATTTATTTATTGAAGGACAACTTGGCTGCTGCCAGTTTTGAGTGATTATGAATGAAGTCACTATAAATATTTCTTGTAAATTTTTGTGCAGATGTAAGTTATTAAATCATTTGAGTCAATAAATAAAATTGGGAATGAAATTGCTGGTTCATGTACAAGTCTATGTTTAGGTGTGTAAAAAATTCCCACGCCGTTTCCCAGAGCGGCCCCACCATTTTGCATCCTAAATATCAGCGAACGAGAGCTCCTCTTGCTAGGAATCCTCACCAGCACCTGGAATTAACAGCTCTTTTGTTTTGTTGCAGACATTCTTATACGAGAGAGTAGTATTTATTTATTTTTTAATTTAAAATTTCCCAATGGCAAATGATATTGAGCATCTTTAAATCTGCTTATTGGCCTCATGTACCTCTTGTCTGGTGGGGCATCTGTTCAGATCAAAGCCCACTATTGAATTGGGTCGTTTGTGTTACAATTGTTGTCTTAGAGTGTTTTGTTTATTATAGATAATAATATTTTATTGGGTATTTGTTTTGTGAGTACTTAACCCCACTCTATAGCTTTAATATTTATTAACAGGGTCTTTCACAAAACATGCATTTTTATCTTAAGTTCCAATTATTTATTGTCTTTCATTATGTGTTTAATACCTTTATTTTATTTATTTATTCTTATGTGGTGCTGAGGATGGAACCCAGTGCCTCCCATGTGTAAGGCAAGCCCTCCACCACTGAGCTACAACCCCAGCCTTCCAGTATGTTTTTGGTTTGAATCAAAAGCTCATCAGATTTAGAGTTGTGATCTTTGTCTCCTTCTCTGTACAGGTGCCATGGTTTTCTACTTCACATTTAGACCAAGAATACATTCAAGTTTTAGGAAAGATGTGAGGTCGTGTGGTTCTGAATGCAGACGTCCAGCTCGGCCAGGGCTTGCTCTTGCCACTGTCCTTTCTCCACTGCATCAACTTTGCCTGTGGAGCAGGGAACAGTGGCATTTCTGAAGACTCTTCCTGGGCCCTCCACCCCTGGGTCCTCACATTGCTGCTCTCTGCTGTTGACTGCAGCTTCCTAGTAAGAGCTGAAAGTAGGGGATGTTCCTTCTCCAACTTCCTTCCCATTTTTCTGTGTCATTTTAGCTGCTCCAGGTCTTCAACCTTCCACATAGGCTGGATACTCAAGTTGTCCTTGACTACATAATGTTTTGTTGGATTCTCATTGGAACAGAGGAGACTTCACATCCTAAGAATATTGTCTTTCAATCTGTGAATACAGAATACTGCCCCATATTTGAGGACTCTTTGATTTCTTGCATCAGTTTTTGTTTTCCACATAGAGATCTTGCATGTAGTATGTATAATTTATGTTTAAATATTTTTATTATCTTGGTGTTATTAAAAAATCATTGTTTTTTAACAATTTCAAATTCTAGGATTTTTTTTGTGGGTATATAGGAGAGGAGTTGAGTTGTGCCCTGAAGCTTTGCTATATTTTCACACATTAGTTACAGAGCTTTCTCAACATTCTTACTCGGTTCCTTGAGACTTTCACATAGAAGTCCATGTGATCTAATCTCCTTGGTAATTTATATCTTTCTTGTGAATCTGTTTATCCTTGCTGTCATTTTCTTGTTTTATTGCACTAGCTGGGACCTCCAGTGTGATGTTGGGTATGAGTAATGAGATCATATCCTTACCTTGCTTCCAATATCATAGGAAGAATACCTGGTTTTCATTAAGTATAATGTCACCTGTGATTGTTTTTAGATACTGCAAAGTTAGGTAAGGACCACTGAAGTTCTAATTTACTGAGAGCTTGTATCATGAGTGAATAGTGGAGGTGTCAAATGCCTTTAGTATAGACTGATAAAATTTTATGACTTCAGTTATGACTTATCAGATATGATCTTATGACTTTCCTTTACTGATATGGTGGGTTACAGTGATTGTTACTTTAATGGTGACCCAGCTTTTCATAACTAGAATAAATCCCACTTTGTCATTAGTCTCATTTTTTATTCAGTGTTGGGTTTGACTTGCTAATATCTATTGAGGACTTTTATGTCTGTTCATGAGAGGTATGATCTGTAATTTTCCTTTCTTATATTGTTTTTATTTGGTTTGTTTTAGAGTAATGCTACCTCAGAGAGGGAGGCAGAAAGTATCTACTCCAATTTTCTGGAAGAGATTATAGAAAAGTATCATTTTTTTCTTAAATTTGTGATAGAAATGATTTGTAAGTTTTCTATCCTACTTTTCTTTTGAGGATTTCTAATTATAAACTTAATTTATTTAATAGTATAGTTCTATCGGGATTACCTGTTTACTTTGTGTAAGTTTTGATATTATCGTCTTTCAAGTCCAGATATTAAATTGCAGGCCCAGAACTGCTCATAGTATGTATCTATTGTCCTTTTCATGTCCATAGGATCAGCAAGGACCCTCCTTTCATTACTGATACTCATAATTTTGTGTGTTATCTCTCCTCCTCCTCTCCTTCTCCTTCTCCTCCTTCTTCTTTTAACTTGCCTAGTGTTACTTGTTAAGTCTGTTGACATTTAAAAGTAATCAGGTAAGGCTGGTTTGATTTTTTTCTCTATTATTTTCCCAATTCATTTTTATTAATGTTTGTTGTATCTTTTTTCTTCTTCCTTGCGTTTTTCCCAGGGTAGAGCTGACATTGTCAAGTTTGTTTTTCTTTTCTAACAAATGCATTTAATGCTGTTTCTAAGCTCTGCTTTTGTCATAACCTAAGATTTGGTTAAGTTTTAGTGTCATTTAAATTTAGTTCAAAATATTTGAAAAATTTTCCTCAGACTTTGTTTTCAACCAAAGTGTTATTTGGAATTGGATTTTAAATTCCAAGGTTTTTCATCTGTGTTTCTGTTATTGATATCTAATATAATGTCACCTTTTTCTCAGAACACACTTTCTATGATTTCTATTTTCAAAATTTGTCAAGGTATGTTTTGTGACCCCAAATGTCTTCTATCTTGATGGCTTTTCCATGTGAATTCAAGAAGAGCGCTTTCTGCTGTTGTCAGGTGGAGTACTGTGCATGTGTCTGGTGTCAATGAAGCTGGTAGCACTTTGGGGTTGGCTATGTCCTTCTGCCAGCTTGGGCTCCAGTTACCCATGAAGCATTGTTGAAGTCTCAACGTTCCTGTCCATTTCTCCTACCTGAACATCAGTTTTCATGTCATATGTTTTTACATGGATGCTGGCAGGATACCCTTTTAGGATTGTTATATCAGCATCTTTTGGGGGTGGGAAGATAGCATTCTGGGGTGGTAGGAAGAATTATAAAGATTTCCCTGCAAGTTTTCTACCCCTGGCTGCCTTGTCAGATGTCAGTCTAGGCTGCTGAGAAGGGCTGGTGCAGATTAAGATGGCATCCTTTCAAAAGGGAGATGCTCCTGATTTTTCCAGAGGGTCCGATTTTAATGCAGGAGCTCTGAAGAGCAGAGACTGTTCTCTGGCTGGAAGGAAAGAGATACGACTAAAGTGTAGGTTAGAGAGATGCCCAGATGCCCAGGAATGGTGTGAAAGATGCCCCAGTTCTGCTCTGAGGGTTCCATGATCAGGAGTGCGGCTACCTCTGAAGCCAAGAGCAACCCTTCACTGACAGCTACCGAGGGTATGTGGCCCGGCAAGTCTCCCTCCTTTGACAAAGTTGTCCTCAGGCTCCTGAGTCTTTTCTGACCAAGTCCAGCCCTTGGCTTCTCCCTATTTGAGCAACAGTCCAAGTCAGTGTAACAACACCCCACCCTGGGAGTCTGACCATGCTTGGTATGTTGTTGAGCGTCCTTCAGCAATGACCCTGTCAAGGTAGTTCTGCCAGGAATCTCTCATCCCTGACGTTCTCTTTCACTAACTTTCCACCCACTGACCCCTTGTGCTGCTGGAGTCGGAGATGCTTCCTTTCTCTCTCCCACTTCAAGACCCTGCCAAGAGGTCCCTGCACCAATCTCCACGACACTCCCTGAATGGAGTCGGCCCTGCTATTCTCTAGTGTCAGGAATATATGTATATATATATATATATATATATATATATATATATATATATATATATATATATTTTCTTTAACACAACTGAATTTCAACAACCTGGAACAACTCATAAGCAAATTCTTTTCCAGAGCCTAAAGAAGAAACAGACAGAATCATCATCTGCCCAGCAAGTACTGCTTGACAGTTCTCCTTCTCGCCATGGCTGTGTTCCTAGAAACGCAGGTTCGCCTAGTTGTACTTCCTCGCCTTCAGCTCAGCACACCTGTGGCTGAGGGACTCTGTCCCATGCCCCACGCTCTCCTGAGACTCCTACCAAGATCCCCCACAAGGAACTGTGAGCCAGCCAACGGTCCCACCTTTGCCTGTATCCTCATCAACTTGACCTTGTTAACCCTGAGGCATCGCTCAGCCTGGTTTGGGTTCTCTGCAGATTCTCGCTGCTGCTCTGTTGACTCCTCTCTCCTCTTTGCAGACTCTCCTCGTCTGTCTCATTTTTCCGAGGTTGGGGCCCTTATCTCTTTTTGTGCCTCCCTTTCCCTATACCAGTTGGCCTTTGGGGCTTCATTAGTCTGGCCTCCCTCAAGCATGTTCATCTGGTTTTCTCTGACTACATTTAGACGTGCTTCCTAAGTGCATGTGCCACATCGACCACTCCAGTTCTCGTCCAGGAAGCCATCAGGCTGGACGCTGTTTGGAAAACTCTGTTACAGGGCATTATCACTCCCTGTGGAGTCACTCCCTGAGGCCACTGCTCCTCTCCATGTCTATTCCTTCAGAAGAAAGGCCGTACATTCAGATCACCAGACCCAAGGTTGGCTCAGGAGCAGACTCACACTCTGCTTCTTTCTACAGTTCTCTATTGAGTCCACTCTGCCTGGGACTGTGGGTTAGTGTCTCTGGAGCTGCTGGCCAGCCAAGATGGCCACCTGCACAGGTACTCTCACTCTGGAGTTCGCAGTGTTGACACCAGCCATCTGTGCTGGTCACAGAGGCACAGACTGAGTGTAACTATTGCAGGCTCCCACCTTCTTCTCCAGGTGTGCTGCCTCGCTCCCCAGCACACCTGGACATGCCCTCAGCACTGATGACCCTCGGTGCATTTACAGCCTGTCTCTGAGATTTGTGGAAGCTGAGGTTGGGAATGGACGGCACCGAGGTGGCGGGAAGCTGCGATTCAGCCTGCCAAGCCAGGAGCATGCCTACAGTTTGAAGGTGAACATGTGCAGCCGTCTCACCTTGTCCCACGGTGGCTTTCCCCTGGCTAGCACTGTCCTGGGTCCTGCTTCTGTTTATTGTGAGGGTGCTTTGGTTTTCTCTTCCTTTATTTCTCTTTTTGATGTAGCTCTGTTCTTCACGTACTTCTGAACAATCACTAAGGTGTTTAGTACCTGTCCGGTCCCAGCTGGCCTCACCATTCCCAAGCTTGACCATACTTCAGATGGACTTCATCCTGACCCTTATCCTTGACCTCTCTGCCTTTGGTCCTTTTTAGAAAACCTTAGATTTCTTTCTTTGTGCCTTTGAAACCAACAGGAAAAAATCAGCTAGACAGTTTTACAACCCAAGAATGTCTTTCTTCAGGATCCGGGAGCCATGTCTTTTTTTTTAAATACACAGCAGTGGAATGCATTACAATTCTTATTCCCATATAGAGCACAATTTTTCATACCTTTACATATAAAGTATGTTCATGCCAATTCATGTCTTCATACATGTGCTTTGTTTTTTGTATTACAATTCTTATTTCACATATATAGCACAATTTTTCATATCTCTGCTTGTATATAAAGTAGGTTGACACCCAATTTGTGTCTTCATACATGTACTCTGGATAATGATGTCCATCACATCCACCAACCTTGCTAATCCCCTGCCTCCTCCTTTTCCCTCCCTCCCCTATTCCCTATCTAGAATTCATCTATTTGTCCCATGTTCCCCCTCCCCACCCCACTATGAGTCAGCCTCCTTATATCAGAGAAAACATTCAGCATTTGTTTTTTGGGGATTGGCTAACTTCACTTAGCATTATCTTCTTCAATGTCATCCATTTACCTGAAAATGCCATGATTTTATTCTCTTTTATGCAGCACAATTCACAATAGCTAAACTGTGGAGCCAACCTAGATGCCCTTCAAGTGGTTAAATGGATAAAAAAATATGTGGCATATACACACAATGAAATTTTACTGAGCCATGTCTTTAAAATGCATTCATCAGGGATGAAAGCAGCCCTGTCTTCCAGTCTTGAAGAGAAGGTAGGAGCCAAGCTCCAGCTTCACTACATCAGAATTAGCAAAAATGATGGCTTTAGCAAAGAAAGGCTTTTGTAAAGTCAGAAAGAGCTCAAGTGCAGGCCTCACCCCATTGGTCAGCATCTCCCCTGGTGCCCCCTGAACTTCTCCACTAGCTCACTCCAGTGGTTAAACAGCTTACCAGTCCTTGACTCAGGATAAACAAGTTCAGATGGACTTCTTGGCCCCCTCTCCAACTGCAGTGGCTTTGAACGCAGCCTTCCTGTCCTGTCAACCCTGCCCACGTAGTTGTTGCTTTAATAGACATCTCCAGCTCCAAATTATGTCAGGTGGATGACGTCACCACAAAGTTATAGAGGAAACAGATCATGAGGTAGTCCGCTCAGAATCTACTCTAAATGTTTCAGCTTCACAGAAACATGGAGATACGTAGCCACACTCAAGCACCTGAGCCAGCTGGAAAGGCTGCTGCTCCTCCCAGCTGACCCAGAGGGGCTCAGGGTTCGCTTTCTGTGTGTGCCCAGGTCTCTGCAGTTCATATGCTCTCTTTACCTCCTGCTTCCATGGTGTAGTCCTTCGCTCTCTAGAAGACACCCCTCTGTTCCCTGAGCAAGGTTAAAAAGCTATCTCTGGTTTGTCCCCAAAGAAGAATTCTTTCTCCATATATCTTGAGAACTCACAGTCCATGGGGTCACTCCTGGCACTCAAGGCCAGCATGCTGAGCTCCTGGTGAAGACACAGGGCTCCGTGTCCTTGAAGGGCATTGTTGAGTCTCCCCCTCCCTGTCTCGTTCCCCCATTGAGACACTTTGGGGCTTTCTTTGGGCATTTCTTTTCAACTGATTCTTAAAGGACCTTGTCTCTAAAATGCATTTTGTACACAGCTAGACTAGATCAGTGTTTCAAGATCTTCTGAGAGCAAATTCTGACCTCAAACATCCTGTATTTTCAACAAATACACTTTGTGCCATTGGAAATTGGATCTAGCTCTAACAACTCTAGTGTTTCCATCACTAATTTATGTTAAATTACAATTGGTAAACTTTCCATGACACAGCATGATAGGGTAGCCAATAAGAATGTTTAAAAATGCTCTGAAATTTTGAAAGTATTTTTCTGCATCTGGGATTTTCACTTTGAATCATCTGGCTGCACTTTATCAGATTAGGTAATGCCAAAGCGGAAAATCATCCCCACCTCTGAAAACATACCTCAAGGGCTTTGTTTGTGGTGAAAGAAGCATTTGTTAAATCAAATACATTTGTGAGCTTTGACCAACAACTGCATTAAAGTTTGGTAATTAGAGGAATCAGCGTGAAAAATTGTACATCATGCAATCCGATTTCCCTTGTGAGCCTAAGAAATTGGAACTGCATCAAGCAGCTGGATTAATTGAAGAGAATGGATCCATCAGGGCTATTAGTGTTATCAGTGATTTATGCTTAAAGTAGCGGAATATTGCAGATGACTTCTGGGATCAGTTTAAAAAACTAAAAGCAAGTGCCTACATCTGGATGGGCAGGGTATTGCTCCAGGAACCCTGTCCCCACCCATAATAAGAGACATGCTCATGTCAGCACATGAGTCAGGCACGTCTATTCTCACTTTTTTCTTTCTAGAAGAGAATAAAAGTTCATTCGATTTTAAGAGGAAACTACATTTCTAGAACCTTTTTTTTTTTTAATTCTGGCTCTTTTTCACCATGTTTTCCACCTGAGAGTTGTCTTTGCAGTTTACATTGCCCACTTTCTATGGCTCATTTTGTGCATCCTGTTCTGAGGCTGGGTCAATATGGCAGTTTTAACCACAGTGTCACTTTCAGCTAAAATTCACATCTGAAATTGAGTCGCAGTCCTGTGTATTGTGTGGATGTCTTCTCAGCACAGAACAAGATGTCTACCTCTGTGTCTCCTGCTCCTGTGTGTAATCCATCTTCATCCTCTGCATATTGGGAGGGCTGGTCTGGGTGGGTTCTGAGTGCATTTCATGGAGAGGGCATCTGTGACACAGTTGGAACTAGAAAACAACACTCATGAAGGGGATTTGCCAATCAATGTAGCGAGGTGTGTAAAGCACGAGGATTTGAAGGTATTCATTTCATAACTCTGCTTAGTTGAAATGAGATCGGTGAAGAAACCCATGTCAGAGCAAACTCACTTTAAGAAATTATAGGGCCCTGGGAAAATAACAAAACATAATCATATGCGTGGATGTCTACTACCAGGTGAACGCAAGAGGGTCTTGGAAACCTGTGCACAGCCTTCCTGGTTCAGGGACACTGATCCTTCTTTATCTGTTTTCTGAACTTTAAAATATGAAAATTCATTTGGAGCAGTGCTACTGATGTTCAGAATAGCTCAACTAGAAGTTCCTTAAATTGATACCAGCACTACTGTTGTCCCCCCCCCCCCCACACACACACACCCCGCACCAACTGCCAGATTAGGTCTTGGCTCTGGACCTTCTGAATCATCTAATTTCCACTTGCCAAATTTTTCCAGCCAATTAAGTCCTGTGGGCCATTGCCCCCTGAGTCCTGGGAGGCTTTCCCTCTGGATGCAGGCATGGAATTCAGTGTTCATGTTACCTTTGCTTATTCCCAACACAGTTAGCTTTGATGTTTTCAAATGCACTCTGACTACCCCTGGGGCCACCCTTAGCTCCTGCCTTCCAGGTGAATTTTGACAACAGGGAGTCCTCACACTTCTGTTGTTGATATTGACTTCTAGGTGGGAGCTGTTCACCTGCAGCCTCTATCACAGCTACTGTCTCAGTCCCTGGGTTAGAGAGAGTTGAGGAGACAGAACACTGTATCCCTGGGCCACATCCTGGGTCCAACACAAATCAATCAGAGCTAAGAAACTCTGAGCCTGAAATAAAGGTAGAAAGCAGTCTTTATTTAACTTAGTTTTCCATGAAAAAATGTTTCTCGCTTTTGTAAAAATTAATACTTGTTAATTTCAAGTAAGTTAAAATAATTTCACATAAAACTGCTACTCTGACAACATTTAGGGCAGCAATGCAATTTTGTACCCAATTTAAGAATTCAATGCAAAAATTCTTGGAGGTCTAATGTTGTCTCTTCACCTGAGTGAGAGTAATGAAAGGATTACAAGGAGGACAACTTTGTCAATTTAATAATAAGCCCAAAGTCCAAACTGAACTTGGATCATTTTGAAACAAAAAGCATCCTTTGTCTCATTGGAGGCAAATCTAACAATAGATTGATTTAATTGATTTATTAATTACTTTAAATCTAATTTGCCCATTATCTGAAACAAATCAGTTGCTAAGATTGATTAAATGTATTGTTCCTGGGTAATCTTTCAGGGTCCTTGAAAGCCTCTCTGGTCCTGCTTCTAGAACATCCACAGGAATGTGCAGAACCCTGGTGTGTGGTGAGTGCAGCCCTTCCCTTGCTTAGCTGTGAGTTGAGTGTCTGTCCCAACCTCAGACATTCTGGTCTCCGTGGTCCTTGCCCGAGGTCCGGCATGCTAGGGCTACAGTTACACTGCTCGCATTCCTAGAGCTGGAAGGCACCATGAGGACAGGTCATTCCCCTCCAGACCTGGAAATGCGTCAGCACAACAGCCCTGGGTGGGGGGGGTGGCGGGCGCTGTCCTGGCTGCTGTACACATGTGAGTTGTGTCGATCGTTTTGAGCTCCCTGGCTCAGATCCACACATTGCAGTGCTGTGGACGCTGGCCAACTCCTCTGTGTACTTGCCACATGGTGGACACTAGGTCTCCAGGTGGTGTAGCCCTTTTCCTGAAGCTGTTGACTTCCTACTGAGCCTCCTGGGGTTCTGCTAAACAATGGGTTCCACTTCTCCCAGAAAACGGGCTCCATTCTGTGATGAGTCCGTAGGGCTCACCTTGCCCTGGTCAGGCCTTGTTGGCCATGTCATGGCAAGTCATTGGAGACTATGACCCTCCAAAACACAGATTGTGTGCTCATGACACAAGTGCTCTCATGACCCAACTCCCAGGGACTCAGACATATCAGAGAAAGACCTTTCATCCCACAAAGCATAGCTTCACTTCACGCCTTGTTCAAAAAACTAAAATGATCTGAAATGTGTAATTGAAGGAGCTAGATTTTCGGAAAGTAGTCTGTCCATTTCTAAAAAGAAGACAATGTAAATCCTGTGTTGAGTAGAGTGGTAACTGAATGAGAGGCTGAGAGTGAGCTCTGTACAATGCAAGATCCACAGACTTGCTAGAAACGTTTTTTGGATTGTCCATCTTGGTGATTTTCTGGCCTGACTCCATAGTCCAGGAAGTACCATGGGACATTCCCACCATGGGCCTGATCCAGCCCACCTGGTCTTCATTTGGTCTAGAGTAAGGACACAGCCCACTGGATCAGCCCCAGGCCCACTGCTCCCGTCCTCCCTCCCTGGCCCATTTCATCACTCTAGTTGGACTTCCAAGCAGCCAGTTCCAAAGTGAGCTTCCCTGAGTGGAATCAGGGAACAATAAGGACATGAGGTCACTCTGTCTCTAGGGGGCCGAAGGCTGAAACCTGGAACTCTCCAGGCAAACATGTCCATGAATGTGAGGCCAACAGGCAAAAGAACAGATTCCTTTCTACCTTCGTGTTCCCCACTGCCCTGGAAGCCCAGTCATGAGTGCCTCTTTCAGGGCCCCGATGTGATGGTCCTAGAGTTCTGGATCCAGAGTCTTGTGTACATTCATGTCTGGAGTTGTCCCTGTATCACTTGAAACCCACTCCTCCCTGGAAGAGTAACAGTTAAAAGGAAACCTTACAGATCACCTGCATGGCAGACAGACTGATCGCCAACCGCACCACTTTTACTGTTTATAAGAACCCATGCTGCTTTCCAAATTGGCTGCACCAATGTAAGAAGATTAACATTAAACAGGGATGAGAGGTGGGAGGGAAAGGGAGAGAGAAGGGAAATTTCATGGAAATGGAAGGAGACCCTCAGGGTTATACAAAAGTACATACAAGAGGAAGTGAGGGGAAGGGGAAAAATAATACAAGGGGGAGAAATGAATGACAGTAGAGGGGGTAGAGAGAGAAGAGGGGAGGGGAGGGGAGGGGAGGGGGGATAGTAGAGGATAGGAAAGGCAGCAGAACACAACAGACACTAGTATGGCAATATGTAAATCAATGGATGTGTAACTGATGTGATTCTGCAATCTGTATATGGGGTAAAAATGGGAGTTCATAACCCACTTGAATCAAAGTGTGAAATATGATATATCAAGAACTATGTAATGTTTTGAACAACCAACAATAAAAAATTAAAAAAAAGAACCCATGATTTTTAGTTGTTATTCACTTTGGTGATATCCTTTCTACTTCCTTTACACTAACACAATCTAAAGATGACATCACTCCGTTTCTGGACTCTCAGAGGTTTTCTGTGTGGTTGAGGATCCTGCAGATCAGAACCAGTGGAGACCACGATTCCAAGCATGGTTCAGAACGTCAATAACAGATGCCACATCTTCTAACTCAGTCAAGGCTATTTTTGACGTCCCCTTTGTCCTCTAATTGGGTTACTCACCTGGGATTCTCCAGAGCATCCGCTGAGAGAAGGCAAGAGGGGATATATGAACCACGTAGGTGTGTGCTAATAAGAACCCAGAGCTAATGTGTTCCAGAAGACTCCAGTCTCAGAAGGCCCTGTGTTATGAAGCAAAGGGCAGCCTACCACTTTATCTCAAGTCTGTATTAAATTCATGATGAGGGAGTAAATTAAGTCTTTGACTCACTCCTGGCAAATTAAGATGTTTTACAAAGCAGCACTTCTTCACGGCAAATATGTTATTCTTTGCAACCAAATGTTTTGTGTTTCCAAGAGCAGAAGGGCTTAAGCCATGGTGGACTGCTCTAAGGTGCTGACCACTCTGGACCGCCCCAGGTCATCTCATGATGCTGGTGTCCGTGATGCTAAGTGCACTTGTCAGTTCTTCATTAGAAGACGAAAATTAATTTTGAAGCAGTGTTTTGGAGTTGAGACTGTATCCTCTCCTGGGACCTCATCGGGATGAGTCTGCAGTTTGGGATCTGGGGATGCTGGCGTGAACGCACTATTTTGGCTCCTGGCCTTTCAGAAGTCAGAGCACAGATAGTAAAATGGAGAGGATCGAATTGTTCCTAAGGAAAAAGAGAAAAAGTACATTTTAAATCAGATTATGCAGAGCCAACATACATATATCATGTTGATAATGAGAAAGAAGATTCTTGGTAATGGAAGTTTAGTTCTGAAAGGTTGGAACTTTGGGAGGGAGGGGGCTTACTGAGACTCCTTCCCATCTGGCATCAGGCTTGGGCCTACAGCTTCTTCTGCTGGAGCGAGGACCCCGTGGAACTCCAGTCACCCTGAGCCAGGGATGGCCTCTCACGGGACTGAGCCAGAGTCAGTTCATGTGAAGGGTCATGCTGGGGAAAGGACAGGAGTTCAACCCCTAGAGTGTCTTCTATGAAGAGGGAAAGACGGAGAGAGGGAGAGAGGGAGAGAGAGGGAGGAAGGAACATGTGCTCTTTCATACGCTGTCTGAGATGGAGAAGGGCTTTCGGGAGGAAAAAGTGCCCCCCTGTCCCCCCACCCCGGGCGCCTTGGTTGAGAGCCTGGGATAGACATACACACCCCTGCCCTCACCTGCCACAGGAAATCCTTCCTCCCTCGGGCTGTGGTAGGTGGGGTGCTTCACACTGTGGAAGAGAGCGAGACCCCGCCTTTGCACCTTGGAAAGGAGGCTGTGGGGTGGAGGCAGGGTCTCTGGAGAGTGGGAAGGAGGACAGAGAGGAGGGAAGGAGGACCCAGAAAGGGGAGCAAGGGGCCTGGCCACAGACCCTCTGGCAGGGAGGCCTCGCCCCCCAAGGGGAAGGAGGCCCAGAGGCATCTCGCGTGCATTTGCTGTTAGCACTCTGCTGTGGCGGGAGAGCTGGAGAGCCGGGAAGCTGCCGGAACTCTGGAGTCAGAACCGACCCTCACCTGGGCTCAGCCCTGAGGCCACGGGCAGGAAGTGCACTGGGCAGCTGGACCTGACCAGCTGGCCTCCAGTACCAACTACGAAGACTACGAAGCGAAAGCAAATCCCCAACAAAAGCAGGACCCCCTGCTAAGTCAACACGCGTGCGGAGCTGAATGGCCTCTGTGGAGAACACTCAGCTATGTCCACAAAGACGTGTTTGCAGCACTGTCTGCACCTGCAGGCTGAGGCTAGAGGAAAAGTCTCTGCATTTGATTACTGTTTTCTTTGCATTAGAATAAGTTTATATCGTCACCAAGCCAGATTCCTTCTCAGTTGACTGGGGATAAAAGTTAATTGTCATCATTATGATATGGTGACTGGGATCTGAAGTCAACAAAATTTACTAAAGATCAGTGAGCAATTGATATGTGCCATGTATTTTGCCAAACATATAAATATTTATTCATGTAATTCTAACAAAAAGTTCATGGAGTAGGTTCTAGCATTTTCTCTGTTTTGCCAAGGAGAAGATTTGGGCATAGAGACATTAAGTAACTGATGCAATTGCACAGCATGTCAAAGAACTAGGATCTTCCTCCATCCACAAGATGAGCTTGTATTCATTAAGTAAGGTGGCAAGTTCCAGAAACATTTGTTTAGGAGTAGAAACAGTTTAATCTTTCCGTTACTTAGTTTTTATAAGTCAATTAAAAACATCCTGACACATCTTGGTTAATCGAAGTATCTGTGCTTACTGAAGGCTGGGGTGTGTGTGACTGGGATTTATGTGGCTCAAGTTAGTGATTGAGGCAGGGTCGTTGGTGACCTGAGGCAGGTCCTGAAGTCAGTGTCTGGCTCTCCTGGGTGAGTTGTCTAACTACTGTGAGCTGAAGCTCCCTCGTTTGTGAAACAGGGAGTAGCACCCACCACGTGGGTTAGTGGTTGTGAAAGGAGTTCAGGGGTGGTAACTCTGGGACCAGCGCGCCGTCCAGAGAGCTCAGCCCATGGTAGCCATATTCTATCCTGGGCACTGTGCACTCACACCCTGAGCAACTGCCGTTGTATAACAGCAGCAAACACCTTCAGGAGCAGCAGCTGGTCATGGAGCAGCACCGTAGGCATGACTGAGACAGGGGCCCGCAGAAGCCCACGTGGAGCTCCAAGTCAGAGTGTGGCCATGGCAGCCAACAGGTCAGACAGACAGACAGACTATGGGGCTGCAAGCAGTGCATTTGGATACGGAAGGAAAGACTTCACGCCTGCTTCACACCAGAAGAAGAGACAAGTGACAGGTGGTTTAAGGACCTAAAAAGGAGACCAAGATTACAAAAACTTGTTCACGATTGGTAATCTTAGAAAAAGTGGCTTGTCTTGGAAAGAAATTGCAAAGAATCTTCAAGAAGCAAGATTAAAATAAAGGTCAAATGTCAAGGCCTCAATGACACGATTTGCCATGACATCCATAAAATATGAAGAGACCTGTCAGCTGAAAGGATCTGTCAAAGCCCAGCAGGACAGTGGCTCCGAGCAGAGACCTTTGAGTCACAGGAAGCAGGATGGGTAGAGCCACTCACAGATGACATAGCACTTCTGCCTCGGCCAGTGGACGAGGAGGAACAGCAATGACTCTTTCCACGGTGCAATTGGGTTGATGGGAATGCTGACAAGAGATGACAGCTAGTGACAAGAGTCTCACATGCGGTTGGTGTGCATAGAAACCCTCCCAGGCTTTGGGGGCCCTGTTCACTATTAACTATCAAAAGTTAAATCAGTTCAAGATTTTTTTTTTTTTTGCTAGTAATATCAGTTCAAGGAATATTCTTCAGAGATGCACACATATAAATCAACATTACACACACACACACACACACACACACACACATGCTAACCCACTCCATAAGACCTGCATTGATTCTTTCTGAAGGCAACACCCAAATACCTACCCTCCTTTCTACTGGCCTGTAAAGTCTCCACCACTCCTCAGTCTCCTCACAGGGGACTGAGTTCCCAGCCCGGAACCCTTGCAAGACACACCCAAGCCATATGGGAGCCATCCAAGAGAGAAAGCACGGGAACCTGAGCCTTGGAGAAAGCTGGACCAAACCCCTCTTAGCACTGTGAAGCCGTCGCCTGGCTCTAGCAGGTGGGTGTGCCTGGGAGTCCAGGTTCAGAAATAGGTGTTGTCATTTACGAGGACTGGCATTGTTCTTGTGCGTGGCTCCTTGGAGCTCTGGACTAAGAAAGGCCCAGCTACAGTGATGGGCACTGTCTCCCGGAGGCTGCTGACGAGGGGAAGGAAAACACACCTGCAGATTCACCCAGGAGCTCTGTTGTTGTCTTGGCCTCTGCTTTTTATCCATGCACCTCTCACCTCCGTAATGCACTGTGAGCTTGACAGAGGTAGGAATGAAAAAGGGTGTTCTTCCTTTTTATCTCTCCCACCCCAGCACCTGCCCTACTGTGGACCCAGGGCAGATGTTTAGAAACTTTGTGGCCCATTCCTTCATTCCTGCCAATTGTTACCCAGGGGAGCACTTCTGCTGTCTTGGCCTTTGAGCCCCTTGCCTTCTTGCTTAGTCTGAACTCCTGCCGAGTGCAGGCATCTCCTCCTGCAGGGCCTCAGATGTGTCCAGCACCACGATTAACTCCTCTGCCATCCTCCCTCGACTCAGAAACAGACTCCATGAGAGCCTGCTGCCAAGAGCTGGCCACAGACCCTGGTGTGGCCCCAGCCTGGACACTAGCCAAGGCTTCAGACCAATGCCTCCATTGGCCTCTGTGCTGTTCAGTCTTCGTGTTCTGTATTCTGAGGTAGGACATCCAGTGCCTTATTGAAGCTGCCCCTACTAGAGTTAGCCAGTTTCTGAAGATGGTAAAGAACTTGCTGAGGAGCCCAGGTGTGTGCACTCCTAATGCAAACTGGCCAATTCAGAGCCCTTTCCCCAAATGCCATCCCAGTGGCTCTCACACTTGGAGCCACAGAGCACCTGTCTAGGTCCAGGTACCAGACATGTGGTCCCCATGCCTCCAAGACCACTGAAGTCATTGAAAGCAGCCAATCCTGAGCCTGCCCCTATCCACACTTCCTTTCACCTCCCCTGCCTCCAACTGACCCTGTGCTGCCCTGTGTGTCCTTTGGTGCAAGGTGCACTCTGGAGATCCGTGTGTTTGAGCTCCTTCCTCTGTGAAGGTCATGATACCTCGCCAGCCCATCTCCCAGGTCTGACTAAAACAAGCCCCAGGAGCACCTACACGTTTTGTCTCACCTCTGCTCTTTACGCCTCTCATGCGTAAAGAGGGTGAGTGCTAGCCCCTCCCTCCTGGTGCTTCCCAGACTCGGCCTGTCATTTCTTTTGAAAACTTTCCATTTTCCTTTATTCTATGGCCCCTCCTGCCCTCGCCAACCACAAGGGAGTCCCTCAATCAAGGATGCTTCTACAACAGTGCCCCTCCATGGGTGACAGGTGTGCAGGACAGTCTTAAAAATGCAGTCACATCTGTGTGAGGGAGCTCAGGTGTGGCTGCGAGCCCTGCTGTGTCAGAGGGAAGGCCTGGAAGGGACCCTGCAGGTCCCCAGCTGATAGCTCCCACTGCACACGTAAGTGCTCCCAGATGTATCTTGAGCCAGGAGTGTCCCAAGGTCTGTGTTTGTAAATGGCTCTGCATGAGACGTGTGACAAACATGTGACAAACATCTGCTCTGATGGAGTTAGCTGGAGCGTCCTTTTCCCATTTGACAGCATCTTTGCCTTTTGAGATTTTGACCTGCAGTGTGTGGAGAGGCCCCTAGGTGGCAGCACAGCACAAACTGGCCAGGTGGACCAGATGCCCATGGTTGGCAGGAAGGTCCTCAGAGTGTCCTTAGACCCTGCAGGTTGGGCAGCCTTGTGGGAAGTGTCTCCAGAGGGGACAAGGAGTGAACTGACATCCAGGGGAAAAGGTTGGGATCCTCTTACAAATGATTCCCAGTCCAGAAAGGAGACACTGCTGTGGTGATTAGGGAAGCCCTTTGGCGCAGAGGCATAGTGTGTAGAGATGGGGCATCCATGAAATACGGAATCTAGAGATGGAGGAGGAGAAGGAGCGAGGGGCCAGGGCATCCAGGGTCCCCTTGCGGAAGCTTGGGCTGTCAGAGGCCTAGTAGCTGGCCACACTGACTTGGCCGGGGGCAGGAGACTGGTACCTGAATATGCCTGGTGAGGGGTGCTGGGAGGTGCCAGGAAAGAGAGACAGCTACTGAGAATGTGGGATGACTCAAACTGTGGCCCTGCTTTATGTGAGGTACATCCCTCCTTTAAAGGGGTCTTTAGTTCCAAAAGGAAGATGTTAGTTCTGCTCACATTTATGTTTGAGAACCTGCTGAAAAGGTCAACCCAATATTTCACTGTGAGTTCCTGATATCATTGCTTTTAAGAACATTACAAAGCACAGACTGATTTTTAGAGAAAAGTGTGAGAAAACACGTTATTGCCACCATGTGCCAACTCAATAATGCATCGAGCATTTATTTAATTAGTGATCTAATTCCTAAAGTGCTAGTTATTGTTAGGTGCTTGGCGTGGTTATCAGCTGTGCTGAGTCTGTCCTGCCTCTCTTCCACTCCTGTGTCCTGAAACCCACAGCACTTGGCACGCACGGTACCCATAAAATGAAGTCCAGGAGTAACGATTAAATTGAGTTTACACTGAGTATGGAAATCAATTATTTTTCAAGTACCCACAGCAACAATTAATCCAAAACGTTATTGCTGAGCTCCACTCTCTGTCCCCAGGTCTGTTTTCAGCCATGAATCAGAGGAAATTGCAGGAAGAATATGAACCGCGATGGGAGGTACAGGAGGCTGGAGAGCACAGGAGGTGTGCATGGAGAGCGGCCTTCGCTGTGTGGCAAAGAGGCCGGGCCATGGTGCCCAGAGGAACCTGCTTTCCTGTCAGCTCTTCTGCTCTTGAGGCCAGGCTCAGTTCCCACAGCTACATAACATACATTCTATGTAAACTCCTGGAAAATTCTGCCTCAAATAGGACTCTGTCTCTTTCCTGTGTTTCACTTTCTTCCTCAAACCTCTGGATTGAGGGGAGATTGAATAGAGGAAAGGTGGGGATTTCTAGGGTGTGATCCTAAGAACTGTTCGTAGCATCTGTGTTCCCAGTTCTGCTCATGGCTGAGCCTATGCACAGCTCGTCTTTGTAAAACAGAAAACAGCTGGAAGCTAAGCAATTAGCAGATTTTACTTCATTCAACTTCTAGGTGTAGGAGAATGTGATTCCTGTTCCCTGAGTGGAGGGGAGACATCCCTCTCTTACTCTGAGCGCTCTGCATACCTGCCCTCTGCTCTTGCGGGAAGGAGACCGGTTCTATACCTTTGAAGGCTGCTGTCATTCAGAGAGCTTTGGAATAAGGGGAGTGATACAAGTGGCCCATGGAGGATGGTCTTGTCTCCCAGCTCTCCTGATGTCTCCAGCGCCCATGGTGCTTGCAATTCAATTGCTACACTTTGGAAAGTACCTATTATAAATGAGTCTCGGGCCAGGCATGGCAGAGACTCAGGACAGCAGTCCCACAGAGAGGCAGGGCTGCTTGGAGCCTGCTGCCTGCCTCACATGGGAGCTGCACTCTCAGTGTATTTCACAGGCCCATTTGGGAGTCAGCTGCCCGGCTGCTTCCATGCCTGTGGCCGTGTCGGGTCTGGTGTGCAGCCTGGGAGAGTGCCTCTGCACACAGGACTGAGGCGATTTTAGCCCCAGCTGGAGGTGCCACCTCACCAGCCCCCTGCTAGTCCCCTTCCAAGGACACCAGCTGGAGAGGGTTTCGTCACATCAGGGCCCTCTGATGCTTAGGACCCAAGTCATCTGACTTCAACTCCAGCTCTCCCCTAGAGTTGAAGATGCTTAGAAATAATAGACAAAGGGAGAATGTCCTGATGCTTTGGAAAGAGGAGGGATGATTTTAAGCAGGTCCTCTCCTTGCTAGGTTCCTTTGTCCTTGCTTTAAGTAGCCATTTGGAGAAAGAGGCCCTCAGCATGCTGATGTCATGGTACATCAGTAGTGATGATGGCCCTGAATGAAGGCTGGGGACCTGTGGATTTGTGACTGTGGCCTTGGCAACATACCATGACACTGAGGAAGCCTTTGTCTTACAGCATCTGGTGTGGTCCCCAAGGACTGGGCCATCTTGGACACAGGGTGGCCAATGACAGGTCAGTTTTGCAGTATCTTCAATGACAATGGCAACTTCTTCTCTGAATTTTTATGCTATAAGTTGAGACCAATTACCAGAGAACTTCCATGGGAGGTGGATTCCACAGACTTGAAGCTTTCAACCTCAAGAATACTCTCAAAGGGGTTTTTGTTCTGAAATCCCACCTTGAAACTCTTTTTGTGGGAAGTAGGTACTTGGCCATACGGGAATTGGCTCCACCTCTATAGGTAGAGTTCTGGAAGCAACTGCATCACCAGCCTCTCCTGACACATCACGGATAAGTGGTTGATGTTGGTACACAGGAGGAGCAATACACCTAGTTCAATGGTTCTGTTGGGACTTTCAAGATCTTTAATGTCACAAAAATGTGGAATATAGGTTAAAATAGGAATAGATATTTTAACCTTCATAGAAGACCAGAATATTCTTCTGCTACTTTAAGACAGTTTTAAAATACATTCTTTAGCCTTGTGCAAAATAACATAGAATGATGTTTTAGAAGATTGGGATTCAGGACTGTGTGTTGGAAGGTCATGCGTCGCGTCCCCCACGTGGAAGAACAGTGTCGACAGTGCAGGAGGACACTCTGCCATCCTGTCCTCATCTCATCGCAAGCTCTGTGTAGATTTCAGGTAAAGGAACGACACAACGATGTTGACAGAGAGGGCTCCTATCTGGGACCATAGCTCAGTGCCGGGGCTTGTAAAGCTAACTGGTGACTGCAATGCAGGGTCACCCGTAACCCACCATAAGTCAGGATGGCTGGGCTCAGGGCTACTGAGTCCTACTGGGCTCCCATGGGCCAGGAAGGACTCCAGGGTCTAAATGAGTCTCAGTGAATGAGTAGCATTTATGCAGGGAGGAAGCCAGACATGAAAGAGAAGACATCCAGGGCACTCTGCGGGTCCTCTGTGCTCCCCAAATACTGACAAATCACTCAATATAGAGGCTGTGCTGATAGCAGTGCTGGCCTCCATTTCAGGATGAAAGGAAAGGGAAAAGGAAAAGAAATCTGTATTTTGTACTTATTTAAAAAAGGAACTCTAGAAAGCACTTTATGGGCTTCGTCACATGGGACTGCCATGCCACGGTTCCAGTAGTCATGGCCATGAGCATCGCAAGGTCAGATCACCTCACTGGGACCCACTTTTGGCTGGCTGTTCTTGCCATGTCTGAACTCACACATCTCTCTGACGCCAAAGTCTGAGACGTTTCCACCACTCCAGGCTTTTTAAAATAAAACAAGACCTTATTTTGCAAATAGTATACACTTGGTTCTCACGGCACCAGGAAAGGTAGATTCTGGAGACCCTAATGCCTCTGTGGCTTGTAGATGACCAGTGTTTGTAACTTCCTCACAAGGTTACAGGGTAGATCACAGCATTCTGCCTCAGAGACTCAAGGACAGTGTTACTTGAGAGCCCACCACCCACAGATGTCAAGGGCTGCCCAAGGTCATCACAGGAAGGGGTAGCACCCTGAGGGACCCGTGGAGATTTTCATACATCCCACCTGCCAGTGGCGAGCAGGTGGGCAGGGACACGTCATCCAGCTGCAGAAGGCTACTGATGAACCTGGCCTGGTTTAGGTATAGGCCACAAGGGTTTTTAAGATATCAGCATTAGAAATAAAATAAAATAAAGTGAGGTTATTACATGGATTCATAAATATTAAAACATCTTTTCTCTAACTTCCACAGTCAAAGAAAACAATATGTGGGTGGGACTGGTATGAAGCTCAGTTGGTACAGTGCTTGCCCAGCATGCACAAGGCTCGGCGTTCAATCTCCAGCACCATGTGGGGAAAAAAATGGTCTATGAGCCAGTTAATCGTGTTTAGCCTGGACTAAGCTTTGAACCTTAACCAACCACCTGCCTGAATCGTGAGTGCTTAAAAATCTCAGGCTGCCCCCGAGGAAATAAGGAGCCCACATGTCTGTGGCTTGGACACAGTGCAGAGCCACACGTTTTTCTATTATACTGTTAATGAAGAAAAGTGTGAGGAAGGTTCGTTCACACGGAGACATCCAGCTGAGGCTGCCTTCTCAGTGGCACAGTGCCCTTGGGAGCACCATCCCGGATCCCAGGGCTTGGCGGCACTGGCCCATGTGCAGTCTGCTCTGCACTGATGGAGAGGCCCAAGGGCAGAAGCAAGGACGTGGGCTCACAGCCGGCATGCTCACTAACTCAAGAAGCCCTGAACACAGCGATTGGAGTGAACTGAAGGATGTTCAGGAAACAGCCAAGCTGGCAGGGAAGCGGAAATCCACCAGCTGCAGTGCTGTTCAGGCTGGGGTCAGGATGGAGTGCAGCCCACCAAGGACCTGGCTTGTCAGCTGCAGGGCCTCCCGGGGGAGGGGACTCCTCACTTCTCCCTTGGGCACTCCTGGGCATCCATGGCCTTCAGAGGCCACAAGAACTTTCGGAAGCCTCTCTCCAGCTCAGCTCTGCCCGCCCTTGATTCTCAGCTAGAGTGTCCTGACCACCAGCTCTGGTTGCCCACAGAGGAGGCAGGCATGTGGGGAGTGCTGTCGTTGGACACTCCCTCCCCGCACAGAGAAGACCAAAGCAAGACCAAAACATGATGTTTTCTAAAGGGACTTTGCTTTAGCATACTGTTCTTCAGGTTCATCCACACTCTTGATAATGACGACATTCCACTCTTTGAGAAGGCACAGTTTCCCTAGCTCTGTGTGCCTCATTCTCCTTGCTCATGCATGCACAGATGGACACCTTTGTGCACAGTGACCCTGAGTGCAGATGCCTCTTCAACCTGTTGGTTTTACTCCCATGGCTGTGTGTCCACAGTGAGACTGATGGAGCTGATGATAGTCCTATGTTGATTTTTTTGAGGCTGTGCACAGAGAAACAAATACTGCGCAATCTCGCTAGAATCCAGAGGAGTGGAACTCACAGAAGTTGAGTCAGAGGATGGTTACCAGAGGCTGGTGTCGAGGGGCTGGGAAGGGGGAGCTATTCATCAAAGGTGCAAAGTTTTGGTTAGCCAGAAAGAGTAAGTTCTGACATACATCACACTGCACAGTCAATAGCAGTACACTCCAAAATAACCAAAAGAGTGAATTTCCATTCTCTCACCACAAAGGAAGCAAGGAGATGGGTATGCTAATTAGCTGGACTTAATCATTACACACTGTTTACATATGTCAAAACATCACATTACACCACACATAGGAACACAATGTAATTTTGTAATAAATTTTGTAATAAAGATGACTTTCTGAATCACATAGTGGCCTTGTGGGGATCAAATTGCATGGGGCTCGACAGCATTCTTCTGCCCCTCTGCATGATGGGGCCTGCCTCAGCCACGCAGCAAGCACCAAGGGCTCATGATAGGCATCCCGGCTCCAGCTCCTTCAATTCATCCTTGAAGACTTGAGTTAAAACTCATTTTCATTGTGCATATATACCACATTTTCTTTATCTATTCAGCTATCAAAGGGCATCTAGGTTAGTTCCATAGTTTAGCTATTGTGAAGGGAACTGCTATAAACATTGATGTTGCTGCATTTGTGTAGTATGCCAATTTTAAGTCCTCTGGGTATAAACCAAGGAGTGGGATAACTGTGTCAAATGGTAGTTCCATTCCAAGTTATCTGAGGAATCTCCATACTGCTTTCCATAATAGTTGCACCAACTTGCAGTCCCACCAGCAGTGTATGAGTGTACCTTTTGCCTCACATCCTTGCCAACATTTATTGTGGCTTGTATTCTTGGTGATTGTCATTCTGACTGGGATGAGATGAAATCTTAGAGTAATTTTAATTTTCATTTCTCTAATTGCTAGAGATGTTGAACATTTTTCATATATTTGTTTATTGATTAATTGTATTTCTTATTCTGTCTGTTCAGTTCCTCAGCCCATTTAATGGTTGAATTATTTATTCATTTGATGATAAATTTTTTAGTTCTTTATTTATCATGGAGATTAATGCTGTTTTTAATGCTGTTTCTTAGGTGCATATGGTAAACATTTTCTCCTGTTATGTAGGCACTTTCTTCACCTTATGGATTGTTTCCTCTGCTGAGAAGAAGTTTTTATTTTGAATCCATCCCATTCATTGATTCTTGATTTTACTTCTTGTGCTTTAGGAAGCTTGTTAAGGAAGTCAGATCCTAAGCAGACTTGATAAAGATTTAGGCCAAATTTTTCTTCTATTAGGTCAAGGGTCTTTGTTCAAGTGCCTAAGTCTTTAATACACTTTGAGTTGAGTTTCATGCTTGGTGGCCTTAAAGAAGAATGAAATGATGGCATCTGCTGGTGAATGGATGGAGCTGGAGAATATCATATTAAGTGAAATAAGCAAATCCCAAAAAACCAAAGGCCGAATGTTTTCTCTGATACGTGGATGCTAATTCACAATGTGGGGGTCACTAAGGAAGAATTGAGCTCCTTTGAATTAGGCAGAGGGGAGTGAAGGGAGGGGAGGGGGTATAGGAGTAGGAAGAGAAGTCGAATGAATCAGACATTATTACCCTACATGTATTCATGACTATATGACTGGTGTGATTCTACATCATGTATAACCAGAAGAGTGAGATGTCATACTCCATTTATGTATGATGTGTCAGAATGCCTTCTATTGTCATGTATAACTAATTAGAACAAATTGAAAAAAAAAACTTACTTACTTCTAAAATATTAGTAGTTAGCCATTGCTGTGCAGCTTAGAATTTCGGAGGTTTTTTCTCCTGTGTGAGCTTATTTAACTTTCAAAACAAACCCATGGATGCTATTTGTAGATTTAAACGTCAGAGCATTTAGTCATCAAGCAATTTTAGTCTAGGGCCAAGTTGCTAATTTGCCAGAAGAAGTCACCAAATCCCCAAGACACCTCAAAATTTCTCCATGAAACCATTTGATTTCCTTCACTTCTTGCAGTTGAAATTACTTCCTTTTTAAGAAAGGGAAACAAAAATAATTCATAGACAAATTGTTGCTGATATTTTTGAATTAGTGAAAACAATGGCCACAACTTACATTTTTACAGCAATCTTTAACATCAGAAACAATTCTTCAGTTGAGATCATGAGAAATCCTTGGAATTCATTTACTAATTAGAATTTTTTATTATCTTTATTTAAGTATATATATATATATATATATATATATATATATATATTAGTGCATACACAAAGTGAAATGATTATTGCATTTAGGCAAGTCAATGTGTAAATCACTATACATTGTCAGCCTCTCTGTGTGAGTGGTAAGATCATCGAATCTTTTCTCCTAGCAAATTTGCAGGAAACAATATTATTAACTGCAGTCCTGAGGCTGTGAGAGGGCAGACTTATTCACCCAACAAAACTGACCTAGATGGCTCCATTTCTTCTTCTCTGCTCCTTCTTCCCTGGTGATCACTGGTCTATACTCTGCACTTGGCTTTTTTAGATTCCACATATGGGTGAAATCACGCAGTATTTTTATTTCTAGGCCTGGTTTATTTCACCTAACATGACATACTCCAGATTCACCCATGTCATCACAAACGGTAGGATCTCCTCTTAAAGGCTGAGTGATTGTGCGTGTGTGTGTGTGTGTGCGAGAGAGAGAGAGAGAGAGAGAGAGAGAGAGAGAGAGAGAGAGAGAGCTCCTTGTCCACCCCTTCACCAAGGAACATGATTGTCACTGGGGCATGAAGTGCCCCCAAAGGCTCATGGCTGAAAGCTGTGTGCCCAGTGCAGCTGTCCCAGAGGTGGGGCTCTGGGGAAGTGATTGGATCATGAGGGCGCCAACATCACCAATGGACTGATCCATGATGGCTGAAAGGACTACGGAGGCTGTGGAGGTGGGACCTGCTTGAAGGAAGGAGGTCCCGGGGATGTGCCCTAGAAGGGTATTTCCTGTCCCCTCACCCCTTAACCCTCTGCTTCCTGACCAAGACGATCTGAGCGGCTTTCCTCCACCACAGCCTTTGGCCATGATGCTCTGCCTCTCAGGCAAAGAGCAATGGAGTCCACCCACCATGAACGGAAACCTCTGGAACTGTGATCCACAATAAATTGCTCTTCCTTTAAGTTGTTCTTGTCACATTCAAGCTGACTGACACAAACAGGTTGAGTCCATATCTTGCCTTCATGGATAACACTGAAATGGACATGGTGGGGCAGACGTGTCTCTGACCTATGATTTCATTTCCTTTGGATTTGTGCTCAACAGAAAGGTTGCTGACCTATGTAAATTTTTTTTTTAATATTTTCAGGACTCATCATATTGTGTCCATAATGCAACAGTCTCTATCAAAATTCCTGTGGTTTGTCATAGAAATAGAAAAGTAAATTCAATACAATAAAATTTGTATGGAGCCAAAGTCACCCCAAGTAACCAAAGCAAAGTAAGAAGGAAAAAGTTGGAGGCATCACATGTACTGATTTTGAATCATGTCACAAAGCTCTGGTGATTAGCACAGCATGGTGCTCACATAAAAACAGACAGAGGAAGGAAACACAGTAGAAAGACCGGAAATCAACTCCATCATAGCAGAAAACTAATTATGGACTCTGCCACCAAAGAGACGCAGGGAGAAAAGGGTTCTCTTCAAAATATGGTCCTTGGAAAAGTGGATATCCACTTGCAAAAGAATGAATTGACCCTTATCTGACAGCATATAGAAAGAAAGTCAGCTCAAAGTGGATCAACAACATAGCATTAAGACTGGAACTATAGAACTAGAGAAGCTCCTCAACATTGTCCTAGGCAATGATCTCTTCAGCTGTCACCCCAAAGCTCAGGCAACAGAAATAAAAATAAACAAGTAGATTACATCAAACTAACAGCAAGGAAACAGTCAGAAAAATGAAAAAGGGCACACTATAAATTGAGAGAAGATATTAGTGAGCCATATATCTAATAAATAATTCATATCCAAAATATTAAAATTCAACAAAGAATGAAGGACTTGATTACTATTCACAATGACCAAGCTAAGGAATCAGCCTTGGTTCCCATGAACAAGTGACTGGATAAACACAACAGAGTGTTCTCATAAAGAAGAAGAAAATCATGTCATTTGCAGAAAAATGGGCAATCAGAGTTAAGTAGAATAAGCCAGACTCAGAAGGACAAGCATCACATGTTTTTTTTATCATATGTAAAATCTAAAAGGAAAAGAAAATGACAACATGTATGTAGAAGAGAGACTCTCAGTGTAGAGGAAGAGAATCAGGAGTGGGGGGGGGAGGGTAGGAGAAGCAGATGAGAGTGAGAGTGATCCAACTGTCACATGCCACAGTGAAACTACAGTTCTGGATAATTAATACACACTGATAAAAAAATGAAAAATAATTTTTTTCCAGAGAAGATATTCCAAGTACATGAATTATGTCACAAGGCTCTTTTCAAGGTGTTCACTCATACAGAAAATGCAATTTAATGAGATACCAGCTTCACCTGATAGGATATGCAATAAGCACAAGTGTTGGCAAGGATATGGAGAGTCAGTGTTCACTCTAGGTAGGGTGACAGACTGGTGGGTCAGCATTTTGAATTACATAACTCCAACTTGGGAGAGTTGAGAAAGTGTAATTAGAAGTAATACCATCATTTTAATATTTGTTTCTCCTTTGCACCTCAAATTGAGGACCAAAGGAGAAATGACAGTGGAATTTAAAATGTTTTGACTGAAGTGCATGGATCCCAAGTGTTCTCTATAAATTCAGCATGCCCTTGAGAGTTAATCATCTTCCTGCTGCTGTGACAAAACACCTGAGATACACAACTTCTAAGGAGTAAAAGGATTTGAGGCTCACAGTTTCAGAGGCTCCTTCCGTAGCTGTTTGGCTCTGCTGCCTTGGGCCTGTGGTGGGCAGTAGGCTGTGGTGGGACTGCTTGGCAGAGACGCTGCTTCCCTCATGGCAGCCAGGAAGCAGACCCAGGAGGAGGGGCTGGTGTGCAGTATTCCCTCAGTGACACGCCCCAGTGACCCAACTTCCTTCCACCAGATGCCTCTTCCCAAAGGTTACACCACCTCCCAGTACTTACAGTAGCTTGGAACCAAGCTTTGGGTGACGCGGATCCAAACCCTTGCACCTTGTAGGTGCTATTAAACCTCCAACCTAGGCTGAAAGAGGTCAGCAGCAGATTGGGAGCCCCCCCTTCTGCAGCCCTGCATTGCCCCACCCAGGTCTCCTCTTGGGCCTCGTAGGCACAGGTCATGTCCTCTTGCAGCTTGCTTCTAGCCCGCAGACTTTCAACTGTGAAATGTCCTTGGCTAGAATAAGAGTCACTAGTTTGTTTGTCTTCTTATTCTATGGTGTTTCTGCCTATGGATAATAACATCTTACTTTGATCACCATTTGAATTCTTTGCAACCTGAAGCTCTCAAGAATAATGTTGCTTGTTCCCAGCACACACATCAGGAATGTGAGCGTAGGGACTGCTGAACATCCTGGGAGCAGGGTCGCTGCACTGTAGACACATGTGTCCATGCTCTACCCCAGCAGAAGACTGCTGGGTTGCCAAGGTGCCCCAGGTACGCCCTCAGGGGCGTGAGCATTCTAGCTGCACGTCCACACCACCACTCGGTATTGCCTAGTGCAGCTCTGTGTAAGAGTTTATAGACATTATCTGTGCACCGGCATGAAGGTAATGTACTATACATACCCCAAACATATGTATGGATATCCTGTAAATGAGCTTGTGCTTGTGTCTATGTGTATGTGTACATACATATGTGTGTATGACATATGTGTATGTGTTTATTTACCCATATAAACATTGCTCTGCTTATCCACATATTTATTATAGAAGATTTTAAGTGGTCAAATTGGCACATGAGCTTCAATGTACCATCATTCAGCATCTACAACTAAGACACTTCATCCCACCTTGTGGAATATCTAAGAATAGTCTATTCCTGTGTTAACTTGAAGCAAATATTTCAGAGTGTATCTCTGAAAGATAATTTCCTTAAAAGCCATGATCATTACATTTTTCTGTGCTAAATGACATGATCATTATTTGATCACATCTAAAATGATTTCTTAACACAAATAAACATCCAGCGTTCCTGTTTTTGACAGTCCCATTTCCATGCTTGTTTGCTTTCCAGCTCATTTTTACCAAAATCCAAAGTGATTCCAGAATTTTGATGAGTTGATATGATTTTTAAGTCCCTATCAATTCTTGAAGTCTTTATTTTCACTAGCTACTTCCTTCTTAAATAAAGTTTTTTATCCATCCTTCGGAATTTCTAAGGCTCTAGTTTGTTAATTGCATCCCTGCGGAGTAAACAAAATGTTCTGCCTTCTATACTTTCTGAAGCATGGTAGGTGGACCTCTAGGTTTGGTTTTGGATGCGTATGCATGTGTGTATATTTAAATATATGTTTGTGTTTAAATATGCACACATTATATGTAGCCATGGATATATAAACAGCAATAACTACATATTAAAGTACTGTATTATTTTTCTTTTCCTCTTGCTGGATGATTCAAGGCAGGTGCTATGCATTTCCATCTGCAGCCCAGAATCTGTCTTTTTGTACTGTCAAGAGCTATAGATGCTCAGGTCAAGATCCTGTAGTCCATTGGGAACAGCAATAGGGCCGTAATCCATCATTTCTTGTTTTTATACTCATCTACTGTGAAAAGAGAAACTTCTCCTCATCAACTTGAGGTTGCCCAGTTTGCACAGGAAAGCAACACACATGCTTGATGCTTTTCAGGTCTTCAGCAGTTTCCCAAGCAGTGATTGACAGCTTCAAGGAAGAACACTTTGGCTGTATGTTGGTGTGTATTTGCTGTGCACCACAAGCTCGTGGATTTACACAGACACTGTGTGTTTACAGGTGGTGATTGTGCTATTATTCTCATCAGGGCTCTGTCTTTGCACGCTGGAGACCACGTTGGCCCCTGAATCCCTCTTGTGTGACTTGAGGCTGTGCTGGCTTTCTGGTGTGACAAGGTATCCCGAGCTCACACTATAGTTTCCTGCTCCAGAAGCAAAGCATTCAAAATTAACTAGGGGGGAGAGTAACTTGTGTTAAATCTTTAGTGTTTCCCCAAATCTCCTGCCCTTGCTGCTGGGCTTCTGGAGCAGAATTCAGGAGGAGTGTAGAGGACACTTTGATTTACCCGCCTCCACAGTGCAGAAACACCTTTCTGACATGCTGAAGTCACCAGACTTCTAGTCTAGCTGACTAACTCTATGACATGGCTGGCCCTCTCCAATCAGATGAAGGCCTTCAGAGAAAAAGGTTTCTGAGGGGGAAGGAATTTGGCCTCAAGACGGCCACATAGAAACCCCATCTGAGTTTCCATCCTGCTGCCCGGAGGATTGGGGTCTCAAGATGGCCATAATGAATCTGCCCCCATTCCCAGGTTGGTGGCCTTGCCTACCTGGGTCTCGGGCTCCCCGACCACATTTCCATGAGAAAATGCCTTAAAATACAGCTCTCGGTCTGAGCTGCTGCCTGTCTCTACACACACATGTACACACACGTACACACATGTCACGCCTATCCCTTGTCTTTTTGGAGAATCCTAAAGCAGCTAATGTGTCTAATTGACTAACTGCGTGTCTGCTTCTCAGAGGGGAACTGAAGGTTTTGAGCCAGAGCAGGAAATCTCTAATTGCGTTACTGGGCAGATTGGAAGTCGGGAGGGCGCTTGTCTGAGCCCCGCTGTTCTGCACGGTTCTTCTACTTCCACAGACCTCTGCAGGCGCTGCTCCCTGACCACGGATGCAGCTGTGCATCAGATGGGCTGGGTGAGGAGGTAGGCATCGTTTCTTCCTGGCACAGAAGCCCAGTGAGATCAGAGCATATTTCCATTGCTAGTGCTGAAATAGAAATTCCTCACTCTGGGTAGGGATTATAGCCTGGTAAGAGCAGGGCTCACCCTGTGACCTCCAGTTTCTTTTTATGGCCAGGCTGGCCTTGATTGGACTCAATGCTTCCCAGATGTTCTTGTTTGCCCTGGTTTCTCTCCCTCCTCTTATGTTAACCTGGCAAGAACGACGGTGCCTCCGAGTTGGGGCCTGGCCTTGTATGAATGAGACCAGTGGTTGTACCTTCACATCTTCACAAAAACTATGTGATGGGGTTCTGTTTCTTTAGGTCCCCAAGTGATCAACACTGTTCGTGATGAAAATGCTTTGAGCTCCTGAGCTCCCTCTAGGCAGAACATTTGGGACTCAGAGTGGTGGTGGCTTCTAAATGACACTGTCCAGACTGTGTAACTGTGGAGGCAGAGAGCGCTTGATCCTGTTGCCTCCCAGGTGCTGAGAGTCTGCCATACCAGGCCCTCAGGGCAGCCTGCAGGTGACAGGGTCTCTGCCTCTGGAAGGACAGGGCCTCCGCCTCTGGAAGGACAGGGCCTCTGCCTCTGGAAGGACAGGGCTGCCGCAGTCCGGCTGCAGCAAAATAACCAGGGGGTGACGAGGAACTTGTGTAGGTTGATACAGCAGGAGTGGGAGCCGTTTATTGTAGGACAGGAGGGGTATTTATACATTCCACACAGCTTATCTTAATTAGCATAAACTAGATACAGCAGTCAACCAATAAGGAATCTCCACACTTAATGGCTCGCAGTCAACCAATAAGGAATCTCCACACTTAATGGTTCGATGGCGTTACTTCACAAACCACTCCCTCTGGCATTTTGCCAGGCGCCATCCAGACTTGTTTACAGACTCTAACACAGGGCCTCCTGTACATATGAAGTCAAGAAGATTCTGCTTCTCAGTGAGGTTTCTAATCTCACCCAGAAGCCATTTCTCCTGACAGGCTGTATTATGAAGATGTGTATTACATGAAGCACTGGGTGTGCTCCTGGTGATTTGTGCTCTGTCCTTGCTCTGCCCCTGCTCATGTGTCTGTCACAGAGCAGAGCACCGTGGTGTGACAGCACTGGACGCTAGGTTTGCGTTCCATGGTGAGTGTTCTAGAGGAGGTCACTGAGCACCCCGTGCGGTCTCCTCCTGTGTGGAGAGGAAATACAATGGCTTCCACTCATACTGGTTCCTTTAGTGTTTAAAAGATGGTGTTTCCAGTGCGTGGTGACCTAATGCTTGGAGGTCACTGTCCTGCTTCTCATTATTCCAACACTATTGTTGGTGCCATCAGAGGTCCCCAGCTGGGCCTACTCTGTCCACCCTGTGTACATTTGGCAATGTCGGAGACATTTTTCGTTGCCATGAGAGGTCGGGTATGACTGGCTTCGGGTGGGGGAAGTCAGGGTCCTCTATGATGCCCAAGACAGCCCCCCGAACAAAGAACCACTCAGCTCAACGTGTTAGCAGTGCTGAGGTGGAGAAGCCCTGCTCCAGGGCAGGAGGGGCACAAGTAGAGCACCCCAGGGGTCCGGAGGGTGTGGTTTCTCGCCATCTCGCGTCTCTCCCATAAGTCGGGATGCATCTTCTCTTCACGGTCTCCACAGCTCTGCAATTCTGAGCTTCCTACTTACACATTCATGAATCGGGGAAAGCTTGGGTGTTAGGAAGAGTCCACCTTCCCTGTGACCCCACAGAGAGCAGGGATAGGCACAGATACTGAGAACCTCTCAAGAATGTCAATAAATGCCTCTTCCCAGGGCCCAATTCAAAGATCAAAACCCCCTAATCTTCCCCATGGATGCCTGTGAGCTGGGAGCAGCGCTGAGCACATTTCAAACCTGCATTTCCCAGGAACAGCCTTACGCACATAGAGAAGCACACACACAAAATAAACATGAGACGTTTCACTCCAATAACTGCCATCAAGCTCTTAGGCCCATCCCAAGTACCATCTACTTGGTTGCAGTTGGCTTCAGTCCATGGTTAAGGGTTGGAAGGACTGGACATGACGGACTCTGCCACTGGTCTTCTGGGCCACAGCCACAGGCAAAGCCTGTCGTTAAAGTGCATCTGCGTCCCAGGGGCCTCGTACTGTGAATCCAGCAGGATTCACAAAGTTACTCTGGGAAGAATCACTCCTGGTGATGGCCCAGCAAGCAGCTGTCTGACTCAGAACTGGCAGCTCACACCAATGTGTCACCAGCACACACTGGCACCTCGACTGGGGCAGAGGGGCAGAGGTCACGGGGCACGCCACAGAAACCCTGGCTCTGGGCAGCTGCGTCATGCAGGATGTTACGTCACGTAAATGCAGTCGCCAACTGTGATGATGTCACAGAGGGAGGGGGAGAAGGGAGGAGAAGGCCTGCGTCCCCGGAGAGCACTCCACCTCGTGGACACTGCCATTGCCCAGGAGTGGCCCACCTCTACATGGTGGCAGGTGCGCACGCTAGGCGCTCCCCTCCTCGTCACCTGTGGGGGTCTCTCTGCTCTTGGCACCTGGCCCGGGCTTCCAGGACTGGAGCCTCCTTGCGAGGGCCATGAAGTGGGTCCAAAACCAGGAGTGCCACCTCTCAGAAAGGCCACTGTGGGAACGTTTAACTACAGGATGGACGGTGGTCTTGAAAAGCCCGGCTGGCTCAGGCCTGGACCTCAGAGAAGTGAAGAAGCAGGCCTCCATCGCATGGTTGGAAATCAGTCTCCAGGATCCACAGAGAGCTCCGTCTGCTCCCCTCACCGTGATGCACCCCGAGGAGCCTCTCTAACAGCAGGCAGCCGCAGAACACAAGCACAGACCGCATCTTCTCACTGCAGGTATGTGGGACATGTGACTGTTAACGCACCTGGTTGGCTCTCTAGGATTCCTCATGTTGTGGAGGGCAATGTGGTCTGACATTGGCACAAGCTTGGTGTCCGACGATATCATTGTCATTGTCCCTCTTTCCTCAAGTGACACCCCTGTGTCACTTATGGATCTGAGGAGACAGACCCACAGCAGTAAGTGCAAGATGTGGCGGCAACAGCCATAAACCAGTCCCGATGTGCAGTGAGTCACCCTTGCAGGCTGGCTTTAGAAACACCTGTGGCATCAACAGACACAAGTGCATCTCAGTGGTTCCCTAGTTAGGATCCTCACCTCTTCAGCATAAACAACAGTGACGGCCCATCATGAAAAAGGAACTATGGCCTACAATCCCTCCTCCTGGCAGTGCAGTCTTGCCTGCGGCCTGCACTCGACCTGCCTCGTGGTGACCACACTCACTCTAGAGCAGCTGTGAATGAGGATGTCTTCCATCATCCCTCATGAGAGACAGGAGTGTCGCAGCCCCCAAACTCAGGATTTTTGTTTTATAATTTACGAAGCCTCAGTTTAAGACAAAACTCTCTGCTTAAAATGCCTTCGCCTGTCAATCACTGCCAAGCTATTCAATTTCTTGAACTTGAATGCCCTGAGTCCACCCACAACAGAATGACAACGTAGGCCAAGGGTCCACATTGCAGCAATACATTGCTTCTCTTGAAACCCTTATCTGTGTGCCCTGAGCCATAGAGGCTGACGTCACCTCCCAGTTAAGGTATGAGCTAAGGGTGATGGTTTCAATTATCTGCCCTGTGGCAATGACTCATGCATATGTGTGTACAGTGGTGTCTTTGCTATGGAGTCTGAATTCTCTCAGTTGCTACCTGCTGCCATTGGTCACCGCCTAGCCAAACAAAGCCACCGGGGACAGAATGCTGGGTACTTGGGGGTCCATGCTGGTCACCTGCAGTTGCCTCTCCCAGGTGGAAACTCATTCTTCTCTCTGCTGGGGAGCCACATCTGAAGGGCAGTCCTTGCTGGGCTGCACACCCATAGAGCAGATGTGGAGGCTGCTACCCCCCTTAGTGGTTTACTCAGAGTTTCTCAGCCTGGAGGTCGAGGCTCTGGGCTCCTCACTCTCTCTCACCCATATCCACTCCTGCCTTCCTACATGTGGACCCAGGAGTAGGGCTCCCCAAAGAAGCAGAACAGAGAGTACATGTGCCTATCACTCTTCTCTCTGCAGACTGAAGCCCAGGATGCTGGCAGTATAATCCAGCAATTCCAATCTGAATCCAAAGCCCGAGGGTCAGGAGAGCCACTGATGTCAGATCCCAGCCTGGGGGCAGGACAGGACCTGCACAAGCTTCTGCATCAGGCAGGGACTGAGTTACCCCTTCCTCACCTATGTTCTTTCCAGGGTCCCTGCGGTTGGATGAGGCCACCCTATGAGAAAGGCCTCCACTGTCTTCAGTTCACAGATTCAAATGCTGTTTCTACGTGAAAATACCCCCAGGCACACCCAGGGTAGTGTCTGGCTAAATATCTGGGCAGCTGTGGTCCAGATTTTATTTGCTGAACTAGGCTCAGTCTTCCACCCAGTGAATTTTTCTCAGTCTCTGTACAGAGACCCCCTGGTTCTCCCACCCTCTCTGCCTGCCCTGAGAATGTGATGCAGGCGGTGTCCCCTCCGCCTGGCCTCAGGGGTCTCCACTCCAGCAGGAGGCCTCCTCTTAGCCCCTGGGAGGTGCTACTCCGTGGTAGCAGTTCTCCATTCGCACCTGCGGTGCTCAGGACTCAGTGCAGCCGCTCTCTCTAGGCCAGGGGCTCTTTGAGGGTTGATGTGTTGGTTTCTACACGACCCAGGCATGGGTTGAAGCTGGGGGTGTGTAGAGAGAAGAGCCACAGCCCCCGGCGACTTCTCTGGTGCAAGCTCTCTCCTTCCTTGCCATCCTGAGGCTCACTCAGTGTTCCAGTCTCTCAAGGTCAGTGTTAGCCAAGGGCCACACGTTGCTTACTGTCCACTCTTGGCCAGTCCTCCAGTGGGTCGAGCATGTCAGGGTCCTCTTCGTAGCTCGTGTGATTGTTGGCAGAATTCGTTGTTCTGCAGCCGTGGAAGTCCCCTGTTGTTGATGGCTGTCGGCCACCAGCTGCTCTGAGCTTCTGAATGTCCCACAGTTCCCTGGATGAAGTTTTCCTGGGTCCTCACAACCTGACCACCTGCTCTGCCAGGCCAGCACGAGGACCGCTTGCTTCTTTCTGCTGAGAGGGCTTTTTGCATGATGACATACCATCATTCCTTCCTGTGCCCTGCCCACGGCCACACCCGTGGGCTGGCGTCTTCCTGTCCCCACACAAACTAGGCGAGGCCAGTGTGTGTTTTCCTTTCCCGTCAGAGTGCTCTTCCCTCAGCCCCTTGCTTGCGGTCACACCATTGGGACCCAAGTTCAGTTGGCACCTCCCAGTTTCCCAGTAGGAGGCATAGGTCACTGTGCCAGGTAAGCACCTCCTGGGAAAGTTCTCCACACACCATGCACAGAGCTCTGTATTTGTACATTGTTTTATTTATGTGTTTGTTCATTTGCTGTCTCTTTTCCTGCAATGCTGTGAGTGTGTGAGAGGAGGGACCTACCTTCCCAGTCCCATTCCAACCACATCTGGACCCTGGCATCAGTAGGTGCTCAAGAGATAGCACCTGGCAGGCTGGATGAATGAGTAGACCTTGGGGCCTATCTGCTGGCATGGGTGGGGTCCCTGCTTTCTCAGGAGCCAATAGTCCAGATACTGTGGGTACGTGAAAAGCTTGTGTGATGGGGCTGGGATGGGCGTCAGCTATGGGCTCCTGAACTGTCCTTGTTTCTTCATAGGGACAATCACTTTTTCAGCTATAAAGACAATTCACTTGTAAAGTTCAGGAATTACACTGGGGATAGCACATTATGTTGTACCACACAGGGCAGTGTTCCAAAGCTGTGCACACTAAAGGACCAGCACCGTTTTAATGTTTTTAACATTACCAACCTGTGAGAAAACCCACTTCTGTTAACCCACTGCATTTCCCATAAGAACTGCATGTGCCTGGCCCCTGAAGCTCATCTCAGCCCCGGTGCTGAGCTGGGGCCAGGCATGCAGGATAGTGGAACTGATGTCCTGGGGAAAGTGTCTGGTCAAGTCAGAGCCAGAGAGGCGGGAAGAGAGGACCTGAGCCCCTCCTCCCTGCCCCACCGCGGTCATCTTGCCAATGACAGCAACATTGGCCTCTCTGGCTTCAATCATCCTTTCTGGTCTTATAGGAAACAGACAAATGTGAGTCCAGCCATTGTTTCCAGAGTTCACTGATCTTCTGGTGATGGATCTATCAGTGTATCTGATGTTAGAAGTTTCTCGGAGATCCTGGCGCTGTTTTATCAGAACAAAACGTGGATAGCGCCATCAATTTGTCTGGGTCTCTGGCCTCCAGTGGTCTTCAGTGTGCTGCAGGGACATTGGAGGAAGGCAGAGCTGTGGGTGAGGTTGCTTCCCCGGGGAAACTCTGGCGGTCCCAGCTGGGCAGGGACTTAGATCTGCCCAGGATGGGTGATGGGCCTTGATGCTCGGCCACATTTAGAACGACTCCAGATGCTGTTGTGACTCCAGCGCAGCATATGTGGTCCGTCATGTACTGTTTCCCAGGAATTTGCGTTCATCTTTTATTGGGAGGGCCAGAGCTACGAGGATCCACCCACACACCGTCCATCACAGGCAGGAGGGTGGCTTTCTTTCCACATCCTCTGACCTCTCAAACCACAGTTAAACAGAGAATCACTGCCCCCCAACTGGCAGGTCTGTCTCCCTGTGCCCCCTAACGAACAGTTCCGGACCTGTCTGTCACTGTTACCAAGCACCGGGACACAGGGTGGGCCCCAGAGAGGTGGAAGTAGGGATTCACACTCTACCCCCCTGTAATGAGCTTCAAATTGCTTGTGCAGGTTAGCCTTAGTTTTGAAGCTGAAGTTACTTTTCCACCCAAGAGTGTAAATAACAAGTGTCCTCTATTCATATCTTCCCTCTCTGTAATTCCTTATCAGGAATTCTGACATTTCCCAAACACAGGATTTAAATCTGCACCAAGGTTGCCAAGACGTTTGCAAGAAGAGGTTGGGATTGTGCACCTGTAAACAAAGGAGCCCTCTTTGAGCCTTTCTCTACCTGGAGGCCTTGCCCCACTTCCTCCTTGGAAGGTGGGTTCCTCTGGGAGACACTGACCTCTAGAATTTCTCCCCCTTCCTTCCCCTGCCTTCCAGGTCCCCAGGAAGCCCCTGTGTAATTTCTGCCACCACACATGGGGCGACTCCTTTAGGCCTCCTGGAGATGTGACGGGCTGTGTTCTGCCTTTTCTCTTGCATCCTTCGCTCTGCAGGATCCCTTCCTGGTCCATCGAGGTGCTGCACCACTAGCTGACCCCTCTTCGTTGCTGAGCCATGTTCCACAGTACACAGGAGCAAGAAATGGCTGTCAATCAACCCTTCATGAACATCCGGGTTGTTTCCACCAGAAGCACCTACAATAAATAGCCACAAAAGTCCGTGTACAGGGTTTGAATGAACATTAACTTTCATTCCTGTTTGGTAATGCCAGGAAATGAAATGGTTAGATCACAAAATAAGGGCTGTTTAGCTTTTTAAGAAAGAGAAAAATTACTTTCCAAAATGCCATTGTGGTCCAGCCCTCTGTGCATAGACCCACATGTCATTTTGGGGTTTAATGGGAAAGCGTTCAGTTGCTCACCCAGATGAGATGTCACCTGTTCCCTGGGTGAGAAAGCAGCCTTCTAGTCCTAGATTGCTCTAAGCTTTTGTGAAAGATGAATTCTGGGTTCAGTGAAATGCTCTTTCTGCTTTTATTTGGTTGTTTGTGTGGTTTTCACTTTTAGTTCTCACACAGGTTGATTTTTTTGAGCGTTGAATCCACCTGGCATTCTTGGAATAAACCTCATTTGGTCATAATATATGTTTTATCTTTTCACTTAATTGGTAAAAATCACAAATTCCATTTAGAATGTTTGTTCAACCTATTCATGGATTCTGCTGTTTCCTTTTCATGTAATACCCTAGAACCTTCCTCCCCTTTTCATCAGGATAATGCTGGCCCCTGGGATGAGTTGGGAAGCAGCGCAGCCCCTCAGTTTCCTACTTCAGCATCTGCAGAATGGAGCTGCTTCCTCCTCAGGGTGGGTGGGGTTTGCCAGGGGAGCGGTCGGCTCCTGCTGTGTTCTCCCTCAACTGGGTCTGCACCTTTGTCTTCCGGGGATGTGCCCCTTCCAAGCTAATTTGTTGGGTTTACTGCTACAAACTTGCTCATCATCTCTCCCACCTGGGAATGGACACCTGCTCGGCAGCTGCATGGGTCTGACTACTGTGCATTCTGTATCTAACGGACCCTACAGTGGTGGATTTGGGTGATCTGCTTATTCCACTCAGCGTCGTATCCTCAAGATCCACTGAGGATTGTTGTAGCAACATCAGAATTTCCTAATCCCATATTGTAGCTGTACACATTTTGTTTAAACATCCCTGTGTTGGTAGATACTGGGGTCTCCTCATCTCTTGGCTAGATTGACTGAAGCTGCTATGAACAGAGTATACAGATACTTTTGGAAACCACACCTTCATTTATGTGGAAACATAGCCAGAGGAATGGCTGGATCATGGGACAGTTCTGTTTAATTTCTTGAGGAACCACCAAACTGCTTTCCATAGCAAACGACCATTCACATTCCCACCAAAGATGCACGAGTGCCCATTTCTCCACGTCTTCACCAGGTCCTTTCCTGCTCCTTTATTTCTATTGCAACCATCCTAATGGGTATGAAGTGATATTCATCATGGTTTTGATTTTCATTTTCCTATTTGTTCCTATTCTGGTTGAACTTGTAAATAACAAGTGGAGACATGTCGGTTGGACCTCTTTTCCCTGAGCACTCTGGATAGAGGCCTATCAGTTTCATTTTTTTCTCATTTTTATATTATTTACTGTTCTTCTGTTTATTACTTCATTGATTTATGTTTTGAGTTTTACATTCTGAATATTTAATTTGGGTTCTGTTTCCTCTTCTTTCCTCTCCCTCAAGAACTAGCGAACATTGATTTGAACTCTTTCTCCTTTCTTTTCAGACATTTAATTATATAAATTTCCTGTGTATTTCAGTGTAATCCTAAAAAAAAAAGAGTAGATCATATTTGCATTTAGTAGAAAATATTTCCTTACTTTTTTCTATTTCTTCTTTAACTCATGTTTTATTTAGAAGTGCATTATTGTGGGATTTTCTGGAGATATCTGTTACACATTGGGACAGGCAATACAGTGTGGTGGAGAGAAGGCTGACTGGGATCCTTTCCAAGGTATTGGGACTTGCTTAGTGGTCCAGGAGGTGGTCTGTGCGCTAAGTTCTTTTTTTGGCTACTACAGAGAGTGTGTGCTGGGCGAATGTTAGCTGGAACGTCTACAAACTTTAGCTAACTCAGGTCAGTTGATGGTTTTGCTTAAATCTCTACCCTTGTGGGTTTTCTGTCTATATATTACCTTAATTGTTGAATAAATGTATTTAAATCTCCAACTGTAACTGAGATGAGTTTAATTCTTTCTGTGGTTTTATTTGGCTATGTTCAGAGTGCATGCCCGTGCTTAGGATTATGTGTCCACTTGATAGACTGATCCCTCATTATTGAGAAATGATTTTTTTTTTATCTGTGGTATGTTCTGTTCACTATAATATATTTGGTCTGAAATTAGTACATTCCTAACACGTTTAGGTTAGTGTTAGCATGATGTACTTCTTATTCTTATTTTTAAATTTTTTCTGTCCTTATAAATAAAGTCTGTTTCTGAAAGAAGACATATGTTTGTGTCTAGCTTTTGGATATTATATTATAACTTCTGCCTTCTAATGTGATTTTAGGTTACTTATTGTTACTGTGATTACTGATATGATCAGGTATAAATTTGTATTTTATTTGTTACATCTATTCTCTATTTCCTTCTTAGAGTTCTGTCTCTGAGTCAACGCCGTATCCTTCTGATTCCATTGTATATCCTTCATCTCTTCTTCTCTGGAACCCTTTGGTCTACTGCTCTGTGCTTGCTCTTGGGTTAACAATATACACTTTTAATTCACCTCTACCTTCAGTCAATTGATATGATACTATTTCATGTAAAGCAGGAGAGTCCCTTTCCTTCTCTCTGGATTGTGTGCTGTTTGGCCATGTATTTTACTGAAATTCTGTATTTGCTCTAAACTCTGCACTGCATTGCTAGATTGTGTGTGTGTTTTGCTGCACGTGCTTCGTAGAGGACTTCATCATAGGAACTCCTGCTCCTCTCCCCTGCAGCTAAGCTCTCTTCCTTGTCTTTCAGCAGACCCGCTCCCCAGGGGGTCACTTGCCCCCTCCTGGGAGAACTTCCTTTAGTATTTCTGATGGTGAGGCCTTCCCTCAGTTTTTCTGTCTAAAGTCTCACTTTTGCTTTGAACGACTTTTGCCCTGATGGGCAGTGGCAGGTGATATCATGGCATTGTCTCCTTGTCTGCCTTGTTCTGTGTGTGTCTGGGGTTCATTTTGGCCCAGGGCATTGAACCCAGGGTGCCTTACCACCGAGCTACACCTCAGCCCTTTCTACTTTTTATTTGAGACAGAGTCTCGCAGCTGCCAGGCTGGCCTGGGGCCTGCGATCCTCCTGCCTCAGCACCTAGGGCTGGGCCTACCCCTGAGCCCCGCCTTGCTTGTTGCTGTAGCAAGAAACCCCGTTCCTCTCTCTGTTATCCTTACTTCTCGGGCTGCCTCTCAGTTTTTTTTCATTGTCATCGTTTTTCACATTTATCATAAGGTATCTCGGCAGTTCCGATCATATTTCTTGCTCTTGTGTTTCATTGAGGTCCTTGAAGCTGTAGGTTTGCAGTTTTTACCAAATGAGGAGTGACTTTTACCCTCATTTCTCTTTATTCTTGTTTCCTCTCCTCCTTCTTCGTTTACTCTTCATTTTCTTTCAGAGATTTCTGTTCTGTATGTGCTTGTCTCAAAGCTCACCGATGTCTGGATCATGTTTTAACGTATTTTTTTCTGTGTTTTTTCCACAGTTTCCAATAGAATGTTTTCAGGTTCACCGGCCTTTTCTTCTGAGAAGCTGTATCTGATGATATTCCTCCTCAGTGAATTTTACCATTTCACACATTGAACTTTTCCTCTCTAGAAATTTGATCCAGGTCTTTTAAAATAAATTCTCCATATCTCCGTGTAGTCTTCTGAGCAGATGGAGTATAGCGGTGGCCGTTTCAGATACGATCTGCTGATTCAAAAGCACATGTCACTTCCGCGGCTCTTCTCCATCCTCCAGCGCATGTTCTCTCCATCCGTCTCCCCCCTTTCCCTCTTTCTCCCTCTTCCCCTCCCTCGCTCTCTCCTGATTTCTCTCTGATGGTATTTGTTACCAGTCGCAGGGCTCTGGCTTCACTTCATGTTGTGCCCTGTATTTTTGTGTATTTTAGAAATTAGGAATTAGCCCGAGCTCCCAATGCCACTGGTTTACTGCAATCACTGCTCTCATTTCTGGCTTTTTGAGATTTGCTCTCTGGGCCTGGAGCTGAGCGAGCCTTAGGGCTTTTCACTGGGGACGTCCTCATGGCAGGACTGTAACAGTGGCATCTCGCGGGTGCCACTGAGCATGCATGACAGTGCTGAGCACCCGGGAACCCAGGGCCGGTGGTGCTGACACTGGACCCTGGGGCATCCCTGGTCACTCTGCTGATAGCCTGGAGTCTCTGTGAGCCGTGTCCAGTGCCCACCTCGGCAGCCCTGTGGGAGCATCGAGATGGATTCCCTGTCCCTAGTGTCCCTAGCTCAGCAGTTCCCCACTGCTCTGCTCGCAGTCTCTGAAGCTCCCTTCCACGGGGCCCTCTCCTTCTGGTCTCTGTACTAGGTGCTCTGTTGCTGTCCAGTCAGGGCGCGGCTGCCTGCCGACCCTGGGAGCCAGGCTCCCAGCTTGGGTCCCGCCCCTCACCTGAGCCTGGAAGCGCCCAGCGAGCTCAGGCCCCTCTCCGGCTCCCAGCTTCCATGTCTCTGGATCACAGCTGCCTTGCGTCCTGTCCAGCCCTGATGATCTGTGTGCCGTGTTGTGTTCTAGTCTTCTGATCACTTCACGTAGGATAGAAATAGTCCCTTTCTGACAGGAAATAGCAGTTATTCTTGTGTATTTATTCATGCTAGCACCTTATAGAGGTGGCTTTTCTACTCTGTTTTCTCTCATGTCCATTAAGGTCTCAGTTTCCTCATAAATATGACTTACAAGAAAATGTTCCTTTAACTAGTGATCTGTCGAATCAACTCCGCAGGAATTGAAATGCAAAGAGCAATAGTGCTGTAATACAATAATTTCAATGTCAGACTTGTAATGTTTTATTGGATTAATAAATGTGTTCTCATCCTTAAAATCTGAATTATTCATCTGGGTAAGGTTTAATTTTTTTGCAATGAAATGCAGTGAAACTAAGTAATATTTTTATTTAACTTTTAAGATTTAAGGGCAGAATCATTAAGAATGTAAGAAATATAGGCCAATAAGAAAAGTTGATATAGTAACTCCCAGTCACTGGTGGCTGAACTCACCCAGGTGTGCCAGATCTTGGCTTCTGGCTTGCTAGAAAATGACTCGGGGTGTGGGGAGGGACGTTGCAATTTGGCATTTATGTTCATGTGACCATAAAGTACTATTGACATCAAAAGGACCTGGAGGCATTGGCCCCTCTCATTCTGCCCAGGCCCCTCCTCTACTCCAGCCTTTCTTTTGAACCAGTGTCACTTGGCAGCTGTCCTGGTGCACGCAGGTGCCTGTGTGCGTGTTAGGGAGCATCGGTCTCAGAAAATCTCCAGGAAATGCCCCAAACCTCAAACTAGTGAAAATTCAGGTACAGGCAGAGAAGCCTGTGAAGCAGGACACCTCGATCTCATCTTTGAGTCCATTCATCTTTCTAAACTGAGCCTTGGATTATGGCCTGCTTCAGACCTCGTCACTTTGCTGTGGGTTCTCTCAGGAGGGTCCATGAAGTGCTGGAGTCGCTCTGACAGTGGTGTGAGCTTGAGAGCCCCACCAGGGCACCTCCTACCTGTATGAGCAGCCACGTGTTCACAGAGTTGCTGCGCTTCCATCATGAAGCCAGGCCTGCGTCTCATGACATTAACGTGACCAGTGAGTGGTGATAAGAAACTGCTAAAGAATTCAATTTAGAACTGCCACCCTCACAGTCTTTAAGTATTCTGCAGTGCTTGATGCCTCGTTCTTGCAGGCAGAGGGGACATCTGATCTCAACTCACCCCAGGCTCTCCACGTGCTCTCGCAGGTTGGAGGACCTTAATGTTATCTGAACTGGACTCTTTCTACCTGTCTAGCTGAGGAAATTGACAGGACTCTAATAGAAGCACACATGTTAATCAGCTCTAATTGCTGAACTTGCCAGGCTTGCTTTACTGCAAAGACTTTACAAATTGAACTGTGGGGAGCTGGGGATTTAACGGCACTGTGCTTGTGCTCACGTGTGTATTTCAAGAGAAAAACAATTCTCATGCAGAAAGTAAGGAGGAGATGCTGCCATCCGACCCACAGGAAGCAAATGCCCTGCACCCAGCTCACATCTGACGCCCATGTTGACCTCCTCCTCCTTTCACGGAGCGCCTGGACGCAGCACACTCTGGTCTCAGCACTGTTTCTCTTTTGGGGAAGGAGAAAGTCCTTCCAGACCAGAAGGCACATCCCCACCAGGACGAGCTCCTGGCCGGGGCAGCAGAGCAGCCTCTCCGTCTCCCAGGACCGAGACTGAGTCACATGAACTTTCTCCTCACTGAACATGAGGCCAAGGCCTGGTGTCCAAAGGAAAGGCCAGCATCTCTAGGGGCAGTTCCGTGGAGACGGCCACTCAGCAAGGAGCCCAAGGGACTGACCCATTATGTTCAGCCAATCTGCTGCATGGTGGGGGGGGGGGACAGGAAACCATGGCAACTCTGGCTGCTGCTCCCGGGGGAAGGTGTTAGTGACCGAGGGAAGCCAACAATCCAGGTGTTCCTGCTCCAGGTCAGGACACCGGCTCAGCGTCCCAGGGAGAGAAAGGCGCAGAGCAGTGCCTCTGCCTCCTGCAGATAAATGTCTCTTGGGTCCTCTGCATCTGTAAGTGACCATGCGGGACTGTGACGTCATGCTAAGTTTGGGACTTTACAATGTTAAGTAACAAAACAAGATTGCAAGTGACAGAGTGCCTTGTCCCCACCAAATACTAATTGCTGTGGTAGGAACAAGTGTCAGGGTCACAAAACCTGTCATTTTTTGGCCCATGTCTCTGTTGTAGGCAAGCAGTTTACATTCCTTGTCTGCACATGTTTCAAATCAAGCAAAGGACACAATGCAGTGGTCAGCTCCACATCTCTCTGCCACCTGTCACAGTGTCACTGAGGAGCAGTACAGTCCCAGCTTCCTTTTCCTGGGTAGAGCCCCTGGAGATTTGGAGCAGGCTGTGATGGATCCAGGCCCCCTGGCCAGGCCGTGGCAGGACAGCCTGTGATGCTGGTAAGAGCATCCTGTTCGCCTGTCTCCCCGCCTGGTCCACCTGGATTCCTTCTCTGGTCCCAGAGCCACAGCGTCCCCTGGCTACAAGGGAACAGCACCCATAGGCTCTTCCTTCCCTCCTCAGCCTCCTCACTCCTGAGTGGTGCCTTTACCCACCGCCGCCCCCCAGACATGGAAGCCTCTACTCACAGCTGCCTTCTCGTTTCTGCCAAGAGGCAACCTTTCCTCCCACACCTGAGGAGCACTAGCAGCCCTTCAACACGGACAACCTGACCTGGAAGACGCTGCCCTGCACACCTGGGTCGCTGGCTGCTGTATTTCTAAGAGCAAAGCCTGTCTGATCTGAACATTCTTTCTCCTCTTGCCACAGTCCTATTGGTTGTTGGTTTGGTCACTTGCGTGGGCACAGGTGCTGGTGGCAGGGAACACAGTGTCTGCTCCACCGTGGCCCCTGGCTGCTGGTTGCCCAGGCTGCGCAGAGTGTGTGAAGCAGGCCGGCCTGCGCTTCCTCAGGCCTAGCCTGTGAGCCCAGCAGAGCACAAGACAGAGTGGAAGTCTGATGAGAAACTGCTGCTCAGAGCGCCTTCTGGGCCTGGGGCAGAGGGAGATTCCCGGAAGAGAACTGGCTCCCAGGAACCATGGCTGACAGCTACCTCACATGCTACAAGAACCTCTGAAAAACACTTTTGAAATGTTCTGCATTTAATTCATATTTAGCACTTATGACCTGTGATTTCACCACCCAAGCTTTGCTACTTGCTTTTCTATGAAGGTGGAATTTCGGTTTCCAGGGAGCAGCCCCCCCACCCCCTGCATTACCTTGGGAATTTTCTGATCCTAACTGGACACCTGCATTTCTCACGGAGGGATGGTCAGCTTCCCATTACGGCCCCTGAGATAAAAGACAAGAGCTTATTCTGGCTCGTGGTAGTAGAGGTTCTAGTGCATGATTGGGTGGGCATACGGCACCAGGCGTCTCATAAAGGTGCCACACGGTGGAGTAAAACTGTTAGTTAACCCATACGAGAGTCCGAGAGGCAGACCCCCAGGGACCTGCAGACTCTCCCTGGGCCTCGCCTCTAAGAGGCTCCACCACCTCCCGGTACCACTTCCCTGGACCGAGTCTAACACATGGCCTTTGGGGTGTTCCAGATACAAACTGCAGGAGCCTCTAGCTCAGCAGTCGGGGGACTCTTGGGTCTTGCCACGGCACACGTTTGGCTGTGTGACCCAGTCAGCTCTGGCCCTGGAAACTATTTTAAATGGTGGGACATAAGGACAGTAGCCCCTGCCCTGACAGTGGTGGGTCAGAGACAGGTGCTGTCACCACCTGGCCTTATCCCCACTCCAGCTGGCCTTCCTGCCACTTCTTGCCACGTGTCCTGGCCTGAGCAGCCTCCCATGGGGACAGAGATCCTGCTTAGGAGCGGCTCCCCGCTACTCCCTTAGACAGCCACTGTCTTGGTGTCAGGACGTCTTCGTAAAGTCCAGGCAATAGACCGGACAGCAGCTTTATGGGCAACACAGTCCCCGTCACCAACAGACAACTCTGTGTGCCGTGTGGAAGCTGCTGCGGCCAGAGCGTCGGAGATCAGGGGCTGTGCTGCCTGCATATCTGTTTGTGCTCGCTGGTGTTTGGAGTTCACATAATTTTCACATGTCCAAAAATATTTCACCTTTTGAGTTTTTAAAAATAAATGAATAAATAAATAAATAAATAAATGTACAGCCCATTCCTAACTTTGGACTGGACACAAGGCAGTCTCTTGGCCAACTTCTGCCAGAGACTAACCTAAGGAGGAGGTGACTGTGCCCATGGAACATGTTTCTGTAAATGCTGCCTCTCTCCCTGGAGTTTGGAGATGGGGACTTCATCCACTCCCTGGGCAGAAGTCCCTGAGACTCCATCATTTCAAGAGTAGATCTAACTTGGACTGTGTTGAGCATACGTAGCCATGACAGTGACCTCAGTGTTGACATTGAAAATTACCCAGGTGAGAGGTCCACAGAGCCTCGGTGAACAGCAGATGTTTTAAGCAACAAGACTTCTCTCTTATCATTACTGTTTCTGATGATGAATTTGATCTGCTGCCACATAAGGTCAAGTCATGTGAAGACGCTCGACTGAAGAACACCTTAAACATTGGGAGCCCTGTGCACGCGAGGCCCTTTGCCGTTGCGATCTGTGGTCTCGTTTCCTGTCTTTATAGACCCTAAATCTCCACGCTGGAGTCCGCTGCGGCTCCCGTCATGCCTTGGCAGACCCTGTGTTGGCCCTCCTCCACTGTTCTTAGAGGGAATGCATATTCATAAAATAATTCACTATTCTGAAAACAGTCCAGTTTGAAGGAGGGGAGAAAAGATTTCTTCCTTTGGTTTTCTATCAAGTTTAACATTAAGAATCCCTTTCTCTAAGGCTTTATTTGTGTTTTTGCCATCTGCTGCTCTTACCTCTGAAATTTTATTTTTTTTTTCAAAAATGTTCAGGAAATGTCCCCCATGCAATTGTAATGTCCCCCAACATAGTTTTTAGAAAGGAGCATTTGATGCACTTTATGATTTATCTTGGTAGGAACCTCCCATGCAGATCACTTTTGTCAATGGCCTTTACTGCACGGGGACAACCCAACTTCCATCTTATAGGAATGGCTTTGCTCCTTTCTGTTTTCCTACACCTCTCTGAGAAAACACCCAAAGCAGAGCAAACTTCAGAAAAGGATGTTCTGCAGATGTTAACACTGAGACCCTGACCTTCCTGTTCTTATCTGCTGTGATCTCCATTTCCCTGACAATATGTGTCAGGCGACTCAGCAACACAGACCTTCCTGGTTACGGCTGTCAGTGCCAGTGGCCCGGGGGTCCTCCTCCTCTGGCTGCTGGCTGGAAATGTGTTAGCTCCGCTGGTGGGGACGTGCTGTGGACAAGGCCAGCAGCTGGGGACACACGGGTCTCACCCCTGACAACGTCCTGCTTTCTCACAAACATGCCTCTGGTCTCCAGGGACTGGGCAGGAGGCTGGGGCTGGATCACTGCAAATCCAAGGTCCCCAGCGAGGAGCCGCTCGGCCACATGGCCTGGTGGCCCTGAGCCTAACCATCCCCAGCAGCCGGGCAGTCACTAGCGACATAGGCCAGAGCGTCCCCTGCTGGACTTATTCCTTTGTGCTGTGTTGGCATCTTCCTGGGTGTCTTTAGGAAACGGGCACACTAGGTCCATCGTGTCACAGGGCACAGCTCTGAAGCATTCTGGAAAGGTCAGGAATCCCCGTCCACACCGCCTGTCCTCACTTGCTCTCCCCTTAGTGCTCACTTGCCAGGACCTCAGTACATTGTTTACCTCAATACCAAAAAAAAAGAAGACCTGGGGGCTGGGGCTGGGGCTCAGTGGTGGAGCGCTCACCTAGCATGAGCGACGCCCTGGGTTGGATCCTCAGCACCACACAGAAATAAATAAATAAAATAAAGGTACTTAAAAGGAGATCTACCAGTTTGAATCAGTCAATGAAGTTCAGCCTCTTTGTAAGGATTTCTGTTTTGCTACTGTTTCCATTTCTCCCCAAACATCTTTTTACTGGAGCTGATACATTGTTTCAAGACCTACCTTCTGGGAACTTCCCTGCACCCCTCATGTTCATGTTTAGTCCCAGTTCACAATGAGGCCAGGAGCTGGGAGTTGGCTCCCTGGCTGTCCCGGTGCTCCTCTGGCTGTGCTGCCCAGCTGGGTGGCCTGGGGACAGGCGGGGTCAACAACGGATGCTCCTCCCAGGCCAGCTCTTGAGCATTTCTCTGTGACCCCCCCTGGCTCTCCGTCTGGTGGCTGGATGCTTGGGCTGCTGTGGAGGGTGCTGACATGCTGGGCAGGGGCTACCGTGGGGCCCCAAGACCCCAGACCCCCAGGCCCCATGGCAAGGTCACCTTCCCAAACACTCCTGCTCTGAGGGATTTTAAAGACACCACCCTCTCCTTTGGCTACAGGGTCTGTGTGGCTTGTGGTGTCCTCTGCTAGTGCTGGTGGACTGGTCATGCCATCTGGGCATGCCAGGCTCCACGAGATGGCCAGAGGTGCTCCCGTCTCACACCCAGCTCAGGACACAAAGGCCACTTGTCACAATGTCACGTGCCCTCCTCACCTCCTCAGGGTATAGCTCATCTCAGCAAGTGCCCCCTGCCTGACCCCCACCCAGCTGACCCTGAGGTGCACCCTGGCTCTCCTCCTGATGGACTCAGAGCCGTCTCCTTGTCCCGATCCTTGGGATCTTCCCCGTCCTGTCTGGAAAGGCCAAGCAGGAGTGGGAGTCAGCCACCCCTGAGAGCGGCCTGCCTCTTCCTCCTCCCAGGTGCCCGGCCCGGCCCTGCCTCCCTAGAGAGTCAGCCTGAGAACCACCCAGACTGGAAGTAGGTTTGTCATCTCCAGGACCCCATCTCCCAGCTCCCTGTCCACAAGGGGACCATGGATTCTCACTGTGGAAGCCGCTGCGGCATGGCTCCTTCTCTGTCCTCTCCCTGTGCTCCTTCAGTGCAGAGACTGTGCAGGTGGTGAAAGACAGGGCGGGGGTGGGGGGGATGAACCAGGACCTGGAGCCTCCTGGTCTGCTGCCTGGGACAAAGCCAGGCCCAGTGGAGGAGGGAGGAGGTGAGGTCAGAGATGGAGGCCTCCCTTCCTGTGGCAAGTGAGGCTGGAGCCTCACCACATGGGACCCAGAAGGCTGCAGAGGGTCAGGTGGCTCAATCCAGGAGCTGCTTTCAGCCTGCTGCAAAAGTCACGTTCTTCCATCAAAGAAGGTGCTGTGTGTGTGTGTGAAAGAAGGAGTATGTGCACACGTGTGCTAGTGGGGTGTTTGTTCCCTGGCAGGCACACGCAAGTCTGTGAGTGTTTGGGGAAGAGTGGTGGTGAGTTTGGATACGTGAGATTTAGCTGGGAAGTGACTATGGCAATAAAGAGGAATTATGAAGACCCAGAACACAACAAGCAGAAATCACCTGCCTATGGAGGAGGTACACTGGAGAGTGAAGAGATAACATTAAAATAATCAAAACTCAGTTACTTTATTTTGCTCTAGTTTCTGTGTTTCAGAGAAAAAATTTGACTTTTGACTTTCTGGGTCTGGCTTATTTCACTTAGCATGATAGTCTTCTCCATCCATTTACTTGCAAATGCCATAATTTCATGCTTCTTTGTGGCTGTGTAGTATTCCATTGTGAATTTGTACCACATTTTCTTTACTCATTCATCTGTTGAAAGGTACCTAGGTTGATTTCATAGCTAGACTATTGGGAATTGTGCTGCTGTAAATATTGATATGGCTGTGTCACTGTAGTATGCAGATCTAAACTCTTTTGGATCTAGACTGAGAAGTGAGATAGCCATGTGTATAATGGTTCCATTCTTAGTTTTTGAGGAATCTGCTACTGCTTTTCAGAGTGGTTGCTCCAATTTGCAAGGAATATATGAATGTACCTTTCCCCCCACATCCTCACCAACACTTATTGCTGTTTGCACTCTTGATAATTGCCATCTGATTGGAGAGAGAGGAAATCTCAATATAGTTCTGATTTCCATTTATCTAATTGCTAGAGATTTTAAATAGTTTTTCATATATTTTTGGTCATCTATGTTTCTTTTTTGGAGAAATGTTTGTTTAGTTCCTTTTCCCATTTACTAATTGGACTATTTTTAAAAAGAGAGAGAAAAGAGACGGTGTGGGGGAAATTCCATCCAAATTAAAGAAAGATGAGTGGAGTAGAGGAGGGGGTCGTGGGGAAGGAGGGGTGGGAGGAGGGGGGACAGTGGAACCACTGACCTAACTTCCCCGCACACATACAAACATGCCTCAGCGAGTCTCCCCACCGTGTACTCCCACCCACAAGACACAATAATGAAGCAGACCTCTCCATGAACAGCAGAAGGTCAAAGAGCTGAGGAAAGGAGACGGGGGAGGGGGGAGGGTGGGCCGGGGGGTTACTGGGGACCGAGTTAGAGAAATTATATTGCTTGCTTTTATAATTATGTCCAAATAAGTCCTAATGTATAACTTATATGAACCATTAAAAAAAAGAAAACAAAAATCAGTAGTTACTGATCAGAAGAGGTGACCGCGACACTGACTTCCACGCCTGTGGGGCCTGAGAGCCGGCAGACAAGTGGAACGCAGGTACTCAGCAGAGGAAAGAGAGAATTAATTGTGACTCAGCTGATTGTTTTAACTTGTGCTCCCAAATGTCCAGCATCTGGGACAGGCAGCCAAATGTATCTTTTAAGTTGTCTATCCATCTTCTGCATATTATAGTCCATGAAGCCTGCAGAACACAGTTTGTAAAACAAGTATGAATTTAAAGGCCTGTGGAATTTACTGCACACTGTTTTAAGAAAATGTGTGTCTCTATTTTTGTATCATAATTTCTCATCTACAAGTTCACGTGTCTTTATCTTGTTTGAGCTCTGGAGGCCCCTGTCACTGTAAGAACTGAAAAGCACTTGCATGTCCCTTGGCTTGGGGGTCCATTGGACTGTTGGGTCCAGAAGCAGGTGTCCGTTAGCAATCGGGTCGCTGTCTGAGGAAACGTTTTCATGCTCAGTGGGATGTTGTCTTGCAACATTTTCTGGATTGAGAACCTCACTGGTGTTTTCCCCTGAATGAATGCTGGCGTTATTTTCCTCACTTCATATTTCCTCGTTCTCCAGCTAGTGACAGGAACAGGTATCAGGACCAGGTGCTCCATGTAAAGTCATTTAAAGGCGTGATCCAAACCGCGCTCTCCCCCCTCCCATTGTGCGTTTGAAGAGCACATAAAGCAGGCAGGCTGTCCTCAGTTCCATAGGGAAGTCGGGAAGCAGCATGACAGAGTGTTTCTGGGGACACCTCCCTCCCCTCCTCCATGGAGAGCGGGGCACTTCTGGGTGAACTCCAGCCAGACACACTGCCCTTGCACACACCTTCCCTCTGGCACTGCAGAATCGCCACAGAGGGGTCCACACCTTCCCACCCCAGAGGGTCTCCACCCCCCCCCCCCCACGGGGCTCAGGCTTGGTTCCAGAGTAATTCAGTCTCGTGCAATACTGTTCACCGTGTCTTTCTGTAAGAGAATGCAATTCACAGTTTCACGGAGGTTTGTTCTGGAGAACTGTGGAAGAAGAAACCCCAGATGTGAGCCAGCCGCTGATGTGTACAAATACATATGGGGTGACATAAATGTCCCAGGACAAGGCCACAGGACTTTCTGGGTCTGCACACGAGGTGTTTGTCCTGCTGGTGTGAGCTGGGGCTCCCCGGACAGCAGGGGAGTTCTCCTGTCCTGTGCCAGGTCAACACCAGGCTGTGCTTACAGAGACCGGAAATGGAGACGCTTTGGAGACTCCAGGTGGGAGCCCAGGGGGCCTGGAGAGAGATAAGATTGGACCAGGACTGAGTGTAGAGAAATAACAAACATGGTGTGGGGATCTGACCCCAGAGGTACGGGCCAAGTTTGTGGAGCAGTGTGGAAAACCGACCTCCGTCAGGGTTCTTAGCAATCGTTAGGGCTTTGGATGAATAAAGCCTCTTGCACTTAGTTTCAGTGTCCTATGACATTGTCACCGGATTCTGGTTGGGGAAAAGGAAGTCATAGTAGTAGGTTTTCAAACCACAGAGTTGTTTTCTGGCACACAGGCACATATCCATTCGTCCCACCTGTTCGGATAGCAGAGCTCAGTCTGCAGAGCTGCAGACCCTGACTTCGGGATTTCCAACAGCACTGCCCGTAAAAACTCCTTGGAAATGGACCCAAGGAGGCTTTTATGGGGGACGAGCCATGCCTGAGTGACAGAGAGGACAGTCATGAGGAGGAGGAGGGACTTTGGACTATCTGCAGGAGCCTTGGCGGTGATGGAAGGTGATGAGTCTGCCAAATTTGCATATGGGAGATGTCATCCATTGGATGCAGGGAGTGATCGGATGAGGCATCTGGGAATCTTCCAGGGATGGAGGACAAGGCAGTGGGAACAAACCCAAGAGCAGCGTGCAGGTCGCACGGGAGGGTCCCACATCTAGCCAGGGACTGGAGAGCAAGCACAAGCCCCTCATGTAGATGAGCAATGGAGGGAAAGATGGGAGTGGAGTGGAGACCACAGGAGGCAGAACATTCCAGCTGAGGAGGGGCATCAGGCCCAGCATTTACGCCTGGCAGTCCAGCCCCGGGTGAAGCTGCGGCCTGCAGGTCAGTTGGTGGGCAGGCGGCTTGCTGGGACATCTTGCCACTCACTTGGCTTGTGTGGAGAGGGCTTGTTTAGACACCCAAGAAGAAGTGCAAGTGAACGCACTGGTCCTGAGTGAGAAATAAATCATAGTAATTTGAAATTTAAACCAAGAAACACACACATAAATAATCGAGGAACTGCGAAACATCTATTATAGTTTCCTACAAATTTTGACTTCACATTGTTTACTGTCCTTTTAAATGACAGTAATTTCCTAGTGTGTTTCCTTCCTATAGCAAAACTAGAGATATAATTTACTGCATGCTTCATTTCTGGCTAAATATATATTTATTTATTATTATTTTATTGATGTCTTTGAACATGCAAGTGCATAAAATAAATAGAAACTCTTTCCTTTTCTAGTATTGATAGGGGATTTTCCCTATAAGCAGAGACCCTGATCATTTCTATTTCATGAGATTCCTATCAAAAATGAAAATGATTATTAATATATTTCAAAGTACCAGTGTTTCTTATGATATTGCTGTTAAGAACTTTCTTTTTAAAATTTTTTTAAATTCTAATTTGTTATATTTGACAGCAGAATTCATTTCAATTCATGTTACACATATAAAGCACAATTTTTCATGTGTCGGGTTGTATACAAAATATATTCACACCATTAAGAACATCCGTCTTGATAAGGAAATCTGCTTAACATTTTTCACTTCCGGGGACTAAAAGTCATTCCCATAGACCAGCCTCTAAGCCATAGGTTTTTCAATTATCTTTCCTTTCTCTTCCCACAAGCCTTGATGCCAAAGCCTTCAAGGCTTATTCCTGTTATAGGACCTGTGGCCTGTCCCTTTCCATGTGCCTTAGGGGTCCCTGGTGGGGACAGCCTACAGTAACTCAGTCTTACAAGGGATGATTGCAAGCCATTTACTATATCAGACAAAATATGGGATAAATGTATCCCTAAAGCACCTTCATAATTGACCCCTAAAATGCACACGGGTGTTGGGTGTCACCAGCCATGAGAGGAAGGAGGGCAGGGGCCAGTCCCATGTACTCCACTATCGTTGCTGTGAAATTCTTACTTTGGCAAATGTTATCAAATCATGATCAGATGAGCACAGTGCAAGCCCCTCTCTGGGCCACCAGGGGCATGGCTGAAGCCCAGCTGGCTCTGTCTGATTCCCGGGGACACTCATAATTGTGCAAGCCGCCGGCCTCACGAGGATTTACTGGACATATGAACATGCAGACACTATTACAGATGAAGAGGAATTTGAAGGGGACCTGCCCACTTTGGGGAAGAGGCCTGAGTGTGCTTTGGGCTAAATGGGCTCCCACACTTCTCCCTGGCTGGGAGGTCATATCGTTGACCATGTCCCATGCTGGGCAGGACACCAGTTGCAGAAGACCCACTATGAGCAGAGCCCATGTCCAGGTGCTAATGCTGAGGAGCTGGATCCTGTCTTGTCACCTATAGCCTAGGGACTGGAAGGAGCCTGGGCACAGACGAAGGAAAGCCAATGAGGCCGACTCTGTCCCCCGGGGCTGGCCTGGGGACAGTTGGGTCCTGAGCACCTAAGTAACATTTAGGTTTTTAAAAATCGCCTCATGGTTATATTATATGTCATTCTTAAAAGTAGAAGTGAAGGAAAAAACTTAAACTTAGGAAATTATTTTTAATCAACCGTGAGCTACAGAGTAGTCAAGTTAAATATAAAAAGACAGAGCCAAGACGCAGTGGACAGAGGAGCTGTGGCCCTAAACTTACTTTAAAATGTGTGCGTGCACACACACACCATATTGTATCAACTGTGATTTATTTTTCTTGTTTTATGTGAAAATTGAAAGCATTTGCTCCATGTTCGCAGCATGGGTCTAGGTTTTATGACGGGGTGTTCTTCTCCTGGGACCTCAACTCTGCTCTGATTCTGCTTAGTCCACAGCCCCTCTCTGATTCTATTCTGTTAATGCTTAGAGATGATATTACACATCGTTTTCTTTCGTGTGTGGTGGCTGAAAAATTCCAGCCACAAATGTACGTTTGGGGGATGAAATTTTTCCCAGCTGAAACCAGGTGCATGTATGACCCTGAGTATCTCCTTGGAGATTCCATGTGTAAGCTCTCACCAATAAAGTTAGCAGTAGGAGGCACCTCCAAGAGACCCAGTTCCCTAACAAAATGGAAAATGACATGTGGAATAGGCAGGGTTTAATTGAAATAATCTGTGGGCAGTGACTGCATTTCCAAAATAAATTAATAACAACCTTCACAAGGCTGTCCATTGCTGCTCCAGCCTGCAACAATAGCCCTAGGACAGTCTTTCTCATTTGGGATGAACTAATCCTTCTCTGAAAAGGAAACTAAAAGAAATTACTTAGAACGGATTTATAAGTCTCAAGGGGGCATACAATATGCTTCCAAATGTTCTGAACCACATTTCTTCCAACTTACAAAGCAGCCCACAGACAGAGCAATATTCTAGGAAACCCTTTCTCATGGGGAGCTCAGGAAGAAGAGACCAACTCCTGGAAGGATCGTGGTTGAGATAAAGGTGCGTTGGACAGTATGGAGTCACTGGAGAGTTTGCATTTATTTCCCTTGGGTGACTTGATTTAACTAAATAATGTGAATAAATTGTGTGCACACACATCCAAGATATATGTGTCCATCAGACAGATAATGGCAAGTACTGCCCCTGAAGATATCTGCACTCAATCCTATGTTAAGGGTTCGTGGCAGTGATAGGTACTGCAATGATTGTACCTAGAGCTTGTTAGGTCCTCATGTTGGATTAGAGTAAAAGATTAAGTCTGTGATTAGATCAGAACATTTAGTTAGTTGAGAGCAGAAACAAAGACCTCTAGCACATTTGGGGGGCACATTCAACAAACTAATGTGAGGCTGGAAAGCCAGAGGCTTTTTTTTTTTGTATTTTAATAGTGTTTATTAGTGCACCACAGGTAATCCACGACAGGGGGGTTCATTTTGACATAAACATGCACACTTGGAATTCAATTTGCTCCACTTGGGTCCCCAGGGCTTCCCCTTCCCCTTCCCTCCACCCGCCCTGTTCCTCCTCCCCCGTGCTCCTGGTCTTCCTTCTGTGTATTGATCATTCTCTTAATTGGTGCTCTATAGACGTACACAAAGGTGAAATCACGGTGGTCTATTCATGTACGTACATGGACTTTTCAACAGGATAGAATTTGAGAGTGCCCAAATCAAGGTGGTACCGATGACTGGACGATGGGAAGATTGGTCTCCTGAGCAAAGGCCAGCTGAACTCTGGGGGCTGGGGTCAGAGGGGAAGTCAAAGGCTGTTTTGAGCAGTGGGTGCTGAGCCCTCACTGGGAGCAAAGAGCAAGTGAACGAAAGAGCACAATGAAGAAGCACAAAGGCGTTAGTGGATGCCACGTGGCAGTTAGAATCCCCGGGCGAGGCCAGAACCCCATTCCTCATGTCCCCTGCGAGTCCTCCAGCCTTGAGACGGAAGCTGGGACTTCAGAGAGTTGAGGCAGCTAAAAGGGAGAGGGGCATTCGACTTCGTGCCTCTTTAGGAACCCAGCAGTTCTCTTATGTGGACTCTGCCGCGATTCTAAAAGCCCTGTGGTACACAAAGAGGACCTGGGTGCCATTTAGCTATCTGTGTCTGACAGAGCCACGGCCTGGGCCCCTCAGGAAGGAACAGGGCCAGGCGCAAGCCTTATCGCATCTCAGAAGACTGTGCGCTCTTTATTTCCCTCTGGACTTGGTGTGTGCTTTCACTGTTCTCTTCACAGGCCTCTCGACTGAGCAAGGAGAGCCCGCGTTCCACGTTATCCTCGTCAAGCAGAGCGCTCCGAGACATCTCCTGGGTCCAGGGCAGTGCCTGGTACTGAGGGGCCACTCGCAGACTCTGGAGTGGTCGGCTTATTGCAGTAAGCAGGACTCGAGTCGAGTTTGAAACTTCATTCTGAGCAGTCGTAAAATCATCGTTCTTGTCCTACTGCACCGAAGACAATTGGTGTCAATTGCTAACATTTTAAAGATGCTGTGCATTGGCCCCTGTGGGCTGGAAATGGTGAAAATCCATGAGAAATGCTTGGAGGTCATCCCATTTGCTCAATGACTGGAGGGGGAAGGGGTGTGGCTCACTCTCCCGGGAGCCCCAGAAAACACCATGGAAACAGAAGAAATGATCTACACTTCACAAGCGGATGGTGCTATTGGAGAGAAGCACATCCAGGTCCTCACATTCATTAGAAAATCATTTGTACCTACTGGATGTTCAGCTATTAATTAACCCAGGATTTGCTTGAACCTATCTCCATATCTGCTGCAAGGTAGCTGAGGAATCAAGAGGAAGATACTTACGTCTCTGGCTCTTATTTTTCTCATGAGAATATTAAACACCTCAGAGAAGTTGTAGGACATAATGGGTCAAACTAGCTATCCTCAATAAAGGTTGGTGCGGTTGTTTTTCGAAGCATGGGCATTTGAACTCACTAGAGGCACATATTTAATGCGGAGGGGTGACCAGCATTACTTTACGTACTGTGGAAACTAATGCCTAACCTACTGAGAAAATTTTCTTTAAATGTTTACAAACAATGATGTAATATTGAGTCCAGAGCCCCAGCACATACTGATGTTGAGATCCCTTACCACCCTGACTACTTTCTCTCATGTGATCTTTAAATGCTGGAAAAGAGTCGTCACGTAGTAGAAAGCATTGTGACGACAAGTTAGAAATCACTGCTTCTTTGGATCCTCCAGCTGGTTGCACCATGGCTGCCACCTGTTCCTCTTTTTATTTTTCTGCACTGAAGACAATGCCAGTTCACAAGGTCTCTGCATCATCCTCTGAAGTACCTAGAATCCCTAAGCAGCCTGCTCGAGCTTCCTGAGTGTTCAATGTGGGTGGATATTAACAAAAGTGAGGGTCAAAGCAAAGGCCAACAAGTAATCAAACCAAAAACAAAACACGAGGACAGCAGGAGACTGCTCCTGACTTTGGCAAACTGAGTTGACAACTACGGTGTCCTTTGGAAAATGAGTAGGGCAGGATGCGCCTCACACTGTGCTCCTAGCAGAGTTGAAAATGAGCTCCCTTGGCTGGCCACTGCTCCCTGTCTGCTTCCTCCCGAGGAGCCCTGACGATGCCCGGTACCTTCCTGGGAGTGCTTCTATCCTGCCCTCTTCCTCTGTGGCCAGTACTGACAGGACCCAGGAGAGTGGCTATCTATCCATATATCTGGTAAATTTTAATCAAATATCCCTTTGGATGCCCACATATAGAAGATATGTCTATAGTAGCCATAAAATGGCTTGTGATCAAGCGACAGCATGTAGAACTAAATGTAAGATCATACTGATATGTAATTCTTGGTTGACTAAAAAATGTCCTTTACTGAGAACTTGACTTGTGTCTCTGTGCTTGATAGTGAAGGTGCAGGTCATTTTTCGTATATTTGTGAAATTTGCAGCCATTATCTGATTTTTTTCTACAAGGGCAAACATTAAGGACCTACCCAATTGGGTGTCGGATGGTCCTCATGTGAATGGCACATTAATGGCCACAGCACAAGAGCTGTTAGGTGGGTAACCCGGCCACCCTCGTAGGCATGCCAGGTGGACTGAAGCAGAAGCCACAGAGACCGCCCTGAGCAAAGCTGGTTTCATGTTGGATCCCTACAGGGAATGGCCCTGTTCCAAGTCATCTCCCTGGTATTTACTAGCATCAAATCTCAAGCAGGCTACTTGCAGACTCCAGGGACCCAGGTCTTGGTCCCTCGGGTTACCGTCACATGGTAAGTGCTGACAGTCCTACCTGGCTCTCTCTCTGGATGCCGTGCATGACTCCCACGTTCCCTAACCTAAATCATTTTCCTTACTCACGGTAATGGCTTGCTTTCAGGGTGCCTTATCACCGAAACTTGCTCTGTCCCCTGGCTCTCCTTGGACCCTGCAGTAGGTCTTGCCCTGTAAGGACCCCTCTCCTCCGAGGACTGTCTTTAGACAGTGGTGAAGCCCGGGCTGCATCCTCAGGCACTGTGCCTCCTAAGTAAACTCTCTGCCTGGGGGGGGGGGCATGCCCTCTAGAGATCTCCTTGCTTACAAAGTCCAGCACAGACAGTGACACTCACACTCACCTTCATGCCCCTGGACATGTGAAGGGCCCTATGGATGCTGCACTTTCCCAGAGGCACAGTCCTATGGCAGCGGGTGCTCACCTCTCCCCTGCTTTCTAGGAGACTTCTAGGGCCTCCTCACAGCTCTGCTCCTCGCTCCTGCCTCTTCTCGTGCTCCTGGTGGGTGAGTTTGGGTGACAGGGTGGGGTCCCAGCCTTTCCCGGTGCTCTCTGGGCTCAGGGCCGAGTCTGTGTTCTCACCTGCTCTCTGGGCCATGTGACATGGGGACTTGTTGAGAAGCCCATGTGACTGCAGAGCCCTTTGAAATAATACATCTCACCCCTTCAAATCACTGCCTCCTCCCTTATTTCTCCATTGCGTCCAAGTTCAAGTAGAGAAGGCAGATTTCGTGAATTAGGACCCCAAATCCCCCAAAATAGTTTAAACTCCAAATGACAAATACTACACGCGCCCCCCTCCCAAATCTGTCCTCTCCATTCACGTGCGTAACTCAGGCCACTTCGTGCCCCTGGCCTCCTAATCTCTACTCTGTGACTCTCTGGTCTCTGTCCGTCTGCTAAGCAGTTCTCTAATCTTTTCTCTTCCAGCTTTGACCACAAGCACCCTGGTGTGGAGCCCACCCCCTGGCCCCTGGCATGATCTCCACTCCCCATCCTGGAGCCTCACTGTACCTTGCTCCCCCAGCGTACCCTCATGGCATGCAAGGGCACCTCCTGAGCCTCACGGCACCTGCTCCCCCAGTGCACCCTCATGGCACCCAAGGGCACCTTCCAAGACACAGGTGCTACACCCTTCAATGTGCCAGGACTTCCTGTCTGTGCCAGTCGGGCTGCTGTGATTGTTGACCACAGAGGAAACTCAAAATGGCACCAGCTGACAAAGGAACCCACCAGGTCCCTGGAGAGCGATGTCTGGGGCCGAGCTCTCTTCTCAGCTGGCTGGTGGTGAGCCATCCTGTGTCGGCCTCCCTCGGCCTCTCTCCCCCATGGTGGACACAAGCTGTCCCCCCTTGGTGTCTGGAGAAGGCCTCTGCACAGCCCATCAGCCCTGTGCCCCTCCACCTCCCCCGGGTCTCTCTCCACGCAGTGGCTATGTGGCAGGGTGTCCTGCTGCTCCCTGTCGTTTTTCTCAGGTAGCAGCAGCTTTGCCTAAAGCATGGCTCCTGTTCTTCCTCTGGCCAAGGTTACTTTTCCTCAAAATCTCCAGTCACCCATCCCTGCTGGGAAAGGGGACCCCCTCACTGTCCTCCCCCACTGCCATGACCCAGCTGTTTGGATTCCCTGGCCATGAGTGGGGAGGTCCTGAGGTCCCTTGTGCCCGGGGCTGCATCTTGGGTACCCTGGAGAAGGTTCGATGTCTTCAGTGAGCGCGGTGGTGTTAGTGGTCTTGAACTAGCCTGGACGTGGGTGGATTAATCTGCTCAACGAGAGGAGTGAGACCAACACCTCACCACAGGCACTGCCTGTGAAATCAGACCATGGCACCTGCAAAGTCTTGGTTAGAGGAAAAACTAAAGTTGCTCTGTCAATCAGTACTTGTTTTTTTGGTATCAGGGATTGAACTTGGGGGCACTCCATCACTGAGCCACATCCTCATCCCTTTTTTTGTATTTTATTTAGAGACAGGGTCTCACTGAGTTGCTCAGGGCCTTGCTTTTGCTAAGGTTGGCTTTGAACTTGTGATCCTCCTGCCTCAGCCTCCTGAGATGCTGGGATTGCAGATGTGCACCACCATGCCCAGCCTCCTAATGCATACATTTTAAAGTCTACCATGAGTGGGCTGAGGGACTGAGCATGAAGAGGTGAAAAAACTCTCAGAAGAAAAACAAAGATGCAACCTGTCATCATGGAGAAACATCCGGGGCACAGGACACCTGGGAGTCCATCCCACCCTACAGCACGCAGACCTCAGAACTCAGCAGTGCCTGGCAATCACTGTGTACCCAAGGCACGTTCACATGTGACGAACCACAGGTCTTTCCCCTTGCAGAGTGTGAGAGCTTTGCTTTTCCATATATTCCAAGCAAAAACACCCAAAACCAAACCAACAGCTCAGTCATGGTGACATGGTGAGCCCGGGAGTCCCATGGCTGGTGTTCAGGAAGCCAGCCTGCTGCAGGGCCTCTGGCTCCCCACATGTGTCCTCTTGGGGCTCTGCCTCTGGCTATCACTCAGACCCTTCACCCCATTACTTAGAAAATATTGTTCCTTGTCCTGGCCAAGTGTCAGGATCTGATGATGCATTCTTTCCAATGGTGACCCTTCCCCTTCCTGGCAGGAGTCAGAAGAGCAGACCCGGGATCCTGTGGGCAGGTCACTCCAGACCCCTGACCTTCCAGACCTTAGGGCAGTATGTAACATGGCTGTGGTTAGAGGCCTGATCTGCAGTCACAGCCCCGTAAGGGGTGGGCCTAGGGGAGGTTCCATCTGTCACGAGTGGGCACCCAAGCATTAGACCCCGTGTTTTACCCCACTGGCACGTTATCCCACAGGAGACCAGATGCTTAGGAGAGCCCACCCGCCTGTGGAGTGGCCAGGAAGGTGACCATGCCCTCGGGCTTCTGTGGCCAGGCACTTCATGCGGGTGACATCTGGATGTCAACAGCTGATTATGTTCTTCCATTTACATTTTAAGGATAATTCAACTTGCTTTGAGGTACTCAAGAGACTTTCCAACTGGTACTACCTTATCAAAGGTGTCCGGGGTGTCTGTGCCTTCCCTGGCAGAGCTGATGGGGACTCCATGCCTCAGTGGGCATGACTGACCAGGCCAGGCTGCAGGGCACTGACAGCACCCACTGGCTCAGGACTCTGAAGCCTACCCCCCTCTGTCACCTTTTAGCTTTGAGATCTTGGACAAGTGACCTATCTTGCCTCATGTTCCTATCTGCAAATGGGACTGTTAGCACTTCTACCTTCTTCCTAGGGTAGCTCAGTAGACAACAGAACACTCACCAGGGCCAGTCTCGGGGTAGCAGCCACAGAGACCACCACAGGGACACCTTGGTGCCAGTGGTGGGTGGAATAGTGTCCACCAAACGTCAAAGGACACCTGGAGCTTTGGGACATCGCTTGAGTGGGAACAAGGTCTCAGCAGATGTAATTTAGGAGAGGACTGAGATAAGACCCCACTGCATTGGAAGGGCCTTAAATCCATCAAGTATCCAAATAAGAGACCAACTCCAGAATGAGAGGAAGGAGGACCGGGCCCCACGTGGGCAGAGGCAGAGGACGGTGGCTGCAGCCTGGATCCCAGGGATGCAGGACAGCTGCACAGCGGCAGAAGAGTGAGGCCGGACTCCCCTGGACCTCCGTGGAGCAAGGCCCCGCGCATGTTTGGTTTCAGACTTCTGCCTCCAAAACTGAGGAAATCCACCTGTTCTCTTGCGATTTGTTATGGCAGCCCTAGGAGAATACAAAGTGGAATACAACAGAGAGCATCGGGGAATGACGCAAGATAAAGGCCAAGTGCCCAGAGGAGCTTGTTCTGAGAAACAGTCCTGGCAGCAATCACTCACCTACGAGGATTGATAAGGCGCTGGCCTTGTGCTGGGCTTGACTGCTGCACACAGAGTGAACCCAGCCACCCCGCTGGAGCTGGCCTGGCAGGCTATGCTGTGTGAGGGACGTCCCCCATGTCCTGGTAAAGCTGGAAGCTCCTCGAGCTCAGAAGATTCCAGAAGGTCAGGTTCCTCCCTTCCTCTCCCACCTCCTTGAAGTCTGCAGGAGAAGACAGGTGCAGATAAGAGCAGGAGAGTCCTGGGTCCACCCTGGACTACAGGGTCCCTGTCCAGGCTGTTGCCTCCCACCGAGGAGAAGGCTCCACCCCCAGAGGGTGGGGAGGATTAAGGAATTAGCCTCCAACCTCTCCCAAGAGGGCAACTTCCTGAGATGTGTAAAGGCCTGTGTTATTCTACAAATACCTGATAAAAGGAGAGAAATGTTGTTTTTTAAAAAAAAATTCCCCTCAATTATGGTTGTCCTTCCTTCAACTACAATAGAAACAATCAAAGTCTTCACTTTGAAGGTATCTGAAGAGAAAGCAGCCCTGGCAGACATTTCACAATGGCAGACGTGTGTTTCTGGGACAGGTGGCCACCCTCAAGGTGCTGGCCATGGAGCCAGCTTGGGCGTGGAAGGAGGAACCGGCCTGTATTTTGGAGGTCTCCTGGCAGTTCCTGGCTAGTTTTCTGGCCGTGATCCTCTCCTGCCATCTGGTGGCCAAGTCTGAATCAGCATGGATGAAACTCCTGCTCATTGATCAGGGGCTTTTGAAGTGTTATCTTGAAACCCTGCCCCATGGGCTCCCTGTGGGTGGAACACAGTCTCTGTCCTCAAGTTAGGACCAACACCCTGATTGCCCAGGACTTTGGGGTGGGAAATGCAGGGCCTTAAGTCCTACAGCCCTGCCAGTTCTGGGCAAACTCGGAAAATTCAGTCCCCGCCAGGACCAGGTAGACTCACTGGGACAGAGGGCAGGGCTTCCACTGCACGGCCACCCTGCCCAGGTAGCTTCACACACAGTTCAATGATGGTGGCTTTAAGACTAATGAAAACCCAGGAGCCTGATAGTAAAGGGGTATGTGAAATAGTTTCCAGGTGGCATGTGGCAACCTGGGAGCACCCTCAATTTCCCTCACGTGTACTGGGTCAACTAGAAAGTGCGGACAGCTGTACCCTCTGCTCTGAGCACGGGATTCACGCAGGGTCTTCCAGTTAATTCAAGGCACCTGGGCTGGGCAGGTGCTGCCAAGACTGGACCCCAAATCCTGCCCCCACTTGGCCTGAGCTTTGTGTTCCAGGAGACCTGAGAGTGGGGCTCAGGACATGTGCTGCTCCCCCTTGGGGTGCCTGTGGGCTCACTTCAACTCCCCTGCAAGCCTGGCCCTGACCCCTCCCAGGAGGGCTCCCAACAGAGTCCTCCAGATGAGCATTCCTGCCTCATGAGCAGCCATGTGTCTTCTCCATCAAGGTCACATGTGCACGAAGGGCAGAGCCATGCCATGTCTGTGTCACCTGACACAGTGACCTCTCAGGGAATGTCCAGCCTTGGCCTGGTCACCTCCCTCATAAGAGCAGGCCTCTCAGTGGTCCCCTCTCTGGCACAGACCCTTCCTTGCAGAGTAGAAGTGGATCCCACCCTCTGCCAGCCATTGAGGTCCTGACTGCAGAAGTGTGACCTGGAGAAAGGCTGGCCCTTGCCTGGCCAGAGTCTCCTCCTGGAGACCTCCTGGGCAAGCCCTGGAAAGAGTGTAGCAAAGGTCCCTCCCCTCAGCGTGGATCCTGAAAGCGGGGGCTGTTGCAGGGGTGGTTTGGAGAGTAAAGCCTGAGGTCTGATGGGCAGTGCCCACCGGGCAGGGTCAATGGCAGCCCATCCCAACCAGGCCACTGACCTGCAGAGCACCGGACCCCACACCTGTCCTTGCCATCTGGATTAAATCTCCATCCCTCACACATGTCCCCACTTTCTGGATCAATCTTCATCCCTTACACGTGTCCTCCCTACCTAGACTGGACCTCAACCCCTCTCACCCATTCCCGCTACTCGGCTTGAGTTTCCACCACTGTGGTCACTTAGCCCATCATGAAATATGCCACTGTGGAAAGAAATAAGGCTGATCACAATTGCAAAAAAAAAATAAGCTTAATGAGAAAAATTGAATAATAAGAGAGGATGAGCTACTTTTAGAGCACTTCACAGTGTCAGCCAGAATGTCAAGGTAACCCCTCATTTGTGTCACTTGAGACCTGTTCCCTTCTCTTTGGAGTCCATGGAGGGACTGAAGGTGGCGCTCCTTCCTCTGTCAGGCATGTTCTGGGAGAAGGGAGTCTGAAGTGGAGGCAAAAGGAAAGTCACAGGAAGCGTTTTCTGTTGAAAACGGAGTGGACACAGTTCCTTCACCAGGAGCGAGAGGAACCTCCTCACGGCCACCAAGACTCCGCTGTGCACATCTCTAAGGGTGAAAGACAATGGAGTCTCCGGGTTTTCCTCTGCTGGACATTTGTGAGAAGGAGCTGGGGAGCGCCCCAGGCCAGGGAGGGGTGTACTTTCCCCTTCTGCTCAGAGGACAGATTCTTTATCCCAATGCTATGACAACCCCACGCAGAGGGCTTTCTGGGAAGATTAATAGCCTCAGTCATTGCAGCAGGCAGTGGGGGCGTGGGGTGTTCTGGCCGTTTCTTCTAAAGTAGAACAAGAATTTCAAAGCTTCTTTTCCAAATAGAAACGTTTTAATAAAAAAGAGGGGGGAAAAGAGCAGGCAAATATTTACAAATGTGAAGTCAAAGAATAAAAAAGAGAATCACCCCTGCCCAATGTGAGCTTCTGACCTTAGGTAAACTGGTCAAGGCTGAGGGCAGTTGCCGGGGAGCCTGGCCCAGGAATGACGGGCTGGATCCATGAGCAGGGCACCCCCTCCTCCACAGAGCTTTACTAAGACAAGGGAAGACACAGCAACACTACCAAGTCAGTCAATGCAAACAGCAGGCAAAGCCAACAAGGACAGGGGACACCAAACCCTCTAACAATATTACTGATGCCCAGACAAAGCCACTTTTAAAGCCTCCGTATCCCTATCCACTTCCTAGACAAAATTACCAAGTTTCTCTTTATAGCAAAAAAACAAATAAATGAAATTTAAAAAGTGCCGGTGGCAAATGGACACGCTGTGCGACTGTGCCTACATTGACGGCGTGTTTATGTGTGCAGATGTGAGACCCCTGAGCGTGCAAATGTGACAAAATTTATAGGAGTCCACGATGTTCCTTGTAAACCACTTTGGCAGATCGACAATGCGTCTTGCTTCATCTTGGTGAAGTTTCAAGAGTTTCGAACATTTTTACGACATGTTTGTAGATGACTTCCCTGCCCACCTGTTCCCTCTCCACTTCGTGCCAGTGAATGGAGTCCCATCTGAAGATTCAGAGTGGTGCTTGTGGCAGTGGGCACTTCCTGCGCTGGACTCACCTGTTAGCCATCTGACCTGCCCGTGGCCACTGCTCCCTGTCAATCCTTGGCTGTCAGGGCTGTGATCAGGGCTGCCGCGTGCACAGGGTGGTGCCTTCCTGAGCATCTGTCCTTGCCTCTGGAAGGCAAGCAGCAGGGTTTCTGCCCAGAGGCAGGTCTGAACTGAGACAGCTGCTGGCGATGGCCACACGTCTCCCTGTCGCTGAGGGGTGGTCTTCCCAAGAGGTTTTGGTAGCTCGGTTTCCTCTGCATTAAGCCTATAGCAGCTCAGAACCCTGTGTCCTGGCATCCTGAGGATCTGGACATTTCTTTATTTGATGCCCCTTTCTCTGGCTAAGGTCCAGGCACTGCATCAACTGGAGAAAGATTTGGAGAGGGTCCTGCTGGATGACTGTCCCAGAGCCAGGATGGCATGGACAAGGGATGTCCTAGGACTGAGAGCCCAAGCAACCTGAGGGGAGCTCACAGGAAGGCCCGGGGGGTAGCCTTCCTAAAACTGAAGCTGGGCGATCAAAGGGTAGCCAATGTACATATTGATAAATAACTGGGTCTGATTCTGATCAGGGGGCGGGGGCTGGTTGGAAAGAAAATCCAATGCTGCCCTTTCTGGCTCCTCCTTCCCAAGCCCTCCCACCTTTCCTGCTTTTTAAACCCCTTGCTAAGGTCACCTGTCCCAGGCATTGTTCCTCCCCCAGGGAGTTGTAGGCCTCCTGGGCAGCTGCTCCCTTCCTGCCTGGGGTCACTCCACCTTGGCCTTCCAACAGGGCTCCTTCTCACCTTTGCCATCCCACCTGCATCTCCTGTGCCTAGTCACATCCGCAGGACAGGGAGAGACAGGGTGGAAGAGGGCAGGAGAACAAAGAAAATCTAACATCTATAAACAGGGCAGGACACTCCCATTTCTTGAGATACCTGCTATGGCCCCTTCTCTCGAAAGAAGTCTGTGTTACTATTTTTTTTTTTTTAATAAAACCTGCTTTCTAGCTTGCCTCGCACTTCTCTGGTGTTTAATCTTCACAAGCAGAACTAGTGTGACTGTTGATTCATCCGTATCAAAACCATGGCCCCTTGCTCATGGAGCCCTGAATTCTTCCTGGGCTAAGCTCTTCTGGCCCTGACTGAGTGGATGCCATTCACATGGACAGGCCCTTACTGACCACCTAGTCCCTGGCAGGTCTTTGTGAGGCTGAGGTGCAGAGCCAAGAAGAGGTGGTCATCTCCACTGGGGGTCAGGGTTTCCTGGGAGACAGCAGTAGCAGGTCACCGTGGCATACTGAAGCATGCAAGAGATTGGCTCAGACAGAGGATCAGGCCCGAGCTCTGAGCTAATAACCATCCATCATGGACTTGGCACTGTCATCAGGTTCATCTGTCTTCCCAGGATTTGAAGATATAAGAATTGTGGACTCTGCAGTTTTGACTAATTATCTCTCTGTTTCAATATGACAAGACAGTAGAAGTCGGAGGAACAAATGAAGAATCGGTGTAATTAGGTTAAAGTGTCTTTCACCTCCTTGCTCAGACCTGGAGAGTGCTTCTGGTAGAGGGCAGGAGAAGTCCTTTGTTCTATCATGCGATGGTGTCAATTGGTGGGGAAACCCCCAAGCCTGCACTGTAGCCCCACATGTGCTGGGTGGGCTGGGGTGAACAAGGAGACCAGATGCCGTCATCCTACAGGTGAAGCTAGTGAATGCACGGCCTCAACACCACAGTGAGGTTTTGATCATGCTGCTGGCCTCCAGTTCTGCATGGAGAGGTCTGATGGATGTCCTCATCTTGAACACTAGGTGAGGGTGAGCTTCTGTCCCTTCCATCAAGAAAGTGTGGCAGAAGTGAAGCCACATGACTTCTGAAATGAGAGCATTAGAAAATTCCAGCTCCTGCCTGGCTTGCAGCACGTTCACTGTACCCCAGGGAAGCCACATCCCGAGGACGGCCTGTGGAGGTGGAAAGCCCCTCTGAGCCCAGCACCCGACTCCTGCAGCAGTCGGCAGACGCAGCAGCTGGGCTGGCAGAGGACGTCAGCACTCATGTCTTCCTAGCCAGGGGGTTGAGGGACAAGCCAGCCATGATGCTGTCTCCACACTCCTGGCTTGTAGAACTTATGAGCAGAATGTATCGTGGCTGTCAATGCCGCGAAGCATGCGGCAGTCGCCATGCAGTGAGAGATAAAAGACCTCGGGGACACGGCAGCTCCGGCAGCGCCCAGGTGTGCCAGTGTTTGGCTCGTAGACATGGGAAGAATAACTGGGTGACATGGAGGGGATGGTTTTACTAACCTCAGTGGTAATGTGCTCACACAGTCCTCCTCTCTCACAGAGCAGGAGGAAGAGCCCGTGAAGCTCTTCAGGATGCACAGACCAGGAAGGAGTGCTAAACCTGGCCACCCGGATAGGTCTCCCAGGACACCATGAGCCCAGCAGTGGGGACTGTAGGTGGGTGGCCTGGCACATGGAAGACCCCAGGGTTTGAAGTCTCCATGCTTCATCCTGTCTCAAGGTGAGCAGAGAAGGGAAGCCTGCTTGCACACTTACGTATTCTGACCTACAGGCGTTACAGAGTGCTTAGCTAGCCCCTGCGGGCATGGATTCACTTGCATGCTTTATTTGTTGTTTGTTTTTGATATTTCTTTCCTACTGTTTCATTGCATTTCCCCTCCCCAACATTTATCCCATGTCAAGGCCCATTACTTGGAACCCTAAATGTATTTTACTGTGCTGAAGGATTAAAACATGTGGCCCACATGATTTTTTTTCAAAATCTGGCCACCTTGATTCTTCTCCATCTCCCGCTCCTCCTGGAGCGCGTGGCTGTGTTTGTATACAGTTGTTCTCTGAGCTGTAGAACAAGCCTGGAGTCCACTGTAAGCTTCAGCCTGAGTCTCATGAGAATGCAGGTGTTTTCTTAAAACTACCGCGTGCTCTCATTAGTCCCAGGAAGTTGGACCTACAGCCACCCCAGACCAGGGTCCAACACACGTGATCCACACGCATGTTCTTCCAATGCGCGGATTTCTCCTGCTGGAAGTTCCTTTGGCACATTTCGTTAGTTGTTGTTCTCTGTAGTCTCTGTCATTTGGAATATCTTCCAGTCACTTTTTTCACGATGTTGGGGTTTTGAAGAGCGTGGGCTTGGCAGATACCTTCAGTTTGGGGCTATCTTTACCACAGGATTGGGTCAAACTCTGGTCAAGTATTGCATGTAAAGTTAAAGGTGTGGGAAGGATTTTAATGGCATTTGCAGCTCTTGTCCGTTGGAACCAACAAGGACACTGAGTTTAAGCATGGTCCGTGCTCAGCTTGGCTTCCTTTGGCTTCTGTTTCGTCTTCTCTGAGCAAGAGATGGAGCAATGGCCACAGAAAGCCAGGAGGAGCTCTGAGCACGCGGGGCTGGGACAGGTCACATGCCACATGCCCGCTCCATCTGAGTGAAGGAGAGATGTGCACAGCGGTCGGCAGGCCAAGACGCAGTGTGGCCAGTTTCAACTGTGAGAGGAGCCAGCGGAGATCGCGGGTCCACTACGGCTGGTGGAGCTGGTGGGAGCAGGACTTTATCGCAGGACAGGGGAAGCCCTGGCGGAGCTGGAGCAGCTGTGCTGCGGCACCACAGGACGGCCGCTGCCCAGCACAGCTCCTTTCTCCAGAAAAGCCCCTGGCACTGAGTTGCCCACGGGCCTGGAAGCCTCAAGTTCCTCCGCTCATGCAGCTCACCAAGGCCACAGGAGCACTGGGTGTCTTTGCACACAGCTGGAACCTGACCTTGGCTAGGCCCAAACAACTCCTGCCACACCCTCACCAAGAAGGAGGGTGGTGGCTGCCCTCTACGTGGAAAACCTAATCCTCCAGGCAACAGAATCAGGAGGTGGGTCTTTTGGGTGATTGGATTTAAGATTGGGGCTCTCATGAAAGGATTAGTGCCCTGATGAAAGAGGAGCCAGGGAGCTATTTCGTCCCTTCCTGTGAACCAGAAATGAGCCTGGACCCACCACGGAATCTGCGAGCTCCTTGGTCTCGGACTCTCTGGCGACAGAACAGTGAAGAATAAATAAAGTACTGCTGTTCATGAGCTCAGTCTACGGTTCATTCCAGCCCAATGGACCATGGCGTCTTCTCCTCTACCTCTATTTGGATAACTGAAGGCAATTAAGCAGAGTATGCTACACACAGAAGTCTGCATTTATGACGTGTCTGCCCTGTGTCTACTGGGAAGAGCTGACATTTATGCACAAGCCAGCTGACCCCATGAAGCTGACGGTGCGGAGGTGAGAAGCTCCTTAATCAAACAATCATGATAGTGCAGGTGTAGTCCCAAGAGAAGGTCATAGTCCTCTGAGGACTGTGAGGTTCCTCACAGAGGAAGCTGACACGGTGGAGAACTTGACTGGACCTCAAGGTCAGGAGAGAGATCCAGGTAGAGCAGACACATCCTGTCTTCTTCTCTTTAATGGAGGATCTGGAGATTGAAAATTGGCTGTGGCGGAGGATACATGGCTCATGTGGGAGGATGTCCAAGGAGGGCCAGCCTGGACAGGCGCAGGGGGCTCCCTGAGGAGAGGAGACAGCGGGGAATCCAGAAGAGAGCCCATGGCGGGGCAGGGAGGGAAGGGAGAGAAGAGGAGAGAGGGAGAGGGGAAGAGAGAAGAGAGTGGGTGGGGAAGGGAGGGCTCAGTCAAACTCTGAGGACCTGCATGGTGTGCCGCATCCAGTGTCCACGGGACTTGGACGAGCCCCTGGAGACAGGGTGGAACCCACAGAACCCCAAAGAAGAAAGGTAGGTCCAGGGCTGCTGAGGGACTGAAGAGTCTCACCTGAGTCCATGTCCCCTGTCATGTCAATGTCACTGCAGTGTGACCTCATCTCAGCATAGGTGGCAAGGGGTGGGAACTGGAGAAGCTGAGGGGACAGGATCTGAGGGCTTCCAGGTGGTGGGGTCCCATGGTGTGGAATCAGATACTCACTGCCAGCATTTCTGAAAGCAGTGTCACTGGGTTGTGCCCAGCTGAGGGCCAATGACATCAGAGAGGGCAGGTGAGGGCCCCTGAGGTTTGCAGGAAGGCTGGGTCCCCGGTGCAGGAGAGGGCTGGACTCCAGGTGGCCCTGGTGAGCAGTGGGAGGCTTGGGGAGTGGAGTCCCAGAGGGTGCTCTCGTTCCCCCTGGGGGGCATGGAAAATGTCCCCTGGAGCCCACCAACCTCAAGGGATGTAGAGTGAGGGGTCATTTTGGGACTGAACCTCACAGAGTGACGATGAAGAAGTCCTAGAGCCACCCTGATAGCTGGCTCCCCAGGTGGCTGGCTCCCTAGGCCTGGTGGTGGGAAGGAGGTGGGACGGGAGCTGGGTAGGCAGAGCCACCAAAGTCAGTGCTGCCCACACCATCAGCTCCTGGAGACCTGGGCACTGCAGAGGGAGCTGCCACACCTGCCCAGGACTTGGGGTGGCACTAGTAGGTCATTGGGTGGTTGTGAAGGGGCATGACCTTGGTCACTACCCTGTGTACACAGGAGCCAAGGGACCAGCAGGCGGGAGCACTGGGGCTGCACACCTCCAGCAGCCGCTGTCCCTCTGGGCCCCCTCCAGGTCTCTATGAGGCTCTGGTGCTCAGACTGACAGGGAAGTGAACCCGGACACTGAGGTCCAGCTTGGCTGAGCTGACCAGCAGACAAGCCCAGAGCTGCTCTTCTCAACTGGCGTTCACACGGCCTCCATTCCTCTGTCACCTCCACTCGAATCCCAGCTGGAGACAACTGTGTTGCCCTGTCCCCATTTAACATGATGCACCACCCCCCACCCAGGGGAAAGCACAGGCTGGTTCCAGGACAGGATGCCAGCTTCTGCAGCACTCTGGCCATCCCATGTGCCACCCTTGATATCTTGCAATGTAGACACTGAGATACAGGAAAACACTTACCAAGGTATCTGTTAGATGGCAAGAGAAAGGTTCTGGGGAAAATGGATGGGCAAATGAAGTGGCAGACCCCCAACGATGCCCATGTCCTGGTCCTGAGAGCCTGTTAGGAGTCACAAACAATGTTACAGAAACAGAATACAAACATGGTCCAGACAGGGTATTGCGAAGAGTGGTAAGGGGTCAGCGGAATTAAGGTCACTAATCAGCTGACCTGAGATGGGGACATCATTCTAGATTAGTCTGGGTGGTCAATGTAATTTTAGAGTCAACATGAGAGGAAGTGGGAGGCAGTGAGTGTCCGAGGGAGGCCGTGTGAGGAAAGGGCAATCTCCCTTGGCTGGTTTTAAGGTCAGAGGAAGACAACGTCCAGCAGCTGGAACCACCCCAGTAACAGACCCCCAGGAAAGAGTCCCAGGCTCACAACACCTCAGTACTCACGCACCAAGACCAGCCTGAGACCCTGGACCCACAGAACTAGGAGAAATCAATGTGTGCTTTGGAGACAGAGTGCTGGTGGTCACTGGCCACAAAGGCCCAGGGAGCCACACAGTCCACTTGTGCACAAATGTGTCAGCTAGGGAGCAGCTCAGCAGTGCGACCTTCATACCTGCTATCTTATTAAATATTGTTCCTGAGCAGAAGTGATGTTGCACTGAATTCCCAGACAGGAAATATGGCCATGGATGTCCCCCTAGCCAGGAAAGGAAGGGGCTGCACACTCAGATGGCAACTGTATCTGCAGGTCATCTGGCTGTTTGTGTGACTGTGACTGGGCATGTGTGTGCACATGTGTGTGTGCATGTGTCTGTATGCACTGTGTGTGTGTGCATGTCTGTGCATGTGTGTGTGTGCATGTTTGCCTGTGCTGGGGCTGTGAGGCAGCACAGTCTAGCAGAGGAAATCAAGACGGCACCTCTCTACCTGCCTGCCCTTGTCTGTGGCACTGCCCTCCTGTGTGCTAAGTGGGGATCCCGGTGTCTGAGTCCAAATTTCCCCATTTTATAAGGACAGCAGCCCTATTGGATTGAAGCCCTCTACTATAGCATGACCTGGTTTTACCTAATTTCTTCTACAATAACCTGTTCCAAAATGAAGTCTCATTATGAGGTACTGGGGATTAGGCAATCAGCTTATGAGGTTTTGTTTTCTGTGACGGGGAGCACAATTCAATCCACAACAGCATTATATTAGCTTCAACACCCAACTTACTGTCTGACACTGAAAAATTTATTTTGTACAAGCATTGGAGATGCGAGGTTCAAAATGCTGGGCTTGAGAAGTTCACCTCCTCTCCCCCACCCCATCGACCTACCTACCAACTGTCTGGAAAGAGTTTTTAATTACATAAGGCACTCACTCACCAAGCAACCACCTTCCAGAGGAGGATAAAGAAAACATCTGTTTGTGATTATGTGATTAAAGTTATAAGGCTACCAAAATGCGTTTGGCACACTTATTATATGCTAATCAAAAAATTTTTAATGTTTAAAATTATCTCACAGTTACCCATAAATATGTACCATTAAAAAGTAATTAATAAAAATAAAATAAAATACCTTTAAAGATTACAAAAAAAAAACAATAGAAAAACTTCTTCCTAAGTGGTGAGGTGTAGGGTCTGAACTCCTGGGGCCAGCAGAGGGCACTCTAAGCTAAACTTTGGAATGCCCTGCTGCTGCTGTCAGAGAAGTGAAACCAAGAGCAAGCAGAATCAGAGCAGCACCTACTGCATATTAGGAACAGCTGTACTTCTTCAAAAGATGAATAAAGGGTGCCTCTGTTCATACATATGCAAATTAAAGGCACATCACAAGTTCAATGCTGACCTCTAAGACTCTTTTGGAACTTTTAAAACTGTGTAAAGAGAAATTGCTTGGATACCTGAGGGAGAAACAGATGTAATCTTAGAGAATCCCCAGGGAGAAACAGGTGTAATGCAATGTCTTCAATGGAAGAACACTGAAATTCTGGAAACAGTTTTTTTCCATTCAGAGCAGGGACATGGGGGGGTAATGCCAAGTAATTCATTTATGATTTTATTGGATGTACCCCTAAGTAAATGTCAACAGCTTGGATATTTCTTAGTACAGTTTTTACCAAATGGACCTTCTGTGTTCTCAGTTAAATAAATGTGAATTAAGAGCACAATGCCTTTAGATATTTTTATTCTTTATACACACACACACACACACACACACACACACACGACAGCCCAGTTTCCTAATGCACTGCAAGTAGGAACCCAGCATCTCAGGCTGTCTGTGTGGACCTTCATATTGAAGTCACAGGGCCCGTGACAAGAGGTCTCTGATGGTATGACCACCTGAAATCTTCCCCTGGGATTGGGTAAAAGGTTTTATTTTGCTGGCTTTTCTCTCACTTAGGTCAATCCCTGAATATAAATTGACCAGTTGGGAGCTATTGAGAAAGCAGATAAACTTATCTAAAACCGTTTTTTAATAGATTCATGAATTTAAATTACCTGACTTCCAGAAGTGTCTAAAATGATCCAGGAGACAACATCCTTCTAAAAGTGATAAATCCTTCATCAACTGAATTTTATTTAAGATGGCTGATAGTTTCACATTACTAAAATTAATTCATTTCTCCAACCACCGAGTGACGGGGAGACCATGTTTCCTAGCAGCATGTGATGGGAGGGGGGAGAACAAACACTCTCTGCTGGGGCAAAGCTGTGCTGGGTATAAAATCTCTCTCCGTGACGTCAGACCCAACAGCACATTTCAGACTGAATAGAAAATGGACTCTTGACTTGGTGTTATGTAGGATAGACCGAGATTCCTGGAAGCTGGACATCAGAAAGTGGTTCAGTGATGACCAAGGTCAGAGTGGGAAGCCGTCTTCAGCTCAGACCTTTCGTTCAGGCCCTGCCTCTCTGTAGTCCTGAGATGCTGACCCGTGGTGTGGGCTAGCCAGGCCCACTGCCCGTTGCCTCTCCCCTCTGCCTTCACCCTCCTTGTCTTTAAACTCAAGCCTGCACGCCGTGCCAGCCCCCTTGCCCACTTGCCCTCTACGGCTGCGGGTGGAGAGTGGAGACGGCCTCTGGTTGGCACCATCTGTTTCTGCTCTGCGGGTCACGTGACAGAAGACAGCCAGGACCTGTTTTGGTCCACATCCTTCTTGTCACCTTGTCCCTTCACAGTAGTTGACCTGTGGATGTCAGCAGCTTCTCCAGGCTGCTTCCTTTTAGGGTCCTTGCAGGAAGTGAGGACGGATTCTTTCCTGCCCTTAGATCCCGCGCCCTGCCCGGTTCCCAGTCTCTCCGCGTCTCTCAGCACCTCCAGGCTGCTGCAGACGGGTCAGGGCAGGAAGGCCTCCAGGTCACTCTCCGGAAGCATCCTGTTCCTCCTCCCTCATCTGTCTGCTTCCTGGAGGGGACCTGGTGTGAACTCTGGTCTGTTGAAATGAGACTTCCTCTGGAGCCAGTCAGCATTCCCGTCTGCACTGTGGAGTCCTGTCCAGCCTCCTCACGTTCATCCTCCAGGGTCTGGCTACCGCCAAGTGCAATCAAGGGCTAACTGGACACTCCTGCTCAACCAAAAACCCTCTCAGCCCCTCAGGAATGGTCCTTGCATCTGCCTGGACGTTTTTATGTTTTAGAAGATATTTGTATATTCATTTTAAGAGCATTTCTGCTTTTCAGAAATGGATGTTGGGGCTTGGGCATAGCTCAGTGGTAGAGACCTTAGGATTGATCCCTCAGCACAGAAGAAGGAGGAGGAAGAAGAGCAAGAGGAGGAGGATCATTGAAATTGAAGCTAAATTTTACTAACACATTAGTATCAACTGTGATCATTTTTACTACTTAAAGTCAATACATATTTGATTAGTTAGTAGATATATCATTGAATTTTATATCTATGAGCCTTATTAAACATACCTCCTGCTTCTCATTGTGTTGCTTAATTCTTTCTGTGAAAACTGTAAGGATTTTGCGATCATATTAGTAGTACGGCTGTTCTGTTGATGGCTGTGGTCTGTGTGTGTCTTTAACATTTTTGTCCCTCTATTATGTTGGCTTAATAGGAAGTTATGAGGTCATTTGCTCTTCCTGTACCAGGGTCCAGTCTTCTTGAATCTGCATGATAACTCGTGAGGACCGTCTGCCTCCCCACCACTCCCCTCACGGTCATGAACCTTGGCTACGAGGTTCCCTTTAGGGCTCCTAATGCTCACCTTTAAGGTACGGATCGCAGTGCAGAAGCCTGTGGGTCTTGAGGTCTCACCCACTTCTACTCCGCTGCAGGGATCGTCCCTGTGCTCGCGGTTTCCATCTCCCCGTTGGTGTGGCTCTCCACGTCTCAGCAGGTTCCCGTCTGTCTTCCACTCGTGGGGCAGGCTAGTGGGTGTTCTGCATGGCTTCTGGGCCCCTCGGTTCTGAGACCGCTTTGTTCCTCTCTTTGAGCTCTGTGTGCTCACTGTGCTCTTGCCTTTCCTTCTCATGGGTTTGATGAAAGGGCATGGCCAGGGGCTTACTAAGACCCCTGTGAACACGGACAGGGCTGCCTGCTGGGGTCTGTGGCCGACTTCACTCAGGAGAGCTGCCTCAGAGCACCCTCAGGACCCTCTCACTGTGCCATCCAGAGCTACCTGGGGACCTGAGGCTGCTGTGTAGCTCACAAGAGGCAGGCCAGCACAGCGCCCTGGGAACTCGTCTTACCCTGTGGGCCAAGCTGGTGGCCACGCACATCCCTGTGTCCCGGGGCTCTTCCGTGGATTTCCCCGAAGATGATGCAGAGGTGCACCTGTCCTCCAGCTCCTCTTCAGTTTCTGCTCAGATGTGCTTTGGTCTAGTTCCTGAATCTCCTCTTCACCTCCAAGCAGTGTGGGTCCTGCCCTCTCCTCCCAGCCACGTGAGCGACCACCCAGGCTGCATGTCGGTTGTGGAGCTGTGCTGGGCTTGGACACGTCTCTTTCTTTTCTATCACTTACTGTTCTTTGGCACTAATTTTCCATCTCCAGCCTGAAGCTCTGGACATTTCTATTCTTCCTGGGAGAGGACGTGGCTCTCAGACTAATGGGAAAGGCAGTCGTGTGTAGTTTAAGAAGAACTTTGCATTAGCCCTCAGGGATGGGGGTTGTCCAGGAAATAGGCACATGTCAATAAATAACCTGAACTGCCCACTGAGAGCAGAGGAGCAGGACTGGAAACCTACACAGCGGAGGGTTCTTGGAACACTCTGGCTGGCACAAGAAAACACTCCCATGAAATAGCCAAGAGTTGCCTTCTGATGGGACCACAGTGGAATGGAGACATGGCAAAAGGGCTGGGCTCTCAGTAGATAAGAGATCAAAGACAGTGCCCTCAGCTAGCGGAGGTACACGGGGTGCTCGTTTGTGTGTGTGCCTTTAATAAGGGTGACCGGGTCCTCTGTGTGAATGGCGGGTCTTAGCAGGAGACGACAATGTGAGGCTGGCAGGCAGGAGGCTGAGCACTACTCGTGCATGTTGGGTGCATGGCCAAAGCCTCGATAGAGCTCTGAGGATCAGGTGGGCAGCTGGGAGTGGCTCAGCTCACCTGCAGACACTGAGAGGACAGGCCAGAGGCACTCTGGGGCTGTGTGGAGAGAGGACCTGGGGCTAGAGAGGAAGGCCTTCAGCAGGAAAGCCTGGGGACATGCTGAGGGCTGCAAGTCACAGAGGGTGGGCACGTCAGCGCCCAGGCTGGGCTGGGCCACAGTGCCCTGGGCCTGGCATTCCAGAGCGGGGCTGGGCAGGAGGGCGTGGGCTTCCAGAGCTGGGCCCCAGAACAAGGCCTCCCTGGTCTCCCTCCTCCTTCCAGGGTCTCATGCTGCGAGGAGTTCTCTATACTCTGTCTTCTGTCAGGTGACCTCAAAAAATAAGAATTAACTTTCCTAATAGAAAAAAAAATAGATTTTAATCTCTTGTTATTCTAAATTTTCCACCTTCCAAATGTCTTCTCAGACTTTTAACATTTGGGTGGATTTTACTCAGAGAGAAACAGGGGAGTCTTGAAATATGTCACCCCAAATGTCGACTCTGGTAAATGCTAAACTCATTTAAGTTACAGTTTTATCTAACCTATAAACCATATATGATATTGAGTATTGTTTATTAGAAAATTTAATTTAAAACATGCCCCAAATGGAAAATGTATCTTTTGTTATTATAATTATTCATCTATATTGATTTAAATTCCAAAAAGATAAAAATGCCAAAATCCAATTTCCCAATCCAAAATACCAATAGCCAGATTTCACAATATGAGTATTAGCATGAATATTATCTGTCTTCTCCACAGAGAATTACTCCAGGTAGTGATGTGGACCTCATTTCCCTTGGCAGAGAAGCCCCGAGGAGACTTACAAAGGAGTGGGAAGACCGATTCCCTTCTTATTCTTCCACATAATGAAAGTGCTCACACTGGTTCATGCTGAGAACGAGGCAGAGAGCATTTGCTTTTTCCCTGACGTCCAGAGAAAATGGAATATCTCTGTCCAAAATGTGCCCCTCTTCCTGCCTTATGGGCTGTGCACTTGGCCTCATTTCCTGGGCTCAGGTAGAAAGCCAGCCATGGGTGCACTTCTCCATGGTGCAGATATCAAAGATCTAACTACTTAGGGAATCATGCAAATTGCGTTCTGCTTACCCAGGTTAACGTGACTCACAGCGTTGTTCTGCCAACCGTCACCCAAACCTGCTTCTGAGGTTGACGAATCATGTGGTCAATATCACCTGTCAGATCAGTTTATGAAGTTACCCAGGGTAATGAGATGTGACCCACTGGAAGACATCAATTACCAGAAAGGCTTATTGTGGCAGACACTGGTAGAATGTGTGGTTTTCCCATTAGACATCTCTAATTAGTACTGAGAGTGTCAAGTTTCATGTCCACCAGGAAAGGCTACAGCCAGTGCAATGATAAAGCAGGAAAAGAAATTTGAATAAAAATAAGTGCCCAGGCATTGGGCAAAAACAATAGAACACGTACGTACACACACGTCTGTGCCTCTCCACTCCACGTCTCTGGAAATCGGGATGCCCCACGGGTGGGGGGGGGGGCGGGAAGAGCGTCTTCCTTGGTGACTGGGCACATTCACTCACAGGGAGGGTAGGCCAGTCCCTCTGGTTGAGCACCTCTGATTGCACAGGGAGTGTTTCTGGAGATAGGAACTGGCCCACTGCCTGGAAGTCCTGCACTTGCAGGTGAGGGGAAGTGAAGAGGTCACCACCTGAGGGAGGGCACCGGAGCTCTCTTCAGGACACACACTGTCCCTCAATGACAGCCAGGCCTGCTGCTGGGCACCTTGCCTCAGGCCAGCGTCCCTCGCAGAGGGCTCTACCGACTGGAAATGCTGTCCCAGGGCAGGAGTGAGGCAGAGTGGGGCTGTGGCCTAGTGTGTGAAAATGGGGATGCCGTCTGGTGTCCACTTCCAGTTCCCCACGTGACCTGGGTGCAGTTCCACTTGGAGACTCCCCTTTGTGAAGTAGTGGAAGATGACCACCCTGGAATGTGCAGATGCAGTCTAACAAACCATGGACGGATTCCGAGTGTTGAAGTCACCGAAAACTGCAGACCACACAATAGATCAGAGTACTGCGTCAGCACATTCAAGACGTCAGTTGTCCCTAAATTTATTGGTAAGCTTAATGGAATAAAAAATGTCACAGCAAGTATTTTGGTAGACAGAGAGAAGCTTACTCTAAACTTCCTATGGGAAATGAAAGTACCTAGAGAAACCAAATGTTCTAATTTTGATGAACAAAAATCAGGGAAGAATGAGTCTGCTCAATATTGAAACTCGTTCAGCTGCAGTCACTAAAGCTGTGGGCACTGGCAGGTGGGAAAGGCATAGAATCAACAGATCAGAACAGAAAACCCAGAAACAGGGCCACCCAGACACGTCCACTAATTTTTGAGATAAGTGCAAAAGGAGCTGGATAAAGCCTTATCCTTTCAACAAAAGGTGCGGAAGGCATTCACCTGAGTGTTTGTGTTCTGGGTGGTGGAAGTTCATAGATACAATTTTTTTTTTTGGGGGGGGTACTCGGGATTGAACCCAGGGGCTTAACCACTGAGACACATCCCCAGCCCTTTTTTGTATTTTCTTATCTAGAGACAGGGTCTGGCAGAGTTGCTTAGAGCCTTGCTGTGTTGCTGCGGCTGGCTTTGAACTCATGATCCTCCAGCCTCAGCCTCCAGAGCCTCTGGGATTACAGGCATGGGCCACAGTGTTGGCTTAGAAATAAATTTTTAAAAATGTATTGGTGTAAATTAATAAATACTAAATCTTCAACCTCAGTCACACCTGCTCTTTATGTTTCCATTAGTGCATTATAATTACACATAATATCGGGGTGACATGTGGATTGTGACATATCCATAGGTGACATAAAATAATCTGATCCAATTTATTCCCCAGGACCTCCCCTTCCTCCCCCTCCACCTGACCCTCCCCTACTCTGCCGCTCTCCCTTCTTTTTCCATGAGGCCCCCTTTGTTTTCTTACACCTTTCCCTCTCCAGCTCCCACATAGGAGAGACAGCATCAGCCCCTCACCTTTAGCTCTGGCTCACCCCTCAGCATGTGCTCTCCAGCTCCGTCACCTAGCAGCAGATGACACGAGGTCTGCTTCAGCTTCAGCCTCTTGAAGACAGGGGATTCACAACAGGGGATTTAAGAAACAGCAGTGAGGACGCAAGCTCCTATTGGAAAGGAGACACCCAGAATCCTGCGTGTGGGTGCACAGGCTGCCAGGTTCAGCCAGGATGGTGCAGGCTGCGCAGGCGCGGCCCTGGGTGCTATGACAATGGCAGAGTACTGGCTTGGCTCACCCAGAGGTGTTGAGCCTCCAGATCTGAGTCCCTGCTGCGTAGAACAGAATGACTTGCCCACTCTCAAACCATGGAGAGGGGAGAAGACCCCAAGAGCAGACAGCATGGGCTGATCTTTGTCACTTACAGGGTCTGTGGCGATAAACTGTTGACCTACAGGAGACACTGAGGGTTTGTCAGGGAGCAGGAGCATCTTCTGTCTAGCCTTGACAACAGTCTGTGCTTATCTGAATATTCAACCTGTCAACAGCTGGTCTTTCAAGATTTCGTAAATAAATAATAAAAAGAAAAGAAGGAAAAAAAATCCCCTTTAAACACTGCAAGGAGAAAATAAATAAAGGGGAATAAAGATGAGGAAGAGAAACATCTTTTCCCCCCGAGGTATGAAAAAGAAAACCACTACCTGTAATTTTGGTAGGAAAGGAAAGAACTAAATGAGTCCCTGGATTCTGGCAGATAAGAGCTCACAGTGAAGACAGGGAGACGCTGGGGCTTGAGCAGGAAATCCTGGATGGTGGAGCTGAGTCCAGAAAGTAATGCAAATGCCAAGTGAAAGGTTCCAAAAGGGAGGGTCCTGGCAGCGGCACCGCAGAGGCAAAGCCCCAGAAGTGCAGGTAGGCCCGGGGGAGGGCTTGGGAAAATCGGGTGGAAAAGGATGGTCAGGATCCCTGGGGGGAGCGAGGCCCATGGAAGAAAAGTAAATATGGCCTGGACTCACTTGACCTTCCCCATGAGAGCACCAAAAAGGAGCAGAAGGGAAGCCCAGGGGCCGTCCCAGAACCTATGCCTGAGCAGGAGAAGGCGTGTCTCAGGATGGAAGCACAGAGGACTGTGGTTGGTCAGAGCTAGACCTGTGCACAGGGCAGTCGGCCCACAGGAAGGATGAAGGAAACAGGATGAGGTTGACACACAGAGACAAACCACCCACGGGGTCACGAGTCAGACAGCAGTGGTATGGCTGACTGCAGGAATCCTCAATCCTCGGGTGAACTTTCAATTCAGGAAGGCAGTGTCACAGTCCCAGACAACTCCTCAGGAAAACCCATGTGGCTCTAAAGTACATGGGGGCCACATGGTTATTCAAATGGCAACAGACCAGGTAGAGATTTTTAACATGTAAGAACTCAATGAATATGGACATGAAGGCCCTGGGATTATTTCTCAATTTCTTTTTCCAGTAGACAGCTACTGGTGTAAAGAAATTCAACTTATTTTTATAGGTTGATTCTCTATCCCTCTTTTTTACTGAGTTATTAAGTTTAGTGTGTGTGTGTGTGTGTGTGCGCGCCAGTGTGTGGTCATTCACAGTTTCCTACCTATAAGGTCATGTGCAGGTAGGCATGACCAATTCAGTTCTTCCTTTCTGGGTCAGATGTTTTCTTCTGTCTTGCTTGTTGGCACTTTCCAGTGTCACTAGTCCTTTATTAAGAGGAAGTGGCATCCATGAGCATCTTGGCCTTGCATCAGATTATCAAAGAAAAGATGTCGACTTCCTCCCATTTATTATGATGTTTGCTGTGAGACATTTTTTCATAAGTGAACATAATATGTTCATATTATTTCCTTCTATGCAAATCTATTTTTTGAAACTTTTCATCATGAAACACTGTTTCATTTGGTGAAACGCCTTTTCAGAATCTACTGAGATTATCCTGGGCCTTCATCTTTCCTTCTGTTGATGCGGTGCATTGTGTGGATGGACTTGCCAGCATCAGAACAAAAAGCACAGCATGCTAAATCCCACGTTCTGTGCTGTATGATATCGTTGGCATATTCTCTAATTCAGCTAAGAATTTGGACAAAATATTTGCAAATCATAAACCTAATAAGAGATCTGTGTCAAAAATATAAGGAATTTATACAATTTCATAGGCAAAGCTACCAAATAACCTGATTTAAAATGAGCAAAGGGATTAAATCAATGTTTTTCCAGAGAAGAACTAAAAATGAGCAACAGATGTAGAAAAAACACTTGGCACCACGACTATCCAGTGAAATGTGAACCAGGACTACAAGGAACTGTCACCTCCCACATTTTAACATGGGTTTTACCAAAAGCAGAGGCAAGAGTTGGTCAGGATGTGGAGAAAAGAAGGCATCAGCACACTTTTGGCATTCACTTGAGGCAGATGTGGTGTGGAACAGCCTGGAGGGTCCTCAAGATGCTTTAAACATAGGACCACCACACATGATCCAGCAGTCTCTCTTCTGGGGATATGCCCTCCCCCCCAAAAATAACTGAACCAGCACCTCTTAGAGACATCTGCACCCGGGTTTTATTGCAACATCATTCATAGTAGCAGAGACATGGAATCATCCTAAGTGTCCAAAGACAATAAATGGATTAATGAATTTTGGCACACGTGTGTGTATGAATATTATTCAGCCTTAAAAAGGGAAATACTGCTGTTTGCCATAACATGGATACACCTGTAAACCTGGAGCACATTATGCTGAATAGAAGAAGTGAGAACAAGAAAGGACAGTACTGCCCAGTCACACCTGTGAGTAGTGTCTAGTAAGTCTGGAGATGAATACAGAGCATAAAAACTGGGGTTGACAACATGGCCTTTTGTATTGGAAGTCTGCTGAAAGTAGATTTAAGGTGCTCTTAACACATGCATGCACACAATGATGAAGGTAATTTAGTTTGCTAATTGCACTGACTAGTGCATTTTACTGTATATATGTGTATCAAAACAGCATGTTGTATACCTCAAGCATGCATTAAGAAAAAAATTGGGCTGCACCTGCACATGGCGCCAGGGGTCAGGCTGCAGCGCCAGAGGACATGCTCACGCATAACTGGGGCCACCTGTCTTGATGGCAGCCCTTTTAACTGTGAGCTACATAGCAAAAAAGAAAGAAAGATAAAAGAAAAAGAAAACAATTGGGCTGTTAGGATACTTTATATTTGACCGTGTCCTCACCTTCCACCAAACACAAAATGGTCTTGCTGTGCTTCATTTTGATGATTAATCACAATCAATGTAGTGTGTACTTTGCTTGCTGGAGTGAAATTAGGGTTCCGTGGTATGTACTGACGTGTCATAGCTTCTGTCACTAGCCTATGTGAGGGCCAGGCATGCCTTTGTGCTGTCTATTTACCCACACCAAGAAAGTCAAATTCTCAGCGAGTGCAAGGCAGGGGCCAGAGAACGTGGCTACTCAGTAGCATAGCATGAGCCAGAGTGCAGGCCCCTTGACTTTAAGCCAGGCCTTGCTGGTGCTTATTATCACATCACATCCTGCTTTGCTACTGGGTCATTTAAGTCTCATTTAAAACAACTTGGCTGACCTTTCAATCACGAGCACCAGCACCAGTACCACCACATCCCCATAGCAGCCTCACACCAGCAGCGCCAGCAGCACCAGCAGCACCAGCAGCGCCAGCAGCACCAGCAGCAGTATCACCATCTTGCCGCCACCAACATCTGCACCATCTTCATCAGCATCAATAATTACGTTTTCTCCTCTTCCTCCAGTGCTCTTCTGTATTAAAAAAAAGTCAACTTTAGTGTCTCCATTGATTTTCAGCCACAAATATATCATTTCCCCCTCCATATTTCCCAATAAAAATATTTCCTCAGGAATGCAAGAAACAAACATAAAGATATTAAAGAAATGCAATTGAGGTGATGTGAAGCTCCTAGACACATTTATCCTATTTCTGGAGTTGAAGTAGTTTCTTATTGCATTGGGAAGGAGAATGCTTTCACACATTTCAGCAAGCCTAGGAAGGCAAAGATGTTTGATACAGGTGTTAAAATGTTACTCCATTATTTAGGGACAAAATTAAGGTTAAAGCCACCCTAGTACTTACTGTGTAAATACTCTCTCTTAAATATTGATGCTTCTGAATATTCTTCACATTTAAATTTTTTTTGATTGTTTGTTTTTTTTTTTTTGCTTTTTACACAAGTATCTCCTGACTCTTCTATTAAACATAATAATGAAAAAGAGTTTTTGTCTCTATGTCATCTTACCTTTCTTTGTCTTCAGTGCAATTAAAACTACCTGGAATTATATTATTGCAGTTTTTCTATAGCTTGCAGGGAAACAGCATGATGACAGGGCATCTGCTTTCGCCTCCTTGTCTGTAGAACAGTGTGTATATTGGATGCCATTTGCCATCTCAAGTTTTTTTTTTTTGTATAGTTGCTGTTCTTTGACGTCCATCCTTAACAAAACAAGCAAACAAACCAAACAAGCCAGGAGCGTGAATGCTACCTCCACAGTCATCCCTCCTGGGTGCTACCAAAGCAGACAGCTCACACTCCACTGAATGTGGGCCATCGACACTGTGGAAGAACATGGAAGCTAAACAGGGTTTACCAAAGTTTAATGATTGAAGTCCCTTCTAGTTTACATATTTTGACATAAAAAAGGCTTCAGATACAAGATAACAGACATATCTGAAATTATTTATCTGAGAACATTTTTATTCAACAGACACACTATCCATTGCTCCACAAGCCCCACTAACAGGAAATAAAGCTCTGTTGCTATCCAGGTGACCTGTCCTAGTACTCGATCCTTCCCCGGTCAGTGAGAACATCACCTAGAGAGAACATAGTGTGGATAATGCTTGCAGAGGACTCTGTTTAAAAATAACTGAAACTATTCTTCCTAACACCATCAGCATCCCCACTGTGCGTCTCATATGGCGAAGTTAGAACAAACTACAGGTCCTTTCATTGTATTGGACCTTAAACAGAATTTGGTCTAGAACTGAAGGTGGTTGCAGACTCTTTCTGGAGGTCGCGTTCATTCCAGTAGTGGAAACTTCATGAGACCTGGAAAAGAGCTGGCGGGGAACTGCAGACGAATATACTGCTGTGGTTTGTTTCTCTTCTTCTTTTATTTTTGTCTTCATTCTCCCTAATTAATTCTTTATTTCTTATTTTTTCAATTCTGATTTCTTATTTATGACAACAGAATGCATTACAATTCATGTTACACATATAAAGCACAATTTTTCATATCTCTGGTTGTACACAAAGTAGAGTCACATCTTTCATATCTTCTTAGATGTACTTAGGGAAATGATGACCATCACATTCCACCATCTTTCCTACCCCTATTTCCCCTCCCTCCCCTTTGCCCTATCTGGAGTTCATTTAATCTCCCCCCTACCCCGCATAGCATATTATAGATCAGCATCCTTAAATCAGAGAAATCATTCAGCATTTAGTTTTTTTGGAATTGACTAATTTTACTTAGAATTATATTCTCCAGCTTCATCCATTTATCTGCAAATGTCATGATTTTATTCTCTTTTAATGCTGACTGATATTCCATTGTGTATATATGCCACATTTTTTTTATCCATTCATCCACTGAAGGGCATCTAGGTTGGCATCACAGTTTAGCTATTGTGAATTGTGCTGTTATAAACATTGATGCGGCCATGTCCCTATAGTATGCTGTTTTTAAGTCCTTTGGGTATAGACCAAGGAGAGGGATATTTGGGTCAAATGGTGGTTCCAGTCCCAGTTCTCCAAGGATTCTCCATCCTGCTTTCCATATTGGCTGCACCAATTTTCGGTCCCACCAGCAGTGTATGAGTGTGCCTTTTCCCCACATCCTCACCGACACTTATTGTTGTTTGTATTCTTAATAGCTGCCATTCTGACTGGAGTGAGATGAAATCTTAGAGTGGTTTAGATTTGCATCTCTCTAATTGCTAGAGATGGTGAGCATTTTTTCATATATTTGTTGATTGATTGTACATCATCTTCTGAGAAATGTGTGTTCAGTTTCTTGGCCCATTTATTGATTAAGTTATTTATTTATTTTTTTTGGTGTTAAGATTTTAGATTTCTTTATATATTCTAGAGATTAGTGCTCTATCTGATGTGCATGTGGTAAGAATTTGATCCCAATTAGTAGGCTCTCTATTCACCTCACTGATTGTTTCTTTTGCTGAGAAGAAGCTTTTTAGTTTGAATCCTCATTCCATTTATTGATTCTTGATATGAATTCTTGCACTACAGGAATCTTATTGGGAAGTTGAAGCCTATCCCACGTGATAAAGATTTAAGCCTACTTTTTCTAGGATTCAGTGTTTCTGGTTTAATTCCTAGGTCCCTGATCCATTTTTGAGTTGAGTTTTGTGCACAGTGAGAGATAGGGGTTTAATTTCATTTTGTTGCATATGGATATTCAACTTTCCAGCACCATTTGTTGAAGAGTCTATCTTTTCTCCAATGTACGTTTTTGGCAGCTTTGTCAAATATAAGATAACTGTAATTTTGTGGGTTATTCTCTGTGTCCCCTATTCTGTACAATTAGTCTACATGTCTATTTTGGTGCCAATACCGTGCTGTTTTTGTTATTGTTGCTCTGCAGTAAAGTTTAAGGTCTGGTATAGTGATGCCACCTGCTTTACTCTTCTTGCTTTCAATAGCATAAAAAATAAAATAAAATACTTGGGAATCAACTTAACAAAAGAGATAAAAGACCTCAATAATGAAAACTATAGAACTCTAAGAAATTAAAGAAGACCTTAGAAGATGGAAAGATCTCCCTTGTTCCTGGATAGGCAGAATTAATATCATCACAATGACCATACTACCAAAAGCACTATACAGATTTAATGCAATTCCCATCAAAATCCCAATGGCATTACTCATAGAAATAGAAAAGGCAGTCATGAAATTTATATGGAAATATAAGAGACTGCTGTTATTTGATTCTTCAATGTGAGATACATATCCTGTTGCCCACTAAACAGATCTACCTGACTATAGCTACAAAATGTGATAATTAAGCTTGACTGTGGGTAGCACTGTGACTGGTGCTGCAATGAATCTGCTTAGAAATCCTGCAATTTTAAAGAGTGTTAAAAATACATCCCCCAAAACCAAAGGATCAGGTATGATAAGTGGAAGATTATAAGCAGCTAAAACAGCCACCCAAATGCTGATATATGGGCTACAAGATGATTCTAATTCCTAGTAAACTGACAAGTTTTAAAATTGGTATTTTGTCATTAGTTTTATGTTTTCACCTGCTTAAAGTCAGATGAAGTTTTATAAATATTATTCCATAAATAAAGATCAACTGAATATTGGCACTGTTGCCGAGAATCCACCTGGAAGCGACCTCAGGGGGAAGGGGACTGGTGGCCCCGTGGGGAGGTGTGTGGGGGCTGTGTGGGGGCTGCATGCCCTGGGAGACTGTTGGGAGCACCACCGTGCGCCATGGTGTTCAGTGATCGCCACTTGACCTTGTAGTATCTGAAAGGAATCACAGCACGAGAAAACAAAGGCAGCTTGCGTCACAAGTGTGGCTCCGTGGAGGGCCGATACACTCCGTGGCATGGCTATTGTCCCTCATTTGTCAGGCCGTATGTCACCTAAATCAAAGTTATGGCTAATTCATTAGGTGTCCTTTGAGTCCCCTCCTCGGTGGTCACAGTAAAGCTGTGCACAATTTCTGCCATACAGTCATTAAAAAGACGCATGGGCCCTGCGCTCCGCTCTCACTTTTCAGGCTGAAGTCCGATGACTTACAACTTTCATTCCTGTGGGCAGCAGGGTGTTTGTCAGCCATTATGAGTGACCTGGAGAGGGGCTCAGGGTGCAGTGTCTACAGTGCGGTGGAGAGGAATGAACATCTCTACACGTGCTCAGATACTATGTCAGGCCGTACGAAATTAGCTGTCATAACAAGTCCATAAAGCCTTAACACACCATTCATCTTGCTCAGCTTATAAAGTACGTCACTCTGCTGAGTTGATCTGAGCAGCTCGCTTTGGAGGACAGAGCAATCCAGCAGTGACCAGAGGCCCGCATGGCCCGACTGCCGAGAGCTGTCTTCACCTTGCATTCTGCTCCTCTATTTGCTCATCTAACTGTAGGAAGAAGTCCATCTCCTTAGCTTCCTCTTGATTCTCTCATCTTCTATTAAAGACTCTTATAAAAAAATGTTTTTGAAATTTATTTTTCTTCACAATCCCAAATGTGAAAATGATAGTTTGTAGCTCAGATTAAAGGCTATTTTGGTGGAAAAGTATGAATATGAGTAAAATCTGCTTCTCCAAGGATGCTAAGAGAGAAGAGATTGGCAGCTCGGGGATGTATGAAAGACCCCTGTAGCTGGGACCTATAATTTTCAAACTGGAAAATGCCCCAATCTGCTTCCAATGAGGGAGTAGGGAGTTGTCCATATTTTACCTGCTACTGGAGTAACACATTATTGACTAAGGATGAATCCAGAATTTCTACACCAGGGTTCATGGATAAGAGGGCTTTTTTGTTTTTAAATTCTGCAGATTGAAAATCTAAGGTGTTGAGTTTCATAAGGAAACATTTATACCAGTGACTTCAAAGTAGGATGTGAGCATGACTCAAATTGCCAGATTCAGGGTTGCAGGAAGGAAAACTCAATGCTTTCTACTAACATTTACTTTAATCTCAAAACTATGTAACCTCTATATGCTTTATTGTTATTTCTTATGTGGACTGACACTTGGGTCCACCCCTTGTCAAGGTTAGGTGATGACTTGTGATTGATAGTACTCAGGAGTCCCAAGGATGGTGGGATTGCTCCCTAAAGGAGATACTGCTGTCCATGTCCTGAATCTGGGGTGTTGTGCCATAATGCAGCTCACAGGTATCAAATGCAGGGAAACGAGTTACTCAACTCCTGCAGAAGCTTGGGCTTCAGGATATTCCTAACAACGTATGCTTGGAAAGCCACAAAAAATGTTCTTATGTGGACCTTTGTCAACCACCATGCAACATCATGATGATCTGGTTAAGGTTGTCAAGAAGGTGACCCAAATGACATAGAATTATCAATCAGATTATTTGAAATACAGATCATTATAGCCACTATTTTAAACAGTGCTTTTTACCTTCTATGCATTATATGCCTGGGGAAGTAAATACTGACTGTTGAAACCATCCCAATCAGCCAAGCAATAACCCTGAAGCAGCGAGGACACAGTGGCACCTGTCCAACCTTAGCCACGCACAAAGGCTGGGCATTTCTACCAGGGTTTGGAAAAGGCTTGTTAGAATGCAGAGTGCATGATGTTCCTTGCACAGCAGCAAAAGGAAGATTATACCTTCAGTTACTGTACCAACGCCTTCTCATCAGCAGCAATTACAAACATAGATCAACTCTCCCACAGAGGAAAACACAGGTCTCCAACATACTGTGGATTTTAGTGTCTGTTTCAGTAATGCAATCCTTGGCAAGTGATTCATGCATGTATGCCTGTGCACGAGACTCAGAGAACTTGAAGTTTCATTTGCTCTACATTAAAATTGTCCCCTTTTATTTACTATTATTTTAATTACATGAATTTGTAGGAAACAGATGATTTGATAAGTATGTACCATGTATGATAATTAAATCCGTAGTTATTATTTCCATTTCCTCAAATATTTAATTTTTGATGAACACATGATTATAAATATGTCATTTATATATCACATATATGTAAATATGTCTACTTATGGGGTACAGTGATATTTTAATAAAAGTATACAATACGTACTGACCAAATCAGATGATTACTATCTCCATGTCTGTATCAACAATGTGTTTGGAGCCTTTAGCCCCTCTCTCCTAATTACTCATAGAGCATGAGTAGGCTGTTGTGACTTACAGTCCCGCTCTGCACCACACATCACCAGAGCTCATTGCTTCTTTCTAATTGTGTCTTGGCACCTGTTCTCCAGCTTCTGTCTCTCCATGACTCCCCACCTTCCCAGCCTATAGGAACAACTACTCTACATTCACACTGATGTTTTTTAGCATCTCTAAGAGTGACAATATGCTATATTATTAACATAATAATGTGTTATTATTATAACATTATATTATGTTATAATACAATATAATATAATATATAATATTCCACTATTTGGTGCAAATGATAGACTATTATCCTTTTTGGTGGCTGAATAATATCCTACTGTATAAATATACCACAGTTTCTTTCTCTCTGTATTTGTTGATGAATATCTAGCTGATTCCACACCCTAGGATCAGCAAACGGTGCAGCAGTAGCCATGCGCATGCAGGTGTCTGTTCCATATGCAGGTGCCATTTCCTATGGATGTATGTATCCAGACATGGGGCTGTTGGATTCTGTAGTACATAAAGATATTTAATCAAAACATGGCATTAAATAAAGAATTCAGAGATATAGTAGCTGATAATGTGGCTATCTTGCCTGGAGTTTAGGTGAGGGGAAAAGCAAAGAAGAGAAATGAAAAACAGAAAAGATCCCAGGCTAAGGTTATCAAGATAATGGCACACGTGAAACTCATCTGCTGGATCGTTTCTAGACAATTTTGATTGGCAACATAATTGAAGCCAGAAGTGCCCAAAATGCAGCTGGTGTTGTCAATATTGTGAATTGGTTTTGTATAAAAGGATACTGTGAAATATTTACAAAATATTTAATAAGAAGAAAGTTTGCAAAAAATATTTTTCAGCACAAGGCTAAATTATTAACAGAGGTGTCCCTTAATAGGGTTGTAGTGCAGTTTCTTTTACAAAATGAGGAATGATTCACTTGGCCTGTAGGTGCTGAGAGCCAGGGAGGCTGTCAACCTGGGGTACTGGGGCCAATTTTAAGTAAAGGTATGCTTCACGCCTCCTTTCAAGCTGTTAGAGCAAGACCTTGGATGATAGTGAAAAGAAATTTTTTTTCCCTAGGAAGAGAAGACATTTTGAAAATACATAGTAGGCTGGTTGGCATTATTGTATAATTTTGCTATAATAACTAGTACAAAAGTGTCTCTTTAAGACATTTTGTAACCATGAAACTAAATGTGGAAGGAAAAAAATAGATTGTTTCAAAATCTATCACAGGAAATTTTTCAGATAATTGGAAATCTCCAGTAGTATTCAATTTTAGAAATCTTTCCTGTATCTTTTCAATAATTGCCTTAATGACAAGGAGAAGGAAAGTACTAGCTGGATTCAACAAAAGCTGGAGAATTGGAGGTCAGATTGTATAATTCATTTTTCATTTTTGTTTTCATTTTGCTTCCCTTTCTTCTAGTGAATGTGACCATAAAATTGGCATTTTAATTTAAACCTACTCATCTCTCAAAAAGACAGTAGTCAACTACAAGGAGACACTGGAGTCAACATGGATGTCAGCTTCACAAAGTTAAATCAAGAGATTAGAATATGTATTCAATCACATTTTTTCTTCTAAAATTGTAATGATTCTATAATACATACTTTAATAAGAAAAACCTTATCTATCACTGATGAATTATTTGAAACTAATCATTTGTATTATTTGTTTCAATCTTAAGAAATACACGCAACACATTATATAATAGCGCATGTAGCTTGAACATTTGTACAATAGTTAATGTTAATATTCTTAGTCTATTTTACATGTAAAATGTTTCAGATTCTGTCAATATTTGTTTAATAATTCCTATTGATAACCACATGACTAAATTCTGTTTTTTAATGCTTTATGAATGTACAATTTGTGTAATACAAGAACAATTTTGATGTTCAAGTTTTGCTTTATTTTATTGTTTTAAATGTTTTTGGTACTGGGGATTGAACCTAGGGGTGCTTTAACCCTAAGCCACATCCCCAGACCTTTTAATTTTCTCTTTTTGAGACAGGGTCTTACTGAGTTTCTGAGACTGACCTTGAACTTGCGATCCTCCTGCTTTAGCATCCCCAGTTGCTGGGATTACAGTCATATGCCACTGTGCCAGGCAGGGAATGTCTGCAATTTTTACTTTTCTTTTCAATCCAAATAATTATTGAACGGGATCATCAGTTTAACTGACTGAGTATTTGAACTTTATTTCAAATTACATGCATCATCAAATAATACAGATAATTTTACAAAGCTTGAAATTTGTTCAGTGCCTTTTCCCTGTGCTGACTTTCACTCTTCTTCCTTGTCTTGGTCTCTTTCTCCCTGTGTGCCCCTCGTCCTTCCTTTCCCTCTCACTATTAGGAGACAGTTGTGTTCCCAAGTCATGTTGTCCCTCAGAACTCTTACCATGGAAACAAAAATTCCAAAGTGAAAGATGGCTGAGGAGGAGCGTTGAAAGCCGCTGTGCATTTCAGACTTTTTATGTAACAGTGATTGCTGGTTTTTTTCTGGATCAGGTGGGCACCAGGTTTTTTTTTTCCTTCTTTGTTCCTAGTTTTCTTCTCTGTACATTGACCATGACCTGAAGGTAAGGAAAGCGTTGTCTGTAAAGTGCTTATCATGGTGCTCAGAACATAACACACACACACACACACACACACACACAATGTATTATCTCCTAGGATTTCTTTATTCCAATGGTATGAATAGGGTCCATGAATGTACAACAGGTTCTGTAATTATTAATTGTTACTGTGAAAAGTTCTTCAATTCTGACTATGAACTCAAGAATTAGGGTTACTAGCTTCATTTTACAAACAGAAAGTGAGACTCACAGAAGAAAAGCAATTGGAGAATCCAGACAAATGTCCACACCCAAGAGAAAAAGTAGCATTTGAACCCGAGCTCTCAACCCGCAGCCTGGGTCTGAATCAGCCTTCCTCCCAGCCTTGGGTAGCTGTCTCCAGAGCCAGGAGGGGAGACCCACCCACCTGCATGCTCTCAAAGCTGTATGTGCTGACCTCTGGAAAGAGTTTGGCCAGGTGACCATTACTCCTTGTTTTCTAAAATATTATCCACACGTCATAACCTGAGAGTCTAGACAGTCTGGAATACGTGAATCAGATTATTCAGCTTTACCTTCTAATTTGACTCTTTCATGTGTATCTAGCAATGAAGAGTACTACTTGGATTTAAAGTTACAAATAACATGCAACCAACACGTAATAAGTTAGTGAGTTGTGAACAGGTTAATATATTTCATTCGGACTCCATATTTACTTTGTTTTTATTTTAGTGGACACAAACTTTAAAATAGTCTTACCATCTAAGTGCAGAAATGATGCAATTGAAGGAGAAGTAGAGGGGGAGATTAAACCAGCCGTAAGCCTGGTTCCTGGTTCATCAATTTAACATTTTGAGGGATTTCCTTTAGGTCTTTCCTCTACACATTTGCATAAGCTTTATATCTCATTTCATGTAATTTTTCCATTGTTTCCCCTTAAAATTTCAATTCTCAAATACTGAGAGTGTCAATTCTTTGTGACTCTGAATAACTCATCTGTAAACATCAGTGTGCTTGACCTCCGGTAACTGATGCATTTCTGGTTACTTCCTGAGAGCACTGAAGGAAGAAGCCCCCCAGGGCAAGGCAGCTTCAGATGCGCCTGGACACTTGCTGTCACCTGTACTGCCCCCTGCCCTCCCCAGATGATGCTCTCGCCGTAAACCTTCCTTACTGTGGGGACAACTTGAAGACTTGCTTCTTCATGGGTTTGGTTTGATTTGGTTTGGGGCCAGAACCTAACCTAGCTAGGACCAGCCAATGACTTTACAGAATTTGATTTTGGCTGGGGTTGTAGCTTGGTTGGTAGAGCGCTTGCCTTGAATGTGTGAGGTACTGGGTTCAATCCTCAGTACCCCAAAAAACAAATAAATAAAATGAAGTTATTGTGTCTGTCTACAACTAAAAAAAAAAAAAGAAGAAGAATTTGATTTGGAATCATAACCTTAAAAATATGATGAGATCTTTCCCCGTCAGCCACAGGCTGAGCCAGAGCCCTGGGGGGAACCTGCCATCATCACCCACATGGTGGTCAGACAGCCATCACCCCCCAGACCTCGCAGGAAGGACACGCCCCAGAACAGCCTGGAGAACAAATTCCTTATTTTGCTTCTCCTGAACATGAGCTTTCAGTTCTACCTATTTTCTCTATTGCTTTTTTGTTACCAATTTTGCTGATTTTTCATCTATTATTAGTGCTTTATAGTCATACATAATATTGGGGTGAATTTTGACACAAACATGCCAGGCTCCAGTGCTTCCCCCCCCTTCCCTCCTCCTTCCCTGTTCCCCTCCTCTACTCTGCTGGTCCTCCTCCTATTCAGTCATAGTTCTTTAAGGCAGTGCTTTGCAGATTTACATAAAGGTGGAATGCACTGAGGCATATTCATGATGCACACAGCATTCGTTGACCAATTTCATTTCACCTTTCCACTCCCGCCCGTCCCGTCTCCCCCCTCAATTGCCTTCTTCTACTCCATTAATGGCCCTTCTATCTTCACCGCACTCCCTCAACAGATGAAGGGATGAAGAAAACGTGGTGTGTACACACAGTGGAGTGACGCTCAGCCATGAAGAACAGCGGCTTCCTGGCGTTGGCTGGTGATGATGGGGCTGGAGAAGGCCAGGCTCAGAAAGTCAGGAGTCCGGTGTTTTCTCTCCTCTCCAGAAGCCTTCTTTTTAAATATAATCTGAGAGGATATGAAAAAGCTGGCTAAACATGATTTGTATCGTGTTTATTGTGTCATAAATACCATAGGGAAGCCACCTCCTCTTTGCTGGAAGATAGCGACAGCAGGTCTCCAGATCAGATGTGGAAAGTCATTTCTTACACAACATGACTGAGTATCTATCCCACTTCAACGTCTTGCACTCAGAAATGGAGAGAGACTAACGATGGAACTAGAAACAAGATCAGACCAGAATGTACAACTAACACCGTGTGGTAGAAAAGCCTCAGTCAAATGATGTCAGTGGACAAAGGAAGGTCTTCTCCTTCAGCCTAACATGGGCTTCCCAGAAGGAAGCACTCGGCTTGATGAGGTCATCCTTTTAGTTAATGATTTACCCACCATGAAGCAGAGGATTGGGAGTCCCATGGTTTCTATAATGTACTGAAACCTATAGCTCAAGAAGAATAGAGAAATAAGTATGAGAGGCACTGGACAGCTCTGCCAGTTCTTGATAGAGAATATATACGCAAGTTTAAAAGCTTGTGTCTTTATCAAGTTAGAAAAATGAAATGAATTCAAGGATAGTGTAAAGGGTAGGTATTGAAAACAAAGCCAACTTTGGATTCTAACCTCATGTATACAAACCTGATGTTGTCACCCAAACTTCATTTGGACTTCAGAACACGGTGTCTTGAGCCCCTTGGTCACAAGATGGGTTTTCTTAGAATCCAATGCTATAGTTTTGTAAGGTATTTAGCAGATCATGAGTTCATGGCCTGGAGTAAGTCTTTTTTTTTTTTTTTTTAAATCAGGTACTAAGGATTTTACTCTACCACCAAGCCACATCCCCAGCCCTATTTTGTATTTTATTTAGAGAAAAGGTCTTACTGAATGCTTAGAGCCTTGCTTTTGCTGAGGCTGGCTTTGAACTGACAATCTTCCTGCCTCAGCCTCCTGAGCCATTGGGATTACAGACTTGGGCCACTGCACCCAGCTTGGAGTAAGTCTTTATGAGGTTTTATGGAAAAATGTGCAGGAACAATTAAAAAGTTAGGAAATTCATTAAATAATGGTACTAACAAATAACACCAAGAACTAATTGTAGATTAGCTGATTTTTAAGGCAGCAGATGAAAAAAAGCACATTTCTGTAAATTAATAAATGATAATCAAGCAGAAATGAAGAGTGATATGAATTGCTCCAATTTTAAAACATGGAATTAATGGTTTTCTAGGAAATTATAAATTCTTTACAATGATCCCAACAGAGATGAAATTTCAAAACTCAACAGTGATCAAAGGGACAAACGTCAAAACACTATCCTTCCCACTTACTAATTCTTGATTTTTATCTCTTGTGCTTTAAGAGTCTTGTTAAGGAATTCAGGGCCAAACTAAAAAGCTTCTTCTCAGCAAAAGAAACAATCAATGGGGGGTAAAGAGAAAGCCTACATTTGGGGAGCAAATTTTTGCCATAACCACATCAGATAGAGCACTAATCTCCAGGATGTATAAAGAACTCAAAAAACTTAACACCAAAAACCAAACAACCCAATCGATAAATGGGCTAAGGAGCTGAACAGACAATTTTCAGAAGATATACATTCAATCAACAAATATATGAAAAATGTTCAACATCTCTAGGAATTAAAAAATGCAAATTAAAACTACTCTAAGATTTCATCTCATGCCAGTCAGAATGGCAGTTATCAAGAATACAGACAACAATAAATGTTGGCAAGGATGTGGGGAAATGACACCCTTATACACTGCTGGTGGGACTACAAATTGGTGCAACCAATCTGGAAAGCAATATGGAGATCCCTTAGAAAACTTGGAATGAAACCACCATTTACCCAGATATCCTACTCCTCAGTCTATTCCAAAGGACTTAAAGAAACAGTATACTATAGTAAGGCAGCCACTTCAATGTTCATAGCAGCTCAATTCACAGTATGGAAACTGTGGAAGCAACCTAGACGTCCTTCAATTGATGAATGGATAAAGAAACTGTGGTATATATGCACAATGGAATATTACTGAGCATTAAAGAAGAATAAAATTATGGCAATTTGCAGGTAAATGTATGGTGTTGGAGAATATCATGCTAAGCAAGGTAAACCAATCCCAAAAAACAAAGACCGAATGTTCTCTCTACTAAGTGGATGCTGATCCATAATGGGCAGGGAGAGGCATAGAAAAAATGGGGAAATTTTGACTGGGTAAAGGGAAGAGAGGGTAGAGAGGGTGTGTGGGAGCAGGAAAGATGGTGGAATGGGATGGACACCTATCTCATTACCCTACGTATATGTATGACTGTACATATGGTGTGATGCTGCATTGTGTACAACCATAGAACTGTAAAATTGTGCTACAATTGTGTTCAGTGAATCAAAATGCATTCTTCTATCATACATACCTTATTAAAATAAATTAATTGATTTTAAAAATGCTATTCTTTCTCAGCCTAAACTGGACATATAATTAAATGCATGAGCACATGAATGAATAGAGCTATTCCCAGGCAGGGATGATTTCTCCAAGGTGACTTTGGTAGATGTTGGGAGAACAGTTGTTCCAGGTTGATTCTGCATTTCTAAGATACAGAAGAGAGTTGTAAATGTCAATTTTATGAAGTTAGGGTTATACTGTTACCTGCAGCTGTGAAAGTTCAGCAAGTTGGGTATTTAAGCTATATAAGACAAAACATTTAATAAAATAACATGATAGGAAGAGAGAAATACCTAGAGACAAGTAAATGATTAAGAATCACATACATAAATGCTTGGGGAGGGCAGTGGGGTGTTGACTAAATGAAAATGTACACTCTGTTTCTGGAGTTAACATCACAAGACTCATCTGCACTCTGATGGACGCCCATCTCCAGAGCTTCCCACTCCTGTGTGCCTGAGTGTGCTCTGCTACAATCCTGGTTCTGTAGTTCACATGGAAAAACAAGAAAACGTCCAGTGTCAATGAAAATTTATAGAAAGGGAAAGAGAATCAGTATAACCAGGGGTATGTGTGTGTATATATATATATATATATATATATATATATATATACATATATATATATATATGTATATATATATGACCTTGTCATAGCTCAGTTACACAAGCCAATTTTACAGTATGATAAATTTGATATGATATTTAGAAATATGACAAAAATTATGAATATATACTTTGTGATAAAGGTTTCATTATTTCAACAGAAGTAAATATAGATTATAATTGTATTAGCAAGCAGATAGCTTTTAAAAAAGTAAAGTGGTTTCCAACCCCATGTCCTTCACCAAAATAAATCCAAATACATAAAACATATACTGATTTTAAGTAATATTAAACAACAAGAATGCTGCAAGAAAACACAAGTGTATTTTTCCTTTCCAACAGTGGGATCACACCCAGGGCCTCATGCATGTCAGACAAGTGCTCTGCCACTGAGCCTCATGCCCAGCCTGGTGAATGTTGTTTATATCACTGCATTACGAGAAAGACATTTCCAGAAGTGAAACAAAACTCAGAAGTCTCAAAGACAAGAACTGATGGGACTTACTGTATCACATAAAATATTCATGCTTAAAAATCACATAAGCAAAGTCAGAAGCCAAATGACAAATGGGGAAAACATTCATAACTCATATCAAAGGACTAACACATGAGAAACTTTCATAAATCAATAAGATAAAGATCAACATGATGCAAAAATTATCAAAGAATACATAAAGCTTTTAGAAAAAGAAAGAAGAACTTCTAAATAGGAGGAAGGGTAATTAAATTATTTATTAAAATTAAAAACAAAATAAAACAATATTTATAGGATCAGATTAACAAAGTTTTGCAAGTTTGATGGCCTCTCTTGGTAAATGCAGAAGAGCCCTCCCCTTGTTTTGCTAAGCACCAATTAATACAAGGTATGGAGGCAACCCATCAATATTTCTCTGAGGTTGGAGTGCAGGCACCCTTTTGCCCAGTGATCCCCTTTAGGAATCTACCTTAAAGCTTTCTTACATTGGGAATTGCAGTGCTGCGGGCCTCTGCAGAATATGAGGCTGCAGATGGTCCCAGGCAGTGGGTGGGTGAACAATTGAGTCTTGCCTGCTCCCCTTCAGTTAGCATTTGTTTTTCTTTATGTCCTATTCAAAGGAAAACTTTCCAATGGAGAAGAAAGGAAGTGATTGCTCTGCCCTGGCTTTCCCACCCATCTCAGGTTCTGAACTTGAAGTTTACAGAGGAAAGGGAGAATAAGAAGATGCAGGAACCTGAGAGTAGAGGAAAAACAAGACAGCAGGTGGGGGTTGTGTCAGTTAGCTTTCTGTACTGTAACAAATCCTCCACACAATCAAAGCATAAAGAGAAAAAAACTTATTTTGGCCCAAAGTTTTGGACATTTCAGTGTGTAGTCCATTGACCCCCTGTGCTTTTGAGGCCGTGGAGAGGCAGAGCATCGTGGAAACAGCTCATGTAGAACAGAGCCATTCACATCATGCCTGAGACATGGAGGAGAGGGGAAGGAAGTGGCTGGATTCCCACTATCCCCTTCAAGGGCACACCCCCAGTGAGTGGAAGGCCTCCTTGTGTCCCACCTCTGAAGTCTCCACCCCCTCCCCTTAGCACCAAGCTAGGGACCAAGCCTTCAAGACCTGGGCCCTGGGGACATTCCAGATCCAACTGCAGCAGAAGGGAGGCTCTGAGTAGGAGCTGCTCTTGTGTGTAAGCCACACATTGAAAACTGAATGGAAACTCCTAACCTCCCAGCAGGAGGGAGGGGTGGAGAGACACCTCCCCCCAGTACCAGCCCAGATTAGAGGTGAGAAGACCTCATTTTCCTAAATCATTGGCTGAATGTCCTTATTCATTCTTCTAGGCAAAGCCAACAATAATTGAGGTCACAGATAGCTGCAATGGATGTCTGCCACGGGCAGGTGGCTCTAGAGACTCTACACTGGAGTGCCACCTGCTGTCTCTTCCGCCTCACTTACTCCTATTCAGTGGAATAGAGCTTGCAGTTTCATTCTGCCTGGTCACCTGTTCCTGGGCTAGCCCACACTCACCTGTACCTGCATGGTTCTGGGCTGACCCACACTCACCTGTGCCTTCATGGTCCTGGGCTGACCCATGCTTACCTGTACCTGCATGTTCCTGGGATGGTCCACACTCACCTGTACCTGCATGTTCCTGGGCTGACCCACACTCACCTGTACCTGCATTGGCCTGAGCTGGCACATACTCACCTGTATCTGCATGTTCCTGGGCTGGTCCACACTCACCTGTACCTGTATGGTCTTGGGCTGACCCACACTAACCTGTACCTGCATGTTCCTGGGCTGACCAACACTCACCTGTAAGTGCATGTTCCTGGGTTGGCCCACATTCACCTGTACTTGCATTTTCCTGGGCTGACCCACGCTCACCTGTACCTGCATGGTCCTAGGCTGACCTACGCTCACCTGTACCTGCAGGGTCCTGGGCTGACCCATGCTCACCTTTACCTGAACTATTGGGATTGTGTGGGCTGGTGTCCTCTGAGGAAGCTGTTGTGTTGGTGCCAGCTCCCAGCCATCAGGTGCAAACCTCCTGGACGTGTCCTTCCTGCATTGGGCAGGAAGTGTAGCTCATGCCCTCTGCTGCAGATTGGAAGGGTTTGTCTTGGTACCCCCTGATAAATGCAGATGCCACCCTATATTAGAACCCTTAGGAAGGCCACATGGGAAGAACTGGATGGAAGGAAGACACATTTAGTCTGGGGCTGGAATTCTAGAACTTTTCTGAGTGTCTGATACTCTCATTGGAAACATTCCTCACATCTCTCTAGTTCACCAAAGCCTTCCTCTTGACATTCCGAGTCTGTGCAGGTCTGAGCCAGAGCTGCCTCCTCCCTTCGCTCTGGGAGAGCCTATTTTTTTTTCTCATATTTCGCTGTCACAAAGTTATGGGAGATTTATCACCTCATGATGACAACTGAGATCTCATTGCAAGTATCAGTTCTCATAGGATTTAAATAAAAGGGAAGGGGCTAAAGTAGTTAGAATTATTTTGATTGTAAATCCTAAAATCAACCCAAACTGGATAAAGCATAAAAGAACATCTATTGGATCACGCACACTGAGGTCTGGGATGTGGTTACCTAATGCACACAGCCATCAGCCCGTGTTCTTGCTTCTTGTCCTGTGTCAGGCCTCTGTGCTGATATCTTCCCATCGGAAACAAAAATGGCCCCAGTTCCCTGAGGTTTGCCTTCCTCATGGAAAGTCAAATAGAAGAGTGCACCTCTTTCCCTAACTCAGTTCCTGGGTGTGTGACACTGAGCAGTGCTGGCACCTTCCCCTCTTCCTCTTGCCCACTTCCAGCACTGTCACTGAGGCTGTGAGATGGATCCTCCGCTGTTGGCTGGTTTGCCATTCCCAAGTCTCAAGGACCAAGACGAAGGAGAGTGGGTCTAAAGAGGCATTATAAAAACATGCCCCTACCCCTCACACCACGTGTGCCATGTGCACACACACATGTATCACATGCACACATGCCACAAGCACACATGCCATGTGCACACAGACACACACCACATGTATACATACCATGTATATACACACCATGACACACACATTATGTGCATGCATGTACACATATCATATGAACAAAAAATATGTGCACACACACCACATGCACGCACGCCACATGTACACATACCATGTACACACACAAACCACATGCACACACACCATATGAACACCTGCCACACGCAAACACACAAACCTTATGCACACACACCATATAAACATATGTCACCTGCAGACACACCATGTAGATACATACCACTTTCACACTGCACATGCACACACACCTCGTGCACACATATATCACAGGCATGCATACACACACCAAATGCACACACACAACATGCAGACACACCATGTTCAAAACACCATGTATACACAAAATATACCACATACACACAGTATGTACACACATGCACACAACACACATAACATACCATGTGCACACAAAAAAACCATACACATACCATATGAACATATTTCACATGCATACATACCACCTGTATACACAGTACATGCACACTCCAATTTTACACACACACACCACACACACACCATTTGCCCACACAACACATACCACATGCACCCACACCACATGCATACACTTACACCAAATGTGCACACACTGCATTGACACACACACAGTGCACACACACGTCCACTGGGGGTCAGGCGGGTACCACATCTTTCCTGCTTAGCTGTCTGAACTTCCTTCTCTGCAGGGTCCTGTTTGGGCTGCCTCTGTGTGCATGGTAGAAGACCTCTATTCAACTCGTGACCTCTATACAACTGTCCTTTGGCCAGGGCTTGGTCAACAGTGTGGCCCACACAGCAGTGGCAAGTGACCCAACAGCTGCTGCTCTCACAGGGTTGTGGCACTTCGTTTTCATCTTGTGCCAGGTTGAAAACTGTGCCTCATGGTCACAGCTATTGAAGGAGAGCAGGAGAACACTGGATTACAGGATGTAACAACACTGCACTGTGTCATTTAAAATAGCTGGAATGCCTAGATCACAAAGGAGTGGTAGCTCAGATGACAGATCACCTGCCTGTCCTGAGCTGATTGATGCATGATGTGTAAATGTACCCCACAGAGATGCATAACTATTATCTGCAATTAAAATATCAATAAGAGACCAAAATAACTAGATAGTCATCATTTACAAATAATGTATGTTACTCTTTACTCCTAAATATTAAATACTTTTTGTTACTAAATATTACATGTATGTGTTCACTTTTATTAGATTTTTAAAATTTTTCTTCAAATGTTATTAATTCAAAATAAATTTTGAAAACTCATTCAGAGTTGATACACCAATTTCAGATGTGTAGGTAGATGGAATCATTTAAAGTAACCTAGGTTTTGAATTTCAATGCTCATGAATCATTACTATCTTTATGTATACAAAATGACAGCTGACGAAACAGACACGTCAAAGGACTACTTCCTTCAGTGACACCGTGGTCAGACACTGGGCATCGCTACTTTTTCTCTTTCTCCAGTCATGGACGAGGGCAGACCACTGCTTTTCCCCAGCAGAAAGTGGTCAGCGATGTTATGCAGAAGGAAAAAATATGCCGGCCGCTAAGTCAGGGCATTAAAGCTAAGAGGCGGAGATGCACGCTACCACTTAAGCGCACTCATTATTATGGCTATTGCTACCTCAGGCCACTGGAGACTGGATAATTTAGTCAGCATTATGCAGTTTGAAGTGTTTCATGTTCTGCATGGGAGCAGGCTGCAATTCAAATACCAGTGGCATGAAAAATATGCACATACGTTTAGTAGGAAAATCTCCAAGGGGACAACAGAGGAGATGGGCATATGTCGTCGCCGTGTGATGGAGAGTTTCGGTGAATTAATCATCTGGACATAGTTTATCACCACTTTCCATTTTTCCAGCAACACCCCCTTCATTTGTTGGGGAAGCTTATTATACATGCACACCCTGGAAAGACAATCAGGCCGCGCCTCCCAGGCCCAAGTGCAACAGGGCTTCTTGCCTGGGCTCGCTCGGACCCAGGCAGCGTCCCCATCGATGCCGCCATTCTGGTGGCAAGAGTAATTGCCTATTTTATCTAGTTTAGGGAATTGTGCCTCTTTCTACCCGCTACTTTATCACATCAATTACTGCAAACCATCCTCTTGTATAATTTATGGGGGAGAATCCAATTTCCCTGAGATCACGGTTTAAATGGAAGGCATCCTTTGTTCATATGCTTCCAAATATTAAAATGTTTATCGTGTTCTCGAGGAACCCTTCATTTCTGTGCAAATTTAAACATCTGGCTAGACATGTAACCTGCACGATTTGTTTGTTTAATTCAGGGATGGAGTGGGGGTTCTTTTGCCTCCCAGATAAGGTATTTCTGAGTGAAATACCTAATCTTTAAAGTGCAGTTAACATAAATGGCAATTTTTAGAAATGGATTCCTAATGCCTTAAAGCTGCGGGTGAATGTGCCTGTCAGAATTCTGGCCTGCAGTTATGCCATTTGGTTGTTGTTTTGCTTTAGAAGTCCTGAAATGTACCGCCATGGTTAGCAGCATACGTGTGAACCACAGCAATTGCTTTTGACACTTAAAAAGGATTTTATTGACAGTTGGAAACACGTTGGGGATTTGAAAAGAGTACTTTTCCATCTGTAATACTTGGTGTGATCAAAGATCACACAGCAGCCCCAGATTAGTGGAAATGAGGCTGCAGCGCAGGTTCGCCGCTCCACACGGAACGGGGGCTTGGTTTTTGATTCACAGTAATCCCCGTCATGATCTAAGTGGAATTTACGGTAATGGGGATATACTTCTCAGGGCTCCTGCCAACGTGTGTTTTAGAGTCCTAAAGTAGATAATAATATAGCAAGACTCAGAATTTCCTTTTCAAGTTAAATCTCACTTTCTCACTCTCCATTCATGGGTTGCTTAATGTTTCTACCGTATTTTCTTTAGCTCTTTGCATTTGCAGATGTGTGCCTCAAAGATGGAGATACTGCACACAAGAGGGTGGCTCTGCTTTCCTCTCACTGAGCAGCAGCCAGAGAGGTGATGGGAAAAGTCATCAGGCTGTGGGGACCACAGAGCACTCCTGGTCTCAGAGGCCGCCCGCCCTCCCGGGCCCTCTGTGCCGCGCTGCTCCCTCCCCATCTCTCTCCTTCTTTCTCTTTGTTGACTATAAATTATATAGAGATAAATGATAGATATAGAATTTATATAGAATTATATGGATAAGTTATATCGATATAATTTGTCGTCAACAAAGATATATATAGGTTTATATATACATATACAAATTTTGTATATGTTATTTTATTTATAAATATAAGTATATAAAATATATTATATATATATACACACACACACACACATATATATACACACACACACACATATATATACACACACACACACATTTTATTTGTAAATTGTCAGGTGTGTGAACTTTACATGCTCTATGACCCTGGCTTATCTTAACCCTAATTTTTGCTTCTGTTAATGGAGAAAAACAATCATATCCAACACAGCATTAAAGAGTCCAAGAGTTTAACCCAAGTGAAATCACTGAGAAAGTGCATTTTGCTATTATTGCAGGCAGAGTAGGAACACAGAAAAGAAGCAGAACAAATTGAAACCCCTTATATAGGGAGAAAAGGTGGCTTTCAGGAAATCAGGGAGAAGAAGAGTTTTCTTTTAAGCAGATGAGACACATGAGCCACAAGATGAGACCATATCCCTGGTCCCCAGATGGCACCTGGCACCATGCAGGGAAATTGCAGGAGGGGGCGCTGTGAAGAAGGGGCAGGGAGCAGCACAGTTTCAGAGGAGGCCCAGGCCCCCAATCTGATCTACCTGCAGATTCACTCACAGTTCACTCCCAAATCTGCATCTGGTGCAGAAGCACTCCTCCTGGCATCCTGACTCCTACCTCCAACCCAACCCGAGACTGAGACCACGGCACAAGCACCAGTCAACATTCCAATCTCAGCCTTCTCAGGTCTTCCCAAGCCGACTCCACCACCAAGAGCTGCGTTACCCAATGGCCGATTGGGTTTTCCTTTTGAAGAAATGCATCCAATTGTGCATATATATGAAAGAATGAGAAAAGGCGATTTAAAAACAATAGCCCTACCTCTCATTGGTCCCTGTGATGTAAATAAAGCAAACACCCAAACTGAATGCCTATACGTTATAAAGAAGCCTTTTCTTAGGGTTCCAATTTTTAAAAATCAACTTTTCTTAAAATCTCTAAAATGTTTTCCAATGTACATCAAACAAAGAGAGCTAACCCCCCTGATTAAAAAGAAAATGATGGGGAATTATGTTTTGTAAAAGAAAACGTCACACTAACCTCCTTCTGCTGGAACCCCTTGGAGAAGGAGAGCCTGATCCCACAGCTCCAGGTTCTCACCACCAGGGACTTCAAGACAAGAGAAGATCCCCTGAGGGGCCCCCTGGAACACGGTCTGTGCGACTTTCAAGCATAATTTCTCGGTGCAGACGGTGTTTCACGAGGCAGCTGGAAAGTCCCCCTCATTCCTGCTCACTCCTGGGCCTCACTCTTAAACTCATTGCACCCCCAAAGCCCAGAAAAAGTCCATCTTTGACATTTGGAATTATGATTACAAAACATCCCATCAGGGCCGTCTCCTGGTCTGAACATACCAGTGCACAGCACAGGCTGAGCTTCACATCAGCGGATTTCTGTCACTAGAAATTGTCATGAAGGTGTTTCTAAGAAGGGTGAAGAGATCGATGCTTGCCCAGTGAAAGTCTTTCTTCTGCATAATACATGTGAGAAACCCCCCTGCCAGCCGGGGAGTGGATGAGCTTATTTGAAATGATAAGGGTGGTACTGAAACACTGTCTGCTGTGATAAAATCTTGGAGGTAAGCTTTTGTTTTTTTCCCCATTATTAAAAGAATTTAGGTAGCTGTGCTTTTTGCTGTTGTTGTTATTGCTTTTAGTTTAATCAGAAAAAAATACAATTATTGTAAAAAAGAGGGAAAGAGGAAGGAAGGAAGGGGAAGAGAAAGGAGGGAATGGGACGGAAGGACTCCTCCTGGAGGGACAGTGGCAGCCTCCCCACAGGAGGCTTAGGGCAGGTGGGAGAGGTGGCTTGGTAAGAGCGTCTTCTCCTTACGGAGGAGAGCAGTCGTGCAGAGCTTTGCCTGGAACTCACTAAATGGGCAGCCAGTGAGCCGAAATTCTCAGGAGCACATGTGAGATGTGAAGTCAGAGCTGAATTCAGATTCCCACCTTGGTTTTCATGTTATTATGGGACAACATGTTTACCTTCCTGGACTGTAAGTTCCCCGATATAAATCAGGAGGATGCTAGTGTGTGAATCACATAAACAGTAATCAACACTAACCGTAAAGGTCATTTGCTGACCATTTCCTCTCTCTCATTTATTGTTCAATATCAGAATTTACAGTGGTTGGACACCTAATCCCAAATCTCTACCCAATTGTTTGTAAAATACTGTTTCCTCCATCACCCTGAACATACAACCTCATCTCTTTCTTAGTGAATCTCAGTTTGGGGCCTGAACTAACAGCCTGGCACACCGTGGCTTCTCTCTGTGCATCATTACGGCAAATCCCAACAAGCATGCAGCAATGTCCAGAGTTGCATAGCTCAGTACCTGTGGGGAGTGCATCCTCCACAACAATGTGCTTTTCAGATATCCCACAGTGGAAGACAGCAGGCTGTTGTGATGCGTTTCAGAAGTCCTAAGAACTCAAACAACCCCATAGATAGAGACCGAGAGGTTCAAGCACATGAAAAGGAATTCAGATCCCAGGCCACAGGGTACCATGCATGTAAGTATGCTGTGTGTGCATCTTAGTGGCTTCAGAGGGTGTTTTAATTTTTGGACGTGCAGCAAACCTATTTGGCAAACCAAATAAGATGTAAAGAAATGAAGGAGGAGGAGGAAGACACAGGGCATCAGGACAACCCTCTGTGGAATTAGAGTATCTTGCTCTGGAAGACCAGCCAGGCTGCCTTCATTGAGTGCTGAACACTGCTGAACACAGGGTGGCCAAATGTATTTAAATAACATCAAATATGCATGGAGACTGTGACCATTGGAGAGAATTAATTAGGTGACTTATGGGGCTCTAAAAAGTAACTACTTGCCAGAGGTCAAGAAGGGCCACTGAATTTACGGATTTGGTAGCAAATGCCCTGCCTTACGAGCTGCTTTAGGGAGACTTGGCTAAGAGGTAAGGAGGCCTCATTAACACGAGTATCCTTAATAATCCATTATTTTAAAAATATGGCATGCTTTGGTACAATTAAAGATTAATCCATTCAATACATTTACTCTCAAAAGAAGACTGAATTGTTCCCTGGGGATAATTGTCTAAAAGAAGAAATCGCAACTGTTGGGTATGAATGGCAATTCACACCAGAGCAATAAAAATGAAACACAAAGGCATGAAAAGCTCATACCATTGCAGTGAGGTGTTGAAATGTCAGGACAGGTGGCCCAGGTGTAAGGACATCTCAGAACCACTATCTTGGCCAACCTCCAAAGTCCTTTCTTCCTGTGCCCTCCGTCTAAGAGGGGGTCCCCTGGTTCAACAAGCCAGCTGCCCAAGAGGCTGCCAACACGGTCGAGTTGTGGAGACCCTGCATGTTCCATGACTCACTGGAGCTGGGGCCAGGAAGGAGATCTAGAACACTGGGGTCTGGATGCACGGAGCCTGCTTCCCAGAAGAAGTTGAGGAGCTGTGAGAGACACTCGTGTTTCAGGGCTCTTGAGTCTGACCACTAATACACAAGTGTTAAGGTCCTTGGGCTGGCCTCAGGGTGGTGACGACCAGCTTGGGTTGTGTGCGTGAGGTTCACAGTGGCAGAGGTTCCAGGGTTTGATCCAGCTGCAGTTGCAGACCCATCCTCTCCTGGGGTCACATGCCAGGGCTAGCACAGGCTTCAGCCTTCAGGGGTGCAAGGCTGGAGAGCACCCTGCAGAGCTCCTGGCTGCCTCCCAGGCACGTGGACAAGTGCTGGGCGTTCTTCCTGGTGGCCCCGTGGAGCTCCAGAGCCCCGCAGGGCTGGTCCACCTGCAGCACAGAAGCTTTCTCTAACGCGTTGGCCTGTCCTCGGTGCCTCAGACCCAAGTCGCGCCCGGCATGCTGCTCTGTTCTGGGCTGAAGAGTATGAAGGTCTTTCTTCTGCTTATGAAAATCATTTATTAAAACATAAGTGGAGAATGTTCAGCCCACATGGCCTCTTGACGTATGAGCACCTAGTTTTGTTTGGCCAACTCCTGTCATTACTCCCTACAGTGACAAAAATCCTCTCTTGTTGTTTTTTTCATGTGATTTTTTGTGGGGTGCTGGGTACCCCAGGCATCCTCCTGCCAGCTAAGCACATGCTCTACGACTGGGCTGTGCCCTCAGCCCCTTTCCAGTGATTTTGATAGGCCTATATAATGAATTATTTGAAATTCTCAAATTTTAGCAAAAGCCTCAAACTTTTCCACTTTCTTGTGTGCTTGGTTATTTATCTGCTGTGCCCATTGTTTCCTGGGGTGTTTCCTATCGCTGCTCCCTGAAAGGCTCTGAACCTGAAGCCATCCTCTGGGAAGGGGCACCTGCCTCAGAGTGACTGAACTCAACTCCACACGTGACGGGTATCTCAGGAAGCTATTATCTATCTCAATAGATTCTGTATTAATTCAGGAAGAGCCTAGAAGTACAATATTTTCCTCTGATATTTATACCTTTATGAACACAGAGATAAAAGTACTGCAAACTTCTAAGTACAGCCATTCGAATTTATTGATTTCTAAAGACAGAAAAAGAGGCATTCCCAGGGCAGTTTTCTTGAGTAACAGAAATGTCATCCCTGAGATGGGAAAATTGCAGAAGCAGCAGATTTGGAATTGAGAATTCTGTTGTGACTGGGGCCTATTAGGTTGTGAGGTGTGTATCTCTTCTGACTTGTGTGTGAATACATGGTGACCACTCACCTGGGGTTTCCAGATCTGCAGCTCCTTGGAGGATCCAGAACACACTGAGTCATTCTGTAACCTCAGCTGCTCTCTTGGGGACACAAGTTCTGGAGACATTCAGTGACTGACAGGGGATTCCATGTTAGATTTTACCACATCCCTGCTGGATGAATGCAAAGATATTCTTAGGAGAAATTTTCAGTTTGATTCCTCTGCTTAAAAAAAGATATGTGGTAAAGAGACTTTGAAATGACAATGGGAAGAACTTGATGGGACTTATCATCAGTGAAACACTTCATCAGTTTTAAATGTTGACAATTATGAGAGAAAGCTGTGTCTCTGGAAATTGACAGAAGGGCATGTAGCCAGTGGCAAAACACTTATTCAACAAAATCTACTAAATACCAGTAAGAACAGGAAAGTCGTTGTCATGAACCATGGCCCTTCCCCTATTCCCTACCCAGCTTGGTGCAATAGAAAATACCAGTAAGAACAGGAAAGTCGTTGTCATGAACCATGGCCCTTCCCCTTTCCCTACCCAGCTTGGTGCAATAGAAACTACTTCAACTGGTGGCCAAGAAAATGGAGCTGTTGTCCCTCAGATTCCAGTCTTGAGCTGAGATTTTGTTCTTGGGGGACAAGAGCACTATCAACTTGTAGGTACAGCCAATTTGACTGGAACTTCTTCCTTCCAACCTGTGGAAGCTCTGATGTAGATAGGGTATGTCAACACTGCTGTGACCTGATCCTTTTCCCTCCCAGGTCAATGCCAGAAGAGGGAAGCCAAGATCTAGAGCTCACCACACATGCTCAGCTCTCACTACCAGAGCAGGGAGCTCACTGTAGGAGAGGCAGCCACTGTGCCTGTCCTCAGCCTCAGAGCACTGATGCAGAGCCTCTGTGCAGCAGGCAATGAGGCAGTGGGAAAGGAGAGCTGTGCGTCTCTCCTCAGGGGACCGACTATCTAGAGCATACTGTGTCGAAGGCCATGCATAATGGTTTGTTGAAAATAGTAGAGACCCCAGCAGTCAACAATCAATAAAGTATAGCAACATAAAAATTGATGACAGACTATTTCTAAACTGAGAAGAACAGGAAGAGATGCCAAGAAAAGTCTTCTGAGGGCTGAGAAAGCCTCAGAAGTTGGCAACACCTTGCCTTGCAATAGAGCTGTGATTTAATTGGGCAGACTGTGAGACAATGTGTGTCAAAGGGTGTAGAAAAATAGCAAATGGCAAATACCTACCAGTTAGCAGAGGCCATAGTTCCATATGATACTAGAAGTGACAATCCAGAAGCTTAACAGAAGACGATGGATAGAGCCAGTCAAGGAAGTCCAACTAAAACCTCCTCTGTCCTCGATGGATGACTCCAAATATGACCAAGGGCACAGGCTCTGAGAGGCAGCATCCGTAGGTGCACACTGCAGGGGAGACAGAAGAATCGGAACAGCCCTCCGCTGCACAAATACGTGGTAAGAAGGCAGTCAATGGCAAAGACTGGCCTGGGAAGACACCCTGATCCAGAGCGCCTATAATGGAACCTACAAATGGATCATATAATGGATCATTTACCAACAACAAAACATTATAAGACATGCAAAGAATCAGCAGAATATGACCTGTACTCATTGGGAAAAGTGAGAGCAGAGCTTGTCTTTGAGACCACCCAAATACTAGACTTGGCAGATGAAGTCTTCCATTGAGCTGTCATAAACATGTTCAAAGAACTAGAGGAAGCCATGTTTAAAGAAGTAGAGATAGGTCTATTGATGTCTACTAGACATCCATAGAGAGATTATAAGAAAAATCAAATGAAAATTCTTACATAAAAGTTATAAGTAACAATTTTCTAGGTGTAACAGTAGACTTGAGGGACAGGAGAAAAAAGTGAGAAAGATAGATTGATAAAGTTCACACAATCTGAAGAACAGAGAGATGAAAGAATGAAGAAAAATTAACAGAGACTTAGGGAATGCTGAATGCTGAGCATGCCAGTGTATGTGCAAGGGGAGCCCCAGAAGGAGAGGAGACGGAAGAAGGAGCAGAAAGCTAACGCAAAGAAACTGGCTTGAAAACAGTTTGGCCAACACAAAGAAACATTCATCTGCGTATTCAATAAGGTTAAATAAACTCCAAGAAGGATAAACACCAAAAGACCTGCAATCAGAAACTTATTAATGTAAGCACTGAAGTAGAAAGGCAATGAAGAAAATCTAAAACTGAGAATGAGAAAAGTTAAGAAAGCCCCTATAAATTAACAGCTGATTTGTTGTTAGAAATAATGGAGTCAGAGAGGCCAAAGAATAACATATCCAATATGCTAAAAGAAAAATTTGTCTACCAAGAATCCTCCATACAGGCAAAGTATGTAGGGAAATAAGTAAAGAGAATCTGAAATAAATAAAAGCCAAGGCAGACTTGCAGCAGAGCTTCTGTATTAGTTTCCTATAGCCGCCGTAACAAATTACCAGAAAGGTCTGTCGTATAACAGAAATGGGTTCTTTACAATTCAGGTGGCTAGGCATCTGAAGCCACATGCCAGCAGGCCATGATCCTCTGAGGCCTCTGCCAAGGACCCTGGCTTGTCTCTTCCTGCTTCCAGTGACCCAGGTGTGCCTGCCTTTGATCACAACAACCCCATCCTCTGCCTCAGTCCTCCACAGCCTCCTGCTCTGTGCCTCTTAATTCTCTGAGTCTTTCCATGTGAGAGCACCAGGTTTTATCGAAGGCCTCAATGTGTGCAGAAAGCACAGGAGTCCTATAAAGTAAGTTTTCTGGCCATAAGAAAGAGAAATTTTAAAAAGTAGTAGAAGCAAACTTGAGAAATTCACAAATATGTGGTGGCAGTTAAGTACTGATTGCTAAACAAAAAATAGATCAAAAAGAAATTATAAGAAAAAAAAACTCTAAAGGAATGAAACAATGATATGACATTCCAAAATATATGGTATCCAGAAAACCAGGGTTAGAGAGAGACCTGTACCTATATCCCCCCTGCACTAAAAGCAAAGTAGATTTCATGTCAATAGCAGAAGCTTGTGCCTCAGGAGGCCTGAAAGAAGAGAAGTTAAATCTAAAGCAAGCAGAAAGAAAAGATTACAAGGGAATAAATGAAATCATGATTAGAAAAACAATGGAGAAAAATCAACAAAACCCCAAACTGGGTTCTTTAAAAACACCAATTAAATTGATAAGCCTTCATGATGCTGGTCAGAACAAGACAAATGATTTCAAAATTAGTAAATATAATGAATAAAATAAAAATAAAATAAAAAGTGTCTTAAGGGAATGCAAAGAGCAACAGAATGCCAATGAATTAGAAAAAAACATGAAGTTAACCAGTACCTTGAAAGAAATTAGCCACTAAGACTGACTCTAGAAGGCAGAAAATCCAATATATGACAGAAAATGAACTTGTAGTTTAAACTTTTACCAGGCAAAGTCCTGGCCTGAAGGGCCTCATTGGTGAAATCTACCCAAGACCCAAGATTGAAGAAGAGATTGCCCAGAAAACAGAAGAAAGAAAAAGAGTCAAGAGCTGGGATTATGGCTCAGCGGTAGAGCGCTCACCTCGCAGGTGCAAGGCCTTGGGTTCGATCCTCAGCACCACATATAAATAAATAAAATAAAGCTACTGTGTCCAATTACAACTACAAAAGGTAAATATTAAACAAAAGGAAAGAGTCAAATTTGTGGGCCAATGCACGTTGAGTAGCTTGTTCTCAACATTGTACTGTGTATATAAATATCATAACATGGTTCTGCACATGACATATATGGAATGCACAAGTTTTACTTGTCAACTAAAAATGACACAGAAAAAAGGAGACTATCCAGCAGAAAAAGAATACCAATCTTTTACAATTCTTCTACTGATAGAAAGGAATATATTGACACATTCTAAAATGTCATTAATATCTGGACATTGATACAAAGCAAATAAGTACAAAAATGATATGGAAACAAAAGTTAGGTTGCTACATGGCACAAGACACATGCCACAAATATGATGTGTAGGGAAAGGAACAAAATGCAGGCAGAGACATTGGGAAACCCAGAGGTCTCAGAAGGAAATGCCAGGACAAGAACAGGTTCAGCAAGATGAGAGCAACACACAGAGGATTGTATGGAATAACCAAGTGGAGTTATCAGGAATGCAAAGGCGGCTTAACACACACACACACACACACACACAAATGATGCAATAAACTCTATTGTTAGAACAGAAGTAAAACACAACATAATCTTAAAAGGCACAGCCAAACATTAGACAGAATCCAACACCTTTTGTAGTAGATTACTTAATAATCAAGAAATAAATTGATTTAACTTGACAAGAGCCATCTACAAATAGTTAATATGATATATAATAATGTTGAAAGGCTAAAACCTCTCTCACTAAAATATTTTGAACTTTTTTATTGTTGTAAAATGCACATAACATACAATTTTCCATCTGGGCCATTTTCTTGTATTTTCACTTTTGTTAAACACTTTCTCATGTTGTGCTGCTATCCCCCTCCATTCCTTTCCATCATCCCTTTGTGTCCTTTAAAACCAAGTTTCTGTGTCCATTAAATGGTCACCCCTCACTCTCCCTTCCCTCCATCCCTGGCAGCCCTGCTGGATGCACATATCTCACAATCAGAGCCATACAGTGCTGGCCTTTCTGGGTTGTGTTATTCACCTGGTGAACCCTCCTCAAAGTTGAGACTCCATAGCAGTTGAGGACAGGTGTTTCCATTTCTGCAACAAACATCACTACCTGAAATCTAGAACAAAACAATTACAACTTGCATGACTTTTATTAAACATTGGACTGGAGGTTCTTAGGAGAGCAATTTAAAGATAAAAATGAGGAATAGGCACTGATATTGGACACAAAGGAGCAAAACTATCTGAATTTGTAGATGACCTAATCTTGAACATAGAACATCCTAAGGTATGTACTAAAAATTACCATTCTTAATAAGAGTCAGCAAGGACATGGAATACAAGAGTAACATAGGAAAATCAATTGATTTTTAAATATTGGCAACAAACAATCCAAAATTGAAAGGAAGACAATTTCATTTGAATTAGGTTCAAAAAGAATGAAGTATGCAGGAATAAATTTAATATAAGGACTGTCAGGTATACCCTGGAAATTCAATAGGAGAAACATTGTCTTTTCAACAAATAATGCAGAGACAACTGGATATGTCCACTTGCAAAATAAGGAACTTTAAACCCACAATTATATATAAAATTAAAATTAACCATAGACGTAATAATAAAAGATAAGAGTAAATCTTCACAAGCCTGGATTAAAAAGTGATATGAGGTGTTCCCTTTCTCATGGGTGAGAAGATGCAAGAAAGCTTAGAGGTGAAGTGACTGGGTGGATTGACCCCTGATAGGGATTGGCTGGGTGGTGACTGTAGGCAGGTGGCCGAGGCTGAGGAGGTGGTCATAGAGGGTTGTATTTTGCCTGTGAGGGGAATCTCTCCCTCCCTGTTCTTGGTGCCATGTCCCCAGTTACTTTCTTCCTCCATACTCTTCAGCCATCATGCTTTGCCTCACCTTGAGCCCTGAGAAATAGAGTCAGCCATGTAGGGACTGAGACTTCTGAACCTAGGATCCCAAATAAATGTCTCCTCCTCTAATTGTTCTTGTCAGGTCTCTTGGTCACAGCAGTCAAAAAGCTGACTAAAACCACACACAAACTTCTACAAATGAAATCGAGAAGAGAACTTATTCAGTAGGGGAGATATTTTGTTTTATGTTATGTATCTGAAAACAAACCTATGTCAACAATGTATAAATAGCACTTACAACCTAATAACAAAGGTAACCTAATGAAAAATGGGAGAGTGGACCAACAGACCTTTGTTTAAAGAAACCATGTAGTTAATATGTACAGGGAAAGGTAATCAACATCGTTAGTTATTAGGAAAATTTATATCAAAATCATAACAAAACCCCACTTCATTGGAGAGTAAGATACCTATGGCAATGGATATCATAGAAAACAATAAATAAAACTTTGGTGATAAAGTGTAGACATTTCCTCATAGTTTTCTTGAGGAAGGCAAAATGGCAGAGCCACCTTATGAGACAGTTTGTAATGTTCTCAAAATGTTAACCACAGAGTTACCTTATGATCCGAGAATTCTAACTTGCACTGTGTGAGGTTCAAGAGCTCTGGCCCCTTCCCTTGGGCCGTGACCATCCCAGCCTGGATATCTCCTTCATTGACTGGGAGGCGTCCTGTCTTGCTTTTGCCTAAGTCCAGTGGATCCAGGATGACCTGCTGTCAAAGAGGAGTTTGTTTGTTGGCTGCTGTTTCTAGGTGCTTTCTCTATTCGCTACCTGCTGGACTTGATAATAGTGCAGTTTATCAACAGGCCTTATCTTCCTCTACCCCCAGTAGGCCACAGCAAAGCATTGCTCAACCTACTGGCCAAACGTACTGCCCAAGTTTACCCGTCACGTCTTATAATTGGTGGTTTCTGTTCAACCCCTTGAGTACATGGTCTTTGAATCACTCAGTGTGTCCTGATGCAAAGATGTAGGTTCAAGAAAATGGATTTGGGCTGCACTGTAGTGTGCATACAACATCTGACCCTGTGAGAACTCAGAATCAATAGACACAGTCCTGGGCACAAAGTGGACACAGTCCTGGGCACAAAAAGTTTGTTGAGACTTTGCCAAGCACTGTTATATAAAAGCCATCAGATCTATTATTCTCTGTCAGCCTAGAAATACAGAGCATCAAAGACAATCCAATTGTTAAATTTCTCATGTCAGCCCAATCTTCTTTTTAGAATTATCTTGTCATGGGTGATTCTCTTCCTACTTTTTAAGTACTGAACTGACTTAGACTGATTTTTTCTTCTGATTTTCTCAGAAGAAAATCCTATTGTTCTTTTTCTCATCAAAATGATTCTATTTACCCTGTGGTGCTAACCACATGCAGCATATAGCATTCACCTTCTTATCTAATACGATTTAGGCAAGAAGTTAGACAAGCATGTAAGTAATTTTTATAATTATTTGTCTCACATTGCACATCATCCTTTAACCTCCCACCCTGCCAAATTTCTGAGGTTCCTGCCACACATAGTCTTCGGAACGTCTGAGAACTCACTGTATTGAGACTATTAAACAGATCCCCCTGTTGCAGACACAGTGGTAATAACTGCTGATGAAATCCTGGAGAATGTTGATGTATTGAAATGCATTTTGAGAACCACATTTTAGGTTTCAAATTTTATTGCGGATCTTTGCAAACTCTGTATTAACTGCAGAATTGGTGGCAACATGATGGATGCTGTTCCTTTATAAAAGCTCCTTTATAGAGTTACCAGGGATCCCCTCCTCTCTGGCATTTCTTCAACTTCTGTGGTGTTGTCTTAGGCAAAAGGCGATTTGAGAATCTAAGCAACTTCCTGACCAGACTTAGACTATGCAAATTTGGAATGTGAATACATTGAATTTACTCATCACTTAGAAAATACTTTCCATATGGTGAGGAGAATGGCAAACAAAGTAAACAATGTTTCAAATAAGAATACCAGGTGTGTTCAACAAAGATCCCTTGTTTAATAAGTAAACCACATGGGGCTGGGTGAGGAGCCGGGGAGCCTGCAGGTGTTCCTCTCCCCTTTCGGCTCTGGCTTCTGTGTTAAAATGCTGCATGCAGAGTCAGCTGTGATCCTGTGGAATGAAGCATGGTGGACTCAGTTAGCAAGAGCTACTGGGAAGAGGCTGAGAGCAGAAGAGGATGAGTTCCACCAAGACAAAGCGACCCTGGGCTTAGCAGTGAGGACGCAGGGAAACAGCATCCTCCTCTCCTTCAGATGAGAACACAAACTGGAATTCTACTCCTGAAATCTATTGTTCTGGAAATCAAAAATAAAAACATAACAGTACTTAGGAAGTTACCCCCAAATGAAACACTTTGGTCTAAATCTACCAAATAGCTACAGGATCCTTTTGTAGACAGCTAAAATCCTGATGAAAGACCTCAAAGTTGGATTCTGGGTGTAGCTCAGATGGGACATGTGCTTAGCATGTTCAGTCCCCAGTGCTACAACAAAGAAAATAAGACCAAAACAAAACAACAACTGGAGATCCAAAAGTAGTGGGAAGCTGTCCTGTGCCTATAGACTGGAAGACTCAGTCTTAAGGTATCAAGTCTTCCCGACTCTGTACGCAGATTCAAGGCAGTTCCACTGTGACTGCCATGGCCATTTCACAGTGCGTCATGCCAACTCATTCAAAAGGCAAGGCAAGGCAGAAGACCTAGAACAGCCACCATACCACTGAAGGCTGGGGGGCTGATGTTCTCAGACCTTGAACTTTACCATAAAGCCACAGGATGGTGAGGTATTGGTAAAAACTGAGCATGGAGATGATTGGAGCAGCACAGAGAGCCCACAGTGGCTCATAAAAACACATCCAATTGCTCTTTGATGAAGAATCTATATTCTTTTCTGCAGCCTGTACAATCAGAAAAATGAGAAATTATACTCCATTTGATTCAAATGTATAAATTGTCAAGATCATTGTCCTGTCGTATGTAACTAATAAAAAAAAAGACAAGGGAGATGAAAAAAAGAATATAAAAATCAAAGAAGAAATAACATTCTTTATAAGCCATGGTGTTGAAGCAATTGGACATTCATGTTCAAAGAGAATTTAGACAGAAAATATTTTCATAAAATGCCTCAAGACTTCAACATTAAAGCAGTACTATGAAGCTTCTAAAAGTTTACAAAGGACAAAATTGGTCTACTTTTGTTTTTGTGATTGTTTTGAGATACTATAAATATTCACAAAATATAAAAGAAAACAATGATAATCTGAAAATTAAAAATGGCTTTGTAAGACCTACCATTAGAGCCTGAAAGGACTGAACAATGTCATGTGCAAAACACATAATTTATTCAAAATACATAAAGAGTTGCTAAATATCAAAAGTAAGAAAATAAATGGCCCAATTAAAACATGAACAAAAGATCTGTAAGACTTTCCACCCAAGAGGATCAGTGTTTGAAAAATAAACACACAGAGACATGCTCAGCACCATTGACAACAAATCGCCCCGCCATTCCCTGGGCACGTTTTGCTCTGCTGCCTCCTTGGATCCGGAGAGCCACTTGATTATTATTAATCAAGTTCTCTTATTTAGTTCTGCATTTCTTACTCGTGTTTTGGTGACATGTTCAAGAGAGCACTGATAAGACCAACGTTGAAGTGTCCCCTGTGCTTTCTTCCTTGTAGTTCCAAGCCTCAAGTCCCCCTTCCACCTTGAATTGAATTTGGCATATATTGTTAATTTAGATACAGATCTAGTTTTGCATGTGGATACCCAGTTTTCCAGCGGCGTTTGATGAAGAGACTCTCCCCCCCACACACACACATGTTTTAGTCAAGGTTCTCCAGAGAGAGAACACTAGGTTATTATGGAAATTGACTCTCAGGCTTCTGGACGCAGCATCATCCCAAGAGAGGCCATCTGTAAGCTGAAGGATGGAGAACGTCACTAGCTATCATGGCCCTTGTGAAGGGTCAGCTTCCCATCGGGGCATGGGTTTGTTAAGGTCCCTGTCTCCTGTTCTTTGGCTTGTTTGTATGTCTTCTTACCAGTGCTACACTCCAACCACTGCAGCTTTGCTTTGAAATCAAGAAGCGGGTACTCAATCTTTGTCCTTCTTTATGTAGAGTTCTTTGGCTCTCAGGGTCATTTGTCATTTTGTGCAATTTTAGCTTTTTATTTTTATTTTTCATTAGAAAAATCACATTGGAATTTTGATGGTGATAGCATTGACTCTGTAGCTTGCTTTGGTCCTATAGACATTAACACTACTCAGTCTTTCTGTCTCTCAATGTGAGCTGCCTTTCACTTATTAATGTCTTCAGGAAACATGCAGTTTTCTATGTGTAAGCCTTCCCTTCCTGGTGAAGGTGATGCATTTGTGTTTGCTTTACACAGAGCTCATTGATGGCATAGAAATGCAGCTGGGTTTTTGCTGTGGCCAGTGCAGCAAGAACAAAGGTGAGGTGATGGGAGATTAAGAAAAACACAGAGACAAAGAAAAACACGGAGACATTTTCAGAAGAAAGCTGGGGCCAAGTGAGACACTGTCCTCTAATGGAGGAGCAGTGACCCAGAACTAGCTCAGCATGTTCATAATATAGGCTCTCATGATCAGGAAGTTAAACTACAGAAGCTCTGTAAATTTTTTAAAGCTTGTGAGTTATCAAGAGGCTTCTCTGTGCACTAAAAAGTTAAAGTTAGAAACATCCTGTGGCTATCCTGCGGTACCCAGAAAACCGATTGTACTGGAACGTCGGATGACTACTGGCTTTTGCCAACACTGCAGGATTAGCTGATAATCAGGGCTCATTTGCTCTCCACAAGTTTTGTATGTTCCTTTTGTATCCTGCAACATGACTGAATTAGCTATAACAGCCATTTGTGTGTTCTTAGAGTTTTCCACATATAAGATTGTGGTGTCTGAAAACAGAGATAATTTGAGATGCTAATATACACATATTAAAATGGTACAATCCACAACTGACAATACCAATTGCTATTAAGGATGAAAAGCATGGGATTTTATTCATTTCTAGTAGGAATGCCAATGATACAGCCACTTTTGAAGATTTATATCAGGTTCATACACAGTTAAATACCATTTTAACATATTTCTAATAATCACTTTCTTGGGTGATTATTAATCTGATTTGAATATATATACACACATAAAACCTGAAGGAAACTGTTTAAAGCATTTTTACCTATTACTTAAACAGAAGCAACCAATATATATTGTGATACAAAATTAATCAGCCTGTAGCTCATCCACAGAATGGGATATTATTGACTGATAAAAATAGATAAACTATCAAGTCAAGAAAAGATGTGGAAGAATTATAAATGCATGTTTCTGAGTAAATTAAAGGCTGAAAGGCTCTGTAATGTACAACTTTAACTGTATGATATTCCAGCAAAAGAGAAAAGTCTCTACATGAAAACAGATCAAAGTTTGGCAGGGGGTCAGGGGTAGTGGACAGGGTGGGATAAGTGAAGCAGGGGTGTGGGGAATTTTTGTGAATGACATTGTACTGGTGAATACATGACCTCTTGCATTTGATGAAACCCAGAGAGCTCACTGCCCATGGACTGGCCAGTGGTGTATGCCAAGTCTTAAAATTCTCTTGTGAGATAAGTGCATCCTAGGATAGAATGCAGAATATGGTGGAAGAAAATCATTTATATGGATTACAAATATATAGAACAAGCTCACTGAGGAAGGCTGGTCAAAAAGAAGCCAACCTACCTCATTTTAGAAATTAATAGAGAGTCTGAGCTACAGACAAAAGAAACCTAGAAATGCAGAGGATATTGCCATGTGGTGTGGTCAGTGAACTTTTCCAAGGGACAGGGGTCAACAATTATGTGCTCTCTCTCTCTCTCTCTCTCTCTCACACACACACACACACACACACGTATTTTAGTCAAGGTTCTCCAGAGAGAGAACACTAGATTATTATGGAAATTGGCTCACAGGCTTCTGGACGCAGCATCATCCCAAGAGAGGCCATCTGTAAGCTGAAGGATGGAGAACGTCACTAGCTATCATGACGTTGTCCATGTCTGAAGAAACTGAAGGATGCAATTCTCAGTTCAGAGCTTCACTCTGGAGCCAGGTTAAGAGAGATACTCATTGGGTTCCATAATTCAAAGGCCAGAGAACCTAGAGTTCTGGTGTTTGAGGTCAGGAGAAGCTGAGAGTCCCAGTTCTGGGATAAAGGCCCAGAACTTTCCCTTGTTCCCTTTTTGCTCCATGTTGGCCAGAGCCAACTGGATGGGCTTGCTCTCATTGAAGGTGACCTTTCTGCCCAGCCTGCCTCCTCATAGGCCAGCCTTCTCTGGAAGCACCCCACAGGTATCTTGGGGCACCCAGTCTCATCAGAAGCACACATCTGAGCTTTCCTTTCAACAGAGAGGGATAAGCTCTGTGCCTACTGAAGCATCAGGAATAAATATTTCACCAGCTATCTGAGGATCCCTTAATCCAGTCACTTTGACACAAATATCAGTCAACTCACAACATGGGAACTAAATTATGAGGTATGTCAGTGATGAATGTTGACACCAGGCACCTTACTGTTAGAGTGGGAGGTTATTGAAACCAATGGGACAAAACTAGAATGTTCTCTGTGGTTAAAGGCAAATGATTGGAGATATATCTGGTATATTTTTACATCTTTCCATAAGTACAGATTGTTATAGACAAGCATTTGTGTACACAAATACATTTAATTTCAATCCTGTGTCATCTAAGAGGCCAAGAAACAATGGTGTTGGGCTTCTGGTGTCTCTTCACTAACAGAGCAGGTCACCATGGGAAATGACTGATTGCAGACCAGAGTAGGACACATGCAAGATGAGTCTAGAATAGCTTGCAGTTCCAGAAAGTAAGAAAATTTTAAAAATAAGGTAAAGAAAGAATAGCCCACAATATGTTGAGGGAATATGAAATTCAGCTGAATGAGATTCTAGTGGTCTATCTGGGAACATTAGAGAAAGGTAGGTTGCCTTACAATCCAGAGTACGGTATCAATGTACATGAATCCATGCTGACATAAATAAACGATTGAATATGCAAATAATTTGGAGAGAAAGGATAAAATCCCTGTGCAGATGAATTCCAAATGATGTTCCCTCTACAAGGAAATGCAGAATCAATTCCAGATCCCTGCACTTGGGCTGCACTAGTGACTCTCTTCCCAGGCCACCAAGATAAAGGGGAAAAAAGCAAATCCATATTGGAAAAACCTCATGCACTCCATATCACCCAAGTGATGAGGATTGCCATCACTGATGGCACAATGGGGTGCAACTTGCTGTGATGTCATAAAAATGACAGTTAATCTCTGTCTTCTGAGGACATACAGCTTCAGTCAAATCATGAGAAAACACCAAATACAAACTCTGGGATAGTCTATAAAATACTTGCCCAGAATTCCTCAAAACTACCAAGGTCACGAAAATAAGGAAAATCTGAGACTGTTGTTAGAACCAAGAAAATCTAAATAAAATATAAAGTTTAGTTACAAAATAGTCAATATGCTATAAATAAATTTATATGCATTTAGATGCCATCTAAAATGAGTTTGCATTTAAAAAAATGCCAAGTAAAAAACTTTTAAATATGTAGTGGATGAAAAAAATGGAATAATCATCTTCTCAAATTAAATGAATTAAGTTTTCATTAATGCACAGAAAATATCTGTTAGGAAAACAAAGAAAAAATAACAAAAATAGAATCTTTAGTATAAAGTTGAAACAGCTCAGGGTAGGTAGCAACAATTTAAAATTGCTTGTACTTCCAGAGAGAGAAAGGAAAAATGGAATAACAAATGAAGGAAACATCTTCATCATCATCACCACCACCACCATCACCATCACCTGAGATGTCTAGAGAAGAGGGTAACTGTGTCCTTTAAATAAGCTCTTTCAACTGCAATGAAATATTGATGAGGACATGAAGCACATACCCATGTCCAAGAAAGACTCCTACGTGCCAGTGGGAAAGATACACCTCAGACGTTTTGATTGTAGCTTTTTTGAGACTAACATTTTTTTCTAAGCAGAATTTCAAAGCAAATTACTGACAAACTTTTGACTGGCTGCAGTGGAAGCTGATAATGGCAGTGAGAAAAAAGTGTTTATCAGCAAGTGACACCTTTGAGAATCCTCCACTGAGAATCATAAAAATATATATTTTAAGATACTTAAGGATTCAGAGTACCCTATGCATGTTCTCTGGGTAAATTCTTTCAGCAAGTAGTCTAACCTGCACCATTAAACCAAGAGAGAGCTAAATAAAGCACAGCAAGAAAGGATGAAAAGAATGCAGAGAGGAGAGAATAGTGGCTCTGTGTCAAAGAAAACTTGTATTGCTAATGACAGCACAACTGGGGGTGTTAATCCAGGGAAGAGTAATGGGTCTTACATTAAAAGGTGGATTCCCAGATCTCTAGGTTCTAGATTCTCAGAAGAGTCAAGATAGCAAGCCTGGGACACTGGAGAAAGTCAATTACATCATCTAAAGCTTTTACTGAGAAGGAGTGACAAGAGAAACTTCGGCATGCGAGCATGGTTGTTATTTTACCTATGGAAATACAAGCAGAACGACTACTATTAGACAACTTGAGTATTTATTATCACAAGGTAAGATATATCTGAATTTCCTGATTGATGGATGGAGAATTGGAGAGGGGAATGGTAGATAACCTAAATATATATATATATGATATCCACATATATATATATACATACTTACCTTATATATCATGTATATGTGTATATATGTATATATAGGCAAACATGCAAAAAGTGAGGAAGAATAAACATAAAATTGATGTTGGGAAGTAAGCATAGTAAATATATGTTATATTTCCTTTAAAAATTATAAAAAATGTTATTTTAGAGTTAAAATATCCAACTTCATTAGCAAAAATGAGCATACTTCTCACCTCCTCACCCAACTAAAGGATGGAAAGAGAAAAATAAATGAAGTTGGCACAAGTAAGCAAAGAAAATGTTCAACAGGAGAAAGTATAGCTTCAGTGTTAAAGACAATCGAATCAAATTTCAAGGTGAAAATCTTTGAATCAGAAATGGATTAAAGTTATACAATTATAAAAATATGTTAACAAATTAAATAAATAGTACTTTATGTACTATTCCTATCAAATACACAAGAAAATTGAAATAAAATGTAAAGATAAGTTAATACAAAAATTACATTGTTAGATTTTAATAAGTACATTCATCAAATAAAAATTAAAAATCTTTAAATACGTATAATTTGATATTTCAAAAAACTGATGACTTTCAATTTTTTATGAAGAAATACATTTATACAAATTTATGTACTAGTTTTCAAAAAAAACTTAATAAATTCCACTGTAGAGATTTTATAGGCTTCACTTTCTGCTAATAATCTGATAAGTCTAAACATAAAAATGAATTTCAGGAAGATTTCTGGTCTCATGCATGATAGAATTTTTGGGATCATATTTATCATGAATTCAAAAACAGCTATGTAGCCTAGGCAAAATCTACATACCAGTCGATTACAGATTTAGAAAAGCAATAAACTCTGGGCTACAGCTTCCTCCAGAGAGAGGAAGCCTATGAGGTATGTCCCACATACCTGTTGGATTTCTTTTCTGGCAACATTTTCCATGCTAATCGTCAGAGTTTTAATCAAACCTGAGAGTGGCAGTTCCTTGGGGCTAAAAACAGTGAGAAAATTGTTGAGAGTTTTTCAGTGGCTCCAAAGACAATGAAGATGGGCATGCTCTAGAAAGGAAATTCTGAAAGTTTATGTTAGAAACAACACAGTGGTTCTTGGCCAGTTGTGGTTGAAGGGACGTTAGGGATACAGAATAGATGTTCTGGAGCATTTATGGTGCAAGGGAAATGCAGATGTACAGGCCATCTACAGTGGAGTGGCCATGCTGAATATGCTGGATATTCACTTTAGAAACCAGGAGGGCCATACTTTAAGAGTGCAAGTTATGGACTGGGAATTAGCAAAAATAAAATAAAACTGCCCTACAAAATTATAAAAGTAGGACTTGGCACCATCAAGGTGTTAGATTTATTGACAGTTTAGCTCTACTTTAATTCAGAACCACTTTATAGTAGAAAATAATATAATTCTCATGTGCTACAATGTAATTCTTACAATGTCCAGCACACAATTAAGAATTTTCTAGACTTTCAAAAAGTTTTAATGAGTGACTAATCAAGGGCTGGGGATATAGCTTAGTTGGCAGAGTGCTTGCCTACCATGTGATCTCTATGTGTGCCATATTTTTTTATATACATACATATCTATGATAAAATTAACAAATTAGAAAGTAAGAGATTAACAAAAATAATAAAAACTAAAACATAATTTTATAATAATATGTTGCTATAAAAGTTATTTAAAAATTTTGAATTACTTGTTTCTGCAATTTTCTACTTAGTATTTTTGGAAGATGGTTGACCACAAGTAACTGAAATCCTGGAAAGTGAACCATGATAGAAGTTCCAGCCAATTTAAAGATGAAGAGTTGCTTCAGATGAATATGACTGAAAGCTTAAAACAATAAGGAAGCAAATATGGCTTATTGCAACAACAATTAAGATGAGTAAAATGCAAGGAACATCATTATAGTGAACATTTGTAAATAGTGTCAGAAATTTATTGATGGATGGAAATCATACAAGACTCAACAAAAGGTTTATTAGTAAAGATAATTCAAGAAAAATATTCAAATTGAAGTACAGACATCAACATAATTTCATATTAAAAATGTGAAAATTTAATAGAATCCAGCAAATGTGCAGCCAGGTTCCAAGAACAAAAAAAGAGAAAATATTAGAAACACAGTATCTGAACATGAAAATTCCTGGAAATATCCAGTGTTTGAAAGATAAGAAATTCCAGATTCATCATTTCCCAAGTTGAATTAATAGTAAGATTCATCCATGTGTGTGAAATCTTACTGTAAAAATCATGGAAAAAGAGACCTTGACAGCAGGAAAAAACCCTAACAAACATGGTGCACGTCTCTCCATCAAACAGTGGTAGGAAGGAGAGCTGACTTCTGCAGAGAAGCAATGGAATTCAGAAGACAATTGAATAATGTTGTTTAAAATAGTGAAATAAAAGAACAGAAACTAGCAACCTGTATTTGTATGCCTAGAAAATCTTCAAAAGTAAAGATGAAATGAAAATGTCTTGGCAGCAAACTCGCACCGTTGGACACCTGTGGATCTTTCCAGGCTGGATGCAGAGGGTTCCAGTTGGGGACAGAGGTGGAAAGAATAACTAGGAAAACAGAGAAACAACTGCACCTGTTGATCTGGTGGAAGAACCTGAGCACTCACGATGGGGGCAGCGTGGCCTCTCCTCTGGACCCTCCTTGTAACAGAGGCTTGCTTGGTGTGGACCCTCCTTGTAACAGAGGCTTGCTTGGTGTGGACCCTCCTTGTAACAGAGGCTTGCTTGGTGTGGACCTTCCTTACAGCAGAGGCTTGCTTGGTGTGGACCCTCCCTACAGCAGAGGCTTGCTTGGTGTGCCACAAACTCAGCCCACTTAGCTTTCCGGGGAATAAGGGTGGTGGGCAGAGGAGGGATGACAGCCGTCTCCATACCTGGTCTCGGTGCTAACTGCTGTGTGAGGAAGGCCGACCCTGTACTTTACCCAAGGAAATCATGTTTTCTTCGTTTGATTCATTCATACAAATTAAACTGTCCTTTATCTGGTTACTATCAGTGTTTAAAGCACTAAACAAGGGCCATGGTACTTACATAGAACTTATTTCTACCCCGTCTCATAATTTTCTTGTGAATGAAACAAGATGGACAGTGTCCCCCAATTATAAAGGTCCTAGTGGGCCTTTCCCTGCTCACCTCTGAGGCAGGATTCGGCCCGCAGCACGTGTTCAATGCCCTGTCTCAGAACCTCCTGGTGTTCTGCAGCTGCCATGGCCCTTGGCAGCAGCGGTGGGGATTCTGAGCCCTGGGGTGCCCTGAGCACTCCATGTCCACAGCCTGCACAGTTGCTGCAGTGGTTTCAAGCCTGGTGTCTCCAGTGCTTTCTGGAAAACTGGAGCAGAGGGAAGTAAGGACCTGAGGGACTCCATTGTCCAATCAGAAACATGCCTTAAGCGCTCTGCGAGATGGGCTACCACAACACTTTTGAAATGTCTGGAAAAAAAAAAAAGACTCTTCATAAAAAGCAAATTAGCAGCTGTGTTTTCTGACCTTAAACTTTAGTGAGTGAATTAACCTCTTGGGATTAAGAGTTTTTAAAAGCAAACAATCTCTTGTATGTTACTGGATCCTCCTAATCCCTCCTGATTGCAAGATTCTTCTCTTTGGACACCCTGTCTTAGTTATTTTTGTAAACTCTTCAGGCTCCAATCCGTGACAGAGAAAATGCACTATGGACAGATTGATAAATGATGGATAGACACGTGACAGATGACAGGTAGGTAAAGACAGACACACAGACAGGCAGGCAGAGAGAATGACCAAAATGCAAAATAAAAGAAGGAAAAGGCAGGAAATAGGGAATAAAGGAAGACAGGGAGGGTGGGCTGGAGGGAAAGAGCACACAGAGGGACAAAGGCAAGGAGGAGGGAGGAGACAAAGGATAATGTGTGCTCAGTCACTCCAAAGAGGTTTCTGTGATATTCCCAATACTTACCAAACTAAAGTGCAAATATGCATCTTTATTAAATAGTCAACTTTAATGCATTTAGCCAAGATACAGCCTTTATACAATAAAGCATTTCCAAATGTTTAAAGAAATACCAACTTAGTGAGCTGGTATTTCTTTATGCTAACTTGGTAAAATTATGCTAACTTGGTAAAATTAAAGGACACATTTATGAAATGCCTATATTAATGTTGACATCCATAACAAACTCTGTGAATATTCATCTTTTAAAAGTATTAGGGTTAGGTATCTATGTTGAGTGGCTTTAAAGTCAATTCAGCATAGTTACTATTAATGTTGATTATTTTAAAATTATTCTCCTTTTTATTATGACACTAAAATTTTTATTTGGAGCCAAAGGCACTGTAGAATGAAGTTTGATAATGATCCAAAACTCACCCAATCTGTGATTTGGAAGGGTTTTCTTAGAACCAACAAGCATTCATGAAGCACGTGAAGGTGTAGAGTTTGCTGACTTTGTCTCCTGGTCTGGCAAACAAGCGTGCTCCCTGCACAATCATTGGTCCCGAGTTTGGGAGCCAGATTCACCTTGAAATTGATTAATAATACACCAGCTGATAAGCTGGATAGGAAAATTTCCATGTAAAATATAATGGGATCCTTTTCTCTCTGCCTTTGGTATTTATCTGAAAATCTTAAAAATATTCGACCAGAAAACGGATGTTACGCTCTTTAGCGTTTGCTTGAAGAGGACCTTCCCCGCTCGCTCGTCTCCAGAAGGTCATCTCTGAGCTGTACAAGCCAGGCCTTCACTTAGGGCTCCTCCTGCATTCACATTTAACTTCCTTTCATTCCGTGGCCTTTATTAGCTAAGCTCCTGGAGCTTGTAGCACATTTTAAACAGCAACACTGGGAGGATGTAAATGCAGAATAATGTATCAGGACTCAAATTTGCATGGTCAAATGTCAAAAAAATTAGGCCTTCCCCAGAACCATGTCAAGAGAAATAACATAAGTGGGCACACTCCACAGCAGTCATGCCATTATCATTTAGTGCAAGCTGTCTTCACTGCCAGCCCTGGAAGCAGTGGTCATTAGCTGGAGCTCTGCAGGGGAGGCTGCATTTCCTCCTCTCTTTCTTTTTAAAGATTTTTTATTTTTTCCCCATCATCTGACAGTATTTCACAGAGCACCGCAGTGCCATGTTGCCTCCCTGACAGGAAAGTCAAGGGGTGGGTGGGGCGCCTTTGGGTGGTGGGGGGAGAGGACGCTGGCTAAAGCCCACGATCGCCCACTGTCAGTTGGAGGCGCAGGACTCGCATTACCTCCTGGATAAATACTCATTAAGAGTAATCACTTTATTTCAGCTCTGTAATGACATTAACAAGCTTGGAATACAGGGAATTACACGAGTCGGAACAAATAATTGAATATTCTACTGCAGCATGAACACAGCACAAGCCTGCCTTCGTGTCAAGCCGTTTCTGAAGCTACAGCACACGCGTGCCATTAGATAATAAGCTTAAACAGCATTAAATTGGCACTATTCGTACCACCACTGAGAAAAAAGAAGTATTAATTGTTTAGCTCCAACCTGCTGTAATTTCATAGAATGCAAACACTGGGAAGGCCCCCTCTCTACATGGACTCACTCACAGGGTTTAAGCAAACTGATAAAACTGCAATATCCAGAGACTGAGAAAGGACATGGAGAGATGAGAAAGCTGATGATAAAACGTCCTCTCTTTGAAAGAAAGGGAGCATCAAACTTCCTAACTCTTCAAAATTTCAGGCTCCCAGTAATGTGACTGAGCATCCTATATGTGTGTGCATGTGTGTGTGTGCGTGTATATGTGTGTGAGAGTGCGTGTGCGCGCGTGTGTGTGTGTGTGTTTCTTTTCGTCCTTTCTCAGTATTTTTGGCGGGCACTTTTCCAAGTTACTATAACATCTCCTGAGTATCTGCAGTGAGGAGCAACCCCTGTGTGGATGCCATGGCTGCAGACATGACCTAGACACAGATGTACAGGAAGGCATCAGGGCTGTTGGGCATCTTCCCTGGGGTAAAACGTTATGAAGGGCACAGCCAGAACAGAAAGATTCTGCGTTCTCAGAGGAGAGAAGGGAGCCAGATGCTGGTAAGCACCACCACCAAGCCTGAGCCAGGACCCTGGAAGAGGAGACCGCTGCCTTTCAACACTGGGTCCCTGTGCCCCAGGGAACCTGCTGTGGTGCATCACGTGACCCCAGCTGTTGGAGAAGTGTTAGGCACAACCCGAAGCTCCGCCCTGAGGTCCTCCTTATGGACAGGCTCCTCCCAGGGATGTGCTGACCTTCAGAGCAGAGGAGGCGGTAGAGGCCCGGGACTAGCGGAGACCCAGGTGGTGTCCCCTGGTTCGAGTTCCCACCCTGACTCCTCCCTGTCAATATTCCCAGGAGCCCGTCAGCACAGGGTATTGAATAGGCAGAGGGAATAGGCATTCATTAAAAAGTGACATTTTTGCCTTGGTATATTTTTGAATAGCGTGCTATCCATGTCTGTAAGCTGAGGGGTCAAGATAGAGAGGAATGAAATTTCCTGCTCAAAGGGTCCCCGAGGCAAACCTTCATGCACAGAGTGGCTTGGAAATAGAAAACAAATACCCCCATCTCTCCGTCCCCGAGAAAGGTCTTCCTCCTCTTCCTCCTGTCCTCCCGTCTTCCACCCAGGGCCTCCTTTGTCACTGCCGTCCTCACAGGACACACCAAGCCGTCTAAGCCTGTTTCCTGAGAGGACCACCACCCAGCCAGAGCTGAGCCCTTATCTGTAGCCCATGTCAGGGTTCAAGAGCTGTCATTCAACAAAGGCAGGGGAAAGGAAAACGGGTTCCGACTCTCCATGCTTCAGAACCTGTGGCTAAACTTAAGACTGAGCGCTAAACCAGCAACTTGAGGATGTATCCTATCTGTCTATAAAGTGCCCTTTTACTGCCCAAGACAGGTAGTCCCCTAGCGCAGTCCTCCTGGGGAAACACCCCTGGTGTCCAGCATGGCTTCTGGTAGGAGCCAGCTCACGCTGAGAGCCCGAGGAAAGGACTGTTTCCCCCTGGAATGCCCCTCCTCCCCTCTCGTGCCTCAGATCTCACCCCATTTCTCTTTCCCTCCTGTAGCTCTCCTTGCAACATGGTTCTAGTTTCCATTGAGAGTCCGTCACCCTGGGTCAGCTCACTCGACTGCACACTGTATTACATAATAACACTCCTGATTACCGCTTAAACAAAACAAAGTACCCATTGGTCACTCCATGTACCTACCCATGTGCACTGCATGTAAGATCTATTAAAATTATAAGGTTTGATTTCTATCTTAAACAAGTGTTTATTTCTGTTCGGTCAACAACATACACAAAACATTTATGGAAGAATAAGGAAAATAGGAGTTACATAGAGGGATAATGCACCATACATTTTCAGAACGAGCAACATATGTGTTTAGTCATTAGACATTGGCTCATCCCTACTCTTTCCAACCCCTACACTGTGTACCAGGGGTAGACAGAAGACACCCCCCAGTCTCCCAAGAGCGTCACTCACCAGGAAGACACAGTGTGTGGTAAGATGGAGACATGCAGTTCAGTGTAACTGTTTTCTTTATCAAAGAGCCTTCTTGGAGAAAGTATTCTTGCCAACAAGAAGTCAAGAGACACGTGACTGTTGGCAGCACTGTGCTGTGGGAGATGTGACAACCCAATGAGGTTGCATAGCAGGACAAGAAGTCAGCTTGGGAGACGGAAGTTCATGTCCCTGGAGACCTGTCTTGCAGCCATCCCAGATGAGGGCAGACTCCAGTGCTCAGGAGAGTTGCTGCACACTGGGGGGAGGAGGCTGCAGGTGTGCTGTCATTCTTGGTGACATGGACAGAGCAACAGCATTCTGCATAGACGTGGACACCTGGAGAGAGAGAGGATGCTCACGTGGGGGGCATTCAGAAGGTGGGAGGGGTTGGCTGCCCTGCAGAGGAGCTGGAGCTTCAGGAGGGTTAGTGTGGTCCCCATGAACACTTTGGCCTGGCCTGAGCCTTGGAGAGAGACAAACAGAGGTAGATTGTGCAGGGAGACCGAATGGAAAGTCCTGGAGAATGTCAAGAGTTAAGAGAACATGTCTTTCCAGCCCAGTACTGTCACTGGGTGGTAATAAACCCCCTAATTACTTGAATGCCAAGGAATTGGGCTTTCAAGAGATCAGGGGGTTTATTACCACATTGTGAAGTTCTCTCTGGAGGAGGTGGAGGCAAAGAGAATAGGAAGTGGTGCCTGAGTGGTCAGCATGGGTCCTGTGGCACTCCCCGCCCACACAGGCATTGTGAAACGAGGACATAAATAAAAGTGGGTGTGGAGATCTTGGACACCTTGATTTGAGATGCACATGCAGGGGGTTTTGTTCTGTGGGCCAAAATCTCAGATGGGTCTGAAGCTCTGTTTTTGGGTGACAGGGAAAGCCACCCACCGGTGTCTTTGCTCAGGAAGTGTGCGGGGAGCTCAAAACCAGAAAGAAGATGTTCCTGCGTAGCTTCAGATGCCATTTTATTTTCCATCAGGGCAGAGATAAAGGTGAAGAGGAAGCCAGGAAGGGACTGTGATTGAAGGCAGAGAAAGCAGAGTGACGCCATCCAACCAAGAGGTGAGGGACCTTCAGAGGGAGAGAAGAGAAAGGAGGGAACCTCAGGCTCAAGATGCTGGGATCAGCCCTCTGGCCTCCCACCTGTAGTAATGGGCAGTGAGTGCAAACCCTGGCCCTCAGCAGCTGGAGCTGAGGAGTGCTCTTGAACCTGCACCTCCCTGACTTCCCCTGGCGTCCAGGGCAGGGACTCCAGGGCTTCCCACAGAGCACTTCCGACTGCCTGCACATCCTTTATCTCCACCACACTTCCTGGCTCTCAGGATCAACCCATCTTCCTTGCACTGTGGACACCAGATGCTTTGAGACAAATGCTTGTTCCCTCAAATCCACTTTGTCTCCCTCACAGAAAAGCAGTCCCCAAAGTGGTCAGAGCATCTGTGCATCTTCTAAAACCCCAAGTCAGATCGTTCCTTTAGCTCTCAGGCCTTGAGAGCTTCTCATTGCTCTGGACAACACGGTGAGGTGGTGACCGTCTTGCTTGGCTCAGTGGCTCAGCAGCACCTGGCACATTTCTGCATCTCTAGCAATCCAAATTTCCCAGCATCATGGGCAGCTGCATAGAGTTTACTGGAGACTCTGAGGGGCTTCTTCACCTTCTCCTTGTTCTCCACTCTGACCCTTCAGATCTAATGTAACAACCACGCCCACGTGATCAAGGGTTGCAGCGCTTATTTCAATGGCTGCGTGTGTTTATTTGTGTGATAATTTGGTTGACGGCTCTCTACTCCTAGGACCACAGGCGAGTGCCAGGGTAGCTCCATTTCAGAGCTACATGGTCATCAGGACCACACTCTTGCCTTCTCTCTTCTGTTATCATTAGCACACCATGCTAAGATGGCTACAATGAGCCATTACATCTATATCCCATTTGAAGTAAGGGTAGAGTGTGTGTTTGTTGCCTGACAACACCGCAGGGCTCAACATGAACATGAACAGCAAATAGGGACGTGGATGAACAAATCGGAAGTCCAGGGAACTGCTGCAGGGTGTCGCTGGCTTTTGTAGGAAGCATTCAGGGGTGGTTTGTAGACCACAGTATGGGACTCAGAGAGCTATGGATTCTGTTGGCATTGAGAGTAAATAAGAGGGGCAGGGACATGAAAACAAAGGCGACTCTCTCTGTTTTGTAGCTCACTTTTAACAGGTCAGGCACAAGTAAAAGTGACATTTTTGCCTTGCTATATTTTGAATAGCGTGCTATCCATGTCTGTAAGCTGAGGGGTCAAGAGAGAGAGGAATGAAATTTCCTGCTCAAAGGCAGAACCCACTGCAGGAAGTCACATGGGGCCTGTACCTGGCTGGGCCCTGCCCTTGGATCACAGCTTAGGGGCACCATCTCAAAATTGTGACTTGATAAATTCGAGCTTTTGTCCTGCAGATGAGGGCAGGTCTGGAGTGCTCTGTGGGCAGAGGCTGTGTGCGCTTCTGAGCTTGCATGTGTTTTGCTTGTGTCACTTGCCATTGCTTGTGGTTTTAGTGATATGTGCAACTGAGGTTCACTGTGTCCCCCAGAACTCACAGGGGACTATTGTGCTCACAGCCCTTGTCAGCCTGTTGTCAGCGGGCAGATGAGGAGGCCGACTGCAATTCTGCTCAGACCATAACTCGCTTCAAGTGCAGAAAGTGAGCCAGAAAAATAGTGTCATTGATCAAAACAACACAGCAAGAGAGTTTCAATGTTTATTGTATTAGTCATTATGGCATCAGAATTTGACTTTTTTCAATTTTATGTTTTTATTCAGGCATCATTATTATCTGTATTTTCTATACATGCAATAAGATATTTTAAATGCATGCATATGCCCCATTTGAACAAGAGGCCTCATATTTTTATTTTGTATTAGGTCCCGCATCATGCAGCCAGCCTGCTGTGGAGCAGAAAGGGCCTGAGGATGTGGCAGCAATGCAAAGGTGTCCAAGGGTCTCACGTAACAGTGCTCCCTAGCGGAGTCTGCCTTGCACGATGCTCTGTGACTAGGACAGAGGTCAACATGGGTATCCCTAATGCCTCTACCTTCAAATGACTCTCCATACAATGGGGACACAGAAACTTCTAAAGTCCTTCTTGATAGGCTGAAGCTTTTAGGAAGGTAGAAATCAGCTGATTAGGGACATGTGGTATTTGATAATCAGGCAAGGAATCAGCAAACTGTCCAAAGTTGAAATTAATATAGGTCCAATTGCATGGAAAAAGAAAAAGGTTGAATTGATGTGCTTCATGCAATTGATTTCCATATTGCAATGAATACCCACGATGTGTAGGACAACATGACTCAGCTTCCCTCCATCCAAACGTGTCAGAATTGTACATGAAAAATGCAAGGAGTCAAAGCAATCTTCTACGTCCAGTGAAAACACAATCTCACTAGTGCCCACATGTCCTGGGGGCTGAGAGGGGGGCACGGAGCAGGGAGAGCAAGACGCTGAAGCTGCTCCTCACACTTCCAGAATGTCACCGACTCCCTAACAGCAAATTCTCCACCTGCCAGAGACAGTCCCCGCAACCCTCCTCAGAGAGGCAGCTGGAGAAGTTCCTGCAGATACCAATTGTGATAAAGGCTGTTGGGGTGGGTGGAGGTGGAAACCAGACAGCTTAGGACTCCACTGTCTAGTGCCACTGCCAGGGGTCTACAGAGAAGGGAGCGCCAGGCCACAGGTGGGAGGGGAATTCTGAAGGCAAACATGATCTCATCACACATAGGATCCTTTATTTTAAAGGTCTCTGTGGATCACACTGATCATTGAAACTTAGAGGAAATGTTTCTTTGGGTCCGTAAAATAATGCATTTCCTTGTGTGTCCTGAACTGGGAGGAGAACAGCAGAAAGCATCATCACAGTGTGATTGGGTTAAAGCAAATTAGGAGATTTGGGACTGAAATGCCCTCAGACATGGATGGCTCCCAGGAAATCCAATCATGCCTCAGTGTACAGAGATACAGAAATGCTCATGGAGAAGGTGGCAGACGTGGAAGAGAGCTGGTGATGCCGGGGAAGAGGACAGACATGCAATGGAACCACTTCAAGAAAAGATGCAATTACACAGAAAGGTTGTTCCTGAAGGAAAAGATTGCACTCACTGTGCAGATGGAAAGAGGAAACAGTTCACAGGGAAAGATGTCAGCAACACCTCGCATCAGGACATTTGTTTGGGGGATCAATGGATGCTGAGCACAAAGCAGAAGTTAGCCAGCTAGAAATTTGCACACACAGCAGAAGATCTTGGCTTGGGAGAACTCACCTTTCACAGAAGAATGAAGCAGTGCCCTGGCCCAGAACAGATGCACACAGGGGCAGGCGTGACCCGGTGGGACTCCAGGATGGGTGACGTGAGGCCTGGAGGAGCTTGATTTTTTTGCCTTTACATCCTTAACCACCACCCTGCATAGCACGTTCTGGAACAATTCCTCAGTCAGCCACTGGCGCATGGATTCTTGTTTCAGAGACTGATTCTGGGGAAACCCAACTGAAGAGATGGGGCTAGTATAATGTTATTATTTTATTAAATGCCTGATCCAGAGAAGTGCACTTGCTTATTATGTCATCTGTTTTATGTCGTCAGCAGGAAGATGGAGCCAGGCCACTGTTACCAAAGTAGAAGTCTGCAGGCAGCTTTTCTCAGCTCCATGTCATATTGACACCATTGCCAAGAAAAGAGAGAGCGGTTCTCCCGGTTTACCTGTCTTTCATTACAGGTTTGAGCAATGGTCGTCCTGTGCCCGAAGTCTGTCCTAGTTCAGGAAAAGTAGGGGCACCTGGTAGTCCCAGCTGGAGGGAATCTTCCTCGAGCTGGCGCTGGGAGCAGCCCACACCACGCAGTCTCTGCCGCTTCGCCAGCTGTGGATTCACTGTGGCTCCACTCGTCTTGCTCCACTGTTGGCAGCAATGGGTCACTGTCTCTTTGTCTTGCTGCTTCTTCTGATGTCTGTATTAAATCATCTCAATTCTGTTTCTACTAATGAAACTTGAAATACTTCTCTCCAACAATAAAATACATTTCACTTCTAACTGACTCTATTCAACAAAACCATCCAGACTTGGACAGGGACCAGGCATTTTGGGCGTCTCTGCTGCTAAAGGTTGGTCTTCCATTAGAGCACCTGACATCACTATGGCTCTGTTTCAAACTATTTCTGGTCTTGTCTCTGTCTTTTAAAGTTCACATTGCTGGGAGGGATTAGCTAATGCACCAGCACGTTGGCTGTCTACTGGACAGACCCACCCTGAGAAGGGGGGGTGGAATTGTATGGCTGGGCGTGAGTGGACACTGGGGGCCAAACTAAACCATTAGGGCCAGTGCAAGTGCATGAGGTGCCTGGGAGTCAAGCAACTATCCCTTCATATTCTAGATCAGTGGCTCTCAAAGTAGTGGTCCCCAGACCACAACAGGACCAGCAGCACCTGGGAAAGTAATACAAATGCGAATCATTGAGACATACTTCAGATCATAAATAAGAAACAGAGTTGGGCACACAGCATGCCTCCTGGTGATCTTGTGTGGTTAAATCTGAGGACAAGTGATCTGGAAATTTGGATGTGGATGGTGCTGTGTGTGAAGTTACTGCTGTCTCTGGTCAGGCTTCTCTTTACAACCTCCCTCCTGGCTTGTGGGACCTGGAGATCTGTGCTGTGTGGGACTCCATGTCTGCAGATGAGACAGGTAATGGCCCCCGGGTGGAGTGCCAGATGAGGCTCCACTGAGAGCAGAGGCACACTCACTCCCATAATAGGTAGCAACCTCTGCATGGACACACCTCCGTCCATTGCAGAATGGAAAGGTACACTGAGGCCCATTTGCCAAACACGTAGTGGCTGGTTGACCCCAAAAACTCTGTGGTGGGGACCCAGAGTCACCTGTGTGCCTTGATATTTCACAGCCAGGTTAGCCTGGGAGGTGCTGAAGCCCTCTGGGTCTTCGAGTGGTCTGCATCTCTTTACCAAGGCAGCCTGCTCATGTGTGCATGGGGGCCAGTGTCGATGGCGGGGGATGCCCACCAGCTCCGTCCTTCTCTCTGGTGGTGAGAGCTTCTCGTGGTGGAAGCCTTTCAGTGGGCTTTAGTTTACAGTGCTAATGTTGTCATGTGCATCTCTGCTCCTATGCAAACACAGGTATTTGCATTTCTTTAATCAAACTCTTTGTTTGCAAGATTCCAGTCTATTTTCTTCCCAATTTTCTCCAGTCCCATTCCAGCTCTCTGCATTGTTGGCCACTGTCCAGAAATCTGAGTATATTCTCACATTGGTCCAGTTCTTCCAAAGTGATTCATAGTCCCTGGGTCTGTCCATTGAGAAGCCTTTCTTTCTCTATTGTCTTTTATGAACATCTGCCCAAAATGTTGTGTGTTGTGAAAGCTACTAACTCCCAATTTGGGTAAACTTAACCTACCCATTGGCTGTTCACCTGGGACCCTCTACAGAGTGATAGGTAAGAACTGGGAGAGGGTACTGCTGTGACCACAGCAGGTGGTAGTTGGTCTTGCCACATGCTCTTTATTCTGGTCTGGCCAGGCTTGACCCTGGCTGTTCCATTCCATCTACTATGGATTGCCATGGGGCGACATGCAATATTATTAATTTGTTGACCTCTGCATTTCTGCCCTAACCATTTGGTTCTTGTGGAAGCTATCATAATCCTTCTGAATGAATTATGAAAAGAATGATGCATAATAAGGCTGCAAGATTAATATCATAAAAGTTTGAGGTATCCCAAAACACTGGTGATATGATCACAAGTGCAGGTTTCCCCTGGGTAGTTTAGGCCTGAGTGATTGTTCTAGAAAACATGTTTTCAGAGCCAGAGTTCTGCATCAGTGCTGTGTCCAGCAGGTGTGTCATGATCCGCATTCTGGCAAGTTCCTGTTTTCCCTGATATTTCTTGGTGACCTTCCATTTTCTTTTTCTCCCACTTAATAAAGACTGAAACCAGTCTTTATTAAGATTGAGGGTGTCTTTATTAAGACAGAGGTCAGGTTCATCCTTCCTTCTCTGCAGGAAGTGCTGTAAAAATGAGTTGATATGGAGCAGAGTGAAGACTGAGGGTGGTCTCTCCTCTTCAAGTTGAACTTTTACAGCTTTGCCACTTACTAAAGCATCCTTCCATTTACTCTTGTGTATACTTAAAGAAACCAAGAAGAGGCATAGCTTATATTTCCTGGTGGCCACTGAAGAGCTACCTTTTCTTTGCTCCAAGTCCCCAACTTGGTACCTGATGATGGGCTTCGTTAATGCAACTTTGGTCATCTGGTCCCAAAGTGTCTCAATCACAACCTCCTCCTGCAGCTTCCTCTTTGCCTTATAGTTCATTTGTACAAAGCAGGGGACAAACTCCTCTTCCTTCTATGCAGGACATGCACAGGTCAGGCTCTTCCTTCTCTATAGGACATGCACAAGTCAGGCTCCTCCTCCCTCTCTACAGGAAGTTCACAGATCAGGCTCCTCCTCCTTCTCTACAGGATGTGCATAAGTCAGACTCTTCCTCCCTCTCTACAGGATGTGCACAGGTCAGGCTCCTCCTCCATCTCTACAGGATGTGCCCAGGTCAGGCTCCTCCTTCTTCTCTACAGGATGTGCCCAGGTCAGGCTCTTCCTCCCCTCTACAGGAAGTTCACAGGTCAGGCTCTTCCTCCCCTCTACAGGATGTGCACAGGTCAGGCTCCTCCTCCATTTCTACAGGATATGCACAGGTCAGGCTCCTCCTCCTTCTCTGCAGAACATGCACAGGTCAGGCCCTTCCTTCCTTCTATACAGGATGCGCATAGCTCAGGCTCTTCCTCCCCTCTACAGGATGTGCCCAGGTCAGGCTCTTCCTTCCTTCTCTACAGGATTTTGCACAGGTCAGGCTCCTCCTCCCTCTCTGCAGAACATGCACAGGTCAGGCCCTTCCTTCCTTCTCTACAGGATGTGCATAGGTCAGGCTCCTCCTCCATCTCTACAGGATGTGCACAGGTCAGGCTCTTCCTCCATTTCTACAGGATGTGCATAGGTCAGGCTCCTTCTCCCTCTCTACAGGAAGTGCACAGGTCAGGCTCCTCCTTCTTCTCTACAGGATGTGCACAGGTCAGGCTCTTCCTCCTTCTCTACAGGATGTGCACAGGTCAGGTTCTTCCTTCCTTCTCTACAGGATATTGCACAGGTCAGGCTCCTTCTCCCTCTCTGCAGAACATGCACAAGTCAGGCCCTTCCTTCCTTCTCTACAGGATGTGCATAGGTCAGGCTCCTCCTCCCTCTCTACAGGATGTGCACAGGTCAGGCTCCTCCTCCATTTCTACAGGATGTGCACAGGTCGGGCTCCTCCTCCCTCTCTACAGGATGTGCACAGGTCAGGCTCCTCCTCCATTTCTACAGGATGTGCACAGGTCAGGCTCCTCCTCCCTCTCTACAGGATGTGCACAGGTCAGGCTCCTCCTCCATTTCTACAGGATATGCACAGGTTGGGCTCCTCCTCCCTCTCTACAGGAAGTGCACAGGTCAGGCTCCTCCTCCCTCTCTACAGGAAATGCACAGGTCAGGCTCCTCCTCCCTCTCTTTAGGAAGTGCACAGGTCAGGCTCCTCCTCCCTCTCTACAGGAAGTGCACAGGTCAGGCTCCTCCTCCCCTCTACAGAATGTGCCCAGGTTAGGCTCTTCCTTCCTTCTCTACAGGATATTGCACAGGTCAGGCTCCTCCTCCCCTCTACAGGAAGTGCACAGGTCAGGCTCCTCCTCCCTCTCTACAGGAAGTGCACAGGTCAGGCTCCTCCTCCCTCTCTACAGGAAGTGCACAGGTCAGGCTCCTCCTCCCTTTCTACAGGAAGTGCACAGGTCAGGCTCCTCCTCCCCTCTACAGAATGTGCCCAGGTCAGGCTCTTCCTTACTTCTCTACAGGATGTGCATAGGTCAGGCTCCTCCTCCATTTCTACAGGATGTGCACAGGTCAGGCTCCTCCTCCCTTTCTACAGAATGTGCCCAGGTCAGGCTCCTCCTCCCCTCTACAGAATGTGCCCAGGTCAGGCTCTTCCTTACTTCTCTACAGGATGTGAAGAAGTCAGGCTCCTCCTCCATTTCTACAGGAAGTTCACAGGTCAGGCTCTTCCTTCTTTCTCTACAGAATATGCACAATCAGGGTCTTCCTTACTTCTCTACAGGATGTGAAGAAGTCAGGCTCCTCCTCCATTTCTATAGGATGTGCACAGGTTGCGTGCACAGCAAAGCCCTCTGGGTCCTGGGTGAGGGCCGGCATTTTCATGTAAATAGCAAGTTTTATATCCACGTCAGATTAGCATGGAGGCTGTTTAAACACGGAGACCCTCTGACCAGCTGACACGTCAGGATTGCCAGGAAGAAGACGACATTTCCAAAGCATGCATAGCTCTGAGGTTTTGATGTATTGGTTGATCTTTCCTCTGATAGCAGGAGATAAGGAGACTGTTGTCAGTGTTTTAAAAATAATAAATGGTGTCTTTCTTTCTTGCTCTGTCTCCCTTTTCCACTACCTGCTCCAGTGTTGGGACTCAGGAGTTGGGCTGATGGATGTGGGAGCCATTTCGGAGTGATACAGCGGGACCTGGGCTGCCCTCAGTGGTGCAGCTAGAGTGTGGGCTGGCACTACCCACATGTGGGGAAGGGAGAGCCAGGGTGCACGTAGCTTTGAATTTCACTCTTCAGCTGTGAACGGTGGCTCTTGGAAGAGCAGCTGTGGTCACGTCAGAGTTCATCCCTGTGCTTTTAGAAAGGCCTTGGGATCAAGATTGCTTCCTCTATGGAAAAGCAAGAGACATGCTTCCTCCTTCGTTTGAATAACACAGATGTACACAGAGCAAAGCCACCACCTGTGCTTGGAAGAAACCTATCCCAGGCTTCTCACGCCAAGACTGTCCTTTCTCTCATTTGGCCACAGAACCAATCCATCCCTGCTAATTCTCTGTATCTTCTTTTTTGTTCTTCTCTCTACCCTGTATCTGAGGTATAAAATATTTGGTTGTGGATGAAATCATGCAACGGAGCTTTGTGCTGGGGAGAATTTGAAGAGCTCGGGTCCGAGGCAGCCACCAACTCCAGTGGCCCATCCCTGGGTGGACTGCCCCTCTGCACTCCAGCTCTTTACTTCAGACTCCAGCTGGATTCTTTTCCCTGGTTGATCCACTGTCACCTGTTGTCATCCTTCCCCAAGCTGGTGGAAACCCTGACTCTGTTAATGTGAGCACCAGTGATGATATTGATAAAACAGTTATTTTCCAAGTAACTCAAACTCCTTCCCTTTCTCATACAACCCAGGCAAGTTTTGAGCAATCAGTTTTTAAATCAATGGATGTGTAACTGATGTGATTCTGCAATCTGTATATGGGGTAAAAATGGGAGTTCATAACCCACTTGAATCAAAGTGTGAAATATGATATATCAAGAACTATGTAATGTTTTGAACAACCAACAATAAAAAAATAAAAAAAAAAACTTGCCCATTTTTATATTTTTCTTGTTCACAAACATGCCATGATATCTTACTGTCTGCTAGATAGTTCTAAACCCTGACCCTGGTCACCAAGGCCCTCTGTGTTTATCTCTCCACCTACGTTCCTCTAAATGCCACCAGGCCAAGTCATATCAGGCCCGTGTCCCCACTTGCGGGTGGCAGCTTCTCACTTCCTCTGTACTGTACCCCTTCCTGTCTAACTTCTGCACACTCTGCAAGCCCAGGTAAACACCACTTTCTTTGCAAAACACCTGCGTTGTCATCCGAGAGCAGGAACCCTTTCCTTGGATGAGTTGTACCCATGTGCATATAAACAGCTGGAGCATAAACATGATCTATTTGATGTCTTTGTGCTGTGGGTCTCATCATATGGTATTTTGCAGAAGAAAAACCAATGAGAGCTATTGGTGTTTTTTTAAGAGTTAAGAGAGAAAGAACGGTATCTGAATAGTATGTGGAACAGCTGTGCTGCTCACAGATCTCACCTAACCTACCAGAGAATCAGAGGCCGTCATTACCTTTGCACATCTCCGTTGTGACTGCAGAGGGTGACTGTGTCCTGGAGCGTGTCCAGTGAGTGCCTCTGAGCAGCCCCCACAGGGACAGTGGCTAACAGGCTGCTGGCTGCTGGAGGACTCCTGGGACAGCCAGAGGGATGAGAAGTACTTTAAACCCTAAGGGCTAAGTTTTAAATAAGACATGTAGTACAGGAGACTCAAGGTACACAACGGAAACCTCGGATGGCAGTTTAGTTAAATTGTAGATTAAAATGCCAGCATTGAGTTAGTAATCATGTTAGTAAAGATGACAAAGGAGCCACCCTGTGTTTTAGCTTGAGCAGTTACTTAGACAAATCTCCTGAGCAGGTAGTTGAAAACTCTCCTGATTGATTGCATCCTGATGAGCATTTGCCTTGAGAACCAAGTTCCCACCTTCAGAGGAGAGCACACCCTCTAACCAAGGGAGGACGCGGGCGAGCTGGACCGTCTCTGACCCACCCTGTAGCTGGCACGTCTTCTCCATTTCTATAGGTGTAGTTTAGAAGGAAACCCTGCATCCTGGGTACGTATATTCTCAAAAGTCACATTCAGCTTGCAAAACCATCAGGGAGTGGGTACTGTAAACTATGCAAAAGGCTGTCCCAGGCTACTGCAGGTCCTAATCGGAGACGATTGAAAACATATTTAAGAGCTAGTTTGCAGTTTCTGTAAGGGTTCAAGCCTTCTGTTTTTCAATACATTTTATCAATCTGTGGTAATATAAGGAAATGCATCTTTGTGGTGTCATATCTCGTGTGCTCAGCGGTCTAGGCTTTGAGGAGGAACTTTGAAATCAGGTGGACCCAAGGGAAGGCAAGAAGTGCCTCTTTGCCAGGTTACATCTGCACATCCAAGGAGCCAGACTACACGGATGGACCATCAGAAGCAAACAGCACAGCCCTAAGAGGACTCCGCCTGCTCTAAAGTGAGGCAGGATCCCGGCGTGGCCTTTAATTTCCATTGTTTTCCTGAAAAGTCAGACCCGCTTCTGAGTCTCCTGGAATTGACAACGGATATCTCCAATTTCTTATAGATTTTCAAATAGGAAGTAATATTTTGCTTTTCGGATCAAATGGGGAGGAGGAGAGGATGCCCGTGGATGCGTTCACTGAGGAGTGCACCATATGTCTGGGGCACTGGAAATGCCGCTGCCTCATCTGTTCCTGGGACATCAGAAAACACTAGTTCCACAGGTCCCACCACCTGGGGAATAGTTGGCTAAGTTCAAATTTGAATCTCAAGTGTTCATTTTGTAGCCTATGGAGGCATTGATGCAAGATTCTTTGTAATCAATAGTGATTGAGTATTACTCATTTATTGATCATTAAGTAAAGTCTAGTGCATAACCTACACTTTATATTAAGCACTTATTACACTGAAAGTCTCACTCCAGTGCTGGGAGCCACAGGAGACCCAATGGCATGATGTAAAAGAGGCAGCTGATGTGAGGACTCCTTGCCACTAGAGAACAATTAAGTGGAGAATATGCAAACAAACCTCTGCAAGAAGAAAGGTGTAGTGGTCTGGCTAGTGGCAAACGCAAAACAACAATTAACAACAACAACAACACATACAAAAAAACCCAAAAAACCCTGAAAAATACTTCAGAGAAAATTCTTAAAGTTCCAGTTATTTCTTAAACATGCTATTTTAAAAATGATACCATGACCAAATCAGGCATAGCGGTGCTCATGCGTGGACCCTCTGCTGAGGACCTGCGTGGGTGGAGACTGCAGGAGCACGTGTGCCTCTCCTCTGGGTATCCTGTATCTTCCTGGGGACCCTGTGCTGCTCTGCTTGGCACCTCACACCTTCTGTGCACAGACCTCATTGTCCTGCAGCTTCTTGGTCCGCCTGATGATGGCCAGCCAGATGTTCACTGACTTCCAGGCCACGTGGCTGCTCTATTTCCCGGACTCCCTGTCAGTGGGATTGGCCATGAGATGCTTCCCCAATGGCAGTTGGATGGAGGTGGTTTGTCCACTTTTAGGGCTGGCTCCTAGTAGTGTCTGGGAAGCTTAGTTCTCTCCCTCTCACCTGTTCATAGGCCAGAAGAGACAATCTGAGATTAGCGAGACACACAGGGAAGGGATCACGATTGCTGAGCCAGTGCTCCAGACAGACAGAGGCCAGGGCGTCTGCTCCACCTGCCCAGGTTCTGTGGGAAAGCAATCTTGACTTCCTTAATCCGGTGTGCTGAGTTATTGCCATCAGCCTGGCACAGAAAGGACATGTCTGCCAGTAAAATGCTGAGAGCCAGCCATGTCGGTTGGGGTCCTCTGCACCACCTTGTGTATCTCTTTGTCAAAGGTTCAGTTTTGTAATTAATCCTCTTTGGCCCAGGATTTCAAAAAAGAGAACCTTCTGTCCTTCTCTCTGTTATAAAAGCCACACCAGAGATAAAGATAAGCCACAGTTGCGATCCAAGGTTCCCTTCATACCTGTGCTTCTCAGCTGACTGGTGGTCAGTAGTGAGTCCCATAGAGAAGCTGATCTGCCCCCTGAGACCAGTGGCTCCCAAATCTGACACACAAGCTCTCATGCTGGGTGCACGGTGGATACACAGCTGGGCTTGACCACGCACGGGCCACAGCCATCAGCTTGGTCAAGGCTGAAGGCAGACTCTATTCTGGGGAAAAGTAACCTGTGGACTGTGTACCTCACAAGACCTTCTTCCACCAGAGTTCAAGGACTGCTGTTGTAATGACTTTGAAACAGATGGGAGTTTTGGACTTTAAGTGGGAGACGTCTTTTTCATGACCCACATGATTTAGACCTGTGCACCTCATGACATGGTGTTGGGTTGTATTTCTGCATACCTTGCAGTGTGAGGAATCAGTCTCCTTTTGTTGATGTACAGTTGTGTGTTACTGGAATGAAATAATACATGTAAAGAATCTTTAGCTGATGATGGCTGTGTTTTTCCTTCTTATGTTAACATACATGATTATGAACTCTCAATGTTTCCTGAAGCAATGTTTTCACTATTTTTTGTTGTTGATAATGTTTTCAACATAAATCCTACCTATAAAGAAATCATTGCAAGAAAAGGTTAAAATAAACCAAGTAGAGGGAGACCTGTCCCAGTGAAGCTGTATGGGGGTGAAAGGAAAGTGAGAAAGCGAGAGATGGACGAGGGAGAAATGAAGGACAGAGACCAGGCAGAGGTCCACACAGAGGCTTATTTATCAAAGCTGACAAATAAAGGCCATCTCTCTAGAGAGGAGAGAGGCCCCGAGATGTTTGGGGGCTCAGCTTTTGTGGGGTAGGGGCTTGGGGTGGGAACTGTGGTGCTGTGGGACAGGCTGGGGGTGCTTGCATCAGAGCTAGGCGGGTAGGAATAGCATGGGATTGGCTTAGGGTTATGGTGCCATGGGGTGGGTCACTGATGGGGTGGGGGTGGGTAAAAGGAAGTACAGGAAAGCAAAACTTACAAGGTGGCTGCTGGAATGTTCTATCCATACCCTCTGGGGTCCTGAGAAGATGGCGGGCTGCACACTCCTGCCTGTGGCTGTGCATGGTCAGGGACAAGTTCAGAGGGACCCAAGCAGAGGGCCCAGGGATGGAGCTGGCAGAGTCCCACCTTCAGTGAGGGTTTGATTTTAGTAACTTCCTGACTTCAATTTGATGTGATGTTTCCATCTCCTGCCGGCCCTGTGGACAGGATGGGTCATTCAGGGTTTGCACCAATCACTGTAATCAGGAGTGATGTTTTAATCTGTTGAGACCACAAAATCTGGCAAACAAGCTTCTACTTACAGCAGTGCACTGTTGAACTCTTCAGTTTCAGACTTTCTTGATATTAAACTCATGTATAATTCGCTAAATGTGTCTTGCTACCAAAAGTTAAAGAGATTATTTCATCAGTCTGTGTGATAAAACCGAGCTGAAAGACAGCGTTGGCATATTCCGCGGGGGAATGGCTCACCTTCGCCCACTTCTCGCGGGAGCAGTGCGAGCTGCAGGAGAACTGCCGGCCAGGTCCGCACTTGCAGGTATCTGCACACGGCCCAGCCCCGCTCGTGATGGCATCTACAAAGCCGGCTGCAGCCATCAGCATTGGCCATCATGAGGCATTCTCGCACGGCTCCTGTCAATCTCTCGCTCGGCTTTCCCTCGGTGCAATGCATCTGTATTCCATATGCAAATTCTCCAGTGAATGATTTTCCTGTTTTGTAAGCTAGACTGCACCTGTAACATGTGAGATTGAGTTAAAAATGACAAGCAGACAAGCACAAGGCACATTATCTTGACAAACTCAGCCTCCGAAAATTACCCTGGGCCTGAATTATTAAAATAACAAGGAATATTTCACTCAGCTGTGCAGAAATGATCCTAATTGTCCACTTTAGCTAAATCCTTTCAGTGTCTGAGATCGGTCAATTTACATTGGTGGCTTGCAAATTCCTCAGCTCCCATTAGAGAAGAGCAGAGCCGCAGCCCACTCACCCTCATTTATTTTAATAACCTGCCAAGCAGACATGAAAATGTTAAAGTTGGAAGGCTATAACATGACAGGATCCTGGCTTGTCACAGCCGCATTCTAATCCGCTTAAAATACTTTCTTTCTCCCTTTCATGTCTTCTCAGGTAAGTGGGGAACTAATTGTCAAATTACTAATTTTGTTGGCATTAATATCAATACTAAGACAAGAGGAGCATGAACTGTTGAGGGAGAGGTTTTTCTTCCACACCTTCTGTCACAGAGGGAGAAATTACCCTGGAATCAGGGAAGAATTAAATTTGTAGGATCCTCTTGATGCTGGGTTCTACCCCGTCCTTGCAAACACTGCTTGTTTGCAGTCCATGGAGCAGGACGCTTCTGCACCATCGCAGGGCATCACGCAGAGGAACGGACGTTAAGCATTTACTCCAGGCCAACATCGTGGGAGGGTCCGTGTGCAGAGTCCTAACCTGGGAACACCTGCAATCTGGTCATAGACTCAGTGACTCTGAATTCTGGAGTTTGCCAGTGTCTCCTTCACTCTATAAAGTGTCCTGTTTTGATGATAAATTACATGATTAGCCCAGTTGCAGAGAGCAGAACTTACGATGTGGATCACTCATGTGGCGCTACCGGAAGCACAGTTTTGGGGGTACTCTGTGGAGAGGGTTCGCACTTGAGAAAGCAGGGTGGAGAGATGGATTTGTGCTAAGAGCGAGTTGTTAGTAGGAGGGTGAAAGGGCACCAGGTAGCAGGAGGCCCCAGGATATTCCCAGGTCATTTTCCTTGCCAAAGCTCAGAATGAAGATGTGGTCCAAGGCTTGGGGGCCATGGTGCCATTTGCTGTGGGAAAAAAGCTTCAGGCCGAGAAGCCAGGTCTATTTTCAGATCACATTTTCCAAGCTAAAAGCAGGAAAAGCTGGGTGCGGTGGCGCATGCCTGTAATCCCACTGGCTCGGGAGGCTGAGACAGGAGGATCGCGAGTTCAAAGCCAAGCTCAGAAACTTGGAGGTGCTAAGCAACTCAATGAGTTGCATTTCTAAACAAAATGCAAAACAGTGCTGGGATGTGGCCCAGTGGTTGAGTACCCCTGAGTTCAATCCCTGGTACCAAAAAGAAAAAAAAAGGCAGGGGAAAACCCTAGAACAAACCATAGGGAATGCATTATTTTAAGAACTATGGAACTTGGGCTATGGTTATAGCTCAGTAGCAGAGCGCTTGCCTAGCACATGTGAGGCACTGTGTTCAATCCCCATAACCACACAAAATAAATAATTAACATAAAAGACATTGTACTCATCTAAAATAAAAAAAATAAATAAATAAACTGGAACTCACAGGACATATCAGAATGTCCAAAGAAATCAAATTGCAAAGTTTGGTTGTTTGGTGAGAGTTATTTTCCAGCATACATAGGTATTTCATCTCTTTATAAAACAAAACCTTTATTTAGTGGCAAGTTGTGGGATTTTACAGATTCTGGGATATAAAAAAAAATCAAAACCTTGACCTTACCAATCCCTGTATGTGCCTATTTTCTCATAGGTATTCATTTTTAAATATTTCTCCTCAGCAATTTAAAACTAAAGTCTTTCAGAACCATCTTATATTATCTCGACATCTTTGCTACCTTTTCCATCAAAAAATCTAATCATTTGTTTTGCTGCTTTAATTAAAATAATTGACTAAAATTCACTTTTCCTATATGAAAACTAGATACGTGGTTGTAAAAATTAACTTGCTCTTGGGGATTCCGATGGTTATGTGTTCCCCATTAGCTGTATTCACACATCCAGTCTTGCAGTTAGCAACTCTATGGCTGCAGGTGAGCAGAGACCCTTGACTCAGGTATAAAACGGTCACCTGCTTCTGAGCACTGTGAAAGGGCTCGAGGGGCCCCGTGCAAGAAGTAAAACCACTGTTTCCTTTTTCTGAAATTGAAAATAATTAGGCTCCAGAACAAAGGTGCTCAGTGAGGAGGCAGAGGTGTCAAGGTGCCCAGGGGGAACCTGAGGATGGGAGTCATGGAGGACATGGAGCCCCAGGAATAGAAGTAGCAGAGGGACACCCCACCTACAAGCAGACAGGGGAAAGACACTCAGGATCCTGTCCCCGAGGATCAGAAGAAAATCAGTACCTTGATGTTGAAAGTGCAGTGTTCATACCAAACTTCAGAACCCAAGATGGAGCGAGGGACACCGCCAGAGTGACCTAAGCCCAGCTGTGTGGGACTGTGCCCTGCACTGAGCACTAAGACTCTGGTTCCTGTGTTGGTCTAGGAGCTCCAGCTAGCCTTCAGCTCCCGTGGCAAACAACATCTATGGAGAAGGCATGAAATTTGGTGAGCCAGGAAGGGCTTTTCCTCCTGGGGGTGACGGTAGTGACGTGGCCTAGTCTCAGAGCACATTCCATTCTCCTCTTGTTCTGCCCTGCTTTCCATGCAGACCCCCCAGCTGGGGGGTCACCAACACTCTCCCTGGGGCTGTTTCCACTGACTTCTAGCTTTGATGGCTCATCTGCATTTCATATCCCACCTTCCTACCCACTGCTCACCACTGGGGTCCTTGGTTAACGGTGCTTCCACCCAGCTGCAAAGGCAGGGTCCTACTGCAGTCCCCCACAGTGACCACGGGGACGGGTCTCAGGACTTCTGCAGATGCCAAACTCTAAGAAAGCTCAAGCCTCTGTATAGGCTGGTGTAGTGTCCTTGTGAAACTGAACTTGGCCTGTTCATAGTCTCCTGTACACTTCTACCCACCTCTAGATGACTTTTAATACCTAATATAAGAAAAGTGCCGTGTAAATAAATGACAAACTATCGTCTTGGAATAATGACAAAGTTCAACAAAGGTTTGTAATGTTTGGTACAGAAGTTAATGTTTTTCTTAATTTTTTAAGATGGACACACTACCTTTATTTATTTATTTGTGTGTGGTGCTGAGGATGGAACCCAGTGCCTCACACGTGCTAAGCAGGCGCTCTACCACTGAGCCGCAGCCCCAGCCCATTTTCTGAATATTTTGATCCATTGTTGGATGAGCAGAACCAGCAGGCGTGGAGGCCTGGCTGTTTTAGTTCGTGAACATTTGAACTCCCTCTCAACATCTCTACTTTTTATCCCTATCATTACTTACCATTCCCTCTGGGGTTTCTTGCAGGAAATCTCACTAGGACCCTAGTTTTTCAGCCTGGGCCCCTCTCTGGGAAACTTTTTCATCTTGTTACCACCTCTTTACAATCCTCCTGGCCTTGACCCCTGCAACAGTGGCTTTCCTCCAAAGGCCTGGGAGCTCCCCCTCCTCGAGTGCAGTGCCCAGGACCCCTCTGGGAGGTCCAGGTGGAAGGACCGTCCAGATGCGTGGAAAGGGCCTTAATTTCTCACCTTCTGCTGCACAATCTCCAGGGAGATCTTTGAAGAGTGCCCCTGGAAAAGGCCCCATTTCTCAAGAAAGACAAACAGAAGGAACAGGAGGAGGAGGTGGAGACCTGGAGACCTCTAACTAAAATCCAATATCGTGGTACCTCTGTGACCTCGTCATGGTGTTCCCTGTGGGAAGTCCTCACCCTCTCCATCCCAGGGACCCTTGGACCCTGCCCAGATCCTGACCACTGTGCTCCTGATCACTGTGGCACTTAGGTCAGAGGATGGTGTCCGGGAGCATTGGTTTCCCCTGTCTACTTGCACACGTGACTTCGATGTCATCAGGGTAGGGAGCATGTTCTTGCCATGTTTGCATCTCCTCAGCAGCAGAGTGGGAGCATGAACACACAGAAACCGAATAAGGGGAAGAGTGATAAAAACAGAGGTGAGACAGAAACTCAAAGGCGTAACACTGCACCCCCTTCTGATGTCAGAGACTAGTCCTCACCACGTGTCTTCAGGAGTCTTCTGTGGAGTACTCGCTTTGGATAGCAACGTGTGCTCTGTTTGCAGTAGAATTCCTGCTAATAAGTCCTCTCCTAATCCCAGCCCACACAGCAGGGACAGCACAGAGCACACACCCTCTCATGCATGCTCATGGGAACAGGAGGTGGAGGACCAGCAGCTTCTCCAGCCTGGGCAGGGGCAGGCCATGGAGATAGCTTGATATTTGCTTCTTCATTTGTTTCGTTAACATTAGGCTTTGTAGGGAGAATCCTCTTCAAAATTCATATATGTGCATGGAAGTCTGCTCCGTCAAATAAATGAATCAATATTTAATGACATTTTTAGAAGCAATATTTGTCTACGATTGTGTGGGAGGTTTTGCAATCTGGGAGTTCTAACACTATGACTGCAGGACTTTGAAGGACCTTTGACTTCATGTGGTGGGCAATGGAAAGGTGGAGTAGAGAGAAATACAGGTACTTAGACAAGGAAGACTGCCTCACAGGGAGGGCAGGACGGAGGCGGAGGCCAGCTAGGCAGCAGAGAATGACTGGAAGGACTGGGTGGCTGTGAGGTCACAGCTGTCCATGTAGTGAGGCCCAGCACTGCGTGGAGGGTCAGCCTGCTCCTGTCACCCAGGCCCACTTTACGTTCTAAAGTTATGTGTGCTACTGGACGTGGGATGGAAAGTGGAGAGTTCACCAGCCTGCTGCCCCCAGTCCTGGGTCCACACAGGGCACAGAGCCATCAAACTTATTCAGAGATCAGCACAAGGACCTGGCTTTCACCACCAGCATCCAAGCCTGTCGCCCAGCAAACACTACGTGGACCCTGCTCTAAAACGGGAGAGCTCAGGTCCCCATGCCCCTTTTGTTAGTGGGACACAGGACTGCATCCCCTAGAGAAGATGATAGTTTGGAGCAGGCTTGTTCTGTTACAGGAAGTTCAGTGTACGAAGGTTGTCACAATGAAGGGTTTGTCCACTCAGGCTGTCATAGAGCAAATGCCACAGACTGGGTGACTGGAAGGACAGAAGACTAGTCCTGGAGCCCAGAAGTCTGATAAGGGGACCACTGCAGTCACTCTGGTGAGGAGCCTCTTCCTGGCTTGCTGACAGCTGCCATCTGTGTGTGTTCCCAATGGCCCTGTGTCATTTGGGGGTGGAAAGAGATACAAAGCCCTGGCGCCCCTTCTTATAAGGACACCAGTACCATCACAAGGGTCTTACCCCTCATAAACACATGTAACTTGCATTATCCCCCAAAGCCTCCAATCACTGAATATCAGTGCATTGGTGTGCTAGACTTTGGATCTTGGATGTCTCTCAAAATTCCTTGGGCTAAAGGTTTGGTCCTCAGGGCACAGCAATAGGGAGGTGGTAAAACCTAAGAGTTAGAGCTTAGCAGGAGGTCTTCAGGCTGCTGAGAGCATTCCCTGGGGTGATGGGGGGACACTAGGATCCCAGACCCATTCTCATTTTCCTCTTTGGCTCCCTTGCCACAGGGAGAGCAATTTCCCTCTTCTGTATGTGCTGACGCATCTCAGCCCCAAACAACAGGGTCAAAGGATTATGAGCTAAAACGTCCAAAACTGGAACCAAATTAGACCTTTTTTCTTCATAAATTGATTATCTCAGGTTTTCTTTATAGTGAGGAAGAGCTGACCAGTGCAGAGGGTCAGGGCTTCAACATGCAAATCTGATGGCAATGCAATTTACCAAAGCACAAAGTGATCAGCTGTAACTCCAACATCCGTATGTGCCAGGTCAATATCTGTGACCACAGGTTGCAGTGAAAAATAGAAATATTGAATGAAAAAAAGGTAATATTTTAGTATTTATTTAGAATTTTTATAAACCAGGTAATTGTTAGGGTCTGTAAACAAGTCAGGATGGCACCTGGCAAATGTTAGAGTCTATAAACAAGTCTGGATGGCGCCTGGCATTTTGCCAGAGGGAGTGGTTTGTGAAGTAACACCAGTGAGCCAGTAAGTGTGGAGATTCCTTATTGGTTGACTGCTGTATCTAGTTTATGTTAATTAAGATAAGCTGTGTGGAATGTAGATATACCCCTCCTGTCCTACAATAAAACGGCTCCCACTCCTGCTGTATCAATCTACACAAGTTGTTGGTCACCCCCCGGTTGTTTTGCTGCAGCCAGACTGTGGCAGGTAATGATGAGAAAAGTTTAAGAAAAATGACATCAAGATGCTTTGGGCTCAGAGCCCAGGAAGTGGCGTGGACTCAGGACTGGATTCCTGCCCCATGTTCACATTCTCCTCTCCCCTCTCTCCAGTCAAATAGGAGCTGAAGTTGGACTGTGAAACTGCTTGTCTGTGGTTGCTCAGCTTTCCTTCAATACACATGTAGTACAAAGTAGTTTGCTTGCTCTTCAGTTAAGTGTATGACATCATTTCATGGAATGAACTTAAAGAGATATTTTGGAACATTGCTAAGTAAATCATCACCAAATCCACACACTGGATTTATTCAGCGAATTTTTCCTGTTCACATATTCAAATGGCAAAGAATGCCTAACAGGATAGGCAGAAATTTCCTCTCCCTGAGCATTTACTCTTAAGTTGCAAGTAAAGAGCACTTTCAAGTAACATCCAAATTAGATTAAAACTCACACCAATTGGAACTTATGCTTCATCACAAGATGGAGCAACAGGGAGTAGATTCACTTTCTCTGCAAATAATAAAAAAAAAGGACAAAATATATAAATGTGTGTGTGTGTGTGATTTTGTAAGGGGTGGTGTGTGTGTTATAGATGCTGTGATTGGGATCATGGACCTGTGTTTGTGTTGTCAGCAAGAAAGGTGAGCCCTAACTGGCCCTGGGTCTGCCTTAAGGAAGCTTCCAGAAAACCACACGGAAGAGCCCTGGGAAGCCTAGCGGGCTTCCCCAGTGAGCAGATGGAGCTAAGAATCCAGGAAGCCCGTGGGATAGTCCTGGGGCGCTGAGCGCTCCCTGGCAGAGGAGGTCAGTGGCCTGCACTTGACTCTCCGTATTTTCAGCAGTTGCTTCTCAGTGCACGTGTGTGAAGAGGCCACAAGAGGAAGGGAGTGAATCCACATGAGATGCCAAGAAGCTCAAGTGCTGGACGTTCAAACAAGCTGAGGGATGGTGCCTGTTACCTGCGAAAAGCCTACAAAACTTTAGACTCAATGGGCACCAGGTAGAGCCCTTGGAAGGGTGTTACCTTCACTGTGGAGGAACTTAGCCCTGAACTCAGTGCTGACTACTCAAAAAATCTTTAAAGCAAGACCCGAACACATGAAGTACCTGTCAAAAGATAGAAACATTTTAAAAGCTATGAGAATGCAAAAATATCCAGTTCCTAAAATGTTAAAGTACATGTTTTCGCTATTGGTATAGAAATAATCAGAGAAAAACAAAAGGCATAATGAGATGACTCAATCAATTTAAGGCAACTCAAAATTAACAAAGATATTAGAATTATTTTAAAAGAATATTTAAAAGGTTACTATGGGTTTGTGTTAGCAGTCACAAAATGTTAATTGTACTTACAACAATAAAAAGTTGAACAAGTAAGATTCGGTGATTTTTCTTGTGCATTTCAGAAAAATGAGATTTCAGGTAAGTTTCTACTGTAAATCTGGAGAGATAAGTGAATCCAGCGTGTCACAGCCAGATCTGCTGACCTGGAGGAGACACTGGGAATACACTGGTGGGGATTTTGACAAATCGCTCACTGGAGGGTAAGGATGGATTGCAGTCCTAGGGAAACACACTCCTTTACAAATCTTGCCACCAGAGACTCCACCATGTTTTTACAATGAAAATCTGATAGGGAATCCTGTCGTGACTCTGGAAGGTAAAGTGGAGATTCATCCTTGTGAAATAATCCCTGTTTTCTCTGTGGAACACATAACTTCTAAAGGGAAATGACTTATCAGAGCCTCTCCAAGCTGTGGGAAGAAAACATCAATAGAAAGTTTGATAACTATATTAATTTCAGAGTAAATAGTCTTCAAATCCATTAAACTTATCAGAAATAAAGAATGGTATTATGCAATGATAAAAGAGTCAATTTTTCAAAAACATGATAATACTTACATGTACAGTTCTTACAACAATGTTGACATATGTGAGATTAAAACTCTGATTTTATCTCACATATTTCAACATTGTTGTACTGTGATCAGATGAACAGACACATTTACCATTATAGTTAATAATATTAATGTCCCCATTTTAGTAATTAATTGATCAACCAGAACAACAACAAGAAAAATCAGTAAAGATATTTCTGACTTGATTGGCTCTTATCAATCAACTTGATGTAATTAACATTTATGGAGTACTCCCTCCAACAATCCAACAATAGCAGAATACACATACTTTCCTGGGACATTCACTAAAAATGGCCAAATTTTATTTATAAAATCACAAGTTATTAAATTAAAAAATATGAAATTCATACAAAGTAAGTTTGCTCAGAACATGTAAAATTAGAGTTGGAGTCAATAATAGAGATACAACTGAAAAATTCTGAAATATTTTGATACTAAACAGCAAAATTCTAAAAAGCACATGAATTACAGAAGATATTTCAAGATAAAATTTGATATAGACTTAGCTAAGTGAAATAAATTAAACTAAATAATTAACCTATCAAAAATTGCCAGATGCAGTGAAATTAGTGCTTAGATACAAATGTACAGCATATACTGAATGTATCAGAAAACAACAGAACTAAAATTAAACACTAAAACTTCCACCTTTAGAAACAGGAGGAAGAGGGCAACTTAAGGCTAAAATAACTGGGAAAGAAATAAATAATGAGTTAGAGAAGAAAAAATTGAAAGAAAAACTAGAAGTCAATGAAAAAAAGAAAAATACACCTAATTCTTTTGAAAAAAAACAGTAAAATTGATAAAATTCGATTCAAGCCAGGACAGTAGTTATTGTTTGAACATAGGAATGATCCTCCCCTCCAAAAGCTCAAAATTTAGGCAATGTGGTGATGTTCCAAGGTGAATAGTCAGATCATGAGGCCTATATCTAATTTAGTGGATTAATCCATTTGGTAAGCTAATGATTTGAATGGCCTACTGAGTGTGACTGTAGGTGTGGAGCGTGGTTCCAGGAGGAGATGATGGAGGTATGCCCTTGCAGACTCTATCTCGTAATTAGCCCATCATGTTTTCTGTCTGTGAGCCTGTTTCTCTCTTCTTCCCCCTCCCCGCCTCCTCTTCTTCTTTTTCTTCTTCCTCTCCTCCTCCTTCCCCTTCCCCTTGTCTTCCTCCTCCTTCTCTTCCTCCTCCTCTTCTTCTTCCCCTCCTCCTCCCCCTCTCCCTCCTCCTCATTCTCTGCCTCTTCTTTTTCTTCTCCCTTTCCTCCTTCACCTCCTCCTCCTTCACCTCCTCCTCCTTCTCCTCCTCCTCTCCCCCTCCTCCTCCTCCTCCTTCTTCTTTTCCTCCTCCTCCTCCTCCCCTCCCTCTCCTCCCCATCCCTCTCCTCCTCCTCCTACTCTTCTTCTTCTCTTCCCACTGCTTCTCCCTCTCCCCCTCCTCTCCCTCCCTCTCCCCTCCTCCTCTCCCTCTCTCCCTCCTCCTCTTCTCCCTCCCTCTTTCCTTCCTCCTTCTCCTCTCTCCTCCTCCTCCTCCACTCTCTCCCTCTGCCCCTCTTCCTGCTTCGCCTCCTCCTCTTCCCCCCTCCTCCCCCTTCCCCTCCTCTCCCTCCTCTTCTTCATCCCCCCTTCTCCACCTCCCTCTCCCCCTCCTCCTCCTTCTCCTCCTTCTCTTCTTCTTCTCCCTTTTCTCCTTCTCCTCCTCCTCCTCCTCTTCCGCTCCTCCCCCTCCTTCCCCTTTTCCTCCTCTTCCCCTTCTCCTTCTCCTTCTCCGTCTTCTTGACTGCCATGGGCAGAGCCCTTTCCTTTGCACGCCTTTCTGCCATAACAGTGTGCCTCAGCTCAGGTCTGGAACCACAGAGTCATTTGATCATGTATAGGACTTCTGAAAGTGTGTGCCCAACAGAGACTTTTCCTCCTCTAAGTTGTCCTTTTCAGGTATTTTGGGCACAGAAAGGAAAAGTTGATTAACATTTCAGCCAAAGAGAATAAGAAGATAAAAATTATAAGTATCAGAAATGAGAGAATGGAAGAATAGTCGTCACTTCTCTGTGTGTGTGGTACAGGGAATTGAGCTGAACGTCCCATGATAGAGAACCTGGTTTGGGTATACTGCAATTCAATCCACTGTCTTCACAATAATATATTTTTAAATGTATTATAATTAGATTCAAAGGAAGATCAAAATTAACAAAACAAAGCTTCTAAAAATGCATAGTACAATGTGTGAGACAGTACACTGAGTAGACTGAGATTTAACACTGTTGATTAAGAGATAAGTTAATGTGGAGAAAGAAAAATAAATAAATTACCCAAACTTAAACACAGAAAAGTAGAATAAACCATCAAAGAAAGAATGAGTGAAATGTCAACATTATATGGCTTATAAATGCATAGTCTAGGTTTACAAGATGTAGGAGGCAAGTGGACAATAATAAACAATGGAAGAATTTGTCACTGATTAATTTTCAAATTTGGTGCAATCTGTAAGTCCACAAATACAAGAATGTTAGTAGATAGAAAAGATGAGAAATATGAGGAAGACTACAACAAGACACATGATAACAAAATGTTTCAAACCAGTAGAAAAATCTTAAAAGTAGCAAGGATGAGTTGAGATGTTACACACAGAGGAAAAAGAAAGCCGAGTGCACATTTCTCATCAGAAACATCAAGAGCAAGAAGAGAGTGAACAGCACACTGTCTATTGAAAGAAAAAATAAAACAATAGAGAAATGCTGAGTAAATAGGTACATGAGAATTTTTAAGCATATAAAGTATGAAATAATGTATCACATATAGATGTACACTGCAAGAAAAGTCACTGAAAAGAAAGGGACACCTGTTGAGACATAAATCCACACAGAGGAATAAAGAGAACTGTGAATAAGATCTATATGGATACCCAATTGATTTTAAAAGTTCAATTTAATCAATTATTTGAATAAGATAATAAAATGTGGAATATGGCTTAAAATATGTGAACAAATAAAAGTGCAACAAAAATAACATTAAGACCAGTAGGAAATAAATTGAATCCTACTCTTACAACATTTTTACATTCTATGTAGAAATTGAGAGTATCAATTAAAGAAAAACTGTGATAAGTTTAATTCATCATGCTGTGAAATCTAGGGTAACCACTAAAATATTAAAATTAATGTTATTGTTATTAGATGAACAAAAACTGAAATACTAAATAATACTCGGTAATTCTTCCCAAATTGTAGAATAATTTAAAAAGCAAAGAAAAGATGAGACAAACAGAAAATGAAGAGTAGATACCAAACTTAAACCCAAGCTTTTCAGTAATCACATTACATATGAATGGTATAAACTACCAATTAAAGACAGAGGTTATCTAATTGGAAGAAAAAGTAAAACTTAAATATATTTAGCCTGCAAGATGAGGACTTCAAATATCTTAATTAAGTTGCATGTGGTAGTCATTTAACAACATGTGTATATGATAATTGTCATGTTTTATACCTTTATATATAATTGTTATGTTTTATACATTTATGTATATGTATAATATTATTTATCAATTATATCTTAATAAAAAAGGAAAACATAAAGATGAAAATAGGTTAAAAGAAATAAAATTAAAAATATATTTTACGGTAATAGTAAGCAAACAAGCTGATTTTACTTGATCAACTTCAGGGAAAATAAGGACATTTTAGAATGGTAGAGCTTGGTGGATTAGGAAGAAATACTGATTCTAGTGTTTATTCACATATTAACAGCATCTTAAAGTATGAATCATGGAGACAGCACAACACCTCTGATTTTTTTCCAAGAAAAACCTTGTGCTCCGTATAGCAGTTGTGGGCAAACATAGTGGAGCTCCAAGCAGAGTCAGGGAGTTCCTGTTCACACTATGTTGGATCCATAAAAAAGTGAGTGTGTGTGTGTAGCTGTTTACCAATGTGTGCATCAATGTTCCTCAGGAACATCCGCAGCTTTCCATATTTTAGAATCCACTGGACCACATTAAGTCCACCTCCCTCTGTAAGAAGTGGGGTTCATGCAGAAAATGCCCACCCAGGCTGTGGGATAAATTTTCTCCATGGGGGACCCATGAACTGCAAGGATTCCCTAAGTGAATCCTGTGCATCGTTGCAGGATGAGTGTTTGTCATCTGGTGTGGGCCACCGGGAATCCTATATCAGTGACTTCCCTGGGGGAACTTAGCTGCCATTTGAACTTGACCACATTCTTCATGTTCTATTTCACACCTGGACAGACTGACCAGGTGTGAAACATGAAGCAACAACTTGAAGAACATTGGTGAGAAATAGACAAACAGAATATTATTATTAGAGGCTTTACTGTCCTTCCTCAATAATTGATATAATAGATAGAAACTCAGTAAATATACAAATGACTTGAAATACACTACTAACCAAATTAACTGCATTCAAGTTTTGGAACACCCATTCAACAACCAGGGTAAACATGAATTTCAAGTGGGCACAGACTGCTGCCATGACAGCCTGTGTTCTGTTCTATAAAACAAATCTAGAGAAGTTCCAGTGTTTGAAGTCAGATAAATATATGATCTAAGCATAGTTGAATAAACTAGAAATCAAGAACAAAAATATCTCTGAAAAATACCCCAAAATTTAGAAGTAAATATATTTTCAAATAAATGATGGGTCAAAGAGTAAATTAAACATAAGATAAGAATATATTTAGAAATATATAAAAACAATAAATATCAAAACTCATGGCATGTCACTAAATCAGTACTATAAATAAATTCAAAACACTGAACATCTACACATAAAGGAAGCATACTCTGTCCTCCATGTATTTGCCAATACATGTCATCTTTTGGCAACATCCATTCTCAGAGGTATGAGGTGAGAGCACATTGTGGTTATAGTTTCTATTTCTCAGAGGGTTAGAGATGTAGAGTGTTTCTCACATTTATCTATGGGACATTTTTATGTCTTATTTTGATTAATATCTGTTAAGGTCCTTTGTCCAAGTTTTAATTTGTTTATTTGTTTTTTCACTATTGAGCTGCTTGGGCTCTTTATATATGTTGGATATTCGTCCTTAGCAGATTAGTGGTAAATATTTTCTCCAATTTTGTGGGTTGTCTCTTCACTTTTTTAAGAGTTAACTTTTGATGTGCAAAAGTATTCTGTTTGTTGGAATCTCATTAGTCTATTTGTAATTTTTTTCTTTATTTATACTTTGGGGCTTCTATCCAAAAAAATCATTGCACAGACCAATGTCCAGAAGTGTTATTTTTTTTCCTATTTTAAACAGTTTTAGAGTTTCATGATTTCCACTTAACTATTTAATCCATTTTGATTTGGTATTTATTCATGGTATGAGATAAAGGTCTAGTTTCACCCATCTGAATGTGGCTATAGTTTTCCCAACACCATGTGTTGAAGATGTTGTCCTTAAAATCAACTTACCATAAATACATTTTGATATGTTAAATAAGGCTGGCTTAGAAATACTAAGATATATATATATATATATATATATATATATATATATATATATAATCTCATTGAAATGTGAAATTTAAAATATATTGATTTCAAAAAATAGAAAGTAAAATAATGTGGATCACCAGAGGTTGTGGTTAAAAGGGATGGAGGATAGAGAGATATTGAGAAGTTTCTGGGATAGATTTCACTAACTTATTGCAGTGGCTGATGACCACAGTTAATAATAATGTATTATGTATTTCAAAGTTATTAAAAATAGTTTTTTTTAATAGTCTCACTACAAAACACACACATTGGTAAGGTGATGAATATGTTAATGAATTTGATTTAAATTTTATATACTGTATACTTAGATAAAAACATCATATTTACTCCACAAATATATAAAATTATTATCTTTCTACTAAAATAAAAACAATATTTTAAAATAAAATGATTAAAAAAGAAGAGAATTCTTAACTGGTTGATTTTAAAACTCACCTTTGAAACTAGATCTAAGATGAAGTTAAAACCAAAACAAAAGAGTTGAAATAATAAGGATCAGAGTGAAGCACAATGAAATAATAATAAAAAAGACACACAGTAAGAAATATAAAATAAAATTAAAGCTAGTTCTTTGGGATTATCATATTGACAAAGCCATACTTTTAAAGAGAAAAGAAAAACTAAGGAAGACAACACTGGGGATAAAAAGGACATCACTAAAGTCACTACACATATTAGAGTTTTGTCAGAACCATGCAATACCTGTGAATACCTAAATTATCTTTAGGTATCACAAATATCTGGAGAGCATAAAAGAATAACATGAACAAATCTATACTTTGACACCTTAGATGAAGGGAAAAAATTTCATGAAAGACACAGTTCACTGAGTCTCACAGGAGATATAACAGATACCATGAATAGGCCCATTGGATAATGTAATTTTGTACTTATAAATTTTTCTGTACAGAAAAATCCAGAAACAGATGGCTTCATTGATGAACACCAGTCTTTCTTAAATACACAGCAAAAATTCTAATTCTATACAATTGAGTGAAATAAAATACTTTCCAACTCATGCTATAAAGCTATTATTTCCCTAATGGTAAAATGAGACAAGAGTGCAATAGTTGAAAATCAATATCTCTCACATACATTGGTATAATAATTGGTAAATTATTGCGGACTCAAATTCAGCAATGTATTAAGAGAATATGCCTTGTGACCAGGTGGGGTGTGTGCCAGAAATTCTATGTTTTTTCAGTTTTTACAATCAATCAATTTAATTTACCATATATAATAAGATGAATTGGACATAATTACCCTATGTACATACATGATTACATGACCAGAGAGATTCTACATCATGTACAACCAGAAGAATGAGAAGTTATATCTATTTATGTATGATAAGTCAAAATGCATTCTACTGTCATGTATAACTAGAACCAAAAAGAAAAGAAAAGAAAGCCAGATCTTCATCTCAGTAGTAACAACAGTTGACAAAATTTAGTATTGATTAATGATGAATACTCACAATATTAGAAACAGCAACTGCCTGAACTTGCAATCACCTCTGCAGAGAACTTGCAGCTGATGTCATATTTTATGTTGAAAAAAAATGAATGCTCTTTCTAAGATCAGGAACAAGAGAATGATCCCTCTTCTAACCACTTCTACTCGACTTGTACTTCAAGTTGCCAATGCAACAAGAAAAGAAAAAGAAATAAAATAAAAAGCAATCAATTGAGAAAGAAGGAAACAAACCATCTAGTATCAAATGCTTTGAACATTAGTGTAGAAATATGATGTAATCTACAAAATGTAATAGGGCTACTGAACGAATGTAATAAGGCATTAGGATAAAAGAAAAATATAAAATAATCAACTTTATTTAAGTATTAGCCAGAAATGAAAATGTCAAAAAATGACATTTGTGACATCATAAATATGTTAAATAAGGATAAAATGTACAAAACATTTTAAAGGTTTACACAAAAAAATAAATATAAAATCGAGTGAAAGAAGAAGTTGTAACTGGACACAAAAATACACCTCGATCAAACGGTTAGAAGATCAATATTGTTAAAATGTCAGTTCTGTACACAGTAACCAATAGATTCAAGGCAATTCTAATCAATACTCTAGCACCAAGTTTTGTATAAACTGTCAAGATGCTTCTAAAATTCATTTATGGCACCTAATCAAAGAAACTTTGAAAAGATGTTGGAGAATACTTACTACCTAATTTCTAAGCCTATTAAAAATGGCACTAATCATGACAATGTTGTGTTGGGGTAATTGCAGTCAAACACTTCAAAGGAAAAGAACAGAGACCAGAAGTAAGGCCACACCTAGATGGACAACTGCATCTTGGGAAAGGTGCACAGGTGACTTGGTACAGAGAGAGACTGTGTCTACAAAGGGTGCTCAGTGTTATACTGAGTGCTCCTCTCACTCCCTGTGTGGAATCCTCACCCCTGAACCTCAGAAGGGAAAGTACTGGGACAGAAAATGTGATCTCAGTAAAAGGAAGCCGTGAGTGAGCTGTAGTCCCGTGTGACTGCTGTCCTTAGAAGAGGAGGCAATCAGGACACAGACACACAGAGGGAGAGCTGTGTGAGGTCACAGGCAAAGGTGGCCCTCTGCAAGCCAAGGAGGATGGCTGGGAAGACACGGGAGGTGCTGGCACCTGACCGTGGACCTGTGGCCTCGGGAACTGTAGACACAGCAAACCTGTGGCTGAACTCATTCCTTTCCTAATGTCTTCTACCGCAGACCTAGCCAACTAGAAAGGCAATGAGACAGCAGAGCCCAAACCCCAAACCTTCCCATCCTCCCTCATATTGTGCACAAAAATTACCTCAAAAGGGACCATAGATTCCCATGAGAAATTCAAAATTATAAAATGCAGGAGAGTGTGTCTGAGTCTTGAGTTCACAAAGACTCTTCTTTACATGTGACACCGAGCACATAATCCTTTGATCAGCACACTGATCAATTCATCTCCATTAAAATGGAAAACTCGAGGTCTTTCATTCACTTTCTTATTATTTACTTAGTTATACATTGTTTTTTGCAGTGCTGAGGACCAAACGTGAGGCCTGCATGTGCTAGGCAAGGGCTCTTCACCAAACTGCACTCCCAGCCCAGAAACTTTTGATCTTTGAAAGACAATATTAAGAGAATGAAGATTGGATTCAGAGTGGGAAAAACTCCTTGAATATTACTTAATCCTGGGAACAATATTAATCTAGAACATTTGAAAACACTGAATGATGGACAATAAAGATAACAATTAAAAAGGGCCAGCAGTGTAGCAGGCATACCAAAATGCAGGCAGTACGCAGAAGGAATGGTCCAGCCCCTGAGGGACAGAGGGATCATGGAGCCAAGTTAGGAGGACGGGGAACTGGAATCACAAGGATGTTTCTAAAGCTCAAGGTCACCTGATGGAAGGGAGGAGGTGGAGAGGAGGGTACTTTGAAACCACACATTTTGAAATGCAGTTTGCTGTTTCGTAGTTAAAATACACCCTTAGCATGACCTGGCTACTCCTGCAATAAACTCCCACAAAAGCCATGGAAGCGCACATTCTCACAAGACCGACCGTGCACAGGTGACATAGCACCTGTCTTGTCTTAGTCCAAACTGGAAACAACCCAAATTCACCAACCTGTGAATGGATCAGCATGTTGGGTATTTATGCAATGGAATCCTGCTCAGCAATGAAACCAACCTACTATTGCTACACTCAACATCATATAAGAACCCCCAATAATCACTCCAACTAAAAGAACCTAGTAAAAAAGACAGTACCTGCTAGCTGATGCCATTTAAGGAAAATTCTAGGAAATGCAAACTGACCTATAGTGACCTGAAGCTGCTCACTGTCACCAGGGAAAAGAAAGGGCTGGAAAGCAGGAGCAGCTGGGAGTGGGAACGGCAGGACGTCCGGGGCTTTGGGGGTGATACACACATTCCTTATCTTCTTTGTGGTGCTGTGTGCATGGTTGAACTTGTCACATGGTACATGTTGAGTATGCATTCTTTGTTCTATGTTAATCATACCTCAAATTGCTAAAAAGCTTTATCCAAATTCGTTGTTCTGTATATTTTTTAATTTTAAGTATAAAATGATTTTGCATTTATATTAAAATTGATATTTCTCTTTGGAATATTTTCTGATTATGTTGACCTCCTCCTCCAGTGCAGAACTACCCAGCTTGTCTCACTGTTGTAGTTTTGTGTTTGGTTTGTCACTGTGGTATTGTTTGCTTGCTTTTCCTAATGGGAGCATTAGATCCTGTGTTTTAAATTTTGCAGTAAAACCCATTGCATTCCAACAGATCTCAAACTTTCATATAGGATGATGTTTTTATGTTATATAAAAACACTCTGAATTTAGAGGCAAAAGTCATCTTTGTAGAAAAATCAATTTAGAAAAAACATCTCTGAAAAACATTCCAGGTGTGTAAGCATTTTGCTTATGTAATAATTTTGAATACTATTAATACTTTAGCTGGGAAATCTTATTTATTTAAAGTAATTTTGCATTTTAGAATTGTTCAGGTAATTGACATTTTAATTTTTTAAAAAGTTTTTCAGAGGGAACAATTTATTGGAATCTGAGAAGTGGAAATACATATTATAAAATTCTGCCTCATCTTTCTGAAGGTTTGCTATCTCTGAGGTTTTTTGGGGGGCAGGGTACTAGGAATTTAACTCAGGGGCACTCAACCACTGAGACACATCTCCTAGCTTTATTTTGTATTTCATTTAGAGACAGGCAGGATCTTATTGAGTTGCTTAGAGCCCCTCTTTTGCTGAGGCTGGCTTTGAACTCTAGATCCTTCCGTCTCAGCCTCCTGAGCGGCTGGGATCATAGGCATTTACCTCTGCGCCCAGCTCTGAGGTATTTTAACCACATTTGGCATTGGCTAAATGTATAAATACAAATTTTACACTTATGTGAGGGAAAATTTATGGGCTTATTAAAGACATAATATTCTAAAATAGATAAACACTTCAATAAATTATCTAATATCAAATATTGCTGTGATGCCCTAAATATTTACATGTGTGTCTATAAAATGTAAATGAGCATAGCACCTGTGCTGTGTGTGTGCATATGTACAATGTGTGCATGTCTCACCCCATAGAAATAAGTAAACAGTGACACAGTGTTTGAGAATCCGAGCTTTCAGGTATTCATCTGGTAACTAAACTGGCCTCATTTCCATTCAGCCCAGCACACAGGAGGAAAGCCCTGCTCCATCCACCTCATTTCAGTTGCAATCAGTTGACAGGTTGTTTTGAACGAAAATAAACATCTCTCCAAGCAGCTTGACTGTTTGCTACAAAAATAAAATAAATAAGCATCAAATAGCTTAATAGATTTTAAAAATTGGATATGGCACAATAAATGGATCTTGATCCCTCTGTAACTTGATAAACAAATGTGGCTTTAATTCGGGTGCCGTTTGCCTCTGGGTTGCTGCTTTCTGCTACCTTCACCTGTCAGCAGTAAAGCCATGTAAATGAGCAGGCCCAGCCTGTCCCTTGCATCTTGCTAATCCTCCTCCATTCTTCTAATCATGCTGCACAGGGGCCAATATCTATTTTCATCAGGCAGATAGGATCTCTTAAGGAATTAAAGAGGTTTTCCACTTAGTTCTGTGCTGGGCAAGGACAGGGCTGTGATCTGGGGCTTTGGGGATTTCTCATTATGCACTGGCGCTTGCTGGATCGAAGAACTGAGTTCTGGCTACTGGATTTTTAATCCTCTTGTGGTTAGGGTTAGAACTTGCAGTTAGTTAAGATCTTTGATTACTCAGCACTTGGCTTTGATTGAGTGAACTTCTGAAGACAGCACAGGACTGTGATTTCAAGTTAGCAGTTTTAAAGTGACTACTGGAAGAAACAGATAGGCAAAGCCCATGATTAAGCTACACTATCCCTTTTTAATTGACTTTCTGAAGCCATCTGATGCTTAACTCTTCATGTACCACAACAAAAATAAAATAGAGTGAATGACTTTAATGTCCCCACCCCCACCAAGAGGGAGAGTATTTCCATGAAATGGCAGGATTCCTGGCAAATGTGATACTGAAGCAGCTCAGCTTCAGCTGCAGGTAACAATTGATGTGGAGGAGGTTTAACAAAAAAAGATGAAGCTGATTTCCACCAGTGGACAGAAATTCCCTATGCAGACAATTTAAACATACATGGGGAAAATAGGTAGAATGCACTGTGATAATGTGAGTGCAGAGAGAGAGAATATGTCATTGGGGGAAATAAAACATATTTTGAATAAAAATACTATAGTATTGCTTACCATTATCGAGACAAATTAACCTTAAATTTCTCTTCCTACACAACATGAAGAAGTAAAGTGATCTGGTCTCCTTTGCTCAGGCCTGGAAGAGAATCACTCAGGAGAGATTGTCCCTGGGTTTTGATATTACAATCAGCTTTTTGGAAGCAGAGTCAGTAAAAATAACAGCTCTCCTCTCCTTGTTGAAGAAGCATAGGAAGAGACCCAGTTGGCTGTGGAGAGTGTCACCTTGGCTGTGCCGGGAAGATAAGTGGGTGCACTTGGAATCACCTAAGCAAGGCATTTCGACTAAAAGAAACGGAAAGGAGGGTCAGATTTCCAGCAGATTTTTAATTTAAGTAAACTGAAAACTAGATTTCTTTGGGTGGATCAGAAGTAAATGCACCTAGAAGTTGCCCTCTCTGTATGTCAGGTTTGTGAGGAAGGAAAGGCACATGGGAGAGGCTGAAGCCAGTGGGGACTTTGTGAACTGGAGCAGGATGGTGGGGTGTGGCTGGAGCTGGAGTTCTGAGGGAGGTGAAGACACCTCTCACTGGAGTGAGGCCACTCGTGACTTGGTAAGAACAGTTAAGGTCACTCAGAGCACCCCATGGGGTCATGTGTCCAGGATCAGAGGAAGAGGACAGCAGTCTGTGGATTCAAGGAATGGACGTCAAGAGTGGCCTTTGCGAGAACGTTACCCAAAACTAACAAAAACTCAGTGGTGAGAGGCAGCAGCTTTGGTGGGTCTAGGAGAAAATGCAGGTAGTGAGTGCAGTCAGAGTGACAGGGCACTTGTGCATTATCTGTTTGAACAGTTCTTTTGCATACTCAACTGTCTCTACTACTGTACGGCAGACCTTGGTCTCCAGCTTCTGGGGCCACAGTGGATCTCTCTGTGCAAGTTCAGGAGGAATATTTCTGGACGCTCATCTCCTGGTATTCATAAGCCCAGCATATTCCCCTCCACCATGAGTACGTCTGACCTCAATGACAATCTGATGCAGTGTGGCTTTGGAGGCTCCGTCATACACCATAGTGTGGCAAGTCTTGCTCTCCTAAGTCTTAAGTCAAAATACTCTGGGGGGAGTCAGGTGCCCCGCCATGATGGCACTCAAGAGGTCTGTGTGCTGAGAATTTAAGGCTTGCTGCCCAAATCCAGTAGCAATTTGCCAGCTGCATAGGGAGCCATGCTGAAAGTAGACTCTCAGCCCCAGTCAAGGTGACCTAACATGCTAAACATAGTTTGGGTGGCAGCAGTGTGGACACAGGTTCTTGATAATGGGCTGGATCAATGTGTGCGGCCTCATCTGGACTTGGCCCATGTCTAAATGCGCTCCTTTCCTTTACCTCCCTGCAGAGCTCTCCTCCTCTCCAGTCTCCCATAGCCACCAAAATCCCTCCTCAGTTTCCACATGGCTTCCTCTACCTGCTGCTCACCTTATGCAAACCTCATCCCAAAGCTAATCTCGCTTTGTTAGGACCCTTACATGGCACACGCTTCAGCACCATCTCTGCTGCGGAGCAATGAGCACCTGTGTAGTTACTTGTAGCACTGGTACCACTGGGGCTGGGCAAAATGAAACAAAATGTAAAAAGGATGGTGTCCATAGAACAGAGTGACGTCCTAATCACATGTCATCCTGGAGTCATAGGGAATTTCCTTGTTGAATGTATGAAAATAAAAAATGTAGAAGTGATATCAAATCCATGACCAAACTGCCATTTTGATTTTAATTAATTTACAATTTTCATCCTTACAAGTTTTAACAAATTTATAGAGCTTGGTAGATGTTTTTTCTTCATTTTGCATTTGATTTTTGTGATAAAACTAGACTCACTCAGAAAGCTTTTTGTCATTTGGTTTTTATAAGAAGGGTGGTGAATGAAGTCAGCCTCACTGGCGAAGCCTCACCAGGACCACACCCTCTCTTATTCTATCCAGAAACTAGCAAGAAAGTTTTCTAGATCTTAGCCGTGTACCTACTTTCATTGCTTCATACAAATATTCTCTAGGACCATGTGACTGCTGCTGAATTTCTCTGTGCTTGAAGTCTTGGACTTGTGCTTTGCTCATGGGCTCAGCTGTCCTGTGACACAGCAAGGACAGTAAAACCACAGTACCTTCTATCAGGCTGAGCCCAGCTAGCACCTGGGAATCTTCAATAGATATCCTATAAATAGCAGCACTCAACCAAATGCACCCACTTATCTTCCCGCTTGGTGCTAGAGGTGACACAGGGTGTCCTTCTGTGCCAGTCACAGCACCATGGCTCATTTGTGCCACTGAACTTGCTACTGGAAGAACCTGTTTTAAGCTTTGTTCTGCTTCAACTTACAGATGATTTGATTCAGTCCATGAGTCTTTTTGTGTCTTTCGAGATACACTTACATGTTTCTCTAAGCATTCAATCCATCAAGGTCTAGAGCCAATTAAGGAAAGAAATCAAACATTTGACCCCAGTGCTGCACATCCTTGGCCCCGAACCCTGGAGGCTGTCCCAGGGTGAAACGGATCCAGAGGCGGGTGGGACAGTTAGGGGGCCAGAGTCATCTCAGGGAGGCGCTGCCAGGATGTGGATAGGAAGGCCCTGAGGACTTCAGTCCTAAGATCCTGTGTGTGATTAAAGACACATGGCCCATGGTCCCAGGGAGCACAATGGTGGAGGGTCAGGCAGCCCCTGCTCTGTAACTGTAGGTCCTTTCCAGGTATGGGGTCTGAGAGCCACAGGCCCTGGGGCAGGATCACAGCTCCTCATCTTCATGCTGCCTGGAACATTCACAGTGGTTTCCATATTTTGGTGATGGTCCCCTTTGCTCTGCTCAGTGGTTTTGGTTTTATATCAAAGCATTTCAGAATCTTCTGTTAGTTCTGTTATAAATAGCTTCCCCAGGACACACCTGATCCTGAGCACCTCTCTGTTAGCTCAGTTAAAGGAGCAGTTTTTCAAATGCATCTGCACTTTTCTTACTTGGAAAGGACACCAGACTTCTCATTTTGTGTTGCTGCTCTCTATTCTTTCCTCACAATAAATGAAGACTCAGAATCCTTGTCCTAAAAAGAATCACTAATTGGATCGCCATGGATTTACTCTCTTGTACTTTCCATTCTTTGTGTGCTGAAACATTTTTGCAAAGCCTGCTCTATTCTTGGGGACAAATTGATTCACAAATAGAATCTGGTGGATGAAAATACAATGGAGCGGGCCAGCCGGAGAGAAGCCAGAGTAGGAGATGAGAAACTCAGCAAATTAGGAGAGAGTCAAAAGAGCTCTGGGGTGTGCACCTTAATTAAGGGAATCAGTGTCATCTAGCTAAGCATCCTGGGGTCCCTCATGATCTCCATTACAAAACCAAAAGTGCCTTTGGAAGAACATGTGGTCAGGGGCTTATTTGGAACTTTTCATGAAAATGTTATCACCATGAGCTGCCTGTCTGCTGGTCCCCCCAATGGCCATCAGGGGATGACTTGTCAGGACCATTGGAGACAAATAGAACCTTTTGCTCTTCCTAGTTAGCACTCCAGCCCTGGCCTGGTTTCTTTCTTTGCCTCATTATCAGAGAAATTTTCTAAATAAAACAAGCCATTATCCTTTTCAAACTGAGTGAATTAACATACATGTCCTTCAGTCACCTCCACAGCCATATTCCTTGAGTGGGGGCGAAGCACCCCTCCTTCTCTCCAGTCCCAGACAGAAACGGAAGGCTCAGAAGGCTGGCGGAATGACAGCTGCAGAGGACCAGGACCTGGGCCTGATCCAGTTTCCTTCTTCATTCATTCAGCCTTCTCCAGGGCACCGCCGCACATGGTGCACCTTTCCATGGAACAGAAATGCAGGATCTTGATCACCTGTGACCTCAAGGGAATCTCCAGCTACTGGGAAAAAGGGTTGGGGAGGTTGGGAGGTAAGTACCAGGTGGGAAGGGATCAACCCAGACTGCTGTGGAGAGACCCATAGATGACGTGGAAGCCCCTACCCTAGAGTTAAAGGAAGGATAAGGTGGCCCTGATGCAGTGTCAGAGCTGGGGCCTGGGCAAGGCAGGGCTAGGGGCAGGGCCAGGACACCTGTGGCATCCCACTGAAAGCTGAGTCCTGAGTGTGGATGCAGCCGGAGGACCCTGCAGAGGTGGCTGTTCGGGTCATGATGGGCGGCTGGAATTTTATCCAGAAGTGGTTTTACCCAGAAGGAGGTGGCGGGAGAGGGCGTGATGTTCTCTTTGATCCAGCACATCCTCTCAGGCAAGGTGTGGGTGAGATTGTAAGATCCCTAGGGTCCTGGAAATCTCTAGAACTTACTGCTGTGGTAGGCCAGGCTCAGCGACAATCACTCACAGATGGGCACTTTGACTCAGGCGGCCGTGGCCTCCTCTGGAGGAGAAACGTCCATTCCCCCAGGTGCTTCCTCGGCCTGCCACAGCCATGCTGCAGGACAAGAGGCCCCCACTGCGGCCAGGCCCACCCAGCCAGTCCTGAGAGAGGACAGGGTAGGAGAGAGGAAATGGCTAAAAGCATGGAACCATTCATGAGAAATGCAGGACACATTTAGGTCCCAAAAAATGAGCATGCCAGCTCGTGAGGATGCCGAGTGATCACTGTCTTCATAATTTCGAGATTAATGTGAATTCTGCAGGAATTCATGCCACGATTAGACAACATCAATTATTTACTATTGTCATTTAAAGAAGTTATGAATTCACTATCACATTTATAATTGTTGGGAATAGAGTAATATATCAGATAACACACGCAGTTACTAATGGGAATCCATCCCTCATTTCTTAAGTGATTTGAGGGCTGAGAGTACATGCACCTCAGGGTCACGGGGCAAAGGGCTTTCCTTCTAGTGGTGTGTTCCCATAGAGACTTGGTCACTGTCCCCCAAACAAACGTTGCGATTCCCTGCAAACAGCCCAACTTAACGAATACAGAGGAGCTACCTGTCTTTAATCTTCATCCCAAATTACTGTGTCCCTTACAGAAGTCCTTTCATATCTCTGGACCTTATTGTCATCATAACCATTTCAAGCAAACAAAGATGTTCACTGCAAAGTAAGTAAATTAATAAATGCATGAGATTTTTATTTTGAATTCAATTTTATTAGTGATTAAAGCCTTCTAAAATTAATTCTCAGACGCACTGGATTATAAATGTGTTTAATAGGGTGAGAGAATGCATATCTATCTACCCAATCTTATCCAGTACATGACCCAAAAACGCCAGATATAAGGGAAAGATCCATCCTACTTTTGATGAGACATTAATGAGGCAATGTCTGGTTTTATTAAATATTATACATTATTCATGAACCATCTATTCTGGAAACTAAAATATAGACATTTTCATATTATAAGCATCAATACTACATGAGATTAGCCTGCGGGTCACCTACAGGGACCTCGGGGACGAGCACACGTCCCTGAACAATTTGTGAACAGTTGCTGCAAATGACACCCATTGGTGGAGGGGGAGGAGCTTCTGTTTGGGGGGAAATACTCATTTTTAAAAGTTTGGTTTTACAATTTTCCTTTGTTCTCCTGGCCTATAAAGTAGACTTCTTCCAGTCATGAATGTCTTAAATACAAATAGTGATTTTTTAGGTTACCAAAGTAATTGTGATTTAACCTAGAATGTAACAGGGAAGGGCTGCACAAAATTACTTTGATACAAGAATAAACCTTTGTCCTCTAACTTCTGACTGTGCAAAATACATTTTAGAGATGACTTTATTTTTGGGTACTTTGACAACAATGTCACATTAAAAATATAATCACTCCTCTGAGTGACAAAACCACAACCAAACAATTCCCAGATGCCACAGGCACATTCCGAGGCACACTGACGTTGCATTAATTTAGACCATTTTGTAACAGCCTGGAGGGGGCAATCACATGTGAATAGTGTAACTGAAGTTGGGACTACAGGCTTAAGAGATTTTTGGAAATAACTTTTGTTTTAAATAACAGGAACTATGCCATTGCTCTACTTCACAGGTGTTATATGATTAAAACTATTCTCATTGGTGTGGGTTGAATTTCATCCCCCCAATTTATGTGCTGAATGCCAAGCAGAGTGGGACCTTATTTAGAGGTGGGGTCTTCAGAGAGGTACTGGAGTCCAATGAGGTCCTTCAGCTGGTGATCACCAATAGGAATGATGTCCTTATTGGAAAGAAACATTTGGAGGCAGAAAGGAAGACAGGGATCAGATCACTGAGGATGAATCAGAGGATGACAGGTTGAGGGTGACCAAAGATGCCACCAAGCAGCTCAGAGAGGGGCCTGGGGCAGATTCTCCCTCACCCTAGAGGGAAGCAGCCCTGCTGACCTCCAGAACCTCTGGGATATGAGTTTCTATTTTTTAATTTCCCAGCCTGTGGTATTTTGGTTGTCCAGTCCCTGATGCACTTGCTAATAACATATTCTGACAGGCACCCATTTTTGCCCCTTTATTTATTTATTTATTTATTTGAGAGAGAGAGAGAGAGAGAGAGAATTTTTTAATATTTTTTTTTTTTTTTTTTAGTTCTTGGCGGACACAACATCTTTGTTTGTATGTGGTGCTGAGGATCGAACCTGGGACGCACGCATGCCAGGCGAGCGCGCTACCGCTTGAGCCACATCCCCAGCCCAATTTTTGCCCCTTTATACAGCACCCACAGAACACATTTTTGAGATTTTTAAATATTTCCTTAGAATAAAAGAAGTGGAGACTCAATTATATGCCTATTAGCCCTTTCCTTTCCACTTGCTAAAGACCTCAGGAGAATCATATTTTTTTAGCCCCTGGAAAGTCTATTTTTAGCACAAAGATGGACCTTTGCTAACATGCACACTGACTTGCTAACACCCTGCCTGTGTTCTCCAGTGCAGCCACAATTAAGAGTCCTCCACAGCAGCCACCTGGCTAGAGAGCTCCCTGACCACATGGGGCACCGGGTGGTGGTCGGGAGACACGTCATCCTTCCCATGTCTCATCTGCTCAGACAGTTGTCACCTGAACTTTAGGAGTCTTTGCATTCAGAGGCGGCCTTCACTGTGCCCACTTCAGCTGTGTGGCTTGACAACGACACTGGGCAGGCAACTGCCCTCTTCATGCCCCAGGTTGAGACCAGTGAAGTGAGAAGACTTGACCTGGCTGCTCAGAGAAGAAATGAGAACCACCTGGAAAGCTCTCAGTGATGTCATGGAAGAGCTTAGTGATGTCATGGGAAGAGCTCAGTGATGTCATAGGAAGAGCTCAGTGATGTCATGGGAAGAGCTCAGTGATGTCATGGGAAGAGCTCAGTGATGTCATGGGAAGTGCTCAGTGATATCATGGGAAGATTCAGCGATGATCATAGGAAGTGCTCAGTGATATGTGTTCTGGGAAGTGCTTCCTAGGATCATTTTGTAACATTAAATTCTGAAACTTTAATGCCTGCTGTATAAATGCGAGCAGCATACTTCCTTGTGCATAAATGAGCAAACTGGAGGTGAGGAGTTTTAAGAGTGGCACAGATGGCGCTGTTGGTTATAACCCCAATGTAGGTGCTGCCCACTTACAGAGAAGGCGAAGGTAACCAGGAGCTTGACCAGGGAAGACTCTGGCTGAACCCCCAGAGTCAGGACCAGTGTTGAGGAGCAGGGGCCGTAGGTAAAGACCTGTCAGCCAGGAACTCTGGGCTACTCCAGAATCAGGTCAGGTAGGACTGGTCATCAGGGCCCCACATGCTGGGAGAATAGTAGTCTGTGCTCAGCAGGGCGGCAGGTGGCCAGCCTCCGTCCCAAGCCCCTCGACACTGAACCAACCCACCCTCCAGCCCAAATTCTAGCAACAGAAGGGAAGCTCCCAGCACAGAACTGCCACAGAAATAAGGCCCCAGGACCCCTCTCCACTGTAAAGTGCTCCCACACAGGCCCTGGAAAGAGCCCACTCCGAATGGCTGGCTTTGCCTTACCTACCAAACAGATGTTTCCATACTACAACCCGGGAACCACTTCTTTAAAGAATTGAAGGTATACAATCCATTTATTTATAGATCTTTGAAACGGACTGAAACCATCTCTTTGAATATGGATCTACTGCTGTTTGATTTCTAAGTTCTTAAAAGATATGTACATAAAGCTTAGTCTATGGTTTCTGCATAAGTGACTTTATAAGGCAGAGTAACCTTAAAAATAGTGTATGCATTAATCTGAACTGATTAAATAATTCCATTTTTATACTTTGTTTTCTCCATGTGAGTTGTTTACATTCCTCATCATAGGACTTTTTTTTAGAGAAAACCTCCCTTAATCAAATTATCTTTTATGTGGTCATTAGATGACTTTAGGAGAGTGGTCATGGGATCCGTTTGATGGTTTGTTAAGTAAGGATCAATTAAGAGCTACTGTGGTTGCTGCATAATCCTCGTTTCAAAAAGTCAATTAAAGGAAACTCGAAGAGGTTAAGTAACACAGCCGAAGGCAAACAAGAACCCAGCATCAATCCAAAGGCAAGCCTGACCCAGGAGCAAGGGGACCCGCACCCTTGCTCTGTTCCGGATGCCAGCCCAGCAAGAGGGACCGGAGTCCTGGGGAAAGTGGCCGATCCCAGGACCAAGCAGCAAACACTCAAGACAAGCCTGGAGTGCCCCATCCCGTCAGAGCTTAAGAGATCCTTCAAAATACAGAGACAGAGAGCGGCAGTGGTGGGAACAGGTCATAGGAGACAGGATCTGGCTGAGCTCCCAAGGCAGGCCCGGAACAGTGGCCAATCGCACAAATCAAGAAGCACTGAGCTGGGATGCCAACTGGAGACCACGTAGCCACAGGCCACACTGACATAAGTAAATGCCTGCGTGGAAAATGAATGGGGAGGAAGAGGCAGAAGGCTCAGGCAGACGAATCCCAGAATTCAAAAATAAAATGTCTGTCTAATCTGCACAGGAGAAGGGGGCACATAGTTCTGCACTGAGAGTGCAGAGTGACTGCCCAGGAAGCTCAGTTACCTGTAACACACTCACAGCGTAACAGTATGCAGTGACTAGGGAGCAGCCCACAGCCCTCCTCCTCCTCCTCCTCCTCCTCCTCCTCCTCCAACTCCTCCTCCCTGCTCCTCCTTCTCCTCCCTCCTCCTCCTCCTCCTCTTCCTCCTCCATGCTTCTCCATTCTCCTCTTCTCTCCTCTCTCCCCTCTCCCTTCCTCCTCCCCTCTCCCTTCCTCCTCCCCTCCTTCCCCTCCTCTTCCCCTTCTTCCCCTCCTCTTCCTCCTCTTTCCTGCTCCTCCCTCCTCTTCCTTCTCCTCCTCCCCCTCATTCTCCAACTCCTTTCCCTCCTTCTCCTCCTCCTCCCTCAACTCCTCCTCCTCCTCCCTGCTTCTCCCTCCTCCTCCTTCTCTTCCTCTCCCTCCTCCTCCAACTCCTTCCCCTTCTCCTCTTCCTCCTCCTCTTCCCTCCCCTCCTCCCTTCTCCTCCCTCCTCCTCCCTCCTCCTCTTCCCTCCTTCTCCTCTCTGTTCCTTCCTCCTCCTCCTCCCTCCTCCTCCTCCCTCCTCCTCCTCCTTCTCTTTCACCCATGTTCCCACAGTGGCTACCTCAGCTGTGTGACCAGGCTAGCCTGAGGTGGTCTCATGTGATGGTGGGTGCCCTTTTAGTTCCCAGCCCTGTTTTGACAAACTGTTACAAATTGAGGTGCCTAAACTAACAGAATCTCATAGTTTGGAGGACAGAAATCCAAAACTAACGTGTCAGGGTGGCCACCCAGCCTCTGAGGGCTCGAGGAGAGGCTTGCCCTTGCCCCCCTGGTGGCTCCAGGCCTTGCTGGGTCAGTGCCCTCCTCCTCCCATGTGTCTCGTGTCTCCCATCGTCTCCTTTCTCTGACTAGGATGCAAGGCCTTGGAGGCAGGGTCCACTCTAAATCCAGGGAGATCTCCTCAATGCACCTGCAGAAAGCCCAATCCCAAATAAGCTCACACAGGCCCTGGGGATGAGGAGCTGGAGGTGACCTTTGTGGATTGCTTGCCACCACTACAAGCCCCTTGACACCAGGAAGGAAGACAGGACTTTACCTCTGGTCTTCTTCCTAAAACATACAACCCAGCCTAGTCACGATAAAGGCATCAGACCAACCCAACTCCAGGACCTCAAAACTGCCAAGGTCGTCAGAACCAAGTGAAGTCCCCAAACCATCACACTCAAGAGGTGGCTGGGACACACCCATCTCCTAGGTCCTACAGGAGAGAGGGGCCTCAGGTAGTAGTATAAGACCAAAATCGTCCATTAATGTAACGACACACCATGGACACATCAGCTGCCATCCTGGGAAACTGGGTCTGGTGCCAGGATCGGCAAGGCTAAAACAGTCTGACATGAAAGTTTATTCATAAAAATTGAACAAGGCCATGTCTTTCCAAGGTGTGGCTGTTAAGCACAAAGTCCCACCCTTCCCCCACACCCCCAGCTACCTTGACTAGTCCTGGCCTTTGGTTGTCCTGTCTCAGGGAAGGGAGCAGTCGCATGTCTCCACCTTCAGAGGCACTGACCAGCAGCTCAGACGCCTACTGAACATGTGCTGGCATGTGACCAGCCACTCAGTGGTTGGTCTCTTGGTTCAGAATAAAAACGTCCTATTAACTTTGAGCCATAGAGCCTTCGGAAGGTGTTTAAGGGGAGAGAACTCTATATAGTTCCGTAGCATTTGGACTACCAAAAGTTTATGAATCCTTTCTTAGTGATGCTATTAAAAGTCAATAGAAAGTAAATGACAGGTTCTCCAAATTTTGACTTTTACATAAGTCCTTGGAAATTCTAGAAACTGGTCAGCAACTAGCCAGTCAGTGCCCCGTAGTGAGCACCCTGCATAACCAGCAGGTGACCTGTCCTGTGGTTTCACCATTAGGAGCATGCACAGAGTACCAGTGTGGTCTCCCTCCTGTCCTAAGAAGGCGGGGGACTGCACCCTGCACTCCTCCATACCCAGCCTGGACTTGGCCCCTCATGACTCTGCTGTGTTTGCTCTTGTCTTTGCTTCCTGCCTCCCCACCGGGGCCTGAGGTACTCCAGCAGCCTCTTCCTTGCATGTCAAATGCTCTCCATAATGGCAAGGTCGCTGAGAATCTTGAGGATGTGTTTCCACCATTGCTTTTCTACACACACACACACACACACACACACACACACACACACGGTTGATTTTATTGTTATAAAATGGCCGATGGCCTGAAACTGCAAGCTCTAAACATTTTAACCATTTCCTTTCCTTATGTATCATTAAAATGTCACTGACTAGACCCCGTGAGTGAGGGTCAGCTGTTGTTTCAGTTCTATGAAAGAATGATTTTATTAGCACTCAACCCATCAGCCACAATCCATCCATCATGCCTGGAAGTTGGCATGTGCGAATGTCCCTCATCTGCACAGTGCCCTCGTGGACAGAGCCATGCTACTGAGTGTCAGGGGATGACAGCCTTTGGCACTGTGCTCCAGTCACCCATGTCCTAAAGCATCAGCCAAAGAATGAGGGAACCCTAGAAACCTGCCTCAACCCCAGTCCTGAAAATTTGCTGAAGTCATGATCAAAGCAATGGTTTCCTAAGTAGTGTTCACGAATGAAGCAGGGAGGTCTCTCTTTAAGAACTTTGCAGGAGCATGTTGCCTGTGTTCCTGACACACCTGTCCTGGGCTTGTTCTTCCCTGACTCACCTACTGCACTGGTCACACACTCCTGGACCTGCCCCAGTCATCCCCACTGGGATTTGCATAAACATAAGGAAAATGCATGAGCATATTTGAATTTAGTATTAGATCTGAAACAGCATCCTTAGTGTGGAGGACATGAGTGTATGAACTTGAGGGCACTCTTAGAGGCTGGCATGACATTCCTGGGTCCCACCCTGCGCTCTGCCGAGGACACAGGGGAAGATAATCTCTGTGCACCTGCACTGCACAATGTGTGGGCCACTCTGCTGCCCTCCCTGTCTTTGGAGGGTCTGGCCCCGGAGGATGGAGATCTGTGCAGCAGTCTGCATTTAGGATGGGCTTTGGGCTTACCCTCTTCCTGACGGACTTCCTGACGCCCTGGGGTGTCTGCAGATCTTGTGGAGTGTGGCCACATGCACAGTGCACAGTATACAGCATGGACATACACTTTTTTGTCAACTACCTACTAAGATAATTCTCAGTTCTCTGAAATAGTGCAAAATAGAAGAAGAACAGGTGTGAATTTAGTGCCAGGATCTGTGTGCCCGGGTTCAGAAAGGAGGTCTCCTGGGGGAACGTGGGGAGGCAGCTTTATCTGTTAGATGGGAGAACAGGGGAACTTGGCTCACTTGGAAGAGTCACCCAGGTGGCCTGGAGCAGAGCTCAGCAGAGGTCACTGTCCCTAGTGAGAGCCGGGCATCCAGAGCTGTGAGCTGCGCTGCGGCTGCTGTTTTTAGGGACAGGCCCTCCCCTGGGCTGCTGAGTCCCAACCCAGGGTACTCCGTATGTTTCAGAGACCGCACAGCTCTCTAGGGCAGCCCTGCGTCTCAGCTCTGCACAGCTACTGTGACTGCCCTTCCCTCTCCAGTAGGACTCAGTGGCCATTGACATGGATGCCTCCCAGCCCAGCCTGCCATCTTCCAGCGCTCACAGTGTGCCCAGCAGGCCTGTGGGGGTCTGTGACCTGGGCAAGCAGGATAATGAGCATGGACCTTCCTTCCTGAGGACCTTGGGGGACTTGGTCTCCAGCACTTGTCTTGCCTCCACTCGCTGGATGGTGTCCTGGCACAGCCCAGGGAACAGAAGGGCCATGAAGCCCTGCTCCGGGCTCCTCTCGGGTTTGCTCAGTCGATCTAGAACAGAAAATCCCCACACTGCGTCTTCAGGCTGGATGGACCAGCTCCCTGATGGACATCTCTGGAGCATTATCAAGTACCACCTACAGTTTTCCAGCATGACAAGCCCCTCTCGAGCTCTCTCTCTCCACTGTCCCTATTCTCCCCTGACCCCTCTTCTCCCAAAACATCCATACGTTCCTGGTGTAACTGTTGCACCCTAAGCCGTCCCTTCCTCCCAGGGTCCTTCTGTCTGACACACCCAGAGCAATTTCTAATGAACGTGCATCTTCACTCACCTGTGATGCTCCTAGAAGCTACCTTGGAGCTGCGCATCAGGGGTGGCTGGGTCTGAAGGCAGGAGTACTCGCCTCCAGTTCTCTTTTACATTCTTGACTCCCAAACTTAACCCTCAGGACAGGGCTCTTCTGTTTAAAGGGCTTCAATCTAGAGGAAGAGAGACAATGTGGATGAGCTAATGAGCAGCACGTGGCCGAGTGTGATACTTCCTCACCGTCTGCACTCCGGCCTGTGATGCGTGGCCTGACAAGGCTGGACTAAGGGTGACCACAGCAACATGGGTGGACAATGAGCACAGTCAAAGGACCTATGATGTGTCTTGGAAGGGTAAGAAACATGCACTGGGAGCAGGTGACATGCAGGAAGTGGGACGCCAACCATGTGGGAGGCATGGAGGGTGCAGAGATGGGTAGAGGAGGCCTTATTAGGCAGCCAGAAACACGCCTGGCCTAGGTACCTGTGTGGAGGGGTGCACTCACTGGGACTCCACACACCTGCACCATGCACGGGAGTGCTGGATGGACAGGGTCCTAGTCTAGCTTAGCTGCTTTTGGACAGACAAGTCCAGTCACATGACTCTGCCATTGTAGATTTCACCCTGTGGCTCAGGTGCACAGCCAGGGCTTGGGCCAACAGCCAGCAGAGGACACTCTCAGCACTTTCCCCACATATCCAGAGAAGTTCACTAATCCTTCTGGTCAGGCCAACTACAGGCCCTGGAGAAGACCACCTGCTCCTGCCTGGCAGGTCAACCTCATGGGAGATCATTGGAATTAGTGAACAAAATGACGACGTCTGCTTTCGTCTTATGTCTCTGCCCCAACTAGAGTGCTCAGAGGGTCATGGCTGAGATCCCTGCTACCTAGAGTCACAGAGTCATAGATTGCTGATTGGAATTAAATCCGCAATATCAGCTACCTGTCTTTAATTCTCTGATGGAAAAATACAGAATGAGAGAAAATTCAGAAGGCTGTAACTCTAAAATTCATTGATACATACAAATATTTGACAGTCCCATGGAAAGGAGTGAATTCTAAAGATTGGGATTTTAAGTTACATCTGGATTGTGTGTCTGCAATTTTAAAATCTGGCTGTTAAAATTAATTACATTCAAGGAGAGTTTATCAGAGTAAGAGTCTCAGACGTGATATTTTTAGTCTCTAGGATTAAAGTGGCACCCATGAGCCAATAGATCACACTAAAAACAGCCAGCCTTGCCGTTTAGGGTTCTTTAAACAGAGTTATTCTGAATGTAACAAAAACACCCATAAATCTATGCACATATATATTGATCTTGGCTTTCCCTTAAAAATGACTCTGTCCTAGTAAGTTGGCATATTTCGTAAACAAACCAACAAATTATTGATCTATCATATACTCTAAAAGTCCTATGAAGAAGCTAGGTTGCTTTTAAGTTCATACGGCACCTAAGGGATGAGAAACTCTGAAATGAAAAATAGATATTTAAAAAGGAGCATGAAAGATAAATAGCTGCCTCCTTCCACGTCCTCCCCATCGCCCATCCTGATTGAATCTGTGTCTACCAAGCCTGCTCTGTGTCTGCTGATGGGGTGCTCAGTGCTCTGGGGCTGCTCCTTCCAGGAGATTCTGTGGGTTCCTAGTACCCTGCACTTAATATTTGCTTTGTGCAAAACATTGTTGAGATGGTCCTTTATTTAAACAGGTTTTATGTGAATTAACAAATTGTTGGGTCGTGTTCTGTTAAAGCTTTGCTCTGGAAATGAATAATTTTTAAAAAGCTTATTCCTAGTATTTTATCTATACAGGATATTACCGTGAAATGTTTTGTTAATAAAACTAGTTACTGTCCCAAGTGCAAGTGGCACCTCTGGACTGTCCTTCCTTCAGATGTGCTCCTTCATGCCCCAGGTACGGTAGGCTCTGCAGACTCAGGAGCAGTGGCTACACTGACATGAGACCCTCGTTAATGTGGGAGTCATTTTCTTCTGGCTAAAAGCTGTGGAATTGCTTCCGGCCAATCCAGTATCACAAATTAGCAAGTGTGTATTATTTTAAGCATAAATAATGCCTTCCGTCTTGGAAGGTGGAGGAAAAAAAATAGTAAACAATGAGAAAATGACTACATACATCTGAAAGTACCCGGAACATGGTGAGAAGAAACAAAACTAGAGCTGAGCCCAAGTACGGAGGGGAGCCCGGGAGGGAGGTTGCAAGGTCCCTGATGTGGTTAGGGCAAGAGTGTTGGCAACCAGTGCTCCAGGAGGCGAAAGGGGAGCAGCAGCTGGGGTAGAGATGCGTGGAAAAGGCAGCCAGCAAGCCCTGGTGGGACTGGCCAGGCGAGGAGGAGGTCAGCAGGGTCAGTGGGGGCTGCCTGAGAGAAGAAGCAGGGTGGTGGTGGCAGCCATGTCCCTGTGGGTAGGGTAGCACACTAGTGCCATTGGAAGGACTTGGGTCTCCACCGAGAGCACTGGCAAGCCTTTGGTACACAGCAGGGAGGCCCGCTGGAGAGGGCCGCAGATGTCTGCATGTGGGATGACCTGACTCTGGCCTGGGGTGACGGTGGTGCTGAGAGGGGCCCTGGTCTGAAGAGCTGGAAGGTGAAGCCCACCAGGTGTCCTCCCTGTGGCTGGGGCATGCCAGGGAAAGACAAGAGTCCAGGTGACGTTGAGCTTTTTGATCTGAGCATCCCCCAAGGCAGTCCCCATCTAGGAAGAGAGGGCAGACAGAGCAGGTCTAGGCAGAGGAGCATTTGGAAGCATCTGCCAGACAGTCAGTGGTTCCAAGGGGCAGGCAAGGGGACCGCTGGGCTGCGGGTTAGCAGGGGAATTTCCCCTGGCAGAAGTTGGTCTCTTGTCATGCAGGGACATATAGAGCCAAAAGAAGAGAAGCGGGCAGATGTGTCTCCACACCTTGGAATTTAATTTAATCACATTCACAGAGGTTGGTTTTACCATGTGCAATAAGGAAACTCACTACGGAATGTGGCACCAAAAAGAAGCCACGCCATGTCCAGTGCTTACTGCCCCAGTCGTCCACGGTATGCATTAGCAGAACAGCATCCTTAAAAACAGCAGTATCTGGGAGATTTCAGGACCTACAGAGCTTTCTATGAAAAACCAAGCAAGTTCCAGGGTATTCCAAGCAGATGCATTCTGCTTGGAACAATCCACTTTTCTAGATAAATTAGACTCACTAACTACATTTTTTTAATATGCAGGCTTTACAAAAGAATTTTAAAATAAAAACACAGCTTCTCAGAACAAAAGATCTGAGTTTAATTTCTGTGTTTGGGACTCACTTAGGACCTCCTCAGGTGGAACACTGAAGTGTGTCCCTAATATCAAACAAAATGCTCATTCTTACATTGTCTGACTTGCACTGGAAGTTGTGTTTTCATAACTTTTCCTTTATTAGTAAGATGGGCTGTTGCTCCCTTGCCCAGCCTGGTCTCAAACTATTGGTCTCAAGCGACCCTCTCACCTCAGTTTTTCAATGAGCTGGGGCTGCAGGCAGGGCCACCACACCCTGTACATATTTAACTTTTAATGCCCTATTACCATTTGTCTTTAATGTGGTACTATTTTTATGTGTGTTTATGTTGCAAACAACATAAGATGTTGGTGTTTTCTTTTGGGCATTGATTTATATTTATTTGGTATGATCACCATCAATGAGTATGGAAGTGTAACATCTCGGGAACTGTTTTGAGTGATGTTTTCCAAGCTACTGTGTTTAATTTTTGTAAATTTCCTATGTGTTTTAAATATGAATTTGTTCTAAATATTGGATAGAAAATAACTTATCTTCCATGAAGACATGAATGCTAATTGTGTTTTTCTGTATACCCATGTTCTTACTACTGTTTTGGACTATTTTCTTCATCAGGTCTGATAAATTCATGTTTAAATTCATGCAATTGCAAACTTATCCATTTCTAATAATTCTCTTAATGTTCCACCCTTTATAATTTTGTTGGGAATATTGCTGCAAGTGCTGTCTCTTAAGGGAGATGACTTATCATGAAGTAGTGGTAGTCTTGATCTGTCACTACACATTTGTTGCTAGAATCATTTTCTCTCCCCTTAATATAGATATATTTACTTCCTATTGATTAGTGTTTGCCTGATATAGGATCAACGCTTTGGAAGAAATTTGGGTTTCTGTTTATCATTTTTAACATTTTGCTTCTACCTGGAAAGTCCCTGTGATTTCATGGGAAATTAAATTTGTTTCTACTACTAATTGTCTGAGGTTGGATCTGCAGGAGCAGATCTCAGGAGAAAAGGAGAATATGCCAAGGTTGGAATAGGGTGAAGGAAGCTACCTTGGGTCCCATCCACCTGGGGACATCTGGAGAGCCTGGCAACCTCATCCCAGGCTGTCTGCTCAGGAGGAAGGGTGGGTGTCTTCCCAGTACCGCTCAACATAGTTCCCAGCAGCCTCCAGAGAGGGTGGGAGGAGGCTGTGAACACCTGGGCAGGTCTTTCCCAGGTGTGTGTGCAGGCTGCTCTCAGATGAGGGCGCAGGGATGTGGGCTGCTCCGCCTGCGGTAACAGGTGTGTGTGAGGTGAGGTGGGTGCCCACAGAAGTTTTGCAACTATTTAACTATATTTTAAATAATTTTAGATTTTAAAATATTCATTTGACTCTGTCTAAAATTCATCAATATAATAAATAATCTTCCTAACTGAAAAGAGACAAAAGATACATAAAAAGCTGCAACTCTGAATGCCTTTCCCATTTCCCATGTGTATTTTCATTCTCACCTTTTAAACATGTACTGAGAAGTTACAGCTCAGAGCTGAACACCTTGCTCACCCCACCCAAATTCACAGCCAGACTGAACCCTAGGGGGCAGGAGGTGGGGCCTGTAAGAGGTGAGTGGGTCAAGAGGCTGGGGTCGTGTGAGTGGGCAGATTGACCTTACAGAGAGCCCAGAGAGAGCCCCTGGCTCCTTCTGCCCTGCAAGGACACAGGGAGAAGGGGCCATAATTGGGGCCAGGAAAGGGGCCATCACCCGACCCCAAATCTGCTGGTACCTTGTTCTTGGATTTCACCTCCAGAACCAAAGGAGACAAATTTCTGTTATAATCTACCGGGTGTATATAGTATGTTGTTAGAGCAGTCTGAGCAGGAAATTGGTACTGAGAAGCGGGAATGTAACATACTTCAAATATTTTCACTTATAGTTTATGAATTTAATACATTTAGCCTTTTTTCAAATACTCTAAAATCTGTTTGAATATTTTACTAACTCTAGAAGAATTGGAAGAAACAAATTTCCTATGATTTTGTAGTAGTGGAAACGGAGCCAAAAAGAGAAAGGACACACAAGTCCCCTGCTGTCACCAAGTTCACATTTGGGGTGATTTGGATCACATCCTATCAAAAAAAATCTCTCCTCTGTTTAATCCCTAAATAGCTGACTGTGAGTGTCCCCACAGTAGTGAGTTACCCTAAGCTCCAAGTGGGTTCCCGGGTGCAGATCCCAACCTGCTAACAAGGACTCGGGGGGCTGGTCGAAGTCGTAAGAGCAAGCTTCCATTGACAACCTGTGGATAAGATCAGACTTCAGGCTGTCAGTTAGAGAGGAAATGTGGGATGACTAAACAAAAACCACAACAGCATAAATAAGCATACAAAGTAACAGGAAGGTAGACATGATAAACCTGGGTGCATGAGAGAAGTGACTGTGAGCACAATGAATTTTTCCCCAGCAGAAGCACAATTAAAATCCAAGATGCAAACCATGGAACAAAGTGTCCGTTTGCTGAGTCCTGGATTTGGCCACCAGAACAATAATGAACGTGCCTAGGGACACACCTTCCTGTGTGGCAACCCTGAGAACACAGCTGTGGACACCCAGTTATGAGCTGGGACCTCCTGCTTCCTTTCCTGGCCTGTTTGCAAGGTGACTGCCCATATCCAGGTGTGGAGCTCCCACCTGTCTTCCTGGCGGGGCCCTGTTAATGCCCACTCGGTATCTCGAGGTCCTTGTTTGGGGTGGAAGCTGATGAGACACCTAGATGACAGCGCTGGGGGTGGGACCACGCGAGCTGCTCCACAGGCCTCGGGTCAGCACCAGTGCTTCCTCCTCTCGCTCTGACCTTGGCTGCAGGGTGTGGTTGCAGCTGGTTCTCAACGTCATTGAAAAGAAAAACCTTGTTAATTTTACATATATGGTGATAACATTCAAACTTTCTGGCGTTTTCTCCAAGGGACATATAGAAACTCTTTCCTGCATGATTCTTTGAGAGGAGAAACACATGCACCTCAAGCACAGATGTTCTGTTATCCACCACATTCACATTTTCTTTTTGCTACATTTGAAGAAAATTATCAGACACTTAACAACGTTTTAAATTTTATTTGGCATTTGAATCCTTGAATAAAAGCTCATGGTGTTGGACAAGAGGGGAGAACTCTGCCCTTCCCTGCTGCAGAACTGTGCTGTGGCTGCTCCACTTGACCTCAGAGACATTCGGTCCTGTTGAGAGCACATGCCTGGGTCTCTAGCCTGCACCTGATCTTTGCTGATGTCCATTCTCTTTGCTGAGGACCCTCCCTCAGGTCACCTTGGGGAAGGGTCCATGTTTACTGCTCTGAGATGGGTCAGGTGCACTGTTCTGTAGCATCCCAGCAATGTGGAGGTCTCCTGCTATCATCAAAGGAAATTTATAACAAAGACACAGAGAAGCCCTCAGTCCAGGGTGCCGTACTTGCAAGGTGAGCCGTTGGCTTTGGAAGGTAAAACAATGGAGCCTCAGCATCTCCCAGGGTTCTCCTTTGATGGGTGATATATATGACGGTCAGGAACATCCTCGGCCACTTTCTCTACTCCCTACCAAGACCTGAGAAACAAATGCTTCTCACCTCTACTGGTTCATGGTGGCTCATGGATGCTACACTGAAGGTCATCATTTTTCTAAAAATACCATGTGGACTCGGGCTTCAGAGCCATAGCAAATTCCCCCACTTTGAAAGGCAATCAGCCAGAATCCTGGGCATATTTCAACAGAAGCACTTGCCCAGTGGTCAAGGTTAGGGAAACGAGGCCCTGTGGGGCCCTGGGGAGTCTGCTAGTGACCTCTAAGTGTGGAGGTTTTGGGGTTTCAACACTTTTCCAGCTTCAAGGTAGTCATTCCTTTCCTGATGTTTCTGGCAATGAATTCAAAGGACATCTCTCTCTTAGGTAAGTTCCCTTATAGGAGAAATTTTCCCCAGCCCTGTGGATTGACTCTGAATGCTCTTTGCAGTCACTATAATTTATCTTTCCTAATCTCACTCTACCTATTTTCCTTTGCAAGATATTGCAAGGTTTTGCTCTATTAGCTCAGGTTTCAGAACCAAGAAGAGGTTTAATCTTGCAATATATGCTGAACTCTCCAAGGGGAAAGGGCCTCTCTGTAGGACAGAATAAGACCCTTTATGATCTCTCCCTATGTGGACAAAATGTGGACAAGGGCAGATTAATTGAGCATCATGTTGAGTTAGAGGTAGAAGTATTAAGACTGAAACAATCTCAGGGTCCCTCCAGACTGACCTAATGTGTACTTTTTGTTTTCCCTGCTGATTGAGCCTTACAATGATGTTGCTCATTTTCCATGATGAATATCACGGTTCGGGCCTCTTTCTAGCCTCCACCTCTGCTGCTCCCTCCACCAGGCACCAGAAAGCACATATCATCTACTTTATGCTCTGTAAAACATTTTTATCACCAGTGTTTCTGACGGTTGTCAACACGACTGTATCAGTAATGGTTTCTTGGTGTGTCTGAAGTGATGCTGGTCTCTGATGAGTGGAGGGTCAAGTGCCCAGGAAATGCTTTCTGGCCTGCAGCTTGGAGCTCAGACGCAACACTGGAGAATGCAAGCAGCCACACCAAGTGACAGCCCCATGGGAAGAGGTGCCAGGATGCTCCTCCACCTGCTCTGCTCTGCCCATGTCAGCAGGTGAGTGGACGGTGACAGTCCCCCTATTACTCCACAGCAAATGCAAAGGGCAGGCCCGTGCAGTATTAGAGCTTGAGGTTCTTCAGAGCTCCAGCTGAGGCAATGCTGGGAACAGTGGGCACAACTGACATCCACCACAGTCCCAAGCTTCCCTGTGCACAGAGAAGTGCAGATAAACCAGAGCAGGGTTACCAGTGGAACTGATGGCAGTGTCTGACGGAGTCAAGTTTGGCATCAGGATCATCACTAAATTGAACGTGGAGTTTCCCTGGACCCGGTTCCTTTCCTTAACATCTAAAGAGTAGTTTTTTGGCTTATTTCTTTTTGTGGAAATAAAACAAGTTTCTGAAAAGATTGCAGCTCAGATTTTGCAATAAACTGTGACCAACCTACTGCAGATGTGTAAGTATACAGACTGTACAGCAATGCAGGCTGTTTCTGTCCCTAGATTACTAGAGTAACGTTATGCTGAATCCTTAAGTGAGTAAATAACCATATAAATTAAATGTTACCAGTTACTAGGTAAAAAGTAGTAGGCTAATCCAAAAACCAACTGGGTCTTCTGTGTTCCCATGCTTTCCTTTGTCCTCAACACAACTACTTTATCTTTCACGATGTCTCTGGCTTTAATGGTGATTCATATTTCAGTTTAAAAGATCATCTAGAATAAAAGAGAGGTACAAAGTAAGACTTCAAATTTTCATGGATGCTGAAGATTTCCACTCCCAGAAAAATGACCAGAGCTTTGGTTTTCCCAGCAGGACCTGCAGCTGGATGCCCTGAGCCCCGAAGGGTTCCCACGGATTCCTCCTTCCACTTCACCATCTACAGCAAGACTGTCACAGAACAAGACCTTAGGGACATTGCCAGCAAAAGTTTTCCCCGTTCACATACCTGGAGCTGCTTCAGGGACATCAGGCATGGACAGCCCTTGTCTGTTTGATAGTTGGTAAAATCAAGTTTTTTTTTTGTTGTTTTTTTTTTGGTGTGTGTTTTTCTTATTGCTAAGAATTTCAATCAAATCCTTGAAGAAATCCTTTGGGATGTTCCATTTCCTTAGTAAATTGTCTTGAAAAAATGGTGGTAGAAAATCTCAACTTTGATGAAGCTATTTATACAGCAACAAAACACTGCTTTGGGGGGTTGGGGCAGAGACCTTGTCCTCCACTCCAGAGATGCAGAATGCTGAGTATCTCTGTGAGATTGGAGGAATCACCCTCAGCCCAACAGCAAGTCTCGCTGTCCACAAGGGCACAGCACTGATTCTCCATGTGGGCATTGACTGGCTTGACTTTTGTCCATTTTGATCAATTTTGGTTGATTAGTTACAGGAGAAATACTTTTATAGGACGCTTCTTAAAATAATTTGGATGGGAGATGATTTGGGTTCTGGGAACACAGTGGTCATTAGAACCAGATTTCGTTGCTCATGAGCTATGTGAACTATCGGATCAGTGGGCAGGGTGTGCTGGCTCTAGGTTCCTGCACAGCTAACCGGGCTTCAGGCTTATGTGTGTGGGATCTTGGCCACACAGAGGCACAAAGGACACTGGGACAAAATGGAAAGGCACAGGGGATTCACTACTGCCCCTGGGGACTTTCATGTGGCTTAACCTAAGCTAATGGGCATAACTCTGGTGACACTGGACATTCCCTTAAGTGAGGAAGATGACCCTGATTCACTCGGGGTCCATACGCTGGGCTGACATGTGGTTCTCTGGTTCCTTCTAGCAGTTGTGCCTTTTCTGTGTCTCATTTGGCAGGTTTCCATAATCTGTTTGACCCCATTGGCCAGAATTCTATGACGTATTGTTCTACCATTGTTTCAGGTTTATCTTTGCTATTTCAGAAACCTGTAGAAATGCAAATGTCAGAGTTGTGTTTCTGCTTCCAAATACATTTGCTCCAATAATGCCATCCATCGGCAGCAGTGCTCTCTGTCTTTGGGACATTCGCTATAAGAACGGACATTAGGTACTGAAGAGGTCCCCCCAAGACAGCTGTACTGAACACACTGCTTGCTCCCCTGATTTTATCCCTCCCTGCCTGGTCCCCAGAGCTCTTTTAGTTCCTTGAAGATAAGGCTGAGGACACTGGGCCCTGGTCTTCTCCAGCACCCCTATCCTTTTAAACCCCCAACAACCAAGAGAAAGGAAATAATAAAGATGAAAGCAGAAAAACAGGAGAGACAATCAATGAAACAAACACCCAGGTCTTTGATATCCCTGTGGCCAGACTGTTCAGGAAAGACAGAGGCCACCCACCACGAATCTGAGGAGTGAGAGGGCACATCGTGCAGACTGTGCTGAGTTACAGTTAGCGTTGCAAACAACCTCACAGCATGCATTGGCCAACTCAAATCAGACGGAAAAATCATTTTAAACCAAAAAATACCAGACCCATTAAAAGAGAAACAGGACAACTGCAGTCAAATTTATTTTAAAGAAAATGAATTTGCAATTTAGAAACTTTCAACTGGAGAATTCAAAAGCTGGATGGCTTCCCTGGGATTCTACTTATCCTCTGGCTCCTGACCTCCTTAGGTCCAGGAGAAGCCACACAGCCACTGATCCCTTGTACCTCTGGGTACCTGTGGGTCAGAATGAGTTTGCACAGGTGTCCCCGGAAGGACAGCAGAGGCGCTGGTCGGGAGCCCAAGGGGAGAGCTGCAGTAGGGCTGCAGGAGTGGCCGAATGATGTTCCAGAGCACGTGAGGGAAACCAGAGGGGTGTCACAGTGTCATGTGAGGTCCACGACTCACAACTCTGCTTGAATTTAAATGAGTAAGCCACAGATTTAGTGATACAATGATCCTACTGTTCAACTCAACACTACAACATTACCAATACTAACCTCTGCGCAGGTGTCCTGATCCATCCATTCCACCCACCAGGTAGCCTCGGCCTGAACACTGTGTTATTTCCTTACTTTGAAAATTTTAGAGTACATTACCCTATGCCTCATTTTTCAACTTGATGAAGATGGATGGATGGATGATGGATAGATAAAATATGTTCTGGTGTTGCTTTTCACTCAAGGTACATTACCAAGACTCAGATGTAATTTTGCCCATTTTCCAATTAATTCATGCACAGTGTTATTTAATTTTGGTTTGTGAGAATGCACTATTGTAAACCATTTGCTGTGACTGAGCATTAGTACCATTACCAGGTCCCCTCACCTTTGTGCTGTGCGGTTATCCATATACAAATATACCATTTGTATATTTCTGTTCCTCATCTGAGAAATGCTCTAACAAGTAGAACACTGTTACAGCACTGAAGAAGACTTACATTCATAAGGCCCTGGGAAGCCGGAACATCCCAGCAGCCCTGGATCTAGCCAGCACTACACGAGCAGAAAAGCATTCCGCTTAGCTTAGAAAACACATAATGTAATCATATTGTTGAGGTTAAGATGCTGTTTTGCAGCAGCAGAGACTACAGATGGAAAGAATACCATTTTCTGGGAGTGTTTGTAAAATAAGTTATTCTCTAAAATTTATGTAACACCCATTAATTAAATTTAGCAGAAAAATATATTCCTGCTAAAAGTCCTCATGGTGTGTGTCTACTAGAGAGATGAGAAACAAAAATTAAAATCTTAATTAGTTTCATAATTAAATAAAAAAGAAATAAGAAGTATGAAAAATTTGTAATGAAGAATTTCTCAAATAAATAGACGAACCAAGGAAACTGGTGGCTGTATTTTAACAATGCCAGCTGCAGAGATAAGTGTTGCAGAGTTAAAGTAATGATTGATTTGCTCTTATTGATCTGAAGAGCTCAACTTAAACACTGAAGAAGTCAAGGCAGCAGGAGGTGGAGATATGGGGTGGGAGGGTGTTGCATCCTCAGACAAGGAACCAGCTCTGTGTAATCAGGGGACAGACAGTGGGAAACTCCTCACATGGCTTGCGTGCTCATATGTGCTGACTCCAAGAGTCCCCAGTGTCCCCGACCATGTTCAATCGTTTTTCCTGATTAGAACAAGTGAAAGTCCAACGAGGGGGGAACACTCAGGAAGCCAGAGGGAGGCGGTTCCTTGATTTTACAGACCACCTCTTCTTCAGCCAAGAACCAACACCTCCTTAAGAATTCATGCAGACTTATTGCTATTAAGGTAAATAATGTTGGTCTTCCTCTTTATCATTTATCATTCCTAAGTGTTTTAGATAATCACATAAAACATAAAACAAAAAATCAAGACTTTCTACAAAAGGGAAGATTACATGTGAGTACTTGGAGGTTCTAAGACTCCAGTTAACAAACTGCAAAAAAAAAAAAAAAAGATTGAACATAATTCACCAAAATGTAATATGCAATTGCATGACTATTGGGTAAAGTGCATAAAATCAAGGGCATCTTTAACACTGAATATGACCATTTATTCAACTATCATGGCAACCACCAGCCCGTTCACAATGGCCACAAAAGCAGAAAATGTATGGAAATATAAGCAAAAGTGCACAGGATCCCAAAGAAGGAACTATCTATTCTTATCTGAAGGCCAAATATGGTTTAAATCGATATGCACGGCATGCTTTAAAACATTTAAAATATGCTGTGGAGTATTTATTGATAAAAACAACTCTTTAATTTATAAAGTTCAATGACAATCAAACCCCCCTATTTTTGTTGGTGCCCATTCAAATGTCATTATACAGGGAATCAAAGACAAATGACAGAAATGGTATTCAAATTTAATGATCCAAAGCTTTTGGCTCTGTAGCAGATATCAGATGGTACGCTGCTGATATAAAAGTGGTCATGGTTGGAACACATTAGGAACCGGGGAAATTAGAAAAGAAAAAATGTAGTATTTCCTCACCAATTTAATACTTTCAAAATCATGGATTTTTTTATTTTATGCTTTATGGTTTTCTAACAAGATGCATTTGAAAACCTGTTAACTACCTAGAAAATATAAATTTAGATGGTTTATTTTTATAGTACTAAAAAGCAAATCTTGGCTGTATGTTTAAGCAAACTATTAGTGAACCATAAGGACCAGATAAAGATCATATATATATATATATATATATATATATATATATATATATATATATAATCTCAGATCTGAAAGTCAAGAGAAAATTGCTGGTCTTAAAATTCAAGAGAGAAAAAGAGAAGCTTTAAAATATTTTGATGAGTTGGTTTATGTGAATTTTAATGTCAGAACCTCCAAGAAGACATCACAATAACAGAGGTATCAGTATTTGCAAAAATTATCAAAGATTAACAAAATAAATATTCATAAAAAATGTTATGCAAAATATAAAATTTTAGGAGCCTATTGTTTTAGACCCCAGTAAATACTGACTACCTGATGTGAGCCCTCACAACTTCCCACACTTGGGATTCCTGATCCCAAATGAAGAGACCCTGAGAATGTGAGGTGCTTTGAATCAGGACATGTGTGGACTTTTCCTGTTCACAGACCCCCCTGTTAGAATAAGGAGATTTTAGCTCATTTGCTGTGAGAAATGCAATATGGCCAACAGAGAGACTGAGAGAGATGATAATAGATACAGAGACTGAGTCAGCCAAACAATTTTAATTTTCTTGGTAGACTCAGTAACAAAATTATTGATTATCTTTATTACACTTTTCACACTTTTAAATGTTTGCTTATTAAAGAAAATTAGAAAAACACTACACATATGGATGTCATCAAGAAGACAGAATCAATCCATGGTTCATTTGAATACACATCATCCCAGTTATACTGTGGCTCCCTATAATTATTTTTGCAGAGAATGGTATTACCTTGCTCAGTTTCAGGACCTTGAAATCTGTCAATCATAGGCAAGAAGTCCATGGAATTTTCAAATTCTTGTAGAAAAAAATTGAATAGTAATGAAAATAGTGATGCTACCATGTTATCTTTCCAAATCTAGAACTAAATTTTAAAACCTAGAATATTTTAAATGCTTTTGACTTCCACAGCATTTAAAAGAATAGATCTTCTCCAAATTCTTATAAGGTGTATGCTCTCCCTGTCGTATAAATTATAATATTCTCATGCATGTGGACACATAAATATTAATATTCAGTAAAGAGGAGGGTAGTGATGGGAGAAGACCACTCACCTGAGAACCAAGAAGCCAGTTCCATCACTAGCGAGCTGTGTAATCTGTCTGCATATGACATATAACTTTTCTGAGCTTTTTGGCTCAAATGTAAAATGTGGAACCAAGGCTAGAGACTTTCCAGACTCATACTTTAGAACAAGGGGTACACAGGTTATGTTTTAGTTAGAATCTCTCGCCTTTGCAGTTATATGAAGCACCTGAGTCAAGAAAAGCAGTTTTTCACCTTCAATTTAAACTAAACATTATACTGGAATTGTTTCCCTTCTGTATAACCAGGGAATAGAAATGAAAGTCTACAGTTAAAGTGTAACTTGAAAGAATTTATGTGGTTCACTGGGTAATAATTGCAACATTTTCCATGCCCTATTAAAGAGCAATTTCTTTGGTTTTATTGGGTGTTTCAGAATATTTTGGAGTGTTTCTCCTAGTGTGTGTTTTCCTTTTAATCCTCCTTTGAGTGGCATGATATTCCAATATTTCAATAGAGAAAGTGGAACTAACATAATAAAATGAAAATTTCCAGTGCAATTTTTTTTACTGCTTATTTTATCCACCATAAATGAAAAAAAAAATCCTACAATACTTTTGTGATTTACTACTTCTTTGCAACACATTGATTTACATTCATCTTTCATGATGCATAGGAGGAAAAAGTCCTGGTTAGCCCCTCGCTGCTCAGGGATTTAATTAAAACGTATCTTCTGAAATGTATCTGACAAGAATACTTCTGCAAACACAGAGCACATTTCATTTTCTCTTCTTGCCTATTTGGCCATTGTAAAGCTAACTTGGATCGTGGCCAAAGACTTTAAAAACCATTAAGGCTTTTAGAGAAATCATTTTCCTTTGTGAGGCTCATGGATTTCACAGTCGCCCTCGAGGGAGGAGATAAGTTAGGAGAGCGGGTGAAAAGGGGTCTTCCACGGCGCCTGGCACTGTCATCCCAGGAACCGCCGGGGGGTGGCAGCGTAGGACAACATTTACGCCGTCAAGGCATCTGCCAGGCGGGAATCACATCTTCCTTAACAGTTGCAACCGGCAAAAATCAGTTTTTCCTCTTAATTACTGCTAAGTGAATGCCTTCTGCTATGGAGTCAGATGGTAAAGCTGATTATTGAGCAGGTGACTAACACTTCCTGAGAGCCAGGACTTCCTGGAGCTCGCTACTGAGTGTTTTCATGGGTGCAGCCCGCGTACTGCAACAGGACCACGGTGAGGAAGGGGACGCCGAGACCCCAGGTGGAGGCAGTTCCTCGGAACAGGCTGCAGAACCAGGCCCTGGTCTTGGAGCAGTGCCGTCAACAAGAATGGGCAGCATCACAAGGTCTGCGGCATGAGGAGCCCAGAGGATGAAAGGAGCGCCAGGTGCCTGGGGTTAGCTGGGCTGGAAAAAGGAGCCAGGCGGAGGGGAAGGGGCGATCCTGCAACAGGAGTCCTGCATACCTAGAGGGGGTGTGAAGATCCTCCCAAGCTGGACACACACATAAAAACGTGGAGGTGATTTGATTAAAAAAAAAAAATAAAAGCACAAAAGGCTGCAAAAACAGTCTTCACAGAAGCAGAAAAGCACTTCTGTCCTTTGTGCATCTTTCTAGAGTAAATAGGTCCTGTCTGAGACACCTCCCTGGAGTGAGTGCAGGTCCCCAGGGAGGTCGGGTGTCACTGTGCTGATGCCAGCATCCTTCTCGTGGTGAACCAAATGAACAAGCACTCACTTGTAAGCTTCATGGAAAGGCACACTCCTCAACCACACCAAGGCTTCACGGGCAAGATGGGCGGTCCTCTAGAATCCAATCCCAGCCTCACACCAAGTCTGTCAACCCAGGTGAAGCCAGAATTCAGTAGGCAGTCAGTATAGGTAGGTAAATGGAGTCAGGTGGATCAAGGAGGCCAATTTGATGAGTCTGGGAATTTGGAGACTATGCCCCCTGAGAGACTGAAATGCCTCTGGAGCCCTTCCTTCACCCTATCCAGGAACCTGCCCCTGCCCCAACCTGCTGCCAAGGTAACTGTCCCAGGAATCCCTCCCCCTCCCCCTCCCCCATTTGCTTCTCACCTTTTGGCCATCCCACTGAGCACCTTCTGAGCCTAGTCACCTACACAGGGAGGAGAGAGAAGGAGGAAGGAGCAGAGAACAAAGGACGCCTCGGACACATGACAAGGAAAACGCTCTGGCTTCTGAGGACCCCAGGACACAGGTGTGGCCCCCGTCTCTCTCCTTGTTAAATCAGCCCTGCCTTCTATGCTTGCCTCTTCATTGTGCTTCTCTAGTGTCATACTTCAGCGTGTGAGGGATCAGAACTCGTCACAGTAACCAGCGTCCACAGGTGTCCCCGTGAAGCCCTCAGTGTGTCTTCCCATCACCAGGACAGAGGAAAGGGTGTCTGCAGGTCAAATGTGCTGACCCAGCAGCAGGCTGTGGTCATGCCAACCAGGAAGAACTAAAAGAAAAACGTTTACATACGAAGGCTGGAAAGGCATTAGATGGTGACATAATGTTTCTAACAGGCTTTGAGAAATCAGCTTCCTTGATGTATGATTGACATGGAACTGATGCACAAACACCTTGACATAAGCTCTCTATCACCACGACCCAGGTAGTGAACATACTGCTCATTCCCCAAAGTGACCTGTGTCCCACCCTCCCACCCTCCTCTCTCTCTCCTTCAGGCAGCTGCTGATCTACTTTCTATCCCTGTAAATGAATTGGCATTTAATTGAAGTTGATGCAAAAGGAATTGTCTAATAGGTATCTATTCTCTGACGTCTTCCACTCCAGGTAATCATTTTGATATCAGTCATGTTTCAGCACGTATCAACAGGTCATGGTGTTTAACTGCCGAGTGGTCCTTACAGCAGGGTCGTCTATCCATTCACCTCCTAAGGAGCCCTGGAGCTTTTCTAATTGTCTCGGTATTAATGAAGTCATTGTAAACATCCATCTGCATTCGTGTGTGTGTGTGTGTGTGTGTGTACACTCAGCCTTCTTCTGCAGAGTCAACATCTAAGGATGGGATTGCTAGGCACCTGGGGCATTTTAAGGTAAAATGTTTTCCAAAGTTACTCTTAATTTCTCTCAGGGGTGTGCAAGTGCTTGACCTCCTCTAGTTTCCCTAACAGTCTGTGGTTCTTTTTCCTTTTCCTTACAATTGAGTCCTTCTAATAGATGTGCGCTGTTTTATCACTGTGGTTTTCATCTGCCTTTCCCTAATGACCCATGTGGCTGAGCATCTGTTAATGTGCTTTTTGCCATCTGTATGGTTATTTTTGACAGTTTGCTTGTTCAGATATTTTACTCATTTTTAAATTGAGCAGCTTTTTCTTACTATTGAGGGTTCTTTTCCACATTCTTGATGAAACTTCTTTTTAGACACAATTTATAAATGTTTTTTTTTTTTTTTTTCAGAAGTACCTGTGTTTTATTCTGTTAAAAGCTGCCTTTTGGGGAAACAATTTTTGGTGACATTCTGTATCCATTTTTGTTTATGAATTGGTGTTTCTGAGTTTCACCTAGAATGTCTTTACCAGGGGCAAGGTCACTATAGCTCCTGTGTTTTCTTCTCTAAGCTTTAAATTTTCATATTTCATATTTAGATCTGTGACTTATTTTCAGTCAAATTTTGTATGTGGTATAAGGTATAGTTCAAAGTTCATTTTATTTTGCAAATGGTTATGCATCACCAACTTGCTATTTTTTCAAAAGTCATGTGTCTATATGCATAGATATATTTCTTTACTCAATTTTCTTCCCCCATTAAACTGCACCTATATAGGCAACTGCAAGCTTTCTAAATGCACTAGTTATTTCAGTCATGTTTTGAAAATGGCATTCAGATTGTCTAAATACACAATTATGTTTTTTAAATAAAGACAGCTTTATTTCATTATTTCTAATTTAAATGTGTTTTCATGCTTTATTGCATTGTTTACAACCTCCAAAAGTTGTGAGGAGAGATATTCACATTTTGTTCCTGACATTGGGGTGGGGAGGCATCAGGTCAGCTGCCATTAAGTAAGACATTAGCTGTAAATATTTTGAAGATCCTTTTTATGAAGCTGAGACTGTTCCCCTCGATTTCTTTATTACTTAAGAGTGTTTACAAGGAATAGGTTTTGGATATTATTAAATGTTTTTCTGTATCTGTTTAAATAATAATATTGTTCTTAGAATATTTTTCCCTCAGTCCATTAATGTGAGGAATTGCATTGATTGATTTTCAAGTTAAATAGTCCTAAATTTTTGTAATGAACCAACCTAGTGAAGAAGAAACATGCCCTTTAAAATATTGTTGGATATTCTCTTTTAATTTTTTCTCTTTATTTATTTATTATTTGCTCTAATTAGTTAAGCATGACAGCATAATGAATTTCAATTCATTATACACAAATGGAGCACAGCTTTTCATTTCTCTTGTGGTACACAATGTAGAGTCTCACTGTATGTGCAGTCATACATGCACATAGAGTAACGATGTTCATCTCATTCTACCATCTTTCCTGCCCCCATGCTCCCTCTCCTTTCCTCCCTCACATTTGCCCAATCAAACAGCCACTTATCAGAAAGAACTTTCGGCTTTGGGTTTGGGGGATTGGCTTTCTTTGCTTAGCATGATATTCTCCAACTCCATCCATTTACCTGCAAATTGCAAATGCCTTAATTTTATTTTTTAATGCTGAGCAATATTCCATTGTGTATATAATTATATATATATATATATATGTATGTATGTATATATATATATATATATATATATATATATATATATAAATAATCACAGTCTCTTTACCAATTCATCTATTGAAGGGCTTCTAGGTTGCTTCCTCAGTTTAGCTATTGTGAATTGAGCTGTTGTGAACATTGATGTGGCTGTGTCATTGAAGTATGCTGATTTTAAGTCCTTTGGAGTGGGATAGCTAGGTCAAATTATGATTCCATTCCAAGTTTTCTAAGGAATCTCCATACTGCTTTTCGTAGTGGTTGTGCCCATCTGCAGTGTCACCAGCAATGTATGAGTGTACCTTTTTCACTATATCCTCACTAACAATTATTAGTGCTTGTATTCTTGATAATTGCCATTCTGACTGGAGTAAAATAAAATCTTAGAGTAGTTTTAATTTGCATTTCTTTAATTGCTATAAACATTTTTTCATATATTTGTTGATCAATTATGTATCTTCTTCTGAGAAGTGTCTGTTCAGTTCCTTAGTATATTTATTGATTGGGGTTTTTTTTTTTTTTTTTTTTGGTGTTAAGTTTTTTGAGTTTTTTATATATCCTGGAAATTAGTGCTCTGTCTAATGTGTGTGTAGTAATGATTTTCTTACATTCTGTGGAAGAAAACTTTTTCTTCCATTGTTTCCTTTGCTGAGAAGAACATATTTATTTTGAATTTGTCTCATTAATTAACTCTTGATTTTATTTCTTGTGATTTAGGAGTCTGCTTAAGGAAGTCAGGACCTAATCCAACATGATGAAGATTTGGGTCTTCTTTTCTTCTATTAAACACAGTGTCTTCTGGTTTTATTCCTAGGGTCCTGATCAACTTTGAGTTGAGTTTGTGCATGGTGAGAGATAGGGATTTAGTTTCATTTTGGTGCATATGGATTTCCATTTTTCCCATTTTGTTGAAGAGGCTATCTTTTCTCCAATGTATGTTTTTGGCATCTTTGTCTAGTATGAGATAACTATATATATGTCTCTGTACCATTGATCTACATGTCTATTTTGGTGCCAATACCATTCTGTTTTTGTTATTATTGCTCTGCAGTAGAGGTTAAAGTCTGGTATTGGGATGCTTCATGCTTCACCCTTCTTGCTGAGGATTGCTTTGGCTATTCTGGGCCTCTCATTTTTCCAAATGAATTTCATGACTGCCTTTTCTATTGCTATGAGGAATGTTGTTGGGATTTTAATTGGAATTGCATTAAATCTGTATAACACTTTCGGTAGTCTGGCCATTTTGACAAAACTGCCTATCCAAGAACAAGGGAGATCTTTCTATCTTCTAAGGTCTTTTTCAATGTTTTCTTTAGTGTTCTGTAGTTTTCATTGCATAGGTCTTTCACCTCTTTTGTTAGAGTGATTCCCAAGTTGGTTTTGTCTTTTTGGCTATGGTGAATGGGGTAGTTTTCCTAATTTCTCTTTCTGAGAGTTTATCACTGATGTATAAAAATACATGTGATTTATTGGTATTGATTTTATATCCTGCTACTTTGCTGAATTCATTAATTAATTCTAGAAGTTTATTGGAGGAGTTTTTTGGATATTCTTAGAATCATGTCATCAGCAAATAGTGATAGTTTGAGTCCTTCTTTTTCTATTTGTATCCCTTTAATTTCGTTTGCCTGTCTAATTGCTCTGGCCAGTGTTTCAAGAACTATGTTGAATAGGAGTGGTGATAGAGGGTATCCCTGTCTTGATCCAGTTCTTGGAGGGAATAGTTTCATTTTTTTTTTTTCATTTAGAATAATGTTGGCCTTGGGCTTAGTTTCTACTCTCCCTAGTTTTCCTAGTGTTCTGATATGAAAGGGTATTTTATTTCAGCAAATGCCTTTTCTGCATCTATTGAAAAGATAATATAATTTTTATCTTTAAGTCTATTGATGTGATGAATTACATTTATTGATTTCCATATTTTGAACCAAACTTATATCCCTGGAGTGAACCCATTTGATCATATTGCACTATTTTTAAGTATGTTTTTGTATGCAATTTGCCAGAATTTTATTGAGAATTTTTGCATCAATGTTCATCAGGAATATTGGTCTGAAGTTTTCTTTCCTTGATGTGTCTTTGTCTGGTTAGGTATCAAGTTGATGCTAGCCTCATAAAATGAGTTGGAAGGGTTCCCTCCTTTTCTATTTCATAGAATAATTTGAGGTGCGTTGGCATTAGTTCTTCTGTGAATTCTTTCCAAACTTGGTTGAGAATCTCTCTTGTCCTGGGCTTTTCTTGGTTGGTAGGCTTTTGATGGCATCTTCTATTTCACTGTTTGACATTGATCTGTTTAAATTGTGTATGTCCTCCTGATTCAGTTAGCACAGATCACATTTCTCTAGAAATTTGTTGGTGTCATCACTATTTCCTATTTTATTGGAGTACAAATTTGAAAATAGTTTGTAATTATCTTCTGTATTTCAGTAGTACCTGTCAGGATATTTCCTTTTTCATCACATATGTTAGTAATTTGAGTTTTCTATTCTTTTTATTAAGGTGACTAAAGGTTTATCATTTTTATTTATTCTTTCAGAGAACCAGTTTTTTGTTTTGTTGATTTTTTTCAGTTGTTTCTTTTGTTCAAAGTTCGTTGAATTCAGCCCTTATTTTAATTATTTCCTGTCTTCTACTACTTTTGGTGTTGATTTGTTTTTCTTTTTCTAGGGTTTTGAGATGTAATGTCAGGTCATTTGTTTGTTGATGTTTTGTCCTTTAATGAATGAGCTCAATTCAATGAAATTTTTCCTCTTAGTACTGTCCTCACGATGTCCCAGAGATTTTTGGTATGTTGTATTGAAGTTCTCATTTACCTCTAAGAATCTTTTTATCTCTTTCCTAATGTCTTCTGCTATCCATGCATCTTTCAATAGTATATTATTTAGTCTCTAGGTGTCAAAGCAGCTTCTATTTTTTTATTTTATCATTGATTTTTAATTTCATTTCTTTATGGTCTTATAGAATGCAGGGTAGTAGCTCTATTTTTGTATTTGCTAAGAGTTCCTTTGTGGTATAACCTATGGTCTATTTTAGAGAAGAATCCATATGCTATTGAGAAAAAAAATGTGTTCGTTTGTTGATGGATGAAATATTCTATATATGTCTGTTAAGTCTAAATTATTGATTGTATTATTGAGTTCTATAATTCCTTTATTTAGCTTTTGCTTGGAAGATCTATCCAGTGGTGAGTGAGGTGTGTTAAAGTCACCCAGTGTTATTGTGTTGTGGTCTCTTTTATTCCTGTAGTTGAGAAGGGTTTATTTGATGTACATAGATGCTCCATTGTTTGGGGCATGAATATTTAGGATCATTATATCTTGTTGATGTATGATTCCTTTAAGCAGTATGAAATGTTCTTTTATTTTTTAAATATTTTTTAGTTGTTGACGTATCTTCATTTTTTATTTATTTATATGTAGTGCTGAATATCAAACTCAGTGCCTCATACATGCTAAGCAAGCAAATTGCCACTGAGCCACAACCCAACCCCTGAAATGTCCTTCTTTATCCCTTCTGAGTATCTTTAGTTTGAAGTCCACCTTATCTGCTATGAGGATGGAAACTCCTGCTTGCTTCCACAGTCCATGTGAGTGGTATGCTTTTTCTCATCCTTTCACCTTCATTCTGTGGATGTCTTTTCCAATAAGGTGAATCCCTTGAAGGCAGCATAGTGTTGGGTCTTTTTTTTTAAACCCAATCTACCAGTCTATGTCTTTTAATTTATGAGTTTAGGCCATTAACATTCATGGTTATTATTGAATATGGTTTGTATTCCTGGTCATTTTGGTTTGTTTTGTTTTTTCACTTGACTTGGTTTCTCTTTTGATTTTTTTTTCCTTTTTTCTGATTTTCATTATTGTTTTTCACTTCCTCTTAAAGGCATATTTTACTGAGAATGTTCTGTTGTACAGACTTTCTTGCTCTAAATTATTTTAAATTTTTTTATCATGGAAGATTTTTATTTTATCATCAATTCTCAGCTTAATTTTGCTGGATGTAAGATTTTAGGTTGGCATTCATTTTCTTTCAGAGCTTAGTATATGTTGTTCCAGGATCTTCTAGCTTTCGGGGTCTGGGTTGAAAAATCTGCAGAGATCCTAATTGGTTTCCCCCATATGTAATCTGATTTCTTTCTCTTATGGCTTTTAGGCATTATCATTATAACATGCCTTGGTGTGGATGTGTTATGATTTGTACATTTGGTGTCCTGTAAGCCTCTTGTATTTGATTCTCCAATTCATTCCTCATGTTTAGAAAATTTACTGATATTATTTCATTGAATAGATTGTTCATTCCTTTGATTTGTATCTCTGTAACTTTCTCTATCCCAATAAACCTTAGATTTGGTCTTTTGATGTTATCCCATAATTCATGGCTGTTCTGTTTATAATTTCCTACCATCTTCACTGTGGTCAACTTTATTTTCATGATTGTATATTTTGTCTTTATTGTCTGGGGTTCTGTCTTCCAAGTCCTCTAGATTGTTGGTGGTGCTTTTTCTATTGATTTTTTTTATTTGGTTTATTTTTCCTTCATTTCAGGGATTTCTAATTTGTTTGTTTTTTTTTTTTTTGTTTGCAGAATCTCTACCTCTTTCTTTAAGTAATCTTTTGCCACCTGTATTTGCTGTCTTATCTCTTTGTTGGAGTGATCAATTGTTACCTGCATTTGTTCTCTCATGTCATTGTTTGATTTGCAAATCATCTTAATTATGTACACTCTGAACTCCTTCTCTGACATTTCATCTTCTGTGCTGTCAATGGATTCTATTATTGTGCCATCTTGGTTTGTTCGGGGCACTTTCTTCCCTTGTCTTTTCATGCTTTCTATGTCTCTTCCCACTAGCAGTGTGGATCTGAGGTATTACAGTTTCCATCCTATAATCGTATAATGTCCCTGCTGGTGTTTATGTGGTAGAGGTGAGAATATAGAGGTATTAGATGTAATGTAGAAAGAGTGAAAGAAGAATCAAAAGAAGTTCACTGTTAACAGGAGAAAAGAGAGAAGGAGATGGTCCCATGCATGGCTCTCCTACCTCTGCATCAAGGTGGTGGCCATTAGCCCATCTAGCAGGGATACCTCTGGTGAAGCAAGCCTGCTGGACCTTGGTGATGGTCTTCTGGGTCCTGGCTGTTGTCCCTAGATGGAAGCACCCATGTCCCTACTTTCTGGAGGGGTGATGTCAAACCTGTAACTACCTTGGTGTTAGGCTTCCAGCCCCTGGCCAGCCTCCCAAGACAGAAGTTGCTGAAATTAAAGATGTTAGCAGCAGCAGCGGAGGTGACCTAAGATGGCATTACAGGTATCCCAAGATGGCAGTGACCACTTTAAGAGATGGGGCTGAACAGGCAGGCCAAATGGTGGCTTTGAGTGGCCTCTTTGAAGATGCCACACTGTGGTGTGCACGTGTGGTCCTCAGCAGGTGGGCAGTCCTGGACCTCGGCCCTGCTGGAGTCGGTGGGGCTGTCCTGGGCCTGGCCCTGAGTTCTGTGGGGGATGGCAAGGCTATCCTGGGCCTCGTAGTTGTCTTTTGTAATAATGAAAGTCCCTGGCTTCAGTATTAGAATATTCCTTGACTGAAATAATGATTTCAGAAATATTTCTTCTTCTACAATTTTGTGGAGGAGTTTGTGTTAAATAGTTTTTACTTATTCTTCATTTACCTGGTAAATATATCTGGGTATGGAGATTTTGTCTGTGGGAAGGTCTTTAATGACATTCATGGTTTTCAATACATGTAGCACTATTTGAGTTATGTGCTTCTTGTATGAGTGTTCATCTTATAGCTGATTGATCCATTTCACCTAAGCTGTTGAATTTATTGGCATGAATTTATTCATAATACTCCCATTTCATAGTTTCACATAAGGAAGTCTCCTACTCATCACTCTCATTCAGCAATTTTATTAATATTTCACAAGAACCAGCTTTTGGTTTCATTGGTTTTCTGTTCTCCATTTTTACTTCAGGTAGCCACTTCTGACATCATTATTTTCTTTCTTTTGCTCAGTTTTCATTTGGCTTGGTCTCCCTTCTCTGAGTTCTGGAAATGGGGCTGTGCACTTCCTTTGCCACCAACGTGAGTATACATTCCTGTGTCCACTTGATCAGGGTCTGAGTTACCCTTAAACCATCAGGGGCTATGACCCTGACACCTAAGAGCTCCTTAAGAATTATTGTTTAAAACAAAGTTACAGTATATGCTTTGATAGCAGCAGTGAAGTTGAGAAATAAAGGCACCATCCTCTTGACCAACTTGTTCCCCTTGACCACCAGTCTATCAACCTGTGCTAGCTTTCATGCTGGGGGTGGCTCCAGGGCCGGGAGAGAGCTATCTTGGCTTAACCTGTGCTTTGAGGCCACACCTCCACCTGGAGGCCCCACACTGTATGCATGGTGGTTGCCAGAGGAAGTATCTCTGACCCACATTTCTGGGGGCATCAGCTGACCTATTGTCTCCCCAGCTGGAGGACAGCTGCCCCAGGGCATTTCCATGCTCCTTGAGATCCTGCCTAGAGCAGGGGTCCTGTCAGCTCCTGCCCTCATCCACTCAGGTGTGCACCTGGGCTGCAGGTGTGAGACATCCAAACTGTGCACGCCCCGGGCTCCTCCCCCGCCCCCCGGGCTCCTCCCCCGCCCTAGCAAAGGCCCATTCCCTGTGGGCCTGTTTCTTCTACACTCCCTCCCCCCAGCTTCCCTCTCACCTCCCTCCCTTTCCCCCTCCTTCACTTTGTCTTTTGCTTTTCAAGATGAAATCTTTGGCTCCCTATGACCCAGCCTACAAGAACCAGCAACAGTTACATGTGCCTTATACTCTCCGCTGGATTTTCAAACCAACGTAAATATGTTCATAGCTCCAGATTTCTCTCCTGTTTGTCTTATTTAAAAGTCGTCACGTTCCACAGCGGTCACAGCAGGGGGTCCACGTTAGCATGACCACACATACGTCATCGCTCCATCACAGTCCCCCTCCTGCTCTCTCCCTGCATCCCTTCCTCTGTTCTACTCATGTTTCTATTTTTTCTTTTTAAAGTTTTTATTTGTTACTTCACAGACACACATAAAGATAAAATCCCCTGGGTCTGTCCATGGATGTCCACAGCATCATCTGGTATTTCATTCTGCATTTCCCCCTTTCCCATCCCTAGTGTTCTTCCTCCAATCCCCTTCCTTTACTCTACTCATCTCCCTTCTATTTTTTTTTTTTTAAATCCCCACACGTTCCCCTTATTTTTCCTTAGCTTCTGAATATGACTTTCTGAGTCTGGTTTATTCCACTTGGCATGTGTTCTACAGCTCTGTCTGCTCACCAGCAAGTGACCCAACTTCATTCTTCTTTGTGGCTGAGAAATGCTCCGTTGGGTATATATGCCACATTTTCTTCATCCAGTCTCTATCTATTCACCTTGGCTGGTTTTATACTTGGCGATTGAGAATTGAGCTGCTGTAAATACCAATGTGGCTGCATTCCTACGGTATGCTGATTTTAAATTTGTTAATATGTATTGTGATTCTATACCCAGTCTTTGGAGGAATCTCCACACTGATTTCCACAATGGCTGTTCTAATTTGCAGTCCATCAAAAATGTATGGGTGGACCTTTCCCCTCACATCCTCACCAGCATTTATTATTATGTTTTTTCTGATGTTTGCCATTCTAAGTGGAGTGAGATGTAATCTCAGTGTAGTTTTGATTTCCATTTCCCTGGTTTCTAGGGATGTTGAACCTTATTGGTGGCCACTTATATGTCTTCTTTTGAGAAATTCCTGTTTAGTCCTTTTCCCCATTTGTTGATTGTTTTTTTTGTGTGTGTGTGTGTGTGTGCACGTGTGTGTGCGTGTGCGTGCATGGGTATATATGAAGTTTTTTTGGAGTTCTGTATATATTATGAATATGAATCCCCTGTCAGCAGAGTATCTGGAAAAAAATCTTCCTTTCTGCAGATTCTTTCTTCATGCTCTTAATTGTTTCCTTTGTAGTGCAGAAGCTTTTTAATTTGATTTGATGCCATTCCACTTACTGGTTCTTCATTTTATTTCTCGAGCTTTGGCAGTCTTACTAGGGAAATCAATGCCTGCATCAGTACATCAGAGTGTTGGCCCTATGTTCTTGCAGCAGTTGCAGAGTTTCAACTGACTCGTGTCCAGGGTGATAAATAGGGATCTGGTCTCATTCTTCTATGTGTGAATGTCCAGTTTTCCAAGCACCACTTATAAAATACTGTCTTGTCTCCCACATATATTTTTGGCACTTTTGTTGAGTATGAGAAAACTATACCTATGTGGTTTGTCTCTGTGTCTTCTACTCTTTCCACTGGTCTTCCCATCTGCTTTGATGTCATTGTCGTGCTGTTTGTTACCCTATTGTGACGCCTCCCATATCATTCTTCTTGCTTAGGATGGCTTTGGTTATCCTGACACACAAAACTCAGTAGCTTTCCCATACTACTAATGCATCTTCTGAGAAAGAAATTTTAAAAACTATCTCATTAAAAATAGTCTCAAAAAATGAAATAGGAATAAATAAACTAGGAATAATTCTGACCAAGGAGGTAAAAGTCCTCTATAATAAAATCTACAGAACATGAAAGAAAGAAATTAAAGAATACTTAGATAATGGAAAGACCTCCCATGTTCTTGGATAGGCAGAATCAATATTGCTGAAATGGCCATACTACCAAAAGCCCTATACAGATTCAATGCAATCCTCATCAAACAAAGTCCTAAAGTTTATTTGGAAAAATAAAAATCTTCTAATTTTACACACATACTAATATTTTGACCAATACCTATTTATTCCCAAGAATTAAAATTTCTCTATTTCAATATGTAAAACTTTGTTTATATTCTGTACTTCTAGAGGGTCCCTCTTAAGATTGGGAGCCATCTTGCCACAAAGGCATGAAAAGCTAATTTCGGCTTTACTATAAATTACTGTGACTTCTAAACTTGCTTGGAATGCCTGCCCATGCCTTGAACTCACCCCTGCCTGGCTTTCCCTGTCTAGATTGCCGCAGTCTGGCTGGGCACAAAATCACGAGCCACTCACAGCCTTGTAGATTCAAACAGCAATTCTTTATTCCCGAACTCACACCGGCACTCTACAAACACGTTCTGGGCAAAATCCAGTTTCTGGGCAAAATCCACCCACTCCACCGGGCTCTGAATCCCAAATACTCTCTGAATCCCATGAGAACTCAATGGGAACTCAAGGAGCGGGCGGGGCGCCTGAGGCAGCAGGATAAGCCCTATTCCCAGCAGGATCCACCTTAAACCTGGAACCACCCTAAACCCTGATCTGCCCTAAACCCGGATCCGCCCTGGTCCTTGAGCAAGGTCACCTTACATGCAATGTCACTGCAAATGACCTGGGTCATGCCATGCGTCATTCCTACTTGGCAATGGCTCTCAGCACTAGATAACAACCTCTCTGAAGCGCTAATGACCCTCCTAAATTCTGATGTTGGGGCCAGCAAAAATATTAACTAGCCTTTGTGCTATGCTTGTCAAAATTTGGTTATCTGTACATTCTCAAACCCCCCTTTCTGTAACTTTCTGTGCTATAAAACTGTGCTCCAAGAGAGCTGTGGGGCTGTCTTCTGTTCCTGAGGTTTTCAGGAAACGCAGCCTGGCTGGTTGAAATTATAAGCTTGCTTTAATTTGATTTCAATTGGAGCCGGTGGTCTTTTCTTTGCGTCCTGGTCTAGCATGTACATATACAAACAGTGAAGACATTACCATTTTGTACTTTTAAATATGAAATGGCATTATAATGCTTACATTTGTTTTCATCTGGATATTTAAACCTCAGCAGGATTTTTTTGGAATTTAGCAATGTCCATGTGTATAGTAGATCCAGGGATCTGCTGCAAAGTACTCCACAGAATGAATGAACTAAATTTTATTCACACTCTCAGCTCCTGAGGGAAATTTGTTTTCATATTTTCCTAATTACAAACAATTTTGTGTCTACATTCTTGTACATGACAGTAGCTTTATGTGCCTAGTTCACTGGTCTAAACTACATGTTTAGGACAGAACTGCATCTGTGGGCATTATTGCCAGCTGTTTACCTAGGGGCTAGCAGCAGATTCTCCCTGGCAGCCCAGTGTTGATACTTACTTGCTGAACCCTTCCCACCAGGGGCATCTGGAATCCTTAATGTTAGCAGAACCATCTCATAATACCTGTAATCTACGTTCCCACTTAAGACCACAGCATGTTTCTGAGGCTGTTTGGGAGACCCACGACTCTTCTTTTGTGGATGTCCCACTCCTGTCTTAGAAGGGACCCCAGGCAGTCCTGCCATCTGGTGTGTCTTGGGAAACGGTGGCAGAGCCTAGTTCTCAGCAAACATGTGTGGACACATTTGGATTTTCTTCCCTAGTTGCTGATACCCGTGAGCCAGGAGCCCCCACCAGTGTATCTAAACATGTGGGGGAAACCTGACCAGCAGAACCTCAAATCTCCTGGTGAAGCAGTAAAGCTGAGCGTCCCCACTGCTGTGTGATCATGCAGCTCATGACAACTGTCAAAGTAAATTACAACAGGGACCAGGTCTGAGGAATCCTGTGCACGCAAAGCTGGTTAGCCTCAGGAGTAACTTTAACCTTCCTGACCTGCAGATATGGGCTAAACTTGACTTATTTCTTGCAAGAACTTATATTAAAGAGAAACAGACTCAAGGCTAACCCATCAGAAGCAGCCCATTAAAGCGCAGTGCCGCAGTCTGGCTGGGCACAATCAGGAGCCACTTGTCAAAAGAAACTAACTTTATTTTTAGAACCACACACGCCAAACAAAACAGCCTCTCAGGAAAACTCCTCAGAGCCTCAACTGCCACCACCGGCTTTCCACAAGCCTCTCTCTCCCACCCAAGCTTCTCCCCACCTCCCACAATCCTCCTGCTCTTGAGGCCGATTGGCTGGGTCACGTGGGCAGAGCCAAAAAAGTCCCCCAATGAGCAACTCCGTGGTCCGAAAGGGCAGGGAAACAGCCCAATGAGCATCACCGCAGAGGAGCCAATCAGCTAGATGTTGCTGGGGCCGCTGTGAGCCAATCATCAGCCGGCAGCTGGAAGTTTGCTGGCAGCTGGAAGTTTGCTGGGGCCCCTTCGGCTGTGGCTCTCAACAGCACAGAATTATAACTAGGGACTTTGCAGCAGGAGACCACGTAAAGCAACTGGTTGGCTCCACCTCTGTGCTCCTCCCACAGAAGCCTCCCTGGAGCACCTCTGGGGAGCACTCCTTCTGACCTGCAGCTGCTGGATCCCTAAACTGCTGTTTGCTCAAATTAGCACTTGAGAACTGCATTGTGTATCACTTCACCTTTAATAAAACAGAACACACTCTTACCCACTTCCCTGAGTCTTTGATTAGTTTGTTGAGAGTCCTCATTAGTTTGTTGAGACTTAATGTGTTCTCAGTTGGCATTTTGAATGGTTTTCTCTTTACACGTGTGGTTTCTAACTCATCGGAGGGTTTCCAGCTCCAAGTCTTTGATTCACCTTTGACTCTTCCTATCTACTTGATCTTGAGAAGATTATTTCAACCACCTTTCCTCAACATGCTCACAGGAAGGAGTTGTGATGGAAATATCATCTACCTGATATATGTTGAGGATTAAACTGGTTAACATACTCAGTGATGAGAAGGCCGGGCACATAATAGTTGCCACATGAAAATTGGTTATCGGGGCTGGGAATGTGGCTCAGTGGCAGAGCACTTGTCTTGCATGTGTGAGGCACAGGGTTCGATCCTCATCACCACATAAAAATAAATAAACTAAAGGTATTGTGTCCATCAATAACTAAAAAAAATATTTAAAAAAACCTGTTACCATAATTATTAATGGAGTCTTTTGTAACAAAGGAGTTTAAATGCTAAATGTTCAATCTATTTGAGAGGAGCATTTGAAATCACTTAAGAAGTAGTTCCATACACTGATGTCTTATCAATATTTTCTATTACCTTTTGAAAGTTTGTACTTTTGCATTTTAATCATGTAGTGAATTCATCCGGGACTTACTTATTATTTGGTGTGATCTAAGGAGAATTGCTGTTTTTCCACATATGGATGATTACCAGAGCTTTCTTCATAGTAAATTTTTTTCACTCTCTCTTTTGTACAAAAAAGATGTTCACTCACACATGGATTTTGAATGTCTGCACATTGTCACAGTCTGTCAGTGTCCACATGCCAGTATGCACACCTTTCACTGTGCTAACTTTGCTCCTGAATTCTGACCCAATGGGATGCTGCTCAGATTTTCCATTGAACTATAATGATCGATGTGTCCATTTTCATGTAATTCTATTGAATTGCATAAAATTCATAGATTAAAATTCCATTGCATTTATTGACTAACGAGAGAATTGACAACCTTTCTTCCCACAGACAAACATGACAGGTAGGCTTCTTACATTCTTTGGGTCTTTTTTGGTTTTTCTGTGGCTTTTCATTTTCCTAGGTAACTCAACAGATTGTATTTATATTCTGAACAAGATCTTATTTTTACCTATGACATTTCACAATTTACTACCATAATTATAATGCACGTACATGTGTACGCACAATTCATAGTGTATGTTTCATAAGGCATTGTGTATGTATTTAGGTATGCACTCTTCTGTGCATGTGTATGGTATGTGGTCGTATACACACAGCCACACTCCTTTTTTTATCCTTCCTATGAGCTGCCTGTTGGCCTTCCCATGGCTTCAGCTCTCAGAACAATGCGCAGTAGGGACAGCTGTGCCCAGCCCCCTGTCCTTCCTCTTGACTTCAGGGGGAATGCGTCTGATGTTGAATCACTAGGTCTGGCTTGTACTGCAGTGTCTTGAAAGTAATGAGAAAGTCCTTTCTATTCCAAATTTGAATCTCTAATCTTTCGTGAGGATTGAGAATTGGTTAAAATTTACCAATATTTTTTTTCTAACTCGATATAGATGAGTTTAACTTAATTTTTGTCAATGAAATCTTTGTGGAAGCTGTTTTTATTTGGATACTTTTAGGTTGTCCTTGTCTGTGGGATTCTGCTGTTTTATTAAGACATGTCTGGGTGTGGACTTAATTTAACCTACTCCGCTTGTAACAGATTTCACTTACTGGCCTTTCATTCATTCTTGAAGATATATTATAGGTGCTCTTGGGAGCATGGCCTTTCCCATTCCCTTTTTTTCCATTGAATACGGTGGGCGTTGTCTCTATTTAACCCTGACTGAACCGTCTAAGTCTCTCATACCTATTTTCCATCTGTTACTCTCTGCAGCCTAATAATATTATTAATTTCATCTTCCACTTCACTAATTCTCTCTTTCTTAAGCAAAATGTTGGTTGTTAAATTATCTATTATATGTTTTGCTTATTGCATTTTCACTTCTAAACATTATTTTTCATTATTTGAATATATTTTCATGGTATTTCCATATTCTTTTATCTGATTTAAAATTTCATTACTTCAAGTTAAATTCAGCTATTCTACTACTTCGAATGCTTGATTCTAAATTGGGAGATGCATACGAATGTGCCCAAGGGTTGTGGATCTAAGAGGCGTCCAGCAAGGATGAGTTACTGTGTTTTTTTTTTCTTTTTTTCTTTTTCCTGTGATATACAGTGTGCTAATAGAAAAACAGTGTTCTCTTAATTTTATTAAAGTAGCTAAAATTGATTAATAAATCTTAGTGTCATGTTCATTAATCTAGCAGCATTCGTTATTTTTAAAACTAATATTTAATTAACCCAAAGAACTGTTAGGACTTCCTTTAAAATATCAGAATCATCAAGTTACGTATTTGAATAAATCATCTCCAATATTAAAACTTTATTTTGACTTTCATGTATTAGGTTATCTCTATGAGTACTTCAAATTCCTGACGTAATTAAAACATTTCTATGTAATAAAATATTCTAAATAATAAAATATTCTAAAAAGTAAGATATTCTAAATCTTAAAAATAAACCTATAAATTAATACATCAAATTATCAGGAGTCAGTTAATAACCTAAAAATTTCATAATAACTGTAGTTAAAAATTAGATGCTGGCACCTCTTCTGTAGGAACCTCCAAGGGAAACTAGTGGAGAGATGTTGGACTGTGACAGTGAGGCTCCAACTTGGCCTTGCAAGGGGGTGTGTGTTCCAGGACCTGCCTCTGCTGCTCTGGGCTGAGCCCTCAGGATGCCCTGCCCTTCGACTCTCTGGTGAGGCAGCAGGAAGTTCCCCTGAAGCCCCCCTGCAACACACCATGGTCATTCCTGATACCCACCGGATGGTGGTGGCTGGGGAACCCCCGGGTGACCGCGCTGCAAGTTGAACTAGTCGTGTTCCACCCTGAGCACCACATTTAATTGAAACAATATCTGACAGAAAAGCTATAATTATGCAGACTTTGGTAGACATTGGGTAGACACTTTCTCGAAAACAAATCAAGTGAGCCTGACACTTCAAGTAAAACAACTGACAGCATTTGTTGCCAAGGACGAAATTTGAGTTTTCAAGACCGAGCTTGACAGCTTCTCAATACTTAAAGGCTTTTCTGATGAGTTTGGTGATGTTATTAATAAAGGCAATTTTTTGATATTTTAAAATAAAATGTGTCAAGATTTGGAGTAGCTGTAAAACTCAGTGAACCAATAGCTTTTAAATGACCAATGCGGAGTGTTACAATTTCATACATGGGTAAAAAGATCCATCATTCAAAGTACAAAATAGAGTGGTAGATTTTAATGTAACAGAGCATTAAAAATTGATTTATTTGTTTCAGATTCTACAGCCCCCAAAACTTCTGCTTGTCTAGTTTGAATAGTTCCAACAGTATCACAGAAAATATCCATAATTATAGAAAAATGTTATTGCAATGCTTCTCTTTTCTGTGGGCCAGCTTTTCTACGTGGCTTCAACCAGTACATCTGAATGGATTACATGCCCAGTGAGAGAGAAGATCCAGTCATCTTCTAGGGACCCAGGAATCAAAGTGATTTGCTAAAAGGTAAACAACACAAAAAAATTTCTTCTCTCACTGTTCTTCCATTTAAAAAATCAATTATATTTTTATAAAAATAGATTATGTGTGTGTAGCACTCATTATTTTTAAATAAGTAAAAATTAAGTACATAGTATTTCTCAGATTGATTGATAATACAGTAAATATATAATAGATATTACCTATATAGAGAGAATTATTTTTTTCTTCCATTTTTACTGAGGTATAATTAACAAAGGAGATTTTTGTATATTTATGGTGTGCAATCTTAGGTTTTAATGTATGCATGCACTGTAAAATGAATAAATCAAGGTGACTAACATATGTATTACCTAAATTCTTATCATTTTTCTGTGATGAGAATGTTTAACATCTACTCTCTTTGCATTTTTTGAGTATGCATTGCCATTGATTATAGTCACTGTGCTTCATAGTGGATTTCTAGAACTTGTCTGTTCTTTCTAACTGAAACTTCAGACCCTTCTCCAGGATCTCCCAATTACCTGTCCCCCGCCCTGACCCCTGGCAATCACTCTTCTACTCTTCACTTTTGTAATTTTAAATATTCCAGATTCTAAACATAAACAAGGTCATGCCGTATTTGTCCCTCTTTGCCTGGCTCATCAGCGTGGCTGTAAATGACAAAGTTTCCTTATTTTTAAGCTCAATAGTAGTCCATTGTGTGTGTGTGTGTGTGTGTGTGTGTGTGCGTGCGCGCGCGCGCGCATGCTCACTCTTTCTTCATCCATTCGTCCACTGCTGGACACTGAGGCTGATTGCATACCTTGCTCTTGTGGGCAGTGCTGCAGTGCCCTGGAAGCACAGGGATTGGTTTTCCAAGGTGGCTATACTGACCTACGTTTGCTCTGACAGTGTACCATGGTTCCTTTGCTCCATGTCCCTGTCAACACTTTGCTCTGTCTTTTCGATGACAGCCATTCTCCCAGGTTAGAGGTAGCATCTTGGGGGCTTCAGTTTGCATTTCTCTGATGTAACAGACGTTGAGGCTGATTTCCCGACCCCTTTTCAGAGCTCTCTTCTCAGGTCCCCTGCCTGGTTTCAGCTGGGCCATTTCCCCCTAGCTGCTAGGAATGAGCTCCCTCTGTATTTCAGAGGTAGTCCAGCCCTGGTGGTCATTCCTGAACACTTCCTCCTGTCCCCAGCTTGTCTTTCCATTCTGCTGGGCGCTGGCTCCGCAGAAGCTTCTGAATTAATGCAAGCCCATTAGTCCATTTTTGCTTCTGTTGCTTATGCTTTTGTGATCGTGTCCCCCAAATCAAGTTCAGACCAATATCCAGAGCTTTCTCCTATTTTTTCTTCTAGCAAAAGATAGCTTTGTCTATTAGATTATTTTTTGGAACAACACAGATTTTTCAATTTAATGTTTTATTTCAGTGAAAATGCCTTTGGAATTTTTATATGGATTGTGTAGAATCCATAGATGTCTTTGGGTGGTTGGGACCTTTTAGTAATACTATTTCTTTAATCCATGAAGATAGGCTATCTTTTCTTTCTCTTGTGTTTTCTTCAATGTGAGTTATTAATGTCTTACAGTTTTCATTGTACAGATAATTCATCCCCTTTGTTAAATTTATCCTAAGCCTTTTGTATGCTACTGTAAATGAAATTATTTATTTCACATTTTGATATTTCAATTATTAACACATAGAAATTGCACAGGATTTTGGAGGTTGATTTTTGTATCCTGCAACTACATATGGAATTATTTTATTACTTCTCAGAGATTTGTGTGCAGGCTTTAGGGTTTGCATGTGTAAAATGATACATAGAAAATTTTTACATGTGTCAGCAAACATGGGCAATTTTACTCCTTGCTTTCTCATTTGGATGTCTTTGATTTCTTTTTCTTATCAATATAATTGCTGTGGCTAAGGCTTCAAATAATATGTTGATTGGAAGGGGTGAGGATTGGCAGCCTTATCTCATGTTTGTCCTGGGCAGAAGCTTTCACTCTTGAATGGGTTAGCTGTGAGTTGTCACGTGTGGTTTTGTTATGTTGAGAAACATTTCTTTTATGCCTAATTAGTTTAGAGCTCTTATCATGAAATAGAGTTTGATTTTGTCAAATACTTTTTTCTACATTGATATTTTCATATGGTTTATATTATTTTTATATTATATATACATCCTGCATGTAATGAATGTGGTGTACCACATTTATTGATTTTCCTGTTACACTATCTTTAAACACTCAGGATCAGTCTTCTTGGTGAAGATTTATTGTCCTCTCAATTTGCTGTTGAATTCAGATTGCTAATATTTTATTGAGGATATTTGCATTTATCCTCAAAAAAGTATATTGACCTATAATTTCTTTTCCTATACTGTCCTTGTCTGACTTTGATATCAGGATAATGCTGGCCTTGCTAAATAAGATTGGGGGATGTTTCTTTCCCTTGAAATTCTTGTAAGAGTTTGAAAAAGATCAGCATTAATCATTATTTAAATGTTTGGTAGAATTCACCAGTGAAGCCATCAGGTCCTGAGTTTTTCTTTTTAGGAAGGTTTCTGACTACCACTTCTGACTCCTTTATCAGTGGGCTGTTCAGATTTTCTTAATAATGTGGTATTTTCAGATTGTACATATAGAGCAATTAATTCATTTTTTCCTAAATGATTTTTGAGTTATAGTGCTCCAAAACAGAAGTGCTGGAGACATGCAGGACTAATCAGTGCAAGGTCGAACATCCGCTGCTGCCTCTCAGAGGTTCCTTTCTTTCTAACTTGTTTCTTTGTTTCGCGTGGTCTGTCTGCCTCTGCCCCAGATCCCACCTTCAGGCTGCCCGACCTGCCCTGTCCTGGGCTCAGGTGTGTCCTCCAGTGACAGTCCCTGCTTAGTCTTTTTGTTTTTTTAATTCCTCAGTAATGGCTCTTTCCATCATCGCCTTTATCATTTCTTTTCAAATGTCCTCTTTTAAACAGAATGTTTAGGTCTCCGGTATTTCTCATCTTTGATGTTCATTTTTTTCCAAGTTTCCTTGAGTTTTCATTCAGTCTGCTGTGTTTGAGGTTGAGTCTCTTTTAACTTTAAGTTTCACCAAGCCCTTCCTTTTTCTCAGAGAGCTTTTCATAAGCACACGTTTCCATCCCTGTTAAATACTAATTCTATTTCATTTGTAATCTTTCTTCATTTTTTTACATGGCCTGGGATTGTTTCCCCTGAAGTTTTTTCTATTTGTGGCATTTCATTCTCTCCTGGTAATTCTCCTTCCAATACCTGATAGTGCTGAAATATCTATGAGTCAGTTATGTACTTTTATTCCTCTCCTTGCTGGATCTCAATTAAAATTTCAGAAAAGGAATAAAAATACACACACCCTCTACAGCAGAGGGACTGAGGAACATGGATAGGAATGATCCACATCTTGAACTACAGCACAGAAGGGCAGGCTCCCATGGGACCTGGGAAGGGTTTGGAAAAAGAAAACATTCCAAGTGCTTAGAGGATTTGAAGACCTGCCCTGTCCACTTATGAACTGGTGCCCTGATGCTCTCCAGTTCCCCAGATCTTATTCCTGAAGAAAATGGAACAGGGTGACTCCTGGTCACAGGTGACAAGCCCGTGGATGGTGACACAGAAGTGTGAGGAGGAAAAGAGACTTGGGCAAAACTCTCGACATGGAGGTAGGTACCTCTCCAGCAGGAGATTAAAGGGACAGCTCTGGAAAACACACAACCAGGGAGATGGATAATCAATCCCAGAGGAAGCTCCCGCCACACTTCTGTGCTATTATGACTATCAGTGTTTACATTAATGGATTGTTTCTTATGCCACCTACTTTATCTATTCAGAACGAGATTGCGACTCCACAAGAATAAGAACAGACATCTTTGGCAGATGGGTTGACCCTGCCAAGTTCTGACCATCTTTGGACAGTAGACGAGCACATGAGCTGCATAAAGTTAGGTGGAGGCAGTTGGCTGGACTGTCTTTACTTGAGTTAGTGTGGATCAAGCAGTGTATTGACTGTGACTTGGCAAAATGGCGCATCATGGTGGATCATTGTCTCCAACTGCAGGTTGTTACCATACCCTTCCCAAAGCTCCTCTGCCGCTGGAGGACAATGTCCTCAGCATTGCTTTCTGATGAGAAGATGTCCCCGATGTTGGGGAGGTGGGTGGCAATGGTGATACTCTGTTGGCAGTGGTAGACGGATGTGATGGTGTATTGGGGCTCACAGTGGACCCTGGGAGAGGCCATGAGGGCCAGTTGCATGGCCCCAGCAGGGGAGCATCCCTGAGAGTTTTCCAGAGACTCCTCAGAACTCAAGCAGCTCCCGACCCGGAAAGTCTTGTTCATATTGACTTTGTTCTGGCAAGCATGGCTCTCTGGAACAGTGTCACTAAGATCACAGTGTGTCTGTTATGGGAAAATTCATAAGGTTCATCACTGGGGCCTTATTAGGTAGCTGAAGGACTATCCACTGAATTAAAAAAAAGAAACAAAACATGTTCTAGTTCTTAACTCTGAGGGAATTTCTTCACTGCCTCTGTGGACCTGAGCGACTCCGAGGGTAATGGGGTCTATAGGAATTAGGTGAAAGCTGCAGCTGTGTATCATGTGACAGTCTTATACAGTGACTGAGGGTTTGGGAGAGACACCTACTTCCCAGTTATAACTCCAGATACATTCGCATAAGGGAATAGTATCATTTATTTAACATAAGAGTCTACTCTGAAGGCAACACAGTGGCAATGAAGTGTAGATACTGTGTCTCTTTCCTGTCGTAAAGACTGACATACTTCCTCTTAAGTGAGTTAAAGGGTGAAATCCTTTATACCCAGGAGCTTAACATCATTTAATTAATGAACATATGGCAAAGTGACTTTGGTGGTGATGTGCTTGTGCTCGCCACGTTGTCACTGTTAAAGCCCAAAGGATGCCTTGGCTTGAGCTGGAACTTCCTGAGGACTGCAGGTTGAACTCAATGGCAGTGTCGACCACGAGGAGCCATATGCATGGCATTAAAGATAAAAATAATATTAGAAAAGATAAAAAGACAATCCTGGTTTTCTGTGGAGACTCGCTTTTTTCCCAACTGTGAGGCTGGCTGGTTGACTGTGGGACGTGAGGCAGGGGCAGAGCATGGTCTCACCTCTCAGGAAGGCTCCCTGGGAATGCTGGGCTCAGCTCCCTGCAAGGACAGCAGGACAGCCCAGGGAGCGGTGGGCGGGGCCTGCCGTGAGGTGCCTTCCTGCCCCCTCTCTCTCCTGCCTTCCTGCCCCCTGTCTGGCCAGGTCCAGGTGCGACTTCGCCTCGTCTGGGTGCTGTGCTGGGCTTCTGCAACTCTTGATGGCACCTGGACAACTTTCCCTGGACACCCAGCCAAACAGCCCTCTGAGCCTGGCTCTGCTTTCAAGTCTGTGGAGCTGGAACCCCACCCTCCTTCCACTCATTTCTGCTGCAAAGGCTCCTGGGATCGCCCCGTCCTGGGCACAAAGCTACCTGCTTAGTTCCTTCCTTCTCCTGCCTGAGCACGAGGCCTCCTGACAGCCACATCCCCTGCTTCTGCCAAGGGTCAGCAGTGGGGAGTGGGGCAGCGAGCGTCCTCCTCGGAACCACAAATAGCGGCAGGTCTCGGTCCTGACCTGCAGAAGGTCACTCTCGGTGGCTGCAAGGGAAGTGTTTCTTTGGTGGCTGCCTGAAGAGACTGAAGTGCCCAACGCGTGTGCTGCTGTGGCCTGTCACGACGGTTCTCCTTGCTCTCCAGATGCCAGATGCCCCTCTCCTACCCCAGAGAGAGAATCCCACCCCCCGTGGAGTCAGCGACATACACAAACTGTGGGCTGTTCTTTTCATAGACCGTAGGCACTGCTCGAGTTCAGACCAGGCAGGCTGCAGCCTTTGTGTGGGATCTCACTCTCTCCCTGACTGCTCATCGCAGCTGGAGGTGGGAGGGGACCTTCTCTTGGGGACTGGCAAAGCCAGTTTCCGTGTTACCATAGGACAGAGGTCTTCTAGGAACCGTGAGTGCTCATGGCCAACAGAAAGGAAGGACATGAAAACTGCAGTCAGACCACCTGAGGAGAGGTGTTCTGCCAGCTCGCTGTAGGGGGCTGGGAGCAGATTCTCCACCAGTCCAACCTCCAGGTAAGAATGCAGCCCAGCTGACACCTCACTGCAGCCTGCACGACCCCAGCCAGGGACCCAAACTGAGATAATCAACGTGCATCTTCCAAGAACAACATCTTGGTGGTGATTTGTTATGCAGCAGTAGAAAATGAACACATTCTAAGTATGATTTGCCCTTGTCATTAATAAGAGTATATTCCTGAGATGCAGGATAAAGATGTTTCAAAGGAAAACAAAAAAGAATCCTTAAATGTCATTTCCCTAAAACATGTGGGAGGTTGAAAATTTAAGACACCTTGCACTTGGCTTCCTGCCTGTCTCCAGCTGTGGGGGTTGGACACGGTAAAGCTCTGAGCATCCTGAGGCTGGCCATGACCTTCTAAAGCCACAGAAAGGGAGATCTCTGCAGAGTACCTTCAAGCAGGCTGGGTGGTGGACCTCAGTGCTGCAGAGCCTGCACCAGGACAAGCCTGTCAGGATGGTCCTTGCAGAAACCCTACAGGGAAGAACTTTCCCAACTGGCTGGTCGTGGGATTGGGGCAGTCGCAGGGCGCATGCACTCTCCCATGCACAGGCAGCAACTGAGCATGCCAGCTCAGGGGAGGTACTACAGGCTCCAGAGTGAGGGCATCCCAGCACAGAGGGATGACCCTGAGTCTTGCAGGTGTGATTTGAGGAGGCCAGAGTTCTTGCAGAAGCTGGGGGATAACCATCTGTCCCCATATTTACTGCCAAGCAGATGTGGCCTCGGAAACAGGTTTCCCAATTGTTTTAAAGAGTCAGCATGGCGGTGCATTTCAGTGGGTCCCAGCAAGGGCTCCTGGTAGGATGGCCTCTGGATTGGGATATTGAGGGCACACCATGGCCCTGGTTTGTCACCTGACAGCTACCGTGGGGAATGTCAGCTACCTGCTGGCTGCAGGTGAGGTCACACTAGGAACATGGAGACCATGGCCTCAGGTTCAACGTGTCAGGACCATAGGGGTGGCTTATGCTAGGGGAGCACTGCTGAACCAGGGGTAGCTAGACACACTCCATTTACCTGTCCACAGAGAAGCACAGGTGCTTCTGTCTATCATACTGTATTCTAGCCAAATGTTTTCTCCATTTGGGGAAAAAGTTGAATTTTTAGCTTTTAAAACGATGAATTAAAACATTTATTTGTCTGTGAAAGTGTAAGTCACTCTAAAGATTGTACAAAGTCTACTTTTGTACTTTTTTTCACTAGCATCAGCACAGAGCCTGAGAAGGTGCGTGTTGAAGGCGTTGTGTACCCTGGGCTGTGCTCTTTGGTAGGGTCAATCCCAGAAGCGCTTTGTGTTTTCTGTCTACATTGAGGTTTTGGGATCTGAGAAAACTTGCTTTGATGATTTGATGGCCACATGATCCCAGGGAGAGCATGTGAGTCTTATGTCATTTTCTTTGTAAAACGGGCTTTATTTTTAGGGAGACTAAAATGAGGAAGAAAGGAAGGAAAGGAGAGGTGGAGGAGAACAGAGCAGGGTTGCACGCATGAAGAGATGGTGTCCGGTTCCCCTGTGCAGGGAGTGAGCCAGTGCATACTGGGTTAAGAGTGAGTGGCTTGATTGATTTTGCAAACTGGTCAGCCCTCACTACACACAGTTGTGTGGGTTTTTCAATTTCTTGAACCACGAGTGGACACACAAGAAGGAAGAAGCAAGTGTTCTGCACTGGGAGAGAGCGCTGCAGTGCTAGGGTTTGCTGTGCTCACACTTTATGTGAGGGAGTGATGAGTTAATTTGCCTGTCTTCTCTCCTTCCTATTTTTTCCACTCAGCACCTGCCTGCATTCCAAGGTTCTGTCCATCTCTGACCTTGGCAGCATCTGTCCCAAGCCTTCAGGGCCTTCATCTGCAGGGACCATTGCTTGGGGATGTGGGAGAGCCAGTGGAGACGCGTTTCTCTGTGCATGAGCAGTGCTGGTCAGGAGAGCAGGGGTTCAAAGCTCACTGTTCTCAGCATGAGCAGAGAGTGGGGGCCTATGACAGAGCTTCTTAAGTGTTCTTGCATGACACATACTATTGCATATTGTGTAATAATATATATTGTTCTGTTTCTGATATGGACGGCATCTAAAATATAAATGTCCAGTCCAACAGGTGGTAATTAAGTTGACCAGTTAAACCGAGGCTGCTGTTCCCCGTCTTCTATGCCCCTCCAGAGCAGCTGTGCTCAGAGGGCAGGGAGGGGCCTGGAAGACAGTCAGCTTCAGCCTGTGGTCTAGTTCTCCACCCTTCTAGCATGCACAGAAGTGAGGCAAGAAGAACCCAGAGGAGTCTTGTTCTGAGCTCACTGCAATCTTAAGTACTTGGTGGAGACTCGTGGGGCCAGGGGAGCTCTGGCCAAGGGGGCCACCGACTTGCTAGGGGGAGTGTGGCTCCAGTACAGATGGCACAGAGGTGGAGGCAGCCAAGCTGCTCCCTGTTAAGCCCTGAGCAGGTTGAGTCCCTTAGTGTAGAGGGGTGGCTGGCCTGTGAGAGCCCCAGGTGCTGCCCATCAGAAGCCCAGGCTGCCACTTGTCAGCTGTGAGTTCTCACACAAGTGACATGAGCTTCTCCACTTCTGGGAGGACAATGACAATAGCAACCTTGGGTTCATAATGAGAAAAGAATACTGTCAGGGGCCACGGAGTAATGTCTTATTCCATGTCAGACGGCACATCTGGTGGCTTATGCCACGCAGCCCAGGTGAGTAGACATCTCGGTGTCCAGGACACTCGATGAGGTTCACACATCATGAAATCACCTGGTGGTGCATCTCATAGAATGCATCTCCACTCGCTCTTCCACATCCCCAATGCATCCTTAAGTGGCTCGTGCCTGTGTATATGTGGAACTTAGTCCCACCTCTGCTTTACACCAGCACTGGAGGTGTACACAAGTGCTTTATCCACGGAGAATCGCTTCACCAATGTCTTTTCTCATACTGAAACACAGACAAGCTCTTGCATAAACAGGGCCCTCTCTTGCTGTTTCTGGATTTAGAAATTGGCATAGTACCTACATCCGCTAGCTTCTCAAACCCAGGAAGCATCCAACCAGGTAACAAATGCTGCTGGTTTCACCACCCACGTGTCTCCAACTCCACTTGGCTGTTACCACCACAGCTGCTGGGCACACTCACGCCTGCTCAGTGGTCACCTTATACATGGGCTTTCACAAGGTCTCTGTCCCCTTCCCCACCATGTGACCTCCATGATCCAAATGGAGCTGTTGTTTTAACCCATAACCCTCGTCCCCTCTGCAGACCTTCAGTGGCTTCTGCTGCTCTTGAGAGGAGACCATGAGACTACAGGTGCCTCACAGCCTGGTGGTCCCGGCGTCTTCCCCTGTCCCGTGTCCCTCTAACTCACTCCTCGTGATCTTCCTCCCTCTGTCTGGAATGTGCTTGCATCCGGGAAGTTCTCAGACTCCCCCGTGGGTTTTTCAAACCCCTGCTGTGGACCTGCCTCTTCAGGAAAGGCTTGCCCAGGCTTCTGGGGCAGGTGATATCTGTCATTGTAGATGGCAAGGCTCTGGCCTTCATGCAGGACCAGTCACCCTTGCAACACCCCAGGTGTTGGTGTGACTTGGAAGTCCTTTCTTTCTCTACTCCAGGCTGCTGATTCCATGACTGCAAACAAGAGTCCACTTGTGTTCCCCTGCTGACCCCTGAGATGCACACACAGGGGCAGGGGCCCCATTGAATGTGGAATGTGGAATGACTGAGGAAGATAAGGACATCTGGTCCTCAGAGGTAAGGGGACGCACCTAAGCATCAGAGCTGGGTAGTGGTGGCTTCCTGTCTTGGTTCTGTCCTATGCATCTGATATTGATAGGTCTTAATTCATTCTAGTCAAGGACGAAGGAAAATATAGGAACGTGAGCAAATGTGTGTTCAGTAGTTTTAACTTCAAATATCCCAGTATGCAGTTAATTGCTTATAAAATTGGGACAGGTTGTGTAATGGCATATCTGAGAAACAAATGTTGTCACAGAAGAGATAAATATATCCATCACTAAGAAATGATGATTCGCTCTATTTCCTCAGTGAAGCAATATTTATCAGGAGCATTGATCTAACCAGCTGCTATTGGCAGACACAAATGGATGATGACAGGAAGCAATAAGCCAGCCTCGGTGTCCACGAGGGGCTTTTCATTCTGACAGGAGCCTTTCGGAGTCACCCAGCTACTCTTCAGAGATGAATGAGTGGCCACTGCAGGCTTCCCGCCTCACCGTTCCTCAGGCTGCTTGGCCTATGAGCCCCGGTCATCGCCTCAGAGCTGAAAACCCCTTGAAGATTTCCTGGAAATTTCCAGAAAAAAAAAATCAGAACTAGAGCTGAGAAAGAAATAAGACAAATTCAGCAGAGTTTAAAGAATTTCTCATTTTAAATTCTTTAAATATAGATGTTTATTATGTCCCATTTAAGAGGGAGAAAAGAAAAGAACTCTGAGGAGTTAAGCGATGCCACCGCTGGTGGGCAGCCATGATGCGGAGAGGGTAGGACCAGCCCGGCTCTGTCTGTCCCCTCTGGTGGGCAGACATCCAAAAAACCATGGGGACAAACAGAAGGAGGCAGACTCCACTGCAGCCTGACACATCCATGGACTGGCTTTTCTGCTTTCTCTTTAAAATGGAAGGAAAGCCTTTGCAGCCCACAGGTCAGCAACCCGGCACTCAGGGCCTTGGTCCTCTCTCCAGGCTTGCAGGGGAGCTGAGCACATGAGCGGGGTGGACGGGAACTCCAGCCCCAGCCCAGCCGAGTTGCCTGAGTCGCTGGGAGTGACCTCTGCTTTTGTTCCGGGTTTCTTTTCTGCTGTCTCCAGCAAAGGTGCCTCGGTGAGTCCCAGTCCAGCACAGGAGCCCAGAGAGCCGTCATGTAGCAGGGAGACTAGAGGGCGTGGTTTTAGAGGGAACACTTTCCATTTTTCTCCGACGTTCGCCTTGGGTTTAGCATGCACAGCTTTCTCCATGTCGAGGTGTGCTCCACCATTCTTAGTCTTAATAGTGTTTTGAACATGAACGGATGATGAATTTTGCCAAATGCTGTTTTTTTTTTTTTTCTGCATCTATTGAGATGATCATGTGATTTTTTTTTTTTTATGTTCAAGTCTATCAATGTGATGAATGACACTACTGATTCCGTAAGTCGAGTCAGGCTTGCATCCCTGGGATAAGCCCCAGTTGATGGTGGTGCATTATCTTTTAAAGACTTTCTTGAATGCCAGGATTTTATTAAGAACTTTTGTATCTGTGTCCATCAGGGATGTTGGTCTGAAGTGAAACAGGGATGCCCTCTTTTACCTTCAACATAGTCCTTGAAACCCTGGTCAGAGCAATCAGACAGAAGAAAGAGATTAGAGGGGTATGAATAGGAAAAGGAGAGCTCAAGCTATCTCTATTTGCTGATGACATGGTTATACATTTAGAAGATCCAAAAACTCCACAGAAGGCTTCTAGAACTCATAAATGAATTCAGCAGAGTAATATGATATGAAATTAACACACATAAATCAGTTGTATTCCTCTACACCACTGAAAGATTAATTGAAAGAAAAATCAGGAAAACTACCCTATTCATAATAGCTCAAAAAAAAATTGGGAATCAATCTAACAAAAGAGGTGAAATACCTCTCCAATGAAAACTACAAAATACTAAAGAAAGAAATTGAAGAAGACCTTAAAAGACGAAAAGATATCCCATGTTCTTGGATAGGCAGAATAAATATAGTGAAAACAGCCAAACTACAAAAAGTGTTATGAAGATTTAATGCAATTACTATTAAAATTCCAATGATTTTCTTCACAGAAATAGAAAAAAAAATAAGTCATCAAATTAATTTGGAAAAATAAGAAGCCCAGAATTGCCAAAGCAATTCTTAGCCAAAAAAGTTAAATAGGAGGAATCTCAATACCAGACGTTAAATTATATCACAGAATTATAGTGACAAAAATTGTCATGGTATTAGCACAAAAACAGACAAGAAGACAATGGAACAGAATAGAAGACACAGAGTCATACTAACACAATACAGTGACCTCATCCTAGACAAAGGCGCCTTAAATATACATTGGAGTAAAGAGAGCCTCTTCAACAAACGGTGCTGGGAAAACTGGAAATCCATATGCAGTAGAGTGAAATTGAGTCTTTATCTCTCACCCCGTACAAAACTCAGCTCAAAGTGGATCAAGGACCTAGGGATTAGACCAGAGACTCTGCACCTACTGGAAGAAAAAGTAGGCCCACCTCTCCATCATGTAGGTTAGGAACCAACTTCCCCAATAAGACTCATAAAGCACAAGAAGGAAAATCCAGAATCAGTGAGTGGGACAGTATCACACCTATAAGCTTCTTCACCACACAGGAAATAATTAGGAATGTGAACAGAGAGCCTACAGAATGGGAGAAGATCTTTACCACCAGCAACTTAGAGCATTAATACCCAAGTTATACAAAGAACACAAAAAGCTTAATACCAAAATAAATAAATCAATTAATAAATAAATTAATTAACCAACCCAATCAAGAAATGGGCAAAGGAACTGAAGAGGCACTTCACAGAAGAAATACAGATGATCAAAAATATATGAAAAAATGTTCAACATCTCTATCAATTAGAGAAATGCAAATCAAAACTACAATGAGATTCCATCTCACCCTAGTCAGAATGGTAATTATCAAGAATACAAGTAACAGTAAGTGTTGGTGAGGATGTGGGGGAAAAGGCACACTCATTCAAGTTGGTGCAACCACTCTGGAAAGCGGTATGGATATTCCTTAGAAAACTTGAAATGGAACCACTATTTGACCCAGTTATCCCCCTTCTTGGTTTATACCCCCAAGGACTTAAAATCAGCATACTACAGTGACACAGCCACATCAATGTTTATAGAAGCTCAATTCACAATAGTAAAGCTATGGAACCAACCTAGGTGTCCCTCAATAGATGAATGGGTAAAGAAATATGATATATATACACAATGGAATATTATTCAGCCTTAAAGAAGAACGAAATTATGGCATTTGCCAATAAATGAATGGAACTGGAGAATATCATGCTAACTGAAATAAGCCAGTCACCCAAAACCAAAGGCAGAATGTTCTCTTTGATATTCTAACCCATAGTAAGGGAGAGGGCAGATTAGAATTTCATTGGACTAGACAAAGGGGAATGAAGGGAAGGGAGGGGGATAAGAATAGGAAAGACAGTCAGGTGAATTGGACATGTCTTTCCTCTCCGTATATATGGACACACAACCAATGTCATTCTGTACCATACACAACCACAACACTGGGACCTAACCGGAGCTAGTTATACTCTATGTGTGCAAATCATGTCAAAATACACCTAGTGCCTGTTTGTCCAGAAGGAACAATGACAGCTAAGTGGAGGCCACGGGGACACCAATGTCCCCTCACACTGTTCTGGAGAATTCTGCACAAGCTCTCAGTAGTGCTCAGGGGAGTCCAGGAGCTGAGGGGAGGCAGGTGTCCTCAGCTGTGCCCAGGTGTGCCCGGGAACGGGCTGGTGGAGGCTGTTCCTCCTCGTCCTGGAGCTCCCTGGAGGTGCTTGGTGCTGCTGTTCTGCCTCCACCTCACTGTGCAGAGGAGGCCGCTCAGAGCCTCCGCTTCCCCAGCTCCAGCCGCCCCAGGCTCACCTTGCCTGGCTGTGGGGTGCCGTCTGTGTTCAGAAGGGGTGGGAGGAGGTCAATGAGTGGGGTCAACAACCCAGGAATGGGCAGACGGTGGCCTGGGCCCTGAATCTGGCCTCACCAGCCGTCAGCTGTGTCACCCTGTGTTATCGCATACCCCCTGCAGGAATGCCGGCCACCTCGCCCCACGGGGAGTTCCAGAGGCTTCCTGTCATAGTTCCTGCTGGACATGCTTCTCCAAGGCCTGACTTGGAGGGAGAGCCAGGGGGCCTCACCTGGGAGACTGTGCTGTCACCGTCACTGAGGCAGCTCAGAGGGAAGCATGGGTGGCTTCCTCTGAGAATAAGCAAGGTCGAGCCCAGAGACGGTCCTAACACCTGCTCTTCACTCGGTGACAGAAGACAGCAGATCTCAAGGTGCCGATAGCCTTCCTGACAGCAGCGGTGGTGATGGCCCTTCCTACCATCCTTTAAGGCCTGTGGGCTAAGTGACTCCTGAAGCTAGATGCTGCTTCCTGGGTAAAGTGCGGGGCCTGCAGAGCAAAGCTGATATCAATGCTCCAGGCCTGAGATGCTTTCCCATTCTACCTCTTGAGTTTCGGGCAGGGTATTGATCAGAAAGTCATACCCTCAATGGCTGAAGATGCCAACACACACTGCTTTGAATAAATAGATAATTGGACAAGCAAGCCCCGTGGCAGGAGCAAATACTTAAGAGAAGTCCAAGGACAAAGAATAAATAAATTTCCCAAATGTCAGTGATAAAGCCCTCTTTAACCCTCAACATAAAATTATATGACATTCAAATGGAAATGACCTTTGCCCATTGCCCTAATCTGCCCAGCTTTGTGTGTGTGTGTGTATGTGTGTGTTTTCCATATATTTACAGGGTTGGTTTCCTTGGGTGCAGCGGCACGTTCCCTCTTGGTACCCACGCCATACACTGTCTCCTGAAGCCTGCGGCACGCACATCCGTCTCCCAGAACCTAACTTGAGTTGATGGCCGCCATGTGCAAGTTTCCTCCCCACTTAGCTTATTGCTCCCTCCTGAGTGATAACTCGGAGTTACCAGGACGTTTGCCCTCGTAGCTGGATGTCTCCTAGTGAATCTCTGCTGCTTCTCTCTTTGCTAAAATGCAAACACTAAACTGTTGTCTTTCTGCTCCCTCAAATGGGTTAATTTATATTTCGTTTAAAGGTAGACTGTATGGATAGATGGACTCCAGCTAATCTCCAATGTATAAAACAAACAAATAAACCAACTAATAATAATGATAATGACAAAATGATGGCCAGATATTTATTTCATTCTGCAAGGGTGATTCCTCCTATGGACAGCTCCGAGAGGCTCCGAGAGCCGTGGATTTCAGAGACCATTACCAGCAGGAGCAGGCAGGGTGGTGCTGAGGGCTAGATGTCCCCAAAGAAAACCCTCTTTCCAAGGTGGCAGAACCTCCTGGCTTCTTCCGGAAGCAGCGCCGAGGGCCGAGCAGGATTGGAGGATGGTGCACATCTCCTGGCAACTTTGTCTGCAATTGCTTTATGTTTTTCAAATTCTATTTGTACAAAATTTTAATAAAATGTTCAAGGTACGAGAATTCAGTCCTCTGAGATTCTCATACAAACACGTGCTCAGGGTCCTCCACGTCGTTTTCAGACACTGCAAGGAACAAAGAGTCCAGCGACCCTCAACACTCCTCTCACATTCCACATTCTTTGCTTTTAATTGCTTAACCTTCTGCTATAGGATCTGGGATGAAGGGGGGTCACGTGGCCAAACAGGCACTAACCACAGGCCCTTCAGTTCAGCCGTGTCCAGCAGCCCCTACGGAACAGCCCCAGTCTCGCTTTGCATGAGGCATTCGCTGCCCTGTTGACTGTTCACCAGGACACAGGCCTCCGTGGAACACAGGCCATGGCCACCTCCCTTGGGTGTGCTCTGAAGGTCGTCATCGTGCTCACCCCTCTTTGTTAGCAGTCCCAGGGTGTAATTAGCATGTTTCCCAAGGTCAAGCCATGCCGCTTTCCCCCATCTGCTCCTGGATGCTTAAAACCCCTTTACAGAGCACAAAGCCTTTCATTCCATGAGCAGGGATACTGTTTAAGATGAAAATTTCTTTGGAAGAAGCAGTACAATGACTTAGAAGTATTACAGAGGTGTAATTTACTAACACCACTCTTCTCTGGTGCTCGGGTTTTATGTTGGAAGATGAGAAAAGATGACCCTGAGGATTCAATTTGAGGGTAGATGGGTTGGTAGGTATAAAGGGCTCAGTGCAGGGCTGGCGCAGAGCCTCTGCTCAGTCACGGGTTTGCTACTGTCTCCCACTTACCATGAAGCAGCGGCCCACGCAAGTTAATGGCTGTGGCGCACATGGGCTGACTCCACGCCTGTCCCTTCCACTGTAACGAGCTATGATAAATGAGGCTTCCTCTGGAAGAAAGCCTCATTTAGCTTTTTAAAACTCAGCTACAGGGGAGACCAGCAGGTGTGTCGTCTCCCTCGTCATCTTGGCCTCATTGTGCTCTGGCTGGGGAGGACGCAGTCACAGGGATGAGCTGCGTGGCTGGGTCCTGGGGTTGGATGTTCTCAGGGCTCCTTGGTCCTCCAGCCAATGGCCTGGTGGATGGGTCTCCTTGCATCTCCACCTTCTGGAACTCTTGGCTGGGTGGGCTTGCAGGAGCCACCCAGCACCCTGGAGGGCGTGAAGCCAGAGCCTGTGAGTCCTGAGATTTACCCGACACTGGAAATGTGCCCGTGGCCCCTGACTTATGGAGTGGGCTGAGTGTCTACTGCTGCCTTGAACAAGGCCATGTGGCTACCAGGACTTGCTTTCTCTATTTCTTGTGTTCCTTGAGGTTGTGTAATGGGGACACTGCCCTGACTTTGTGTCACCTGCTGGGTTAGTTATGGAGCAGTCACGTGCATTCATTGAAGCAACCTCCCCAAGTTCACTCAGCATGTCATCCACGAAAGCAGAGCAGACCAGTGTGTTCAAAAAAGAAAAGAAAATCTTAGAAATTAAATCTCCCCTGAAATAGAGCCCCACATAATTGTGTTTCTGTCTATGTTGTTTGGAGACAGTAACAAAGATATGTAAAACAGGGTGCCTGAAACCGGAACAGCTTGTAAAATCTGGTTAAGCCGTGTTGGAAAATACGCGGATGCCCCATTAGAAAACAGACTATTTATTACGTCCTTTTCTTCAGCCCTAGGAGGCATAAGCTCCCTGTTTTTATATTCCTTTCTCTCCTCTTTCAAAGTGCACTCATTGAACTCTTGGCAATTAGTGTAATTGAAATTTATTGACAATGTGGCTGACGCGGAAGCCCCATTGTCCCCAAGCGTGTGCGGTGTGACCGCTCCGCTCAGCATCAGGCGGCCTGGGCCTTGCTCAATCCCTGCACTGGGCCACCGGCTGCCAAGGGTTCCTTTGGGGGTATGAATGTTACTTAGTGATAAGAGCCTTTCGAAACAGGATCCCTGGACCCCGTCTCTGGTGGGAGATGGAAATGAAATATGTATTTGGTGACTGTGGAAAATTAATGTAATTGGCTCCCACATACAGCTTTGACAAGTTGACCTGTTTGAAATCCGAGGAGGGCTTCTAGCCCTGTATCATATTATCTCCAACGAACCCGACCACGCTTGGTGTCCCCCACCCCAGCCCACTGGAGGGGGACTGAAATGGAATTTGGGTACCGATGTTCAACAACACTTGTGTCGAACACTGTCTTTCTTTCTGCACATGTAGCTTCAAGATGAAGGCTTAGGAGGATGGGATTTTCATATCTGTGTGTCTGTGTCGATAGCTCTCGGTTTGGGATTTCTTTTCACTGCTGAGGAGGGGTTGCAATGTTTGGAAATATACATGGACACATTTTTCATTAGACCTGTTTTCCTTCTCAGATATTCAGTATGATTCTAAAATGTAGATGTGTAACCTGATCGCATTTAATTGGATTCATTTAGAGGTCAGTGCAGACCTCCAACTTTCTCCTCTGAGACGATGGATACATTTTTATTTTAATGCATAGGGATTTGGGCATGTAAAACTAATAGGAGAGATATATTTAAATCTCTGCCCATGGAAACGGGCATATAATGTTTTTCCTCAGGGGAGTCTCGTAGGTGGAGATTACCATGGTGAATTAATTTTAGCTGCTCTTCCGTCTGGTTCCTAATTTCAGATAACATACTGTTTTGATTTATTTAGTAGGACCCTAAAATGCAACACCCCAGAGTTTTAGAGAATGCATGATGAATTGGAGTGCGCATGAGAAAGCATGTGTGCACGCTTCTTCCTTTAAGAACATTTCCATGCTATTGTTAAACCCTGAACTATTTGCATTCATTAACGTTCATAGGCCCTTCCGTTGGTACCATTTTAAATGTAACCAAGAAACAATAAATTAGTAGGTTTTTATTGATTCCTCACTTAAGGATGGAGTAGGTAAGCGCCTTGAATTTTTTTTTCCTCTTTGCATTGATAGAACTTGTTCTTTGAAGAAGGTTTATTGCAGAGAACAGAGACTTGAAATTAGTCTTTCTCAAGGACATAAAACTTCAAAGCACGTTTTTATTCATGGTTCTACACTACAACAATCAACTGTTCAGGCACCATCCTTCAGTTCCTGGGTAGTGCAAGAAAGAGGGATACAGAAGAGGCATAGGGAGTATAGACAGGTGCTCTGGTGTGACACGTATTTGCTGAAAGGGATGTCCCATGAAGCCCGTGGTATCCTGGTGATAGCCCTGACACATGGCAGGAGCAGAGTCTGGGTCTTCCCAGCCACGAACTATAACACACAGGAAGTTGTGAGACCCAGGAGGCTGTGAGAACAGGAAAGGAATGAGCATGATGTCAGAGAGATTTCAAAGCTAACAAGTGGGGATGATACTTAGATCAGTGTTTCCTTTCAATTTTCTTCTTTTTTTCCCCCTTTGGTAGTTTTTTTTTTTTTTTAATTAAAATATTGAGTTGCTAATGGTAGGAAATTAAGTGTGAAATTGAGCTGTCCTGGTTGGAACCTGAACACGTGAGGGTAACAGGCAGGTGGAAAGACCCTGCTGAGGACTCAGTTTCTACACGCTGTGAGGGCTCAGCAACTCATGCCACTGCTCTGTGAAGGAACAGAAGAACGTACCTCATGCACCAAAACAAGCATAAGGCAACTTTAGGCTTTTAACATTTAAGTCTCCAGAATTTAAGAAAACCAACAACCCCATGAAATGCTAGCAACATTTTCAATGTATTTCTTCTAGGGCTAGAATCCTTGGCACTTATATTTGTTCATTTGTGCCGCAGCCCTGCTGGCTGGGCAAAATGCTGGCCGGGGGTGACGAGCAACTTGTGTAGATTGATGCAGCAGGAGTGGGAGCCGTTTATTGTAGGACAGGAGGGGTATATACACATTCCACACAGCTTATCTTAATTAACATAAACTAGATACATCAGTCAACCAATAAGGAATCTCCACACTTAATGGCTCACTGGCGTTACTTCACAAACCACTCCCTCTGCAAAATGCTAGGCGCCATCTTGACTTGTTTACAAACACATTTGTTTGTTTTTCTTAAAAATTTTCCAGATGCAATTGCCCAGTGGGAATTATCGACACTTATGTTTGCAACGTGCTGCTTGCTGTAAGTATACATTGTGAAGTACTTTGCACAATCAAGACAACACACATCTTTGTCATTCATATATTATTTTCCTTTTGTCCTTTTCCCTTTGTGGTGAGGACACAGTTAAGATCCACCCCATTGACAAATTTCAATCACAGGACATCACTCACTGTAACCTCTGTGCTGTGCGTGGCATTTCCAGAGCTCCCTCCTCTTCTGGGCTGAAGCCTTGGGCCTGGGCTCTTGCCTGGGTCTCCAGAACCTCACCATCCTGCTGTCCCTGGGGAGGCTTCTCTCTCTGTTCCAGACCTTTCCCAGAGCTTCTGGCGAGCCTCAGGTTTGCATCCCTGTTGGATCCAACCCAAGCATAAGCTCCATGCTCTGTTCACCCTGAATACACCTCTTGAGAGGTCTCCAGACTCCATCTGAACAAACCAACCCTGGGTCTTCACCCTAAACCTGTCCCTCCACCCAGGTCAGTGGGCCCTCGTCACAGCTCAGCCAGGAAGTGGGAGCCCCCCAGCTCTGCCCTCTTCCCCTGGTTCCTATTACAGCACAGCAGCACCCAGTCCTGCATTTATACCTTGCTGGACCCACGTCTTCTGCTCCAGTCTCAGGCTTCTGAGGCTCGGCATCTCTTCTAAGCTGGCGGAGTCATCCCTCGTGGTCCCTGCTCTCTGCCTTGCTCCCCCCCTGCCCAGCCTCCAGATGGCAGCTCCATTCATCCTTCCAAAGGAAAACCTGGTCATTCTGTCATCTGTCTATGACCCTGGAGTGCCCCAGTGTGGACGAATCCCACAAAATGCCTCTGGGACTGGACCCAGCCCTTTCCCCTTGCCTCCTTCTCCCTCCTGGGTCCACTCAAGGACCCAGGTGTGACTTCCCACCAGGGCTTCCTCCTGCTGTGCACCTCCCAGTGACCCCTGCGATTCTCCTCTGATGCAACCATGCGTTGGTTCCTCTGTGAGGCCATATTGGCGTGTCCCAGAAAGAGCCACCAAATCCCATGTGACTCAACCAAAGGTGGAAGAAACCGTCTTCCCTGACCTGTCCACCTGTGTCTACATGTCCCTTTGAAATAATGAAGAAATGCAGTGTTGAATGAAGACATTGTGGTAGGCAGAATAACAAGCCCAAAATGTCCTAATCACTAAGACCTGTGGATATGAATTAAATGTCAACTTAAGTCATTATGTACCATAATTGCATGAAGTTGGTTATTAAGCCAGGAAACAAACTATTCTTCATTTTAAGCAATTACATACCTGCAGGGGCTGATCTTGGTTGCTGGGTACAGTGGGAGTAAAGGACCTCCGTTGAGTGATTCCACTCTGAGATGCTGCCAGCTCGAAGGACATGTCCCAGGCCAGCACTCGCTGGGAGGCCTATTAGAAACCTAAGAAACAGCCCCTCAGGGGCCTGTGGATGCATCTCACACAACACCAAGTATACCCTTGTCTTGATAAATTAATTATCCTGCCAGTGTTTTATTTTTTGTGAAATTGAAAGGCACAATTTCAAATTTTTAAGTTCATGATCAAAGATGGGGAAAACTTTGATCCACTAGAATGAACTAAAAGCAGTTTGGTAATTTTGGAACAGAACTTTCATGAAAAAAATTTCACCATGATATCTGAAAAAGTCACCCAGTTACCTGGAAAAAAATGCATTGCTAAGAATTGAAATTATTTCACGAAAGTTTGGGGTTATTGTCAAAACTCCTCGAGATTTTTCTGCCCTACTATATGGTGTAGCAGAGACCAGCAAACCTCTTCGACTTCGCGAGGTGAGACAAGTGCATAGCAACCCTTTTGAGAAGCTCAGGGATGGCTCAGGTAAGTAACTGGGCAAGAGAGACAGACAGACGCCTCAAGGGACAGATGTGTATCCCTCAAACACTCATACATTGAATCCCTGAGGCCATTGTGACTGTCAGGAAGTGGCACCTTTGGATGATTAGGCCAGGAAGACTGGCGTCTCCACGAATAGTCAGGACTCTTACGAGCACTGACTCAGAAGAAATGATCTCTCTCTCTGCCTGGGGTCTCAGTGCGGAGTTGTCTGTCTGCAAACCAGGAAGGGGCCCCACAAGGAGCCGAGTGGGCCAGCACCTCGACCTTGGACTCGAGCCCCAGAACTGTGGGAGATGAATCGCTTCTGTTAGCCCTGTCTATGATGTTTTCGCTATAGCTACCCACACGAAGGCAGACATCACTGTGGCCTTCCAGCGATGCTGGATATTTGAGAAGCTTTCTTTGAAATAAGGGAAGGGGCCTCCCTATGGTGAGTTTAAAAGTGACAGTCCTGTCCAGAGGGCTCCACAGTGGTCCTGTCCCACATTTTCTGCCACTTTGAAGATGAGAAGAGATATCCCTAACTGCTTGACTTGGACCCTGAAAGTACTTAGCCAAAGACCACCTTCCTCACGACACAGAGAAGGTGGGGTGCTTCTCACACCCTGTTTGTGGGAACTCCACATTGTCCAGCTTCCCTCAGTGCCTGAGGCTGGGTCTGGTCGGCATCTCTGGTTGCAGAGTCCAGGTGGTGAATCTGACTCACGGCCCGAAAGATGGAATCAGTGAGGGACAGGAGAAAGGCTGGCAGAGGAGTCACTGATAAGGAGCTGGAAATTCAGGTGCAAAGAAGATAACGTAGGTGCAGGAAGACCTTGATCCCTGTGTCAGGGAAGAAAGAGCTGATGACTGCTTCTACAGTAAGACAGATGATTGAAGTTTGGACCAGGACACAATTCAATTAGACCAATGTCTTCATTTCACAGACAAAAATGGAAGCTTCATTCTGAAAAACTACTAAATAAACCAATCAAAGTCCCTGGGGGGGGGGGCATCAGCAAGCCAGGAAGGGGACATGCTGATTCACAGATTTGCCATATTATAAAACTCAAAATGTCCAGTTTTCCACAATAACGACAAATTCTGATTTGATAGAAAGAAAATAAGAAAGCATGCCCTTATTATTAAAAAATAAATTGTAAAATAAATAATAGAAGCCATCCCTGAGGAAGTCCAGGCCTTGGGCTGGACAAAGGTTAAGTCGCCCATTCAAATTCCATGAAGTTAAAGGAGACAGTGGCCCGAGCAGCTCAGCAGCTTCCCCTCGGCATGGACACTTCCAGCCACCTGTGCCAAGCCCCTGTGCCAGGCTCAGCCTTTCTCCCAGACTTGCTGGAAAACATGAATTCCTGTCATGTGGTGAGAAAAGTATATTCATGTTCTTAAAAATCCAGGTTCTTCGAGGCCTGGGAGCACAGCAAGTCATGCTAATCTGTGACACGCTCCCTGAACGAGAATAACCACTCATGAGAAGCTGCCACCAAGAAGGATAATAATCAAAGGCAATCAGTGGGGTTGAGTAGGATCTCGACCAATCTAAGGTGATTCCTGGGGGCCTCAGCCAAGCCAAGAAGGAACAAAGGAAGAGCCCCTCTGGGATACAAAGACGTCCATCCAGGAAGGAACTCAGGGGATTCCCTACCTTGAGGCACTCCCGGAAGCAATTATGAAGGATGAAGTGCTTAATAGTCTCAAAGACCAGGAAGAATCCCGTCCCTTCCCAGTTACTGAGGGCCTACTAGTGTCAGCCAGGGCGCCAGGGAACAGAGTGGAGAGAAGCACAGACCCAGCCTCAGGCCTGGGCAGCCCAGGGAGCTCTCCTCTCAGTCCTTCTGTGGTGGAGGGAGCTGACGTGTGCCATTCTTGTCTCAGAAAACTAGTGTTGAAAGGGGTCTGGAGATGGGTTTTACTTTCTTGTTTCCCAGTTCCTCAGGTACAGTATTTCACTTAGGTATAGAGATTCGGGACTCATCATTTTAATGCAACAGTACTGTAAATAGCAATTACTGAATTCAAGAAGAAGAAATCATCAACACTGTTATAAACTGCGCACCTACCCTGTGACAGTCACTCAGCTCTGTGCTGTGTGGAAGTCATCTGTTTTCAAGTCCTCATTTTGAGGTGGGAGTTAGAAATGCTGGCAGATAAAAGCTGAGGCTCCACATGATTGTCACTCCTGTAAGGCTCCAAGATGACGGGTGGAGGAGACATCCGTAGGTGGTGAGGCCCTGCCTACAGGGCTCCATGGGCTCTGTTCACCTCCCCACCCACAGCAGGGAAGTGGCCCGTCTTAGGTCAACTGAGGCTGATCTGTGGCCTCTGTGGGAGGTAGCCCCTGTACCCTGGCCATGAACACGTGAACATGTATCTGGTGATATGGCTTAGATATGAGGCATCCCCCAAAAGCTCATCTATGAGGCAATGCAACAATGTTCATAGGTGAAGTGATTGACTTATTAGAGCCTCAACTGAGTCATCAATTAATTAAGTTAATTGGTGCTTTAAGTCACTTGAATGGCTTACTTGTAATAACAGTAAGCAGGCAGGATGTGACTGGGGCTAGGTGGGTCACTCAGGGCCTGCCTTTGGGTTTGCATTTTGTCCATGGTTAACACAGCTCCCTCTGTTTTCTGGTGCCAGGTCTGGGGCTGCTTTCCTCCACCACCTCCTTCCACCCCCGCTCTCCCTCCCCTCGGGCACAGAGCTATGGAGTCAGCTGGACTGAACTTCTGAGAGTGTGAACCCAAACAGACTTTTCTTCCTCTAAGTTGCTCTTGTTAGTTCTCTTGGTCACAGCGATGAAAAACCTGACTGAAATAGTTCATCCTCCACTAACAAGAGGAAGCGATTCCCACAGGACTGGTGTTTCAACATCCACCTGAAAATATTCTCCTTTCCTGTTATTAAAAGATAAACATGTTTCTCCAGAAAACAAAATGCTATACACTCAGTACCTTGTTCCAGTTTATAGAATTTGTATAAAGAGAGACAGTTGAAAATGCAAATTAGAAAGGACGCTGGCTTTCTGGAAAGCACAGGGTGGGCTGGAGGACAGGAGGCCTCACTGTGACTGTGGAGGCACTGGGCCCCTCCTCAAGGCCACACGTGGGCAGCACTGAACCCACTCAGTACGCTTGGAGGTACAGACACAGGTAACACAGGCACAAACGCCGGGCGGCTTGCACAGGTTGAATATAGATGGACTCCCTTTATCAGAAGTTGAGAAGGTCTGAAATGCTCTTGGGGCTTTCTGAATGGCTCCGTGATGGAGTTGTTCGCTCCAGGTACCTTCACTACCGAGGCTCTAAGGACAAGAACCTGACATTGCTCTGTTCAGGTGATGGTGCCAGGTCCAAGTCCAGGGAGCTTTACCTGGGACAGATAGTGACAGGCAGTGTCCCCGCCTTTCCTGAAAGGAGAAACACATTGGTTAGGGATAGGCGGTTGGCTGGGCGGAGACAGGGAAGAGCAGAGGAGTGGTGTGTGTGGGGCGGCGCTCTGTGCTCTCAGTTCTGTGCCACCCAAAGGGCCACCCTGGGCCCCGCGTTTCAGCCCTGTGATGCAGGGCTGCCCCCGCTCTTACGTGCTTTCCTGTTCCGCTGCTCCTGTTCTCCTTGGTCTCACTGTCCCCAGCCTGGCGCGTGGCTCAAGGACCAGAAGCCTGGAAGGATCCCTTTCCCGTCTCAGACACCACTGCAAACTGGGGTGAGTCCCAGAGCTTGCAGAGCGTGACGCCAACTTCTACCAGGGAACATTCATGACCCAGGATTCACCCCCCTCCCACGCCGCTCAGCTCCTTCCTAGCTGTTGGACTGACACAGCAGATCCTTGCTGGTCATGGTCCAGGAGTCCCTTGGTCCCTTACCTCATGCCCAGCTCCCAACATGGGAAGTGTACTGGACACAAGCAGCCACCTCTCTGTGGCCTTGGACGCTACAGCACGTCCCCCACATTCCGGTCACTAGAAATCCGTCCTTGGGCCTGGCCATGCTCAAGGGCAGGGGCCCACACAATAACATGGACCCCAGAAGCTGCCCCAAATGCTGTCTGGGTCTGAGCTCATCTGGGCACCTGTGGTCAGCTTTGGTCCACACCTACCTTTTGCATATATAAATTGCACACACCGCTACCACGAGGACATGTTCACAGGGGCCTCTGGCAGCTCTGAGGGTGAACCATACTGTGAGTGAGCAGTGCCCCCTGGGCTCCCCTTTAGGTGGTCCTCCCCTGGATCAGGAGGCACCCTGCCTCTCGAATGGGATGAGAGGAGGGCGTGAGCGCACCTTACCTTAGTTTCCCTGGGTCAGCAATCGCCTTCCTAGTTGAAGGGGTCTTTCCATTAGATGATTTCTGTTATTAAACAAGATACAAATTACTGCTAGCGATGCACAATCTTGAAAGATGTTTATGCATCACAGGGCTGAATGACTTAAAATGTCACAAAAGAAATTATTTCTAAAACTTATGAAAACCCTGATTTTAAAGATAGCACAGCTTTATGGCTATGGACTCAGGTTCTTGTCTACCACGTAGCCCCTGTGTAACCTCAGGTTAAGTGCTTGACCCCTCTGTGGCTCGGTTTCCCCGTCTTCAGGTTAGAACACTGTCGGTACCTTCTTTGATGAAGACATTATGGGTTATAAATGATGTGATATCTGGAGAAAACTTAGAACAATTTCTGTCCCTCAGTTAGTGCTTCATAAGTGTTTGTTAAATAAAATCAATGGCTTTGGAGAAAGGCTTTAGCACTTCCTTCGCAGATGTGCCCGGAGTACTTAATATTATTTCCGTCGTTCTTATGAATCCTAACGAATTCTGGTATCCTCAGGAGTCACCACTTTAGAATAAATAATGTGTCCTTCCTTTGTGCTCCACCAACACTGGATGGAGGTCCCTCAGGGCTGGGGACGGTTTACTTCACCCTTTATGGCCTGGGTTTCTTGTTGCGCCTGCCTCGTGGAAGGCTTCCATAAACAGTTGCTTAATTAATTTCATATCATTTGAGGGTAGCTATTTGTAAAGAAAAAAAGAAGGAGCTATTGTCCTTTAAATAGTTTGTTTGGGCCACATTTGCCTGCAGTTTAGACAGGCTGGTGTCTTCCTGTTCCATTACATCACCCGGCCAATTAATCAACACTCGAGCGAATCCCCAGACAGACCCTTCATTTTGTCTACTTATTAACTTTCATTATGTGCAGAGCTCAAGTGTAATTGTGAACAGGATGGATTATGCCGTAAACTTTTTTCCTATTACACCATTCCTTCCCAGACCCCTTATTGAAGCATAGCAAGGTGATATATTATGTTAAGAAGGTTTAAAACATAAGGTGACAATGACCTTCCCTTTAATTAACTATGATGGAAACAAAGGTGGGAACAATGATGATGGAGCTCGGCTGAAAACCATAAATCACCCTCCTCGCCAGAGCCCGGACACGGCTACAGGAGTAACCTTGTGATTCACAGGCTGTGTGTGCGCCTCGAGCTGCCACCGCTGTTCATGTACACGCGCTGTGTCACAGGGCACAGGAGACCTGCAAAGGAAGCCCAGCTGCCGCCCCCTGATCCCCTCTGAGCATTTCCTTAGGTTTCTCTGTTTAAAATACCTGCGTTCCACAGCTGGATGTGGGGGTACACAGACCCAGGAAGCACGGAGTTATTCTTGTTGTGGTCAAGGTGAAATTTACACACAGTAAAACAGACCTTAGGCGTTGTAGTCAGTGAGCACAGATCATTACAGGCTTTCAAATCATCATCACCCAAATAAGACACGTGACAGTCCCTCTCCTGGAAGGTCCCCTGTGCCCGTGTCCACCCATGCCTCCTCTTGTAGACCTCCTCTGATTTCATGTAAGCTGGATTTCCTATAAGTTGAATCACACAGCGTGCATTTTTGAAGCTGTCTGGAAGCCTTGCCTGTGTGTGTGAGAGAGAGATGTATTCAGGCAGCTCCTATTTTAATTTCTAAACATGACCTGGCTCTCTTGCTTTCTCTAAGGCTCTGCCCATGCTCACCATAGAGTTGAAGTCACCAGCCTTCAAGAACCACAGCATGGTCTTGACCGTCTTCATCAGATGAAACCGTCCCCAGGGCCATGCCCCTGGATACCTCCTCTTTCTTGCCTCCTCTCCTTCCTCTAACCTGTACCTCACTGTTCCTCCATTGGAAGAGATAAGCTTTAGCTCAACCAGATACACTTCTGGTTCAGACCAAGAGATTTACTTCACTAGACTGTTGAGAAGGATCCCTTTGGCTGTAGGCTGGAATTTTTCATCAGTTGACCAGGTAAATGAAAATCAAAGCTAGACCTTCTTCCAAATGCTGTCCTACTGTCCTACTGTCCTACATTTCATTAGGGTCGTTTGACCAGAGAAGAAGCCAGACGCTACTCCTGGACACAGCTCAGTTCCCTGGAGCTCCCTGTCTTGGCCCCAGAGGCTGGCTTCTTGAACAACCCTCCTGGCCTGTCCTCAGATGAGTACCAATTTTTCCTGGTCCCCAGGGAGATAAATAGAATTTGAGCAAGACAGGGTGATGTGAGAATTAAGGTGTTCACAGAAAGTACTCTATTCTTTATGGAACCCTCTGTACATACCAATCTATAGGTGAACACTGAGCCAGTCAGGGAATTTTAATTTAAAATCTATGATCTCTTACAGATGTGTCTATTTTGAAGGAGTGTCTATTTTCCGCAATTCACCTGTCGTGAGTACTGATCTGCTTGGAGCCAAGGTTGAGGGTGTGGGCTTGAGAATCTTGGTCCCATGCCTGCATTCAGTAGCACAGGGGTGTCACATGGACCAGGTCCCTGAATGTGCCATCTACACTTGCAAATTGATCCCTACAATGCAGGAAAAGATTCCCCTATGTAGGCAGATTCCCACCTTTCCATATTTTTATTTCTTCAAATGTGCTAGTTTAAAGGCATTTTAATGTGATTAGGGATGGTGGGAAAATTCCTCTCCATAAAATTGGAAGTTCCATGTCTCATGACAGGGAGAGACAACCATGTCCCATGACAGGGTGAGACCACCACCTGTCACTTTGATAGCTCTGGGGAGCTCTGAGCAGCAGCCGTTTTGTGGAATGCGTTCTGGACTCACCTTCTCAAAGGACAGAGCAGCAAGAAGGTTGTTCTCTTAGATGGCCTTCCTTCTGCTCAGAGCTTGTTGGTCTTCGTTGTCCCGCTAGCAGCTGGGGATGCCCCTGGTTTTAATTTGGCACTCACAGCTCAAGGCTGCTTCATCTACCCAGTGCTGACAGGGGAGGCGTCTATGTTGGACCATGCGTGTTTCAGGGAACTTATCTTCTTGCCTAGCACCACCACAAACATGTCGCTTAATAGCATTAGCATTAGCATTAGCATTATCTCAAGCGCAATAGAAGAGTGAGCTGAACTACAGGGCAGTAAAGGAACATGTTTGAAGTCAAATTTCCAGGTCCTTGTTTGTGACAAGGTTTCAAGAAAAGCACACACAGAAGTAGCCATAGAAGTTCAAGAGAGCTTGAGGAAGGAGCATGGGAAACGGCACCAGGGTAGGGGAGGTAGGGTGGACGCCCCAGGTGCTTCAGTGCACTGTGAGAGCAGGATAGTATGAAGGGAAGGAAGCGTGGGGTCCACGGCAGCCTCCACCCAGCACCCCTGGCCTGCTTCTCCCTCTCCATGGTGCACAGGGCTACATCAGGAAGTGGGTCCTCCTATCTCCAGGAAGTTAAAACTGTCCAAAAGACAACTAGGAATGTCCTCTTGGTTTTTGGTAAGTTGGGATTGCATTTTGTTACTTTATGTTATATTCAGTCTTTTAAAATTAAACTGCACCATGTTGACACAGTCTGTGATTCTGAAGAAGTGGAACTTCAGGGGCCAAGCTTGTATATGGAACTCACAGTACCTGCTAATGTCTGTGACCCTCTGAAATTCATGTTGGAACACAGGCTGTCAATGTGATGATATCTGGAGACATGGCTCTCATGTTGCGATTAGTACCTCTATGATAAGAGGGGAAATTAAAGACCTCTGCTTCCCCAAGCACAATCCAGGGAAACCCATGCCAGGACAGAAGGAGAGGGTGCCCTCTACCAACAGGAAGTGGCTGCCCAGCAGATCTCAAATGGCATCTCTCTCCTGAGCTCCACAGCAATGGTGCTAAGGACACTTTCATTATTTACTTCACTGTGTTTATGGTATTCTGCTATAATATCCCAAATTAAGACAGTACCCGGTCTTAAAAACAGGCTGGAGGGCTGGGGTTGTGACTCAGCCATAGAGCGCTCGACTAGCACTTTCGAGGAGCTGGGTTCGATCCTCAGCATCACATAAAAATAAATAAATAAAATAAAGGTATAAAAAAATTATTTAAAAAAAGACAGACTGCAAAGAGTTGTACCATGCGATAGGATTGCCTTTTATTGATGAGTTACTGGGATTTATCTTGTCTGAATGCTAGATGTCAAATGATTAGTGACTTCTAAGAGCCACCCATTTGTCAGCTGTTGGTTCATTGAAATGAACACAGTGCACCGGCAATTGGCATGAAGATAATTTCTGGTGGCATGGTGGGAATAAAGTTATTCACCATCTGCCTCTATTTGCCTGGGTTCTGAAACAGGGATCTTTTGCAGGTTGAAAAAAAACAAAAGGCCTCAGCCTCAAAGACTATTGTCCTCATGAACACAAACAATGCTTCGCGAGCCTCTTGCAGACCTGGCAGCCCTTGTGCTGAGTGAGAGGTAAAAAATGCTGATTTAATTACATTTCCTATCAAGGTACATCAGGACGATGACGCTAATAAATTCGTATCATTTACAAGCCTGTTTCTTTGCACAAAGCCAAATAATTTGTTTTTGTTTTAATTTGATAAATTGAGCATGCATGTGTGTATGTGGTAAGGGGAAATGAGCAAGTATTAAGGGATGAGAGAAAGCAGTTTTTTAAAAACTTGTGTATCTTATATGCAAAAGCCAATACTCTAAATATGCATGTGAGTACTTAGGCTGTAGCTGGCTATGCAGGAGGAAGGAAGCCGCAGTGCTGACCCTGTTCCCCCACCAGGCCTGCACCTTCCCTCAGACACACAGTGCTGACCCTGGCCAGCTCCCCCACCTTCCTCCACGTGTCCTCCCTGCCAGGTGCTCCCAGACACTGGCTGGGGGCTACTCAGAGCTCAGAAAGTCTTTGACATATGAAATTAAGGGATGGGTGAGTGAGTGAATACTAGGTTGGTATTGGGAGAAGAACCTGATGAGGAAGCTACCTACAGTGAGCCAGGCTGGTGGCAAGAAATACCAGGGCAAAGGATTTCAGATGATAAGTGTGGTTTTAACCAGCAATGACTGCAGGCTTCATCATTTTCCCCAAGGAACCATTCTTTAAATATGTTTAAATATCTAAATTAGGTAGCATGTAATTAGCATAAGTGGTCTTTGTTTGGGGAAAATATGACATGGGAAGTTTTAAATAGGATAAATGCACTTACTGTGATTTTTATATAAAAACAAATAAATGTGCATGTATATATGCACACACCATAAGCAGAGTGCAGGCTCCTTTGAACATGAGCATGCGCACACAGAAGGCCCAGCTGCTCTGTGTCTAAATCCATGTGTATTGAGTAAAAATCAATACACATGTTTTTTTTCCTGCCAGGGTTCCTGGCCCAACCTAGAATTAAAGGATCTGAGCATGGATCACCTGAGAAGAGGTACATCTCCTAGAAAGGGACTTTGGAAATTTGAAGATCATGCAGAATGGTAAGATTTTGTATGACACGGTGGTAAGGTAATCCATGTCTCTATAACTGTCCAGATCAGCGGGTCCTCTGGCAGCCCCAGCACTCCCCGACTGGAAAGAGCTAGTGTGGAGGGGAACTCAGAAAGTCAAATCAATTTGGCAGAATATTTTGGAGGCTGGGTTTGTGGCTATTTTAATATTTCCCATGCTTTTGCTAGAAAGGCATGACTATTGGAGCTAATTTTGAATATTCCTTGCACTAATAATGCTGTAAAATAGCTCTCTTTGTTACTCTGGGCAGCCCGCAGGTCAGCTGTGGAGCGACACTGATCACAGATAGACTGAGAAGCATCCATGGGAGGTTTCTCTGCTTTCTGCTGGGTCTGTTCCTACCTGCCCTGTTAAAATCCTTTTCTGAGCAAGGAGGCAGTAGGCACCTTTCAGAGCTAGTGCTCACAACACCTCTGCACAGTTCTGTTATGATTAATATTTCCCACTTGGTGGGAGTAGAGGGAGCTGTTGGACCATGCAGAGGACTGTTGCAGAAAGGGTCTTTCTATATCCCTGACCTGGAGTCTGTCTTGCAGATCACCACTGCTAGGAAAAGTCTTTCTTTTTGCTTATGCTTTTCTTGGTCACCTTTTACAAATTCCTTCCAGAAGTCTGACACTATTATAAATCAGGAGTCCCACAATTAATATTTGGGGAAGGAGCTAAGATACACTTTTAGCTCTGACTCTTCTTATAAATCTAAGAAGAAAAAAGCAGAATCAACTGAGGAGAAACACTTTGGTCAGATCACTAACAATGCCATTGTTTAGATGGATGACTCCTCATTCCCTGTACACCGGGATTCCTGGACCGTGTTCAGTGATGCCAGATGCTAAGGTAATGCCAATAAGTTTAGGAGCTTATGATGGAAATATCAAATATTTCCTCCAATCAGAATCTCTTGCAAAAGTGGGTGAAGCTTCCCTTCCCCTTTTGCTCTCACATTCATAAAGGCAAGGAGATATTCGATTATGGAGTTTTAGCGGCAGTTGAACGCCAATGATTCCTTATTGATACCCAAAGGAACAGCGAGTGCATCTATTAGAACTGCGCCGAGCGCATCCCCTGCCCAGGCCCGCGGCTGGCTCGCGCCTTCATTACACACCCAGGCGGCCTTGAGGCCCTGCCTGGCCGCAGCCAGAAATTCTTATCACGCAAGCTCATCAGGGCTGCCTCTTCCCAGCCTGTGGAGCGTGAACCCAGAAAACTCTGCGGAGATGGTAGTTAGTGGGTGATTTGCATAGAGAAAACACAGGAGTGCAGAGCAAGACGCAAACCGGGAGGTAAACGGCCACTGGCCGCTGGCTCTGCGGTTACCTTCACCGGGCAAGCACAGTGGTCAGAGGCAGATTCAGCTGCAGCACTGGGAGCCACCTCCGTGCGCCCTCGGTGCAGGGTCTCCGGACCCGAGGGACAGAGGGACGGGTGTGCGGGACTTTCCTGGCAGGCTCCTGATTAGCTCACAGCCTTCCTGGGAGCATTAATTACCTGAGGTCAGCAGGATTTCATCCGGGACTAGGTGGGAGTTATTAACATTCATGACCAGGAAGTAACTTAAGTCTGGTCTTTAAAAAAAGATTAATGGTAATAATTACAGCTTTAAGACACCTGAAAGCTGAAAACAATTATTGATGACATGAAAAGGAAATTTTAAAATGAAATGCAGCTAATTTACAGATTTCTAGACTTTCAGAGATTTGCACCTAATGTATGAACATCAGGTGAATTAATTTGGAAAATGAGAACAAGCTTTAACTTAGAGGACCCAGGTTTTGTTTTGAGCCCCCTTTCTTTTCACAGTTAACATGCAGAACATTATCTGCTAAGCTTAATGGTGGAGGAGTTTGATGCACATTTAAATTTAGAAACAGAAAACACAGCATACCTCAGGCCCAGAATTATTCAGTCAATGCACTTTTGGGTTGTTTTATGATATGTAGTGGCCAAGGCCAACCATCTGAAGTTCCAGGATTACTTGTGATATGGTGTAATCAGAAATTATAAGCAATGCACTAATTACTATTTTTTTAATATTCTTTTTTTTTTCTGGTACCAGAGATGGAATCCAGGAACACTTAACCACTGATCCACATCCCCAGCCACTTTTTATATTTTACTTAGAGACAGGGTCTCAACACTTTTTTTTTTTTTTTTTTGTAGATGGAAACAATATCTTTATTTTGTTTATTTATTTATTTTTTTATGTGTTTGCTGAGGATCGATCCCAGCGCCTCACACATGTTAGGCGAGTGCGCTACCTCTGAACCACAACCCCAGCCCCTACTATCTTCTTTTTATTAAGAATTTAAATGGAAAAGTAGATGTTTTGGGGTACTAATGCCATTTTACATTTCATTAGAAAAATGCCAGCTTCTCCTCTCCAGTCAGAGGAAACCAACCTGTGAAAATGCTTTTTTTTTTTTTTTTTTTTTTTATCTGACTGGGAGAGTTTCTCCCTGGGACGAGTGTGTGGCCCTTCTTTGGAGTTCAGTCTGAGGCACTCTGGCTGTGAAACCCATTCTTCATTTATCAACAACTAAGGCTTAAGCAGTGAAGGCTTAATGATAAATATTTTTTTCTTCCTATTAGTTTAATCAATTCTAGTCACATTTAAGATCAGAAATAAATATAGGACTGCCTTTAAGCCCTTAGAGACTGTGCTAATTGCACATGTTAGTGACTGAAGTAAAAAACGATCAGACATAATGACATCGTAATAAACATGCTGAATCGTATGCTCACATTAGCACTTATTATTCCCCTTCCAGACTAAATGGAAACAATAGGTGGCCTGTTGTGCGCTGTGTATCATTTTCCAGAAATGACAAACTCTGAGGGACCTACTTGGTACTATGGTTCGTGGGCTCAGGGATAGAGCTGAGTGTCGGCTTAGTGCTCAATCTCAAGGATATTTTTCAAAAAACCTTCCTTAGAGGAACTACCACAAATCTCTTAGACAGCAAGGCAGCATTTCTTCTACACTTGGAGAAAGTGTGGAGGGAGGGAATGCTGTAAATAAGTGGCTGATGATGGTACATTTCATTTTTAATTGCTGAATATATTTTCCTGTGAGAATTGAAAGCACATAGTTTGCCATGGTTGCATAAAATCATCAGTTTCTTGTGCCCCAGGAGCAGCCGCACCGTGGAGTTATAAAGAAGTTAACAGGGGTTGTCTGTCAACTTTGCTGAGTGAAGCCAGCACCACTGCACTGGGGACTGTCTGAATCACACATCAGACCCTCCCTCTCCTCAGGAGGACCCAGGAGAAGCACTCAGCAATGTGAGAAAGGTGGATAAATGGTTCTACTATCAGAGCCAACCCGCTTTGCTTTGTTCCCCCCTTTTGACATGGTGAGGGAGTCGGGAGAGAAAGCACTGAGGATCGTTCTCTCAGCCAGAATGATGGAAGAGTGGGGTCTGAACTCTGTGTGCGCACACACTGCACGTGTGCTGGTGTCCATGCGTGAACAGCTTCTGCGGAGACTTAGAAATCACCTGCAATGTGCAGCACACTGGCCTTGCCAGAAGTTAACTGGGGTTTTTTGGAGCAGTTTCTTCTTATTAGGACTTACTCACTTAAAAATGCAAGTGGGATCAAGGGGGAATGGGCAGTGTACTGCTTTGTACACAGTGAGATCATGAATTCTTGATATAAGGGTGCATAATTAAAGGTGGTAACCCTCTTGCTTCTCTGAAGTCTTCCACCAATGCTGGATATTCTGTAATTTCTAACAGATTCTCTGGGTGTGTCGGTGGGGAGAGTGTGTACACACTCCATCAAGTAGCTTCTTAGAGTAATTCTGACCCTCTTCTTTCTTCTCACTGCAGGTGAAAATTCTGTTGCAAAGTGCACGGACTGAAATAAACCTGATATGTGGGAAGACATTATAATGAGACACTAATGAGGGCCTGAGTCCAAAGAAAGAATGTCACCTGGAAACTGTGATCAGGGAGAGCAGGCTGATGAGAAATCTCTGCAGGCCCCCACCCGCGGTCCCCCTCTGCCAGCCTTCCCTGCCTACTTGCGCAGGTCTGCTGCAGGGAGGGATGGAGAAGGTGAGGTGAGGACGGCTCTTCTCCGTGTGCCCCGCTTTGGGCTGGCGCCAGCCCTCTCTGTACTCAACAGAGCCACACAGCTACCAAGAGGAGCATCAAGGCTAGGGTGGAAGAAAATTGAAAGCTTTTGTTTAAAAAAAATTAGCTCTCAAATATTTGCAGGTCTCAGTTTAAACCTCACGTACTTGTTCCCTGTTTCTTAAAAACAAGTGCAAAATTAACTTTCAAAATTATACGGTATACTTGCTTGTTGGCAGATTAGAATTTCTTAGCAGGTCTAAAATACCGACCAGCACTGAAAGTTTTCCTCTATCCCAGTTTATCATGCTGGACTGTTTGGATCTGCGCTGTTTTTTTCTTTTTTCTTTTTTTTCCCCGACTGGAAATAAAGCACTCCTCTCAGCAACCATTAGGACAACAGCATTTCATTCTTTTTTCATTCCGAAACCCTTCTGTTCACTGAAAGCAATCATCCCTTTATTTAAAGGATTACACTGAATCAATTGGCAACTTAAAAGATTACTCCATTGAATGGAGGAAGGAGACATGAAATCCCCAACATATGTAAAAAATACATTTTTTCCTCCCGTTTCTTCTTTGCAGTGTTTCCTTCAAGTGTCACCAACATTACGCTCTGTCAATGAACATATGCTTCTGGTAGTTAAAACAAGATTGTGTTTTGTGACACTGGTTAGTCTTGCCAGAGCTAACATTTGAATTGTCCTGAGTGGCTGCCGCCTTGCAGCCCGCACAAAAAAGGGCAGGCTCGCTTCCCGTATTCAATGAGCCCCTGGCACCGGCGTTCCCAGTTGAGAATGCTTGGGTCCCCTTCCATTGTCCTCCTGACAAATGGGAATGTCCTCCATTTGCAGTGTCTGACCTTGACTAATTAGGTAGAATTGGTGCAGCTGTCCCTTGCTTTACCAAGCGCTGTAGCCCTAGATCGCGCCAGCAACTTCCTGCCGCCAGTGTGGAACTTCAGTTTGAGAACTTCATCATCACCGACAATGCTGCTCTTTGTGCAGACTTGGAGCTGGGCGACGCCCTGCTACCATATGTTGACAAATAATTTATATTCATACCGGGCTTTGTTCCTAGGTCTCTGAGATCACCTATTTTAAATCAGGTTAGGAAAGTTCCCTGAAAGTCACCTCTCAAGTCACCCTTGCTAAAATAGGAGAGGAAAAAGACAAGGCTGAATAGATAGACAAAACATTATTAGTATTTGGTTTTTCAATACATTTTATGGCTTTGTGCATATTTGCATGAATGGTTTTTAAAGATAGTAATCCACAGCAATGGGTCAGATCACAAATAAGGGTAGCAGCATTGCAAAAGCAAAATCAAGTGCATATTTAGTTAATTACATAAAATAAAAGCAAAAAAAAATGGTTTTATAGGTTTAAATAAAGTAAGTAAAATAGAGGCACATTTCCCCCAAAAGCCATTTTTTTATTACAGCATCTTCCTTCCTTCCTTCCTTCCTTCCTTTCTTTCTTTTTTTTTTAATTCTGATCTTCTGAGTTGCTCTGCACTCAGCACATGGAAGTCAGATTTTAAACAAGACATCTGGGGGAAGGAAAAGGAGCTTTTGTATTTTCTCCAAAACAAAAGCTACTATGACAACCAGGGCAAAGTTGGTGTTGAAAAGTGAGAAATTCAACACTATTAAACATTATAATTGAAAAATAATATAATGCAAAAGTTATACAGTAAATCCAACCTATTTTAAAACACAATGCTCTGTATTTGTTTTAAAGTAAGGCCACATGGGAAGTCATCAGCTGAGTGGTGCAGCGTCTTGCTGGTCTTGTCGCAGGGCCGGGAAGTGCCCTGCATTGCGACCCTAACCTGGGGATGGGTTGGGACCACCTTCTGTTTGGAAGGACCACTGAGAACCTCTGCTTAGGGCACATATGTTCATGTCTGGTTTTGCATATTTATGGGTGTGCGGTGGAGCTCTCGGGTTTTATGAAGGCGAAGGCAAGTCCTCTGCAGAGCTGGCTGTACGGGGGCCAGCAGGAGCCTCCCTGCAGGTCCAGGGAGAAGCTGCTCCAACCTTCTGCCTCTCCCTGGAAAACAAAGAAGGGGGAATTTGGCTCCATGCATATCAACTTCAAAGATTATAATTAAAAATTAAATTTCAAAAATATAAAATTTTTAAAAAGAAATCATATCCTTGATTTCAGAATTTTGGAAAGAGGGGTACAAATCAAATTTTTGACTTCTTCTATTTTGTGTCTAATTCCTGGCAATTGTTTCATGTATGAAGGGATAATGAATGTAAACATGAACTTCTTCCCAGCATGAATGTGGTTGACAGTAAGCAGATCATCACTGTTTAAAAATAAGAAGAAAGGATGTGTGGGAAGATACTCAACTTTGTTGAAGAGGAAAGTGTTTGTAAGACTTTTATAGCCAAATTGCACACACTATAAATAAAAACTTGCAACTGAACGCTCTGCTGGAACTCATCAAGCCAGCATGCTGTTGTGGTGTTGGAAGTCCCCACCCGGCCTGTCCACACTGAAGCCCTCCCCTGTTTGTCCACAAGCTGCCCACATCTGGGCTTGGCCGTCTGTTTTATTTTGAGGAGGGGAAAAGCACTGCTATTCTGGCTCTTCAGAATCAAAATGCACCATTTCACACTAAATGAGAGCAGTAATCCAAGAGCTCTGACTCGTCTTTTGGGGAGATTGTAATTCTGTTCAGTATGGAGTTTTTGCAGCGTGGAGACCTCTGTGTGTGGATTTGTACCTGCTGATATTCCTATAAAAGAACACCAGTGTTCTTTCTCCCTCTTTAACATCATGTTTGGATAAGAATCGGGCTGCCCGGATGTCATCACTGAAGGGGGAGAATGCAAGCTTCCCTTTCTCTGTATGCCTGTACGCTTAGTCCCTGCACAGCAAGGTCATTGCTTATCTTGCAAACATTCTCAAAAGATCTGATGTCCCCAAGAGTAGCACACAAGATCTTCCTTTAAATGAAATGAAGGTAGAAATAATTCTGAGAAGTGGGTGCAATAGCAAACACCTGCTGATATTTTAAGCTATCTTCATGTTACACTGTGGGGGGTGGCAGTGTGGAAGTTTCCTTAGGGTTAGTTTCAGTGTAGAGTTAATATGAAAAGAAGTAGTCAAACTTCTAGGTTGTGTGCAAATCTTCCTTTTTTTTGGTAATATTATAACCTGACATTAGTGTGACGAAGAGAGTCGCCATTAGATGTAAATAGCCCTAGCAGGAAACACTGAACATCTCTCCAAGGTCTGTATAAAATTGTAATTAACCATGTAGAAGATTCTCTCGTCAACTCAGCTCCTTACTACAAACAACTGAAAACAACATGAAAGAATTAGCGAGTGCCTGGCTGCAGTGCCAAAGGCCTTTATGGTTATTTGTCCACAACTTGACGCCTTTGTAAAACTTGACATCATAACCACGTCCAGTTGTATGTGTAAAACACAGCCACATGTTCCAGGAAAGGTACAGTCGAAAGGTTCAGTTTTCCACTTGGTGCAAGACTTCAGGTGGAAAACAAGGTGTCAACCACAGTGATTATCTTCGTGGTGACCGTCTGTCATTTTCCTACCATGCCCAGGTGAACTCTGTGGAAGAGTCTGATTGGTTGGCAGGGCTGGCAAAGGCACCCTTGAATGAAGAGAAAAGGGGGTGTGGATTGTCTTCAAGAGACTTGAATACAGGCTGAATCCTCTCCCAGTTCAGAGGAATAAAATACCATTCTGACTTATTCATTTCAATGATGTCATGAACATACATTTTTAAAATGTAGAATTTTCTCAGTCCAATATTAGCAGAAGATGTTATCAAATTGCTCACAGTTACAGCATGGGAAAGGGTACCTGTCTGCTAAGAAAACCAGCTTTTGCTACTTCTCTGTTTCACCAGCATCTTAGATCCTTGAGGGCCCCTCTCATTTATCCCCACCCTAGTGTTTGATGTCACAGAAACAATAAATGCAGGGCTCATTAGTAGTCCGTCAAATAAATATGGACTGAATGGATGATGTAAATATGAATGGTATTTCTCTTATCTCAGTGTTGAAGGCCTGCTTGTTGAATATAGTAGAGCAAGAAAACCAGTCAAAGATATCACCTGAATAGTTTCCCATCAGTGTACAAATTAGTAAATTAACCTCTAGGAGTTAGTCAGAAATAATCCTTTTAGACTGCTATTTTAAATTTTCATTTTAATGCAAATAGCTCTGATTTTTTAGAATTAAATGAGGTTTACTACGTGCTTACAAGGAAAAAATGCACCCCACCAGTAGTATCACCTATTCATCAAACAGAACATGGAATCAAGTATCACCCAAGCCACAGAGCACAGCCCAGCATGGCCCGCACATCTGTAGGATGGGTACAAGAGCACCTTGCTCCCAGTGTCCTGAATTTTAAAGACTAGTGTACAATACATGGCACAAGGGCAATGTTTTATGAAAAATGATAATATATCCTTTTAAATGTGGTTCAAAATAATTTTTTTTTAACAAACTCAAGGTAGATTTTGATACCAGACAAAGTGTTAAGGGGAACCCTCCAAGCAGCTCTCAGTCTCCCTCTCAATCACCCTGAAATAGTGTCTTAACGACTCTTCTCCCCACTGGCTCTAGGAGGCAGTTCTCACAGTTCCCCATAACCCTTCTCCATATCTCCTCTGACTTTTTCACCCACTTCACAAATTCCACTTTCTCAGCCTTTTCTGATTGCTGAGGAACAAAACTCTTGTTGGCCAGAAAAACTGGTGTTGACAATAAATCTTCCCACTAGATTAGCCAGCCACCATTTGCCGTCTGGAGGATGGGTGCCTTCCTCCCTCAGGGGGTGGCCTTGTGGACAAACACTCTGCTCAGGGTCTGCAGCTGCAGCAGGTCCTCAGTCGGATGCTGAGGTTCACATCCCCTCTCTCCTGGACCCGACTCTCGCACTGAATCTTGCGTGTGCACACACAAACCCACGCACACAAGAGCACAGACACAACACTGGTGAGGCTACTGATTTTGTGCAGATTGGGGCACAAGTAAGTGTGGCGGTTGACTATATTTTTCCTTTGAATTCACTGGACAATAAGGTTTAGTTGTTCCCCTGTAATTTTAACTGAACAAAAATCAGATGCCAAAGTGATCGTCCCAGGCAGGTATAACTGGGGTACATTTGCTCAGACTCTATGTCTCAGTTTTGTTCATCATGGAACCTAAAATGGACGACTCAATCAATCAAAACTTGTTTTGGTTTACAAAAGTATCTCTATTGGTTTCTGCAGAAATAGTCATGATTCTTCCCCAAACTGAGCACAAGGAGCTGCTGCGTCTGCTCCCAAGCAGTTGCTGTGAAATTAAGAATGCAGCCAGATGGTGGAAACATCACACCCGATGCCACAGCTTTCTTATCCAAGCCTTTGCCTCTCTTCCAGGCTTCCAGAGCCCCTTACCGACGCGGGGCCCACCCACCGCACCCTGAAGCTGGCCTTTTCAGGGGGGGGCGGTTTCCAGATAGGCTGACTCTGCTGCAAAGGGCCCAGGTGCTTCCCAAGGGCCTGTTCTCAGGCCGCCAGGACCCGAGGTCGAGGAGGCGCACTTCACCGCCTGTGCCGACTCCAAGAAGCAGATTGCCGCTGAGCTGAGGTGTCAGAGTCCCCCTGCTCTTCTTCCTGAGCTCTGGAGCTCTCCTGAGCGGAAGTCACTCCAGGTTAAGATCATCTGTGTCAATGCCTCTTGGGGATTTTCCTGGTAATGATGGAGATGACACACTTGTTGGAGACGGGGGCCGGAATCATGGCCCGAGGTCACCTTCAGGGGTGAGGTGAGCTTTCGCAAAAGGCAGACATGGTGCCACAGAGACCGCGTTGCTAGGGCCAGGGTCTGCACTCAAGAACACATGATCTGCCGCTCTGCCTCCCCTCCCTTGGGGCGTTTTAGCTTCTATTTCCTGCCCTGAGTTTGGCTCAGCCTGGAGACCCATGACCAGAGCAGTCTCCTGGAGGCCCCACGGGGTCCACGTGGCGATACCTCGCCCTGCCCCATGTCCTGCCGCTTGGCATTATTTACTTCTCCATGTGATGTCGTGTCATTCTACACATTTATTTGTCTTGCAGTTTAGCTTTGCCCCTCACTAGAATCTAAGTGTCAAGAGGGCAGAGGTTCTCGCCCGTGTGCTCGGGGAAGCACCATAGGTGCCCACAGCCCAGCTCAGAGGCCCTCCAAACCTACTTGTCACATGAAAAGCGGCGTGCCAAGCATGAGCCAGCTGACTTTCCTGCACTAATGGCGTCAGGATGGAAGAGCTACGAAGGACAGCTGTCTTGCCCAGACCAGTACAAAACAGAGGGTCCTTGGCACAGCTGAGGGGCAGCAGGCGGCCCAGCCTTTTCAGAATCGGCTTTTAATCCTTGGGAGCTTCGGATAGAGGAAAGGTGAGATCCTAATATATGAGCCTTGACGGAGGGAGGTCCTTGTTGCACACCTGCCTATGTCCTAGAGCACACTAGGTAGAGGTGCTGTGCCCTTTGCTCAAGGAAAGCTGGAGTTCTCCTGCACACACCCATTGCACGCCCCCCCCCCCCATGGCACAAAGATACAGCATGGCAGCTCAGCACTGGGGGAGTCCCTGCTCAGACTTGGAGGCCCCACTCGCTTTCTGAGTCCCTATTCCTGAGGAGTTCAGGGAAAAGAGAGCATTTCCTGGAAATGCCAGACTTTCCCTTGCACCCCTTAAGCTCAGTGTGGTGTTAGGGGTCAGTGTTGCGAGAGTGAGAGGGATGGTGAGTATCCACCGCATCCTTTGGTTTGAATGATCCAGCCTCACATAGGGGTAATTCGGTGCTCCCAAATTTTTAGTTCCAATCTAAATGCATAAAAAGCACTATTCTCAAACGGGCTGCATTTTTCTATTCTTTTTGCCTCACTGGTCTCCTTTGGTGCCCCAAGAACAGATCATTATGAACGCTTGGTGTAAAAGTACTGCGGAAGACGGGAGCTGTGCACTAAATGCTTTGATCTGCTTGGAGGTCGCCGTCATTCCCTGTGCTTCCCTCTCATTTTGATAGAATACACCTCTCAAAAATATCATTTTGACAGAAAAAGATTTGTTGCAAGCTAGCAATCATTACGTGGCTCTGGAAAGTGGCATTACTCCGCTGCTGAGCAGCCCTCTCCTGGACAGTCTCCTGAATTAGCTGGACGTTGCTTCCCGCACGCTGGGGCATGCTTACAAATTAAACCTGTTCTGAGCTGTGGGATGGCTCTAGATCCAAGAAAATAGTCCCAGCCTACAAACAGAAAGACACACAAGGGTTAATGCAATTTCCATCCCAGCGAGTTTTGCTTGCCATTATTTTCTTTTTCTTTTCTCCCTTTTAACTGATTCGTAGCATAAAATCTTCCTGGACACCTAATTATCAAGCCAGCTCGCAGTCACAGCTGTCTGCTTGGAGAACCCATTAGATGCAGCAGTGGAAGCCTCCATAATTCCCCAAACTTCCCGGTTGTGAATATTAAGAAAAGATTTTTACATGTCATATGCAATTCGGAGGTGGTGTGAATGGCCTCCGAGATGACGGGCCCTGAATGCTTGTCCATCACTCCATTCACTGGTTACAGGTGGTCTCATTTTCCACTTTCAGATATTGGCTGGCTATGACAGCAGGCACTTAATTTGCATGTTCGACAGACAACAAACGGCCCCGTGCATGTCAAAATAGGTGGTGATGCGTGACAGTTCCTACACAATACTGTCTCCTCTTTGTGTGACCTTTGACCTCTCTGCATGTCTTTTTTTTTCACAATCAGAAAAAAAAATATGTGCACTTCTCTGCTTTGGAATAAATTTGATACCAAATTGATTATTTTTCTTTCTTCTTCTTCTTCTTCTTCTTCCTCCTCTTCTTCTTCGCCTTCTTTTAAAGGGTGCTATGCATCTAGATTTTCATCTTAACTGCTACAAAACTCTGCCAGAAGAACCTCATAAAATTTAAAAATAGGTAGATTGTGCAGACAGGAATCTGTCTTGTCAAAATCTATTATAGTTAAATTGCTTGGAACTTTGATAGATATATGTGTGTATATTTAAATGTCATCTATGGAGAGCACTGTAATATAGTTAATTTTTATTTTAAAAGATTATAAAATCAGAATCATTTAAGGCTTTTTAAAAACTTGTGTTATTAGACTCCTGTCCTCACAATACTTTAAATATGAATATTTCACCATGGTTTAAAATTGCTTTCTTTAATGGCAAGCTCAGCCTTCCTATATTAAATATAACACCCAGCTACTAATTTTCTTTAATAAGAGTAATGAGTATCAGCCCCTCTCAACACCACCCTGCTAGTGAGAGCACAGCTCCCAAGTGTGCCTAAGGGTCAAGAGAGGGTGAGTCTGGGAATGCCCCGGAGAGCCGTGGACAAGGACAGTCCCAGGACTTCTGCCACTGGCGGGATGGGGGCTGTTCCCACAGTGAACTGGGTGCCCAGTTCATGTTCCTCTAGGGCTCTGGCAGGAAGCCCACAAGGAGCCCACACACCCCTGGTGTCACTAGAGGGGAGCATTATCCCCTCCCCAATCCTATTTTAGTGCTGGTTCTTGTTTTAATTGAGAATTAAAGCATGACAGCAGATAATCATGCCTCTTGGGTATTATGAGATGGAGCCACAGCTGTGAACTTAAACCCAGGGGAGTGATTACCCCGTGATCGCCACACCCTGGGGGTCACCCTATGGAAGGCTTCCGGAGGGTGCAGGGGTAGACAGCTGATGAGTCACCAAGCAAGTGACAGAGCAGGTTGAAAGAACAGCCAGCAGGGCACCTCCGTCACCTAGGATGGATGCACACAGATGCACCCCTCCCAGGTCATCAGAACCAGGGGAAATCTAGCTAGGTGCGTATCCCGCTGCATCCAGTCAGGCACTCACCTGTGGCTGAAGAAGCTGAAGAGCACAGGGACTGTGGTGCTGGCCAGCGCTCCCCAGCTGCGCAGGACCCTACCCCAGTGTGCAGGCTGGCTTCTCCTGAGAATTAAAAGAACTAGAGAATTAAAGTGTTGTACAAAATTCTTGCCCATTAAATTCTCTATGTTAAAATAAATACATAACACATATGTCATATGCAATTCGGAGGTGGTGTGAATGGCCTATACACACATATACAGGTACACATACACACTCGATATCTGATCTGATGTCATAACTATCCACAGATTTCTCCTGATTTCCTTTTGACAGCTACGAGGAAAGGCAGGCTTGATCCACAGAACCTCTGATCTTCCATTACAACTTTCTTCTCCATTGCAGACCAGTGTCCTTTTAAGGAGAAGAGGAATGCCAAAGAGGAGCAGAGGAAAGGGCCCTGTGATGTCGGAGCTGAGATCAGAGCGACACAGCCACAGCCAAGGACACCCTGAGTCCAGGCAGCCCTGGAGCAAGGAGGAGGCTGGGGAGACCTTCTCCTTGGCAGCTCTCAGAAGGCCTGGCCAGCGGCAGGATCCTGGGCTTCCGGCCCTCCAACTCTAAGGAGGGTGTTTGGTCGTGGTCTTCTCAGTTTTCTAGTGTGAACTAGAAGCACCTACCATCAAATTTGCCCTCTTAGCCATTTTAAGCCCAAGCCAGTGGCCACCACTGCACCTCCTTCTGTACACCTGACGGCTGCTTCTGTCCTTCGTTTTCTCCATTGTTGTTTAATGTTGTGTTCATGATGTTTTATTATTTACTTATTCTAATTTGTTATACGTGATGGCAGAATGCAATTCATTTCATATTGCACATACAGAGGACAATTTTTCAAGTCACTGGTTGTACACAAAGTATTTTCACACCATTCATATCCTATACATGTACTTAGGGTGCTGATGTCTAACTCATTCCACTGTCATTCCTGCCCCATTCCCCCTACCTCCCCTCCCTCCCCCCCTTGCCCTAACTAAAGCTCCTCCATTCCTCCCACACCCCTGCCCCATTGCCATTATGAGTCAATATCCTCATATCAAAGAAAACATTTGGCCTTTGTTTTTGGGGATTGACTTGCTTCACTTAGCATTATATTCTCCAACTCCATCCATTTACCTGCAAATGCCATGATTTTATTCTCTTTTAATGCTGAGTGATGTTCCATTGTATATGTATGCCAAATTTTCCCTATCCATTCATCTACTGAGGGGCATCTGGGTTGGTTCCACAATTTAGCTATTGTGAATTGTGCTGCTATGAACATGGATATGGCTGTGTAGTGTGCTGTTTTTAAGTCCTTTGGGTGTACACTGAGGAGTGGCATAGCTGGATCAAATGGTGGTTGCATTTCAAGTTTTCCAAGGAATCTTTATACTGCTTTCCAGATTGACTGCACCAATTTGCAGTCCTACCAGCAATTTATGAGTGTACTTTCCCCCCACATTCTCACCAACACTTATTGTTGTTTGATTTCTTGATAGCCGCCATTCCGACTGGAGTGAGATGATATCTTAGAGTAGTTTTGATTTGCATTTCTCTAATTGCAGAGATGCTGAATATTTTTATATTTTTGTTGATTGATTGTATATTCTCTTCTGAGAAGTGTCTGTTCAGTTCCTTGACCCATTTATTGATTGGGTTGTTTGTTTTTTAGGTGTTAAGTGCTTTATATATCCTAGAGATTGGTGCTCTATCTGATGTGCTTGTGGTAAAGATTTGCTCCCATTCTGTAGGTTCTCTATTCACCTCATTGATTTTTTCTTTTGCTGAGAAGAAACTTTTCAGTTTGAATCCAACTCTTTTGTTGATTCTTGATTTAAATTCTTGCTCTATAAGAGTCTTATTAAGGGAGTTGGGACCTAATCCGACATGATGGAGATCTGGGCCTACTATTTCTTCCACTAAGCGCAAGGTCTCTGGTTTAATTCCTAGGTCCTTGATCCACTTTGAGTTGAGTTTTGTACATGGTGAGAAATAGAGGTTTGATTCCATTTTATTACATATGGATTTCCAGTTTCCCAGCACGATATGTTGAAGAGGCTATCTTTTCTCCAATGTGTGTTTTAGGAGCCCCTGGTCTAAGACAAGATAACTGTAGTTATGTGGGTTAGTCTCTGTGTTCTCTATTCTGTAATAATTTTTGTAGTGAAATGTTTAATTCTTTTCTTGTTTTTTTTATTATGTTCTATAATAAATTCTCATTTGGTGCCTCATAGGTTTTAAGTACATTTGTTATTTATTTATTTATGTACTTATTTATGGTACTAGGGATTGAACCCAGGGGTGTTCTACCCCTGAGCTGCTTCTCCAGCCCTGTTTTTTGTTTGTTTGTTTTGTTTTTTGAGACAGGATCTCCTTAAGTTGCCAGGCTGGCCTTGAACTTGTGACCTAAGCCTCCCCATTGCTAGGATTCCAGTGTGTGCACTATGAGGAAGCCTTAACCTGAGAGTGGTTCCACAGTCTCTATCCAGTACATCCTCAATCGTGCCTTTGTCAGGAACAGTTTTTGTTGATTTGTCTCTTTCCTTTGGTGGGGCTGTCTTTTGGGGTTGTTTATGCTTGTGTGTGTGTGTGTAAGTGTGCATATGTGTTGGGTAACTGCACATTTGAAAAAATAATGTGGAGACTCTGGAGATCAGATTTTCCCTCTTCTCCAGAGTAGGCTGCTTTTGTTTACTGATGTTGTTGTTTTAAAGTAATATTGTCAGCTCTCTTTGCACCAAGAGTGAGCCTGAGGCATCCACATGGGCACCCCAGCAGGAACTGAACCCTGCAGTGCCTTCTTGTGGTCTTAATTGTGTTTCTCTGGGGATCAATAATTTGAGAATCTTTTAATATGCTAATTTCCATTATCATATCTTTTTTTTTGGGGAAAATTACCTATCCAAACCTTTGCCATTTACATAAAATTGTGTTGTATGTCTTTTTTATTGACTAGTAAAATCATGCACATATATTTATATTTGTAAATATATAGAAAAAGTATACACATGTTACATTTAAAATATAGGTGTATGTATTATATATATATATATGTGTATATATATATATATATATATGTGTGTGTGTGTGTGTATATATATATATATATATATATATATATATGTAATTTTGTTCAAGATCAGTTTTATCTTCATTATATCTCTATCAATAAGTGATGTGTCTTTCATATCATATGCTGGAGTTATATACATAGGGATTGTTCATCCCTTAAGAGTATTTGTAATTGTTTTGATATTTTTTGTACTTTTATAAATAAAATATGCATTCCACAATATTTGTTAGATTAAATTTTGATTCCTCATTTTATTTGAAGAATCACCTGTACATTTTATTTTCAGTCTTCTGTAATCTTCTTTTAATTGACCTCTGGTTTTACAGATTAAAAATATTATAATTTGTGAAATTAAGCCCATTCAGTTCTATGATTTTGCTTGTCCAATTGCATTGGCTAGTACTTCTAGAGCAACATCGATGTTTGTAATAATAAAGAAAACTTGTTTCTCTTTCTTGTGTATTCTCTAATGAGGATAATTGAACTTTATCTAGTAAACCAGAATATTTTCCTATTTCTGTAATACTTTTAAAATAATGAATAATAAGTAAAAATAGTTTTTTCAGCATACATAGGCATATTCTTTTGAATTTATATTCTTATCTATTAACATAGAGACAACATTAAGCATTTTCACACACGAAGCCTCTTTATTTATTGCCTTTTATTGAGAAACTGCTCAGGTTCTTATTTGTACTAGGGTGGCATTTTCTGTTAGCTAATGATTTATTCAAGGACTTCAGCTTCACATTCATAGTAGACTTTTTCTGCAGGCCTCCTTCCTTGTCTTTCTTTTCCCCTGATGTTGAATTTTTTCATGTGTGAGTATAAAACAAGATAGGATTTTTCTGCCAGTGAGGGAATATCCAGAAGAGCAATGACACGTGAAGTGTCTTTATCACATAGAAAAAAGTCCACTGAGAGTCTGCCTAGGCTGGGAATGTGAACCAGCACCTGGGATCCTCCAGCTGCCAATAAGGCTGGGAAATGGGGTCTTCTTTCTTTGTGGTTTATGCCCAGCTGGGACACTCAGGATGCTGAGAGCCATAGCCAAGTAGCACAGCATTTTTGGTTGAGAAGTGACGCCAGCAAGCCATTGAGATGATAATGATTATGTTAAGATTTGTATTCTATTGGATATTAGACCCCTGCTGTCCGCCTAGGCCTGCTACATTGGAGCTCTCCCGGGGATTCCCGGAGAGTTCCCATTGGTTAGGGAAGTGCAGGAGGAGGGATTTCCAGAGGAGGGATTTCCGGTTGGTGTGGTGTGTCCCGGGAGAAGGCTGCGCGCGAGGCATTCACGGGAGTTTTGGAAATAAAGTTTGTTCCTGCTTGAGTGGCTCTTGAGTTTGTGCCCAGCCAGAACGCGGCACAGGTTCTAGACTTTAGAAAACCTGGGACATGTGTGGACAGCTCACTGTGCCAGGGGACACCAATGGCATTCTTGCTTAAGTGGGAGGATTTTTGTTTTGCCATACTTTTGGTTTACATAGCCTTCCTGGATGGATATGAAATTCCAGAGTCTCATGCTGTTATTCCTATTGATTTGCTCTTCTTACCTTCACATTGGATGTGGCCACAGGAGTGAAAGGTTTCTGCTCCTTTTCACTTTAATAGTGACCTGGTATTTGGGTTGAATGTCAAAAAGATTTTTAAATTTTGAAGTTTAACACATGTACTATAGTTAGCATAAGTGTTGGTTATTTAACAGAGTGGAGCGAGCCCTTTTAGCCTGTGGGTAAAGTCTTATTTCTGGCAACTTCTTTAGTAGGAAACTTTGATATAATTTGGTTGTTATTTGTTATTTTTGTTCTTGGAAGGGACTACCAAATATCATATTAGTTCTCCTTTTTGTAGCATTTTTTCCTATAATCCTATTTGAGCCTTTTATTACTAGTAATAGTCTTACTTCTTCTTTCTCAAGTCCCTTGTTCTATTTTCCACGTTGCTTTATGTGTCTCTCCCTCCACAGTATTGTCAGTTATTGTGTGAATTTGTTTACTGCTCTTCTTGTTTTCTGCTTGGTTCAAGTGTCCCTCGGCTTGGATTGCCCTGACACAGGGCTGTGGGCGGGGTCTTCACGGCTGACACTTACTTCCCATGGTCCCGGAGGCGGGAAAGCCAAGATGGAGGTGCTGTCCTCACCAATCCTGGTGAGTCTGGTGAGGCATCTTCCTTTCTTGGGGCTGCTGCTTTCTCTCTGTGTGGTCACGTGGGGGTGGGGGGAGAGGGAAGGAGAGAGAAAAAGAGAGAGAGGGAGAGAGAGAGGAGTCCTCCCTAGGCAGGGCATGTGACCCCCTTGCCATCACGTTGGAGGCCAGATCTTCCACATGGGAGTTTCTGAGGCCCAGACATCAGTGTCATTCTGTCCCTGTGCAGTTCTGGGTTACATGTCATGGCTTGCCACGCCTTCACTTTACTGCCTCTCTTGGGATTTTTATTGTGGAGTCAACTGTTTCATATTCTGTCACTGTTGTTGTTATACAAATAAACTCATATCTATCGACCACATTGATACAGACCTCAGGTATGGAGGTATGTAGAAAAACTGAATTTTAACCTGGCTTTGGAGTCTGCAGTCATGGCTTTATGTGAATAGGTCAGCCTCCGAGGACAGGACAGGACTGTGAGAGGAAGTTCACTTTTCTTTTCCTACACTCCTGCATCCGTGTGGTGGAACTTCATTGTCTGTCCTCCAACCCAGGCCGATTGCTGCCTATGGATGTGACTGAGCCCTGCAAGTCTCTGTTGAGTCCCATCTTTCTTGTTTTCTAAAACACAAAGTGACATCCATGGATTCTCCTTCTACCACCTGCTTCCACTGTCCATCTGATATCAGAGGAATTACAGGGCTTCCTCCTAAAAGGGACAGGCCCTCTGACCGCTGTGTGCTTCCACTCTGCTCTGACAGCCAAGCTCCCCTCTAAGCATCTTCACACTTGAGCCTTCTCTGCTCTGGGGCTCCTTCCCACACTCTGGTTCCCGAATGAAGATGTCCCCCAAGGTCATCGGATATGGTGTTTGTGTGGGTTCTCCTGTGGCCCTGCTCCTCTCGGGCCAGTTCCGAGAGATAAGGAGTAGCTGCCTCTTGAGAGCTCGAGTCGGGATCCCACCTTCCACGCCGGCTCTGCTCTCCTGGGCTTGATGCTGTCCAGCTTTCTCACATCCAGTTCCTCCACTGCAGCCTTCTCAGCTGAGGCTAAGCGGACGTTGGCTCTCAGGGTCCAAAGAAAAAGAGCGAGGGCGGCGGGGAGGGGAGAGCGGGAAGGGAAGAGGACAGGCAGCTCCCCCAGGCTGCTCCCCTTCTCCAGCGCCCCGCGTGGTGCACAGTCAGGCGTGTGGGACTGCTGTTGTGCTCCAAGTGCTCCCAGGAATGGGAGAGTGCAGAAATGATGTCGTGAACAGCTGTGCACCCACCACCACTTTAGGAGACTCAACACGTTCTCACTGAGGAGCCTGCGCACTGTGGGTGGCCGTCCCCTCCTTCCCGGATAGAGCCCTTTTCCTCGTTTCTGTGTCTGCAGTGGTCAGGCCTGGATCCGTGAGAAGAGTCGTATCTGTGTTCCGGGTTTTGAAATGACGTGACCTCTCAGGTTCTCTGCCTCAAGTTGGTGGATCCAGTTGGTGCAGCTTGCGCCTCTGGATGCAGCTAGTGCTGGCCGCTATAATGGAGCCCGTCCACTGTGCGCGTGGGCGCAGTGCGCCTGTGCACTCTCTTGAGAGGACATTTGAAGCATGGATACTCAGGTGTGTTTTGTGTGTGTGTATGATACACATCACATGCTCTCTACCCGGAGTCCTGAGTTTTTCTGTGTGATCCTAGGACCCTCTTTCCTGCTCCGTCACGCTAATCAAGCATTCCTGGAACCCTGTCCATCAGGGCAAAAGCCTCTGCCAGACCTCTCTTCCTCTGAGGGAAGAGGCCAGGGAGGGCTGAGTACTGTGGACTGGGGAGGAGAGCTGCCTGGCTGGAGGAGCAGTCCTAGGGGGGAGGGAGCAGAGGGTCTTCCTGGAGGAGGAGGAAGGTGGGTGAACTGCCCTCAGGTGTGGACCCCAGCCCTGTCCTCTGGTCTCCTGAGCAGAGCCCACACTTGTCCAGCTGGACCTGCTCAGTTCCCGCAGTGTGTGTGTCAGGGTGTGGCCAAGTTGTGCAGAGTGAGTGTGCAGGAGCCCCACCAAGACCAGAGACACGGCTGGAGAGGTGCCAGTGGGCAGCTGCCCTGCATGGGATGGGGGTGGTAGTACCACCAAGCAGGAGCTGAAGAAGCAGGACATGATCCTTCTCTGGGGACTCCAGAGGACACCAGCCACACCTGCTCCTGGACTGCAGCCCAGACGTGGGCCTCCAGAGGTACGAGAGATCAAGTGTTCTAAATTTAAAAAGATACATGAGTTTACAGATTTTAGAAGCTGAGTGAACCCCAAATAAGATAAACCTAAAGAAACTGATACCAAAACACATCTTAATTAAACCCTCAGAACCTAAGAAAAGGCAAAAGAACTTGGAAATAAATAAATAAATGCTACCTTATCTACAGGCCCCTCCCACCCACAGGGGACACTCCAGGGACTGTGCTGGGTGGGAGGGGGACCGCCTCAAAGGTCACTGTTACCATGGCACTGAAGTGAGAAGGGGACAGACAGGGAGCTGGGGAGCCATTGCTGGTGGCTTGGGGCCTGTAGCTCTGGAGAGCGGTAGCTGTGGCTATGAGCAGTCAGATCCTCGGGGTGATGGAAGGAGTCCAGCTCTTGAAGGTATCGGAGTCAGCATCCTGCTTATGACTTGTCCTATAATTTTCCCAACAGTTACTGTTGGGGAAAACTTGCTCTAGTGTGTGGCTCTGTTATTTTCTACTACCGAGTGTGAATCTCCGTTTATCCCAGGATACAGTAATCCATTTAAAAAACAAATATGTCTGTCTGACATGTTCACACAGAGCCCCTTCAATAGTTTGGATTCTGTAGAAGTTCTCTTTGCTAATTGCATACTGCAGTTTTATTCCCTCTTTCATGAAACCCTGTTTTAAGACAAACTTTATAAAAGCATAACAGAATTGTGCTCTTGAGATAAATTTATGTCAAGATTCCCTCTATAATAGCTTTAGACACACACAAGCTCTTTTGTGGCCACTTATATTTTGCATCCATTTTTCTTGTATTGATTTTCTGTGCCTTGCACAAAGATCTAATAAATCAATCGGCACTTAAAATAAATTCATATCAATGAAAGTTAGGAGCAAAATGAAGGGGCAGTAGAGAAGACAGGCATCAACTGAATTTGTATTTGTTCAGGAAAAAGACTACAAAAATTATTTTAGTTTCACTGACAAAATATCTGGGAACATCTTAGTTTGAAGCCGTAGCTAGAAACAAAATAATTAACCTTCTTATCCTTTGAATATATATTGCTTCTTATCCTTGCATGCATTTCTTAGGCGTATACCATGATTTTGAAATTATTCTTAGATCCTAAAACACAGTGTAATTTGTCAATGATATCTTGAAGCAGAGTCTCGGAACCAAGAGTTGAAGATCAGCCTCTCGATGTTCAGCTCCTGGCCAGTGGGAGAATCTATTGTATGGGTGTGGAAAGCACACAGCCACGTTGCTTAGCTTATAATTTGTTGTGGTCTTGAGTGGCTGAATAATGACATAAAACAGAGATGAATCTAAATGTATTATACTACTGGGATCCTAAAATAAAATTCCACTGCTGTCTATTTTAATCATGGGTCTTCAATACTCTTCCCATTTCACCCACCTGGAATATTCACAGTGATAATTGAAAGGCCTTGGGTTGCATATCTGACTCTATAATAGATTATTTGTGTTACACAAAATATCAGTTTTATCCTAGATATTTTTATTTATTTGAATCATAGCTGACAAATCAGTTTGCATTTAGAAAATGATTTTCCCCAAATCTCGTTTCTACTATCTGCAGATGATGTCTTTACGTCTACATGGTATGCCTTTGGATATGACCAGAAATGACAGCATTCAGCCAGTGCTGGGAAGTTTGATTTCTTCAGAAGTTCATCTTCCTTCCAGGGAGAACTTTGTGGTGGAGCAGTAGTAGCTCCAGAGCCACTGTGCGTGACTCACATTGGCTGTGCACTTAGCAATTCGTGTGGCTTTGCCATCGTGGGAGCCCACAGTCCTGCCTGTTATCCTCCTTATCTGCGTGAGTTTTGCTTGCGTGTTTACTTCCACAGCGCTGTTACTTGAAAGGCCCACACGCTGGGCATCTTCCAGTGAGCTTTGGAGCCTCGGAATAAAACACAGCATTACTTCATCTTAGAGTACGGTCTTCGTCTTCCTCCAATCACGGTTTCAGTCACTCTTCGTCAAAAACAAAGCCCAGTGCATTGAAATTTCCTCTGTTTGAACTGGATTTTGTTTCTTTTCTCCCTTCCCAGTTGTAGAGTTTTCTGAGAACACTCCTGTGCACCCTCACTCTGGCTCCCGATGGCCGCTGGAGACTGAGGTTTACATGGCACAGAGTAACTTTCCAGAGGAACTTTTCTGCTGAAAGCATCTGGTTCAAATGGTAGAGCATTTTAGGAGTGAGGGCTTAGAAACTGGGTCTTAGAAACTGCAGGCCATCGTCAGTCACCTCAGAAACACGGGTTAAGACCCGCCCTAGCTTGTGGGTGGTCATCTGCCTCCAGTTTGGCACCCCACTGCTGAGCCCCAAGGTCCCCATGTTCCCCTTCCCTCTCACCCCACATCTGCCAGAGTTCACAAAGAGCCAAGAGTGTACTTCTTTGGAACAATCCTGAGTTCAAGCCGTGGAAACCAGCCCAACCCTCACACAGGCCCATCCCTGACCACTAGTTCTCGCACACCACTTGCCCACCTGGCCCCCCAAGCCAATTTTGGGTCTGTGAGGACACCTGCCTGTTCACCCAGGAAGCTCATTATCATCATGATCGTACTTTTTACTCCTTCTTAGTGAGCACCTGTGCAATTGTTTCTCTTGATATCTGAACCATGATTGGGGAGGGGTGTTCATCCTGGCCTTCTGAGATGATTGACATTCAAGTCATGTATGTCATTTATAAGGTTGTCACACAATATCACAGGATTTTGTAATGCCTTTAAGGATACTACAATAGTGCATCTTTGCTGTTTGCTGTTGGCAGAGAAGACTTTCCCTGGTGGGTGCCTCTTTCCGTCACCCGACTGGGTGTCCATCTCTGCCGTCCTCATTATTGATTTCCATCTCACAGGCTTCCCTACCAACTGTGGAGGTGGGTTGCCTGTGAGAGCGCTGGTTCCTTCTGTTTCCCTTGGCCCCTGTGTCTCCATCGTTGGGATCTTTGCTCCTGACACACATACTGCCCAACAGAAGAGTCCACAGTTCCTTCTACCTGGTGGAAGCTTCTAGACCTATAGCTTGTACTAGGCAACATTTATTCCTTCCTGAGTCCAACTTCTGTAAAGGACAGCAAGCCCTGAGTATTGCAGAAATGAAAATCCCAGGTTTTCCTGCAGACCCACCCCTACTCTCTGTCCATGGACTATCCAGTCCAGTTCCTTTTCCAACTATTGACACTTCGTTTTTACTCAATATAAGTTCCTTAAAACTGGAATAGAATGAATTATTATTGTACCATTTCTAAATCCCTCTCCCTGCAATCTGAATGGGGAACAGTGGGTGTGACGGAGTCTGGAGTGCAGGTCAACAGGGTCTCTATCAAGGTGACCACTGCCTGCTGGATGCATCCTGGCCACAGAGGTGCTGCTGATCAGAAGAGACTGTGTGTACCCATTACAGGGAGAGGCTTTAGCAAAATGGTTCATAACATGAATTCCAACAATAGCTTATTGGTGACATCCTCTCTCAGGTCACAGAATCCAACACACAGGGGATGACATCATGAGTGGGTTCCACAAATTGTAGCCTATCTCACTGGTTACTATGAGAAAAAAAGCTGCTGGGCATTTTTAAAATATATATTGCTTCACTTCAAAACATAAAATAAAGAAACTAAGTGACCAACATATAATTCTAAAATGTCAAGTATACTCCGGACATAATATATTATGTTCGTGATGGTAAGTGTAATTTCGAAAAGTGTACTGAATATCTTAAAATAAAATGTCAAGGCATAGGAGATAAATTTCAGAACTGTTCTTCTTTCTAATTTAACTGCAAGGGGAAAGGCCCTGCACTGACCTCTACTTCCGACGAATGCTTTTCTTAATGCCCTACTTAACGATATTGCTAGAAATCAAGCCAATGTACTTCATTATGCCATACGTCCAGGGAAGCAAATGTGGAGTGACCACTAGCTAATTCCTCTGAGCCTGGATGAAGAGTAATGGCTTATATCCTCAGCGAAGTCAGAAATATTATTGTAGGGATCAGACTTATTTATCCAGGCTTCTAAGTTAGTACTTACTGGTCTATTAATTTTGCTGACATCCGGCACAGAGGGTGCATTTGAAAACACGATTGCTGTTTAAATGCTGAGCTAACAAATCTGCCCTTGAAGCTAGCACAGTGCTCTTTAGCTGAGTGGTCTGGAGTAGCCATTTGCTCCATCTTTGGTGTGACCTCAGCAACATTCTTCCCATCCCAGAAGAAATGGTATCAAAGGTGTCCAGGAGCAGCTGGTGCCCCGCAGGGAGCTCAGCCTGGCCCACAGATGTCCTTGGTAATTCTGTATTGCTGCCATAACAAAACCATACACGTCTGCTGATCTCTGGACCACCACTGGGTCTCTCACAGTTCTGGAGGCTAGAACTCCCATGTGCTAGCAGGGTTGGCTCGCTGGCTGGTGAGCAGACAGGGCTAGGCTCCTGCCTTTCTCCTGGACCTGCAGGTGGTCATCCCCTTCACATACTCTTCCCCCATGAGTGTCTATTTGTGTTTCCAGATTGTTTTCATCAGGACCCTTGTCAAATTGGATTAAGGAACACCCTATGACTTCACCTTAACTGGACCTCATCCCTATAGACCCTACACCCAAATAAGGACCCATCACGGGTTCTAGAAGTTGGAACTGCAACTTAGGAGATTCAAGGGGCACAATTCAACACAGGCCAGTGTCGACATAGTGACCACTGCTCTCCCTTCTCTAAGGGGAGATGGCACTCCCTACAGGAAGCCTGACCAAGTTTTTGCAGGTGGTGGCCACTTCTCTGGTGGAAGGAGGAGGGAGGCCCTGGCTCACAGCCATCCTCCCTCATTTAAGAACTGCTTCCTGTTTGGAGGAATCCGTAAGCAGGATCATGTCTACAATAGCCTAGGCCATCATTCTAGGTTATTGGCTAAAACGTTGACCCTTCTTCTAAATGGAAGTAATCAAATTTTCTCTTAGCAAGTTTGATGTTTGAATTGAGAATGAAGAGAGCCTGAGAACTACTGGAACCAACTTACATTAGAGGCAGTTCCACCAGGAAGCTCCTTGCTTCCTAAGAGCTGCCTCCTGTTGCTGTCCCGTGTCCCTTTGCTTCAACCTTCCTTAAATTCCATAATTTATGCTAATTTATTTTAAACAGATTCTCTGATTGTTTATTTGTTTATCAAGCTGGTCAGAGTTGGTCTCCACTATTTTCATTCCTATATCATCTGCCGATTTACCTTTCACACAGGCTTTTCCCCCAATGTCATTTTAATGTGATATCCACATATATATTTAGTGTTCTAATGACTGACACCTTTGATCTTCCTCATGGAACAAATCCATTACAATTTTTTCTACAATTTTTTTTAATAAAAATAGAATGTATTTTATGATTAAAGTATCTCAGAGATCATCCTATCAGGTTTATCTGAAACAAAAGTGCATAGGTTAAAATTTCCATTTTTTATATTTTTTCTAATTATAAGATCATGGGAATAAAGTATTTCCCTCGTCTCGGGGGACAAATAAACAATTCTGGTAAATTTTGTCTCAGCAGCACTGGTCCTTACTTTCCATAGTGGGAGGACCCTCAAGGTTAAATAGTAAATTTAGTATAAATTTAGTATAAAGCTGTGGCTTCCTCAGGTTAGTAGCAGGGTATAGGGACCTGATAGGACAATGGTGTATCCCCAGGCGCAGATGAGGTGAAAGGATGGAGTGCACCACTGAGGTAAGACACCAAACGGGAAGACAAGAGTGCTGGGCGTCCAGGCAGCACGAGGCAGCAAGTTACTCACTAGGACGATTCCCTCTGCTCCTCCAGTGACCTCATGCAGACTGCTTTTCCTGCTCAGGCTTTGTGGGCACACACATCTCTTCCCACTAGGGCCCCTGTGAGGAGAAGTCATGGGTGGAAAGACTGGCGAATACCAAGCTTGCACCTGGGGTCTTTGAGGCCGGACTTGGGAACTCCATGCTGTCATCAAACAGGCTGCAGAGATGTGAGTTCTCTTCCTGCACAGAACCAAGAAGCCTGTGGCATCCCAGGGTGTGCTGAGCAGGGAGAAGAGGCCATGTTTGGTATCACATATGCCCTTGGCCGGCAATGGTTTTGCACAGGCATCTCAGGGAGCTCTCTAAGCACTTGCAATGAAGCCACACAGCTTGACCTTGACCTCTAGAATGTTTTGTGCATTTCTATGGTTTGAGCATACTGTAAATAGTACTATTGAAAACTAAAATGGCATACCACCATGAAATTTACCCAGTGGGATACCAACACCATTTGTGTGTGTGTGTGTGTGTGTGTGTGTATGCGCACACTGGGGCCTAAACCCAGGGCCTCAGCACACACTGTACCACTGAACTACACCCTGAGCCCCAATGTCATTTTAATATGATATATATATAATGTAATAATTATTGATAACATTGATTTTCTCCAGGAACAAATCCCATTACACTTTTTTTTTCAACTTTTTATGAAAATAACATGCATTTTGCAATTAAAATCTCTTAGAGATCATCCTATCATGTTTATCTAAAACAAAAATATTTAAGTTAAAATTTTCATTTTTTATATTATGAGATGATGAGACTGAGAATTAAATAGTACAATGAAGATCACTGCACGATTACTTGAAACTACAAAGTAACTTAGACACTTTATAGATTTTTAAGGATAAATGTTAAGATTTCGTTAGACATGCAGCTTTGTTTTATGTTTTTGTTGTGATGGGGGAGACCTCAGGGCCGCCTATATTCTGGGCACGTATCCACCACTGAGCTATACACTAGCCCGAGAAATATTTTTGAATGAAATAAATGTTTAAACTTTTCTATATATTTAATGAAGAAATTTGTATATAGCCAAATCCAATCAGGATGTTAGCTTGAGTATCACATTTTTGTAAATTAACTGGCAGTAAAGCACAGTACCTGTTTTATAAGATAAATTGAGAATAATGCTTTGGGAATAATATTTTGTGATAATTTTTTGTAAAATATATTTTCTGACTTAACAGAATAACACAAGTCATATCTGACAAAGACAAGTCCCAGGCAGTGTTGCCCAAGTGTCTGATTCCAACGGCCTTGTGATGGGGCCTTCCTAGGAAGTTCCACAATCTCTGCTTTGCCCCTGTGGCAGTCTTTGCAGTAACTGCATATTCTTTTAAGCAGTGGAGAGAGGGAAGCAACCAGATCATGGGACAAACTGATTGCCCTTATTCTTACCCTCATGCACCTGGACCTGCACACCCCACAGGAAATCAGACACGGGCAGGGCACACCGAGGCCGACTTTCTCACTTCACACTTCAGGGCACTGGCTCCTGAGGCATTGCTGCATTGAGAGGCTTGATGGCTGGTGCTGGGAACTCGGTTTGTCAGACCTGAAGGCCAGGACACAACCTGGGACAGGACAGCTGAGTGTCTTTTCCTTATAAAATGGGCTGATTACTGCAGAGAGCTCTGGCCTGCCCTACTGCCAATCCGTCTAGGAGAAGAATGATTAAGGAAGGTAGAGATCTGCAGAGCTGACCCCCTGAAGGTTCCCAGGCCCTTCTATATCATACACCTTCATGGGAAGCACACAAGGATTTGAAGATAGCGCCTTGTGCTAAAATCCACAAGCCCAAGAGCTTTGACTTTGAAATCACTGCTTTTGCCCAGTGATCCTTTAACTAACAGAAAAAAAGCTCTTAATAAACTGTTTGCTCATCCTTGAATCAATACAAAAATGAAGAAGAGCATGAGCAAGGACAAGGGGTTTGCTGGAGTTTGTGCAATGAAGGAGTTTGGAGTCCTGTCCTCTAGGGGTCCTGAGACCACCCAGCATCTGGAAGGGGTCCCCCAGAGCCAGCCCCCCACTCCCAGCCCCAGGGCCCATGGATGCTGCCACCAACAGTTATGAAACACTTGTTGTGAACAAATACTGCTGTCAAGGCTGCTCTAGACATATTCAGAGTTAATTGTAGATCGGCTTTGCTCTGAGATTAAAAATTTAGACAAAGATAGAGGAAAAGTAATAAAAAACATTACTCCAACCTTTTATTGTTTCTCCTTTTGACAAATCTTTGACATGTGTGCTTTTTCCAACAACCACTTGGAATATTAAGTATACTTGTTTGAAATGAAGGCTTGGAAGACCATGTGGCTGTCACAGAATTCAGAATATCAAGAATATTTTCATATCAAGTATCTTTTTTGTTTAAAATAAGAAAATGTAGGCAGAAGCTTTCTGCCACAACTTTATATTAGACTTGCTAGAGAATGACAGATGGATCATGTTAAATTCAGTCAATGGCCAGTCAGCTTGAAAATCCAAAACTTTGAATCCCAAGAAATGAGAATATTATTCTTCCAGAGGAACAACAGTATCTTTCAAAAATGCAGGCAGAAATATATAAATTTAATGTGTCATAAAATACTAAGGAAAATGCTTATGTTCACTCCATATAGTCCAGCTAAGAACTATTTGGAGCATGAGTTTTATTTTATAATATTTGAAAATTATTTCTTTGTTTTAGTTCATAAAATGATTTAAATATCATTCAATAGAAAAGTCTCCTCCCAATTTGTCACACTTCTGCCTTCTAAAAAGTCATTTGTTAAAAATGCTTCTTTCTTTAATGAAATGTTCTAGAAGTTTCTCAGGATAAGTGTTCCCTCCTCTTTGGGGAGAACAAGTGTGACGGTGAGGTTATGATGGTAGCAGATCTCTGGCATGAGGACCGTGAGTGCTCCTCTTGCCGTGTGGACCGCTTTCCTGCTCTGCATCAAACCCAGTTTCTTCCAGCAAGCGTTCCTCACCCTTCTGGTCTCAGTTTACATGACACCTCCTCTGAGTCATCTTCTCTCAATCCCATAGGGGCATCCCTTGGGGAAAATGCCCCTCAAAACTGCCCAGCCCTCACCCTCGGCTGGTGTCTCACCTGCCTCTTCTCTGCTGTGTCCAGCGACCTGTGGGCTAGCCTGGGGCCACTGTGTCCACGCTGCTCCCTCTGTATCCCTGGCAGTATGCCATGCCAGACATCAGGTCTGCAATCAATATTTGTTTAATCCCAAACTGCTCCTCATCATTTGACAATTGTATGTGATTCTTCTGCTTTTATGGTGGCTAATCACTGTACTTAAAAGATGGCCAGGAGTTGAGTCACTTACAGAAAACTGCGGTGACACTGTCACTTCCTTGAAGAAGGGATAGATGGGCTTTTCCTCACTCCTTCCACAAAGCACAATGACAAAAAAATGGGGTGACCATATGTAAAATGAACATAAGAAGACCATGAAAGGGGGCTGCAGAAATAGACCCTTCACAGAAGACAATACTCAGGAATCTGATAGACACAGGAAAAGATGTCCAGCTCCATTAGTCATTAGGAAGATGCAAATCCCACCCCATGAGACATCACTACACACCCACTGGAGTGATTCAAATAAAAGCAAGAGTCCTGATCACTCAGAAAGCAGATGAGGGTGTGGAGAAGCTGGATCACCCACACATTGCTGGTGGAGGAGTGAAATGGCACAGCCGCTTTGGAAAACAGGTTGGCAGTTTCTTAGGGAAAAAAAAAATCACGGAGCTACAATATGATCTAACAATTATACCCTGGGCATTTATCCCAGAAAAGCAAAAAAATGTGGAACCACTTAAAAATCTATACACAGATATTAAAGGCAGATTTATCATTAAAAGCCAGAAACACTGGGAGATTCTTTGGCGGTTGAATGTTCAATAGCTGTGGTACTTCCCTGCGGTGGCACTCCATTCAGCAAGGAAGAGTGAGCCATTGATACAATTTGGTGGATTCCTGAGTTGTTCAGTGAAAAAAATCATAAAGCCAACCTTAACGTATTACTACTATAGGATCCCATTCCTGTCACGTTCTTGAAATGGTGAAATTACCCAGTATCGGTAAGTGGTTGCCAAGGTTACGAGGATGCCCAAGCAGCAGGAATAAGAGCGGGGTCCTGCAGTAAGGAGAATGTCCTGTGTTCTAATTACACCAGCTTCAATCTCCTCCTCTTGACTTTGGTCCATAGTTTTCTCAGAAGTTCCTTTTGTGTGACTTGGTAAAAGCTCTACAGATTTCTATGTTACGTCTTATAACAGCAAGTGAATCTTCCTCATGTCGTGATTTTAAAATTTTAACAAAAAAATTAATGGCTAATTTATTGCTCTGTGGGGGTCAACAGCTAATGTACCCTGATTATCAACTATTCAGTGAATTGATAAGGAAGATTTTTAAGTTCTATTTAAATCTCTGAGCTCTTATGATCCTCATATTAAGACCTGCATTCTTGGCAAAATTAAGTTCGTAAAACCACCGGGGATCTCGTCTCTGCCCAGCAAGGAAACCACTCTCTGTAAAGCGGGCCTGGCCTCAGCTCCAGGGCCATGCTGCCTAGTTCCTTCAGGTCCCTCTGCAGAGGCAAGGACTGCATGCTCTGCAGGTCTGCTTCAGGGACCCACTGCTTGGAAAGGAATGTGTGGGACTCTAGGCCTAAGGACATTTGTGTGTCAAAACATTTATCAACCCTTGTCAAGGGATAGGAAAATATTAACAAATGTGCTGGGTTTTATTTAGGTTATTGCATTTAAACTTATATTTGCTGTCCGTTTTTTCTTATTAAGCACTAAGAGCATTGCTGCAGCACCAGGAGGTGTTGGAGAGAAAGGATAATAGGCGACTGGAAGCTCCATGCATCAAGTTCATCTTTTCAAAGGACCAAGTTCAAGTTTCATTGATTTTTTTTTTTCCAATTGCATTTCTATCCTCTGTTTCACTTGTTTCCACTACAATCTGTACTATTTCTTTTCTTCTATTTCTTTGGGTTTGGTTGGCTCTTCTTTTTTTTTTTTTTTTAAAGAGAGAGTGAAAGAGGGAGAGAGAGAGACAGAGAATTTTAATATTTATTTTTTAGTTATTGGCGGACACAACATCTTTGTTTTGTATGTGGTGCTGAGGATCGAACCCGGGCCGCACGCATGCCAGGCAAGCGTGCTACCGCTTGAGCCACATCCCCAGCCCTGGTTGGCTCTTCTTCCTCCATTTTCTACAGTGAAAGAGATGCTTCCTCTATGCAGAGCCTCAGACCTCACATTCCTCTAGCTTTTTGCTAGTCATCTGGGTCTGTGGCCCTCTATGACACTGTCCTTCAGTGTGGACAGGCTTGGTAGATTTTCTCACCGTGTAGACTTTGCCTCCTCAGCTCTGGCCATGTCTTCATGGAGATGAATGCTGGAAGTCATTTTATTCCATATTGTTTTTTAATCAACATAGAGAATAAACTCACCTCTGAGGTAGGGGCAGCCCGTGGATTTTGAATATAGGTGTGTGATGATACACCTTCGTATTCCCAGGTGTGCAGCTGCACTTCAGGAGATGCAGAGGGGTGCAGGTGCCGCTGCTGCACAGTACCAACCACAGATGCATCAGCTGAGCTTACTGAAAGAAAGCACATGTCCTTACTTGAACGAATCTCACCTGAGGAGCTCCAGGCAGAGTCTCCAGCCAAACTAGAACTCAGTTTTCTTCATGAGAACACAGTCATGAGCATGCACACATTTAATGCACATAATAAACACTATGCACTCTGCCGGAGACTGGAAAAATAATGGTCAATTAATATAAAATTTTGATTATAATTTTTTATATTTGGAGCTTAGTTTTTAAAGTGTAACAAACCAGTGAATTGATAAGCAAATTTCTCACAGCCATCAATGGTACATGCTTTTTCTCCTTCAGTGAGATCTGAAAAATCTCGTGGTTCTTAGGGTCTGTCTGAAGAAACAGGAAAATGACAAATCCCTTTAAGAAGAAGATCAGCAAAAAATACTACACACCAAATGCAGCAGTCCGGCTGCAGCAAAATAACCGGGGGGTGACGAGGAACTTGCATAGATTGATACAGCAGGAATGGGAGCCCTTTATTGTAGGACAACAGAGGTATTTATACATTCCACACAGCTTATCTAATTAACATAAACTTGATACACCAGTCAACCAATAAGGATCTCCACACTTAATGGCTCGCTGGCATTACTTCACAAACCACTCCCTCTGGCATTTTGCCAGGCTCCATCCAGACTTGTTTACAGACTCTAACAACCAAAGCTTATGGGATACAGCTAAGGCAGCATCAGAGGGAAATTTATATTGATAAGTGCCCATATTTTAGGAAGCAATGGAGAGATATCAAGTAAATAACTTTAACTTCTACCTCATAAAACTACAAAGAGCAAAGCAGAAATAATGAAATAGTAATGACAGAGGCAGAAAAAATATGAAATAAGAAAGAGAGAAAGATTTTATAAAGTCAAGGAAACCAAAAGATTAAGAAAACGGACATTTAACTTCACAGTCTAAGACAAAATGAGAGAAGACTCACATTATAATAATCAGATGAAATAGGAGACAGCATCACTGATCTAGTGAAGTCAAAAGGAACATAATAGCTGGGCTCACGGGTGCACACCTGTAATCTCAGTGCCTCAGGAGACTGAGTCAGAAGGATCACAAGTTCAAAGACAGCCTCAGCAACTTAGCGAGGCCCTCAGCAATACAGATATACCCTGTCTCAAAATAAAAAATAAAAAGCATTGGGGATATGGCTCACTTGTTGGAGAATAGTAGAATACCTGGAGTAACTGTACGTGAATGAATTTAAGACCTTTGAAGAAATGTCCAGGGAAGGATGGAAGGGCAGCCCAGGTGTGGGTATCTGGATGGGGGGAATGGCACCTGAGTTGGTCCATCCTCCATGCTCTGCAGGACCTTTCCTATGGCCAGAAGCACAGCCAGGGAGAGGGTGAGAGAGCAGGGTCTACTAACCTATGCCCTCCACCAGTGTTTTCAGGAATGGGTGATCCCCAGGGTCCCGTTCGCTGGCTGCGGTCAGCTCTCCTCCAACCTACCATCACTTCAAGTCCCCAGCATCCCATTATTGTTTATAAATGGACTAGAATTGGCTCCTCAAACACTCTGAAAAATATGCTTCCACGCACTTTATGGGTGTGTAACATTGCTGCACATTGCACTGGGTCTCAGTTTCAATCTGCATTTCTCCTTTTCTCCAGTGCTCCAAAGAGCTGCCTGGATTCAAGTCATGCCAACTGGTTAGCAGTACATATACACCAATGCACTTTATGGAGATATCTTGAAATGTGTTATCTGCAGGACAGGGAGTAAGGAAAAGGTACCCGAGGTCCACCCTGCATTGCATTTTCAAACCTGATTGGGTTAATGCCTACCATAACAAGTCAGTTTTTCCTTAGAATCATTAAAGTAAATAATTTGCAAAGCAAGTACACTTCTTATCCCTGTACTCCAACACTGAGACAATATTAAAAATGCACCTCCTGGATAAACTGACACACACACACACACACACATATATAAACTGACATATATGAAAGTATTCTAAACTGAGGGAAATTTTGAAGTCATATGCCCAAGTGATTGCTCACTCTAAAGCTTTATTCCATAGAGGGTGAGAAGATGGAGCTATTGCCACATCAGTATGCTCAGATGAGACACAACAGAGAGGGCACCTGCTAGAACTGGGGTCCACCCTGGGAAGACCATTTGAGCTGTGGTCAGGTACAGAATGTTGTCTTCTCTGGGAACCCACCAAATCCAAACTTCAACAGTGACCATTCCCACTGAGGGCCTAGTGGTCTTTTTGACATCATGGCTGTGTTCAGTAGACTTGCCTGTCATGATTGAAAATCCCAGTGTTCTTATAACAGGTGTTTCCTACTCTGAGGGATTCCAGGAAATTCATGGGCAACTTCTAGATTTTAATTATAACTTAATATTTGAAAACTCAAGAAGCAGAATAATTGGAAGGCATAGTCATTTAAGGTAGACTGATAGAATTGCCCATTTCCCCTTATAATAAGTAACATGACATGTTTACATGTTGAATCAAAAAAATAATTTTTAAATGAGAAGCACAAAGACATTAAAATGATTTTAGGGTATTCATGTCTATGAAATTTCTTATTATCTTAATGCCATGCCTTTGAACAGTCTAAGTAAATTAAAAAAAAAAGTAGTGATCTATTTAAGATTCATATGCTTTCAATGATGGAGAAAGTGATCTATCTAGTTGGATAGATATGGGATTAGGTTCACGATCTGCCACTTGTCATGTGATATCAAACCAGTCACTAGACTCTTTTGAATCATAGCACTTAATGTACAAATTGTAAACAACTGAGTTAATTCGTTTCAGATTTGGAAATAAAACAGAGCGATGGTTAGAAAATTACAGGTTTCAGTAGATAAACATACACAGAGCTTGAACTCCTGAGAAGTAACTGCTATTAGTGTCATTGCTATCAGTCACAGGGCTGAGACATGCTGCCAACTTTAGTTAAAGGAGTGAACTTCAAGGGCGTTTCCACAGCACAATGCAGGGAGACGCTGAGCTGCAACTAGAGAGGATCACAGGGAGCATGGATGGAGGGTAGAGAGGACCTGCTTGGCAGATGCCCTGTTCCCTTTTAGATGAGCAGGTCCCTCGATTCAGACTACAGCTAAATTAGGAACTGAGTTTACAGGGTAAATAAAATCCCAGGAAACTATGAACATTTTCCATTTCAACATTGCAGAAAAGCTCTTCACAACCCCTGTGTGATGTTGAAATAGGATGCTTCCTGCACGTAGGAGCAAATGCTTTCTCAGTATCTGTTTTTCAAAGCAGATGATGTCATCTTGCAAATAGAGACTCTTTTCAAGCAGGAAAATAAAAGGCATTGCTGGGAAAATTTATTACTTGCCGTAGTGATATGTTTAACAAGTTCAACGAGATCCAAGTGTGCTCAGCTGAGAGAATGTGATCTGAGCATAGCAGGTGTGGCATCGTGCCACAGAGTTGAGCTTCCTCCCAGAAGAGTCCACTGTTGAGTCTCCCATGTCCTTGATGTAATGAGTAAATTGTTACGGATGCAGATGGAGTGCCATCAAGACACTGAAATCCCTCAGAGGTGACCATATGGCTCCCCCCATCTCTTAATATTTAATGATGGTCCTTGGGCACACTCCAATTATTTAAAAAAAGGAAGTTTGAGGAAAGACTATTTTCACATCAGTTAAAATTAATATAACCAATTAATTTCACCCTATAATATTTAGACTCCCTCTAAATTAGAATTTTTACTTGAACTTAATGAAATATCTGCTCACTATTTTGGTTGAAGACCAATTATCCTTTGGTAGGCATTTAGCTCTGATGGAATAACACAATCCATCTCAAAGACACTTCCCAGTCCTTGATTAGATGAATCAATGACAGGTTGCTCACGCTAAGTCGTCAGCGTCGAGTCGCAATCCTGGAGGAGAGCCTGATGAAATTGATCATCTCCAGAACAAACAAACAAGCAAACCCAAAGATAGAATCACGGGGCTGCCCCTTCCTGGTAAGGTCACCCTGTCAGTGGCACTCAGGAGCAAGCGCGCGGCCAGGTTTAACTTCCTGGGGTCCCTGGAGCTGTGCTGCCTGAGCTTCTCCTTCAGAGAACACCTGCAACCTCAGGAAGTATTTGGATGCTTCTGAGAGCCAAGTCCCGGGTTCCTGGCCTCGGCGTGAAGAGTCTGCTGTGTCCTGGAGAAGTGTGCAGGCTGCTCCCACGGCCGGGAGGATGCATCTTGAAGGTCTCAGTGGCGAGCCTGACATTCAACTTATCTTCAAAAGTCTATGATCCTTTCCAAGTGGTTACATCTCATGGTTGTTGCATCATGTGACTGCACGGGGCGGGGGAGGGCTGTTTTGTTTCAGTTCTTATCTTCTTTCTTCCGTCAAGTAATTTGTGTTTCCATCAGTCAGTCATTTGTTGGACCATTTGATAGACACGTGTGGAAATCTATTATTTTCGGCCCGGTGCGGGCAGCAGAACTGAGAAATGAACGAGAAAATTCCTGCCCCAAAGTGGTGCGTGATTTATCAGGATCACAGTTAAGTGGTGTCACATTTATAAGAGAATTATACAACGGTGGGGTGGTGGAATCCCATCCTGAGGGCCCCAGAAGCTCAGATAGAGGAAAACATGGGTAAGGAGGTAGGGATATGGGGGTTTCAGAGTGAGTGAGGGAAGACTTCTTAAAAGAAAAATGGGGAAGAGTTGGCCAGATTGGGAGAGGTCTTGTGGGTTATATTATTCTGTCAGAGTGAGACACCTACCAGAGGGTGAGTGGTCTTTGATCAAAATATTTCCAGGTCAACATAAAAATCAAGGACCTTGATGGAGCGCAGGACTTGCCCGGGACAGGCCCATCTTTTTTGTATAACAAAAATGTGTGCTGCAGGACCGAGAAAGCAGAAAGTCAGACTTCAACACGTATTTAACCATCGGCTATCCCAGGACTTAGGAATAGTGTGCCGTATTTGTTAGGGTTATTTTTGCATATGAATTCTGTTCGTGAAAAGAAAGCTTGGAAAAACAAGATGACAGTGATGAACCTTCACTATAGACCCTGAGAGGGGACAAGAGGACATGAAATTCATAACACAGCTTCGGAAGTCACTTTAGGAGAGGAGGTGCACCAACACTTCAGAGAAAGGATGCAGAGAGACAGAGTGGAGCAGGAGTGGAGCAGGGGACATGGAGGGCCCTCTTTGGGTCACATGGCTGTCTCCAGTGTATGGCCAGAGCAGGGTGGGCACTTCATGCATTGCAAGCCTCTGTCCTGGAGGTAACGGGGGGAAGCACTGCTGGACGTTCTGGGGCTCACTAGGAAGAGTGGAGGCCCACCGTTTCAGCAGTGAGGCAGCTTCCTCCTCCACTCTCAGCCTCCCAAATTGAACGGTCAGGTTCTTGATCTGTTTCCTGAGCCAAACGAGAAGGGTGGCGAGAGGCCAGGAGTGCTACCTGCTTTCCCTCAGGAAACTGGGAGCAAGGGAAGCTGGGTTCCCTTCTAGTCCTTACTGGACTGATGCACTAGGTGGTGGCCACCCAGAAGCATGGCTCTGTCCACCCTTATCTCCAGCCTCAATCTAACACTGTACCTTTAAGGTTTTCCAATGTCATAGAGCAGACTTGGTCCCAGTGGTGAAGAGAATCAGGGCCCAGTCTGCTTTGCTGAAGAGGTTGAAGACTGAACACCAGAGAAACCTGAGGCAAGTGTGGCAGCAAGTGTTATTTAAAGGATAGAACAGAGAAGGGCTCCAGAGCTGGGCGTCCAAGTGGCAGTGTCCTGCCCCCTTTCCACATTCCGGATGTCCTTTGTTCTGGAGCTTTCTCCTCCCTGATTCTGCCTACGTGACTATGACCAAAGGTGGGACACAGGTGGAGGGATCCTGGCAGGAAGGAAGCTGCCCAGGGTACGGGCAGGCAGGAGGGCCAGGGGGCCTTCATTAACAACTCCCACAGCTACCCCCCCACCCCCCAGGACGGATCCCCTGGAGGCAGGTGTCCCTGGCAACAGGTGGAGGAGGGGAAGGGTCCGAAGGCACTGACATCTTATTCTCTCCTGATTCAGCCCCCTTCTGTCTGACCATGTGTTACCTACACTGAAGGTCCTCTTGCCTCCTCCAACAGCACTTATTGATATTCCACTCCCAATACTATTTCTCAGACCAAGTCTTATGCATTTTGTCAATCTAGTGCCTCAGAAATCCTTCAAAGAGATTGAATGGCTATATATATGTGTGTGTATCTGTGTATGTGTGTGTGTATGTGTGGGTATGTGTGGGTATGTGTGTGGGTATTGTGTGTATGTGTGTTTATGTGTGTGTATGTGTGTGTGGGGGGTATGTGTGTGTATGTTTGGGTATGTGTGTGTATATATGTGTGCATATGTGTGTGTATGTGTGTGTATGTGTGGGTATGTGTGTATGTGTGGGTATGTGTGTGTATGTGTGTGTGTGCATATGTGTGTGTGTATGTGTGGGTATATGTGTGTATGTGTGTGTCTGTATGTGTGTGGGTATGTGTGTGTGTGTGCACATGTGTGTGTGTATGTGTGGATATGTGTGTGTCTGTATGTGTGTGGGTATGTGTGTGTATGTGTGTGTGTGTGCACATGCGTGTGTGTATGTGTGGGTATGTGTGGGTATGCAACAATATGTACATATAAAATCCTTGAATTGTAAAACAGAAATTTTAATTGGAAAAGTGACAAGATTCTTCCCAGTTAACATTTGGTGGCTGTTATGGAGGCCCATCTTAGGTGTATGTCCCCGAGGTGGCTGTCTCAGTGGGGTGTTCTCTGCCGTGTGGATTCAGGGGTTCCTCACTGGCTGCAGTTCTGGTCGAGTGGGTGCAGTTCCATCAGGAAGTGTCCTTTTCTCGTCCAGTGTGAGGTATAATGCAATTCAGCTTATGAAGCAAGTGACGAGATTGTTTGAGTACTGGCATTATTGTTAGGGTCTGTAAACAAGTCAGGATGGCGCCTGGCATTTTGCCAGAGGGAGGGGTTTGTGAAGTAACGCCAGCGAGCCATTAAGTGTGGAGATTCCTTATTGGTTGACTGCTGTATCGAGTTTATGTTAATTAGATAAGCTGTGTAGAATGTAGATATACCCCTCCTGTCCTACAATAAACGGCTCCCAGTCCTGCTGTATCAATCTACACAAGTTGCTGCAGTCGGACTGCGGCACATTATACCTGCCTACTTAGGAAGGGCCCCTCCTTCAGTGCACCAGTGGGCAGGTCACACAAAACCAGGAGGCTGCAGTGCAGACACAGTCTCAATGCTGGCTGAGGAGATGGGCCAGGAAACTCACGGCTGCTCCTCAGGAGCACTGTCCGTGTATGTGTCCAGTGTACCCACCTGACCCTCCAGTCCTGAGCTTCATGGGGTCCCTGTGTATTGCCCACACCAGAGAGAAGTGTTTAATCTGTGCAAGCCAAAGAAATAAGGCTGACTCCACGTGAGGTTCTCAAATTTGCCATGGTGACGGATTTCGGCAGGTCAGTTGAAATGCGTTCATTCTAGCAAATAAGAAAAAACTCTGAATTTCCATTATCCTGGGGCCATTTCCCCAGGACTCTGTTACTGCAGTGCATTTGGGCTGTTCAGGAGGAGCCCCCACCCATACTCTTTTGTGAGCAGCAGCTTTCCTGTGGGATTGCTTACAAACCTGCTTCATGGGGACACTTCCTCCCTCACCTCTCCCCTCCTTCAACCTGGATAATCACTCCCAGAAGACTGCTGAACTTGAGCAGCTGATAATGATTTGGAGACTGGGTGCTGGCACAGTCAGTTCTCTTTGTCGACTTGGCTAGTATCTACTTCTCAGTTACTTTATCGGACACTCCTCTAGGCATTGCTGTGGAGGTGATTTTTAGATGTGATTAACATCTACATAGCGCTCACTTCAACAAAGAAGACAATCCAAGATAACCTGGAGGGACCTGCTTCAGTCATTTGGAGAGATAAGAGCTGAGGTTTCCGGGAAGAAGATGAAATTCCACCTGTGGACAACTTCCTCATTTGTGCCCCAGAGGTCCAGCCTTGCCAGCCTGCCTCCCTGCCCTGTGGATTTCAGGCAGGAATGGACAGCCCACAGAACCACATAAGCCAGTTCCCTGCAACAACACCCCCTCTCCATTAATATTCATGGGTAAATATATACACAGATCTATTACATGTAATTACATGTATACACATGCATGTGTGTACATACATGTCAATCTCCCACGGGTTGTTTCTCCCACTTTGACAGCTGTACTCTGCTGAGGCCAGTGTCTCTGCTGGGACTGCCAGGAGCCACACTGCAGCCTTCTAACCTGGGCCGTATCGGGATGGGCATGCACCTCTGTAGGTGACTGTGCATGTGTGAGCATGTTGGGATGGGTGTGTATCTCTGTATATGACTGCATGCGTGGGAGCATGTCCAGGAGTGGCCTAGTCAGCTCTCCATCACTATCACGAAGTACCTCAGGGAAGAAACCTACAAAAAGGAAAAGGTTATTTTGGCTCACAGTTTTGGAGACTCCAGTCCATGGTGAACTGGACCCTCTGCTTTGGGCCCATGCGAGGCAGCGCCGCGTAGGAGGAGCATATGGTGAGGCAGAGCCACTCACCTCGGTGCCTGAAAGCAGAGGAGTGAGCAGGGCCCAGATTCCCACGATCTCTGTCAAGGACACAGGCTCAGTAGCCAAAAACCCTTGGCGAAGCCCCACCTCTTGAAGGTCCCACCACCTCCCCACAGCCCCAGCCTGGGGACCACACCTGAAATGCATGGGTTTGGGGGGACATGCCAGGTCTAGACTCTAGTGAGGGGTGGGGGTTTCCAAGTCTTCCAGATCACGAGAGTCCAAACTTCAGCCCGTCCACTGTCTTTCTAGGAGCCCTCAAGTAAGCAACAACCTGCCCCAGCTCATACAGCCCTTCCCGGGGAGAAGCTCATCAGTGCTCGGAAGCATCTCTCTTTTGGCCTTTAAAACAGTGCATCTGTTCTCTGCACTCACATCTGAAAGTCCATATCAGCCCAGACATCGTGACCTTCCGTAGCTTAAGGACCCATCATGGCCAGGTTCTTTCTCACTTGGCTTTGGCTTTTATACATAATTATGTTCCCCATAGAGAAAACCCACTCTCCTGTGACATGGGCCATCACAGTCTGACGCTCTATGAGCGCAGCTGCCCGTCATGTAAAGAGCTTAATGCCTAAAGCTGCAGGACACAGAAAGACTCTTTAACGGAGTTAACTGGCTCTAGCTACATGGAACAGGGTGGTCACAGTCTTGGAGTGTCCTGGGAGTCCACAGTGCTGCATGTCTGCAGGCCCCAGCACCCAGGGCACTCCCAGCTTTGAGGATGTGCCTGGCCTCCAAGAGTGGCAGAACCTGACAACAGCCGAGTTTCTCGTCCCTCTGCTCCCATGACTGCTCTCTCCAGAGGAGGGAAGGAAGTTCAGCAGAGTTGGAGATGCCAGTGTCCTTCCAGCTGGTCATGAGGAGCCAAGGAGAGAGAGATTCCATCCAACATGAAGAAGGGGGTCAGCCAGAGAGAGAGATTCCATCCAACATGAAGAAGGGGGTCAGCCAGAGAGAGAGGTTCCATCCAACATGAAGAAGGGGGTCAGCCAGAGAGAGAGATTCCATCCAACATGAAGAAGGGGGTCAGCCAGAGAGAGAGGTTCCATCCAACATGAAGAAGGGGGTCAGCCAGAGAGAGAGATTCCATCCAACATGAAGAAGGGGGTCAGCCAGAGAGAGAGATTCCATCCGACATGGAGAAGGGGGTCAGCTTGCTGAGACAAGGCAAGACACCATCATCCACATACTTCAGAGTGACAAGTTGCAGAGGCACACACAGTCCTGGGGAAAGGAAGACCCCAGGAGCTCCACTCACCCCATCTGAATAGTCTTCCCTTGAGCACTGTTAGGAATTACTGTGGGTTTCACCTCCACTCATGCCCCATCTCACAGGATCCTGCAGCTTGGAGCTGGAAGAGTCCGGTTGACCACAGTCTCCCCTCCACCCTCTTTGGGCTGAACAGCTATTGATCTCTGTTCTGCTAGGAATGGAATGCTCCTGTTGGAGACCTGCACCATCCGAAGCAGCTGCTCACACTCTGAAGGACTATTCTGTGAGTGTGTGTGTGTGTGTGTGTGAGTGTGTGTGTGTGTGTGTGTGTGTGTACACATGTGTTGGCTTGGTGGATCTTAAGGTCACGTCTTGGATTGGAGTACAGTATGGCATCAAACCCTATTTCTGCTCCTTATTCAGTGGGTGTCCTCAGCGGGTGACTTAACCTGACAACTCCCCTTCTTACAGAATGAGATCTCAGAAACAACCCTGACCATTGCTGGTGGAAAGGACCCATCGGTGCAGATCTGACCCCAACCTTGGGAGGGTTTTGTTGTTGGCAGATGGTACCTCTTGCAGAAGTTTCCTCAAGATGCCACGAGGTGTAAGGAAACCCAATCCATGCCTGATGTGTCAGACTTTGTAAATGTTATCTACTTATTACCATGTAATAACTTCTGGACTATAGGCAATGATGAAATGTTAAAAATAGGGAAGTTTTTCCATATGGCCTAGGTAAAGATGTTATATATTTTTCATGAAGACAACTTAGAATGCTCAAGTTTAAATCAAATATGAATATACATCTTGATATTCCTTAAATTTTTTTCCAACACGAAATAAATATTTTATAAAAGCTCTGCAGGTATGGGAGACACTCTGTCTGTAATTAGGGCATACTATATGGTAACGGGGCCTGAGGCCTGGACGACAGATATTGCTCTTCCTTTCCTGTGTTTTACTAGTATTTAACAAAGATCCAAGAAGCCAAATATGTATTCAGAACACAATGAGCAAAACACATTCCCTGAATGAAGACCCGCGAGAGGATGTGTTAGCCTCGCCTGGGTTGGCAGATGTCCACCATCTAATCCAAGAGATGAGGACTGCTCTCATGAGTCTCTTGGTGCCAACAGGAGCTAAGAGTTCCTGCTGTGGGTCCTCCTGCACTTTAGCCAGCGAGGGCAGGAAGGAAGAGATTCCAAATTCCAGCGAAGCATCCTGAAGCCTGAGTCAGCCTGGAGGGAGGAAGCGACAAGGAAAGTCCTTGCTGGCCTCACGAAGACGTGATCCTGTAGATCAGCGCACTATATTTCCTCTCAAAATGGTGAAGATTCTTTCTCCTTAGCTATTCGACATTTATAGCCCAAGAAACAGGGTGTTTATTGTGCAGTTATTCCTGTTCCAACCCAAGCGGGGCCTCCAGGCAGAGGGTGGGGTGGGTCCTGCAGGAAGCCATGTCAGGTTAGACACCCTTCATCACAAACTCGAGAGCCCAACAGCACAGCACACTCCTCTGTGGCCTTGGATGGGGACCTGAGCACCCTGGGCCTTGGTTCTGCCATCTTGAAACTAGACCATCTCTAAGCCCTTGGTTGCTTTAATAATCGATGGTTGTGAAAAACAATTCATATTTCTAACTGATGCAACAAATTTAGCACAAAATGTCTTGTGTGTTCTCCTTCTTGGTTAAGTTCCACGTTCTCCTAGTTCAAATGAAGGTGGGAAGGTAGTTGTGGCTCCTCGCTGGGTTCTTGCATGGCTGTGCCACGTATCAGCTGGGTTATTGATGACAAGCTGCTCATGCTGGCACCTCTGCATCCTCCCTGTAAACTGAGGCTGCCGTAGGATCTGTCTCCTGTTGTGGGTGGGAGGTGATAGAAGCCATCTGCTGAGGTCATTGGAGTTTATTTGCTGTCGGCTTCCAACCGCGGGAGGCTGATCTCAGACCAGAAATGTCTCATGCTTCATCACGCTTGGGCTTCTGCCTACGTGGCTGGTAAGAAGTTCCCCTGGGCTGCAGCAGCCTCCACGCCTCTCATCCTGGGAACAAATCGGAACCAGATCGCCAGCACACAGGGCCGCTTCCCTTTGATCAAGGTCACTTGCAATTATCGCACTGTCTTGACAGTTTGAAAGCTAATGACTAAACCAGAAAATAGTTTTGGGATTACTGGGAAGTAGAAGTTGTGTCAGCTTGGGCCAAGTGTGATGATTTATGAACGTGGAGCTGTTCAAAGGGTATACACTCCGGGTTGCTCTCTAAAAACAGTCCTTATAAGATTGCTGGTCACCAAGTACAGGATCACCTTCATCACAAGTAAGGTCCTGCTGCTGGACTCCATTCAGTGTGACTTTTACCTGCTGTTGAGAGAGGGCCCTGCAGGACAAGGAGGATTAGGAAGACAGGGCATGATCTTGAGTTCTAATGCTGTTCATGGTGACGCGGGAGCCTCGGCGTCCCATCCCTGAGCCTTGCTGGCACCTTTCCTTGGGTGGAGGCTAACTGGACAGCGTGGACACTGGCACATCATAGGACGCAGGGCACAGGGCTCTGGCTCTACCTTTTAGCCTCCACAAAGCCGTCTGTGGGAGTGGGAGTGTATGGGTGTGGGAGTGAGCTGCCTGCTGGTTTCCTGGAGGCCCAGCCTCAGCCAGGCACGGGTTACGCCCTCCTCTGCCCACGTGTGCTCCACAAGGGTGTCAGGGCCCTGCAGTCAGGTGACACATGGGGCCCCTTCTTGGGACAAGCCATCACATGATGGAAATTCTGGGTCACTCTGTTTTGTCACCAGTGCCCCGATCATGGGGACCAAGTTTTCCCTCTAACCCTTCATCTCTCTTTAATCTTGGTTCCTTCCTTTTCCTTCTTTTTCTTGGACTGGGGATTGAACCCAGGGGTACTCAACCTCTGTGACCCACCCCCAGCCCTATTTTGTATTTTATTTAGAGACAGGGTCTCACTGAGTTGCTTAGCACCTCCCTAAGTTTCGGAGGCTGGCTTTGAACTCGTGATTCTGCTGCCTTAGACTCCCGAGTAGCTGGGATTACAGGCGAGCTCCACAGGGCCCGGGATTCCCTTCCTTCTGAACACAGTTGTTATACTGAAGGTGAAAATGATCGCCACTATGTTCTCATATCCTCCCTCCCTCTGCCAATGGGATTAATATAAAAACCTGAAAATGGAAGAGAGAGAAATGTGTCTGAGCCAGCCTTCCACCATTCCTGTGTGCTAGCACCTGAGGAACGGGACGGCAGGCAGAGCCATGTGTTGGTATACTGGAGCCTTTGGAGCCTTAGACGAGAGGTGTTAGCCAGGAATGCAGGTCAATGGCTTGCTCAAGGCTGTCTTCAACTAAGGGTCATGGTCAGGCCTGCTTCTGACCTCTCTAAGGCCCATATGTCAGCATGGTGATCATGGGTCTTCCAGCCGTGCTGCACGGATCCCTGAGGTCGGAGACACTGGCCTTGGGACAGCCCTCATGGGTGCCCTGGATGCTGTAATGCTGATCAGAAATCAGTGTTTGCTTCTAACAAATGTCCTACTTTGTACTTGTGCTTGCCTACTCCGTGCTCACTCGTTGGGTGGGTCATAGGACAAATGCCCCATTGCTGCAGCTGTAGGGTACAGTGGTCTCGGGGCTCACTCTGTTCTAACAGGGAGCTGAGATGGGGGGGTCAGCGTGGCCACTGCTGGGATGGGAAGAGGACACAGGAGGACAGTGAGGCTGGTGAGGCTGGTCCTGGGGAGCCAGTAAGGACCAGGCACACGTGACCAGGTGCTCTTGGTTGGGGGATACACAGATCATGAGTTCAGGCTTTTTATAACTATATTGCTGTTGTGCTTGAGATTCTATTAGAAAGTCTTCAGTTTGATTCTTGCACTTTTGAACAGACCTGATCTACACAGATGCAGCAGTGTAGGCAGTCAGAAGGTGCTTTCTCTGAACGTGATGCCAATCAGGGGCACTCTCTACCACCCAGAGCCCCTTCACGTGTAGACTACACACATCAGGGGAATGTCCAGGACATGACCTCTAAAACTGGGCCCATCTCAACACTAGATTCCAGAACAGTCCTCCTGCTCCTTCCCCGTGACCCATGCCTAGGGAACCGGGCCGTGCCTCTCACAGGCTCCCAGGTCTTGCCGGGACCCAGGCTCAGACAGGGAGAGGGAAAGCACCTCTCCCTCACCTACAGTGAACTGTTTGGGAGGTTTCCTCGTGGTATTCAGTAAAAGAGCAGGTGGAATATCTGTAAAAGAACATGGCAAGGTGAAAATTTTCCAAATTGGGAAAACATAACTCTAGGAAAGGCGTAGAAGAAAATAGAAGAATGAAGACTTGCTGCACCCTTTGGGAAGCACTCCAAGCTGCTTGAGAAGACCCCACCACTTACTGCCAAACACATGCCAGTACCGTAGTGCCCACTGGTAGAAGCTACCAGCAGAGAGACCGGGCCCAGCCCGCCGGAGGGTCCTCCCGTGGTGTCCACATCTGACTCCAGCACGGCTCAGGCCGGGTTCTGAGGAAAGTCACCTGGAATCGCTTCCCCGTTCGTGTTCTACTCTGTTTGCTTTATGGCCTCAGCCACGGGTGCTATTTGGTGCTAATGTGCGGGGCCTGACTGACATCTGGAATGAGCTGCTAAGGCGAGAGTTTATTTTAACAAAGACGGGATTGAGAGAGGTTAGTCCCTTGCTTCATTTCCTAGTGTCAAAAAAATTTGCTCTATTTTGATACTTGCCTTTGTTCCCTCCGTTGGGGAATTAAACTCTATGATAAACAGACACCGCGACTTGTTTCGGGACGTGAGTGGCTGAGGCTTTGATGGATGCCCCTGGCTCGCTCTAGGCTGCGGTTCGGTAATTGCTGCCACCAGGCAGAGCGTCAACCCACCTGCCTTCTGTGCTCCTTCTGGGGGAGGCGCCCTCTTCAGAGTCCCCCTGCTAACCCCTGGGCTGCTGTCAACAACTCCCTCACAGGTCCCCAGCTAGGGTGGCACCAAACTCTTGTCCTGAACCCAGTTGCTTAGGAAACACTTTGCTCCTCCTTGTGACGCTCCATGACACACTCATCATCTTGTCCCGTGGCTCCGGGAGGTGATCACCGAATTTACTTGGAGCCATGTTCTGGTGCTCTCCTTTCTCCAGGAAAAGGAGAAAGAAACAATATTTTAAATTCGTTCAGATATTCAGAATAAAATAATCTAGACAACTATAAGCCGATAAATCTACCCTTCCTACTATCGCATTGCACATTTGCTTCAATCTCATTTTATTTGGAATTAAATTATTTACCTCTCCATTCAATATTAGGAAAAGGGCATTCTTTGGGAAAGGAGGGATGTGTGTCTCTTGAAGTCACACGCCTCAGTTGCTAGTGTACGTACCGAGGCAGTCCCTTCCACTGGCTTCCTCTAGTGCTCTGAATGAAGCCTTTATAAAGAGCTGCTCTTTCTGGTGCCGAGGGACATCCTTGTGCCAAGGCTTCGGGGATTATAGCTTAAAATCCCCAATGATATGCCACCTCATTTGCAGTATTAGGATACGAAATTTTTAATTGCACATCTTAATTATGCAATTTCCAATCTTCTCAAACTCTGTTTCAGGAACAGTGGTGCATTCACCCTGTTTCATTGGAGCTATGAAAGACTCTTGTGGGGACAACCAGAAAACACAAGATAATTCCTCACGGACTGGCAGAGTCCATCTCTTGATCCCACATGGTTCCTGTTCATTGTAGCCTAAAGAGGTCACATTTGAATGCCTGAACTCAATTGAGAAATAGAAATTATGGTTTGGGTGTAAACTTGGAGGAATTTTGTCCAGGCTGAGGTGAATGTTCTAGCTCAATTTGTCACTTGGGTTTGAATAAGTCTAAAAGGACTTGTCTGCATTGCATCACATGTAGCCCTGACCACGCATGTTTAAAAATACTAAAGAGAGTGATCAGATAGCCACGGACATGCGTTCATGTTCTCAATCATGTCCCCCAAGTCCTCCATTCAACACTTCCTGATTTTATAACTGTCAGAACAGTCACCAAGTGTGTTCCAAAGCTGCGGGCCCTCTGAATCCACGCTGACCCTGAGCACAAGGCCACACACAGTGGCAAAACATCTCTCATTTGCAGAGGTGCTCCACGCTGCCCTGCTCCAGGGGCCCCTCACAGCTCCTTCTGGCAGCTTCTCCCAGCTTAAAGGTTTAAATACCTTGAACTTTTAAAATTAAAACCCAGGAAAATCTCTGAGAGTAAAGAGCTCCCCTAGCAGCCCAAAGTGTGCTGGTTAATTACACTGCCTGCCCCTTTTCCTTGAGATGTTCCTCAAAATAGGAACCTCGAGAAAAACAAGGAAACAGCCACTGTGGCTGCACGAACTCCTTATTTAGAGAGCAGACCTGGGTGCTGAGTGAGCCTGTGGCCACAGAGGTGTCAGCGGCTCCCCCTCTCTGACATACAGAGCCATGTGTGCCCAGCTGAAATGTTTCTGTACCTTTCTGTGAACCTCAGCATCAGCTCATACCTCCAAGTCCAAACCAGCATCTAGCAGTGACTTAAAATCCTCACAGTTCAGTTTGGGCTTGGCCTCTCTCCTTTCCTGTAGCTCCGGCACTAAAATAAAACATGCACTGAGCTAGCTATGAACCTACAACGAGCAAATCAGTGAAGGTCTCCACTTATCCGAGTGTGGGAGAGAGTGGCCAGTGCAGTCTGGGCCCGGGGCTTGGTGTTCAGACCTCGTCTGTGGCCGCTCCCCTTGCTCTGGAGTGAACCCAGCCACAAGCCCAGTTCGCCTTCACCGCTGACATTTCTCCCTCTCAACCAGGGATTCCCATCTTGATCTTTCTTTCCTCACTTTCGTAAAGGCTACAAACGCACATTTTGACATTGAGTGAAGAGGAGATGGGTATGGGGTAGGAAGGGTAGTAGAATGCATGGGACATTAGAACCCTATGTACATATATGACTACACCTCCCGTGTTACTCTTCGTCGTGTACAACGAGAAGAATGAGAAATTATACTCCATGTATGTATGATGTGTCAAAGTGCATTCTTCTGGCATGTATAACTAATTAGAACAAATTTAAAACGTATAAATTTTATCCAAGTAAATAATCTGGGGAGAAACCAGTTGTATTAGGTCTTGGTAACTGCCATGAAGGGTATCCATAGGTCTTTAACTGTTTTATATTATGTTATCTGTAGGAACTTTGTGTATGGTTTACTTTGTAGATTATTATTCTGGGAAAAAAACAAAGTGTTTCTGTTCCAGCATAGTTAGGGTGAGCAAGAGGATTCCCATTTCTGAAGAATCCAGGGTACCCATTGGCAGTGACTGCGAACATGGCATGGGGCTTATCAACAGGTTCACGCAGAGCTAAGCGCTCTGTGACCTTCCAAGTCAGCCAGCGGCGGGACCGCAGGTAAATCGTGGGTGCTCTCAGAGCATCCGTCTCCTCCCTGTCATAGCAGGGTGGCCTATACCAACACGTGGGAGCCCTGTTCTCAGAGTCCCTGAGCTTCTGAGGGCTCAGCAGCGATGGACGCACGGTTCTCCCTGAAAAGACTCTTGTCTGAGCTCCTTCAGCTTCTCCAGGACAATTTGAGTTCTTGTTTCTTTCTTTCCAAAGGTGGCAAAAGGATGACTGCTGTTTCCCTCCTGTGTTGGCACTTTCAAGAACACATAGGTGTGACCCACATGTCCAGCTGCTTCCACAGCCGCCTTATTGGCCAACCTTAAGCATTGCCTAACTTGCTCCTCTTCACCCACCACCTCTGGCAGGAAGTGCTCTCCTCCTACCCTGGCTCCAGCAGCAGGAGTTCCAACCACTGGCTGGTTTTGTCTGCGTCACTTTGTCTGATGGCGCCCAACATCTGACATTTCTCTCCCTCCCTCTCCCTCTGTCTCTCATAAAGGATTGAGTTGTGTTTTATCGTTTAATCCTTTCAAAACGCTGTGTACCTTTCTAAGTGATGGCAATCCTGACAAGGCAGGGGAGATGAGAAGGCTGGAAGCCACATCAGAGGGGCCTGTGGAATCTGTTGTGACAACAGGGGAGGAGGGCTGGGCCTTGCTCCACTTAGGGCTGAAAGCACCTTTGTTATGCTTCTGAGGACAAGAGGAGGGCTGAGGCCTGGAAGTGGTTAGCCTGTCCCCTCTGCCTGTCAATCACATCAGCTTGGAAGGGAAAGAGCAAGACTAGGGGGAAGTGGGGGCACAGTCCAAGGGGAAAAGGACAAACAGAAGAAGCATCTGCCTGGTTCTGGTGTCAGAACAGCGCTGCGTGGCACTCGGAGGTGATTACAGCTGAGAAAGGTGGCTAATTTGTGCCTGGAAGAATGTAGCTGAGGTCGCCAAAATCAGATTCCTGCTTCCATCTTGGCTGAACATTTTTTTTTTAAATACAGAATGTACTGTAAAGAAAAAATATTCAGGGATTTTTTTTTTTTGCTTGCTTAGTAAGTTTCTCATTTGCATCAGCTTGTCAAGAGTTATGACATTTAATGTTATTAATGTCACTTCCATTGTTCCACTGGATCTCAGCTGCCTTCACCTACAGAATGTAAGTGTTTCTGATTACATGGCCATAACCAGAGACCCCAAGGAGAGGCAGGGGACCACAGGTCTCTGCTGTGGGTAGGCCAGCTCAGGAGCTGCCCATGTCACTCACGGTCAGGAGGGTGACACGTGCACACTTTCCCATGCACATGCACACACACATCAAGTGCACACATGAGCACATATGTGTGCACATACATCCACCATGAGTTTTTTTTTTTTTTTTTTTTTTTTTTTATGGAATCCCATGTGCTTTAAGAAATGCTGGGAGCCAATACTTTGGGAAGGAATTGTGTCCAAATGGGAAAAAAGATGAATTTGCTTCAAGGAATAAAGAGCTAGGAAAAAGAGGATGACTGGTTTGAATAAGCAAATGTGTTGAAGGCAGTTGGACACATCACCTTGCAGAGCTCACAACAAGAATTCCTCAACTATTGAATTTTCTTCTTCACAGAAATTCATTAATTGGCATGAAATAACTGTACCATAATCAAATCTTTAAAAAAGGTGGTTGTTGTACTTTTAACGTGGAATATAAAAATAACTTTCAATATAACTGTATTTCAGATTTGAATGTCTCAAACCCCTGAAACACTAGAGTAATATCAAATCTTTAAAAATTATATTTGCTCACACCTAAAATTCTACTCTGAATTGAAAACATCTTTTACATGCAAATTTAATTTTCTTTGTAAGTCATTTAAAAATAGATAAAAAGTAAAAACCATTACAACAATTACCTCAATTCAGGAATAAATATCTTGCCACATTTTTCATTCTTAGCTTTTTATTTTTTAGCTCTGTCTGTTATCTCCAGCTCACTGTAAGTTTAGACAGATTAGATAGATAAGTAAATAGGAGATGAAAAGAGGGAGAGATGGTGGATAATGCTTTGTCAAACCACATACACCCAACACACTATTATCAGATTATATAAAAATAACACTAATTGTCTGATATCACTTTATATCAGACTATTTATAAATTGTCTCTAGATTTTTTTTTCCAAAATATTCTAACCTGGTTTTATCAAACTCAGATATACGTGGGGCATTATGTTGCTCCATCTCTTTATGTTTGAAATTTAGAGCAGCCCCTTCTCCTCCCACTCATGTTAAGTGGGTTACCATGGCGCTGACTTTTAAGGAGACCATGGCAATTATTTTTAGAGCCCCACACTCTGGGACCGTCTGGTGGTTTTCTCATGATTTTGTTTAACTTGTCTCCCAGCTCTTGCATGCTGTATAAACTGAAGGTCAGGTCTACACTCACGCTGGTATTTTTAGCAAGAAGAGCTCCTGTGTGATGTCAGGCCCTTGACATTTCCGCAGTCAGGAGAGGCCTCCTGTCAGGTGGCCTGTTGTTACTGAAGCTGAATCTAATCACTTGGCTGAGGTGGTGACAACCTTTCGTCTATGGTATTTAACATCCATTGGCGATACTGTCTGTATCAAGGACTTGACTTCAGGGCTGTGGAGTGATTCCTAGTCATATCATTTTTATATTTGTTAATTGGCACTATTATGAAAAGAACGCTTTAGTTGTCAACTGGGGTTATCTATGTTCCACCTAAAAGTTTTGAGGAAAATATTAACCCCTTCTGTTTAAAATTCTACAAACAATGGGTTGATGTAACACCCACCTGCAATGACAGGTTGAGGAGTTGGATTTTTCTTCTTTGTATTTACTTGAAGGATTGCCAGATTTTTATTTGTTCCACATCTTTTACTCAATTGCAGTTATTTTATTTGACATCAAAGTGTTTAACTAGGGTCAGCCCCTCCATGGCACCCTGTGTCCCCTGGTCCAGGCCCTGTTTTTCTCTGAACATGTTGAACTTACCTGCTGACAGCGAAGCTGGCCATCATCTGAGGGTGCTGGCCCTACCAGGTGCCTGGAATTGGAGACAGAGGCCTGTCAGTGGACATCAGTGCTTCTAGCCCATCTCCAAGCCACATTTTTCAACATAAACTATAAATTCATATTTCCAAACCAAACTTAGCCTTGTAAGATACTTAGCTATCCTAAGAAAGCTTAGAAAACTTTCCTTTTATTTTCTATTTTTATCTATTTTCTCTTGCATTGAAGTGCTGGTTCATACTATCATGGATACGTTTGCTTATTTCTCTTACAGTCTGCAGATAATAGAACCAAAATTGTGCTGCCATTATCATCATTAAAACCAGAACCTCTGCGTAAAATTTAAGATTTACCTGCAATAGTTATTGTTCTTTGTTCTTTGAAGTATAAAACATTGAGCATGGACTATCAGAATTGTGTTAAAAGTAACTTGAGTTATCTCTTATCTGTGTGGGTATGTTAGCCATCTAATACAATTAGATTTGCCTGTTTTCTTAAATTTAGTGATTAATGCTTTTTAAAATTGTATTTAATCTGTTAATAAATAAAGTACTGACACAACTTAAATGCCAATAAACTATTAAAATTATATGTGCAGCTGGGTGTGTTGGTGCACACCCTTAATGCCAGCTGCTTGGGAGTGTGAGGCAGGAGGATAGCAAGTTTAAATCCAGCCCTAGCAACTTAGCAAGAACCTAAGCACCTTAGAGAGACCATGTTTCAAAGTTAAAGATAAAAAGGGCTAGGAATGTGTCTCAGTGATAAAGCCCCTCTGGGTTCAATCCATAGTGCCAAAATATATATCTATATATTTATGTATCTCTCTCTTTATATATATATTATAAATATAATATATATGTTTATATTTATATATGTATAAATATATACATATATAGATATATATTTTGGTACTATGGATTGAGATAGTGATCTATTCCCATTTATCTCACTCTATAAATAGCAATTTCTATTTTCACTGAGTTTGCACTGCCAATGTTTATCAAAGATAAGAAATGTGCATTTTTATATTCCTTCCTACACAAAATATATCATAATAAATATTCTACTGCATAACTTTATGTTTCAAACTAAAGTATACATTATATCCCTCAATCATACTATCTTCCTCATTGTCTACACTAAAATAATATTATATTGAGGAAATAGACTTTTTTCTTGATAAAATGTCCTTGCTTCAGACTCCATTCTTTTTTCAATTTTACAATTATGGTAAGAAATCTTAGAGTAACTTGATGTCCTTTTCTTGAAAGTGACATGGACTTTACATTGTAAAATTTTTAATTTAATATTTTATTACAATATGTGCTAGAATTAATTTTTCTGAGTCATAATTTCTAGAAATATGATCAGCCCCTCTCTCAATATACAAATTTATGTGATATTTTGTTTCAAGAGAATGTATGTAGATGTGGTTGATATAATAATAAATATGCATTTTGTTCCACAAAATTGTTTTCCACAAAGAAAAGGGCAGGAGGGGAAGGGGTGAGGAAGGCACTTGTACGTCTGTTGGACCCTTTTTGTGTATCTTTCAAAACTACTGCTTTCCCATTGTTTTGATCATGTTCTTACTTCTGCTTAATATTCTCAGCTGTTTGATTGTATCATCTTTTTTCTTTATTCATTTTTCCTTTCTTTATTTCTTTTCCTGAGGATTGAGCCCACAGCATCATTCATGCTAGGCAAGTGCTCTACCACTGATCCATTTCCACGTCTTTTTTTTCATGTTTTATTTTAAAACAGAGACTCACTACATTGCTTGAATTTGCAGTCCTCCTCCACAGAGACTCTGTCTTCCATTTCTAATACTGTATTTCCAGTTAGTTATACCTCCTTGTAAGTCACGATTTTATTTCTCTTTTTCTACAACTTTGTTCCAATAGTGATGGGATTTTATCTTGCCTTTCCCTTCTGTTTTGCCAAATGTTACCTTGAAATTCTGTTCTAAGCTAGTTCCTATATTTGAATTTGTACACAAATCCTCACCATATTTACAGTATTAATTGCTTTGTTGTTAGTTTCTTTTGTTTCAAGGCTGTTTTGATTTTGTGTGTGTGTGTGTGTGTGTGTGTGTGTGTGTCTGTCTGTCTGTCTGTCTATCTGAAAGGAGGGAATGGTGAAATATTACATTATGCAGTTTTAAGTCTCCCTTTACAGATTGTTTTCTTTATTCTGCTTTTGTCTAAGAGCACCTCTTGTCTTTCTGTGATAAATTTAAATTTTAAAATAAGTGGGCTGGGGGTTTATCTCAGTGATACCGTACATACCTAGGATGAAGTCCTGGGCTCAAAGCTCAGCAGCACTAAAATAAACAGAACAGATGCTGACCTGTGGGTGTTTCCTGGTTTTGGTCCCCATCCTGCTTCAGCTGCTCATGGCTTCTCTGTGTGGCCACTTAAAGGGCAGAGAGAGAGCAGATCGAGGACACCAAGCATGACTCCACGTGCCAGTAAAGGATAATTGGTCAAAGGCATGAACATCTTTAACATAAGTGTACTTGAAATCACAGCTTTGAAATATGAAAATGAATGAACAGGAAGAGGGTATAGGAGGAAAGTGAATATTAATTCATCCTTTAATGAACTGGTACAGTAATATTAAGAGAAAAAAACCAGGAAATTTATAAAATACATAAATAACACAATCATTAATTTCCATGTAAAAGTGTCTACAATTTTATTTAATCAATAAAAATACAGAGTTTGGTACATTACCACCTAGACCATGAATCAGAAAACAAAGAAGAATCTGTACATGGTGAACAGTGAGCATCACACTCTGTCAGGCTCAAAGCCACAAAGAACAAGAGAACTTGGAAATCTTAAACTTATTACTAATAACCCTGATATTAAAGGGAAAAATGGGTAACTGTGAAAATATTGTGGTGGAATGACAAACAACTTGGGACTTGTCAGGTTTGGAGAACACAGTTTAGTCAGAAATTGAATGTACATTTCTAACTTCAAATAAATTTTTGAGACAATATAAGAAATGCAATAAAAGACCTAGTCCTCCATTTTCACCCTGGATGGACTGCTGGCAGCTGGGAGAGGGATCTAGGACAACATTGGTTCGTCACTAAGACACCTCCGTGAGGCAGAGCTGGCGCAGGACTTGCCATCTGTGCAGATGGAGAGCAGAGGAAAGAACTGGAGAGAGCTCTGGGGAGAAGCAGCCCTTGCTTGTGGGGTGCAGCAGTACTGAGGGGCAGCCAGGAGCTCGTGGACCTGCGGCATCGGACCTGAGCTGCTGGAGGGCCCTGGAGTCTGAGAGTCAGTTAGGTGGGACATGGACAGGACGGGCAGCACTTCCAACACCTTTAGCATCCGCCACGTGGGAGATGCTGTGAGACTCCAGAGAGTCTCCTGCAGCAGCCCACCTCCTCTCGAGTACCGAGGGCTGAGAAAGGCAGGAGCTCATGCAGGTTCTGGGGAGCCAGTGTTCTCCCCTGGACACCTGCGGAACTGGCGGGCTCTGTCCAAGGTGCCCTCCTTCGCAGCAGGGCCACGGCCACCATGTGGTCCTGCTGGGAAACCCATTGCTGCGCCAAGCTGCCAGGGACCCTCTGTTTCTTCATAGCAATGTTCTTCACACTTCTGAGCGATGGTGGCCACATACTTGGGCGGGCAGGATTTTTGAAAGGTGAGATTCACTGTGCTATCACCAACAACAGTAAAGATTGTAATAGTTTAGATTTTTAAGTGACCTGAGTGAAAGTTAGTAACCGCAGCTCAGAGGGGACGGCCATCCCAGAGACGCCATGCATCCAGTGGTAGTGTTTCCATGTGGTCAACTGTTTGTCCTTGGGAAAGCCAAAGACCAGCTCGTGACATCAGTGCAGCACATCGTTGCCAAATGGACTGACCTTTTGTTTAAAAAGACATCAGCAGGACAGGGTTGAACCTGAGTTGGAGCAGGAGGTTGTGGGAGTCAGAGTCACTTCCAGATTCTGCGGGCTGCGTGTCTGTTAAGCAGGATACTCTCCTTTCCTGTAGAAAATGCACAACAAAATATTCACATGTGCTATGGTATCAGGCTGGTGAGTTTCAAATGTTTTGTTAAAAAGCTATTTAAGCCATGCTTCTAATGTTTTCCAAGTTTTGTAATAGCTTTAAAATAAAATAAAAAATATATTTTTTAAAAAAACAGAAAGGCATCCTATTTCTCTAGGAGTTTAAAGATGCTTTCTAGACTCAAAATCAGCATATTATAGTGACACAGTCACATCAATGTTTATAACAGCTCAATTCACACTAGCAAAATTATGGATCCAACCTAGGTGTCCTTCAACATATGAATGGATGAAATAAACGTGGTGTATATACACAATTAAGTATTACTTAGTCATAAAGAAGAATGACTTTATGACTTTTGCTGGTAAATGGATGGAACTGGTGACTATCATGCTAAGTGAAATAAACCAGTCCCAAAAAACCAAAGGCGGAATGTTCCCTGATACGTGGATGTTAACTCACGATAAGTGGAGGGAGGGAGGGAGACAGAAGTTCAGTAGATAGACAGAAGGCAATGAAGGGAAGGGGGAAGGATGGGAATAGGAAAGACAGTAGAATGAATTGGACATAACTTTCCTATGTATGTATATGACTATACCACCATCCACATCATGTACAACCACACGAATGGGATCCTAATTAGAATATTATGCTCCATGTACATCTAATGTGTCAGAATGTACTCTACTGTCATTTATATCTAAAAATAACAGATAAAATTTTAAAAAGAAAAAAAGTAAAGATTCTTTCCTTTATTAGTTGCTCTGCCATAATACTGCCAGTGTTGGGGTGAAGATGCACTAATTTACCTGCTTACGGTGAATGGGGAAAATGGTCGCATACACTCTGTTACTCTGTAATGTTACTCATTACATTTTTGCAGTTCCCCTCATGTTCTCAACAAAATTCTGATTGGGACAAGATGGCAACCTATTGAAAAATCAATGCTTATTTCTTCAGTTCTAAACATGTTCAAGAACCACGTGCCCAGAGATCCCCAGCTTTTAACTACTGCAGTGTGTCTAGCCTGGAGACAATCCCAGGAGTCTTCAGGAGGGCTAAGGGGGTTCCTGGCTGCTCTGGGAAGATTAGGATGAGTTAGCACACAGTTTGCTAATTGTCCAGTGGAAGAAAACACTGGAAATGTCCAGAGGTAATTACAGCTTACAGCTCGCCTGTTGTGAAGGCTCCCTTTGAGTGACTCCTGTGAGTGACTCTGCTTGTTGTTGACACCTGAGAGAGCTCCCTTGAAGAATGCAAAGCACATAATTACCAGCCTTTAGTGCAAACCCTTTTAGAGAAATTCTCAGCTAAACCCACTCTTTAGAGGTAAATAGCAAGGGGGCTTGTAATTAGATGAGCTGCTCTTTAGACATGAACTGACATAGATAATGCCAGATAATTGGTAGATAATTTTCTAGGTATTCCTGGCACTGAACGCTAAAAGCAAAATTAAGTCAGGCAAAGCACTCTGAGAATTGCCTCTGGCCCGTGTGTTGTTAGTGTTAATTGGGGAGAGAGAGAAGCTGCCTCTGGAATCCGAATTAGTTTTACCCCATTGTCCAGTTAATCCCATGTCCTGATAATGGCCAGCAGCACGGGTCATTTAGTAATTAAAAGGTGGGTGGGACGTGAGTTATTTATTAGAAACAATTTTAACTTTAATCACGGGTTTGAATGATGTTGGAGTGGTAACAAGGAAACTACTTAGGGAGATTTTGGCCATCAACGTGTTTTATAATTTTCACTTAGTGAACTGCTAATTGGGACCTGCACGGCTGTGTTCTGAGAAGCTCTTTGATTGGGTGATGTCCAGTGATTTGGAAGTCTCTTGCAGGTCTCTGTTCAGGAATTAATAGCACAACTTCAAGATTTCCCCCCCTCCAAATGTCACCCATGAGAACATTTAATTATATATCCACAATTAAAAAAATATGTGTTAAGACAGAAGCGGGTCAAGTGTAGGAAAAGTAAAAGAAAAAAAATCCACCAGAGACCATCTGAGGAAAGACTCCCATTGTCACCTGCAGTGCTGTGTGGGAACAGTCTCCTGTACTGGAGGTGGGACACAGCTGTCACTGAGGAGTGAGTCGGGCCACTTCCCACCACAGTGCATGCTCCCAAATCTTGAAAAGGGCATCAACTGGAAGAAAAGAAGTGTGTTCCCTGCAGGTCCAGGATCAGCCCTGGTCTCCTGCATGACCAAAGTGTCCAGCTGACTTGCTTTCTCATCCCTCAGTTTCCCCATCTGTGAAAACTGGGTAAATTCCACGTCTCCACGACATTCCTCGAAGGATCAAAGAAGATGACGTCTTAGACGTTAAAATGACAGAATGCTGTCATGTAATGTTAGGAGTTATTTGACTGCTCCTATGGGATAGGGCAGCTCTGGAATGAACGCACAGGACAGGAATCTGCCTTGTCAGGGAAATTGTAACAGATGCGTAGAGCACTGTGAGACGCACTGTCGGTGGGACTTTATGGACACTTTCTCATTCTTAGACGGCTCTTTCCCTGTGCATTCAGAGTCCACCTTTCCACGCTGTCTTGCTGCGGTTCATCCTTGTCTTCACGTCCCCTGATGACCTCAGGCTCCTGTGGGCCTTGGCTCCTGCCCTCACTCCTCCATCCTTCCTTGTGTCTTCCCATGTCCTCCCCTTTGAAGGCAGAGAGGACTTCCTGGCTGATCGGCTGATGTCACTGCACCCTTTCAAGTGGTCCTCAAATTAGGTTGGTCACAAACTTTACTTGATCTCTGCAGTAAACTTGAAAATATTAGGTCTAAAACTTGTGCTAAACTTGATATAATCTTGCATTTAATTCTAACACAATTTTAAGCACACAAAGTGAAGACTTTTTTAACGATGAGAATTTTCAAGTTGAGAGCACACGCCCCTGCGTGTTCCTATGTGTTGCACATGGGGCTTCAGTGAGAGCGGCTGAGGCATGTGGGACGGCTGGGGAGGTGGAGGACTCTCAGCCAGCTTACCTTTCCGTCTGTCATTCTAGAGGGCAGGTGGGACAATCCCCAGCCCCATTTCCATCACATCTTCACTAAGGAAGCAGAGGGCAGGGCAAGGGACAGGGAGGTGTCCTGGGGAGATGTCCCCTCAAGGCCTGCATCAGGGCTGACAGTAACCCTGCAGGAGACCAGCTCTTCAGCAGAGCACACTGTCCCAGCGGGTTTCCACCTGGCCTTGATGTGCTGACCGGTCGAGTGGGTCTCTTGGTGACGAAGACATGGAAGAAGAGGATTCCTAATAAGCGTGGCCTCCCTATCCCACTCCAGAGCCCTGGCAGGAGCCGGGAGAGGCCGTCCCCGGGGTGTTGTACTGGGTGTAGAGTTTGCCCTTTGTGTTTCCAGGGAGCTTCCTGCACTTGGGGCCCAGTTAGGTTTCAGGATTAAAATGCGTTTTCAAACCATGTTCACCCCCAACCCCAGTGAAACACGACACTGCTGACAGGCTTCAGGGAGGCCTCTGGGCTTGCTCAGCACACTTCAGGACGCTGAGACCCTCCCGGGTAGGAGAGGAGGGTGAGAGCACCTTGCCAAGGGGGGGTTCCTGTGCCAGCTGCCCGTCCCGGCCCCCCTGGTCCCCAGCATGGGCAGCCTGACCGTTGTGTTTAGTGATAGCCCAGAACTAGTGCTGAAGACCAGCTCTGCTTATGACTTACCACTTTCAGCCACGTTCATCATCAGGGACTCTTTTTTGAAATATATGTTAGATTTTTACTTCTTTTATTGGCAAAGGCGATGGGTGGATAGAAGCCAGTGTGGTGAGGGGCCATCATCCTGCCTTCCTCTCACCAGGGGACCTGTGCTGGGATGGAGGGAGCAGGGGACAGCTCCCCGCAGGTGCACCCTCAGGCTCTGGGCTCCCCTGGAGGAACGTTCTGAGCAGCTCCAGACACACTCACGGGCAGCTGTCCCCAGGGAGGGGCTCTGGAGAGTCTCGTCCACACCCGGAGGCTGCACCTCTGCCTTTTCAGGAAAGAGGCTTCCGAGGATTGGCCGCAGCTCCTCTGCTGCTGGCGAATGGTGTCTGGTGGCGTCCAGCATTAAGGAGGACTGGGCCAACAGTCCCTGCACTGCCCGCCGGCCTGGCCCTCGCCTGCCCGTCACTGTCGTCGAGAAGCAGGAGGGTGTGTGTGCTGGAGGGTTCACACCACTGCTTTGTCCTCAGAGCTGCCCCTGTCTACAGGCCAGCGGGATGCCCACTCTCAGGCCCTGTGGAGGTTCACAAAGCCACACCGTCTCTCCCCGTCTTTGCTCCTCTGTGATGTTCTTCAGCTGGTCATGCTGCTGTGTTTTCAGAGGCTGCTGTTCTTCCCTGGACGTGCGTCTGGATTAGGTCACCAAGGCCTCCCAGCTCATGGCTGCACACAGCTCCCGGTGGCCGTCGCCTTGGCCAGCCACCTTCTGTCGGAAGTGCTAAGTGAGGATGACAGTTTGCTCCCCACTCAGCTGAAAGCTGGTGGCTTTTGACCTGAGGGTCTTTGTCCTTCCTGCAGCAAGAGAGCAAGTGGCAGGTTTGAGACTTGATGTTTAGCAGAAAGAATTGTCCAAGTTGTCCCCATTGGCACGGCCACTTGTGTTGATGGGTGCCATCCAGCCCCTGGAGAAGAGAGGATTTTAACTAACCTGGTCTTTTCCACATAATCCATTTGATTCAAACTCTACTCAAGAGTCAATAATTGGCCTGGAAATTGATCCATAAAAAGGTTGGGGTCTCTGAAGCCTCTGATGAATAAAAACACAGATGCTCTTCAACTGTTGATAAGGTTCTGTCCCAGTAAACCCATCCTAAGTTGAAAATAAATGCAAAAAATAGTAACTTAACAGCACCATAGCCCAGCCCAGCCTGCCTCAAAGTAGTTTGGAACATTTCCATTAACCTGCTATTGGGCAGAATCACCTAATACAGAGTCTACTGTATAATGACATGTCAAATATCTCTAGAAACTGATTGAATATTTGTATTTAAAAAGTACTGACCGCACAGTCCACTGCAGAGCATGGCTCTTCCCCTCATGTCCTAAAGCTGCATGGAAGGTATGGTGGGCCCAGCCCTGCAAGAGGACCTCACTGTACACACCAGCCTCAGAGAGGGTCAGAGGTCAGAGGTGGAAGTGCTGCTCCTAGTGAATGTGTATTCAGTCCATTGTCACTCAGGGCCATCTGGGTACTAAAAGGAGGAGGTCTGTAGGGAGTCCCTTCCAGGGCTCCCACAAATGGTGTCGGGAGCAAAGCTGATCCTCAAGTCCTTCCTGTGTCTGGTGGGTCCATCCTCTCCCCATCCACACCTGTAACCAGGAACACAGCCTTTGGGCTGTGTGCACAACCAAGACAGACCCGACAACTGTCACTTTAATATAGGGGCTGCACCAAGCTCTCTAGTGGGGTGCTAAACCCATGACGGACAATTCCTGGGATTCGGTGACTGGCTGAGGGGTGACTGGGGCCATGGTGAGAATGTCAGGGAGGGCAGCCTCCTGCCTGAGTGTCAGTCACAGTCGTCTGGTTTTGGAGAGGCTACTTTTTGTGACTTGTCCAGCAGCTGCCCTGGTTGGTGTGGGGATGCACCTGAACACCATTCTGGGAACTTTTTTAAACGCCCCCAAATTAATAAAACTTCTTTAAAGGATGCCAACAACGAAAAGATGACCTAATGTCAGACCTACCGTTGCTGGTAAAATAAAGGAAACCTGGGTAAGGGATGCTCATGAGCTACCTCCTCATGCTTCTTAACCAGAGTCGGCACTCCTAGGAGGACAGAGAGGGAAAGAAAAGAAGTGGGAGTGGTGGACTCCAGGCCTCTTGGTTTGTGGGGGCCAGTGCAGCCCCCTGCAGTGTTTACAGGGCTTGGGGGACACCTGGGTAGGGAAGGAGGCACTTGCGTAGGAGCGAGAGGCCAGAACCTGTGCTAGCATGTGGTTTCAGGGTGTGCACGGACCACATGCACCTTGTCCTTGATTCTTGGAGAGCAAGGACCCTGCCTCCCCTCAACGTGGGCTTTTGTAAGAATCCTCTGAAAGATGGAAGGTGCCTTCCTGAGAACAAACCGGCGTCGTGCTGAGAAGCCCACGCACATGAGCGCTTGGAACAAATATTAAGTCACAGCAGACACTAGCTGCCTGGAGTTAATTTTTGTATGTGTGTTTAAAGCTTCACACCACTATGTTAGGCTCACATAATGATCACCAAGTATTATCAAGTTAAAGTCAAAGAGTTAACTGTAGTAAGAAACTGGAGGGACTGGAGCGGTGGGGAGGACATTTCTGAATTGACTTCTTTCTGTACAGGGAGACCCTGTGCAGTCCCATGTGACTTAGGAGATATGACACCTGATAGCAGAGGGTACTGATGTTCAGGAATGATCCTGCAGAGACGGGGATAACTAAATAAGAGTTGCTCAAATGCTTAGCACTCTGTTCTCACAGAACGTGGAGCGAGGCCTGTTCACCATCAGCCTCGAGACCCCGCGTCCTGTTTGCTCTTCCTCCGATTCTAGTTCTGCTCCCTAGGAAAGAGTCACAACCTGCTCTGCTGAGCTCTCCATTGGCTTTGGCCACTGAGAAGGGAGCAGGGTGGCCTATCTCACCCCAAGGTCCCGTGACTGTCTCTATCCTAAGAGAGCGACTCTTTGGCCTGCAGACTGCAGCAGGAAGGTTGACAACACCCTCAGGAGGGTTGGGAGGTGTAGCCAAAAAATAAGCCACCAATGCGTGTGCCTCTGGCCACCAGGTGCTGCTAGTGGAGGAGGGGAGGCGGGGTGCTGTTACCCAGGATCACTCAGCAGCCTGACTGATACAGTCCCTGTGCTCTGCTAAACACCTCAACATGTACCTCCCTCTCAGTCTGGGTTTTCTGTTGTGTGGGCTGATGGGGCTGGAGGCTGTGCCCCTCTCTGTCTCCCACCCTTCTGGCTCTCTCCTGGCAAGACCTTCTCCTGAACCAGCGGCACTGCCTCTCCTGGGGGGCCTCAGCACAGGAGTAGCTGAGTGAGCAAATTAAATGTCCCCCTCCAGGGCTGAGGGAGCTAGAAGACCACATTCCCCTACCCAGTCATTGTTTACCTGTCAGGACCTCAACCATATCAATATATGAGCCAGTGACGTTCAGAAGAAGAAACAATGGCACATGCTGCTAAATGGTAAATTGGAATCTATTCATCTTCTGCAGAAAACATTTTTCCAAGCCCCTTGTCACTCAGCAAGGCATATCTGGCCCCTGGAGGGGTGACAGAGAGAGGGAGAGGGCCACACTCCCTGCATTTTTCATCCCTGGCTGCTGCAGCCACCGGGGGTTTCCTTCTCAGCCAGGGGTGACAGAGTCGGCCCATCCTGGATGCTGCTCTAGACCAGGCTCCTGAGTGCTCAGACTCTCATCCTGATGCTGGGTCTCCACCTCATCTGCTCCCTGCATGCCCCCCAGCACAGGTGCAGGCCAGTCCCCTCCCAGCACCTCTGCCCCTCCACTCTTCTCTCCATGGCAGCCTCAGAGGCACCTTGAGCCCACCCATGGACCCACGACTCACCAAAGCCACGATGGCTCTCCACTGCCCTGGGAACTGATCCAAATCCCTGCATTATCCCCAGAGCCCTGGACCAGCCCAAAGCCTCTGTGCCCTGGACCATCTGTGCCAGCTCCGCTCAAGGGCTTCCCATCAGGGGCCAGAAACCCAGACCAGAATGGGCTGCCAGTGACTGCAGACAGGTTAGGAAGGACTGAACTCTCCTGAACTGCCAGGTCCTTAATGATTTCCTCGAAGAGACATCAACCCCAGTTGAGCCACAGATTGACACAACCTTGAGGACTGTTAGAGGGTCCTGCAGTTTCTATCTGAAACTTCCTGTATTTGAGAATTAATTATAGACCTAATAATCTGGTTATTTCATTAACACGTTCCTGCATGTGTTCCCCTCTATTTCCCAGAAAGTCACTCTCTAGAGATCATTTTTTAAACCGTTTAAAATCTTTATACCCATCCATCAGAACAGGCAAAGCCTGGGCTGAAAAACTGCCCACAGCCTTCCCTTCACTCCTGGAACATACGGAAAATCCCTTCACGGTTGCAGGACCTCTGAGGCCTGGGCTCTGTCTGCCTCCTTGGCCCTCTTGCTGGGGCAGAAGCTAAGCCTGGTCTCTGGTGGGCTGCTCTGCTCAGGGCCTGGCTCCCACACCTGCTATGTGGGCTCACACTGCTACCCCAGGCCTTCACTTCCCACGTCCCACTTTCCTTCATGCGGGTCGCTGCCCAAACATTGTCTTCTTGGAACAACTCCCTGAAAGGCATACATTGCATTCATTTCCTTGGGGCCATGGGCAGTGTTGCAGACCTCGGGGTGAACAAATGGATGGAACTCCACCCAGAATCCCTGCTGCCATGTAGACTGCACTCAGGAGGCAGAAGCTGTCCCTGCTGCCTGGTAGTCCTTTTCTGTCACCTTACTCTGCTGTGTCTCATTCTCACGGTGTGGATCTTCCCAACGTGTTCTTCATTGATTTCTGGTTAAGCAATAGTGGACATGGCCACTGTCCTCTGATTCATTATCCCCTTCCGTCTCTAGAGGATCCTGGCGCAGAGTAGGCTTCCCGTGAGCGTGCTCAGTGAGTACTCAAGCCCTGCCCCCTGGGTAGGCCAGAGGTAGGACCTCCTTGGAGGAAATGTGAGAACCAACAACCGTTCCAGAGTCAAAACCAGCGTAGTCAGAAGAGGAAGTGGAGACGCAGCCTTTGGGAAAGCAGAGCTGCAGCAGCTGGTGGGAGAAAGGAAAAGCCACACGGTGGGCAGTGGGTGCCTGGAAGGTCTGGTAGGGAGAAGCCCAGACATGTGGCCTGGGAGAATGGGTGTGTTCTGCCTGGAACCTAAGGGGCACTCCATCCGTCGCTGATCTTCGCTGGGGAAGAGCCAAGTACCATGAGATTGTGGCGTCTCCATCCATCCAGGTGCTAAAACAAAACCCCAGAAATTGGCCAAGGAGCCACAGTGCTGGAGGCTGGGCCTGCAGATTCAGTGTCCAGAGAGGGTGCTCCCTGGTTCAGAGATGTTGCCCTCTCAAGGTCCCTGCACAGTAGCAGGGCAAAGCCACACTCCTGTAGGGGTGCTCATCCCAATCATGGTATTCAGCTCTCAAAGACCTACCTCCCAATCCCATCCCCTTGAGATTTTCACACAAACCTTGGGGGAAACTGACACTCAGGCCATTGCAGACCATACACCTGCTAGAGGCCGGGCAGCTCCATGGGGAGTCAGTCTGCAGTGAAGAGAATAGCTCCTGAAAGTTGCATTTTCCTTCTGGGACTTCAAACAAAGAAGTCTTGAGACTGAGTCAAAATGAAGCTTCCTGGGTCCCCCTTGGCATTTGTCCAGTGTCATGAAACGTGGCTCAGATACAGGTGCTACCGGCCATTGAGAGCAGCAAAGCCAAACTCCACCTCTGCTGGCCATGAAGGCCAGAGACGTGGCTGGGAAGCCCTGGAGCTGAAAACCCTGTGGGACCTGGTGAAGAGTTCTCACTTGCCACCCACCAAGCCTGTGTCCAATAACCTCTGCAAGGCCTCAGAGCAGCCTAAGTCACATCCCCGTTTTTCACGGGACCAGTTTCTATGAGGTTGGCCTTACCAGGGTGAGTGGGATAGCCTAATTGTGACTGAGGGGCAGTTTGGGGATGAGGAAGGATTTTACACCTTTTAATGATTCAGCCAACACCAGGAGCTCCATGACTGTGAGGCAGCAGGTGCTGGGAGGTGAAAGTCCCGACTCTACGAGGCCATCAGCTGGGCAGAAAAGCAGGACAGGAATCCAGACATCCTGCTGACCTCTGGTGTTAGCTGGGACACATCGGGTGAGGCCAAGCCGGTTCACCAAACACCTGGGGCCGATCCAAGGGCCGACCAGATCCGCCTCCTTCTCTCCTTCCCTCTCTTCTTTTCTTCTTTTCACCTTCTCCCAAATTCTCTTCTCCATCTCCCTCTCTTCTCTCTCCCTCCATTTTCTAACACACATAACCTGGTGATTAAAACAGCTTATTGTCCTCTCTATGCTCATATGTCACTAGAGAGTCTGTACCAGTTTGGGGTGAAGTTTTAATCTGGTTCAGTGGCATCTCTGCATTTGTTAAATATTTATTAACTACCAGCAACCAACCATGCTCCCTAAAGGAATTGTGTACCTGCCATGGTTCCTTCAAGCTGTGGGCTTGGATTATAGAGGCAGGGTGACGAAAGGAAGGAGGAGAGAAGTGAGCAACAGGCACATGCACAGGTGTGTCCTAGGGAGACAGTGATCCCTGACCACAGGTGGAGAGGGAGCCGGAGGACACAGCAGTCTGCACACTGAATGCTCTGAAGCACACCACCATGGCCCCTGCTCACCGCAGCCTGCTGTGCCCCTGAGACCTTCTGGGGTGTATGGAGCCACACAGAGTAATGTCCTGATGGGCACCCAGTACAAATAGGACAGCCACGGAGGTCAGCTGTTGGAATTCATGAACTTCAGCCCAGGATGGCCTCTCCATTCGCCAGAGGCTGAGCACAGAGGCCTGAGGACAGCCTGGTGGATGCTCACCTTAAAACCACACTCAGGACACTGAGCTTAGAAATGGGGAGCAGAAAAAGACAAAAGTGAAATGTGTGTTTAAGCCTTTTGAATTGCTGAGAGAGTCTTAAGTTGTTATTTGAACTTAACCATGTATTTCATGCCTGTACATGTGTGTCACGGTGAGGGCTGGATAACTTGGAAAATCTTCAGAGACACTTCGAAGTAATTAGAATTTTTTTTTTCTTAAAATTGGACTGAGATCAATCAAAAAAATGATTGTGGCCACAAAATATCTGAATTAAAATTTTTTTAAAAATACCATAAGTTACTTATGTTACCATGGTAAAAGGACTTACATTGAAAATGTGTAAACGAATCTTTTCTAACCATCTGATTTCTGTTGACTACATGTCCTTTGCATGTTCCTGGACCTTTCTGTGAACCGGGAGGGGCAGGCCCCCACCCTGCCCTGTTCAGGACCCCGACACATGCCCCCGGAGAGGCAGGGTGGACTGGCCTGCTCTCCTCCAGGTTCGTAGAGCCCCTTTTCCCTCGGTCTCAGCTCCACCTTCTGAGCCTCTTTCTTCCTGTGCAATCCTGGAGCAGCAGACACCACCCCTTCCCTGCCTGCTCTCTTATTCCAGCCATGAAGAGTTGCCAGAGAACCTGGGCTTCAGAGTGGCAAATGTATAATGAACCATTTCCTTTTGGGGATGGATAGCATTTCCCAACCCCAGGGTGTACACAGCCTCTGGATCTGACCCTCCACTGCAGGCAGATTTTACCCATGAGGTCACATTTCACTGTGAGTGCTGGATGGTGGTCAGTCCTCTCCATGTGGCTGTTGCCATTCATTCAATTGTTACTGAGCACCCTGTATCCCACACCTGGCTGTGACCTAGAAAGGAAACCCTTGTTAGAGTCTGTAAACAAGTCAGAATAACACCTGGCATTTTGCCAGGGGAATGTTAGAGTTCCTAAACAAGTCTGGATGGTGCCTGGCAAAATGCCAGAGGGAGTGGTTTGAGAAGTAACAAAAGCGAGCCATTAAGTGTGGTGATTCCTGATTGGTTGACTGCTGTATCTAGTTTATGCTAATTAGATAAGCTGTGTGGAATGTATAAATACTGCTCCTGTCCTGCAATAAACGGCTTCCACTCCTGCTGTATCAATCTACACAAGTTGTTCGTCACCCCCGGGTTATTTTGCTGCAGCCGGACTGCGGCAAACCCTCAACCCACAGCAGTGTGCAGAGAAAGGTCTAGAGAGATCCCAAAATCACGACAGGTCATGTCCTCAAACACCTAATAATGACGTCATTTTTCTTTTCTATCATCATCAACAAATTTTACACCTTGGAAAAGACAAATTGGAAAGACAATAACCACCTGTTATCTGCAGAAGGAAAGGATGGACTTCAGGCTCATGAAGAGGGACGGCATTCAAGGGGCAGAGACAGCCTCATGATCCTGATCATCTCCAGACGCAGCGTGGCTGCTTCAATCCCTCTCCTATTAAAAATAACTCAAATTAAGTTTAATGTGGTAGCACCCAAGAGAAATTGGCAAATCCCACTTGTTGAATTCAATATTTAACAGTAAGAGTCACAAATGGATTTGTTATTAAATTAATGTTCTTTAGATCAAAAAAGTAGGGGGGATGATAATGGTTACCCACAACGGTAGTTCATTGTTCTTTGAGATCTCTTCAAGGCTTTATATCTGTTTACAAAGAAAGAAGTAGGAAGAAAGGAAGGAAGGAGGGAGGGAGAGCATGAGGGAGGGAGGAGGAACGGACTCCTCTTCATTGGCTGAAGCAGATTAAAGATAAACTGCCTGTTATCACAGGTCCTTGACCATGAAGCAAGTTGAGGTTGGAAGAATATCTTTAAGGGTGCACCAAGGCCAGTGCTGGTCTGCAGCCCTCCACCACGCAGCCAGACCCCGGCCAGGTGCTTGCAGGCAGAGCCTGGCAGCCGCTGACTGACGGTGTGTTTGGCCAACCTGTCAGAGTAATCCAATCCCTTGCTAATTGGAGGCCAGGTCTTTATCTGAAAACATCCAATATATTTTATTGTACACATCTGTGCCAGGGACTACGCTGCCAACATACACGCTTTTGCTCATTTCAATAAATCAGCCATGTATGTATCTAGGGGGAAATCTGTTTGAGGGTTGAGGCTTTTAAAAATGCTGAGGCAGGGGCAGGAGAGCCTTTCCTCTGCCCGGCACTCTGTCAAGAATGCCTCCAGAGCCTGCAGAAAAGACAGTCACTCAAGTTAATATAAACATGTAAGTTTTCTTACAGGTGAGCTCTGCTGATCAAGGGATAAACCACAACTTGCAGTGCCACTTTGGAGAGAAGCACAGTACAGTATAACCGTGCCTTTAAAGTAAGCTTTGAAAAGGTCCAGAGCCTTCATACAGGGCATGTGTTGGAGGATGGGGACTGGTCTGCAGGGTGACAAGCACACTGACTTTAGGTGTCCGTGAGAAGATTTCTGGGGGTCAGTGCCAGGCCAGCAGAGCTGTAGAACAGTCACACCTCTCCCCCTTCAAATCAGACCCACAACAAACCAACATTTCACAACAGAAATTCATGAAGCCAGGTAGCACTCTTCCAAAGGGCACGTGACATGTATCACTGGGGTCTGCAGATTATCATTACTGACATAGAAGTCCACAAATATAATGGCTTAACAAGAATTTCTGCTCTCTCCTCCTGTAAGGCAGGTGGCTCCAGGGAGCTCAGCAGATCCCAGCATGTGGTCTTTCTCTGGACCACCTCACCACATCCTAATTTTAGTGGGGCTGTGAAGACTTTCTCAGAAAGAGAGAAGGATTACACACCCCCTGCTACACCACATTGGTCTGTACTAACGTAGCAGAGGGGGTTGAACTAAGAAGGGGGGGTAGAGAAATTGGAAAGCAGAAACTTCTGCATTTGCATTTGTCTTAGCTATTTATACTGAGTGCCTCTGTCTGTGAGGGGACAGACAGACGAGGATGTTGGGAGCACAAGGTAAAGAGATTAATTCTATAAATGGCCCACTGTGCTGACCCCCAGATGCTTTCTTTTCCAAGAAGTAATTTACCTAGAGTCCTGCCTGACCTACGTGGACAGAATATGTCACATTCCTCAACTAACTACCTGTTTTCTGCAGAAAAAATGCAGGCCCAAGAGAATGTGAATGGGAGGAAACCAGGAGACTTTTGTGACCAGATCCTGAAACTTAGGGAGGTAAAGATGGTTCCTCCTAATATTAAAATCTGTAAGAACGCATGGTTGAGAATCCAATTAGAACTGGTCAGCATATATGCCAAGGTGACCTAGAATTGTCATGGCAGTGGGTGCTTGGAAGTCTGATGTCATCTTGCTGTCAGTTAAGAGGTGGACCTGGGCAGGACTCTTGGGAAACTTCCCTGGAAATCTCAATAAACACGGGAAAGACATGTTGTCCCTCTCCTCTCTGAGAGCACCCTTTTCTTATCCCTTCAATGAACTCATTCTTGTCACTCTAAGAGACATGCCTGCATATTTCTGACTTGATACCAAGAATCAGGTTTGAGAGATGGGACTCTGCACTGCCTTGGTTTCCCAGAAGGTCCCAGATCCGTAACATGTCCACTGCAGCTATCCCTGACTCCATCTCCCAACTCCAAATTCAGTCATACCAAGCCCTCCGTTGACTAGTTGGTACTGAGGTAGGATAAAGAAATAAGACAGGGTTATAAAGGAGACATAAAGGAAGGACAAAGCCTAAAGATCTTAATCCAGAAATGCCACACACTTTTCCAGACCTGCTAGTCCAAATTCCTGGGAAATCTGTAAATCCATGTGAGCACTCTTAGTAATATCATGTGAAAGACAGTGCAACCTATTGGTCAGATAATAAAACACATCAACCTGAGGATCTGAAGGTTGACCCTCCCAACAGAACTTACCTGGAGGTCACTGGAGTGATGTCATTCCTACAATCCTTTCCAGAACCACCAATGTCCTAGAAATTGCTTCTCTTGCTCTCAAGAGGACCTGCATCCTCCCATGAATTAGTATCCCTTGCTCTACCTCCAAAAGGGGCCTCCCTCTTGAGATGGCCCTGCCCAGCTCCCCCTCTTGACTCATATGTATCTACTCTCCTGGGGCGAGACATCTCTATGGCTGCCTGGGGTGTGCTGAAATTCTCTCTGTCCTGTATTCCAAGGGTCCTGCTGTCCCTGAGTCAAGTTCTCCCTTCTCTCCACGAGCTCCTAGGGCCTGTCTTTGGAGGCACCTCTTCTCCTGTGACAATCTGAGCAGTCAACTTCACACATTACTGATGGAGTCCTTCTTCCTTTCTTGTAGAAGGATCCAGCGTGCACTTTCTTTCCTGCTGAGCTGCTCAGGATGAGCTCTGTGACAATGGAGAACGTCACTGTGTCTCTCTCCTCTGTGTGTTTTTCTCAAGTTCGTCAGTGCTGAAGACCACTGCCCAGCCTCTAGATGAAGTACAGAGGAGTGAGGGAAGCCGAGCACCTCGGGCCTGCTGTCAGAGAGACGGGCTTGTTCTCTAAGACAGATGCTGCTGGGGCAAGCCAGGGACACGGCGCCTGGGAGCCCACAGCCCTGGGACAGGAACCAGGCGGGTCACGTGTTACAGTCCACAGTGCCTCTTCAGACGCACCCTTAGATGGAAAGCCAGGCAGGCTTCCTCGGGCCCTCTGTCCTCAGCAGTATGTAAATGTTGTCTTTGTCTGTTTATTTTTCCAGGTGAAAGATCTTCCTGTCTGTGAAAGAGGCCTTTGTGAACACAGCTCCCTGGTTTGCAATAAAATCGGAAGGGATCGAGTTCCTTTAGGAAGTGTGCTGTCTAAACTTTAAATCTGAGATCAACTTGTCAGAGCCCAGAGCTGACACACAGGACACGCTTATGTACTTAAACATATGCTACCCTTACCGAGTTTCAGGAAGGGTGGCCAGGTTCCTCTTCTCCTCCAGACACAGGCATGCAGCCCGCGCTCCTAGACCGGCTTTCTCTCTGCAGAGTGGGGTACATGGCAATTTGTTTCTCTCCTCCTTACGTCATATTTGCGGCAATATTTTTCTGGAAAGGAATTGACTTCTCTTCCAGTCCCTTCTACCATGGTTGGGTGTTTTCTTTGGAGAATCTGAGAGTTGGGGAGCACCCTGGAGGCCTACCCTCGGACACAGTGTCTCAAAGCAGGGTCTTTGTGTCCTAGGAGCAGTGACAAAAGAGACTCCGCAGTAGGTGGCCGATTATTGGACCTGTTTTAATACATTATTTCATATGTGGCAGCCCACAGGGAAAAGCATCCCAAGTACACCGTGGCTACGTAGGACAGCGGTACTCTGACGCTCTCAAGGTGTGGCGGTCCCTGCCCTGTTCTCCAGCCTGGGTGACGTCCAGAATGCAGGGAAGAACCCACCCGACTCTTCACTGGCCAGGAGCCCTGGTTACTCGCCCCAGCCTCTGAACCTCCTCATGACCCCTGGCAGCAGCATCTCTCACCTCGGTTTCAGGAAAACAGACTAAGTCTAAGTGCCCCCGTGTCCCAGGTTCAGACCTCTAGACCTGGACTCTGACACATTTTTCTGGTCCCTGGAATTCCTACTGGAGTATTGGGAGGAAGTTGGCCTGGACCCTGAATGAGAGAGGAAAAACAGAGAGTAAATTTCCACACGCAAATAACTTCGACAACATGCAACGAAGAGCAGATATATTGCCATTCAATGCGGCTTTTGAATCTGGAAGATACCCAGATGGCAAACAATGAGTTTGAAGTTTTCAATTTGCTCTTGCATTGTTTGTGTAGAAGTGGACAGTGCCTTGTCACAGGGTCACATATACTAGATTTGTTGAAATACAGATAATTTACTACCATACTTAAAATCATAATTTTTGGGCATATATAACAGGCCATGCCCAGAAAATTTACACAACAACTTTTAACCTCATGAAGTCCTGTGATATCAGTATGATTTCCAGCCATTTCCAGACAAAATGGATATTAATGTGCCTGAATTCTCCCTAAATATCACACTGAGTGCTTCTGCTGAGAGCTGCAGTAGAAAACTCTTGTGGTTCACCCTAGAGGTGCGCAGTGGTGGGGTCCCAACAGCTGCTCTGTCCAGGTTGATAAACTACAGGCCTCTAACTGTGCTGCAGCTCGCAGCTCAGTGGAAGCTCTGAGCACCCCTGCAGACACAGCGCCCAGGTTGCGTCCTGCTGTGTGAGTGAGACTCCATCGAGTTTCTGCCCCCTGTGCCTCATTACCTCCTCCAGAAAATGGGGACTCATAGGAGCTCCTCCCTCCCAGGTGTGCCCTGAGGAGGGGACCCAGCCCTGCCTGCTCAGCACTCAGGAAAGGTGACTGTGCTCACACCTCCAGACAGTAGTGGCCCACAGCAGCTGGCCTGGCTATCTGTGCCACCAACTTTCTAATTGCACATGCTGCTTTGAAGTTTCAAGAATTTCCATGCAGGTCGCCTCAGGGATTCACTTAATCACCTAGGTATTCACTCAGCACCTGGACTCTATGCCACGGGTCAGGCAGTCCCACCTGCTCTCTGGCTCAAGCAGCCCAAGGGCAGTAGGTGACACAGAAGGGTCACAGTCCAGTTTGGTGAGTGCCTGAGGAATGGCATAGCCTCTCAGATTCTATCTGTAGTTTATCTCGTCATTGGACTGCACAGTGCGGGCCTCGCAGCTCTGGGATTCTATGGCCAGGCTCTGCACTGGGACTCTGCACTGGGAGACCAGCGGCTCCTCAGTGGACCTCTGTGGAAGAGCCAACTCTGCCCACAGGGACATGTCGGGGGGAGTTTGCAGTCATCATATAAAGGGGGGCTCCCTGGCTTCTAAAAGGAGAACTATCTACAAAGAGGAGATAACTCCCCTCCCAGTAAAAGGCATCCTTTTCTCCTTGAGAAGCAAATGATTGAAAAATTTGGAGACTTTAAAAGTCATCCCAGGCTTCAAAAGCAACGGGGGCTTCCCAGAGTCAGCTGGGGAGGGGCTCAGAGCTGGACTGCCACTGCCCATGTGGTCTCATGGACTGCATCCTCAGCAGCAGGCCCTTAGTCCACCCTGTGTTTCTGAAGACGTGGACCCGCCTTCTGTGAACTGCAGCCTGTGTGCTCCTGCTCTGCTCAACCCTGAAGCACCTGATGTGGGCGAGATGGGACAGACTGCAGGTCGCTAACTGTCAGACCCACAGTCTCCACTGGGTTTTGGTGCGTACAGAAGCATGTGCAACACGTGCTGTCCTACCGTAGGTGACCTGAGGCCACTAGAAGCAGGAGGGCAGTTAGGACGGGATGTCCAAGAAAGCTGATCTCTGAAAGCCTAAGAGCCAGAGGAAAACACAAATCACCTGGGCCTCCTGTCAGTTAAAGTGATTCTTGTAATAACATATTTATTTTATTTTTTGTCGGTGCTTTGCTATTAAACAGAATAGTGGGATTTATTGTTACATGCGTGCACACAATGTAACAACACGATGTGGTCAATCTCATTCTCTAGGACTTCCCTTCCCTCCGCCGGGTCCCCTCTTCTATGCTGGGGTCTCCCTTCGAATTTCATGAGATCTACCCACCCTCTTTTCTTTCTAACTTCCACATCAGGGAGAAATCATATGCCCCTTGACCTGCTGAGTTTGGCTTATTTCACTATAAGTTCTCGAGTTCCATTCATTTTACTGAAGATGTCATACTTCCCTTCTTCTTTATGGCTGAATTAAGCTCCACTGGGTACATATCCCACATTTTCTTTATCCATCATCCACTGGTGGACCCCTAGGCTGGCTCTGTTGTCTGGCTATTGTGACTTGTTCTCCTATAGGCATGGATGTGCATGTGTATCACTACAGTATGACGGCTTTAATGCTGAAAATCATTACCAAGGAGAAGCATAGCTGGGTCACTGGTATTCCCCTGCCTAGTCTCTTGAGGAATCTCCCTACAGATTTCCATAGTGGTTGAACTACTCTACAACCCCACCCACAGCATGTAAGATGTGGCCAAGGAATAACTAGCAATTGTAGTTATTCTTATGATAATACTTTTTTGTTATGATTCTCAATATGCTAAATATATTCTATGTACTCAATATACTCTGTATACTTATTTTTGAATAAGACAATGAGGGCCTTAGGAAGAATTTTCTCATGTCAGGGGCTTTCTCTAGGGTCATTCATCTTCATGGAAAAAACAATGGTAACGTCACCATGATCCTGGTGAAGAACTACCCCAAGCAATTGGCACCTACAGAACTTTGTGGTATGTTTTATTTTTATGCTCATTACACAAAAGAAAGAAGAGAATAAAAAAGGGCTGTGTAACTCGTCTCCAACCCCAAAGCCTGGGACTGGGAAGGCACCATGGCACGCTCTGTGGGGCCCAGGATGAGGTCTGCAGCTTCGACGCATCAGGACCACTGTAGGTCAGGAGGATTGTCCTCAATACCATCTTCCCCGAGGGACGTTGTTACCTGTTGGTTGTGGGTAACAACCTGTCCTCCCTGTCCCCCGGCCTTGGCTGACCTTCCTGGGTCATGATTGTCAGCTGGAGTGTGCAACATGATCCTGACAGGCACATGGCAGGGAAGGGTGACAGTCCAGCTGGGACAGGTGCCCAGGAGGTACCAGGGGACAAGCCCAGGGGAAGGATGCACTGCCATCCTGGCTTTTGCACATAGAGGGGGAAGCGTCCAGCGCCCTGCGGTGTCCTGTTCTCTGTCCTCCCCCCCAGAAGCAGCTGTCTGTCACCAACAGGTTCTCATCCTCTCAAGACTGGAGGCCGCGACCCTAGCTGAGCACCAGGCTGATTCCGAGAGCTTACCCAGTGGCTGAGGGGCTGAGTGGCCTCCAGTCAAGGACAAGGATGATTTTTGAACTTGCTTTTCTTCTTTTCCTTCTTTCTGTGAACCACGAGGCCCTTCCAGATACAGCCCCGCCCTTCTCTGGGCGGAGCCTGCTCCTTGGGCCTGTTTTTGGGGTATCCTCTTGTGACCTCCACTTGCTTTAAAACCACAGCTCTCCTCTCCCTTCTCAGTGAGCCGTCTCCATAAGCAGTGACAGCTGTCTCTACATTTAAACACAACCATCAGAATAAATGTACATTTAAAAAGAATACAAAATAATTCTGTTCTTAGACACACTTCTCCCACTGTTCTTTTTGTCTGTCTTTTTTCCTTTTTCTTTTTGTTTGTGCCCTTCTAAAGTGGCCAATTTAGGCTCACAATAGAAATCAAATGCATCTTTGAACGTCTAAATTTACTTTAAACTGACTCGGCAGAAGGTGGCTTCCCCAGCCCTTATAGAAGCAATATTCCCACCCCCCTTTTATTCCTGAAAAGTGCTTATCAAGATGAATGAGAACAGTGGTGTGTAATTTCAAAGATGAAATTGCTTTTCTCCCCAGTTTCCCTTGGCGTGTTCAAGGTCACCATGACAAGAGTCGCCCAGGCCTTCTGCTGGGCTCGCGTCAGGCCACATTACGCTCTCGGGGAAGGAGTGTGGCTGTAGGAGTGTGTTTTATTTTTCCTCTCAAAAGAGGGTGTGAAATTCCTCCTCGTTCACACATTGTTGGGTAAAGCTGAGCCGCTGAAAGGATTCAGTGGCACCCGCTGCCCTGTTTCCCCAGCAGTTTTCCTGTCCACAGATGCTCAAGTGTCTGACCGAGGAGGCCCGTCCTCCAGCGTTGGGGAGGGAAGCAGGCGCATCCATGGCCAGCTCCTGCCCAAGAGTCCTTGTGAGTGGACGTGGTGCGCTGGATGCACGGGAAACTGCCTCCAAATAGAATCTGATGTGAAATCTAACAAAATAGCAAAACGCTGTGACCTGCTTTTTGTATCCCAGACCCAAAAGTACGTCCGTGCTCCAAGCTCTTCTCTGAGGAGCTGTATTCACAACCCACCCAGATTCTCAGTGATGCATGTGGTTAACAGCCTCAAATCACCAACACAGCTGACCCTTGCCGCTGTAGAGACAACACATGTGTTGGTGGTCACTTACTGGGAGCGATTGGAAGCTCAGTGCATCATTTTCTTAGGTTAAAATGACGGTGATCTGCCTTTATAAACTTCAAATTATTTAGAAATGTTTAAAAATATGTCATCTTTTGAACAGTAATTTTATTAGAAGCAAAGGAATTGTGGCTCAGCCTGACAATTATTTTACTATTTCCACAAAATTTTCTTTTCTACAAAATTGGAACAAGATTCTGAGAATTTGAAGGAGAGAGATCAACAGTGCCTAGGTTGAGCTCCGCATGCTGAGAGTAGTTACCTGGGCCTCCACAGGAGAGGGCTCCTCACAACTGTTTAGTCAGCTTTTTTGCTGCTGTGACTAAAAGACCCCACAAGATCACTTTTAGAGGTGGAAAAGTTTATTTGGGGACTCACAGTTTCAGAGTTCCCAGTCCCCAGACAGCCAGCTGCACTCTTCTGGGATCCAGAGGAGCAGAACATCATGGATGGTCAGCAGGTAGAGAGAGGCTCCCCTGGCCAGGTACAAACACCTACCCAGGGAGCCCTGATCCCCAGCTCCTCCAGCACCCTGCCCATCCTGGGTTTCCACTCAGCTGATCTCTAGCAGGGAATTAACGCACTGACCAGGTCATGGCTCTCATGACCAGGTCATTTCTCCTCTAAACCTCTTGCACTGGCTCACACATGAGCTTCTGGGGGACCTCTCACCTCAGACCATAGCAGCAGCACACCAGGCTCGGGGCCTGGTGAAGGGCACTGGGGGATTTAAACCGACTTCTCAAACCTGTCGGGCTTGTACCCCCACCTCATGCAGCTCCCTGGAGTGAGGAAAGGGCGGTTTGCTGTGGTGGAGTGATGCTCGGTTCACGGCCACAGCTTCTTTTGCGGCACCAACATCAGGACCAAAGTAACTGGGAGGCCCCGACCCTCAGCCTCCAGAGGCAGGGTCCACTAGGGCCAGCAGGTCTGTACTCCTTGCCTGGTTCACAGGAACATTTTCCCACTGTTGAAAATAGTTGCTGTGGTTCCATCCCATCCCTCAAACTTTCTACAATTTGGGGGCGCCACAAGGGGTTGTGAGTTCAACAACAACAAAAAAATAAGGAGCAAAACCATACAGAAACACAGCATTAAAACACAGCAGCTGAAGCCTCCTATCACATTATGGCTGCAAGGTGCCTACATGTCCAGCACGTCCCTACCAAGGAGGCCCCTGTGATCTGACCCCAGCCTTGCCCAGAATTAAGCGTTATGAGAGAAGTAGTCCAAAACAAGTTTCAAAATGACTTTTTAAAAACAATCAAGGACATTTTAAATAACAAACTGCTTTTGTCTACCATAAAAGTCATTTATCTCACCTTTCCTGTGTAAGCCAGAAGCTCACCTAAGCCTGCAGCATTTACCATTTACTCTGCCCTTTCCCACAGTCTCGTAAAGTAGACAGTATTCTGAATATCTTACTTGATATTATTAAGTAATCAAAGGTAATGATGATGACTGATGACCGTGATTCTTATCATCATTACACCAATTGACAGAGCACAGAGAGGTTAAGTAATTTGTGACCTGAAGCTGAGCAACTCACCCTCAACCCCACCCCCACCCCCCTGCCATGTGGAAGAGTTGGCCAAAGCCTGAGTCAGGAACAGGTGGTCACACTGGAAACCAAGTGGCCACCCTGCCCGCTGGAGCTGGCTGTCCTTTCCAGGACCTCCAGGGTGGTAGGGCGGCCTCCAGCTCTGCCTTCCCACCAGGACACTCCTTGTCCACTTTCCCAGGAGCCTCCAACACTGAAGCTTTGGACCCTGAGACACCTGCTCTGTGGGGACAGTGCTTCTCCTGGGGTCGATTCAGCCACTTGGATGACCCTGAACACAACTGTGAACAGGCCTGAGTGTCACCTGGAACCTCGTTCCCAGCAGGAAGGTCATTTGAAGGTCTTGCCAGGCCACGCGGGCTCCATGTTACATTCCTCAAGGTCGTGTTTTTGCCACTTACCTCTGAGACCCACTTGCTCCAAGTCTGCACTTCACAGTTGAAGGTGGCAGACTCCCATTTCAAGCTCCGTGACAACCCGAGGTCCCCTCAGAGACAGGTCGGGTGCCATGCTCTCCTGCTCTCTCACTGAAATGCCTCTGAAGGGGGATCGCAAGCTCTCGGGGTGGAAGCCCTCAGGCTGCAGGAAGGTCCCCTCGGAAACCTCTCAGACCTCGTCCTTCTGTCCCATCCCACCTGCGTTCCCGCTTCCCACCTGGACACCTCAGGCTGGAGCCTGTCTGACTCCTCAGTCCCTGGCGTACCTTAGAGGGCTCCCCTGGCGGGACACCTTGCCCTTCTCCTCAGGACTTCCACCTCAGTGACACCTCTGCCTGCAGACTCCATGGGTTTCTCCCCCACATTGAAACGTACATTCAAGGGGTTGAAAGGCCAAAGGTAGAGTTTCCAGGTGGCTCGTATTTAATCAGAACTAGCTGCTGTAGGAAGGTGAGCCGTGCTCCAAGGAGGTCAGCAAGGCACCTCCAAGATGGGAGCCGCCGGGCTGGGCTTCAGGTGTGAGCCACACAGGCCTGTCCTTCCTGCCTGGCTCTGATCACAGCCACGAAGCCCACCACTGAAGGAGACGGGGCCTGTATTCTTATTTCATTCCTCCCAAACATGAGCATGTTTCCTGTTTACAACACTCCTGTTTCCCTCTGCATGGTGAAGTGTGATGCAGAAACAGGGCAAAGAAGCAAATAAAAATGACATGAAAGTGTGGCTCACTTCTGATGTTGGGTACGTGTCAGGCATAATAGTCTACGCACACAGACACCCCCAAATAGGACCACATTATGTAGATCATGTGATGCCATCCACTCTTTTCTAACCTACATTTATTGATTTAATAGCATATCACATGTATTTCTAGAGCTGAAGAAATAAAATTAAAATCATTGATTCCTTTGATGATTGCATATATCTGCATTCTATGAAGATTACCTAATTTAATTTGTTAGCAAGTCATATATCAATGCCTACTTATTCTGACCACAATTCTTCATATTTTAACCAATGTTGTGATGAAATTTCTTGGGTTTATTTTGCTGGAGCACATTCACTAAGGGCAATTCCTTAGTCTTTGGTTTCTCACATTTCAAATTTCTGAAACTGTTTTCATGAAACTTCAGCACGTGCTTGTTACCATCCAGGATGTACCCACACGGGTGTTTCTGGTAGCTTCCCGCTGGGTTTGATGAATACTGCTGACTTCACTGGCCCTCAACCTGAGTGGGAGCTTGCCAGGGGACGAAGAGTGGCCCTGGTTTCCATGTGCGCTTGCTTCCTCCCTCGCCTCTGAGCTGGAAGTCCCTCCACCCAGGAGGCCTTGCCCTTTGCAGTGCTGGTCTTCGAAGGTCAGCTCCAGGTCTGCACTCAGTCCCTGTGAGTTGTTGACATGAAGTTTCTTCCTGTTGATGTGTAAATGACGTAGGGACCAGTCAATAAATCCGTGTTGTTTTTGTGTCAAATCTTTTTATCAATCACCTGCCTGACTTTTAACCTTGGTTCAGTTGCTTTCACCAGAGGTGACAGTGTGCCTTTTTCATATTGTGGGGGAGGGGAGGATAATTGGGGATGTTTACTGGTAACCACCTGAACATATTTTTTCATATTTCAACAATATTGATCAAGATACTAAATGGCCAAATATAAATTTTGTTCTCCTTCTTTACAAGAGAGAATCTAGACTTTTGAACAAAAAACATAGGATTTGTGTTTTCATTTGCCATTTTTTTCCACATAAAGAACAAAGAGGTTTCTAAACTTCCTTTTTTTTTAGTAAAATGATAGTCAATTGAAAGAGCATCATTTATTGGAAAACCCAACTTTCCCAAGAGGTGAAAGGTCATTTCTGTCAAACTTCAGATTCGCACAGGTAATCTACTTTAGAAGCTCAGTCTGTTCTTATCTCACCATCTGTTGCTTGTCAATACTCTACTTACCATTTTAATTTCAGCTATAAAATGAATTTTGCTATCTAATAAGTCACATGATCCTCTTTACACTTCCATCCATAATTTTCATTCCTATCTTGTGCATCTCTTTTCTGGATAAGTCTGAGAATTATTGCTGAAATTTATGAACTAGATTGGCAAACTTGCAATCTTAATGAAATGAAAACTTACCATCCAAGAAACAGCTTTATTTCTACATATACATCTAATGTTTGTATATACACCACAAGTTTTAGATCTGTTGGAGAAAAATGTAGCATAGTACCAATGCGATATAAATATTATATTTCCAACTGTCAGAGAAATCAGTCACCCAGCCCTTCAGCCCAGAGGACAGCTTCCATGTGCCTCCCTATGCGTTAGCCTGCAGAGCTGGATGAGGCTGGACCCAGAGGCTCCATTCCCATCTCCCTCCGCCCTAGGTGAATCACAATTCTACGGTTTCTGATCTTGAGGGTTTGAAGCCCGTCGACCCCTAGGGAATGAGGACATTCCATCACCCCATTGCCGGCGTGCCACGATGCAGCTTCTTGTCCTTCAATGGATACCAGGCCCTGCCCCCTAGGGGCCACTACCCTTGACCTTCCCTTTATCATTTTGTCTCCGGCTTCACCTGTGGGTAGGTTTGGTGATGCCATTCCCAGCTCTTGCCTTTAATGTCTAGTAAGTATTAGATAGTATATTAGATATAAATAACGTCTAATGGATATCAGACCCTCGCCTCTGAGGCACAGAGAACGTCATGGCACAGTTGATCAGAGAAGGGAAAGGGCCTGATGAAGCCCGTGGTGGAAACTCGTCTTCCTGATGTGTTCCCTTCTCCAGTCCCAAGTGCAGGTGCTGCTCAGAACCAGTGGCTTCCACCCATCCCTGTCCTCCTCTGCGAGGTCACGGCTGCCCTCCTGGGTGCTGTCCCAGCTAATTCAGGGTCAGGGGAAGCCATGCCCCCCGCCTCTGCCTGGCCTGCTCAGCTTCCCGGGGGCCTCCGGTACATTCCCTCGCTGGCCACTCCAGCACAGGGCCTTGGCCCACTGCTGTTACTTCAGGACCCCTGACCACGCAAAGGCCCCAGCCAGAGTGGGCCTTCTCCAAGCCACTCTCTCCATCTGGCCACCATGCCATGGCTCTGAGGACCCCATCCTGTGTGTTTCTCACCATCACCTGCTACCCCTATCATCCTCAAAATAACCCTGTGGGGTGGTGTAGACATTCGCCTGGTTCACGAGGGAACTGGGTGGCTGGGCCCTTCCCTCCAGGGCTCAGTAACCAGGCCATCTTCACCTGGTCCTCAGCCATCCACAGACCTCCCTTCCCACCTGCACACTGATCCCTTCTGTTTCACCCAGATACCCTGGGCTCCCTCACCTGCTCCCGGGTTTCAGGCCTGGCCAGGAGCAGCCTCCCACCTGCCTCCAGGCTCAATTGAAGGGTGCTCCCGGGACAGGGTGGGGTGAACAACTCCCCAGTTCCATTGCTAGCTTGCACACAAGAGGCTCCTAACAGGCACTTACTGAGCTGCGACTTGAAACAAGAATGAACCTGAGGTATGAAAGTGAGGAGTCTTGGTGACCCTGCGGGCAATAGATCTCATGGAATTTTGCAAATGTGTGAAAAGCTAAGTCTATTTTTTTTTTATTAGTGATCACAAAGCTACGCATCATGTTTAAAAGCTGAAGAATGTTGCTCATTGAAAATATTCAAATGGATTACAGGAATACACACACAGCACCACGGAAGTCCAGATTCTCACGTGCAGAATTCAAACTTCATGAGCTGACACTATCCTTACAGAGTTATCTTACACAACGTTACTGATCTCTAAATTTTAGAAGTTTAATATGTTACCGGTCACCTTATTGTAACTTTATTCCACCTAGATTTTTTTTTTAAGAATTAAGCAAACAAAAACAAACAAAAGAGCCAATACAGAGAAGTTCAGTGACCGTCCTCAGTCTGAATATTGTCATAGAAGTCCCAGAGAGAGTCACATAGCTATGTCTTCATTATCCATCTCCTAATATTTAGGTTTTAGATATAACACAAAGAATTACTTTACCTAAAATAGTTTATTACTCTGTAAGCAATATGAACTCACTGGAGAAATTTTAAAAATATAAAATGGTTGATCAAAAAGAAAATAACACATAATTCTGTTACCTACAGGAAATTCTTCTACTTATCTTATTATTTTATGCTGGTATTTCTATTTTTTTAAAAAAAATTAGCTGTAAATGGACACAATACCTTTATTTTATTTATTTATGTGGTGCTGAGGATCGAACCCAGTGCTCCAGGCAAGTGCTCTACCACTGAGCCACAACCCCAGCCCCACTATTTTTGAATATATTACTATGATCAATATTTTATGATTTAAGTTCTGATTTTTTGATTATTAATAAAAAATATTTTTTCAGTTTCCTAAATACTATTTGTGTAACATGATTTTGGCATTTGTAAACTCTTCTATCACATGAATACATAGTTATTTTCATTTACAAACTATAATTGTAGAGGTTCAACAGTATGCGTATGGGCTATTATTTGTTGTCTTACGTGATACTATGTTTAAATTATATCTAATATACTTTCTATGGGAGCAGTTTAAAAGGTGGAAGCGCTATCTCCGAGTTTCTAAATGTCTTTCTTGGGTTTTCCTATCTATGCATCCAAATGTGTTTGTAGTGATTTATAGGATCAGTGTTTCTGAGGACTCTTGCTCCACACCTGAAATGAGAAATGTTTCACAATGTGGTCTGAAACCTTATTTTTTTAAATGAAAAGTGTGTTAACCATAGATCACACCTCATAACTGAGACGTTGTTCTGTTGAGCTTCTTCACATTAATAAACAATATGGAATATTTTAGAAAAAAAATTATCATTCAGTAGTGATCTTTTTGTGTATATGGGGAGAAAATTGGCTTTGAGACCTTTGCTCCCCCCTTCTTCTTCAATGTACAAGAGAACCTTGTTCTGATTAATGTTGCCTGTGGAACAGTCAAACATGTCTTTGGTGCAATATTGGTGGTGAAACCTGTTTATCACCCACTACCAACCAATTTTCTACACTATCTATTTTTGGAAGTGTCAAAAATCAAGATTAAGAATTCTAGCAATTTGTTTCAGATATTCATTCTCTCTCTCTCTCTCTCTCTCTCTCTCTCTCTCTCGATTAGGAAATTGAGTACCTTCAGAACTCAAGTATTGTAATATTACCCTGCCACCTAGGGGTATTGACACGGAAATTTTTGAATGCACAGTACAAAGAGGTTCAGGGTATCAGCCAAAATATAGAAATTCTGTCAGTAACGTTTATAAGTGACACCCTTTATTGTGTATTTACATTTTGTTGTCTCTTCCATCGTGGTCTGTGTTCATAAGACCAAGTGAGAATGGTGTGTTGGGAATTAGCAAGATGCCCTCTTTCAGGGCTCTGGGGTTTGGATGGAGAAGGCTAAGCACTAGCCCGTGGTGGGGCGGTTGTGTGCTTCCCAAGCCCTCGGAGCCTCAGGGGCTGTGTCTCATTTTTGAAGTGTGAAGCACTTGAAGATGAGCATCTTTGGGGCATGCTCAGCCATCTACCACTTTGGAGGTGGGCTGTGGGTCTAGACCAGGTAGGCTCTGCATTCAGATCAATGACAGCCAATCAACCACACTGTGGACCTACCTGGCAAGCCCATCTTTAGAGGGTACCTGGCCTTCTTTCCTTGTCCCCAAAGGCAAGCTTTTCTGATGAAATTTACAAAAGTGAAAAATTTAAATATTCAACTTAATAATAATTTCTACATAGACTGTGGATGTGGTAGTTTTGCTTGTAGGGATCTAAGAATTAAGGCAAATTCAGGGAGATGGAGAACATATAAAAAGATATAAATAGATATCAGGATTTACGGAGAAACACACTTTGCAATTATTTAAAATTAATGAAACAAGAGGACTGACGTTTGCTTTAAAAATGCACCTTTGTAAACTGCTGGGATTTCTCCTGTCCAGGAACTTGGCTCACTGGAAGAAGGGAAGCCGGGCTCCAGCCGACCACCCCTGACGCCCACTCAGCTCTGTTCTGCTGGGCGTGGAGAGAACAACACAGCCAAGTACCCCACAGGACCATCAACTGGGTGCCCAGCGTCTCTGCGGAATTAGCAGAGGAAGGGAAGCAGAGAGCGCGCTGCCTGCGAATGGCCCTCCTAATCCTATTGCCACAGTCATTTGTCCCCATGGATGGCGAGTTGTTCCCTGGCCTCAAGAAGCCATAATTACTCTCTGCAAGGACATTAACAGAAGAGAGCGCTCGCTTTTCCAAAAGGCAGGAGAACCCGCACCAGCCATTTCTTCTGTTTCCTCTTCTGAGGCAGCGCGAGGGAGCTGAAAGATGTAACCAGCCAGGGTTTTGCTTAGCTTGGGGCCTCTCTGCGCGGTGACAGGCCTTTGTTCCTGCGCAGAGAGCTCTAATTACACCCTCCGCCGCCAGCCTAAGTCAGAGAGCGATGCAGACGCCAGGTGCGCGGCTCTCCTCCGGTCATCTGTCTCTCTCCAGGCGCATCACTTTTGGGAAGGTGGGGGCTCTTTGTTTGGAGTTGAAATCGCCCTTTCTTCATCCCCCACTTCTCTTACCAGTTTTGCTCCTGTTTAGAGGGCTGAGTAAGGTGCTGGTTTTGATCTTTGCTCCGTATGCTGATACTTGAATTCAGAAATGGGCCCTGAGGGCGCTGATTGCCTATGCAGCCACCTTGCTGACTGCATTCAGGTTGCAACCTCTGGGGGCAGCTCCGGGGTGTGGGGACATCTCAGCATGGTGCAGCCTGTGCTGTCCCCAAGACACCATGTGGAAGGCAGTCCACCCACTTCCAGACTTCAAACCCAATACAGGAGAGACCCACATGTTGAGCCTCCTCCACGTGGTTATTCTGATAATACCCTAGATGTTAAGTTATCCAATAACCGGGCTGAGTATAATCCCAGGTGTTGGATTAGTTGGGGGAAAAATATTGAGAGGTGCTCTATAATAACCGTTCTTTTCAATTTTATATTTCCTACCATAACCTTTGGCAATAACACTCTTCTAAAGGATCCCTCTTCTTGGAGGAAATTCAAATCTTCCATATTAATTAGAATTACACAAATAGAAATCCCCTGGAACTTTCTTAATATTTTCAAAGTTGAGATATTTAAAAAGACGGTATTTGCTATAAAATTTCCATCAGCTAAATAGGAATTCTGAATAGGTGGTAATGATGACTTGAAAGAGGTAAGACATTCACATTACATAATGCTAAATAGAGATTATTCACTGTGCCATAATTTGATGTTTGCTAGTATGGAAAATTTTTTTTTCCTGTTTTGAGCATTTATTTAGATACTAGATAATGCACTATACATTTTGTAAGCAGTACACTATTTTTGAAAATGGAGAACCTTTATGTATTTTAAGTAAACTTATAGATGATGATTGTACATTTTTGAATAATTATGTCATAAGTGGTCAAATTTCAAGTGATGCCATCCCATGTACGACATGTACTACTGTACCGCTTTAGCATGCTCAATTCCTGAACCAATGAGAACAGTGACATTCACTAGCCTTCCCTTGACCACAAAGTAAACATTCTTGATTTTCCTTTAACAATTAAATTTCAATTAGAACTCACATCTATAAAATATCCCTAAATAACAAAGCCCAGTGATCTTTATGTTGCTCTTACCTTTGATGCCTGAGTGCTATTGAATGAATTGTCGCCATTGGTACAAAGCATTTCATTAAGTCGGCGATCTCCTCTCTTGACATGCCTGGTTTTCTTCCTCAGCCTTGAAGTGCTGGGTGGGATATTGTGGCGTGGGGAAGTAGAGTGCAGAGGATGGACTGCAGACCCCGGAGTCCTTACAAAAGTTAGGGACGGCCTTTCGTTGTTAATAGGAGACAAACTTTGCAATTGATAAAGTGTGGTATGCTTTCCCCAAACCAAAGTTTCTAGCTAAAGGGAGGGCAGAAGGATGGCTTCAAATACTACAATGTTTGAGCAATTTCCTGCTTCAAGAAGCCATGTTCAAGGGCACAGATTTCATAAAAGCAGCAGCGTTCCCTGATTTTGTAAACCGAAGATCCTCAGGAAGGACTAAGTGTGTGGGATGGCATGAGTGCACCCTTGCTGTACCCCAGCCTTCCAGCATTGCAGGAGACTGTCATATGTACCACAGTCCTGGGACCTGCTGCGCCTCGGAGCAGAGCAGGAACACCTGCACCCAGGCCCCACCACTGGCCACAGGACCCTGATGCCTCTGACATGCTCCTCCATCGCCAGCGCCCTTCAGACAAAGCCTGTGGGGAGCCCTTTCCTCTAATTCCCCATTAGGAGAATCAGATGAAAAACACTTTCACGGGCTGGGGTTGTGGCTCAGCGGTAGAGCCATCACCTAGCACGGGTGAGGTCCTGGGTTCGATCCTCAGTACCACATAATTAAAGATACTGTATCCAGCTACAACTAAAAAATAAATATTAAAAAAAAGAAAACACTTTGGCATTTTAACCATTTTTAAGGTAACACAAGTGCATCAGAAGTCGATGTCTTAGATGTCTTATTCACTTATAACGTGCACATGCATGTGTCTGGGTGTGGCTGACTCAGATTCCCATTGCCCACCATTTGAAGAGTTCCAGAGCCTTCCAGAATATGGGTATGAAGATGGTTTTAAAAAATATGTGAACCATTTTATCATGAACCATTTTATCTTAAATTTTTGTGGTTTTCTCCCCTGGAAGATCAAATACTAGTGAATTAGAGTAGAAGTTAGAGAAATTAAATAGGGTATTGGGAACTTAATTCTGCTGCTGAAGAGGTGACTAATGATGCTCATTGCTAATTCAAAAGCAAAAGTGGAAAAAAAAATAACCAGGTGTGGTGGTGCACGCCTGTAATCCAGTGGCTCAGGAGGCTGAGGCAGGAGGATCACAAGTTCAAAGCCAGCCTCAGCAACAGCGAGGCACTAAGCAATTCAGTGAGACCCTGTCTCTAAATAAAATGCAAAATAGCTCTGGGGGTGTGGCTCAGTGGTCCAGTGCCCTGAATTCAATCCCCAGTACCAAAAATAAATAAATAAATAAAAGTGGAAAAAGAAAGAGGAAGAAGAGGGGGGCAAGAGGAGGAGGAGGAGGGAGAGGAGAGGAGGGGGAAAGAAGCAGAGGAGGACATGGAAGAAGAGAAGGGGGAGGCAGAGAAAGGGGAGAAGGAGGGAGAAACCTCGGATGAGGAAGTGAGAAATTGAGCCGCATGCCCAGGGCCACACAGCTGACACCTGGAACCCACCCAGATCTTCATCTGGGCTGTCAGCAGGGCAACCCCATGGTTGTCCTCGGGGTGGTCACAGGTCGTAGGGGATTAGATTGCAGGGCAGCCTTAAGAGTTGGATGAGGTAGCTGTTCAATGCCTCACTCCCACTGCCTGGGTTGCAGAGTTCATGATGAATGTGCACATGCGTGTGCCTGGGTGTGGCTGAGTGTAAGAGTGTGTTGCTCATGTGCCCTCAAATCTGAAACTCCCATGAACCCCTCCACCTAGTAGGAACTCAACACACACAGGGAGAACAAGCGCAGGTATGGATGGCATATGTAAAAACAAGTGAATGCTAAAATACTGCTTCGAGTACTGCTGCGGAACGACTTTTTAATCACCATTTCTCATCTCCTCTGTTATTGCTATCCCAGCTGTTATTTGTGTACTTATTGTGCTTTCTTCCTCCCGTGAGAGTGTGAGATTATTTAGTTCAGGGACTGAGAATTACCAAGTTTTATACTCTGTAGTTCAATGTGTCACACACAGTGGGCACAAAATAAATATTGGCTGAATGCAATTAAGCTGACTTTGACTGCAGGGCATCGTAATTCTTTGTTCATTTTGGAAGTGTTGAATTGCAGGCAAGACTTGTTTTGCAGGGTTGGTATTAATGAGAATGCCGGCCTATCTGTGACTCTCAGTTAGATTCACAGCCAAGCTCTCTTTTTCTCAAGCAATGAGCTCACAGGAGACGATACAACCAAACTCAACTGGAAGTTCTTAGAGAACTTCATGGGCCAGAGGGGATTAGATAATGCATGATAGTAGAATAGATGATGGACCATATTTCAGGAAGAGGAGACGGTCTTTGAAGGGGAATTTGTGACTTCAGATGCAGATGAGAGAAGAGCCACAAACGCAGATGCAAACTTTAGAAAATTAGCCATTAATAACCGTTTTAATACCATGTGACCTTCCTGAGATGGTGGTGCAGAGGGAGCGTGATATCATTTCACTTTCACTCCACATCTTTATTAGATCTGTTAGTGCACAGATTAAAATCTTTAATGCTCTAACCGTGGCACTTCTTAAGGACATGAACGCAAGGCAGCGGCACACGGTCCTGTGATGTCAAAGGCTGCTATTAACTAGATAAAGCTGGTTCCAGCCCTTATTAGTCCAGTCTTGTCTCCTGGCAAGCTCATGCCTCAGCATGGAAAGGCTGAACTCTCTCACCCCTCTTTGATTTCCAAGTCAAGCAGGGTTTATGTGTAAGCCCTCTGGCATCGAGCTGGGATGGAGGGGCCTCTGTCTGTGCTGAGAGTTAAAACAAGACAGGTCTTTAAATTGATTGGACTGCCAGAATGGGGGAGCCTGTGTGTGTGAGTGTGTGTGTGTGTGTGTGTGTGTCCCTTCAGGAAGCTCCACCTGGTATTTCTGGGTCAGCTGACCCTGGCGACCGTCACACAAACAGACCCACGCAGAGTTGGTGCACTTCATTATCAAAATGATGTTGACAAACTCAAAAGCACAAAGAAGAGAAGCAAAAATGATAAAGGACTGGGAGGATTGATTTATGGGAAAGAATGAAAAGAACCGTAGATAATAGCGAATTGCATTTTGTCTGTCTTATGTAATGCTTTCAGGGAATTCTAAACAGGGATGTTGGCAGAAGAACTCAGGAGAAAAAAAAATTCTGGAAAACAATGAAAGGCTGAACCTTAGTATGAAAACTTAGGAGAAAGTGAAAAGAAATACATAGAAAAGAACATTATTCGATTAGGGAAAATGGTGAAACATCTCATTTCAGACTATGATTCCTAAAGTCATTAATGCATTGCTGAAGACTTGGGAGAAGATCTATTACAGAACATTAGTCTAAATTAAAATAAATGAACATTATTCATTTACATTGCAAAAAAGATTAAACAAAAATATGTGATTTATGTAAATCCACCTGTGAGAATGGGAATGGTGAAGGAATGAGAACCTAGGCACCCTGAATGCCATACAGAACTCTTAGCCCAGAGGGCGTGCGGGGTCGCCGGGGCTGTGAGGTGCAAGCAGGGTCATTTCCCCTTTCTCTGCACTTGCCTCCACACTTTATTAAAGAGGGTAACTATCTGACAGTCCGACTCCTGGGAGTCTAGTAAGTATCAACTGGGGCCTGATATTTGCCGACACTGTGAAACAAAGGATAGTCCCATCTACCTGTTGAAATGCCATGCCAGGTCAGCACACGTTTATATTTAACGAAAGTTCACAGTGCTTTGTAATAATTTATCATAATATTTCTCCAAAGAGCTCTGCCTTTTCCATCTTTTTAGACTCGCCTCTTGCTCTGAGTCAGGTCCAAACCTGGTTTGCCAAAGTGCCCACTGCTTCTCAAATGACATGGCTGGTGACCAATTTCTTAAGGACAGGCAGGAAAGTGCTTATCTGACTGTTGCAATGCCAGGGATCCTATTTGCAACTAAAAGCCTTGAGCATAATTAAAATTGTGTTGGATTTTGTGCTTTTTACATAAATACTTGATTAGCAGTGTGCAAAAATGAGGGTGTGGTGTGACTCTGGAGGGGGCTGCTGGATGGGATTCAAAAGGTTGTCTTATAATCCAAAGGCTGCGGGAGATTGTAGTGTGGGGGGATTTTTCATATTTGATATGCTTATCAAAATCAAGACCTATCACAAAATGCAGGGTATGGAAACATGAAAAGAGAAGAGCACATGTTGTTCCCCAAGTCAAAGAAAAGCCATCACCAACTGCCCTCCCAATAGTTTTTTTCTAGTAACCAAATGTTTTTAACAAAAAGTGATGAGTGATTCTGAGGCTTCCTGATCAGTATCAAATTTCCTCCTGAATGAGGGTTCATACTTAAGGGACCCATTTCAGAGCACTGCTTTTTATCAGCAAACAAAAGAAAATTCATACGGTGCAACATTTTTTAGAAACCGGCTTCATAGGAAATGTTTTCCTTCACTGGAAAGGCTCCATCTGAACTGTGAACGGCTGTTGTCCCTGTCCTTGCAGAATGACGAGTGGCCTGTGGAAGAGTTCCAGCGATGGCTTACCTGGGTGATGGAGTGATTATTCTTCCTAGTTAACATTATAGAACTGGCTGTGAATGCCTGCTCTGGTTTTATATTTCCTTTGCTGGGAACTCCTATTTCCTCAGAAGCCAGAGCTCACGTGGTTCCTCTCCTGCCCGTGCCACTGTTGTCAGGATGTCTTTGCTCCTTGCTCCTCTCTGGACCCCGATGAGCGCTGCCATCCTTGCAGCACATTGTTCTCTCTGAGGATAGAAACATGAATCACCCTTTGGCAAGGATGAGGCCATTTCTAAACTAGCAAAGGGAGATTATTCAGATGCTTTTCTTCCATTCATAATGCACAAGGAAAATAGATGTTATTTTTCCTGCGCTCAGCTGAGGCATGGTAGTGGCCCTAAATGTGGAGGCAAAAAGAAAATATTTGAGAACCACTTTTGCGGACAGGATTCTAAAAAAAAAAAAAAATCACCAAGTAGCTGTAGGTGATCTGATCGTCTCTCAGGAGCGTCTGACTCTGCTAATGGCAACCTCAGGGTTAGAGGCAAGCTGAGGACAGCAGGAAGTAAAGGATCACTGGGGAAGCGAGCCATGCTAAAGGAGAAGGAGCATTTGCACTTAAGGAGAGGTCTCTGAAGAGCTGGTCACACATGGATTGTACCCAGGGAGGCTGGCTGGAATTCCAGCTGATCCACGTCCTCCATCACGTTACACTGCATCTTCTTCTTTATGGCCACATGGCCTCATCCCCAGACAGCAAGAGCAAAACTCCCTCAAGTTTCTCTTCCACCCTGATGAGAAGAACACCCAGCTGCCTCAGCATTTAGCTCCATCTCTGTGTTTGATTGTTCAGCGTCAAAGCGGAGAGGGCAGGGGCCCAAGGAGCCAACCTGCAGCAGGACCTGCCAGTGAGGACCACAGCCTCCACGACCTCCCCATTGCACTGCGGCTCCTAACCTGCGTCTGGGGTTCACCTGGAGGGGTCTGACTGGGGTCAGCGGGGATCTGCAAAAGCAACTCCACCCTAAGACCCTGCTCCCAGGCCCCTGCCGCTCTGCTTTCACTGGGGCTACCAGCCTGAACCAAGGGGAGTCCTGCAGCCCCACTGCAGCAAGGGGCAGAGCAGCCCTGCACCTTCAGCCTCCTGCAGCAGCAGGTGGCAGCACTGTCACACGCAGCCAGGCCTTGCTGACAGGGACACGTCTGTCCCGCAGGAAGTTTGGCATGAGAAGGGTGCTTTGACCTTTTGTGAATTGATTGTCATCTCCTTGAAGGCTCCATTGTTTGCTTGAGGCTGAGTCTAGTAATTAGCGTCACCTGGCTCGGAGCAGTTTTGTCTGAACCACACATCCACTCAACGTTTTGACCACACCACCTGAATTCTTCCACCTTGAACTTGCCAGGCTGAGGTCTGCGACCACAGAGAAAGTACTGCCCTCTCCCGCGGCTTCGAATCACCAGCAGACCCAAGCGCAAGGAGTGGAGGAGAAGAGGGCCAGGGAGGTGATAAAAGGCCTGTCCTGACCCAGGGGCTGGGGCAGGTGTCTCCTCCTGGTGAGAAATGACTGAGATGATGGCCTTTGGTTCCAGTGTTCATCCGATCACTGGTGGTGATCAACCCACAGACCCTGTGGAATAAGCACCTGAGTGCGTTTCACATAATAAAGGGAAAGATCGGTAGGATCTGGAATGTTGAAGCAAAATGAATTGCAAGGATTTTAGGAGTCCAAGTAGAGAAAGCAGGGTCATTTTTCCTCCTGCAACTTTCTCCAGGCCATAAACATGGCAGAGGAGAAGGCACTGTGGGCAAGATCAGGCAGACATCACCCCCTTCTCCAGGGAAGAAAGTTAGGGGACAATGGCCACAGTGCACCTTCAACTGTGCCCCAATTAGGCTAAGAAGTCTCCTTGAACTTGTGCATTTTCCTCTCTCTCGTTGTTTTTGCTACTGTGCTAATATGTACACAGGGCATTTCCAGTCCTGATTAAAACTCTTCTGCTTTGACAACCCACTCATGCACACACTCTCTCTGCACGTGCACACACACACATACACACACACACACACACCTCCTGCCCTCTCCATCTGCGTAAATTAGTAGTGATTGCTTATATATGCTTAATAGTTCACAAGGAAAACTCCTTCCATTAGGGGTACAGCCAGCTGCCATAATGGAGCCCGGAAAGTGACACCACCGGGCGGTGTCTGTTTAAAATGATGCCAGGGGAAGCTCTAGGATTCATTAAATTGGGCAGAGATTCTCATTAAATGTGTAGATTGACAGTCGGAACTAACTGTCATTTGTGACTTCCTTACTGTCCCCCTACCCAATAATATTATTTTTTTTGCACAGGCGATATTATATTTAGAATAAAATTGTGAGTTAGGACTATTCGAAGCTTGGTGGATGCTGCTCGGTATAAAAACAGCAGCCTTCTGTGTCTTTCCTCTCCACCTCGCGGGGAGCAGAAGGAGGACTCCAGGAATTGTTAAACCCAGACAGGAGGCGGGTCACTGATGTTTCTAGTTTGAGTCAAAATAATAGATGAAATGAACCCATGCTGTCTGAGACGTAGTTAGATATTAATTGTACAGAATTCTGCAGCCGGGGCGTTCCGCTTTCTTAGCATTTAACTCATGAGCATGTTTCACCTTAACTACATCCAATAAATCCATATGGAAAATTCCTCTTAACATTACTGCAGAAGAAGGGTCAAAAAATTAACATCTCTTGGTGCTTGGGAAAGTGACTTGATGAAGGAAAAGGACACACTCATTACAAAAATATCATTTCTCCTCAAAGATCTGAGGCCCCTAGGTGACACTGTTTTGCATCTTAACATAAAATATGTAATGCAGAACCTTCTGGTATTAACAGATAGCGCTAGAATACTCTGCCCTGGGCGGTTTGCAAAGATGCAAGATAGTCACGCCTTGAGGAATGCCAAGAAAATATTTCTGCCATAAATACGGGATCCTGATCATCAATGAGCAGATATTCTGGAAGGCGCTGTCAATATGAAATGTCATCTGGGGGCAAAGACGCTTTCCTGCATTAAAAAGATCATGTATATGCATCTAGGTACATGTATTTACATATTTAAAAATGTATGCCAAGGTCTGAAAAAGCTGTAGGAAATACTCCTCAAACAAACAAACAAACAGAAAAAAATGCCTGCAGCCATCTTCCGAGAAGAACCTGAAGGACCTAGTTACCAGTGGGAGATCTTCTACTGAGAAGGCTGCCGGATGGATCTGTGCCTGAGGGTCCACTCCTGCGCAGGCATTTCCTGGAATGGATGAATCCTCTGTTGAAAGAAGCTGGAGAGGGACACTCCTCTCTGAGCAGAGGTTTCCCCCTCCCTCGCACACCTGCTTTGCAGAAGCAGTCTTCAATCCACAGAACCCCGTGCTCCACTGCCCTCTCTGCTCTGCTCTGGGGCGGGAGCTGGGTTTCTCTCTTAAGGAACATCCTCTAAGGCCTCCAAGCGACTATGAATTTGAAAGCACTTTGTAAAGCTTTTTCTCATTCTTTCACAGGGAGAATTTACTTCAGAAGGTGGCTTTGTGCCCTTTGTGTATAAATAGAGAGAGATGCAGATACAGATGCAGAGGCAGAGAGAGACACTCGGTGGCTGGCGTGAATCCTCTCAGTGTCACCTGCTGATTTGCATGTCTGCCTCTGTCTAACTGCTCCCCTGGGGCAGGTAGAGGTGTTCTGGTGCCTTTTGTTCATCACCTTTGTCAAGCTCTTTAAGAAGTAAATGATTAGAAATTTTTGAGAAAAAAAAATCACCTTTGTCCTTGGATCTTAACTTTTACTTGAACATTCTTTCTGAGTATAGCACAGACCAGAGGAACAGGTATAGTCTTATATCAACAGTATCTCCATGATCTTGACACTCAGGATTCGAAAGTGAAGCCAAAATTAAAAACAATACCCTCCTTTAGTTATGTAAAAAGTTTTGAATTCTTACTGTATGAAAGAACCCAGAATACCTAAAAGTGTGTTAGACAAGTAAACTTGGCAAAAAAATAATTATTGAGGAGGATATGACTCAATCTATGAAAAATCCTTGAGCTTGATTCAAAAGGATATGGAAAAACATTTGATCACACAATTTCTTATGACTTTGTGCCCATAATTGATTTTCTTTGGAATGTAGTTCACAAAAAAAGCTAAGAAGGAAATTAAGTATATTTTCTGCCGAGTTCCATTAAACATTATTTTTCTTATTTATGTGGTTCAATAAATATGAGATTAATGTATATGCTAATCTTGACACATTTACTTACTAGTAAAAACTAATATTGTTCACCAACTGGTATTGAGAAAACTATGTAGCTATTTAAAAAAATAAATCCTTAGAACTCAAAAAATTTGAAATAGTTGGAACCACATGGTATATTCTTGACTACAATAAATGAACTAGAAATGAATATCTGGTATCTGTGCAATGTCCCACGTATGAAAACTAGACCATGTACCTCTGAATAGCCTATCCATAGAAGAATCAATCTCATGAAAACTGGAAATATTTTCATATTAAATTACAGTGTAAACACATTTTATAAAGATATAAGGAATACAGATAAAGCAATGCCCTGAGGAAAATTTATAGCATTCAAGACAAATTAAAAACAAAACGTAGTGGAATGTGATGGACATTATTATACAATATATATGAATAAAGACACAAATTGGGGTGAATATATTTTGTATACAACTAGAGATATAAAAAATTGTGCTCTATTTGTGTAATAAGAATTGTAATGCATTTTGCTGTCATATATAAATAAAAATAATGATAAAAGACAAAAAAGACCTTAAGAAATTTGCTAAAACTATTACATTAAAAACAGAGAATAAAAGAAAGGTAAACCTAAAGTAAGCATAAAGAAGAAAATAAAACATATAACAGCAGAAATCAATGGCAGGAAAAAAAAAACAGTATAAAAAAAAAGTAGGTTCTTGTTGTTCTTCTTCTTATTATTATTATTATTATTGTGTGGTACTAGGAATTGAATCCAAGGGTACTTTACCACTGAGATACACTTTCAGACATTTATACTTTGTTTAAATTTTGAGATAGGGACACTGTTAGCTGCCAAGACTGGTCTCTAACTTACAATACTCCTGTCTCTGCTTCCCCGGTCACTGGGATTACAGATGTGCGCCATCATTCCTAGAAAAAGCAGATTATTTTTTTAAAGTACTGGAGCATAAAATGGAGCAAATTATGTTATGCACATATACAAACAAGTCACAATGACCTCCCTATTATGTATAATTTTAATGCACTAATAAAAATCATATTAAAAGAGACCAATGCAGTTAATTACCCTCAAGTCAGAATGATGAGAAACAAAAAAGAAGTTATAAATCCAAGAAATAAGAGAAGGCTATCTATCACTAAAGCTCATACAGTTTTTTAAAAGATAAAAAGAAAATATTAATAAAAATATCGAAAACTACTGATATAAATTAAACAGATTTATTTAATCGTCCAAACTATCAAATCTCTTTTAAGGAAAAATAAGTTGCCTAACAAATAAAGTATAAAGAATAAAGTATAATCCTAATAAGTAATTTCTTTTTGGCTTAAAATAGTCTCATAAACACAGTTCTGGACCTAGGTATCTTTACTGGCAAATTCTATCAAAAATCTGATGAGTCAATTCCTTTTCATACACAGGGTCTCTTGTAATTTCCTTCTCATTTCTTTGTACTTCAAAGAATTTCTGTCATTTTTAAGGATTCATGTAATTAAATTAGATCTACAGGGATATGCTGTGATAATCCCCTTATCTCAACATCAAACTTCTTAAAGAAAAATCTAAATTAAAAAAAAGATAGTGTTCATACTTTGGAAATCAAATATTGCTGTCAATTCCCCAAATTGATTTGTAGATTTTAAAAAAGCATAGCCAAAATCCTTGCAGGCATTTTTGATGAAAACAATAACAAATTCTAAAATTTATGTGGTGATACAATGTATGCATAATTGGGTCATCTAAAATAAACAATAAAGAGAAGAAAAATTTCTTTGGGTGCAAAAGAGAATTTCTAGAAGCTGTATCATCTACAAGTTCTCTTTACTCCGCTGTGGAGAGAGACAGCTTCTACATATGTGTTTTTATGAAATGAAGATTTGGAACTATTTTTTGGAAAGTCACATTTTTGTACCAGAAAAACTTAACCTAACAATTGAACTTTAACCTGGAAAAATTGAGCACACAAAAACTGAGAGATTTGTTGCATTTCTCAGGCTCCACTAAGAAAATCAGCAGATGGAGAACTTCTGCCAATCAAGCAGTGACTACAGAAACTAACTCTCAATGTCAACAGTGAACCCTGGAGCTTCAGAACTAAGACTAAGGTGAGGAATCAGGTGACTGAACACACGACAGGCTTTCCTGAGGCACAAGCAGGTGACCACGCTCACCAAGCAGCAGCCAAGTGTTGAGAGGAGCTTCCCCTTGTCAGTGGAATATGGAGAAACGCATCAGGGCATTTAACACAATAGTGGTAATGCCAAGGAGGACAGCACTCTGGACGAAAACACGGTAACCTAGGCATCATGTACAGGGAAGGACAGACAGACACCGCCTAAGTAATCAAGGATTAAAATTATTACACAAAGTTACAATGATAAAGATAGGCAATAGAATCCAAAAAAAACCCCACAGTCTTCTTATTGATCAACACATAGAAAACTGAACATAAAGGATTTTTTTAGGGGGAGTACTGGGGACTGAACTCAGGGTCACTTAACCACTGAGACATATCACCAGTCCTATTTTGTATTTTATTTAGAGACAGGGTCTCCCTGAGTTGCTTAGTGCCTCGCTGTTTGCTGAGGCTGGCTTTGAACTCTCAATCCTTCTGCCTCTGCCTTCAGAGATGCTGAGATTACAGGTGTGTGGCAATGCACTGGGCCACAAAGACTTTTAAAAGTTCTCTCAGTATAGAATATACATACAATAATATTCCAAAACGATGTCCATGCATATTTCTTATTTTAAGACAAGTAAAATGCAATCATAAAGTAAAACCCCAATTTATGCTATTTAGCGGGACACGCCTAGAACAACATGATTCTGTAAAGATCAAAATACTGAATTAAAAAGCAAAATTATTCTATGAAAAGAGAAAAAAAGAACATCAGGGAAGCAATTGTACTATCTGACAAAACAAGTAGTAATTTAGGTAAAAACTATTAAATAAGAAAAGAGAGAAATTATAAAAACCAATTGTTGCCAAACAAGAAGGAACAGTTATGAGCGTCTGTGCCTGAAGTACATGGTAGCTCACCAGTATGGCAGAGCCAGGAGCCACAGGAGAACTAGAAGAAGGTGAGTGGCAGCCAACTCAGGGGATTCTTCTCTTCCCTGACAGACCAGGTTTTAAGTGAAAAGAGGGTAAAATTGTTAGTGATTACAATGAACCAAGAAAAGCCACCTATTTACAACAAGTGCTGTGTCCTCAAAGTGAAGACGTCTTCTTCTCCTGGGACCATGATATGCCAGGAGTGCCCATGTGATCGGCCTGAGGAAACCTGAGCTACAGCAGTGCCTCTTGTGTCTCAGTGCTGAGGATAAATTCTGGCTTTTAGACAGAGATGGACATGTTTTATCAATTAGGAAATGGCCATCTGTTCTGGATTTATTAATTTTTTTAAAATTGTGAATGTTTGTTGAATATTTCCAAATGCCTGTCAACATCTATGGAGATGAGCATATTTTTTTTTCTTTAGATCTTTTAATGTTATGAATTAGATCAATATATTTCCTAAACATCAACTATCCTTGCATCTGGAATAAACTCCAGTGGATTATTAAATGATTACATTTTAAAAGTGCTCTTTGATTTTGTTCACTCAGTTTTCATTTAGGATTTTGCACTTACATGTGTAAGTGAAATTGCTGAGACATTTGCGTGAGAAATCATTTATTCAACTATCATATTATTCTCATTGTTATCAACATCATTTAATAATGACCAGAACAATTACATGAGAGAAAAACAAAGATGCAAGATTGGAGAAAGATGAATCAACTCTATCACCATGTAATAATAAAGTTTCCTGAGAAAAATAAGAGAATCAGCTCAAACTGTTGTGAAAAATATTACAATTCAGAACTCATGCAAGGTAGAGGGTTAATGAAAATTCATAAATAGCTCCTATAGAGGAAAATTCCTGAAATATAAAGTAACTAGGACTAAATTTAAGAGGAAAGAAGGAACATGTACTTCAATGTTCAACAGTATTGAAGAATACAAAGTGAAGAATACAGAATGATGCAGAGGTGTGGATACACTTAAGATCTATCTGCAAGCTAGTTTACAGTTTAACATGGTGCAATTAATGGGCCACCAGTGGATACATCAGGAGGAATAAGACCAATTTATCCTAAGGCTTGCATGGAAGATAATACTAAAAAATAATCAGAGGGGAAAAGCTATGAAAGGTAACAGTCCTGCCAGATCTGAAAACATCTGACAAAATGTTCATCATTAAAATGGTATGGCATTGCCATGTGAAGAGTTAAACCAGGGAAGGACACTGAAGTGCACAGGGGCTTTGGAATGTAATCAGGGAGGCGATGACATCAAGAGGACAAGAGCAGGCTTTTCAATCAGCAGCGCTTGATTGACTTGTGGAAACACTGATGTTGGATTCATTCTTAACACTGCACCTCAGAAAAGTCCAGTGTTTGAATGTTTAACTCTAAAAGTGAACCCTTTACACAAGGTGTGTGGCTATGCGGACATATTTTTCTATTTGTAGGAAGGAAAGTCTGTTTCATATTGAGAAGCTGAAAAAAAAAAGTGGCAAAAATTACTGCTGAACCCAAACATCTTCTGAATGAACCAGCCAGTGGGGGCAGGGGTACACAAAAAGTAAATCCCAGAGGCAGGGGAGAGCATCTATGGCCACACATTTGAAGTGTTCTTCTAACATGCAGATTCTTCACGTTGATAAGAAAAAAGCAGCAAGTCAAGGAGGAAATAGGCAACCTGGATAAGCAGAGGTTTCACTGGACAGAAAATGCAGGTGAGTCCAAGTGCTCGCCTTGCTGGGGCTCCTTGGAAATGTACTCAGGTGCTCTCCTCCACACACCGCACGGCAGGAACCTGGACATTGAATTCCCTACTTGTTTGTGAAGTGGTGTGGAAGAGGTGCTCTTATCTTTATGGCTCTGACAACCTCTGGAGGACACTTGAGCATTATCTATCAAAATTACAAAAGCCTGCAGATTCTAATTCAGCAATTCCATTTCTTGGAATTTATCCTGGACATCCTTGCATAACATGAAAAAACCATGCACATAGGTGCATAGGTGGTTACATACCACAAAATTTTTTTTCTGATTATACAATTGAACCAATTCAAATAGTCAGCAATAACACATGGATTAATTAAATCACTGACTACATAAATCAATACAAGCATACAATGGAATACTAGGAAAAAAATATTGTAACACAAATAAATGGAAAAACCTCATGTGTTTATAGTTTTGAAGACAATGCTGTTAAAATGCTCATGCTGCACAGTGCAGGTCACAGCAACACTAATCAAAAACCTAAGGGCACTTTTTTTTTTTTCAGAAATAGAAAAAGAAATCCTGAAAGGGCTCCTGATTAGACAGAGAGTCCTACAAAAGAAGTAAATCTAAGGTCTGTATAATTCCTAGTTTCAAAATGCATGGCCTTAACTATAAATCTGGAAGAAACACAGGGGAAGCTCAATGACACTGGATCTGGTGATGATTTATTTTATGTGTGACCAAAGACACAGGCAACCAAATGACATAAGTGAGTGGGACTCTGCACCAAACTGAAGAACTTGTGTGCAGTGGCAAAACAGCCAGAGTGAAAGACCAGCCACCAGCAGGGGAGAAGACACACCGAGTCATCATCTAAGAAGAGGAATGTCCAGGATGGATCAAGACAGCCTGCAACTCAGCAGTAAAAATCCAACAACCAAATTACAAAACCAGTAAAGGATGTAAATAGACATTCCTCCAAACAGGTATAATATGCCAGCAAGAATATCAAAAGGTGATTAATATCAACAGTCATTAAGGAGATGCAAGTGAGAACCACAAGGAGATAGCACTTTGCTCTAGGTCTCCAAGGATTGGAAAGGGCTGAGAGCAGAGACAAGGAGTTACTTTGTATCCATATTCATTGTGGCATAGTTCAGCATCATTCAGCATGCTTCCAGCAACCCGCATGCTTTTGGAGGGAAGGGTGAAAAGCAAGCAAGGCTTGGCTTAGGTGTGAATTATTCAGCATTGAAAATGAGAGGAAGGCTGCAGTGTGTTGTGACACGGACCGACCTTCAAGATATTATCCCAAGTGAAATAAGCGAATCACAAGGACAGATCCAGGTGACGAGGCGCGAGGACTTGAGCCACTGGTGGGAAGGAGGTCGACAGGGTCAGGAGATATGATGGCCCTGGTCTTAAGGTCCTGGGCAATAACCCTAAGGCCCCAGTCACCATGGTGGCACCTAGCATGTGTCAGCCCTGCCGTTGGTGGCCTAAGTCTGGTCAACTGGGGCAGGAGCAACCGTGGAAGACTCAGGAGGAAGGAGGGCTGCAGCGTGGTGGGAAGGTTGACAGTTCACTGGGTGTCAAGTGTGCCATCCGCAGTCGGACGGTTGACCTCAATGCACTTGATGGGAAGAAGGAGACCGTAAAGTGGGTGGAAGTTATGTCATTTGCTTGGCTCATTCTTGGTTCCCCTGTGGCCATAGAAAGCGTGATTTTTAAGTGAGATAGCAAGTCATTCCCCCAAATGAGTGATGAGTACTCTGCCTTTCAAGTGGGCTTATTTTAACAAAGAGAAAAAGAGACAGTAATCCTAAATTTAACCAATGAATGATCTATCTATTAGGAAAGAATTTCTGCTGCCTTTTCCAACACAAGCTGCATCCGTGATGAAAGCTGTGTATGATTATTTTCCACTGCAGATGTTATATAAGAGCCATAAATTACTTCCTCAGTGTTTCTTTATCTGCTAGAATATCCAGGGTGCTCTTTTCTGTGATGGTGCATGAAAAGCAACAAGCATCTCATTTCTAAAGGTGGTACAGGGTCATAAAAGTGACACTTGATCTCAATGCCCAGGCAGGAAAACATAGTCGATTTTGGATTTTATTGGGATTTACCTAGTTGATGTATTTGTTAGTACTTGTACCTATAATTGCATTATTTCTATTCCATTTTATTTTTATGGCAGTCGAATAAGTACACAGTTCAAGCTTTATTAATGAAATTAAGCAACATCTGCAAATAACCCTTTCAGAAGATAGAAAGTCGTTTGGAGAAAATACAGTGCTATCCAGCCCATCTTTATAAAACCTGAATGGTCTGTCTCTGCCTTTTACCATCTTTCCATTTTTTAAATTATTATTCACTTATTTTTATTTTTAAGAGAAAAAAAAAAAAGAACTGATTTTATGTTAGGAAACTGTCCAACCAGTACAAGGTGTTAGAAATCCAAAGCTTATCTATATATCAGTTTTGAAAGTACATCATCAGCAACTTGATCTGATGAGCAATTTTCTCCTTGGCTTTCTTTACTTCCCTTTGTAAGAACAGTGGCTGGTTTTTAACAGTCTCATAAAGTTCAATGAGTGCTTGCATAATATTCCATAAATTGAATTATCTTTGCATCAGTAGATAAAGCACAGATTAGCTTGGGGCAAAAGGTTGGAAAAGAATGAATCATGTGGTCCAATGTCACATGCCACATGCTCAGGCCCCCGGGGCTAACACTGTACCTCCACAGGCCTTCTGTGTTATATACAGAATGTCAAGTGCTAACCACCGTTTTGAAAGGGTTGCACAGATAAAATCATTGAGGCAGGACTCTAGCCTCTTATTTCAACCTTCCCTTCATGATGTGCAATAAAGAACTTGCATTTCTGCTCTGGTGATTGTGAACATTTTTCAGGCTAAGTGACAAATGGCCACCTGTGCATATGCTGGCATTGTTAATTCAGTGGGAATGTCACCCAGTGCCCCTCCCCAGCTGGTCAGTGGCCTTGTGAATCTTCCCAGGACTCTCTACCCAGAATTCGCCCCAGCCCTGCCTCTCACCAGGTGACTCAAGGGACTGCCACTCAGCAGGTGCTGATTGTCCTCACTTTGTCCTTCAAGAGTAGGTCCCTGCAGTGCTTTGCATAGTGGGAAGGCATTCCCACTTGCCTGATGTGGAACAAGCAACCAACAGCAGCTGCGAAAGCCTTTGGGATCGCAAGGAAACCCAGCTAGCGACCACACCCGGCCATGCAAAGACAAAGCTGGAGGCTGGTGAAGAGGTGACAGTGGAGAGTCTGCCTAGCAGGACCTGCAGCTCTAAGTGATTGAGACGACAAGTCACAGGCTGCATCTCAAATCCCAAAGTCTTAAAGCTCTCTGTTTCACATTTGGCATCGGGGTGAAAACAAGAAATGATTATGTTGGTTAGAACCAAACCATCACCTAAGAAACAAATTTGTAAAGGGCCCGCATTAGCATTTCACCAATAACACTCCTTCCATAAATCTCTGGGCATTCCTGTTAAATTATTCATTCTGTGTTCCACGAGAGCATATGACAATTTTTTAAAGATGTATTCTTCACAGCCTCTTGCAATCAGCCAGAATGCCACTCCGCGGGTTATTTTTCTGAATCTCACCATCTGAATGTTCTGAATAAATTTTCCTTTATTCAATAAGTTCCACTGCTGTTTCCAAGCATAGCTTCTATGATTTCTACGGCTTCCCTTCTATTGTATTACCCTTCTATTTTATTTTTCTCCTCGTCTTGATTTCTCTTCATATCTGCTGTGTGCTTTACTTACCATTCTTGCAATCTATCATTTCAGCTTTGAAAAAAGATATTTCCTATTATCTGATCTTCCTCAGATGTACTTAACTTTGTGACACTCGTATTTCTCTGAGTGACCTTTCTGATATAATTCTTTGGTGCCACATCTCCAAAGTGCCTTCTGACAGATTTCGCAGGTGCCCTTTTAATTCCTGTGCTGCAGCCACCTGCCTGTCTAGAACACTTGCCACCCGCCCCGACTCCTCTGTGCTGCTTAAATTGGAGGCAGCGCCCCTCCCCCCTTAACTCACACAGTTTTCTTCTTGGAATTGTCAGATGACTTTTTCAGTCATTTGCCTAAAGACATGTAATGGAAACCTAGAATTCATCAGTGAGCCCTGTCTGGGCAGGAGGACTGATGTGTGCCTCACAAAGTTTTGCCCGTCACCTGCAGGCTCGGGAGCACATCAGGAGGAGGAGGCCCTGTCCTCCCCGTGTGTTTGGTCACTCCGCTTCCTCTCTGCCAAGGGCCATGAGAAGGGTGCCTGCTGATTCTGGAGCATGCCTGCAGCTGTGTCCTGCTTTCAAGGTGATGGCAGCCTGCCCCACCTCTGCCTCATCCGCTGTGTCAGTGTGTTGGCATCACCCCTGTGTTCAGCACCAAACCCCAGAGGACAGTCCGCGGGTAAGCACTGCAGCCCCACCCACGCACACACACCTTGGAGGGAATCTTCTTCTCTGAGTGTTTCCTGGTCTCACCTAGGTCACGATGTTCAGTGTCTAGGTGACCTGAAGAGATCATGCCACCCCCTATTGTCCTACAAACAGATTTTGCCATGTGCCGTGTACCCTGTCGCAGGTGTGCATGACACAGAGGATAGAGGAGGCCCCTGTGTTCACGAAACGGCCTGTCTAGGAACAGCAACACAGCTACGGGAAAAACATAAAGAAGACAACAAAAAACTACTGCAAGTGTGACTTTGAGGACGAGGCAGAGCCGCCTGTTGGTGTTGGACTTCGCAGCTGCAGAGCCACCACACACTGGGCAGTGGACCGCAGCATGTTTGTGTGCTTATGGTCTGCAGGTCAGAGGGCCAGCCAGGTTTCCAGGGACCAGCATCCAGGTGTCAGTAGGTCTGGAGTTGTCTCCATGGTCCCAGAAGAGAATCTCGCTCTCGTCTTTTCCCCGTTTCCATGTCGCTCTTTCCCTTGGTGCACGGCTCCTCCCGCCCTTTGAAAAGCCAGCAACGCACACTAAGCCCTTCTCATATCAAGTTGCTCTAAACTTTTCTGCTCTCTGCTCACTTTAAAAGACCCCTGTGATCACACTGGGACCACCGAGCTCAAGCAGGGTGACCTTCCTGCTTTGGATTTAGGTTAAGGCTTCCACCTGATTCTCACACTCTCCCTCGCCGTGGTTTTGATGTGGGTGAGGTGTCTCCTCAAGGCTCCTGGGTTGGAGGCTTGGTCTTTAGCCAGCAGAGGGAGGTGGTGGGACCTCACAGAGGTGCAGCCTGGTGGTGGCCATTGGGCTCTGAGGGTGCTGTCCTCAGAGAGGAGGAAGCACTTGGTGTCCTGGTCAGTGCTCTCAAGGTTGTTGGTACAAAAGCCCAAGTCTCGCCCGCCTGGCCTCAGGGGCTTCCTGCTTGGTCACGGGGCCCTCTTCTTCCCGCACTTGCTGCCACTACTGCCCTTGGTCACGAGGTGACGCGGTCAGGAGGCCTGCACCTGAGTGGGTGCCATGCTGTTTGTACTCTCAGTCTCCAACACTGTGAGCTAAATAAGGCCCCTTTTTAAAGGTGATTTGCTCAGTACCTTATTACAGGGACAGAAGACGGACTAACACACGCTGAGGGCTACACAGAGGACATGGGAGTAGGCACTGCTGGCCATTATCCCACTACTACACAAGTCAGTGCCTCAGTCCGTCCGACACGAAGGGATTTTCCACAGCAATCAGAATGGAGTGGTGGAGGGCAGGAGGGGAAGGCTTTCAGAGAGTGGGGCCTCCATCAGCTGAGCTCTGAGGCTGGGGACGCACTCCCGGGTGGAAGGCCGGCAGGAGGACGGGGCTGGGGGAGGGCAGGTGGGCAGAGCAACATGGGCCAGTGGAACCCCACAGCCCTACTGGAACAGCGCTAGGCCGTTTGGGGACCTGTGACCTTATCCCCAGGGTGACGGAAGGCTAGGGGTGAGCCGGGAGTGGCTAGGAACACAACGGGAATCGCACTTCTGATTGGATCATTCAAACAGAGCACAAGAACAGCTGCTGGGTTGGGGTCTGGAGCAGGACAGCAGGAAGAGCGTGTGGGGACACTTCTGCAGTGCTGGGCGAGACAGCACAGAGGCAGCTGCTGCAGGCACAATCTAGGACATTCTGTTTCTCTTCACTAGTCCAAAGTCACTGACTGAGTTAGCGGTGGTGCATCTGGTGGGAAGAAGGCGGGGCTCAAGGCATTGGTAAAGACCAGGCCACCGTGGGAGGGTGGGTGACCAGAGAGGCCCTGGGCAAGCCAAAGGTCCACCTCTATGCAGCTCTTGTCTTCATGGAAACAGGGCCATTATCTAAAAATAAAATTTTGCAAGAAGTTATAAATCTGCTTGATCAAATGCACTGTATTAGGCATATATTTCTCTATTTTGTTTTGATTAAGAATTATTTTTCTCTAAACATGACTCTAGCAAATATTGAATGTGCTGATACAGAACAAGCTTTCATGGCTGCCAAATAAAGCCCCTGCCTGACATGTGGGGAGAGAGTGGCATCTGGACTTTCAGGTTACACTCATCCGGGCACAACATACTAGGCTGCGCTGAATATTAAGTCCTAACTGCATTTATTAAATGCTGCTGAGCATTGTACTTATAAAAAGGAATTCTTCCCTGAAATCTAAAGTAGTCCTAAGTGTCTTTATATATAGGGTAGAAAGTATGGAGACTAATTAAGGTGAGAAGTTTCATGTCATCACACTGAGGAGCTTGGCAACAGGGTTTCACAGATGACATCGCACATGATTTTGTAATATCTTAACAAGGACATCATTTACATTAAGGTCAACAGGATGAACTGAGGAAACAATCCAATGTTGACTTTTATTTCTTATGCAAAGAACATCTCAAGGCTGTTAGTCTGTCTCTCACCTCCTGAGCAGCCTCAGTGGAAATGCTGTCACCTCCCTGCTAGGGACTTCCATGATCTGTACGTTAGGAGCACAGGCATGTGCTACCTTGTACAGACCTGAGCTCCGCTGGCTTAATTGGTCAACTTTGTCCTTTCCACCAGCACATGGGCACAGCTTGGGGAGCATGTATTATTTATCAGCAAAAACATAGGAGCAGATTCTGAAAGCTTTTATGAAGTTGAAAAAGAAAACATCCATAAGTTTTATACTTTGAAGCAACTATGTGTGTCTATGATTCATTATTAACTGATTTTGTATATTATGCAAGAAACCAAAGTGCGATTGTCTCTGTTTTGGCTGTCATTTGTGAGGATACTCCTTTGTGACAGAACCGGGTATTGAATGGGTGCTTTTTCAACTTTGCATCTTGTCAAACATAGTTGTCATATGTGTGGGTCTGTTTCTACTGTTTTCCATGGATCTGCATTTTCTTTCTTTTTGTGTAAATATCACACTATCCCAGTGAATATACCTTTTACCACAAATTTGGATTTGTTGTAGAAAAAAAGAAAAATTAGTTTTGAAATATGTGTATTTCTAGGTTGATTTTAGGTACCAAATCATCATAAGAAGAATCTACAATAATGTGGCCTCTCTCATGCATGATATTGGACATTTTATCAAGTTAATTATGTGGGTCTTCTCAAAGAACAACAATTTGATTTTATTAATTTTCTCTATTGATTTCCTGGTGTTTGTCTCATTTTTATTTGTTCTGTTATCTATTATTTCCTTTTACTTCATATTTGGATGAAGTTTTCTTTATCTGGTTCTTAAAGAACATTAAAGCTGTTGATGTGATACACTTTCTCATCTTTCTGTTTCATTTGCAAAGTATTTTTGTTTGTCCTAATTAGTTATAGATGACTGTAGAATACATTTTGACATATCATATATAAATAGAGTGTAACTTCTCATTTTTCTGGTTGCATGTGGTGTGTAATTACACCTGTCATATAATCATATATGCACAAAGGGTAATAATGTCTGATTTATTTCACACATTTTCTTTTCTAATAGAGGCATTGATTCCTATAAGTCTCATCCTCTTCCACAATAAACTAGTTTATCTGTATTCCCCAAATGCGTAGATATTTTTCTATTAAGTAAAATCATTCTGATTTCTGGATTTCTGACTTCTTCACTCCTACATGGGTTTTTAAGATATAGGTCATTAGCATCCAATATTCATGATTTTTAGATATATTTCTACTGTTGATTTCTAGTTGAATTCATTGCAGTAAGATAAACTATTCTGAACAAGTTGAATCCTTTTATTCTTGAAATTTGTGTTATGTGTCAAACTATTCTCGATTTTGGTAAATATTTCCTATGTACTTAAAAAATACTGTACATTCTTCTCTTATTTTATAGGATGTTGTGGAAACATCACTCAATTAAAAGGCAATAACACTGTATTGATATTCTACATCCTTGATGATCTCTGGTCAACTTCTTTTATCAGTTCTTGAGAGAGTATTAAAATATTTTATTATGATTTTTGACTTAATTTCCCCCTACAGTTCTGTCTATCTTTGTTTCATGAATTTTAAATTCTCTCATTAAGTTCATAGATCTTAAAGACTGACTGACATCTTCCTGATAAATTTGCTCCTTTATGATTATGTAACGACTTTGTTTATACAAAGTAATATCATTTTACCTGGCATGTATTTTGTCTATTATTAATATTGTCACTACAGGTCTCTTTTGATTATTGTTACTATGATGTATCTTTTCCTTTTTTTTTTTTGTTCCTTTAACATATTTTGTGTCTTTTTTTTTTCTTTTTGGTGGTCCTGAGGATAGAATCCAGGAAGTTTCACTGGTAAAATCTGTGCTCTATCACTGAATTATAACCCCAGCTCTTATTTTGTGTCTCTGTAACTAAACATGTTTATTATAGGTAGACTATGAGTTGATGTATCTATTTTTTTAATCTGATAATCTCTGCCTCTTAATATGGGTTCTTAGGCCATTTATATTTAATGCAATTTTTGATATGGTTCGAATGAATTCTATCCTCTTGTGCTTTGCTTTCTAACTGTGCCTTCTGTTCCTGTTTTATCTTTTCTTCTGACTTCATTTGAAATAATCATGTTTATGTTTCTATTCTGTCTTCATTTTGGCATATTAGTCAAAAATCTCTTATCACAGTCCCTCTTAGGTTACAAACTACTTCATGAGAAGTTAAGAAGCTTGCAATAGTAACATTTCATTTCCTAACCTCTCAAATACGAATTCTTGCTGGCACACATTAAACCTGATAGTACATTCTTCTTAGTTTTATATGAACAATGAATTGATTTTGGAAAATATTTAAATAATAAGAAAATAAAACCTCATATACCTGTCCTTCCAGTGAGGTCATCATTCCATTTGACATGATCTGACTTTTCTGATATCCTTTTCTCCTCTCTAAAACACTTCTTCTAACACTGTTTTCAGTGCAGATCTGTTTATGATTAGTCTCCCTGTTTATGCATAGGTAGAAAGCCTTTATTTCAGCTATTCTTCTGAAAGATTTTTTTATATTCTATGTTGATTACTTTTTTTATTTCTCAGAAATTTGAAGAGTTTTCATTTTTTTTTTTTTTTTTGGATGGGAAACCTGTGGCCATGCGTGTTTTTGTTCCTCTGCACACAACGTGACTTTTAGTGTTTTCTTTTACATTGCTTGTTAATGGCATGTTGGGTATTTTAATCATGGTGTTTGGATGCAGGCTGTTTATTTGTTTGCTATACTTCTTATGCTTGGGATTTTTTGAGTTTCTTGGATTTTTGGTTGGCAACATTCATCAAATTAAAAAATTTCAACCATTATTTCTTCAATGTTCTTTTATGCTGGCCCTACAATCCTTAAGAGATTCTGAGAGCATATGGGTTGGTCCATTTGAAGTTGTCCCACTGAAATTTTATAATTTTCTTTTTGGTAGTTATAGATGGACAGAACACATTTATTTGTTTGTTTGTTTGTTTATTGATTGATTGATTTCTATGTGGTGCTGAGGATCAAACCCAATGCCTCAAATGTGCTAGGCAAGTGCTCTACCATGAAGCTATAACCCCAACCTGGTTTGTTAATTTTTAATTCTCATTTTCTCAGTCTCTCAGTTTCTTCGGTTTCTTTTTCAGTGTCATTAGGTTTACATAGATTTCCTTGTCTAGTGTCTAAACAAATTAAACCCAGTCATGGAATTTTTTAATTCACACAGAGTGCTCATCTCTTGGAATTCGGGTTGGGTGTTCTTGATATCTCAACCTCAACTGAACATTTTGAGCTCGTTCTTTGCTAGTTCTGACATCTGTGTTATTTCTGGTTGCTTTTGACCCAGTGATTTCCATCTTCATCATGGAGCATAGATTTCTGCTTCTTTGTATGTTGGTTGCATCCTGGCCATGGTGGTCTCATCTCTTTGGCTTCAAGATACTTGTCTTCTACAAATTTTATGATGAGTTACGTTATTGGAACTGTTTGTTTCCCACTGGTCTGGCTCCTGAGGCGGGCAGGTGGGACTGAAGCAGTTACCAGTCCTTGGCCTGAATGAGGTGTCCTGAGAATTTTACCCAGTGCTTGTGGATCACAGGTTTCTCCAGCCTGTTTGGTGAGAGCAGGCACATGCCAGCCCTGGGCAAGTGCTCAGTACTGTGGTCTCTAATCCTGTCTGGAGCTTCTGTGTCAGCCTCTGGTAGTTCCTTGACTGTTATGTCCATTGGTCCTCAGCAGGGGGCTCTGTCTCCAGATGGCTGTCTCTGCTTTGGGTACCCTGTTCGGCAGAGCTGTAGCCACATCACCACCCCTGATGTGCACCTGTATGTCTTCACCTCAAGGAGTCCCCTGGGCTCCCTCAGGATACCCTTCCATGCACAGTGGCCTAAAATCTCCCCGGCAGTGAGCTGGAATAATTGCAGGGCTTGCCAGCCTCATTTTCCAAATCCCAGGGGCCCTCACTGCTTGGAGTTCAATGACTTGGAATCCAGTCTATAATACAGTTCATCTGTTTTTCAGCTATTTCAGCCAGAAGGATAAATCTGGTTCCTGCTAATCTATCTTTTCCTGAAAATGTTATACTTTTATGATCAAAACCCTGTCATGATATTTGGCTATTTAAGTTCAATTAGAAAGTGCCCCAAACAACATTTAAATTAACATACTTCTATCTAAGGTGGGGCATGTGACATATAATTGAAAGTGTTAATCAGCCCTTTTCCTCCTGACCACCCGTGGAGTTCGAGTTCTTGTCCATGCCTCTGTCATGTCACACCTACGACCACCCTGGTCCCATATACTAAATCCACCTCCCTTTCTTTACATTGATTTTTTTTCCATGCATTATGTCCCCTTAGAAGATTAATCTTTTCTCCTAATGTATTTTTCTTAACCAGAGCTTGGTGGAGGGGGCAGTGGCGGGGGGAGATCATCTTCCAAGTTCTACATTTTCTCTGCTCCAAGAGAAGACATGCAGTGTAAATATATGTGCAATGCACATTTTCATAGCTACTGGTTTTCATACCGACCTAAAAGTTGATTGGAAACAGGGAACTACTCCAGAGAATCAAATTATATGCAAACCAAGTATTTCCTGCCCATAATATTTAGTGTTTAGATTGTTTGGTTTGTGATCCATTTAATTAACACCTTTAATTTAAAGAAATAAATTAAAGGTAAATGGAGGGCCATGGCTGCTAAATTCCCAGTGCGAATTTCCCTTTGCCATCTAAGTCATTGGGATTCTGTTCTGCTTCACCGCTCGGCCGGCTGTTGTGGAAATTTTAATGGTGCTCTCTTATGCAAAGGGTGTGCTCTACAAGTAAAACAAATAAAAATGGGGAAACATACACTCTGTACTTTGAAAGGTTGCATGCGGTGGCGCAGAGGACTTGGGTTACAATAACATCTGAAAGGAGCTGGGCTGTGGGAACATGCAAGGGCTGTCTCAGAGGAGGGCCAGGTGACTTGGTGCTGGAATGACCCAGGGCACCATCCATTATTTCCTGCCTGTCATTTAAGCAGGCTATCTGTATGCATGGTAGGGCAAAGAGGAGGTGGACACATGATTTACGGGTGAGGGCAAACACCTGTGGGCGCAGCGGCTCAGAAATTAGCCACAAGTAGCATATTAGTGCAGCTAATCAGGCACGGTTCAGTATTTCTGTTTCTTGATTTGCCCATAAATAAGCTTCTCTGTGGCTGCCCCGAGGCCTTCTGGTGATTAACTGCCTTGACCTACAGCTGCATACGCAGATCCCACGGCACAATGGGGTCTGCGGTGTGTGCTGTCACCGTGGGATTGTACACTTGCCCGCTCGTGGGAAGAAGGGCTGTGACTTTTGAGACTCTTGTTAAGGAGGCTTATCAGAGCCCTTAACATTTGATTTGCTTTCATTCCCCACTCCTGTTACCGTGTCGACAGCTTGTAGACCGACTGCCCTGTGACCGGTCATTGGCCATAATGCATTTTCTCCCTTCGTGTCTGTTGCAGAGGGGGAAGGAACTCTTTCCTGGGATAACACGTGTTCATGTTGCCACTTTTAGCAAGCGCCGAGTCCTCTGTTGCACACTTCCTTGTACTCTTTTCTTTGTGTGTGTGTGGGGGGTTGTCATTGGCATGTATTGGTGTTTAGGTGGAATATCCCTTCATGTCTGTTCCACTTTTGGGGACTGGGGTAGACTATTGAGTAGACAAAGTGAAACTAGGAGACCTCCCATCCCAGTCAGACCCCTGGGGCAAATAATCTCTGTGCTTTAGGGAAGGGGTTGACATTCATAAGGAGAAAAGAGTATTAGCATAGAAGAGTCAGTAAGTGAAACTATACAGGTGACAGCGGCGGCCCAAAGCAACTGACCCTTCACCAGGAGGGCCAGCATTCCCTGTATCATCTGTGGGCTTCCCTCCTCTCCCAGGCTGTTTAATGATGGCTGTATAACTCCAGAAACTCCTTCAATCCATGTAAAAATCTAGTTGCACTGAGACAGTCAGCATTGACTGCTTTGTTTCAAGGTCTTCCCCAAGCTGACCCCAAATCATTTTAAATTTTGGAAGAAAAATAATACCATTACCAAACTGCTTGCGGATACTAATTCTAAAAGCATGGGCAATACATTATTTTAGTTAGCAGAACAGGGAGCAATCAAGTGTAGTTTCAGAGTATTAGAACTACAATTACAATGCAGAAAGAGACAACAAGACTCAGAACACCGCTGTGGAAGCACCATCTGCAGGATTTGGGAAACAAGACGGTCACAGGGACAGAAGTCAGAGGCACTGCAAGATCACAAGCTGGGGGAATGGGGCACTTCTGAAAGTGGAGAAGTTAAGAAGTGGTTACTGAAAGATAGAAACTATTTAAGTGTATTTCCATTTAAGTTAATAAATTCAAGAGTAACCCAGCTGAGATCTGAATGCTCCATCTACAGTGCTGTAAGTTACATTTTAAACCAAACAGGACTCTGCGGATGACGCCCCTGAAGGCGAGCAAGTATCACATGAATTGCAAATGCTGGGCTGTAGCAGCTTTCCCAGGAGCGGCTTCCTGTTAGGAACCTTCAATGACTTCATCCACTTATGTGTGGAAAGACCTTGCAGCCAGGAGCCCAAGCCCAGGCAGGCTGTTTCCACACCACTGCTGATATGCGAGGGTCGCAGGTCTGGCACCGCTGGCTGCTGATCAGATTCTTTATGGGGTCAACAGCAACTTTTGCCCTGGGCAGCCCTTCTCCCAGCTGGGTGGAAGAGCTCTCACTGGTCCCTGTCCCCACTGAGAGGTGCTGACAGCACTGCAGCCAGGAGCACTTGGGGACCCATCTTCAGGCCTCTGTCATGGGATCCTGTGCATTTCCTTCAGCCAAGGTCCCCGTGCCAGTGCATCATGACAGAGGTCATGGGCAGAGGAGACTAGCCAGTGTCAGCCTTCCTGAGGTGTCAGCATTCCCATAGTTAGGGCCATTTCCAGGTCCCATTACTATGCTTCCAAGCATCCAAATGGGGTCCTGTTAGTAATTCTTGTCCACACACCTTGACTAGAAGTAATGGGTCATTTTTAGGTCAGCGCACTTAGGGGTGAGCTTACTCTATCCATTTTTCATTCTCTACATCCTCTACTCCTGGCACCCTAGCCAGAAGCAAAGGGCACTAGCATGTGAGGTTTCCATTTGTGTATAGTCTGAGTCCCTGAGCCACCACTGGGAGGGAGTCCATGCTGGAATGGTGTGTCAGTGAGCTACTCCTGGTTCTGCAAGCCACTGAGGCACTGGGGCTATTTGTTTCAGAAACGTATCTCGCCTCTCCTGACTGTTACAACCCCTTCTAATGCTGTCACACTCGGCAAAAAAAAGTGCCCTGTCTGAACAGTGCGTGGAGCATTACCACTGAGGTTTAAATGAATGAATGCACTGGAGACACTGTAAAGGGGATGTCAATCATCTGAGAAATATTAGTGACTACAATTGTTAATATATGGTGTAGGTTCTCTATGGATTTTCCAGGAAAAGCTGGGGCAAGAAAGCATCCCTCATTTATGTAGTGAACAATATAAGAAATCTCCCAAATAAAACTTCTTCACCATCACTTTCTACAGTGGAAAAGATCAGAGGCCCTAAGGTCTTTTTTTCTTCTCATGAATGTTATTCCAGGATGATCAACTAACATGAACCTGTTTCAGCTGTGTAATACTTTATATTCTCTGATTTAGAAGAACATTCTCTTCTCATCAAAGCTATTGAAAAAAATTCACTCCACCAGGAATAGTAACTGAATTTTACTTGAAGAGTGGTGAGGGGAAGCCCCGGGTCTGTTGTAAACTCCATGTGTCCTGGGAGATCAACTTTAGCTTACAGTAGCTTCGATTAATTCCTAATTACTTCTGTGTCATCTTTGCAGAAGAGGTACCCTAGGAGTCAGGAATCACAATTGGCAGTGCTGTTTGTTTCCCAGAGTTGAGAGAAGGTTATGTTTGTTATGAGCACTACAGTGATGAGCATGATCATTAGTGATTCTTCACATCTGTGCTCATTGACCTCCGAGGAGCTCTGTAATCATAATTCCTCCACACACTTAAAAGAAAGATCAAGAAATTCCACTTTTTCTCCATGGATGTCACATATTCAAAATATTTAGCAAGGGATTGCCATTTCACTTTACTGAGGAAACTGACTATTTTCTGACTCTGAGAGGAGTCCACAAAATGTCCTTGGTACCTGTGATGGGATAGAAATGGCTACGTCATTCAGGTCCCAACACAGCTACTAGCCCTAAAGGGTCTAACGGAAGCCATGGCTGCACGGCTGCCCGCTCCATCCCTGTTCCAGAGCAAGTGCTTGAAAGAGTGGAGGGTCTGGGAAGAAAGTCGCACCTTCCGTGAGGGTCTCCCCGGTCTTTGCTGTAGAAGAATCTCAAATCCATTCCAGCTTTACATGAAGACAGAAAGAAAGAAAGAGGTTATCCTTGACACTCAGGGTGGGAATGACCCTGTGACAGAGGCTGTGATGGGAACAGGTTTGCTTTTGGTGGGACTGTAACCTCCGAAGATGTTCTCCCTCAGGCTGATGGGAGGCTGCTGGACTCTGTCCCAGCCCTGGTCCATCCTGGCGGTTGGGCAGGTGCTGTAGTAGAAAGGCAGTGGATTGTTGTTGGCCGGAGACTCCAACATCTGCCCTTGAACAGTCAGCTCTACAGCTAAGCCATTCCTTTGCCTTCCCTGGTGTGCTGAGACACACTTCACAGCCCTTACACACTGTGCATGCCTTCTCTGTAGGCAATGCTTTAGTGGGTGACACATATTTGACCCAGGTCATCTCTTGAAAAGGCTAATACGTTATTAACTTCAGCTTCATCTCTAAGAGCTCTTTATTATGGGCTGTAACAAATTTTATTTAATTACTGTAGGGATAAGTAACTTTATCTTTGAAATATAAGACTATATTTTCCTCTGCCATGTTGTCCTTTGACTTTCTGAAAAATTTCTTGGGGAAGTTTTTTAGAAAAGAGGAAACTTTATTAATGCAGAAGAAGGCCTTTTCATAATAAGCAAGCACAACATTATTCTCAGACACTCATGCGAGTTCTGCAGTCACCTTTGTCTGAGTCCTGAGTTACCCTTCCTGCACGCTCTGCTTACACGGTGCTCACTAGCATCCCCAGGACAGGAAGCATGGCTGCTTCTGTCACCGCCACCTCAGCCCTACCTTGGCCATCAGACAATGGCAGGTCTCAGGCTGAACTGGCCAGTCATTCAAAGTTGAGCGTATCTTGAAACAAAGGAGCTCTGGACTGAGAATCCACAGCTTTGTGGTTTAGGAATCTGAAAGTTGGCAGGACCCTCCCTGACTAAGATCACAGGAAGGGGTGGGTCTCAGGATCCACTTGTCAGCCCCCAGTGCCAGCTAGATCCACACTGCAATCTTTTTTTTTTTTTTTTTTAAGAGAGAGTAAGAGAAGGAGGGAGGGAGAGAGAGAGAGAGAGAGAGAGAGAGAGAGAGAGAGAGAGAGAGAGAGAGAGAGAGAGAGAATTTTAATATTTATCTTTTAGTTATCGGCAGACACAACATCTTTGTTTTGTATGTGGTGCTGAGGATCGAACCCGGGCCCGCATGCATGCCAGGCAAGCGCACCACCGCTTGAGCCACATCCCCAGCCCCACACTGCAATCTTGAAGCAGAAGAGAAAGCTCAGGATTTCCAATGAGCTAGCTTGGATCCAAGCCCCAGCCAGACTGTGACCGTGAGCACATGAGCTTGTGAGCCTCCACAACTCACAGGCAACATCATCGAGCTGGTGAGGCTGTGGGAGGAGCAGCAAGCAGGGACCTGAAAGGCACCACAGTGGATCCCTCCACCTGCTCTCACTCCTGTCCTTCTCACTAAAATGTGCCCGTGTGGGGTGGGGACCTTGCTGCTGAGGCCACTCCTGACTTCATGCTACTACCTGACTCAAACTGCTACAGCACTTTATAACACCAAGCATCGTGAACCTTGACACACTGTGCTGACCGGCTTTGGGTAGATGTGACAGTGGCTCTAATGAGCCCCACTTCTTGTGTCTGCTCCAGGATCAACACCCTCCTAAAACCTGATGGTCTAAATGATGTGCTTCAAAAGATGAGATATGACAGTGAGAGGTCACACGGTAAGTCCAGGGCTGACTCGGATCACCAGAACCACGCCCTGAGGATGGATTCATGTCCAATCTGAGGGGCTTGGCAGTGGGTGGTGCAGACCCAGGAGGGCCCTGCCTTGGCTGCTGCCCTGTGTGGCAGCTGAAGTGGACTCCCTGGGAGTCCTGAGCATGGGACCAAACTGAACTGCACCCTCCATCCAGGCAGCAGAAACCAGAGATCATAAGTGCTTGCTTCTTGAGGGATCCCATATCTTGGGGTAAGGTTTTACACAGCCATGTTGAACCAGTCCATATTCCACTTTGAGTTGTAAACCTGTGGACTGCACAATCACTCTCCAACACTGGATGTTTTTAGTTTTTTTTTTCTTTTGTTTTTCAGTCTAAAATAAAGCCAGACTTTGATATGTGTCATGCTGACATAATAAGATTAAAAATATCACTCTTAAGAGATGAAGTCTCAGTACACAAATGAGGTAGAAGGAACAATATAAGGCATTTTCTTGATAACATTGGCATCAGATATCTTGGTCTATAAAATGTTAGCTAGGTTGTTCACAACTAGAGCTTTAGCATATTTTAATGTACCAACTCATTTATTTATTTGGTAGATAGTATTAATTGAGCTCCGCACTAGGTACTCAGCACTGCAGCGTTTGATACGATGAAGACCTGCTATCTCTTATGGGAGCAGAGTTTGCCGGTTTTGCTTCTCCTTTTAACCTCTTCCAATGGATCATGAAAGCCATCCAGTAAGTTTATAGGAAATTCCAGTTGAGGATCAGTTCCTTGAATTAGGGAACTATCTATCTAGATTAACCAATGGGAATGGCCCCATGACAAACATTTAAAACTACCTTTTCCTTTCAGCCACAGGAAGGTTTCTATCTCAAGTACAGGAGCTCAAGTGGCTGCCTGGAATCAAGGAGTCATGGAAAAAGAGGGAAGAGAAAAGTAAAAAGGAATTTATGGTGAGGCCTCTGCCCTGGTATCTGAGGGTGCCGGGTGCAGCCCAGGATGTCACAGATGATAATACAGTAACAACATTTGGGAAGTATTTCTGGTCTTACACTTAGCCTTTTGGCAGAAATTTATTAAGACAGAATAAGCCTGTGACTTTTCAATTCCGAGTACAATTTGTTTCTCTAATCCATCCATGGGAGCAAGGTGTGATGGAATTCTCCTTCCGCTGCCCCTCCGCTGTGGACGATGATATGCTGTAATAGGTTCTCACAGGCCATATCTCAGCAATATAAAACACAACACATGTACATCTGTGGCCCAGTGTCAGCGCCTTAAGTGTACATCAGAAATGCATTAAATCTTCTGATTGCTATTCTGTTTGTACAGCTTGTTGGTTCAGCTTTCCCCCTGTAATGTACTCTGCTGATTACCTTGAATTATTGGTATATCCTTGGTAGAACAAGCACACCTTGTTCAGAAATATAATCATACCAATGTGACTTGAGCCCTTTCAGTGTTAAGAAAAACAACAGAAACGTCTCTTAGAAGTTAACACAGTAACCACGCTTCCTGAAAACCACACCTTCTTGCTACCATGTAATGTCCTTGTTACGCGGTCTTCCCAGAGAGCTCCTGATGTTCTCCATGTTGGATGACTGGGGGTGGGTGACCTGTATGCTAATGTCCCCCTGCGGGAGGAAGCAGGGAAAGCAGGTCCCACTTGCTCTGTGCCCTCTCAGGGAGAGTCCTCCTTGTGTCTTTGGGCTGAGTTCAGGGTGTGTGTGTGCATGTCCAGTGCACCGTGCTGAGAATAAGAGGCAGAAATGCTTTTTAGAATCTTGCACAGCCATATCTGCAGGGGCCAACCTAAAAGTTGAAATAATTCTTTGGAACCATCAGAAAATGTGTGTGGAAGTAAGTGGGTTTGTCTCTTAGTACTGCCAATGAACTTGTGTGCGTATGTGTGTGCACATAGGCATGTCTCTCTGTTGAATTTAAAAGCAACTGTCACCCCATAGTCTTTGAGTTGGTGTTTGAATATTGAAAGAAGGTTGACCTGATGAAACCACATGCCTTTGCTCCTTATCTTTGATGACAAGTGGCATCCATTTTTAATATTTAGAGATGTATTCAGTGGCCGAGGACAGGAAAACATGGTGAAGTTACCAAAGCAAGATGGTGATCCACAGTATTCATCATCATTTTGTTCCAGTGTATGAACAACAACTAAATGAACTAAATATCAATTCTCATATACCCAAATCGTGAATGGAAATGTAGCTTTCTATATGCGGTTGTGTTTATTATCGTCATCCTGACACTAGGATTCGGAGGCCAGTGATGCCCATAGGGAGTGCTCCTCTGTTTTCCAGGCACTGGGATGGACACTGAGGCCAAAGGCTGCCTGTTCTCAGAGGGCCGAAACCAAGGGGAGAAGAAGGGAGAACAAGCAGCAAGCCCGTTCCAAACCTGTGGTGGTGAGGAGAAACCTGGACGTGAGCTCACAAGCATGGTTGGTCATCGGAGAAGGAAGTGACAGAGTCACCCGGGAAGGCGGTGGGGCACAGAAGGGAGAGGGGAGCCCCACCCCCACATGCAGGATGCTTTGTCTGTAAACACAGGGCAGGGGCATGAGAGTCCAGGGTCTTTCGAGATGCACTCTCTATCTTTTGCTGGACTTTTTATTTGCTTTCTATATGGAAAAATACCATTTCAATTTACTACTTTATTGAAGGATGTAGAATAATATGACACAATATGGTGAAAAAGCACCATATTGGATGATAATCAGAAAGACACATTTATTCCTCATTTCTACACTGGTTGCAGCACTGGGCTGACTTCAAGTGACAGATAAGGAAGAGACAGTGTGGCCAGGGTCAGGGGTTGTCATAGCCAGGACTCATCTTTTGACTGGTGAGGTGGGAGTAGTCAGACCAGGTATGTAATCTATGGGAAGCCACCATTTTAAAACATAAATTTATGTGAGGTCAACCCTCCAAATATAAATCAAATAAATCTTTTAGTGATCATAGGTATGTAAACAAGGACTCAGATCAATCTATTTTTTTTCCAGAAAAACACAAAAATCCCTCATTAAGTACAGATATAATAGTATTTGAGAATTTTCTAATTATAATAAAGTGTTTCCTAATTTACATAATTTTAAGTTTCCTAGAGTTATGAGCTATAAATACTATTACTAGTAAGTCATATATCAGAGCCTCTGTTTGAAATACTGCTGTTTCAGTACATAAGCCAGTTAAAATATAAATGGTAAGCTGAATCTTGTCACCTTTTTCTAACTCATCATTGCTACATAAAATGAGGAAGTAAATCAAGAAGGTATTATACTTCCCACAGTATTTAATAAACCTCCAGATCTTCAGTCTAAGTGTTAATATTGATACCTCCCTGGCCAGTCGCTTCCATTTGAGTATATAGAGGATTGTGAACCTCTAGCTCCACACCTGTTCACCATCCTTGTTTATAACTGGGGAAAACGCATTTCTTCTGATGCGATAACATAGAATCTGCATTGGTCCATTCATGCTGCTGTGGCTTCACCCTTTAGATTGGGTTATATGAAGTTGAAGTTACATACTGCTACAGTCTGCATGCTGGAAAATCCAAGGTCAAGGACCAGCAGATTCAGGGAAACCGTCTCTTTGCCACAAAGATGACACTTTCCTTCCATGACCATAGGGCAGAAAGGATCACAGGCTTCCTCTGGCCTTTTTAGAAGGTCACCAGTCCCATTCCTGAGGACCTGGCCTTATATCCTCCCAAAGCCCAACCTCTTGATTCCATTATGTGGGGAGGAGGTTCCAGCTATGAATTTAGAAGAGACACAAACACTCATACCATAGCACCATTAATGTTTAATGTTTTGTCCATAAAAATAGTTCAAAGGCAAAAGCAGTATTCCCCATGTAATCTACAGATTTCATCTATTTTCTTAATAATGTTAGGTAAAATTATTACTCCTTTTAACAGTTTAATAGATGCTATCAACTTGATGTGATATGTGAGCCAAAATACCATATTCGTTATTCATAGATTATAAACAGATTCTTCTCTAAATAAAAATAAATGCTCATGGAAACAAATCGCTAAAAGTTAAAAAAAATAGAAAAACCAATCAATCATTATTGAGCTATTCTATGAGAGAAGGACAGAATGGTATTGCTTGTTCATTTACAGGTGAATATTCAGATTGCATAAAAAGTGCAAGTATAGAATCTTTCTTGTTGAGTTGGAAATGGTCTCTACAGACACAAGTGTGGACCTCAGCAGATCCCTGCAGTGCCGTCTCAGGTCAGGGACCTAACTGAGTTATCCTGGAGAGCAGTGTACACTTGTGCATAATGGATACAGGGGAGGAAGAGGGTGAGGGAGGAATTGAGTCACAACTATCTACTGAGCCAAACTCATTGAACTTAAAAAAGTCTTCGCTTCTGATTTGTTTCTCTACTGGGTTCTTTTCTTGATAATCTAATTTTAAAAATACCCGACCATCTGGAAAATGATATTCTGAACAAAGTGTGGAGCAGGAAGAGGGGCACCACTTTCCTTAGTTCTCCAGGCGTGGGGGTCAAGGGAGTGCAGGAATGCCTGCACTGCACCTTACGTGAACCAGAAACCCAGAGAATGTTCTGGAAAACTGAGTCTCCATGTGCGAGGAGCCTTGAACCTAGTACTTCCAAGCATTTATCATGTGACTCTTTTTGTAATACTACATGGAAAAAGCAGAGATATCTTTCTGTTCATTTTGTATACTGAAAAAAAAATGTTCTACTGTGGAGTCTGCATCCACTCAAAGCATTTTTAATCAAACCTGTATTTTAATGCCTGTTTCTTGACAGTAGTGAAAGCAGCGTCCGAAACAACAGGACATTAATTTAAAAGGAAGGGGAAGCTTAATTCAATGGTCTTATCTCCTCGGTTCATGTAATTCAAGGTCCCTCATTTGTAATAGGACCCAGGACACTGGTTTAATAATGAAGTGATTTTGCATGGGCATGGATTCCCATGACAAAGCTGTTCCCTTCAGTTGTAGCCACTAACAGGGGACTATTGGTGACTGGGGTGGGGTCCAAAGTATGGTTCCCTGTGTACTCAAACTGACTCAGCTAAAATCTTTAGGCATGTAATATCTGATCGAAACTGTAAATGAGGACATGGTTACGATTCATTTAAAATAATTTGTTGTCAATAAATATGTCTCATTTTATAGTGCGATGAAACTAATTTCAATTTATCAAAGATTATTTATTAACAAATGCTTATTTGATGGCCCAAACCTTAGACTTATTTACAATGTAAGATTTTAATAAGCTCTTGAGACTCTTCTTTAGAGAATGGTTTCTGGGCAATTCTAACATTGATACGAAGGAAATTAGAAGGAGGAGGAGGAAGCCTGGGGGAGGAAGAGGAGGAAGAAGGTAAATCAACACTCTCATCTATGACAAGCTCCAAGGTGTCACCTTGGTCCTCAAAATCTGGATTCTTAGATTTTCTGTTCTCAACTATATCAACTTGGACAAGACAATAAACGTTTCATAGTTTCTGTTAATTATGTTCAGAATCAGTAAATGATAACTTACTGTCATCTGTTAATCTGTATCACAGTGGTTAAGAGGAGAAGTTGGAAGGACTGTTTGGATTTAGCCACTCCACAATCCAGTTAATCTCACCATGAAGAATGTATGAAAACAAGAACAAACCGGGCTCACAGTATGAAGGATGTAACAGAACCAGCAAGCAAGCACGTTTGTTGATTCCTCCACAATTATTTACTTTTAAAATAAAAATGCAAGCATTGCGAAAAAGTTTAAAAGGCATTCAGAGCTGTAAGTGGCTGGTCCTCTGTGGCAGATGGCACTGCCTGGCACACAGAGAAGCCTGAGCGTCAGGTAAATCAGAGGTGCACAGCTTCTTAATGCAGAAGAGTTCGAAGCCTCAGAGCTGAGCACTGCTACTAATGTCAAACATGGAGACACTTCAAAGCAGTCGTGTTGAATATGGAATTATATTTCCAGCGTCTTCCTGAGACGTTTCAGTTTATTTTGCTGACTTTTCTAATTGTCTTCTTCTATGGAAATTTGTTTTAAGGTGCAGACATTTTTTAAACTCTCTTTGTCCACTTGCTGCCCGTGGATTTCAAGAACTGCTAATTTTGGAGGTCAAGAGCCGAGCAGTATGTGAGCAGTCTTCACTAACTGTGCTGTGGTGACATTTCTGACCAAAGCCACCTAGTGGGTCAAAACTGTTCTGTGAAAAGCTGACTTCAGTATCCTGTGCAGGGAAAGTGTTTTCAGGTGTCCCCTGCCCCAGGGACAGCTACCTCTTACTCCCTTCCCCTCTTCTCCAATGAAGATGCGTTTGTCTCCTAGATGGAGTGCACAATTAGCTACTCTAAAATGATTGAAGCATAAGATGTCTAATCAGTAACTTCCTCAGATTTACAGAACCTGGGGCACCTGGTGACCCACAGGGAACAGCAGCCAGTGCGCCAGAAGGAGGCCACCCCCAAATCCAAGCCACCTGGTGCTGCTGTGAGGTGGGATGTGCCTCCTCCCTTCCAGGTGTCCTCCCCCCTCTGCATCCTCTGACTTGGCCTTTGCTGTCAGTCAGGAACAGCATCACTGCAACCTGCTCTTGGAAACTCCTGGAGAAATCGTTTCAACTTGGTCTGTAGTAAAACCTGACTCCACACTGCGGTTCCTGGAGAGAAGTTGATAAGGATAAGCAGGAGGTTCCCAACTGGCTCATTCTGACTCAATGCTGTAGATGCCCCCCAGGCCGTTTACTGGAAGGACAGAGGTATTGTCGTCGTGAGTTCAGGGTTGAGAAGATGGCAGTGCTCCTCAGTCTCACCAAGGCCTTGGATTCCCAGAGGGCAGTCTTGGAGGGTGAGGCATGGTCAGAACCCCATGGGAGCTGGGCGGGTGCCCTCGCCCTCCACAGACAGAACAGTTCTTGGCACAGGTTCTGTGGGTCAGGCACACCCTTCACTTAACGCCCCTGTGGACACCTCGTGGCATACCTGGAGGAAGGACTCAGCTGCCCTCCCGCGATTGCACTTTTGTTATTGAAAGGGAACGGGTGACATTGAGTAAGTAAATCTTATGTGCTAGGTTCCATGCAAAACACTTAATACTTTGTCCTTTTAAAAAATAGTTTTAGTTGGAAATGGACACAATACCTTTCTTCTGTTTATTTATTTTTATGTGGTGCTGAGGATCAAACCCAGCCCCACACATGCCAGCCAAGCGCTCTGCCACTGAGCCACAACCCTAGCCCAATACTTCGTTCTTTAAATCACAAAACAACAATCTTTTAAATTTATTCTAATTTGTTATACACGGTGGCAGAATGCAATTCATTTCACATTACACATATAGAGCACAATTCTTCAAGACACTGATTGTACACCAAGTATTTTCACACCATTCACGTCTTCAACATGTACTTAACGGTAATGATGTCTAACTCATTCCACCTCCAGTTCCTCCACTCCTCCCACACTCCCCCCATCCAATCGCCATTATGACTCAGCATCCTCATCGAAGAATGTATTTGGCCTTTGGTTTTTGGGGATTGGCTTGCTTCACTCAGCATGATATTAGGCTCTTTCAATTGAGTGGAAATAGTTCTCACTGTGTGTTGTTTATTATGGTTTTATAGTGTTCACTCCACCAGAAAAGTCTGGAGGTATATTTATATTTGTTATAAAGGTGGAAATGTTTGTCATTTATAGATTTCGATAAACAAAATGCAACAGAAAAAAAAAAAGACCGGGTGAAATCTTCAGTGTGCAGTTAGCCACACACGCACACACACCTACCACAAGGGAATGGAGGCTTAGGAAAGCGAGGTCACCCCTTTCAAAGGTGGGTGGGGAGACGGAGGGTAAAATAGTGTGTTCTCACTGGGATCCCCCTGTGGGACCTCCTTATCTACACAGTGACCTGGAAAACACCAGTGTTGGCCCCTGGTATACATCTGCATGTGTATACATGCCCAGGTCTATTCCATGCAGATTCAGTAGCTGTATCTGACCTATATATAATCTATATCCATGCCTTGATGATTGTCACATATCAATATGCTAATACCAATATCAGCATTGATCTTGGCATCCAAGATCCATCTACCTATGTTCATATTGACATCACGTTGACATCCACATCTGTATTTATTTCTATAACCAATCGGTCTCCCTGTCAATTCCTAGATTGATGTGGCTAACAATATCTACATCCGTATCGGCCTCTGTATTGGATGTAAGTAGATAGGGTGAGTTCATATCACTGCCTGCATCAATATTGACATCAGCATCAATTTTCTTACGTAATCCATGGCTATAACCTGGACTTTGTCTTGTTCATCCACATGTGTATGTATGTAACCCGTGTCTGTGTATTTGTTTATATTTATATCAAAGTGTGTATGCAATGTTGACATTGGCATCAGCACCAACCCAGACACCCACAACTAATGTAATTCAATATCTGCACGTAAGCCCGTGTCTGTCTACCTCTGTGCTTAGAAATTGGCATTGATATTGACATCTGCTGTCCGCATCTTACGTGTGTTGATTTCTGTGTCTAACCTACCTCTACTGATGTGTTATGCCTACGTCTGAAGTAATGACATAGATGCAGAACCTCCATCCTGTTGTCCTCGATGGTTCTACCAAGTCGCATTCCCATCAACACCGTGTCTTTTTTTTTTTTTTTTTTTGCATCTTCAGCAGTTTTTGCTATTTTGTGATTTTTGATTATAGCCATTCAAACTGGGTTCTTGATATCTTATTGTGGATTTGATTTTCATTTCCCTGATAATTAGTGATAATAAAGCAGGTTTTCATATACATGTTCCTGGGACATTTTTTTCATCTTTTCAGAAATATTGATTCATCCTCTTTTTCCATTTTTAGTTGGATTTTTGGTTCTCACTGATGAGGTTTTTAAGTCCCTTGAATATTAGGATGGTAATGCCTTATCAGGCAGAGTTGCCCCTAATTCTTGCTCTCTGGTTCTCCCCACTTTCCTGCCCTATCTGGGCAGATGCTTCTTTCATTCTTGCTTGTCTAGTTCTGCTCTTGTTCTGAGTCTTTGCAATCATTTCTGAAATCTGCTGTGCATAAGGATGTCTAGCATGTTGTCCCTAAGTCTTCTTAGTTCCAGTTTCAGGTTTACATATAGGTGTTGGATCCATTTTGAGATTATTTTTGCATGTGGTGGGAGATGGGGTCAAGTTCCCATCCTGTCCGTCTAGATACCCAGTTTTCCCAGTGCCATTTATTGATGAAGCTGTCCCTGTCCCATCTGTTTTGGGCACCTTGTTTAAGATCAGTTGGGTGTAGATTTGTGGAGTCTTTTTTCTGTGTTCTACATCCTGCCCCACTGTTACGTGTGCTGGTGTTTGTGCCAGTGCCAAGCTGTTTTGTTCACCACAGGTGGTGTTGAGATTCAGTGTTAGGATGTCCCCACTTCTGTGCTTGCTGCTTCAGATGGCTTCTATGCTCTGGATCTGCAGGGTGCACCAGATGTCCCTATGCTAAATCCTGGTTGGAGGTGCCAGAACCTTTGGAGAAGTGGGGCACAGATGCAGGCATTTAAGTTACTAGGGGAACACCATTGAAAGGCAATACTAGCACCTTGGCCGGTTTCCTACCAAAGAAGAAATAATTTCCTGGCCACCATGAGGTGAGCAGCTATATTCCACCATACCTTCCCCTTTGGGATGTTCTGCCTGGCCACTGACCTAAAATAATGGATCCAAGAAACCATGATGGAACCCTCTGGAACTGTGAGCCAAAATAAATCTTTTCTCTTTTTAAGTTGATTATCTCAGGTGTTTTGTCACAGTCACAGAGAAAGTTTACGAACACATTTGCTTTAGCTCTTTTGTGATTCCAACTGAAATTCAAAATTATTTCTGTGAATAATGCTAATGGTGTTTTGTGGGAGTTGCACTTAATCTGTAGATTACTTTGTGTTGTGTGGACATTGTAGCAATATTTATTCTTCCAATCAATAACACATGATATCTGTCCATTTGTAGTGTCCTCTTCAATTTTTCTCATTAGTGCTTTTCAATTACATAAAAAAATTATTCCCTTAGCTAAATTTATTTCTTGATGTCTATTTTTTAAGCTGTTGTGAATGGGACTCCTTTATTTTTTTCAGCAACTTCATTATTGGTATATAAAGATGCTACTGCATTTCTATTTTGCCTTTTTTATCCTGCAACTTTCCTGAATTTGTTTGTCATTTGTAATAATTCTTGGATGTTCTTCAGGTGTTTCTGTACATAAAGTCATGACATATTCATAAGGACAATCTGACTTTCTCCTTTTTTATTTGGATGCACTGTATTTTTTCTATGTTTTGTTGCTTTGGCTAGAATGTCGAATTCTGTGTTGAATGCAAGTGGTTAAAGTGGGAGTCCTTCCCATGTTCCTTATCCAAGAAGAAGTAAGTTCTCCTTTCCCCACTCAGTTTGACATGGGCCATGACTTTGTCAACAGGACTCGCCATGCTGAGGAATATTTCTTCTTCACATAATTTGTTCAAGGTGTCTATTATGAAAAGATGTTGGATAGCTCCAAGTGCTTTTTCTGAAGTTATCACTGATGAGTCTTGCACATCTACCTATAAATATTTCGGACATGTTGTTGATATTGTATATAGCATTGCCTATTAAATTTGTGATTGGGTGTTGTTCTTATAGTATGAAGAAATTAAATTGATTTTGTCATTGACATGGTGTCCTGTAGCCCCCTCCCCTCATTTACTAACTTCAGGAGCTTTGGTTTTTGGAACTTCCTTTGAGTTTTTAACGTAATTGGCATGCTCTCTGCAAATAAGATTTTGCTCTTCTCCAAATGTGATGTCCTTATATCTTTACATTCCCTCCATCGTGCTGGGTACGGACCTGTGCATGTAGTGAATGAAAATGGCCGTGGCTCAGGGGCCCCGTGTTTGGAGTCTAATTTATAGGATCCGATGTCATCTCCTTTGTTGGCTTATTAGCTGCAGCCCCTAGACTGGCTGTTTAGTGGTGGCACTAAATTATCACCCTTTGCCATCAGAGATACCAAACTCTTCTCCAACATGTAATTCACCCTCTCCTCTCCCACCCCTGTGTCCTCTGCTCTGCATGTTGGAAACCACCCTCTGAGGTGCAGTTTTTGCTCAGGTTCACTGGTGCGGTCCCAGTGCACTCTGCTCCTTTGTGTTCCCCGCTTCCCTTGCGTTTCACTTCCTCTTGTGGAAGACGTTCTTGACCCTTTCTCAGTGCATGATGTGATGAACTTGTTCAGTGTGTGTCTGTGTCTGCGTTCCTGGGATTGAAGCCAGGGATGTTCTACCACTGAGCCACACTCCAGCCCTCTTCACTTTTTATTTCAAGACAGGGCTTCACTAAGCTGCTGAGGCTGGCCTCAAACTCACCACCCTCCTGCCTCCACCTGGGATGACAGAAGCCGCCATGTGCCTAGCGTCAGCTTTCCTGGGTTTGAGAGCTCTTATTAGGGCATTGCTTTATTCTGACCATGAATTTTAAGTCTCCCGGTTTTCGTTTTGTTTGATATTTACTGTGCGTTTTGCTCAGCAGTATAGACACCCTCCTCTCTCTCCTGGCCCGCATCGTTCCGTGGGGACCCTGGGGTCGTCCTTACTCGCATTGCTCTGTATGTACACTGTGTTTTCCTCCGCCCACCCCTACAATTTCTCATTATTTGTTCTTGGTTTTTCTGGGTGTGACAGACTTTGCACATGAGGTAGCAGCTGTAATTTCCTTTACATTTTTCATCAAATGACACCCTTACATTTGTCATACTCACCAAACGAGAAACCGTCCCACTCACTCCTTCGCCTCTTGTCCTTTGCCCAGTCAGTTGCGTGGACAGTGGCCACTGGAGCTCCAGAGCTCACGGGTGCCGCTGCCTTTCTCCTCCCATCTTCCTGTGCCTCAGTGGGAGGGGCTGGGGTGGCTGTCCTCAGGCCCACAGCCTTCCTTCTGCAGTGCCTAAGCCATCGCTCCTTCCTTCCAACACGTGCCTATCTCACATATCTTAGTTTTCCTCCCTAAATGTCGATTTTGTTTCCCCTTAAGCTATCCTGGACCCTGTTTAACTTCAGATCAGAAGGGATACAGCTACAGTAATTGCTTTGATGTCCTCATCTGAAAATTCTGGATTTTTCCACCTGCATTGGTTCTATGTCACTTTTTAATGAAATGATTTTTCCCCTCAAAATGGCTCATATATACTGCTTTATTGCCTGCCTGGTAATGTCTGATTAGATGCTGACATTGTGAATTGTACCTTGTTAGGTTTTGGATAATTTTTTTTTTTGTAAGTCGGAAATTAAAATGTACTTATGACCAGACTCTCCTCCCGTCTCTCCCCCTTCCCTCTATGATAGTCTCTTTTCTCTATTTTCTCTACATCTATTCCTCTTCCCTGTCTTTCTCCCACTTCTTTCTTTTTTAGGAAAATGTGATGCCCTCAATGGAAGGACCCCTCTTTGACATTCTACTTATCTCTTGATTAATTTGCATCACCAGGGCTATGAAGATAGGATGAACATATTGCTGTCTCACGGTCTTGGACTCTCCAGGAGCCTCTGTGGATACTGTATTCCATAGCATCTGTTTATAACTTCTGCAGAGACTGTGTTTCCATTTTAAAGTGGATGGAATCTAATTTATTTGGAAGCATTAGGGTACACTTTCCCCTTAGAACTGTCAGGCTACACATGGAATGAGATGGATCTTGACAGCAATTTCGAGGGCACCATGATGAGGCATAAAAGCAGCCCCGGGAAGTCGGCTGTTCTGGAACCCTTGTTCAAAGGTGCTTCGGAAGTTTATCAATTTGTTTCTAGTTAGGTGGTGCACAGGTGTCAGTGCGCGCCTTTGAACAGTCTGCAGGCTGTGATGCCGCTTTAGGAATAATAGGAATTTGAGAAAATAAAGCTCATCTCTAAAAGCGACCCTGGAGCCCATGCGGGAGGGGAGGAGAAGGCAGTTTTGAAAGGACTCTCAGGCACCTGAAAGGGTTATCGTGAGAGCAGCCAATGGGAAGCAAAGGAGGAGGAGGTGAAGGCAGTGCTCTGTCACAGCCCTTCTCTTTCTGTTACTGTGAAAGCATAAATTCCCACCTGGGGTAAAATATGTCATGAAAGGGAAGAACTGACAAACGTGGACTGATCAGTACTTTCCAAAGTAGTTTCCCGGAGATGAAAGGCAAGGGAGATATAGAGGGAAAGGTGCTTAGTGACACGGGGAGGAGGCATGTGGTCCATGGGCCTATTTTGCGTGTTTCATGTGTTTGTTTTCCACTTGGGGAGAGCAGGCGGGGCAGACAACACTGCTGTAGGCCTCCTTTAAAATCACTCATTAGTCCAGGATGGGCCTGAAACTGGGGAATGTGTCCAAATGAAAAAGAAAACAGTACTTTGCAAGAAAGCAAGGTACGCAGAGGAAGAGGAGTAACCAGCATAAACAGCCATTAAAGATGAAAAGTACGTGGTAAGAAATATTTTGACAGCGATGTTCCCACCTTTCCTAGCAAATCTGCCTATTTCCTGACAGGACAGAGTGTTTGTTCCCATTCAGTTTACATTTCACTAAAGCAATCAGCGGGCATCGGGATGTTCTGCTCAACCAGGTAGCCCTGGCTTTCCGCGGCGCCCGTGGCAGAGGGCGCTTGCTCCTGGCATGGAGCTCTGCCAGTGGCTGGGATAGACTTTGAGTGAGTAGGGTGCTGCAGAGCGCGTTCCTGAGGATCACAGCAACCTTCCCTTCTGCCCTGGGTGGGTCCCACATATTCCCAGAGCAGTTCCTGACTCGGTGGGCATATGTGGCCATTGGGCAAGAATATAACGCTGGGGTGAGAGTCCTGCTGAAGAGAGGGGCTGGAACTTACTGGGAGAGATGGGCTGGTTTTCCACAATCGGAGACCCCAGCAGGGGAGCCGAGATGCAGCCCACTCAGCTCAGGAGAGTCGAGTTCAACGGGGAGACACTGGTTTCACAGTGGTGTGCGGGTCCAGTTAGAGGATTCCACAGGGCTGCCCTGGCACGCTGGCTTCGCCCAGGGAAGCTTCAGCAAGGAGAAGCTGAGAGAGCTGGGCGCTTGAAACCCAGTGAGGGCCCAGGAGTGGCAGCCTGGCATCCACGTTCTCCCTGCTCTTTGCTTCAGTTGACCAGGGACGACATTAAGCCACTGCAGGCTGGTACACTCTCTGGTGTGTGGGAAAGAAGGGACTCCTTGTTTCAAATTTAATCAACTATATTGAGGTTTAATTTTCGCACCCATTGTCGGGTACAGTTTAATGAGTTTTGAACATTCTGTACATCTCTATCACAGCCACTGCAAACCAGCACGGAGTGAGTTCCGCTCGCTGTTCCTTCTAGAGCCAGTCCCCAGTCCTACTCCTGGAGCAGGAACAGCCCTGAGCAGCTTTCTGTTAACAAGCATTAGTTCCCCACTTACAGTTTTACAGTTTTACGTAAACAGAAATAAACGGCGTGCACATTTTTATTCCTTGCTCATTTTGTCCAAGAAAAATTTATGAAGTCCATCCACACCATTTATTTGTTAGAAGTAGGTTCTCTTTATTGTTGAAGAGTATTCTAAGGTATGAATACACCACATATTATTTATTGATTTGCCTCTGAATGGCCATTTTGATTGCTTTTTTATTTTGCAACTCTTGCAAATATTTTAAAGGTAATTTGCATTTTATTGTTGAGCAACCTTCCAGTAGCATGTTTGCCTGTTTGTCTCCATTGGCACAGTGGTCTGTTTTCTCTTGGTTCTTATATAGGCATGAACTTTTGTTTGCTTATATTCAGTTCAAGATATTTTATACTGCAGTATCAAATCTGTCATTGATTTTTTTTTCAGCTTTAGCATTTGCATTCAGTTCTCTTTTTGTGATTTCCATTCTCTTTTTATTATGTCTCAGTTTTCCTATGACCACTGAACCAGTTTGAATTTCTGCTTTAAAATGATTGTCTGGTAAGTCCATACTCACTTTTATTTCTGATTACTCCTCTATTGACTTTTAAAAGATTCTTTGTTAGATATTACATTTTCTGTTTCTCTGACTGTCTAGTCATTTTTGACTAACAGTTTGACATTGTTCTGATCAAGATGTTGAGTGTACCTTCTTAGAGAGGTAAAATGTATTTAATCAGATTGCCAAGTAAATTGAAGGCTATCTTGGACATCTTTTAGTTTCTCTTTTGGTTTTTTGATCTCACTGTGTATTGATTATTGAGGTATAACTTTGTGTCTTGTTACTGCTGTAACAATTTATCACAAATTTAGTGCCACAAAAATCCCTAAATTTATTATTTTATAGTCTTGTAGGTTATGAGTCTGATATTAAGCTCACTGGGTTAAAATCAAGACCCAGCAACACTGTGCTCCCTTATGCTTTATTTAAAGGGGAGCCTTTCTTTTCTCTCCTAGCAGCTCAAGTCATCCAGGTCCTGGGCTCATGCACCTTTCCTTCCACAAAGCCACCTGACACTAGTGCATTTTTTCACCTGTGCCCTTCTGGTGATGCCTCTGCTACTATTTCCTCTGACTTGTAAGAGCCCTTGCATTATGTTGGGCCCAGCCAGATGTTCCAGGAAGATCATCTGATTAGCAAATTCAATTCCATCTGCAAATTTAACTCCCCTTGCCCATGTAACATAAGACATGCACAGATCTTGGGGATTGGAATGTATACATTTGGGAAAAGCAATTATTTTGTCTACCCGAAGGCATAACTTTCCATGTCACCTTGAATTCCCAGGATTTGGCAAGTTCTTTCTGCTACGATTGGTGAGAACTCAAATGTTGCACAGATCTGTGTGATTTTTTAGAACAGTTTTTAATGGAAACTCAGGAGTTTTTTCCTTTGCTTTTACTTAGTTTTACCTTTTTCATGGAGAACAGACTTAGAGGGATTACCTGCAGATACCTAGGGTTTTTCCTGCATATCTGCCCCTCTCTGATATTCTGCTGAATAAATTCAAATTGCATCAAGGACCCTGAACTCTTTTCTCAGCTCTTTCTATTCAGCAAGATCACTGTGCTCAATCTGGGTTCCATCTTCCTGCACTGCAGTTTGAAAACTGTCTCTGACATAAATCTAGGTTGACTTTTAGAATCACATAGATATTTCTTTTAATCTCACAGTGGTCACAGAACTGCACTCAGTATTTCACAGTGTCTATAAATAGTCACTTCATATATTTTTCCAATTTTATATTTTCTTAGATTGTGAGGGTAAGTGTCTTCCAGTTATTCTGGCATCACTGGAAGTGACAGCCTCAACTAACTTCCTTTGGATGAGTAAGCTTGTCATGGAGGTCGGGTTCTTCAAAAGTATATGGTAGATTTTCAGCCTATAGGGCCCATAGGAAGGTAAATGACTGAAAGCAAAATTTGTGCATCTGGTTGTTGGATGATTGCTCACGTAATATACAGACCTTGTCATTTTGAATACCTTGTATGCAGAGAGCCATCGCAAATCCCTGAGACCATTGACTAACGGCCTAGCACTTTTCAGCATGATGTGGTAAACCAGTGTGTGTGTGTGTGTGTGTGTGTGCATGTGTATGTGTGTGTGATGCACACTGCATGTGAATGGAATCATGGACTCTAAACAACACAGCAGCCAATGAGGGCAAACAAAATTAAAGAAACAATGTATACAATTAACTTCCACATAACAGTTTTGTTTTGAAAAAATAATATTAACTCAAATTGCTTTTACATCTCAACAAACTGTGAGATATACCCAATTTCTGAAAGATTTGCTATGATTTATCAAGAGAAACTAAAGAAAACTAAAGATTCTTGGTTATGTTGAGAGGCAAAAGTAAAAACTGCATATAGAGACATGCACATTCACATATCTTATTGTTTCTCTGGAGAACCCCTAATAATAATAGATAATACTATAACTTTTAGTTTAGAATCCAAATATATATGTGTATGTATATATAATATATATATAAAGTACATAAAATATTGTATACATATATCTGTATATACATTTATATAATGTAGAATGTACATAATGTGTGTGTATGTATACATTTATATGTATATATATATATATATATATATATATATATATATATATACACATTTACACACACATACACACACAGTTTTCTCTTCTGATTTTTTTAATCATTCATTTATTGTGAAGATGTTTGGAGGGAAAATTGGTCCACTATGAATTCTGAGAAGATACACAGACATAGCCTCCCTCTAAAGTTTCTGAAATAGCACATAAATTCAGTAAGTATTTACTGATCACCTAAGATGTAACAGTGCTGGGTTAGACACCAGAGGATTAGGAACACATGAGAAATGAGAAGCCCTTGCCCAATAAGTCATGGTAGGGTGGTGACTTCTTCCAGCATCAGAGCAATAATGAAAATCTGATGTCAGAGTGCTCCTAGGGGAAAGTCAGAGCCTCTGCAGGTGTGCCCAGTCCCATGAGCCAGACAGCTTTCACAAGGCAAGTGCCTAGGCCCACAGTGTGAGGTGTCTATGCTCAGGGCATCAGCAGGGCTGCTTTCCTCTGAAGGCTGAAGGAGGACTCTGTTCCTGGGCCCCCTCCCATCCTCTGGTGGTGTCCAGCTGACAGTCATTGGCAGTCCTTGGCTTACTGAAACATCTCTCTGCCTTCATCTTTTTGTGGTACTTTGCCTATATTTGTGTGCCTGTGTTCAAATTCATTCTTTTTAAAAGGACACCTTTCATATGGGAAAAGGGCCCATTTTAACCAGTTACAACTTCAATAACCTTTTCTCTAAAGAAGGTCACATTTGGAGCTTCTCAGATGTAAATTTCAACCTGTGATTTCTGGGGTTCTTAATTTAGGCTATAGCCACACCCAACATTGGGCATTTCTTTTTTTACTCTGAAGGTGAAGTTTGAACTAATTATAAGTATGCATTTTCTAAGATGAAAATCTCCTGCCTTGGTTTTTCTTGGGATTAGAGGTGGGGATAGAGCAAGAGATAAAACAATAGATTTGAATGAAGATCACAGTGAGAAGCATTTGACAAAATAAATCAGTCTCAGTCTTTCACTGTCCCGGTTCCTCTGAGCTATGACCTTCATGATCTGCTCCATTGATAGGGCCTCTTTCTCCTGCTTCTTCATATTTTAGTAGCTGAAACATCTCCTGTCCTTAAACCTTGGCTTCTGTTGATTTGGGAGGTACAGGAAGGTTAGCCAGAAAGTGTGTAAGTAACTTGCTTCTCACTACTGAAATAAAGTTCTAGTAAAATGTCTACATTAAGACCAGGCCTCATGGAGAATACTCTCTGTGTAATTCACCCTGCTAATATCCCACTTCTAGGGCTACAGAGATCTTTTTTTGGAACCTCACCTTCAGAACCTGTTGGATTCCCCTCATTTAAACCAACTACATCTTAGAAATCTTCCTAAAATTGGATTTTCTCACTCTTGTAATAGTCCACACTCATCTCATTCTCCACGATTTCATCAAAATCACCATCAAAATCACTTTTACTCCAGTAGTTTTCTTTAGTATTTATTTTTTTTGTTGTATTTGGACACAATATCCTTATTTTATTTATTTATTTTTATATGATGCTGAGGATCGAACCCAGGGGCCTTGCATGTGCGAGGTGACCGCACGACTGCTGAGCAACAACCCCAGTTCTACTCAGTAGTTTTTGCTCCAGATAAGTAAGTCTCACCTGGGATAATCCAATTTCACAGGGGTCATTTCCCTGAAACCTCAGTTACCTTTTTTGTTAGTTTGTTTAATTGATCTTTCGGGAAACTCTTCACAAGTCTGCAGTGACGCTGCTGCCTTTGTCCTGGTTTCTGGAGGGTATCTTGTGCACATCAAATTTTCTCTGGATGAGATGCATTTGTCTCTAACTGTATGCACATATCATCACACTGCTTCTGGCCTCCTTGCTTCTGCTTAGCAGTAACAGTTAGCTGAGTAACTTGTCCTTTGTTTGTGAGTTGTTTTCTCGTACTGCCCTGTGTTCTCAACATCTCCACTCTGCCTACAGTGGATCCCTGTTTGAACACTGCTGATTCTTTTTCAGACATTATTGCTTCACACATCCATCTGGCCCTTTCTCTCTCTCCTCTCTTTCTGGAATTCCCATTGTGCACAAGGTGGAGTTGATGGTGACTTTGACTTATTCAAGGCTACTTCCTTTTTATTTATACTTTTCCTTTTCTTTCTTTTCAATTCTCTTAATTCTTTTTGCAATGATGTTCATGAGTTTTCTTTCTGTTCTTCGCATTAGATTATTTCTATTTGATATCTTGAACTTCATTGATTTTTTTCTCATTTCTCAAATATACTGCATTTTCAATGTCCTAACGTGCATGCAATTCTTTTACAAATTGTACATTCTTTCTTTATTAACCTGTATTTCATGAATCACTCTCATAATAATTTTTCTTTGTTATGCAATTTTTTTCTTTTTAAAAACCATTGAATATTCTATTTAGTCATTTTTAATTCCATTTATTTCCCCTCAGAAAGTTTCTATTTAGTATAATTTTTCAAGCTTTCACATTTTTTTCCCTTTCTTTTCTTTTAATTGGACATTTTAACTAATACTGCAGTGACTTTGGATTCTCACTCCACCCTGGGATCCACCTTATCCTGCCTAGGGAACCCTTGTTGTTGACATGGTTTTAGATCAGTCACTTATCTGGATGCAATCTGTGAAGTGTAGCTGTGCAGCAGTGCTAGCTACTTATGTCCCTGATGGATTTTCTTGCATAATTTCACTTTTAATTTTAACATTCTAGGGTGTCAGACCACATAGCTTAGCGGTCAACCTGCGATTCTCCAGTGGATTGCCAACACTGAACAAGCAGCTTTCACCATTTGCTGATGCATCCAGGCTTGGCCTAGAGAACATACTGACTCAGGCTGCTTGAAGCTATGCCCTGACTCTACCTTTCCCTGCCCCTCTGCTGTCCCCCTTTTAGGGGGACAGTCTCAGATGAGGACCTGTGGATAGCTGGGGTTCTCCAGGTGTCTTCTTGTGCACAGTTTACGTGCATACAACTTCCAGGCCACCAGTGTCACCTGGGAGCAGATAAAAGCTCCCTGTAGCTGTATGAGCGCTACATCTCTGTTAGAGGTCTGGTTTAGCTGAGGGCCTTTGGCGGTTTCAACCAGGATCATAACTTTGGACCACCACCAAAGTGGCTTTTACCATTTATTGTCACTACTGTTCCTCATGGCTACTGTGGAAATAGGAGCCTCTGTGCTAAGGGAGGCTGGTTGCCTCCAGAGGCAAAGCTCCTGAGCTTCAGAACTAACACTGATCTTGAACGACATCTATGTTAATCAATTAAAGGAGGACTTGGAGCAGCCCTAGAAAAAAACTCCGTAGAATCTCACTCTTTGTACCCAACTCTGAATAGTTTTTCTTGAGTAAGTGATTATCAGTTTTCACATGATCTTTGTCACACATAGAAACTTAAATGAGATTTTTGACAAATTCTCAGAATTTTTCATGGTATTTTCAAAGAATTTTCTGAGCTACTTAGTCCTCTATTCTGGAAAACTTGGCTTCACTGACAATTAAATTGTGTTAAAATTGTTTTCTTTTTCTAACTCACTGCTCTAATTATGTTGTAGGAAATATACTATTTGTACCCTGATAATGTGCAAAGATTAAGAGAGAGTTATTTATTAGCTTATTCTACTTACACTTGAAACTAAAATAAAATTGTATATTCTACCAAATTTGAAGTCTTTCCAAAGAACCACTTCAATGCCTTCTGCTTTTTCAAAAAAGACCAATTGAACCATACTAGAGCTGCTGAGAAGATTTACTATAATCTCTCTGTGCCCCATTTTTTTAGTCTGAGAAAAGCTATTTATCGTCCTTTTACATAGCTGAATGAAGATGGGCTGATTTAGAAAAGCCATGGAAAGGGCCGCTTCAGGTGGGCGAGGGAGCCGCCTGTGCCTCATCTGGCCTGCACACTCCTGCCCTGCTATTTCCACCTGATGCAGGGTCCATGTGGCAAAAGGCCCATGATGAGTCGCGGGTGCACCATGGGCCAGGGCATATTTTCAAATGTTTGAATGCTAATTCTCTGTGTTTTTATTCAAGATACTAAGTACAGATTTTCGATTACTTAGATAAACTTTTGAAATCAAGAGCTGAAGGAGATACTTATTGTGGTCAAATGGGGACTGTGTGTGTGTGTCTGTGTGTGTGGTGCTGGAGATTGAACCCAGGGCCTTGTGTATGCAAGGCAAGCACTCTACCAACTGAGCTATATCTCCAGCCCTAAAATGAAGACTTTTAATCCATAAAAGCATTTGAATAAACATGTATTCACTCCAGAGAAAAGAAACCATATCATGCACTATACTTAAAAGAAAAAAAATAAACTTCTTTATGAACATTTTTTAGGATTTTAAAGTTTCAGCCACTGTGTGTGAGTGTGTGTTTGTTGTGTGTGTGTGTGTGTGTTCATGACTGAATTAATCTGTTGAGAAAAATAAGAAAGCATCAATAAATCCCAAGATGAAATAGAGAATGTGCACATATGTGAAAGTCTAAACATTCAGTTGGAAAAAATGTTGGAGACATTATCTTGCTGTGACCATATTTTGAGTTTAGGCTTTAATAATGGGTACTGGTTAATGAGTGCTGACATGCTAACCCTGATTATTTTGGTCTTAAATGCCCCTGAAAAACTCATGTGTTGAAAGTTTAGTCCCCAAGGAAGCAATGTCTATTAGAGGCAGGGCTTTGGAAAGTGACTGGACCATGAGGGCTCTCACCTCAGGAATGGATCAATCCATTTATGGATTCATAGCTGGAAGGGCTTTGGTGGGGCGTCTTGGTTATAAAAGAAAGCTCTTCTTCCTTGTTGCTTGCCATTGAGTGAGTGTGCTCTGACCATGATCCACCTTACCATAGGCTTACCTGTGTCCAGGCCAAGTGACCCCGGACCAAAACTTAGGAAACCATGAGTCCTAATAAATCTTTCTTGCTTTAAATTGAATTTCTCAGGCATTTTGTCAGCAATGCAAAACTAACCCAGGAAGTCGCTAGCAGGAGTTAGACTGTTGCTATGACTGTACCTAATGGCATTCTTCAAAAGTATTTGGAGTTGATTTGCAAGAAGAGTTTGGATAAGGTTGCAGACACAGACTGGAGCAGACCTAGAATACCATACGTGCAGCCTAGTGGGCGATTCTGGTGAGGACTCGGAAGACCAGAGTGCTGGTGCGGATGCAAAGTAAAGGCTGAGCTGCTGAGGTTCCACTGGGAATGGACGCTCCTGTGGGAAATGGATGACAGTCCATTCATGTAGAATGTGTGTTTTGCTCCTGCCCTGACACTCTGTGGGAGACGGAGCTGAGGTGTTGGACTAATTGATCTGGAGGAGGACATTTCAAGGCAGCACAGCGCGCAGGCTGTGACATGGACAGTGCTGGCAGCGTTTAGATGGTTTCACAGTGAGAATCAGTAACAAAAATCAGGACAGGAAGATCCGAAAAATGTGTGTGTGAAGTCCAGCTAAAGCGTTTAGAGCCATTAAAAGAGGACAAGTACCTTGCCCTGGGACCATAGGAAGAATGCCTCCAGGGCACCTTGTTACCCCCCCTTGGCGGGCTCACGGGGAAACTTGTTTCACAGGTTTTGCTTTAGGAAGAGAGCCCCAGATTGCCCTGCTAGCACAGTTACCCAGGGTCACTGTTCCCAGGACTGATTTACTGAGCTCAGCTGTCCAGGCGCTCAGGCTGCTGTGGCTGTGGCCCAAGGGCCTGGCTTTTGCTCCCACTGGGGCAGAGTTTGGCCTCATCCACATCCTGATGGTTTGGGGGCACACAGAATGCTAGAGCTGGACTCAGGGAACTTCCACCAAGATCTCAAAGGAAAACCAGGGCATGGCACAGGTGGAGTCTCCGCGAGCAGCCCTGCGAGGGTCAAGTTCGAGTCTGGTCAGATGGGCACCAGGAGCCACCTGGACGTCAGAGATGACAGGAGCATTGGATGTCTTCTGAAGGAAAGCCCCAGGCAGCAAGCAGAGCCAGTCCAGAGAGCGGCTACGGTGTCCAGCAAGGCCATGGGATGGTGAGAGCTCACAGAACGCCACCGTGGGACGGATACTGGAGCTGGCCACTGTGTTTCAGTCTTGCTTTGCTCATTCCTCCTTGGTACTCCCCATTCCTCCTTCTGGAAGGGACACGGTTACACTGTCCCACCCTTCTACATTAGCAGTTTGTAATTTCATTTTGTTTTAAAAGGGGCTCACAGCTAAGATTTGCCTGGTTTCTCAGAGGACCCTCCGGACGGGGCTTCTTCAGCTGGGGTGTTTCAGCAACGCCGACTCAGAGTGGACACTCTTGGAGATGGACTTTTCCATTGTGAAAAGGAGATGGATTTTCCATGCCCACAGCCTGAATGTTATGGTTTAGATCTTAAATGTCACCCAAAAGCTAATGTGCTAAAGCCTTGGTCCCCAAGGAAGCAGTATTCAGAGTGGTGGTGGTGGGCGGGTCTTTGGAGGTGATTGGATCATCAGGGCTCTGACCTGCTGAGTGAGCTCATCCATTTATGGATTCAGAGTTCAGTGAGTTTGGGGTGAGGCACTTCTTATAAAAGTGAGCTCTCCGTTTTTGCTTCCTGCCACCATCAAGTGAGCATCTTTGCTTCAGCACTTGCTTGTGCCACAATGTGCTTCCTCACCACAGACCAAATCACAGCCAGTCCAGCAACTATGGGCTGAAACCTCTGCATTTGTACCAAAATAAATCTTAACTCCTTTAAGTTGATTTTCTCAAGCAGTTTGTCACAGCAATAGGAAACTGATATAGTTCCTTAGATTGAAAACTAAATATATATTGCCAAATCATTCATAATTCTCTCTGTGTGAAACAACAGAACGTTCAACTCCACTGTGTAAACAATTCTGGGTTGAAATAAAATTGTAATTTCTATCTCTCAAAATTGCTGCTCAGTGCTATCCGTTTATAGCATTTTTCATCTGAAATTCATGCCTTCAATTCTTTCATCAAACCCATTTATTCCCTAGATCAACACATTGAGGTATGATCGACATTCAAAATCTTTACATATTTAATGTTTATTTAATGTTTACAAATCAATGAATTAAGAGGTTAGTATACACCTGTGAAAAATCATCACATTCTATGCCATGAGTTTATTCCTCCAAAAATTTCCTCTTAAGCTTAATTTATTGTTAGTGTCATCTCTTAATAAGGACATTTAACATAAAATCTGTCCGCTTTGCAACATTTTTATTAAATCATATATTTTTGCTAACCACAGACACCATGCTGCACAGTGGGAATCTTGGACCCACCCACCTTTAATGACAGAAGGGCAAGAACTTTTGGTTGATACCACCCACTCCTGTCCCTCCACCGTTCAGAAGGCCCCACACCCTAACTCCAGCCCTTTGAACCTTAGAATTCAACACATGAGTCTTAGAGAGACAGATATTCAGACCTCAGCAGCATCCATAACCGATTTCCTTAATTGTTTTCTCCTCTCAGAATTATTTTGTTCCTACATTGTCAATTTTAATAAAGAGAATTCCTCCAACAAACTTTGCAGCATTACCCCCTGGATGATAGGAGGGTGGCATTTTGGAAGGAGTGGGTGAAAGCATGGCTGTGAGCACTCCTTTGCCTGTTCAAAGCCCACCGTAGGGTAACAGCACTGGCGTTAGGCCTAGGTCAGGGTGCCCAGGGTTCAGGAGAGGGTGAGGGGCATGGGTAACAAGCACGGCCCTGAGCGGCAAGCAGGAGCCTGGCTGTTTTGGCAGGATGGCCTGAGATCCAGTTCCCTAGGGCCCTGCTGAGCGCAAGCCCAGGGGAAGGAGCGCCGTTTGGCATCGCAGAGGAACAGGCTCTGGAGAGGCGCACAGCGGCAGGCGGGCAGGACGTGGTCCAAGCAGGAACTCCCTTGTGCAAATCCATGAGATGCCATGACCAAGGCACAAGGGGTTCCTCTGGCCGGAGAAGCTACCAGGGAAGAGGCCGAAAGGAAGCAGCGTTGCATCCTGCAGTCCCTCGGCACACCCAAGGGCCTGGAGGCCCCGGAGAGTGAGCTACCTCCAGATGAGAGTCACAGTCGCCGAGTCCCAAGGGGATGCTTGCCTTTGAGAGTGGCCCTGGGATGCTGTAGCCACAGGACTGGGGGACTAGAGAGCCCTTGGGGTGAAAACTGAGCAATCTCAGAGGAAAAGAAGGAGACCCTCCCAAGGCAGCTCCCTGGGTGTCAGGGGAGACGACGGACTTGGAGGTGCTCTGGAATTAGAATGTTCCGTGGCTGATCCCATTGGGACGATGGGCAACAGAAAGTGGCCGGGGATGGTTCCTGTTCTGCCACAGCCACTGGGTGGAAAGTCACAGCTCGACAGGCCAGCGAGCAGGAGGCAGGATCTCGGGAGTCTGGGGTGTGTGGCCACAGTGGGAGGGACAAGCGGATGGCAGTAAGTCACAAAGGCCTGTGCAGAGGGGGACCCAAGGGAGGGCAGCGCACAACCCGGCAAAGAACACAGATCAAGACCAAATACAACCAAAACAGAAAATCTACAGGAACAGCAGATGCAGTCACGTTTGTGGTCTGTGTTTCACACAGGGCGGCCCTGTTCCTTCCTGGTGCTCCTGACCTGCAGTCCCCCCACCTGCCACTTGCTCCTAACCAATGGAAGGTGGCAGCATTAAGTGCTGTCACCTGCCCAACAGACTCACACAGACTGCTGCTTCCTGCGGGCATCTTGGTCCACTGACTCCTTGGCTTGAACCTTGATGAGGTGAGCCCCCACTTGGAGAGCTTCCACCCGAGCTGCGGCCCTCTCTCCAGCAGCCAGCCAGCATCTGCCCCAGCTCGTTAGCTCCCAAGCCAACGCTCCCCTAGCGGACCCTTCTTCAGGGCCTCTCATGCCTTGAGTGCAGCCTATGGGAAGCACCGAGGAAGAGGACCAGCCAAACCCTGCTTGGATCTGACTTAGTTTACAAAATTTGGGGGTCATCTGTTATGCTCTGGTACACAGGTAATAAAATATTTAATGAAAAATACAGCCTGGTGCTGTGGGGCACTCCCATAATCCCAAATAGTCAGGAGGCTGAGGCAGGAGGATCACAAGTGTGAGGCCAGCCTGGGCGACTTAGCAAGGTCCTATCTCAAAAATGAAATAAAACAGAATAGGTATCTAGCTCAATGGTAGAGCATCTCCGGGCTTACTCCCCAGTACTGCAAACATATGTGATAAAAATTACTGTACAGTAAATTTCAAACAATGGCCAGAAAAATAGGAGCAGAAACAGAGGTCATATGGTTGGCCACATGATGGATGGAGAAAGATCAAGGAGAAGAGAATAGGTACTATCAAGAGAAGGCTCCTGGCGGACTCAGCTCCAAGGAGGACCCTCTTCACGTGTGTGGGAATCTTACTGAAAGGAAAAGGGGACTGTCATGAAACATGGAATCAGAAAAGGGTGAGAAGGGAGTGGGAGGTGCTTGGGCTGAGGGGGCTTCAGGGATAACCTTGGCATATCTGCTATTTGGCGGGACATTGGGAGAGAAGTGAGAGTTTGAAATCTTTAAAGGACAGATAGGCGCAGGAGAAGTCCAGCAGCTCCCCTGGGGTTCTAGTAATGCCACCCAAGAGGAATGTCTGTGCAGCAGCGTCCCCGTCCCTCAGCCGCCCCCCCCCCCAGCAACACAGCACAGGGTGGGGCTGGGAGAGCCTGAAGGAACCAGAGCGTGGCCCAGAGGGCAGCGGGCAACAGGCAGCGGGCAGCAGTCACTCTATGGGAACTCACCCTTTACACTGTGAGCTCGGCCCTGGATTCTTCTAGATGGCCCTGAGCAGTGGTTGCTCAAAGTCCATTTTTACAGAATTTTTTTTGTCACCCTCATTCCTCTGTCACACAGTTCAACTGCAATTACTAGGGAAAAAAAGAGATTTTTCATGAGATGGTGTAATTTCAAAATTTCTGGATCCTTTATATATTAGAATTTTTAAATGCATTTGGTTTATATTTGTGGTAAATCTGTTTCTTTTAGGAATTTTTCCTTAGCTGCAGCAGTACAGTTTTTACAAACTGAGGAAAGTAATTTAAATTTGTCCTGATTTGCATGCACTGCATTTCAAGCACAGTTATATTTTTATTTCTGCTGTTAGCCATCAATCTCTCCTAAGATTCTGGAAGAATCCCATAAGGGAATTAAGGATATGAGTGACCCACGGGGCCTGTGGTTCCTTGACACCCAGCTGATTTTTCTAAACCCACAGCGTGATATTCTAGCACTTAATTTCAAAATGCAGCCTAAATCACAGAAGCCATAATATGTCAAATGATCCCACACTCGCAGGGGGAAAACAGTAAGTAATGAAAAAGCTATGATTGCTTTTCTGTCCTCCAAATGACAGTCATCACCTCAATGACCTGCTCCGGGCGGACCAGTCTAAACCTGACACACTAAGGGATAACGTCATCTAACAGGGTAGTTGCAAAAATCAATACAAAACCCATTTCAGAGATACTCGGTGTAAGAATCCTGGTGTAACGTTCATTTATTGAATAGGCCTGGGGAAAAAAACACAACAACTTTTCTGATATATATGCTTTACCTCCCAAGCAAAGGAATTCTGTAGGTAAGCAATAATTGTATTTTTCAATCTATTACTTAGACTTGCCATGGCTCAGGCTGGAATCTAATATATGGATGATGGCTATAACTCAATTATGGAGCTGCGGCAGAGTCCTAGTGTATTCAAGGAGTGCAGGGACAGAACTGGACAGCTCCCTGTGCTGCTCTGGATGAGAGAGAGAGAGAGAGAGAGAGAGAGAGAGAGAGAGATAACTCTTCTTTCTAAGCTCATCTTGTCCCATTGACTATTAAAGGATTTGAAGGTTTAAATAACCATATTTAACTAGATGACTTCCTTGGTTTCTCTGCTCTTAAAAACCTGTCTATGTCAGATCCGCACTGGGGGAAGGATACATTGCACTTGGATGCATGATTGCTGCAAGGGGACTGGGCTGTGTGGGACTGACTGCCTAATGCTGGAGGCTGAGGGGCAAGTGGCCATCCACAGGCCAGCAGTGAGACTGGAGCCTGGGCTTGCTGGATCTGGGGCTACAAGGGGAGCTAGACAAAGGCAGGTAGTGAAGATGCCCTGAGCAACAACTTGCAGGGAAATATTCCAACAGCTGGTGGGAAGATTTTAGCTTGAGTTAGTGCTCCTCTTGGGAAATGCTAATGAAAGCTATCCAATCAACCTGCACCCCAGAAGTCCAATCATCTTAACCTTCACACTTATGACCATCACACGGTCTCATTACCTGGACGCTCTGACTCGGAATGCAGAGCTATTGTGACATCCTTCATACCATGGAATATTAACACAGCATTGTAGGGTCAGACTAATGCATTTTCAAGATTTTTTATGCTAATTTCAAAGGGCAAGTATTCATCAACAATACTGCATATTAAACATGGTCATGAATTGGATTTTAATTATTCTCTGTTCCTCTATAATTTTCCAAATAAGTATTTATGAAATGACCTAGAAAATCTTTTTATGAAAGCTCATGCTTGTCTGTTCAAAGGGGTTTGAATTTGGGAAGATATTTTCTCTGCATCCAAACATTTATGTGCTGAACGGGACGGAGCATCCACCTTCAAATGCCTCCTGCTACCCTAGTCAATCATGATGGAGATGTTTGAGGTGAGGTCTGCTCACTAGCAACACACAAGTGTCTATTCCTGTATCAGAAACCATAAGGGGAGGGCATGAGCCAATTTCCCATTATCGTCTATTTTGTAGTATTAATACAGTTGTTTATAAGCTTCAGAGTACTGTCTTCATTTCCAAAAGTGGATTGTTGGTATCATTATTATTTTAGTGCTTATGCTCGAGAGACAGGTAGAGAGATTCTGGAGTCAGATCACCTGTGTCCCACTGGTGACTGCCGCTCACTTTGCATCATCTGGAGCAAATCAACCCAGCCCTGTGCACCTGGGCTTGACCTCTTAAGAATGGGGGCAACAGGACACAAGCCACGGAGCCGACAGGAGCCTCACCGGTTGGCTTGGGCAGTGCAGAGACCGCTGTCTCCAAGAGCAGAAAGCCTTGCTATGTCAAAGGCCACATTAACTGTGACTTTGAAATGAACAATATTAGAGGACGGAGTTTAGCTGGGCTCGTGGTTTCAGAGGTCTCAGTCCATAGTCAGCCAGTGCCTAATGAATATCAGGTGTTGCTTAAAAGTGAGGAAAATAAGATCTGATTGCTCCTTGCTGCTTACCAAGAAAATTGTGAATAAAACACACAAGCTCTAATGTCATCTGCCTTAGACACCCACAAAGCCGTCACCTTCAAGATTGCCCTCATCCCTCCACACCCAAGGTCAGCAAGATGAGAAGCTGAAATGTGCTCTCCAAGGACCTGGGTCCTTGGAGAAGATGAATATGTGCCCTGCTCACCCTGGACCTGAGATGAGCCTAGAACAGGAAGAGCCCTCCCGAGCCCTACATTCATACTCTGAATATCATGCTGCAGTCAGAAGACCACACGCCTTGGGAATTCTTGCCGTCAAGCTCACTCTGCTTCAGTGGCCCTGGAGTAATGCAGACTCTGGGGAAAGAACACCGGGTCCTCTGTCCACTGTGAAGGACCCTCCCACACACCAGTTTGCAGACAGCTAGAAGTCAACTCCTGTCCCCTCTCCCCTCTCCGCTTCTTCCCTGCTGGCCCTTCCTCCTGGCTGCTTTCCCTGCTGACCCACTGCCCCATGAAGTGCAGCCAGCCCTGCCCACAGGTTTCTGAACAGCCAATGATGCAGTGGAATCATAGGCGACAGGTCAAGAGCGCTCCTTCGGTGTGAGTATGTGCTTTTCAATGTGCTGGCCTGGGAGGGATTTTATGTAGATGTGCACACACATAATCATCAAGTGTCAAGCAGGAAAAGCACACCAATTGCCCTCGTCAGTCACTCAGTGATAACAGGCCTCCAGGTCCGTGATCAGGTCTGGGATGCATGAGCAGAGTCATGTCTGAATGTGGGTGCCGTGGTGTGGAAAGCTCCTAGGTGAGCCCACGCCACGGCACTCAGAGGTGAGGTGACCAGATCACGAGAGCTGTGGCTCCGTCCTGGATTCATGCACTGACAGGGTTGACTGGGTGGAACTGCAGGCTGGTTAGCGTGGCTGGTGAACATGGCCACGGGTCATGCCTGTGGGGTTGACATTTTGTGGCTGGCGAGTGGCGCTCTCTCTGCTTCCTTGTGCTGGGTCCTGAGCAGCTTTCCTCTTCCACACTCTGCCACCATGGTGTCCTGCCTCCCCTCAGGCCTAGAGCTATGGAGTCGGCTGACCGGGACTGAGACCCCTGACCCCATGACCCGCAGCCAAACTTCTCCTCCTCTAATATCGTTCTCTTCAGGTCTTTAGGTCACAGTGATGAGAACTCTGACGTGAGGATGCACGTGCTGAGAGGCTGAAAGGGCCCACAGGAGACACACCGCCAGTTGGGTTTCCTAAGTTGGAAGAGACATGCGCAGAACGTAAGAGAGAAATGATAAGAATGAAACGAACTTGTGTTCATGAGCTGCATCATGTTAGTACAGCAACACACACACACACGCGCACACACACTCACATACACAAGAGAGCGTGCCCACACAGGACCCAGCACAGTCATTTGTTGGCGTACAGGAGGCCAAGACTGAGGATCTCCACACTCCTTCCTGATCCCCACTGGGAGTCTTCTGTCCACAGAAGGATCCTGATTGAATCTCCCTGCCTAAATGGAGAGTGCCCTGACGTGAACTCGCCTTGAACACGAGGACAGGAAGGGCAGTCTCAGAGCTTCGTCCCCGAGACCCTGGCCCTCCTTCTATTACCTCCGTTATCTAAACAAATAACCCCAGACAAATCAATTTACATTAATCCAACCTTGTGGTACACAACTCCCCAGCTCCTTCACAACGTCTCAATCAAGATTCAAATGAATCTGCTTCAAGATTGAGCTACTAAAGGACTTAATCTCCTATTTAGAACTCAAGCCTATTGAACTTTATCTTCAAATAAAAAAATTTCAATACAAAAGAGTCAAAAATCTAAATGGAAAAAAGTAGAGATTATATGGAATTATAGCTTCTTTATATTATGAAGAATGGAATTCTGAATGTCTCCTAGATAAATGAAAAAATAAGCCAAACAGAAAACTCTCCGTGGTATGCTCATTTCTTCTCCTGCACTGAACGCAGACCTTGGGTTCGCTGGTCTTTCCCGTTCATTGTTGCTGCTCATGGCTGACGGGGCTCAGCATTGAAATGGTACAGTGCATTTGGACACACAGGAGAGCGGATCATTGTTTGGAAATTGCTACTCTTCTTCTCTCTTCTCATGTCCCTAGTCTGTGTGCACTGGGATTCGCCAAATGTTTTACCCTAGTCTCATGGTGGACAGCTGTGCCTGTACCTCTTTGGTTCAGTGACCAGCCACATGACTTGCCTGAGTCCGGAGGACTTCATGGAGTCCATGAAAGTGTGTGCCAAAGTCATCTAAAAACCATCTCATGCATCTTCACTCTGCTGACAGCTGACCTTATGGTGAGCACACCTGAAGCAGACCTGAGACCAAACACCCAGGGTGACCCCAACCCAGGTCACCTGATCCAGCTGAGCCCAGCCTATGCACAGCTCCCGGGAAATGTGCAGGAGAAAGGAGCGCTGACCCTTGTGAAGCCAAGGAGTCTGTGGAGGACTGCCTAGAGAAAAGAGCTCTCTGACGTAGAGATACGCTCTGCACCAAGGTAAGACCAGCTTCCTGACTTTTGCTAGGTCCCCATCTCTCTCAGTCATTAGCTCTTATTTATGGATAAGTAGCACATTAAATCAGGAGTTCAGAAGGCAAATCAGAAACATGTGACTTTAAGAAGAAAAAAGTTTAGGAAAAGTGTTTTTTTAAATATTTATTTATTAGTTTTTTAGGTGGACACAATATCTATATTTTATTTTTATGTGTGCTGAGAATCGAACCCAGGGCCTCATGCATGCTAGGTGAGCGCGCTACCACTTGAGCCACATCCCCAGCCCCTAGGGAAAAGTTTTGAACTCATTTAGGAGCTGGAAGCTGGAGTTACTTTCTTTCCTGTGTGGTGTTGGCTGATGACATGAAGCTCTTCCACATGTAGACGCCAGTCCTTCTCACACTCTCCAGCGGACTCCAGACGGACTGTGGCACATTAGTCCCCATGGCTCTTTGTCAGGGACAAAATCTTCCCAAGGTGGGGGCCAAGTGACAGGCTTCTGCCCCTCTGTTCTCTCAGCCTCTTCTCAGATGCTGGAGAAGCATGCAGCACACTCACAGCAAGATGGTGCTCGTGGGCAGACACAGAAGTGAACAAGTCACAGCCCTCAGCTTCAACGAGTCCTGCCCACCTCATAGAAATGATCTAGACACAGAGATAATTAACTGCAATTTGAGAAGAATGTGTTAGAGCAAGATGGAAGTGCCCAAGACCGTCATGCTGGCTGTATCACCTGTTGGGTATGGGGTTAGATGTGCCACATCCCTGCTCATTGAGTGATGCCAAGAACTCAGATACGTGTGACAGGACTCAGAGTCCACAGAATCAAAACATGTACTGTTAAAACAGTGTCCCATACCTGCCCTGTGTGTCCTGGGTGTGAACTGAATCCACCACCTTCCTGACTGTGAAGTGCGGCTTTACCCTCTGGTGCTCGGCCTGGCATCCTCCGGCCAGGCTCTGAGAGCCCTGAGAAGCCAGGATCACCCCCGGGCTGCTTGAGCAGGCTCTACAGCCCTGTCCCTGCACTCCAGAAAAGAGGCCCCAGATCCAACAGAAACAGAGGGAAAGGGAAGAGATCATGTTCAGTGCAGTAACCTAAGACCCTCTGGGAATACCGGAGACTTTTCCAAGGTATAGGTAAGTGATGTGCACATTCCACATTTCCCTCCATGTTTATTTTCCACCTTTGTTACCAATTCCATGGACAGAGTGCAGCTCTGGATTATTAGAGTTGCCCTTGGAAACTTCCCAAGAGTTTGCTGGTTTGGACTTGTACAATGCAAATGCTGGAGAAGAATAAAAACTGACGTCTTGGGTCTGTGCCATGAAGGGAGACAGAGCCTTCCAGGGTGCCCCATCCTTCGGGGCTGCCTACTCCTGAGACCTTATTTCTATAGATTTTGAGGTGTATTTAAGGTTGAGTTGACTGCTTCCTGTAAGGACACTGAGACCAATCTTTCACCAAGGCATGCAATGTGGAGGTGTGAGGGAATCCACCAGAACTACTCCTAGGGGTGGACTGGTCAGCAGCCTTCTGTGCGGCCCTGAGCTACCCTAAGAAGTGGACCTGGGCTGGAGCTGGATCAAACAGAGCGACTGTGGAACACTGAGCTGGAGGACCATCTGCCACCAGGAGAGAGGCTGAGCTTTCCTCTCACACTGGGGACTGGTCAGGACTTTGGACCTCCTTTGGAAGGGAACACACATAAAATGATGTTCCTGAGTTGGTTGGATGAAAAGAGAAACAAGAAAGGTTGGCAGAAGAACTAGGCCATCAGGCTGAGATTGATCCAGAAGCAGCCAAAGACTCAGGGTCAGGAAGGGGCCATGCTGGGGTATGACCCAGAAGCCGGAAAAAGAGCAAGCCCTTGGGAGCAGAGAGGTCCAGTATGATCCAGAGGCCTGCGCCGCCCAGAAGAGAGCCCAGCGGGGCATGTAGGTGACATGTTTGACAGCCACATTCTAAATGGGTGAGCTTCTGCCTTTACCTGCTTTGACTGTGAGATTGCCCTCACCGACACACTATTGCTGCTGTTGACCTGTAAAGTCCACAGCTCAACCCTCTCTATCCACCTCTATGTCCACCTGAAGTCCAATGATACCACTAACCAAGGAATAAGAAAACAAACCGCACATCTGAAAGGGAAGGCCTTTACTCGGGGCTTTGAAATAAGGGTGACCACACTGGAATTCGGCTTTCCTGGACATCAATGCCCAGGATGCGCAGGCTGCCTTTCTTCCCAAATCTCATGCACTTCACAGGAATCTGAGTTTCCTTTATCCTCCCAGTAAACCTTCTAAGTAGGCAAATTAGATTACTTCTGAGAGGCTCCCAGAATTTCACACGTGTGAGGGCTTTATCCTCTGGACATCTCTGTGGAAGTCAGAAGCAGAATGCAGATAAGACGGGGGGGGGGCTCACTTCCCCTCCTGGCAGGCGGGATTTCAGGGAAGGAGGGGAGCTGGTGAATCCCACACTTGGCACATTAATCAGGGGGAAATCAGCATTAGGGAAGAGATTTCTGAATGCAAACTCAGGCCAAAAAACTCTCATTAATATCATTCCAATTTACGTTAATTCATAAAAAAGCACTATGAACTACAAAGGGGTCGTGCTCAGTATGTGATGATATTCAACATCATGGATGCAGCAACAAAATGGGTCTCCACGGACACTTGGCATGTTCTGTTGTTTTCCCGTCTTAGTCACAGGTTTAGATCAATTGTGCTTTTATTACAATAGAAATAAAATAACTTAATACGCATCATTTCTAGAAATCTCCTTCTATAAAATAATTTTTTAAAACCACCTGGAAATAAACTGTCAGCGATTTTAGTGCAAGAGGAATCTAATTTTCCCCATTTCTTCTTTGAACATTGAATCAAAAATAACATTTTCCAAAACTCACATGTGACATACAAGGTTGCGGACTTCCTTTTCAACTTAGAAGGGAATTCCTTCCTGTTTCCTCTGTTGCTGTTCCAAGGCAGCTTCTCTGTGGAACACAGCCTTTCCTACTCTGCTCCCAATCAATCCACTTGTTGCTGGGGTTCCTGGAGTGCCATCGTCCATTTCCCCCTGATCACTCCAGGCTGAGATACCTCCAGGTGGGACCCCAGCAAATGACACCATCCCTTCCTGGTAGCAGGGACTGTTGTTTGAGCAGCCAGAGGATAAGACATTCCTGAGGCCCTGTGTCAGGGTCCACAGGCACAACGCACTGCGTGGTTTCAAATGGTGCAAACTGGACCTCGGGGTCTGGAGGCCAGAAGTGTGAATCCAGGTGTCAGCCGGGCTGGCTCCTTCTGGAGACTCTGAAAGACAAACACGCTACAGTTTAGCTCTGAAGTGACCCCAAGGCCCATGGGTTGGCCTTCAACCATGCACATTAATCAGGGGGAAAATCCGCTGGGTCCTCAGCTTGGAGCTACTGGGAGGCGGTGGACCCTTTAGGAGGTGGGGCCCAGCACAGCAGGTGAGGAGAGGCATGTGGCCTCCAGTGGGTGGGGCACCCCAGCCCCTTCCTGTCGCCCTCTTGCTTCCTGTTACACTGTCATGAACTACTTCCTCTGCCCCATGACCCCTCCATGATGCTCTGCTTCACACAGGCCTGACAATGAGGGTGCCAACTGACCTCTGAAACCATGAGCCAAAATAAAATGTTCCTCTTCAGCAGACCGTCTCAGATAGTTGTCACCATGGGGGAAGCCGACGGACTCAAACACCCAAGCCTCTCTTCCTTCTGCAGGCTGCCCACACGTCTCCACCCTCCACGTTCGCCTTGCAGCTGGATCACTGCCTGTTCTGCCCTGTCCACACGTGGCCCTCTCCCAAGGTGTCCCGAGTCTTCACGTGGCCCTCCTCCTGCGCAGATGCCATTTCAGATCTGAGCTAGAGGTTCCCAGAGGCAGGTTGCTGACACAATGAAACAGAGAAGGATGACAAGAAAAGCCAGTCAGATGGCTTCCCGAGGACATGAGCATAACTACAGTGTCTCCACGAAGCCTGGCCTTGACCTTACATGTGACACAATGTTGCCCAGTGAGATGTAGGTTGGGGCCATTGCTCTTAGCTCTCACTTCTGTCTGATTTTGGTCACAAATTTGTTTAAAAATTCATGAGGTCAGATCGGGAGGTGGAGACAGGAGGCTTACAAATTCAAAGTCAGCCTCACCTACTTTGCAAGGCTATAAGCAACTCAGTGAGACCCTGTTTCTAAATAAAATATAGAAAAGGGGTGGGGCTGCGGCTCAGTGGTTAAGCGCCTGTGGATTCAATCCCCAGTACCAAAACAACAACAACAAATTTATGAGGTTCTTAATTTTCCAAGTAAGCATCACAAAAAGTAGCAGATTACTTTTTGTTTTTCTTTTAAAATCAGCACATCATTTTGGACACCAGGAGAATAAGGATCGATGTTGCATTTCAAAGACGCATGGTCAATCCCGGTGTTCTCCTGGCTGGGCAATGTGGGTCCTGCTAGAGGAGCTTTCCAGCGAGGCCACCTGGGCCAGCTGCACCCCAGCAGGAGGTTTGCAGCCGCGTCTCTCCCACCAATGAGCGAGTGCCTAGGGGAGGCGCTCATGCGGTGGCCTTCCTTGCCCCACCCCCTGGGCTCTGGGCACCATCAGGATGCTGGGTGCCAGCCTGGCAATGCAGACGGATAAATTCATGCCCACGTCCTGTTTTCTCTCTCTCTGCCCTATTTTAAATGGTGTTATTTTTCATTAGTTTAAATGTCAAATTTAAAAAAAAAAAATCATGGCTTAGTGGTGTTATAATAATTTTACATGCAAACATATTTTCACTGTTCTTCATTCAGTTCTTTGTAATTTACTATTTATTGGTGCAGTAATCTATTTCTAGAAGTGATTCATTTATATTATACCCTTTACTTAACAATCACTTTATTTCTTAGTTATTTTTTAAAGTTTTGTGTGTGAATTATTTATTGAATATGTTCTATTTTTTCACTCCTCTTCCCACCTATCCAAGTTTAACAAATTTTATTTCCTTTTTGTCTCATTCTCATAGAATTTCAGTTTGGTTCATTGACCAGAATCTCAGAATTAGATCTCAGCAATCAGGAACTAGGACAGAGTGTGATTTTTGATAAAAAATAATGTTAAATGAATACCAGATTTTCCTATTCATTTTTTTCTAAATACATAAACTTTAATGAACTTACCACATTATATATATATATATAAACACAGCTACTTCATAGGTAAATTTGAGTTCTTCCTCTTTCCAGGGCATGTACCCCCTTGTAGAACGGACGAGTCAAGGGGCCATGCATTAAACACCAATAGTGTTATTTCTGAAAACAACATCCCAGAAGTTCACCCAATTTCTTTGCACTGTGAAATGAATCAGGCCAAATAGAAACGCAGCTCCACGTGAGGGCTGAAGCTGCCACACCTCTGCCATTGCTCATGTAAGTGGATTGGCGGCTCAGGAGAGTCCAAGGGATCAGTACTCGCCAGTGAACAGACTGACCATTGATGGTCCACGGATTTCACTCTGTGATTGTTAAGCAGACATACACGGACTTAGTCATTTAAGTTAAAAATCTATTTTATTGTCTACAGACACTCTTTTACTTTCCAGAAGGTTCCTTGGCATACAGCCCTGTCCCCTTGCTCCTGCTATCGTAGGCAGCACAGGGTGAGGCTGGGGACTGCTCTGAACACAAGCTGAGCACGACTCATTCCCCACAGTGCCCACCCACGGCGAGCATCCCCTTTACCTGGTGCAAACCCCACACAAATTATAGACAAACATTCTGTTCCTCTCTGTTCTTGGATTTGCCAGCACACTCCATACATTTCTGACTGCATTCTTGTCACGTCAGTGGTGGGAGAAGCTAAGAGTCTAAAATCCAAAGCTTTAAACCTTATCAAACGTCATTCAAGAGCAAATGGGGAGGAGGGTAGAAAATCTCTCCATTTGCAATAAGCATATTCTGCCCATGATCTTATCTTACCAGATTGTGCAGCTGTTAAGTAAATTTTAAGAATCTCTACTTAGGGCTTCTTGTATTAATCAAGAAAAATATGTTCAAATTGGATGAAAATACGATTGCCGCCAAAATTGACAAGAACATCTGGAGCAGGCTTCAGCTCTCTCCTGGAGGCACATGGCTTCAATATCAGCAGGCAGATGAAGCTTGAGAGAATCAAAGGATGTAGCAAAATTAAAGCCAGCCCCCCTGGATGCTGTTCCTTTAACATGCTTGAACTGAGCACAAAATCGGGGGGTGCAGGGCTGCGTGTTGTTTATTTTTTACTCCTTAGCGCCTAGCCTGGGATGAGTTTAGGGGAGCCTCAACAGCAGTGGTTTAACTGGAGGAATTAGCAGGTAGGCAACTGCTGGGATGGCCGTAAAGGAGCACAGAAACACAGCCTTCCTCTGCTCCTTCTTCCGCAACGCCCGATGAGCATCCCACCTGGCCTGGGGTCTCTTCCCTGAGAGTCAGCTTTAGGAAACACAGGAGCTGTCAAGGCTGCTCACAGGGACACAGCATCCACCTGATACTCAGAGGAAATGTCCCCCGAGTCCTATAATAGCCTGTATTCCCTGTTGGCTCCTGTATCAGTTAGGGTCCCAGCAGGACATGGCGGCCAACCTAGGTTAGAGTAGCTTGAGGAAAGTTAAACGAAAGGACTCTTTATAGGAGGTGTGAGCAGGGAGGTGGAGAGTGGGGTCATGGCTGGGCAGCAATGGAAGTTGGACAGTAGGGCAGAGGGGAGGACTGGTGGAGAGGGCTGCCCTGGGGCGCAGGGCCTGGGAGGGGGCAGCCTGCCTAAGCAGCTTTGCAGGGCATGGGCTGGAAGAGTAGGAACCCGGGAGGAAGCCAGGGTGCAGAGGGGTGCTGGTGTGGCTGGTGGAGGTCAGCACCAAGGGCAGCAGCAGGCAGAGGGCAGCAAGGTGTACCCTGTTCTCCATGGCGGTCCACCCTCCGCTCACACACCTGCACCCTACACCAGCTGCACAGGACTCCCTGATCTGCTCGAATGGGCACCTGCCTACTGCAGGTCCCTGAAATCATCCTCATCCTCATAATTTTAGGAATAAAATTTATACAGCCCCTTGGACCTTTATGCCACTGAAGTTCACCACTAATGAAATCATCCCCTATTTGGGTATGTGGGTGATGGCTGTCTTCTGAGCACAGCAGGGTCCCAGGGACTGCAGACCACCTTCCTCCTGACTGCTTCAGGCCAAGTGCGGGCTGGCGCCAGCCTCCTTCCCAGCTCTACACACCCGCCTCCCGACCCTCTGCCCGTCCCTATTCCTGGTCTTTGTGCTCTATTTCTGCTTTTCCAGAGTCTTTAGCAACCCCAAGAAGGTCCTGATAAAATGCCCTCATCAAATAAAGTCATGGCTATGCTAGACTCTCCAGAGAGGCTGAAATCAGAGGATATTTGTTCAAAAACATATTAAAGTATTTCATACATCTAACATATAAAATGTGCCTAGGCATCCCTCTTGGGGAGACTTACTATGAGGACTTTGCTTACATCGTTGTGGAGGACAAGAAGCTCCATGATCTGCCTTCTGTGACCTGGAGCCCCGGACAGCCAGGCGGCCGGCCCTCCGGTGGAGTGGGCAAGGTACAGTCCAGCAGGGCTGAGGACAGGAACCCAGCACCTGGCAGGGAACTGGAGGCCAGCCTGGGAAGGCAGCAGGGTTAGGGGCAAATTCCTTCCTCCTGAGCACTTTGTTTTATTCAGGTCCTCAACAGATCCAATGAGGCCCATCCACACAGGGGAGGGAGGGCTCTACTGAGGAGTCCATCAACTCAAATGCTGATCTCATCCAGAAACACTCTCACAGACCCAACCAGAAAGAAAGTTCAGTCAGCCGTCTGGGCATACTAGCTGACGTAAAAACTCTCAACATGGCTTAGCAGCCTCTCCAGGTGGGTACCTTTTTCCCTGGATTAATCCTGGGCCCTGGAGCAGAGCCTGCCTCGGGCTGGATGTTCAACTGAAGTTGTTGAGTGAATAAATGATGGAGACAGTGACTTGCACTTTACCTCTGGCATAAAGTGGAGTTGTTGGGTGCTTTGGTGGCTTAATAACAATTTCAAGTCCCAGATGGGATCACACAACAAATATCTCAGTGCTAGATTGAGAGCATCCTATCTCAATACTCATTTTATCTAAATATTTGGCTAATTTTATTAATAGTAATCTTCAGTGGAACAAAAATCCAATGAGCTACCTTAAATTTTTATCTTAAAATGATCAGGATGAGAATACCGAAGGGAGCTGAAGGAGGCAGAATAATGGCCTCCGGGGGATGTGGAGGCCCTAATTCCTGAAAGCCATGAGATCCCTGCCTTGTCTGGCAAAGGGGCTCTGTGGGTGTGGTTGATGAGGCTTCTTGAGGCGGACACTGGTCCTGGCCATCTGGGTGGGTCTAGGAATCCCACCGTCCTCAGGAGGGGAAGCCTGAGAGTCGGGGGAGGTGAGGGGGGCAGCAGGGTCTGCCAGGGCGTGGACCAGGAGCCTAGGGGTGCCGGAGTCTGTAGGCTGAAGGGGCGCCGGGGGGCCTTCCCAGGACCTCGGGCGGACCAGGCCCTGCGGAATCCGGACATTAGCCCAGGAGAGACTGCGGGCTCCGACTCCACACCCCGGGACGGCAGGAGCACGCTGCTTCCCACCACGGGCTCGGGTCCTGTGTCACGACAGCAGCAGGGAGCTGGAGCAGGAGCAAGGGGGTCACCCTGGCCACTGTGACATCTGGGATGCTAGGACACGTGCTGCCTGGGGCAGGGTCCCAGGGAGCTCATTATGTCCAAATTGGGTTCATTTCCACCATTGTTTAGACATATAAAAATCTAAATAGCAAATATCTTTATTTTTTTCAATTTTCATAGACATCAGAGGGTAAATTGTTCAAAAATTTAAATATCTTTGCCCAAAATTCAACTCTAAAGAAAAATGAAAATACTTAAGAATCTGAAAATATAAAAGTAATGTGTGTTTCTGTTTGTTTGTTTGTTTTCTTTAAGCACAAAGAGATTTAATATATTAGTCCATCTTCTGCTGTTTTGTTACCCTTGGTCAGCAATAGCCAAAAAATATTTAGTTGAAAATTCCAGAAAATTCCCAAAATTAACAGTTCATGGGTTTTAATTGTGCAGCATTCTGGGTGGTGTTATGATGGTTTCCTGTTTTTAACTTTATACTTTCCAAAGTTAAAGAAGCTGATATATGTTAAGGCATTAATGCATGTGAATTACCTTGTTGATTTGTAAACTAATACGAGATGTATTTATATCCATACAAATACACATACAAATATGTACACCTGCACTCACATATGAGTAGATCCACAAACAGCTCTACTTACATACCACCGTGCCTACAGCATGCATGTGAGGGCAATTAGAACTGTCCCCATATAGAATGGTCAGTCTTTAGGAAGTGCTGCTAGTAGCCCACAGCTACATTACTAGTTCAAATTTTACAAATAAAGGTCACTAAAAATGCCTGTGAACTTTATACAGAACCCCCACACACATTTTTTAAAATGGTTTGTGGTGCTGGAGATTCATCCACAGGCTTGCACACACAAGGCAGCTGCTCCGCCCTGAGCTAATCCCCACCCCCACACATTCTAAATAATACTTCTACTGCATGGAGTTCCAAATAATCACTTCATGATTGTAATTTTCTTTCAGTATTCACCTCAATTTTAAGCTAGGAAAGAACCGCCTGTCAGAGTTGATTTCTTGAATGGAAATGCCCATTTTGCCTTAAACTAGACTTCCAAAATGATTTGGCTATTTTCGCACTGATTTTGGATAAGCAGAATGAACGACCCTCCTTTGGAGCAATTGTTCGGTTGTCCCACTAGCTCACCCAGTGAGAGCTTTCTAAGACCTGTGTCAGAATTAGATTCAAATGGATTTTCCTTTTCTTTTGTTTTTTTTCCCCCATCACAAATGTCTTTTCACATGGCCAATTTTTCTCAAAATAAGTTCACAATCCCATTCCTTTCCATGTCTCTTACAGTTTTGTGCACTTTACTCAATATGGGTCAGGGTCACTGGGTGTGTGGCCAGACATGCCTGCAGGTGTAGCTGGGGACGAGTGTGGCTCTCTGCTACATGGTTGCTTGAGTTTTTAGCTTCTATATGGGGATTCACTTATTCAGAAAATGAACAGAAGTTAACAAAAGTTCCACTTAACAAAAAACTGTTGTTGTGTCATTTAAGAGCGATAGTGTGTAGTAGTCTTAATAAAGAATTCCTCCAGTTAATTTATCTAGATGTCTAGAACAACAGAAGCATTGCAAAGTATTGTGCAACGGAAAGTCCATTTTTCAAGATGTGAAAGCACACGGAGACGGCTGGCTCCTTCTCCTGGGTTTACATCCTGAGAAGGTGGTGGAGGAAATCCTGATCCATGACTTGATCGGACCAGGAGGCACACCTGCCCAACCTGCACAGCTGGTGAGAAATGCACAACCAGTTAGTCCCCACATCTCATTCCCAGATGCTGCTGTGCTGCTGAGAGTCTCCCAGGGTCCCTCCCTCTGTGCCTTTGCCCCATCTCATCCCTACAAACCACACCTCTATGTACTCTCTGCTGGTGCACATCATCTCCTTCTCTGCACCTTCCCGTAGGTCTGCCACCAGGACAATCTCATCCTGGTTGCATGCTTAAAACCATCTGTATGTTGACAACTCCCAAATCTATGCCCTGAACTCCAAGCGCTTGCATAAACACCTCCACCCTCACACGTGCTGTCCAAGTGGTATCTCAAAACTAATAATTAAATCTCTAACTCCTAAGGTAATTGTCAATAAGGAGAGAGAACATTCAGCCTGATCTGCCCCAGAGCTGGAGATCAAGCTCTCTGGGTCAGGGAAAGGACAGGTGGGATTCCCCTGGACTGGGAGGATGTCCCCTCTTCAGCACCGTGGCCCTGTCCCATCTCATAGGTGCTTCCTTTGAAAATACATCTTTAAGAAAATCGAAGGTCCTCTACTCCTACCCTGCCAGAAGACTGCCCCTCCCCAGTCCTTCTCATAAAAAACTCGACACCCACAACTGTGCCTTCCCTCTTGATCTTACATGGAAATGTTGGATCAGATGGGAGAAGCAGGGGTCTCCATGTGCTGAGGGCTTACCAGCCAGGGTCTTTCAGTTAAGAAACCATCAGATTCCTGCACTCTAAATGTTAAGATAGCACTTGACTGTAGAGATGGAGGGTTCTTACCTTTGCACACCATAGGGAAAAAATGGAAAGAAAAAATGCTTACTTGACGTTCGAACTTTAAAATGTCAGTCATAAGCATCAATATAGACTGCAGTGTCCCACGTGTACGCTTGATTCTAATGTAAATAATGTGAACTAATTTTGCCAAAAGAGCTCTTTAATTATCTCTATTGGAAAAACTTCAGCGAAAGGCAAAGTTCAAATACTAAGCTAAGTTATAGTGGTTGAGAAATGCTTAATGCTTAAAAACAGCAAAATAAATTTAGATTTATTGTGGGTAATAATGGATAATCACAACCATTCCAACATATTCCATGATGGCATAACATTACATAAGCTGCATTATATTTATTATGAACATCTGGCACACTGTACTCTATTCAGATAACTTTAATTAAACCAGCCTCTAAGCTCCCATATAACGCAATGGCAGCTCCGAGGAGCAGGCGGCGCTCAGCACTTTGCGAATGGCTCAGCCTTAAGGCTGTCTGTCAATTTTGAGATTAGCCAACTGCTTCTTTTACACAAGAGGGACTTAAGATGATAGTCTGCTGGACAACCTAACTTCAGGCCTAGAGCCACGACCTCAGAAGCGCCATTTAGGCTGGCCACCTGAAGATAGGGGTGTCACCACCAGCCCTGGGCTTGAGACTGGCAACTTCCAGATCGAGCATTTTTCTGAATTTTGACTTCCAAGCATTCTGTGAGGAGTTCTTCTTCCTTTTGCAGGCTCGTTGAGGACAGGCAGGGAAAGGCATGATGCCACTGACCCTTTCTACACCCTAAGGAACAGAGGCTGCAAGAGTGGGCATGGTAACAGGGGTGTGGCAATGCATGGTCCTGAGACACTGTCAGACAATACATCCCGAGTCCTGCCCCGGGTCTGACAATCTTCAAGTTACTGGACCTGGCACTGAACAAGATAGCACCGTCTCCATGTCAGCACTTACCCTGTAGGGGTGGAAGACGGGCACAGATAGGTGAGGGATGTGTGCAGCAGGTGCCAGGGTCATCAGACCTGGAGGAGGAGGGGACAACAGGTGATGGGACAGAAAGCTCCTCACTCTGAAGAGGCATCCCGGAAAGGCCCTGTTGGGGAAGTCATTTAACATAGAGAAACACATGCGTGTGTGTTCGCTGGAGTCCTGGAGACCCAGAGCCCCGCACACAGCCATCTGCATGCACAGAAGCACAAGACACAGACACAGGCGTGCCCACAGCAGGTCTCAGCCCATCGAGAGACGGAGGAAAGAAGAAGGCGGGGAACAAGTTTCTGCTGGATCCCGGCTGAGGGGAGAGCAAGAAAGGCTCTTGCTGTCCTTGGAAATGCAGCTCTTCTCTCCAAAAGTAACTTGACATGAAATCCAAAATAAAGATGGACGGAGTCCAGAGACTGGACTTCCTGGTCTCCCACGGTGACACTAGGATCATTTTAATCAGATGAAAAATGCGACTTGTAGATGAGCATTTTGCTCTTCAGTTGCATTTTCCCCCAAAATTGAAAGAGCGGATTAGTTAGGTGAGATTTGCGATGATGTAACCTGTAAAAGAATTAATAAGATTCTGAAAGATTGAGGGGGAAATGAAAGGCGGAGTCTCTTGGACAGAGAGCATCTGTCCCTTGGGGCTTCGTCTGAGGCCTCTGTGAAAGCTTGGCTCCCCGGAGATGTGTTCAGGCCAGCACTGGGCAGCGGGAAGAAGTGCCTGGCTTCATCTAAACGTGTGGGAAGAGGAACAAAGAGATCTGTTTCTTTACCATTAATGTAATTCAGAAAGAAAAAAAAATTAGGTCTGTTCCCTTGCAGTGTGTTTTTTTTTTCTAGAAAGAAAAATAACATCAATTCAAGGAAAGAATAAAGTCAGCATCGTGAAGAGGCAGAGGACACCTGTGACCAGCGAGGCGAAGGCAGGGGTCTCCCAGCTGTGATCAGGCTGCAGAGGCGGCTAGCTACTGTGCCAACCCAGTGACCTTGCTGGACCTTGCTGCCCCTCCCTCCAAGGGCAGAAGTGCCTCCAGACGTTAAGACAGCACTTGTGTCTTCAAGGGCAAGTCACCCCCCGGGGCCATTGACTGATGCTCTTGTCACTGAACCACAGCAGGTTCCTGGAGCAAACTGCTAGTTGGGTTACTTTGGAGTAAATAGGAAACCAGCCAAAGTCACCAAACACGGGCCTGGGTGCCCCGAAAGGAGGCTGGCCCAGGCCTCTGATCTCTGTTCCCTTTAGGTCACAGAGCCCAGCACCAGATGCTGTGAACAAAGCCTCAGGCACAGTCCTTACGAGGCTATTTGGAAGTACTTGAGGGATGAAAGGCACAACTGGAGTGGAGAGGATTTGTTTCTGGTTGCCAAACTATTCTCAGAGAACATTGATACATTGGTCACAATCCACAGAGATGAATGTCCGCAGTTTCTGTGGGAACTACAGGGCTCACATATTCATGCATGATTCAAAGGAATATCTTGAAGACAAAGGCACTTTTAATAATGTGACTATAATCAAATCCAGAAAGCTCAGATCACAAAGCAGCAGATTCCAACAGGGATGCTAATTTCTCAACAAGGAAGCAGCAAGATTTAGGAACAATTTATGGACATTGCAACTCTGACAAGGGGGTGAGAGGCAGCGAGGGCTGTCCCAGGAATCCCTCTTGGTATCACCCACCCACCGTCCCGAAGGCAAACTGCTCAGGCACTGTTCCTCTGAGCCGTTGGCAGCACCCTTGCCCCACGGGACGGAGGTTATCCTCAGATCTCAGGCAGCGCTGCCTAAGCCTCTGGCAGTGAGTGGCTCCTAAAAGTGAAGTCACTGACCTTGGGCTCCCTTTTGAGACCATCACTCTCTCTTGTTCTAAGGAACCTCGTTATTCCCTTAAGAATAGCCCCCCTCCCCACCCCCCGCCCCACGATGTGCCTGCTACTGACTTCCTTGAAGCATGTGCGGCTCTCTGGCCACACAGTCTGGCCACCACTTGCCCTCACTCCAGCCCTCACTGGACCCTGTGAAATGGAAGTTGTGGCCCTTGTGCTCTGGCCGATCTCCACCCAGTGACCTTGCTGGACAGAATCCAGGCTTCTGCTAAGCCAAAGGTAAGAGAGACGTAATTCAGTCTGCACAGAGCCTGCAGAGAGCTCTGAACTGCACCCCCCTGGAAGAAAGGCAACACTTCCTACCCGGGCACGCTGTGGACCCTGGTGGAGCTCAGCAAGCCCAGCTAACTCTTCTGGCATCCACGGTGTTCTAGAAAGTACGCTGATGGCCCTTGGAGACTTTTATCTCAAGACATATGAGGTGAAATCCTGCTCTATTATGTAGAGGAGCTCATAGCTCAATTCTGTACCAGGAAATTATAAGATTAGCAAAATCTTAATGTGAACAAGTAAATGCTAGAACAATGGGGTAGGTTAGGGATTTCTAGCTTTTGCCCCAGAAGCCATCATCCAGTTAAGGAACCAGGATTCATGCATATGTAACTTATATAAATTCATTTGAAATTATGATCATTTGTTCATTAAGAAAACCAAAGTGCATTTGCCCCAACTTCAAAAAATAGGGAAGACTTATATTTTTATTAATGGATTTTTTAAACAAAGCATGATCATATTTATAAGAAAGTTCTTATTAAGAATAATCTGAGCACCTCTCAGAGATAATGGAAATGCTGGTCTCCGTGTTGTTCTATACAAAGCTTTAGCTGGCTTATGTGCCAGTGGTTTGGGAAATCTCCATGAAGCACATTGTGGGGCCATCTGTGTGCCTTGTGTTCTGCTCCTATTCTGCCCTTTACTTTATAACAAAGAGGCCAGGAATTCAGTTTCATAAGAACTTTGGATGAGAACCCCAAGGACTAAAGTCCTCAAGATTGATAGCGTGGTTGACGGGAGGATAGACTGGAATGGCTGCGGCTGGTTCCTTATGTGTGAAGAGTGAGGTGGACAGGCACACAGCGAAGGTGAGGGCGGAGGTCTCCACTGCACCAACCAGACGCTGTCACCCTCAGGGCCTTCTTGTCCTGCCACGGGGAGGGAGGGCTCCTGGTACAGATCTGGCTGCAGAGGTGACCCGTTTTCCACGGTTCTTTTGAATAGCACTCCCTGGTCTCCTTGGTTTTCCCATGAAGACATCCACCTTCACAGGCCTGTCTTCTGCCAGGGGCTGTGGGAAGTGCTCAGTCCTCCACTCCTCCCTCAGCCTTCAGCCTCCTGGTCTTGCATCCAGTTTCTGCCATGGCAGAGCCCGCTGTCAAGCCCTCGCCCAGTACCACCCTCATTCCAAGAGTGCTTGCTTTCTGATTCTACCATGCTTTGAACTGCAAGCCTCTCAGTCTCTGTGCCTGTGCCTCAGAGGTCTTCCTCCTCTGTTTCCTTAGATCTTCTCTGCCTGGAGGAGGGGAAGCTCAGGGACACTGGAGAAGACCCCAGTGCAGAGGCAGGTGCAGACCCAGCGCCCTCCTCGGGCTGCTCACTGTGTGGTGGCCTTTATAAGCACGCTCAGCGGGGAGGGGAGGGCAGTCGGCCTGCAGATGCCTGGCCTCCTCCGTGGAGCAGGATTCAGAGCTCCACAGTGGGTCCTCTGCCAGCTCTGGTCCTTTGCTAGGGGTCTGGAGCTGTGCTCCGTGGCCCCGTAAAAGGCATGCCCTCCTCTCCACCCTCCAGCGTTTCCCAGGACCCCTCCCCTGCTGGCTTGGACCCCTTGGCATGGCTCCCTGTCTCCCTGACTTTCCACCCCCAGACTCTCTTTGCTAGGAGGGGATGGCCAGGGTCTTCCAGCCACTCACACAGGCTCAGCAGTTCCCCAGAGCAGGTTGACAGGAGGGACAGCTACTGATGTGTGCGCTCACTGTCATCTGTAGCCTTCCTGGAGCTCTGGCACTTCCCACAGCTCTTCCCTGGTCTCCTGGGAACCCCCAGGTAGCAAACTCAGGGAGGGTGACAATTATTTTGAGGTTCGTTTTCCAGTATTGTCTTTTTCTTTTCCTTCTACGCTGCACTGGCTCAGGCCGGCAGGAACAGTGCTAGCTAGGAGTAGGCGATTTTCACAGCGTTTCCCTGTTTACTGTGATGCTTCATACTGAATCCCAATGTGCTCCGTTTTTCAGGTAAACAACAGGTCCTTTCTGTGTCATTTTTTCTAAAAGTTGTGATCAGAAGTAAACAGTTTATCGAGTATGCTTTTAATCTCCTAATAAGCTGAGGGAACCCCCACCTACTATTATGGTTGCAGAACACTGCTCACATTGTGTTCATATTTAGCTTCCTAATCTATTATTTGTGACTTGCAGACGCATATTTATAAGAACGTGGTGTCCATGTTTTATCTCCACAGCATTTCAGATTCTCCCTGCATGAGCTTCAAAACAAAATAAGCCGGAACCATTCTTTTCATAACAGGTGAAAACAAACAGGTCATCTGTCCCAAGGATGTAGTTTAGAACTTCCCCCAAATTCCTCTGAGTCTTCAGTAGAGAGATGGGCAGCTCGTGAGAAGGGCAAATGTGTGACAATTTCTACAATAATCCAGAGTGTCCCAACGGAGTCCTCCGGTGTATGTTCTTTCTGCCTCACTTTCTTCAGTCAGCTTTGCTGTGGCAAACTCACCTGCTGTTGGGCATGTGACAGTTTCTGAGCTTCCTGAGTGGTGTGCCAGTGTGTGGGTCTGCCACCGTGCCTGCCTTCACTGTCATGGGCATTGGCTTGTTTCCATTGGGATGTGGCCATGTGATAGGGATGACGCCCTTTGTTCAGGAAAGTGACAAACTCTTTTCCAAGTCACTGGCTCCATGCCACATGCTCCCTCAGAGTTCGTGAGTTCCAGTCCCGCTCCTCACTGACCATTGTGTTCAAGTGCTCTTCTTCTCCACACACACCTCTGTGCAGGGCCTCCTGGCTGTGCTTGGCTTCCCCGTGAGGCTGGGCTCGTCCAGGCAGTCCACCTCCAGTGCCCACACTGCCGGCCTCACTTGGCCACGCTCTCTTAGCCTCACTCCCATCAGTGCCCCCGACTGGTTTGTACCTTCCCCAGCACTTTTCAGTGGAAAGAAAGCAAACAGAGCGAGGGTAGAAGTGTGTGCTCACCTAGAGCCTGGGAATCGACAGGGAGGCAGGAAGCAAGGAAGAGCGTTGGAATGGAAAGCATTGTAGTTAGACTCTGAAGGAATCAGGAGGACAGACGTAGCTCATAGATGATGTGGACACTTTTTCATTGCAAGTTCTTGAATTATCTGGGAGGATGTGAGGCTTTCTCAAAATTAGGTACATGAGATATTTTCCGAAGTTTCATAGGTCTTAAAATGTGTTTGCCTCGCCTTCACGGTTGATGGACTATGCAGTGTTGTGTTAGTCAGCGCTGTGCTACTATGACAAATACCTGAGGAAAACAGCTCAGAGGCAGGAAGGTTCATGTTGGCTCGTGGTGTCAGAAGTTTCAGTCTGTGGCTGGCTGGTTCCATTGCTATGATCATGAGGTAAGGCAGAAGGGCAAGGCTGCTCAGCTCAGAGCAGAAAGAAAGCAGAGAGGAGGTCAGGGAGCCAGAGACAAGATATGGGCTGCAAATCATGCCCCAGGGACTCACTTCCTCCAGTAAGCCCCGCCCCCAAGAGTTTCCCCCACCTCCCAGTGTCCATCCAGCCTTTAGCACATTCACTGATGAGGTCAGAGCCCATACCATCTGCTCACTTCTCAATGGCTGCACCTCTTACACATGCTGCCCTGGGGACCAAGCCTTCAATCCAGGAACTTTGTGGGATATCCCACATTAACATCATGAAAAATGTTTCCTTTCAATTTTTGTACACAATGGCTTCATTCGTGTCTTCTCTGCATTTTCTATTGCAGGGAAGTCTGGACAAAACTTTTCTTGTAAGTAAGATTTAAACCTCTTTTTAAAATGTGGATATTTTTAGCACTTTTTATTTTTTGAGGTTCAAAGATAGCCCAAGAATGTTCATTTGGATGTTTTTTTTTTTTCCATACATGTGTTAGGTTTGTGGATCAAGACACACATGCTTTTCTTCAGTTCCTGAAGTTTGTCTTCTATAATATTTTACAGTAGAATGTGTCTTTTTCACATCTTCTGGTGCCTCTAAGAAACCCCAGTTGTCCATTTTTTCTTTTGTATTTATCCTCTTTTGTCAAATTGTCTTCCTTTTTTCTGTATTCCAGGATAATGTATTATGTTTCTGCTTTAATCCTGAGTTCATCTCTCTCCAGAACTCATTCCTTCATTCATTGTGCTGGCACACACTTTAAAACAGCTAATGAATTTTTTGTTCTGTTGAAATCCAATGTTGAATGTCACCATTTTTCACACTGCCTTATCGCGTCTCGTCTGTGTTTAAGGCGTCCTGTGGAAGTTGTCTGGAGGTCACATAGAGGACCCCGTTCTTGTATTCCACTGACGGTGCCCAACAATTTCCCTCTTCTGTTTCACTTGGGGAGGTTTATTTTTCTCAAACTGAGGCATCATGTTCATACACTTGGTCTTTTGTTTCTTTTTATCTTTTTCTTGTAGTTGAAGTTCATAAAATTTATATTAGTGAAATATTCATCTGAAGATGGCAGGCTGTGCTGTCCTGGGCTGTCTTTTTGCTTATTAGGGCAGTGGTTAATTCCTGATGTGGAATTTCACTCTGAGGGTTATGTACAATGTGGGTTCAGTTCTACATTTCTAGCCAGTGTGTATCAAAATTTTAACAACCTTCCCATTAATTTCTTTTTCGATAGCATCTTCCTAGAGAGGACAAGACAATCCTTGCTCCCAGGGAGCCCTTCTCACTGGGATCCCTGATCTCAGCACTACTTGCAGCAGAGCACACAACTCGGATGCTCCTCTGGTTCCTCCTCACTCTTCCCACTCACTCTTCCCACTCTTGCCTGGAGGCCGGGTATTGCTGCCACTGAAAGGGATTCAACTAACATCTCTTATGTAGGTCTCAAGTGTACCTGGGTCACAGAAGCTCAGTCCCAGGTTCTTGGCTCCTCAGACCAAGATCTTGATCATGAAGACCAAGTAGAAGGTAAGTTAAGATCATGCCAGGAGACTGCTTTTTATTTGCCAAGGCCTAGATTATTTTATCTGAACTCAAACTCTCAGCATGACCTACATGATATGTGTGGCAGGTTACAGAGGACAGGGAAAGTAACGGCTCCTAGAAACCCTGAGAGCCCTCCCAGCAAGCCAGGGCTGGAGGACTGAGCTCACAAAGGGAGCAGTCAACAAACGTCAGCTTCACTATCAGCACCCACCGAGGCACTCACCACCATTACTCTTCACACACTTCATTTGACCAAGAGTATTTGGTGTTAAATGACATTAACATTTCAGAAATTTTAAAATTTCTTCATTAAAGGGCTGATATTAATTGCTATTACAGATCATATTATGTTGGTAACATACCTATATATAGATGCAGAGATACAGACATATGGACATTACTTTGATTATCTACTGGTGATTTATGATACAATATATCTCTCATGACTCACAGAGAAGTGCTGCTCCTTCAGCTGTGGTAGATGTGCAGAGGCGCAGAAGGTCAAAACTGCCAGGTGTGCCGTTTGAAGTAGGAGCTGACTGGCAGCTTGAAGTTCAGCCAGAGACACCTATTGAGGCCCCAGTTCTTCTCAGGTTCTATGGAAGTTCCTGGAGGAAAGGAAAAATAAATAAATGAATAAATAATGGCTGATGGTTTCATAAGCCGTTGGAAGGTTAGGGACATACAGATTTATGAATCTCAAAGGACAGCAGGTAAAACTGACATGAAGAAGATGGCTTAAGACACATTATGATGAAATTATCAAAAATCAAATATGAAGAGAAATTTTGAAATTATCAAGAGAAAATCAGTTTGTTACATCCATGGGAATAGTCATAAGGCTATCAGTGGATTTCTCAGCAGAAATTTTGTCAGAAAAGAGTATGAAGAGATATTCAAAATGTTGAAAGAAAGCAACTGTCAGATAAGAAGGTTATGGCCGGCAAAGGTATCTTTCAGAAGAGAAGAAGAGATACAGATGCTTCCAAATAAGTAAAAGCTTAGTAGGGAGTCCATCACAACTGGACCTGCCTTAAAAGCAATGCTCAGTGGAGGTCTTTACAGTGAAATGCAAGAATGTAAGCAACAACGTAAAAATACACAAAAGATAAAATGTATATTCAAAACTAAATATGTAGCCTATTCAGAATACTCAAACACTGTGACAATGATATGTAAATTATTGTATCTCTAGCATAAATGTTAGAAGTTATAAGCATGAAAAATAATATAATTAGAGATGGGCACAGTGACATGCACCTGTGATCCCAGCAGCTTGGAGGGCTTAAGTTCAAGCCTGGACTCAGCGACTTAGCAAGGTTAATCAACTTAGTGAGACCCTGACTTAAAATTTAAAAAAATAAATAAAAAGAGCTGGGGATATAGCTCAGTGGTAAAAAGTCCTTATGTTCCATCCTCAGTGCCCCCACAAAAAACTAAAATTAGAAATTAACAAATGAATAAAATAAAATATGCCCTGTAGGACATTAATAGCATAAAATGGAAGAGGAGAAGAAGTGGAGGTTTTAATACAGTTGAAGATAAGCTGTAATCAGCTTAAAATAAAATGTTTTAGCTGTAAAATGTTCTTTACAGCTTCATGGTTACTACAAATGAGAGCCCCATAGAAGACATGCAAGAGATTGGAAGACAGGAATCCAAATTCACCAGGAGAAGAAAGCAGCAGAGTTGGTGGAGGACAGCAAGAGACGAGAGTGGAGTGGGAGCTCTAGAAGAGTGGGAGACCCTGTGCAAAGTGGCAACAGGAAGTCCTTGCCTTTTAAAATCACTGAAAATATGATCAGAAGGAATTTTCTGATCAACAAAGTAGCTTAGAGGATTAAAAAAATTAGCCATCAGCTGCCTCTGGGAAACTCACTTTTCCTCTACGGGGAAGAGGAAGCGAGAGGGAATAACATTCCACGCACACGGCAGCGAAAAGGCAGCAGAGGTGGCTGCGTGGACATAAGACAAGGTGGACTTGAGCCCAAGTCTGTCAATGGAGATCAAGAAGGCCATTATATAATGAGAAAGGGGTCAACCATCAAGAGACACAGTGGTCATAAAAACATGCATCCAGTGTCAGAGGACCTACACAGGTAAAACAAGTAGTGACAGAACAGAGAGAGAACAGATAGCAACACAACAACAGTAGGGGACATCGGTGCCCACTCTCACCCAGGACAGACCATCCAGAGAGAGAACCAATAAGGAATCAGCAGACGGGCCCAACTGAGACCAGGTGGACCTCACAGCAGTGCAGTCCTTCCTGTGACAAAGGATGCACCGTCTTCCCAAGGCGCATGGACAGTCTCCAGAAGGCAGTGTGGGCTGGGCCACAAAGCAAACCCTGAGTCGCTTCTCCAACCACAGTGGTGTGGAGCGAGAAATCAAGAAAACCATGAAAATGGAAAGTTCATGTGTGGAAATTAAACAATGCACTCCTGGTCAACAGCAAGTCAAATAATAACTCATAACGGAAGCCCAGGAGAGCTTAAACAGATGAAAATGGAAAGCCTACCCACACACGCTCGATGGAGCGAACACAGGTCAGGAAAATTAAAGAGACAAAGCCCTTGTTAACGTAAAATAGAGACATTAAATAAACAGCCTCCCTTCATGTCTCAAGGAATTGGAAAAACACGAAAGTGGTGAAGCTGAAAGTTAGCAAAGGAAATAATAAAGATTATGCCAATGTGATAAAAGTTGGTTTTCTGGAAAGAAAACAAAACTGAAAAATGTAAACAAATAGTAAAAAAAAAAAAAAAAAAAAACAGCCGTCTCAGATAAATAATAATGTTTGTGAAATAAGGGAGACCACGAATTACATCACAGAAATACAAAGGAGTATAAGAAACTGCTATGAACAATTATGTGTCAGTAAATCAGAGAACCTATAAGAAATAAATTCCTAGAAAAATACAACCTATTAACAATGAATAAAAAATAAATAGACAATAGGATCAGAATGTGAAGGGAGATTTAAATAGTAATTAGAAGTCTCCCAACAAAGAGAATCCCAGGACAAGATGATTATGGTTTCCAGGTGGATCCTATCAAGCATCTAAACAAGAAGTTATTCCAACCATTTTGAAACTCTTTCAAAAAAACTGAAGCAAAGAAAGTACTTACAAACTCTTTCTATACAGCCAGTATTACCTTCATCAAAGCCAGATGACACTGTAAAGAGAAAATTATAGGCCAACATCTCTTTGAACACATATGCAAAAATCCTCAACAAAAAGCTAGCAAATCACATTCAACAACTTGTCAAAGGCTCACACACCATGATCAAGTGCAATCATTCAGGAAACAGAAATATGATTTCATCTGGGTGAATCAATGAACATGATTCCCTGGATTAAAAGAATAAGTGACTAATGTCATGTGCTCCATTCAATGGACAAAATAAATTATTTGATGAAATTACATCTTTCATGATGAAAATTCTCAAGAAATTAGATATAGACAGAGGTAATGTTGGCCACGTGTGGTAAGGCCACAGTCAACATCATACTTCAGGGTGAAGAGCTGAAAGATTTTCTTGAATGATCAGGAACAAGACCAGGGGGGCCACTCCCTCGACTTACTTCAACACAGTGCTAGAATTCATAGCCACAATAATAGGGCAAGAAAAATAAATAAAATCATTCACATTTTAAAAGAGAGTCAAGTTGTCTCTGATGGTAGATGATACGATTTATAAACAGAAAACTCCCAAGACTCCACTGAAAAATTGCTAAACCTGGTGGATGAATTCCGAAATGCTGCAGGGCACAAGTGCAACATGCAAAAGTTTGTCACATTCTCTACACAATAATGGTGTAATATCCAAAAAAGAAATTAAAACAATTCTTAGTGTTTACAATAACCTCAAAAAGAATAAAGTGCTTAGGAAAAAATTTAACCAAGGAGATGAAAGACTTTGCACTGAGCACTATAGGACATTAACTAAGGAAACTCAAGAAGACACCAACACATGAATGAAGGTGATGTGCTCAAGGACTAGGAACTCTAATATTGTCAGAATGCCCACACCGTGCAAAGTGAGCCACTGACTCATTGTGATCCCAACAAAATGCCACTATCATTGTGGGTATAACTAGAAGGAACACACCTAAAGTTTCTACAGAGTCACCAAAATACCTAATGACCAGAGACATCTTGAGAAAGAGGAACAAGGCTGGAGGCATCTCATGTTCTGATTTATTTCAAACTATATGAGAAAGCTACGGTAATCAAAGTGCATGATATAGCAGTACAGGTAGACACATAAGTCAATGGAACTGGTTTGAGAACTCAGAAATAAACCCATGCATATGTGTTCCCCAATCTTGGACAGGTGACCACCATACCCAAGGAGAAAAGAGAGTTCCTTCAGTAAAGAATATTAGAAAAGAGGGCATCTGCAGATAAAGCAACCAAACTGGACTCTTACCTTACCCCACGTACAAAAAACAACTTGAAGTGGAGTAAAGGCTTAATTGTAAGATCTGACACAAGGAAATTCCTAGAAGAAAATGTAAGGGAAAACTCTGTGGCACTCGTCTTGTTTGGGTATGGCATCAAAAGCACAGGCAACCAAAACAAAAATAAACAAACAACAATAACAAAACAAACCAAGTGGGACTGCCTCCAACTAAAGTTTCTGCACAGCAAAAGAAGCAATCGACAAAATTAGGTCAGCCTTGGAATGGGAGAAAATATGACTCACATATCTAATAAGGGTTAATATACCAAATATAGCAATAACTCATATATCTCAATAGTAAATAACCTGTTTTCAAATGGGCCAGAATATACATTTTTTTAGTTGTCAATGGATCTTTTATTTTATCTATTTATTTATATGCAGCACTGAGGATCGAACCCAGGGTCTCACGCATGCCAGGCAAGCACTGTACCACTGAGCCACAACTCCAGCCCAGATTGTGCATTTTATAAAAATAAAAATATACAGATGGTCCACAGATGTATTGGAAGGTGTTCAACATAACTAATCATTAGGGAAATGAAAGGTTAAAATCCAGGGAGATAAAATGTCACAAGTGCTAGTATCCAAATACCAAGAAATAAGAGATAACAAGTGTTGAGGAAGGTATGGAGACAAGGGGACCCTTAAACATCATTGGGGATAGGGCATACTGGGATGGCCACTATGGGGAAATAGTATGGGTGTTCCTCATGAAATTTAAACCACATCGCCCTCTGACCCCACAACCCCACATCTGAGTGTGCATTTAGGAGAAATAAAACCAAGAGCTTGAAGAGACACCTGCAATGTCACGTTCATGGCAGCAACACCCACAGTTGCCAAAATAGGGATGTAGCTGAGGTATTGGTTGAGTGATGAACATGTAAAGGTAGTATTACATACAAATGCAGTGTGAGTGCACACGCACGCGCGCACACACACACACACACACACTCTAGAACAGAAACTAGCTGTGAGAATTATAAGTCAGGTCATCTGCACCAGAACATGAGTGAACCCAGAGCACATTGTACCAAGGGAAATGAGCCAGGCACAGGAAGACGCGTGCTGTGGCACGGCTCACATTGCAGAGTGTTGGAAGGCCAAGTCGTAGAAGCAGAGAGTGGAATGGTGTTGGCCAGGGCTATGGGGCGGGGAAAACGAAAGAGGTAGGTAAGGGGCATGGACTGTGAGCTACCTGTGGTGGGGAGTCTAATGTGTTGCACAGCAATTAGAGTCAGTGATAGGGGTATAATTCAAATTTGCTAAGAGAGCGGATTTTAAGTGTTCTCTCTCTCTCTCTCTCTCTCTCTCTCTCTCTCTCTCTCTTTCACCCTCTCTCTCTCTCTCACACACACACAGACACACACACAGTAACATGACCCATGTATTGATTAACTCAACTTAGTGGATTGGTCAGCTTTTTCTCGTTGTGAACAAGACATCCAAGGGCTATAGTAACAAAATAGCATGACATCTGGTACAGAATACAAGACACAGAGACAAACCCACATAAACACATTTATCTCATCCTAGACAAAGATGCCATAAATATACATTGGAGTAAAGACAGCCTCTTCAGCAAATGGTGCTGGGAAAACTGGAAATACAGATGTAACAAAATTAAATCAGAACCCTTTCTCTCAGCCTGTGAGAGATCAACTAAAAGTGGATCAAAGACTCAGGCATTAGACCCGAGATCCTGCACCTGTTAGAATAAAAAGTAGGCCCAAATCTCCATCATGTTGGGTTAGGAACCACATTCCTCAACAAGACTGCTAAAGCACAAGAAATAAAATCAAGAATCAATAAATGTGATGATATCAAACAAAAAAGCTTCTTCACAGCAAAGGAAACAGTCCACAATGTACAGAGAGCTCCTACAGAATGGGGAAAAATCTTTGCCATATGTAACTCAAATAAAGCATTAATCTCCAGGATATATAAAGAACTCAAAACCAAAACAAAACAAAACAAAACAAAACACAAATAACCCAACCAATAAATGGGCAAAGGAACTGAATGGGCACTTCACAGAAGAAGAAAAAAATATATAAAACATCTCTATCAATTAGAGAAATGCAAATTAAAACTGCACTGAGATTTCATCTCACTCTAGTCAGAATGAATGCTATTAAAAATACATGTAATAATAAACGTTGGTAAGGATGTGGGGGAAAAGGTACAGTCATACATTGCTTGTGGGACTGCAAACTAATACAACCACTCTAGAAAGCAGGATAGAGATTACTCAGAAAACTTGGAATGGAACCACCATTTGACTCAGTTATCCCACTCCTTGGTATATACTAAAAGAACTTAAAATCAGCATACTACAGTGACACAATCACATGAATGTTTACAGCAGTCCAATTCTCAATAACTAAGCTAAGCAACCTACCTATATGTCCTTCACAGATGAATAGATAAAGAAAATGTGTAACATATACACAATGGAATATTACTCAGCCATAAAGAATGTGATAATGACATTTTCTAGTAAATGGCTGGAACTGGAGATTATGGTGCTAAGTGAAGTAAGCCAATCCCAAAAAGACACAGACTAATGGTCTTTCGGATATGCAGATGATGACTCACAATAGGCAGCAGGGAGGAAGAAGGGAAGTTCACTAGACTGGATGGGGGAGTGGGGAAAGGGAGGGGGATGGGAATGGGAAAGGCAGTAGAATAAGTCAGACATAACTTTCCTATTCACATTTATGACTTCACACATGTAGCTTCACATCATGTACGACCACAAGAACAGGAGTTTATAACACACACATGCATGATATGTCCAAATACACTTCACTATCATGTATAACTAAAACTAACAAATAAATAAATTAAAAGGGCGGCTGGGAGGAAGAGAAGCTTATCTTTGTTCATGGTTTCAGAGGTTCAGTCCACGGTCATCTAACTCCGTCCCTCGGGACCTGGGATAAGGTAGAACATCCTGGCAGAGGGTGTGGAGGAGGAAAGCTACTGTACTGTTGGCAGCCAGGAGGCAGAGAGGGAACCCTGCTGGCCGAGGACAAAATACGGATCCGAGAGGCAGGCCCCAGTGACCTGCAGCAGTCCCCTGCCCACAGTCACCACCCAGCACGACAGTCCTTTCCATCATCAGCACGTTCCGTGGATGAACCCACCGATTAGGTTCCAGCTGTCACAAGCGCGTCCTCTCACGCTGACCACTCCTGCTCTGTGTCACTCATGAGCTCTTGGGGGCCACCCCACATTCAAGCCATAACTCCTGGTAATCATTTCACAGTGTACCATATATCAAACTCCCACACCATATATTTTAAATATACAGTCTTTCTTTGTCAATGATACTTCAAAAAATCTGGAAGAATATGAAATGTAGATACAACAGAACTAATAAATTCCAACTTTGAGAAAAAGGCAAAAATAAAAGTATATGACGCGAACATCCCTAAAATCCAAGGGTAAGTCACAAGCCTGGCCTGAAGCTCCTAGTTTTAGTAGAATATGAAAACTCTGGCCAGGCTTTCTGAGGTGTTGAGAAAACAGCAAACAAGCAAAATAGACAGGCTATTAGGGGGAACCACACTATCCAGACTGTGAATCCAGAGGAGATTTCTCAAAAGGTCCTCATCAGGGAGCCCAGGAAAGGTCACATCACCTCAAGGTCTCACATCTAAAGTCGACAACCATGTGGTTTGGAGGCATCTCTCTGGCCCAGTTTCTCCACAATAGTCAGGAGCTTCTTGAAGACCCAAGTTCAGTAAAGGGTGTGGTCCCTCCCCACAGGCCAGGGTGGCATTGTCCAGCCCACAGCTGGCCTGGCCTGACTTAGAGCCAGAGCAGGTTTGGAATATCCATGTGCCTAAGCTGCAAACCCCCGGGCTCTCTCCACGCCAGGCATTTCTTCCCTCTGCACAAACGTGATCTCCCATGGCAAGAAGGCTGTGCTGCTAAGGATGTAGGTGTTCTGTTTGCTGTGAAATGCAGCCCCTCGTGTTGAGAAAACTGTCCCAGCTCCAAGACAGTAGCTCTTGTGCGAGAGAAAGAAAAAGCAGAAAGCAATAGACAAACCCCACGTTATTTTAAACAGCTTCAGGTGCCCAACAGGGACGAAACCTGCGTTTGCTTGGAGGGGACCCTCGGGGGACCTGCAGGTGGGGCCTGGGTTTCTCTTGAGTAATGATGACCACTTTAACTTTTTTACAACAATGTTTAGTTTCATATCACAATTTGTAGATGCCAAGGTGAGTTTTTTTTTCCCCTTCCCATGTACTTAGAGACTGCTTCTTTTCCACCTTCTCTTAGTTGAGCCATGGATACTTTTTCCACGGCTGGATTCTCGGTGTGCACTGTTGATACATCACCAGGGACCCCCTTCTTTCTTCAAGGAGCTAATTACAGTGTCCAAGGATACAAGTCACTCCCATAGCTGCCTCCTGTAGACGTCTTCTATGATAACTAATGGATGCTAACCCTAACATTCTTCTGTGAATTTGCCACTCTCCTTCATTATATTCGTCAGTTTGAGTTCCAGAAATTAAGTTGATTTGAAACAAGAGTTGCTCATAACTTTAATGTACAATTTAGTTACTAATTAAGTGTACAGTGTGCTTTTTACAAACCCATATCCATGGTAGGTACCTACTAAATGGCCCACAGTGAGCCTCCCCTCCAGATGTCACAAACTTGATATCTCCTGTCCTTATGTGAGTATTAGACTTGTGAGTATTTGACTTTTGAGTTGCATATGGCAATGTAAAAGAATGTCACTTTGGTGGCTGTGACATTCATCTTGTTAACAGACTCTTCTTGCTGGCTTTGGTGAAGCTACTGTGTTGAAGAGACCTACATGTCAAGGAGCTGGGAGTGGCTTCTGTCTGAAACAGGTAAGGAACATGGAGGGTGCCCACAGACTCCGAGTCCTGCACAGCCATGCCAGTGAGCTTAGAGGCAGGCTTTGGTCCATTCCACCCTCTGGAGGGACCTCAGCCCTGGCCAGCACCTCTAAGCAGAGAATCCAGAGGAGACATACCTAGATGCTTGTAAGAGGTGAAAGCGTGTGTTGCAAGCCACTAAACTCTGGAATAATTTGCCGTGTAACAATAGATTACAATACAATGTCACACTTTTACTAGCTTGACTTAAAATTAATTACTTTTCATACAGACAACTCATAAAATTTTATGGACTTGCATTACGTAGCAATATTTATTCTGATAACAATGAACTTTAAAATGTGTAATAATGAAATGGCATTTGCCAGCATTTGATACTTAACCTGTAGCTTCCTATGTGCTGCATTTTCCCTGAAGAAAAAGGTCAAAACCTGCACACTTATTGCAGAATTATTTTACTAGAGACAAATAAACGCAGGGCATTCCACTGATGAATGTTAAGTGTAATCCTGTAGGAGCGTTTCTCCTGCCAGAACCCGATTTCCAGGTTCCTGCTGGCTTCCTTTTGAAATGATGTTTGTGTTTGCAGTTGTCTTGGTTTATGTTGATAATATACAACGTATCAAGGAATGAAAAAATGATACCTTTATCTCTGGAAGCTTCCTGGTGGCCGGCCTTGCTGCTGAATCTCCAGCGTGGGAAAGCAGACATTGCAGGAGTTTTACAGCACAGTCCGGAAGTCACAGCAGTGCCTTCCAGAAGAAGCCCAGGTGTTATATGTAGCCGAGCCCTGCACAAGGTGGAGTTCATCTCTGCCCTAGAGGGTACGTCAGACCCAGTGATTGGCTCCACACAGCCTCCTTTGGGAAGGAAAACACAGGACTGTCCCCAGTGATGCTGAGGGTCCCCCCAACACCAGTGTGAAGAAGTGGCTTAGCCCCTCGGTGGTCCCCACCACAGTCAGGACCTCTACTCCACGGACAGCAAAACGTGCTGAGGATACATGAGCAGGTGGTGCGTGATCCTGAGGAGGGTGGGAGAGGAGAGGGCGGTCAAAGAAGCTGTGGCTTCAAGTCAAGACCACTCGACCAGTGCCCTTGCCTTTACTGCCCACGCCTGTTTCCTCCATGCCTGGATTCTCAGAACCCCCATCTCAGAGTGCTGAGTCTCAATGACCAAACGCATTTCTGTATTTTCTTTTCTTTCTTCCTTCCTTCCTTCCTTCCTTCCTTCCTTCCTTCCTTCCTTCCTTCCTTCCTTTCTTTCTTTCTGGTTGTTTTTGATACTGGAGATTGAACCCCAAGCACCAGTCTTTTTCCTTTATTTATTTATTTATTTAATTATTTATTATGAGACAGTGTCTTGCTAAGTTGCCCAGGTTGGCCTCAAACTTGCCATCCTCCTGCCTCAGCCTTCCCAGTCATGGAGATTATAGGCACGGGCTACTGTGCTCAGCTACAACCTATTTTCTTTAACCTAAATAAAGCCAAGAGGAAACTATCATTAGAAACTTATATGCATATAGTCCAAACCTTATCTGTTGACTGGGCGCCATCAACCTAGAGATCCTGAATACACCAGACCACTGTGACTACCCTGTGTGCCATGGTTGAGACAATCGAAGTCCCATTTTGATGTCACCCCACTTCCCATACTCTCTGTTTACAAAGATTCTTTGAAAGGAAGGACCCGAGACCCCTAGAGTGCCAGCGCTGGTCCTCCTCTCCCTTCCAGAGCTCACCTGTCCTGCCGCCTGCACGGGGAGTCTCTGCTTCCCTAAACCCATCTAGTTTTGAGCTTCTTTGGATGTGTCCTGAAATCCCTTTCTATGGAATAAGACCTTGCCAGGCTGAGTTGTGACCCCCTTGTCCCTTCTGGGGTCTTTCTTGGACCCATTTCCAGTGACAATCTGGGGCAGGAACTTGAAACAGGGAAAGAATATCCATGGACAAGTTGTTGTGTCTCTCACACACTGTAGCTTAGTGGATCTATGTGAGCATCATTTGTCGTTTTTGACAAATGAGACCTCTTCATGTCGTATGTTAACCACAGGGCAGAGTGGGCGATGCACGGTGAGCAACTCTCTGTAAATAACATGTATTGTGCATATTTAAGACAGACAACCTCATGTTATAGGATACATGGGTGTATATTCCAACAGTTACTATAATGGAACAAAGCAACATGCCTGACATCTCACATTATTGCTATTTCTGACCCCTGTGGCAAAAACAGCTTTAGTCTGCTCAATTAGCAAAATTCTTGAACATTATTATTAAGTGTAGGCCTCATGTTTTGTATTAGAACTTTCCACTTCTTAATTCTACCTATTGCTCTTTTGTATCCTTTGACATACAGTTCCATTCCCTTCCCACTCCTAAACCCAGAAACTACTGTTTTGTTTACTTGATTAGGTTTTTTTTTCTAAATCTAAACTTACTCCATTGAAATATGTTTTTAAGCCTCATTAGTTGCCCATACATAATGAAACAATGAATTGAAATCTAACTTTTTCCTTTCAGAATAAATTGTATGACTTTTTAAACTTCCTTGTCCAATTTAAACCAGTTTTAGCTAGGTATTAATTGAACATGCTTTAACAATGTAAAAAGAAAACCATGTGTGCCTCAAACAGATTGGAACAATTGTTATTTGGTTTAGAGATTAACACAAAGAAAAGCAGCTAAACTTTAATGCCTCCAGACACACCTTAGTGAGAATATTCCAGCCTTTTGGTTTTATTAAATTGAGCTGGAACGCAAAAAGAACTTTATTACACATCTGATAAAATGCCCTGGAGGCTTCAAATTTCATTTTTCTGACCTTCTTCTTGAATGTGGGATACTGCAGCATTGAGCACACACCCAGCAATGTTAAGAATCCTGACTTGTGGATAACCACAAGTTACATAAAAGAGACAATTAATCCATTGATCACAGTCAGTCACATTTCTTTTATCCACTCTTTGAGCATTGATGGTTCTCACTGAAAACGTCTCATAACTGTAGGTGCTGTTGGTCCTGCAACAGCTTTCTGATGGCTTCCTCCCCACTGGGGAAGTTTGAAGAACGGCCCATGAGCCACTTTCCCCAATCCAAGTAGCCTGGCCTTGGTTTTGTGAAATCCAAGCTATTAGTCTTTCCATCTAGTTTAATTGCCCTATGTTCTGAATTTAGATGGATCATCACTGTATCACTTTATTGTGGTTAGAGGAGGGAGTACCAATTGCTCTTTCTAAATAAAATCAATTGAAATGCAATTATGTTATAAATAATTACTTGATCACAAGTCACAACTCTTATAAACTGCTCATGATCAAATAATTACTTATAACATAATTGCATCAGGTAGTGAATATCAGGAATAAAACCTGTAATTACGTTGGTTTAAACCCACATAAATTTATCAAGTTTTAAAAGTAGAGTATAATATTCAGCAATCTGCAAGTTTTAATTGAAGTATAACTAAAGAAATTATAACATTCGGCAAATAGTGTAATTGAACAGATTAAACTTTTCTTCTGTGCTCTTTAATTCCTAATTAAGTTATTTAACTTAGTAATATATTTTAAAGGTTTCACGGAGATTATTGGATTTAGAACCACTGTACAGGATAACAATAAAATTAAATGACCTATTTAAGTTCCAGATAAAGCCTTATTCTCTAGAATAGATGATTTTCAAAGCCCTTAGGCACAAAATTAAATAGAGCACGGAAATAACAGATTCACACTTGCAAGTTGACACAACTGGTGGATCCGACAGTCTTTCACATCAATTTTTCTCTATTTCTTTCAAAAAGTCTTAGAGGTAAATTGAATTCCGATTGTTGAGTAAGATTTTAAAAACTAAGAATGTGCCCTATATTCTTAGTTAAATTTTAATGGCCCATTTTATTAGAACAGTATATATCCATCCTTCCCAGAAAAAATGTGCTGGGCACTGAAAAATCAGGCACAGCCTTGACTGAATTATCTCCTCGGACACACTGAATTCCCTCCCTGCAGGAGCAAAATAAAGCCTCAGCCCACACTGAGCAGCTTCACCCTGCAGAGTGAGCTCCAAGGAACGGCACAGGCTTCAGCCACTTTCAAGTTTTCTGAATGTTCATGTTTCGGAAGTACCATGGCCCAGCCTCTGCAGCACGCTTCCTGCCCAAGACTTTGAGCAAAGAGCCTGCTTCTCATGCACCTGCTATTTGTTCAATCCCATGAAACCCAGACTGCTTTGAACCAGCCACGACCTGCCTAATCGCCTCCTTCTGGTCAGGTGCTTTGCCAGTTTCTGCTGGTGGACTTCAGTCTCCCTGTGGGACACAGTGTAAGAGAGGGTAAAGGAGAATCGTTATATCAGGAGGATGGACGTGACCTTCGGGACTTACAGAGAGCTCAACCAGAGGGCATCAGCAGTCTCAGGTGGCTCTCCTGGTGCTCTGGGGACAGGCAGGGCAGGGTATTCGAAGCTGTGTCCTTGCTGAGGTGGCTGCTGCACCCAGGGAAATGCACAGAGTGTCTGGAAATCCTCAGAGGCACCCAATGGGCCACATCCCCACAGTCAATAATCAGGTCAAGAGTGGGACAGTAAGGCAACACTCACAGCGTATCTGCTGGACACTGTGGATGAGTCAGGTGCATTTTGACATCCTGGGAACCTCTAGGGATCCATGCTGACTGTGCACAAGGTGCTACCCAGAGGGGACCCTGGGATGAAGAGAGGATGTTGCGGAACACCTGGAGGTGCCTGTGCACATAGTCAGGGGTAATACGCCACCAGGTTCCCCAGATGTGAGCAGGATGCAGTGTAATGTCACCCATGGTGCTGGGAACAGCTGATGGGGACTCTACCTACCTTGAAAGTTTCCTCTAAGTTTAAAATGTTTCTGAAATAAATATTTATCTTAAGATTAAGGCCCTAGGAAGTATCAATACCTTTGCAAGTCCCACACTGAGATGTCATGGGGATGTGTTGACACACAGAAGACTGTGACATGAATCCCCACCGGGGCACCAGGTAAACAAAAACCTATTTGCAGTTCTGAAAAAGAAGGGCTAGGAACACTGTCCAACCTCTCACCTGTCCCAAGCAGGAGCACGGCCACAAGGTTCTCGAAACCCAGACTGCTTTGAACCAGCCACGACCTGCCTAATCGCCTCCTTCCGGTCAGGTGCTTTGCCAGTTTCTGCTGGTGGACTTCAGTCTCCCTGTGGGACACAGTGTAAGAGAGGGTAATTCCACAAAACTCTGTCATACAGCATTTCAGGGTCAAAAATGAATATGTCCATAAGCATAAAAGGAGAAATATTCACTAGAAATTTGAGATTGACCTGGAAGAGCCTCTAACTGGTTTGCTTTTTAGGACCTGTTATTACAAGTTGGATCATGCTGGGGAAGGGCCTAACGATCTAGAACCCCGGAGGACAGAATCTCCCTTGGGACTTGCATCTAGACAGACACAGCCCTGTATTCTAAAGAGGACCCTATTTCCCAGACCCTGCCCTATCTCTGTAGAAGGACCATTTCAGCTACAGGGCTGTCTGGAGGACAGTGTGTCCCTTAGCACACACATCTGTATGCAGGACCATTCGGCCATTGGGTGACAAAATCCATGTGTGACCTTCTGTCTTGGGGAGCATTCATCTGATATGAAGAAACCATATAACATGACAAACCTCAGCAAGGCAGGAGGCCAGGGACTTGGACCAGAGGACCCATTCACTGAGAGCTTCACAGATGCCAAGAAAACAGGGTCTCATGGCGTGCAGTCTGTTCTCATGGGGGCTCTAGCAAGTCAGCCTGGGACAGGGCCCATTTATTGGCTTCTCTGGAGCCTGGACATGGTGGTAATTGCCTCTTCTGCACATGGTCAAGCAGCCCAGGCTCAGACTACAGGGATGCCCTTGGAAGCCTCCTCAGGAATGAAACTACAGACTGATGGGGGCACCTTACAAGGTGCATGTAGCACTCAGGACCATGTTCATCAAAGCCAGTTTTGAAAAATCATAAAAACTAGAAGAAGCTAATTCTGCACTGATATGCATGAAATACTATTACAGTCTTGGACTGGCCAAAGCCTGAAGTTACCCTAATAACCTTTAAATGTTTGATGTGGGGTTTTTAAAGCTTCAGGCCTAAGGAATCGATCCAAACATGACATTTTCCTAATGCAGTTCCTCCCAGCCAGGGACTCCTGATGCAAGCCAGTCAGATGGGACACAATGGAAACCTTCATGTCCACGTCTTTAGTCATGGCTGCCTTTCATTCTGGTGGTATTTTTGCTGAACCTAAACTGAAAATAATGATCTACTTACATGGCCTGTTGTGCATATCTGTCATATTAAAGTCTGGGCTGTTTGTTTATCCTGCTGTGATCTATAGCTTTCTATTAATTTAATTATACTAAAAGATCTTAAAAGCCTTGGGCTAAGTAACATGTCAATTAGAAATGAGTTTAACTTGGAATAAATATACATTTAATACTTGTAATTTATTGCTTTAGATACAAACACAGCCCTCATGATGGCACAATCTATTATTAATTGCTCCAATGCCTGAAGCCCAATTAAGCAACTCCATTTATATTTTCTTCAGAAAAAGTCAATGCTCATTTCTCATAGGAAGTGCTGGATGCGTACGTTCTCCTTTCTCATAAACTGGTAATACCACAAAGCACTTTTTGTGTAATGACCACTATCGTGCGCAGGAAGGGGAGGTGGACGAGGCCGGTAGCAAGGCTGGAGGCTCTCAGAAACAAGCTACCCAAGACCAGTGCGGGGCTCCTATGAGTGTTCTCAAATAAAATACGATTAGCCTGATTACAGACTAATTAACTGCCCTTTTATAATGTTGTTGACTTTCTGGGACTGCAACTCAAGTATGCATCTTAAACTACAATCATAGCAGGTTCCCAGCCATTACAGGTGGCCTAAAAATAACTTTACTAATAGCTTTTTTCAGCTCGTGTATGAAAAGTTACACATAAAAACGTCAGTCTTGGTGCTGAGAACAGATAGTTAATGCCCGCAGTCACATTTTTATGGCAAAAGTTATAAATCCCTGAGAAATAACATTTATAGTGGAAACCCTGACACAGTATTTTATGCCCTCATGCTGTCCACAAAAGAGAGAAGTTAGAAGTTTAGAAATTCTAATGTGTGAAACTATAAACAAATATATTCAAAACCCACTTTCCATGTGTTCTGTTCTTTCAATCCCTCCAAAAAAAGATAGATAAATTTTTATTTCTTAATCATATTTTTATGATCTTCCACTGAAAATTTTCAACCAAGAAAAATAATTTTTATTCTGATATCTCTTATTATTATTATCATATTTTCCTATTAAACACAGTAAACATTGTTTTCCATTGGGATGCATAAACAGATTTCTCTAAAATCTTCTTCAGAGGTCAAGGGAAATTTCACTATGTGTGATCTGAATTCTGACCTTAGTTCATAGACTCAGGGTGCTGACTGCCCTCTTGCTGAATGTTGCGCTGTGTCCTGGGTTTCGCCAGGGTGGTATACTCTTAGGTTGGGGCAGACTGGCTCCAAGTTGTTCTGTCTTCATTCAGAACCCTGTCTTTGATCTGGAAATGTTGGAAATACTCCCTGCTGTAGCTTGGTGCTGGGCACAACTGAGATAAGTCATCTAAAGTACTTAGCAGGAGAGTGGTTCCATTAACTTGTAAGGATGTGGCTCCAACCTAGATGCCCTTCAGTAGATGAATGGATAAAAAAAAATGAAGCATATATACACAATGGAATTTTACTCAGGCATAAAAGAGAATAGAAATTATGTCATTTGCAGGTAAATGGATGGAGTTGGAGAAGATAATGCTAAGTGAAGTTAGCCAATCCCCTAAAAAAACAAATGCCAAATGTTTTCTCTGATATAAGGAAGCTGACTCATAGTGGGGTAGGGAGGGGGAGCATGGGAGGAATAGATGAATTCTAGATAGGGAAGATGGGTGGGAGGGAAAAGGAGGCGGCAGGGGATTAGCAAGGATTGTGGAATGTGATGGACATCATTATCCAAAGTACACGTATGAAGACATGAATTGGGTGTCAACATACTTTATATACAGAGATATGTGGTATAAATGTGTAATAAGAATTATAATGCCAAAAATTTCATGTATAAAGATATGAATTGGCATGAACATTCTTTATATACAAAGATATGAAAAATTATGCTCTATATGTGTAATAAGAATTGTAATTCATTCTGCTATTATGTATTTAAAAATAAAATCAATTAAAAAAAGAAATTAATAATATTAATTAATAGTAAAATTTAAAAATTAGAAAAATGTGCTGTAGTAAAAGTTACATGAGAAAAACAAACTTGTAAGGCTCATTAATCCAATTGAACCCATGGTAATATTGTGATGGCATTTAGGAACCAGAGGGAAGTTTCCATCAGGGAGTCCAGGTAGGATTCTAGGTGGCACAGGTGTTAGATGCTACTTTAGAATTTGTGTTCAATTTAGAGTCTATGTCTAATAAAAATGATGAAAGAGCTCATAAGTGTACCAAAGACAGATGTCAACTTTCCCAACTTCATATTCTGTTAATGGAATATGAATTTAATACCTGAATCTACAACCTTGAGGAAAGGTGTTCAAAAGTTTTCAAAATGCATCTTGAGGTTGGAAAAAGCTCAGAGCCTGGACAGAACTTTGGTATTTTAGACCACGTTCCATGAAAAAAAAGCAGAAGTGACCATTGTTCTCCAGACCATCAGAGCCTATAGGCAATATTTTTTGGATGTTCCGAGATTTATCAGTGATAGAAGGCCAACTTCTTCCTCTTGAAAGGAGGTGATGCCTGGATTGTTACTTACCTGGCTGGTGAATGGTGCCTGAGATGGTGTCTCCCACTCTGCTTCATCCTCATGCCTGCTATAAGACACATGTCACGGGGGTTGCAGTGTTCATTCACACACGGCATACCAGTGTTCAATGTCCACAGCAAGAAGCTCAGTGCATTTATGGCTGTGTAGGCTTAGGTTGGTTTTGTGTCTGTGTGATGTGTATCAAGGGGACTGAAGCTTCCCCTGAAAAAGAAAAGGGCAGACCCCTCCAGATCCGGCCTGTGGGATAGAAGGTCTGGACTCCAAAGAAGGCTGAGAGGTGTGTGTCGTGTGCTCCAGCTGCAGACAACCTTGTCTCTGTGCCTGAAGTGAGATGTGAGCTGTTGAACATTATAGATCAGCCAAAAAAGAGAGAGAGAGAGATTGATTCTGAATCCACGCTAATGAATCTACAATGTTATTTAAAGAAATTATCACAGAAAGAGAAATCATAAAATGTAATTTTAATATTGCTGTGATACAGACAGTGGTGGACAACTCCCAGTCATTTATCAACCAATTATATACCTACAAAGGGTTCAAGTGCAGGAATATGAGCATGCCTACAAAAACTTGATTATGTAGAATTTATATACAGAATTAAAATCCAATGCTTACAAAATAGAACAAAATTAATGAATTTCAAAATGTATATTTAAATATGCAATAAGTTTGTTTTAAAGTACTTACTTATTTTTACTGAGGCTCAATCTTCACATTTCAATAAACTCTTTTATTATTATGTCAACTTCTTAAGCAGTAGCAATTGTTCACTAATAGAATAATGTGGTTAGAATCTAGCTGTATACACCGGCATATGGACCCACACGTATCCACCTCCCAAGGACAACATCTGCACACTGATCTCAAGAGGAGGCTGTGTGAAAGCCTCATGGCCAACCCTCACAAGCTCATCCCCAGTGGGAGGAATACTGTGCAGATGCCTGGCAGAGAGCTTGGGATTTACCCAACACACACTAGCTGCTGTGTAGAGCTCCACATTCATGCTGATCTCTCTGATCATAAGAGCTGGGTGTCGAGTCCTGTGCCCATCTTCATGTAAGTCTGCAGGGTTATGGACTGAAAGCCTGAGTGGACATGGGCACTGGCCCACATACCTGGACATGCATGCCTGCCTGCACACACGTGCACACAGACGCAGACAGGCATTCACACTTGCTTTTGCTCTCCTGTGAACTTTTGAGTTCTGGTCTTGTATTAAGAGATTATCAATGTTTATTCAACTAGCAGCATCCAACCTTGTCTAAATTGTGATTTTCAAATTCTGGCCTTAGAGTAGTAGTCCTGTGCTTAATCCTCATTTGGATACAAAAAGTGATTTATGAAACCATTACATGTGGACCTGGATAAGTCTGTGTCTATTTGAATATGAATGTAAATATTCCCCACAATAGTGTCCCCCTAACTATATCTGCATCTTGGGGTGCACTCCTATTTTTCTCGCCCTGAATTAGAGTGGTTCTGAGTGTGTGAGGTGAATGCAGAGCACGCTGGCGCATATTAGAGAAGCAGAACCGCACAGGGAGAGAGGAAAGCTGGGAGCCTGGCGGACAATGAAATATTCACCAAGTGGAGCCACCACCACAGTAATTGAATTAAGCAAGAGCAATGCAGACGGGGCAAGGCTTGGGGATTAATGGCCACTGGGAGAGTTGCTGGACCAAGCCAGTCATCAATCCTCAGAAACCGCCCATGCCAAGGTCACTGGGACTAAAGGAACCCATTTTTTTTTCACAGTAGAGGCTTAAAAGTGCTTCATTTTGCCTGGTTTTCCGCAATGTCACTGGCTTTCAGTGACGTGTGAGGGTGACTTTGAGTGGCTGGCTGGCTTGGTGTTTCTGAGGAGTCGGTCTCCCTGGAGGAGGTCCCAACAAGCCCTTCTTCTGGGACAGAGAAGCTGAGCCAGGTTAAGTAATCTGGGTCTTTTTCAATCACAAAATTTGAGCAGTGTTTTGAGTCACGATTTGCTATATCTTGAATCATGACTCTCTTGGACCTTATAGAACATGTGACCTTAGTTTCCATCCACAAACTGGGGAAATGCAGACACACTGCAATGATAACTGAGGCTGGAGAAGAAATGGACCTGGAATTTATGAATTTAGTTCAGATTTTCAATAATTCCCAAGTTCCCTAGCACAAAGGACATGCTAAGAAGTTATTAGTAAGGGATGTGATTAAATCTGCCTAGGCTACTCTGGTGAATGATTATGAATAACAGTAATGACTCCAAAATGAGAAGTCAGCAGAACTGAAGTTCTTTAAGTTATTATTTATCTGTAAGTTTGTTATTTGTTCCTATCATATACTATTTATCTATTTGCTAATGACAAACAAAATACAAATAATATTATAGAAAAGAATAATATAATTACTTTTGGTGAAATATTTTCATCCTTAGATGAAATTGGTGATTTTTGCTTGAATTGAGTCCTAAGGGTCTACATGTTGGGCATATTACCTAGGCCTTCTTGATGCCTTTGGCTGTCCCTATTCTCTGGACCACATGAGTTTACACAGGACTAACTGGGTGACAGCATATGGAGCCCTTAGAGGAGGCCACAGAACTGGCTTCCCAGATGGCAGCCGTGGGGCAGAGAAGGTAACCCTAAGCATTCAGCAGACTGCCCAAGGAGAGCTGAGAAAGGCCCCAATGGTCACCTCCCCCCCAGGGCCTGCTCACCTCATAGGCTACTCCTCTTTACTATGCAGAGAACCTCCTGTGTCCCACCCTGGCTCCTGGCCTCACTTCCCTCTGCCCACCCCAACCCTAGGGCTGCCATCTTGCCAGGATATAGGGACCCCAGTTTTCCTCAGGCCCCATCCGGTGATCCAGGCTACGACATATTCAGTGTGCAATCTGCAGTGTCAGTTACACAGACTCCACATGAGCTTTGATGTGCCGACTATTGTTTCTCTGATGGTGAGTGCCTCAGTTTACTCTCAGAGTTACTAATACTTTTCACTCACAGTATATTGAAACCTAAGCAAATACCTAAGGGGGGAAAAAGCTGCAAATACACTTCTTGGGTTGATTAAGTTATAATTTGCATATTACCTTTCTGTATTTTATTATTTCCATTGATTTCAACACCTGGGTGATATAGGCCTGGATTATTTCTATCCTTTTTTTAAATCTCTATTTCTGTTTTATCTTGATAGCTTGTTGAATAAAATTGTGTTGTAGCAAACACTACTAGTTGAACTTCTAGTCCCACTCTTCCCTGTCCTGTGACTCAGCAGAACCTCCTGATTTTATTACTAGTAGCGTTGAGTCCTGACAGGAGACTCTCCTCTGGATTCTCTTGCAGAAGGAGGACAGAAGGAGAGATGGGCAGAAGCAGCCTGGGCTAGGCTGAGGCTCCTCTACTTCTTCAGTCATCCTGGCCTCCACCTCCAGCCCCCAACACATTCTGCAACCTGGAGGGAATGCACTGCCTAACCGTGTTTGGTGTGCATTAATGGAAAGAATAGGAAGATGGGAGAAAGAGAGAGAGTGAGAGAGGGAAACAGAAGACAGATCATTTGGTTATCCTGAAATGTGGCTTTCATTCCCTGGCTTCATTCTTGAACTGAGAGCCAGAACACTGTACCTTGTCCAAGAGCCCTCTTCACACAGGTTTCTCTGTTCCCAACTGTGGAGAGCAGGCTGTGCCTGCCCTGGGTGACTCCATGGGGTATAGAGCAGCAGTCCTTAGGCTGCGCCTGCCCTGGTGACTCCATGGTGTGTAGAACAGCAGTCCTCAGGCTGTGTCTGCCCTGGTGACTCCATGGTGTGTAGAACAGCAGTCCTCAGGCTGCACCTGCCCTGAGTGACTCCATGGTGTGGACAGCAGTCCTCAGGCTGTGCCTGCCCTGAGTGACTCCATGGTGTGTAGAACAGCAGTCCTCAGGCTGTGCCTGCCCTGAGTGACTCCATGGTGTGTGGAACAGCAGTCCTCAGGCTGTGCCTGCCCTGAGTGATTCCATGGTGTAGGACAGCAGTCCTCAGGCTGCACCTGCCCTAGTGACTCCATGGTGTGTGGAACAGCAGTCCTCAGGTTGTACCTGCCCTGAGTGACTCCATGGTGTGGACAGCAGCAGTCCTCAGGCTGTGCCTGCCCTGAGTGACTCCATGGTGTGTAGAACAGCAGTCCTCAGGCTGTGCCTGCCCTGAGTGACTCCATGGTGTGTAGAACAGCAGTCCTCAGGTTGTACCTGCCCTGAGTGACTCCATGGTGTGTGGAACAGCAGTAATCAGGCTGTGCCTGCCCTAGTGACTCCATGGTGTGTGGAACAGCAGTAATCAGGCTGTGCCTGCCCTAGTGACTCCATGGTGTGCAGAACAGCAGTCCTCAGGCTGTGCCTGCCCTGAGTGACTCCATGGTGTGTGGAACAGCAGTCCTCAGGCTGTGCCTGCCCTAGTGACTCCATGGTGTGTGGAACAGCAGTCCTCAGGCTGTGCCTGCCCTAGTGACTCCATGGTGTGTAGAACAGCAGTCCTCAGGCTGTGCCTGCCCTAGTGACTCCATGGTGTGGACAGCAGCAGTCCTCAGGCTGTGCCTGCCCTGAGTGACTCCATGGTGTGTAGAACAGCAGTTCTCAGGCTGCGCCTGCCCTGAGTGACTCCATGGTGTGGACAGCAGTCCTCAGGTTGTACCTGCCCTAGTGACTCCATGGTGTGTAGAACAGCAGTCCTCAGGCTGTGCCTGCCCTGAGTGACTCCATGGTGTGTAGAACAGCAGTTCTCAGGCTGCGCCTGCCCTGAGTGACTCCATGGTGTGGACAGCAGTCCTCAGGTTGTACCTGCCCTGAGTGACTCCATTTTGTAAAGCAGTGGCTTGTCAAGATCTGCTCCATCCTGAGTGCAACTGCTGAGGGAGAATGATTTTACCCTTTGTTTGCTCAAGTAAACAACAACCATCTGCCTGGCACAGCCATGAGACACATACTGAAAAATCAATCATGCTAATAAAAATGACCACCTGTAAACTTATGCAATCAATCAGGAGCACATGGATACAGGGGTATATCAAACCCATTTTGGAAAAAAAACAAACAATGCCTACAAGATTATGGAACAAACCAGATGACTGAGTGAAGCAACCCCCTTACCTGAGACCCATAAAAGGAGGGCACCTGAGACTGGACATGGTGGCATACTAACCCAAGGTCCTGCTCACTCATCATGAGCCTTGCCTCAGAAAGTCACCAGGGTCATACATCTGTGAATCTCTGTGCTTAGGCCAAAGCAGTAGGCACCCTCACCCCTAAAAACCAGAACACTTTGCCATGGTTCTCTAAGTTTATCCTCTAAAAGACTTTAAATTTGAAAATTATATACTTAAACTGCATATTCTCAGATTTCCCTATTTTTCACATTGAAAATTATGTCATTATTTTCTTTGAGTGAAAATAAAAATGCAAAGGTGAAAATAAAGCTGGGAGGACCCCAGGCTGAGATCTGTGGGGGCTGCAGCTTCCAGAGGCAGGGGGAGAGACCCACCTTCTCTCTGCAGCCTCTTCAGGACGTTCTCAAAGCAGTGCCCACACGACCTCCGAAAACAGTAACACCCGTACTAACTCATGGCCCACTGTCTCTGCTGGAGTGTCTTAGTCACATCAATGGTCACGGAAAGCACTGTGTGAAACATGGCCGCCCCCTCAGGAATCCTCCTATGCCTGGTGCTGAATTAAGTGCAGGTAACCGTCGGTCCCCAGGGGTGTTCTGCTTTACCATATTACTTTCACATGCTGCCATTGTCAACTCCGTCTAAAAACTTTACAAGAGTAATTTATCTGCCCTTGTGTTGTGCAAGAGGGATTTCAACAGCCATGTCATTGGGTACATTTCTGTTTTTGAAGAGCTTGTATAATAAGAAGGCGATTGTAATCCCTTCTATTTAACTATGGGTCCTACACAAACTTTAGCTGCCAAAGATCTTTTAGAGGATGGACAGCCATACGTTGAGGGGTGTTGGAATCTGAAAGGCTTTAACGTTTTCTCAGGAACAGCACTTCCCCACTTCCTCTCCCCCACACAAAATCCTGTCAAGGAATGACAAGAAAACAGAACAGAGTCAACAGCACCCAGACAACGGCAAAGGGAGTGCTGCAGTGGGAGCATGCCAACCCCCACAGGGCTCATGTTCCTGAATGAAAATCCTGCAGGGATCTTTGCAAAGTCCTTTGGGGGAGGACAGTGGGTATGTTAGTCATCACCTTAAAAGCAGAAGTCTAGGGAGAAGCCCAGAAGCTCCCCGTCTGGGTCAGCACTTGTGACATCATGCACTCAACGCCCCCAGAAATCCTGGGGGAAATGAGCTTCAACAGAAGCAGTCCCTAGGCCCCAGGCAGGCCTCCTCCTGCCCAGACAAGCCACCAGCCTCTGGGTAACAAAGGCTCAGGAATCCTCTTCCACCCCAGGTCACCAAGGTCACGACACACAGCCCAGTGTTCATTCGCATGGACTCCTTCTGCCCCTTCCTCAGATCATGACAGGATCATCTTGGCCCAGGTAGTCTCGGAACCGGAACCACCTCATCTAGCTCTGTTACCAGATGCAAACTGAGGCCGTGCTTGCAGTGCCAACACCACCCTACCCACTGGATCCCCCCACGGCAGTCCCTCGGTTACTACCCACCGGCTTTCTCCTTCATTCACCAGGGATCCATCCATTCGCCTGTCAATCAAGCCCTTACTTTGTTAGTCACTGGGGTAGATGCAGAGATGACCCCTGACATAAAGGGGGGCTGAGCTCCCAGGAACCTTGTATCCCAGGGGAGGAGAAGAAAGAATAATCCCACAAATAAATATCAACACCAACAGGAAGTGGCAGCTGTGGGAAGAGAAGGGGGGCTGGGGAAGGAGTCAGGCAGGGTGCCGGGAGCACTCCATCACGGAACATGTACCCGGGAAGCAGACCCGTGGGAGGATTCAGAGAAGGAAGGAGCCGGGCACAAACGGCGAGCAAGTGCCGCAGAGAGGCGGCTGAAGCCCTGAGCATCCACAGATCAGACAAGATGCCAGGGTCCAGCAGCAGGCAGCAGGCTGGGGACTGGGCAGCTGGGATCCTGGATTCAGGATGGTCCATGTTGGCAAGGATAGAGGCAGGAAGGTTTGCACTCCAGGCAAGGCCACCTGCCTACAGGGAAGCTGCTGGGGTGTCCAGAGGCTGGGGGCCATCTGTGCATCACAATGAGGGGCAGCTAGAAAGAAGGCTCAGAAATGCTGTCACACAAGCCAGAGCACAACTGGCCCTTCTCACAGAATGGTAAAAACACGGATAGCTGCTCGTCACCAATCGGAAGAAAAACAAAACAAAATCTGGAGACTGGAGACTGTATGTTTTTCCCTGAATTAAAAAAAAAAAAATGTAAGGGTATGTGTTGGCATATCTCAAAATTTTGTTATATTTAAATTGCAAAGAAAACCATTTTTCTGAATCATTTTTATTTTTGTAGAAAATTTTTAAAGAAAGTATTCCTTAATGAAGTGTGTTTTGTACCTAAGGGCATAACCTTTCTAGAGCCCTGGAAAAACCAGAGAAAACACATCCAACATCCTGGGCAGAGGCAGCCGCACCTACCTTGGCCCTCTGCTTGGGCAAGACCTATTTGGCTTCTTCAGATGCTTGTTTCATTGTTTGTTTGACAGGAGGCTCCCTCTCTTCTTTTCTAGGCTTTTACGACCATGTTGCATGTGTGTAATGGAACCCAGAGCAAAAACTGACCTTCTGTTGTAATTTTCGATAAAATGAGGTTACTGATAAAATTTCCTGCAATGACTTTAAAAATACATATATATTTTAAAATTGACAAAGGATCCTTATGCACTTATCCAGTGAAAGATTCACCTGTACAAAAAAAAAAAAAAAAGAAGCATAAGTTGATGTGGATTCATCCTTTCAAATTCCTTCTTGAGTACAGTGAAATTCTTCCTGAGCTCACTTTTTGGGGAGTGAATGAATTAGCCAAGGGATGAAAGTGACATTAGTTCAATAACCTACATCCCGCAAGCCTCTACGGGGGATGTCTGTTTTCCAGCACTCCAGGGGGATTTAGAGGACACACATGGCCCACTTACATTGGGAAAGTCTGTGGCATAGCAACTAGGTTTAAATTTGCCAGTGATTATTTATTTTTAACACATTAAGCCCAGGACTTTGCATGAAACAATTTTCAATTGTGTCTATTTTTATAGGGAATATATTAAGGGGGGAAATCTGTATTGGTCTACAAAGAAGCTATCTTACAATTATGTGGTTAACATTTTTTGAAAGCAATAAAAAAAAAGATAATTCAGGACAGAACTGCTTCACTTTGTACTACAAAGTCATGTGGCCTGTGCTATATTTTTTGCTCATATCCAGTTCTTTCATTTATTTAATCCTTAATTATTTGCACTAGTTTCTTAGCCATCCAACCATCATGAACTTGTCCTTATGTTGATACTTCCTGCCAACTGTTTTGCACATGGAGAATATTATTAGGAATGATACTCTAAATTTAATACGCAGCTACAACTGTTTTGCTTTCATTCTGTGTGGTAATATCCATAAATAGACGCTTCGTTGTTGGCACTTACCACTTCTCTCTCCCCACTGCATTGCCTAATTATGGCTCTCACTCGAATAATTTGGCAAATGCTCACATTGCATCTTCAATTAAAAATAAATAAAGCAGAAGAATGTTCTTTTTGTACTCTTCAGCTTTAGAAAAAAAAAAATTATCCCTTGGATCTATTAAAGGAATCATTCCAAATCTTCTCATTCCAAACCTTCTCTTTCCAATGTAATTTTTCTGAGGGCAAATTAAAAATGTGTGGTATCTAATCCAAGTAAATATTATGCTTTTCAACTCCCACACTTCCTGTTGCATAAACTTTCCGAACAATCGTCTCTTACAACTTCACCAGGAGGGGACTCGGAGCATCTGCCCCTTCTCCTTAGGCACCCTCTGGGGCTGCTCTGGGAACCCACAGTCCTCTGAGACCTGCCCCAGGGTCACGGGCCCTCAGCCGTGGACTGTGAGGAGCCACATCAGGCCCAAGAGCTCAGTCTTTCCCAAGGGTGTTGCAAAGGTAACCATTCATCGCCACATCTGCTCATCTGGTTGCAGGAAGGCGTTCCTCGGCCCTAACTGCAAGTTTCTTCAGGTTGTGTGACTTGTGACAGACTCAGAGTTTTACTGTTTCCTAAATGAAAAGGAATAAAAAGAAAATGGTCCCAAAGCCTCAACAATGTCCCATCACACTGAGACTGAGATCTGGGTGACTCATAGACTGCGTGTCCTAACATCTCACCAAGAAAACCCATGAACAATAAAGTGATTTATTTTATGCAGATGGGGAAAAAAATCCTGTGAGATGGCAGAAGAGAGAGTGGAACACAAGAAAAGTTTTGTCTGACTCTGAAGTGAAATATTCTGGGCACATACAACCTTTTGTTCAATTCCAGCGTCCCGTCCCACATGTCAGAACAAGAGGCCCAGGTGTCAACCAGTGGGGACTCAGATCCTGTTGCTCAGAGCAGAAGGAGGTGGCCCACAGTCTCTCCAGATTGCTCAGCAAGGCAGCTTTAACATGCAGAGGTCCAAAGGCCAGGGTCATTAGTCCAAACTGAATCTGTGGTCAGACAGCGCTGTTATGAAGAACAGAAGTCCTGTGACCACATGGGGGGCACCTTCAGAGGCCAGAGATGAACCCATACATCTCCTAGGCCAGATGACTTGCACCTAGTCTCAAGGGCCAGGCCAGAGGATCCAGGATGCGGGGCACTTGGGACATTGTGAGAGACATGTGGAGTTTCCTAGACTGTGTGCAAGACCTGGATTCTGGAAATCTCTCTTCCACTGAACTGCCATCTTTAAGCAAAAAGTTGCATTTATCAAAATAAATTGAGACTATGACAGTTTGTCTAGGAAGTGTAGCCAAGAAGTAAGGATTAGAAGGGATGAACAGAACAAGACGAGTTCTGACATGCTATCTTTAAATTTTGCTGTTATTATTGCTATGTCCTATCATAGTTTGTTTCAACTGTTCAACTCGAGGTAGAAGAGCCACCAGCTGTTGGCACTGAGATGAGGCACGGATGGCTCTTCATTCCCTTGCCATCTTTCTTGTGTGATATGAGACAGAGACACTCATGTATAATTACAACTCGGTAAAAGTCCTGAAAGTGTGCTTCTCAGTACAGTTGCTGAATTTCAATTTCTAAAACTGGAGGCAATTCAAAATTTAAGCTTGATGTTCCTAAGCAAAAAATTCAAAGTATATTTTTAGATCAAGAGGTTTCTGAAGTATGTAATTTGAAAGAGAGAGCTGGTCCTTAGAAACAGAAGGAAGGAACAGGAGCGAAGGACATTCAGGAGCTTGGAGGGAGCAAGAGGCGGATGCTGGTCCCATCTGTCCTTTGATTTCCTCTGAGTTGTAAAGATTTGGGAATGAAACACATGGTTCTGTAAGGCGGGGTGCATACCATGGACACTGAGACATGTACGGCTCAGTGTGAGTGGTGACACCAGTGTGCCTAGATGCCAGGAGATTCTGGCTCTTGTCCTCCTGCAGTGATTCCAGGAGAATCCATCAGAAAACCTGGGCGAAACTGCCTTTCGTGTCGGAGCATCTCACACCCACCTGCTCCTCCATCCCTGCACTAACATGAGGTCATTGCCACTCTTGCTGCCATTTGCAGGCCAGAAGCCCAGGTATGCAGAGACTGGATGTCTTTCCCAGGGGCTTGCTAGCAGGCGTCGAGGCAGACTCCAAACACAAGTGACCAGCTCCAGTCGGATTCCAGTTGTGTCCTTTGTAACTGCATTACATCCTGAACTTCAGAAAATCTACTAATGTTGAAATCAGATTTAAAAATTAAACTTGAAATAGTTAATCCACTATAGTCACTGAAAATATAAAAATTTCCCTGTTAATATAGTTTTGTTATTATCATCTTTATTTTCACTATATTTATCCTTATTTGACTTTTAAAAATCACTTATTTTTCTGCTGTTGCCAGATCTTAAAAAAGATGGGCATAATAGCTCTCCTCTAGCCACTTAGAAGACATGTTTAAAGGGTCAGAAACCCAGGAGCCTGACATGGGGGTGATAGTGGGAAAGAGCTCGGCCTGCACCCTTTGAGATGTGTGAGTTAAATTGCATATTGGCCCCCACCATGGCTGGGAGGCAATCCCCAAAACTAATCTATGGATGAGAAAACGAATGAGTGGCCAATGTGTAAAGAAGGCATCTATCTAGTTCCCAAAAAACCCAGAAACCAACTGTCCCCCTGGTCCCTGTGCTGTCCCCTCCACTGTCCACACCCCAAGCTTCCAGGTGCTGGATGGGGAGTTGGGGCTGGGATCCAGGTGAGGCTGCTGGGCCTACCACCATGTGGTGAGAAGCGTCTGGATACACGCTGTCAGTCCAAGTGAAAGGCACTGTTCAGATGGAAGATGAGAGGCCTGACACCCCCTCGTCCCTGCAGAGAGAGGGGAAGGAGGAGAAGAAGGGGGAGTGGGGACCAGGAGGGGGAGGGGGAGGGGCCAAGGGAAAGGCCCAGTCTGTCCTGCACATGTGCTGGCTGCGCACCCTGCTCTGGGCACTGGCTTGCTGTCAGGTGCCTGGACGGTGACAATGGCCCACTGTTGTCCTCCCTCTCCTTCACTGGGTCCAGCATTGATGAGCCAGGGAGCCTGAGGGGACACTATTTCCCACCCCAAAAACAACATCCAGTTTTCTTTCTGCGAATGTTTTTGTGGCTGGATTTGAATGCCTTTGTTTAAGGAGCAGAATGGACGATATTGTGTGCTCGCCCAACAATCGCTCATTCTTCTCCACATTGAATCCTGCATTCTCTCTTGACCGGGACTAACCACATTTCACTTTTACCTGGAAGCTCCACTTCTTACTCTGACTTCTGACTCAAACATTCCCTTTCACCTTCTGTGGCTTTGTGATGAGGGACTCTTTTTATCTCCCCCTGACATGGATTTCCTGAGCTCTTTAGATCCTTCTCCGTTTGTGAAAGTGAACACTATTCTAAACTTTTGTTAGTAGATACGATAATTTTCAAATTAACACTCATGGGATATTCTAATCGAGTTCATGGTAAAACAGCAAAATCTAAATAATCAGTAGTAAACATGAAGAGCAGCGGGCATCTACAGCAGGACCTCGGCGGCTCCCGGCGAGCAGGAGGGCAGCACGGCCTGGAGGTCAAGGCAGCCGCAGAACTCACAGACCTGTGCTGGGGCTGGCCTGGAAAAGCCGTATTTCCAGTGAATTTTTCCAGACTGCAGACTGCTTCTTCTTCTTCTTCTTCTTCTTCTTTTTTTTTTAAATCGTCACCGTTTACTTAAGAATGATTTGGGAGATAAAGTTACATGCCCTGTGTCCCTAAATAGTTTTATTTAGAACCTAGACATGTCAGACCCATTACAATTAGTCATTGTCACTCTAACAAATTGGTGAAATAGACACCACTGCTGTGGTTTCCATCAGACCAGAGTACATTTTCATTTCAAGAATTTCTTGACGTTTCTAAGGAATTGGTGGGGTTTTTTTGTTTTGTTTTGTTTTTGCATGTGATTCTTTCAGCTCTGATATCAGCAGAACTTGGTTGAACATGGTTGGGTCTAATGGCCTAAGTGGGTGAGGCACAACAGAAGGCAATATGCCTACCCACCTAGCAAGCATTTCGTGACATCTGAAAACATTTTTATTTGTTGTAACTAAAGGGGTGTTGCTGGTCTCAGGTGGGCAGAGGCTGGGGATGTCACCAACTATCTTGCAATGAGCTACACAGTTCCTAAAAACACACTGCCCGGCATATCGCAGTGCTGAGGATGAGGAGATGGATGAGGGCCTGCACTTGCTCTGGACACTGAGATCTTACGCCACAAGTTTTCTGGGTCTAACTTAACTAGCACTCTTCAGTGATGCCTGATGTTGAGGTTACTAGCCTGTCATTTGATGGGAAGTCACATTGTGAAGAGGACGTGGGTTCTTCCTCCAGAATGTAGAAGGGGAATGAGTTGACAGGAACAGCTCTAGAGGCCCATCCATTGCTGTGATAGGTCCAGTCCACTGTGTGCAGGGAAACCACCCTGGCTCTCTGGTTTGCACCTGGGGCTTCCTCCCACTGCCTTTGGGTGCACACCTGGGAAGCTGCAGTGGTGGAGCGGCGATGCTCAAGACCTTCAGCTGAGGGTGCGTGCCGTGGCTCACAGGTCTGTGCAAATTGCTCTTGCAACCTGTGACCTTTGATTTGGGTCTTACATTCATAAGAAGCACACAAGGTCTCCAAGTCCTTTACATTTACAACAAATACCGTCTCCACCATCCCGCCTGATGCCATCATCTTCACTATACTTGAGCTCACAGCAATGGTTTCCATGGATTCACATCTCAACTCTGATTTCTCCACACTGGGTTATATTCAGGAAAACCATTTTTCTGATATGCACTTTGAAGAATTGTCTTCTTTGAGATTTTATCCCTCCTCAGAGAGATGTGTACCTTCTTGGCCATAATGACGGAGATTCCCCAGGGAGTCTCTGGGCTTTATATTCAGAGAAAATTGTATTTGCCACATTTACTTTAAACGATGAATCTTCATGTGTATATTTCCCAAAGCCAGCAGGCCAGGGATAGGCCTCACAGACCTGGATGCAGAAAACGGATGTCGGTCGGAGAGGCTTCCACATTCTCAGCAATCAAACCCTTCATTTTAGGGCCTGATCAGAATCACAAAGAATAGAAACTGAGTAAACATAAACTAAGTGTTAGATGGATCTCCCAACAGAATATCGGTTTCTCTTGATATCTAAGCAAAAAAAATATAGAACCTGTACATAAATAACGGACTCTTTTTTCAAAAGGCAGACTGATGTGGCTGGGCTCTTTGTGTTGAGTGGCTTGCACAGAAACTATGTGGATATTTCATCTTGAGCAGTTACCCAAATTATTAAATTGAGAATTTCAGGTTATTAATAATGTTTAGGGTAAAAGCTTTTTATTTAGGTTCATGGTACTATAGAAATGTGCTATATATTCTGTTAAACTGGCCAAGTTTTAAAATTTTGAAGCATAGAATAGGACTCTGGGAGTCTAGTGTAGATAGACTCAAATATTGTGAGGTCAAGTTGGCACTATATTTTAAGAATAAAAATAGATGTATGCTAATATACAGCAATGGACCTTTTTATATCTACCTTGGGGCAAAGTTGTATATGTGCAAGATGAATACAGAATCTCCAAAGAAAGAATGCTCAAATAAATGATCTCTTAAGGGCACAATCTAAGAATTCTCTTTAATCCATTCATTTCCCTCACTTTTGATATCCAGTTCAGCAGCAAGACCTTTAAAAGATGTAGCTAAAACATGGAAAAAACCTGGAAAATACTACTTAGCAGCCTCAAAAAAAAAGAAAGAAAGAAAAAGAAAAAGAAATACTATGTGTGTTGCAAAATGAGATCATCTCCATGGTAACTTACTGAAAGAGAAAAGAAAGTGATTGGTAATTTTGTTAAATTATATTTAAGTTAAAAATAAATCAGTGATACACCTGTTTGCATATAAATGCATGAGGATGTCTTGGAGTCATCTCCAAAGCCAGGGTCCCCAGCTCCTCCTGATGGCCACACTGCTGGAGTGGGGGCTTGACCCAGGGAGGACCAGCTAGTAGAGGCCCCTGGAAGCAAGGCAGGACACAGGAATTGGGGGAGAGGGCTGAGCCAAAGGGAGGGAAGCGCAGCAGGGGTGGGGGCACAGGGGCCAGATGTGGGAAGAAAGGACCCCGTGGAGATCCCGAGTCTGATTCCTGCCATGGACACTGGTGGGGTTTTCAGCATGTGAGCCTGATTTGGTGTTCACTCTGAGGAGATGGTGCTAACGGGGGTTCAGAGGTTGGGGACTGTGAGGCCCGGTGGCCTTTGACTGGCTCCAGGAGGAGATTATGGGGACTTGAGGGGGCTCAGCCCTGGAGAGGGAGCAGACAGCATCCTGGGAAGGAATCTGAGCGGCCCAGAGGTGTTGTGAGCAGACGATGCACTCACAGAGGTGGAGGACAAGCTCAGCCTTGCCCGGGGTCTCCGTGCTCCCTGCCTTCAGCTGCCAGCATGTGGCTGTAGATGTTGGAGATAATGAGGGGTGGTCCTCAGCAGCATGTACTCTGCCGTCACTGGTATCCAGAAGAATAAAGGTAGAAACTGTTTAAATGTAGTAAGGGCCAATGCTGAACTGATTCCCCAGTACAAGATCTGCCTGGAGGTTTGTCTGCCTTCTTGGCATGGTTCTGTGGATGGCAGCACTCTCTAAATGTGTTCCGGCTTTCTGTGAAAAGCACCTGGGTTTCCTTTGTAGAGGTTATAAGCAATTCATATATGTCTTGACACCTGGAGCCACTGGAGCCTTAGGAGACGGAAGGGGGGTACTTGTGTAGCACAGAGAGTCTGCCTATTGAAATCTCCTTATACCTCAGACATTTATTAATGAATCACCAGGTCCTTCTGGGGTAATGAAATTATTAGTAGACAAATTAGATACAGGAAGTGAGGTAAATAATGTTTTAATTATTAGAGAGATTTTCCTGGATCTCTGCCAGACCAAAATATGCAACAGCACTTTGTAAAATAAGCCCAATATCTCATTGGGGTTTCACATAATTGTGTGTGGATGGTGATTAGCTAAAGACCAATGAAATAAAATTAAGTACAGTGATTATCGATAATATTAAAGAAAGAAAAATGAAAACAAAGTGCCTATAAAGAAGAAGATTTTTACAGTTGAGGGATAGAGTTTGAAATGTTTTCTCTCAGAAACATTATCTTGGGAAAATGTTCACTCAAAATTCTTCTTCACACCCTTTATTAAAGGAAAAGGCGATGTGTTGCTGTAAGGAAGAACTGAAAGTCCAAGAGCAAGGTGGCACCATGCCACGGGCTGCTGACTCGTGGTCGTGCTTTGCACTTGAGATCCTGTTTGTGCTTGATACAAACCAGGAACTGCCCATAAATATAGTAGAAGACCATTTACCCAAGAGTTGATGCAATAGAAGCATCTAAACAGTCTGATTGTGCTGAAGGAGTGATTATCCAAAAGGCAAACAGTGCCTGGTGACCACGGAGGGACAGCTGTGTCCTGGAGTGAGTTATTCGTGTCCCAGTGGTGGAGGCCAGCGGGAGGCCCACCCATGCCTTTGACTCCCATGGGAGTCAAAGATGGGAATGGACACATCACAAAAAACGCAATCAAAGACCATTCCCTCCTGGAAAGTTCACACCAATTGAACTGAACAAGGGTAACTTGTTTCAAAGCAGCAGAAACCCCAAATATAAGGGAAATCTAAAAGGAAGGCCAAACGGGAGGTCCTGGGTCTCAGGGGCACCCTGGAGCTAGGCCTACCCTTACCACCCTCTCCTCCCTGGTCGGGAGGCTGCCTCCGCCAGCCCTGGGAACAGTAAGTGGTAATGGAGGATTTGCTAATGGCTGTCGAATTGAGGAATCACAGGAACATCAATAGTGGACCTCATATTCATGTTGATTTTAACTCACCAAGAAAACAGCAAGGAAAAAAGAGGGACAGGGGACATAAAATCCAGAGATTTACACAACCCAGGACACAGAGCGACATTCTGGTCTTTGAGGTGCCAGTAAGATCATGGAGTATCCAATGATATCTATATGTGGTAGTTTCTTTGACTGATGAGAACCCAAAAAGAGAAAGACAGAAAGATTAAGAAGACCTTAAAATCCACATGGCTAAATAAAACTGTCCTTATTTACTAACATCGCATGCTGTCCCCAACACAGCCGACAGCTGGAGCGAACTGCAGACACGGAGGCGCACCTGTGCTGTCGGCGCAGGGAGAGCAAGGGCTGGCAGGAGACCCGAAGCAGGACTTTCAATTGAATTAATCAATGGATGAAATACAAAAGGAAAACAAGAACCTTCCAGTCCCCGAAGGTTGTTCTTCCAGCACATAAATCAGCCAGGGAGCTGGTAGTGGCTGGCTTTTCCCACCCTAAGCTGTTAACACCGCCATCTCGTTCTTTTTATTGCAAACTCGAACCAAAAGTCACTTCAACTTTTGCCCTACATGAGGGGAAAGTCTTAGAACTCATAAATATGACGGCCACATATTTTCCTAGAAATAAATGAAGAAGCTGTGCTCTGGGGGAGCACACTTTGTGCAAAGAATATCCGTGTCCTTCCAAATGCAGTCTTTACCTTGGCCACCTTCTTGGCCTAAGGCCTGGAAACTCTTAGCCAATATCATAAAACGAAACACTGTTGCTTCAATGGAAAGGCTTCAGGTTACAACACGGACTAACGAAGTGGAGCTAATTTGGAGCCTGCGCTCTGCTGTCAGCCGGCATTTGCTGTGACACCCTGGCGTCCCCACTGCCAAGTGAGGAGCTGCCCCTGCTTCCTACGTGGGTTCCTGTTAGGTGACAGTGGAAAGCAAAGAGAGGAAAGCAGATAGAAAAGACAAGAAAAAAGAAATGGAAGAAACAGAAACGAATGGAGAAGGGACAGGGTGGGGAGTGAAGGGAGAGGAAGGACAGGAGCCAGGGACAGAAGGAGGGAAGCCACGCACACTTTAGTTTCTGTTTTTAGAAAATAACAAGCAAACTCAAGACGCGATCCACTTTGGAAATGGTGATGAGGCTGAGTCTTCTCCGGGAACCAGGTCTCTGTAGGGTACAGACAGTGGACAAGTGTCACGCTTGAGGAAGGCCTGGTGTAATAACTGAAAATCAAAATGGACAAAACACCCTATAAGGAAAACTATTGACTTTTGGCAACAATAAATTATAGTGAGTTCCCTTTGTGCTCAAAGATGGGTTTAATTATTTTTTATTCAGTACATGCTTAATGCTGTGAAAAAAAAAACGATTGGCCCCATATGACATATGAGTTCTCTCTTTAAGGCCAAATTGCCCCAGGCATAATGACAGGTCACCAGGGCTCCAGTCCCCTAATTCCCCAGATTGCAGCCTGCCAGGGACAACCAGCACTGAACTGCACATGAAGTCAGGCTCACACAAAGCTGAATATGCCTCGATTCTTGCAGGCCTCTTTGGGATGCTCAACGTGTCTGCCCTACATTTCAAAGACTTCAGGACTTGCTCCTGAAGGTCCTGACTCATACCCAGACTGAGTCATGAGGCAGCGACCTGCTCACAGTCACTTTAAGATCTCAGAAAAGCAGGTTTCCCCACACAAAGGGAAGATGCTGGAAATGCAGAAGGTCAAGGCTGGTGCCCGGGGTGAGCAGGGGACCCTCGTCACATGGGGTAGGCTTCTCTACACATCCATCGTGTGGTCAACCATCCAAAACACATGAGGGTAGGTGAGTTGTATTTAAAAATTGCAAGTAGAAATTTGCACTTTAGTGCCACAATCCGTTGGTCAAAAGATGAGTAATTTTGCTTTCCATTAGACATCTAAGAAGGTTTTGTCACGAAAGAGATGCATTAAGAACTATATATATATATATATATATATATATATATATATATATATATATATGAACAAGACCAAGTGGCCACCCCCAAGGTGTGTTTCTTGATGCCTGTGTTTGATGACACTCTCATCACAGTCCAGGCACCGACTGCAGAAGGGCTCAGGAGGGTAACGTGTGAAGTTCTGGTCTCTCTGCCATCCCCTCCCTTTCCTCCCTGTCGCATGGAATTCTGATTTAGGACGGGATCTGCTGCTGCATCTGCATCTGGGAAGCCAGTTGGTGGAGAAGCCACAGAGCCATTTGCGGTTTGCTTGAGCTTAGAAATCAACAGAAAATTAAGACCAAGTGCTGACTGCATGCCTGAAAATCTTTTTACAGACGAGCCCCAGGAGTGCACAGTCACTGAAGCATGCCCTTTGAAACCCTCCTCGCTCGTCTGTGTTCCAGAGCTATTGATGTATAGCCCTCTTGTAATAGGACTAGCTCTTGGGCACATACCATGCACATATGGTCAGTGTGGATGACACAGAGCACAGGCATGCTCGCATACCTCCAGCAGCCCTTCCCTTCATGTGGCCAGGGTGCCTATGTGAGCAGGAAAGCCCCCAGATGGCGGGGAGAACGCCCACCATCTCCAAGAGAGAAAACTTTGATCCGCCCCTGAGGCATGGCTTAAAAGGATTGTCATTGAGTTCCCATCTCCTCTGTCCAGGTGTTGCACACACCCCCCTCCTTTCTCATATAGAGGATAAAAAAATGGTCCTTCTGGTTTTCCTTGCTGAAGGCAAGCACGCAAGCCCAGCCTCGGCCTCTTAACTGAATAATCGCAACACCGCCTCTTGTATACACAGGGCTTTAGCAACAGCCAAACAATTTCCAACACATGCTCCCGTCTAATCTCACAAGGGACTTCACAAGTCGTGTGATCCTTAGTGGATGAGAGCCTGCACCTCAGTGGCGAGGCACTGGGAGAAGGTAACCACCGACATGATGGTGCATGTGCAATCAGATCTCGGCTTTCCCGATGTCGTAACCAGTGCTCATGTTCTCCATCCCATCCAGAATTTCCTTCATCATGGGGTCATGCTAAGGTGGCTGAAAGAGCATGAGAAGGGAGCGTGTGTCATTTCATCATGAGAACAATGCATGAGCTAGGGAACATTCAGAGCCGGAAGCAGGAGGCACAGGAGGAAATGATTTCTGTCACAGTTTGGGAGACATTGTCCTGTCCTCCTGTCCAAGTAGAAGCTGCCCCTTCCTGGAGGCAAGTCTTCATCTTTTCCAATAATAGGAATAGTTTTTTTTTTTTTTTTCCTACCAGATCTCTTACCATCTTGACTGAGTTTCTAGAAAAGAAATACAGAGATAAGGCCAACCAGAGGGTCCAGCCAGGGCCACAGAGACAACCCTGGGTGGGGCGGGGCCTCCCGGCATTCCTCCCTTCATGCTGCTTCATTCTCAATTGGGGAAACATACTTAAATATTGTAACTTTACTGCCACACGCAACTCTAACAACCTCTTCTCAGTAACAAAGTCTATAGTTTGCCTGTCCAATGTTTGTTGGGGTGGGGTGCAGCCCAGTGGTAGAACACCTGCCTGGCATGTGTGGGTCCTCTGTAGGGGAAAGAAAGAGAGATGAGGAAGGAGAAGGAGGAGGAGAGGGAGAAGGAGAAGAAGAGGAGGAGGGGAAGAAGAAGAAGATGAAGAGGAGGAGGAGGAGAAGGAGGAGAAGGGAGTGGGGGGGAAGGAGATGGGGAAGAACATTTATCTTTTGGGGGGTACCAGGGATTGAACTCAGGGTCACTCGACCACTGAGCCACACCCCCATCCCTATTTTGTATTGTATTTAGAGACAGGGTCTCGCTGAGTTGCCTAGTGCTTCATCTTTGCTGAGGCTGGCTTTGAACTTGGGATCCTCCTGTCTCAGCGTACCAAGGTGCTGGGATTACAGGTGTGCACCAGGAGCATTTATCTTCAGAACCATTCTATTATTCGTTCAGCGTTACTTCAGGGAAGAATTGGAGCCTCACTAAGGGAAGAAAAATTAAAACAAAGCAACACAAAACTTCATTTGGCTTTTGTAAAATAATGCCAGTAAACTTATGAAAAGTTATACCTAGATGGTCAAGAAGCAAGATAGGCAATATCTGCATTGCTCACTGAGTTATCTCAGCCACCTCTGATACGTCTTGATATTTCTGTAATCTGGAGGACTTACTGTAATTTTTCTCCATCAGAGGAAAGAGGGCTGCATACGTGTTTGTGTTTAAATTAGGGGTTTGAAGAGATAAACTACCAGGAAGCTTTTTCTCATGCAAATTTAAAGTTTGCTGAGTGTAATTGGTGCACAATTGCTTTGCTAAAGTTCATTTGAGGGTTGCTAATAACTTAATACTCTTTTTTCTCAGTGCTGGGAACTCCCCAGGAACTAGCCATTCAGGATGGCCACTTGTGACATGGGAAGCAGGTGGGTGTGGACAGAGGATGATAAACTCACCTGAGCTGACATGGGAGGGTTGATTCATATTGTGTGGCTCCCCAAAGAAGCCGCATGCAAGGTAAACAAAGGCAGGGAAAAACGAAGCCAGTGAGCACCTGCTTTTCGTAAAGGGAAACAATGAAAATAATTGTGAGCTTTTCTTTTCACTTTAAATGAAAGTAAACCTTAGAGTTTGCCACCAAGTGGCGTGGTCCTGACGCAGGGTCAGCTTCTCTCTCTCTAACCTTCTTACTTCACATCCCTGTGTGGACTGAGATGCTACTGCACCTTTGATGCACCAGACCTAATAGTTCCATATGAAACTGGATAATGTTTGGTTTGATCTTATTATAAAGATCCCAGAAGGTTTGGCAAATAATAATAATCATTTTCTTCTCTATGTCTGCCTTGTTTTCCCCTTTTACTTTACCCACGATAATAAGTATAAAACCTTGAACCAAAGCAACATGAAAACAAAGAAGAAAAGTCTCAAGAGGACACACTGATGCTCTTCAGGAATCTCCCTGGTTGGGGTCCAGGCCTCTGTTCTCCCGGGCAGCTTCCCCTGTCCATCCAGCGACTACTCAGACCTTGGTGGCCTCAGAGTCTCAAGGTCTATCATGTACCCTGGAAGACAACAGGTGTGGCCGGCGGGAGAGGGGCGCCCACTAGACTCTCCTGCTCCGATTCCCAGTTCCTCCTCCTTCACAGGCTGGGAACTGCTCCTTATCCAGGCCTGGCCCAGGCAGCACTTACGAGCAGTGGTTATGTCCTTGGTGCTGTGTTAAGGCTGACCTCCTGCAGCACAGGGACCTCCTTTGGCATCCATCAGGACCCTCCACCCCGACCTGCAGATCTTTCCGTCAGTTCTCAGTTCTCTGAGGATGAGGCCTGCATCTCTGTGACTCTGGATTCCTACAGAACTCAGGACCAAACTTGAAATATGTTATTGCCACATGTATGAGAAAAATAAGGACAAAGAGTGCTTCTAGGAAAAAAAGCCCCTGGTATTCTTCACTGCTGAGCATAACAACATATGTTAGGACACAGGAGACACGATTTCTAGAAGAACTCTTCACAAAATAATATAAAAAATTCATGTACTTCAGAGAGTTAAATCACATCAGAAAAAAAGCCTGGGATGGAACAATGGGTATTTTATATCACAAAAGAGCCCTATTCTTTGTTATTTTTGGTAGGTATGAGAAATTGCCAGTGCTAAGCTCAGTGTTTGACTTGGCACAGAGAACATTCTCATCATGTCATAATAAAACAGTATTGTTTGGGATGTCTTCTTATCTTGAGGTTCATCTGATTGACTCTGAGGACTCTAAGTGGCACCCTATTATCATTGGATTTCCTAACATACATGAGTTACCTGATTTATCCTCTGTGGAATGATCAGGAGATTTTCATTACTGAATGAATGCAACTTACATTGGCAAGGGAGGCCAAATGTCTATCAAAAGTCAAAAATTGGGCAGGGTGGGCACTTTTATTCTTACATTTCAATAAGCCTACTTTGTAAGGATGGCGGCTGACCAGCATAAAGTGGCCGAAGGCTATGGAAATTTTATATTGTTCTGCAAATAAACCATTGTAAGAAGTTGTTCCTGAACACTGAAAGTGGAAGGGAGTCTGGAAGCCCAAGTCCCTCAGTATTCTGAGACGTCTCTACCTGGCCCTCAGGGGACAGCTTCCTCCGTCCAGCCACCACACTCTCTGAAGCAAGGGGGCGTCAGTGCTCTGCTGCCTGGAGCTGCCCAGCTCGATGCTCGTGACCACCTGGGGGACCTGGATATTCGTGTCCTGTGTAAACTGAGACTCCGATGGCCTCTTCTCCAGAAGTTTGACTTTGAAATTAAAAAACACACTTTTACAAAACCCACAGGTCGGAGGACATCTGGAGAGAATTGATATGGGCTCTCTAGATGATGTTCCTGAGATGCAGCTGGAGCTCACAGGGCGAGCTGTGATGCCTTTGGCTCATTCTAGGTATTTTCTGAGATCCCTTCACAACGTGCTGTGAATTCAATTGTGTTTTCCGAAAAGATATGCTGAAGTCCTAACTCCTGACAATGGGATGGTGACCCTATTTGAAAACAGGGCCCTTGCATATGCAATCCTGTTAAGAAATCCTCCTGGGCTTGGGTGGGCCCAGTACTATGACTGCTGACCTATAAGAGCAGGACAGTTTGACCCAGAGAGACAGGAAGGAGGACATGTGATGATGGAGGCGGCGTCTGCTACTGTGCCTGGTGCTTGCCACGGAGTGCAGCAAGCACAACAGCAGCACAGGGCCAGGAAGCGTCTCGCCAGGCCCTGTAGAGAGAGCGCGCACCTGCCGACACCCGGATCTCAGAATTCAAGCCCCTACAAAGTGAGACAGCATATGTTTCTGTTGCCTTGAGTCACGTGACCCGTGGTGCTGCAACCCCAGGGGAATGACTTTTGAGGAAGTCGTCTAGGAAGTCGTCTCTCCAAAACACTTGCTCCCATGCCTAGGGTATCAACTCGTGTCGAGAGCACAGAGCCCTGGGTTCATGGATGCAGTGATTTCAGGCTTTATACAGCCACAGACCCCTTGCTGATATCTTAATGCTGTGCAGCCTCATCCAGGGAAATAGGCACCAACCATGCCCATAAGGTATGGAGGCAGGGATGGGACCAAGAACACACGCTCACTCCTGAACGCCAGGTCCTTCCCAGGTTCCAACAGCAGGACTTCTCAGGAGTTCCATGGCCATTCTCAGTGTCTCTGGGGTTTTCTTCTTGTCACTCAGTCACCCTGAACTCACCTGTGAACCCACTGTCTCCTGTCACAGCAAAGTAACCTGATTGTCCTTCTGAAGGTATGAGGGCAACGGAGGTTGACCTTGGAGTCCCCGAGCACAACATGGACTTCTCAGGTCCCAGAAACCCTTGCAAACAGCTCATCTCTGCCCTTTCTCACAGGGCTCAACTGCAACATGCTGCTGCCCTGGTGTGACTTGTAAGATCCTTCCCTCCACAGCGTGAGTGCCCAGCAACACCCTTCTGTAGGGTTATTTCCAACTTAAAAGAAGAAAACTTTAGGCCAAGACAGGGATCAATAATACTTGGGTGAGATAGGGCTCTGGGGGCATGGGGAGAGCTACTGTTCTCACCCCAAACTGTCTCTGCTGGCCAGTCTGTCTCTGGCTCTCTCCCATACCAACGCTCAGCTCATGTGGCTTTGATCCCAAACTACCCTGCTTCATAGTATTTTAGACACAATGTATTAAGAGCTAGCTCAAAAGCAAGGATACAGCAGAATGAGTTTCTAGGAATAAAGAAAGTTTTTCTTTTCTATTTTGTGTGTTGATATACTTGGGATGGACAGAGGCAAGACCAGTAAAACCTGTCTGTGTGTCTTGACAGGATGAATTCATCAGATCTCACCATCCACATCACAGAAAGCCCATAATAATTGGGTGGTCTACACTTACCTCCCCTCAAGGGGTCACTGTCCCAAGTCAGAGATGTCACCGGCAGAGAGCATGGCCAACACCCTCAATGCCTGAAATAAACCATTTTCTACTTGGAAAGCTGTGTCTCCTGACTTTTGACACGCATTCATGAGAATTTTCATCATGTTCAATTTGAATTCACAGGACACAGCTTTACTCCTTGGGACTAAAACGACTCCTTAACTCCACATGTGATAAACCAACAGTTCTTGTTTTACAGACCAGCTGGGCTGGCCCCCTTTGCTTTCTAATATAGGAGTAAGTCCAGCCGATTGCAAACACCTCTCACATTGATTCAGTTCATCGAGAGACAGAACATTTATAGATAAAGCACTTTCCCACTTTCTATGAAAATGATGAGTTATCAACCTTTTGCTTGAAGGCACAGGACACACAGTCCCATTTTCACTCAGGTCCATTAAATATGCCAGAGACCCAGCTTTCAATAGCATTGTGGAGTAAATTTAATTTCCAGAGTCAATACAAACCCAGCTGCATTAAGCATAAGATAATTCTGGCACATTATTAATTTGAGTGGCCATGTTCGGCATTGTCTAGACAAGATCTAAGCCCAAGTTTTCATAGGCAATCTGTACATAAAATGAAGTAGGCCAAGGTTGTAAAGAATACTAATAACACTGATCTGGCTTATTAACCAATATTGATTGCTTTCCCGTGGACATGCTCCAGAAGCATCAGAGGTGAAATGTTGGTATGCATAGCACTTGAATTCTCCTTCCAAACAAACAGTAAATATTGCAAAGGAGTTGCAGGGTGCAGATGTGGAGGCTTTCTTTAAAGGAAGATAACAACTGAATTTGCAATTGTCAAAAATTGATAGCGTCACTCTGGATTTATGTACCTGGGAGACGCTGTGGTCATTAATATGCGCCATGGCCGGCAGCACTTACTGTTGGTGATGTTTCTGATTAGTCCTTGCACACTCCAAGTGCTGCCCAGAGACTATTCTTTCAGAAGATTGTCTTTTTGGTCCTCCCCTGCTCTGCCTTATGCTACATCAGTCACTGATATCAATTACAGGTCTCCAAATTGGGTGTGGTTTACCATTCCAAGGTCGATAATGGCTCACTGACCCATCTAACACAGGTTTAGCAGGGTTATCACTGTTGGTCCCCAAGAAACAAGGTCAAAACACTTAATCCCCTGTCTGCAGCTGGAGCCAGGGGTTGGTCCTCGCCAGCCCAATAGAGTGCAGACCCAGCCTGATGCCAGCCCCTCAGTGGTGGTGTAGAGCCCTTGGGTGGCCAGCCGCAGTGGACTCAGCAGAGCTCAGGAGACAGACTCTTCCCCTTTCAAAGCTGGTAATTCAGGGCAAGAAGTCTATCATGTTTTTGTTTGTTTGTTTGCTTGTTTGTTTTGAGATGAGGGTCTTGTCAACTGTCCAGGTTGGGCTCTGGCTTTCAATCCTCCAGCCTCAGCTTCCCAAGGGCTGGGATCAGGGTGTGTGGACACCTGGCTTTGAAAAGATGTTGGATGTCTTTGTGGAGCTTAGTTCCCTCTGGGTCAGTTTCCTATTCAGGCCTGGTCCAGCTGGAAAAGGGTATCACGCTAGGTGCCTTGAAGAGAGGGAAGAGAAAGCAGGAGATGTGTCACCCTGGCAAGAAGGAGCAGCTCCTCGCCATGGGGGTGGGCGGTGGAAACCTGAGGCCAGCTAGGGTGGGAATCCACCAGGGGCCACTGGGCCAGGAGCCAAGGATGGGCCAGGCCAAGGTGAGGACTGCCCAGAGACAGCAATGCCTCAGGTCAGAAAACAGCTTCTAGGGTGGACAGGCAGTGATGCCAGAGGCAGGGGAGCTGCGGAAGTCCCCCTCCCCACCATGATGTCACCTCAGGAGCAGAGGGAAATGGCAGCAGCCAAAGAGACATAAAGGAAGAGAAATCTGGTTCTGAAGGAGCATCCTGTTTTCTTTCATATATTTATCAATACAGAAACTATTTTTCTTCATCTTTTGTTAAAATAATTGGAAGAGGTAGATGTTATCAGAACAGAGTTCAGTCTAGGAAAGAACAAGACAATCCGTGGCATGGTCAGATCTGTCATGCAAGGAGCTGGCTTCACAGGTGTTTTGGAGGCCATGGAGAATAAGACAATACCAGGAGCAGTGGATACAAAGATCCCTATCATAGCTTTACATGATTGACTTGCCGTACCATGGTGCTGCGACAGGAGACCCAGGAAGAGGAATCCATGCAAGTTGTTTTAATAAGGAAATTGCATGCCTAAGAAATTAAGATGCCTTCAGCTGAGAACATCTCTTTCCTTTCCTTTTTGCTTAATAATTCCAACTCTGTTAGTGTCTGTTTTCACACCTAAGAGCTCAGTATCCTCCGGGGAGCTTGCATTACTCAGGAGGACTTGCATTAGTCAGGAAAATGTCTGGATTCTGGAAGCCTGAATTTGGGTAAGTCTAGCCACCCTTTTCTACTGCTTGACATACAAATTTTAATGTATGCTTTTTAATAAGAAGAAATTCAAAATGTGACATTAAAACACAAAAGCTTCTATTAGCAATCCCTTCCAGAAAATCTGATGCCTTTGAGAACAAATTTAGTCCAACAGATTTCTATTAAGTGTCCACCTTCAAATCAAGCAAATTCTTGAGCAATTTGATATACATCTTCTTAATTTACAGATATTATTCTTTAAAAGATCTGTTTATGTACTTCTGTCTCTTCCACTAGGTATCCAGATGCTTTGCAATTTATATAATAGAATAATTAGGTAAAGAGTAAATTTGAAACAAAGCAAACAAGGACAGAAAATTGTAAAATAAGAGAAAAAGAGTTTTTAATATTGTGTGCCTTAGGGCTCCTTGAGCAACAGTGGCCCAACTACTGTTCTTGGGCCTCTGGTGAACCAGGAAGAAATGCAAATACAACAATTTCTAGCAGGTGTGTGCTAATGTAGCATAGTTGCTTAAGAAGGGCACTCCGGGAATGCTGCTGCAGAGAAACCTTTGGCACAGTGATGTGGGAGCAAATCCCATCCCGTCTCAGTCGCTGTGAAGCATTGACGTGGGTGGTGTGGAAGAGGCTCTGGTGCTCACCAGGGCAACCAATGCATAACATGGATCCTCTGGGCAGGGGTGGGCAACAATAGCCTAGGGCTGTTCTGTGCAGCCCTCAAGCTAAGAATTCTTTCTTTCTTTCTTCCTCTTCTTCTTCATTTTTTTTTTACAATTTTAAAGGATCATAAAAGAAAACTAACAAGTAACAAATAACAAGAGAATCTTCAAATCCTTAAAGATAAATATCTATCATTTACAGAAAAAAAAAAAACAAAACTTGCCACTAATATTCTAAAGGACCCAAACACTGACCTTTAAGATGGGAGGGATTCAGTGGCCAAGTCTGATTGACGAAATGATTGATGTCATGATCCCTAACTATTTTCAGAGTCCCTACTAAGAGTCAGGCAGATCTAGGAGAAAAACACTGGATAGAGCAGATAGAACTTCCTGCCTTTGAGAAGGAAGCAGAAAGCAGATGAGAACATGAACACAGAGCTAGGTCTTGTTGCGGAGCCAGCCTGCTCCGTCTGCAGCCCAGATTACCACCAAAGCAGTACTTACTTAGCATTGCATGCAAGTGTACGCGCATGGAGGACCAGCTGACCCAGGCTGACCTGGCTTCATGCATGAGCAAGGCAGGGGCGGCTGACCCAGTCTGGCCTCCAGCCCCTGTGTCTTTCCTCCTCCTCGTGGAATTAGCACAGAAACTCAGCCACACCCATTTGGAGCCAGGTCCACAAGGAAGACAGAGTTTCAAGGGGACAGTGGAAGTCCAGAAGACTCTGCTGGGCTGGCTGGATCCCACAAGCTGGATCCCCTTCCACCTCATTCTCCTGAAGGAATCAGACCAAGGGAAGAAGACAGATCTGTCATCAGAGGACACTGCATAGTCACTTGGCCAAGGGCTCACTGGAGGGAGTGGGCGGGCATGAAGGCCACCTTGCAGTCCATTAGGACAGTGGAGAGAGAAGTGTGCAGGCAGCTGATGCTCACCACAGAAAAGACGCCACAGCTGAGGGGATGGGTGGGTGGGGCTCAGAGCTGGGCGGTGGACTGTCCAGGTCTGCAGCTTCTCCAGCTCCAGCTTTGTCCCCGAGGGCCCCACTCCGTGGCTTCTCTTCTCCAAGTGGGATCACAGGGCTGGCGTCCTCAGCTGAGGCGCGGCCTGGAGCTCAGGGAGGTTCATTTCAGAAGGCAGTGTCTGAGAGCACACTGTAATTTGTTTCAAAGCAGAGAATTTATTCATAGTAAGCTCGTGATTTAAATGCTTTGCTGATAATCGCTCCTTTATCAGTCTTCAGTAGAACGGACAAATTCTCCTTGGAGGATTCATATCACTGAAATAAAGACGGCAATGGTGACATACGGAAGGAATCACAATAACCAGAGTGGCTGTATCAAATCCTGGGCGGCTTCTCAATAAGCATGGTACCCACGGCACAAGAAAACTCACTCTTCAATACTTCTAATCAGGGCTAAGCCGGGGCTGCGCCAGCCTAGGGGTGGGCCCTCCAGCAGCCAGGGTGTGCAGACGCTGGGGGCCTTTGGCCTGCAGAGGGAAATGGGGGTGCTGAATGAATGTGAAATGAGGTTCTCCAGGGTTGTTTGCAGGACAGCGTGGGCCAGATGTCCTGGCAGGGAACCCTGAAAAGCCTGGGTTCAACTTAAGCTGCTCGCCACCTGCGGAGACTAAGCCCTAGTCCTTCGGAGGATATCCTCACTGTCTGTTCCTGAAATGTGCTTTCCCTGGAATTTCATGACACATTTAGTCTCCTACAATCATTTCCTGAATGAAGATGACTCCAGCTGACTTCAGGCTTTTGCATAAACCACTTTATATGACCCACTTACAGGAGCCAAGATGGAAGACTCTGCTTACCTGCTCCTCTCACCTCCCTCTTGAAGTTAGCACAGCCCGCTGACCCCTGTGACACCGCTTCTCTCCCCCTTTCAAGTCTTCTTTGCCCAGTTTTTACAGAAGATTATTTGGGGTGCCCACCATAATGACTCTAAATCATTCATGCATTTTTTATCTGCGTCTTCACACAGCCTGACGACTCGTTCATTCCTTTTGACTGGCGCTCTGCACAGACCAGATGTTTTCACTGAGCTGTGATGATTTTTAGATCTTATTCTCAGGAGGCTACAGTAATTCAGAGCCCTTCATCATAGATGAGGCATTTAATTTATTCCTTCCAGTAAGTTCCACCTTGTGCTCGTCAGCAGCAGATTTCATCTGCCATCATGTTGCCCAATTGCAGGTTTGTTCAGCTCATCTAGGACACCACCCTTTGCTCTTTGGTCCTGAAGAATCTTGTACTTCTGGGTCGCAGGTCCACCTTAGCCTGTTGTGTTTAACATCGTTAGTGGCCAGTGTCGAACTCTGTCCCCCAGGCTGACTGCTCCTTGGACTCTGGTGGGCAGAGGAAGAGGAGCTGGAAGGTGAATCTCCAGATCCAATTTCCACGGGTCCCACCAACCATCCTGCTTGCACAAGAAGGGAGGCTTTGACCCCTGGTCTCATCTGCCGCGCCCCTGGGTCCCACAAACCTGGGTGGCTACGGTCATTCCTTGTTCTTCAGACAAAACCATTTGGTAGATTCTGACGTGATTCCCGTCTGGCAAATCCACTTCTCAGATTCACCATTGAACTATGTCTTAGTTTTAAAGAAAATCGAAAGATTGCCACACATGCCTGAGTTGTGCTCCCTTTGGGGCCTGCTCCAGGGATTCTGGGACCCAGGGGCAGAAGTCGAGGACACCAGCGGGTCTGAGAGGGCATGGGATGGCAGAGGGCAGGACTGCAGGCTGTGAGGAGCTCACCAGCCCAGCTCCCCCCAGCCTTCTCCTTGTGCTTAAGCTCTGGAAGTTTCTCTGCCCACCCCAGAGTCTGAGCATCACACCTGGGCAGGAACAACACAGGTAACAAAACATAAAGCCAAAGCACAGGGCAGCTGTCTTGCGATCACAGATCACATTCTGCTCACGACTTGTCCATCACACATTTTTTCCTGATTGCCCTGTCTGTGCCAGTCTTTCCCCTGGAGCTTGCCTCCCGTGGCAGCATATCCTCGAGGACCCGCAGGCTGCTTCTGCCCACTCCGTCAGCCAAACCTCCCGCCGGGTGCACCTGCCTGGGCTTCTCACACTCCCAACCTCGCCCGAGGCCACGCTGCTCAGCCTCAGAAGGGCTCGCTGCTCCTCAGGGAGCCTCCACCTCCCAATGACAGGTTTTCCGTTTTGTAGATTCAGATGCCCGTGGTCAACTGCAGCTCACCTCTCGTTATGCCTGATTTACAAACTCAACTTTTACCATAAGCATGTATGTACAGGGAAAAGCAGTACGTGGAGGGCTTGATACCCTCCGTGGTTTTAGACTCCCTGGGGTTTGGAAGGTACACTCCATGAATGAGGGGGGATTATGGTATGGACAGGGAAAACTTACAGTTACCCAGGATTCCAATCTTTGTGTTTCACAGCCCGTCCTCTGGATGCTGTGTCCTCCTTCTTTATAGTTCAACAACCAGGACCCCACAAGCAGCCAGCATCGATGGCTGGACTTTTGTATTACTAGTCTCCTAACAGATCTTACTGCTTCCTCTTCTGGTCATCACCCACCTGTTCCTAAAGAAGCAGGGACGCACGTGCACACACACAGACGCACACACACAGACACACATACACACACACACATACACACACACGGAGATCATGTTGCTACCTTGTTCAAAATTCTCCAAAGGTCTTCTATCTCCTTGAAAACAAGCCAGCAATCCTCACCACCACCCAGAGGTCCCACGTCTCACAGCCCGCTGCATCCCCTGTGCTGAGACCACCCTCTCCCTCCTTCCTGCCTCTGGCCCTCTCCTCCCTCATGTCTGCTCTTCTTGTTCATCTACTTAGGAGCTTCTGTTCTTACCACTCTCTCTGGTGGGAACATGGGCTATGAAGCAGGTGTTTAAAGGGTCTTAAAATCTCTGCCCAAGAGGATGATGTAAAGAAGGTTTAGGAATTATTTGGAGAAAAATTAATTGTTTATGAGTGAAGGAAAGAACAAATTCTAATATATTCATTGGAAAAAAATAACTACTTACAATGCACAAAAAATTGCATAACACTCCAGAAAAATGCTTGGCTACGTTGTAATTGAAGAGTGTGCCCAGTGTCTGTGTGGGTGTGGGTGAGACTGGAAGAAAATGCATAAAAAAAAAAAAACAGTGTGTTGTTGGGATGGAAAATAAGAATTGTTGTTTTGAATTTATTTTCATGTTCTTTCACTTTTGCCAATGAAATAATAGAAAAAGGAAAAAAAAAGTTCCCTTTCTGAAGCTAGCTACTCAGGTGTGGTGGGGACTTGGTTCCCATTTATTTGGTGCAACTCTCAAAATTCTGAGGCCATCAGCATGGACAGATGTCCTTGCAATTTACTGCTTCCCAGGCCATTGAGTGTGACAGTTCTGCCTGAGGCAGGAGCTAGAGGAAGAGGAGGCAGAGACACAGGGAGGACAGTTCAGGTTCCGTAGATGGAGAGACCTGGGAGGAAAATGACCCATGCAGAGACACAGGGTGGGTGTGTGTGTGGGAGGGGGAAGGCAGCATGCGAGGTCCTGACCTCACCTGCCTCCTGAGCCCCTGCTTGATCTAGGTGGACTTCCTACATGCACCAGAGGAGCTCCAGGACAGAGTCATTGAAAAAGAGCTGAGCCACCCAGTTCCCCAGCTGCTGATGCCTAGAGATGACCAGATTCTCACTTTGACACCTCAGCTGGGTGTCCAGCATGGGTGTTAATCCCCCAAGCCACCCCCCAAAATTCCAAAGTAATTTGTAATCATACTTTACACAGACATTTCTCATGTCTTTGCTGCTAGAAACCACATTTATTTCCTTACAAACACTTTGAATTCAAATGCACATGAAATGTATTTCAAGGTGTCAGGAATAGATGAAATTAAATGCTTACTAAATTACTTGCGAAATTCATCAAAGATGCCTTTTCATTTGATCTTGGTCTAACATGAAAATGTTTCTCCTAGAGTTCTGATTATCATCAGAGGAAAAAAATGCAAAGATTTTCTTTATTAGTGGGATTTTCTTATTAGTAGAATGCTTTACATCAATGTTTCAATTGCCCTTTTTCATCTTTAAAGTAATTGAGTACTAAAGAGGTTGAACTGCTGCCCATCATGCCCCGGCAGGAGAAAGGGAGGCTGGTACCCAGGAACTGTGGCTGCTAGGCCAGAAAGAATCCCGTGTCCAAGCTTGTCCTTTAGTGAATAGAGAAAGACCAGGGCAGGGAACCTGAGGCTGTGGCTGATACCAATTTTACAAGACTGTGATAAGAAAATACCACAAACTAGTGGCTTAGGGCAATGGAAATGTATTCTCTGATGTCTGGAAGATACAAGTACGGACCCAGGAGCTGGCAGGGCTGTGCTCCCTTCGAGGGCTCTAAGGGTGAGTTTCTTCTTGCCTCACCCAGTTCACAGTGGCTCCTGGGGATCCCTGGCTGATGGCTACATCGTGCCAACCTCTGTGGCTGTGTTCCTAAGACCTTCTCCTCTGTGCTCTCTTCTCTTATAAGCACATTTGCTATTGGGTTTAAGGCTGACTCTAATCCAGTATGACCTCTTCTTAACTTGACCCTATTTCCAAATAAGATCACCTTCCAAGGCTTTGGGTCAACATGAATTTGGAGGTAAGGACAGAATTTAACCCAACATAGTAACAAAAAATAATATAGAGGAAGACAGTGGGAACATGTGACTCTGATACAGTTCATGGCTGGAACTGCACATGTTGAACTGTTAATTTAATTTGCATTTGCAAAATATCATTTCAGAAAACAAACACGTTAGTATCCACAATATTTTAAGTGTTTTTAAATTACAAATATAATGCTTTCCTACTGTAAAGATCAATAAATTAACTGAGAGAATCATGGGAAAATAGGGAGAAGTAGATTAGGTGACAGTGTGACACTGCAGGTCAGCCACCAGCTATGTTGCTCTTGCAGAGTGGGGTAGATCTCAATGTGTGTCAGGAGAGAGGCCTAAGATATGCTAACTAGACCAACACATTGGAGACTGTGGGGCCAACCGCGCGGGGAAAGCAGGCTGCTTTTTATTTACAAGTTCATTTAATCCAGTGAGGCCACGTTCAGTGAGCACAGACCATGAAAGTACGCAGTCTTATAGTGAGGATCTAGAAAGGATGAAGGCAAGCATGAAGAAACTCAGCACCGGACCTTGTAGATTGAGCTGCACTAATTCATACGTAAATAACACTCACCTGGTGTCCACAGCTAGATCCATTTTTCTCACATATTAGCCCATTCAGTCTTTGCAAATGGATGGGAATATCCCAGTTTTGTAAATATGGTAAATGATGGGACTGAGACTTGGGGACTGTATGTCCCGGCCAAGGTCACCAATATATGGAGTAGTACATGTGCTTGTGTAGGAAAAGCAAGTGAGCATGGGTTCTAGTAGGAGCCGGTCACCTCACATGAAATCCCCCATGCAGATAAGATGCTCGGCTCACTCTGTGAGCTCCTCCATCACCAGGCTTGTGAACGTCATCCCAAGCTTGAGCTCACCCTGGGGTACCATGAAAAACTGTAACTAAAATAAAACATTCAGATAGTAGTGTTTTGTGTTTACTACTTGGATTTGGAACTTTTATTTTAGTCACAGCTCTATTGGCTGATGGCTGCATCTTGCCAACTTCTGTGACTGTGTTCCGCTCTCCAGAAGAGGGTGGCCCACCAAAATCCCAAAGTTATTTGTCTCCCAACACCCTTCATCCCTGATAGATCTCAATGGCTCATTCTTATCTGTTTGTAAATTGAACTTGAGCTTCCAAGAGAAGGGGCCCAACTCTAAATAGGACACCATCTTATCTCGACAGGTGACCTGGGCAAATGAGGGCAGTGGGGTAGCTTAGTCTCACACCACCAGCCCAAATCCAGAGCCAGGTGCAGCCTGCCACTCAGGAAGGTGCCACAGACCAAAGTGGCAGCCTGAGATGCCCTTGGGCATCATGGCCCTGTTGAACTCTTTTGAAAGATAGAGCAATGCTTCCTCACAATACCACTGACCCCACCTCCCTCAGCGATGACATTTGGGGGCACAGCTTCTGACGTGTTCTATTTACACTAAATCACACCTGCTATTTCCAATTTCCTCAGGAAAGCGGTCACTAGTAACAACTAATGACCATCTTGAGGCAAAAGCCAAGGTACTCTCACTTCAAAGCATCGCAGCCTGTCCAGCCGCCTAGGTGGGAGGAGATGAGTAGTCATAAGGGGCAGCCCTTGCCCGGACGGTGCCGCCATGGCCTTTGCCTTCCAGAGGGAAGGGTTCTGGCTGAAGCCGTGGGCTGGACCTGTTCCCTCCCTGTCCCTCCATGGGCCATCATGGTGTGGTGGCATTGCTGTTCCATCTCTTCATTAACAATAAGAAAGACATTCCTTAAACTGGTGTGATTTTTGAAGTTTCATGCTACTAATGGTTATTAACATAAAATTGCTATATGTCAACTAATTTTCCTGAGAAGTTTAAATGACTTTTAAAGAGAGAGAGAGACTGAAAATATCAAATGTGCAATTTCAGATAGAAAAGATCTCTTTCCTGGAGGGGTGGCCAGGTGACCTAGGTTGTTTACCTTGTGAAATGGGAGCCAGGAAGGGAAAATTCAGACTGTAACAGAGAAAAATAAATCAAGAACAGATATTAAAGGAAAACTATCAAGAATAAGCTCTGATCTGCGGATCTTTTTAATTCTCTGAAAGCGCACATGGGCCTAAGACAGTGTGGAAAGTACTGGCAGCAAAGGCCGGGTGCGCTTTGCCTTCAGATCCCTCAGACTGCATTTCCCTGCTTCCCCTGGGGCAGCTCCAGGCTGTGAACTGACCTCAGTCAGGGGCCAGAGCCCATTTCAATAACTGCTGCCTGTGGAAGGGCCCTGGAGGACATTGCGATGATGAGGCAAAGAGGAAAGATGCAGAAAGGGACCTGCCTGCCTCCTGTGGTCACTGATGCTGGCTGTGGCCTCAGGGCTCGTGATGAGCGCATGACCTTGGAGCTCACCCCCGCCCAGCTCAGTGGAGCAAAGCCCTAGCAGCTCTACAAATGACACCACGTTCTAGAAAGACCTAGTTCAGGTGAACAGGAGGGCCTACGGCTGCAGATGGCCCCTGCCTTGCTTTCTGGGCTCCTTTGGGTCTGGAATCACAGCTTCCCCCTGCAGGCTCAGGAACTCAGCTTCTGAGCACAGAATAAAGCCAGGTGCTGGGGCCCGGGCAGGCACCTCTGATGGCCTCTCTACTGGCCATGCTGCCAGTGAGTGGGGCTACAGAGAATGTGGCTTCCGCTTGGTTTGAGGTTCCACCTCCCTGGCCTGAGTGGTATGTCTGCACATATGTGGGATTCCCAGAAGGCTTTCAGATCCCAGCTTCCAAAGAAGGGGATCCATGCTGGCTGCTGGAGCTGCCCTTTCACTGATTGAGGTTCCCGTAGACCAGAGATGCAGCGGCTGCCTGGGGAGCATCACCCCAGTCTTCATTGTCTTCCTTGCTCTCCAGGTTGTGCCTTTGGACACGTTCCTTCTCCTTCCTGTCCTTCTGCCCCAGCTGCAGAGTGGAGATAGTGCTGCTGGGTTTGCCAGTGGGATCATGCAAGGAGGAGTCAGGAGAACAGCTGGCATGGAGTGACCACTGCAAGCTGGGACACTTCCCCTGGACATTTGTTCAGCTGGTGTCCTAAAAGGGCCCTTGTCATCCTATGTAGGGTGCAGCACATGGGTCTCCCTAGATGTTTGCCAAGTTGAGTTTGAAAGCCTCAACTTAGTAAGGAGATTGTATGTGTCCCAAGGGCCCAGGACATAGGAGCCAAAGCTACATGCTTACCATGTAAGATCTCTGTGCTCTTTTAGTCCTGAAAGTCCCCCACCAGGTGCCTACAAATAAAGAATGTCTTTAGAAATCAACTCAAACTGACCAGTGTCTGAAAACCTGCCCCGTCTACCTCCTCATCCAATCCCCTTTCCCAGGCAGTCCTTCCTGGAGTCCTTATGTAAACCCTCTTCACTGCTGCTCAGGCTGGAAAGTAGGGCTCAGTCATCTCCCTGTCGACCTCCACCAGACAGGAGTACCACCCCAGCACGTGCTGAGTGACCCTTCATCAGAGGGCAACTACAGAGACCAGGCCATCTGGAAGACAAATTTTCTCACCCAAGTCTTCAATTGGGCCCTGGCCTTTCATGGGCCATAGGAAGGAACGTTCCCATGGTAATGATCACCCTCACCACGCTTGACAATGCAGGCTCTCTGCCAGGTGCACCCGTGCACCATCGTCATGACCCACCTGTGTGTGCCAATGTTGTTCAGCATGTCTAGACTGGCATCACAGGACCTGAAAAGGGAAGTCACAACACGGTCACTGCACACTGAGATTTTCTGAGAATCATGATTTATCTACTGCACATTGTCACGTTCTGTAATGCTTGAAAGCAAATAGACCTCACAGCTTTTATATAAATCTTTGTATTTTCTAGACCTTATTACCCCTGGAACACAAGAGTGCCAGAAAGCCTAGTGTTCCTATAGATCAGGTTGTGCTAACCAAGACTCAGGTGCAGAAGGCTAATTGAGCAAAAATCTCAGCAATATACTCAGTCAGTGTGTATTGGGTTGAATTCTCTGGAGAACACTGACTAAAATGAATTTTGTTAATAGGAGTGAGATGCTACCATAGTGAACACCTAAACATGTGGGTGTTGTGTTAGAATGAGCAGAGGCTGGCAGATGTGTGCTAGAGGAAGCCTACAATGCCCGGAACAGAATGCTCACAGCAGAGCGGACACTGCAGGTCCTTCTGGTGACACCCAGATGCGACCAGAAAGGATTGGGTACTGAATGGAGAGCATCCTTGCTATAGCATGGCAAAGAGCTTGGCTGGGGTTTCTGTTGTCCGGTGGAAGGCAGAACATGTGGGTGATAAAACTGAATAATCAGCCAAGGAGATTTCCAAACAATGTTGAAGGAGCAGCTGGATTTCTTCTTACAGCTCAGAGTAGTGTGGGAGAAGAAAGAGACACATCAAAGAAATTGTTAGGCAGAACTAGAAGACTTGGAAAATTCTCAGCCTACCTACATTGCAAAGCCTGAGGAAGGCTGTCCTGAAGGGGCCCCGAGGGTGTGCTGAGCAACAGGTGAAGAGCCTGTGGACAGTCAGCCACCGTGAGCCGCCCGGGTGGCAATGGGATGTGGGCAGGAACACTCCTGGTTGAACAAGGTCAGGAGCAGAGTCAGGACGAAGTAAGGAGGACGCAGAACTCGGGGGTCTGTAGGAGGGGGCGACAGCGCTACTTGGGGGCTATCTTGCTTTATCTTTCAATAAAGGGGAAAACTATCTGAAGAGGTTCTGAGATCACTAGGACGGCCACTGCCATTGCCTCCATAGCCCCTGGGGAGGGCTGCTCCTCCAGGGATCCTCAGGGCAGCCCACTTCTTCAGCTTTGTGAGCCCAGATACTCACTCTCAAGGGCTGAAGAACACGATCACCCTGCTGAGCTCTGGAGATGGGCCAGTGAACGGGGCCAGGGCTGGACACTTGCTGCCCCCAGGGTTGGCGACAAAGCACCAAGCCGTAGACTTAATAGAAGTTGTACTACTGGGCACAGAACTTACCAGAAACGGCCTGCCTTTCACCTTTTTAATTTCTCTTGGAACGCGAATGTCTAATGGGAAGCCCATAACCTGCTGGTTTCATAGACACAAGAATAGAGAAGAATGTAGCCTCAGGATCAATCCTACCAGCTATTTCCGTTGGTTTTAGCAATTTAGGTTCTAATGTTAATACCAGAGTGGGTTAACAGTTTTGGGTCATTGAGATGGAATCAATATATTTTTCATTTTCAAAGAATGTGGTTTTCACAGGGCCAAGGGCAGAATGTTACAGTCTGAATTATTGTGTCTTCCCCAAATTCATATAGTGAAGCCCTAAGCCACTGTATGGCAGTTGTAAGGAAGTCACTAAAGTTAAGTGAGAGCCTAAGATTGGGTCCCTGATCCAGTGGGACCAGAATCTTTATAAGAAAAGTCACCAGACAGCTCACATTCTCTTTCTCTCTGTGATCATGCACCAGGAAGGACATAGTGAGAAGGTGACACCTGCAACTCAGGGAAAAAATCCTCACCAGAAACAGAGCAAGCCAGAATCTGGATCTTGGTGTCCAGTTTCCAGAACTGTGAGAAAGTGAAGGCTTCCTGTTCAAGCCACTTGCACCATGGTACTTTGTTACACATGGGGTGCAGCGGTGGTCATCTCAGTCTAGGGTGCTGCATGACTGAGCTGGCAGTGCCTGGAGACAAGTGTGGCTGCAGAATATCTGAGATCTCTACACACTGAGAACACCCTCGGAGAAGACAGGAGGACTCTGCAGCCACGGCTTCTGGTCCCCGATTTTAGTGCTGGAAGTGGGGGAGCAACAATAGAGTGCAGACACTCCATGCAGGGAGCATATCACTTATTTTTCTAGGAAAAAAAAAAGCCTGCTGCAACGCATGCTGGTTATTTGGTTTAGTCTCGTCTAATTTATAATGGAACAGTGACTCCCCATTATTGCAGGAACTGTTCCCCCTCTGGAGGCAAGGCACTCCCGGGTAGCATGGATGTGCCGTGATTCACTGGTGCAACTGGATTTCTGCAGCCACTTGCAAGGGGGACTCATTCTCACAGGCAGGCAAACCACCAGACTCCAAAATAATGTATCTTTCATCATATTCTCCACCTTACTTTTTCTGACACGTGGGTGGTATGTATTTTTAGATTAAATAGGAAAAGGCATTTGCTTTTTGTTTACTCTCAAGCAGCATAAGAATCAACGGTATAAACAGCCAGTTGCTGCTATAACTTGGTGATCGGCATCATCTGCGGTGACAAGTCTGCCTCCTGATCATTCAGAATGACAAAGACTATCTTCCGACATCATTTGATACATTCCAGCGCTCTGCTGACAGTGCATCTGACATCTATTTAACTTTTTAATTATATTTATTTACTTTCATAATTAAACAATGCAATCTTAGGAAATAAGTTTAACCTTTAATTGCACGGGATGAGGGATGACAACTCCAATTACTGCACGTCAAGCCTCCGTTTGTTTTTGTTTTTCTTTTCATCTCTTTTTGAAAGGGAACCCATTTCCAATTACAGCCAGAATTCTTCTTATCTCCCTCTTATTTATTGCAGCAGGAATATTTTTAATGCTTCCACTTTGTTATAATTGCCTTTTGTCACCAGGGCCTCAAAAGTAAATGTCAAAGTTCTGCTCCTTTTCCTGTTGAATATTGATAGAAAGCAGTGCCCAATGACACCCACATTGATTAATTTGTCAACTATTACCTAAAAGTCTTGATAAAATGTTGTCATGAAACTGTATTCCATCTGTTCAACACTGACATAGGAGACATCTGAGGAAGGAATCTGTGCAAATTGGTTGTTTTTCACATCATGAGAAGTTGTCTCCTGCGGCTGGCAGCTCCCTCGTTAAGGTAACCTCTGAGCTCAGAGCAGGTGCCCCATGTTCCAGGGCTGTCATGCTGGGACAGGACTCTCCTGCCGTCACGGACCAGTCATCCTCCTGTCTTCCCAGTGCTCCATCTAGTGCCGGTGCTTATCTGGGACACTGAGGTGTCCAAACACACCAGTCCTTCCTCATTGATTTGGTCATTATAGGTTTTGCCAAGTTAGGTTTAATTTTAAAACATTATCAAAGAGCAATGGTGTGTGTCACCTACACTCCAAGAACTGGCCACCGAGAGTTGTCACTATAGAGGACTTGGAGTCCTGATGATGTTTAATGATGTGATAAGGAAATAGAGGTCTGTACCACATGGAAACAGGATTTTCTAGAGACTGCTAATGTGCTTGGGAAAATTCAGACACAACTGGTTGCCTATCAAAGAGATCTTGGCCGGGTATGTATGGGTCTTGCAAGGACCAAACCCAGGTGTGAGATACCGGGTCGTATTCCAGAGCACAGAGCAAGCAAGCAAGTAGAGGGAGAGGGCAGGGCAAGCCATGATCCCTTAGGGGCAATGGGAATAGGAAAGACTAGTGAGTAGATCTGAGATAACTTTCCTATGCTCATTGAGAATACACAGCCAGTGAAGCTCCATATCATATTCAACCACAGAATGGGATCAAATTGTAATGGGTTGCACCATAGTATGTCAAAAGACACCCTACTGCCATGTGATTTGAAAAAAAAAAACCTTTTAAAACATCCTAGCTGTAGGGACAGGAAGCAGACAGTTGTCATGGTCTGGGCATCTGCCACAGCGTGGCCCAACAGACATTCAGGACATTAGGGGTGAGAGAAACCTTCTTTGTTGAGATCACTTGATGACTGAACAACCATGTAAATTTGTCACAATTCACTATTTTTGTTATAAAATCGGTGGCTCTTCTCATATTTAAATCATAACTGTATAAATTTTAAGAATAAAAAAAAGACAGATCAAGAATTACTTGCCAGTAATAGACTTGCACCTTTCTGTTCAAAAATGGGAGGGAAATCAGATATAATTTTCTGTACATCTTACCAATTGTCCTCCTGGTATTTCTTTTATTTATATATATATATGGAATTAGACTTTTTTAAAAGGAGAGAGAACAAGAAAATACAAAACAATACATCTCAGGACAGTTTACAGTGTCTTCCCGACACTACGGGGGTACACTTGTCACTAGGTCGTCTGCAGGGCTGTGCATGGATGTCTGGGTGTCCTCCACAGGCCTATCCTCCTAGGACTGGACAGCACTGATAGGGACACCCTTGGAGCTCTGATCCAAACAGAAGGTGCCTCCTGCTTCAGGCTTGTGAGAGAGCGTAACACGACTATTAGTTCCTTTGTCCTTGGAAATTTTAACCTCAGGTACTTCTAATCAAGGGATAAAGGAATTAAAGAATACAGCTAAAAATATCAATAAAGATCTGACGGCTGTTCTAGAATAGCTACCCACATCTGACTAGCTGTTATCATTAGAGCATGTGACATCATTCCAACTTACATTCTCTCCACATTGGCACGTTGTCTCTTTAGATTCCCCATCTGGGAGCCCTGTGTGCAGCTCCATCTAGGCATAGCCGTTGAACTTGTGGAGGGAAGGACTGGAGCTGGCTCTGAAGAGCATCGTGTGATTCTCCACGGGCTTCTGAGGACATGATCCATCTCCCACATGAAGCCCGGACACGAGCATCTTCATAGGTGGGGAAGACAGGGCACCTGTACCATGCAGCTAGTGTCCACAGGACAACTGTGGGCCTGTTTTCATCAGCTTTTCACCACTGGGACCAAAAGAACTGGCAAGGACAAGTTTAGAGGGAGCTGCTCATTCGGGCTCACAGTTTAGAGGTCTCAGCCATGGATGTCTAGCTTCATTCCTTGGGGCTTGAGAGAGCAGTGGAGGAAAGCAGCTGAGGACACGGCACAGAAAGCAGAGAAAGAGTCCCCTCACCATGACCAAATGCACACCCCAAGGGCATGCCCCTAGGGACCCTCCTCCAGCCACCCTGCCTCCTAGGGTTTCCTCCAGTTGATCACTGAGTAGGTTGGCCCTTCTCACACCCTAGATTCACTTTGCACCTGCCTGAGCCTTGGGACACATCTCACATCATGCCCCGTGGGAGGAAAGCAGCAGCTTCCTTCCACGTGATACTTACGCTTTATTGTTATTGCTAAAACAACTCCAAATTTTTATGTTTGCATATTAACCTTCAAATTTAATCGTCCCTTTACTCACTCTAATTTGCTTTTACTCTTTGGGGGGGAAAAAGGATATGCTAATTATGGTGCATTCTTCTGGGGGAATGGCTTGGAGACAATCATGGTAACTTCTAAAATATTGCTTTCTTAGTCTGAAGCATAAAAAATAAATTAATAACAGAGAAGTTTGTGAGGACTCTAACAAGGTAGGATGAGCCATTCCAGCCCAGGTAGATCCTACATCTCGTCTTGGTGTTTCCTTTAAACTGCAATAACCACCTTGGTGCTGTAGGACCTCGGTAGAGTTTCTCAGGGGCAGGGTACACAGCGCTCAACAGTCAGTCTGCAGAAGACTCTATTTTAACTCAGAGATGATACTTGGCAAGACAATTTTTATCCTCAAAGGTTGCCTGAATTTAAATATTTAAATTCTCTCTCTCTCTCTCTTTTAAGCTCTTTTGACATACTTTAGTGCAACCCATTACAATTTTGATCCCATTTTTGTGGTTGAATATGATGTGGAATTTCATTGGCTGTGTATTCACAAATGAGCATAGGAGACAGAGAGAGAGAGAGAGAGAGAGAGAGAGAGAGAGAGAGAGAGAGAGAGAACACAAAGAAAGAAAGGGAAATGGTTCTCTTTTCCCTGAACCTCGTGCCAGTGCATGAACAAAGGACAAAGGACTCCCTGGGCAGCTGTATGGGTCTTCTCATCCACCCCAAGTACAACTTAGACTTCAGCAGTTAATACACTGCAGACATATTAAAATGGAAAATCTCTGCTCTCTGAAACCATATGGCATTTTGTCGGAAGCAGAACAAAGCCACCATTCCAGCCTGAGGCCAGTAGGAGGGAGGAGCCTAGAAAAGGGTCAGGTGCCTTAGATGCACTTTATTCATTCATCATTTAGAGAAGCCTTGATTGGCAGGTCTGCCAACACTGATACTTCTTTTGAAGGTCATAAACAACAAGAAAATATTCTAGAAAGCAATAATCTGTTTGCTCTCTAATGTAACATAAGTGTCCTGACTGAAATGGCATGCCATCAAAAATCATTTCTAATTATTTTAAGTAATATTTAGATCAATTCATTGTAATCTTATTAGCTTTCATGTTTATGTCTGAATTAGATTACTTTCATGTTTGTTTAAGCTCTTTTGCTTTTTAAAATGTCTCTTTCAAAGACAAATTGAGCCTGGTTGGAGTAATCAATGGCTCTGTGGGTTCCATATATGCAAATGCCTGTCCAGGGAGGAATCCTGCTGGCTCCTGAGGACCTCCCCGTCACCTCCCTGCCACTCTGGGGCCTGGGTCCCTTAGAAGCCCCTGCCCAGGCCCTGAGGCCCCAGAAAGGCCAGGCAGTCCTTAAAACTTCTGTGTGGCTTCCCAGAGAGTAGGGTCTAGAATGACGGAGCATTGTTTTAACTTAGAGCTTCACCCTCAATGTTCTCATACTGTCGATAGATGTATGCTCACGTGTAAATTTTTTGTAAATGCTTAAAGTTGGGTCTGGTGGATAACAGGACATGGTGCTTTAAAAGGCAGTGCCTCTTTAGGAATTTTTAGGAATGTGCTATTATAGCCAGCTCTTTTCCTGTCATCTAGTTGGAAAACTAAGACTAATTCCAAATTAGAGTTTAATGTAAGTTGAACTTCCCCAGAAACGACACCATGTATTCACACAAAGGAAGATTTTTATATCTTCAATGGATTTTTGTGGACAGCCTTGGTAGATCAGATTAGCAGTTACAAGACCATGGAGCAGTACTGATCAAAGGGTGGAAAGGCTGGCAAATCTTCACTGCAAAAGGCAGACTACGCCGGGCTTTTTGCAAGGGGGGTGAGGCTGGAGACAGCACCCGGGCACAGGAGGATCCTGGGCACTCAGGTCTGTGTTGTCCCCCCAGGCACAGGGACTGGTCTTGCTTCTGTTGTTCTCCGTATCCTCTCTGAGAGTCTGATGAGGGCTAAGAATCTGCTCCCAGGGAAATGTGATGCTCTGCTTTGACAAACCCTGTTCATAACCTTTCCTGGAGGAAAGGGTGGGTTCTGAAACCCAGTCCCTCCTCAGTACTGAGACACTGGGGCTCAGGGAGGTGAGCCACCAACTTTGCAGTGCTGAGTTTCTTTCTAGAAATTGCTCTTGGCTGGAGAGAGTGTGAAGGGAGGGGGAAGCCTGAATCAATGGATTCAGGGCACCAGCATGTTGTCCCAAGTGGGAACAACTGGGAAGAACATCCCACCTCTAGAGCCACCTTGGGATCCCGCGGAGCTCCCTGGGATGGCTTTCCTCGACTCCCAAGCATACCTCAGAGGTTTTCTGAGGCATGGCTCACATAACTGGGAAGGTGGACAAGACCCCAGATCTGCACCAGGCAAGCTGGCGACTTAACTGGGTGGCTTATATTGTTGTTGTTGCTCTACTCAGATCCTCAACTGACTGGATGAGGCCCACCCATATTAAGGAGGGCAGTCTGTTCTACTCAATGTGTCCATGGGAAAGTCAGAATCATACAAAAGCACGCTCCCAGAAACACTCAGAATAATGTTTGACGAAAGGCCTGAGTACCCTGGATCCTGATGAAGTTGACTCACAAATTGGCTCTCTCAACCATCTTCCCCAGAGGAGACCAGCCCACCTAGGACAGGTGAGGGCACAGCTGCCCTCACACATGGAGAGTTCTGCTGTGCAACCCACCTGGTGAGGTCCTGCATCTCCAGCTGCTTGCCGAGAAGCCCACGCCTCCCTCCTGCCTGCTCCTAGGTCTTCTTGCTGTTACCTCTCAAAAAGAGTCAACTGAAGTTTGAAATTCACACTCAAATTTTGATATCACATGGTGAAAAATAGCTGATTAGTGTTTTGAAGGAAAATGAGTGAGTGAAATATTTAAATGTATGTTTTATTTTGAGGGTTATTTAAATAAGAATAACAATGTATATTTTATTTAGGATTCCTAGAAAAACACATGATTTACAGCTAAAAGTTAATTATAGAAGAGTGACACACTTATTTTTAGCATGTGTATGCCCTGTGCAATCTGTGAAACAAACTTCTAAATTTAAAAAAATGTTATATTTTAATCTGAAATTCCAATATACCCAGGTGCCCTACATTTTTATTTGCTAAATCTGGAAACATTGTTTTATTTTTACAATGCTATTTTAAGTTTTTGTTCCATATATATATATATATATATATATACATATATATATATATATATATATATATATATATATCAAATGGGTAAGAGAAGGAATTTAATTTTGAAGAGACAGCTTAGAAGACTGGGACTCAGCTATTCACGAAAACTTGATTTAAAAGAAACTGGTTAAAACGTCAAATGTGGACTGATTAAAGGCATGAAAGCACACAAATATTTCTAGAAAGAAACCATGCAAGATGCTCTAATATATATTTAAATACTATTTCACATAAGGGTTATGAATCAACACAATGTTAAAGGTTTGAGTAAACTTAGAAGATTATGAAGGGGACTAAGGCAAGGGATGGAGCACATGCTTAGGAAGCACGGGTCCCTGGGTTTCAGCCCCACACCACAAAAAGAAAAAAAAGGTGGGACAATCTAGTATAACACCCCACCATGTGAAAAAGAAATGGCAAACTCAAAATAACACACGTAGACAACAATCTTTTGTTAACTCCCTCTTGCAATGAAATTAAGTTTCTAGTTGCACATTTTTTATCTCAATTGTGTGCTTGCTTTGTCTAAACCTGTATTTATTTTAGCAAAGCCATGCACTTATTTTCTCTTCTCTCAACACCAGCAATGTATAAAGCAAGATTTCACTCCATCAGTATTCTGCTTAGATAATCTAAGCATACCAATTTTGGGTCCATGGCCATTGATTCATTTCAGAAGCTTTTATCTGCCATCTTCCTTGGTGACATTCATCCTTCCCCACCCTGGGTGACCTTTGACACACACTTGGAAGAAAAATCTCTAGAATAAGCCCCCAAGGAATCATTCATGCTTAATGCATCTAATTACTACCTAGAAAATGTAAGTGATATTGTGCAGAAATTATAATGAAAAGCAACCTATGAAAAGCTTCAGCTCAGGGGCTTCCTAATTATATTAGGTTAAAATGCAAGTATTTTCTAGCAAAAAAAAATTTGTAAACCATGACATGGTGGGGGCAGGGGGACAAACCAGCAAACTCAGTTGACCCTTCCTGGGTTGGTGTTTCTCCCTGTCAGGTATTTTTTCCCAGTCCTGGACCTTCGGCATCCGTGATATATCTACTCCAGGTTAAAAACATGGCACTAAATGAGCTTTTTTTTTTTCATGATATCAAAAGAGATGAATGAATATATTAAAAGTCATTAAAACTTGTTTGAGGTCATGACAATAAAGGACTGGTTAGCTTAAATACGTGACTTTCATCTGCCTGTTGAAATAGCATGTAGGTGCCTAACAAGGGCTTTATATATGCCCTAGTCTGGATGTTTGTGTCCCCCCAAATTCATATGTTGAAATCTTCACCCACAACATGCAAGGACAGAGCTGGGATCAGGAAGTAGCCCACACTAGACATCAAATCTTGCAGTACCTGACCTTCAACTTCCAACTTCCAGGGCTAGGGGAAACAAATTTCTGGATTTATAAACTATCCAGGTTATAGTGTTGGGCAACATCACCTAGGGCAGGATAAGATGATATACGGAAATTTTCAAGAACTGGATTGCTGATTTTTATGCGTAAATAAAATAATAAAATAGAAGACTTCTTGAAATCTTCCTTATCTTTATGGTTTTTCCAGCTTGAAGATTTTAAACAACTTGGTGCACAGAGACTATGTCAGGTTAACTCAATCATTTGGCTTCCAGTGAATATCTAAATGGCCAGCCATGAAGTCGAGATGATGAAGTATTTTCTGGAATATTGTGAACGCATGTTATCCCTTAACAATACCCCAAAGTGGTACATCGAGACCCCCTCCATTTCTTCCAAGGTCAAATTCGGAAGACCAATCATAGGAATAGGTGCCGCAGTCTGGCTGGGCACACAATCACGAGCCACCACACAGCTTGTAGATTCAAACAGCAACTCTTTATTCCCGAACTCACACCAGCCGTCTACAATCACGTTCTGGGGAAATCCACGTTCTCTTCCCAAATCCACGTTCTCTGCCCAAATTCACCTCCACTCGGCTTCTATCCCAAAAATATACTGTCTGAATCCCGTGAGAACTCAAGGGGAACTCAGGCAGCAGGATACGCCCTATTCCCAGCAGGAATAATCTTAAACCTTAAACCTGGAACCTAAACTGGGAACGCCCTAAACAAGATTATCTTAAAACCGGGAACACCCTAATCTGCCTTGGTCCTTGAGCAAGGTACATTCAATGTCACTGCAACATGGGGTATGCTGGCAAGGAAATTGTCATACCTACTTGGCTAATGGCTCCCAGCAAATAGGAAGACCAGAGCACAGCTACGAGGCTCCAGCCTTGAGCAGCCCAGCTGTTCATGGGCTGAGAAACACCAGGGACCTCCCAGATCTGTTTGCTGCATGCACTGCTGCCAGCCCAGAACCTGCCATGTTCACCTTTCAGCCTCAGAATACTCTTATGTCCTGTGAGGCCTAAGAGGACACAGGAGCCAACCAGTTCCAGGGCGGGTTCCCTCTCTCAGTTCCTTAAGATCCACCCCAATTATCCTCTCATTCCTTCCATTCTGCATGTTTGTAAGCCTTTCCTGTGGAAGGTCACCTTCACAACCTTGGGAGTAGATCAGTGACAAATCAGACAAGACCCAAGTCCTCAGTGCACCTAACCCTGGAGAGCTCAGATGACCCCCAACAGTAGGGCTAATGAACAAACGGTGAGGCTTGGAGGTCCTAAGCTCCATGGAGCACAGGGCCCAGGCCGCAGCATGAAAGTGCTTGCAACTTTAAATTGGGGGCACCTCAGGGGCTCATTCAAGAAAGTGAGCTGTGAAGGCGATAAAGAATTTACCAGGAAATTGCCGGAGGGAGAAGCTTCCATGGAGGGAACTGCAGAGTCAGCAAGATGAGCTGCACCTGTCACCCCTGACAGTGGCAAAGAGGACAGGGTGGCCAGGACACTGTGAGCCAGGGAAGCCACCGGAGCCAGGTCCCAGGGCTTTCACAGCAGACCCGCAGGAAAGCCGAGCTGAGTGAGTGCAAAGGTGCTTCACGGGATGACTTATAGACCTGCTCTGGGTGCCACTGAGATCAGGAGCACGCCCAGAGTGCAGGCTGGAGGCTGCGAGGGAATCGCAGGCAGGAGCAGCAGCATGTGGCAGTGGGGAGCAACCAACAAAGGTGGGCCAGCAAGATGTTGAGGTGCTCTGGGTGCAGAGGAGGGAAGCATGGGGTGGGATGTCTTTGGGGGTTCAGGTCCAGAAGGAGCTAGAGTATCAAGCGCTTGCCAGCCTACCTTCCCTGACCTCATCCTCTGTTCTGAAGAATCCTTCTGCTGACCTTGGTCTTTCAGTCTCCATCCTCAGTTCCCTTTTGCTGACTATTTCAGGACTCTGCTCTGTGAGTGCTCACTCCACAACCTTCATGACTGCTGGCTTCCATCCACGTCTTTGAGCCACGCTGTCTCTTGGACAAGATGCTGCTATGGCCTGTGTGATGGCCACACCTTGAGCATTGCATGTAAAGATGTTTTTCTGCTACATTGTTGCAAACTCCTAAAAGCTTACAGGGAACTTTCCCGGTAAAGGGGGCTTCTGCATTGCACAAGCCTCGTGTAAAAGAATGTGTACTTCCAATAATGTTCAGAATTATGCTTAAAAACAACCTTGTTGTCAAAAGCAGGGTCAAAGACAAGTCTTTCTCTTTCTTAGCTCTCTTCTGCTGGTCACTGGTGCAGCAATATGGCTTTTCTTTGGAGGTTTGAGAGTATTATCTTTTAACATTCTCCATCGGATGCCAAGACTGCTGTTAGAAAAATGAAAATACAGCTCTGCTGAATCAATCAGCTAATTGCTTGCTGTCCATCATACTAAGAACTCATTGGTTAGCATTTTCCACTGAAGCTGTGTCCACATGGGGCCAAAATCACCATTATGGTCAATGAACTCAATTAGGGACATTCAGTCAAGTCAGTCATTCGGCTGAGATGCTGACAGACAGCCGTATGTGGGTTTGGAGGTGCGTGGTCTTCTCTGGACGGCAGGGGCCCTTGAAGCTCTGCAGCACCACTGCACCCTCTGTGGGTGGGGCTGAGCCCCTCCCCCCGTTGCAAGGTGGGGAGGTGGAAGCCAGCATGCCTGAGTCACCCCTGAGAGTCCCCCTTTAGGGTACATACATGATGACGACTTGGAGGGCCTCCTTTTATTGAGCCTTGTGGAACAGGAATCCTGAGGGTGGTGAGGCAGCAGCTGGTCGTGACCCCTCTCCACTCCAGCACCTACCTTGAGCTGTGCCCAAGCCCTTGCCCTGTGATCAGAGAGCACTGTCTGTACAGATCAACTTTTCTTTCCCGCTGTGTTTTAGAGTGCTGTCATTAAGCCATTCTGTGTTAAGGAAATCCTATTGGTGTTGATATGGTTCATAAGCTATTTTGGAATTTAAGCTCACCCATTTGTGTCTGTGTCACCCAGATTAAGCTGTTCCAGGCATTATTTTCAAACTCAGCTTCTAAAAAATTTGAGCAGACCAGATTGTGGCCTTTTGAAGCAAGTGTCTTTTTTGATGAACCTGTAGCCCAGAAATAGTCCAGCCATGTGAGGTCAGCAAGGCCGCCAGAGGTTAATATGGACACAGCTGCTAAACATGACTCACCATGGACCCCAGAGCTCTGGGATGCACCGGCTCATCTGCTCTCAGCAGATTGATGGTCAGCTGTGGACTGCGGAGTGTGCTGCTTCCCTCTTGCTAGGCCCAAAGCCATTTCAACCCTTCCTGTTGGTATGGTGTCTGTTCTATTGTTACAATTGTTTTGTTCTGATGTATTAGTGATATTTGCTTTCAAACAGTCTCAGGAAGTCAGGAATTTTTAGCTAGATAGCACATGTCATAGTCTAAGACAATCCCAGACAAAATACCAAATTGTATATTAAAAAAAATCAATTCTTGAAGTAAGGCCATACACAATCTTTAATTACACCTAAGCCCATGCTTGACAATAATCAGAACAAGTCTTAAAGTAGCATTGATTTAGAATCTGTTCAAGCTCCCTTTCATGCAATGTCCGGGTGGTCAAGAAGATGCTTTGAAGGAAGGAAGGATAGTAGACAACTTCTCCAAGTCCTTTTGTGAAAATGCAGGGAAACCTGGATGTGACTCATTTTCCCACTTATACCATACCAGCTCAGCACTTGTGATCATGAAACTCTCTCCTAAATGATGAAATAATGTCCTTCCTGGTAGCATTCATTTTAATAAATTATGAAAACTATTAATTCATGCATCCATGCCCCATTTTGATATTGATCCAGTCCCAGGGCATCAGACTGCGGAGGAGCAATTTGATCTGACAGCCTGTATAATGCTGTAAGAAGTATGGCAGGCTATGTCATAATCTGTTTGTTTGTTTTTTTTTTTTTTCTTCTTCAAAAGAAGTGAATCCAGATGACTTTCCACTCTTGAAACTGACTATGTTTGCAAAGATGTCTATAACTTGCAAGTGTCTTTTTCCTAAAGCCTGCCATTGTTTCAGGGTCTGCATGTGCAATTGTACATATCAGTTCCTCTGTGAGTGCCTGGGCGTCTTTTGCTGTAGAGCAGGATTGCTTCCCCTTGCTCAACAAGGGAGAGGAGGTGAGAACCAGTGCATGTTTTCCAAGTGGAGAGATGACACTTAGAGCAGTCATCTTGGGCCTTGGTGCCTCGTTGTACCATCATTTCCAGGGAGCAGCCCCTGGGCCCTTGGCCTTCAGGGGGCAGCATTCTAACAGGACACTCAAACTGTTTATAACAGGACCATTTCCATTCCTCGCAGATGGTCATCTGGTGTACTTAGGTCCATCTCCTTGAAGAGAGCAACTTGGGGACGGCTCACATCGCCGACTGGCTTCAGTGTGGCTGGGGGCTTTCCTTAGGCCCCATGACACTTTCCCTGTCTAACCTGCCCTGGAAGCATTTTTCGGGAGAACACTAACCTTCTGCTGTATGATTTCTCCCACCTTCCTAGACAGGATTGCTATTCTTTCTGTCTTGTGTAACTCCACGTCCTGACACAGGCAATGAATTTGGGTTCGTGGGGAAAAAAAAACAAACCTGTATTATAGCCTCGTCTAGGGAGCCTGGTGGCTCTTGCTGTGTTAATTTACACTAAAATCCATGACCCGGGAGCCTGATTGATGGCCAAGGGCAGAAACCCAGCCCCTGGCCTAGTTTATTTTGTGAACTGTAGCCTCAGACATCGCTGAGAGCCACAGTGATATTGATTTGATATACACTGGATGGCTCTTTATGCTCTTTGGGAAATTTATTGTGCCGAGTCAGAGCCTCAGCAGCAGGGGAGGAGCTGCTCTTTAAATTGAAGAGGGCTATCATGGTTTGACCCCTGGGCCACTCGGGTTACGGAGTGGCCTGGGCGAGGCTAGGTCGGAGCAGGCCCCGGGGACAGTGCTCATCAGTTCTAAATGTCAAATCCCTTCAGAGGCCCTGAGTTATTGCTAATAGGAACTTGCTTGGGTCTATGACATTTGGATGCCCTATAAGTTAAACATCATAACACTTTCTTCATGTCATGGTCCTTTAAATTATGGCTGAGCACAGCACCTCTGCTCTGGCCGCTTAGCATCCGACTGCGGCACAATACGAGGCCACCTGCCTCTGAGCTGGACCATCAGCACGGCTATCATCAGTGGAAGAGCTGCAGCTCTAAGGCTCTCCCCACCTATAAATTAGCGGGCTTGTCATGTGAACTGCAATTGTGCAAACATTGTTGCCATCTTGTTTCTGCACAATAGAAACCTGGTGGCCTTTGGCAGCAGGCACAATAAAAGTTAGAATGCAATCTGATCTTGATAGCTTTTACGTTTTTCTTGGGGGAAGCTGTGCTGTGCTGGATGAAAGATTGGCAGAGGGAGAAACATCACTCTTCATGGGCATCTTATGCATGAAATAGAAAAGAAATTACTTTTGTTAGAACAATTTGCAATCATCTCTCCTCTTAGGGAGGGCCGTTATGCTTATAATTTCTAATTTCTGCAGAGAGATACTGTTCCATAACGGACCATTGTCACATTGGTAACAGACGAGCTGGTCTCTCGCAATTGGCTTATTATGACTGATTCCAATTTTGAAACTGCTGGAGAACCCTTGAGCTCATGTGACTCCAGCTCTGAGACACGCTCATGATACCAGCAACTCCCATTCTGGAGCAGAGCTTTATAAAGGCAACCTGGACTGAGTGCTGGAAATCTCCTACCACTGGGGACAGTAGATATTACATCTATGGCTGTACTGAATTTTCCCTAATAAATAGCTAATAAATACCTATACCTAATGAATACCCTATTTTATTGGGTACCCATAAGAACTTCTATATTGAAAGGGTACTCAGAGTGGCTTAATAACAGGTACCACGGTGGTGGTGCCTCTGGTGCTCCTAAAGCCAAACCAACAGGTGCAGGTGTGACTCCCTCAGGCTTGTCCTTCCTCCACCTGCCCACTGGGGTCTGTAGAGTCCTGCAAATGGTTGCCTCAAAGCAATCCAATGTTACAATACCAAGATGCCCCCAAGAACCCCACTATCACACTTTCTTCTGGACATCCTGAGGAGGTACAAGTGTGTTAACCAGGTGGAGGAGCAGAGTTGGTCTTGCAAACAAGGAAAAACAGCTGATGACGTCTGGGTGCATAGGACGCCCTTAGAAGGCATGGGGCGTCAGGCAGCTGGCTCTGATGGGGAAGAGGCTGAGCCACTTCAGCCCTGGACGAGCTATATGGGAGGCACCACTGCTAGAGCTGGGCTGCTGGTGTGTGCTCCGGGCCTTGGCCAGGTAAGGAGAGGGAGCACTCGGGCTGAGTTTACCTCTGTGTGCTGCCACTTCCTTGTTTAAAAAATGGAATTAAGAATGAACTTCAAAAGTAGACGTGAAGGTAAAACAGGACACATATGAGCTGCCTATGTGCCTATGAGCTCAGTGTGGCCCGGCTCCTGACTGGGGGGTGGGGGGCGGCTCTGCAGCAGTCTGCGGTGGCGGCTGCAGCCAGAACCTAAGCAACTGACGGCACTTCCTCAAAGTCAGCATCTGGGAGTCCTAGACAGAGGCTGAGCAGGGCATTTCTCTCAAGGCTTCACTCCCTGGGTGCAGAGGCCGGATCTTCCTGCCACTTGGCAAGGACGATCCTCCAAACCTGTGTCCCACCTCCTTTTCCTGTAAGGTTCACACGGGAGACCAGTCAGGTTGGACTAAAGCTCACCCTAACGACCTCTTTTTTTTAACTTATTTACCGCTTTAAAGCCACTCTCTGCAGATAAGGACCAGTCTGGGGTTCTGGGGGATAGGTTCCAACCTATGAATTTAAAGTGACAATTCAGCCACCAAACTCTCCTGTGTGATGGAGCAGCTTGTGCCATCCACCAAGATCCTGTTTCACACATGGCACCATTGACTTTGGTGATGTTGCTGTGGGTACGTTTCATATAACTCCACCCATGCTTCTGAAGAAAGAACTGGAAGTGCACATGGGTGGGAAGGGGACAGAGCAGCACGAGGAATGCCACCAGAGAACCCTGAGCTGCAACCCGAAGCTTGTCTCCCAGACACACGGGCTCATGCAAACGGACCCTTGGCAAACACAAAATCGCCATTTCATGACCTGATTTTTCTTTTTAATTAGCAAATTAGTAATGTTGTTCAGGGCCTCTGCAAATAGAGCCCATCACAATTTCTGATATTTTGTAGCAAAAATCACATATCCTACCTCAGAACTTTGAATTATTAGGATGCTTTCGCATTGTGCTCTTAACAAAAATGGTGCTGGGCACACGTTTCTTCTCCTGTCCTCTGTGACCGTGTTCTGTTTCTCCCATACGCTGCTTCCCTTGGGTCTCACCTCATGAAGACAGCAGTGGGCCTGCCCCATGGAAGGGTGCACCGCTAACACACTCAGGGGCAGCCCACGCGGGTGGCTCCCGAGGGGTTTGCCAACAAGTGAACCGGGCTTCTCCCCGGGAGTGGAAAACCTTGACAGGTGTATTCATTCCTGGTAGGAAATGGACAGAAGCAGTGGGACGCGACAGCATCTTCAGAGGAGAAATAGCCATCACCGTTCTCCCTCGCATAATTAGAACGAGTCTACGCAGATAAAAGATGGCCTTGATACAGTAAAGCGCATTCATGTTGCTGAACACTCTCCCACTTTGGGGCCACCTCCTATTATCAGAAATTAATGGGTTTCGTTTTTTAATTGTTACCATGTATAAGCAGGTAAGTCTGAGTTTTTTTTTTTTTTTTTTTTTTTTTTTTACTTTAAATTATCAAAGAAATCATTCCAAGGCAAAAATGTTAATTACAAATATCATAATTAGGAATTTATGTTAAGTATCATGTAGAATCCACTCTTAGCAATTTATTGGATGTGAACCCCAGAGACACTTTAAAAGATGAAAAAAAAAAATCCCAGGGAGCAACCACAGAGCTGAAGTAAAAGGCTGTCAAGCATGCGAGACATGGAGTCCAAGAACATTCTAGAGACAAACTCGGCTGCAGCCTCTGCCTCCGTGGCAGCCCTGAGATGCCGGGTTTTGTGGCAAGAGTCCGTCCTCCTCCTGGCCAGCTCACGGGGTGAGTGTTGGCAAATGACTTAAAGCAAAGAATTGCCGAAGTGGCTGCTGATGCTAACTGTGCCTCTCTGTCGAAGGAGATCCCCCTTGGAAAGCCCGCCAAGAATGCGAGCAGAACAGCAGCCTTGGGAGGGGTCTGGGTGAGACGCGGGGCTGAGAGCCCTGGACTTGGAAAAGCTTCAGAGACGGAGTAGGGGCAAGCGGAAGCCTAAAGGAAGCAGGCCAGGCCAGGCAGGGGCACAGAGGTGGGAAGGGTGCCGGAAGGACGAAGCCAGGACCAGGAGACGGCCAGGGCCAGCTGCTGCTGCAGGCTTCCGAGCCGTGCCCAGCTGCAGGGTGGAGCCTTCAGAGGGAAACGCAAGGAGCCAAGCCATTCCTACCGCCAAAGACCGCTAGGACCCAGCCAGAGTGCATGGTGCAGCTTTCCCTGGCTCCCCTCTTCTGTTGGGTCGTTTCCCTGGTATCTTTTTTTTTTTTTTTTTTTTTTTTTTTTTGAGGCTATTGTGAATGGAGTAGTTTTCTTAATTTCTCTTTCACTGGATTCATAGCTGATGCGTAGGAATGCGTTTGATTTATGGGCATTGATTTTATACTATGTTACTTTGCTGAATTAATTTATTAGTTCTAGAAGTTTTCTGGTGGAGTTTGAGTTCTTCTTTACCTATTTGTATCCCTTCATTTTCTTTCTTTTGTCTAATTGCTCTGGCTAGAGTTTCAAGGATGATATTGAATAGAAGTAGTGAAAGAGGACATCCTCGTCTTGTTCCAATTTTTGGCGGGAAGCTTTCATTTTTTTCTCCATTTAGAATGATGCTGGCCTTGGGCTTAGCCTACGTAGCTTTTCCAATGTTGAGGTATGTTCCTACTATTTCTAGTTTTCCTAGTGTTTTGAACATGAAGATGTGCTATATTTTGTCACATGCTTTTGCTGCCTCTATTGAGATGATCATGTGATTCTTGTTTTTAAGTCTATTAAGATGATGAATTATGTTTATAGATTTTCATATGTTGAACCAACACTGCATCCCTGGGATTAATTCCACTTGATCATGGTACACTATCTTTTTAATTGTTTTTGTATGCGATTTGCCAGAATTTTATTGAGAATTTTTGAATCTATGTTCATCAGGGATATTGGTCTGAAGTTTTCTTTTCTTGCTGTTTTTTTGTCTGGTTTTGGTATCAGGGTGACATTAGCCTCATAGAATGAGTTTGGAAGACTTCCCTCCTTTTCAGTTTCATGTAATACTTTGAGGAATATTGGTATTAATTCTTCTTTGAAAGTCTTGTAGAACTTGGCTGAGAATCCATCTGGTCCTGGGCTTTTCTTGGTTGGTAGCTTTTGATGGCGTTTTCTATTTCATTACTTGAAATTGATCTGTTTAAATCATGTATGACCTCCTCATTCAGTTTGGGTAGGTCATATGTCTCTAGAAATTTTGTCGATGTCTTCGATATTTTCTATTTTATTAGAATATAAATTCTTAAAATACTTTCTATTTATCTTCTGTATTTCAGATGTGTCTTTTGTTATGTTTCTTTCCTCATATTATATTTCAGTAATTTGAGTTTTCTCTATTTTTTTCTTTGCTAGCATAGCCAGGGGTTTATCTGTTTTATTTATTTTTTCAAAGAAACAGGTTTTTGTTTTGTCAATTCTTTCAATTGTTTCTTTTGTTTTGATTTTGTTGATTGCACCTCTAATTTTAATTTTAATTATTTCCTGTCTTCCACTGCTTTTGGTGTTGATTTGTTCCTTTTCTAGGGCTTTGAGATGTAGCGTTAAGTCATTTATTTGTTAACTTTTTATTCTTTTAATGAATGCACTCCATGCAATAAACTCTCCTCTTAGTACTGCCTTCATAGTGTCCCAGAGATTTTGGTATGTTGTACCAGTGTTCTGATTTACCTCTAAGAATCTTTTTTATTTTATCCTTGATTTCTTCTACTATCCACTCATCATTCAATTGAGTATTATTTAGTCTCCATTTGTTACAGTAGCTTCTATTTTTTATTTTATCATTGATTTCTAATTTCATTCCATTGTGGTCTAATAGAATGCAGGGTATTATCTCTGTTTTTTTGTCTTTACTAAGAGTTGCCTTGTGGCATAAGATATGGTCTATCTTAGAGAAGGATCCATGTGCTGCTGAGAAGAAAGTGTATTTGCTCGTTGATGGATGAAATATTATATATATATGTATATATATATATATGTATATGTATATATATATATATGTATATATATATATATATATATATATATATATATATCAGTTAAGTCTAAATTACTGATTGTATTATTTAGTTCTATAATTTCCTTATTCAGTTTTTGTTTGGAAGATCTGTTCAGTAGTGAGAGAGGTATGTTAAACTCACCCGGTGTTATTGTATTGTGGCCTCTTTTACTCTTGAAATTGAGAAGGGTTTGTCTGATGTACATAGATGCTCCATTGTTTGGAGCATAAATATTTATAATTGTTATGTCCTGCTTCTATATACTTCCCTTAAGAAGTGTGAAATGTCCTTCTTTTTTTTTTCTGATTAACTTTGGTTTGAAGTCTACTTTATCTGAGATGAGGATGGAAACCCCGGCTTGTTTATGCAATTCATATGATGATAAGATTTTTCCCATCCTTTCACCTTCATCCTGTGGATGTCTTTGCCCATGGGGTGAGTCTCTTGAAGACTACATATTTTGGGGACTTGCTTTTTAATCCAATCTTCCAGTCTATGACCTTTACAATGAAAACTACAGAGCACTAAAGAAAGAAATTGAAGAAAACCCCAAAGACGGAAAGATCTCCTGTATTCCTGGATAAGAAGAATTAATATTGTCAAAATGTCTGTATTACCTTTTATACAGTTTTAATGCAATTCCTATTGAAATTCCAATGACATTCTTCAGAGAAATAGAAAAAGTAACCATGAAATTAAAAAAAAAAAAGGATAAGAGACCTAGAATAGCTAAAGTAATCCTTAGTAAGAAAAGTGAAGCAGGAGGCATCACAATACCAGACCTTAAACTATACTTTAGGGCTATAGTAACACAAATGGCATGATATTGGCACCAAAACAGACATGTTGACCAGTGGTATAGAGTAGAGGACACAGAGACAAACCCTCATAAATATGGTTATGTCATACTAGACGAAGGTGCAAAAAACTTTCACTGAAGAAAAGACAGCCTCTTCAACAAATGGTGCTGGCAAAACTGGAAATCCATATGTAGCAAAGTGAAATTAAACCTCTGTTTCTCACCCTGCACAAAAGTCAACTCAAAGTGGATCAAAGACTTAGGCACTAGAACAGAGACCCTGTGGCTAATAGAAGGAAAATAGGCCCAAATCTCACCACGTTGGCCTAGGATCTGACCTCCTTATCAAGACTCCTAAAAAGCAAGAAGTAAAATCAATAATCAATAAATGGGATGGATTCAAATTTAAAAAGCTTCTCTCACAAAGGGAACAACCAATGATGTGAGGAGAGAGCCTACAGATTGGGAGAAAATCTTTACTACATTTATCTCCGATGAAGCTTAATCTCTAGGATATATAAAGAACTCAAAATGATGAAAACAACAAATGGGCTAAGACACTTCACAGAAGAAGAAATACAATTGATCGACAAATATATGAAAAAGTGTTCAACATCTCTAGCAATTAGAGAAATGAAGATCAAAACTACTCTAAGATTTCATCTCACTTCTATCAAATGGCAGTCATTAAGAATACAGACAACAATAAATATTGGTGAGGATGTGGGGGAAAGGTACACTCATACATTGCTGGTGGGACTGCAAATTGGTGCAACCACTATGGAAAGCAGTATGGAGATTCCTCAGAAAACTGGGAATGGAAGCACCATTTGACCCAGTTATCCTTCTCCTTGGTTTATTCCCAAAGGACTCAAAATCAGATACTATAGTGACACAGCCACATCAATGTTTATAGCAGCTCAATTCACAACCTAATTGCCCCTCAATAGATGAATGGAAAAAGGAAATGTGGTATATATACTCAATGGAATATTACTCAGCTTTAAAGAAAAGTAAAATTATGGCATTTGCCAGTAAATGGTTGGAGTTGGAAAATATCATGCTAAGTGAAATAAGCCAACCCACAAAACTAAAAGCCGAATGTTTTCTCTAATATGCAGATGTTAATTCACACTAAGGTGGGGGACACTATTGAAGAATAGCATTACCTTAGGTTAGGTGGATGGAAGTGAGTGGAGGGGAAGGGAGGGGATGTGGGGATAGGAAAAATAGTAGAATGAAACACACAATATTACTGTATGTATATATATGTGACTGCATGGCCAATATGATTCTGCAACATGTACACTCAGAAAAATGAGAAATTACATCCCATCTATCTATGATATATCAAAGTGAATAAATGCATTCTACTTTCATATATAACTGATTTAAACAAATTAAAATTTCTTTTAAAAAGTGTATGATGCATTAGTCAGCTCTTCATCACTATGACAAAACCACCGAGAGAAACAACTGAGGGGAGGAAAGATTTATTTTGGTTCATGGCTTGGGAGGTTTTGGTCCACGATTGGCTGTCTCCATTGCTTCGACCCAGAGGCAAAGAAGAAAAGCATAGAGCAGAACATGTGGCAGAACAAATCTGCTGACCTGTAGCAGGAAAGCAGAGAGAGAGAGAGAGAGAGAGAGAGAGAGAAAGAGAGAGAGGACAGAGACAAGATATAGCCATGGAGAACATGCTTCCAAGGACCCACTCCATTCAACTAGGTCCCACCTCCGACAGTTTCCACCACCTTCTGATAGTCCATTCAAATTGCACATCCATAAGTGGATTAATCCACCCAGGAGGTTGGGGCCCTCGTGGCTCAATCACTTCCCCCAGGCCCTAACACTGCTTCATTGGGAACCAAGCCTCAGCACACAAGCCTTCGGGGGACACTGCAGATCCAGACTGTGACATGAGAGGAACATACAATGGTTCCTCCAAGCACCTGACATGTGATACAGTAATTGTGTGTGTGAATAAGGGGAAAGCGATTATAAAACCACCACACTATACTGAGTCCCTGCTCTGCAATCAGGTCGGCGTGGGCTCATGTACCCCTTGTCCTTGGCTGAGTCCGTACCGAGCTTCTACCATGCGTGACCTCTGCCAGGTGCCAGGCACCTGAAATGCACTGCACCTGCCCTGCAGGAGCTTACATTCCAGAAGGAAGGGGAGACCAGGAAAGCCACCACCTAGCACCTAGCATGGGCTGGACAGCAGCAGCCTGGGCCCTGCATGGGCAGCTCAGGCTGGAGCACCCATCTGCCCTCAAGTCTGACTGTGCAGAAGGATGCCAACCACCTCTGTTCCATGTGCTGCCCCCAAGTACTCAAAGGCTGGCCCGGGGACCAAGAATAATAAGCCACACAGGGACCACGAGGTACTGGGATTCCACAGCTTTTCTTTTGAACAATTGCATGCCTGGAAATAATAATTGAAATAATTCAACCATAAATGACATATTTTTTTTATTGGTTGTTCAAAACATTATAAAGCTCTTGACATATTTTGAAAAAGTGAAAACTTGTCCATTTTCTCCAAAGTTCAAAATCTTTATAAAAGCAATGTCATTATTTAGCCTCATGAAACATCCAATATTTATGCCATCTGAGTTTTCCAACTTAACTTTGCTGTTCAATTGAAAATGCTTTAGTAAATTCAGCTGGCACTACCAGTTAAGTCAGAGCAAGGGCATCTGTCTACACTTCCTTAGAAACCAATGTGTTGAAGGAGAAAGTCTTTGCAATGGATGCGAGTCCAGAGATACCCCCTCTTCCCATGGCTAATATGAAGGAAAACAGCCCCGGTGCCTGAGCTACATGGTTTACCGAGGGCACAGCACACACTGCTCTCCAGTTTAACTCAAAGTAGCTGAAAGAGGATGGGGGAGATGGAATAGGGTACCCGCAAAGAGCATCCCAGAGCCAGCAGTGTCAAGCGCTCCACGACAGGTGTGTACTTGCCTCTGTCTAACATAACTGACAACTTTAAGACCATTTCAGTGACTTTTCTTTCAGACTTTTGAAAAGAAAAGGATAGTTGAAACGGAATTTGGATTTTCAGGTATGAACATACATCTTTGATGTGACCTGTGTCTGTCACTGGAGATGGGCATCCCCACACCAGTCACATGATCACTCCAAAACACCAGGAGACAAAAAGTGTTGATCAACTACATGTAACGACCCTTCCTTTAACAGTGCAACCTCATTGGTTTTAGAATCTAGCATCATGTTCTCCAGTTAATAATGGCAGAGAAGAAATAACTGATGGAAAGAATCACACACCCCAGAGATACTGACTGTGGTGGAGAATACTGTCAAAGACTGAGTCTCCCTACTAAAAATCAAAAGCTGAGCATCCCGGGACTGCTTGGGGTTATCCAGAATGGTGCATCTGAGAAAATGCTCAGAGTTAATGAAAAAGGGGTTTATTTTCAGACAGCAAGGAACCTTGAGCTGAAAACACTGAGGACGTTAGTGGACTAAGGTCACATGACCAAGGACAGCAGCTCAGGACTGGATTGCATGTTTGTTTTTCCCGTGCAGCCACATGGTGGTCAGTGGACAGCACAAGGGCAACCTATATCTCGGACGGCATCAGCCCCGGCCACTGCGGCTCTGTCTGCTCACTTTCTATTTATTCTCAGAGCTATTCCAAGCACTCTCATTGTCACTCTTAGCACCTTTGTCCTGACCTTTCTGTCTTCTAAGTGTCACGATGTCCCCAGGCACCTGGACGAACACCTGTATGAGCCACTGGACAGAGTGCCTGTGACCACAGGAGCACTCATGTCACAGGACCTGGATTTGATGGGCTTTGCACACTTCTGTGAGACTAGAAAGTTCCTGAACAGAAAACCTTCTCTAGAGGACTAAAATTCATTTCCAGACAAGGGAAGAAACAGAAGAACAAAAGGTGGGATTCACACTGCGAGAGCCCTGGTTCCCTAGGGGAGCACTGTGTAGTCAGAACCCTGCCCAAATTGTCACTGGGCAAGTGGCTAAACCCCATATCGTCCTGGATGAAGAGTGGGTGTTGCTGGGTCTTGTGTCCTACCAGAGGTGAAGGACAGGTAGGTGCCAAGGTGTCCAGGGTCCTGCTAGGGAAGCATCCAATTCACCTGACTCATCCAATCTCTGTCACTGTGACCGAGCTGCTCCCTGAGGATTCAGACTTACTTTCCAAGAGCCATAGGACTTAGAAATGTGTGCTCTAGAGAGCTGCCCAGGTGACACAATGCACGCCTAAACTATGACTCTGCCATCAAATCATGATTTTCACACGACCCTCCCCCACCTAAATACAGATATCTACCTAACCACTGCTGTGAGGACCAGTGACAAAGCTCTTAGGGCCCAGGCGCTACTCCCACCCGGTGGGATGATGGTGACTTCACCACCAAGCCAGGGTCACCTAATGGCACAACTGACCTGAGCATCCAGATCCCAGCAGAGGCTGCAGCCCAGGCAGCCAAGGCCAGCATCAGCCTGTCCCCTGGTCCTCCCCACAGCAGAGGGTGAGGAAAGGGGCAGAGCCTGACCTGTCAGGTAGACGTGTCAAGGAAGAGCCACTGCACAGAGCACCTGTTTGCATGAGGGTGGTGAGAATCAGAGGAGTGAGCTGGGCGTAGGCTGAAAGAGGAGGCCAGGAAGGGACTAGGGGACGCATGCTGGGCCATGTGGCCAGAGTGGGTTCTTTGAGAGAGGCGACCCAGCAGAGGGACACTCTTGAGATGTGGAGGTGGCCTGTCCTTTGAAAAGGAGAATTTAATGTGGGGCTCAGAACCTGGCTCCAGAGAACACACTATTGGGGCTGGCGCCTGCTGTCTAGGAGAGGTCCTGGGAGGAATGGGTAGGTGAGAAGGTACTGCCCAGGAAGGAGCGGCTCCCACTGGAGCATTTTCTGCACAAGACTGTTTTCTCCACCACTGTGCCATTCTGTTCACATAGCGAGATGGGGACAGCCACTTTCTCAGGGAAGGTGAGGCTCCATACTGAATTCTTTTATGACCCACAGGTTTGACCTCCAAGTTATTTCTTAGTGGTGACAGGCACAGGTAATCCAGGGGAAGAAACTGGTTTGTCTGTGTTTAATTAAGAGAATCTCTGGAAGGGAGAGAAACCGTGCAGCAGGGTATCATGAGAAGGCACATGAAGGGGAGAGGTGTGCAGTTCCTGCTGGACCACCGGGGCTAGCCCCAGGGTGTGCTGTTCATGGTGGACCTTGTAACTGGACAAGGATGCCCTGACCAGAGGGATCAACTACAGTGCCTGCCACAGTGATGGCCTCAAATGACAGAGGCTCCCACTGAGGATATTTAGCTTAGAGAGGAAGGTGTTGAGGGAGGAGGGTGATTCTTACAAGGAAGGATAGGGACAGCAGGCTCCTGCTGTCACATCTGCATGTGAGTTGGTGACCCCTAACCTGGAAGGTCTGTCAACCTGCAAGAAGGGCATCAGGCCCACCCCCACTGCAGTGCCCCTTGGCATATGGTACAGGCGAGGCTGCTGGACTGAGGGCACTCAGGAGGCCCCTGGTGCCGCCTGCTTTCCAGGACAAACTGCAACCTAAACTGTCACCCATGAAGCACAGGCTCCTGGTGACCTCACTGAGTCCCGAGTGCCTTCTGCTCTGCAGAGCTGCCTGGGCCTATGGCTTCCTCCCTCCTTCCTGCCCACCGCTCTGCCCTCTTGAGAGGTGGACATGCTCTCTGAAAGGAAAAGGGCCAACTGAGAAATGGACACACAGGAAATCCTGAGTGAGAATGAATTTCCAAAGCTGCAGCTCCTGGCTGTGGAGAGGGGCTTCGGGACCAGGAAGGGTCCTTTCCCATGGCTCAGAAACACACATACCACGGTCACCTCTACATCCAACCCCAATCTGCCTGCTATTTGCTGCTGTGCGACTCTTGTTTCCTATCCCAAGTTTTTTCGAGAACCTTTATTTAAAAGGTACATCCCCTCCCTTAATTTATTTTCTAGCATCTCAAAAAGGGCTGTATATTAATCTGTCATCTAAACTGTCATACATGTTCAGGTGCCAGTATCAAGCCTCTTGAGCATTTGGTGACTCACTCTCTGCCACTGGAGCCCACTCTTCTCCTTCCTGAGAGTGGGTCGTGTGTACCTCCAGCTCTTTGCACCAGGCAGCTCATGGACGCAGAGGCAGGGTTGGGCACATGTTGGGACCCTTGCCACGTGCCAGGGGCTCCCAGACAGTTGCCAAGGCCCTAGGGGGGAACCAGTCCCCCAGACCATGCTGCTTCCAGCAGATGAAAATCCGCCCGGACAGCTCAGGCTCAGAACAGCTCCCTCCTTCAAATGAGGACCGATCCTCTGGAGTAAAGTCGCGCTGCTCTCCGTGCTGGGCTTTCGGGCCCCCTTAGTGTCTGTCAGGATGGCTCTCTTGCTGCACGTCAAATCCAGATTCAACCAACCACTGCTTAAAAATAATGAGGAAGAAATCGCATCTGTATTGAACATGGGCAGACTCTTTCTCTTGACATTATGACCTGAATGATCCAGCCCGTGGCTCTAGGAACATTCACATTGTGTTAGGTACTGTAGGTCACCTGGAGGGGATGCTCAGCACCCAGGAGGAGGCACCGAGGTTAAACACAAGCGCGTTTTGTATGGGTGCTTGGATATCCTGGGACTTTGGCGTCTATAAGAGGTCCTGCAACCAATACCCCAGGGGTTCCAGAGATGATTACAAAACGATTTATATTTGAATACAAATCTGCATTTATATCTTTATTATTAATTCCTCTGCTCATCATTTGTGATGAGTTATAGGTAAAATAGAAAAACTCATATGGAATATTTTATATTTTTTCTCCAAATTATACTAATGAGCTTCATAATTCGAACTAGTAAGTTTTCTCTTAAACCTATCCCCCCCCCCCCGAAATACCAGTAAAACACTTTTTTTTCAGGAAAATAAATTTCTAAAATGCTAAAATTACTACACATTAAACCAGAGGAAAGTATATTAAGTGAATATTTGGAGTCTGTCTGGCTTAAAACCAGAAAGCATGGAAATTAAACCTTTAGGCTGAAAATTTAACATAACTTAAAAGTTCTGCATTAGAGTCAGACTAACAGTGCTTTCTCCAAGTTGGTTTTTAGAAACTCCTTGAAGCTTTGAATTATGAAAGGGGAAAAATTCCCCCAAAAGAAATAGAGAACTTCAGCGTGATGATTAATTCTTAGGAGATTCTCTGTCAGGCTGTTGAGAGTTCTCGGCCCCCCACCCAACTTTCAAGATGGCCTCTGCTTACACAGTGGTGCTGGGTCTAGACAACCTGGTTCTTCAGAAGCCGTCCCCAACGTGGACGGGCCCAGGGGAGCAGGACTCGGCCACTTGTTTGGAACTAAGGCTCAGAGCAGGTGCCTTGAGTCTGGAAGTTTCCCATCCGCCATTTTCTCCAGAGTTGAGTGACGTGGGCAGAAGCTCCTTCATGGGCAGGTCATCCCCTCTTGCTCAACTCCAGTGCAGCAGGAAGGGCAGGGTGGACACATGGGCAGTGACTGACCCACAGTGGCTCCTCCTTCTGTCCCTAGCCCTGTGTCCCTGCTCATCACCGGGGAATAATGCAACTTTTCATCTCCTTGCCATGAAGAAACGTGCCCTATTTCCATAACAGTGTTACAAGGCTTTGGCTCCTTGAATTTTCATGTCAAATCTATATGTGAGAGAACACAATGACGATTTTAGCAGGTGAAAGACATATGATGAAGCGTGGGCCCGTCAGTCACTGTGGTCACACCGAGGAGAGGAGGAGACATCTCTGTGAACAAAATGACTGCGCTCCACCACTTTCCACTTCCCAAGGTAGAAGAATGCCACTGTGAGAAAATATAATTAGCTCTCCTCTGCTCACATCTACCACACACCTAAATAAAATCATAAAAAGGACAAAGAACTGAGTTTATGGTGCAAGATGAGACATTGGTGGAAACTGAGTAATTTCTTTGGAATCACCACACACATGTTGGCCACTGACCACAGACAGACTTGCTTACAGTTCATGACTTTTTGGCAATGAATCATTGACTTTCATCTGTTCCTGGCAAAACAACTGCCTGCTTGAATTTGACCTTGACCTTGAGGTGTCATCCCTACCTTTCCACACCCATTTCCTCACTCTTGTCTTCAAGTAAGGTCCTGACTGCTCAGGTCTCACAAATACCAATGTCCTCTATTTGTAATGCGTCCAATCCTCATAAAACCATTGTAAGAGCACAGCTGTAATGCCAGCAATTCAGAAGGCTGAGGCAGACGGATCACAGGTTTGAGGCCAGCCTCAGCAACTTAGCAAGGCTCTGTCTCAAAAATAAATAAATAAATAAATAAATAGGGCTGGGGAGGTGGCTCAGTGGCAATGTGCCTGTGGGTTCGATCCCTTGTACAGAAAGAAAGAAAGAAAGAAAGAGAGAGAGAGAGAGAAAGAAAGAAAGTTAGTTATAAATATTATAAATGGAAAAGCATTTAATACTCCTCACCACCCACCATAGCTTGCAGCAAGGTTGCTGTAGAACACTGTGTCTCCCTGGTGATCACGTAGGAGACAGGAGCTACCGATTATTGCCACTTCCCAGTGTCTCAAGAAAGGACCAAATCACACACCATTAGCCCAGGAAAAGAGCTAAATTCAGAACTAGAAAAGCAGTTTCCACTGAGTGCATATCATCTTTGCAGGACCCTAACATTGCCAGGTGCTGAGTCTGACCATCCTGAGTGAAGACTGTCTATACTCACATGAGTCCTGCAGCTGCATAGCCCAGACCTCGGAGGACTGGCCAGATGACTTTGCTTTCTCTCCTGGGGCACCTCCTCTTTTCCACACACACATGCTGTGTCCCCAGAGAAAGGATGCAGTTCTGAGGCTACTGAATGAGGGAACAGACCCCTGTGAGGTTCCCAGTGTTCTTGCGAGGGCTTCGTGCCCCACCCTGCCACCGTCCAGCCCTTCCTTCCCTCTGGTCAGTGGTGACTGCGCATTCATTGCAGGTGACAAGGCTGAGGAAGCTTTCATGTTTATTTGGAATTTGAAAATGGTGCTAATTTTTACCTGGTCTTTGCAGCACATGCATTGATGGGATTTAATGCTGCCTGTTACTGGTAGATCAAATTTCTCTCTCAGCAACAACAGAAGCCTCTTCAACATTAATTGCTGTATGCAGAGCTGACATATTTGGGGTACACAAGCAAGGCTCACCCCAGGTCCAAGTGTACCCGACCCCTCAGCAGGGCTGTTTCTTATGCCTGCACAGGAGGGCCACGTTGGCAGGCCCTGAGCACTCAAGACTACTGCCTGAGAACCCCATGTGAATCTACTTCCAAACACTTTTTTCTCTTTGTGATAATATTTCATTCATGGGTGACAAAATCTGTTTTTGATCATGAACTTTAAGCCTATAGCTCCATTGGAAATTTAGAAGATATTATTGTAGAGGGATGGTGACTTAATCACTTTTGATGAAAGGAACCAAATTTTAGATCCAGTCAAAAGAGCAAAGGGCAGTGAGTGATGTATTCAAGCATACCTTACATTTTGCCTTGTTGTTTTGAAAATGAGAACTCAGCTAAAACTGTGATGGTTAAATAAAAGCTGTTATGGTAGCAAAAGGCACTGTCACCTCTGAGAAACAAGACTGCCTCCAATGCAGCAGCTTTTGCTCTTTGCAACCTTACATTTTACATTTAGTGACAGGGTTTTTTTTTTTTTTCAATGTCACACATTGTAAATTGAAAGAATTTTTAAGGGGTGGAAAAAACCAGTGACGGGGTACAGACTCCGTCACGCCCATTTGTGACTGTGGCACTAGATAATTAGTGAGACCTTCTCAGCATTCTCTGGTGTTTGTGTTATAACCTGGGCTCTCTATTAGAAATGAGGCAGTAAAATCTCCCTGAAGAACGGCTGAGCTGCGTGCCAGGATACGGGACCATAAGGGCTACGTTTTGTTGGATTTTTATTATAACATGTGCTACATTAACTCACTCACCTTTAAAACTTTTTTTTTCCCTATTTGGAGGTTGCCCAAACATTTTCAAGTTGTTTCCTTATTTTTACTGATTATAGGAAAACCTCAATCGTGTCCCCAAACTCACATTTGAATGATAATAAAAAATCATATTTTACTACCCCAGTATTGGCAGGAGGTTAAAATATCACTTTGAAAAGCACTTATTCACTTATTTTTATTTTTCAAAATCACAAGCCAGCCTGGCTGAACTGAGACATGTGGTTGGTTTTAACTTCAATTTGTTTTATTTGGAAAAAAAGCATATTAATTTGAGTATTCTAGAATGCAAGTTGGGCAGGTCCATAAAAATAAACACAGGGCAAGTTCTGCAGGATCTCTAGGGTGCAGGGGAAAGTCTTAAAGTTGAGAAGAAATTAAGAATCCTTGGATATCCTAAAGGTGTTGGGTTTAAGAGACAGATCTTGTATGGACTTGTTCAATCATGCTAGCTCAACACAGAGGGAGGGCAGCCTGGGCGTTGTTGAAGAATAGCATCTCTTCGTAATCTCCAGTGGGCAAGAGACAAGGGAACTGCTGTCTGAGCTCTCCTGACCTGGGGTGGCTGCCTTATGTCTCAACACAGCCATGGAGACACGTCTCCAATCCTGTGTGGCCAAGGATGGGCCATGTCTCTGGACCTCTTGGGAATCAGCAAGTAGTCACCGGAACCTGAGAAGAACAGGTTGCATGTGTGTGTTTTCTGTGACAACTCGACCATCCCAGAAATCTGTCCCTGCCTTTCTGTTCTAGCAATGTCAGCTGTGGTCAGACACAAGGTTGAATACGCACAGCAGCCCAGCTGGATGGCCTCTGCTCTGCTCACATCCTGACCTTCCCTCTCAGTGGCCTTCCTTCTCTGACGACAGCACCTCTTCTCCCTGCGAGCAGACGCCCAGCCTCATGGCCACTCAGCACTTGTGCCAGGCAGCTTATTGAACGGCCCTAGTCTGGACTGTGGGCTTTGGGGAAACATGGCACCAAGGAGGACTCACACTCACACAGTGTGGACCCTCAACACTGGTGTTTGTGTTATAACCTGGGATAAAAGGGAGAGGGCTGTGGGGGGAAATGATACCACTAGTAAAGCTTGCAAATGCTTATAGGTAAATTCAATAAAAAAAAAAATCTCATGAATACACCCTGGCATTACACCATATCTTAATGGTGTGTAAAGAGTGCTTCTGTTTGCTGATATGATAAACCTTTCCTTCCGTGTTTCATTGTCAACTCTTTGAGATATTTCATTTTCAGAAGTATTTTCAGGTTGTCAACATGGTAGTCAAGAGTCCTATGGCTTCATCGGTCATTCCATGAGTGTTAGCAACGATTCTCATGACCCAGGAACTCTGGCCTGCCGAAAGCTAAGGGAACAAAAATTCCCAAAGAGGAACATCAGTGACTGCGACTCCAGCATTCTGTCCCCACTGTTCCCTGAGCACCTAGAATAGCATCTGGCTCATCATGGAGCTCAACATGCTCCATACGTATCTGCAGAAGGCACCAGGACCAGCACAGCACTGAGGCTGAGAAGGAGCACCCAGATGCAGGAAGACCACACGGACTCCCTGGTCCAAGACCCAGAGCTCAGGGCTATGTGATGAACTCCTGCAAGGACAGCTGATTCCCACCAGCCTTCAGGAATTTTCAGAGGTACTGAATTTCGTGATTAGTTCAAAGACGTGTTTCTCATAGCTCCCATCGTTCATTTCAGTCTTGAAAATGATTGTCCCAGTCCTTAGAGTTTACCTTTATGGCAGCCTTACAAAAGAGAGACACTTTAACAATGCTCCTGAAGAAATTAGAATGATGTATTAATATGCATTCCAAAATCTAAGGACAAACTTAAAACACGTCTCACTGAAGGAGCCCATTCTGATAGATGAGAAAAATATACACTTTTAATAACTTTTTTGGTTCTTCAAAATGCTCATTTGGCAAGTGTGAAGTGAAGACTGTTTACTCCCTGTAATAACATTCTGAATGTATCTGCAGCTGTAGAGATCTAGGCATATTGCAGGGTCCTCTCTACAAACGGTTCCACATATGTGACTGATGTCTGAGGAGACTTCACAGAGAAACGATAAAGGGGCTGGACATACGTTCTATGAGACATGTGGTCAACACAGGACCCACTACTGATGTTCCCCCAAATTGGAAACGTTATTATATGTGCCATAGCCCTACATATAAACATGGTTAGTCTGCATGCATCCGCTTAGAGCAAATGGGGCATAAACACTTTGGACATATGACGTATGTGACTAAGCACCCACAAATACAGATTCTAGGGTGATTAGTTACTTTTTGATTCCATCTTCTCTGCAATAGACCTGCAACTTCCTATCAATGATGTCATGCAAGCACTGCGGGCCTGTGAGACTGGAGTCTTCTGAAGGGGACATGCATTTGCTCGTCTTTATAACCTGGGAACATTATCCACTCTAATTCACTTTAAAATAAATTCTCAGCCTGAGCATTTGGACTTCAATAGCAGGGTAAATTCCAAGTAAAACTCATGTGTATGCTAGCATAAGACACTGATTCTTAGAGGAGATTTTGCTTTCTTCCAACCCTGAGAGAGATGATGGATGGTAGGCCAAGAGATGGTTGAATGGATGAATGAATGGATGGATAGATAGTAGATGAATGGATAAATGGAAGACAGATGAATAGATGGATGGATAATTGTAGATGGATGAATGAATGTTTGGAAGATAGGTAGATAGGCAAATGGATAGACAGTGTAGATGAATATATGAATGGATGGATGGATGGATGGATGGAGAGAGGGTCGGCATATTGATGGATGGATGGATGGATGGATAGACTGGAGATGGGTGGAGGATGGATGTATGGATGAACAAAAATTAAGTAGGAATAAAGAGTTTATATCTTCTCAAGAGGTGTGAGACTAGTAGCCAAGTTAATGTTTCCTTAATTCTTTCACCACCCACTCCTAAAAAGCAATGAGATTCACTTTGTGCAGCCTAAGCACCCTCTAAAGCAGGACAAATAATCTACATTCTGGGTCAGGATTTTGCATCCCTTTGCCTGCGGTTCCTCTGGCTCCAAGAGGCTCTGACAAATAGTTGTAGCAACGCTCAACCCAACCAAGGCATTGCTCTTAGTCTGTGCTGCCTCTTTCTCCTGCTCACTGCTGAGGAAACAGCTTTAGTCTCCACCGGGTACAAATCCAAGGACAAGTCGCGCATCCCCAACCCCATGAAACTCACTCTGCCCTTGGAGTATTGGGCACAAACCCGAGAGTATTTCAGCATAAACACATGTGGGTGCGGGCTGTGGGGCCCACCATGCATGAGGCTTGGGAGGAACCCCGCTAGCAGGACTTTCCAGAAAAGGCAGGGGAGAAAGTGGAGGCCTAGCCGAAGCTGTAAGGAGAAAGAGCCACGCGCAGAACACTTTGGACCTTAAACTACGGAGTGGGCTTTAAATGTTTTAAACTTAAAATAACATTGGAGGGAGGATAGTTCATTATTACTATATTCAGACTAAAAGTCTGATTTTAAAAAATCATTTTCACACTGGGGCCTACAAAATGGAAATTAAGGTAGGCTGTGGAGAGCAGGAGGTGGAGTGGAGAGCGCGCTGGAGCCTGTGGAAAGTCCACATAAAACCTGAAATGTTAACACGACTTCTTTCACCTCCGCTGAATTTATAAATGAAACTTTTTTTTTCCTTTTTTAAGGCTACAAATTCATTAGTATATCCTTGGGAATGACGGATTCAATTCAAAGACTTAATAATTCTGGTAACTCTAATCGGAGCCATTATTTCTAATTTCTTCATATGAACCGGGAACACGGTGACCTCATGGTTTTACCGCACTGCGCAGCCTCTGTGGGGCCGCACGGCTGGCGTGTGTCATAAAGCTGGCTGACGGCTGTAAAACTCATTATTTTTTTTCTCTTAGCTAAAGTGCATGATAGCCAAAAATTTAAGTGGAAAGCTATTAAAGTTTCAGAAATCCCAACCTTACATGTTTTTTCAAATGTTCTCCTCTGCTTTTGTGGCGCTTGGTGTCACAGTTTCTGACACTGGGCTATGGGAAGGCCACGACTCGGGCTGCAGACCAAGAGCTGCCCGGGAAAGGCTGGGCGGTCAGCTGTGACCTCCACCTTTGCCCCACTCTTCCCGGACACTGGCAAACACAGCGCAGGGATCAGGAGGAGATTAAAGGAAACACTAAGCATCACGAGTAATGACAAAGGTGACCGCAAAGTTGGGCTTCTGCTGGGCTCCAGCCCCGTGTCCCTGTTCCTGGAGGACGGTGAGCAGCCAGGAAAGCTCTGGGGCCACCGTGCAGGCCGGCTGTGTGTCAGGCTCTGGCCGGCCTGGCTCTGTGGCCAGGACTGGGGAGCAGGGCTCTAGCGGTCAAGAGGTCAACTAGATGACTGCTGACTTTGACCAGTGGACATCTTCACCACAACTCCTGGGCGAGTCCGCGACAGACAAAAGGTTAACTGAAAATCAGCAGAGAGAACCAGGGGGAGGTCTCTCCATAGGCAGAAACGGAATCCCCTTTGATTGTTCCAGAAGTCAATTTTAGTCCTGTTTCTCCTACAATTAAGGCAGTGGAGAGCTTTGGAAATTCCCTCCCTCCCTTCCTCTCCCCTCCCTCCCTCCCTTCCTTTCCCCTCCCTCCCTCCTTTCCTCCCTCCCTTCCTTCCTCCCTCCTTCCCTTCCTCCCTCCTTCCCTTCCTCCCTCCCTCCCTCCTCCCTCCCTTCCTCCCTCCCTCCTTTCCTCCCTCCCTTCCTCCTCCCTCCCTCCTTCCCTTCTTCCCTCCCTCCCTCCCTCCCTCCCTTCCTCCCTCCCTCCCTCCCTTCCTCCCTCCCTCCCTTCCTTCCTCCCTCCCTCCCTTCCTCCCTCCCTCCCTCCTCTCTTCCTCCCTCCCTCCCTTCCTCCCTCCCTCCCTTCCTCCCTCCCTCCCTTCCTTCCTTCCTCCCTCCCTCCCCCCTCCCTCCCTTCCTCCCTCCCTCCCTTCCTCCCTTCCTCCCTCCCTCCCTCCCTCCCTCCCTTCCTCCCTTCCTCCCTCCCTTCCTCCCTTCCTCCCTCCCTTCCTCCCTCCCTCCTTCCCTTCCTCCCTTCCTCCCTTCCTCCCTCCCTCCCTTCCTTCCTTCCTCCCTCCCTCCTCCCTCCCTCCCTTCCTCCCTCCCTCCCTCCCTCCCTTCCTCCCTTCCTCCCTCCCTTCCTCCCTCCTTCCCTCCCTCCCTCCCTTCCTCCCTTCCTCCCTTCCTCCCTCCCTCCCTCCCTCCCTTCCTCCCTCCCTCCCTCCTTCCCTTCCTCCCTCCCGCCCTCCCTCCCTCCCTCCCTCCCTCCCTCCCTCCCTCCCTCCCTCCCTCCCTTCCTCCCTCCCTCCCTTCCTCCCTCCCTCCCTTCCTCCCTTCCTCCCTCCCTCCCTCCCTCCCTCCCTCCCTCCCTCCCTCCCTCCTTCCCTTCCTCCCTCCCTCCCTCCCTTCCTCCCTCCCTCCCTCCCTTCCTCCCTCCCTCCCTCCCTCCCTCCCTCCCTTCCTCCCTCCCTCCCTCCCTCCCTTCCTCCCTCCCTCCCTCCCTTCCTCCCTCCCTCCCTCCCTTCCTCCCTCCCTCCCTCCCTCCCTCCCTTCCTCCCTCCCTCCCTCCCTCCCTTCCTCCCTCCCTCCCTCCCTCCCTCCTTCCCTCCCTCCCTTCCTCCCTCCCTCCCTTCCTTCCTTCCTCCCTCCCTCCTCCCTCCCTCCCTTCCTCCCTCCCTCTCTCCCTTCCTCCCTCCCTCCCTCCCTCCCTTCCTTCCTCCCTCCCTCCCTCCCTCTCTTCCTTTCTCCCCAATTCTTTCCCTCTCTCCTTTTTGATGGATATGCCGCTGTGCTGTTCACTTTAGCTTCTGCTTTCACGTAATCTGAAAGCGCACTTGAAAACCACGTTCTCGGTGTGTTTTTGCAGTGTGGAACAGCCCTCAGAACAGACAGGGTTTCTGCTGGGAGGATTCCTTGGGTTTTCCCACCAGGTTGCAGGTATGTGCCTGAATTTCTGAAGCAAATTTGGTACCATAAACAGAAACCAGCATGAGAATCTGTGGGAACAGAGTCTAACCCTCTGACATCAGTGTCTATTTTGGGTTGAAAATGACTATCTGCACTGTGACAAGGACTTCTGATGACCTGGCAGCATCCCTCTCTCCAATTTTCCTTGTTGATCCTGCTCTCTGGTTTGCAGCTGGTCATGTGGCTCCTCGTAACACAGGCCAGATGTCCCAGCATCCCTCACAGGGCCATGTGACTAAATTCTGACTAATGGACTGGAAGAACTTTCGAGAGGGCCTTCAGCAACCGTTACACATCAAATGGTGCCTTCAGGGGAGCTCAGGTCACTTGTGCCAGAGAGGACCAGTCATCAACTTAGCCTTCAAATTTTCCAAATGGGAGAGGGACCATTTCATCTCACTGTTTCATGTTAATTTACAGGTTTTTAACGGTTACTTTTGTCTAAATGTAATACTAACGTATACAGTGGTCAGAGAGCAAAAATAGCACCATTTTTCCCTCAACCCATTCGATAAAATGTAATGAAAGAAAAGATGAAAATCTCTACAAAATGCCTGGCACAGACAAGAATTTCAAGACATCATTAAATAGCTCATTGAACCCTGCCAAAAACATGTCAATTCAATAAAAGGAATCAAAATCATTATTTAACTGACTCAAAAGATAATCAATCTGAAAAGCCCTGTTACACACAATTCAAATATTAAATATCTATTAGCGTTTATTTAGAACATTCCAGAATGTGCCAACTTTGCATTCCTAAGGGTTAGGATCATTTCAAAAGAGATGGAAATGAACAGATTCCCTCTGTGTGAGCCCCGTGCACTGATGCACTGTTAAGTTCCCGACCCTCCGCCTTTATCACATCTCAGCCATGCTGTGCCCACCGGAGTGAGGATGGGGACATCATTCCACTCTTGGCCCAGGGGTCCTCGGTGCTGTGACCATATTTAAGAAAACCCCTTCGCTTCAGATGAGCCAGAGGAAAAACAGGAGTCTTTCAGTAGTATTTAAATCATGCCAAAATAAATCACAGGCAAAACAAACGCAACTTTAAGTAGAGGACAAACACACTCTTCAGCCAGAGGGTGCTCACAGCTTGCCTAGCACGTCCTGCTTCCCCCCTCTCTCAGCTGTTCACTGAACTTGCACCTGTGTCTAGACCGGCAAGGTGGGTCACTGTGGAGGCCAGCGCAGCGGATGCGGAATGAGCACTCCAGGGGAAGAGACAACAGCAGACACACCCCAGAGCAGGTGTGCACAGTTGTGGAACAGGGGTAGGAGCACTTTAATTTACTCACCAACAGAAAGTGTACTTTCTTCCTAGATATCTTGTAAAATGACCCTCAGTCACTCCAGCATCAGAGTGATGAAAGTCTGTGTGTTCTTCCTCTCTATCATCCTGCTGTGGTCCAGCATGCTGTGCAAATGACATGCTAGGCCTCTACGTGGCCCAAGGTACATGACCTGGATCTGCATGCATGCTGAGACCCTGGGTCTGTATATACACCATGACCCTGGGTATGTATGCCACCATGACCCTGGCTCTACGTGCACAGTATGACCCTGGATTTGCATGCACACCATGACCTGGGATCTGTATACACACCATGACCCTGGTTCTATATGCACAATGTGACCCTAGATTTGCATGCATACTGTGACCCTGGGAATGTATGTAAACTATGACAGTGGCTCTGCATGTACACTATGACCTTGGATTGGTATGCACATCATGACCCTAGCTCTGCATGCATACAGTGATCCTGGATCTGTATGCATATCATGATCCTGGATCTGTATGCACACCATGACCCTGGGTCTGCATGCACAATATGTCCCTAAATCTGTATGCACACCATGACCCTAGATCTGTATTCACACAATGACCCTGGCTCTACAGTCACAGGTGACCTGGATCTACATGCAGAGTGTGACCCTGGATCAGTATGCACACAGGTGGGCAGCTTGCCACAGCTTTGAAACAATAAGCTATCGGCATTCCCATGACTTGATGGAGTGAGACTTCTACTATGCTCCACAGTGTGAAGACACACATGGGATTTAGAAGACTTGATGTTTAGAGAGAATTCAGTTCCAAGACTGCTGCAAGAAGGAGCTTTGCCTCTTGGTGGACCTGTCTCACTATATGGGAAAATGTCAGTGCTGTGCACCCCATCTCCCCCAGTTAAGCCTTCCCATCTTTAGATTCCTGGCCACTTCTCCTGACATTTCTCATGAGTTTCCCGAAGTCTGACTCTTGTGGAGTGGGGACTGGAGCTCAGCAGGACACTGAGAGACGCTGAGAAACCCACTTGCCATGGCTGTTGGGCCCGCACTGCTGAGCGAGGGACTGTCTTAGGACTCAGTGTCCTTCATACACAGAATGAAGAGCTCCCCCCAGCAGTCCCCAGTCCACGGAAGCCCCCTTTGTTGCCAACACCCCCACCTCCCTTGCAGTCATTCTTTTGGCTTTGATCACACAGATTAGGAGATTTGTCAGAATTACCTGCTTTCATGTCTGGATTCTTTCCTGGGACATTTGGGATTTGTCCCATGTTATTTCAACAGCAGATGATGTTCATTTTCAGTGCTGTGTAGTGTTCCATAGCATTCTACCATGATGGGCATGTGGATTGCTCATATTTCAGCCTGGTGCAGAGGCTGTGGCTGCTGGGAACAGCCTGGCCCTTCTCTTCCAGATGGAGCAGGTGTATGTGAGTACACAGTTTGGGTAGGTGTATACCCTGCAGCCATTTGGGGATTATGTATGTCTATATTCAGCATCAGTAGACCACCAAATTATTTTCCAAGATCACTGTGCCAACTTCTGATTACCACGAGCAGTTTCCCAGGGACTCCGAGCCACTCCACATGTTCACAAACACTTGTTTATTTGTGTGGTGCCAACTTTAATTTTAATTTGCATTTCCCTGATACCTAATGAGCTCCTGTCATTTCATATGCTAATAGCTACTTGGAAGGCCTCTTGCGCCATGATGGTTAAGTCTCTTATCCATTTCAAATTAGGCCTTGCGCCTTTTTCTAAACCGACACGAAGGTGTTACACGTGAGGACTTTATCGAGTAATGCATTTCTAATGCCTTCCTTCTCCCTGCCTTCTTAACAGCGGCACTGGACGGACGGGGTGCCTTCTGTTTTGCTTCAGTGATCCAGCTCTAAGGTGAGAGATGAACCTGTTCTCACCTTTTCACTCTGTGAATATGGCCGCGGCTCACCTTATAAACTATATAAGGTATCGTGAGGTAATATGAAGAAGAACCCTAAAAACAAGGAGATCCCCTGAGTCCTGGCCTGGCCCCTGCCTCCTTTGGTTTTCATGCCCTCGATGTCAATCCGGGCACCATAGTTCTCTGATGCCGCCCTCGCCCTCTGGAGACGCCTGCTCCTGCTGCTGGAGTCTGAATGACAGAGGCTTGGATGGGATGCGTTTCCGTCCTAAAATATGGCAGAGCACTTGCAGTGTGCACAGTGTGGCAGGTGCTGTTTCTGAAGTAGCTACTCAAGTCAGACTACGGCACGTCTGTTTCCCATACGCCCGTGGTTTGTATTTTAAGTTATTTATTTACCTACACAAATCAAAGCATAGGCATTATTTGTCTCTTGAGTGAGTTTTATCATAAACTCTTAGAAATGGATGTACGGCAAGGGCAATTTAATGTTTGTTTGGGTTTTTCAGACTCTCAGCAGGTTCAAGAATCTGGAGGGTTTTTTTTAGACCTTCTCCGAGGTGAAAGAAAGCAACTTTTATAGCTCTGCAAAATAGGATTCCCTGCCTCCAAGGAACAGTCTGAAAACCCCTGCAGCTTCCATAAAACACTTTATTTAGCTGCTCTTTGCATTTTGAATACATTCATTCTTTAGAGGCATAATTTGCTTGTGGAAAGTGCATGTTTGCTTTATATTGTGTTTCATACATTGTGTTTTATACCATTTTACAAGAACTTTCTATATGAACCTTTAATTTCATGCATTCTCATACAAATTAGTCGGTACTTCTGCAGATGGGATATTTTCCTGATTTTTATTGTAAAAAAATATGTGAAGAAAAATCACCCCTTGGGTGAAAAACACATGCATACTAGAGTAAGATCTCAAGTGAGGACCATGTGCAACTTCTCTTTTACTCATTGTAGACCTGAAAGTACATAGATGATGGTTATGTCTAAAACACTCGAATATGTCACCCAGGTGCTCTTCCCCGAGGCTTTCTGCAGCTTGGAGACAGTCCTCCCTGCACTGCTAGCGGGACCGCAGTTGGTGGCCTCTGGCAGGCAGGAGGGCCGTGCTTACCTCTGCTCGCATCATCCCCAGATTCTTTATCCTGTCGCAGGTCTAACCTGTTTTTACAAACACACCCAGAAACATAGGTCACATAAAGTGCCATTATTGCAGGGAGGAAGAGACCCCTTCCCGGCTGGCCTTTCAGCATACGCAGCAGCATTAGAAGCCCTGGACACAGGCTGGATTCCCTGCCAGGCTGAGAGCTACTGAACTGCATGCTGGAGTCAGAACCCACTGTCCTCCAAAGCGCACCGTGCTCCACCCTGAGTGCTTCTCTCCACACACTGGAAATTATAATGGAGTACCTTTAGAGAGTGAGGTGACCCAGGAATGGCAAAGGGCAAATTTTCCCCAGGAGAGGGAGCTGACCACCCACTCCAAGATGAACCCACCCACGTGTCTCCAGTCCAAAGCCACAGACATGTTCTCTCTGTATCTATCCATTGTATCTATCCACCAAGGCCCTGGCCCCACACGAGGTTCACACACAGAGCTGATGGCCTCGTCCCCACCCGAGGCCCCAGGAAAGCACCCCTTGTCCTGGGAGGTGAGGGTGCAGACCCAGTGTGGTGTGGGCCACGGAGCTGGCTTCAGTGTCCCTGCCGTCTGCACAGGAGGGAAGATGGTGTCCCCTCCAGCAAGGCAGCCTGGCCTGGGGAATGGAGTGTCAGTGTCTCCGCCCACAGCCAGATTATTTGGAAGGGTGGGGACAGCAAGGACAGCACACCCAGCAACTTCCTTTGGTGTCCAAAAGGTGAGACACAAACATAGGGGAGTTAGTTTCTTGTCACATCTCAGTCTGACCTCTGGTGCCTCTCTGTGTTCCAGCCCAGAGTGAGAAGACCTGTGCTCATGGACTGTGGGGCAGGAGTCCTCTGTCTGGAGCCCTCTGCTAGCTCAGCAAGGAGGCTCCTGGGTCAGGTGAACAGGAAAGCTCTGGAGTGTGGGGGGTGCATTATTTTGGAGCCACCCTCTGGGATCCGCCTCCTGACCCTGGCAGAGAGAGGCTGGGTTGGAGCCTCCCGACACACAGCAAGATCAGCCCTGGAGAGGAGAGGCTGGGAGTTAGCTCCTGCACCTACCAGCACTTTCTCGAAGGTTCTTTTTCAGGAGTCTTGAGCAAGTGACTAGCCACCTGAAAGAGGCTGCCTTTGGGGCAGCTTATTCTGCGACAGACACTCTCCCAGGGTGCAGAGCTGCCTGAGCACTGGACAGAAGTACTTCCCATTGTCTATCAGGGACTATCTGGCTTCCGCAAATAAAACTCTCTGAAACTCACTAACACATCATGATAAACAAATCAAGGAAGTCATTGAGAGTCATTAAAAAAAAAAAGAAAAAAAAGCCAGCGCCAGGGTGCATGAGCTCCTCGTGGCCCGTAGGGGGCGCGCGTGTTCCACCGAGCCCCGCGAGCCGCGGCCTCCAGGGTCAGACCCCACATTGAATAGGCCTTTATCGCCACAACAGAGCGGGCTTTTCTAAGGATCCAGCCCTATAAGAAAGGGGATCAAATCAGCATGCGTTTTGACAGTGTAAGCTGCAATCTTAAACTCAAAGCTGTGAGTGAGAGCTCAGAAAAGGAGCGGGCTTGTATTCATCCCGTGAATCGCCTGCAAGAATTCCCCTCTGCCAAATCTGCGGGATCAGCGCGGTTGATGACAAGGGGACTCCCTTACCCAGCGCAGACCCGCTGCTTTGTGAAAGGAGGCACTGCAGAAAACACAGCAGAGGGGCGCCTGTGGCCAGGAGAGGTGACAGGAGGCCAGGGGCACGGATAAGTGACCCGGTCTTAATTAAGGCTAAGAGAGGACTGAGTTTTCTGAGTCCCTTTTTGAAATGATTAAGCTACCTTCTCTACAGTAAGAACCTTCCAGAGGAAGGTCCACAGTCAGCCTCCATCCTTGCAGGACAACTCGGAGTCTGGAGGACCTCTCAGAGGCCACTTCCCCCTCTGTTAAAGGAAGCAGCCTGGACAGGATAACCACAGGTCAGTCAGGGCCCCGGGAAGTGACCTTGCAGCAGAGTCTGCAGGCAGAGTTCAGGACCACAGACACGAGGCTGGGAAGCCCATGACGTCAGAATGAGGGGTACTGGGCCCACAGAACCCTCCTGCTGGAACCTGCCTTGGAATGTGGGTGCTCAGGACGTGTGATGGGCACCGGCTCCCATAAGTGCCTGAGTCCTCAGAGCACTTAGGAAATGAAGACAGCTTTATCCTCTCTTCAGTCTTAAACAACCAGTCAGGAGGGATTATAGTCCAAGAGGACTGAGCAGAAGTGGTAAATTTGTTTGTGGTGACAGATAGGAGAACTTAAGCAAAGACCCTTAATATATGCTTCGATCAGATCCTCAAATTAGCTCCATTGTTATAAAATAAGCTTAAGGACATCCCGGTGGAATAACTGGGGGACGGGTGCCAGCAACTGAGAGGGTGGGTACAAATCAGTGTGATGAATATTCAGGTGGAAGGCGGGAGGTGACCAGGACATCCCTGCAGCACCGGAGAGACTGCTCTGCAGGTGCTTGGCTGTGGGGACAGTGTGAACACCCAGAAGATTCTCCCAGATAATACTGACCACAAGACCCCCGAGGTCTACAGCTCATATTGCAACTTGGATTATAAATAGGTAAAAATCCCTGGTCTGCTTTTTTCTGCTAGCTCTTCCTGTATGCTTTCAGACATACACTAAAATCATAAAGCCAAGAGAGAGGAGACACCTTGAGGCCATCAGTTCCCCTTTCTTGCCTCACTTTACTATACTAGTGTTGGGAAATGGGCACCCACAGAGCCAGGTTGAATGGAGGGAAGTGGGTCCTGAAACCCAGGAAACTTCTGGGGCACACACCAGTGGTGTGAGCTGGAGTGACCAGCTCACAGCTATCGGCTTCATGAGCACTGATCAACAGAAATGGGATCATCTGCCCAGTGACCCAGCTGCATCCTAGAAAAGTGGCCTTTTAACTGGTTTCAGTCAACAAATTGACACTCAGAGCGAAATGCTGGCACCTGGAAAGTTTCCTTATACCTCTCATAATCTACAGAGCCATCGATTCCCCGGGGACTCTCTACATCATACTGACATTCTTTTCTCAACCTAATGGCTTGTTTTATTATCTGAGAAATGTCTCAGCTGAACACAGTTGTAACCCCTCAGTGACCACTGCGCCCATCACTGTGCTCCATCCCCTCTGCCTAGCAGGTCGCCCAAGAGGTCGCTCACGTTTGCTCTATCCCAGGGAAAAAGGTGCAGCAGAGTCTGGCAACCCCTGGTCCAGGGTCATGAGGGGGACACAAGCTACCCCCTAGGGAGGACATGATTTCTCCTCCTGCTCTAGAATTTTAGAGATTCCACCTCTTTTCAACCTGGGGACTAAGCTTTGAATGGCTTCCATGACGTTGTTCAGAAAGGCTGCAGTGGGCTCTGTGGGGATGAATGTCCATGCACTTCAAACATGGACAGGTGTCCAGACTTATTTTTTTTCTGAAAACCTTTTTTTTTTTTCTTTTTGCCATAGGAGCCCTGAAGATTCAAATATTTTATTAATATCTCAAAATGATATGTGTGGATCCTGTAAGGTGAAACAATTGAGCTTTTTGTTGTCTAAATTCTCTTTCTGGCTTGAATCCTCATTTTAAACGTCTGTTCAATATTTTATCCAGTCTATAAAAAAGAATGTTAATTAAGTTAACAGCACTTGGGTAGAGCACTAATACAAACATAATTTGCACTAACTTCTAAATATCAGTCAACAGTTTTTAATGTGAGTCCACATGCTACAGTACCATGGCCTGGGCTGCACAACATCACATACTTATGGAGTATCACCAGTCAGGACGTAATACACTGGACAAATGACTTGAGAACTTTAAATTCCATATGCATCCTTCAAATGCTGGTGTTACTACTATCCTTGAAGAGCAGTTGATCAAACTTCACACATATTTTGCAATTACTTTGCAAACATTTTGCAGATATTTGTGAAACTTCCTTGCAAATAAGGAGGGGATAAAGCAGAAGGTAAAACAGGAGCCTGTAAGGGAAACATAGTGGGGAAGGGAGACTGAGGACAAGATGTGGCATCAGGCTGTGGGGGCTCAGAGGGCACCATACCTGTGCGTTCCCAGTACTGTCCTTCTGAAAGGTGTCAGCCCAAATATCATGGGACATTGAGTTCACTGCCGTTGTTTTTAGTAAAAAGAGGCAGGCATTTTGAAAACAAACAAGTGAAAAATATGAAATTCACTGGCAAGTGTGTGTGCTTCAGGGAGGAGCAGAAATGAGGGGCGGCCCTGGCGGCTGGCAGGCTCCAGGGTGAAGCTGAAGAGCACCTGGAGGTGTGCATCCCACACAGTGTGGCCAGACACAGTGGAAAGCACCACCTGGGAGACTGTCATGGGGAAGGGGCGGGGCAGAGGCACACTCCCCCACAGAGGCATTGGCCCTTGGCAATGGGCCCCTATGCGTCATCAGCAACCCTGCACCAGGGAGGGTGTGCCTGTCGGCATTACCTGGTTTTGTTTCTTTTGATGGCACCCGGGTCATTTTGTTGTGAAGCTGGAGCAGCTATCCTAGGTCCCATATGAGTTCCTGGGGCTCTGCTGGCCAGGTGGCTTCCGACAGTGGACATGCATGCTCTCACCTTGCTGGAGACCAAGAGTCCAACCTCAGGGTGTCAGCAGGTCAGGATCCCTCAGAAGACCTGAGGGAACCTGCTCCCTGATTTTCCTGGAGTCTGGGGCTCTTGTAGTCCTCCATATCCCTCCACTAATGAACTGGAGGCTCACGCTAACCTCTGCCTGTCTTCACCTGGCTTCTCCTGAGGCTCTGTGTCTACCTGCTCTTGCAAGGACACAGTCATATTGGTGTCCGTCCTAAGGACCTCATCTCAACTTCATTTGGAAATCTTATTTCCAAGTGAGGGTACATTCACATGTCTCTGGGATTAGGAGATCTGCATAGATTTGGGGGGTACAATTAAAACCACATTCTTCCTGACTTTGGAGGTGAACATGGTGGCTACCCTGTGCTCACTGAGCATCTTCCTCAGGGAGTTGGGTAAAGCCTTTTCAATGACAGAGCCCACGCACTGTCCCCCATCCTTCTACTCACACGCAACCTGACTGGTACTTCAGCTCACGGCTGCACTGGGACAGCCCCAGAAGTGACCCCCAGGTCAAAAGAAGTTTTAAATGGAAGAAAGAAGTTTGCTCCTTTTCTAAGTATGGAGACCCAAATTGTCAATTTTGTGATTTACTGTAACTTCTGGCATAAAGAAAAATCAACGAAATTCTAAGACATTTAAAAGGTGTGTTGTTCAGTTAAATTCTCTGTTCTTAATAGAGCACCGTATTAACCTGATAAGAGGAAATCATTATTTCTGCCAAAATGAAATAAAGACAAGAACATTCTGATATTTAGTAACAGCTCCTGAAGATGTGTACCTCTAAGAATATCTGCTGATAAAATAACCAGAGATAAAAACACACATGCATTTGCAAAGATAAAGCATCATTACTCAGGTTGAAACATTGTAATCAACATACATATCCAACACTAAAGGTTGGGTAAGTCACCTGAGCACTTCTATTCATCAGCTAAATTATACTCTCCTGGTGAGCCTTTGTACAGAGGAAAAGCCTCAGAGTAGAGGAAGGCCAAGCCTCACAGTAAAATCTGGTTAAACAGATTTTCAAAAATTGGTACCAGCAATCAGCTATGCCTCTGAAAACCATTATCAGCTTCCCTCTTGATGGTTTAATCACCGATGATCTTCATTTTCTTCTGCATACTTTTTTGCATTCCCCAGGTGCTCCATAGGGAAAATGCATCCTGTGAAATTGAGAGCAGAAGGAGCTGCAATGACACGGTGAGTTGGGAGACCTGCCCAGCGGCAGCTGGGGGTCGGTCAGCCGGAGGGCTGAGGACTTGGTAGCCGAGGCGCGGGGAGCAGACAGGTGCCCCACTCAAACAGGGTGCCCCTCGCCCGTGCTGCCTGGCTGTCTTACGTTTAGTGAGAAATGGAGGTGCTCTTCCTGATGGAGGATCCAAAAGAAAAACTCTGGCAAGGCAAAACCAAATGTGTTCACCATAACATTGAGTTACAGAGAAGACTAAGGCAGAAAGAAAATCCTCCGTGTCACGGCTGTAATAAAAAAGAATAATTAACAATCAGAGAGGAAACTTCCATCAGTGTGGCGATGCAGGAAGGAACTGAGAGCCTTGCTTAACCGACTGTTAAATCAACCCAAATTGTTTTTAATTATAGAACTCATCTTGTGACAACTTTCTAACTTTTTATTTGCGGTGTGCCATAAGGAGGAGACGAAGACGCTTTCTTTCCATCTGTTTTCCGGCTATCACCCAACACACTCATGGAAATTGCCTTAAAGGCTCCAGCGGAATATTCTTCCCTTTGAGTTGCGCTGTGAAGTCATCTGTTACTTCAACCCGAGGGAGAGTTGAGGTAAGTTGCCTCGCACTGGGAACTGGGGACGGGGGTGGAGAAGAATCCAAGGTATGCCTGGCCATCATCCTAGTTTGGGGATGTTTTCAGGCTGCACCCCCCGACTGATGCCCACACCACGCAGGCGCTCCTGGACCCTGCGGCTACTCTGGGCTTAATTGTGGAACTGCACTGTGCACCCGGGTGCTGCCTGAGGTGGACAGAGATGCCCGCCCTTGTGGAGCCCATGTCAAGTCAGTGAACAGGGAGGTTGATTCACTAATTGGATGGAGTTTCTTGCTACCTGCCATTGTACGGCACATGCCTGAGCCAGGTGGCCTATAATGAGGATGGCTGTATCCTGTGTCTTCAGAGAAGTCCGAGATTTGGATAGGAAACAAAGAGAAAAGTTAGGGCAGGGGGACAGCAGAATTTCCTGTTCTGAAGCACAGAGAAAATCAGCAGCCAGACTGGGCCTTATCCTACTAACCCTGCTCACCCCCCCGTGTGCTGCTCAAGTTGACCGTGCTCCTGGACAGTGGCTACGCAGTTGGCCTTAACAAGCAGAGCAGGTCCAGCTACTGAGAAGCACAGCGGCTTCTCACCTCCTGGAAAGCACAGAACACGCCTCTCAGAGAGGCGCTGTGTCCCGTCTGCTCCTTCCTGTCCTCTGAAGCCCTCTCACTAGCAGGTCAGAAAGAAGAGCAGGTCGCTCAGTTTTTTAATTTTATTATTTTGTTTTATTTTTATTTGAGTTTTCTTTTGGGGGGGGGGGTACTGGGCATTGAACTCAGGAGCACTTGACCACTAAGCCACTTCCCCAGCCCTATTTTGAATTTGATTACAGCTTCTGAGAGAGAGGGTTGCTTAGCACCTCACCAAATCACTGAGGCTGGCTTTGAGCTCGTGGTCCTCCTGCCTCAGCCTCCCGAGCCGCTGCGATTACAGGCGTGCACCAGTTTGCTGAATTTTTTAAAGTCTCAGTCAACAAAAGAGAGGATCACTGTTCTGTGTGTGTGTTCCTAAGTTATCTTCATTTCTTGTTTAGTCCCTTTCAAATATGCCCCAATAGTGTTCTTGACCCAGATCAAGTGTGCCCCAATCCATCCAGAGTAGCACACGCTTCTAAGATGCAAGCATTAGAGTCTCCCCGACACCCTGAGTCCTCTCGCAGTCTGGGCCCAGTGTACCTCTTCTCTTTACGAGCCTTCAGAATCTTGCCCTGTGTATGACTCTGTCTTTCACCTTGACTGAGCCTTTCACCTTCTCTCTCCATTTAAACTATGTGCTCTTTCCTGAATGAACCTCACTTCCTTTCTCTGGGCCCTTGTGGTCAGGTGCTCCTGACCTGGAATGATCTCTCTCTCTCCAAAGCTGTTGTTTCTATCCTATCAGATTTGAGAGGTCTGTTTGCAGCAGCACGACTCTGCTCACATGGAAACCCTTCCATCATGAACGCCCAGAAATGCTGAGACAACTCAGCCGTTTCTTCTGAAATGCAGAGTAGGAAAAGGCATCTCTCGGCATCAAGGAGGGAATTTTTGCTGTGACACTGTGAGTAGTGTCCATGGCACCCTAGAGGGGCCAACAGGGGTTCAAACCCAGCCACTACACGAGGTTGGGGCTTTGGAAGCCTGCACCCCAGATGCAGGATCTACACAGTAAAAGCCAGGTGAGCCACCAACTCAGCGCCTCACTGAAGTGTCTGTTCAGGATGGAGAGCAAGAAGAATGAAAGGAAATTCAGTAGGATAGACAGAACTGAAGAACGTCCATCAGGGATGAGCAAAACGCTGTCGACATCAGAGAAGTCTAAATAAACACTGGTCTAACATCTTACCATCATAGTGACTAGGTGGATTGGGTTAAAGGGAGTTTAATGAATTGGTTAAAAACACAGAAAGAGAATACATCACAGAATGATGTGCAGCTCCTTGGCCATGAATAAAGATTCTTATGGTCAGAAGTGTCCTGCAAGTTTGCCCTGAGGACCAGGCACCACAGGTTAGAAGGGCTGGTGGCAGGGCCTCTGGAAGCCCCAGCACTGAGGGGCAGCCCTGAATGCCTCCACCTAACTCTGGTGACAAGTGGTGAGGTCCATCACCCCAGTCTCCACTTGAGGACTCTCATCGAGGGGCTCCCTCAGCCACACAGGGGCTCAGCCAGGGAACCCACCTCTCCACTCAAGTCTCCTGCTCCCTGTAACTGAGTTCCATTAGATGGGCAACAGAAAAGAGGAGACTCTGTGACAAGAATCCACAGTGAACCACAAAGGGAAATGCAGATGGCTCCATCCGCTGGAAAGCCACCGTCGTCCCGTGTGGGAAGGTGCGGGAGTAGGGTTCAGAGGTCTCCAGGAGCCATGAGGACTGACCCAACTCCTCCCGCTGGTGAGTGGGGAGCTGCTGAAAGGTCAGGGGAGAAGAGGAGTGGGGCTTAGAACAATGCGGGGGCTTCTGTCACGGGAACTAGCATGGCCGACTGAGCAGAGCAAGCTCGGGTAGGAGAGCCAGCCTTCCACGGGGTGCTGGAAGCAGAGTCCACCAACCAAGGCATCAACCCCTCAGCCAGCCACGATGGACGGCAGCACTAAGGTTTGCTTCAGGTGGAGAAGAACAAGTGTCAGCGACTGCAGAACAGAAGAGGTGGTTTTGGAGGGAAATTAAACCATGCTGGATCCTTACCAGTTCTGAAGGAGACACAAGCAACAAGTGAACCTAGGTGAGTAAGAAAAATAAAACTAATTTGAATATTTAGAAGTACACATGATAATTAGATGATGGTGGTTACAGATAGAATAATGGCTAGCTCATTTGTGGATACATATATTTGTAATAAAGCTAAGGTAATGGATTAGAGGCCAGATATTGTGGTGCATGCCTGTAATTCCAGCAACTTGGGAGGCTGAGGCAGGAGGATCCCAAGTTTGAGCCAACCTGGGTAATCTAGCAAGACCCTGTCTAAAACAAAATATAATATGCAAAGGACTGAGATGTAACTCAGTGGTACAGCACTCCAGGTTCAATAACCAGTGATAAATAATAATGATGGCAATAGTAATAACAAGAATTCCAAAACTGCATACAAAACCCTTGGCTTGTTATAGGAACTAACATGGCTGACTGAGGAAGAAGGTAGGGAGGTAAATCAGACTTGACAGGGAAGCAGAGAAACACAACCTGATTGGTGGTATTGTATTCCTGTTGAGTACTATTTAAGTTTTGTCAACAATCTGAAGAAGACAAGACATCACACTTGACTTCCTGTTAAGTGTTCTCTGAGTTTTCTCACAATTTTTACATGGTGTTGGGCATGCATCTACAGTAGGCCTTACTAGCTAGCCCCTGCTCATGTGCTGACTAGAGTGGGGCACCTGCCATTCTGCCCCACGACTCTCACATGAAGCAGAAGCCACTGTGGTCCCCATTTTCCACAGGTGTAAACTGAATCCCTTGGAGGCCCAGTGCACTGAGGTGATGCAACCAGACTTGAACCCCATCGCTCTGGCCTCTGCACCAGTCTCCTCACTACTTCAGGGAGTCCCAGTCTAGCCCAAGGGCCATATTGAGCTAGGTGACCCTCGGTCACAGGAGCTGTTCAATGCACTGTGTGTTCAGCAGCAGCCCAGTCCTAGGCGACAGATATATTTCCATCTTTGTGCATGTGTGTGTATGTGTGTGTACACATATTGGAACTGCATGGGTAAACTGTTGCCACAGGGACTGCCAAGAGCCGGTCCCTGCCCCATGCATGGCCATAAAATGTCTCCAGTGTTGCTAGGGTCCCCCGGAGGGCCCTTACACTGTTGGTTGAGAAAGATGCATTATGGAGCGTCTTGTCCATCTAAAGAGTCCACAGGCATCGTGACCACAGTGGAGCTGCACAGACGGCTGTGAAGAAGAAAATAGCGCGAGATCCCGTGGCCTGGACAGCACTGTCTTCTGGTGGCTTTCCTTCCAGTTATTTGTCTATGCATCTACTTCACAAAATAGGATCGCTGCTTAAACGATAATACATTTCATTCAGTATTACATGAATAATAATATCCCTACCATTAAATTTCAGAGACTATAATTTTAATATTCTTTACCATTCCATTTTATGGCTATCAATTTAATTGAAAATTGTATCATTATTGAAATTTAGGCAGTCTGCAATGTTTCATCACTATGTGTTACATAGAATTAATGCTATGTTTATTCTCCTATCTTATGCGTATCTTTAATTATTTTCTTAGGGAAAATCTTAGAAAAATGATTTCTAGGTTAACGTATATTCCTGATTTTTTAAATTTCATCAAATGTTTTCATAAATGGCATCCCTGAAATTTTGTTCCTAATTAAAATCCCAGCAGAAATGAATCAAGCAACTATTTTACTACACGTCTGACCATGTGGGCAAAATCTCCATCTGCACTTAAGGTAGGAGACAATAGAAGGAATCTCATTCTCTTCTCGTTCCTAGAAATACAGTCCCGTGATGTTTTAGATTTTACATGCCCATAATCAGGAAAATCAAGAGGCTACTAGTGTGTGTGTGTGTGTGTGTGTGCGCTGGAATTTTTTCAACCAAGGAATGTTCATAGCTAGGAATGAGATCAGCATTCATTATAAAGAAAGCATTTTTCCAATGGAGAGAATAAAATAAATATGGAGAGAGAAGGAAATTTAATGTTATAATATACACTAAAATATTTGAATGAACATATAAATATGAAACATAGTAATTGAGTAGAATAATAATGGAGAAGAGCAAGTTTGGTGCCAGTGAGGAGCCACTATATGGGTCTGGAGAAGTTTGAGACACTTTATATTGCAATAGCTCGTGATTTAGCTTTGTTAATTCATGTGCGCTTGTGTTTTGGCTTGGTGGTGTGTACACATAGATTTTGTGTGGCTTGTGTACTGGGTCTTAACTTGACAGTGAGCCACACAAGGCACATTCCAGCAGCTCTGCTTAGCTCTGGGCAGAAGTTTGTGGAAATGCTGTGTAAGTACCTACTTACTGCCTGAGGGGTCTGCCACAGTTCTCTCTCTCTGTTTCTGGCTTGTGGAAATGTCCTGGCCAGAAGGCAGGAAATAGTAGTCACTCCAAGGGTCTTTGAGAATGAGGGATAGAAGTGTTCCTAGTTCTTCCCAGGAGAGAATTCACTAAGTGGAGGACCACCTAGTTGTTTGTCTCTTGACATTCCCGAGGAAGGCACCAGAGGTGGGCTTGCCACTTGAGAAAGGGTGTGCATGCTGGGGATGCAGGCTGGGAACTAGACCACAGGCTCAGGGGCAAGCCCAGCTCCTCAGTGTGGCCAGGGTTGAAACACTGTTTGAGCATGGCCACCTTGGCAAGCAGTCATGCCCTGGGAAGTCAGGGCCACGTGGACACCCTATGTTTGGAGCAGAGAGGTCTTTGGGGATGAGGGCAATTGAGAGACCCGATATGGAAATCAGTGCCATGGTGGGCAAAGACCAAATGGGCAGACCGAGATCTAAAAAGCTCTCTTACCAGTTATCGTCACCCCCAGGCTTACTCTGTCTTGTCTTTGAAATCAGAAGAGATGAACTTGACCCTTGGGTTTGGGGCAAGGTTGGGGTGAAATGGAGGTGTCAACAAGGAAGTACTGAATTTCTCAGTTATTTGGCCAGCAGAATTTTGAGGAGTCTTAGATTTGACTGAAGAAATTTACACCTGTTACAGAAAAGGTCTATGTTTCCATGTTTGTGCATGTGTGTGTATGTGTGTGTACACATATTGGAACTGCATGGGTAAACTGTTGCCACATGCTTAGGAAAAAGGAAGAAAAGGAAAACCAGGTGATCCACTTGTGCGAGTCCCTCTCATGATTTTGCCTTCCAGTGTGGACCAGGTTATCTCCCGAGACAGCACGTCAACCTTTGGCTGAAACAATATTGCAGCACCTCTCAACTATTACCCAAGAGGAGAAAGTTATAGACTCACTCAGCTGTTAAGCCTTTGCTTGATTAAGTGCCTGGCTGCAGAGCTTATTTTCTGCTTCTCCGCATTCACAGTCCATCAACCATGATAGCCAAGCACTGGAACAGATTTTGTGGTTCGTTGGGCCACCGTGATCTATGGTGCCTATGGCTGGGAAGTTGCTCCTGAGCTCGGAGAAATCCTGAGGTGGAGAAGAAAGCCATTAGGATTGGACTTGACGAAACTTTGACAGCTTTAAGTCACAAGATTCCACTCACTAATCTCATTTCTACTTGCTGGGGGAGCACAGGTAATCTTTCTCTGCCAGGCAGCCTGTGAACTTTGATGTAACTGATGCACTCTCTAGTCTCACAATTAATGTCCTAAGCAATGAACCTGTTTTCTGCATATGTGTGAAATGCATATGGCTACATTTATAAGGATAAAAAATGCATCAAGATAGATTTGGGGGCAGAGAGGAAAGAATGTGTGTTTTCCGTGGTTTTACACATTGGCTTCTCCCAGAACGACTGAAAAGTTATTGTCTTGTCCTGTTGAAGTCCAGCCTTGTAAGATTGATGTCATTAGTCGGTGACAGCCTCAGAGTGACCTGGAAACCAGGTGCTAAGTGAGTGTGGCTTCTCTTCCACGTGGCCAGCCCAGGGTCCCTTAGTTTTAGGATCACTTTGCTATTCACAAACCTCCTATTAGAAAGGAACATGGGTGTGGTGTGAGAGCAAGGGGAGAGGAGCTTTGTGGGCCCTCTGGACCACCGTGCTTTTCTTTGAAGTCCAGATCTGGCCATGCTGGTGTTGATGTCACTCTCTCCAACAAATGAACCCACAGCTTTGGACTTGGTTCATGTCACTTCCCCTGGGGGTCTCCCCCTTGCTGCTGGCCTTCCTGCCTGTCTGGCCTTGAGAACTAATGTATGGTTTGGACTTTGATTTGATCTTACTGTCCCAGTGGTAGTGTTGGAGACATGTCCATCTGCTTAGCAACTCTGACACAGTATGAAAACCTATTACAAGAGAGCTATGCAGAGTGAAGGGTAAACTTTTATGAGATCTGCTCTATGCTAAAATGATCCCTTGAAAAGGGAAAAAATGAGATGAATATTCTTGACCTTTTAAAACCAGACACTAGTTAGATCGCTATACTTCCTAAATTGGCATTGAAATTATGTATATAATTGAGGTGCTTAATCCTACTTTGCAGATGCGTGGTTCCCCAGAGAGTGATTTTTGCCTCCCAGGGGATTTCTGCAAGGTCTGGAGACATTTTAGATTACCATAGCCAGGGTGGGGTGCTAGGAGCATCTACTGAGCAGAGTTCAAAGCTGCTGTTCACTCTTCTTCAGTGATTGGGACACTAACTACCAGGGAGTGTTCCTCCTCAAAAGTCAGCAATGCCAAGGTGGAGAGACCTGGATATAGATACAGATCAAAGGGCCTCAGCATATGCTCATATGCATGGCTAGTTTGAGACTTTGGACTGACTCCGGAAAATAGTCCCTTTGATTTTTTCTGACATTAACATTCAAAAATCTGAGACTGGAATAATTGAGCAAAAATATTGACATTTTCTCTTTATTAAATTTATATTCTATCTCATTTTACATTTATACATTGTTCCGTAGTCTTTTATTACAATTCAAAAGAAACCCACAAAAGGTTAGTTGTTTTACTCTATAAATGTTTGACTATTGGAGGCTCACTGCCATATGGAAAGCTCTTACCTATATACATGTAATTTCTCTACTTCTTTTGATTTGGACCATGTAACCATGGTATGAAGATATGAGAAGTGGAGGGAAGCTCCTTTGGAGCTGAGACCCTACGGGGCCAGGAAAGGGAGTCAAATTCCTGAGGTTAGGAATTTTGCAAAGAATACAAAGGCATGTGGCTCCCAGTTCTGGAGGCCCGGAAGTCCCAGAGCATGGAGCCACACCAGGTGAGGCCTCCTCCTGTGTCATGATATCACATGATGACACAAGTGTGAGCCAGCCTAGACCTCTTTTGTCCTTGTAGGCCACGTGCCATCATGGGGTCACAACCTCATGACCTCATCTAACCCCGATGACCTCCCTTCTGAAGGCTGCACCTGCAGATATCATCAGCACACATTTCTCCCAAGTTCAGCAAGGCCCAGAGGTGAGGCTTTGGGGAAGTGATCAGATCATGAGGGCTCTGACTTCATCAGTGGATGGGAGGCCGTGGAAACTGTAGGCAATGAGGCATGTTTGGGGCAAGAAGGTCACTGGGGGCATGCCCTGGAAGGGTATTTCTTATCCCCACCCAACCCTGCCTCCCTGCTGCCATGAGCTGAGCAGCTTTCCTCCACCAAGCCCTGCCGCCACGGTGCCCCGCCTCACCTGGGGCCAACCGTGGAATCAGCTGACCAGGGACTGCAGCTTCTGAAACCAGGAGCCCAAAGAAGTCTTCCCTAGTTCAGGCTCTTTGCCGCAGGTGTTGGGATCACAGTGACAAAAAGCCCACTGACAAAAGGATTGAGTTTCGCCGTGACTTTAAAAGGGGAGAAGGGGACATTCAGAGGACGGCACCATTGAGAGTAAGTGGTTCCAGCTTTCCTGAGGAGGACGCCTGGAGACAAGCACACGCACACTGAGTATCACTACGGACAAGGGCCAACGACTTTTCAATATTAGAACACATATCCCAGCGCCAGATGGAAAGCATTTAAGAATATTGATTGAATGGTTGATTGATTTGCGTTTCCCTCTTTACATGAAACGTACCATGAAATGTTTTATGCAGGAGAATTCTCATTAAAGAATCTTCTCATTCCTTAAATATAATGTAAAACAAACTGACGCAACAGTTGGGGAGGGATTTTTTCTTATTTCCATGCAGACTGAATTAGTTTTTTCTAGAATACATGGGCTACAAAATTTGTATATGTATGTATGTATATACATATAATGCATGAACTTCAGAGGAACTTCCAGTACCAAAGAGATGGGACATTCAAAAGTTATAACCAGCTGAGCCGTTTGGGAGCATGAGAGGATAAGGACATTCACTTAACAATCAAGAACTATAGGGATACTGCTACATGGATGTTCATAGCATCACAATTCACAATAGCTAGACTGTTGAACCAACCTAGATGCCCTTCAATAGATGAATGGATAAAAAAAATTGTGGCATTTATATACAATGGAGTATTACTCTGCACTAAAAAATGACAAAATCATGGAATTTGCAGGGAAATGGATGGCACTAGAGCAGATTATGCTAAATGAAGCTAGCCAATCCCTAAAAAACAAATGCCCAATGTCATCTTTGATATAAGGAGAACAACTAAGAACAGAATAGGGAGGAAGAGCATGAGAAGAAAATCACCATTAAACAGGGTCGAGAGGGGGGAGGGAAAGAGAGAGAGAAGGGAAATTGCATGATAAAGGAAGGAAACCCTCAGGGTTATACAAAATTACGTATAAGAGGAAGTGAGGGGAAAGGGGAAAAAAACCAGAGAGAGAAATGAATTACAGTAGATGGGGTAGAGAGAGAAAATGGGAGGAGAGGGGAGGGGAGGGGAGGGGAGGGGAGGGGAGGGAGGGGGGATAGTAGAGGATAGGAAAGGCAGCAGAATACAACAGACACTAGTATGGCAGTATGTAAAAAGTGGATGTGGAACCGATGTGAATCTGCAATCTGTATACGGGGTAAAAATGGGAGTTCATAATCTGCTTGAATCAAATGTATGAAATATGATATGTCAAGAGCTTTGTAATGTTTTGAACAACTAATAATAAAAAAAGTGAAAAAATAAATAAATAAAAAATAGGTAAAAAAAAAAGAAGTCACATGCAGCAGGGAAAAACACATCAGGGGTGTCTGAAGAACTGGCCTTTAGGACAAAGTGAAAATGTTTGGAAGCACAAAGAATTGTTCAGCTCTTCCAAGAGCCAACAGGCCGGTTCTGTGTCGGAGGGATCTAGGGTTGTTCTTTACCTCAGTTCCCCCACTCCTAGGCACCAAGCATGGGCATGAGCCAGAAGGAAATGGTAAAAAATGAGTAAGAGAGAAGGAGGAGGAGGAAGATGAGAGGAAGGAGGTGAGAGGAGAGAGGGAGGAAATAGAAGCAGGGAAGAGGGAAGGGAAGAAGGGGCACTGGAACACCTCACCTGATGCCTCTCCACTCCTTTGAAGAATTCACATTGCTCACACGATGAGGAATCCTGTCGATAACTCTGCTCCCCAGTACGTGAATTCGAAGGCGTGCCTTACGCAGAAACTCGCTGAAACAAGCCAACACTGAAGCCTGGCGCTGGGCGCTGTGGCCAGGGACTCGCTGAGCTCCCGTGGGTGCAGGCACCATGCTGGAAACTCCAGGCACACATGACATGGTTCCTGTCGCTTCCTAAGGGCAGGCTCCAAGTGGGGAGGCTCCCTGGGTGACATAGTGGTTCCATGGATGACCACATGTCATGGTGAGACCCCAGATGGGAAAAGAGTTCCATTACCTATTTCAAACAGTGAACTGCAGAACGCGGACACTGATTTTCAGAAACAAGCCACATGTTCTCGTCTGTAATTGGGGGAAATAAAATAGACACTTGTGGGTTTAATTACATATGCTTAGAAGAGCAGGGGCTGGGGATGTGGCTCAAGCGGTGGCATGTTCCCCTGGCATGTGTGCAGCCTGGGTTCGATCCTCAGCACCACATACAAACAAAGATGTCGTGTCCGCCAAAAAAACGAAAAATAAATATTGAAATTCTCTCTCTCTCTCTCCTCTCTCTCTCTTTAAAAAAAAAAAAATCCACAGAGCAGATGGAGCAAGGCCCCAGGATCACGAGATTGCTCTTCACTTGGCTTTTTCTCTCACATTGGCAACACTGGATCCATCCCAGCCTCTGATGTCACTCTGCACGTGAGCGTGCGCGGGTGAGTGATGATTGGGCCCTCGCGGCTCCTGGAGCATACTTTTTCTCTTTCTACACTGGCTGTCTACACCTCTTCCTAGGCTGGCAGCTGTGAGCCCTGCGAGTGGTGGTGACCCTGTGGAGACCCCTGTGGAGGGAGGCGCGTGTCATCTCACACATGATGTAGCACAAGGAGCTGGCAATCCTGGGAACAGGCGTCACCACCCTCCCCGAGCATCTGGGGAGACGTTCATTAGTGCTTTGCTCCACTAGCCCCGTGGTAACCCATTTCAGGATTATGGGGCTAATGAGCCTGTCGGCACGGGCCTCAGTAGGAGCTCCCTAGCTGGGAGCCGTTGGCCAGCACACCTCAGATCCATCTTCAGGAGGTGGTCTGAATCGTGCCTCTTGGTCGCTTTCTGTTGGTCTGAAAATAGATTGTAAAAACCAGGGGCGAACAGCACTGCCACGCTGCAGGGTGGAGATCACCGGGAACCAAGGGTCGAGAAGTCCCGTGGGCCCTGAGGGCCTGGCTGGTGCTCACTCCTGGCCTCTCACCGCCTCAGAGAGCAGGCGTGGTGCCTGCTCCATTTGTGCAGATGGTGTCTGCCAAATACTGAGTGACGAGCACCCTCCTGCCCCAGAGTGGAAGGAAGAAGTGAGGAGGGAGGCTCCATCCGACCATATTGGTGTGTTATTGTTGGGGTAACAGGTGTCCCCTACAAGCTCGTGTGGGAGACAGTGCCACAAGTACAGGGGGAAACGATTAGACGATGAGAGGCGCAGCCTAATCCGCGTGTTGATCTGCTGATGGACTAACTGGGTGGTCCCGAGGCAGGTAGGGTGCGGATGCAGGAAGCGGGTCACTGGGCCTATGCCTTTGGGGTTTATGTTTTGTCGCAAGTGAGCAGAGCTCTCTCTGCTTCCTGTTGCCATGTCCTGAGCTGCTTTTCTGCCCCAAGCCCTTCTGCCATGAGGTCTTTTTTCACCTCAGGCCCAGAGCGGTGGAGTTGGCCACCTATGGACTGAGACCTCTGAAACCAAGGGTCAACCTTTCCTCCTCTCATTGTCCTCCTCAGGTCTTTTGGTCATGGCAACCAAAAAAGCTGACCAAAACATGATGTGAAGTGTTTGGTCTCTGAACCCCACTGGCTTGTGCTGTGTGAAGAAGGAAACTGAGCCCTCTCCCTGGGAGAGCAAGACTTTTAAGATTGGCCTGAATTTACGCTTGGGCCAGTCTGACTGTGATTGACTCAGAATGAGCCCAGGTCATGATTGCTAGATCCTAGAGATAGTATTATATTCCACCTGAGTTTCCCAAATATTTGTGTAAAATAATTCTCTAAGTGTCCCTTAAGTCTTGCTTATGATTTACCATCTCTCTGTTATATAATATCCATTAAAGTCCCGGCAGCCATACTTTCCAGAAATGCCTTGAGAGTTTTATCACTTAGGGAACATTTAAACAAAGAACAAATGCAAGTGCTAACCCAACAACCCTGCTCGGAGTGCTCATTACAATAAACTTAGGGCCAGTGATTGCATCTACTAAGTTAGACAGTGACAGATGGGAGCAGCTGAGGCTTACAATTTAGAAAAGGTTAATATAATAAAGGGCAAAGTCTCATCAAGGTTTTAAGTACACCTCCAATTTTTTTGTAATATACATTTGTGCATATATTATAAGATATACCTACATATTGTTACACATACACCCTAAAATATTTTTAAAACAAGTAAAATAGTAAAAATTAAAATATTTGGAGTTAAGCTAAGAAAATCTGCAAATGCTCTGAGAAGGATTGAATTGACTGGTATGGAAGTGACAAACAGCCATTCAATCAGAATTTAGAAGCGATCTTAGTAACAGAACAGCCAACACAAGTATAAATTGGCCATTAATTGAATAATCATATTAATTTCCTATGTTTTTGATGAGTAACCAGATTTAAATGATTCCTTTATCAAAATCAATCTATCTTCATATACCCTAGAGCCCAAGTATCAGATTTCAATGGAGGTCTCCTTAACCTCCTTTCACCAAGACACACGTGAGACACAATAGGACAAGCGGAGGTCCACTCTCTCTTCTGAGTCACACACTTCCCAAGCATCCAGGTGGAGAACAAGAGTGAATTCTGGTGCAGGCCTTTGAGGGGGTGTCCTTACTGTGCAGAGAGGGTGAGAAGACATGCCAGATGACCAGTGGTGTGGACATGTGGGGACCATGATGACTGGTCCTTGCTTTCTGCTACTCAGGGAAGGCAGCCTTTGGGTGTGTATCCCCAAACACTCCTGTGTAGTGAGAGCACCAAGAAAAGTAGGCTGGGTGGACAGACTGAGAAAGTCCTGGGCAGAGCCTGCATCTCCTCTTCAGCAGCACAGAGGAACCCTGGAGACTGAAAGTTCTGATTCCCTGGGAATTGTACATGGCTGAGGGTCAGTGGTCATCTAGGCCCAGCCTAAGAAGAGCATCATCAGACAGAGCCAGGAAGCTCCCTGACCTGTGGTTAGGACTGAGGGATCTAGAGTTTAAGGCTGTAGCCTGAATCTCAGCACTGCCCTGTCCTCAGTCCATGTGACCTGGGCAATCATCTCACCTTTCTGCTCATTGGTACAAAAAGGGTGGTGGGCACCTCTCTCCACGGCTGTGGACACTTCCTGAACATGACACCTCACACCCAGGCTCCAGAACAGCACAGCACCCAGCAGCCCAACATCCATGAGTCTCCAGCAGTTAAGCCATGGACTCAGGAGGTAGGTACCTGCAGCAGGGCTGGAGGTCAGTAGAGCCTGATGGGGGACAGGTCCTGCTCCACCCACTTCATCTGGAGAAACCCAGTTGTGACATAAGATATGCTTTGTATTGGCTCTTCTATTACCTGTTCTGCATCCACAGCCCAAACAGTTGACTCTTCAGATCCCCAGCTTTTGTAAGCAGAAATGAGGACATTAGGTTACATACACCTATTAGTGACTTCCAGCTGTCCCATTCTGGACCTTATTCAACAATCTGAGTAAAAAGAAGGTCAACATGAATATACCTGATCACATCAAGGCTCCTGGCTGTGGAGAAGTGTTCCTAGTAGTACCTGGTAGAGGGTGCTCAGCCCACGCTGAGTGTGTGCAAACACTGTTTATGCCCAAGCCCTCATGTGTTCAGGTGTATTTGAGCTACAGCTGGATTCATTGCTGAAGTTTCCAGGTGAGTTTCATTTTCAGGTCTGCAGGGACACAGGAGAGGAGGGAACTGCATGTCTTGAAAGCCCCCTGCTCAACACTTCTTGGTTGCAGAAGCATCACGGCACATTTTCTTTCTTTGCCACGAGCCCCATACACCACCACGAGCCCCTTCTGGACAAAGTAATAGAGATGGTTTGGCAAGTTGGGCTTGTCTTAGGGAGCATATTGCACCCACAGACTGCTTGCTTTTCTTTGAGTCCCTCTGAATGTCACCGGAGGCTCAGCCCTCTCACCTACAAAGCCATCAGGGGAACCCTTCACTATCTGGCTGGCCATGTGATTGTCAGAATCTCACTGCAGAGTGCCCCCGAGGACAGAGGCAATGCCAGCTCGAGCATCTAATGATGAAAAAGCAAACCTGAGCCCAACGAGGAATGATTGATTGTTTATTCTTGGTTTTATCCAATTACTCCTAATATAATTTTCCATGAAGGCAAAGTGAGATTCATTTCTCATTATGCTCCTCAACACATATGCTGAACCCTCCCTGTGATTCACAGCAAAGAAAACACCAGCACTGAGGCAGTTGACACCTATGACAATTTGCTCCATGCCACAGAGCAGGGTGAGAGTAACTGTTTGTGGCACTCTCCATGCTGGCCTTAATTAAAAACAAAACAAAATATTCATGCTCTTTCTCAGAAGCAAAGCTCCCTTCTGAGTTTGATAAATAGGACACATGCGACAGTGATTCAAACTAAAAGTCTCTGCTCTTGTGTTTTTCTGAAAGGCAGACTTAAAATGCTACGGCGCTGAACAAGGACTACTAAACGTGTCCCCTGGACTCTGCTGGGTCTCCCTCCACGGGTGACAAAATGCAGAGGCAAGTCTTGGAATGAGGCAGATGTGCCATTTTAGAAAAATCTGGAGCACAGACTTGGACACCTTAGCCTACTTGGGCTGTCGAACGAAAGAGCGCCAACTGGGAGAGGTGACTGACATTTATTTTCTCACGGTCTGGAGCAGGAAGTCTGGAGTCGGGGAGCCAGCAGGACCTGGTTCTGGTGAGGGCTCTCTTCCCACCTTGCCAACCCAGCAGCCTGAGAGCCAAGTGGGCAGGGGGAGGCCAGTGCCAGGAAGTTGCATGAATACGCTGCCCAGACTACAGGGCAAGGGGCCTGGGTTCCCGGGAATGGCACGGAGCGCTTGGCTGAGCGTAGGTGACACAGAAGGTGTTCTGCCAGGAAGCTAAGCAGCATTTCTGAGTCAGTATCTCCTTGGGCAAACTGGGCCTGGTAGGCGTACCACCAGGAAGCTGGTCTGATCCAGGTCACACATGGAGTACAACCTTCCTGCCAGCACAGAAGTGGCTCCTCGGGAACCCAACCAGGGCTAGGTTTCCTCTTGAGGAGGGTGAAGAAAGTTGAAATGAGGTTGGTTTGCCCCCTGTAGGATGCCCTTTCCATAGTTCAGGTATGGGAATTATAGAGAAGAAAAACATGTTATGGGCCTGTAAATATTTTGTATTTATCTTTGGTCAATCTTATCCTTTTTAAATGTTGAAAGCATTTGATCCTATGAAGAATTAAATACTGGAATTTCTGGTTTAATGTGATCTTAAAGTCACCATAGCAATCACTGACACTTCCTTCTGAGGATGTCTGGGGATGTTCATGACTCTGTGTCCAGGAGTGCTCACCCACTCCCTGTGGCTGAGCTGGGAGTCAATGATCCTTACAGCCCTATGTCCTTGCCCACAGTTAATAGCCCCCAGAGCCACCGACCCACATGACTTTCTAAGCCACTCTGAGAGACTGGAGCTTCTCTTGGGGTTTCTACACCAGCTCCAAGGGAAGGGATGGCCTCCTCCAGCGAGAGCCTTTCAGGCTGTGAGGTGCTGAGTGTGTACCCGTGAAGGAAGCAGGGGTCAAGGTCTGTCACTGCACCCAAGAAGGAAGCAGAGGTCAAGGTCTATTACTGTGTGGGAGCATTCTCTAAAATGTTTGAGTGCCGTGATTTTTCTCAGTGAATGGAAAGCATTGGTTTACATTGTCTTTACATCCAAAGTTACTTTCAATTACACACCCAGGCAGAGGAATCTTGTGGGTGAAGTGTTTGATGGAATTGCTGTCCAGAGGCACGTGGCCTACCATAGACAGAGCCGTGGACACACTCAGGAGCAGCATTCTGTCCCCACTGATGTGCCATAGAGTCCCCTGCAGGCAGTCACATGTGCTTGCTCAGCACATGACACCCATTGACTGTCCTGGTGTCTTTGGGAGAAGCAGAGATAACCCTTTATAAATATGCTTTGCATTGATCTAAAAGAGGAGTTTGCCCCTGCATGATATGTGAATGGCACTTTCAGTACCGAGGACGATGTCGGAGGACTGCGCTGTACCTACTCTCCCAACCACAGGAAAAACCAGTCTAGGAGTGGGAGCGACATGGTCACTTCTGATTTTAGTTTCTTCCTGCTCCTCATTCAACATGTGAGGAAAAATGTTATGTAAGATTTAATGAAGAAAAAAGATGAGTTGAGGTTTCCACCAGGAGACTGTGGGAGGAACCGAACACCTAAGGGAAAGGCTCTGGAAGGGACAATGTCTGCTTTACAGGGAGCACCGCTTTACCAGGACCCCGGGCTTCTAGGTCCAATCTCTGACAGATGGTCATGTCCAGACAGTCCAGTGAGCGTGCTGAGGAGAGTGGCCCAGAGCTGAGGTGTCCATAACGAGTGCCAGACCATGGCCTATAGCTGGAGCAAGGGACAAGGGAGCCTCTGGGTCCTAGGAGCTCTGCAGGAGGTAACAGCACCTTGAGAGATGCACCCACCAGCTGATGTGGGCCTGGGACATGGGGGAACCTTAACAAAGGACAGGGCTGGTCACTGCTTCTGTGCTCATCCCCTGCCAGTGCTGGAGCCCTGAGTGTGCCCATCTCCATGCACTAGTCAAGTTGCTGACTGCACGACCAGTCCCAGGCAAACTCCCTGTCCCTGACCTCAGTCCGCTGCACTGGGGTGGTGTCTCACTTCCCCTCAGCTAGACTCAGCAGTGAGCCTGGGATTGCTGTACAGGCAGGTCCTCCCCCTCCCGTGCAGGCCCTCTTCCTCCTGTGCAGGCCCTCCCCCTCCCCCAAGCTGCCAACTCCAGAGTCCCCCTGCACTGGCCTCATCCAGACCTCAGTCAGGAACACCATGCCTGCATACTGGCCTCTGTTACCTCCCTCCCCTCTCCTCTGTGCTCAAGGCACACCCAGGCTCTATCGCCCTCTCTTCTTCTCCTAGGTTCATACCTTGGCTCTGTTCCTCTCCTGGTGGCTCCACACGTGCTCAGTGACCCCTGTGGACACCAAGGCGTCACTGTGGAACTTCCTGGTCATGAGTCTGCCCTTCTGACTTGCCTCAGCTGTGGCGTTGATCTTGCAGGCCCCTCTGCCCTTCCCCTGCCAGTTCAGCTGCTGCAGGAGGGAGACGCACATGGGCCTGCAGCCCGGAGTGGTTGTACTCTGGGGCACTAGAGGAGGGCGAGGTGCCGGCCAGTCAGCTGCACTGCATCCACAATGGGGGGCCACGGCCTCGCCTCCCTGTGAGTCACTCTTGTCTGTAGCAAAGTGTCCCTTGCCCAACTGTGCAATTTCCTAGGGCTGCTCTGATGAAGCACCATGGGCCAGGGGGCCTAAACAACGGACATTGATGGTCCCGCAGTGCTGAGGACTGAGGTCTCAGAAGGAGGCGACTGCAGGGTGGGCTCGGTCCCTCCAGCTGGCCTCTCTCCTTGGCTGGTGGGTGGCTGCCCTCCCCCTGCCCTCCTGCTCCTCTGCACCTCACCCTCTGTGAGTGTCTTGAGTGTGCCCTGGAACACCAGCCTCAGGTTCCAGCCTACCTTTATGACCAGCTCCTGCATGGCACCTCCAAGGACCCCTGTCTCAAAAGAAAGGCACAGCGGGGGGACGGGGCCTGGGACTGCAGCCTGGGAGTCTGGGGCCTCCGGGCAGCGCTGCATCCGCCACCCTGGTGTCCTGCCCAAGACCTCCCAAGGCCGCAGCTGCTTCATGAGGAGAGCCCCCAGGACCACTGCCTGCCCCCTCCGTGGGAAGATGTGCACACTCACACACACTCACACACTCACCGACTTACACATGCACACCCTGTCACACACAAACACTTGCATAATCACAGAAATTCACAAGCACACACACTCTGGCCCCCACGCACACTCACCAACACTAGCACTTTCACATTAATGCACACTCATACACACTCAAGCTCTCACATGCTCCATCACACAACACCAACAAACACAGATGTCACACACACATGCCACCATGCACACACTCAGATCTGCACTCACACGCATTCACACTCACAGAAACACACTACAACACACCCAACCCCACGACACTCATACTCTTACTGAAACACACAAAAATTCACACAATAAAGCACACACACCCTCATGCTCACACAGTCACCACCCACACTGTTACTGAAACACACACATGCTCATACACACACCCACACTCAAACACACAAACATTCACAAACTCATACACATGGAATACACTCACACATGTGTATATACACTCCCACTCCCACCATCCACCACACAGTCACATAAATATCATCACAAATACATTTAATGCACACTACAAACACATGTATTCACACAGACACAGCGTTCACACATTCACATATTCATAGACTCACACTTCCACTCATGCTCTCACACACAATTCCTCCACACACATTTATGGTCACGTACACAAACAAAAACATTACTCAGACACATTCACACAAAAATACATCCACACACTCACAGACTGTCTATAAACTCCAACACATAGACACACATTAACACACTTCCTGTCATGCTCAAAAACATACTCCCAGACACACACTCACAATTTCATGACATATTCACACAGTCTGTCATTCAGATGACAGACACTCGCACACTTGCATCCTTCTTATGCACACGTGCACACACACACACACACAACTTCACTGTCAAGGGTACATGTAGTCACACCACTGACACACTCATGAATACATTCACAGAAATGACACATGCACACACTAACATACACACATGTTCACATATACACACAAACACACACTTGCATACACATACACATTAATCATATCCCCACACACATTAGTCCATACTGTAACACAGATCATCCTGCACAAAATCATACACACATATCCATACCTACACACTCACAAACTCACATTTTCTTTCAGGTACACAAACTCACACTCACACAACAGCATTGGCAGACCCACACTCTCATGTGTTTACACATTCATGTTCAAATCTAACACTTGTAGAAACCACTCTTGCACATATAATCACTCATCCACACACCTACAGTCACATATACAAACACAAACCTACACTCACTCTGAAATACACATAGCACACTTGTTCACGCTATCACACTCACACACAGAGTTGCAACAACACTGAGACACTCTGAATCAAAGACTCACATGTTCGCAGTTTCAAACACACTGCACATACTAACAGACTCTCAGACACAAGGAAGCCCTCACTCAGGCACATCAGTAAACACTCTTCAGCACGCTATTTCAAACACACACATTGTACTTGCACATTCACAAACTCAAATGCACATTCACACACAGAGTACCCTGCTGTGCATACACGCTCACACACTCTCACATTCACACACATATTCATGTACACACATTATCAGTCACATGCACTCACACACTCATACTCTCACACTCAAGCTCACTCAAATACACTCATATTCTCACATACACACACACACACACCAAAGGATCTGCATCTTGTCCAATTTCTGCATTTCTTGGACAATAGGACTGTGACTGTGGACACCCGAGACCCCACTGTCCAACTCTCCCCAGGGAGCCCCCCACTGCTCCAGACCTCAGGTCCCCTGCCAAGAAGGAAGGCTAAGGGGTTACTGCAAAGGGTGCTTGGGCCTCTGGGGGTAGGAAGTCTGGGGTTTGATCTACCTCCCTGCTGAAGCCATGATTCTACAGGCTGCATGGTGCTAATGGTACAATTAGTTGGCTTAGTGAGAGTGCTGCCTGGGATTTGGAAGAAACGAATGATAGAATCAATTACAGGAATAGATTTCTAGAAAATACAGAGAACAGATGATGCCAATAAAAATGAAATACTTTTCTTGTGACATACATGTCAAATATGTGTATAGGAAACTGACTTAAGAGTAGATGCTTCAGTTTTCTAAGAATTGTCACAATTTTTAGAAAATAATTTATTCTTCTGGCTTTTTCTGACAACTCAAGTTGTTCAAATGCTACTTAACTTCTAGCAATAGACAGAATTCCAGTGTTTGCTTAAAAGTCATTTTATGGAATGACTATTATAAAAAAGAGGAAACAGCCAGTTGCAGAGAAGGTGTGCAGAAGAGGAGCCCCTGAGCCTGGTGGTAGGCATGCGGGGCCTCATGGCCACTGTGGAGAAGAGCACGGAGGCTCCTCAGAGGGATAAAGATGGAACCCCCATGTGACACAGCAATACCACCCACAGGCATTTACACAAGATGAAATGAACACGCCCCAAATGCATCCGCACACCCATGTTCCCTGCAGCTCTATCCTCAACAGCTCAGGTGTGGCCTCAAACTAAGTAACAATGGACCAGGAGAATATGGCGTCCAGTGGAACAGCAGAGCTCTGAAGGAGGACATCGGGCCATTTGCAAGAACATAGGTGGAGTGTGGAAAATTATGCTTAGGAAATAAGTCAGACACTGCTGCACAAATACCACATATTCTCACTTACACATGGAATTAGAAACTATCAAATCCAGAAGCAAAACATGGAGTGGCTGTTTCTAGAGGCAGTGGTGTGGACATGGACATAGTCAAAGGGCTTGAGGCTTCAGTTAGGCAGGAGGAAGGCATTTTATTTACTTATTTACTTAGAAGTCAGTTGCACTGTATGGCGAATGTGATTACTAGTTAGAAGACTGTACATTTCACCGTGGCTGGGATGATCCATCTCCAACCTTCTCAGCTCAGAAGAGGCTGACTATTTGAGGTGAGGGAGGGATTGATTGGCTTTCTTGGATCATTCCATGCTGCATTCAAACATCTCAACAAAGCACGTAGTAGCTCATAAACTTGTACTTTTTGTGTGTCAATTAAAAATAAAAATAAAATTGGAAAAAATGAAAAAAAAATCCATGAAACTCATCTTGTCACTTAAAACCTCATAACTATGCACAGTTAGAATTTGTCAATATATATTTTAAGTGTAATTGAAAGAAAGAATTAAATAAACCATAATAATTCCTGCTAAAAAAAAAAGTTTGTAGAGTTAAGGCATTTAATGAAAATTCCATCTAATTCATCTGGTCTTAATCCAGCCTCTCTGACGGGGCTGCACATGAACCTTGGTCAGCAGAGACAGCTCAGCTTGGGCAGTCGTAGGAAGTCCCAACTGACACCATCAGATGTGTTCTCTTTCCTACCTAACTACAAACTTGGTGGCCAGTGGTCACCAGAGAGATGCTTTCAGAACACCAGGAAGTCCACCAAGACTTCTAGTGTGATGCAGGAGTAATGATCAGCATCTGAAGTGACTTGGGTTACTGGTGATTTGATTATAATAACAAATTAACATCCATTAAATACCAAAATAAAATTAAAAAGAAAAAGCAGCTCAACTAGACGCTTCTGGGGCCTGGGGTGTGAGTGGCCTTTCTGGAAGGGCCTGTAGGGGTCTGGTGTGCATCCAGGGTAGACTAAATCCAGTCTGTGCCCAAATCCTCTGGGCTCTTCACTAGCTGTGCTTATCTGGGCAGGTTGTTGTGTCTCTCTGTGCCCTGATTTCCTCAGTGGTAAAAGGGGAGGAGAAACAGCTCCTGACCCAGGCATGGGAGGCCATAAGGATGGGACAGGTTCCTCTATTAGAGCACTTAGACCAAAGGTTGCCAGGCTCAGCTCGCTCTGATGGCTACATTGTTATTCTGCATTATTATAATCATATCTACTAATGCTCCCAGGCCAGCCCTTCCTTCTACCAGGAGACATGGACACTGCTGCCTTCCTTCATTTAACAAATGTTCTTGAAGCACTTGTTTTCCCTCAGGGGAAAGAAGAGATGATAAGAAATGTCCCCTTCACTGGATGAGCTCAAGAATGCTTACATGGAATCGAGATACGGACCAGCCCTGCCTGGAACGGGACTGCAGGGAATCCAAGATCAGTGCAAGGTGGCCCAGGAGTCTCGGGGAAAGAGGAGGCTGCCGACCCAGGACAGTGCAGTGGGGAGAGGCTGCTAGTGTTGGGAGGGGGAGCCTGCTGTGCGGCACGCCTTTCTCCTTTGCAGAGTGGATGGCAGCTGACATCCAGGAGGGGTCCTGTTCCCGAAAGCTCTGGGCCAGGACAGATTGCTGGGTCAGGAAACCCACCGACAGATCTCCAAAACCAGGCTCAACCAATGAGCACAGGACATCCCAGTGGATACAAAGTCCAGATGAACAATAGGCCTATGAGAGAATGTGATGGTGCAGGTGGTCAGCATGGAGGAAGAGGAGACAGGTGAGCAGGTGACCCAGGGAGCATTGGACAGATGCATCTCTCACCAGGACAGGGAGAGAACCGCTCCTCTGAGGTGCTGAACAGGTTGAGAGGAAGAGCTGCTGGCTCTGCCCAGTGGGTGTCAGCCCTGTGGACCCTTCATTGGGACCGGATTGACTTGAGAATGTGATGGACCAGCTGTCTCATCCCCATTGCGAGACGGTGGATCAGTGGGGTGTACCCAGAGGTGCAGATGGCTTCACTATTGGACAATGGTGCTGTGTGGTGCTCCCCTGAAAAGGCCTGGAGCTCAGACTCACGCTTCAGAGGAGGTGGGACTGGGGGGGGGGGGTGACAGTGAGTGACAGAAGGACCCACCATGGTTTTCTTTAACTGAAGTTCAACTGTCTTCTATCCTTTGCCTGAAATGTGCGCAGACATCATGATGATGATCATGCTCTTTTCCCCAGCAAATTCCACCAATCAGCCTCCACATTTTCTGCATAATTCAAAGACAGCTTCTACTTCAAAGACTTTCCTAAAAATCCACTCTTTACCTCCTAACATGCCCTTGAAAATCACCAGAGCAGACCCCTTCCACCACGTGTGTGGTCTGAGGTGGCCGACCTTCTCTTCTTTGAGTGTCCTTATCACAGAGGTCTCCAGGATGGGACCACGCTGGCTCTGGCCTGCCCCATGGCCTCGAAGTGCGTGCACAGGATTAAAACAGGGAGAACGTTCAGTGGGGCCTGCGATATGGCTTACCAAGGCCACCTTCCCCTGGAGGACAGGGGCAGTCCTTGCTCATCTCCAGGGTGAGTCCTTCCCAAAGATCCAAGCGTACAAAGCTGCTCTCGCAGAAGAGGGGTCAGCTTTATTCACCGTGTGTTTGACACAGTTAGGGGACCCCATAGAAAACCAGGCCAGACAGGCAGGAGTTCAAGGGTGAACTCCCCTCAAGGCTCCGGGGGTGAGAGCCGCATCAGGGCAGGGGAGGCTGGGAAGTCGGCTCCGAGCCCACGGGGTCTGCAGCAAGCCCAGCTCCAGCCGGACAGCAGGTCTGCCCTGCTCCGAGAACACACGGAGGCTCTCACGGACCATGTGGCAACTCCATGTGGGGAGGGGAAAGTGCGTGTGGACGGTCCCCCGAAATGACCCCGTCACCTTTGCCTTCTGAGCACCGTAAAGCACAGCCCTAGGTGGACACGGAGGGCGGCTGAGACCCCAAGGCATCAAGAAGCGTGATGCAGAGGAGCACAGGAGTGACAGAGCCACCTCTACCTGTGACAACATCACGAGCTGTCTGCTCCCTGAAGAACCCACGAGAGCCAGTCCCCCTTGCCCTTGCTGGGCCAGCCAGGCCGTCCCCCAGCGGCCATCTCCTTTTCTTTTGTTGTGTCCTTTTTTTTGACACTAGTGATGGAACCCAGAGGCACTTACCCACTGAGCTACATTCCCAGCCTTTTTCCACTTAAATTTTGAGATGGGGTATTATTAAGTTCTTAGGGCCTCACTGAGTTGTTGAGGCTGACCCCAGACTTTTGATCCTCCGTCCTCAGCCTCCCTAGTCCCTGGATTGCAGGCATATGCCAGTGTGCCACGCTGTGTCGTCTCCTTCAGCCTGGAAGGGGCGTCTTTAGTAACCCTTGCCTGGGTCTAAAATCTGGAATGGTCAGTGTTGTGCTCTACAACTCTGGATCCAGGATCCCAAGATTGGTGTTAAGGTTTCAATATGGTGTGTCCCCAAAAAGCTCATGTGGGAGACAATGCAAGAAAGCTTAGATTTGAAATGACTGGGTTAGGAGAACTTTAACCTAATCAGTGAATTAATCCCCTGATAGGGATTAACTGGGTGGTGACCTAGGCAGGTGGTGTGTGGCTGCAGGAGTGGGTCCCTGGGGGTGTGCCTCTGGGGTTTACATTTTCTCCCTGGTGAGCAAAGCTCAGTGTGCTTCCTGGTGACAAGGCTCAGCTGCTTTCCTCCTCCACACCCTCCTCCATGATGTGCTGCCTCACCTCGGCCTCTAATGGACTTGGCCACCTGTGGACTGAGATCTGAAACCGTGAACCCCAAAATGTACTTTCCCTCCTCTAAAGCTGTTCTCATCGGGTCCTTTGGTAGCAGCGATGAAAAATCTAACACTGTCGGTAACATTTGGCTGCTGTGGTCATCTTTGTCATGCTAACAATCAGCACGATCAGTGAGAGATGGAAGGACAACTGGGAAGTGCACAAACAGTCCGTGTTTCACACCCTGCACTCCTGGCAAAGTGGAGTGGTGAGAGGGCGCCCAGTGACTTCAGTGTGTGTGCACACATGCCCCCCCTCATGCCCTCCCACATGCACCCTCACATACCTTCCCCTCCCACATGCCCCCCACATGACCCCCATGTATCCCTCCACATGCCCTGCCGCAGTCCCGCTGCAGCAAAATAACCGGGGGGTGACGAGCAACTTGTGTAGATTGATACAGCAGGAGTGGGAGCCGTTTATTGTAGGACAGGAGGGGTATATATACATTCCACACAGCTTATCTTAATTAACATAAACTAGATACAGCAGTCAACCAATAAGGAATCTCCACACGTAATGGCTCGTGGGCGTTACTTCACAAACCACTCCCTCTGGCAAAATGCCAGGTGCCATCCAGACTTGTTCACAGACCCTAACAATGCCCCCCACATGTCCCCCACACATGCATCCCCCCACATGCCCCCCACATGCCCATGCTTTCTCTCAGCAGCCTCGTAACCTGCTTACACAAGCGCCTGCCCTTGGGTCTGGCGTCCTGAATGGTCATCAATGGCCTGGCCGGCCCTCCCGTGCTCCTCCTCTGGTATTCTCACCTCACTGTCCCTGTCTGTCCCTGCTCCTAGGACCTCAGACCTCAGTCATGTGGTCCCGTGTCCTCGGTACTCACCGCTGTCTCCTGTGGAAACCAGAGGCTCCCAGCCTTCTGCTGTCACCCACAGACAAGAGGCACTGAGTACTGCCCGATGTCACGTAGGTGTGCTCACCAAGGCAGAGGCCAGCAGCACTGCCTCGGGTCCTCAGTGGACCTGGGCTCTCTTGGTCTACCCTCCGCCTTGTCGGCTCCCTGTCTGCACTTCCCACTTTCCATAGCCCCGTTTCCAAGACTCGAACACACACCATCCTGTGCCTCTGTGATGTTCCTTTCCAGTTGGATTTCTGACCTGTGGGGCCAGTTCTGTTCCCACTGTGACGACGCTGCCTGGTCCTTGGCTGTGACTCCAGGCTTGGTTTTACAAGGCCAACCCCCCACAGAGGCTCCAGCCTTCTTTGGGTGGTCTTTCCATGCAAGCTGTCTCACTCCCCTCTTCCTCCACGTGACCTACCCAGCTTTGGTCCTCCTCTGCCCCTCCCACTGTCCTACAGAATAGAGTCACAACAGTGTCCGTAACCTGCTTGCACAATGTCTCAATGTCCCATGAGAAGATGTGTGTGCAGCTGGGTCATGAACACATTAACCCAGGTGCACGTGTGTTTGACCGAGGGTAAAACAGGAAGCCATGTATCCTTCATCAGAGGCTCTCCACAACCTGAGGCTCAAGCTGCCTTGCTGCCTGTGAGGTCCTCCTACTCCTGCTGAGTGATTGGCGGGTCTACCAGGTTCCTTCCTGTCCAGCCACTTCTGATTAGTCGAGTCCCAGTCATCCTTCAAGTCCATCCTAAAACATGTCACCTCCATGCATCTCTGCTGCCCTTTTCTCCTACAGTAGAAGTAGGCCTTGGCCCAAGCTAGTGCGTCCTTCCCTTGGGAATCCCATTGCATAACCTGCACACAGTGTGAGGGGAGGTCAGCTGCTCCCGCGCACCCCCACCAGAGGAGAGCGAGTCCTGATGGTTGGCACAGCCAATTCCAGTCTTGAGCAAGCCCCAGTTCCAGACTTCGGGCAGTTCTCTGGCCACACCTTGCAGGAGAATCTTGCTTATGGAAGATGCAACTATTCAGCAAGCACTTTCCGTCCCATTGGGATCTACTCCTGGCACTGAGAAGTCCTTGGGCCCAATAGCAAGCATACTTCTCTTCAGGCTTCAGGCCCCTCCTCTAAGGTCACAAAGGACAGGACTGCCACAGCCTGCTCACCAGGGATGGAAAGCGTCTCCAGGGCATTTCCAACCCCACACCTCAGCACATTAATCTTTTGGTGCCCAGCAGCCATGTCTGTGCCTGGTTGTGCAAAGTGGCTCCATGGAGGGTTCCAGAGTAGTGACCTGGCGGTGCAGTGCTGGGTGGGTGCAGAGGAAAGAGGACCGTCAATCGGAGGGAGGACTGCAGCAGAGAGGAAGAGAAGTAGGCACGGTTGACAGCCTCTGAGGCTGCTCCAAGGGAGGGACAAGACTGTGGTGGGGAATGGGGAAGGCAGGACTGTGTGACGTGGCTGGTAGTGATCGTGAGGTAGGAACAGTTCTAGCGAGAAAGAGTCCATCGCCAACATGAACTAGGCCAAGAAAAGATCTAACTTCACCAGAAACAAAACAAATGAACAACATTTCTCACGTAGAGCACCTAACTATCAAGCTGTCTGGTGAGGAGGAGAGGGGAGGGGAGGGCGTCCTCACCGGCGGTGGCCACCTCTGGGTGCGTTCTCCCTGGCTGAAGGCTGGGCTGACTTGGCCTTGGGATGCAGCGTTAAGAACTCGTCGTCCCCACAGTGGGGCTGAAGCCCACAGCACGCATCTTGAGCACGTGGCCTTCACCCAAGCCCTGTACTGCTTGGTGCCTGTGGACCCTCCCCTGCTGGCCCACATTACGCAGGCCTCCGTGGAAACCCAGGGTTGAGCTTGAGTGGCACTCAGCTCCTCGCTACCTCTCTGTGTGTAGTTGTTACCAAAAACCTGAAGCTGACCCAGGAGCATGGGCAACGTGCCCGGTCTCCAGGTCCCGGTGGTTGGTCCCGGGCTTTGAACTGGATGGGAGGCTAATGCCCTGTGTTTACGTGAGCCCCGCTTGACCTCCACTGAAATGTCACGGCCAAGATGATGACGGCAGATTACTGCTCGGTGTGCACTTAAGACTCTCTGGTTAAAATCTGTATCCTTCGTGTTTATTTTCCTTTTCCCTGCATTTGTTTTTGAAACTGGAGGCTTGTTCACATTAGTGCATATAAATTATTCTAGTCTTGAATATATATTTACCAGGAGATCAGATGAAACCCTCGAATATTTATGGAGCGCCTAGTGCGAATGGAGCAGCCTGTCCCTGTGGTACCAGAGGCTGCAGAATAGTTACTCTCTGTCATTCAGTCCCATGGGTCCCCAGAGCAATGGCACATGAGTAGTATTCTCACCTACTGCCCTGGCAGACTTAAAGTATTTCTTGGTTGGAAAGTGGAATTAACTACCTGAGTAAGAGCTTATTCAGAGTTAGTAAGCCTAAATGTTTTCCCAAACATGTACGGCTTGAGAATCATATACCTGAGGGTGTAAGGGGAGCAGATACCTTTTCTCGTCCACTAAGAGCCCATGATCCAGGTGAAAAACAGCACATAGCAGATAGCAGTTCACAAAACAAAAGTCAGAAAAAAATACTACCAGGGGACCTTTGATGTAGTCTGGAACTTCCACAGTGAGGGGGTGTTTTTTCTTTATCGCGAATGCATATGGGGACCCGTGTATGGGAAAGCCCAAGAGGGAAGCTTCATTTGAACTGATGAAGAAGGAATCTGATGGCTTCTTTTGTGGTCATGAAGGAGTCTTTCCCAGGTGGCTTAGCTGGAAAGTCCCCCAGGAGGAGAGATGCTGTGCATTCAGAGCCTGTGGGGGTGCCCCAGAACAGCCAGGCAGTGGGGGAGTTCTCACGGTGAACCTGCTCTCCTAGTGAATGCATGTGGGGCAGAAAGGTCCATGGGGTTCAAGAAGACATGATGGTGAATATCTAATGTTTAAACCCATGTTCCAAAGAATAGAAAATGTGTGTTTTCAAGGTAAACAAAGGTAAGAATTTATCAAAAAACAAGGTGAACATTGTGTTTTTAAACATTGCAGTTAATAACATTTCACTGAATTTATTTTTAATCTGAGATTTTAATTATTTGACCATGCATGCATTTATTTTACAATCTTTTTGGTTCAGACAGAAGGATTACTTCTCACTATTTTCATAGCCATGATTTTCTTGCACCACAAGAAAACCATTCAAATCATGAGGAAATGTGTTTCCTAGGTTTTGTGCCTGTTCTTCTCATTCCAGTCCTGGGAGAGTTGGCTTCAGATCCAGAGCTTTGCTAATTCTGCCCAGATGGTCTCGTTTCAAAGCCTTTGCTCTATGAGCACTGTGGACAGGCTGGTCTGGTGCTGTCCTGGCCACCTCTCCCTGCTCTGCTGGTTCACAGGTCACATCCTTGTCCTGATATGTTCAGGCCCACCTCCTGAAGAATGGCGGCCCAGAGGGCTTGGGAGGAGGGTGCTTAGACACATTCTCTCTGCTTCTGTGAATGGCGCCACGTCCGCCATATTCCCTGAGTACAAGATTTCTTAATGCCAATGTCAGGTGATTCCGTATGGTGAGAGGACAACACAGTGGGAATTTAAGGGACCAAGGCTGCCTCCACAGCCCCACACTGTGGGCACACTCAGCCCAGCTGGTCCTCATCCTCCCATTGACCATGGTGATGGTGATATTCGCTGTGTTCCTGGACCCCTGAGCAGACCTTCCCTCTTATCCTACAGATGCCTCACCATACTCCTGTTGGCATAGGGACTTGTGGAATGGGGTAGAACCTCTTGGAATGGTCCATAAGACATATCCCAACACGTTTGTGTTTTGCGATAGCAAGACACTAACATTTCTATGTCCCCTAGCACCTGTGTGGCTTCGAGCGAGGTGATTTGTTTCAGTCATCTCATGGCAAGGTAAAGGAATCCTAGCATTCTCCTCTGGAAATGTGAGGAAATCCCAGCTCAAAGCGTTTCCTGTAACTGGTTCAAGGCCTTATCTAGCAAGCCTGACTCTTGAGCGCAGGCCAGGTTCCTGAATCCTGCTCTGTGAACTGTGACTCCTGATCACTGGCCTCCAGGGACATTCTCTGGGTTACCATGAAGCTGGGTGATGTGGCTGGGATAGTCCTGGGATAGTTGGACTCAGATCCAGAGCTTTGTAAATTCTGCCCAGATGGTCTCTTTTCAAAGCCTTGGCTATGTGAGCACAGTGGACAGGCTGGTCTGGTGCTGTCCCGGCCACCTCTCCCTGCTTGGAGCCTTCCCAGTCCTCACTGTGCAGCACAAGCCTAGTGCTGAGTGGCCTGCACCCCATGTTGATCCTAAACACTTAAAGAAACGGGCTTTTAGAAATGTGTCAACTTTTTTACATAGAGTTGAAATGGATAAAATAATTGATGGTGGATGTCATTATGGCGTGTTACGAGAATTTACTGCTTTCCGCCTCTTTCCAGCCTTTCACGGTGGCCTTTTTGTTAGGTCATTAATTTCACAAAAACATGACCACGACTATGGACAAATGAAACAGCTACCTGTCCTCCTGCTCTCCTCACACACTGCTCCTCTCTCCACAAGGAGGGACTTGCTTCTAAGAAGTCTTTTCTAAATGCGTCATAAGTTTAAAGAGAAAATATTTAGGGAACACTGTCATGTTCGTCCAGTCTGAGAGACACAAGGGTGCTGTTTGTGACCATTTTTAGGTAGAAGGGGGTTAAATTATCTACTTTAATCTAGATGATCACTTGAGTCCCAAAAGGGGATGTGAAGCTTGCACTGAGCAGAGTTAGAATGAGCCACAGTTTTACAAACAGAAACCAGTCTATGTTTAGCTACCACCATCCCTATCCTCATTCATTCCCTTATTGTAAACATGCCTCAGTTGGTTGTGATTCAGACGTCAGCACTACTGATATTTGGGGCTAGAAAATTCCTCACTGAGGGGAGGGCTGTCCTGTACAGATATTTGGCGCCATCCTGTCTTCTGCGGGCTCAGGGCCAGCAACTCTGCCTCCAGGTGTGACTCCAGGGGTCACCGAGGGCACAGAATCATCCCCCTCTTCCTATTTGGAAACCACTAGGATAGTAATAGCTTCATCGAACTACTGCACATTCACTGAGTCAAACACTCTATGCAATGCATTCAAAAATCAACCCTCCCGATGATGATGAAACAACACTAGGTAGACATCATCACCGTCTGTGCCCCAGATCTTATGTGGAAACTTAACCCCCAGGTCCCTCTGCATGACGTCTGGTTTCTGGAAGTAGGGCTTGGTGGGTGCTAAGGTCCTGAGAGTGGGGGTCCCCATCATCACATGAGTGGTTTTGTGAGCAAGAAAGACCCAAGTGGCAGCTTACTCCATGTTACCACGTGCCCCTGGGGACTCTGCAGAGGGTCTCCTGAAGCAGGAGGAGACGAGCCCCCTTGACCTGGGATTTCCCAGCCTCTGGAGCTGTAAGAAGTACATTTGTTCTCCTTATACACTACCCGGTCTTGACATCAGTTATAGCAACAGAATATGGACTAAGACCCCATTATCCTGTTTTACTAGGAAGCACACTGAGGCATGCAGAGTTTGGAAATGGCTTCGGCGAGTGGTGGAGAGAGACTCAGCCCCCCACCATCTGACTCAGGTCCTCACTATTGACTGATGCCTCCTTTTTCCCTGCTGACATTTACAAAATTAACAACAAGGATACAAGAGCTGTGTGTAGTAAGTAGGCAGAGAACCCCTGTGCCAGGTCAGGGGCACACACTATGCCCATGAAGAAGGCTTGGAACCATCATCCTGCAGCTATAGGAGTCTATTTTCTCCGTTGGGCAAGGGATGGTTCTAGGGGTCGGTGTCCTTCTGAAGTTCTTCTGAGTTACACAGCTTAACACTCAAGTCATGGAAAGGTAATGACTTTCAACAAGTTAGAGGGAAAAAACAAGAAAGTATAATGCCTAATATCAAAACAAACTGAAACACACAACTTCTAATAACTTGCCAGACGGACATCCTAGCCACTCAGAGGAAAGCAGAGTTGGAAATCACGATTGTGCAACACGCTAACATGTTATCTTCAGAGGAACACACTCGAGGGACAGCAAAGGCTCTGGAAAGACTTTAAACTTCACTCATTTCTTTTACTTAACATATTAACAATGGTATGAGATTTTGTAGTAATTTCATATATTTTACATCAAGTAAATGAAAGAAATCTACTAATACTAGAAAACATGGCTTTAAGTTTAAGGGAAAAGAGATACAAATACAATAGCAAAGGCATAAATAGAATTATAGTCAATTTTAAAATAGCTCAAATTATTAGTGTATGCACATAAGTATTTTAAATACTTTATGAGTTTTACTCACTGCACATTGTTTTTAAGAGTGTGGAGACTCTGATACCCAACTCCCATAACTAACTAGCCAGCTTCTCTCTTGTGACCCTCAAGGAGATGAGGACTCTCCCTGGTTTGGCTCACAAACGGTCCTCTAGGGACCCCTGCTCTTCCTCTACTGCAGACCCTCAGGACCAGGTCTTCTGCACCCTGAGCTTATTGCCTGTCCCCTACCCACTTTGACTCCGGGCTGAAGGGCACCGCTCTCACACCCAGTCCTAGGACTAGCTCAGCAGGAGTGCAGAGGTGGCATGGGGCAGCTCCCCAGTCTTGGTGGGTGAGTGGAGCTCCTGCAGGGAGGAAGGAGAGCCACCCTGGCAGGGGGCTGCAGACAGGCCTGGGGAGCAGCCCTAGCCTGGGACCCATCAATTTCTCTTATGATAGCAAACACCTCGAAGAGATGATTTGTGTTTTTGGCGAAAGGTCTTCAAAAGCTAATTTGAGGTGGAAGTTCAACATCCAAGGCCTGGTTACCCTGGAAACCAGGGACAAGCAAAAGAGAAGGGTATCTCAGAAACACAGGTGTGTGGGATTTGACCTGATGTGCAGATCAGAGAAAGAAAGATGGGAGCAGGTGCTTGAACCCCATAAGGGGAACAGCCAACAAACAGGGTCACTTGTAGAGGCCACGACAGGGTTGCTCAGGGTCACCAGAGCCACGTGGGACCTGCAGTGTCTGCTCCAGGAGTGCTAGTGACCACTTCTGTCTCCTACCCTCACTGGTCATCAGGAAATTCCTCATTACTTCACCAAGGTCAGGGATTTTTGGAGAACCCAATGCAGAGAACGTGAGGTCAAGTGACACATGGTTAGGACACAGCTAGTGGGTGCCTGTGCCCGATGCCACACAGCAGGAAGGCCATCTTCTCATGCTGGCACCAAGCTCTTGGATGTCTCCAGACCATGACACGAGTGAGGCCCATTCCTACTAAATACCCAGCCTCAGGTATTTTGTTGTAGCCCCAGGAAATGGGCTAAGACCCCTGCTAAGTACCCCTGTGGGCCACTCGTCCCTCACAGGCATTTTGACATGTTGCTAGGGGTGTCTGTCTTGTCTCCGTGCTGGGGAAGGGCTGGGTCTCAGATCTTGCAGATCTGCGGCTTCTTGGCCAGCACAATGCTGGCTCAGCAGCGTGGGCCTCCACCCAGGCTTTCCCAAATAAACATGGTGTTTTCCTTCATGAAGGGGTCAAGTTTGGATCCCATTACTTCAGGGGACAGAAGAGAGGGACGGGGAGGAACAGGGATACCTGCAGTGTACTGTCCTGGTTTCTGTCCTTAGCTGCAATTTAGCCAGGGATCCAAGCTGCACTTAGTGTGTCTCTCATGGAGGGGGGAAAGGGGGGAGGGGGCACAAGAAGGGAGGGAAAAAGAAAGACAAGCAAAAAGAAGTTTCTGTGTTTTTATTGAACCCGGATTCTTCCATGTTTTATCCCTGATTCAGCATTAGCCAAAGGAAGAAAAGTCCTTAAAATGTTATGTGAGGTTCTGATAAAGCACTCTCATGGCTCATGACACAACCCGTTTTCTCAGGTGACAAAGATATTGGAAAACACCTTTTACCATCTTTCCTAATATAATGAATATGGAACTTTTTATTAAAAACATGTAGACATTATTTTTTTAGTTCAAAAAGTAACCATGAAATAAAAAACTTTAAGAAGTGTTTGTACTATTTATAATAAGAAATTAACTGCTTAAAAATATCATTAAAAATTTAGCCCCCGAATTTGACTGGAATAGATTTATGTTGTTAAAAAGTAGTTTTCAAAATACACTCTTTTGTCATCTACACTTAAACAGAACAAAATAAAAAAAGAAAAATTAAAAAAAAATGCATGTATGATTTAATAAAAATCAACCCAACAACTATGTATAACTATAATAAAATAAAATGATCAAAAAATTAGTTTTCTATGTAAAAATGATAAGCATAATTTCTTCTCTTGAGATAAGGTTTGTTGGTTGGTTTGAATCAGTCTCTCTACGTGGTTTTCAACCTGGGAGATCTTTGGCAGGAAACCCGTGAGCTAGGTTGGCCCTGAGCACCTGTACCCAGAGACAGCCTGTTCCCAGCCCATCAGGCTGCCTACAGAGCAAGCCTTGGGGCCCATTGCTAGAACTGGCTTTGAGTGTCTCAGCTTGCCCTGTAAGAGTCTGGTTTGGAAGTGATACCCTAGTAGGGAAAGCACCGGGACACCAGCCCCACAGTAAGCATCCGGCCACCATCCCCCACCCCCAGCTGGAGCCCCACCTCACTACCATTATTCGGATGCACCCCTAAAGCTGCATGTGCTAGAGACGAGGCCCAGAGTCACATGCTGATTAGGCTGGGATGAGGGGTGCCTGGGAGGAGCAGGAGGTGAGGCTCTCAGGAGGCCTCAGTGGCTTCATGAGAGACCTGGGCTGGCTTGCTTATGGTCTCTCCACAAGATGCTGCTGCCCAATGCCACGCAACAGGAAGGTCGTCTTCTCATGCTGGCACCAAGCTATCGGATGTCTCCAGACCATGACACGAGTGAGGCCCATTCCTACTAAATAATCCAGCCTCAGGTATTTTGTTGTAGCCCCAGGAAATGGGCTAAGACAGCTGCTAAGTACTCCTATTGGCCACTCATCTCTCACATGCATTTTGACATAAAGTTGCAAAGATTTATGTGCTCGGTGAACTTTCTTGAAAGGGTGTTGAGCTACAGCTGGGCAGATGTGTGCACTTCCAAGTAGAGCTGGAAATCATGTGGGTTTCCAGCAAAGGAACAGGGAGCCAAAGAGAAGGACGATTTTCATACATAAATAAGTTTCTCTTTTTGATATGGCCCTGACTTTACTTCTGCATATTGACTCGGCCTTTGTAAACATGATAGAGTGACAATTGTGTTCTAGCCAATTAGCCCAACCTTTGCCTTGGCCATAAAACTTTATGCAAACTACTGCTCACAGGCTTGGCAGTCCAGGGAAACAATGATGGGCTTATAACTCTAAAAGATTTTTTTGGCAAATAGCTAATAAGAACTTTTTTTTTTTCACAAAACCTTTAGCTGATGGAAAAGTAAAAGAAAAAGAAATCTAGGACTGTAGGCTCATATGGGCAATGATGATGACAGCCCCATTAATAACATGGATCATTAAAATTTATAAAAAGCTATTCTTAATATAGGGTATAAATACATTTCTCAGGCAGAGCTATGAAATTTATAACCTTTTTATTGTCACCAGAGGACTTTCCTACTGCTCTGCCCCCGCCACCGTCTGCCCTCTGTCATAAATCACCGTGTGGTTAATAACCTAGATTACAACTACCAGTTGCATTTACGGAATTAAATATTGACTATGTGAAAATGTTATTACATTTTTACTGATCGGAAGACCGCAGACCAGCCCTGCAGGACATGTAGCTGGACAGAAATATCTGTGTAATCTTTGTTGGAAATACAGTTATGGGCACTCACCAACCACTGATAGAGTTTGGAGCAATGAGGGAGGAAGGCAGAAAATGCTAGTTCCTTAATTTTACACCAGGCAAAACACATCAGGAGGAGGCCGTTATATTGAAGCATTGCACCTTATTTTCAATTTAGGAGTCTCCAGGCCAAATGCATGAAGTAATTACCAAGCCACGGATGGTAGAGCAATATGTCGAAAAACTACAGTGTCCACACAGAATAAAGTTTATTAAAAATATTGGTAAAATTCCAGCAAGAACCCCATAGCAAACAACACTGAAGTAGACACTTTCCAATTTCTTGTGATTTGAAAGAACCATTGATCCTCCAGTTTCTAAATACTTCAGAAACATTTGTTACTCACTTGAGAAACAATTAGAGCAAAACTTACTCCTAAAATGATGTGAGTTCCCACAGTCATATAGGGAGCGCTTAGCATATCCAAATGTCCAGGAAGCCATCCTGGGCAGCTCGGGCTAGCCATACATTTGGTTTGGTCTACTTGCTGTGTGGTCAAGGGAACTGGCCATTCTCTCTGTGTCTTACACATATACAGAGCTCCAGTAAGGAAGGCACAGGTAGTTGGATACACCAAAGTGCAGAATGGAAGTGTGACAGACCACCGCTTACCCTGTCCTGACTCAGCCCCTGTGGTGTGCGCAGCTGGCTGTGGATTTCACGTAGCATGGGTTTTTGCTATTGCTTCAATAATTTGCATTTTATTTCATTAAAAGTATTAAATTGGAGTGTTTATTCTAAAAAACAACAACAAAAAACACTTTAAGTGGGTTTAACTGTGAACAACATATTTAAATAAGTGCATAAAAGGTTTATTAAAATTAATTTACAAAGTTTTTGACTTTACAACCTTGAAAGAAAGCATTAACCCATATTATTAAATTAAAGAAAGCAAATGTATCCTACCAAGAATTAAACAATGACCTTCTCATAAAATGCAATGTTCCAAGTAGTTGCTAATTCAAAACAAAGGAAAGTAATGTCCTCACTGCACGACAAGCTGGCCCACAGCCCTGGGAAGCAGGCATTGCCCACTCTCTGGAGCCAGAGCACAAAGAAGCCCGGGGTGTCTGTGAGGGACGGAGCTTTGAAGGTATGTGCTCCGCAGACACCATCTGAAGGCCCGTGACTCCTAAGAGCACAGCCTTCGCTCTGGGCTCATTTCTACAGCACTACAAGTGTGTTTAGTTTGAAACTGCACTAGGGGACAAACAAAAGAACACAAATATTCTGGCAATAGAATTTTTAGGGAAAAGGAATAGAGGCATAACGTCGAGAGTAACATCCAGTTCACTTGCAATATTCTGACCGGTCCCTCTCTTTTCTGGCTTGTCCTCTTTATATCCATTTTGAAGTGTGCTTGTCTCCCAGATCTGCTCTGAAGGAGGCCTGGAGCAAGGCTAGGAGCAGCAGGGTCCCTCCTTGCTGAGCCCACAGAACCTGTAAGATCCAGGCACAGGGAAGCTCAGCACAGCAAGAGACCGTGACATGGTTGGTGCCAAACAAGACAGCTGTGGCCACTGGAGGTTTGTGGCAGGAAGATGCAGGATCCACAGGAAGGGATTCTTTTGGTTGAAGTCAGGACAATTTATGCACCACGGGGTGAAGATATATATATGTATTTCTTCTCAGAAAGGTTTAGGCCTCTGCTACTGTCTAAAGACATAAGTGGATGGAAAGCCAGCTGGACTTTCGATGCTCCAGATGTAGTGGGTGAGCACATACCTCGTGCGGTCGCTGCCCTTGGAGCTAAGTGCTGTACAGAAACAAGGACAGGAGGAGGGCTGGGTGAGCCTCTGTGGAGCACTCCTAGTCCCTTGGTTGCAGCACAAACCCAGTTCCATGGTCTGAGAGGGCAGAAGGTGCAGGGGTCTGGGTTCCTGCAGGGCTGGGTGGCTGGCCTGGTCCCTTGGGACTGCCACCAGTCCCTTCTGGTTTTTCAGCTCAGTCCACAGGCTGCCTGTCCAGCCCAGGTCCCTCCTCCGGCCTATCTCACAGGAGGTCGGCACTGACCAGTGCTTCTCTTGGTATGGCTTGGCCATGTCCTGAGGGTGATTGTGGAGCACAGACTGCAGGGCCGAATCAAGAGTGGGACCCCACAGTACTCACAGCTGACTCCCAGGACAGGGAGCAGAGTTGTGGGTGGAGGGGACTGTGCCTGGCCACCCACAGTCACCACGGGACCCCATTGTGCACTGTGCAGAGCGAGGGCACAACCAGAAACTCTGACGTGGCCTGGTCCTGAGTGCCTCCTCTTCCTGCTTCCTCTGATGGGGACATAGAGCGTCTCTGCTTTTGAAACTATAGTCCTGTGCACAGGACAGCCCACAACTCCTAAGATGAGCTGCCACAAAAATGAGAAGGATGAAGCCCTTGGAGTGGGCTGCACCCAGGTAACTCAAAGGCAGCGAGGCCTCAGGAGCAGGAGGGCACCTGTGAAGGACTTTCATCTCAGTGCATCAGACACCACCTTGGGAATTGCTTCTAACAATCACAGCTCCTCATTTCCTGTTTCTGATGAATATCTGTCCTTCCCTAAATTCAAAGTTAAATCTAAGCAAAACTTAAGGAAAACCCTGAATGGATTGGCAGTGAAAAGCCTGGTCCATGAGTTGCACCCTCTCTCCTGCTTTCCATCTGCCTCTGAATGTGTGTGTGTGTGTGTGTGTGTGTGTGTGTTGTTGCTCTAGAGTTAACAAAATGCATTTATTTATCTTTCAATTTCACAAGCAATAATAACTGTGAGATAACTCTACAGTTTTATAACTTATTTTTTAAAGAGGAAACCTTGACACTTTGAAATGACAGAGTCACAGTCCACTGGCTCATAAGCTTGGTGGCCTTTGTACCATCTCCTACAGCACACAGCCAGGAATCGGATGATTTCCCTTGGAAGTCAAGATATGTGTAGCCTATGCAAAGACTTCCTTCTTGGGAAGTAACAATCTGATTACATCTGTGTTAGCACAGAAATAATTCTTTATTTCAAAGGAGTACAAATGATACTTAGAATACATGAAATAAAGCTTTTGATTCAGATAAAGAATTTCTGGGAAATTGAACTTCTCTATGCTGACCATGAGGATCAATTTAATGTTTATTTCTTTATATTTATGCTATAAATCTTCAAAATGGAATTATAATCCTCAATTTCCATGTAATCAAAGTCAGATGAGATAACTAGTACCAGGCTTTAATATAATATAAATATAACATTTGGGCAAGATATATTTTCTGGATATTGCAACATTTAAGACAGAAATCAAGGTAATAGAGGAGTCCAGTCCGGCTCATAAGTCAGCCTCTTCGTTTACTACTCAGTCATCTCTCCAGCGGGACCCTAATAAAAGGAGATCCAGAGGTGACATCATTGCAGTCCATAAAATAAGAAACTTCACTTTGCCCAGAAAGAGGTCTAAGTCTTGCCCTTACCTTCCGGAGAGTGGTCTTAAGAGACCTAGATGGAGCGTTTGGTTTAGGCAGTGGCTGGCCAGGACAGAGAGGCCATGGATGTGATAAAGGAGAGGGAATGGTCCGCACCTGCAGGGTCGAGAGGTCTGAGAGCAGCCCCATGAGCTATCAATCATGACCACACCCCGGGGTCCGCATCCTGACTCTGGCCCCTGGTTTGGGCTTGTGCAGGTAACCACATGTCAGAGCCATGGGACAGCTCACACTGACTCCCCCGGGGTGACGCAGCTCCTCATGGGAAGCTCTCCTGCACTCTACCCACTGGGCTTGTTCCCTCCCCTGATTTCCGTCTGCATTCTTTCCCTATCATGAGCCCTCCTCATGAGCAGGTGGCTCTCAGGGAGCACTAGAGGCCTTTCTAGAGAATTATGAAAGCTGGGGTGTTCTTTGGGACCCTGGGACCTGCAACTGGCATCAGCAGCGAGTGTGGTCTTGAATAAACAGGTCCCTCAAAACTCATCACTCAAAAATTCCCAGAAGACTACACTGAACATTTTACTTCTGTTTCCCATTACTTATAACTTGTCATCAAAATACTACGTGCCCATGGATTATAAAGTCAAACAGTTCAAAAAGGCTGATTATAAAGTAAGGTGTTCCCCTGCCCGTACCCCGATCAGACTCTCTGCCAACAGAGACTTGATATTGGCCCCTTCCTTGTGGTGTGCGGTTCTGTGTATCTAAGCAGCATGCATTTCTGCTGCTTGGCTTTCCTGCGGTAGCCTCATTCTATTATTCCCCTGCATGAACATGAGAACCTACTTCATTTCTGTGCACACCCTCCCTTCTGTCCTTCACGCCACACTCCTTCTAACACGTACTTCTAATAGAACAGTATTTCACATTTGGCTAAAGGTGAATTTGGTGCGTAGTATGCATTTTCTCCCCATGTGGGGCACAGGACACACTGCGTACCTTGCTTATGTAGCATTTCCTGATTTTACTTGACTCTCAGTTCTATGGTTTTCTATTGCTTCGTCTTCACCATACCAATTTATCAAGATTTCAAAATCAACAACAACAAAAAAAACCCAGTCGCATTGTCCCCATCATTTCTGCCTTGTGACTTTCCCCTGGAATGCTGACTTCCTGACTGCCCCAGCCGTCTGCTTCCTGGGCGTGCTCCTTGCACCATGCCAGGACGCAGGGTGGTCTCTGCTTTGCTCCTGCTCCAGGCCTGTGCCCTGGACCTCATCCTCGGCCCTCAGGACTCACAGCCTTGCTCTGGGTACCTGCTTGCAGGTTTGGAAGCAGGAGGGGTATGGTTCCCACCACCTTCTGGAGAGCCTGAAAGCGTCCGTTGGTCCTTCGCCCTTGGCTCTGGACAGAGCTGAGCTCCTTCTCCATGAGCCTGTCTTCACCAGGGTGCTCTCTCAGCTCTGCAGTATTTCGAAATCTTATTCTCAGGGGTTTGAAATTTTGCAACAATGTTTTGAGAGTGAAGGTTGTTTTATTTTTAGAGCCTGTTTGGTTAGTTTGGGGTTTAATTATGCGCTGTGCCTGGTGACCGATGGAAGCTTCAGAGAGGGAATTTGATATAACCCTGCAGCTACTTCAGTGGCCTTGTTTCCTACCCTCCAGTTCACTGTTCTATCCTTCACTAGTCACATACTGAAACTCATGGGTTGATTCTCTAATTTTTTCACAGTTTTCTTCTCATTTTCTACTTTTTTCCGTTTAGTTTTGCCTACTGTATGAAAGATCTGCCCCATTGCGTTTTCTCATATTATTTTTTTTTAATTTTTGCACACTCTGTATGTAATCTACAAATCAAATATAAACAAGCAAATGAAGTGAGGTTCACCTGCCAGCACACTTGAGTATGACATCCATTGATTCCCAGAACTCGCTGCTGCTGTCACATGCTTGACTCGATAGTAGCAGTTCTTGGTTTGTGGCCGCAGGGCTCTTTTGTCTGCTTCCACGTTGCCCTGTCACTGCTGGTTCCAAGTCCCTCCAGGCTCTGACTTTCCTGGGGTGTCCCCTGCATCTTGGACCTCTCTTTACATTGAAGAGAGGGACACGAGAAAGTCTTTCCTGTTCTGGGTGCACCATGAGCTTGCAGACTGGTGGTTTTGTTGTGAGTGACAGTGGGAAGGTGGGTACCTTCCTGGGAGATTCAGTGTCCCCATCTTTCTTTTCCTTTCTCCCTCTCTGTTTGTTCAGGAGGAATTGTCGGTGTCTTCTGAGGAAGGAAACCTGGCCTGGTCAGGACCATGCAGTCGTGGCCACAGTGCTGCCTCCTGCACAGAGTGGGCAGGGCAGGAAGGCCTCTCATGCTATAATCATTCCTCCTGTCCCTATCAATTTCAATATTTTTTAACTTGATTTTCCATTTTTTTTGAATCAATATCTTTTTATTTTAGAAAGAAGCAAAAGAAAGAAAAAGAAAACAAGTGTTCTAAGTCCAACCAGTTAGTCCGCCTGCCCATTTCTATATCCTCAGAGAAAGTTTTGTATTAATTCAAGTTAGCATATATTTGATGTTTTCAACTTATTTTTTGAAGGAAGGATTGGGGAAAAGACGTGCTATGGTCATTAAAGTCCTCAAACTCCTTCCTTTTATTTGAATGAAATCATGGAGATCACAAGTTTTTTGCTTATTTAGTCAGCGAGTGGCTCATTGAAGTTGGACCTCCCAGACTACTGGATGCTCACTCCTCCCCCTGCCCCCTCAGGAAAGCCTTGTGGGAGACATTATGAGAGTAAAAACTCTTGCCTCTAAAAATTTTTATCTGACCCGAGGTGAGCATAAACTACACACATAAATGTTCATAGATGCTCCCTTTAGTGCACTCCCAAAGGTTTTCTTCAGCCAGGGAAGGCAGAGGCGACCAGCCTGGGCCCCAAGCAGGGGGCTCCCCTGTAGCCCCTTGATTAATGAGGACCTTGATTGATGAACGTGGCTGTAGCCATCGATATCAATTGTGAAGATGCCAGCAGGGGACAATATGGACTGTGCTTACTGTCCTGTGATTTGTTTTACAGATGAACACAGACAGGACCTTCCACCCAGGTAATAGCCAACAGCCGGGAGAGCGTGGCTGCTGTTCAATTATGTCAAGGGTTTGCTTCCAGTAACACATTGCGGGGACCTGGACACCCTCCTCTGGGCACGCCAGGCTAAGGTTCTTCTCCACACCCTACGCATTGGCTCCAATGCTTCTCCTAATGAAACAGAGAAGGAGTAACACAGAATCCTCCAATACCACACATAGATGGTGAAGCTCATGACAGTATATACACGTGCTCACACATCCATGTTGGAAAAAGCATCCCACAGATCTAGTATTTTAATTTTAAAAGGTTTGCTCTACATATACAAACTACACAAGTGACCCTTTTAATAGAATGCAGACTATTCACTTTGCAGTGCATTTTTCCTGATTGCCTAAATTCTGTTTATAAAGAGTTTATGTTTAACTTCCTGCTGCAGAGAGAATCTGAACTGCCCTGTGGTGCTGTCAGTGTGTAAAGCAACACATTCCCTGCACACTCCGGGCCTTGAAGATGTTTTCTTCCTGATTTAGTTCAAGGGTTCTGAGAACGTTATTGAATTCTCATTGCATGTTTTAAAATGAACCCTGTTCCCCCGTCCAAACCTCAAAAAGTCTTTAAAAATTGGAGCTCAAAAAAATACCTTTTGTATATTAAAAAGGAATGTGAATTTGGCTCTAAGAATTTTCCACGGAAACTTCACATGCACATTCATGCTTAATAACATTTCACTTAATACTTCTGCTTCTAAGAAGCTCTGATTAATAGTATCATTAACCTACTCGAATACAACTCACGACATTAAATACTGAGCAACACAGGACCTGCTCTCTTCTGTGTCAGAGGCCTGGCTGGTGTAGCCCATTAAAGAAGTGGGCAGGGCAGGAGACCCCAGCAGGCCACTCACTGTGAAGACAGGGAATGAGTGAGGCGCTGTCTCTCTTTTCCTCCACACCAAGGGGCTCCAGTCACATTCGAATCTCCTGGCAACCCCAGTGCGGGGGTTCCAGCCTTTCTAACTTTCAGAAAGACCTTACCCACCCACCAAAAAGAGCGAACATAATACATCTTGAAATGAGGCTTTTAAGTCCGACAATTTATGTACAGTCCTAAATCTGCCCTGACCACTTGTTCAACCCATGAAGTGGTGTTTAATTTAAGTCCAGTCACAGCTGAACATACAACGCACAAACATACCAGGACCCCGTGATCCTGGGCGACTTCCGAGGAGCTTTTGAGCGTGTGCGTCAGAGGGTGTGTGTGGCACACAGAAGAGCCAAGCGCACAGTGTGGGAAGCGGGGTGTCCGGGGTGCAGGGACTGAATGTCTCATCCCGAGCAGCAACGCGCCCGGGCAACATGGCACGCCTTTCCCCTGGGCTCGGCTGCGTGTGGTTGGGAAATTCGGTGGTCCCAGAAATGTTTTAGTTTAAGGAAAGGACAAAATGAATAAAATCCTCTGTTTCCCTCTCTCTTTCTGCTGGAATGGAGCACTTGAGCCATCTGCCTTCCCCAGTGACAGCATGCTGTTTATTCAAATGAGGCTCTGGAGCACAAAGGTGGCTTCAGTGGGCCGGTCAGCTTGTCTCCCCAGCAGGAGCCCCCACTTTATGGAAGCTTTTAAAGTTTGCATCAGTGGCGCAGAGAGCTGATGTGCAGAGCACAAAAGGATACAGTGTAGTCTAATGTATGCGCCTTTCCTGTGGAATCCTAATGGTGCTGTACTGTGGGGAATTTACACAAACCTTATAGGAATTAAAAAGAGACATTTATTTCATTCAGAGAATGCAGTGACTTCTACTGCTTGTGCTGCTGCAAAGCCCAGCTTTGAAAGAGCCTTTTATTGTGCAGGAAGAAAGCGGCTGGGCCGGGAGCCTGGGGCCAGCCCCGCACGCCTAGCAACTCCAGCGCCACTGCTCCCAGTGCCCTGGGCCCGGCCTTTCCGTCCATCCTTAATTGATTGGGTTAATATAAACCCGGCACCACTAGCATTTGTGTGGCCCCCACAATAAGGCTGTTGTGGGCTTCTCTCTGCTCCTGTGTCCCCTGTTTAGGAATGTGTCACTCTGCACAGTTCAAAAGTGTGAGCAAGTGGAAAGAGCCACAATCACTTCATTAATGGTTTGTAAACAGCACCCAGAGCTGCGGCCACCTGCGTGGGGCGGGGCGGGGCTGGCTGCTGAAGCTCTGCCCAGAACCACCCCAGGATCAGGCTGCAGAGGCAATACCAGCCCCGGGAACACTGCCCTCCTCCCAAACAGTGGCATGTCGAGGAAACTGTGCCTTTCAATTTTTGAGAGGGCGTTTCAAAAGGGACATGAGATTAGGATTTTTTTTAAAGTGAAAATAAAGCAAACCTTGTAATCATTCCAGGCAGCAGAGGTGGGATTTTGAGAGGCAGATGGCAGGATGGGGATGAAGGGATGTGGCTGGAGGGGCGGCAGCGCTGGGCACTTCTGAAAAGCAGCAAACACGTTTCCGAGTGTGATTTGCCTGCACGGCCGACCTTGGCAGGCAAGCTCCCCTCTCCACACCCACGCTCCCTTCCGTGACTGCAGGATGCCACCAAGAGCCTGCTGGACCCTGTTGTCATCTCTGCAAGTGGGACCCTCTCTACTTTGGGGAGGTGTAAGGACTGTGCCATATTTTCTCTTTTTCTATTTTTAAGTGTCTTTTGATCTGTCCCTTTAAGCACAGCTACTTCTGTGGGAGGGTCACAGGCAGCTAAACTTTGAGTTCCCTCACTTGGAGACATAGTCATAGTCATGCGCATTTGTGGAACGTGTTCATCTCAGGTACCTGTTGTCTGTGCAGGACGGGGGCGCCCTCACTCAGTCCTGGCTGTCTGTACCATCCACAGGAAGCTGCCTGGTTCTTCAAAAATGGCCCTTGGCCATCACATAAGCTCAGAGTATTTAGCAGGGTATAAAAATGGGCAGATCAGACCCCCTTGCAGAGCTGGCTGTAAAGGGAAGGGAGAGCGGGAGAACACCTTGGGGACCAGGGGGAAAGGACACCAGAGGGAGGGCAGAATGAGACCAGATCATGGTGGCTATGGAAACAGGCCTTCAACAGAATACAGATGAGTGGACCCTCCAGTGACCCCCATTCCTGCACAGGTGGGTCTCCAGCTGTGGGACCTGGGTGTTCCCAGGGACAGGACAGCAGAAAGTGACGCGCCAGGACCCAGCTGTGTCTGTTCCCTTCGACATACCATTGCCACCCTGAGCAGAGGTGTGGCCTCAGCAAGACCCCTCAGCCACAAGGGCCTCCACGTTCTTGTTCCTGAGTGCAGCACCAGACCAGCTCCCTGGGAGCTGAGGTGCTGAGAAGGGGCCAGAAGCTGCTGCTCCGACCACAGCTGGGCCTGCTCTATGTATCTTCCTCTTCCACTCAAGACCCAAGGTCCCCAAGTGTCCATGGCTGGCCTTGGTCCAGGGTATTTCCAGTGACCACGCACAGGCTGCCCTGCCTCTCCCAGGACACAGCTGACCCAGGGGCAGGGTATCTAGGCTTCCTGCCCCTGTCCATCTGCTTCCTACCAGGATGACCTCCAAAGAGCATCATTTCTGGCTCCTGTCAAGTGTGTTAAGTGGGATGTGTCTTCCTGGTGCCTGGCAGCACCATAGCTCAACCAATGTCTACCAGGAAGCATTGCTCATTCGGCTTTTCAGCACAGAGGAAAGAACAGACCCCAAGAGGGAGGAGGAACCCAGAAGCAGTAGACTCTGGACTGAGAACTACCTCTGACTAATTGGGCCCAGAAACAAAAAGGGGCCACTCCCCACCTGGAAAGGCTTCCCATGCTGCTTCTGTCCTCATGGTGCCTAGCCCTGATGACTTGGGGCTTTACCTAAAAGACCATGACTCTTTGGTGGCAGATTGACTCTTTTGTAAAATGTCCAGAAAGAGGACAGTCTATTACTTTATGTTTAAAGCCAAAACTGCTACTGAGTGTGGCTTAGTGAGTGAGTTGCCCAAGACTCAGTGGTCATACTTGTCAAATGGAGCCCACTAGACCAGCCCTACCAAATGGAGACCTTTCTGGAAGGATCAGCCTTGTGGACTTGGCAGTGTCCAGCTGGAGTGTCCGTGAGGGCATGTGGGGTAGGTGCTGGCTGGCCTGGGAATGGTGCTTGATTTTCTGAGACTCTCTTCTTCTCAAGTGTTCTATCTTTAGCACATCAAAGGAGGAGAGAGACTCTTTGGATAAATGAAACAGGAACATGGACAATAACCAGACCTAGTCCCTGGAGAGATGTGTCCTGAGCACTCTTCAACGTTTCTTGCATTCTGCTAGGTTTGGCCTGAGCTCAGAGGCCCTGTGTGCACAGGCCAGCACGGGTGACCTGGGGCCAGCCAGCGCTGGCTGACTTCATGCCAAGAATGATGATGAAATGCATTTTCTGCTCAGATTTTATGTGTGTCTGGTTCGTAAGCCCTTTAATTTGTGGGGGGAGGGGCTCGGCTGCCATTCGCCCTCCCTGTGGCTGGGGAAGAGCTGGCCATGCTAAGGAAAGGCTGAAGAGCTCAGAGAATTGAAACCAGGTCTCAGAGCCTGCGGACCAGGGGCTGTGTCTTCAGGGCCTGGGTGCCCAGATGTTCCTCCTTCCCATGTGGTATGGGGATGCAGCACAGAATACACCAGCAGCCTCTTTCTGGGGCCTGTTTGTCATCTCAAAGTTTTCGTTTGCCCTGAAGTTCTAACTGTTCCTCATGTTTTCAGTCAAATCTAACTCTGCCTAACTTTGGACGCCAGTCTCTGGAAGGCAGGGTGTAAGGACCAGGGGAAGATTGAAATCTCTGCCTGCCTGCTCCACAGAGGTGCTGTGTGTGTGCACAGGGCACGTGGTGCGGACCTCATAGGCCTTCCTCCCTCGGGGCCCCCTTCCCTCTCTGCACAGTGCCCCTTGGCACCCCTGCTGCCCTTCTGTTGAGTGAAAGGCAGGGTGCCTGGGCCACAGCAAGACCGCATCGCTCTGCCCAGGGATTGAGCTGAGCCTTCTCCACGTGACCCCACCAGCATCCTCCCAGGGACCACTAGGACCCAGAGAAACCACCCGGGTCCCTGAACAGGAAAGACGAGGATTTCAGGCTGCAGGGAGAAAGACAACTGATGGTTCAAACGATGAGACAAGGTTAAACAACAGGAAAGAAATGGGAAGACAGAGAAGGGAACCTGCCTGGCCCAGCTGAGCTCCAAGAGGCAGGCCTCTCCCTGCCCCTCTGGTGAGCCAGGGCTCCTCCTTCCTTCCCTGCCCTCTCTCCACCCCTCCCTGCTATCTTCTCCTCTTTTTCTGTCCTTCCTTCCTTCCTTCCTTCCTTCCTTCCTTCCTTCCTTCCTTCTTCCCTCCCACCCTCCCTCCCTCCCTCCCTTCTCTTCCCTCTTTAACATTAATAGCACTACGAGGCCTTGTAGGCCTTTCTTGATGTCTCTAATCTGAACTGCTCCTTCTGTAGTTTTTTTGAGGATGAACTAGACCACCTCAAGATTTTTTTCTTCTTTCTATAACTTTGGTAAATAAAACTATGCAGGGAACAATGGGAAAAGAAAAGCCAAAGTTTTAAAAATGAAGCAGTGTCTTGAAATGTCCATATGATTGCAGAAGGACCGAGGCAGTGTGGACCTGGAGTGTTGTATTCTCTGATGGACATGCTCCTTGTGGTCACTGTCCTCCCGGCCTCCTCCCTAGGTACACAGCCCACACTCCCAGCACTGCTCACATTGCCTCGGGGTATTACCACAGTCTGCCTGTATCAGCCATTTGTGTAAGGGTCCAGATTTCCCTACTTGAGGATGACAGTCACGCTTAATCACCTGGGCATGGCCTTGTACATGGCCTTGGGCAGCTGCATGCAGCCCACCTCCCACCCTCCTGGACCCTGCTGGTGGGTGCTGGGACACTGCAGAACTGGGCTCTGGCCCCCAGGAGTCTGCTCTCCAGGTGCCCTGAGCCAGTCAAACCAGGCTTGACCCCAGTTGGACTTGGTTACATGAGAAGGCAGCAGCTCCTCCCGGGCTCCCAACCAGCAAATCTTGGGTCACTTTCCCTGAAGAGTTCTTTCTCTGAAGTCAGCTCATGAGCTGCTTTAATTGAGTGCGCCATTTCCTCTACCCTCCTGTGCTTGTTGAGGCGGATATCTCAGGCTGCTCTTAAACAGCCTGGTGATACCAAGGCCCATCTGCACACAGAATTGCGAAGCTCCCCTCAAACACAAGACCTTGAATCCCCATGAGTCTTATTTAAATTTCATCACAAGAATTATCATCTAGGCTAGCCCTTTAATGCTTGCAAATAGTAGTGATGCCCTTAATTTTAATCCATGTTTTAAATCAGACTTTATGTTATACTCAATTATATTTTCAGGACTTAGTTGTCAAAGGTATTTTGGGCTGGAGGGCCTTCTCTTCTTGAGAATAAAGCATTTGGTGTCTGAATTGCTTAATAAAGTGGGTAGCAATTATTAATACAGTAATTTTTTATTAGTTTAACTGAAACCAGAGATATAAATGTTTCAAGATTTAGACTTATAACATAAAAGCCAAATTAAAATAAGTCCAAGAAAAAGTCTGTGAACTTAATTTAGTTGAATTCTGCATTTTCAAAGCAGAGTGGGTGATTATTGTTACTCATGGTTGTTATAAAATATTTTTAAGCATGCTAGAACTTGAATTTCTGGAATTATTAGTCTTTTATTAAATCACAAAGCCAAACCCAGCTGAAATTGTTTTGAATACAAAGTGGAACATTGTACCAATATTCTATGCCTTCATTTGGGCCAACCTCCTTAAGCTTGGAGCTTGCCAAAGCATTCCGTTCCCCAGCAGACCGGAGAGAACCGAAATTGCAGAATTTCAAATTACAGCTAGAGGAAATTGAGAGCTCACTCTTCCTTGTGTGCAGGCAATTAGCAGACTGTATAAAGTTTAGTAGGAAGAGAAGGACTGAGTCTTCGAGAAGCAAGGCAGCTTTGGCCGTGCAGTCACAGGGCCCAGAAAGTGTGAAGGCCCTCTTGTCCTGGCTTCTCCAAGTGACAATCCCTGTGGGGAAGGAAAGGCAGAGGAACCGACCACATGACCACACCCTTCCAGATTGGGTTGCCATTGTCACATATGGAGCCCAGGCTGCCACTCCTGGGCAAAGAGCAGCAAGAATCCCTGCACAATTAAAGCACTCCGGCAAACCCGTCGTGCGTGCCCATTACTCCACGTCCCTCCGAGAGGTGAACAGAAATTTTCTATGGCGGACTTATTACCTAATGTGTTGTTTAAGGCAAAGGGAAAATTGTAAGATTTTCCATTCAAAATGGGCAGTGAGGGGTCATTTTTGGTGGCCATGCAAAATCTCTTGCAAGTTCTCTTCCGTACCCATTCATGGGCCTTATGGGCAGAGACACATGGAAGGTCAAGGGGCAGAGGTGAGCAGGCAAAGGGACTTTCCCCAGGTACCCCTTGGGCTTGTGCTGGGCATTGCTTTGTCAGGACTGTTCCTTCCAATACTTCTACGATAGTTTTCCTGGGAGACATGCCTCCTGTGATGGATTCCCTGTGTGACATGCCCCCTTCTGTCAGCATAAGGGTCATCTCCATGGGCTAGTCTGACATTAACTCTCAGACTACCTGGTAATGGAACATGGTAACGTATTAAACATTAGAGAACAAAGCACAGATTTGGGAGATATATATTTCCCTTGGAGTTAAACAGTCACAACTATTGTGCTTCACATCCATTTTTACACACACACATACACACACACTTGCACACACACATACACTTCTGGCTTGTCAAAACATCTACATTGCAAATTTGTTTGATTTGCCAGTTAATCTATAACAAGCATGTATATTCTTGACAATGGGAGAAAGTGTGTGCGTGCACATGCATGTTCATATGTAGGAACTGGATGCCTTGCTAGAGCCTGGGGAGCAATGTCCCAGAGCAGAAGGGAGCCCACACGGCCCTATCCTCTGGTTTGGCCAGGACAGGGCGGGGTTGCTGGTCAGAGGCAAACTCAAGAGCAGCTCAGTGGTGGGAAGGAATGGCTGGTGGTCTGAGCCATAGGCTCCCTGAGAGAAGGTTTCACAGGAAAGAAAGCATGGGTCTGCTCCCTTGGGTAGCAGGCACGTCACACAGGCAGCTCTACCCAGGAGTGTGAAATATGAACTTGGAGAACTGCTGCAGGGTCCCCAGAAATACGTCAAGGGGGACAATAAATTGCAACTCATCTTTTAGGTGATCTTGAGGGCAGCTCTGCTGCCCCTCTGATGCTCACGACAGAGGACTCCTCCTTCTGACCAATCTTCTCTGTTCTCTCTTGACCTGTGGGAAATGTAGGCATCAGATGGGACGGACCAAAGTGGTGACCTGAACAGTTTTCCAGACTAGACTGGGGGTTTGAAGTGCACAAACATGCTTGCTCCCTGCCCACCTGCAGGTGTGAACAGGAACTCCAGTGCACACTGCTTCAAGTCTGGCACCCCCGCTGCAGAGGTGGCCTCTTGAGCACGGGGCCTGGCAGGGCCTGTGAGCCCGGGTCTTCAGAGCCCCTTCTCCCTTGCCTCTTGGCACTTGAGGAGACTGTCTTTGCTTCCTCCCTAGGAGGGCCTTCCCTCCATTATCCACTTCTGGGAGATTTGGTTTCAGAGTGGTGTTATTGAAATACATCTCAGTCTTATTCTGCAAATCAGCAGAGCTTCTTTAGAGAAGCCACCTTGGGAATAAATCCTGTGGCAGTGCAGATGAGACCATAGTGGTCCGGATTAGCATGCAAAGGTCAGCACACCTGTGCATCTCTATGCAGGGCTCAGGTCGGCAGATTAGAGGCAGAATCAGCAGTCCTCAGCCATCCCATCTGGGCCAGAATTCTTCCCACTGCTGGCCGAGAGCAAGACTCAAGGGACAGCAGGCAGTGCCACATGCAGGAATGCCACAAGGCTTGCGACAGAGGAGGCCGCTGCTTCTCAGTGCTGGCCATCCCGCCACCAGTCAGCCATGGTCCTGTGCCTTCCCCGAGGGCATGGGCTCTGGTGGAGGTGCTCATGGTGGACCTGGCCCCGCTCACCCGCCTCCTAGCATTGACATCATGAGGAAGGTCATGTTCCCACAAAACCGCAGCAGCACTCTGCATCCATGCAAGGGACCCCACTGAGCCACACAGACCACGCAGGTGAGGCCTGATGGCTCCTTCTGCTTTGAGACCAAAAGTCTCCTCTCGTGAAAACGTGTGGTAAATTTTCCAGCAGTGTAAACGAGCACCCTTAAAACCCTTCCAGACAGACTCATAAAACAGAAGCTCATTCAAAAGTAAAGCTCTCTGCTTTCATGAAAAACGATCCACCATTAAAGCTGCTGGGATCGCATGAAAAGATGAAGGGAAGAGGCTAATAAATTCTGGGGGACTTAGGTGTCAGAAATGTCACAGCTGAGTAGAGTGGACAGCTGAGCACACGTGAGAAGTAGGAGCCCAGGAGGAAGGGAGACTCTGCATCAGCAGGCACCACCAGGTCCAGGGCCAGGCGCACTGGGAGCCCCAGGGGAGAGTGCTTTCCACCAGGGCTCAGAGGGCCCCTGTGGAATGGCATCAACCCAATCTCCCTGTCCTAATGGGTCACTAAAGTCCTCCTCCATTACTACTGGAATGGACAGAATAGACACAAAGCACTTCAAATGTCCCTACACAGATTATGACAAAAACTCTTGTTATCTTAATACTATCAGGCACTAGTGGTATCTAATGAGACATTAAATATGCATTCATAAATGTGCATAATATGCGTAATTATAGACAACACTTGTGACTATGCTCTTGAACATGTGTATCACCTTTTGTGAGAATTCAAAATATCAGTCACTTTGTGTTGCAATGTGCCTTGTGTAATAGGACTGATTGTGTAATAATTGTAGCACAGCAAATTCCAAGGCAGACAGGAATGCTTGGGGGATGCATAAAACGGGCACAATACTATAAAAGTGATTGTGCCACATTTTCAAATGTTTAATTTGAGCTAATTGACCTTAAGGGGAGGGCTTTCTTTTTGAAATCTTGCAGTTAAGAAATTATTTGCAGATGGGATGTGAAACAGTCACCATGAGGCTGTGATGACCAGTGTCCTGGGGATGGACATTTTACCACAGTGAGACTGCATCTGGGACGTGGACTAGGAGCTTGCTGTGGCTGGCTGACCATGGATGACCAGATCACGAGTACAGAATGCTCCCGTGGCACGGGTTGGGCCCTGTCTCAGACCTGTACAGTTCCTGCTGGTGGCTGGTACTCAGCTCCTGGCCGAAGCTCAGGCCACAGGCACTCATAGGCCACAGGGGCCCTGTGAGCGTTGCCTCATGTGTAAATGTGTCAGGAAGTCCTGGAGCCAGGAGCTCCTGCTGCTGTGTGGAAAGGGCAGCTTTGCTGGGAGCCCCAGGCTTTCTCTCTCATTGCAGTTGCAGCTCCAATCACTTGCTTGGGATTGCATAATGATACAAGATGCTTTGTCCTTTCTGCCAGTCCCTGATCCTTAAGGGCCCCTGGACGGTCCCTGTCCTCCGCATCTGTTTCAGAAGCTCAAGCCCCGAGTGCTTTTCCCTTGATGTCCACCGTCACACACCAGCTTGACATTCTCATTCTGGTGGGCCTGGCCACTCTGCGGCCTCCTTGCCTCTGCCCTGTGCCTGGCAGTCTGAAGCTCGAGGCCAGCGAAGCCCTGGTGTCAAGGCTGCTGCCACTTAGGGTGCTCTATCATCCTTCGGCCGGTTTGGCTACACAGTCAAGAGCAGCTTCTCTGTTGCGTGATGTCCACACACACCAGGAAAGTGAACAAAGAGGTTTCAGAAAGGCAGGAATGAGGGGCGAGGGCTGGGGAGGTCCAGAAGGGCAGTGTCCATGGGAGCAGCTTTTCAGCCACTGGCCTTGGGTCTCAAAGGGAAGGCCACTGTGGAGGGCAGGTGGGAGGTGAGGACAATGGCCACCTCATCAGGAATGGGGACTGCCCTATCTCCTGGGGAACATGTCCTGGAAGCAGTGGGTTCCCTTTCCCTCAGTGGCTTCCTTTCCTGTTGCCTGTGGAACTTGGCCCTGCCCGTGCCGGCCCTCACCATCTCAGTTTTCTCGAGGTAGAGATGATGCCCATATGAACCGAGCTCTGCTGCCACGATGGAGTTCTTCATAGGACTGGTTCTCCTCGAGCTCCCCAAGACTGCATCAGTGCCTTGGGGCCCCATGGTGTCCCTGGTAAACACTGCCCTTGGGGACCCATGTGTCTGGAAATGCCAAGCTGACTTGCACACTGTGCTCAGGTACTGTGTCACAGTCCAGGTCAGGGGGAGGCCAGCTGTGGTCTGTGAACACAGGGATCACGGTCTCCCCAGCAGCCATGGGCACAGGCACCTGCTGTGGATGCCGCTGATTCTGAGCTCCTGACTGCAGTTGGAGGTGGTGTTTCCCACTGGGAGCCCTGAGCTGGGCCCCTGCGGACTCCCTCAACCTCTACTTCCACCTGGTATCAGGAGAAGCCTCTTGGACCCTCCTCAATTAATTAGTTTAAGTAAAACAGAGACAGCTCTGATAGAAGATGCAGGCTGACTCATGAGAAATGAAGAACATAATAAATTACAAATAGGAAGAAATAATATGAGGAAAGAAGAGAGGGAGGAGGGAAAGAGAGTGGTCACTGTATAATGTGCCACACAGGGACAGCACCAGCACCTCAGTCTGGAATGGGGGTTGCAAGAGAAACCTGGATGCCTTCTCCCTTTGGCACCTGGTGTCACGGCACACGCACCTGTCATGTCTGCTAGGGAAGATGGTGCAGGGAAGTTGAGCCCTGGTCCTAAGCACAGAAGGCCGGTGCCTGAGTGGCAGGAGGCATCTTTCCAGCAGTTATTTGCTTACTGTGTGACCCAAGTCACCTCACTTTCAAGGATATTAGTGCACTCATGAATATTCAAATGCTACCCATTGTGATCTTGTTAAGACCCAGGGGCTTTCAGACTCAGCATGATTTATTGACACGTTTAGAGTTTTCATTCTTGCAATGTAACACTGTTTTCTTCATGCCCTCCTCCTCCCTCTGCTACTTTTGAGGGGGGCTCTCCTTCCAGAGATGATCCCAGAGAACCCACATTGCTGCCTCCAGAGACACGCAGGGAAGCGTCTCTGGGGCCAGGAGCCTGCCTCTGTAAGAAGCCCAGGGGAGTCCCCAGGAGAAAACAGAAAAAGTGCCATCTCCTCCTTTAGCAAAGACAAAAGTGTGTCCAAGGGAGGAGACATCAAAAGGCACTGGGTCACAAATCAGGCTAATGATCTAAGAGAATCCCAGACCCAAATCCCCACTGTGCCCGCACCACTCCCTGAAGTGCTCCAACCTCTGCCTATTGAAACCCACTCTTTGCAAGGTGCCTCTGAGAAAGAGGCATTTGTTATTCTACTTGTTCAAAGACTCCTCTGAAAAGCTTCCCTGCTTTGGTTTCTACACTTCTACTCAAAAGAGAGGGAGGAGGAGGAGAGAGAAGAGAAAAGGAGGCGAATGGAGGGATTAGTCACCTCTGGCAGGAAGGCTGCCTGGGAGAGGAGAGAGAGCCTGGTTGGGTCCCCCCTCCCGCCTGACCAGCCTTTCAGATGCATTTCACTTTAATGACTTAATCGCCTAATTAGCTGACTGGCCAGGGCAAGGGGCTCTTGCCTGCTGTGCCCCTCCCATTCCACTTACCTTTAAGCAATTAGGTGAGGATCCAGGGAGAGGGGAGCCCCCCTGGACCCGGAGATTCCCAGATAAAACACTGTGAGGAAGAACAACTAAAACAAACCCATTCAGCAGGAAATGCAAAGTGACTTTTATTTTAAATCCCAGCTTTGAAACCTGATGCTGAAGAGGGGCCGGGCAGCCGCCCGCCCTCTCCCTCCACAGCTAGGGCTTTCCAGTTTCCTCCTGTCGCGTTGCTTTTTGTTCTTTGAGAGCTTGCTGCTACTTTGAAGGGTTTGGTAATTGCTTTCCTTAACCTCCCTCTACAAACCTCTTTCTGCAAGTGTTACAAAAGCAAGATGCTGTAGGATAAGGACTGAGAAGTGGCTCCTCTATCCTTCTCTGCTGTGCACTTGAAGATTCTAGATGTAAAAAGTCCTACATTTAGCTCCAAGCGTGTTTCCCCCTGTTGGGAGTCCACAGAGGGCTAACATTCACGTTGGATTTGGGCGAGGGAATCCCAGGGTTTTCCCGTGCTCACCATCAGCCCTGAAGTCCCTGAGGTGGAGGGGAGGGGGCCAGGCTGTCCTCTGCTACAGATGAACTCCAGAAAATGACATGGGGCAGCTCCAAGGCCAGGATAAAGGGGAAGCTGCAGGCACAGGGCCCAGGGCGCTGGAGAGTTTGGAAGGAGAGAGCTTGGCCAGGAGTCCTCTGCCATGCCTCCTGGCGCCTCCTCAGCACTCCCTCAGGTCTCCTAGCAAGCACGGGGGGACTAGCTCTCTCCTGACCACTATGGACAGCTGGCTTCCTGGGGGAGGAAGCTGGGTGCCCCTCACATGAGGGCAGTTCACTGTCTGGCCATAGAGAGGAGGGAGTGCCCAGTCTTCCTCCTCAGCTTCCTGAGGTCATAGCCTGGTTCTAGTGAAGGCCAGCAAGGTTCGGTTCATTAGAAAGTAGGACTTCTTTTTACTTTTTACTTACTGGTGATGAGCAGACAGCCATGAGCTCCCCTGACCACATATAATTTCCTGGGGCAGCTGCCCCACTTCCCTTAGGACAGCCCCCACATCTTGCATGTGCCAGATGCTTTCCTGAAGGAGTAGTTACTGCCTACAAGTCACAAGACTATTCCAGCAAGTTCCGGCCTAGAGTAGAAAGGCTCTCGGTCATGCTGCACCAAGTCCAGGCCTAGGGGACTGTGCCCAGAATGACTGAGCCACCAACATCCTCATGGCCCATGGCTAACACTCAGCCCAGCAGAGAGCTGCCATCTGCCTCATCACGGGGGACCTACGTTAAGCTGAACGTGGTTCACAATAGAGAAGGGTCTTCACAGGCAGGGGACCGAGCACCCAAGTGTGCCCAGCAGGAACCACGAGGATTCCAGGACCAAGACACTCACAGCACAGGAGGCGCGGGGCTAGGCATCCTTTCTCCATCAACACTATGGTGTCCCAACATCCCCAGTGTGGCTGGAAACTAAGACTCTCCCAGTGACTTAGAAGTGTCATAGATCCCTGCACCCAAGGGAGCAGGAAAGAAAGCCAAATCATCACGTGCCAATCAAAAAAAAAAAAAAAGGAACAAACCAATCTTTAAAAAGATTCAATAATCTTTTTTGTTCACCAAAAGGCCAGTTATTACCAATAATACAAATATGACTGAGATGGAATGTGGACAGTAACCATGTGGATATATTCTGGAAAGACGTATAAATATGCTACTTATCAAATCTAAAGTAAGCGACTGCATGCTCTTTGATAGCTCCAACACCAGGCAAGGAAGGAAGAGCTCACCTAAAGAAGATCTCATTGGAACTGGCTTATTTCACTTAGCATGGCAGTCTCAGTAGGATGAATTGGACCTAAGTTTCCTGTGGTCATACATGAATACACAACTAGTGGAACCCCACACCATGTACAACCACAAGAATGGGAAGTTATACTCCATGTATGTACTGTCATGTGTATCTAAAGAGAACAAATTAAAAAAGAAGATATTACAAAATTATTGCTCTTTTCAGCCTATTTTACCCTAGAACAGTTCTAGCTTGTGCAGAACAGAGGCAAGGAAGATTGGACACCATCCCTCACAACTTTTTAAACAAGTCATGAGGAGTCACTTTATTTATTTGGTTACACACAATCAAACTTTTTTTTCTTTTCTGAAATGATTTTTTTCTAGGGGACCAAATCAGCAAAACGTAGAACCCCATCTCTGATCTAGCAGGGAGAACGTTGCCTGCTCGTGCCCTGGACAGTCCCAGGTCCTCTTCCGTGTCATGGCTGCCTCTGTCCCTGCTGATGAGCTTCCCCTGGTAGTAAGTGTCACTCACACTGTTTCGTTCCCCTTAAAGTGTCTCCCAGGAAGAAGAGAGAAATCTCCTGTGTGGAAAACTCCGAGTATCTGTGTCACTGTTAGAAGAGACATGCTGTGGCCCATACCTGTGATTCCTCAGGAGCACATGAGAGAAGTGGTGCTGGGGATGGAGTTACTTCACAGTGCCTCAGCCAGATAGACCGAGGTCAAGGCCAGCCCATGGGTCATGCTGAAAGCACAGAGCCTTATGAGATGGGGTGAGAACCACACTTACCCTCTGTGGCCTTCCTCCCAGGAACACACGACCCCCGTCACATCATGAGGGAAATATTAGACAAATCCCAGTTGAGGGGCACTTTATGAAATACTTAACTAGAAGTCCTCACACTATCAAGGTCATCAAAGACACATCTGAGAAACTATCATAGCCCAGAGGAGCAAAGGAGTCCTGGTGCTGAATAAAACGTGGGATCCTGGGAGAGAGAAAGAACGAGGTGGAAGCCAGGAACCCACCGCAGGGTGGCCTCGGAGTGGACAGTGCCTGTGCGCTGGCTTGCGAGGTTTGGCAAAGGCACCAGCAGTGTTGGCAGCGGGGAAGGCTGGTGTGGGTTGGGCGAAAACTGCTCTATGCTTCTAACTTGTCTGTAAGTCTGAAGCTGTTCTACACACTCTCTCTCTCTCTCTTTTTTTTCTTCTCATAGTTTCCTTGGTTCATGATACTCGTACATGATGGTGGGATTTGTCGTTACACATTCATATGTGCACACACAATAATAAGATTTGGCCATCTATTCTTAAAAATAATTAAATGTTAACGAGAATCTATCCAGGATAAATAACTCTCACATCAAGGCTGACCATTCTAGTTATTTTTCTATACTGTTGGTCAATGGTGTCATTAAACCTCCATTGACTAGGGAGTTCTGATTTCCTTATGCAAGTGCTTTAATATTTCCCCTAAAGGGGTTGGATGTGCACACAGATGCATGAGTGTGAGATCTTCTGCTGGCCACAAGTTGACTCCTTGACATCTCTTCACAGTGTGACTCTTAGTTGGTGTCCCCCCAGCCCTGATTCTTTAAACCCCATGCACTCTTCAACATGTGCTGGTCAGACTCCATCCCCACCAACCTAATCAAGGTCAAGAGCAGAAGTCATGTGGCCAGGACTAGGGAGGACATCTCTGTCCTATTTGTCTTCAGCAGAGTCTTGGAAACATCCCTCCTTTGAGCCCTTAACTGTGCCATATTGGATGCCACAATCTGCTCATCTTCCTTCTACCTCCTGTCTACTGTTTCTCAAATATCTTGCTGGTTCTTTCACCATTTCAAATGTTTTACTTGCAAGATGGTGCTCCATTGTGTACCTCTAGCACACACCATCTCCTATCAAGACTCTTCCTTCCTTGGACTCTGAGCTGGATTCTGGCTTTTATTCTGGCCCCTTCCATCACATGACTTCAATATTCTCCAAACAGCAGCCAAGAGGCACTTTGCATATGTAAATGAGACTCTATGCTTTTGCCTTTTAAAACCTTCTATGGATTCCTACTGCTCACAGACTAAAATCTGGAGTCCTTATCAAAGCCTCAGTCACCATACCAGGGTCTGTGGCCCACTTTCTCTCCTGCCACTGGCCTGTGTTCTTGCTTTGCTTATGTGCCTGCATTCCTCCCTGAACCATGATGTTATATAGTTACAGTTCTGAGCTCCAGGGTCACCTCTTGTCTGAGGTTTCTCAACCGTACCTTAACCTCATAGGACTGTGCTCTAGCTCTCTGTCCCACCATCTGCCCTGCTTTATCTACCCTTCAGACAACTTAAGTTCCAAGAAAGGACAGGCCGGGTCTGTCTCCCAATCAGCTGTACTCCAGTGCCAGGCAGACTAGTGGAATAGAGAAAGCATTTTATAAGTGACTCTCGAGTTCAGGACCAAGTGAGTGAATCTTTCTCCGTTTCAGCATTCCTTAAGGTGTGTGCCTAACCGTCACCTTTTATAAAGTCACTGTCTGATATCTTACAAGGCTTCTCAGTCCACAACTCCTCTTCCCACCTTTTTATCCACTCTTCAGCTCTGGCTAAGTGTACCAGCATTGGGGGCTGGGATTTTTCTTGCAAGACCTATGAGGGTCCCCAGTCATCGCCCAGGGCTTTCCCTCGGTGCTCTCTGCCATCAGATGCCAAGACAGACCTTCCTTTGGCCGCCCCTGTTTCCACTTCCTCCTCAGTGTCCTAACTGCAGCCACGGCCAACATTTTGTCTTTACGGGTGGGTGCGTGTGTGTCCCTCCTACCTCAGGAGGACACCTAAGATGACTCAAACCCTTTCTCCATTTCAGCTTTCAAGTTTCAACCCTGTGGATGGAAATCTGTTCCTTCAACTCACATCCCAGGCCCAGTCCACGGGGGGCCTTTTTCCCCTCCAGCCCCTGTTCCGAGCCTTGTCCTGCGGAGCCAGAAGCCCACCCAGCCACGAGGACTCCCTGCCTCCCCAGAAGTGTCCTTTGGCCCCCATCTCCACTCCCTCCACCTGGCCCCACGGCCACTACCGTTCCTCAGACTCTTATTTAGACTGTTGAGAGGATCCCATCCCATCCACTGACCACCCTTAAGTGCTGATTTCCAGGGCCCTCCCCAGGCTGACCGGCATGTGCTCTTGGCTCTTCATTAGCCTCTTCATCCCTTTCCATTTCCCAGCTGTGAAACGTGCGCTTCTCAAAACCCCAGCACGGGCTGACCTGCCCTACTCATGATCCCAACCTCCCCAGGACTCTGACCTCTCACCTCTCCAGTGGGGGCCCTGGACCCCACCAGGTCCCTACTCATGCACCCATAGTTGTGCCACGGGACATCCCTCCTGGCGTCTCCGTAGAGGGAACCCTGTGCTCCTGGGTGGCAGAGACGCACCTGCAATCCCTCCGTGAAGCTCTTGTCTCAGGCTAGCATGGTCCCTCAGCCCTGGGCTCCTAGGGATGCACTCTTTGCCCCCTCGACCCTTCATCTTCCTTCTGAAGAGTATTGTATCTTCATCTCATCTTTTTATCTTTTCTACTAAGAAACTGTGGTCTTCAAGTCAGAGGGCACCTCTCCCTCATCACATGAGAGCCTTTGGATAGGTGTTGGCTGCATTAATACCTATAATCTGGTGGCCAGTGGACACACAGGCTGTGTGTGTGCTGTTGGAGGACTTCATTGTACTGATAGACCCATCATCTTAGCAGACAGGTAGGTAATATGTGGTACTGATTATTTTTTCTGATGTGCTAAGTTTTAGAAATTGGACACCAAATGGTCAGTGAAGCCGGAGAGGCTCTGAGGCATGATCACAACAGGTGACCACGACAGCTAGTGAGGCCTTCCCAGCAGTGGTCAGGGGTGAGGAAGCTCAGGGAAGACTCATAGTGACCAGCCACTAGATCACGGGCACCAGACAGACTCATGCAGATGTGGGTCTGGGGTCTTCTCTGCTGTCTAAAGGTGGAGAAGCCAGTCTGTCATTGGGGTTCCATTAGCATTTGCAAGGACAATTTTGTCCTCCAGTTCCCTAGGACTTGGAGAATTGGCTTCACAGCTGGAGGGCAGCTGAGTACACTTTGAGATGAAAACAAGTACAAGTGGATTAGGGTGACCTATACTGATCTCAGAAGGAGACATTCTCCAATGTGAACAGCACCTCTGTGTCCGATCCCGGAAGAGGACACCTCCTCCAGCCCCCACATGCCCCGCTGTGCTGGGAGCAGGCTTGGTGGAAGCAGGCAAGCTAAATGAAGTTTTTCTTCTGCGAGGCGCTGGGGTGACACCGCTGAAGTCGGCTCCTCTTTGTTCCATTGAAGCAGGAAGGCCCACCCCTGTTGGAGGGTCTAATATCCGAAGTGAAACAAGGGGTGCATGCATTGTGCCTGTTGCCAGTTAGAAGCCTTCAATGCCTTTCCAGGGCTACACGGTGCGTGAGGCGATCCCGTTTCCCCCATGACCACGGGAGCGGGAACTCAGGTAATTCAACGTGAGAAGCCAGAGGCGGGGCTGGGGGATGCTTTCCGCTCAGCTGCTTTCCCCAGGCAGCTGTCCAGCTGTGGCACCCCAGGAGGACAGTGGGGATCACACAAAGGCTGGACGCACCTCGGAGCACACGGGGCTGGTTGTCAGGATCCAGCAAGCCAGCCATGTCCCACTCAAGTGTCACCACTTCCCGTCAGCTTGCAAAGCTCCAGTGGGTGGGGCCCTCTGTCACCAGGACATGCTTTATGCTCCAGGGCTCCATTGTCCAGGGGCAGATGTAGTAGCCCCTGGGGCGTGGCCGGGTGTCCAAAAGTGTACAAGAAAGAGGGCAGGAAGGGGGCGGGCAGAGAAGGGAGGCCAAGCGGCACTGGGACAAGTGAGTCATTGCAGAAGAGGAGTTCCCTCTGTGCTCTGCGCTGGCCCTTTGGATGACATTTTATTTACTAGTTCTGGTCTTGGGTATCAGCTCTACATTTTGAAGATGGAAATAGCCTGAGAACTCTGCTGAAGGTGTTAAGATCACTAGCTCTGGAATTCAGACCTCCAAACTTGCCACACAGAATCAGATCCCATACCCACGTCCAAGAGTCATGAAAAACCAGGGAACTACACCTGCCCGTGAGGGCCCCAAGGAAGGCTGAGGGCCTGGAGCTACCGATCTGAGCAAATGAACCTTCAGATCTGCAGATGGCTTGTGAGTGGCCCATCACCTGTTTTGTTGGGTTATGTTGGGTTTTAATATAAATAACTATGTTTGACATTTCAATTTAGTTCTTACAGCTTTTAATACATTTTTATACTGTACTCTTCTGCAGATAATTTACTTCCCAGTGTTTCTTTATAATAAAAACTATGATGGGAAAAAATGTTCTCATTTATGTGTAAATTCCGTTAACAGTGCAATTTGCATAATCATTTTCCCCCAATGCCATTGTTTTTAAGTTGGCATTTTTAAATTGTAAAAGTGATCAACTATATCTCTTCTAAAAAATCCATTAAGTCAGAACGTGATCTGACTTAGTCGTTCTTTTCAAATCAAATGCCACAGAAAGTGCTCAAAGCGATGAGAAAGAAATGGAGAAGGCAGTCTCAGCAAGACCACTTACTCAAATTTGGAAATGCGTGCATTGACGGTGCTCAGCACCAGGTCTGTGGAGTCAGTGTCACAGTCTTGGAATCCTGTTCGCCCCACTCTCCTTAAGGGACTGCAGGTCAGAGAGGCCCCTGTCCAAATGGCAATGTCCCAGGGTGCATGCTGTTTCCAAACAACAAGTTTAAAGACGTTTTGTGGCCTATCCTTCCCTCTGGTCTAAATGTGTTCTGATAGCTTCTCCTAGCTGTCCCCACTGTGGGTGTCCTGGGCTCCCATACTTGCCCGGGCATCTGATGGCAGCCACTGCCTGTCTGGAGGACAGCAGATCGTGGAATGCTTAAGGTGAGAGGTGGAGACCTGGTGCTGAGGTCCCTCGTCAGCCTCTAGCAGCCCCTAGACAGACTTGGTCACTGCTCCCTCATTGCTCAGTAGCTGTGGAGGGACATCGCCCTCTGAACCCCGAGGACAGCCAGCAAGAGTGAAAACGGAAGAGTGACTTGCACAGTCTCAGTCTTGTTTTAACCTGGACTCCACCTTAGTTATCGATCACCTCACTGATGTACTCTTAAGGGACTTCTCCAGGGAAATAAGTGACGGCGCCTTGGCATACCTTGTTGAGGGCCAGCGCTGCGGGCGTTCGCTGCCACTTCCCATGTAGGTGGCGGGCTGGGTTGGGCTGTGGCTCCTGGAGGGTAGAGGGGCATTTGTCAGGAGAACACCACTGTGGACGGCTTGAATTCAAAGATCCCAAGTGGTATTTTTAAAAGACAAACAGACCTGCTTTCTGATATTGTTAATATGAGATGTCAGCCAGGAGCTGGATTTTAGGGCTGAACACAATCACTTGTTCCTGTTTGACTTGACATATCACAGCTGGGAGCCAAATTTGGTGGAGAAAACCAAATTTCGTGTCGTCCTGCCTGACATGAAGTCAGAATGGTTTGTTTATGGAATCTGTTTGAAATGTGCAGTTCTTGTTTTCACTTGTTGTACATCGGAAGCCGAGGTTCACGTGGTGTAGCTCAGAAAACCAAATAACAGAAAGCCAAGCAGAAAGCACACACTGCGAATCCTCCACAGAATCCTGAATATTTATAGTCTCCACAACTCTTTTGCAAAACTGCCAGAAAATGATGTGATCTCATGCTCTCCCATGAAAACAGGAAGATGAAGCCCGTTGGGCTGCAGATCTAGAGTTGGGTTTTTTTTTTTCTTTTCTTTTCTTTTCTTTTTTTTTTTTTTTAGAATGGCAGCCTAAAACAGTACCTTGAAGGAGGCTGACAGTGCTTTTCACATTTTAAAAAAGTGATACACTTCCTCAGGTAGGAGTGTTAAAGGCGACCTACTTGTTAAAGTTCACACGTGCCTTGGTAGACATTGCTTTGTTTGGTTTTGCTTTCATTTTATTTTTTTTATTTGCTTCTTTGTTGTGGTTGCTGTTGTGTATGTTTTTTTGAGGTGGGAGTGAATTTAGTTGTTCTCAGTATTAAGTAACAAAGTCACAGCCATGTCTGGGTGCTGTAGCACAGACGGGGCTGTTGTTCTACAGAGTCGGCAATGAGCCTACTGTCTCTGAACGAGTTTTCTGTCTAACTACCTATTTGAAAGGTACACACAGCGGCGTTGGAGCAGTGGCACTAGCCCTGGCAGAGAGCATCCCCGAAGAAGGACCAGTCCCAACAGTGTAACAAAGGCTGTGTCACCTGATGGTGCTTTGGCCTTGGCTGCACGTGCTTCTGGCTCCCATGTCCCTCTGATCAGAGCTCGTCCTCTGGGGATCAGGAAAGCAGCCACAGGAGAGTGACTGGTGTGGTGGAAAGATGGGAAGGCCACCTTAATGGCGCCTGAAGTCAGGGCAGAGGAAGGGAAGCAGGCTGGAGATGGAGGGCACGTGGTGTCCACCTCTGTGACAGTGGGCTGTGCTCTGTGGGGGACACAGCAGCGGGAATGGCCAAAGGAGCTGGAGACCAGCTTCTCAGTGTAGGGAGAGTCACAGAAGCAGGGGCCTCTGGAAACAGGGCAGGGGCCCACGGAGGACAAACACCAGCCTGCTCCGATGGTGTTGACTGGGACGTCCCCTGGCCAGCTCCCAAGCCCCTCAGCCCACAGTGCTCTGAAGGGAGCTCGGTTCAGCCTCTTTGATCGTCAGCCTGGGTAGTTGCAAGCTGGCAACTGGTTGATTTATGACGTCCAGGCGGTCACGTCTGGTCTCATAGAGCTATTAGAAAGGACAGAAATAGGATGCCTAGATGTCGACTCAACCCATGTCAGGAGAGGATGGGCGAAGGGAAATGGAATACTTCAAATTTAGGAAAAATTTATGGTTATAAGACCCAAAATCAGATTCTACTTTGTGATACTCAGCACACTAACAGATATCTTAGTAGTCAATTTTCGCTTAGACACTTGATCTATTCAGTATTTCAATGACTTCATTGCTTCATAATGAAATTGGGGACGCCCTAAGAGAGCCATGTCATTTTTGAATGTTATGAATGATTGAGAAAAAAAAACAAGTAAATCTGAAACCGATAATAATTTTTATACCTTTTAAAATGGTCTTTGAATGATGATCTTAATCAAAAACAAATTTTAGATACTTTTTTTAACTTAACCAAGGATATTTGGAAAAATGATTATTAAAAATGCTCATTGATGAAAGCAAGAAAGGAAGAGCTATGTTTTCTATAGCAAGAAAAAGAAGATCCCTTATTCCCCTTCCCTTCCTAAATGTCTCAAGCAAAACTTGATTTCTTCTGGTGGATACCAACAACCTAAAACATCTAATGTTATTTTGAAAAGAAAAAAATTAAAGTAAAAATGTTGAAGAATTTGTAGTGGTCGTAAGGTATCAATGTTGTCAGGCAGATTGAAGAGTTTTTTCTTCAATGTCTCTTTGATTCTCCCCTTTTAACTTTATCTGCGTGCTCTCAGGTTGGAGCCTGGCTTTCTTCCCTTGTATCGTGTTTGCTCTGAGTGCTTTCCTGGGACGCAGGGGTTGAGGGCTACCACCCAAGAGCCCCAGAGAAGCCCAGATGGCTGGGTTCTCTGCAAGTCTGGCCTGGTCTGACTCCTGCCCATCTGCCTTCTCTATCGGGCCTTTATGAGTTGCCCTGTGTGAATCTGGTGCCACTGCCTCCCTCTGGATGGAGGAGCTCAAGGTTGGCATCTGGCATGGATCAGGGAGGTGCTGGAATTCTGGGTGGGCTCAGTCAGCAGGCAGGTACTAGGCAATCTCCCAACCTCCCAGCTTCCACAGCCCCTTTTTGGGCATAGGAGATGCTCAGCACTGCCGACTGCAGGGTTTAGGTCAGTCCACATCCCCTGTCAGGGACCCAAAGGTCCCAGGGATCTGAGGCTTTCCATGGAGTCAGGGGAGAGGCTGGGCAGATTGGCCAGCTCCAAAGGCCTTGTCCTGGAGATGTGAAATCTGGAGACTCTGGATTCAGGAAGCTAACAAATCTGATCTCTGCACCCTTCCTTTGCATGGCTCCTTTCTGGATATTAGGGAGTTGACTCAGAAATGCTTGTCTCAGGATTTTATGACACTACCAGATGTAATTATTTTGTCATCTTTACCTTAAAATAGGTCCCAGCTCACAAGCTATGGGGCACACAAAGCCTGGTCTTCTCATGAGTTGAGTGGGGTTTGTCCCAACAGGGGAACCAGGAATCTCTTAGGATCAGGGGAGTTCAGAGCATTACAGAGGCATGCTCCACATGGATTTTCCCTGGGCGGACAGGGGAATGTGCTGGGTGCTTTCACTGCTCCCACCACACACTCGGTGACACCTGGGAGAGAAGCCAGATAGCCTGGCGTCTAATTCTTTTTGCTTTTGAATTCTGAGCTCTGCTGAGTAGTCGAACCAAACAATGAAGAAGGTGAAGGCCCACCACAACCTCTGGTCTTCTGCAGGGCAAGATACCTGTCTCTCCTGCTCCAAGCAGCATCAGGCAACATCCAGCCAAGTAGCCCTACCTAGTTCCTGCCTCCTCACCCAACAATCACCCTATGCAGTCAGCCCCCAGATCACGCTTTTACCCATTGACCAGAGTGCTCAAGGCTGCATCAGGTCCTTCAAAACGTGGGATTGACCCTGGAGATACACATCAATTTGGAAATTAAGACAAAAACAAACCAAAATAAATTTATGTGCATATGTTTCTCAAATGGAAAGTCTTGGGCATATGAAATCATGAGATCGCCCCTCTGCACTTGGAGCCTGGGTGGTGGTGAGCTTGTCTGTGCACCAGCTTTCCTGACAGGTGGGGTGTGATCTTGGTTTCCTCCAATCCCTTTCACGGCAGGTCTCCTGCCACCATTTGTTTGAGCACAGCCTTGAAAACTGAAAATTGCTGACTATGTAGCCATCTCCTGAGCCTGTTGGGCTGGTGTCAGCCTCCTCCTGAATTTGTCACTGAATATGAGGTGGAGGAAGCATCCGGAAGGGTCCAGGCACCCCATAAAGGGCACAGTGTGGTGTCCTCGAGTCTTCTTCAGCTCCCAGGTGGGACCACCATGGAGATAGGAGGGACAGCTGGAACTGCTTCCTTCACTCCTGCCAGCCCTCCCAGCAGCTATGATGGCCAGGCACCTCAGAAGAGGGGTTCCTGGTGTAGCCATGGGCCCACCTCTAGGGTTCTTGGGGCACAGCCGTGGAGATGGCGTACTTCCTTCTCAAGCCATGGTCTCAGACACAGGGGTTCTGCAGGTGTACAGGTGGGGCCTCCTGCCCCATCATGGCCATGGGGACCAGGGCTGCTGCTCCTGGATGACCCCAGCTACATTCCTGTCACATGTGGCCAATGTGATCCCTGCCGAGGAAGCAAGCAGGAAGAAGAATACACTATTAGTCCGTATGTCTTGTATGAATATTTAATTGGGGAACCAATGAAAGCTGGGACTAACTCCAGGGCTGAGCCTCCTCAGCTGGTGTTTACACAGGTTTATACTCATTTACATAATTGCTGGTATCTCTTGTAATCTGCATCTTCTTCTACACGTCTATCCCTTGGACTGCCTATTACCCACATTCTCAACACAGTTTTCCTTTGAGGATAAATATTTGCACCTCAGATTTTTCAAACCTACTGCCCATGCAATTCAATGGCTAGAATGGATTTAGGCTCCAGAAATTCTAAAATAAGACTCAGAAAATATCAGTAGGTTGGAGTCTCTTGAATTCTGAATGAGCATTTAAATAATTCTAATTTAAAACTCTTCAGGAATGGCATTAGAATTCAGAGACAGTGCAGGTCTATTTGGTGAGAATATTTAGGATGCTTCAACTGATAACCTGTGGCAGATTTACTTTCATTAGTTTCTGTGATGTAAATTTAATTAAAAGGAGAAAGAGGTTGGTTCTCTGGCTTGTTTATGTGTTTGTTTACTTTTATAAATAGGTCGTGGTTGGAAGTCTAGAAATATTTATTCTAGCTGGATTGTTTTACTTTGGAGCTGGTCTAATATGCTAACTCTAATGGTGATTTAAGTTACCCATATGAATCTGTATATGTGCCCTTAGAACATAAAAGACATGTGGCTTTTTCTTTACTATTTTTTTCTTAATTGTCATAAAAATCAATCAATACATAAACATCACAAAATATCAGATATATTTGCATTGATTCAGATGCATTTGGAGACAAATAAAAACAACACTGAAATTCTCATTGGTGAGGTTGACCTGTTGCTTTCTGGAAGCAAAGTTCTTGGTCAAACTCAGATGAGTCCAGGCACTGTGTGCTCTGGAGCCTGACCCTGTGCCACCTGCCCAGACCTGCAGAGAGATGCTGGGTGTGTTGGCTGGGCACATCTACTCGGCTCCTCCGGCTCCTCCTCCTGAATCTGCAAACAGCTGTTGTCAGGCTACTTTGGAGTCACAATTCAAGTATTTGAGTTGGTTTCCAAGACTCCAGTGGACATCCATGATGCCCAAAGTGTCTTCAACGTGCGGGCTGGGCTGTCGAATGAGCAGTAAGTCCTTGAGAGCAGAGTCCAGAGCAGCCAGGGAGGGCCACGTGGGTCCTCTTGCATTTACATCATGCCTGGGAAAGCGCCTTCCCTTGTGCTTCTGGAAAGAAATGATCTTAATTATTTTTTAGATTTTTCGAAACAATTCTTTTTTTCTTTTCTTTTTTTTTCCAAATGAATTCTTATGGCTGAATAGCTGTGTCCACAAACCTAGAGTACATCCCCCTTGGTTCACCCTTCCTCTCCTCCACATGGCCTTGGCATTGGGGAAAGCTGACCACCAGGAAGGTGGGCTGTGTGCTCACTTTCCTTGTACCCCAAAGGCAACCCGGAGGGACCCTCAGGGGACGGAGCTGGCCTGCCTTCCTCAGGCTCTCCCACCACCAGGGGGCAGAAGCGCCCCCAGACCATGCCCCAGGAGGAGAGCACAAGAGGCCAGCACAAACTCCTCCAAGGGACTTGGTATGGGGGTGGAGATTAGGGGAGCAATTTGGTGGAAGTATTCTGTTTTATTCCAAAATACACCAATAGGGAAACTATGAGTTATTGGGAAACTGGTCCTCCTTGTATGGAGGCTTTTTTAAGAAAACAAACAAAAATATCTATATTTAGAAATGTGAATTGCCTTTAAAATATTTCTTTTGCTTGAGAGGCAAATAATCAACACCGATGTGGCCATCTTACATTTGCCATTTTACTTTTTAAACCAGATTACTATGCAAAATGTCAATCAACTCTGACCCAGGGTGTGGACGCCTTCCTCCATCAAGGGCCATCCTGTCGGTACTGGGGTGGGCCAGGGGCATGTGCTGCCAGGACACAACCTGCTGCTATTCTCCGGCCCCAAGTTCATGCACAGTGCATAAAGGGGACTTTGCAGAGGGTTTTCTGGGGAACCAGGTCTGAGTGCGGAGAGCCCACTTAATTGTTAACTCGTTGCCTACACAGAGCATCTGTTGACATTAGTAATGTAATTGCGGTGATAATGAGCTCACTGACTTAGTATCCATGGAATAATCAGTGAGGACATCGCGTTCGTCTTGCTTTACTTGACAGCCCGTCTCCCACGCTGAATAGACCACGTCAGAGCAGACCATGGTTTCAAAGAAACAGGCAGCATAAACCTCTCCTCGACCCTTTTCCTTCTGAAGCGCTGGGCGGGCTCTCACTGGGGACTGTGACCCTGCCCATCATTTTCCCAGGAGTATACACAGTGACCTGCCTGTCCTGCCTTCACCTCTCTGCTGCCTGACAAGTTCAACTGGCCCTGTGACTGAAGAGCAGAGCATGCAGAGGCTGCAGGTAAACTTGAGCTTTAAGTGGGAAGGGAGTGGGACGGGAGCTGACCAGAGAGGACTCTGTGGCCCAGGCCATGCCGCTCACCCCGCACTCTCCCTACAGGACCCAGCTTAGAAGACAGAACGCAGACTTTCTTTAGTGGGTGAGGATCATGTTGATGACAGCTGGCCCCCGGCACAGCTGTGTCTTCCTGGGATGAACAGAGTGGGAGGTGAGAAGGCCGAGTTCAATCAACTGATGTAGAAAATCGTATTAGACACACTTTATTTTCCTTTTCCCTCTCTCCAAACCCATCTGAGCTGATTCCTCTGCCCTGGATTCTCCGACCCCGAAAAGCCAGGGTCCTTGACCTCAGGGGAGCTGAGGCTTGGGGGGACCCAGTCCCAGGGGAGAATGGCAGAGCCACCAGCTCCTCCCACCACAGGCTTGAGGGAGTCGACCTTCCTGGCCTTCTGTCCAGGAGTGCTTCCTGACCTGGCAGCTCCAGGGGACGCGGACACACATCTGCTGTCCTTAACACTAATCGCTCTGGGAACCAGACTGATCTCATCTAAGTGTAACCCAGCCCAACGCGTATGACCTGGGTTTTCATCCACTTCCCCCACCTCAGCAGCACACGCGCACACAGGGAGAAGGGAAGACCTGCAGGATGGCCTCATCTTCCGTAGCCACCTCCACGTCCTCGCTGGCCTGAGCCTGCAGCAGGGGCGGGGCTGAAAGCCAGGGGCTTTATCTTTCTTCCCACCCAGACCTGAGACATGGCTGAGCCACGGCCGCACAGCTAGTCAGAGTCCTGCGTTCTGCCTCTCCCATCTGGTCCCTATCTGCTCATTCAGGACCACGGGAGACATTTCTGTGTGTTCCCACAAACAGGGAGACACGGTGCAGCAAAGGTGAGCCTCAGACCACAGACACAGCTGTGGCTGTTCTGCGGAGACTGACCCACTGTGTGTGCACGTGTGTTAGCGGGAAGATGCTGTGAGACTGTCAGCACAGGGTTGAAAGCCACCACTGCTCCTGGTGAACAGCACCTTCAGCACTAGTGCCTTGCCGCAGTTCCAGAGCAGGAAGACTCTGAAAGTCCTCTTCAGCACGAAGGACAGGCAGGCCATAGGGACAGCCCAAGGGGACAGGGAGAGACTGAAACTAGCAGGGTCGCAGGCCCTCCAACCTCCACAGACAGCAGAGGAGGGGCTCCTCTGACATAGAGGTAGGTACCCCAGTCCCCAGGGGCCGTCCCACGCCTCCCAATGGCAGTCCATCCATCTTTCAGCCGGGGCCGCTGACACCTGAGCAGTTCTGAATGCGCACTGAGGACTTCTGCTCCCCACTTCCGCTACCCGCAGGGGTGGCTCACAGTCGCAGGGCAGGAGGGGGCACATTACATTCTCCACACATCTTCCCTTCACATTATTATTACAGTAAAATACATTTAAAACACAAATTAGAGCTTGAATAATTTCCTGAATGTTTTGAGATTCACTAATGAAATTGGAGATTGACTTAGGGGCAGAGGTGATTAGAATGTATGCCTGCTTTAAACTCTTGCAATATTTATAAACTCTTGGTAGATTAACTGCATGATTCCTCATTCAGATCACTTTCTCCCCCGACAGGGTGGAAAATGTGACTGTGAAAATCAGTAGTTCAAAATGGAGCCAGTTCCAGGTGTGCTGTGACCTCTTCTCACAGTGCATTAAGACCAGGGAAATTCAGAGCAGACATGCAGGTGTCAACATTTATCTTCAAATGCAGCAATAAGTGTTGATTTTAAAAAGACGAAAAAAAAGAGAGAGAGAGAGCGCACATGTAAATTTCACCTGTTGACCAGAGTTTGAGAGAAGGGAGAATTCATAATAATGCTCACAGAAAATGACACCTGCAGGAGGCCAGGGCACATCAGGTGCACAAGCTCAAAGCAAGAACTAAAGGCCAAATGGAAATAATATTAAGGCTGTGGACATAACCGAGTTCCTGAAGGTAAGAGGTTGCTGACATGCTAGTGACATGCCCGGCTAACCCCACACAGGCTTTAAAGACACTGCTGGAAGCAGGGACAAAAATACAGGGTGATTCCCAGCCTGTTTGTGTCTTTGTGTGACACCACCACTCGGCTCAAGTGGGGTCATTATTCCAACAGCAGTGCCCTGCCTGGGCTACCGGCAACACGTGTCCATCACAACGTTGTTTCTAACTCTTCATGCACATGAACACAAATACTTTAAGGGTAACAGGATAAAAAGTCTTTCAACCAAAAGGATGATTACCACACGGACCAACACGGAGAGGAACTCCGGTTTAATTAGAGCCATTAGCCCTTGCTCCCCTCTGTTGGTTTAGTCAAATGGAATTCTTCAAGTGCTTAGGTTTTAAACAGATGTCTTGCAGAGCGTGGCTACCGACATGGCCCCTGGTTCCTGTGCTCTCCTGTTGGAGCCACTGTGAATTCTGGAAGGGAGAGGCAGGAAGACACTCCTTACTATCTTGTCCCTCAGGGATGGATGGACGTGTTGGGCAGGATCAAGGCCAACAGAAGAGACACAGAAGGGCTCTTTCTGAATTCTGGAATCAGGAAGGGAAGTTTTCAATGGTGCTTTTGCCCTGGCACTTCAGGGGTCTCTGGGGGGCAGGGAAATGGCTTCAGTGGTGGAGCTAAATGGACAGGTTCCGTGTTCAGGTGTGCCCTGCTCCACCGCACAAGTCCTCCTGCTGGTCTGCTCCCCTTCTCCTCCTCCTCTTCTTCCTCCTCCTCTTTCTCATCCTTCTTCTTCTCTTGCTCCTTCTTTTCCTCCTTTCTCTATCTCTTCTAATTCTTCCTCCTTCTTTATCATCTATTTTGGAACTATTTGTGTGCAATAATTCAACAAAGGTTTCTATGATTACAGTGAACACACACACACACACACACACACACACACCTCTAAAAACACTGTCCACAGTCACTTTAAGGAAGAAAACAAAACAATCTACAAAAACAAATAAATAAATAAATAAATAAATAGAAACCACTTCAAGACCAGAGATTAACCGGCCCTTTTTGAATGCAGGGAAGCAGTTGCCCCAGCCATAAGGAGCTGGTGGCCTACGTGAGAATTGGAGGCTCACTCTCTGGCTCTCAGGTTTCACTGAAGCCATGAAAGGCAGCAGAAGGACGAGCTCTGGAGTCCTAAGGCTCACAAGCCCACCATTGCTGCTGGAGACCCAAGTGCTTGCAAGGAGGAAGCAAGGGTCAAGGTGAAGCAGGCCTAGAACCCAGCCCCCAGCATCAAGGGGAAGCAGGTCTGGCCAGCCCCCAGCATCAGCACTGTTCCTGAGGCCCAGAGCCACATGCATCACCTTCCATGTGGGCAGCTGCTGTGCCGTTTGTTGAAGAAGCGGTGCTGCAGAGGCACTCAGGACTCCCAAGGGAGAGCCCAGCGTCTGCAGAAGCCAAGGAGGAATAGAGGACAGAGGCATTCTGCTAGTGACTGAGCTGGAATAGATTCTTTAGATCTGTCATGTGCTGAAAGTGACTTAATCCAGGGCAGTCAGGACAACTGGACACACGCTATCACCTGAGGTCTTATTTCAACAGCTTTCAAAAACAGGATAAAAAAGTCATGGCTGATTTTGACTGTGACTAAAAATTAATACCATCAAGGCATGAATATTGTCAATATAAATACTCCTGAAATAAATTATTGCAAAATCAGAGCCAAGATCTGCTTTGGGACACTTCACAGGTGCCTGGTCTTCGTTTGTTCACTAACTCCTCTGAGCTCACTCTCATCTGAAGAATAGGGAGGAAGTGGGAGTAGCACCCCTGCCCCGGGACTGCCCAGGCGGCCACTCATTAGGTCAGCAGCACTTCTAGTAGCTTTTTCTTGATCGTTTGGTGTGTTCCAGGAGCTTGGGCACTAAGGGATTTAATACCATACATGAAATTAAATTGCAGAGAGTCAGGATAGGTCTGAACAAGCAGTGGTTGGTTAATTTTGTTTCTGTAAAATTGAGTTTTTGCCTATCTTCATTTCTACTCAGTGCATTAAGAAACAAAATAACTTTGATGAAACATGGGAATTATACAAACCTCCTTTGAGTAGAATTTTTTCTTAAAAATCCCCAAAGAAATGGCTATTCATCTTAGCTTCAAATGTCTTCTATCTTGAGACAGTTGACTATATGTGGTTACTTTATGGACAAGGAGTTTGGACTGACACATAATCTAAATGTAACTTGATCACAGTCAGGTCAACTCACTGGGGAGACGGTGAGCAGAACTGGTGAACATCTGGTCAACCATATGGATGAAGATCAAAACTTTAAGATAAGACCACACCAGAAATGATCACTTGATTCATGGACAAGGAGTTCTCTGCGTCATTTAGGCCATAATGAGGTGGATATTTAATCATAGATTTATAAGTCCAGATAAAAAAGGAACCCACAGAGTTGCATTTCCTCTGTGCTAGATTTTCAGCCACTTTTGAGCAGGACTGGGGGCTGTTGAGCTTGGACGACTTGGTTGAAGAGGAAAAATAGCGACTCTGAAATCGATGAGAGTTCCATTCTTTTGCCATCTTCACAAATAACACAACATGCAAGAAGACTGAATTAATTAAGTTCTTTTATTTGAATCAGTCAGCAATCCATGGTGTATTGCCACCGAGGAGGGCTTAATTTCAGGGTGTCTAGTTCAGAATAATGGGAGCAGCCAGGATACATCCACTGTCATGTACCTGAACAAAGAGAGACGCAGAGTTGGGGTCCTCGAAGCCTGTCTGCAAGTGCTGAGCCCTTGGCTGCAACAGTCCTGCCCTGCAGACATGGCCCCAGGGAAATCAGGTCAGGCCTCAGGCAGCAGAGATAGGTGGCGGGCCTGGCGCAGGACCAGGAGACTGGAGCCAGGTCAGTGGTTCTGCACAGCTCACTGATCCCCTCCAGCCCCTGTGGCCTCATGGGACAAGTGGACACTGCTCACTACCTGAGCCCCAGGGCACACTGAGTATTCACTGACTTTAAAATCTCACCCAGAGCCTGGCTGGCAGTCGGTTTCCCCCTGTTAACTTGTTTTCTCCAAGGCTCAGTCAGTCTGTCTTTCCACAGCCTTACCTTGAATGTTCTCTTAAAGCAACTTAAGACTATTTTCTATCATTTGGTGCCTGGAATTTTTTTCAAAAGGGACCTGGAGGTTTGCTTTGAGTGCTTAGAGAGACTAATAAAATGCTTGGCAGGTGGTTGAATGCTATGTGAGCTAATGTCTCAAAAGTCCTTCAAGGGGGTGGAAATAATTCCCAAGAATATTCATAGTGTTTAAAATAGGAATCAGCAATAATTGGGCCTATAGAAATTATATCTGGCCCTCTGATTATACAATCTGATTACAAATTCTGACATTTCAATTATGAACAGGACTTGGCATTATTAAAAGTGGAATTTTTCTTATGCATCTACAATTTCCTCCTTTTTTTCATTTCTTGGCAATAAAATTTAGGTAATGAGAATGCTCTTGTAAAAAAGGACTGGCTGGGACTATTGGATAATAAAATTTTTTCAGACTCATTACATAAATGAAAGGCATTTTGCTTTAACATTTATTGAGGGTTTTTTTTTTTATTTTTATTTTTTAGAAGTACAACAGTCTCTTTAGGCAAACAAATAAGAAACAAATTTTCCCTTGAAGAAGCATGTCTGAGACCCACCACTTCAATGGGTTTCCTGATGCTGAGGTGAGATGTCACCCAGAGAGAGTGGAGCAGTGTCTGAGGAAGGCTCAGCCATCAGCAGATAGTCACTTTTCTTCTACATGGAGAAATGGAGCCCCAAAGAGGGGAGCCCCTGAATCTCCATTTTCCAGCAAATTAGGTAGAGACCAGAGGGGATGGCCTGTGGCGACTGGCTTGCAGTCCTTCTTTGTCCCCTGAGTGTGAGCGGGCATCTTGTGCACCCGCACCTGGCTGTCAGTTGGCCACTTCACATTGGAGAGGGAAGTAGTGTCTGTAGCCCTGATGCTAGGGCTTCTGCACAGAGCACTGCCTGGGCCACTCTGGTCCCCTGGGATCCCTAAGACAGCTGTGCCTTCCTCCCTTGGGTGCCATCCTGCCCCATGTGGCAGCACCCTCAGGTGTCTGAGAGCACCCAGCTTCTGGACCTCTTCTGACACTGCTGTGCACCCCAGCCAGCTGCAGGGAGAGCAGGGCCTTGGCTGCCTGCTCCCTGCCCCTGCTCCCAGTGCTCAGTGCCCAGGGCACACTGCTGGTTCTCAGATGCCACCACAAAAGAGCTTTCCATGTGAGAAGAGCTTTTCTCCAGAGTCAGGCATGGCTCAATTGAAAGTGCAATGTGATCACCCACACCTCCAGGAGCAGGTTTGACCTCTGCAGAGTTAGACACTGGGGCTGTAAAGGAAACTAGGCTGGCTGTCCTCGGCAATCCAGGCCTTTTCATTCCAAGTTCATCCAGCAATGGACACCAAATGCCACCAAGGTGAGTCATTCCTTTTTCTTGAAAAGGCAAACAGTTGGCTCAACTTGATGGCATAGATACTTTTCTTTTGCAAGATGGCCTTTCCATCTCTCGGAATGCTAGGTATATTTGAGCTCTGTATTTAGAATGCGATGGAAGAAAACTAATATCTGCCAGGAAAAATTTCCTATGACTCTCCTTTCTCTTGGCCCTTTGGGGATGCTTGGTGACCATTGCAGCTTCCCACCTGCACTGAGTGCATCCTTTCCCTCTCACGGTAATGGCATTGAGCTGCTGTCTGACAGCCCAACATGGCGGACCTCCCTGCCTTCTTCTCCCCACCTGGAAAACACTCCACTGACTTTGACTACATTTAGGAGGAGCTTAGATTGATTTTCCCTCTCTCTTTGAGTGGTAAAGGGCTTAGTCGCCATCTTTCATCTGGTGTTAAATTCAACAGCAAGGTAACCCTTCTTAACATAGAGGCTGGGATGCTTTGTCCTGGGAACACCCACAGATGGGGTCATGTGCGGCAATCCAGCAGGGCCTGGGCGGGATTTAACACAGGCACCTGTCAGGGTGACCCAGGGAAGGGCAAATCCCCTCCAGTTTAGAGGGCAACACAATTAACATAAAAACTTCACTGATTTTCAAAGGCCATTCAACATAGGATTTGAGGAGAGAAGTCATTCAAGTCTGACCTGAGTTGGACAATAACAGGAAACATTGGGATCTCCTTAATGTTACCAAATATGTCTGTAAAATAAATAAAACAAATTATCTCCAGCAGAGCCCCAAGACAGAGGAGAGGTGTGTGATGTGCTTGAGCTTTCCCTGACTGATAAACAGGCTTCCCCAGGCTGGGGTCAGGACAGCTGGAGGGTTTCGGGGTCACCCCTGTGCGGCCCATGCACGGTGTCCTGGCAAGGTCTTCTCTGTCAGCCCTGTCCCCTGCAGTTGGTTCCAGCTCTGTGAGCAGGGTCTGCACCCCCAGGCAGGGCAGCAGGAGTGGCCCAGGGCCCCAGGAGGAGCATCTGCAGAGACAACCAAGCTGTGCACCTGATGACCTGCCCGCAAGCTCCTGATGGCTTCCTTTCCCTTTGTAGTGCAACACCAATGTGTCTCTGTCTTCTTGCCCCCTTGCAGCCCAGGTCCTGGTACCTGGGTCCTCTGGGTCCTGCTGCATGGAGCCCCTTCCTTTAGCCCCACCAGGGTTGGCAGGAAGCCGCCTGATGGCATGACCCAGCGGCACTCACCTCTGGCTTCACTTGCTGCCTGGCCTCAGCCCTGCAGGTGCTGGGCCTTGGTCCTGGGAGGGTCTGTTCGCAGCCAGGGCCCCTCCAGGGGCAGCCGCTCCTCTGGGCCCCGTTGTCACTTGCGCTTGTTTCCTAAGCCTTCCCTTCGTGCTTGCCTGGGTTGCCTGCGAGATTCGCCTCACTTTTCTTTTTCACCTTCGCTCATTGCTTTCCTCCCTGGTGATGGCGTGGAGCACGCCTGCACACGACTCCCAGTCCCTGTGTCCATCTGAGTCTGGGAGCTTGCCAGTGCCTGCCAGGTGTCTCGACCTGCTGGCCCCTTAAACCTTACCCAATTCCAGTCCCCTTGTCTCCCCATCTTTCTTTTCTGGGTTCCCTGTTCCACATGCTTCTGGCCAGGAATGCTGGGAACAGCAGGCACCGGGACCTCCTTCCTATCCCCCAGCGTCCCCACACGGCTCTGCTGCTGCACCTCTTCTGCCCTTTCCTGGCACAGCCCTGGGGGGCCCTCAAGGAAATCGGCTCCTGGTATTCCTGTGCCACAAGGCTCTCCCAGTGGACTCTGCCTCATACACATCTGGGCACTTCATTTGCTCCAATTTCTTAAAACACAGACATGACTGTGTCTTATCCGGGTTCCATGTTGGCTTCCTGTTTATTTCCACATACAGTGAAATCGTGTTTCTCCACCTGGCATCCAAACCCAGAGAGCCGCTCTGCACGCCCCTTGCTGCCCTCCAGGGTCCCTCAGGTTCAGGGAGACGGGGCCGCTGGAGCCCTGCATCTGCCCAGCTCTGCCTCCTCCAAGTTCCTCCCAGGGGTAGCTTCCATTCAGTGGGTGCCGAGAGTGGGTCAGCACTGGCCTTACAGCCTCACATGCGTGGACATGGGGATGGCCGCCGGGTGGCCTGAAAGGCCGAGGTCTGGCTCTAGAGGAGGAACCTTTTCGTGGCAGACTTAGTCTGCTTGCCTGAGAGTGAAGGGAGGGTTTACATGGACAGAGGACTGAGTAGACCTGGAAGTGACAGCTGGACACCCCTCCCCCTGACCTGCAGCTGCCAGGTGGAGAAGAGAGAGGGACCTGCTGATCCAGGCCCCCCAGTCACCCCCACTGCCCCCAGGCCTCAGGGGTTCTAGTCCAGGGTCAGCCATTGTGCCCTAACCTGCCTCCTGCTGCTTCTTCAACCTGGTCTCTGCGGTACCTGAAACCTCTCCCAGTCTGCTCTGTGCTCTCCACCGGACGTCCCTCTGCCTATTGCTGATACCCTCTGAGCCCTGGTCCCCATGTCCTCCTTGTTCTCCCGGTGGGCCATGGTCTCGTCTCCTAAGCCTCTCCACGTGCTGGTGATGGCAAGTCACCATGTCTGCTCATGTTGCTCCTCCAAGGGACAGACCCACATCCATGGGACATTCTGGCACAACTATGGAAATGCCAGACAGCCTGCCCACCTGGAGCCCTCTGCCTCCCGTACTCAGAGTACAGAGGAACAGAGCCACACCCCTCTGTCTCAGGCATACAGCAGTCAGTGGAACCTCTAACCAGACTGCTTTTCTAATGACTGCTTCAACAGTCTGTCTGAATGAGCCTCTGTGCCTAGAATGAATGGGTGGCTTCTGAGCTGACCCATCCACCCTGCCCCATCTGAATTGCCCAGGTGTGTATGAGGCAGAGTCCATTGGAGAGGCTTGTGGCACAGGAATACCAGGAGCCGATTTCCTTGAGGGCCCCCCAGGGCGGTGCCAGGAAAGGGCAGAAGAGGTGCTATGCCTGCCCTCAGGAAGCCCCTACTGGCTCATTCTCCTCCTTGGGAGCACTACTGTTCACCAAGTCACAGATGACATGCTTGTCTCCAACACAGGACCATAGGTCTTGAAAAGAGTGTTGTCTTATGTATCTAAGCATTCTGGTTTCCTGCATATTAAGCAGGCTGGAATCAAAAGAGTGAACAATAAAAGCTGTTGAACTACATTTATTAATTGCAATAAATGCAGTAGCAAATGAAGAAAATGCAAATGCACTTGTTTTAAAAAAAAAAAAACAATTGATTTCAGCCTTCTTCTGATTAGTAAAGATGAATGCACACATTTGATCATGAGGTGGTAGTTAGAAAACAGTCTACGTCTATACATCTATTTCTATAGCACAGATATGTAGATATTATATCTATATCTATATAATTTTACATATCTTTATTATATATGATGCAGATATGGACGATTCAAGGAACTAGGTGGAAAAATGTTCAAAAGATTGATTTTCTAGAATGATGAACATAAATTTAAAAATCAAAAGTATCTTCAACTTCAAATTATTTTTTTAAAAATGAAAGAATTACTTTCCTAGAATCAAACCACATTGCGAATTGAACATTAACATTTACCATAATTTGTCTTTTTAAAGTTATAAATTAAAAAAAGTGAAACAAAGTGGTTACACCTGAAGTCCATTTGCAAAAATGACAGTTCAATTATTTTATATCTGTGAAGAAGGCTTGTCAGTGACTCAAGCTAATTTGTTACAAGAAGGATGACTTTCAAATTTCAAAAGGGTCAGTGCAGTGGAAGAACTCTCTATTTTATTTGAAAATAAAGAAATAGGCTAGCAGAATTCATACTTATGGTTTTCAAAGCCTAAGCTAAACAAACAGTTAATGAGACAATTCCCTGGTGAGTTGAATGGTTGGTGGCCACCCCATGGGTGAGAGGGGACACTGGACGAGGAGGAAGGCCAGTGATCTCCTGGAGCCATGGGACCCTCTTGTGATGGAACAGACCACATTCAGGTGCATGACAGTTACACAGTTTTATATATTTTATTATTGCTACTAAATGAGAATAACATTTAAAAATGCATTTAGTATGAAAGATAAAAAAGCCACGAAAACTTAGAGAAAGTGGACGTGGAGTGGGTCAGGTGAGGCTGCACTTTTTCCTTCCTGTGAGGGGCTTTGAGAAAAGGGAAGAAGACACGTCTCACCTGCTCACTGTCTGGAGGCCCAACTCCACACAGAAGCAGAGGAGAGGACGTGGGAACTCCCATGGCGTGCCTTTGACCACATACTAAGGAAGCATTTTTAAGAATTATTAAATGCCACACATTAGATGCTGTGAGTGGAAAGAAAATAAAATACATCTCTTCTCTTAAAAATATCAGTGAAAAATAAAGGAATAGATCATAAATAACACCTTTAGATTTAATGCAGTACCTTAAATTTGGGGTCAGACTGCCGCAGTCTGGCTGGGCACAAAATAACCCAGCCGCCATGAGGCACATGTAGGTTCAAAACAGGAACTCCTTTATTCTCCAAACTCCCGCGAACAACACCCACGCGGCCCTTCCAGGAAACACCACCAACCGGAAATCTCTCCTCCTCCGGCACTTCCCCAACCAACTCAAACTCTCCAGGAATCCCGGGAGGACTCCAAAGTAGCAGGAGAACTCCAAAGTAGCTGGCCGAGGTGGTCTAATATACCACAGGGGTCTAATATACAATTGAATACACAGCTTAACATAACCATCATCTCAATGGCTCGCTGGCCACCTCTCAACCACTCCATTCTGGCAAAAATGCCATGTGTCATTCCGACATGGCTATGGCTCTCAGCATCAGACAGACTTGGACTCTCAAGCACTGACATTGAATCATGACCCCTAAGAGCTTCCCAGCATTTACATGTCATTGCAAGTTAGGGGAACAGAATGGGGCAGAACAGGATGGCCTAGTGATCCCCTGCCAGTCCCTGCTTATCCACACCCTATGATGAATCGGTTGTTTCCTCTGTTGGTGAATTGGCAATCCAGGGGCAGCTTCTATTAGCAAGTGGCATGCACTACTTTACGCTACATATATACTGACATCCAAGCTTCACCCTTCTGTCTTTCAAACCCATGCACTTGGCAAGTTGAGCAGAATAGTGTGCCTGGCTGACACAGGCCCACATGTGTCCACGGTTAGCTGTTCTGAACATGGAAAATGCATTACAGAGAACATAGAAGTGATTTAAGTCAAATGCACAGAAACCAAGTCATGTCTCAATCACATGAGTGTGGTCTGTGGGCATCTATGCCACATTGTGGTGTGAGCAGGGTACAGGACACTGTCCTCTTGCTGGGAACAAATTCACCATAGCTCAGTTCCTCGCTTCACCTGCCTGAGCCCTGACAGCCTGTGGCTAAAGCGAGGACATCAGCAGAGCTTCCTGCGATGAGGGGAATGATCCCTTCTGAGCTCTCCAGTAGCAGCCACTGGGCACATGCAGCTATTGAGAAAACGAGGAGCTATGATTTAAATTGGAGTGAAATACACATAATGTAAAATTTGCTATGCAAGCAATTTTAAGTGTGTAGCATTAAACACATTGACATTGTTGGGCCTCCATAACCAACATTCATTGCCGGAGTTTTTCATCTTGTAAAAGTAAAACTTTGCATTAAACAATGATTCTGAGAACCTCATATAAGGAGAATCATGCAACATTTGTTCTTTGTGACTAGATTATTTCACTCAACATACTGTACTCAAGGTTCATCCATTTTGCAGAATGTACCTGAGTTTCCTTAAGTCCAAATAATATTCCATTGTGTGTACGTACCACATTGTGTTTATCCACCCATCCATTAGGGAAAACGTGGAAATGGTTCATCTTTTGGCTGTGGAGATAACTGAACAGATATCTGTTTGAGTCCTTGGGGGTTTGTTTCTAACTTTCACTTAGTTTTAGTTGCTTTAAATATAACTGGCAACGTGTTGGGTGGCAACCATACTGGGCAGTAATATTGAAGCTCTGACTGGACCACAGAGCCTTCTGGTCACTGGAGTGACAGCTCTCAGGGAGAGACAGATAGAGACAACTTAGGTATTTTAGGCTGGGTCTCGTTGCCCACTAATTTGGTTGATTGTGTTTCTGGTTATACTGAAATATTGGTGAAAAAGATGGTTCCCACAGCCACTCTGGAAGGGGGAAGTCTGCCCCAGGGGTGGGAGACAGAGAAACGCACCTTTGTTTCTGCTGTCATTCCAGCTGTGTCCTCAGAATCCACAGCTCCAGGCCTGTCCTGTTGGTATGGAGCGAAATGCCTGCAACTGCTCCACCATTAGGATCAATATCCCAGCCATTATGCTGGCAAAAGAGGCAGCAAATCACATTTACGTGGATTGTCAGGCTCATTATTATAAGCAGATGGCAGCCCATGCACTACAATGTGGGCCCGAAAAGACTGACATTATTTCAAATTAAAATCTATAATGCTAATACGCATCTCCGAGTCTTTGTGCAGGCTGGAGTGCATTAATCTCCTGGATGATTTGCTGATGTGCATGCTGTTTGCACATGAGTGGAGCTAAAAGGAGGGCTTTTAACTGAGAATGGTTAACATTTATTCATACAGATTGATAAAAGCTAACATGCAATTTTCTTTACTAGTAGCTCCCTAATAGGAATTAATGGGACATTTTAAAGAGAAATTCCAAGTTCAGGGGACCCAGAAAGAAATACTCCAACAGAAGAGAAGCAATGTCATGCTCCTCTGCCTAACACAACTTCATTAGATCTTTATATTTATTTAAAGTGCTACAGCCAGTCTGCTTTCAGCCATCTGTGAATGGAAAAGGCTGTGAAGTGTAACTCAGAAGGAGAGCCTCGGGTTGAAAAGAAGTTTGTTCATAAAACAATTCTGGAATTTTTGCTTCAAATTGAAAAAAAAAGTGAAGAAAATTTCTTTATAAAAATATCAGACACTGTCTTGTAATTTCTCTATGAAAAGTGACATTTTATACTATCAAAGCTTATATTTTTTAATAATATGCACCTGATTTTTTGCTCAGAAAGTGACATATGAAATGAGCATCCAAAAGAGAAAAGTTTAAGGGTTGATTTTCGGGGGTTATGGTTTGGACTTTCCAGCTATTTTTCCAATATTTTAAAATATTTATGATAAAGTATTTGGAAATATCATGGTAAATAGACTACTCAGGTAGAGAAGATTTTCCTATTTATTTATTTATTTATTTACTTTCAAGGAAATGACTTGATTTGTATAAAATATATCTACTTGAATTCATTTATATGAAAAAGTAGCCATATTTCCCCAATAGACCAAAATCTATATTTTAGGCACAATGACATCTTTTTTTTTGTACTGAAAAAAAGAATCTCTAAAAATGAAAATAGAAACAAGCATGAGATGTAACTTACTAACAGGGAAAGCATGGAGTTGGCAGGTAGGACCCTAAAGTGACATTTGCCCTGAAGAGACTGCATCTTTTGTCATCCCCCCAGGACGGATCAGAACCCACGTGTCCAGGCGCTGGCAGAGTCTGTGGAGTGGTGCTTGTAAGAGGAACTAGCTTGTCTGCGTCACCGTTAGAAAGGCTAGTCACACACACTTTCATTACAACCAGATGAGGTAATGTCTTATTTAGACAATAATTCAAATTTCAGCTAGCCAGTTACCTAGAGCACAGCCACAAACCCTCAAAGAATTGCTTGTAACCCTGGCCTCAGAGCTACAAGGGCAGCTTTAATGAGGCACTTGTGTGTCCCTCTGTAAAAAAGGAACAATTGCTGAATTTCAAAAATCAAGAGCTTTGAGGATCATTTAATTCAACCCTCTAATTTTACAGGTAAGAAACAGGAGCCCAGAAATGTCAGTATGATTGGACTGAAGTAGCTCCAGGTGAGTACTGCAAGGGCTTCTGGGGCGTCCGAAGCCATCCTTGCAGCAATGAAAGCCTGGGGTGGGGGGAAAGAGAACCCAGCTATAGGATTCAGAGGAAATCCTGGACAGAGCGCCAGAGTGACCCTATAACTCCCTCCCCTGTGTGCAGACACTGTTTGGGCCTTGCTTTCGGGGTGCAATGTGGTGAACACAAAGAGGTGCCATTCCTGCTGAATGATCACATGCCACACCTGATGGACTTTGTGTATGAGAGTGATTTCAAAATTGTATTTCCTACTGATGTTGTAAATATCTTAGTTTGGGTAAGCATGGTTTATGATGTTCACCTAACAAGGAAATCACCAACAGTGCATCTCTCAGAATGTGACCCCGCTGCTAAGGGATGCCTGATTAGAATTTGGGCACAGCCCTGGGTCTGGGTAAGGTAGCCTGGGAGCAGCCAATGCTGGCCTGGCCACTTGTCAAGTACATTGTCTGGTCTAGGTTTCTGATTCCTTTTTATAAACACGGGGGTGATTAGACCTACTCCTCAGTGTTGCTTTGATAGTAAATAAAGTGATGCATATAAAAATCTGATGTGTGCCCCAAGTCGATGTGGGAATTGTGCGGTTAGGTCACCCAACTTCCCCTTGACTAGTAAGTTCTTTGTGCATGATGAATATTCAGGGACAGTCTTCAAGTCCTTCAGTGGAAAATCCTTTCTATCAAAGGACAGAGACAAGCCACTAATTTTGATGTGTGTGGACTCCGTGAACACCATGCCGGCATGGTGGCGAGGTGCCCTGTAGGACCCCGGAAGCCTCCAGGTAGCACCACTGGCCTGTTTGTCCTGCAAGGCTGAGGCTCCTCCAGGTCCTTCCACTTCTCTTACTTCATGAAGCCCTGTGCTCACTCCCAGGTGTGTGGTTCTCTTCGTATGTCTATTTGTGTTTTCACCTCTGGGAACCGGTCAGGGGTAGGTGGCCTGGAGGATTTCAGCATCAGAGCCAGAGAGAGACCTGCTCTGGATATCCCTGTACACGGGACAGAGGGCCCCAACAAGCTCACACTGTGGATTTGAAGTTGCCAGCACCTCAGACTCATGGGAACCTGCTGCTCCCCCTCGGGGGGCTCAGCTCCCCAACCTCTCCCACCCGTCTCCTATCACGCTCAGAGGTTCAGCTCCTCATGTCCCTTCTCCTGCCTGCAGACTGTCCCTCTGAGCTGTCTCTGGAATGCTCCTCGGTGAAGCATTTGCCCCCATCTGTCACATTAAGTGGGTAGGAGCCCTGATCAGAGGCTGTGGTCATGTTTTGATTTCATAACAAATAGCCACCCAGTGTAGTCCAGAAGCCATCTGAAAACCCAGCTCTATAGCATAAGAAGCCCCCAACTCTCAGCCAATCACACACAGCTGAGCTTCAGCCAATCACAAGCTGCCTACCTCCAGACCATGGCCAAGGGAACTCCTGACTCTTCCCAGCCGGATCTGGAATGGCTCACTGTCTGCAAAGCACAGCTCTCTGGCCTTCTCCTGGTTCTGAGAGCTGCCTGCTTGGGAATCACTTTTCACTCATGTAAACTGCTCAGGTTAACTCCCCTAACAAGTGTCCTCTTAACACATCTAGCTTCCAAAGTGCCCAGTGAAGTCCACAGTGACCCCCTCATGGCTGTGAAATCCAATGGGCAGCTCTCTCGGCCTCATGTATTCAGACCACAAATGGCATTTAATGGTGTTAAGACCATTAGGGTGGGCCGGAGCCCCTGACTCCATCTAACAGCTTTAAGACCTCTCAGCTCAAAAGAGCTCAGGACTGACTCCATGGGGTCCTGCTTCCTTCCCACCTGACTTGCTCCCTCTCAGGGAAGAAACAGCTTCTTTGGAATTTTCCTAACCTCCTAATGTCAGTTCGCCTTGGGGCTCCATCCTTGAACTCCTCTGTGTTGATCTTTCCCTGTCTCTCGACCTCCAATGCCATGTCTAAACCCCGAAATCCACCCCAGTTCTTTTTCTGGCCCTGGCTTCCCTCTCAGTCTTCCATTTTATGGAGTGTTTTATGGGGACCACCTCCTCCCTCCTGACAACAACTCCTGAGGAGGAAATATCATGATTGCTTTATTTGGGGGATGAGGAAACTGAGGCACACAGGGTAATAAAGCTGAATCTAAAGTCAGATTAAAGCCCCAGAGTCAGCGTTCTTCAATATTGCACCAATCAACCCAAGACGACCAGTGCACGTCTTGGGAGAGGCAGTGATTCATGCGTTCTAATTCCTGGTGAGGGATTTCTCTCCTCTGCACCACCCATCGGTTGACTCTGTTCATTCAGGAAGTAATTCACCCACCCTGACATGTGGTGGTGGGCCTCACCTTCATACAGGACATTTTAGTCTCCAGGATGATCTCAGTATGTTTCCCACAGATCCTAGGGTACTTAGGGCAGGAATCGCTAGTTTTCACATCACCAGCTGCCAGTGTCTAGGAGAGGTCTGTGCTCTCTACTTCCCTGAGGTCGCCTCACACTTCTCCCCCATTCCTCATCGTGGTCCCCGGTCCCCCCCCCCCCGCCGTCCTGCTAACCCTCACCCAAGAGCCTCAGATCACTTCTAGTTTTGCATGCTCTACCCGAGCCCTAGGATAAACAGACATTTGGACAGTCTCAACCAGCTCCTGGGCAAATCTGTTCCTGAAAAGCTGCCTCCACCAACCCCTCACTCAGATGCAGGTCCTCTCGGCCTCAGAGAAACAAAGTCTAGCAGCAGGAGACGCACACACTCACTCCTGACAGGCAGAGTTGGGTTGGAAACTGGTCCCCTGAGAGCCCTTGGTGGCCTTTCCAGCAAGGTCCCTAGGAGCACAGTCCCTGATCTGCACTGACATTGCTTTACTGTGCAAGACACGGCTTGCAGCCTTCTAGCTTAGGTAGCTGGATTATTATTCTGTTTTTATTTTTAGAGCCAGAGCAGACACAATCAATTTAATTTCAATGCTCTGATCATAAACCTCCATGTTAATATTGCCCCTTTAAATTGAGTGTTTATGAGTCCTATAAGAACCACCTGGATATTCTACCTTGAGGTCCCAAAGTCATTTAGCTACAAATTACTGAACATTCTCTTGCACCTTTTTCCTTGGTCTGGACTTGATTATTTCTAATTATCATAAATGCCCCTCTACATTCCAGACATGTACTGTTATAGTCATGCCATCAGCCAGGGGTTTATGTTCACGTGCAGAATGGAAGCAGGGGCATTCACGTGTCCTCAGCCCAGGGCTAAGAGGTGTAACCACCTTCACACCCTTCCTTATGCAGGAAAGAGGGTGAGGAGGATGCCTCACTGCAGGTGTGAGGGGTCAGGTCCCATTGGGTGCTTCTATCTTACCTTCTGGAAACATGTGCTGCCCTCACACAGAGCACCATGGGCAGTGACTAGTGATAACTCTGAAGCCAGTTCCTTATAAACATCTAAAAATTATAGGTACCGTGATCCCATGTGCAATGCAGGCTCATCCCTACCTTAGAGGTCAGGGCAGTGGAGCTTTGCGAGACTTCCATGCAGCCTGGTGCAGCTCAAGCTTGCTCCTGTGCTGGAGGAAGGCCCAGCCCCCTAATCCTACTGCTCCTGACACCTCCCGACCTGCCAGTCTTCTCGCAGCTCCTCTGGCAGACGGAGCAGCTGCACATACCAGCACTGAGGCTGTCAGAAGGTGCAGGCTGCCAAAGCTCAGTTACATGGAGGTGAGGGGCAGGGGACCTCTGATGCACTCTGACCTTTCCTGCTCTGAGCTCTGTTCCAGAGCCAGCAACCTGACAGAGCGGAGGCCCAGGCACGGGGGCTACATCTTCTCCTCATGTATTTTCACAATCTAGAGACGCTTTTCCTCCTCTCCTCACTCCCTTCAAAAATCCTGACGTATTTCTGAGCCTAATTTGACAAACACTTGTGCCTGGGGCTGCTGGGCCCCCAGAAGGACTGGATGCACTGGCCGCCCTTCGCCCGGGCACCTGTCGGCACACTGTCCAGTCAAGCTGCAGCTCTTGAAGGCTGTTTCCCACCTCCTTGCTTGTTCCTCCTCTGTCCTAAGAAACCCCAATAAGTCACCAGCCAGGAAGAGATGGGATGGCTCTAGTAGGAGAGCAGAAAAGAGTGAAGGGAAGTCCTTCTGCCTCCCTCTGCCTCCAGAAAAGGAGGAGGAGTGGATGATTTGAACTGCCATGTAAATTTAGAAACTTTGCTCTTCAATTTCTTTGCAAATAAAATATGATAAATGCAAAAAATACCTCTTATGGAAGTAATAATTGGGAACCAGGCTTTCAATAATTATGTCATGAATTAATGAAAGATTAAAGTTTTAATTTGATCTTTAATCATCATTAGGTGTATTAATATTGAGGTTACTCTGCTCATTAATATAGCTTAGACGGTTTGCTCTGACACTGCGAATCTAAGGGAAAAAAACAAAGTTATTTGCTAATGATTTTAGGTGATGATTCAATGGATCATCACTTTTTGCTTAAGAACAAATGAAATAAAACCAGGAAGACGTTTACGGCCCTGCACTGGGAAACCTGAAGGCAGAGGGGAGTGCAACAGAGAAGTCTGTGGGTCGCAGTAACCCCAAAGTCCTACTCCCTAGAACTCTGCCACCAACAGACACAGCACAAGGAACTAGAGAATCAGCAGCACGGGTTCCTGAACAGCCCTCTGGGAGGAAATACACATATCACCCCCTTGCTTTTAACCTGCTCCTAAGCCATCCAATAAGTTCCCAATATTTTTCTGCAATGAACAGTTATCTGCAAAACTGTCACATCAAAGGGCCAGGAGTTCCAGTCGCTCATCATCACTGCCTACTGCAACCTACATAATCACCAGCTTGGAATCCTGGGTCCTGCTAGACCTCCTTGAACATCTTCAGTCTCCACACCCCACAGTCACCTTTCTCCAAATCCTCCAAGAAGGTCCTCCAACTGCCTTGCTACTGCCAGCCTGTCTGTGACCCTGTGCCATGTATTCTTTGTTTAAAGCAGAGCTGGTTGGGCTCCTCACTTGCTGAAAACTAACTTTAAATCAGGGGCCAGGCACCTGCAGTATGAGAGCAGCCTGTCTCCCAGCAAGTCTCAGACCTGCTGAGAACCCCTTGCCAGTCCTCAGATATGACCTGCCTAACCTCACTCTGAGGCCCATATACGTGGATGGCTGGGGGTGAGACCCAGGCACGAAGAATTTCCCCGTGACTCTGGGGGCAGCCAAGATTCCAGAGTCCAGTCCACAGGATAGATGCTGGATAAATGAGTGCAGGTGTGGCAAAGTGCCTCTCCTCAGCACAGGGCCTTTGTTTTTCTACACCACTTCTATTGACTGCCATCAGGCAATCCCTGCACATCATTGATTCATTGATTGTTTTATTAATTTTCTCATTTTTCAAAGATCACAGATGCCAAAGATTCAATTGCCCATAACTCCACATTGATAGCACATTGCATTGTACATAGTGGCCTGTTTTGTTAAGTTTCTAGTTATTTTTCATCAACAGACCATCAAAATTCAAGTGTGACAACTTTCATGTAAGTATATGCTTCTCTGTCTCCTTCCACCTCTAGGAGTCATTATTTTCTCACTTTCTCTCAAATTTTAGTGCAGCTGTACATATTCCTGACATTAATATATATGGGTGTGTTTGTGTGTATATACAAATGCATATGTATTTTATGTGCAGCATTTTAGTAATCTTTTAATTTAACAAAATATTTTGTTGAGTGAATCTGTATTCTACATAATCTGGGAACAGATAAGAAGAAAGAGAAAGAGTGGGAGGGAGATTTGCTTTGATGAGTTGGTTCATAAGATTTGGAAGCATATCTTACATATCTTACATATTCTTACATATCTGAAATCCACAGCACTGGTCAGCAGCCTGGGAATGCAGGAAAAAGTAGATGTTGCAGTCTAGAGTCAATTCCTTAAGTTAGCAGGGTGGAAACTAGGGCGAGGTTACTATGTTGCAGCCTTAAGAAGAATCCCTTCTGCTTTAGGAACCTCAATCCTTGCTCTGACGGCTGTCAACTGAGTAGATGAAATCCCCACACTATGAAGGGTGACCTGTGTTACTCAAAGTCAATGTTAATCACATCTAAATATTCTTCCACATCTAGACATGTTTGATCAAACAGCTGGGAACCATAACCCGGTTAGCTGGACACATAACATTAGCCATCAAATTGTGGTGGGCTCCAAACTCACCCACTGTGCTCACTGATTTTGACTGAGGTCAGCCAAGGCATATACCTGTCCTCTTGCTCACTCTCCTGCTGATGCACGTTTGGGAGGTCTCCAGATTTCTGCTGCTCTGAGCATCATTGCCATAAGTATTAGGCACAGGCCACCCTCATGTGTGACTGTCCATGGTGTATGTGCTGGGAATTCAGCTGATGGTCACAGGGCATGTGACAGGTCAACCCAGGGATCATGCCCAGCCTCTTCCTAGAAGTAGCAAAAGTTGCCACAAGTATTGGTCACGTGAGAGATGCCCTTGTTCTAGTCTCCTGGGAGATGTCTGAGAGCTTTCTCAGGGCCCTCTTAGCTACTGACAATAAAACCTTAAGAAGCTGTTTCATCGTGAAGTCTGTATTTTACTGTCAATGTTAAATTCATTTTCTGTTCAAGAATCATTTGCATTCCTCTGTAAAATTTTTAGTCATATATTTTAGTCAGTTTAACTAGATTATATTTTTCTTATAAGTTGTAGGTTATTTTTACAAATTCTTAATTTTAAAATGTATTAATTACATTGAAACTATATTAGTTACATTGAAAATATATTCTTAAATTTCTAAATATTTTTTGTTTGTTGTAAACATCTATTGACATACAGAAGTTTTTAAGTATATGTTCTCAAATTACTAACTTTTCTCATGTGTTCACATGTTTTTATGAGTGTATTCTTAGGAAATATTTTGTAAGATCAAGTTTTAAAAGCTATCCACATACACTTTTCATAATCATTTTAAAATTCCCTCTTAAAAATCTTAACATTGTTAATCTGTCTGGAGTTGTCAGTGCATATGGAATGATGTAAGAGTACAAATACGCATTTTTAATTTGTGGAATATCAATTTTCTAGCTCCATTTGTGAGTGATATTTTCTACTTCTCTGTGCTGCCATCTCCATCCTGAATCCAAGTTGTCCATGTGGACAGTTCTGTTTCTGGGGTTCTTATTCTATTGTATTGACAAACTTCTGTTTTTATTCTTTGATAAGTGATTCTGCTTCATTGGTTGAGAATGTTCTCTTCTACTATAGAGTAAAAGCAAAAAATATGAACATGAGAACAGCTCATAAGTCTGTGTGATAGAGCTTCCCTTAGGTGGGATACAAATATATGTTGAACATGGGTTTTTTAAAATGTGGGATTATTGGAAATATAGAAATAATGTTATAGCAGAACCTATCATACTAAGTAGTCATAAAGCAGAGACCTGTCCCCTACAGATGGACAGCTCTATTGCAGTTTCTTCTGTGCCATCTATTCTGACCCTATGAAAACTCTGCTCAAGTAAAATAACTGTCACTCAGCAGTGAAAAGGGAATTGCACCTTTGACTAATAGCGTTGCCACTGCATCTCCCAACAGAGCAAGGGGACATGGCTCTAGGAAAACTCCCTGTGCCCAGAAGCCTTGCTCACCTTCAGTCCCATCCTCACACGAACCTCTTACACTGTTATCGAGAAAGCCTAATGTGGGCCTGGGGTGGGCGGGTCATGAGGAATAGAATGTGCGTATGTTCAGACTGTGTGTTACTTCCAGTCTGCATTCTTCTTGCACACCACCCTAAGTGTGTAATTTGCAATGCATTTCCTCTTGCATTTTGATGAGCGTTTTTGAATGTTTCAAAAACTCTGTGATTCTAGCATGCTAATTGTTTTGTGAGCCGCTGTGTTTCCATGCAAAATGGAAAGTCTACTAGATAGTATGATAGGAGGTGGCTGTTACACCAAAGGAATTTTATACTTGATGTAATCTCTATTTCTGCACCAGCATCACACCATTTTAATCAGAACAAGTTTATGATAATAGCTTAATAATTGATAGACCAGACTCACTACAGATTTCTCCTCAGATATTCATGGTATTTTAACCTTCAAATACTTTTAAAATATCCTACACTAAATCTTATATTGATAAATGTAGTATACATATATGTCTTTATGTTTTTATGTTTTTTGAACATCTCTTAATAAAATTTTACAATTTTTATACAATAGTCTTAAATCCGTTATTAGATTATTTAGGCATTCTTGGTCTCTGATACTATTGTAAATGATATATTCCCTTTAATCATAATCTCTAATTATATAATATATAGTATAAAACTTTAATTACTTTTGTATATTCAGCTTATATCCAGTAACCTTGCAATTTCTATAGATATTTTCAATAATGTTTCTGAAGATTTTTTTTTTCAAAATATAAATAGTCATCACTTGAAAATAATTATGCAAGTTTAAGTTTTCTATATTCTAGTCAGTATTCCGTTCTTCTATTTTCTTTTATTCTCATTATATTACTTATGAGGATCACAATTTGATTAAAAGTGATGATATACTTTTTTTGTATTATTATTCTGATTTTCAAGAGAATTTTACTAGGGAGGAGAGACACTAGCATGAAGGCTGACTAAGCCCTTCGCATCCTTCCTCCTACACGGACAGCCATAACAATAAGCCACTGCATTTTGGTGAAGGAACATGGAAGAGAGCCTCAGAGCACATCCGAGAATCAGCAGAAGTCCTGTAGAGCACAGGAACCTGGGATGTCCACACAGAGCACAGGATACGTTGTCTCTGCCCCCGTCAGGAGCAGCTCAGACCCGGGAGACTGCTCCTGAGTGACCTGGGCAAGCAAGAGGACCCCAGCAGCCCCCACCCGAACCTCGACACCCTCTATACTCACTACAGGCCTCCTGCACCCTCATGGCACCAAGCTCAGCTGAGGGGGCTGCCTGGAGCCCACCTATCAGAGCTCCCAGGAGAGAAGGAGGTGACAGTGTTCCCCACTCCTGTGGCCAGCACAGCTACTAGACCATGGCACCTGGGGACTGGAAACACTGTTAGACTGTGTCCTGCTCTGGTGACAAATGGCCATGGTACCCCACCATCCCTGAGACTTAGGCCCTGCTGAACCACCCGTGCTTGGTGGCTTGCTACTCTTGGGCTCAGCTGTTGTCACAGCCTCCCCCATGTGCCAACTGCAGTGGAGCGCACATTTGCCCTCCCAGTTCTGCCCCTCAGGGGCTGGGCTGAGGCTGTGTGCTGCCTCCTGGCAAACAGCACCTGAGTGACCAGAGCAGTCAAGACCCACGTCTGACTCAAGTGTCACGTCACCCCTTGGGCCAGAGCTGGCAGCCAGACTTGCAAGTGCTGAGATGAATGTAGTTCCCTGTGTTCAGAAAGGAGAGCGCTGGCTGAGCTGTGACCTCACCCTATAGGTCAGAGAATCCTAGGCCTGCAGCCACGAACCTGGGCAAGACCCAGGACCTTGCAACCGGACACTGGGTGAGCCCCCAGGACCCTGTAGCCCTGGAACTGGATGAGCTCACAGGACCCTTTAGCCTTGGAACTGGGTGAGACTTCTAGACCCTCCAGTCTAAGAACTGGATGTGCCCCTAGACCCTTTTGCCGTGGAACTGTGCAAGCCACAAGCTGCTGAGCCGCTGAGCCACTCTGCTCCCTAGAGAGGGGTCACTATATACTTTTGCTCCTTTCTCTTCCAAGTGTAGCACCACAAACTCTTCTTGAAATCATAGAATGAAAAAGGGCAGACTTAAGTTATCTCCCTGTAGAAGGCAAGGTCACCTGGGAATCCTGTCAGCCTCCTTCAGAAGCAAGATCGTAGGATCTAATGGAATCACCTAGGACAGCCTCAAGTATGGGCATGGACCAGCAGCACATTTTCCATGGGAAAGAGCATTGACTTGCATTATGTGTTTTGAGGGTTTAAAAATTACAGCTGCTTGAGAACCCAGGGCATGGATCTCTTTGGTAGAGAAAAATGGCAGTCCAAGACCCAAGAATGAAGGGTGCCTTGAGTTCATCTTTACCTGGGGATCTGGGGCTTCCTGTGAGTCAAACTGAAAGAACAGAGCCTTGAATGCAGCCAGCAGAGCCCAGAGAATGGAACAGCTGCAAGGTGACTATAGCCAAGAGGGAGAAAGGTCTTTTGGGCTCCATCAGTAACTGTGACAGTTCTAGGGTCTCAGGGTAGATGTGGAGAAGGTTTCTCAGATGCCACTTTGGAGAGCAATCCCAGAAGGCATGAAGAGTCAAATGAGCTTATACTACCCCAGTATTTTTTTGTTTGGGTATGAATATTTGATTCTCTTTGGGTTTTGCGTAGAGTACCCCAATGTCTCTTTGAAATCCAAGTATAAGAGAGAGCTGCAAGGGAATGTACTGGCCTCCTAGCTCCCAAGTAGCAGAGCTGTAGTGATTAGTTACAGGTGGTGATAACACTGGCTGTATTTTATGAAGCAGCTAATGATCATTGTATATGAACATTTGGTACTGATAAAATGTGCAAATACTATTAAACATGTCTTAATTAGCAAGTTGTTATATGGATTGTGATTTTTCCCAGAATTGTACTTTAAAAGAACATAGTTTTCTTTTCACAGTTGATGCCAATCAACCCATGCCACACCAGCTCCAGGAGAAACCCACAAAGCAGATGGAGCTCAGCAATGGAGGGAGTGCCCAGGATGGCCTCTCTGTTTCCCTGGGTGGTCAGGTGCATAAAAGTAAGGCCTTCTCCTCACGAGCATGGTTTGTAACAGAACCTTCATGCTGTCCATCTAACAGTGGTCTCAGAGGTAGCACAGAAGATGGCTACGTCTGTGATCAATCAGCTGATTGAGCTAACTGTGTGCCTGGGAGTGAGTATTGGCCTGTGGACACGTGGCCGTTGGTCTTTTCAGAAAGCAGCTTTAGAATAGACTTTGGAGGTGGCGTCCTCTTGGGCTGAATGCTTGTACTTCACGACAGTAGGCTTTTCAATTACCTTGTTGCCTGCTTACACTCCCCTCATGTTCCTAAGATTAAAAGTCCGCGTTTCCTTCCTCACGTCACCCAGCTGCGTGAAAGCCCCAGCTTGTGGACCACGGCTCCCTGTGCTCTCAGGGTCAGCTTCAGCTGCTGCTCTGCTTCCCCACGAGGCCGAGCTTCCCTTGTGGTGGATTCTCATTGTTATCAGCCACAGAGTCGGATGCATCCAAAGGAGGGTGGTGGGAGAGCTGTTCTCCTGGGATTCCATATACATGTATCTGACACTCCCTTCTGCTGACAAAATTCCTCCATTCTGAGTGAATTCTGTAGATTTTGATCAAGACGTTCTTGAAGGACAACATCCACCATAAACGTAGACATCCTTTGGTCCTCAGTCTTTTCCTTAAAGCACATGGCCTAGAAGAGGTTTGTTGGTATCTGTATCAGAAAGTGGTTGGTTCCCTTCCTTAAAGTAACTTCAGCCCACGCTCACCCATGGAGGGCCTGGGCGTTGACCAACTTGCTGTGTTTTTCCAGTGCAGTCTTTACAGTAGACTTGGGGAGGAGTCCTCTCATATACCTCCTTGGTACATTAAGGGAGGCCAAGTTTGAATTCCTTGTGCTGCTTTTCCACAGGCAGAGTTTTAAGGGGATGAACACTTCCTCCAGCACTGTCTTGAAATCACAGTCCTTCTCCGACCTGCTGGAAGGAGTCAGGCCTTGGAACACTGAGGGCAGGAAGGGGAGGATCCCGATCTTTTTCTCCATCTCCTTGAAGCTGCCTTGGTCACTTCTCATGATGCTGATGGCATCCACAAGTGGCAGAGCATTAAGCACAATTGTATTGAAACTGGTAAAAGCACCTAATTTCTCCAGCAATAAGAGCCAAGCTGCTGCGTGTTAGCACCAGCCTCTAGCTTCTGAGTCAGCAAGAATAGCCTCCACCCCATTCTTACCTGAGAGTTTTTTTTGTTTTTTTCTCCTGTATTGCTCTTGCTTTTCAGGGTAAATACCAACTAATCAAATGAATTAATACTCACAAATGTGATACTCCAAAATTCTCAAATCACCCAGGACTCCCTTCTCTCCCTGTGTGTGGGGATGCTGGGCTGAGGTATCCTTGTGTCTCTGCCTGGGGATAGTTGTGATCTGAAGCTGTTGCAGATGGTGGCCAGCCTTGCTGGATCACAGGGTGCGAGAGAGGTTGTGCTGTCCTGCAGAACAACTTCAGGAGGGGACGAGCTGCTCCTCAAGAGAGCTAAACCAGCATGACTCTCAGTGCTGATGTCTCACCAACAGCAGGGGACACTCCCCCAGGGAAGATGATTGATCAGCTGTGGTGCATGGACTGGTGTGGGCATATCAGGCAGCACATCCTCCAGCCCAACCCCCTTCCACAGCACAGAGTGGTTCCTCCTTCCACTGCCGAGGAAGGCTGCTCCATCCTCATTCCACAGGAGGAGCTGAGAGACTGGGGCCTTGCCCTTTGCATCATAAGAACAATGAAGAGCAGCCTCATGAGAACAAAGACCACTCTTTCTGAGCTTGCTGCAACAAAGGAGTCAGCCATCAGCACCATCACTGGCCCAGATGGGAGACAGGTGGAGAAGTGGGAAGGCTTTGTAGTGGCGACAAGGAGAGGTGGTCAGAGGTGGCGGCCTGGGGAAGGTGTGGCGGCTGCCAGAAGTGGGACACCCCTGTGTTTGTTAGGGGATTTGGCTTCCTCTGCTTGGTCCTGAGCTGGGTGAAGGGGCAAGAATTATAGAAGCTAACCACCAATGACCAACCAAACTCTAACCATCCTGGGCCCCGTGCTGCACAGACGTGGGCTACCTTCTGGGCTGGCTGCTGGAAAGGCTTGTGGGATGGAGCCTCTGTTTACGTATGGCCTGGTCTTGTTTGTATATTGTCTGTTTGCAGCTGCAGTCTCCCAAATGTTGTGATTTTCTGCTTAAATTAGCCAGATTCCATTAGTTGAAATGAAGCTTATTTTTTTTCTATCTGAGCATAAATAAATGAGCCTTCACTAAGCACGTATAAGTGACATTGCCATATACCCCACTGAGATCTGCTCAGGGCTGCCTGAGTATTGTGGGGTGGTTGTGTGGTAGAGAAAGTCAGCTCTGGAGCTAGGATACTAGAGAGACCCAGGCATTTCCTGCATTCCTGCTTACAACTCAAAAGACAACAGCAAATAGAGCAAAGATACAATGTGAGCAGGGAAGTTGGTCAACCAGTGTGACAAAGCTGGGTTTGAGTTTGGGGACTGGTTTATGGCTCGGAGAGCTGGTCATCCTCACAATTCCAAAAAGGAGAGTGGCAAATCATGATTCCAGGAGGGAGACGTTTTGGAGTCTGAGTTCTCAGATGGTTGATGCTCTGAGAAGAAAAAAAGGGGGGGTCTCCAGAGAAGGACAAGGCGAACAGTGCTTGTCACCCATAGAGTTGGAATCTCTGTCAGTTGAGAAGCAGAAAAGGCCCCATGACTAGGTGTAAGAGTCTGGCTGTCCGTCGTGGTCAGTGTTGGCAAGGCCCACAAGGGGAGTGGTCAAGAGTGGAGCAGGCAGATCTAATGGGTCCGGTTAGGGACTCTGCCAATCCCGAGGAGGATCTCAGGAGGCATGAATGTGGGGTGATAGAGGGCATGAGGGAAAAAGGGAAAACCTAGGAGCAGGCACTTGGCTCTTATAAACCCAGAAGTTAAGGAAAGAGCAGGACCGCAGACCAGCAAACGTCCAGACAGTGAGCACCTAAGTCCCACTGTCCGGGAACACTCAACATCCTCACATTTTATCTGCCATCTGGTGCTGAAACCGCTCCTGAGGTGGACTTGAGGTTGACAATGAAATAGAATACCACAAGATGTCCTTACGACTGCCATAGAGGAGGAGCTCTTTAAAATAAATGGGCTTTCCCCACCATACGCTGTTTTTTTTTTAATACTTGAGTAAAACTGTATAACAATTTACAAGTTGTGATCCCACATGTCACAATTCATGACTCCCGTGGAAGCCCAGCTGAGAGGAGGAGACCAGGCTGGAGCACAAACCTCCTCCAGCAGCCTTTGGGGTGAGCAGCGCTCTAGTTCTAAAGCAGGCTTCCCTGAGTGACGGCGTGTGCAGTGCCACCTAGTCGTGGACCCACAGGCACTTGAGGAGCAACAAACACCAAATGTGCACAATGTTGACCTGGTGTGCTGTACTTCTAATATAAAACATGTGTCATGAGCACTTTCCTAGTGATAAAGAAGATATTTAAGATGTGAAGATCCCTTGAGTATTAAACAACCAAGCCTCTGAGAATGAAGACAGCATGGTATCTATGTGAATTAAGTGTTTTTTGGAGGGTACAATGTATGGGCACATAAATAGACTTGTATTATTGTCTCTGAAGTTCATCTTTTAAAATCAACAATCGTGATTATTATATTGTATGAATTAAATATCAAGAATTTTGATGGTTGAAATAGCTTGAAGGTCTATTTTTAAACTCAAATGTTCTTTCAATAGTTGATATATGAAGGAAAATAAAGGGGAAAAAAGAGAAACCTTGACACCCTGAGAAATCAAGACAATTACAGTGCAGCTTCCACAGAAGAATGTGGGTCCCACAAGACACTTGTGCTAATGCCACACAACTTTCATTTTGACTTGCATCATGATAATGTGCATCAAACTCTCTAAGAAGGCATGGGGTTCTGGTTTAGACTGTGAATAGAACGTGAGTCATCAACTGTTTCACCTAGAGGGTAACTGCATGTCCTCATGTGCTTATGGAAAGTTGGGTAGCTCCAGTCAGCGACAAGGAACGGCTCTTCTACATCAGGTGGCGTATTCTGGCGCTTGGTTCTCACAGCTCTCTGGGAGAAACATTGAAAGTCCACATTGTCTCCAAACCTTGTGACGTTTCTTGATTGGAGTTTGATTGGAGGATCACTGCATACAAATGGCTCCGTGGCAGAACCTTCTTTGCAGTGCCTTCCTCAGCATGCAGAGATTTTATGTCTTCTTTATCTTTCTAACAGGACTAAGGTTAAAAGCAGGCTCCTCTGTTGAATATAAGATAAAAGTTCCAATGTGTATATCCTGTTGACGTTTACAGATATCAAAGTATGCTTAATATGAAATTTCTGTGTCTTCAAGCAAAACACCTTAGGGACAGGGTTCACATGATCTGTCCTCTCCCTTTCCTCTTCCTTTATTACTAAATGTGCACATACTGAGTGCTTGCTGGGCACCAGGCCTTGTTCTTAGTGCCAGTGACCCAGGACTCAAGGGAAACCCAATGCGGGATTCCAGCTTCCATGTGTTCTGTGGGGAGGAGGGAATCTCTGGCCTCTGCCCAAAGGAGGAGAAGCAGCAAGGTGTTCCACGAAGCACCAGTGGCCTCCTTAGGCCTCAAGAGGGCTGAGGCAGCAAGGCCACCTGGGGAACAGAATCCCGAGGGGCCACAGACCCCTGGAGAGGAGATAGACCAGCCACGCCCTTCCGGCAGAGAGTGGGAGAAACAGGTGCTTTGCTAGTAGTGAATGCTAAGACATTAGATCACTTTAGCCAGTATTTCTACAGATGGAGCTAGAGGTGCTGTGTCATTTTGGGGGGTGGGCAATGTTCTCACCCACTCACGTGCGTTTCTGCACAGGCCTTACTAGGGAGCTCCTGAGCAAAACAGCAGGCAGGGAAGGACAAGAGAGCTGAGAAAGTGGCTGACGCATGCAGGAGGTCAGAGCTGGTGAAGAATGGCCCCAACCCTGGCTGCTCTTCCTTCCACCATGTTGAAGGCTCAAGTCAGCATAGACACCCGACACTCTGACCTCCAGGACCTGGGCACAGGTGCCCTTTCCCTGATGGAAGGCAGAAGCGAAACACCTGTGCTCAGAACAGAAGCTGAACAGTGCACTGCCCAGGGCTCAGCTCTCTATCAAGCACAGGGCTCTTCCTATTGACCGAAGTCGAAGGGTCCCACCCAGAAGAACCGGGGACACAAGAAGGAGCTTAACTGCCATGGGAAACAGGCAGGAGTGCTGCGAATGGTGCACCCCACACCCAGGTGCGTCAGGTCCACCTGACTCTGAAGCTGGAAGAGGAGCCAGTGCCAGGCCAAGGGCACAGATGGGCCCCACCTCCACCCTGTGGCAGGGATGTGGAGGTCTGGCTGAGAGCGAGGAAGAAAAGCGCTTCCCAGTGAGCTTCCTCTCCAACTATGACATAGTTCTTCAAGTTTTCCAAAGGAACCATGGCAACCACAGAACTCCGCTCAGCTCCACTCCTGAGGTTGGCCTAGCAGAGGGGCAGTCGACCCATCCCCAGCCGCATATGAGACAGTATGGACTCCTCTCCTTGCTTGTTCACAACACCCACATCCGGAAAAAGTTTGCAAGATATATAAGTGAGGAAGAAAACAATTCCTTGTCAAGAGTCCAAGCAATTGACAGAACCAGACCTAAAGGTGACCCGCAGGTGGAACCATCAAGCAGGGAACCGAAGGTAACAGTAAATGCTAAACCAACTCGGGAAACTGAGGGCAGACTGTGGAGACAGATGGAGAGATGGAGACAGAGAGATGGAAACCAGGCAAGAGTGAATAAAATGCTGCAAATAGAAAGAACAGGATCACAGATGAAGAAAACTTTTCTGTCTTCATCGGTAGCCCAAAAGTAGTTCACGAAAATGAAGAGGGATTATCCAAACTGCAAAAGACAAGGGAAACAGGCAGAAATACATGCTATCCAGTAACTATGGGAAACTTGAAACAGCCTAACACATGTAGAACTGGAAACCCAGAAAGAGACGTAAGAGTGGGACGAGAGGGAGAGCAGTGATGTCCCCAAATTAATGAAAATCCTGAAATCACAGATACAGAAAGGTCAGAGAACCCCAAACTGGATGCAGTTATACATGAAATTTAGACATTGTACAGCTGAAGTTCCAAAGCCCAGAAATAAATAGCCCGAAGACATGAAGAAGGAAAATGTCCATCACAAAGAATAACAAAGATTTAAAAACAGTTTGTGCCAGAAACTAAGCAAAATAAAGGACATCAATACGGCTTCCCTAAAATATGGAAAGAAAGAAAAAAGGTTGAATGCAGATTTGCCACATCAAAAATGTGATTCAAAAATGAAGGTAAAATACATGTATTCTGTTTCTCATAAGATGGAAACCAGGAGAACTCATGACCAACAGGTATCAATGGGAAGCGCTAAGCCCAGTTATTCAGACAGAAGGAAAATGAGTCTAGACAGGGACTTGGATCTTCAGAAATAAACAAGGCACCAGAAATTGCAACAATGTGGACATAAAATGTTTTGTTTTAAAATAATTGACTTTCTAAAGTAATAAATAGTAACTGTGTATTATCAAGTTAAAACATGTAGCTGAGTGTGGTAGCACATGCCTGTAATCACAGTGGCTCAGGAGGCTGAGGCAGGAGGATCACAAGTTCAAAGCCAGCCTCAGTAACTTAGTGAGCCTTTAAGCAACTCAGCAAGAACCTGTCTCAAAATAAAAATAAAAAGGGCTGAAAATATGGCTCAGTGGCTAAGCTCCACTGGATTCAATTCCTGTTACCAATAAATAAATAAATACATAAATAAGCAAATCTATAAAAAAAAAAATGATGAAAATGTACTTGGGAAGGCAGGGAATCAGAAACACTATTGAAAGTTCTTAAACTCCACAGGAACCATCAGAAATTGGTATAGACTGGTAAAAATTAAATATGCACTTTGTGAATAATGGGGAAACCAGTAAAAAGGTGGAGTGTCACTAATAAGCTGTAGTAAATATTAAGATAAAATAATGGAAATATTCCATGCAAGAAGAGACAGGGAAAGAAAAGGGAGAAGAAGACATAGGCCACAAAGCCCTCAGGGAGATGAGATTTAGACCCAACCCAGGGACAACTGTGTCAGATAAAAATAGACTAACAAACATCATAGAGTCAAAATGTGGAATAAGATTCTGTAATTCTAAGTTATAAACAGAAGGATGGAGAAGAGAGACCATGAGAACCCAGTGATAAATTCTGGAAGATCTTTATTCATAGTCAGGAGAGGAGGCTCCCCGGTGCCGCAGTCTGGCTGGGCACAATCAGGAGCCACTTGTCAAAAGAAACTAACTTTATTTTTAGAACCACACACGCCAAACAAAACAGCCTCTCAGGAAAAACCCTCAGAGCCTCAACTGCCACCACCGGCTTTCCACAAGCCTCTCTCTCCCACACAAGCTTCTCTCCACCTCCCACAATCCTCCTCCTCTTCAGGCCGATTGGCTGGGTCACGTGGGCGGAGCCAAAAAAGTCCCCCAATGAGCAGCTCCGTGGTCTGAAAGGGCAGGGAAACAGCCCAATGAGCATCACCACAGAGGAGCCAATCAGCTAGATGTTGCTGGGGCCGAGGAGCCAATCATCAGCCGGCAGCTGGAAGTTTGCTGGGGCCCCTTCGGCTGTGGCTCTCAACACCCCGGGTCTTTGTATCAGGCACCAGTCCCATTCCTGAGGCCTTCACCCTGCTGTTCTCCCAAAGCCCGGCCTTCTCACACGGCTGTCCTGGGGTGGGTTCCTACATAGGCACACAGGGACAAAATTGTGCAGAAGGCCCTGGGCTGCCGTGGCCTTGCTTAGTCGTCCCCTGCTCAGGGATGAATATCCATTCCTTGTCCCCTCCATTAGGTGTTCTGCTGCAAGTGGGAAAGGGAGGCTGTGCTCAGGCCTGAGTTGTAGTTTTGCTACATTTCAAAGCAGCACATAATCCTGGTCTTTAAGTTTAGGCCTTCGACCCTGGCTGCCAGGCTCCAGGAGTGAAGAGTCATGCAGGATGCTGCATCAGGAGCCCCTATCACCTCTGCTCCTGGGGATGGTGTCAACATCCCCTTTACCTTCCTGGGAGTTGCCCTTTATACCCTGGGAAATGTTTCCTCCAACATCAGGAAAAACCCACATTCTGATGATGGCCTTCCCTCGAGTTGAGGTGCTGCACCCGCTCTTCCTAATAACTTCCGGGGGTCTCCATTCATTTGCTGCAGGAGGCTCCCATCATCCTCCACTCTCCAGATTTAGAAAGTCCCCAAGAGACATCAGGGTGTCCACACACCCCCTTGATGTGATCGAACTCAAAGACAAGGTGAAGGTTTTCTGGCCTCTTTCTCACAAGACAAAATTGAAAGAAATCACAGTAGGTGATTCCATCCCAAAAGATTCTCCTTACTAACAAAGCCTCAAGGTCCTGAAGGTAGCAGGTATTTACAAGCCCCTCATGCTGGCAGAAGTCAAGTCCACTGTGAGGAACCTTTCCGCTATTGTACCTGCCATATGTCCACAACATGTAAATGCTGAACTTCGCCACACTACCGGCCCCTAGTGCATCGGCTGTGCCTTGCTGGGTCACACAGGTGACTCAACACCTTAGGCTGAAGCAGCACTCGCATTGTTTAGCATTTGCAGTAGGAGAGAGGCTTTGTCATGGGGGCAGGAAGGGGCGAGCGTCCAGATCTGGTGTCTCAGCTGAGACTAAAGGCCTCACTCACCTGTCTGCTTTGCGGCTGGTGGCCAGTGGGCCATGCGTCAGAGTAGCCTGGGCCTTCATATTGGATGGATTGCTGGAGCTGTAGGACTCAGACTCTTGTGTCCTGGGCTGAACATTCGTGCGGCATTCTAGTCAGACGTCCAGGTGGTACTCAGGGGGGAGAAGCCCATCTCTTCTCATGGGAGGAGCTGAAGGCTTGGTTGGCAGTGAGTGATACGTGGGTTCTGCAGTAGGTAGGTAGCGAGTCCCTCCATCTGAAGATGCAGTAGATGTTCAGACACTGTTTATTGCATATTCATAATGAGCTGATTTCAAACTCAACAGATTTTTTTTAAAATTAAATGTTGAGCTCTTCAAATATTTAACATAACATCTTAATAAATGGAAGATTATAGTCTTTATTCCACCCAGGAACCTAGTGCCGTTTTCTAGCTGGTTCTGCCGTTATTTTCACATGGCCCATCTGGCCAGAGCCTGAGTGCTTTAGGAGCCAGAAGGAAGTGAAATCCAAATTGACAGGAGCACAGCACGGTGGAGTCAGAGTCACACTGTCCCTTCTGGCAAACGAGGTCAGGGTAGGGGAGCTTCTCAAACTGTGGGTCTTGAGGCAGACAAAGCCAAGCCCTGATGCCATTCTCTAGTGTGTATTTGTGTGATCTTGAAGCCGTCCGATGACCTCTTCTCTTTCTCGCTGAATGGGCAGTGGTGGCAACACAGTGCTGTTTGTTGGAGACTTGAGCCACTTAAGAAACACTTCAGGACTTTCCTGCCTTTCACCTGCAGGACGGCTGACCAGCCCACACTGGAAGCTGCGGATGGTGGGCCCTTCCCCTGGGGGCTGCTGTTATGACTGGGCACCTGAGCCCCTTGCCATTGTCTTGACTTCCTTTAAGCCAGATCCCCATTTTGTCTTGAAGAAAGTGCTTGTTTCCAAGACTAGCAGGTGGTTTATCCCTCGGAAGTTTGAGGGCAGAGGAATGGTCCAAGCTGTACCTCTTCCTGTCCTCTGCCCCTTGGCTCCATCCAGGTCCTCAACCTACAGGCTGACCACCCTGGGCCGTTCCACTGGACCCAATGTTGATCCCTTCCAGAAGCAGACACACCAAGAAATAGTGCCTCAGACTTTATTTTTAAATTGGTACATAATATTTGCACTTATTCATGGGTTTTCATATTGTGACTGGATACATGTGTACGATGGGTAATGATCAAACCAGTGTCATTAGCACTTCCATCTCCTCAAATGCAATCATTTCTTAGTGTGGGGAAATTCTGAGCCTTCTCCTACAGTCATTTTGAAATGTGCAGTTGGCTGTGGTGACTACAGTCACCCCACTGTGCTGTGCCACAGCAGAAATGCTTCCTGCTCCCAAATGTGCTTTGGCACCCATTATCCACGCTCTGTGTCCCCTCCCCTCCCTCCCAGCCTCTAGTGGCCTCTCTACTTCTATGTGGCCAGCTCCTGCAGCATCCACGTGAGAAGAGGCAGTGCTTGTTTCTGTGCTGTCCCATTCACTCAACAAGACGATTTCCAGTTTCATTCATGCTATTGCCAGTGACACGATCCCGTCCTTTCACGGTGAACATGCCTTCTGTGGTTTATGCATACCACGTTCTGACCCATTCATCCCAGTGGGCACCTCAGTTGACAGTATATCTTGGCTATTGTGAATAGGGCTGCATTAATCATGGTGTGCAGGTAGGTACCTCTTTGATACACTGATTTATTTCCTTTGAAGATATACTCAGAAGCAGGATGGTTGGATCATAGGGAAGTTCCTTTTTTTCGTTTTTTTGAGTAGCCTCCCTATGGCTTTCTGCAGTAACTGTACTAATTGTGATTTCTAGCAGGGAAAGTCCTGCTTTTCCAGCCATCTGTTTATCCCTTAACCCTGTCAGTCTGACACCTACACTGACCTATCATCTATCTATCAATCTTTCTATCATCGCTGCATCTGCTTATCTCATTTGCTTATTTAAATTTCCTGAAGAACATTCTCAAATACATTACAGCTGATTTCCCTGCCTTGTCATTTATGTCATCTCTGGATTCCGAATGAAATCTCCTGGCTTCTTACTTTATTCCAGAAACTGGGATGTCCATGAGTCAGTTGAGAGCTTCTCATTGTGTGAAATTTTGTGACTCTTTCCTTTGGGGAGAGAGCTAATCTAATTCCAGAAGAATTGATACTAAACATAGCTCATCACCCTATAATTCTATACCAATCGTGGCTACAATTTGAGTCTATTACCTAAATTTTATTAATATAGCAAAATGTTTAACCAAGAAGTAAAAATCGCACTCCATCTCCCCACCCTGTGATAACCAGCTCTGGAAGATTGTGCAAGTCCTCACCGTGTTTTGTACCCGCTTTTGACAAGGCACGGAGTTGAAGGGTCAAAGATGCAGTGCAGAGCGACTTTGGCACAAGCATGGAGACAGAGGAGTAACAGCTTGCGTCACTTTTCCCTTCTGGAGGAGCACCTTCCCCAGAGCTACACGTTGGTTCAAGTGTCCGGATACCTGATGCTTCCTGCACCTCCTAGTCAGTAATTTATTTATTTATTTATTTATATTTAAAGAAGAATTAGATAGTGGCGAAATTGTTTTGGTGCTACATTGGGGAATTTTTTACTTTTATTTTCTTGCTCCTCTGTTACTAGATGTTTTAACTTCTCTTCCTACCAGACGCCCTGCTTCTGGGAGAATTGACTCCAAGCTCTCAGCAGTGTAATCCTAGGGGATCATCTTCTTTGCCATGTCAGGAACTTAGAGGGGCCAGAGCCAGTGTTTACAAGCTGTGCTTTATGTTATGCCAAATGCAATTTTCAGGCCAAATTTCACCCTACTCCATTTATGTGGACAAATCTAAAATCCAGACAGAGCTGAGAAAATTTCTCCAGTTCCATAAGAAATGCACTATTGTACACACGGCGATCGGGTTCTATTAAAACACAATCAAAGCAGACCAGTTTCTTTACCTACTGAGATGAGGGACAAGGCAACACCTGGGTTCTTGAGACGGCCACCTGCCCTCGAGGTTGAGGCCCCTGCATGGCTTCTTTTTCCTCCTGCACCTGCCCTGTTGCAGGCCACAGAGGCACAGACAAGGCTCCCCTTGAGCAGCAACCAGGGCCGTGGACAGAGCTTCCTTGAGAACTGACATCAGCGTGGAGTGGAGTGAAAAGTTCAAGGTATGATGGATGGGCCCTTCCTGTTGAAGGTCACACTGTCACCGCAAACCTAGCAGGACCACGGTGAATCAGCCATTTAAAATGTATTAGCTGAAGTGGTCAAAAATAACAATGAGTCCAGATCTCGTGCTTCTGTGGAGTCTAGGGTGTCTAACAAAGGCGGCATTGAGATAATCCATTGTGCAAGCTGGAGAGGACAGGGACGAGCCTGGTGCCAGAGCAAGGTGGTCTGACACCATCCTCGCTGCTGCATTAGGCTACGGTAGGTGACAGAGTGCACAACGTCATTGCTGCTGGTGCTGGAAACATGAAGTATGGCAAGCAGTCAGACAATCATAATGATTTTGGCTGAATAAGCCAAAAACTAAAAAAATAACATGAGAATAATCTGGTAAGTACTGGTGGTTTGAAAGTCTAAAGGAGAAGCGGACTGGGTTTTGGATGTTACTGTTCCTTTGGTAACACAAAACCCACCAGGTTCTGCACTGTTTGCTGACTTTGCATTTGTGTGATATGGTAGGTGCAGCCTTGGGCTTTTGAGGTGCACGGGGCTCCTTAAGGGATTGCCCCACCTTCCAATTTCTAAGCCTGGATTGTCAAGATGACAAGGTACAGCACACAGAGAGAGGTGTGGGAGAAAGTGCTCACAGCAGTTCCTACCTGTGTGCGGACGGCTGGCAGGAAACACACAAGAGAAAGTCCCTAGAAGGGCTGTTTAGTGGAAGGCCAGTCTTCTTTGCTGAATCGTAGGAAAACAAGCAATAATTCCACAGGTTAAAACAAAATGACTTCATCTGCACATTGAGACGACACTATTCTTGTGGGACCAGTCCTTGGTCTTTCTAAAAGGCTTCGGCTCTGGCAATGACTCTCACACGCAAGTGAAGGGCTCGGTGGTGGAGCACTCTCTCTCATTAGAGGAACACAACCAGTCATTTCTAACTAATTGATGGCCTTGCCATTGCCACTGCTGTACCTGCTGCATTCTCGTCCACTGTAGCTGCTGATGTGCAAAATGTTCTTAGCTGAACAGTCCCAAATAGTGAAAGATGCTCATAAGGTCTGGTGAGAGCTAGACCTAGGTGCAGGATGCAGGCGGGTGAGAGGGGTGATTGAAACAGAGAGGGAGAAGCAGACGAGGTGAAGAGGAGTCAAGCCGAGGTGTTGGGAGCAGAAACCCAGCCCTGACCTGAGCCACGGGGTCAGTTCTGCCCTTCAGGTAGGGATCCAGCCCTTGCTCCCAGGACTAAGCTGTGAGGAAGGCAGAGGGCAGCCCCTCCCCCGACTCCACCTGCTGCTGGGCGTGGGGCAGAGGTCCATTCTAGGGCAGTGGAGAAGTCATGGGCAGTGAGACTGGGGGTGAGCTCCTTCAAAGCCTCTAGAGCGAGGCTCACCATCCTCAGTCGTCCTGTTGAGCTCATTGGTGGGGCTCTGGAGTCAGGAAGGTGTCAAGTGGGAAACGGAGTTTGGGCACTTAAATTCTCAGCCGACCATGGGAAACTTCTGATGCAAAAAGCAATCTGATTCCAGAATAAGTGCTATTTTTACATGTGGAAGTTTATGTTCTGATTAGTATAAATGATGCTGCCAAAGTTTCTTAAGACATTGGAGGTGGCATGGGGTTGTAGCTCAGTGGTAGAGTGCTTGCCTCACACACGGGAGACACTGGGTTTGATCCTTAGCACCACATAAAAATAAATAAATAAAATGATACTGTGTCCACTTACAACTAAAAATATTTTTTTAATATTTATAAAAAGAAATTAGAGGTAAGCTGGTTGATAAGAGGTACAGTGGTGCACACCTGAAATCCTAGCAGCTTGGGAGACTCAGGCAGGAGGATCACAATTCAAATGCAGCCTTGGCAACTCAGCAAGGCCCTGAGCAATTCAGTGAGACCCTTTCTCTAATAAAATATTAAAAAGGACAGGAGATGTGGCTCAGTGGTTAAGCACCCATGGTTTTAATCCCCAGACCCCCCCCCCAAAAAAAAAATAATTAGAGGTAAAATATCTTTAATTATGCTTATTAAGTTCCATAAAATATTCTGTTTGTCTTTAAAGTATAATCATATTTTGCATGACTTTTATGTTTAATATGCTTTCTGACATATTTTAATATAGGAACTATATTATAAAAATATTTGGCCATATTAAACATGGCACCAAATAAATTCATAAAACATAATTGCCTTACTCAACTTTAGAACACACTGAAAAGGTAAGGCAATCAGGCAACCAGGTGGTGGAACACAGGAAAGAGAACTCTAGGCAAGCTTTGGGGCAGCGGTCCCATCAGATCTCACAGCCACCACCTGGGACTGTGACCAGCACACTGGCTTCCATCATGTCCTGTCTGGCTGGCCCAGCCAGAGTCCCACCTGAAACAGCAGGGATGCCTGTGCTTGAATAGTTAGTAATCTCTCCATCTATTTCCTCCTGTCTGCTGACAGTCCATATTAGAATAGTCGTCTCCCGAGCCCAGCACTATTGTATCAAGTCAGAGGACTGAGGAGCAAGGCAGCTGCCGGCGGAGAGTGTCCTTCCCTACCACTGAGCAGGGAGAAGCAGACACTGTATCCTAGGCATATGGTGTCAACATGGGGACTCAGGAGGCCACAGAAGGACAGGATGGAAGACAGAGCAATTTCAAATTCCAAGAGAAATCCTTTTGGCTAAGAATAATGCACCTTCCATGTCTTTCAAAACTTTCCACAACAGATGGGCCGCTGGGCCTCCTTCCCCACAGAAAGCTGAGAACAGAGGCTGATCTCAACTGTGCACTTGGATTTTAAGGAAAGGAGACCTTCAGCGCTGGGGGAAACCACAGAAGTTGGTAATCAGCTGAGAAGTCAACTGCCCTTGTGTCCCTGAGAGAGAGACAGACATGCTTGGTAAGGACAGGCTTCAGGGGTTCTCAGGGCGCCAGAGCTTGGTGAGGACAGGGGTCGGGTGTTTGCTCCACAGACACTTAAAAAAAATGTACTCAGTGCAATTAGGAAAGGGAGGAGAAGCTGGAGATGGATGTTTCCAACTTAGTCTTGTTGAGGAGAAATCTTGAGCATAAATAATAAAATAAAGATTAACTGATTTATTAAACGGGGCCTCCTTCTCGGAGCTGAGCTCTGAGCTCATTGGCCCTGGTCTCCTCCCTACTCTTGGCTCAGGACCTGGCCATGAAGTTGGCCAAACAGTAGCCCTGTGGGATGAGGAGAGCATGTCTGCATGTCCCTCCTTTTCCTTCAAAAAGAGAGGGCCCTGAGTAAACTGTCCAACAGAGAGCTGCGCAGCATGTTGTCAGTGGGAGGAGCTCTCCTTCCAGGCGGCTCCTGAGCTTCTCTTTCCAAGCACCCTGTGGAAATGAGCATCACGCAGTAGGGTCCCTGTCACAGCCTTCCCCGTGGACAGCTCCTGATGTCCTGATGTCCATGAGCTACCAAGGGCTTTCCCCTGCCCGGGACCCAGGCTGTGCCCCGCCTACTCCACTGCCTGCTCCCAGGGATGGTCAGAGGGCATGGAAGGCTCCTGCTCTCTGGCATGTCCATGGACCAGAAGGCCATCAAAGACATCGGGCAGCCAAAGGGCCAAGAGACGGCAGCACACAGGAGTTAATGTGTTGGGAAATTCTTTTCAGAAAAATATCTTAGATTCTTGAACACAGGGCATCCAGAGCAGCTCAGGGCTGGGAAGGAGGCTGAGTTCTGGCCCCAAGCCCTCCACCACCTCACGGCCTTCAGTGACCCCAGGTGCCAGCTGCCTGAGAGGTAACTAGGAAGGGAGCGCCCAAGTCAGGACTGAGGGGTTAGGAATGCACACCGTCCACCAGTGGGTGAGCTTCCTTGTTGCGCTGTCTAGTTTCTCTGTCCCTCTTCCAGCCCCTACTCCTGTGCTGCTGTTATTGCTTGTGGGATTTTATCTTAATTAAATCATTTTTTACACTTTTGGTATTAGGGATTGAACTCAGGGGCGCTTAACCACTGATCCACATCCCCAGCCTATATATATATATATATATATATATATATAATTAAAGAGAAAGGCTCTTACTAATTTGCTTAGTGCCTCACTAAGTTGCTGAGGCTGGCTTTGAACTTGCAATCCTCCTGCCTCAGCTTCCTGATTTGCTGGGATTACAGTCGTGTGCCACCATGACTGTGTATCTTTTCTTATATAATTTAGAAGAGTATGTGACACGGTGTTACGAATTCTGGGTGGTGGAGACAGGGCAGTGTGTCATATCATTCTTTGCACTTTGCTATATCGTATATGTATTAACTAAATAAAAGTGAAGTGAAATGAAGGAGTGGGCAAGAAAGCAATCTAAAAACTGGAAGCCACCTGTGGGGTTTACACTTGGCATAGGCAGAACAGAAGAAGGGCTTGTCCAAAAGGTGGCAAGCAGAAATCTTCCAAAACATCCCCTTAAATGAAATCAGCTTCCTCATCCAGTCTCAAATCCAAAGTTTAAAAATGTGCATCACTAAGTTAAGACACAACAGAGAATCTGGAGTTGAGTACAAGAGAAACGTAAGACTTCTGCAGTTTGGAGACGATAATGTCTAAGTAAGTACCTCACACACAGATGCACATGCAAGACCACTGCACATTACAGCAACAGAGGGGACTGGGAGATAAAGAGCACTTAGCAATGGCTTCAGTGCAGTTAAAGGTAGAGAAAAGGTAAAATTAAGTGAACATTTCCACTTCAGTGGTCCATGCGTCATGACTCAAACTCACCTTATTGTGGAAACCTACACACACAGGGCAGCTTCTTAGGACAGAAAAGACCCATGCATGACAGATGCAGGTCAGTGGCCCCTGGTCACCAGGGCCTCATCTCCTGACACCACCTCTTCTCTCCTGTGTGATGACTGGTGGGCTTCCTACAGGCACCAGTTTCAATTGCAACCTAAATTCATTATTTCTGGGAACCTTTATTCCAAATGTTGCCTGTTTGGCAAATGGTCTCAACCATGGGAAGTGGACATGAAATAAAGACTGAAGACCTGGGGACATCGGTACTGGAGCAGGCTCAGTAAGATCGTTCCAGCGACGAGGTCTCAGCTGGCACAGTCGTGTGAGTAGAGGGTGCTGCAGTCCTAAAATCAAGGACTGAACCCCATGTTGGACCTCTCTCCTGGTGTTGATAAGTGTCCAAAAATTCAAAATAGTCCCTCAATTTTCCCCCCAGTCCTGTCCTCCAACCCTTCAGGTGTCCACATCTGTGTCACCTGAAGCTCACCACAGTGCATGCAGTGGGTCAGCCCGACCATGGGCACAGGAAGAGGCTTGCCTTTGACAGAGTCAATGTCATCTCATCTCTTCTCACTGTGGTAAGAAGTGTTCAATGAAAGAAGGAGTCGATGTCACCTAAGATCCTACAATTTGAAAACTCTAAATGAATTAGATGTCCCTGGTGGTGATTGCTAATGCCTAAAACAAGCCCTCTCTGCAGTTTGAAATGCTGTTTTACAAAACGGCACATGAGAGAAGTGGGACTTGATTGGGCCCCAAAAGGGAAGGGTATCTTGACATTTCAGTAACATGGCTGAATCTAAGAGCAGGGTACGTGAAATGAGGCAAGGCAGGAAGACAAATGCTACCTGACCTCATGTTCATGTGGCATCTGAAACAGAAGGAGGGAGTGGAATGAGGGTCACAGGAGAGTGTGGGGGACTCGGAGGTGTAGGTCGAAGGGTACCAGGTTTCCCATAATCCTGGAGACCCAGGGTTGGCGTGGTGACTGTAGTAATAGGGGTGTGCACACAGGAGTTGCTGAGAGATCTTGGTTATCCTCACCACAAAAGTGAGTGTGTGTGACAATGGCTGTCACTAGGCTTGATTTATCAATTTAATCACTGCATGGCGCCCGCAGATGCCAAAACATCTCAGGGTGCACCATGAATGTATCAGTGGTATGTATCCCAACCTTAATAAAGCTGAAAATACCTAGGAAACACAGTCTTAAATATGTAAGGAAGGAGGAGGAAAGGCAAGAGAGGTAGAAGGAACAGGGCGAGGAGAAAGGGGGAGGAAAAGGAGGGAGAGAGGGATAGAGAAACAGCCATCATGAAGTCAATCCTCACAATCACTAAACATGTGCATGTGCACAAGCCATGGTGGGGCTGGGGTTCTGCCCCTCAGTGCAGAGCCCAGGTCCCCTGGCAGGTGTCTCAGGAGCCCTGAGTGAAGAGGTTCCTCCTGGCACCGAGTCAGCATCTGAAAGTGAGTGCCAGCTCTTCCCTTGGGAGGCTAATGCTGGACATACAGGTCGGCCCAGCGACGTTAGTAGGACATCCTCTCTCTATGCCAACTGCAGGTGCCTGCTGACCCACACTAAGGACACAGCTACTAGATACATCTAAAGAACTCTAATTAAAGTCTTTTGTTCCTGACCAAAAACAGCCTTGGCACACTTGGATGGCAATTGCATTATGGTGCTGAAGGCAGAGGTGTCTGGGATTTGTTTCTGAATCCAGAGATGGTGGTGCCTTCTGCAAATGTTCTGGTGTAAACCATCAGATGTGAGAAGACGCTTCCAGCACACATGGACATGCGTGGTTCATAGAAAGGTAACGGTATGCTCAACCAGTATCGTTCACAATAATGTTTGAATGCTATTTGCTCAATTTGACTTAGAGGAATGAGAAAATGAATGGCCCAAATCCTACAGACCCATATTGATCCTATTATATTTTAGGAATGTTGTGAAGCTAACTGGCACATGCAGCCTAGCAGTGCACACCTCTGCCCTTTGAGGCTGATGAGAATCTGAGGGAGGTGAACGAGACACAGAGCCTCACTATACATGGCAAGAGCCACTATCTAGGGACACAGAAACTGTTCACATGAGAGGAAAGGGGAGCATCTTCTTTTTTCTTTAGTGACCAGGGAAACCTTCTGAAGAGCATTGTGCACTAGCTAGAGAGCAAACGCTAGATGAGATGAGTGAGTTGCTTGTTCCCCTGATACTTTTCCTGCTCCTCTGCACCATGGAGGTAGTACAGGGTTGGGATACTGCTTCACAGGGCAAAAGTCTCTGGAGTTAGAGAAGAACTCTCTGCAGTAGGAAGGGGAATAAAACCTTCTCTAGTGGGTCTCGGAAATGCAGTGGTTGGGCGCAGTGTTGAGGTGGGGACCCTACAGGAAAGTTCTGACTCTTGGGTCCCTGGATGTGTATCTTGCAGGCTCCCTGGCTCCTTTCCAGGCTGAGTACAGCATCCTTGGATGCTGAGTGTCTCCGGTTCAGTCCAAGGGAGGACAGTGGTCCCTCCATCTGCAGTTTGTGGTACCATTTTGCCTATGGTGTGCTGGCTTTGTCTGTGTTTATCAATTTAAGTAGGACAATGGTCCTTGTTCTTCTAAAATAATGGTTTATGTTGCATTCCTTCAGTTTACTAAGAACCTGCAAAACTGGAGAAAAGATAACCTCTTCAATAAATGGTTCTGGGAAAACTGGAAATCCCTATGTAACAAAACAAAATTAAACCCATATCTCTCACCATGGACAAATCTCAACTCAAAGTGGACCAAGGAAGCAGGAATTAAATCAGAGGCCCTATGTCTAATAGAAGAAAAAGTAGGCCCTAATCTCCATCATGTGGGATTAGGTCCCAACTTCCTTAATAAGACTCCTTTGGCACAAGTACTAAAATCAAGAATCAATAAATGGGATGGACTCAAACTAAAAAGTCTCTTCTCAGCAAAAGAAACAATCTGTGAGGTGAACAGAGAGCCTACATCTTGGGATCAAATCTTTTCCCCTCACACATCAGATAGAGCACTAATCTCTAGGGTGTATAAGGAACTCAAAAAGCAAACACCAAAAAAACAAATAACCCAATCAATAAATGGTTCAAGGACTGAGCAAACACTTCTCAGAAGAATGATATACAATCAGTCAACAAATATATGAAAAAATGTTCATCATCACTAGCAATTAGAGAAATGCAAATCAAAACTACTCTAAGATTTCATCTCACTCCATTCAGAATGGCAGCTATTATGCATACAAACAACAATAAGTGTTGGTGAGGATGTGGGGAGAAAGGCACACTCATACATTGCTGATGGGACTGCAAATTGGTGCAGCCAATATGGAAAGCAGTATGGAGATTTCTTGGACAATTGAGAATGGAACCACCGTTTGACCCAGATATTCCTCTCTTTGGTCTATACCCAAAGGACTTAAAAACAGCATACTACAGGAACACAGCCACATCAATGTTTATAGCGGCACAATTCACAATAGCTAAACTATGGAACCAACCTAGGTGCCCTTTAATAGATGAATGGATAAAAAATGTGGCATATATACACAATGGAATATTACTCAGCAATAAAAGAGAATAAAATCATGGCTTTTGCACGTAAATGGATGATATTGGAGAAGATGATGCTAAGTGAAGTTAGCCAATCACAAAAAACCAAATGCCGAATGTTTTCTCTGATATAAGGAGGCTGACTCATTAGTGGGGTAGGGAGAGGGAGCATGGGAGAAACAGATGAACTCTAGATAAGGCAGAGGGGTGGGAGGGAGAGGGAGGGGATATGGGGTTAGAAATGATGATGGAATGTGACAGACATTATTATCCAAAGTAAATGTATGAAGACACAAATTGGTGTGAATATACTTTGTATACAACCAGAGATATGAAAAATTGTATTCTATATGTGTAATAAGAATTGTAATGCATTCTGCTATCATATATAAATTAAAAATTAATAAAAAAGAACCTGCAAACTGTGATAATACGCATCCAGCTAAACCTGTTGATTCAGACAGGTTCTACCCTACAAAACATACAGAGATACACAGACTGAAGAATAACTGTTTCACCTTGAACCTTCTCTCTGAGCATGATTGGGGATCCACAGCAGCCAACAAGGGAGACTTTCTTGGTGCCTTATGCAAATGTCTTGGCAGAAACCATCAAAAGCATATAAAATGCTCTGCTTTCAAGTAAGTATCCCCCTTAAAAGTGATCTATAGATTTTTTTCTTTTGGTTCATTAACAATAGGCACAGTAAAACTGCATTTCTTTCAAGGGGTAGATGGTAATTGGAAGCTTGACCTCACCTGTCTGCAGAAAGGTGGCACCGATGGATGGATGCTCTCCGGAGGACCCTCTGCAAATCTGAGGCTCTGACGGAAACATCCCATCCTCTCTGGCTGCTTTTGGGACTTGTTAAGCCGCTGCAGCCGCTAATGCTAGGAGAAGTGTACTGCTTGCACGCCGACTTCTGGCATTTTTCAAACTCGGAGGCCAGGCAGGTCATACCTCTTAGCATTGTGCTGTGAGCTTGCCTGGCATATGGCCCCCAAGCTGTGCTCAGAATTGCCCGGGACAATGGCATCACTGCACGGCTCAATTTGGATTCCTCATCGACCTGATTCCAGCAGCCAGCAAAACAGGTCCATCCAGATGTGCCAAAGAATTTAGGAAACCACAATGGACTGTGGAGCCATGAAGTGTCACACAACAGTGATCCCTGCTGAGAAAATGTTGTGTCCCTGAAGGGGCAGGAAGTGTAACTACACAGACCAGAGCTGTTTGCAGACACTATTTTAATTTTTCTCTCTGCAGGGAAGCATGCTATTTAATAAAAAGATAACTTTTTTCAAGCATCCTGAAATTCTGAGGATTAAAATAAATGATGGGAGTACAATACAAAATTCTTTATTTTCACAAAGGTAAACAAACAAAAAAAGAATACAAAGCAAAACAAACCACCAATTCCCTTAACATCGCTCCTTCTGCTATTGTAGAGTATTTTTGTGAAATTGGACACAGAGTATTAGCCAATAACAGAAGAGGCCGTAACCATGTCTCATTATTAAGAACTGTCGAGCATAGGTTTTTTTGAAGATGAAAACTATCTTGTAAAGATTAAATGCAATTTAGAAAAAGAGAACACATTCCTCAGACTCTGCTGCGCAGCGCTCACCGCCCATATGCACATGCACACATCTGTGCTCCGCGTTGGGAAAGATCCTGTGTCCGCATCTCACTCATCTTACTGTTGCAGGCTCTGGGGCCCACAGACCTCATTGCTTCAACTGCCTCTCCCTCTCGTCATGGTGACTTCTGAGATGGGCAACTGTGCGGCCACTGACGCCTGGACCTGCTGATTCAGAGTCAGGGGCTCAGGCGGAGAGTGGAGCTGAATGGGACAGAAAGAGGGCAAAGTGCAGATGACAATGAAGGACCCCTGCATCCCACTGTGACCAAGTTGGTTCCAACACTGGATTCCCAGTTATTCAAGACTGTAAATGCACTCCCCTCCAGCTGACCTAGGTGTGTTTTGGTGACATGTGACTCAAGGAGTCCTGATGCTTGAGGATAGAGAATCACAGCTCTGTCAACTAGCATAAGGGAGCCCGGACTAAGGGCAGACACGACTGCACTGCCATGTTACGCACACACAGCACTTGGGGAGGAAAGAAGGACAGATGGACCAGAAGACTTCCGTGAGGTCCACCTGCAACAACGGCCCCCTTGACCTGGACAGGAAAGTCCCTGACGAGCCGCCTGATTCCGGAGAGGTGTGATTGTCCACCAGGGTGTCTCCAGTGACCTGCTGTCTGGTCCCTAGGACTCTGTCAGGGGGAAGGGAGTTCTGGAGTAGGAGGTGGAGAAGGGGAGGGAGGGAGGGAGAGAATGAAGGAGGAGGGATAGAGGGAGGAAAGAGAGGAGGGGGAGGAGGGAGGAAAGAGGGATGGAGACAAATAGAGGGAGATAAGGAAAAGAGTAAGGGAGAGAGAAAGGGAAAGAGAGGGAGGAAAAACAGGAAGGGAGAGAGAAAGAAGGAAGGAGAAAGAGAGAGAGAGAGAGAGAGAGAGAGAGAGAGAGAGAGAGAGAGAGAGAGAGAGAGAGAGAGAGAGAGAACAGATGTAGAGGGATCCAGGGAGAAAGGGAGAGAGTGTTTCAAGTCATAGAAACTAGTGATTTACAGACCGATCCCTGACTGATGGTATTTTAAAGTGACAGACGTTTTGTGACTGACTCTCCATCTCTTCTATGGTTCTGAAGTTTTCTGGACTAGTTTGCGGAGCTCTGAGCATGTCTCTGGGGCTGGGGAAACAGGATGGGGTCTGGGATGCCTGCAGAGGGATGACATCCAGAGGCTGGGAAGCAGCCACCACCCACCCAGGAGTATCCAACACAGAATTTCTAGCCATTTATCCAGAAAATAGAGGGTAGAATAAAAATTCACTCACATACTCCTGAAAGGAAAGGGCAGGAGAACCTGGCTTCCCCGCCTCCTCCCCAGCATTTATTATTGTTTGTGTTCTTGCTGGCTGCCATTCTAATTGGAGTCAAATGACATCTCAATGTAGTTTTGATTTGCATTTCCCTAACTGGTAATGAGGTTGAACAAATGTTTGCATATTTATTGGCCATGTATATTTCTTCTTTGGAGAAGTATCTTTTTAATTCATTTGCCCCTTTATTAATTGAGGTATTTGATTTTTGGCATTAAGCTTTTTCGGTTCTTCATATATTCTATACATTAACCCTCCGTCAGAGCAGTATCCAGCAGAGATTTTCTCCCATCTGTAGGTTCTCTCTTCACATTCCTAATTGTTTCCTTTGCTGTTCTGAAGCTTTTTAATTTGATGCCATCCCATTTATTGATTCTTGGCATTATTCCCTGAGTTTTAGGGATCCTACTGAGAAAGTTGTTGCCTGTACCTATGTGCTTCAGTGTTCACTGTCCATTTTCTTCTAGAAGTTACATAGTTTCCGGTCTAATTCCTAGGTCTTCAATCCATTTTTGAGTTGACTTTTGCACAGTGTGAGAGATAGAGGTATCATTTCATTCTTCTATATATATATAATCAGTTTTCTCAGAACTGTTGTGGTCTTTTCTCCAGTGCATGTTTTTGGTACCTTTGCAAAGATCAGATGACTGTATCTGTGTGGGTTTGTCTCTGTGTCTTCTGTGTGTCTGTTTTTATGTCAGCACCATGCAGATTTTGTTATTATGGCTTTGCAGTATAACTTGAGGTCTGGTGTTGTGAGGTCTCCAGCATTGCTTTTTTGGCTTACAATTGTTCTGACCATTCTGAGACTTTTATTCTTCCAAATAAATTTTAGGACTGCTTTTTTTCTAATTCTATGAAGAGTATCATTGGTATTTTAATGGGGATTTCATTGAATGTATATATTTAACAATGTTGATTCTGCTTGTCCATGAACATGGGAAGTCTTGCCATCTGTTTGGGTCTTCAATTTCTCTTTACAGTATTCTACTTTTCATCATAGAAATCTTTTTCTTCCTTGGTTTGACTTTTCCCTAGGTCCATTTTTTAGGCTATTGTGAATAGCATTGTTTTTCTAATTTCTTCCTCTACAGATTCATAATTGGAGTACAGGAGAGCCAATGGATTTTTAATGTTGATCGTGTATCCTGCTATTTTTCTGAATTTGTTATCAGCTCCTGAAGTCTTCTGTTGGGATTTGTGGTGTTTTCTAGATATAGGACCATGTCATCAGCAAACAGAGGTAATTTGAGTTCTTTTTCCTATTTGTGTCCATTTAATTTCCTCCTCTTTCTTTTCTTGATTGCTCTAGATAGAGTTTCAAAAATTAATATATTTATTTTACTTAGTAACTAATACCATTTAATTATTGAAAAAATTCTTATGTTTGGGAAATTTGATTAATTTCCTTCACTTTTGCTATGATATTCATTATTCATCTGTTAAAATTCCACTCTTCACTTTATATGAATTTTTGAACCCTTTCATTTCAATTTAAAATTTCCCTCTTTTTAAGCGCCTAATGTTCTGGAGACCCATATCCTGTTCTCCTGTATTGATACTGTGAGGGAAGCATTCAACTTGTGTGGAAACCTTCTGAATCTCTATTTGTGCAGTCATTCACCTGCAAGATTTCCTCAGGGTTATATTAGCTGTGAGGACTCAGCCATCTCAGTGAGTGTCAATCTACCGCCAGGTGCTCGGACAGGGAAGAATCACACAAGGATTCTCTCTCAGACACTTCCTTGAAGTTAACTGACCCATGATCATATTCTTTATGGGTCACAGAGGAAATAATTTTGAGAGACAGACTTGTGGCTATGAGAAAAAAACATGAAATTCAGGTGGCAAATATGAAAAAAGAAAAGAGATATGAACTTTAGCTATGTTGAAATGATAGAAAATAAATGTGTTAGTAAATCTAATAAAGAATAAGTAAACATATATGGTTGGACGTGTATACCTATGTGTTGGAGTGCAATTTAGCTGGCATGTCATCTTTTAATAAAGGAACACAAACCCTCATTAAAATTTACATAGCCCTAGCCAAGTCCTTCCCTCCCTGAAAATGAAACATGCAGGAGTTTGGGCTTCTGGGGTCAGGCCTGCTCTGATGCCCTCTGCAATGGCACTGCTATGGAGGACGGAAGCCTGGCCCCAGGGCAGCTGTCAAGAGCTGAGGCTGGGAGCCCCTGCTGCCGTAGTGGAGGGAGCAGTCAGCGTCTACCCTGTGCCAGGCACCAGGCATTGGCAAGAGGCCGCTGTGTTCACCAGAGCCAAGCAGCACCTCACATGGTCATCTCTCAGAGTCTGTGTCCTGCTCTCTCCTTATAAGGGTGACAGTCATATTGTATAGGGGCCCACCCTAAGGACATCACTCTAGCTTAAATCTCTGTTTGAATGCCTACTTCCAAAAGCAGTCACCTTCTGGGACACTGGGGGCCAGGGCTTCAGTGTATGAACTTGAGGAGCGAGGATGTAATTCAACCCAAACAGCAGGGAGTAAAACAGAAAAACCACTTCTCCCCGGCACTGGAGAGAGTGGGACAGGACAGTGGCTGAGCAAAGGAACATGTAGCATCTCTGAAACTGAAAAGGTACCTGTAGGAAGTGTGAGCTGGGGCTGGGTGGTGAGGCCACAGAGACACGGGAGTCGGGGGCCTGGGAAGTCTCCAGGGAAGGCCTTCTAGCAGACGCCGGCCCTTCCTAGAGCCTGGAACAATCCAGGATGACAGTCCACTGATGATGTGGGTGGGGGGAAGTGAACTAGGGTACCACATGCCACAGCTGACCTTGCTCACCTCTCTCCTCTCCTGAGGTCAAGGGCTCCTGGTGTCCCGCCCACCTTCCCTGGCTCTCAGGGCTGCTGGATGGGCTGGCGTTGACCTCCTGCCTGAGTGCTGCATGTTCAAGTTGTCCACACAGGAGCCAGAGTCGTCCCTCTCAAGTGTGAATCCCACCACGTCACCGGCCCCATCTCAGTTGCTTCTTCACCTCTGTGTCCCCAGGCAGAGCCACTGTGGGGACCATGTGGGGCTTCTGGAGGTCTGCATGTCCTGCCTGCAAGCCCACTGCTGTTTTGTCCTTCATAAATGTGCAGCCACATATCTACCCGATTCCCAGGGGACTGGTCGATCACCTACTCCTTTCCAAGTGGGTCCTGGATTCTTGGTGGTAACTTCATATTGACATTATTCTCAGAGATTCCCCAGAAGGATCGAGGGCACCAAGGATGTCTGGCCTGGTCTGTCCATGGGTGGCTGCACTGACTGTGGGAAAGTCCATGTGGACATAGGGTAGGGAGGCTCCAGAGCTCCTGCTGCCCTCAGCCTCCCCACCATGCCCACCTGCCCAGTTGGCACCCAGCTCCTCATGCTCTTCCACCACGCGCTTGATGGAATGGCCCAAGCCCTGCTCTACCCTGCCCTACTGCCCCCAACTGCGGGACTCATGCCCTAGGACCCCACTCAGCCTTCAGAGGTATTAGAACCCACCCCTTCCCTTCCTGGCTCTCTTCCTAGGTCAGAAGGCTGATGATCCATGTTGATTTTACTGAGCCAAGACTTGCTGACCTCCTGCCTGAGTTCTGCATGTTCAAGTTGTCCCCACGTTCATGCCACTGGAGATCCCAAACACTCTGCTGTTGTTCCCTATGTGTAGTCAAGGACACTCAGGAAAGAGGGTGAAGTTACTTGCCAAGCCCCACAGCAAGCAGGTGGCAGAGCCTGGACCCACGTCTTGTCATCATCTCCAGGGCTCCAGCTCCCACCTGCCCCTGCTGGACTTCTCCCGGGGGAGTGGCTGTGTGGCTGAGTTTACTTCCACTGCCACCATGGCCTATCGGGAGGGAACTGGTAATAGCAGCAGGTCCTTATCTGTCTGGCTGGCAGTAGGCACTTGATAAACATCCGTTGAAGACATCATTCACTCTTGGGTGACCATTTCCTTTACCTCTTAGGATGCTCCTGGATCGAGGTGTGCATTCCACTGCTAAATACTGAATCTCACTGTGGAGGAAGGGACAAGGGGGATTAAATGCAAATGCTCATTCTCTTTGTTGTAAAAAAAAACCCACGTTTCAGTGTGAAGCCAAGTGTCATATCAAGTCCTTAAACCCATTAAGGAAAGCCAGCTGTTTGGATCAGGGTCTCATGGTGAACAGTCTTCTGCAGACTGTTTGTCTAAGAAGACGAGGGTTCTGGGACAAGTGGACCCCTCAGCCGTCCCCTGGTCTGTGGGAACTGCTTTTGTCTTCCCTTTGCCAGCAGACACGTCCCCCAGGGTCACAGGAAGGGCAGCGAGGAGGACATGACTGGCACTCTGCATCACGGTAAGATGGCAGCTGGGCACTGTGGCTGGGGCCCAGAGGCCCTGTCTCTGCAGAACATGCCCCTCCACCTCAGCGTCTGCTCTCGATTCGTTTCCTGTCTGCCGTGTGTGCCAGCATAGCAACTTCAAAATGACAATCTCCCCTCCCCAAATGAAGACAGAGTCTCAGACATGTGTCCCCTGATTGCAGGGGAGCTCACCATCAAGACTCATTGGCTTGGTAACTAGACTAAGCATTCTGGGTACTGAAAGCCTCCTCCATGTTTCTGTAGGGTTTTATGCCAAAGCTCTGCTTTTCTCTTTAGAGGACAACTTTGTGCTCTTGTATGGATGACGGGACCATGTAAATTGTATATGTTCACTCTATTTTGTTATATTGCTCGCTGATTTTCTAACTCCCTCTTTAATCAACTGCTTGTTGATTGGTGTATGACACCATGATACATAAAGTTCTCATCCTTAATCGTAAAATCCCAATTTGGCCATCCAACTGTTGTCAGTCAGCCCTCAGTTCACAAAGGGTTTCACAGCTGAGTCAAGGCCTAAGAGACCTAAGCCCACAGTGTTCCAGTGGTCACCCACGGGATCCAGGAGCAAATTTAGTGGTGGATTTATTAAGAATGGATTTTAAGCTAAGAAGTACTTTCTCAGAATATACAAAGCAACCTTGGAGAAATCTTGCGTTGTGTGTATATTGAATGTATGAAAAGTCTGCTAGTATTAAATTTCTAGAGTGATGTCTCTCTTGTACAAAAAAAAATTCATCACATGTGCAAAATGACACAAAACTACTAAGAAATAGACTTCACCATGGAAACAGATCAACGGACAGGCTAAACGATGCTATAGGAATTCAGAGGGAGCAAGACCCACGTGCCCCAGAGGAGCCAGAGGATGCTTGAGGGATGCGACGTGGCTCGTTCTGGTTTTGAAGAGTGGGAAGAAGAAGGAGAGGCAGCAGCAACTTCAATCTTAAGTTCCTAGATAAAAGCACTCGTCTTTTCCCTCGCAGGGATGAGAAGAGGTCTGTGAAGAGAACAATGGACAGAATCCAGCCATCCTGGGTCTGCAGCTTCATTCTGCACGAGCTGCTGTGGGCCTTGGGCTACTTGCTTCATTACTCTGCGCATCAGATTTCTCATTTCTAAAGCGAGGGGACTGGCATCTGTGACTCTTCCAGTTCTTAAAGTGGCTGCTTCCAAGGAGCCTACTAATGTGTGGGCTGGGCTGAGGGAGGGCCAGGGGCTGCCCCGCAGGGTTCCCATCATGAGTGGGACACACGTGCCCTGGGGCGGGGACCCCAGCTGAAGGAGTCTCACAAAGCCTCCACAAGTGACGAGGAGCCAGCAGCAGGCAAGGGGAAAGGCACCGTCGCATTCCTCTTGGCTTTCTTGATGAGACATAAATTATGTCTTCCACCCTGACAGATGATCTGTTCATTTTCCTCCTGATAGCTGACCCCAGAGGTTCTGCCGTGTTTCATCAGAAATTCTTGCCACTGATTCAAGATCCCTGAAAGCGTTTCTTAAAATGCTTTGAACCCTGGCAAGACTGCTGAGTTATTTCTTCCAGCAATGCATTTTTTAAATTGAGGGAAAGCATGCCTTCAAACGCATAAGTCAGGGTCTTCGGGATGTGCGGTGATGCTCACACATGTTGGCGTGTGCAGCTGGAGCATTTAACTGTAAAAAGCATCTTCGCAGTTTAACGTGCAAGAGGTGGCTACTGTTTAAAAGGATCTTTTTCCCCATTTGGCTTAAAAGGTATCATTGATATTGGAGTTGGATCTGGAAGTTACATGCAAACAAATTCAAAAACAGTCACAGCATATTAAATGTGAAAAAAAATGAACAGAATTTAACAAAGCAGCTATTTTTACCAAACATCTAGAGTTGAAGAAACAAACATATCTTTGAGTCGATCCAAAATACATCTTGGGAAATGCAAGAAAAGAGCCAGTGGTCAGGTTGAGGGACAGCTGTCCATGCACAAAAGCACCTGTGGGCTTCAAGCCAAACCGCTCCAGACCAAGGGAACATTGTTTTTTTCTTGTTACATTTGTGTAGTTACTTCAATCACTAATAATGATGACTCAGTACTTATGTACTACAGATTAGAGTAGTAGAGGAGACATACCTACAAAGTAGGGATTTCACACCGAATTAAGGGAAAAAAAGTCAAGGGAAAGATAACAAACATTCCATGAGTGGGAGGAAGAAAATCACATACAGATCCCACCTGTCCCCCATGCCTGACCTGCCACCCAGGCTCCAGAGAGGACAACCCTTAAGTGTCAAGATTCCATCCAAAATCACCTTCAGCCCTCCAAGATGGCAACCTATTGACCTTTCTTCTGACCAGCATTTCTCACCCGTGGCCCCACAGGCATTTGGGGTCAGAAGACTCTGGCTGTGGGGAGCTGTCCATGCCCAGCCACACCTCTGACTTCTCTTCCCAAGATGCCCAGAGAACCTCCCCCTCCCAAGTGTGAGAGTGACCACCACAAGGTGTGCAGACGTGGACAGTGCCCAGTGGTGGGGATGGTAAGTGGTCCCATTGGCAAATGGTGCTGCAGGCCGTGGCTGGGTACCTTGGCATAGCAACCTTGTAATCTGCAGAGGTGAGGCAGGGCTTTAAGTTCAAATTCTGCTTCTGTGCAGGAGGCAAAGTCTACTGGGCTACATCAAGATTTTACTTGGTGAAACAATTTTAGAAATTGCTTCATTTTATGGGGGATTTCTCCTTCTAAGTGTATGTGACCATGTTTAAACTTAAGGAAGCTGAACAATTATTTGAGATAATAGCAAAGTGATATATTTTTCTTGAGGTAATAACTTAAAAAGTATGATCCGATGCTAGTCTTACATTTGAAAGAAGACACTTCATAACAATCTAGAGAAATCCAACACTCTGTATCAAAGGGCTAATTCACTGTGGTCTACACCATGCCAACTCACTTACAGTGAATTAATTCAATGGACCTCTGCTCAAAGAACACGCTCCCCTGGCCCTGCTCCTGAACCTCATGCACAGACAGAAGGACCAGGGTCAGGAATTCTTGGGGGTACAGGGCAGGTGCTAGGAGTCAGAATTGTGACCACTCTCAGGGCCTGGCCACAGACTTCAGTTCTGTGACTGACACTGCAGCCACTGGTCTACACCTCTGCATTTCATCTTCGTCATCAACATTTGCTCACCCTTTTCCTTAAACTGTCACCTAGTAGCACTTCCAACAGACTGCATTTCTGTAAATTTCAATTAAAATGCCCTGATCACCTCTTTGTTGCTGTACTCCCAAGATCCCCCGATGCTGAGCTCACCAGACATGGTTCACTGTGCCTCTCCTCTGGTTTTTCCAGGATTGGGGGAAGACCGGAGCACCACCCAAGTGGGGAGTGTGCACACATATGTCCTGAGCTATTGCCCCTTGATGGTGGGAGCCAGTCACACCCCTGAAGACATGCTTTCTTCTATTCTTAGCAGACTCTGATACCAGCAATAACAACAGTGGGCAACAGCTTTCACTTGCTCTGTTGCTGGTGGTGGCTTGAGCGTTCACTTACATCCTCCCTCTGGGGCACCACCACCTCCACCTCCCTGTCCACATCTTTCCAAGCAGATGGAGACTTGGAGAAGTTAGCAGAACTCATACCCCACACTGTGCACTGCTCTACCCTGCACAGGTGGGGGCCCATGAAGACCCCACAGCCTCACAAAAGTTACCTTCTGGGTTTTCTTATCAAGTGTCCATTGCTACTCACCACGCTTTGGAATAAGTGCAGAATCAGTGCAGGACCATGCCAGTGGGGCACCATGACCAGCAGACCTACCAAACTTTGCTTTTCGAATTCTTCTCATGCATGCTAATTCTCACTTGGGCGTCTATTGAAGGGAGTTGTAGGATAGTCACATAAAATAAGGTAAAGGGGACCTCATCATATGAATTCTGAGCACTATACTTGCTTCTGATGTTGAGTGCCATGCAGACCAAAGCCAACTGGTGTGGGTTTTTAATTCTTAGGATCCTGTTGTCAAACATGAGTTAATCACACATAGTGTTGCTGACCCAGTCCCACCTCCGGGGCCTAGGCAGGGGGCTGGGAACACACATCCACTGACCTGCAAAACACTTCCTTCCCAGTCACGTGGGGTCGTTAGGGTTCTCCTTTGGGGGCCAGCATCCTGGTCCTCACTCCTGGCTCTTCTCATGTATAAAGGTGGTGGCCTGGGGCATGTCCTTGAAGAAGTCAGTGATGACATGTTTCTCCTCCAAACTGAGTTTGGTTAGTAAAGCAACTCTTGAGAGATGTGATGGTCCACACAGATCAAGCTAGCCATCAAGGCCACGGTCTGCATTATCCTTCTACAGCAACAGGCCAAGAGGGACTTCATCCAATGCCTGCCCAGCCCAGGTGCACTGGGCCAGCAGTGAAGCTCCATGTTCTGCTGCACTTTGCTTTGCCTCAAGTGTCCTGAGCCTGTGGTCTCTCCTGACCTGCACGCAGCCTCCAGTGCTTCCACACGGCCTGACCCTAAGTGGGCACTGAATGAGGTATTGTTGAATAAATGGGAACAATCACATCACAGGGAGAAAATGGGATTTTTCTGACCAAATAGTCTTGAATTAAATAAAGATCATAGACTTTTATGAAGTAGCATATGATTATAAATTAAAATAATATTGACTTCTACAAAATTCAGGTTAAGTGGCAGTGAGCGGTAAACAGCTTAGGCAAAACTTCATGCTCTACTTGACACTCAAAACTACACTTGGATTCTCTGCTGTTCCTTAATCTTGACCAGTGACTTTATCTGTAAATTCTCCATTCATTGTGATTTTGTATCAAAAGCACTGTGTAAATATGGTGCTGGCAGAAAATACCCTGAGCTGCTTTATAAACTTCTGTTCTGTACCGGACTCCCATTTCTTCACACAAATATCTGACTGACATTTTATTATGAATAGTTTTCAAAACACAACCGAGCTGTACGGTTCTCCTGCTCAAGTCTCCACCACCTCCGTTCCCGCGGAGCCTTTGCTGTGTGTTCTATACATGTGCACGGTCCCTCCCTCCCTCCACCCAACCTTCCAACATTCTTGTATTCTGATGCCTTTCACATTAAATTACAGAATTCAATATTTGGAGTTTAATATTTGTTTCAGGTATTAAATTCACACACAATGCAGAATGTGGAAGTTCTAATTGTTTACTCACTGAATTTGGGCAAAGGCAAATGACCCAAGTAACCTAAGCCACTGTAAAGACAAGGGACATTACAGAGACCCTCAACCACAGGAATTCCCCACTCCTTCCCCATCCATCTCAACCCCACATGCTCAGGACAGCCTCCATGGTATCTTGGCTGTTTTGGTTGTTGCTGTTTTTTTCTTTTTACATTTAAATCATGGTTAGATTCTCCTAGATTTTCTTTTAAAAGGAGTCAGGCACCCAGCACTCCTCTGTGTCAGTTCCTAATGTAACGCTGCATCTGTTGCATTTACCAGAAACTCATCCTTTAATTGCAGCATCACGCTCCGGCAGCATGCTACCATTTCTCCATGATCCTGTTCAGGGCCAGCTGTGTGCTCCCACTGTTGTGCTCCTGTGAAGAAGCTGCCAGGGACCCTCCTGTGCCTACCGGGGGTGGGCCAGGTTGCATCTTTCTCCAGTAAAGTAGGATCAGAACTGATGGACCGCACGCTGAGCTCCGAGCTCTAATGCACCCTCTTGGCTCCCACTGCTCTAGAAGAACCTCCCTGGCTCCAGGTTCTCAGCAGGGCTTGCTCGTGCCCCTCTGTTGTCCCCGCTGGACCTTCTGGGCTGCTTTCCTGTCCGGGATGACAATCTGGCTGAGCACTTCCCTGTGCTCAGAGTGTGTTTTCACATCTATGTGAAGTTCCACGATGATCTTCTCCAGCTTTACCGACTGCCTCTCCATTACCGAGTTTCAGGAGCTGGACTCTCTTGCCTATTAGAAGACCAGTGCCCCCAGCAGGTGACTACCAAGGACAAGGTTTAGGAAAGTCTCTCTCAGGACATCTTTTCCTAGCAGCGGTATCTTTAGATTCCTCCTCCTTTTTTTTATTCTTTAAAATATAGGCTACGAAGGTAATTTTTCTTTTGGTTGGGTTTGAAAACGCAGGTCACTCTTTGTATTACTTTTCTAAATAAATTGTTAAAATTTTTGATCTTGATCTTTTTTTTATTATTTCTTGCCCACAAACTCTTCTTTTATTCTTTAGCATATGTCCTTATGAAGTACAGTTTATCAAAGGGCCCACTGTGTGTGCTCATTGTTCTCTCCTCTCCCTTCCCGCTCAGAGCAGACATGTCATATATCAGAATTATCCTTCTGACAGCCTTTGTCCCTGTCCCCCCGTCTAGGTTTTCATAATCACACCCTGTGTGGTCCTCATGAGTCTCTCCTTCCTGCCTGGAGAGGGCCTGTGAAGTCCTTGTAACCTCCACAGAGACAATGCAAGGTCGCAGTCTCCCCCCAAGTCACAGCCAGTCTCTGCTGCTCAGAATCAAATCTGGGGTTGCTGTCCTGAGAGGGAGTGTCAGCAGAGCAAGTTTGGAACCTATCAGACGTGGTGCTTAAGCCGAACAAGACTTCTAGCCAATGCCTTGAGACGGGATGGCAGCCCTTCTTTGTATCATTCCTGCGATTGGACCACAAATGTGGCCAGCTTCTCTCTCCTCTTTTGCAAGCAAGGTCTGTTATATTCTTTAACCATGATGTGTTCCCTCTCTTCCTCTCTGATCTTTAGAAAAGTCTTCCAGAATGGTGAGGTTTTGGAAATTTTCTGCAATTACATTCCTTTACTGACATACAGGGCCCATCCTGCCTCATTTCTAGATGGGGTCTTTTTATGTAACAGGTGCATTGGGACATTTCCATCACAGCTCTGCTGGTCCCAGTGAGAGTTAGTCAGTCACCTGTTGAAGCTCGGTCCCTTTGCTCCTGGCTCAGACTCTGCTCCTGCTGTGGACCCAGAGGTGCTGGTCCTGTAGCAGAACCAGCTCCCTCTTGAGGTCCAGCCATGCCCTGCCTTCCTGTGGGAACCTCACACTGCCTCTCATCCACAGACCTCAGGTTTCATCCAGGAGAAACTTCCAGACGTGTTGTAGGATCCACAGGTTCATCCCAAACTTCCAATTCTGAAAACCACTTTTCCTATCCTTCTTGTGTGTGTGTGTGTGTGTGTGTGTGTGTGTGTGTGAGAGAGAGAGAGAGAGAGAGAGAGAGAGAGAGACTGTGTTTTTCATAATATCAGCACAAAGCAGGAGTTCACACCATTTCCTACTGCATGTCTCTCTGTTCTCTCTGCTGTGACTGGGGTCACTAACCACAGGAGCCCACCCTGTGCATTGAGGCATGAGTCAGGGAATTTACAGCAAGAATCACCTCTGTGGCCTTGCACTCATTTGGCCGCAGTGGACTCTGATGCTGAATCAAATCCCAGCAACATTGGACTGTCCCTGACTACCATCATGTATCTATTTCTAATGGACATCTTAGAACTATCATGATAATATATTATCTGTCTTGATTACTGAATTTTTCACACCCCTTAAATTTTGTGAATCAGTTTATTTATCTTGCACCTGTTTACCTCTGGTGCTATGTGTATTCTGAGCATATTTGTGCTCAAATAATCCACAAGAAGTGTAATTGTGAGTGCATGGCTTCTCTCTCTCTCTCTCTCTCTCTCTCTCTCTCTCTCTCTCTCTCAAGAATACAGCATCAAGCATTCCAAAGTTTTCAACATCTTTTCAGGCCTTTCTTCTTAATGTTTTTAATTAAGGCTGGAAACCACTGATCCTGCTGTCAAAAAAATAATCCTGGAATATTTCATAAAAATAAAAAATAGCAAAGGGTAAATATGCATGTTGTAGCCACATGCACAGTGAATTATGGAGCTGGGCATGGATGCTGCAGGGTCCCTTGAGAACAGGGACGACTCCTTGCAGAGCACCATATGTATCCCTTGGGCCCTGGCTCCTTGCCAGGGACAAGCAGCCCTCCCACCCAGACACCACCATCCATTATTTCCTGATGGCACCCACCTTACCAAAGCATTTTCTACATTATAACATTTTAATATTGTCACTTTTGGAGAATATTTTGTCTTTAAAGAAGAAAAGGTCAAGCCTGAAAAGTTTTAGATAGCTTTGATAGAAATCAATACAGTGAAGGGCAAATTTTCTACAAAATATTTTTGAATGTTTTATTTATTGGACATTCAGCTGTACAAATTAGACACATGGGATGGAACACAACAGAATCTAGGGCTATGACTTTTACAGAATGTCTGCACATCCTCCCACCCCCAGTGTGAATTGCCTTAGGATGGACTGCAGTGTGAAATTAGACTGGGGACATGGAATGCAACTTTGACCACTTCAATGAGACAGAAGCCATTTGGTCCTGCCACTTATGACATTTCAGTTATGCACATTTCCAATACCAGGTCAAATGTACTCTGGAAAACATGGCTTCATAAGCCCACCAGAGCAATGGCAGATATTGGCATTGACTGCTCTCAGTGTTATAATGATTTTGATGGGGCAGGGGTCTCTACATAGCATGGAGGCAGGAGGCATGATTTCCAGGGTCACTTTATGTGATGCAGAGGTTGCAGAGCTGGTGTCCTGAGTTTCTCTAGAATTGTTCACAAGGTATGGACTCTTACTCTCAGTAGCAAGAGATGTCCTGAGGTTGGATTTGTGATTAGAAAGATGTACTAGCTCATAGAATGGGCATCTTCCAATAACACAGTGTCTGAGGCATTTGCTTTATGATTTCTTTTCTCAAATTATTTATGACCAACTGGGCCAGATGGCCCATGTTGCTTCACTTTTTTCAATGTACTCTATCTCCAGGGTATTTAAAAAGGAGCGCCTGAATATATGTTAAACAAAACACAAAGATACATTGTGGTAATAGGGACATGGTAGAACGAGAGGGACATTATCACCCCTATGTATGGGTATGCATGCATGAATGGTGTGACTCTACATCATGTACAACCAGAGAAATGAAAAGTTGTGCTCCACTTATGTGAAAAAATAAAATTAAATTAATAATAAAAAGTTGGATAGGAAAAAAGATATATTGTGAAAGCTTTGTCATATTTACCAAGATAGCATACATGTTCTTGTTTTGTTACTAGTTTTAAAGGAGCACTTTTTAAAGAAGTAGAAAAAAAATGTGAATGACAGCAACCATTCATGATATATTTTTTACTATTTTAGAAACACTTTTATAGAACATGTGCACTGTGAGAAAGGGAATTGAGACTTGTATTGATGTCAACACTCCTTCTGTGTTTGAAGAGAACTCAGGCTCTTTTACCATCAAGATAAAACTCGGGCGGAAGAGGCCAGAGAAGGCCTGAGGCCACGCACTCTGGTGGCCCCACCATGTCTGCAGCTCATTCCAAGGCAGCTATGACTGTACCCAGCGGAACACGGAGCTAGCCTTCCTTGATAGAATGTTCTTAAAATCCACATCAGAGCCAAATCATTGCTTTCAAGTGCACTTTACTTGACGATGATGATAAATGTAAATAGTTTCTCCATGGTGTAAACCCAGTTGTTTTCAAAGAACGATCTCATCCCCTGGTGAATGTTGGGGGAAGTATGGTTCTTGAATAATGGCACAGCAAGTGGCAGGTGAACGAGGCTTGGCTCACAGTATCTCATGCCATTTTAGTGCCCAAAGAGGTCAGAAGGAGGAAATGGTACCTCTGTAAGACTGGTCTCCCCCAGGGTGTTGCACCCAGGTGGATGCCTGCAGTATTATTGGCACCTGAGGTATCTTTTAGGGTAGGTTTTGGACCCAAGGTGAGACCATGAAGCTTAGCTTAGGAATATGGATTAGTAGACAAAGTCCTGGCCCATATTCCTCTAGAGGTGATGCATCAGATAAACCAGGAGCTGGGGACAGCCATACCCAACCTGAGGGCTTGATCAACCATTGACAAGTCCTGAATGCTCTCTGCTTTGCCTTTCTGCACCCCCCACCCTGCCCCCGGGCTCCAGACTCTATGCATGGGGCTGAGTCTTCCTGCTCTTCTCTAGTTGGTTTGGGCAGAGCTCTCACAAGTTCCCTCTTACTGTATGTCACAATATCCAGAGGCAAAGGGGTCACCTCTCCAAGCCTGCATTTCCGGTCCTTCATTTGTAAAATGGTGATAGAGGATCGGACTTACAGAGTCCTTATACCAACTAGAGATGGTGCTTGTGAAACCCTGGCAAGGTGGCCGGCTTGTGGTCTGTGCTCACTGCATTGTGACTTTGACTTTTCATCCTGACGGAAGCCCCAGGCAGACCAGTGTCAATATCCTCCCCTTGGGATGAGAAAAGAGACCTGGAGAATTTCCTTGTCTTGCCCCAGCAAATGGACAACAGGCCACACTTCAAACCAGTTTTATCTGTCTCTCTCCAAAACCACAATCCCCCTGCTGTGGTCTCCATTGTACAGAAATCAATTCACAAGAACAGCAGGCAGAGGCAGGAGAACAATGTTTTTTTTTGTTTGGTTTCAAGGTAAAAATAACGTTTTCTTGTTTCTTCCTGAAATGGAATCCTATGATGATGCTTCTCTTTGAGTACCCACTACGTGCCCAGCTCTGTCAGGTGTTTTGAAAGGTTGTTTTTGTTGTCACAAAAATCTCTGCAATGTGGGCATTACGACGCATTCAAAAACGGAAAACCATGGCACAGAGACGTTGAGAGTTATTGAATTTCACATGCGGCAAAGTGATCCCTCTGGGCCTCAAGCCCGAGAGCTCCCCTAGTACCAAGAGGGAGTCCCTCTACCCGCCTCAAGTCATTCCTAAAGAAAGGAGACAGGTCACCCAAGGGCATTTCATCTCCCACCACTTGCTTGGGAAGAGGCATAATTAAAAGCAGGTTCTAATTGGAAAGATAATTACAAATAAAAGGTAATCGGTAATATTAAAAACCTTGCTCAGATCTTAAATCTGCTATCTTCCCAGTTCCTGAGGCTGACTTGCCTTGTGCTCCTTCAATAGCACAAGGTGCTCCCAGAGTGCAGCTCCACAGAGGCACGGAACACAGGTCCCTCCCACAGCCACGAGGGGGTGAGAAGAGTGAATTCCTTTAGATACGCAAATCGGTTTTACCAGGAGAAACCCATGTTATTCCAGATGGAAATAATACAGAAAAATTCCAGAGCTTGGTACGGTAGACTGAACCCCAAATTAAATGCACTCTGGTGGTAAACTGTTCCTCAATTTACAAGCCTTGGGCCTTTGCCTCACTTTTCTTTTGTGGTTGGTGTGAAAACAGACTTGAACTCTGGAGAATGGTACTTGTAAATCTCCAGATACTGGGAGATCCCGGCGGGCACTTTCCTCTTTTGAAGAAATGTACTTGATCCAAGTGTGTTCTGGTGGTCTACCTGTGGGGAAAAAGCCTGTGGAGACAGCACGGTTCTCCACCTGGACACAGAGGAAAGTGATCTCAGAGAAGAGCTTTGGAGGCCAGGTGAGTGAGAGGAGCAAGGCCTGGAGACAGGTCCACTTGAGGAGTGTGATGAATGCAGGCAGAAGGCTCCCCAGGGGGATGTCACGAGTGTCTGCCACATCCAGTGTCATCGATGATGACCATCACAGCACAGGGAATACAGCCTGCCAGTGATTTGGGGACCAAAAGGGTTAATAAAATCGGTCTTTGGAATGCAGCTGCAGAGACCACAGGTCAAAGCAGCCCAGGGCCAGATAAGTGGGGATGTGTGTTCTCCTCCCTGAAGACTTCCACACTCACTTATTTCCAAGCATTTGGTAGTTAAGGGAGATGTCAGGAAGACATTTGCAGGACTGCTGAAGGGCAGTGTCCTCCAGGAGACAGCTCGGCTGCGGTGCTGCTGCTTTTCCTTCTCAGGCAGGGGGGTGACTTTCCGCCTGAGAGCAGCATGTCCCCTGCACTGCAGCAGTCCTGCCTTGGAACAGTCACCTAGCAAAGGTTTCTCCACTTGCTGTAGGTCTCACACCGTTCCTTGCCTGCACCCGTGTCGCTCTCTTGCAGTGCTCCTAGTGGACCCTGACTCATTGCATCCCCTTGGCTCCACAGTTATGCTTACTGTTTTTTTTTCTTGGCTGTAATCAATAATGAAAAATGCTGCAAGATCTTGGTGCACATCCGAGTTTATAATGCAGATTTCAGGGTGGAGGGCATCTGAGTCCCAGGTGCACGCCCATCCAGACTTTGAAGCTCCTGCCCAGCTCCAACACCCAGGTATACTAGGGATGAACAATCTGGCCAAAGAACAGCAAAGAAGTGCGACCCCAGGCTTTGTAACTCAAAGACACCAATCTGCTCCTGTTAGGTTTCCAGCGCCCACGCCCTCCTCCCTGCGCCTATCATACCTCTGCCAGGTCTCATCTCTACTTCAAGCTGCCTGTCCTGGGTCACTTCTGAGGTTGCACATCTTTTTTGAATGGACCTTGGGGTCCACTGTGCACTCTCTGCAGCCCAGTGGATCCAACATGACATCATTTCACATGTAGGTGACAGGGAACTTCTTATGAGTGGCTTCACACACCTCTACCCTCTGCAGTTGTGGATCCCCTATGCATTTGGCACTCCCTGAGTGGACTGGCCACATTTCAAGTTCTCAAGAGCTATTTGAGGCCAATGGCTTCCACATGGGGCAGCATAGGTCCCAGACCTTTGCAATGTCATCTGAAAAATCCAGATACTCATCACATTAGGCTTCCTAACGAAGGGCCTCAGTCTCTTGCAACTGCTGGCCTCTGTATTGTAAGAGAAGGTGGCCACAGATCATCAGAAACAGGTGGCGGGGTGGACTTGGCTTGCAGAATGTTGCTTGCCACCCCGACCTCGGGTCTAAACCACTGCAGTCCAATGCCCAACTCTGACTACGATGTCGGCGGGCCAGAATAAAGCGTGCTTCATTTGCCTTCTCTCAGCCTCTGTAGCAATAATATTATGGTCTGGACTGCATCTACCCAGTTTACAAGCTAATCCTGTGTCCCGGGTGCCCTGGTATCCAGAGGCGGGGCCTTTGGAGGTGATCAGGTCACAAGGGTAGAGCCCTGGTGCTAGCATAGTGCCCTCCAGAGAAGAGACCCCAGAGAAGAGTCCTCCTTTCAGCCTTGCGAGAACATGTGAAGGTCCTCACTGACCAGATGCCCAGCTCCTGGGCTGAGAAGGCAACGTCTGCTGTTGGAGCACCCAGCTGAGCTGACAGGCCAATGCACTGCCCTCCACGCTTCACAGAAGGCCGTCGTCAAAGACCTCATTGACACCCAAAATGTACGTTATTATCATCAAAAATCTCCCTTCAAAAATCTTAAATCTCTTTATTTCAAATATATATATATATATATATATATATATATATATATATAGAGAGAGAGAGAGAGAGAGAGAGAGAATTAGGGAAAGTCACCCATTTTTACTTGTTAATTAATGACAATACCTAAAATAAATGTCAATGGAAAAGCCTTAGGAAGCTGTCACCCCAAATTTCCAAGGAGCCTTCAAGCTCAGATGCCCTGGTTCAGTCACCTTAACCTTGACCTTCGACCTGCTGTACTTTCCTGTTTCTCTCTGTTTCACTTCCTGTAAGCCTAAGTCTGGAAGCGGGCACTCCCGCCCGCGTGCGGGACGTGTATGGTGAGCACATTGTGCCCAGTGCCAGCTCCGGGCAGGAGCCTGTGCGCACTGTTTCATCAGCATCTGCGGCTCCGCTTGTCTCTCCCTCGGTGAACTTGTAGCCTTCCTCTGTAGCAGCGACGTTGGTTCAACACCACGATTGTGTTTCTTTCATGTTATTCTTTGTACTTTGCAGTGGTGCTAAGTTGCTTGTAGTTAATTTTGAGCGACTGGCTTGTTGCTTTTTTATTTGTGTTTCTTCTAATAGATGCCTTGCTTTAATATTTTCCTCACGTGCTAATACTTAACACATTGCAAACGCAAACGAGATCAGCGCTCCCTCGCTGCTTATACGTTCCAGTTCATCTTTTTTGCTGCCCGCCCTCCTTCCTTTATAGCATTCTTCTCTCCCCTCCAAATCTGGTTCTGCAGAGACAGGAAAGAATCCAGGCCCTTGTCTTCCCTTTGTATTCAGAAAGGAGACTGCGCTGCCAGACTCCTCGGGAGCCAGCCAGAAAGAAGACGAGCGGCCTGGCAGTGCCACTGCAAGGGCCCCTTCTGGCCTGAGCCGTGAATCCTGTCAGGAGCAGGTCTTTGCAGCTCGCTCTCGCCGTTTCCTCCTCAGAGCCCTGGACCATGCAATGCCCCATATTCTTTTGCTATTTCACAGGCCCTTTGATAAGCTGTAAAATGATACGTATCCATATCTTAATAACTTAAAGATTTAATAAAAAGCAAGGGAAATGAATATTGTTTTTTCTTTGAATATGTCAACAGGGGACATAGTTCATGGCGTTTTAAAACTCAGTAAATATTTTGATAGAAATGCTCAATTTATCTAACACAGGTATCATTTTCATTCTGTAATGAGGTCTCGATTCCAAGTCCCCATGTGCTCTGAATGCACTGATTCATGCTTTTTAAGGAATTGCTCCTCGATTCAAGTTAAAATCAAACTCCTCCCGAAACGTCTGTGTCCCTGTACCTAAAGTCACTCAACATGAACTAGTTTCCTTGAGGCCAGACATGTCAATGTGCCTGTTCACCACGTTCTCTTTCTGGGGCCGGATCTTTCTTTGATGGGGACAGTGATGGCCAGAAAATGTACAAAGCACCATTTCATTATATTTGACCTGCCTCTACCAGGGGAGGTCAAGGCCTCAGAGACTTGGAACACTGGAAGACCCTAAGGACCCTAAATGTAGATGGTCTCATCTCTTTATTTTGCAATGAAATTGAGGCCAGGAAGGCTGGCTGGCTACTTGGGTTTAGGTGGCACTTATTCTCTTAACGGGGTTAAGGGACACACGCAGAGCTCAGCTATCTGCTTAGCACCACACACGCGAGGCACAACCTGCAGCTCATCCTGTCTTTTCTACAAATAATTTCTTCACTTAAAAAAAAAAAATCTCCTGTGTACTCACCAGGTCTTCCCTTTAAGTCCCGTGAACATTTTAATTAACATGATAATTATGGTCTGGACTGCATCAATTAATTTTGGAAGCTCTGCTTTGAATTCTCCAGTGAGTTGCAAATTTGTTTAAAATGAATTGTCATATCACTGCATTGAGGCAAAAGCAGCAAATTTCAAAGTTTTTGCTTTTTGGAATCCACTGAAATTTTCTTCAAGTTCTTACATGTGAGCAGTTGTTGTAAATGTTTCCTGGGTGCATTCAAAAGAGCTATTTTTTAATTTCAGAAATGAAATTTCAAGTACACTGATAATTCAACTTATTTTTCAAATAATTCAATAATGAATTAACAACTCAATGCCCTCGGTATTGATCCATTCCTGTGGATTCTCATGGAAATGGATGTAAGTTAGAGGAGAAGGTGGACCGATCCTGAGGCTACAGCTTCCCAAGGCTGTGGCTGGCCCCAGCACTGGAAGAAGTGCTTCATGGGGATGGTGAGCATCCTCACGGCAACTCCAGGAGGGTGGTCACCTTTGGCTTTTGTCCTCCCAACCTCTGTGTGTGGAAGTCTTCACCTGTGGTCCCTCTGGATGTGACCGACTATAGGTCACTGCCGGTCAAGAGTCAGCAGTTAAGAGACCACGCTGGAGTGGGGGGACCTGAATCCCACACCTGGGAATCCTTGAAGAGCAGGAAATCTGGATCAAGACGTGCTCACCAGGAGAATGCCAGGTGAACCTAAGAAAGGAAGGGACGGACGGTGGCTCTCCAAGCCCAGGAGCACCAAAGTTGTCAGCAAACCAGAAGATGCTAGAGCGCAGCCTGGGGAGGTGCTGCCCTCAGCCTCAGAGGGTCCCTGCTGAAGTCCTGATCCCAGGCTTTGGCTCCAGAGCTGTGAGACAGTGATTTTCAGTTGAGACGCCCAGTTTGTGGTGCTTGGCCGCAGTGTCCCGGCAAACCCCTGCAGTGCCCACCATTAGCCCATTTTAACAAATGAACTGAGGCCTGACTTGACTGTTTGACTCACCCTCCACCCTGCTGTTAATGGGTGGTGACTGGCTTCAGAACGTGAGCCCTGTTACCACAGGATGTGCCACTGTCCTCTAAAGCACTGTGGCCTCTCTGAGGACTGCCAGGAGCAAGACTTGTCAGGGGTCGGGGTGTGAGCCTACAGCCTGGGAAGACACGGGTGGGCCCTGCTTTGTGGGGCACGCTGCAGCAGCCTGGTCAAGGATGCCAGGTCCACACCAAGTTTCACTTCACATGCCTTGATGCTATCTGATGTGTCAGAGAGAGGACCGAGGCTGTTACTCATGGGTATTATGTTATCAATGAAATCTCCCTGTCAATCCTGTGACCTCACATCTTAAATCACACTTCTCCTGGAGTTGAAATCCCCCCCACCCTTTGTTCTGGCCTCTGCCACCCCCCTCCACCCCCCCGCTCGTCTCCTATTCTTGTATGTGCGCAACAGTTTTAGGTGAGCAAGATGTATTTTGCTTTCAGTCCTGATTCCTGACCCCCGGGGGCACCTGATCTCCCTCCCCTGCTCTCTGTCCCCATCAGCAGGCACCAAATCCTTTTCTAAACAGCTCTCAGGTTTTCACAGGCTTGTTCTTGACTCCCAGGATGAAGGGTATGGACCTTCCCCTAGCACTCCTGCAGGGGCTGGGAGGTCCGAGTTGCCAGCGGGACCAAGGACCATTACACTGAGGAAGAGAAGGCTGGGCCTTTGTCCCCGGGACAAAGCTCCCAGGAAGAGCTGGCTGCTGGTGTCTTCAGTTGATGCCGACCTCTACTCCCAACGAGAGGCCACACTGGGTGAGGGACTTAGATGCTCAGCTTCCTCTTGAGGTCAGTGTCCTGGCTCTAGCCCTGGGAGACAAGCAGGCGGGGGCTGAAGGAGCCCACAGGAGGCCTGTGTCCTGTGCCTGTGGCCTGGGCCCTGGGAAGTCACTTGGAGAAAGGCTTTTGCAAACGAAACTAAGGTGAAGGCTTTGAGATGGGTAGGAGATCCTGGATCATCAGGTGGACCCGAAGTTGAGTTGTAGGAATCCTGAGAGAGGTGGTCACACACAGAAGGGAGGGCGCTGGGAAAGGGGCAGGGAGAGGCCGGAATGCTGGCCTGGAAGCTGAGAGATACAGCCACAACCTGGAAGGAAGAGTCACCAGCAGTTGACGGGGACAAGGAGTGGTGCCCCACCCTGGCCCTAGGAGGAAGTGCCCCCCAACATCCTGACCTCAGTTGGGAGAGGCCATCTGCTACTTTAACCATGCTGTGTGTGGCCACTGGTCACAGTCACCCTGGGGAACCAGAACACCTACCCATGTCTTTCCCACCTGTGAGTAATGAATGATCCTCCCAGACCATGACGTCTGGTGCAGGGGCCTCCTCCAGGGCCACCAGCTCCTCTGTCCCTCCTGTGGGACCTTTCCCAGCTCTGAGCTACTTTTGCTTCTGTGCCACACCTACACTTTGCCCTGTGGGGAGCACAGAGAGCCCAAGTGCCTGGCGGTGGCCCTTACCTTGTCCTGCCCTGGCCCCCGTTGGAGGATGGAAACTCAGTCCCCAGCCTTGGAGACTGAGGGAACAGGACCCTAGAGCTCACTGTGGGACCAGGCTCTCTGGCCAGGGCAGAGCCTGCACCCGTGGGCCTCCTCTCCTTCCTGGCCCTATTTCCACACCATTCTGTGGGTTTCTTTCTTTGGGGAAAGACATTGCACTCAGATCTTTATCCCAAGTGTTCCTTCTTGGGAGGGGAGGTCAACACAGTTTTAAATAGCGACAGGCCATGGGTCTCGATATGCACTTTAGTGGATACCCGGAAAGTTTTTTAGGAAGAACGCCAGGTAGACTACTTCACAATGTCTATGTCCTTAAGGTCCAAGGGCACCGTAAGTGACGATGGGCCAAGGAGCCTGGAGTGAGGTTGGGTACGGTGCTCATGGCACCCCAGCTCCTCAGAGGTCTAGGGGCTGCTCTGCTGCTCCGTGTCTGTAGGAAGCCTAGATTCCACTGGTGTCCACCGCTGAGGAGCACGGGTTATGTCTGGTTCACCCCACACCCACTGGTTTTTAGAAAGGGTTTGCACTCAAGTAGAAGCTATTTTATGTGCAGAATTTCTCAGAACAAGCCTAAGGAGCCCTGCCCTTGAGGCCAAGAACGTTTTTGCTTGTCGGTCAGCACAGGAACACGGGCAGAACTCGGGTGTTCCCAGGCTGCAGGTTGCCAGCTTGTCTTTGAAGGTATGCAACAGCCAGACGGCCGAAAACACGGAGGCAAAGGATCAGCCCTCAGCGCCCAACACCCGGCACTTTCTGAATTATAAATGGATTCTTTTTCACTTTCAATTTGTCTTCAGTGAAATAGGATTTTTACCTGGATGATGAGGGCATTAATGGAGCTTTTCACCTACAGCAGTTTACACCCACGGTTGGGGGCTCTGCCTGTCTTGCCGGAGTCCTGGTGAAGCTGTCCTGGGCTGCCCGTGACAGCAGGGCCCTCTGGTTTCCAATGGGCCTCCAGAGCTTCCCCTCCCTGGGCCCTCAGCTCTGTCCCTGCTGCTGGTGTCCTCTAGGTCCAGACCTCTGGAGCTCTTCTCTGTTGTTTCATGTTATCTTGCAACTCATCGTATCCAACAAAAGCCTTTTCACTTAATGTGCAAAATCAGTGAACAAGTGAGACGTGACGATTAGGCACAAAAGAAGAGTGTAGTTGCAGAAGCTCTGGGCGGAAGCATGACCGGCTGGGAGCCCTATCAAGATACCCGTACAGTGAGCGTCTGCCCTCCTGTTACTCCAGGTGCTTTCGCCAGAACCCTGGTCTTGCCTTCGACTGTCCCGAGGTGTGCAACAGCCATGTTGAAGGTGTACTTGGGACAGTCGAAGGCAACCCTGCCGCTCCTTCCAGGGCCCACTCGCGGAGCCTTCCTGGGGAGGCTCCACCTTCCTGCCCTGTTCCAGGCAACCTGTCCTCGTGGGATTTGCTGGCGGCCAGAGGAGGTGCAGGGCTTCTGGTTACCATGCAGGAGCCCCGTGTCCCTCTTTGGCTGACTTCCCTGTCTCCCTGCCACAGTGCCGGGCAAAGCACCTGGGGGGGGGGTTACGTGCTGCTCCATTACCCGCCTGCGGAGGCAGGAGGTGCCTGGCTGGAGCCTGCTGACGGATCACAGTGCTGATGTCAGGTGCACTTTCCACACAGGTAACCTGGGGCACTGGTGGTGACACACTCTCTTCCCTGGAAATGGATAAGGGCTCTGGCCAGAGTCTGAATTCTTTTCATTCCTATCCTCTCTGAAGTTCCTGGTGATATGACTTATCTCTCAGTGATTCAAAGATGTGTGCCGTGGTTGATGAGGAACTTCCTGGGTTTGTTGGCTGGGCCACAGTGTGTGTTCCCAGGGCCACCTCAGTGCCATCTCAGGTCACAAAAGTGCACTCCAGGAGGGAATGTTAAGGGGGCTGAGAGCTTCTTAATACAAAGAGGGAAAATGGAAAGTGACTCAGTGCCATATTAAAGGCACATGGACTCTCCCACGCAGGATGCTGGCCAGCTGGGGCTCTTTTGTTTTAGGAAAAGCAGAGCAGAAGGAAATGAGCTTGAATGACAGCATGAAGAATTCAAGTTAGACATGGGGAAAGGCTGACAGTGGGCGGGGGCTTGTTGGGTTAGGCTCTCAGGCAGACGATGTTCTGTGACGATCTCAATGCCCACACGTCCCTCCCCACCATGCTCACATTGGGGCCTGGTGGATTCTAAAACAAAATTCCACGCTGCACTTCCTGTTTTCCTGCATAAGCCACTTTACCATGGCAGGAGGAACTGGGTGGGGCACCAGGCCATTCCCATTTGAGATGAGTCAGTGGTCAGAGAACGTTCTGGATGCTCCTCCCTCTGTGAGTCCGGCTGACTTCATTTTGGCAGCCGTGGCTCTGTCTCTGACCGTGTCCTTGTTCCTCTCTCCCGGGCTTCCCCCAGGGTACTCTGGGTAACAACCCTAAGAATCACTGACCCACGGCGGTGGGCGGCTGCCTGGGCTCTGGTGGCCGGGCCTCCTCACTCAGGATACCCACTGCTAGTGCTCAGGGAGGGGTGCGACCGGGACAGAGTAAGGCTCCTTTCTGGGCTGTGGAGGGGTGCGTGGCAGCCCTGCCTGAGGACCTGAGCCTCCCGGGTCTGGGCTGTGTCTCGGATGGAACGGGACCCTCTAGTTGGTTTCCTCTTCACGACGTCCTAGCTCTGTGTTGTTTGTTTTCAATCAGCTCACAAACAAGAAACAGAGAAAACAACCGGGCTTGGGTCCTCTTCAGAATGTTTGCATGTTGACTCCTGATGGGACAGTTCAGCAGGCTTTCTTCCATCTGGTGACTGTGGCTGCTCACTGACCCCTGGCCTGGGGTCTCCCTCCTGCTGCTCTCTCTGTTGGGCTTCCTGCCACTGTTGGGAGTAGGATGACTGGCCTTGGCCCCTTGAAGCCCTGTTGCTGGTCCTTCCGTGTAAGAAATCAGCCATAAACAGTTATGGTCACCATGTCCCACCAGCCCCACGCGGCCACCTGGAGGGTGCTGACAGACAGGTGGAGGCCGGTGCCCCTCACCTGTAAATTTCCTCCTCGAGACCTGAATCATGATGACGGTGCCCATCGGACATTGCAATTTGCAGTTAACCAGAAATAATCCCAAATGCATTTGGTATGTTTTGTTTATTTGTCTACTTTTGTTTGTTTAGATTATGAGTCTTTACAGAGGAGTTAAACTAATGTCTTAGAAATACGGAGAAATGCAGACTATTAGCCACAAAAAAATAAAAATAAAATGAGCCTTCTGTGTGACAGATTATAAAAGTAGGCAGAGGATTAGACTGAGGACTTCACTCTAAGCCCAGTCCAAATATGGGCTACTTTTATCTGAAAATTTCAGAATTTAAAAGTTTGGGTGTCTTGGCATTTACCCCAGTCACACATCTTGAAGTAAGTTCTGAAGGAAAAGGACAGCATGAATGTAAATGGCCTAACATTATTCTCCTACCATTTGGCTTCAAAGCATTTCCCCTTTTGGGGCAATTTACCAAATATTTCAGGCTATTAAAATTATGAACATGTGAACAAATGGATCTCATCTTAATATCCAAATTACTTTTGGATTAGTTTAGCAATAAAACTTTTGCAGAGCCGGATGCAGAGGTGCATGCTTGTAATCCTAGAGGCTTGGAAGGCTGAGGCAGGAGGATTGCAAGTTCAAAGCCAGCCTCAGCAAAAGCGAGGTGCTAAGCAACTCAGTCAGATCCTGTCTTTAAATAAAATACAAAATAGGGCTAAGGATTTGGTTCAGTGGTCCAGCACCCCCGAGTAGTTTAATCCCAGTACCTACTCACCCTAAAACAAAAAACCTTCACAGAATCATGTTGGATCTGTATAGTACTTATGGCCACTTTGACAGTGATTCTGCCTATCCAAGAACAGGGGAGGGCTTTCTGTCTTCCAAGGTCTTCTTCAGGTTTTTTATTCGGTGTTTCATCATTTTCTTTGTAGAGGTCTTTCATCTCTTTTGTGAGATTGAGTCCCAAATATTTTCTTTTCAGGCTATTTTGAATTAGATGGTTCTCTTAATTTCTTTTTTTAGTAATTCATCATTAGAGTATCGGAACATGGTTGATTCATACATGCTGATCTCATATCCTGCTATTTTGCTGAATCCAAGAAATAGAAAAAGCAGTCATGAAAATCCTTTGGAAAAATTAGAGGCCCAGAATAGACAAAACAATCCTTAGCAAGAAAAATGAAATAAAATGCATCACAATACTGAACTTAAAATTATACTACAGAGCTATAGTAACAAAACAGCATGGTACTTGCACCAAAACAGACATGAAGACCAATGGAACAGAATAGAAGATACAAAGACAAATGCACATAAATACAGTTACCACATACTAGACAAAAACTTGGAGAAAATATAGTCTTTTTAACAAATGATACTAGAGAAAATGGAAATCCATATGTAGTAGAGTGAAATTTAACCCCATCCTTCCCCCTGCACAAAGCTCAACTCAAAGTACATCAAAGACCTAGGAATTAAAACAAAACCTTGCACCTGCTAGTAGAAAATGTAGGCCCAACACTCCAACATGTCGGCTCAGGAATTGAGTTGCTTAACAAGACTTTTAAAGACTCTTAAGGCAGTAAAATTAAAAAAAAAAAAATCCATAACTGGGATGGCATCAAATTAAAATGCTTCTGCACAGCACAAGAAACAAGACTGTGAAGGGAGAGCCTACAGAATGGGAGAAAATCTTTGCCACATGATCCTCAGATAGGGCATACAAAGAATTAAAAAAACTCAACACACACACACACACACACACACACACAAATATCATAATCAATAAATGGGTAAAGGATCTAAACAGACATTCTCAAAGGAAGAAATACAAATGGTCAACAAATATATAAAGAAAAATGTTCAACATTTCTGGCAATTAGAGAAATGTAAATTAAAGCTACATTAAGATTTCATCTCCCTCAATCAGAATGGCAATGATCAAGAGTACAAGTAACAATAAATGTTGGTGAGGATGTGGGGAAAAGGGTACACTCATACGTTGTTGGTGGGTCAGCCAATTGGTGCGACCACTCTGGAAAGCAGTTTGGAGATTCCTCAAAAGACTAGGAATGGAACAATCATTTGACCCAGCTCTCCCAGACCTCAGTATGTAGTCAAAGGAGTTACAATCAGCAAGCGGCAGTGGTCAGCCACATCGATGTTTACAGCAGCTCACTTCACAATAGCTAAGCTGTGGAACCACCTCGGTGCCCTTCATCAGATGGATGGGTAAAGAGAATGAGGTATAGATTCACAATGAGATATTAGCCATAAAGAAGAGTGACTTCATGGCATTTTCTGGTAAATGAATGGGGCTTTGGCAACAGAAGCTTATGTCCTCGTGATTCTGAGGCTGGCAGAAAATTCAGCAGGGCTTCTTCTCCAGAGAGGTCTCTCCCGGAGTGTGGATGTCCTCTTCTCCTTGTGTCCTCAAGTGGCTGCTCCTCTTTGGGTCTGTATCTTGATCTCCTCTTTAAGGACCACAGTCATGGCAAATTCAGGGCCACCCTGAAAGCATCTGTTCATCACAGTTTTAAAAGTCTCTTTATCCAAGTACCTTCACTTTCTTTTTTTTTTATGATTCCCCACCTTGTACAACAGGGTTAACTCATTTTCTCCTTCCTTTCTTTTTTGAATTGATTTTATTATTACTTTTCTAAATACACAACAACAGTGGAATGCATTACAATCCTTATTACACATACAGAGCACAATTTTTCATATCTCTGTATATAAAGTGTGTTCACGTCAATTTATGCCATTATACATGTACTTTGTTTTGCATTACAATTCTTAATACACATATATACCACAATTGTTCATATCTCTGTTTGTCTATAAGGTATGTTGACACCCAATTCAAGTCTTTATACGTGTACTTTGTATAATGGTGACCATCACATCCCACCATGCTTGCATCACTTTCTGAGATACGGAGAGAGTTTCTTAAGAATTTGGAAGGAGCACAGTTGGACCCAGAAGATTTCCTCTCCCACTCCATTGGCTGCACATTTTGGTCTGAGCACCTATGGATCCTCTGAGGCCTGCTCACCCCCAGAGTTTCTGGCTGAGCACCCTGGATGGGGCTGAGAATTCCCGTTTCTGGTGAGTTCCAGGTGGCACTGAAGCTGCTAGGCCAGCAGTCTAAGAAGCATGGGTGGAAGGCACAGCAGCAGTGAGCCCAAGTGATGTCCCCCAGTGGCCTTCGTGCCCAGCCATGCATGACCCCAGGAGAGGTCACCTTCTCTCCTCCCACCTCCAGCCTCCTGCAAGGGACTTTTTCTTGAGTAAGGAAGCATGCTTGAGTTCAGGAAGAACTGAGTAGAGAGCCACAGGAGAGACTCTCAGTGGTGCAGGGTAGAGCAGTTGTCCAAGGTCAAGGACATCTGATTAGAACAGGCCATTCTTTCTCCCTGAAGAGTAGATTAAATAGAAGTACTTGGTAATTATTTTATTATAAAAGAGTGTCGTCCCTCCTATGAAGACAGTAAGAGTCTTCTATTAATAGTCCCCCCCCCCCCGCCATTCTTAAGCTGGGATGTGGTTGCCTTTAATCACTCAGCTACTCAAACGGGCTTTGGAGGATAAGAGCAGACTGGGAAAAGTGTCTCGGGGAGGAAGCCCTTAAGCCAGGGATAAGAGCAGCAGCCCACGGCTTGGAGGGTTTCCTCAAGCATCCGTTAGAAGGCAGATGTTAGGCACAGGTTTTGGGTTCTGTTCACCTAACATGAAAATAGGCAAATCATTGGTGTTATGAGATCACCAGAAGTAGGATCACCATCCTACACTCTGGTGAATTGGATCAGCACTAAGAATCCAAAGTGACTATTTAAGGTTCCCCAGAGAAGCAGGGCCTTGTGGGAGGCTGAGGAGGGAGGATCACAAGACCAGTCTTGGTAATTCAGTGAGACTTTGTCTCAAAATACATCATAAAACAGGCTGAGGGTGTAGTAGCTCAGTGGTGAAGCATTCCTGGGTTCAATCCTCAGTACAAAAACAGAAATTTAAACTCTTTCAGAGTAAACCGAAATATGAATGCAGAGTTTAAAATCCCAGGCGTCACTGTTTGTCAAAGAGGGCCTCCTACACAAGCCCTGGGCTGAAGGGAGCACATTGTCCAAACCTTAGCTCACTCTGCCTTCGGAGCTCACAGGCCCCGCAGCCCCACGCTCTGGCACAAGGCACGCCTGTCCATTGTTGGCGGCTAACATCTAGCCAGATGAAGACAGCTACAGTAAAGTCAGTCTTTCTATGGTAAACAATCTGTTTCTGTGCTTTTGATTAAAGTTTAATAAAAAAATATTTCAGTGAGGCCAAGACTTGTTAAAAGCAGGTGGGGAAAGATCAACGTTGTTCTGCGCAGGACTAATCCCTCTGTCTCTCCCGTCTCATGTTGCCCCCTCCATCTGAGGGTGTCCTAGGAAACAGGACCACCATGACAGGGGGTTCCTTTCACTCCACACCCAGGCCTTGAAGGGTCTAAAACCTGATCTTCAGCATCCACCCCAGCTCACCTCCGGAAACCTGAGTGCCTTCTCCAGCAGCAGCAGAGCCAGAATCCCACGGTGCCAGGGGGTGTCTGGGCGCCTTCCTGCACCCTCCAGCTCTGCACCCTGCGGCAGCCCCAGGCTGAGCCAAAATAAACCCACAAGGCCAGGAAGGCCCAGTGTGAGCACATGGTCAGGCCGCGCAGAAGGGTCAGGAAAGAAGGACTCTGCAGAGTGGACCCTGGGCTCCTCACGGTGTGGAGCACATGGGGGGACACGGCCTCCTTAGCTGTGTCCTCAGGGAACAGAAGGTTCTTCCCGCAGTGCTCTTGAGAGTCCCAACGTGCACAGGCTTGATCCAGGAAGGACTTGGAGTCTCAGTGGTATAAATGGTGACTAGGACAGTCCAAGACAGAGTGTTTTCCAGAGGAATTTCGTCCAGACTATCTGCTTTCCTGCTACAAACGTTAAAACAATTGAGCAGCACATACAACATGTGCCCATGCGAGTTTGAATGCTCCAGATAAGTGTAAAAACATGGTTTTCTTCTGAACTTGGGAAAATGGGTCACAGTTGGATATGTACAGAAAGGGAAAGACAGGAACGTTTAATATGGGAAGGAGAGAGTCAAGAAGAACTCCCCTGACAAACGAGGAGAGACCAGTTACCCTTCTTCAGGAACTCAGCAGTCACCTTTCTGAAAAGAGGAAAGGGAAGGAAGAGGAAGGAAAGAAGAGGGGAAAGAAGGAAGGAAGGAAGAGTAGAGGGAAAGAGGAAGGAGGGGCGAGGGAGGGAGAGGGAGGGAAGGAGTCAGATGGTTGAATTTCAGCATCAGTGGTTACACCAAGGAGCCTCTGCCAGTGGATCATAAAAGTCAAGCCAAACACAGGTCAGAAATGTCCTGCCCGCCCAAGTCCTGACACACACACAGTCATGTGCACACATGCTGGCCTACAAGGGACCACGTGTGAAGGTGGCCCACCCAGTCCCATGGCCAAGCAATGGCGAGGCCTGCCAAGCCTCTGTAAGCCTGCTCTGTGGTGTCCATGCAATGAGGAAATCGCCCAACCATGTGGTTCTAGGAGCACGTCCTTGTCTGAGCAGCACTGACTCCATGTTAATCTAACCGTATCTGGGAGCGCCATCTCACAGCCCTAAAGGCCATGCATGCGACCCCATAGACCAGACTCAGGCCAAGTGGCAGTGTGTCCCCTTGTGCATCACCTCTGACCGTGATCTTTGGGATGTGCACGCTCCCACAGAGATGAGGGCTCCACAGCCAGGTGCTCTGTGGCAGTACCTCAGCACTGGTTTGGGGTCCCTCTCTGCACAGACCCCCAGGGTCTCCCCAGCCTTGCTGGCTGTCTGCTGACAGAGACAGCTCTGCGTGGACAGAGGTCCCCAGGCAGTCACTTCAGCATGTGCCTTCTCATGATCCTCCTGGGGTCACGGGCACTCCCAGTGAGTGGGCCGCCTTCCTCCTGGGGGTGCAGGGAACTCGCATCTCCAGAGGGCCTCAGCCAGTGCCGCCTGCCAGCTCACTGCCCTTGCCTGCAAGGGCCACCTTGCCATGGGCACTCTCAAGACATCTGCCCCCTCACCAGGGCGACCTCTGCGCACACACCACGCTGTCCTCTGCATCCATTCTGTTTCCCCAGAGCCTCCTCTCCAACAGCCCCCTGGATTCTGTGCAGGAGAGCTGGAGCCACAACCCTCACTGGCATCTGTCTTTGACCAGGCAGTGCCCTCTCCCCTCAGGGCTCCTTGGAATTCAACCTGAACTCCTGATTCCAGTACTCAGAGCTTTGCTTTCCATGATCCTCGACTAAGAATCCATTCCTAAGGCCAGGTGGCTTATAGATGTCAGGTTGTGCCCTCTGTTCTCCTAAAGGAAGGGGTGCCTCTCACTCAAGGGAAGAGATAAGACAGCTCAAAAGTGCATAGAAGAGGAGACACCTGGGGTCTCTAGACACGCTCTGCTCTGCCCTTCCAGGCCCCTCTGCCCTGAGTCTTGGGGAATTCTAGTCTAATGATCCTATTTGGAAGATGGCTCTCCCAACTTCTTTCCCATTTTCCATCACATTCCTTCCCAGCATTCCACTAGGCTCCCCGAGTCCTGTCACAGAGCATGGGAGAGGTGATTCTTAGCCACAGTCGCCTTTGTCCCAAGTCTGACAAAGACATCAAGAGGGTCGAAGCTGCTCCTGCGTTCCCCCTCCCTCCGTCTCTCCTATGCTGCCTGCGGGAGAAGTAGAAGGGGAGACAGCAGTTGGTGACGACCTCTAATGTACTTTAAATCTTATCATGTGCTTAGTAAGAGAGAAAAGATAGTATTGGGGGGAAAAGGTAAAATCAGAAGAAAGATCATTCTTCTCTCTTGGATCGTGGTGGCCGTCCAGGACTGTATGTATGTACCAAAGCTCCTACAACTCCTGACCAAAAGAAGCATTTTGGTGTTTGCATTTTTTAAAAAACGTGAACAAGAAAGGAAGGCAATGAGTTGGCAGAAAGCCAGGGAGGAGTAGGGAGAATATGGCTCTGAAATCCCAAGTAGCCTTCCTGGGGTACAGAGAACACTGGGGCGGACCCCGCCTCAGGTTTGAGGAGCACCCTAACTTCATCAAAGTCGGGCAGAACTTGCTTCTGAAGACCTTGTGGGAAGGAGTTTCTGCCCCTTTCTGCAGTGACCCAGAGTGGCCTCAGGAAGTTCTCTGTGTCCCACAGTATCCCTGCATGATTCTGTGACAATCGTGTTTCGTGTTTTCCTGCTGAAGGCAGAGAGCAGCTGCCCACCATCCCTGCTGACACCTGTTGGTGATCCTTGTTGTCACTCTTGGGTTACTGTCATTTAACCTTCTCAAATTCTTGCCAAGCCATTACTCAGTGTTCTTGTTCTGTGCACAAAACTGAGCACGGGGCTTAGGAAGGACCCGAGTCCCAGTCACAGAGAGGGGCGCCATGCTTGTGCCATCCTGCCTGTGCCCCTGTGCAGCCCACTGCCTTCCACGCACCAGGTCTCGGGACTGCCGTGTGGCGACACAACCACCCTGTGAGCTGCTCTGACATCCAGCTCCTCCAGAGCACACATTTCAATAGATCAGCGGTGCTCTTAGGGCTGACATCTATCGCGTAGGGCATCATGTGTCATCTCAGCTGGGCAGATCATTTGACATGGGGACAATGATAACAAGACATGAGTTTGCTGATGTCTCAGGTGGATTCACTAGGACACCTTCTAAACTGAGTTCAGTGCAGAGGTGAGCAACCGTTAGCCAGCGAGCAACTGTCAACCTGACCTCTAATCTGAAATGTTGGAGACATGTCCCTTTAGGCTACTCCCATCCACTCAGAAGCTTTTTGTTTCTAGTAATGACTTATCACCTGTGAAAGCTCTGTGTCTAGTGTGTGTTTGCATGTCTATGCAGATGTCCTTGTGTCCATGAGTGTGTGGGACGGGATCTTGTGTTGGTGTGTCTGTGTGTGCTTGAGGAGTCGCCCATGGCACAGTCCCTGGGGAGAAGAAAGCTCAGCCCACACCCTCAGGAGTTCCAACCAGGAGCTGACTTACAATGAGGGAGGTCTACTTGATTCAGGTCCTTCTGGAACAAGACTATGCTGCCTGCAACTTGGGACTGCTTGGGGAAGTAGGACACAGGGGACTTCTCACTGGTGTTTATTTTGGGTTGCTTCTGTTTCCTAGTCTGCTACTGGCCTTTGAACTTGGAGGGCAGCCGTGTGTGCTTCCTCGAGGGCTTGGCCTCACTTTGGACTCACTCTTGACATGAGGAGCAGCTCTCCACCTTTCCCTTCCCGTCTGAAGGTCAGCCTGCACTGGCTTTCTCCTTGCCTCCTTGGCTCTGCCACCTCTGACCAGTGTCCTGCACTTCACCTCTTCAGCGACAGTCCTTGGAACACTCCATGGAAGGTGCCAGAAATCTGGTCATCAGCAGCATAGAGTACCTGTCCCAGGGACTTGTGTGACGGTGTTGAAAGGAACGAGGAAGCCGTGGCACGGTGAGATGAGAAGCCAAGGGGCCCATGAGCTCACTGAGCACCGGGGGTAGGGTCCGGAAGAAGGACTGAGCTGACACGAGGGGTGCTGGGAGATGGGCAGCTGGGGAGGGGGTGCCCTGGAAAGGAGCCGAGCATGTCAGAGAGGTGGTGCAGTTCAGGGGGTGAGGAGCCTCTGACAGCATGTTGACTTCAACCTCAGGGCGGAGTAGAAGTGTCACAGCCTGTGGCCGGGGGATGAGTATCATTCACTGCTGCTGAGAAACAGCAGGGCCAATGTCCCCAAGCACACACAGACACACCAACACAACAGGTGCTGGGGGCCGCTAAGCTCTTCCTTCTGAGTGAGGCTTTGCAGCCCCCCTAGATGTTGCAGGGGAAGTAAGTGCTTCCAGATTCGGACCTGGAGGTCCAAATGTCTTTCTTGCTGAACAGCAGATTCTTGCAGCTGGTGCTCAGTTTCTCTGCAGGGCCACAACCTCTCTGCCCCTCACCCAGCCTGCCTGCTCACAGGCCCAGCACTCACCAGCCAAGTGTGCCTTGCTCATTGCCTCCAAGTTTCAATGCAAGATCAAATTAGCCTTTTGAGAGCAGGTCTGCCAAGCTGGTGGCATACAGAGCAGGGTGCCACCCTGGCCTACCCACAGCACCGTGGATCTCAGTTCTGTCCTGTGCTCTAAGCTAGCAGGTCAAGCACTCTAGGCCCTTAATTTTTTCATTTCTTTAATCAAAGGACATTATGTAATTTTCCTCCCTAAGTATTAAAAACAAAGCCACCTGTAACTGCATTCATATGTTTGTCATCAACAGCGACCTAGTGACCACTGACCAGTTCCTACCTGTGGGCCTCAGGGCACAGAACCCTGGCACACTCCAGGCAAGGTAGGCTAGCCATCCCCTGCTCAGCAGGGTCTGCTTTCTGATAGATCCTCAAGCCGCCCAGAGTCAGGGAAAGGCTCCTTTCTAGAAAATACTATGAGCCTCGAAAACTCACACCAGCCTAGGAGCGTGGGGTCTGCTCACATGAGGAATTCCAGGTGGACTCAGCACACCTGGGAGATGGAGGCCCGTTCCTCAGGGGTGAGAGGCCCCGCGCTGTGCCTTTAGAATTGGTTGTGCCGCCCCCCCATCTTTAGACTGCTGTCTGTGATCCACGTCAGTTCAGCCATTTCCCTAAGGCCATTTCCCCTAGCCCTACAGGGAACCCTAGGAGGGGTCATGAAGTTATTGTCATCCCGGTTTTCACTGTTGAGATTTGAAGGTAGCGGTCTGTGTCCTGAGCCCATGCAGAAAAGATAGATCGAGAGAACCTGGTCCCCCATGCAGACCCTTTCAAACACCGCATGGAAGCTTCCCCAGAAATTAACACCAGGAAATATATTTAGTTTCTGTGTCCATTGATAACAGGAAAGTGATGAGTCTATGTTTGTTCTAACAAGAAAGTAACATTTCAGAAAAAATAAAAGGGAATCAAAGGGTGGCCTGCAACTCAAAACCGCGAAGATGTCCACGGACTCTGGAGCACCTTTCCTGGCCATATGTGCTAGGGACACATGGCTGCCTCACAGGGAGCCCTGGGTGGCACCCGGGCCCCATCACCACCTGGAGGTAGACACCAGGGCTGCCGGAAGGAGAGAGAGGGTGCTGTCAAGTGCAGGGGTCTTTGTGGATGTTCAGCACCTGGCCAGTTATAGCACCATCGTTGAGAAAGGCTGAGCGCTGCAGGAAGTGGCCAGGGATCCTACGGCCGTCTCTCACTTTGAATTTCTCTTGCTTACTAGACCTGCAGCCAGAGAAGTGTTTTTTTAATTCAAGGAAACACCAACAGACAAGCACACAGGAGGACAGAACTCGGCACAACAACTGCTTCACAAAGGTTTAGATCTTGGTATGTGACAACGGTTAGGCAGAAAGGCCCGTCAGCCGTCCTGGGACTGATCCTGTGTTGACAGAAGGGACGCCTGTCCATTTTGTCGCAGGCCGGCCACTAACCATAAAGACAAGCACTTGGTTTGTAGCTAGACACGGTGATTCAGGTGGTCAGCAGGCTGGCTGTGCCTGTCTTCCTAGTAGCAAAGGAAGATCCACAATACGGACGAAGTGGCCCCCACTAGCTAGCCAGGCCCGGGGTTTCCTAGTGCCTCAGAGGACTCGCTGGCTTAGATTCCCTGTGGTCACTAGATTGCCTTCTGGGCACAACTGTCCAAAGAAACCTTGCCAAGACTAGGCACAGCCACTTATGAGGGTTTGTGGGATTGTGTAACTGGGGTCTGCTCAGATCACTCTGCTCTGCCCTGTTAGAGGTCAGGTCCTCAGGTGAAGGGTCTAGGAGGGCAGCTTTGGGACCTGGCTCTGGTGGTGTTCTGCTGAGCAGGTAGCGAGCACGACGGATAATCAGACCCAATGACTGCGTGTGCACAAATGTGGCACGGGTCTGTCCTCCCGGTGTTGCCTTTTCATTTCAAAGGAATTGGCCTCCCTGAAGAACCTCAGCAATCATTCAATGTGCTGGACATTTTTCTTTCACCATTACTTTGATTTTCCAATGTGAGAGAAAGAGTCTTTCACCAATTCTGAGAATCAGCATAACTCAAGTATTCAAATGAGAAGAAGCTCCGAGGGCATGTCACAGTCCCTGCAGGTTCTGCCTGGGGAGCAGCCCGGGAGGCACCAAGACATGCACACACCACGAGGCCTCAGGGCCTCAGGAAGCTGCGTCCTGGTCCCAGGGCACAGGCGAGGGCTGCAGAGTGGCCAGCAGTGTCCACATCGGCTTGCTGTCCAGGGGAGCTCTGAGGACACACAGTGACGAGGACTCCAGCCTTTCTGGATGGCATCCCACCTGTGGACAGGGGAGATTCTAGACGGCGATATCACAGAGGACAGACAGAAAGAACATCAAACAGTAACAGCTTCTAGAAAAACAGCCCATGACTGACAGCCCAAGGGGGAAGAAGGAAATCCGTGAATCTAGCTTCAGCTGGTGTTCTCTTCTCTGAGGAACTTACAGCGTGGATGGCCCGTGCCCCACTTGTCTAAAGAGCAACGGGTGCTCCAGAAGCCGGGAAGCACCCTGGAAGCGCTGAGCCCTCCACGGCACGGCTGGGCCCTGTCTGGAGCAGCAGCTCCATTAGGTGGAAAGACGTTTCACGAAATAAGTGACTGGGTGAGAGAATCCCCTGTGGATTTATTAAAGATCTAACTATTTTGGTTTAAAACTCGAGGGTCTCTTCAACATCACTAGGAAATACTGATAAAGTAGAAAACACTGATGAATGGCGCAGAGATAAGAGACGATTTATGTCCTAAGAGAGCAACCAGGAGAAAAGCAGGCTCTGGAGAAGGTCAGTTGTAACTGCGCCCAGCTGTGGCCTGCAGCGTCATTGCCCCTGGACATTTTTGTGTTGGGACGGTGACAAGCAGCACTGAGGTCGAGCCGAGATGGGTTGTTCCTGATTGGCTCACCACCATCCACTGAAGCAAAGCACAAACCGACCCTTCCCTGTGGGGCACTATGCCACCTGTTCATGCCAGCAAGATTATTAGTGGTTTTATATCCTTGACATGATGGGATCTCCCACCATTCACTAAGGAACATTTGAAACTTTCTTTATTTGTGCTATTTTAAAATGGTATAAAATGTGATTAAGAAAAAAATGATCTATACCCCCAGAGCAGGACACCTACACAGACAGGACCAACACTCTATAACTAGAATCTGAGTGTCTGAGACTTGCAGAGGCAGGGTGGCATCCGCAACAGATCTCTGAGTTCTGAAGAGCCACATCCATCCCCAGAGAAGCAACAGTGACCTAGGCAGCTCCCCGTAAGAGGACGGTGGCAGCCCTTCCACTCTGGCTCTAGGAAGCCTTCCATTTGGGGATTTTTAAAGGCTTAATGATCTGACTAAAGGCAGCCCTTTAAGACATAAACCATGTCTGGGCTAGAACACAGGGTGCCTCCCAGGTGCAGGGCCCCACCTCCCATCAGGAAATGTGCTCAGGAGGCAGGAAGAGCAAGCCCTGCCTCACCAGCTTTACTGTGCTCCAGTATAAATGTCCCCTCATGAAAACCACGTGTTGGCACGTGAAGGCACGACAAGTCCCAGCTCTGCGTCAGGGTTGTACAGTGCAGAATTGCTGGGCCTTCACTTCCTATTAGGGGTGATGAGAAGATGCTCCCCATTAGTGTCAGGTCCTCAAGACAGACTTAGTATCCTGATATAGATACTCTTGGGCAAATGATCAATTCTGTGTACTGTATGGGGTCACCACTCACGAGGAACTCTGCTTTGAAAGCTCACACCCAGGACCCCGGGAGGCACGTTTGGCGACCTGTGTGATTCTCATCAAGGCTCACTGCACATCAGAAGTGAGGCGTCAAGAGATGCAAACTAGAAGTGTGAGACGTGGGCTGAGGCCACTTTGTATGAACACAGAAATGAGGCACCGGAGGGGAGTCTTATGAAAGCACCATTCCCATGATGAACTCAAAGCACAGGACAGGCCACACCTGCACAGTGAGCAGGGGGGCCTGGGGTTCTGCCTGGATTTGGGGAAAGGGCTGGACCACCTGTGCTCTGGAGGATCTGCTCAACCTGAAGGAAACAGCCACCTGGGGATTTTGTGCAGACTGAGAACGTGCTCTGGGTGCCCCTGCCCCTTGGCCTGCAGGGCAGGTTCTAAGTCCACACCTGCCCCTCCATGGTGCCTGGGCAGGAGAGGAGCCCAAGCCAGGAGCACATGTCTTCAGGAGAGGCCTCTCCAGGCCCCACACTCAGCCCTCACACCACAGCCCGTGTGCTCACCATGGCTGCCAGGGTGACCGTGGGGAGGGTGACCGTGGGTGGAGGAGACGGAGCTCTGTGCACTTTGGGTCATAACTGGTCCAAGAGGCCTCCCATCTCCTCACACACACTTTCCCTGCCAGGACTCTTCCTGGACCACCAGCCAGGAAGGCACAGAGAAGGGGTTGGTCATTTTCTCCCCAGGAAGTCCCCTGGCCCCCTGCTGTCAAGCAATCTTTGACCAATATGTTCTCAGACTCATGAGGAAGGGAGGCTGGTGGGGCCACCAAGGAAACTCCTGTCATCCTGTCACCAGAGCAATGGGCTAAGGAGGAAGAGGAGCCTCCAGGAAGAACTTCCCTAAACAAGCCATCTGCTCCAAAGAGCCCGCGATTCTAAGTGGAAATTTGAGTTTTCTCTAAATGATGAGAATAGCAAGGTTTTTCATGCCTGGCACTGAAGATATATAGGGGATTTGCATATATCCATATCTATCTATCTATAAGTATATGTCTCAATTCTTTATCATCTGGGAATTTTACTTCTGTGACAACTAAATTCTAGGATCATCAATAATTTATCATAAGAGAAAAAGAAACATGCAATTATCTTAAACACAGAGTTTCTAGCTGGCAGTTCTCACGGCGGCTGTATCTCAGGTGACTGTTGGGGACCCTCATCACTGACCTGCTGGGCACATGCTTCCCAGGGGCATGAGCTGGCTATGGAAGGTTTTCCATCTCAGGTGCCTACTGCAGTGAGGCCGTCAGAGAGTGAGTGGACCTGGAGATGGAAGCTTGGGGTTTTGCCTTTGATAGAGGAACACATGTGACGCCAGGAAGAGTTCAGTCTTGGAAACAGCCCTGTGTTCTCAAAGGTGAGCAACTTAGGGCCAGGGAGTTAGCTCAGTTGGTAGAGTGCTTGCCTTGCAGGCATAAGGCCCAGAGCTCAATCCCCAGCACCACCAAAAAATCAAAAACAAACAAACAAACAAAAAATCAAAGGTGAGCAACTTGCCAGGCCTGGCTGGGGCAAGAGTCCACCCGGCACCCAGAGGGGACCTCTAGAGGGGACAGGCAAAATGACGGCAGATGGCTGCACACCCCGTGGTTTACCAGCCCCTTCTAGGGGCTGGGAGAGAAGGCGGAAGACCAGCACGACGGGAAGCCAGATGGTCTCTGGGAGAAGGCGCAGGACAGAGGGGAGACCCTGAGAGCTGCAGAGTCTCAGGAAACCCAGTGGAACCTCAGCGGTCGTGAGACCAGGACTGTTCCAAGGTCGGGCGTATCCTACTCTAGGCTCTGACACCCCGAGGAAAAACTCAGGACGAGGAAGTATCCTGTTTCCCGTTCTCTCTCTGGATCTTGTCAGGAAGCCAGGTTCTGGGGCTTTGAAGAATCAGTGTGATCATGTAGCCAACCCAGGCTGTGGCAGACGACATCCACCAAGGAGCTTACTGCTCTGTGACTTTTCCCTGCCACAGAGAAGAAAAAAAAAATGTTAACCAAATGGTCTCTTTTTAATTTCATCTCAACTTCTTTAGAATTCTCTAGGAAAATCAGTGATTTTATAATCCTTACTTTTTCTTCAGAATACTTTGCTTATTTCTTGCTTAGCAAATGGTGTCCACAAAATTGACAGGTTACTTGTAGATATCCTGGAAGTGGAACTTAAAACAGTGCAAACTCAAATAATACTAAAGCATCCCAAAGTCTAAACAAATGATTAAATTGGGGTGAATTCCTCAAATTAGAGTAATTTTTTTTCCAGAATTTTTTTTCTGTCCAAACAAACCAAAAGCAACTTAATTTAACTGTGAGTAAAAATAGCACCATTGTGGCTGTTTTTCAGTTCATACTGGGTGTGCACAGCTGAATGGCCACTTGGAAGTCACATGAAGAGGGATCAAGAAGGAATAAACTCCCCTGGGTGGTGGGGGCCAAAGACTGACAGGAAGGGACTGTAACCCAGGGAGCCAGGAAGGCATGTCCTGAGGCCTCCCAACAAGGAGGAGCCCCTCTGTTTGCTATTTGCAGTGTTTTCCTGTATCTTATTTCACCGGGATCTATTTTTCATTATTATTTTGTATTTATTAAAGAGTAATAGATCTTACTTTTGTTTAGTAAGATTCACCACATTTAGTGGAAGCACATGGCCTAGGCACCATGTCACTCTCAGGTTACCAAATAGGACATAGAATTTCCTACCTTGAGAAAAGAAAGAAAAGTAAAGGCCCTGCCACTCAAGATTCCCCCGACCTTGTCAGCTGAGGGGCACTCTCACACGTCCCTCAACTCCTCGTTCCAACAGGCAATGGAGTGGACACTGGTGTATCCGCCCTGCCCCTTTCCCTGCTTCCCTGACCCCACCCCACCCCCCACGGGAGTCCTAGGATTGCAGCCGGATGGAGCCCGGGAGGAGCTCCTGCAGCTTCTGAAGCATCGCTGCATTTTCTGCCACTGTGAGATCCACGTCACCATCAGCTTACAGTGTCCTTTCTGGGGAGAGCAGTGGGGTCTCCAAGCCAAAGTAGCAGGAGACAGGAATAACTGTCGTGATGACCCCCGACAGCCATGGAAGTGGTGGCTCGAGACTTGCATGGACATGAGTGAGGAGAGATGAGCCGCAATGCAGAGCCTGCCTCCAGGATGCTCCAGATGCCAAGAAGAGACTTTGCCTGAGGCCAGTGTGCACATGTGCTTTGTGCATGTGTGTGCCTGCATGCACTTGTGTGTGCCTGTGTGTGCACAGGTGCAGGTGTGCAGGTGTGTATGTCTGAGCATGTCTGTTTGCATTGTATGCCTGTATGTGCATGCGTGTGTGTATGTGCATTTATGTGTACATGTGTGTGCATGCATGTACCTGTCTGCACTCTTGTGCATTTGTGTATGTCCGTGCATGTTTGTGTGTGCATATGTGTGCCTGTGTGTGCCTGTTTGTGATTGAGGGGAGGTGCAAATGTGTCTCTTGGGGTACAAAAGAAAATGAAACTTCAGTCAAACCAAAGTTGTCTTCTTTCACAGTAAAACAGTTTTAATTCACCTTTAAAGGTCTGATTACTGTGGCAAGGTCTGGATTTATTTGCAGAGTGTATTGCCATTTATCAGATTAAACTGTGACACTTTTCAGTGACAAACTGGCCCAGGACAAAAGGGCAGGGGATCCTCCTTGTAACAACTTGGAAATGCTAATCTCCTGTTGACCTGCAATAAATATTCGTACCCAGACAGGGAGAAGAGGGGAGCGAGGCTGAGGGAGGAAACTAGTCGCTCCCAGGGCAGCTCCGCACCCCGCATCGGTCAGGAGGACCGGCTCTGGCCAGGCAGCCCATCGGATTGCAGGGGTTTGCAGGTTTTTAGAGATAGACTAATTGAAATCAGAGTGGTGGCTTTCAGTGTTAACCACTTGTTCAGTGGTTTAGCAAACATTTCTTGAGCACCTCCTGTGTGTCAGGAAGTGCTGTGGGCTTGGGGGTCACTGGTGAGGATGACTTTGATGGACATGCCTCACTACCACATCAAGCTTGCTTTCTGGAGGGTGTGACTGAACTTGAACAAGAAATATGAAATCTGACTGTGGGCTAGAGGGCAGTGAGAGGTCCAGAAAGGGAGGGCAGGGAGTGGGAGAGGGCCTTGAATCTTCAACAGACCATCAGTGAAGTCCTCACTGAGCAGAGGGCAGCTAAGCCAAGGCTCGTAAGGGGAGTGAGCTCCCAAAGGAGGGTTGTTGCCTGCAGACGGATCAACCAGGGCTCCAAGGTGGGATCAGGAGGACACCAAAGAACAATGAGGGTGAGGAAGGAGCAGGCTGACCACCCAGGGCCTGCAGCCCCTGCAAGAGTTGGCTTCTATTGTGAGTGGGATCAAGCATCATTGGAGGTTTTGAGCACAGAAATGGCGTGATGTGGTTTAAGTTTAAAAGGTTCATTCTGTCTTCTATGTTGAAAGGAGACAGGAGGATCTGCATGATTAAAATAAATAAATAAATAAATAAATAAATAAAGGATCCCTGAGTCAATCCAAAAGCACATGGAAGTCCTGGGAAGGAGGGATCAGGGCTAGGTCTCCCACAATGGCTGTTGAGAGCACCCATGCCTTGGAGGCTGTCCTTAGCTTCCCCTGGTTCACCTCTGGCCTCAGGCCTTGCCTGACATGCAGGCTGAGCACTGAGGGACCCATGGAGGTTTCTGGGGCTCTCTCTATTGGTAAATTTCCTCTAGTGTCCTGACCTGCAAATTCCAAGCACCTCAACCTCTGATCCCTGATTCTCTTCACCTCAGCTCCATGGGAAGCCCATGTCCTGCTCATGCTCCCCTCACACCACCACCAGGGAAGCTCTCCTAAAGGAAGGTCCACTTTCTGTGTCCCATTACCTTCATTACCTTGGTGATTACAGTCATGGACTGCCAGAAACCTTAACCGGGCTCAGTTCCAGTCTCAAAGCCAACTCCAACAACAGGTGTCCGTAGCAGTTAGATGACTGACAGATGTGTAAATACAAATACAAACATATGATTGACAGGTAGCCGATTGACAGTAAGACTCGCACACATGATGCATCCATCCTCTTCACTGTGAACAAGTAAATCATCACAACTCACCGGGGATCTTCTCAGGAGTGATGGCAGCAGCAGGGGGGAGAAGAGGTCCCAGGCTACACTGGCCCCACGAATGCTCAACAGACAAGAACAAACTGATGGCAACCTCCCCAAACCAAACGATTGGGAAAAAGCCAGAGTCACCTGTGTGGCCATAGAATGGGGTAAAACTTACATGGAAAGGGAAGAGGAATGGTCTCTGTTGACTGTCTCTCCTGCCCCAAGGAGGCACTGTATCACACAGAGAAGATTCTCTAGCATCCACAGTACCCATAGAACAGAAAGTGGAGGCAGGCTCTCACCTGGCTGGCCAGTACCCCTAGACACTTCCTAGGAAATCCATTCCGGCCTCAGCTCTGGGGGAGGCACAAGGGGAATTGGCAAGGTTGCACCCCCTGGGGTCAAGTGCAAACAAAGCACCAAGGCAAAGCTCGAAGGACAGCATGTGGGTCTTGGTGATAGCTCTTTGGACCCCTCAGTGGTGATGCCTGATCAGGAGCACCAGCTAACTTCATAGCTCACTTGCAAAGCTGAGCAGGTCACTCTCAGAAGTGGTGAGAATTTTACCAAATTTTATGTGCTTTGAATCATAGAGACCCAGCTTCTAGAACTAACCTCAGACTCTACCCTGAAACCTTGTCCAGGGAAGGAGATGATGGTCACACTGAATTTTGCAGAGGAGGGTTAGACGTGTTATCCCCAGAAATCTTAATAGGGCTCAATTCCAGTCTCAAAGCCGACTCCAAACCCCTGTATAGGCAATAGGCAAACCACAACCAGGCATTTCTACAAAGTAAAGCAGGGAGTCTCATCCTTCTCATTCAGCAATCCAACTGATTTTAGACCTCTTCCTGTGACCCTGTTCACCTGTATACATAAAATCAACCAAGACTGAATTGTGAAGAGATGGCAAATGTGAACAGATCAAAAATGGGTCAGATTGACTAAAAGATATTATATCAGATAAAAGCCCAGGGGATGATGGCTTCACTGCCTGGTTTTACTCAACATTTAATGAACTTACACTAAGTCTTTAGAAACTCCTGCAAAAAAACTTGGAGAGGATGTGTTCAGTCTCCTTTTGAGCTCAGTTATTAGGCTTATTCCAAAACCTTACAAGAACACCACAAGAAAACAGCAGTCAAATATTCTTGATGCCAATAGGTTTTTAAAATGTACAAGCAAACTAAATTCAGCAGCACATCAAAGGGTTGATTGACCACAATTAAGTTGGAATTATCATCAGGACTCAGGTGGTTCAACACATGTGAACTAGTGGGTACAGTATATCACATTAACAGAAGGAGGAAGAAAACCATTACGATCATCTCCTTATAGGCAGAAAAAGCATTATGATAAAAATATTTATTATGATAAAAACATTTAATGAGCTGGTCACAGTGGAACATGCCTGTAATCACAGCAGCTTAGAAGACTGAGGTAGCCAGATCTCAAGTTCAAAGCCAGCCTTAGCAAAAGCAAGGCACTAAGCAACTCAGTGAGACCCTGTCTCTAAATAAAATATAATATAAGGCTGGGGATGTGGCTCAGTGGTCAAGTGCCCGTGAGTTCAATCCTCACTCCAAAAAAAAAAAAAATTAATGATTAGAGAGATATATCTCAATATAATAAAAGCCTTGTATTATATGTACACAGAAAGCATCGCACTCAATGGTGAAAGATCAAAACATCCTTTTCACTAAGATTTAGAACAAGACAAACCCACTGTTACCACTTCTATTCAGCTTAGTTTTAAAAGTCATTGCCAAAGCAATTAGACAAGTGAAAAAATAAAAGACATCCATGTAGGAAATGACGAAGTGAAACTGTTACTCTTTCCTGAGAACATGATCTTTTGTACACAGAAAATCCTGAATATGTCATAAACATCTAAAGAATGAATAATAAAAATGCAGTAAAATTTGTGGTTAAAAAATCAGCACATAAAATCACCAGCATTTCTACTAAATAGCAATGAACAATCTGAAAATGAAATCAAGAGAATGATCCCATTTAAAGTAGCTTTAAGAAGAACTTAGAGATAAATTTACCAAGGAGGTAAAAGACATATAAACTGAAAATTATAAAACATTAATAAGAGAAATTGAAAAGACACAAATGAATGAAAATATAGTCAATGTTCAGGCATTCAAAGAATTAATACTGTTAAACTGTCTACCCTATCTCAAGAGATCTACACATTCTGTACAAATTTCTATCCAAATTCTATCACCTTTATTTATTTATTTATTTATTTATTTATTTTTAATTTTTTATTGTTGGCTGTTCAAAACATTACATAGTTCTTGATATATCATATTCCACACTTTGATTCAAGTGGGTTATGAGCTCCCATTTTTACCCCATACACAGATTGCAGAATCACATCAGTTACACATCCACTGATTTACATATAGCCATACTAGTGTCTGTTGTGCTCCACTGCCTTCACCTTTTTTTTAATAGAAAAAAAAATCCTAAAATTCACATGGAACTACAACAAATGTATAGGTAAATAAATAAATACATAACCAGGGCCACTGTGAGCAAAACAACAACAAGAAAAACAAATGGAGACATCGCACTACCAGATTTCAAGCAATTAAAAGAGAATGGTAAATGGTACTTGAATAAAAACAGTCGTTGGCCTATGGAAGAGAGCTGAGATGCCATAGTGACCCCATAGTGGACAGTTCACTGGGTTTTGATAAAGATGCCAGGAATACACACTGAGACAAGGACAGTCTCTTTGATTAATGTTCAGAAAACTGTATATTCATATGCAGTAAGGATGAAGTTTGACTTCTATCTCACACTACATGCCAAAATCAACTCAAAGTGTATTAAAGACTGCAGCAAAACTCTGAAAGCTTAGAAAGAACATAGGAGAAGAAATAAACAATAGTGTGACCTGGGCAGTGATGTTTTAGTCCCCAAAGCCTAGGCAAAAATGGGCAAATGTAATTGCATCAAAATACAAAGCTTTTACACTACAAAGAAAGCAAGAGAGAGAAAATACTAACTGAGTGGAGAAAATACCTTCAAATCATACATATGCATCCAAAATACATGGCAATTCATACAACTACACAGAAAGAAAACCAGCCCACTGGCTAAGGAAAGGGCCCCAAATGCACACTTCTCAAAAGAAGTCATAAAGTGGTGAACAGATCCAAGGAACCATGCTTCACCTCACTAATCACTAGGCATACACAGAAGAAAACCGCATCGTAGTGCACCGACCCCTGTCAGGATGGCTTGTCTCCAAAGGGTGTGCAGGAGAGGGAGCTCGTGCCCATTGGTGATGGGAATCACGTTAGTCGGCACAGGGACAACTGCGTGCAAGTGCTCACAAAACTAAAAAGGGAATGCCACACGGGTCAGCAACCCCTCTTCCATGTATGTATCTAAGAGATTCCAGACCAGCCTGTCAAAAAGACATCTGCACCCTGTGTCCATCTCAGCACTGTTCCCAATAGCCAAGACTCACACACAGCCCAAGTGTCCATTAGCAGGTGAGTGGAGAAGAAAGTGGTGTATGCGCACTAGGTTCTACTCGGCAGAACCTGCCTTCATGCAGTGCTTCTCACCTAGGCAGAACGGTCAGGTGCCGGGCTATCGCTCCTGGGAGTCTGTTCCATAGCAGAGAAGTAAAGGGACTTGCAGATACAATAAAGTTCCTCTGTGGTGAGAACATTTGTGCCCCTCTAAGTTCCTGGTGAAACTGAACCCCCATGCACTGGTATCAAGAGGCGGGGCCTTCAGGAAGCAGAAGCCCCAAGGGCTCCACCCTGATAAGTGGGATTCATGCTTTCATCAAAGACCTCCAAGGGCTGCCTTGATCTGCTTTCTCTTCTGCCGTGTAAGGACACCTGGGCCTTCTATGAGGAGGTGATCTGCTGGCACCTTGACCTTGACTTTCTAGGCTCTGGAACTGTGATGACTTAACCTATTTTATTTATAAATTTCCTGGTCTTAGATATTTTGTTACAGCTGCACAAACATTCTGAGACAGTTCTCTACTTGACCGAGTTCAAGTTCAACAGAAGGTGATCATCCTAGATGGACTGACCTCACCAGAAATGTCCTTTGAATGCCAGTCTAGCAGGGAGAAAGGGGAAGCAGCACGACTTCCATCTTTGATGGCTTTGAAAAGGTCACGAGTTCTCCAACCCAAGGGAAGAGGATGCCGCCAACGATCCGAGGAACCCGGAAGTGGATTCTCACCCACCTACACTTCCAGATGAGAGGGGGCCTGCCACAGCTGGACGTCAGTCCTTTGAGAACTTAGAAGACCTGGTCCTTAATGTTCCTGTGCAAAGTTGAAGTTAAGATGAGGTCATCAGACAGGACCCTGAGCCATTACGACCTTGACTTTACAAAGGAGGGAATTTGGACATATTCACACCCCCCCCCACACACAGGAAATGCCACATCAAGTTTGGAGCAATGGTGTCACAAGCCCAGGAGGACCATAAGCAGAAGAGGGGTCAGTATTAACAGCTAAGCCAGGCCCAGACCCCTGACCTGCAAAACCTGAGGGGACGAGAGTGTGTGTTCCTTTGTGACACAACACAGGTGACTAACAGAGACACATTAATCAGGTGTCAGGAGAGGTGGTTCATACAGATGGAGAGAAGTGGGAGGCAAGATCAGAAAACATGCAGAGATCCCCTGAGACAGACAGGGGCTGGAGCTGGGGAAGAGCATGCTGAGCAAAATCAGCCAGTCCCACAAAGACCAAGGGCCGAATGTCTTCTCTAACATGCAGACGCTGATTCACAATAAGGTGGGGGGCACAAGGGACAAATAGTGTTACCTCAGATGAGGTAGAGGTAAGTTAGGGGAGGGAAGTGGAGGGGAGGTGGGGAGAGGAAAGACAGTAGAATAAAACAGCATTATTACTGTATGTGTATATGTGCCTGCGTGACCAATGTGATTTCGCAACATGTACATTCAGAAAAATGGAATTATAGCTCACCTATGTATGATGTATCAAAATGCATAAATGCATTCTACTGACATGTGCAAGTGACTAAAACAAATTTAAAAAATTTTTTTTTAAAAAAAGCATTTTCTGCTTTGTACAGAACGTTCTTGGGACCAGGCACCTAGAAGTGTGAACAAACCCTTGGGGTCCAATCTACATAATGTCCAGCCCAGCACCTTGTCTCAGGGCAGCACCGTTCCCTTCCCGGCATGCGGTGCCCACTCTCTTTCATTTGCAAGTTTGCCCACGGACATTAAGGACCAGGACTTTAAATCAGATATGTCTTGGTGCCAAGGAGGTGAGAGCTCCATTGGCCTGTCACTTGCCTCTTTGACAAATTCTGGGGACAGTAGGAATGCGTGTCCTGTACTTTACAGAGCACAGAGCTCAGTGCTCTGGCAGCTTCAGTTATCAAGTTGGCCAAGAAACGCTGCGGCCCACGGAACCCGAGTGTTGGTGCTTTTGAAAGGAGCACATGTTGACGTTGATGGAAGGGATGCTTCTAAACTCCAAACTTGCTGGAATCCAATGGGGAGATGAGCCCTGCTGAGGTCAACAGGTGCTTGGGATCTGTACTACCAGAACCTTTCCCTGTTGCCACCACAGTAGAGGGCCAAGCAGGCTGAGGGGCTTTGGGAGCCTGTCCAGGTAAGAAGGTGAACAAGGTGACCCAGAAGGGAGCCATGCTCCCAAGATCACGTCTACAGCAGCGATGCCCCCCGGGGCGGGGGTGCTCAGCCCTCCCTTCCTCTCCAGTGTCACAGAGTCAACCTGCGAGTGTAGGCTGAGGTGGCTTTACCACTGCCCAAGACAGCCAATGCCCCTTGTCCAGTGGACACCTCCCATCCTCCCTTTAACAGGAACGTCCTTGAGAGGTTGGGTTTCCCAGGTGGTGTGGGCATCCGACTGCTCAGGCAGCTGCGACAGACCTGGTGGCTTAGGGGACACACTGTGATCTCTCCCAGTGCTGGAGACAGAGGTCCAGGATGCAGAGGATGGCAGGACCTGGCTCCCTCCATGGGCTCCTGGGGTGGACCTGTCCCGACCCCTGACCCCTCTTCTGCTTGTGGTACTCCTGGGCTTGTGACACCATTGTTCCAACCTTGATGTGGCATTTCCTGTGTGGGGGTGTGTGAATATGTCCAAATTCCCTCCTTTGTAAAGACAAGGTTGTACTGGATCAGGGTCCTCTCTGATGACCTCATCTTGACTTCATCAACAGACCTGACTTCCAAATGAGGCTGCAGTCACAGGTACCAGGAGAGGTCCTCTCTTTGGGGACACAACTCCACTGAAAACAGAAATCCCTTTCAAGGATCCACTGAGCCAGAGAGACTGCGTGGCCAGCACCTTCCAGACCTCTCCTGACTGCTGCTCACCTGCCTCCACATGCGGACAGAGATGTGCTAGGAGCAGAGCTGGCCAAGGCCACGTGCCAGGAGGAGCTGTCCCTGAGGCTGAGCTCCCTCTGGGTGACGACTGCTGTCCTGCTACTTTCCGAGTGAGGAGTGATCCTGCAGACCCAGCACAGCCAAAACCACGGTGAGGGGGGACTTCTTTATTTTTCAATTACATAGTGTTGGGAAAATGTTTGGTTTTTTTTTTTCAAGAGCTTTGTGTAGATGCGCTATTTTTTAAACTATTTTTTATCTTCACATTATCGCAGTGTTCTCCAGGTGACATGTGAATAAAATACCACAAAAAGCCACTGCTGCATACGTTTCTTTTCTTTCTTTCTTTCTTTTTCCTTTTGCTCAGATGATCAGAAAAAAATATTGTCAAAAAGCAAATGTTAAAAGTCAAAACAAAAGGAAGCAGCCCGTTGACATCCAGAGTGACGAGTGACATGTGTCAGGAAGACCTGGCGGCTCAGATGCCATCTTGGAGACCTTTTCTAACTGATCACGCTATTTTTAAAAAATTCGAACAATTCAAAACACTGAACTCTTCCTTCACATTCAGTGCCCTTCCGATTCCACTTTACTCCTTGATTGGTGTCTGCAGTCACAGGTGGCCCGCTTCTCAGGTCACTTTCTTCCTGGGGTGGAGCTCTCAGAATCCTGCTTTCCACGGAGCTCAGGAGTTTCCTGATCCTTCCGGCCTCTGGAGTGCCCAGCACCAGCCCATCCAGCTTCCTCCCATGGCCTCTGAGAAGGAGAACGGATCTTCTCATCCATTGGGCCCCCTACACTGCAGCCCCTCCTGGGTCTCAGTGTAGGGAGGCCAGTTGTCCTATCAGAGAACACATCATCTAGCAAGGTGATTTATACACATCCTGCTGAATGAGATACCAGCAGACAGATTACAAGGACACAGTTTAGAAACGTGTTAATGGAGGTTTACGAATCATCCAAGGGAGACTTTCATCATTTTCCTTGGTGCTGGACAGACAGGGTGTATCTGGCCATCAGTGACTGATAATGAGCCTAAACCCTCAGGAACCAAAATTGTTCTCTATAATGAGACTATGAACACGTTACCTGCTGAGGGAAAATATGTCTTGTTTTCACAAGATATTAAAATTAAAAAATCACATGTATGTGTGCATTGTTTGCTAAGAAAGCGAGAAGCAATGCCCTCAGCATCACTAATTTTGCAAAGTCGCCCCAGATTTGCCGAGTGCCTGCTGTATGTCAGTGTGACACTGGGCTGTGCCAGGCAGAGGACTGTGGACACAGGGGGGATTTCTGTGCTCTCAGCCCTGGGTATGGCTTGCACCCCACCACGTCCCCCGTCTATAATTGGTGGCAATTTGCTCTCTGGGATGGGACTGAGGTCAGGAGCAGGTACTTCAGAGTGAATGCATCCAGTGCCGTCAGACTTTCTCTTGCTCTTCCTTACAGACAAGAGTGTTTGTTGGAGGCAGCCCAGGAGCGTTGTCTGGTTGAATCAGTAAAGCCTTCAGTCCAGAGTTCAAGTGAGGAGCTTTTGCACGGGTGGAACGTGTGGAAACAGAACTCACTGTAGGGCAGCATATTTTGACCTGTCCCTGACAGTCCCCGGGACAGGTGAAAGGACCTAATCACGTTGCTTGCAGTAGATTAGAAAGGAAAGAGAAAGAAAGAATAGAGAATGAGAGACCAAGCTCACATTACAATAAAACCCAGTGAACGTGTCCCTTCTCTCAGCGTCTAATTGAGATTTACGGCCTGGGAAGGGAGCTGCCTTATGCTATCTTGGATTCATCAGTGTCTGCCTCCCCCTTCTCATGCCAAATGCCTCAGAGTGGTGGAGGAGACTGGTTTAAGGGATCTTGAACTTGTCAAAGCAGCTTTTCTCAACAGTGACTGCTGAAGCATCCAAGGCGGGGTGCAGGACTGGCTGCAGTCAGGACGTTTCCAAATCGTTGTCCAGGCTGGGCTCCAGTGAGGGTGAGCAGCGGCATTCCTCTGTGGCCCCGAATGCCTCTGATCTCAAACAGGATAGCCACGCTGTCTAGAAGTAAATCAGTAACCACTGAAAGAGCCTGCCCAGGCCCCCAGGGATGCGTTCCTCAGCCCAGTGCTTAGTGTCTCTCTGACAGGCAGCCCCTTACAGCCTCAGAGCTCAGGGAGAGGCTGGACTTCTGCTATTTGTAGGAGTCCTTCTCATATTTTCAGTAAATTGGGTTTATTTTAATAAGCATGATATAAATCCACTAAAGAAGTGACCTGATTTCACATCTACCCTTAATCCCCTGTGTAGCTTCAAACCTCCTCCCAGCTAGAGATCTGTTTCCATGACTCAGTCTCCAGGACCTGGTTCTGGGTCATGTGCATCACACTCCCAAGCCTTTCACTTCCACGCAGACATTCTTCTTCCCAGAGAGGGACCGTATCTCTCTCACATGTGGTACATCTAATGTCAAGTAAAAGATAAAATCCACATACCACGTTTTTGGAACTGAGTAATCCCAGAGACATCAGGAAGTTATCAAGGATGCTCTTTGAACTGTACTTTATGTCTCTAAGCACGGGTCAGAAAGGCACCAGGGCCAGGTTGATACTCAAGGAACACAGTCTTACTTGCAGGCAGGGTAGAGATCCCCCCACTTGAGTAAATGAGCTGCCTCTTCCTGCATTGAGATACTTATTTCCAGATCAGCCAGCCATGCACATGGGAGGGACTGGGAGGCCACACAGGCCGGCTCAAGGGCCTGCAGGCTCCCTCCAGAACTCCCCTGCAGAGCTCCGTGCTCCACATCGCCCAGTGCAGACTCTGCTCCAGGAGCACGGGAGTCCCTGCCTCAGGCCCTCCTGCTGCAGTGCAAGATGGAGAGAGGGAGGGGGACTGGACCTGTGTCCACTGTCCTTCACAGGGTGGCCCTCTGCTCCTCCATCTGAGCAACTGGGACATGATGATCCTGTGTCTGTGGATGTGTCCAAAATGGCAAACATAAACATACACAGAAGAGAGATCCATGATGTTCTCTTGCTGCTACTCTCGTTTCTACCTGTGTGCTCAGGACAGTTTGAAACAAGCTCCAACACTGCAGTCCCTTCCCGGGAAGCCCAGCTTCAACGCCACGGCAAGGAAGCCAGATGCTCAGATGAAAGGGAGGAGGGCTGGATGCCCACTGAAGCTTCCACTGGCTGGGTCTGGTCCCCAAATGGCCAGCAATCATAACCACTTCCTCCCTGGGCTGTCACCGTGTCCTGGCACTGTGCTATGCTGCCCCGTGAGAACTGAAAGTCTGCTTACTCCGTAAGCTTACTCTCCTTCGCCTCCAAGTCACTCAAGCCCAGGGAGGGTGCACCACACAGGGCTGCACCCATGGGGTTTGGGCATAAGTTCTGATTGCTCTCAAAGTTTGCAAGGACAGAGACCTTGTGTAGCTGAACTAAAGTTATTGCCAAATATAAAATAGCAACACGTGTTCACAACGTCAGTAGGACATTCACACTGCACCTCCCTCTCTGCTGTCCAGCTAGAAAGCCAGCGCTGCAGAACACCACAACCAGAAGAGCACAGAGGGGTGTGTGGCACTGATCCAAGTAAGGAACATGGGCAAGCCTCGGGATGAACACTGCAGGGGGCAGCCCAAGAAATGACCACTGTCACCCTAAGGAAGAGGATGCCTGGAGTGCAGAAGCAGGGCCACCTGCTGAGGGGCCGCCCGCTCCTGGCCAAGGAGCCCTCTGATCTGACTTCAGCTTCTAGCCTGGACTTGGGAGCAGCTTTGGGAAGTCCCAATGGCTGCCTATGTGTTGACCTCAGCAGAGCTCTCCCTGGAGGACCCGCTGGCCTGCTCCTGTGGCTCACAGTCTGCACACTGCTGCACCTGGCTTAAACCAAACAGTGCCTCCCTGCTCTGGTGTTCTTGTAGATGGCAACCCACCTGTATGTGACCCCTGAATGGCCGAGCTCAGCACCTGCAGTCTTTCTGCAGCCTGGACAGGTGCAGAAGGGCCTCTGCACGTCACTCGGTCCCTCACCCGTCTCCAGAAGAGCAGGGACCTGCCGTGCTAGCACACATGCTCGGGTTCTCTCTGGAGAGGTTCTCAGAGCACCCTGGGCTGCTGAAGTGTTCGCTCTGGGTGTGGGGTGCCAACCGCGGGTTAGCCACCTTCTCCTCTCCACAGGGTCTTCAGAGATCAGCCTGGAAGTGGTGGAGGGTCTCCTGGTCATCTCTTCACACTAAACCTCATGAGAAATCCCCATTGTTGGCTTTCTTTGAGCCAAAAGCACACATTTGTTGTGAAAGTAAATAAATAGAAAAGTAGACAGTGAACAGGAACCGTTTCTGATCCTTTTGTGGGCTATGTCCTGGCCAGCAAAATACTGAAAGCAGTGTATTCAAGAAGGTGAGGAGGGGAGGGTGAAAGGAGAGTCAAACAGCAGGACCTTACCGTCACCCACTATCGTGTTTCCTGGTCACAGCCGGAGCCATGCTCCTGGCTCACTTCATCTGTGCAGCCCTGCACCCGGCACCAGCAGCCACAAACAGCACGTGGAAGAGGAGTGATGTCACTTCACCCTGGATAACATATGGAATTTTTCATACATCACTATTTCCTGGCAGTCAGCAATCACTCTTAAAGATCCTAGAATGCATTCAAGGTAAAGTGTTTTGCTGTATTAAGTGACAGCCGGTGGAATCCCAACACTGCCCAACTTACAAAGGTTCCACCTGGACACCCGGGTCTCCACTGAGGACCTGAGACTCCTTAAGAGAAGATAAAGAAATGGCAGGAAGGGAAGGTGAGACTCATGCATGGGACATTCGGGTGCTCTGTCCCTCCCCCACTATACATGACTCCAGGGCATGGGTTTGAAACCCCATTTCACACTTCCCACCTCCCTGTGACAGAGGGGCTCTGGTCCTTGCTTCAATCTGACAGATGGTGCAGAGAAACTAAAAAACTCCATTTGTGGGGCTGGTACTAGGTGCAGAGCTGAGTGCAAGAACAGATCCACTCTTCTTGGCTTTTCAAGGACTATATAAATATAGCAGCTGTGTGTCTAAAAATGGGATCTCAATCATCTCTGCAATTTAGTGGTAATGAAAAGGTCGTAACTAACAATAATAATCTAATAGAAGCAGAATTGAAAATTCACCATGTAGCAGTCCAGCGAAGAAACCCCAGGGGCAGCCTCCAAAAGAAACAGAAGGCTGGGGATGAAGGGTGCAGACAGGTATCGAAGGCTTAACCACCAAGGGGAGCATGCTTAGAGGGGACTTATAATATGGTTCCAGAACATTCATGCACCTATGGGTAAGCCATGTTCTTGACACTGGGAAATCAGTTAGCAAAGAAGACAGAAGTCTCTGTCTACATGAGTTTTACATTCTGGTGAGATTGGCAGATAAGAAAAAAAAAAAAAAACCCAAGGCACACATGGAATAAGGATCTAGTCATTGGATGTGTTCGACTGCTCAGGCTGCCATCACAGAACACCATGGGTCGGTTAAGAAATGAACAGTGTGTTTCAGATTTTTGTTTCTAGGATCAAAAGAACTGACAAGAACAATTTTAGAGGAGGAAAAAATTATTTGGGGCTCCTGTTTTTAGAGGTCTCGGTCCACAGCGAGCTGACTCCATACCTCTGAGCCCACAGGGAGGCAGAATCTCATGGGGCAGGGTGTGGTAGAGGGAAGCTGCCCTCCCCACGGCAGGATCAGGAAGCACACAGAGGAGCAGGACGGAAGGGCCACAGGAAGAACAACCCCTCCAGGACACTCCCTGTGAGCCACCTCCTCCAGCCTGCCCACCTGCCTACAGTTGCTACCCTGTTAGTCCTTCAAAGTAGGATGGACGGATTAGGTTACAGTGCTCAGACTCCAATCGCTTCTGAACGAAACACAAATGCTTTGGGGCACGCCCCGTATCCAGACCACAACACAGATGGTCACCTTCTTACCACGACCTCACACTGGTGTGTACTGCCAGAGACAGGTGGAAAGAGAGATGACATTTATGGTGCCTCTGCTTGTAAGGACATTAACTGGATCAGGACCTCATATAAATCACTAGGTTTGGTCTAATTTTATTCTTTGTTGACTCTGTCTCCAAATATAGCCACACTAGAGGTTAGTGTGTGAACTTTAAGAGAACCAAAACATTTAGTCTATAACATTTACTAACCAGAAAAAGTTTGAATGGTTATTGACTATGTTCAAGGACTTATCAAGTGACAGATAAAACTTATGTTTCAGACATTAATTAATGGCATGGTAGCCATCTATCTTCATGCTTCAGATTTGTTTCTGTGTAAAGTTAGTTTTTCAGAAATAAAATGCTACATCTCATCATCCAGACCCCTTATTTTTGCACATGTTTGTTATAAAAATCTCAAGTTCAAACAGGATCTTCATATCCTTTGTAAAATATTACTTGGTGATATTTTCCAGTTCAAACCAAGTCCACATGATAAATTCCTTCTTGAATTTGGTTCCAGAAGGAAATGATGTTTTTACAAAGCATTTGGTTTTGCTGTCTTTTGTTAGAATATGGAAAAAAACAGTCTCAATGTGTCTCTTTTTAGCCAGCTCCCAAATCTTAGGATAAAGTCCTTTACGAATGTAGACTCTGGAGAACTCCAACCACCCCTTCAGCTTCTCCCTGGAAATGGGTGTCAACACTGGGCACAAGGGTAATGAGTGGGGGTCAGAAGGACCACCACAGGTCTTGATGTCTTGGCCCTTATGTTTATCTTCCCCCTATAGCTGGTAGTACCTCTTTTTAAATAAAATTATAGATGCTAATCTATAAATTATTTTAATCAGTTGTCAAATAGTTAAAGAACAGATCAAAATATTTTACTGATCTACTCATTCACATCCATCTCTTCATCTCTCCAGGGTCTCTGGCTTAGATCTTACACGTCCCCTAAGAGCTCATGTGTTGAGGGCTTGAACCCCAGTACGGCACTGTGCAGAGGAGGGACCCTTGGGATGTGACTGGATCAAAAGCACTCTGACCTTGGGAGTGGATTAATCCATTTAGGGATTGATTGCTTCCTGGGCCATTGAAATGTGGTAGAGACTTTACGGGTGGCTCCTAGTTGGAGGAAGTAGACCACTGGGGGTGTGCTCTTGAAGAGTAGGTGTCCCCAGCCCCTTCCTCCCTCTCTCTCTCTCTGCCCCACTTCCTGGCTGCCATGAGGTCAGCAGCTTTGCTCACCACAGGCTCCTGCCATGTTGTTCTGCCACAGCACAGGCCTAAAATGACCATTGCACAAAGTAACTCTTAGAATTCTTTTAAAAATCCACATAATGGCAAAATAATGATTTGCACATAATATGCTGGACTAAAATCCCTAAGCATTAAACGAATCCCTAAGCCAGCTGGAGAAGAGGAATAAAGCTGGCAGGGAGTTAGAGGCTGTTATCATCCCCGTCTCGCCCCAGTGGTTATCAAACACTGTGTTCTGATCTTCGTACGCTGGAATTAGGAACACTTTCTCGTGGGCTGAAGCACCACCCATGGCTTCAGGAGAGAGCAAGGCAGTGGCTCCTAGGAGCTCACTCTTGGACACCCTCTCTTGTTGATGGTACCACCACAGGTGGGCTCACACCTTGTTCCTGCCACTGTGGAAAGCCCCACCTTCCCTGATGCTCCCCCCATACACCTGAGCACACTGGCCTTGTCCCAGCCCCTTCCTTTTCCCTGACCTACAAGGGTGGAGAAGGTGAGTCTTAGCACCCCTGCCTGCCTTCTTCACGCGTCTCCTGAGGAGGGGTCTGCTGAAACCTTCATTTGGCGCTCCCCACAATCTCTGCCCCGTTCTGTGTCTGTGCTTCCTTCATGTTCCAAAAAACTGCCATCCCAAATAGGGAGGAAAAACAATAAAATTTGTCATATTCACATATAAATGAGCCCCATGGGGGAAAATATGTATTAAATGAATGAGCTAAGTAAAATTCTACAAGACTAATAGAGGAGGATGGGAGGAGACAGAGGTCTTCTCCCCCCTGTATTCAACATCTGCATTCCCTCTATTCCACGGTGTCGAGAGGCACAGACTCCCCATAACCTTCCATAACCTTCCACCTAATCTTCTGCTCAACAGGACAATTTGGCCCCACACATTTCTGCACTGCACTTCAGAAAACATTCTCTATAGAATCTTTATTTTTAAATGTAAAGGATAGAGTTTAGAATATATTCTGTAATCTAGGAAGCATCGATAGTGCCACCCACCTCAGGGACTGAAATCACCCTAAAAATGGCACGGAGGATCCCAGCTCTTCACCAGCCAGCGCTGTGTCCTAGAGCACCGCTGTGATCAGGCAGCAGTGTGAGGTTCCGATCCGCCCGTCGTCTCCTTACGTACTCACTGGGCCTGAGTACTGACTGCCGCCACCTGATACCTCATCACTGTCTCACGTGATGGCTTGCAGGAATATCCAACTGTGGTGGTTTAATATCCTATTTTCTCATAGTGGAAGTTTTGTTTGTTCATTTGATTGTTTTGCTCAACTCTGGTGCATTCCTAGATGGGACAGTGTGGGTGTGTCATGTACTTGTCACCTGTCTATCAACTTGTCACCTTCTATTTGGAAAAAAGCATCAGGAATCATGTTAGATCCTCCAGGAAATGTACACAAGGCCCAAGAAATGACGCAGAAGCAGAACTTCCCGTGGGAGATGAAGGTGTTCAAAGTGATGTTTTTTTCCCCCTAATTCAAGTTTGCAAGAGGAGAAGGAGTGGCTCGCCTTTCCATCTGAGGGTTTCTGACCCAACCAGTGACATCTGACCACAGCATCCCTGCAGAAAGTGTTTCCCACTCTGAGGACCCACTGTTTACCGAGAGACGCAACAGTCCTCCAGGCAAATGCAGGGCTGCTTCTGTCTACACCACTGGTCCCTGGGGCTGTGGGGGACCTGGGTCCCAGGGTGCTTCACTTGGCCCAACCTACTGGCCTGCCGCCTGCACACCTCCCAGCTACAGCCAAGACACTAGCTCAGAGGAGTTTGGGCAAGCTTACTCCAGGTTTCTCTGATTTTCTGAGCAATCTGAGTGACCAATGAGGATGGAATAGGGGTGTGAGTACTTTCTCCTGCTTCCTGAATGACGGAAAGGTAAACAAAATGGTTCTTCTGAAAACTTTCAGACGCTTTCCACACATTTCTCTCTGTCCTCCCCTCCTTCTTCTCCTTTGCCTTAGCTGGGAACTATGCCTTATTAAACAATTGTGTAGTTGCTATTAATTATTATGATTAATCAGTAAGGGAACTACACCTTATTATGTAACAAAGAATGAGAGAACTCTTGAGATCACATTAATCTAGATCCCTAGATTAATTCACAGATGAGTGATCATATTAGACATAGAGATTCTCAGAAGATGTACCCCCTTAATTTTCAACTATTTATTTTTCCCATAGCTAATAATAACTACTACAAACATAAAAGAAATTCCCCCAAAGTTTATTATTTCATCTTTAGCTATGGACCAAATAAAACAAATTTTATTCATAAAATAATATTCAGAAACTGTAGTTGAAAGCCATTTTTTTTTTTTTTTGGCACAGAAGATTGGACCCAGGTCCTCAAGCATGCTAGGCAAGTGTGCTACAACTGAGCTACTTCCTCAGTCCTTTATTTGTTTTTATTTTGAGACAGGATCTTGCTAAATTGCCTAGGCCAGCCTGAAACTTGCGATCCTCTTGCCTTAGCCTCCAGAGTATCTAGGATTATGGGTGACCTTCTTCATATCCAGTTTGTTTCAAATATCTTTGACCCTTCAAAATGAAATGCCTTAGAAATAATTGGAAAAATAAATGCAAGGTTTACATTAATAAACAGGATTTTGAAAGATGACTATTGATTTATTAAGATAATCTGAGAAAGAAAATTACATTAAAATATATGAAATTACTTTTATTTTTTCCATAGTAATAGTATCTTGTGCTAAAAATATACTTAATTCATGAGAACAGTCTGTTTTTATACATGCAATTATTTCTAGAAAGGCCTCTTGATGTAAATGGATCCATTGGATATTAAACATGCTTGATGAGCACATCTTTTTGCAATAACAGCTTGAAGGGCAGGGGAAGTCTAGCAGGCAGAGTGGGACTGATGCAGTAGGGCGTCTGGAGTATGTCCTCCCTATCCCTGGTGGAGGACAAGAGCTGCTCACCACCCACAGGAAGTGATGGGTTGAAACCAGGCTCCTTATGGTCAATATCTTTCCACAAAATCTCTACTGTAACACCTGGTGAAATTGCAGGGCACACTTGGCACCTGAGGTATTTTCCAGACTGGAGAGATCTCAAGTGAGATCTCAAGGTGTCAATCCATAGGTTTCCCCTGTCTGACTGACAGGCAGCTGAGAGAATCCAGGCCAACAACAAGCTTCTTACTACGCTGTAAGTTCACCCCATGATCTGAAACCACTGACACTACCCAGAGCTGTGGAGGAAAATGCACGATTAGCAAAGTGCTGATGAAAGAGACATCTTCCTAAGGTCTGAGTGCTTAACTTTGCAATCTCACATTGGGCTCATCACCGAACAGAGTAAAATGTACATACTGATTGCAAGGTGAGTTTCAAGCCATTTCATTTAGAAAGGGTCCATGCGTGTGTGCAAACCTTCACACATCTAAGCCCCAGGAATCCAGGGATCTGTGTGCATTGTGCTCATGGCCCCATATCCATATAACATTTATTTATATCCCCTTTGCTTCCCTACATTTGAACGCTCATTTCTGAAAGTGATCCTTGGAGCATTTCAAATTAATTGCTTTCTCCAGTGAGGGTGTTGTGGTCTGAATGGCAGGTGAGCAATAAGCTAATAAAACGTATTCCTCAGCCTGCGTTTTAAAAGCTTTATACAAAATGAAGGCACTGTTGCCATTTCAGATGAAACATTGTTTTGAGTGGACAGTTCCAAACTCTCCATCTCCAGAGACCTGGCCTCAGGCAACCTCCTATGACTGGAGCTGCTGCACGGGTCTGCTCCCTGGTCAGTCCACTCTTTCTAAAAGCTCACCTAAGGCCTCCAGGGAGGAATAGCACTTCATGAGTAAGGAGGGAATCATTTGGTCAAAGGGGTTAACTCACCCGTAAGAACATCCCAAAGATTCAGATAATACTTAACTATTCCTACTTAAACCTCTTCACTCGGATACAGGTCCTGGAGTTTTCTGATTGGTGTTGGGATGACAATTGGGACAGGTGGCCTGAGCATCCTTGACATTTCCCTCTGGTAAGCATCTTTATTAAAGTCACACTGGCAGTATTGCTTCTGCCTGGCATCGCAAGCCTTTCCCTTCATCCCCAAAACCATATTTATTCCTCCTTATGGAAGGTGAGCAGACAGGATCAATTAACACATACAATGCAAATAAATTAACAGGGGCAGCAAAGATGTGTTCCCTCTTAACTCTTCATTTCCATTCACTACTGGGATGGGTTTGCTGTCCAAGCTTGCAGGAAGGCTTAGGTAAAGACGGGGCAGAGACAGAGGGTCTCATTGCCCATGTAGGGGGCACCTGACTCCCCAGCACATGAAGAGAGACAGGTGGGCACTGCTGTCCTCAGGTCTCAACAACAGAGCCCTGTGCTCTCCTGGGTGCTTGGATTCAGGAACATTCAAGTATGTTCCAGGGGCTTCCATTCAGGTTCTCCTCAGCTTTTTGGAAGCCCAAGAAGAGAATTCTTGGTCACCTGCTTTTCCAGGAGTCTCCACCTGCTTAGATGTGGCGTTCATACACCAGCATGGTGGAAAGCTGAGTATTCAGCACACAGACCTCCTTCATGTTCCCATGGGCCCACATTCTGATTAATATTTACATGTAATTCTCTAACAAAACTCCTCCTGGATCCTCTTCTGAATTTGCCCTTTTCCCAGGAGTATCTTGGTGAGCCAATGCTCTAGTTATCACAAACGACTGTTAGGGTATCAAGAGATGGTCACCCCATCTCTCTCTGGAAGTCCCTGAAGTGACCATTCTTGAGCTCCTTGTTGGGGTTGTACAATATCAGAGAGAAAATATCCACTCCCCAAATTAATTGCTTTAGTCTTCATAAGGGTATATGTTGGACATAAAGACACATATATTGAAAGGAGTATTTGACAGTTCACATGAAGTTTTAAACTGCTTTAATAAATAGATACAATCTTCAGATTTTCTTTTTCTACTCAGTGAGACAATACCCATGCAGTCTGAATTCCAGAGAGCATCTTGTGGATAGGAAGGGTCGGGGGCTGTCTGCTGATTGGCAGTTTTAAACAAAAGCAGTTATTTATTTTGCAAAGCCCTCTGGAGAAATCTCTTTGCTAGGATATAGGATGCCTAGGCTATTTTTGGAAATAGAGGCAGTGTCAGAGTGACGAGCTCCATAGGTGTATCATCACAGGAGGCATCAAGGGACACCTTGGCCTTGTACCTGGCAGGAGCAAGAGTTAAGAGGGAATGCACAGCTCTCTGTGCATGCATTTGGCATGTGCTGATGTCTTGAGGACTTAGTCACAAGCACAAAGGATCCCCATGTCCTGACAAAATCACGGCCCCAGTGTTTAACAAAGCCAGTTGGTAGAACCCATTAACAGCCCACATTGACAGATTTTGCATACTGTAAGATGGGGGGAAAACCAGAAAACAGCAACTTATGAAATGCCGCAGACATATCCATTTGAAAACCCTGTCCTGTAACCCCCTCTGCAGCAGGCTGGGATGGTATGAATTCAGGCCATTCAGAGCTCCTGTGCCTGATAGTGCAAAGGCCTCTGGCCATTAGAGAGTCAAAGGAACCGGTGTCTTCCTCCTTTGTCATCATGCAGTTTAAAGTTTTGTCACATTTCTCATAATTAACCCTGATATTTGACATTGAGTGTCTTGGCCACTGATGATCACATTGGTTGTGTTTGCAGCATGTGGCAGACAAGCATTCAGGATGGGTGTAAATTTTTCAAGGATACTGCCAGAGACTTTTCAAAACTCAGAAAGGAGTGGCAAAGAAGCAGTGTTTAGAGTAACCCTGGTGGGTTCTTTCCTGTTCCCTTTGCCTTATTAACTCTGCGTGTTGAAGCTCAGAGGGTTGTGCCCAGGAGCCCATCTGACCTTATTGTTCTCAATTGTTTGGTCCTCTAATGTTATTCTTAAAAAAGAAAAAAAAAATTCTAAAAACTGGGGATATCAGCCCAAGCCGTGGACATAGATTTTTCAAGTCTGAAGCTAGGTGCAGCATAGAAGTTGTCCCAGTGGGAGGATGTTTCAACTGGGGCACCTGCAGGTGTTACAAAATCAAACCTGTGGGAAGCCATCATCTGCAGGTCACTCACTTGCCATACCCAGGACAGGCACTGCCCAGCTGTGAGGAGCACACGAAGCCCCCCCTCCAGAACCCCTACTGCCCTGTCGGGTCCTGGTGCCCTGGAAGAAGGCCAGGACCTTCCTCTGACAACCTGGCCAGGTTGTGTCACTAAGAGCCACTTGTTTTTCTTACTGTGTCAGGGACCAGGGTGGCACTGAGTGCCTGGTGACCACAGCCTCCTCTGACTGAGTGGCCACCCCTGCCTTTTGTGTGCCTTAGGTGTGTCTGGGGACTATATAGACCCCGTGTTGCATACGAAGCTGTTAACCCCTGCAGCACCTCAAGATGAGATGAGTCAGCTGAGATTGACTGACGAGGTCGGTGTCTCCCGCCGGCACACCCTGGTGGCCTTTGCATCTGCACTGCCTTTCACCTGCCCTCAGGCAGCAGAAGACAGTTTAGCTCACCTTCGTTTTGCAGGGAGACAGAGCATGGGATTAAGACCTCATTTGGATAACCACATACTAACTACCCATGGTGTAGAAGAGTTGTTTTCTGTTTTACGATTCCCTGGTTTGGGGCAGAGCAACCTCAGTTACAAATTCTACAATAGTCACAACAGAGGGTAGGCAGGGATAGAATGTCTTTGGTCCCAGAGATATTTAAATCAGTCTCACCAAAGTGATCACAGGGTGTCAGAAATCATGAAGCAGGTGGGTTCATTTCCTATTAGGGGTCACTGTTGGAAAGACATTTGGGACTGTGAAATAAATCAAGGGTGACCAGCGAACTAGGCCAGGAGGGGAACCCAGACCCAAGGATGGCCTGGATGCAGCTCCCTTCTGGGTGCACTCGAGGCCACTCCCACTGCAGGTTGGGTGCCCAGAAGGCCTGGGAATGTCCTCCCCAAGGCCTGCTCAGATATCTGTGGCCATGATTCCTCTGTTCCTGCCAGGAGACATAACGATGCTCTCGTCTAAACAACCCCAGGCTGAGGCCGGAGCCTGTGCATCTTGGCTGCTAATAGACAGGACATGGTAACCAACTGACCCCAGGAGGAAGGACATGCACATAAGGAAAGCTCACAGTGGGTGGTGACCGAAGGCTGGGTGCATTCCAATCTCATCCGTGAAAGCGCAGAACCCAGGGCCAGGTTCTATCTTTATGTATGTATTTATTTATTTATTTGGAAGAGGAGGCTTAGCGATGGCACAACGCATTTTAGACATTTCAAGATTTTTAAAAAACATGTTTTAGTTGCCGATGGCCACAGACCTTTATTTATTTATCTGTATGCAGTGCTGAGAATCAAACTCAGTGCCCCACACATGCTAGGTGAGCGCTCTACCACCGAGCCACAGCCCAGACCCATTTCAAGTTTTGAGAAGTAGAATTCCAAAAACCACAGTTAGAAGGAGACGAGGGAGACCCTGGAAAAGAGCCCCAAGGGGGAGCTGAGGTTGCTGAGTGGGAATCCAGGTCTGGAAAGAGTGAGCAGACGGGATGGGGCTGCCGAAGCACATGGGATAAACAGGAACCAGCAAACCTTCTAGAACCAGCTGGTCTGGAAAGGGGACGGCAGCTGTGTGGAAAGGAGAGGGAAGCCAGCCTCACCTCCTGGGCCCTCCATGCCCCTTCCAGTTCCACTCCCATCATCCCATGGGTTCCTCAAAGCAATTCGCAAAAGTAGATGTTATTAGAGTTTTGAAAAATAAAATAAATGATCCTGAAGGCATTAAATTAGCTACCTGAGATGTGAGTCATGTGTTCTCAGGGCGTTGGGAAGGTCCACAGATCCAGCCCAGCTGGGAGGCTGGTTGCAGAGCACCCATGAGGAGCAGAGGCCCATTTCCAGTGCATCAGGGAGGCAGCAAGTAAAGGCTGGGAAGGGAGGAGGAGAGACTAAAACTGCCAAGGGTCATGTGTGGGAGCAGCTGACACCAAACCCAAGCCTCCAGCCTCACCAGCTCCACTTCCCTAGGGGAGACTGAGGCTCCTGGGTTGGCGGAGTCACAGCCTGGCTGGCTGCCAGGGCCCCAGATTCGGGCAGGGCCCGTCACTGGGCTTATAGGAAATAAAGGCACCCTTCGAAAGAAATAGAAGGATTCAGTGATCTTGGTGAACTTGCCTTCGAGGGCCACCCTGTTAACCTCCCGTGTCGGGGTCTTTTGCAAGAGCATGATCATGATGACTCCTCCCTCCGGGAAGAGTTGTGTGAGAAGAACTATGTTGTGTTTGCAGGCCCTCTAAGGTGACTGTCACCAGTGTCATGAGTTCAGTAGCCCTTCCACTCCCTTTCCTACCAGCAGCATCCTCGGAGCGCACACCTGATCTTCGACTCCTCAGAGGCTGCAGGCTGCAGAAGGGCCCCATTCGTGTAGGTGGCTGGTGACCTGGCTCCCTGCCCCAGCTCCAGGTCAGCATGAAGCTGGGGCCATTCACTGTGGGCAGTGGAAGGCTGTCGGTTTACAGCAGCAGTGTGGCTTTGCTGCTTCTGGAACTTTGCAAGTTACAAAGCAAGGGTGCTCTCAGGGTGATGCGTGCTCCCTCTGCACATGCTGTGGGCTGACGCTGGGTGAGCTGTGTACAGAAAGGCACCTGCAAAGGGACACCACCTCATGGTCTAGCAGTTGCCACCAAGAACCAGGGCCTCCTATTGGTACAAGCTTCACCAAAGGTTTTCATTTTTCTGCCTCATACCCACCTGGACTTGTATCATATCTGCTTTGTGATGGTTAAAGAGGAAAACAGGAGACCAGCTATTTGAGCAAGCAGGCCGCGGTCCCTGCCAGGGCTGCCTTTCACTCGTCGGGGGATGTTTGTCATTTCCTGTGTGTGTTGGGGTTACAGCCTGCAATTTCCACCAATCATGCTCATTATTTAAATGAGACAAATGGGCTGTTGTCGGGAACGTGATCTGAGTGACATTATTATTCTGACCTAGTGTAAATGTCATGACCTGTCTTGGGTTTCCAGCGGCAGGAGAAAGTGGCGGGCCACAGAGGTGACGGCAGCCTCTCCATAAATCAAGCGTTCCAGACGTTATGATAACTTTTATTAAAGAGCAAATGGATTTCTTGACATTAGGCTTTTATACATTCCGGTCGGTAAATGTAAATGGAGCCGCTTTCCCCCAAAGAGATGAACCCACTCAGCTCCTGAGAGCAGAGAAGGGGAATGATACTCAATTTACTGAACTTGGGCCGCTTCTGTTATGCATGTGTAATGATTTGGAAAATCACAAACAGCAAAGACCTGGATCCTACAGGGGACTCTCTGGCCGTAATTACTGACATCCTGACCGTGTCAGTGATATAGTCAAAATCTAACATTTATAATATGCCATCTTGCTTGAAATTGTGATCAATGTGTTTTATAACATAGGTAGGCTACGATAATTAGGTGACAAAGATGTGATAAATTGATGGCTCCTACTTTGCTTCAGCTAATGTCCCCTCTGCTCACGTCCTTGCTAGACCTCTATCAGCAATGGGGTATGGATTTTTTTTCTAATTTTTTTTTAAACCAGATTCATGTTGTTTTGTGTAATTGTTATATTCACTTAGATGTTCGAAATCACATGTTTCTAAAAATAACTGGTGAGTGCATAAACGCATAATTATCTGTTGGTGTATTGTTGTACTCACCCATATATTCTTGTAGGATATTTCCTACATATTTCCTAACATATTTGTTAGAAGAGTTGATGTAATTCTTGAAAAATTAGAGTTTACCCAGAAATGAATATTGGTAGTAAGAAATCTTCAAAAGTTATAAAATATCGACCTAAAATTGAAATCAGAAAAATTTCATAATTGAAGGAATATTTAAAATTTAAACATATTCCTCTAAGGGGAGGAGAATGTTTTGGGGGTCCTAAATGGAATGCCATTTCACTTTTATATTTCTCTACGCTCATGAAAAGATTGTGGTTCTTCATTTAATCAAATAAGATTGGGACAAACTGAGGAAGGCTGCCCCAGCTGTACTGTGCAGTCTGGGGCCAGGAGAAAGGATCGAACTGAGGATGCCTCCCAGGGCCAGGAGGGTTAGGGTCCTCGTGGGGAAGGGGACTATCTCCCTGGGGATCCAGAGGTGCAGTCCTGGGTTCCCCCAGGAGTGATGATGGCAGAGCAGGCACAATGGGTGTCGGCTCCTCTCAGGCAGCGCTGTAGCCAATTGCTCTGTTGAGAAAACAGAAGCCATCAGAGGTCAACGTTAGCAAGCAGCCTGGACACTTGGTGTTCTGAGCCCCAATTTTAGGGCTGAAAGGTCACACTGAGAGCTGGAGAGGAGAATTGTCCTGCTGGACATCCAGAGGGGCTGAGTGGCCTCAGGCACCTCCCATGTAACTTCTGGATTGCTCTTTCCTCTTCTCTTACGACCTCCAAACACCCACAAAGACTGCAATCTGGGCCTCAGCAGCCTGCCCTGGAGGAGGGCACCAGAACCTTCAGCACCTGGAGACAGCTGGGAAGTCAGAGCAATGGAACTTCCACAGGGATGGGATCCCTTTGGGGTGAGATCTGGGAACAAACTTCCCTGGGAGTTAAATCAGATATTCAGTCAACCAACATAACATTTTCCTGAGCAAACTGGCTCCTTCAGTCTCCAAACAACCTGTACTTTCTAGAGACTGGACTTTCCTCGGGAGGCTTCACTTTGTGCTAGTTGGCTTCCCCTTGTGCAGACCCACCCTTCCAGGGCGCTCACAGAGATGGCAGGCTTGTTGGGAAGTGGGTGCCTTTTGCAGAACTCTCTGCAGTGGGCAGAGGCCCTGGCTTAGAGCAGGCACAGAATAGAATGAATGTAGCTGCTTAGGTAAGATGGCACCTAGGGCTGAGGTGTGGATTTCTGAGACTTCTAGAGTCCATATTTCTGCATGTCCTCCTTCATCAAATCCCTCTCTGACACCATGTGGCAGTCAGCTGTCCCTTATCCCAGGGCTGAACCCTGCTGGTTTTCATGAAAAACATTGTCAGAAAGGTCTACCTTTGTGTTTCTCCAGGAGAGTCTTCCAGATGGTGAGAAGCTACCCTCACCTGCTCCAAATGGTGCCCCACCAGCATTCCTGAGGGAAGCACTGGCCACTCCTGGACAGCAGAGTCACACAAGTCTATCCCAAACAGGTTTGATTCTGGAAGGGAGAGGAAGAGAAGAAGGTGGGAGGATTAATCAAAAGTGGTGCCCCAAGCCAGGCATCCCATTGCACCTGTAGTCCCAGATAGTAGGAAGGCTGAGGCAAGAGGATCACTTGAATTCCAGAGTTAGAGACCAGCTTGGGCAGCATAGATGAGGCCAGAGACATCTCAAGGAAAACAAAAAGTAAAAGAGAGAGAGAGAGAATGGAAGGAAGGAAGAAAGAAAGAAAGGTGGTACCCATCTCCATCCATGGATCAAATCTTCTATATTCTTTGGCGCCCTCACTCAGTGTGTGTTCTCTAAGGAGTTGCTGAGGAGCAGCCTCCCAAACCTTTATCCCTCTACCCTGCTGATTTTCCCCACAGTCACTGCCTCACATTTTATTTTGCATTCATTTAATCGTATGTTAGGTGCCCGCCACTAGAAAGGGCGCTGTCTGTGGGTCTGTGCACCTGTGGCCTAGAACAGTGTCCAGGAGACAGCAGAGCCAGGTAAGTGTTTGCTGCATGAGCAAATGATTAGCTGGTTGTGGACATTGATTTCCCTGTCCCCGCAGAGCCTTGTCACTCTTTTTTCTGCTGAGACTCCCTCGCCTGCTCTTTTGCCTCTAAATATCTTAGCACTTATCTCCTTTGGATCTGAGTTCGATAATTTAAACACCAGCGTCACCCGTGCTATAGGGTTGGGTTTTCTTCTTTCTGACTTCCAATCCTGGATCATTCCCCTTGAGCTTCAGTGCCTTTTATCTTGTGTACTCTCTGATGTGAAGATTTTGGCCTGGACTCCACGAACTTCCTGTAGATTTCGTTACAAGTCACATTTTGAAAAATGACCTTGATCCGGTGGAATCTGAGTTTGAGGAATCTGTGAAGGCTGAAGGGTGAGCATCTGAGAAGTCTGCATCTCAGTTAAAAACAGCAACAAAAAGAGGTCGACTTCACCTTTCCAAAATCCTTTGCCTGTATTCCTTCCTTCAACAGCTGTACCTTCCAAAAGAACTGGGTTTCATGTCTGCATAACTCTGGCCGACCCTGCTGGTGACCTGCCCTGTGGTCTCGTCACTCGTGGGTCTGGTGGTGAACTTGTTCTGACCAGGGGCCTTCTCTGCCCGAGGGTGGCTCTGTCTGCAGGCCGCGGGGCAGCTGGGAGTGCTGTTCCCAGGACACCTGGAGAGCTCTAGGAGCAGCCTCCTCCAGAGAGCGACGGAGCTGGGGAAGAGGCTGCAGACTGTTCGGGAGCCCCCTCCAGGCACCCCGAAGGCCCAGCTGAGTGGAGGCTCCAGGACAGCCTGTGGGCTAAGACTTCGCCGTGTTCTGCTACACCCCTCCTGAGTGTTCTGGGTCACCTCTCAATGCAATGGCCAGGGCTTCCCGGGCTTATTCGTTCTCCTGAGCCCCCGAGCCAGAGTCTAACTCATGCTCCTACTAGAAGGTGGAGTCAATGCTCACCCTGCACATGACCTTTGTCATCACTGTGCACTTACACACAGCATTGAGACCAAGTTCACTGGGCTCATCACCCTCGTCCTCACGGGTACGTGAGACTCTCTGCTGATACCAGCCTTTTGGCTTGAACTTCACCTTCACTCCTCACAGTCCTCAGCAGTGCGACAGGCTCCCCTGGAAGTGGCCTCCTCAGTCTGCACGCTTCCCTCAGGTCACGCCTTTCTAACCGATCTTGGGGTCTCCGCAGGACCTGAGATTCTTGCCTTCCAGAACGTTCAGTGGAGCACAGAGCTGACATACAACACCACGCAAAGTATTAATGGATTATTTTAATGAAAAACTACTTGTCCTTGTTAAATGCCAAATTTCCATTTTCTCCATTGAACTATGGTGTCATAGCCTAGTTTCACTGTGGTTTCAAAATAATCATCATAACATTTTTCACCTTCACTACTTTTTCTTACTATTAGGATTGGGGGGAAAGGAAAGGCAAGGCCAGCATGTGGGTGGGATTGATTCATCAGCTCACTCACCCGTGAGCAGAGACCTGTAGTAGCCCCCGGAGTCCCCTGGGCTGTGATCACAGGGATGCAGTAGAGCAGCCTGTGCTCGGGAAGCCACCAAGGAGTCCCTGCACCACGATGCTGCTCAAAACAGTATTTTCCCTTGGACTTTGTAGTAAAGGGGTTTGGTCAAAGTTTGGTTGTGGAAGATTTTTTTTGTTGTTGTTAATGTAAGAAAATTTGTACAACTACTAATAAACACAAATATTCAAGTCAGCTCACACCTCTAAGTCTTGCTCAAGTAAGATTTGTCAGTAAGTCCTGAGCAGAATGGGGTCAATTGGTGGTGGCCAGTGCCCACCTACGTGCCCACTGGTAGCCGGTCCAGAGAAGGTAGCCATTTCTAGACTGTGCTCTATAGGAGGACAAAGGCAACTTGAGACATGACTGACCTGCGGTAGGAGGGGACAGGCTTTCTGGGCACCCCACTTTAAACCCATCAAGAGCTAGCAACTGCTCTGAAGTCACCCCAAGAACCATGTCCAGGTCAGGGTCACATGCTCTGCTAGGAAACCCCTCCCCCCAGTTTGCAAGGAAAGGTGTTTGATTCTCTTTGGATTCTTATCGTCTGAGTATCAGGGAAGCACTTTTTGGAAATACAGTGCTCAGTGGGAATGGTTAGGGATGCGAGAGCTGAGATCCGGGGTTTTCTGCTGCTGTTCCCAAACCTTCCATCCAAGTCTTCATGGGAAGGAAGGTTTGGGAAGAGCAAACCCAGTTCTTTTGGAAGATACAGCTGTTGAAGGAAGGAATACAGGCAAAGGATTTTGGAAAAGTGAAGTCGGCCTCTTTTGTTGCTGTTTTTAACTGAGATGCAGACTTCTCAGATGCTCACCTTTCAGCCTTCACAGATTCCTCAAACTCAGATTCCACAGGATCAAGGTCATTTTGCTCCTGAAGTCAAGGGTTGCTCGGACCTACTGCTGACTGAGTCCTGGGCGTGTGAGAGAAGGAAGGCAGAGGCTGAGGGGAAGTCAAGTGGGCACACCAGAGCAGAGAGGGTCAGCCTCTTGAAGAACAGGGAGAGGGCTTCAGGTGCAGAGCCTGAGGAGGACTGTCAGTCGAGCTCATGGCTGATGGAGTAGTGGAGGCTGGGAGGATAGACCTGAGAAGAAGCCACCTTTAAACCGTTTCTTACCCATAAGGCAACAAACTGCCAGTGTACTGTGGGCCAAATCAGCCTCTCACCTGTCCTGTGGTCCCTGGAACGCACCTACAGCTCTCATCTGTGTATAGGGTGTGGACCATTTTGCAGCTCAGAAATCAAGTCCAGAATGGCCACAGGGACTTCAGGGTTGGCCGGCCACCACCTCTGCTCTCCGGCCCTTGGCAGACAGTTTCCCATCAAAGCCTGAGTGGCTCCACCCAGGGCTGGTGCAAGCTGGTACTCTTCCCTCCATGGCCTGTGTGGGCCTGTGTTTCCTGGAGGTCTTCCTGTCTTCAGAGCCCCCTCAAGAGCCCAGCAAGAGCAAGCAGATGCGATGACACAGCCATCCTCGAGGATGCTTCCCGGAGGCGGCACACTTCCTGCGCTTTTACTACCCAGCTCACGGACACTGAGTCCAAGGTCACCTAGCTGCACAGGAGCCGGGAGAGCCCCACTCCACAGGACCACAACCCCAAGTAAACCAGGACCACTAGAGGGAAGCAAAAGACATTAGGCAGCTCTCTCCTGCACAGTGTGGAGAACACTGCCTGGCAGAGCTCCGAAGATGCCCATGGTAGTTGACTGAACTCCATATAAATAAGACGAGTCTGCCCAGTACAGTGAGCCAGCAGATGAATGCCCTCTGAGCATGCCTGAGAGCCCAGAGTGGGCTCCAGTCCCACCCCAGTCAGTTATGACAGACCTTCCCTTTCCACATGCCCTTCTGATTTTTCTTGGAGAAATTCTTTCACAGAAATACTTGAACATTAGGACAAATTTGAGACTATAACTGATGGAATGTTGCATGCCATTTAGCCAGCAGGTCTCAGCCACTCTGTTACAAATGTTGGATGCATCTGTTATATACTGCATCTGCGCAGGAAGAGGATTTGGAAACATAAATTACGTAGAACTTAAAATATATAATACTTTGCAGCCAATGCTTTACCAGGTTGTCATGATCTTTCATGTAAATATGGACCTAATATCTTTTTGAAGTACTATTTTGTCTTCTCAGCTGACGGGGACATCTCTAAAGATACTCAATGTTTTGAGTATATTATATTTTATATTATATATTATATTTAGCAAACTGTGAAAGAGGTTTTTGAGGTTTTGGGGAATGATTCTGGGCTATTCTGTGTAGGATTTGCAGTCAGGGTAAGTTAATGGATTCAAGATGGTCCTACTGGCCCTGTTGTGCTAATACAAGGATGCCCAGGACACAGAGGCAGCTGAGGAGACAAGGGGTACACTTCGCAACGACTACCTCATTTCCCACCCACCGGCTCCCTGTCAGAGAGAACAGTGTCTTTGGTAGCCAGGTGTAATTTGCTAATTTGAGTGGCTTTTCTATATCATTGGTATTTTAATTCCTTTACTACCTGTATCCTGGATCTCTAAGAGTTCTCTCCAGCTTCTAAGAGTTTCACTTTGTGTGCATTTATCCCTGTGCTAAGGTGAAAACTGGCCAGAAAAACCCAGAAAGAAATGTGGATAGGAAAGCTGTTCATTCCCCACCCTGCCAGGAAGGCTGCTCCTGAGCCTGTGCCACTGAGTGAGTGGTGCCCTCCACGTTATCTAGTGCTGGGATAAGAGTGATAGAGAGAGAATCTGTCTTGCTACAGAGACCTTGGGATCTGTTGATGCCTTTGAGGATCCAAGCAGATTTTAGCAATTTGGTGTGAGTGTGTCAGTCCTGTGTTTCCAGAAATTTAAAATCTAAGCACTTTTCCAGGCTAAGGCAATCCCAGCGTGGTAGTGAAGAGAGAATTCCTTTTATTTCTTTGACTCCGATGACGAGACTATGAAGGTGGAAATGAGAAGATGTGGCCCTCTTGCTCCAACACTTGCTCTCACACCTGAAGCTTTTCTGGGAGACTCTTTTCGAGAGCAAACGATGACAGCTGAAGTGTTTAGCTTTGGAGAGCTGCCTCCGGAAGCCAGCTGCCTTCTGCTCAGCCAGCAATGGCAGGGACACTTCCGCCCTCTGGCCCTGTTTAGGCACCCAAAGGTCAGTCAGCAAAGGAAGGGCATTTTAGATCAATTTTCCTCTTCCCTGAGATCTCGGGTTCCGCATGGGCCTTCTGTTCTCAGTTAAAATAGCAAATGTCCTGTGGTCTTCCCCAGGGGCGGGGTGGAGGACTTCTGCGTGCCATACTTTACCACCTCCCTGAGAACAAAATCCTCCACCAGGAGCAGTCCTGAGAGGTTCTGGAGAGACTGGTTTTCAGTCTCTCTGCTGCTTTACATCGGACAGTTCCTTCAGGCCACTCTCCTGGGTGGACACTCAAGGCCGGGCTCCCTGGTACCCTGAAGGGGGCCCTGGCCTTCTCCAGGGCCCTCCTGCTCCTTCCTCTGTGCTTTGGAACACACCCCTTCCTTCCATATCGCTGAACCTCCATTCAAACACCTAGGACCACAGTGTGCATGGTGACGGTAATGGGCTTCCCCTTCAGGTTTTGGGGCCAAGTTTTTCACTCCCACATTTGTCCATAATTTACAAAGTGTGCTTCTCAGGATGGCAGCTTGGGATCCCGGGCCTGCGGGCACAGCTGCCATGGGGGTCCTCTGCCAGGAGCCAGGGCTGTGTTCTGAAGCATGAGCCACAGATGGAAATGGAGTCCAGCGTTTCATGCATCTCCACTCCTTCTTGCCACGGGAGCAAATCGAAGCGGCTTGAATGCTGAAGAACCTCAAGACCCAAGACACAGAATCCTGCTTTTGTACCAGGAAGGTCTGCAGTCATGGAGAAGAGCAAGGGTCCCTGAGGGGTCCCTGCTGCCTCCTGCTGCAAGGTGGGAGCGGCTCTGCTCCCTGAATCCTTATGCGTTGGCAGGTGCTGCTCCAGGGTGGAGGCAGCTGTAGCAAGTGCTGCTGTTTCGCCAGAAAGAGTGTTGGCTCACTATTTCATCTTCCCCCAGAGGCGCGCAGGAAGAAAATAAGCACATCAGTCGTCATTATGACAGGATAAGAATGGAACCATCATATTTCAATAACAGTGCGGCGAGCAGCCCCATGGAGAGATGAGTTATGGACTCACCCTCTCCCTCCAACGATAAGTTAATATTATCTCCCCAGGATAATTAGAGTGAAGTTCAATTACTGACCCTGAATTGCCGTGCGGGCCACACCATGGGTTTTGACACAGCGTTTTACACATTTATCTTTTCACCTAACGTGCTAAATCTGCATCGCAGTGGTGATTAATCTTGCTGTGCCCCTTCTAGCATGTGCTATTCTTCTTGCATGGATTGGCGGGTCCCTGGAGTCCCCTTGAGCATAGTATGAGCAGGTCTATTACGCTGTGTTTTTCCTGCCAATTTACGCACATCTTTGTGTGCGGTTGTGGTGGTCACTTGTGAAGTTGGATCAAGAGAGTGTTTTCCCCAGTGTCCACACTGCCCACTGCAGCCAAGTCCACCTGCCCGCAGCCTGCACTTGGTGAACCATGCCCACAAACCTGCATGGAAAGCCAGCGGCCCCTCAGTGACCAAGCTGAGAGAGAATGGCTTGTTCACCGTGGAGGCTTCCACGGTGGCTTCCAGCCTCCTGCGGGGCTCAGTGTGGCCTCTCCTGATGAAGCCGAAGAAGACTAGCACATCAGCCTGGCACTTCAGGCTCCATCCCAGGAAACCAAAGGAGAGGAGGCATCATCTTAGAGAAGCCACCCAAACTCCCGGTCATCAAGTCAAGTCGACCTTTATCTGAAAGCCATGTGTACATTACACTTGGGATTGGCAAGGACTTAAGAAATTTAAAAAAAAGAATGACTCCCAATATCATAAAGCACTTTGCTTTATTTCTTTAAATTTGCATATTCTTGCTGAGTGTGGTGGCATATGCCTTTGATCCAGACCACTTGGGTGGCTGAGACAGAAGGATTGCAAGTTCAAAGCCAGACTCAGCAACTTAGTGAACGAGGCCCTAAGCAACTGATAAGACCCTATCTCAAAAAATAAAAATGGGTTGCAGATGTGACTCAGTGGTTAGGCACCTTGGATTCAATTTTGAGTATCAAAAAATAAAAGTGAATGTGCATTTTCCCCTTTCTGGGGTGATAACTGAAAGATCAGGGCTTGAGCTCATTGGGACACCTGGGGATACCAGCCCATGGGTCATGACCTGAGAGGGTGTCTCAGAACACTGAAGAGTTTCAGCCCAAGCTCCTGGAACCCTGGAGACCAGGACCAGGCACTTGTAGGGCAGAGGGCTTGGCTTAGGGGCCTTTCCTACAAGGCCACAGGGCCCTGAGGGGACATTTGGTCCACAGGTTTTCTCATTGTTAATAAAGTATATGTTATTTGGGGGACCCAATTTTTAGAGTGGATCTAGTGGGTTAGGCTGCAAATATGACCAGACTTAGTCCTGACACTGTCTGACCCTGCGGTCACTGTCGGGGGCTCTGAGGCAAGTCAGGAGCTGCTCCTGTCCTTGACCTGGACAGATCCAGGCTTGACTCTCAGGCTCCCCCCTCACTTTCCTCCGCCACAGATGCCTCTGTCACCACCTCCCAATGTTCCTGTCCTGGGTTCAGTGAGACAATGCCCAGAAGCACTGAGCCCATGCCTGTCCCCATGAGCCCAGGCCCTTAGCGAGCCCTTCCCTCCCAGGAGGGGGACCGTCCTCAGTGCTCCTCTGGAGTCATTCCTTCACTTTGGGGTTCCCGTCGCCCCCTGCCGACCAGCTCCTCATGCCCAAGTTTGCTTTCACGACCTCCGATTGTCTAGGTACCTACAGCAAGGTGCTGTTCTCGTGCCATAAGACCTACACGTGTTCAGGGCTGACGTCACCCTCAGTCCTTTGTTCTGGTGTGCTCTGTATCTCAGTGGAGCATGTCACTGAGATGATGGCTCTTCAGGGAGCTCATGGGGTCATTGCTACTCCTCAGATTCCCTTCCCTTCCCGGGTTCCCATTCATGTCCAGGTTGGAGGGTCAGAACCGCGGTATAGACCACACCCGCTCTGTTGGTGCTGTGGGCAGGTGGTCCACAGGATGTGTGAGGTTCCTTTCTACAGTGACAGAAGATGCCACTGTGGTCAACAGAGACTGAAGGAGGACAAGGGCAGGGCAGGAGACCTGGATAACGACCTTCTTCACACCTGAGGCACGAGCCCTCCATTATTCCCTCTTCTCTGTGGTGCACGGGGAGTAGGGTTTCTATTTACATCACCCCTGTCTACTCTGTGGAGAGACAAAAGCAGCCATTCCGACTCCAGGGGCTGCCCTCCTTTAAGGAGACTGAAGAGGGGCCCTCGGAGAGGTTGCCTTGGCGCTCCCAGGTGTCAGGCGGCTAGCACCGGTTCTGCGCACTAATGGGCAATTCCGATTTGACTAGCAGACTCCCAGCTGTTTACATCTGGTCACCACCTGGTCACGGCAGCTGAGACTTCGGCCGCCTAGTGCCATCCTCAGACAGCTCTGAAGTGTTCCATGCAATCACGTATCAGAAGCGATCCTTTGCTTTAGAGGCAAATGTACTAAGTGGAAGTGTTTGCATCTTACTCTTTCTGGAAGCGGGGTTAAAAACAGAGGCACCTCCTCAAGCTCTCTGCTGGGAATCTTTTCTTTGCAAAATTACACTCAGTATCAAGTTCCTTTGACGTGGGCAGGATAAAAGATCTTAGCCAGAGCCTTGCATGTTGAGGGTGAAGTACCGTGAGTACCGATGACAGCAGAGACAGGTGGGTGAAGGGAAAGGATCTTTCAAACTTATGAGAAACATTGCCTGCTTGACTTGACACAAACCTGGGAAAGTTCAGCAAGAAAGGGAGACAGGACGTGCGTTTCGCCCCCAGGATCTCCTGCCTGAGAGTGAGACGGAGGTCCCGGGGCCCCTCCAGTGGGGCTCCCTCTTCCATTTGTCTGGCAGCCCTCAGATGAGATGGGCGTGGCAAGGCCAGCTTCACCTGCCAGCCTGGACGGGCCTCCACAGGGTCCCCTTACTCTGGAGGACGGGAGGTGCCTTTCTCCTCTCTCAAGACTCGACACAATTTAACATTTTCCTGCAAAATCCTGTGTCCAGGTGCTGGTCTGCTGCTGCTTTGACCAAAAATGCCAACTTTTTTTTTTTTTTTTCCAATTTCATGAAGAACAACATCTGTTTTCATTCGGGACCCATGCTCATGTTCCATCCCCTAAGCTGTCCCCGGGGTTCCCTTCAGTTGCACTTTGAGTTCTCGCACAGCACATTTCCTTTCTGAGTCAATAATATAATATTTGTACTTTTTAACATGAAACAGAAAACTTTTCTTTTTTTTTTGCTCATGTGCTGTTGTGGCTTATGCCGGCAGCCAGGCAGGTCCAGCGCACAGCCAGCCTGTGGGAAGCAGAGAGTCTTGGACCTAAAGGGCTCCTCCCGTGGGGGCCGCGAAGAGCAGGCTCAGTTTGCAGCTGACCCCTGGAGCTAGTCATCTGTTTATGTTACTGATCTGTCCTGTGCACTGGGACCACAGTCTCACAGGCTGCCCCAGTGTCCTCAGTGAGAACCAGTGCTGGAGAGCAGGAGCTCCCCCATGAACTGCTCCTGGGCTCTGGCTCAGCCCAGATACAGAAGGACCACGGTGGCTTCCCAGGCCTCTACCAGCCTTCCTTACCTGGTCCATGTGCAGACCTGGCAGAGCCAGAGAAAGGGAAGAGAAAAGAAAAGCAGGATAAAGAAGAAAAAAAATTAAGGAAGATGGAAATAAGTGAAAGTCAGACAAGAAGGAGAGAGAAAAAGAGGACATCAGACGTCCACCAGAGGGGCCTTATCCAGGGGCCTTTATAGTAACTTGGACATTATGAAAAACACAGCCTCCCGCACCAGCAGGCTCCCTCCTCTCATGGTCCCTGTAAGTTAGGGTTTGGAATTGGCTTCCCCATGTGTGGGAGAGACTTTCCCCAAGATCAGAGGGTGGGAGAAAAGCAGAGATAAGGTGGATAAAATGACCTGGGGAAGGCCACCTGTTGCCATCAGCCAATCCCCACCAGGGTCCACAGCAGGACTGCACTGAGGCCACCTCCCTCTACCTCTCTCCACTGTGGCTCTGTTACTGAGCTGTCCTGGGGCCTGGCTCTGGCCATCCACCCCCAGAGACAGCCCAACCTCTCTTTCCAGACATGGCCCAACTTCTCCTGCCCAGTCTCCAGCTTATTTTTCTCCCATCTGCCTCTGAAGGCCAGGCCTGAGGTGACCCTGGAAGGCATGCATGGGGCATGGCAGATGCTACTGGCTTGGACCCCAGTGGGTGCAGGGACAACTACTCCCCAACACCCAACCACCAGATGGGGTTTCTGTGTGTGCAAAATAGAACCCACAGAGTTAAACCCAGATCTGTAATTGTAGCTACAGTTCCATTAATTAAAACAGGGCGTTTGTACTTCCTGCTTCCTGACACCTTCCCTCTTCAAGTGCCTGTCTCTAGTACAAAGCTCTCACTTCTGGAAAAAAGAAAAGTGTTCTTTTTGAAAACTTCCTTTAACAATTCATTTTAAGTTCATTGTGTCTCTGTACTGAGTGATGTAATTAAAGTAAGTGAAATCAAAAGTATAGTAATTAACTGGCAGAATTAGCAGAATTCATGCCTCAGTTCTCAGTTTGATTCTACTCAAATTCTGGCTTTCTCTTCTCCTATTTCATTCTCTATAAATAGAAATATGCTTATTGAGTCTCTTGCAAAACTAGACAATACAGATTCATGCTAATTTTATTATGATTTTGCTGTGCTGAGGATTGAGCCCAGTATTTCCTACATGCTAGGTCAAAGCTCCACAAATGAACTACCTCCCCAGCCATTCCTACTTGAGACAGCAACCAGCTAAATTGCTCAGGCTGTTCTTAAACTTGCAATTCTCCTGCCTCAGCTTCCAAAGCTGCTGGGACTCCAGGCATGTGCCACCATGGCAAGCTTCATTCCAATTTTAACAAAACATTGCAGGGCATGGTGGCACACACCTGTAATCCCAGCAGCTCGGGAAGCTGAGGCAGGAGAATTGCAAGTTGAAATCCATCAGCTACTTTGAGAGGCCATAAGCAACTCAGCAAGACCCTGTCTCTAAAAAAAAATGTTCAAAAAGGGCTGGGGATGTGGCTCAGTCATTAAGTGCCCCTGGGCTCAATCCCTAGTACAAAAAATAAAAACAAAATCCCACAAATAGAAAACACACAAAATAATCTGCAGCATTATAGAAACACACATAAGTTGAAATTTTCCTAGATATATTTATTTATTTTAGGAAGATAAAGACTCATCCCACAATGGTGGTATCCTCAGAGGCCTGGACAGGAGACAGGAAAAACCTGTAACAGTCAGTTAAACTTTTATGTCTAAAACAATTTACAGTAATATTCACAGCAGAACCATTCACAATCATTACAAGTGGGTCTGAAATTTGGGGTCCATTAACAAAATGTGGTCTACTCTTATAATGGAATAGGATTCAGTCTGAAGAGCAGGGACTCTGCACCATGCTCAACTTGGAGCTGGATGCCCCTGTAAGCCAGGCACGGGGGACAAATGCCGCAGGACCCCACTCAGGTCCCCAGGGAAGTCAGATCACTGAGATGAAATGGAGGTGCCAGGCCTGGGAGCCATAAAGCGTGCTCACGGCTGCACTCCTGAGTGAGGGCCCTGCAGACCAGGAACCACGCAAGTCAAAGTGGCCAGCATGACAAGTCTTAGGTTGTGTGTTTAATCACAAGATAAATGGATTCTAAACAAATGTGGCCAATATCACCTTCTAAGATATCTGCTGGTCATCAATGTCATGATTAATTTGTGGGATTTGTGATGTATCAGAGGGGAATAAACAGAATTCACGCTCAGTTGGAACCGAGGTAGCCCTCCCCCTCAGTCTGCCACCCTTCGCCAGGTCCTCCCAAGGGGAAGTACCCAGGGCCCCTGGATGGGCTTTGTGGCAATGCCCCTGCTGCCCCTTTCTTCACTTCTACAGGACAGAAACGTGACTTTATTTACTTTTATGTCCCTAGCCTGGTGATCCACTCAAGAAATATAGTGGCTGACCATCTAAATGGATAAATAAATCCATTTGTATTGTGCACAATAAAATTTCACCCTCTCACAATAGGTGGAAATGCCTTCCTCCTCCTCCTCCTCCTCCTCCTCCTCTTTCTTCTTCTTCTTCTTCTTCTTCTTCTTCTTCTTCTTCTTCTTCTTCTTCTTCTTCTTCTTCTTCCTGTCCTTTTCCTCCTCCTCCTCTTTCTTTTTCTTCCCCTCCTCCTCCTCCTCCTTCTTTCTCCTCCTTCTCCTCTTCTTCTTTTGTAAAAAAATGAATTTCTTTATACAGCACAATGAAAAATTAACTTGATTAAGTGATCTTCATAAGATCATAAGATCAAAAAAGCAACAAAACATTCTTGAAATTGGTTTACAATCAAGAGTAATATTGATAAATATATCTATTCTGATAGGTATGATAGAAAAAAAAGCTGTTTATCATTGCATGAACTAATTTCTAAACTTAAATATTTCCAGTACACCTAGCCTATGCGATTATTACCAACTACCCATCTCACAGGTTAACATATGGTCTCTGTTGCTGATTCACTTCTTTCTCACTAGCCCTCAAAATTATTTGTGTCATTAATGAAACCTTTGGGCTAGCTGATAGAGCCAGTAAATACATGTTACAATAGCAAATGGTCAAATTTGATCTTTGAATTCTGACAATGAAGGGTAATTTCATTGAAATTATTACCCTTCCAAGGAGAAAATCTTGCTGAACAAGGACCTCCTGATAAAATAAAGTAGGGTTATTTTTTCCTTACCAGGTGAATCATCTCCTCCTCCTCCTCCTCCTCCTCCTCCTCCTCCTCCTCCTTCCTCCTCCTCCTCCTCCTCCTCCTTCTTCTTCCTCCTCCTCCTCCTCCTTCCTCCTCCTTCTCCTTCCTCCTCCTTCTTCCTCCTCCTTCTTCTTTTCTAATTAGAGCTTTATAACTATACCTAGTAGTTGGGTTCATCTTAACAAACCCACACATGCGTGGACATGGATTTCAGCTCATGATCCCCACTTTTCCCTCCCATTTCCTCTCCCATTCTCCTTCCTCCAGTCTACTAGACTTCTTTTTGCTCAGTTTTAATTTGTATTTGATTGGTTCTTTATGTTATTCTATCTTCACCCTCCTTTATTTTACTCTAGCTTCTGCATATGAGAAAAAAACATTTGACCTTTGAATTTCTGAGTTTGGGTTGATTTTCCTTAGCATGATAACATGATATTCTTCATTTCCATCCATTTACCTGCAAATGTCATGATTTATTTTTTTATGGCAGAGTAGAACTCCATTGTGTATATAGGCCACAATTTCCTAATCCATTCATCCATTGGCTGGCATCTGTGTTGAGTCCCTAATTCAGCTATTGTGAACTGTGCTGCTAAACATTGATATGGCTGTGTCGCTGTGCTAGGCCAGGTTAAAATTTTCTTGGAAAATATCAAGGAGTGGGAAAGCAGGAGAAACTTTTATAACAGATGAACCACAGGCTCTCTCCAGTTCTGTGCTTTTGCTTTTATTTTGCTTTTGTAAGTCCAAAGTGTCAAGGTGATGCATAAGCTGTGCTATTATGGACTATAGAACACTGAGGTTCTCTTCCTCTCGTTGGACATGGGTTGTCCTTGGCTGTCTCTTCCCCAAACAGATAGAGCTGCTCCATCTGCCCTGGCAGTATTTCCAGAGCATCTCTGAGAATGAGCTACCTGTTGAATCTGTTCTGCATCCCCATGACGCTAGTCAGAGCAGAGCAGTCCTCGGCTTTAGGAGGCACCACTCGTGGAACAGCTCTCTCATCGCCTCAGCTCTGAGTCCCTGCAGGCAGGACTGATGTGGGGCCTGCTGTTGGCTTGAGAGGTTGCTTATCTGTCTCTCTACACCTGTCTCTGTTGCTCTTGTGCATTCCCTGTGTGTGGCTCTGACCACACTCTCACCTGCTGCAGGTGGGGTGGACCCTTGCTTTTCAGACTATGGCTGCCCTCCCTGCACAGCAGGCTGTGTCCTTGCTACTTCAGTTACACTTACTTGAATTGTGCTGGGCAGCTTTGTATGTTCAGCATCCACACCTCTTTGGACATAATGAGGTGAGAAAAGACTGCAAAACACCTCAAATTTAGCTCAAATATGGCAAGTGGGCATGGATGGAGCTGGCGTGGCAGGGACTGCCATGCAGGCGCATTCTTCATGTTCCTTTCTACCTGACAGAGTAAAGGTCGAGCAGGGAGTGCACTGTAGAATCGCCAACATTTGGAGTTAGAAGGACTGCAAAAAGTGAATAAGGTCTTTGCAAGACAGCAACCCAAGTTAAGTTAGAGTCCTTACCTAGTCATACTCCTGGTCAGTCTGAGGAATCTGTACATGTGCCTGTCCTAGCACTTTGCAATTAAAGAGCACAGTGGACACTTGGGGAAGAGCTCCCATATGCTGGGAGACAGGCCTCACCTGGCCACAGTTAGAACTTCTGGGAACTACTGACGGAAATTTAGACATAAAATCTCCTTATTCATTGTTTTTTGTTTGTTTGTTTGTTTGTTTCCAGAAGGGTCTATGCTGTTCCTTCTGGTTTGGATCAGATGCTGAATTATTTCAGGATCCTGAGTGAGGCTGCTCCAGAAGCCAGAAGGATTATCAATCTCACCAAAAATCTGCTTTGGTGCAATTCCCAGAAAGATTTTAGAGCCTGGAGAGGTTTATACAGTTGGCTGAGTTTGGAATAAACATCTCCAAAATGTCAGGCAGGTTTCCAAACTGAAATGAAATTTGAGGTCCACCCATTTCACTAGTTATTAAGATAAAGAGAAATCCCCTGTTGAAATTGGATTACACAATTGGTAGTCCTTGCCATTGTGGAAACGGATCTACCCACAAATTTCCAGCTGCTGGAGAGGAAAATCCTTCCTGCTTCCCCTGACAATTTGTTTAGCGTTGCCACTACTGAGACGGCCAATCTTTGATAATATCAATATGGAAAATCTGATACTCATTTGGAGTAGGCATGGGGAGCAGGTAGGAGAAATGGGCTCTGACTTTCAAGACCAAGAAATCAGACATGATGTGATACTGTGCATATGGCTAGACTTCCTGACTTCAGGCTCAAATGTGTGGTGACATATATGTTAACAGAAAAATAAATAGATAAAATGAGACATCCTCCTGCTCTCCACTGTCCTTCCTCAGGACAGGGTCACATGTGGAATCCCCCCCCCCGTTTCACTTCTGCTTACAAAGGGCCATGTGCACACCTGTATGTTCTAGCCTCTTCCACTCCCAGGAGCACAAATCCAGCAGCCCTAGCTGGAGCAGACGGCACCTGGAGTTTGTATTTACAGCCTCCATGGACTAAGCTCAGAGGTCTTCCCAGCCAAACCCAAAGGTCTGTGGACAGTTCCTCCTGACCTCCAGGATGGGAATCCGGCTGTTCTAGGACCCCTTTCCCAGAGAGGGACCTCTTATCCCTAATGATCCCACAGCTACTCCATGAGAAGTATGCATGATGGGACGACGGGATGACCTGTGTGTGTTCAAGTTATCCTTTGCCGCCGTTTGCCTCTGGGTGAGGAAGCATCTGAAGAGCAGTGGCCACCCCCAGTGGAGGAGAGGTTCTCCGAGATGTTTGTTCCATGTCCCCCTGCATGCTGCCTGCACCCCAGTAGGCGCCTGGCCACACGTCCCAGGTTGTGGACATGGTCAGCATTGGCCATGGCAAGCCTGATGTTTTATTTCATTGTTTGACAATTAGCTGGTTTTGTCTAGTCTGGTTCTACTCTGAAAGCAAACAATTTAAGTTAGTTCAGAAATGGGAAAAAGAACAGAAATCAAGCAGGTAAAGGGCGCTCCATTATTACCATTCACAGAGTAGACATGCCAAGCAGAAGATGCAACACCAAGGCAGGGAAGAGGAAGGGGCCTAGCTGACACTTTCATTGGCTTCTCTACTGTGTTTAAAAAATGACATTCCTGATGTAAACAGAAAAAGAATAAAATAGCAGACATTCTACAGTAAATTGTATCATTACCATTTGTAATTTAAATATAAAATATTAGTATCTCAAGAGGTGTTAATATTAATCAAATAGACTTTAAAACACATCTCCCAAAATACGAGCCCATAAAAACCAAGTGATTGAAAAGCACAAAATTAAAGAAAGGTAGAATTCCTTAGAAGAACTAGGAACCAAAGGCACATCTTGTAAAACATACTTCAGCAAGCTGTGCACCGTGGGCTTGGCAGTTCCAGCCAGACACCACCTTCCCCATGCACTTCCTGATGGAGTGCTCTGTGAAGGAGATCACGGTCCCCAGACAACCTGTCTGGCTCCAAGACCTTTTGTCCCTCTCTCACTGTTCATTTGTGGCTGAGATGGTTGATCTAATGCTCTAGGCTGCAGTCTGGCCCCTGTGCCTTTCTCTGTCGGACCTGTGCTCAGTGCCGCCATCAATGGCTGGTCTCTACTTTCCCTTTGGCTCCTTGCAGGCAGGACCCCTTTCTTGCATACCTTTGGCATCTGCTACAACGTCTAGCTCAGTATTCAACTCTCAGAGAGAGCTCCGTCCACAACCAACAGTGGCACATCAGGAACAAAGAGATGGGAAAGTACCTGACCCACAGTTAGAAGCACAGTCCACTCATCCCTTTCCTACAGCTGACCAGAGTTGGGCTGTGGTGTTGTGCTCATTCCTAGGGTAATCCTTGCCTCCGTGGAGTCAGGAGGGGCCTTTTATTTCCAGCTAATTTGTGAATCTTCCTTCTCCCCAAATTCCCAGAAAATGGGAAGAATTGAGAATCCTGAAACGGGATTCTCAGCAATGGCCCACAGCTGAGCACAGCTCAGGCTGTTCCACTGGGTGCACCACTTGCTGGCCCAGTGGGATCCCCAAGCTACAGAAGTCGGGGAGACTCAGAGGAGAGATGGAAGGTGATGCACAGAGAGATGCTGTGAGGGCTGCTCATAGGGCATCCGAGCAGGAAATAGTGAGGTTTGTGAGCCAGAGTGCAGCTGGGACAGCCGCGGAGGAAAGCCTCCGGAAAGTGTGAGTCCATGCAGAGCTATCCTGGATGACCTTGTCCATGGTCTTATTGTAGAGCCGGGGGTCTGAGGCCGCTGGTGCTGAGGTGTGGCCCCTGGGTCTGCTTGCCAGCTCCTGGCACAGCCTGCTTTGAAGTCGAGGCTTCTGCTAGATGCTCAGATCCGCTCACAAACGTGTTGCACTGGGGGCCAGTCTCCACCTTACCCCATCCGGCTTTCGTCTAGTGCTATGAATTTGAGTTGCTGCCACAAAGCAGGTCCTAAATTCAGGCTCCTCCATGAATCCTTATCAGCCCCCTGCTCTTGCTTTCTCTCTGCAACTTAGACATTTTAAAGGTACCGAGACCCTTGTTCCTCAAGCAGCATCACAGATTGCTTCTAAGAGCACATGGAGCCGCCCCTGCATGGGTCTGCCTTGGCAATGCCATTAAAACCTTCTGTAATCATGACAGATACAGAATACCACCTTTTGGAGCATCTCAGAGAAGAATTCTATTTCTGTATTGACCGCCAATCCCCCTACCCCCGTACTTTATCATATTGACTTGATGAGAAGCAGCTACGGTTTAATTTACTCTAGAAGTTCGGAATTCTACTTTATTTATATAGTTGACTAATGTGATTCAGAGGTTAAAATTAAGTTTTGATTTAGAAACATTAAGGCATTGTATCTGTGCCAAATCAGGATTGAGTCAAATTGTCCAAAGTCATGATTGCTTGTATGCATATTGACCTGATCTCTATTAGTCATACTAATCAGTACCAGTTTCCCTATCAGTTAAGTCCATCACCATTTCTATCCTAGTTAAAGAGATATTGTCATAAAGTTCAAAATCTGCTAACAGGGCAATATAGGTTAGCGACATATATTGTCATTTTTTTCTCAAAGCCTTTCTCACTCCGTCAGGCAAGCAAACAGAGAAAGCAGCTTGATCAAAGGAGGGCTGCCCCCACCTCTGCTCTTTATGGAGCACACGTACCACTTGCCAGTCCTTCAGATGTTGCCCCGTAAGGAAAGTCAGTTCTGTAGCCATCTCCCTTTGGGAATCAACACCTTGGTTATTCCAGGGACATATTTTTAAGGAACATTCTTTTATTGATTTCCCCTATGCCTTGTAACCAAGAACCATCCGTGGCAGTCTCACTAACAATGCTTTGCTGTCTGCAACACAACAGGGCTTTTCAGAATGGTTGGTATGCAGAAAGCACGCAGGACCCCGGGAAAATGGGTGGAGGAAAGAAGACAAACCTCTCAGCCTCCACGGGGACCTCACTCCACTCAGACAAAGTGCAGTTTTGTCCAGATCCACCCAAGATGCTTGGCTGCTCACTGGCTCTGGGTAACCGATGCCACTGTGGCTAAGTGCCTGAGTGGAAGAGCATTGTCCTGTCCAGCATCAGTCAGCGCGGGGGGAGCCGCCTGCCTTCCTTTGGAGACACCACATAGGAGTACCTGAGCTGCCATCGATGAGGAAGGCCTAACAGGATCGATCTAGATAATCAAGCTATCTCTAGATTCCACACTTCACCAAGTGACTGCTATCGTTGTATTTCAGAAAATTGAATTCAGCTTTATGAAACATATGTTTAAAAGCTGTACACTTTCAATAATTATGCTATAACATCCCTGTTCTTATGCAAAGCTAACTAGATGTTGTCATATTAAAATAGCAAATCCAATTCATTTCTTATGAACACATGTTTAAAAAAAATAAAAGGAACACTTTAATTATTTCAGGAGTGTTGGGCCAGTTCGCCAGCGACCGCATATTGCATTTGTTTAAAACTCAATCATGCAAAATGAAGACTCGATTTGAGAAATTTTAATAAAGATAAGCAGCCTATCATGGTATCATTTGAATGCTAATCGGCACCCCCATTCAGCCAGGGAGAGCAGTGTCAACTTCGCTGGAGGCTCTTTATTCCGCAATAAAAACATTTACATTCTAATGATTTTATTAAAGCGCTGGAGCTGACAGCAGCCCCAGATGACTCCCTGGCAAACTCTATCAGTTATCAACTCATATTGCCCTTTATCAAAACCACCCAGTGGTGAGCCCCCGCCACAATGAGAAGTCTGCTGCTCGCAGAGCGGGTATTTAATCATTTCTTCTGCAGTATTGTTCTGCTTACAGAGCATAAATAAGAGCTTCAAATAACCCCAGAGTGCTCCTGACAATGGAGCAGAGCATGGGCCCTATTTATCTTTCTCACATCCTTCAGGAAGCCTTTTCTCCAACTACCCCCCCCACCTCTTATTTTGTTGTTGTTGCTGCACTTAATTTTTTTTTTTTTATTCACTACCCTATCATCATTCAACAGCTCTGAATTTCTTCTTCACCTTCCACAGCAGGGCTCAGGAGAGAGTAGGCAGAGAGGTGACCCTGTTGGTGACAGGATGGTAGGATGACCCCTGGGGATGGCAGGAGTGGGAGTGCCTGAGGGGCTGAGGGGGACAGGACCTCAGGGGAGGGGCTGCTCTCTTTGTCTTTGTCACACAGCCGTGGCCCTGGGTGGGACAGAGGGAGAGGAGGTGGAGGACTTGGTCTCCTGCCTGTGTCCCCGCATCTCCCTGGAGGCCATGCCCTGACACCAGGGCTTCCTCTTCCCTCTCCTCTGCTCTGTGTAACGCGAATTGGACTGTAAATCAGTAGCGAACGCCACTTGGGTTCCTTTCAAAATTATTCTCCTTCGCTCTCTTTTTTACCCTTCTAGAAATAAATCAGGCGATTAGGAGTGAGGGCAGGCAAAGCTTCCTGGGCAAGCGTGCCCTTGCAAGTCACCGTCAGCTGGGCCCAAGCCCCTCTCCTTGTCTTGATTCAGAAGTGGATTTCTTCAGACTAAGGAAGGGGATCTCTGTAGCATACTGACTTCTTTGTCTTTTAACTTCTACGTTAAAATGGACATCTCCCTCCTAACGACAAGTTCTGGAGAGCAGAGGCCAGTGGGTCGCACTGGGAGCCCACTGCCTGGGGCCCAGCAGGCACGCAACCACATTTATGGCAATACAGCTGCTTGGATATCGAATTTAATTTAACTGGCCCAGTGGCTTTGATTCATCCTCCCAAATTGCCTGTGAACTGCTGCAAAGATCAAGTTCAATTGGGCTTTCTACTAAGTTTCAGGGGATCCTTGCCCCAATCAGGTAGCCTTGACTCCCCCTAATGAGCCTGGTTCATTAGATAATAGATGAGAAACATTTTAATGAAATGCCCCAGGGCAGCACAACATCCAAAGGTCTGCAGTGTCCCCTAGAACCCTCTGCAGGACAAGCCTTGGTGCCCGGACCCAGAGGACACAGGCTTTCTGCCTTGGGCTGCCTCGTTGCGCTCCTTCCAGCTGTTTCTGTGCAGGGTTGTCACCTGCAGCCTGGCCCGGCCCCTGGAGTTCAGGCACCCCCTGCTATGTTTCCAGGTGACTGTCATCTCCACCTGAGCCAGACCCAGTTGGCCATCCAGGACATGGGCCACCATCAGTTCACCCAGAGAGGCCTCTGATTGACAGCTGAGACAGAGCTTGGACAAGAGGTCCTGTGAGGTCGGCCTTCAGGGATACCAGGGTGGTGGCAGCCGGGTACAAGGAGGATGCTGCAGGAGGACAAGATGGGATGCAAATCAAGGGGTCCCTGCTTAGGATAACTCCCATGACCATGACAACTCCCGCCATGGGTTCAGTATTTTAAAATGACCAATGGGGTAAATTGGACAGGATTGTACTGAGGTTTTCTAAAGTAACCAATGGGGGGAAATTGGACACTATTCTAATCAGATAATCATAAGGTAACCAATGGGGCAAACCGGGTGAGGTCTTCCATCAGGTCCACGTAGGGAAAAGAAGGCATCTCAGCTCAACATGTGACATGGATTTCCAGACATGGAGGCTCTGAGCCTCCCTTTCAGGCGTGGCCACTAAGTTCTACTTTATGGAGTGCTACTTCCTCCTCCTTCACCTTCAACAAATCTGCGCTCTGTTACTTGCATGTGTCTCACTCAGTTCTTGGTTCAGGACACCAGGGACCTGGACCCAAGTCAGACACCCTGGCAATTCCTGCCTCAGCCGCCTGCAGTCTCTCCGCACTCTGAGCTCAGGCAGGAGCACCCCACAGATCCCCAGGGTTTTGAGCAGTGGGAAGAGCCTGGAGACAGAGAAGCTCTGAGCCTCCCTGAGACCCACGCGTCCACCCATGAGGAGCGAGAGCCGTGCGCAGGGAGGCCAGCAGTTCCAGCCTCAGCTAAGGCACAGCTTGCAGAGAGGGGAAGCCTGGAGTCTTGCGCATGGTCTGTCCTGGTGGTCACTGTTTCCCAATAAAACACCAATAACATCGATTCATCTTAAAATACTCACTGAGGTTTTAAGGATGCTTCTGCCCAAGATCTACGCTCTACCTTACAAACAGAAGGTTGCTGGAGAAGTGGGGGTCAGGAGCTCTTTGTCAAGATATTTAAACCAGTGCCCCCTCCCCAACAAAGGCTGAGGAAGGAGTGACTTGCCTGTCTGGGCCCAGGGACGCTGGGTAGTCACAGGGCAGAGGGAGCACCCAAGGTCCTCCCTGAGTGCCAGGCAGGGCGCTGCCTATCCTGCCTGCCCACCCTGGCCCCTGCCCTGTGGCTGACAAACTCCATGGCAGCTTTGACCTAGGTTAACAGTAGGCGATGGAAACCATCTTTGACAGCATGAGTCATTCTAAAAAGAAAAGGAATTATCTTTGCCAGAGCAAAGCCGAGTGCTCTCTGCTTGGGCCCTGAGCCCACGTGCTACCTGCAAGCTGAGGACTCTGCCTTTCACATGCCTTCCCTCGGCTCTGCACTGGACCTGGGAGTGAATTTGTTTTCTGCCAACAGGGACGGGGAGAGGCCTGCACACCACACAGGAGGCCTGGTCTCTGTTCCACTCTACAGTGGAACCTGTTTATGCTGAGCCCAGTGTCCCAGAAAAAGTCTGTCCCTAAGATCAGCCCTGGGTCCAGGTGGGCTGACTAGAAACCTGAGAATCCAATCTCCAGTGCAGAGTGTGGTCAATTTTGTACCAATCTCTGCAGTTATTGGGTGAAACATCACTAAGTCAGTCAACACTGCCTTCTAACAGCAATTCGCAGACAGCCTCTGGCGGTGGCTGAAGGTGAGCCCTCCTGGTGTTTGGAGATCACAGCTCTTTGCTCCACAACCACCCACTATTGTGACATCTTTTCTCAAATGTCACATCTTTCTTTGTAGTTCAACTTTGAGTCTGGCCTTTTATTACTTTTAAAAATATTACTTTGCATATGTCAAGACAAAAGATAAATATCTATGCCTAGTCTATTTGTTATTTATATATTTCTTTCAAGAAGTCAAATATCGGATCACACTGAAAATAGATTTGCAAGCTGGTGCTGAAAAGGTATTTGAATATTATAGCATTACGCATTTATGGAGCTTTGTTCAAAGGTTTAAAAACACAGAGGCTGGAACTGGTTCCTCCTTGGTGGCAGAGGGTGAAGAGTGGAGGGCAGTTCTGTCTTCAGCAGCCTACATGGGGGGCTGTGGGGGGTTGTAGTTCACTAGTATGTGTCTTATGGCATCAAGGTCATTTGTCAAGTTCATCTTGTCATAAAACAAAAAACAAAGTAGAAATGGTCTGAGGTGTGTGTTGGAGGAGTTCTCCCAGTGACACGGATGTCAGCGAATCCCCGGGGCCTGATCTCGGTTGGCAGGGTCCTCTGTGTGAATCTGCCCACGCATCTTTTATGTACCTTCCACCCTCCTCCCTCTAGATCTGCGACTTCCATCTCTCTCCATCTCTCTGCCCATCCTCTGTCTGTCTCTGTGCTTGTCCAGCTCATGACGAGTCACCCAGTCGGCAGATGGGAATGTGCCCCCTGAAGACCGGAGTCCCCTGGAGGTGCAGACTGCAGACGGGAAGCCCGAGGTGAGCCCCGTCCAAGAGCAGCGCTCACTCACCCACAGGAGGGGTTTCTTGGCCTACTAGGGTTTCTGACTCATATGAATGTTAATTAGTTGAAAACCAAAGAGTTGTTTTGAGGTTTAACAGCTTCTCAAAAACACCCGTTTGCCAGGCCAGAGTGGTGTCTTCGTGAGTGGATGGAGAGGGAAGGAGATGAGAGAACATGATGGGGGACCCCTGGCTCTGAGGAGCGCTGGCTGGAGACCCCGCTCGCAGCTCCTCCTCTAAGGAAGCAGGGCTCCAGCCCCACAGAAAGGCCCAGTCCAGGCAGTGCTCCTCACCACCTCTGCCACTGTCCCCTGACAGACACCTCTGGCCCCACCCTGCAGAGGAAGAAGCTATCAGCTCAGACCAGCCACACCCGCCTTCACCCTCACCCCACCCTGCCCTCTGCCTTTATTCTCTTTAACTCACTGACACATTTTGACTGCTTAGCCAGCTACCTAGAGAAGACAAAAGCCCCGTGATACATTTCTTCAAGATTTTATTGTAATAAACATTGAATGAATTGCATGAATAAAATTCGTAAACAGCATCCTGCATTTTTGCAAGAAATATTTATTGAGCAACTATAAATGTGCCAAGAATGTGTTCAGGTAATAGGCAGGTGACAGAGGAGGTTACAGACCCTTTCCCTACCCTCCTTCATCTTCCAGGCTCCTTGGGCCTAGAGTATCAAGCCCGTATGTGAGTACACATTTATATGCACTAGGGTGCTGTGCTACAGTACAGTAAAGCACGCACGGAATATCACATGCAATAATATATGTTGTAAAATCTAAAGGAATGTGGTTCCAGGTAGAAATGAACAGAATAAATAAACATAGAACACGAAATATCCACTTGAAGTGCAAGTACAAAGAAAATGATCCGCTTTTGACACTCCCAAAGAGGAAAAAAATTGAAATATTTAGGTGGGATGCTTAGTAGTTCTAAATTCATAGGCTCAGCGTCCACCAGGGCTCTCCACAGAAACCCACCGACCAGGCTGTATGAATATGCAGAGATACACAAAGATGTAGCTATAGAGGAAGGACTCCCAAAGAGACAGAAAGAGCTACTTATATTAAAAATTGACTTGTGCAATTGTGGAACCTGACAAGTCCAAAAGTCTGTTTGGCAGACCTACAGATGGAAACCCAGGCAGGGCTCCTCTTAGTCTCGAGGCAGAATGCCTTTCTCCTGGGGAGAATTCAACCCTTTTCTTTCTCTTTCTCAGTGTGGGGATTTGCACTGAGAACAGCCTGCCTGCTGGGCAAACCCTCTGCCACTGAGCTGCAGTCTAACTTCTTCAGTCTTCCTCTGAGACCTTCAACCAACTGGACAAGGCCCACCCACATCAAAGCCAACTGATTGCAGTTGACTCACAATTTCTTACAGCGACATCTAGATCAGCATTTGATTCAATAACTGTTACCATAGCCCAACCAATTTGACACAAAATTTAAACATTTTATTGGCATAAATCCCAAACCCACATTCTAACTATCCCTGGGATTTCCAGGAGGCAGGTATGCATGACTACTTCACAATTGACGAACACACAGAAAAATTCCCAGGCTCCGGGGTGTGTGCTGCAGCTCAACGTATATCTCTTGGGGAAAGTAGGTAGCCACTTGAAACAAAGGCCAGATTGTTCACAGAAAGTGAAGAAGTAATTGGAAGTTCTCTGAAGGCATAAAGGGATGAGTGTTTGGGCCCAAATCAAATCCATTATTTTCTGTAAATTCTGACCAAGGTCATGAAAACTCAGTAAATTCTGGTTGTGTCTGTGACTCTGAAGGCCTCCTGGGTCTGACTGTGATTTTCAGGTTCATGGAACTGTACTGATGGTTATTCTGATCCCATAACCCCTCCATCTGTCAGTCAAACCCATGGTCTCTGTTAGAACACACCAGGGCAGCAGAACCCTGAGGAGTCGGTTCACCAGCGTCCTACAGATGCCAGGTTAGCCCCAGGGTAGCCTGATGGATGGTGAGGCTGCATGCCCTTGATCTTGCACTCTGAATCCTGCCAAGCACAGAGACTTGCAGGAGCGCGTGGAGAGCATGTCCTCCATCTGGGCAGCAGGTGTAGGTGTCTATGGACCAGATACAACTGAAGTTCTAAAGGCAGCTCAGGAAATCGAGGTGCAGGAGGATCAGCAGGGAATACCGTGGCACAGGGGTGCTGAACCAGCTGAGAAGGCAGTCATCATGCAGGCCATCATACAGCCAGGACAGGGACATTAAACCATCGGACAGAGATTGCTGCGTTGCAAAGCTCTTGAGTCGTGTCTGTGACTCTGAAGCAACCTTATCATCTGTGGACAAGTGTGTGTAGGGAAACATCAGTCAGGTTTGGTCGTGGAGGCAGCCAGGGGTGGGGAGGTGGGACTATCCTCAGCACCAGCAAGCAGCAGGGGACCATACAAACCAACAGGGGCAGCAACTCAGGGCTGTGGTGGCCACCTGTTCCACCCAGGCTCAGCGAGGTCACGGAGCACCGTCCCACCACTCACTGAGGATGTCACTGTGGCAGTGGACAACTTTGGGCCAGAGCACCACCAGGCAGATGTGCCTGGGATGTTGGTCCAGAGGACAAGAGCTACGATGCTGGGCAACAGCTAATGCTCACCGGTGGAAGGTGTGTGCTCCCAGCAGCATTTCCTGGGAGAGGGACTAAGATCCCTACAGAACTGGCTGCACAAGTCCCCTTAGGACTGGGCCACACAGTGTGCCCTGGAGTGACGATGGCCAGAGGGGACCACTGATGACAACCTGAGGTCTCCCTCCCGGATGCCACCCAAAGACCACAGAGGACAAGGTCACTTTACCCCAGCTCCTTTGACTGCGGTAAGGGTGAGAGCCATGTGACACAGGTTGAAGTTTCCTCCTCCCCAGGGGAAAGAAGACCCTAGAGTTAAACACCTTGCCTGCTTCTGCAGCGGCTCTCTCTCCTCTTGGTCGGGGAGCCCTGGCCTGGGACACATCCCTGCCACACTCTGACACATGACTCTCACTGGGACTGGGTGCCTGAAAAAGAGCCTCAAAGGTAACAGAGTTTGGCCAGCCAGACCCTGGGGTGTGAGGCCGGAGGGTGGGTGGGGGTCCCCAGGAAAGCTCGAGGCAGCTCTCCCAGCACAGGCCTGATCCCTGCAGCTGGAGGGAGGCTTCTGGGTTCCAGATCCAGGATCCACCTTTTCACCAAGTTCCTTTCTCCGGCTCCCACCCCACACGGATCCTGCTGGACCTCACTAACCTGCCCTGACCTCTCCCGGCCACAGGTCAGCATCCCCTATCCCTGGTAAGTTTCCACGTCTTTGACCCTAGAGGTGCTGTTGGAAGCTTCACATAGGACAATAGACAGAGGGAAGATGGTCTCCCCAGGGGATTTTTTGGCAACCTATCCTCTCCCCAGCTTCCTTCTCAATGTACAAGTCACTCATTCTCTGAAGCTAGCACTGATGGCCACATACCGCCTCTACTCATCCAAACAAGCCCGACCCAAGTCCACACAAACCAACGCTCCCTCGCCAGCCATGGGGGCACCGTCACACCCTGCTTCCTCCCTCCAGGCTGGTGCTTCTGCGGCCATCCCCCAGGGCATGAGCCTCCTGCCCCCCTCCCTGCAGGGCTGCGCCAGGCCAAGCTGTCAGGCACTCCCGCTGATCCTGGTCCCTCCCTACGTTCTATTCAAATGAAGACACTGGCACAGAGGAGCACATTTCTATAATGCGAAGTAAATGTCAAAATGAAGAAAAAATGTCTTATGCACATGAATAATAGAGGGGAAGCTTCAAAACCAGCATAAATCATTATTTTGGCAGGTAATTTTTTATATCTTTCTACACTATCTTTTTTCTATTGATAAATTTATCAGTATAAAATATAGACTATTTTTATGAAATGAATACATATGAATTTAAAACAAGGTACAATTATGGGACCACGGCATTCCACAAGCAATTCCAGGAGTGAGTTTGAGATGGCATCCCTTCTTTAGATTTACAGGAGTTTATTAGTTTTGAAAAAAAAAATTACTTTAGGGCTTATATGCTCTGAAAATAATACTTGGGATGGTAATTTCATGTGGACAAAAAAGAAAACAGTTGCAGTTGCTTCAAGGCAGAGACCTGATGTTTCTTGGGCTGTAAATTAGTGACAAGACAGTGGCTGGCCCAGGAAGGGAGCAGTGCCCCAGCACCTGGGAGCACCTGGTGGGGCCATGTTCTGCCCGCTTCTTCCCTTTCACTTTGGCCCCTGTTTTTTTGTTTTGTTTTGTTTTGTTTGTTTGTTTGTTGTTTTTTATGCTTTCTCTTAGATACTGTCAGGGAAGAAATTTTTAAATTTTGAATTTTGCATTTTTTTTTTACTTGAAAGACACAACAACTGTGAGGCCATCCTGACCATCTTCCTCATATGTGTGGTGACCAGCACATGCATGTGTGCATGTGAGCAGGCCCCTGTGCATGTATGTGAACCCGTGTACATGTGCAGGGCGTGTGAACAGTCATGGTCTAGTGTGTTTGCTGGGCGTGTGTGCATGAGGGTGTGTGTGCATGTGAGGTGTGTGCATGTAAGACCACAGGTGCATACATGCAGCTTGCACAAATGTGTGATGCATGTGTGAGCATGTTTGTGCCTGTGCGTGTCCATTTTCCCATGTATTTTTGTGTGTCTGTGCCCTGCCTCTACCTAGGTCGGGTCCCCTGTGGAGCTCTGGGAAAAGTCTTTTCAGAGAGCCAATCTGGTTGGGCCAAGCCCCATCAGCAAAGCTCCAGAGACCCTGTCACTGAACATCCCCATTCTTCTTCCTTGCCAGTGTCTGATTGCCATAATTTTGAATATTCTGACTGTCTAATAATAATATTATTATTATTATATCCAGACTTTTCCCCGAGTTCTATCCATGGCGTTTTGTCGGGATTTTACCAGACGATGGATCCTGAGCGCAATGGTTTTGCTCCTGGGAGGGACCCATGGCGCAGCTCCTAAGGAATCCGCACAGCAAACTTGGCCCGTGTGGCACCCCTTGCTCTTTGTCAGCATGGTCACCACTCCAGACAGACCAGGCAGTGCAGCTGGTGCCGGCTGACCCGGGGCCAGAAGCCCTTAGGCTTCAAAGCCTCCCCTCCCTGTGGTCTTTTGATTTCATAAGTTGTGTTTCCCTCAGGGTTAAGAATCGAGTTCCACCATCCAGAATCTAGTTGTAGTGAACTATCTCATTTCCCTGCCTCTACTGGGACGTCTGTCTCCAGCCTTAGAGGTCTCGCTGCCCCAGAATCCTCCTTCCACCCGCTGCCTGAATGGGCCCCCTCCAGCCAGGAACGGTCAGTCTTTTGCAGTTTCTTGCTCTTTGTAAGGGACATTGCGTGAGTGTGTGGGCCCCTGTCCCATGGTAGTTACACATTCAGAGTGACGTATTTTCTTTGTATTCTGCATTTTCATTTGAAGCATAGACCTCAATTAACAAACGGTAATAGAATGAATTCATACAAAATGAAAAGATATTTTGATAGGAAGCACCCAAATTAAGATCAACGCTCGGGCCTCAATCACATTGCGAGCAATGAGGAGAGAGAACAGAGATACCTCAAGCCCGATGGTTGGGTTGGAGCCAGGATATCACACACCTCGTGAGGTCTTATGAGCTTCAGGCCCTTTCCAGAGGGACAAAGTCCTGTGGCAGTGCCAGCAGGGAAGAGTCCCTAGAAAGGGGCTCACTGTGTAACAGGACTCCCGCCTGAGCCTCTGGAGGACTCAGACACGGGGGAGCTGAATGGAGAGCATAGAGTCCCAGGAGCAAGGAAGTGGACCGCTGGGTACCACGGCCACAGTCCGCAGAGAACTTGGGACTGCTGCTGCGCCTTCCAGTTTGCATTGTTCCCACTGAGCTTTTGCCCACTGTCTCTTGTGCTATGAGAAGAAACGTATTCCAGCTGATTCATCTTGCCATCCATGGGCATTGATCTTTTATTTTTATTGTTCAATATTTGGAACTTAAAGCCCTCTCTACATTTGCGGGAGTCAACCCCAGGAAATGGGTGATTCATTCCAGCAGTCAGACCCTGCGAGGCCCCCGCAGCCGGCTTGCTCCCTTGCTCTCCCAGGCAGACCATGATGGAGTGACATAAATACAGGGGATGCAGAGTGAGCAGGGCCAGCAGCTCCACAGAGGGAGAAAGGGCAGACCGTCTCCCCGATGATTTACAGCTCGGAGACCTGGGCTGTGAGTCAGGTAATAGATGGAGACCGGCGGTGGAAAATGCCAAGCCCAGGACAGGCAGGTCACGCAGCTCGGCGTCAGAACAATAGATGGCTAATTCATTTAACAGATTGGATGCCCAGGGACCACAAATGACAGCTTAAAAGACCAAGAAATGCCTGGTGTGTCCAGGGGGAAAACGCGAGGTGGCAGGAGGAAACAGCCGGCTCTTCAGGGCTCGGGGAGGGCTGATTTGCACTCATGGAAAGATAGGCAAGAACAAATCAGCTAATGGAGACAGGGACCACGTCTTGTGGAATTTGCTGGATAGAACACCTTCTGATCAACAGGGCTATGTCGACTGCTGGCCAATATATGAAGGCCACCCTAGCCCGTGGTGGCTTTCAGTCTGGTTTCTGGGACACTGAGTATCTAGATGAGTTCAATTGTTTACAGTGGTTTCTTTAGGAATTTTCCAGTCATTCAGCAACTTGAGTTCCTCAAGCCAGTATCGAGACTAAACTAGTAAACTGATGGCCATCTTTGTGATCATTTGTGAACACCAGGCATGAACTCTTAAGAAGCCTGAAATATTTACAATAGTTGAGACATCTGTACATAATTTCTTTTAAGTTATCTTTTTAAACATGTAATTTTTTGCGGGGGGTTAATTTGAGGCTGAAAGATTGGCATGGCAGCTACAAATAAGTTTCATTTTAACACTATATTAAACCCTCAACACTGGATGCTTAGAAACCTGTCACTCAATGTCACCTCTTTCATCAGAGTTTCCAGGCCGCACTCTCCGAGCACATGCTTTACCTTTCTAGCAAACTCTGTTAACGTTGCGTGGTCCAGGGTGCTGTTGGCACCACCTCTCTTTGGTCCTGCTGCCTTTTCCTTCCCTCTCTTCATCCGCCCCCCTACCCTGGGATGCCCCCTCTTGCCACTCTGACTTCTCAGGCGGAGATCCCAGTGCTAATAATGGAGGCACAGCTCCCTGGTGACATCTGGCTGCTGAGTGTCCGTCGTTCTGCATTTGGAGTCCATCATGGTCACAACAGCCCTCCCTTCCTCTGGCCTCCTCTCCCTCTGGGCGGCCCCCCTGGCCCAGATCACCCTCATCCGGTGTGAGACGCAGCAGTCCAAGTCAGAGAACAAACAGCAGGGAAGCAGGCAAGAGGACCGCTCAGCCTGGGGCTTCCGAGGTTTCCCCCGTCCTGGGGCCCCCCGCCTTCCTCAGCAGCCTGGCTGGTGCTGGGGCTCACTCTAATGTGCTGTGTGGCCTCATAGCTTCAGTGGCTGCCGGGTCACCAGCTCCACGAACACTGGTGTTCCCATCTCATTCAACTTCTAGGAGGCACTTGCGGGTGGATCAGCCCTCGTCCTGGGACTCCCAGTGAGTGTGGGGCTGCAGACACCACCAGCTGACCCTGGAGCTGGCTTCTCTCCCCGGCCCAAATTCTAAATATCCACGTGTCTCCCAAATCAGTCCTGGGCCCTGGAATTCTAGACTAAGGTAACTTTTAATCTCTCAGGACTAATGGTCAGCATTGAGGTATTCACAATACTTCCTTCTTGAGAGCTTACCATGGCATGGAACCTCAAACGCTGCCAGTCTTGCCAATGAGTTCTTTGTTGTTCTAGAGAACGCTGTTTCCTGCGGATCTTTAGGAATGTGCCTCGAGGTCCACTGTGACTTCATGGAAGGAAGGCGGCCTTGGTGAAGAACTTGTGTGTTAGAGTGTTTCATAAACCAGAGTTTCTTCAGAGCACCACTGGGAACCACATTTTTATGAGGATTCTTTACATTTTTACAATTTAAATGATGCATTATTACTCCTCAAAAAAAAATGATTAGCTGCAAAAAAGACACAGCAGACTAGGCAAGCATCACATGGCCTTGTCGGTGGCAAGGAAAGTGAGCCATCTCCAGTTGAGCAATGTCAGGGTCTTAGTCTCATTCTACAACATCCCGGTGATTCTGGGACCCAGCAGATGAATGTTTACTGTCAAACCTGATGGACCATCGAGACCCTGGGCAGCACCATATTCAGCAGTGACAGGAGGGCTGGAGAGCAAGACTGGATATCCCAATCAGGCGTTTGGGACAAGTGTCCTGCTGCTTGACGAGGAATAGCTTTTGGAGCCAACACACCCTGGGAACCGTGCACATAGGAAAGGGGCACCTCTGCCAGGAGGGCATGTGAATCTGTAGGACAGAACCCCGAGGTGATGCTCAGGCAGGATGAGTTAATGGAAAGGAACCAGGAGCACCTGCCTTCATGTTAAAATGCAGCTAACACAGGAGTCCGTGTCTTTAAAGGGCGACTCCAGGAGCAGCTGGAAGGCACACTCTGCTGTCCTGGGTGTGGCCACATTGCCGGGCGCTCTCAGGTAGCGTTTGAGTGCATTCCACTGACAGATGCAGCATTCAGCATCTCCTCCATATGCTGCCATTTGGCTTTGAGACTGTTGCCCTGGAGGGAATCATTTTGATCTTTTTTTGGTAATTTAGGATTTTAACTATGAAGCTACTACAGTTGTCTTAATTGTTTTGAAGAAAACCAACTTGTTCAAATAGTAATCCATGAATAATGCTTGAGCTATTTCACTTTTTTTTTTCCTGGCCCATTGAACTTGACCCCACCATCCATAGGAAGCGTTATAAATTTTTAAAATTTCCTATGAGTTGGACATTTTAATGAACTACTCACAGCAGTGTCCTGTCAGTGGCAAGTGTATCAGGGCAAGTGGGGGAAATTTATCTCACTGGTACAATATGTACCTCTGCTTTTCACCAGGGCCTGGACTAATTTAACTCTGCAGTTTCCCAAATTAACAAGGCTTGTCTTCGAACCTGCCGACATGGGGCACTCTGTTCTGATATTATTTTACTGTTTGCTGCCTCCTCCCCTGGGACGCTCTTGATTTAATCCACCTGCAACCTTGGTAACCAGGCTTGGCTCCCCTGACCTTTGTGACGATGTTTCACATTGCATGCAGTAGCAGTGTTCCCGATTCGCGAGGCACCCATTTTGTTTTCTTTGCACTTTTAAAGAATGAAGAAGACACATTCGACCAGCAAACTGTTTGTCACGGACGCCTTAACGTGCTTGCAGTCAGAGGGAGCAGTCTTTCAGCCTGTCGAGGCCTGAATTCTGATAGACCATTGCAGATGCGTGGCCCAGTGCTGGGTCACTCAGTCCCGCCCAGGCACAGTGATTCCATGGGAATGTGGCACAGTCCTCTGGGTAGAGAGTCAGCCCTGGCGTAATGTGTCTGCAGGCTCAGAAGAGCAACACGAGAGCAGCCTCTTCTCATTATACCCTGGATCTTGGGGAAGTACAGTGCTTTCAGGAAAAAAAAAAAAAGAAAAAGAAAGAAGGAAAAAAATGGGGAATGGAGCAAAAACAAAGAATAGAAAGAGCAAAGGAAAAAGGATAGGGAAGAGAATTTACATACTGAGCATGGGTCTGGAAACCGCCTGTGTCACGTGTCTGGTCCCCGCTTCATGCTCATATGCTTCTTATCAGATTTCACATTTAGCTCCCCTCCCCCACCTGGGGCCACACAATGGTGCTGATAAAATGGAAGCAAATTTCTTCTATTAGTGACTGACAGCGATTTGAGGGAAATGAAGTTGTACCATGATATTGTTATATATACAAGGTGCAAATAACCTAGTTTGAATAATCACAGTCTGTGTCCTTTTAAATGATTTTTCTCCCCATTTAGAGGCAAGCCTTTGATGTGATAATATTAATTCCCTCCGAGCTGGAAGGAAGAGGAAAAAAAGCTCAGAGAAGCGGAAATTAAATGAGTAATGCTATGTCAGTCAATCTTTTAAGCCAAGGCCTTATTAACTGCTAATCATTTTGTCATTTTGTCGCTCAAAGTAATAAATTTGATAGGAAAGGACGGAATGTCTTGTGTTTACTTTTATTAGCTTTAAACAGAAACAGTTGTGGAGATATTACATTATCAAGCCGTGTGGCATTTAAGTGGTTTCTGTTAAGCACGTCCCTGTTCTTCCTCCTCACCAGTGTCTGATTGCCATAATTTTGAATATTCTGGCTGTCTAATAATAATAATAATAATAATAATGATAATAATAATAATAATATTATTATTATCTATCTAGACTTTGCCCGGAGTTCTCTCCATGGGATTTTGTCAGGATTATACCAGGCGATGGGTCCTGAGGGCGATTGCTCTGCCCCCGGAGGACCCATGGCGCAGCTCCTAAGGAATCCGCACTCAGGGCTTGTGCTCAAGGCCCTGCAGGAACCAGCACTGGAGAAGTTGGAAGTCCATCCTGGGCCTGTCCAGGATGTGGGAGCCTAATGGCACGTTGTGGCCCTGCTGTCAGAGGATCTTATCACGTGGACAACAGGTACCGCCTTCTCTGCAGGGAGGATGCAGCTGTGGTGCTTTGGGCCCCCATTGAGCTTGCTGGAGCTCTACATCCTGGTAGATTCCACCCTGCGCAAGAATTTGGATCGCCCTCGAGCACAAACCCAGGCTGACACAGCCAGGTCTCCATCTCTGCTGACAAGGCCAGGGCCCAGATTGTGTGAGGAGCCAGGGGGACCCTGCCCAAGTCCACGAGCTGCAGCCGGGCCACCCACTCCATGAGATGACTCAGAAGAGGCTGAAGAATATCAGAAGGTGAACTGACTTCCAGAGGCCCTCACCTGCCTGTGCGCAGGAAACCAAGAGCAGTGGGAAACACAGTGGTGGGTCTTGCAGAGAGTGCTTCCAAAGCCCTGTGTGCAGCCAACTTCTGCTACATTCCAGGTCATGGATAATCTGCATCCAATCTGTCATCACTGCTGGAGTTGCAGGTGTGGCCTGCATCATCATTGGGAGACAGGTGCAGCCTGGTGTCACCTGGTCCCAGCATTCAGCCAACCCCACTCAATGGCTTCCCAAGGAAGAGCCTAGAGATGCGGGCCCAAGCCACCACCGGGAGCTCTGCCACCACCTTGTTGGCCTCTTCCTGGCTCCAGGCACATCTCCATACTCAGAGAGCCACAGGCATTCTGTTTACAGTATCCAGGGGTCTCCATCTCTTAGTGTGCAATGAGGCTCCCACAGAAAATATTTCCAGAGGAGGGTTTTAGTAACTTTGTGAATGAAGAAAGTCTGGTTTGATATTTGAGTGGGCAAAAATGTTACTAATTTTCAATATAAAGATGTGGGACATAATTGGAGTTTTATTTTATTTTCTTCAATCTCTAGAGTGCCTTCAAAGGAGCAAGGCTGTTTTTGATCTCTGTGCTCAGTCTTCTTGGGGAGGGCAAGTCGTCTTATTGATTAAGTACTTTCAGTTTTCACTCCTCATTTGACAATCACTAGGAAACTGTAATGGATTCTGACTGGCGACAAATCTGAACAGCTACTCATAAAAACATTACAAAAAAACATCTCATGAAATGTTGATGTCTAGTCCCCATGTACCCCACCGTTTCTCAGAAGGTGTGGTGGGAGGACATGCCCTGTGCTTCTCCTGAGTTGTCCTCCTGGATTTAGTGATCACATAAATGGTACCCATCTCCAGGCACCAGCTTGGTCCAAATCTCAGAAGACTTCAAACACTGAGGGAAAAGTATTGATCACAGATACTTATCCTCAGTGTTTTATTTCATGGGACAGTAAGATAAATTTACTACTTTTGGTAATTTCTCATGTCCTGCTACCCTTTTGACATCTGAGTTTAATCCTCACATGCCTTGCAAAATCCCAAAGAACTTCATTTCAATCTTAATGTGCAGTTTTTTTTTTTCTTTGCCACTTTTGGGTCTAAACGTTGGAAGAAGCAAAGCCTCTGAAGTTCACTTGAATAACAACAAATGGATCTCCAAGTGCAGCAGAGTTGGCCTGCACACCACATGTTTGCCATGTTGGCTCCAGTGCTCTCCCTTCTCTTTATTTATTCATCCCTTGCCCCAAGCTGACCCTGTGGTCAAATGTGTGCCAACATCTGTGAGGACTTTCTCATCATATGACAAAATCACAAGTACAGTTTATAAAAGGGTGATTTGTTCTTTATTGAACTAATCACTGTTAGCTGGAACCGCTTTCTGCTCCAAAGCCCATAGTAAGTATGCAAGTCTGAGGCCTCAGAAAGTGTTTGCAAAATGTCTGAAAGTGTCTTAGGAATGTTCAGGGCCGGTGATTCTGCTGAATTTCAAGAGAGCATCCTGAAGTCCCAGCTGTAAGACACTCTGGGGGTACTCCACGTCACCCAGGCCCCAAGTACCTATTGCCATGCAGAGAAGCAACGAAGAGCTCAGACAAGTGAAGTGCCCCACACTAGGGTGCTATTTTACCCACCCTCTGCATTTGGGTCACCAGCCTAGGACAATTGAAAACTGATTTTTCACAATGTCCCTAGCCTCTGTTGCCCTAGATTGGAGTCTTTATTGGTGCAGAATAAAGATAAGAGGAGTTGTATTAGACCAGAACAGAACAAAGTGGAAAGGATGGAATAGGACGGGATAGGGAAGGGAGGAAGCATGAGTCAGGATAAGATGGTAACCTGGAGGGTGTGTGAGCATGACCTGACTGCCCTCCCCAGCACCCGTGCAGAGGTGAGCACCTGGCTGCTGCAGTGGCCAGCAGTGAGGCCATGAAGCTTCCACAGGTGCCATCTGAAGTGCCACCTATGGGGTGCTCCCCCACCTGTGGGCGGCCTTACAGGAGATGCAGATCCTCTCTGGTAGAAGCCGCTCATCTCAAGATTGCAGACCTAGTTGACAGAATGGAGTGCAGACCCTGGTGGAGACGCACATCTCACTCATATCTGGTACGCAGCACCCACCTGGCTCCCATTCTCTCCAAACCTACCAGAAGAGGTGGTGGCCCAATGCAATGGTTGTCTGGCCAAAACATGCCAGGGGTCAAACAGGGACAACCATAAGTTCTGAACTTTGTTCTCCTTGGAGCAGCCCTGGAGGGCAAAGCCGGCCCCTAGGCAGGGCCTATACAAACCTCACAGCAGGGAAAGAGGAGTGTTCTTACAGAACATGTGTTTGAAAAGAAAAATTCTGACTCATCCCTGCCTGTGTCGGCCACATAGCCAGAATTTGAGCCACCTTATTCCTAGACACAGTGTCCCTCCTGGTGATCAATGCTAGTGTGGCTGCTCTTGCCCTGGGAGCTAGGACTTGAGGCTCGCTGGCTCCCTGTCCACACACCATTTCTGGAAGCCAGGCAGCTTCCATGGGACCCACATCCAGCCCCAGCTGCCTTCTGAGAAGTGGACAGCCTCCTCAGAAGTGGGGTTGGGGAGAATTTTCTCTGGAAATCTCTCTTACTCTCTGCACTTTCCATGGGCAGTTGGCAAATAATAGACTGATATTTAAATACTCTCTCATCATAGCATTCAAATTGGTGAATGTCTACATAGTAACGTTAAAGATACAATTCAACTGGCTTTTCTCTTTGGGGGGGGGTGTTTAAAAGATACAAACAGTAGAAATCATTTTAACATTTTTAATAGATGCAGATTATCATATTCATTTTTAAAATATTTTTATTAGTGCATCGGAGTTACACATGCTACTGGGGATGAATTCAACATATTCTTACAAACATAGGATATAATTTGCTCCATTTCAATACCCAGGACCCCTTCCACCTCTGATCCCCTTCCTCCACTCTCCTGGTCTTCTGTTTGTTTAGGGATTTTTTAACTGTGGCAAAATGAAGCAGAAAGCAATTCCTACACCAGTTCCTTGTTTTGTCGAGGAGATGAGTGTGCTTATGTGCAATTCTATTTTAAAATTATGATAAATGTACAGAATGTGGTAAAGAAATTGAGCATCCCTTTTAAAATATTGTGTCATCAGAGACTAACCCACAAAACTACAATTATCTTATATTTGGACAAAGGTGCCAAAAACATGCACTGGAGAAAAGGCAGCATCTTCAACAAATGGTGCTGGGGGCAAAACTGGAAATCCATATGCAGCAAAATGGAATTAAACCCCTATCTCTTACCATGCACAAAACTTAACTCAAAGTAGATCAAGGACCTAGGAATTGAACCAGATACCCTGCATCTAATAGAAGAAAAAGTAGGCCCTAATCTTCATCATGTGGGATTAGGCCCCAACTTCCTTAATAAGACTCCTGTAGTGCAAGAATTAAAACCAAGAATCAATAAATGGGATGGAATCAAACTAAAAAGTTTCTTCCCAGCAAAAGAAACAATCTGTGAGCTGAACAGAGAGCCTACATCTTGGAAGCAAATTTTTATCCCTCATACCTCAGATAGAGCACTAATCTCTAGGGTATATAAAGAACTCAAAAAGCTAAACACCAAAAAAACAAATACCCCAATCAACAAATGGGCCAAGCACCTGAAGAGACACTTCTCAGAAGAGGATATACAATCAATCAACAAATGTATGAAAAAATGTGCATCATCTCTGGCAATTAGAGAAAGAAAAATCAAAACTACTGTAAGATATCATCTCACTCCAGTCAGAATGGCAGCTATTATGAAGACAAACAACAATAAGTGTTGGCAAGAATGTGGGGGAAAAGGTACACTCAGACATTGCTAGTGGGACTGCAGCCAATCTGGAAAGCAGTATGGAGATTCCTTGGAAAACTGGTAATGGAACCTCCATTTGACCCAATTATCCCCCTCCTCCTTTTATACCCGAAAGACTTAAAAACAGCATACTACAGGGATACAGCCACATCAATGTTTATAGCAGCTCAATTCACAATAGCTAAACTGTGGAACCAACCTAGATGCCATTCAGGGGATGAATGGATAAAAAAAAAATGTGGCATATGTACACAATGGAATATTACTCAGCAATAAAAGAGAATAAAATCATGGCATTTGCAGGTAAATGGATGGCTTTGGAGAAGATAATGCTAAGTGAAGTTAGCCCATCCCCCCCAAAAACAAATGCTGAGTATTTTCTGTGATATAAAGAGTCTGACTCATAGTGGGGTAGGGAGGAGGAACATGGGAGGAATAGATGAATTCTAGATAGGGCAGAGGGGTGAGAGGGAAAGGGAGGGGGCAGGGGATTAGCAATGATGGAGGAATGTGATGGACATCATTATCCAAAATACAGGTATGAAGACACGGGTTGGTGTCAACATACTTTATATATATATACAACTTTATTTATATATATATATATATATATATATATATATAACATACTTTATTTATATATAACCAGAGATATGAAAAATTGTGCTGTATATGTGTAATAAGAATCATGATGCATTCCGCTGTCATTTATTTTTCTTTAAAAAAATATTGTGTCATGACCCACTACTAGATGCAGGATGCCCTCAACAACCGTTACTGTGTGAGCTTTAGTTTCTTTACCTGAAATCAGGGTGACCAACTTCACCCCATCCCCAGAGGTTGCCATGAAGGAATCCAACAACAAAGGGCAGAGCACTGCCACCCTGCCAGGGGCCCTGGTTTTCAGGCCTGGGCATGAGGCAGTGCACCAGCAGAAGGGAGCCCCGGGCAGAGGCCTGGCTGGTGCATGTCAAGGCCGAGCTCTTCTCAGGCCCTTGCAGCTCCTGACGTTTCCTCCTGAGCACTGAATGCATGGCATGTGCTCTAGTGGCAGGGCACCTGGGGTGACAGCTCCTTGGGGTTGGTGTGGGGTGACCTGAGGCATACCTGAATGTCTGAGGTATGTGCGTGTGAGTGCCATTTAGAGGTTCCTCTACCTCCTGGTGATGCTGCACTGTCCCTAATAACGGGCTCCCTTCTGTTCCTGAGAACCCTGCCCCAGAGGGTCCTATGGATAGAAGGTACAAGTACACAGGACTGCACAGGGAAACACAGTGTGCTCTGTGGCTGAGTCTCTGTGAATCCAGAGTATGTTCATGGAGCACTCCTTGAAAGAGAAAGCTTGGTCGGCGCGGTTCAGTCCAGCCCTGATCAGCTGTCCTCATGGTGGTGGTCACCCTATCAATACAGCCACTGCAGCATGGACTCTGTTCACTGCTGCTATGGCTGAGTCCGCAAAGTGACTACATGGCCTTACAGAAAGTGCTCTGTGTGAGTTCTCATCATCCAATGATTTGTGATCCTGTCTCACAATTCTGGAGATAGAATCACAAACATCGACATGAACACAAAACCGTGGAGAAAGCGGCCCAGTCAGGGGAGATTCCAAGGAAAAGCCCATTTCTCATTCCAGCAAAACCCCACCTGAGACACACCAAATGGAGCCTGTAACCATCTCTCTGAGCACATACTCCTCGCTCGTCCAGGATGTGACAGTCTCTCTAGCCACACTTTTAGGACACAAGTGGTCCAAAATGAATTATCATCCAATTAACCCATTTCAAATTAGATATTTAAAAGCAGAAATCATGAGGAAAAGTATCATCCAATGGAAACACCAATCACATACACACCTTGATTATTGCAAGTTACAAAACGTATGAGGGGTTATGTATTTTCCCTGTGACAGCCATTATTCATTCTCAAACTATTTGCAAAACAGAAACTGCAATTTGCATTTAAATGATAAGTTTCTTAGAAAGGGCTTGACATGCTGTGGGTACATTTATTTACACATGCACATAAATTATTACTATTAATACTGCCCTAATATAAGCGTAAATACATTTTCTTTAGGGAACGTGCTGATAGCAATTATTACCCTCATTCACATTTCAAATGGTGGGGTTTGTGGCTCTGAGGAACACAATAATTTGCAGAGATTCACATTCTGTTTCCTAGGCAGAACTAGAAACCAGAACAGGGCTCAGATGCAGATGATCCTGACTTGGGGAGTTTAGCAGCCCCCCCCCAAAAAAAAAAAACTCCTACAGACGTGAAACAAACGCTCACGTGTGCCTTTCCTCATCTGCCAGAGTATAACAGGGCCCTCCTTTTGTGTGCACTGAGACCTAAGGATTAATTGTTTTAAGGTTCAATAAGCTTTATTTCTTTAGCTAATTTTACGTCTCTTAGGATGATATTTTAGTCAACTTTGCATCACTGTGACCAAAAGACCTGACAAGAACAATTCAGAGAAGGAAAAGTTAATTTTAGCTCATGATTTCAGAGGTCTCAGTTCATAGAATGGCCAACTCCATTGCTCTGGGCCCAAGATGAGAAAGAACATCATGGTAGAAGTATATAGAAGAAAACAACTCAGGACAGCAATTAGGAAGCAGAGAGAGAGCCAGACTCACCAGGAACATAATATAAACCTAGCTGTGTCCCCAGTGACCCACCTTCTCCAACGATACCTGTTAATCCTAATCGGTGGATTAATCCATTGGTTAGGTTATAACTCTCATAACCATCATCTCACTTCTGAAAATTCTTGCATGGACTCATATGAGATTTTGGGGGGCACCTCAAATCTAAATCATAACAGATGTTTTTGAATATACTGCCTTCCAGAAGCCACATAGATGGTGCTAAGGTATGGAAATCTGTTCCTGCATCCAGCCACATCCAGCCCTGAACCATCATTTCTAAACTTAAGTCCCAGGCCTGAGGCCGAAGGGTCATGGCCCAGAGCTGTACTTGGTAAGCTGTTCTACCCCCAACACCTTGTGATCCTTGCCCCCCTCTGCCCTCTGCCCTCCACCCCGGGGGGCTGTGGGTCTGTGAGCTGGCCACCAGCTCCCTGAAGGCTCCAGGCTGGTAAAGAAGGGAAATCGACACCACTCATGGGGTGCCTCTGCGCTCCTCACGGACTCATCCTGAGCACATCCGTGCTGCTGCGATGCACTTCATCAAGTCCTAACTCCAGAGCCCGCTGGGTGGAGAGACAGAGGTGTGGCGGAGGCGCAGGAGCCCTGGCGCCTTGGGATCTCCAAGCGTCATGATTTATTGGAGTAATATCGCATTGGGAGCCATCAGGGAGACGGGACATATTTATCAAACTCATCTTCCTGCCTCTCTTTGGAGCCTAACGAATCTGAATTTATATATTCACAGCAGAACTTTGTTACCCATGTATTCATTCAAATGTCATTGTGGAGAGAGTGAGAAGCAGTCATGTAATCAGAAGATGCGAGGTGACCAAACCGTACCAAACAAACTCTCCTGTTCAAATGTTCACACTCCCTGGGCCACTGCATTTGGGAGAAGAGAGTGGCTCCTGGGCTCCATCCGGGTGTCTGGGAGTCCCCTGGAGCTCTAGGGCCTCTGGTGCTCTCGTGCTCTCTTCCCCAGTGGTAATGGCTCGTTGTTATTCTTGGCTGATTGGCGTTATGGGCCTTGGATACTGCTCAGCAGATGGCAGCACCAAAGTCCACCAGGATTGTACCAGGTCTGCACAGGCGCTGCTTCCTGGGAACAGTGCTCGGTGGATCTGTCCACACTCCAGCTGTGCACCCCCCCAGGGGGGTCTCTGGTGAACACACACACCCACAAAGGTGAACCACCAATGTGCACCCAGAGTTCCTCATTATCAAGGCAACGTGACTCAGAAGAGAGAAGCATGGAGTCTCCACCTGGCTTCGATTCTGCTGACCTTTGCATTAATAGTCAAATGTAAAAAGGACGCTGTACTCCTGAACCCAGCATGTCTCCTTTACTTTTCTAAGGAAGAACAGAAGCAAGTAGCCTTAAATGTAGCCTTGTGTCGACATTGCTTCCTGCCCATGGTATGGGCAGGTCACCCCTGAGATTTTCACAGCCAGGGCCACCTGGGCATGGACATAACTGGTGATAAGGTACCTAACTGCACACACTTAGTGCTAATGTTGCCTTCATAAATCCTAAATCATTGCTGCATGTCCCTCCCGGAAGGTCACTAAAGATTGAATTCATGATCAGAACTGTGTTCTCTGTTACATCTTCCAAATGACTTTGATGTTGCTGAAAATTCTTAAAAAATATTTTCTGGGCTTAGGGTGTAGTTCAGTGGTACAGCCCATGCCTACAATATATGACACTCTGGGTTCATTCCCAGCACCTCAAAAACATGTTTAAACATACATTTTAAGAAATGTATGTTGTAACATATATCTATATTTAACAGAGTGCATTTATGTATTTAACAGAGTGTGTGTGTGTGTGTGTGTGTGTGTGTATTCCTAAATGCTTTATTGGGGGAGGCGTCCATTTCCTTTGCCCAGACACTAGTGGTAACTTGCAGTGGCAGGTTTCCTCTTTGTCCTGCTCTTGACAAGTCTGCACGTGCACCTGGATGCCCACTTCTTGGGCCTGTGCAGCTTGCGGCTGTGATATTGCTGGGATGGGGACACGTGTGACTTCATTAGACACCTGATGTGGACACAAGGTGGACAGAGCACCCACTGAGCTGCGAGTCACCATCCTCCTGAGCACTGTCAAGAGGAGCACATTCCCCCAGTCTCGGAGCCGGAAGAGCAGTCTTCTCCCAAGTGGCACCTGCCGTTCCTGGTGGTGCTTAGCCATGGGAGCTACATGATGCCTCTCCAGGGCAGTAGAGGCTGTTGTGGGGAGCAGGTTTCCCACACTGTATGTCCTGGGCAGGTTTGAATATTGATCTGTGAAGGTCCATTAGGTCCCCATGGAACACTGCTGACATCACAGATTGATGTCTCTCTAAACCACGTCTCTGGGCAGCCACCGGGGATCTGGCTCTCAACTTGCCCTGTGTGCATTCGGCCACGGGCAGAGCAGGCGCTCACGCCCACCACCTCTGTCCTCAGCCCCTCGCCTTCTCTGCCTGACTCCCTCATGTGTGGTTATCCTGTGGTGCTGTAGAGATGCTCTTCTCTAAGATGAGAGGATTCCTGTCCTGCCACACACAGAGGCCACTGTGAGCAGGCTCTTGCAGGAAGAGCGAAGGTCCCCCAGTGCCCTGTTTGGCTGGTTAAGTACACCATCGCATAGGATACGGAGAATGAAATTGATTTTTTGAGTTATATTGTAGACCTAAAGTATTGTTTGACGCTTTGATAGATGACAAGCTTCAGAGAAATGCCAAAGTTTTACAAAGGAGGGGGAGAGACTCTTAGACACTGGCCAGCACCTTAGTGGAGCAAAAGTGGGGAAAATAACTGTGATTCGCTGGTCCCTGCTGTTGGGTGACTGGGAAACCAACATCCTGCTGCTCGGGAAATATGTGGCAGCATCTGAGGGACAGCTACCAATGTAGCAATGGCGGACTGCCAGTCCCTGTTCACTGCTGTCCCTGCGTGGCCTGTGATCCATCAGTACATTGGAAACATAATTTGTATCAGCAGCTGTTTCTTTAATTAAGAGTTCCTCCAATCTTTCCCATCGATTCACGCCATTAGCTTATTGACTGGCTTGCTTGTGCTGAGAAGGAGGGTTTGGCTGTAACTCATAGATTTTAATTTAGGTGTGCTTTAGTGGTAAATTCATTGAAACCCTACAAACTAACATGTTGGTTTTTTCAGATGATCACAGAGGGCTGCAGTGAATAATGAACTTGTAAAGTCCAGCACAGCCTGAGCTAACCAGAGCACAGAGCAGAACACGAAGCAGAGGAAGCTTTGGACGAGCAAGGCCACCCTTTCACACCACCCGACTTGGGGCGGTTGCATATAACAGACCTTTGCCTGAAATAAAGCCCAAGTAATTTCAGTTAGGTTATGGAGAGTAGGTAAAAATTTGATCACACCCAAGCAGAATGAATACAGAGTCACATAATCGCCTGATGAGGAAACATCCTCTAAAGAAGAAACCTGCAGCATATCTCAGAGAAGGAGCATGTGCCCTCCACAACACCCACGTGGAAGGGATACGGTTAAAAGACAAAGCCCCCAGTGGAAGAAACCTCTTCGGCCATAATACAGCAATAGGAAAGCTCTTCAATATCCAAGAACTCCAAGGGTCTCCAGTGATCATCATGAAGCCCCCCGTGTACAATGGGGGAAAAAAGGGAAGGTAAGTTTTTCAAAAGAGAAAGTGAAAAATAGTTAATAAAAACCATCCAATTCCACCGGTAGTGAACTAAATCAAAACAAAGATAAAAATGCCTTTTGGTTTATCAAATGAATAAATTCCTAACACCATAATACTCAATACAATATTGAGAAACAGTACATGCGCTCAGAGTTTGTTAGTGTTAGTATAAATTGTTCAACATTTCATAAAATCAGTTTATCAATGTATACAAAAACCTACACATATTCATGTTCTTTGATAAATAATTCCACTTACAGCAATATACTCCAAAGGAATTATCTAGAAAGGATGTGGATTCAAAGATTTTATTGTAGAATTATTTTAATAGGAAATTTGTAAACATTATTTGCATAAAAAATTAGGGGATAGTTACATCAACGTGGTACAGTGGAAATCATGACCATTGAAAGGATACTTTGGAGAAATGCTAGTAACAACAGATGGCTAGTAAGTTTCTCAGTAAGAAACTAAGAAGCATTACACAGTAAGGATCAGGTGGAAAAAGTATTTTTTAACAATTAAAATACATAATTTTTGGATGTTGGAACATTTTTTAAAATCCAATAATGAGGCATTTAGTATGAAAATTAGTTTTGGATAAATTTAAGGATTAAAAAAAACGATTGCCAGTTGAAATACTCCATCTTTTGCAAATGTGATTGTAGTGGATCTCTCATTAAGGGACTGTATGAGTGCCAATATTTTTATTGGTGTCTCCAAATTTTATTTGGAGATAATAGAATTACATGAACAAGATGAAGAAAACAGTGAGTTGACCATAACCAAGTGTTCACTATGAGCCAGGCAGTGGGGGAAATTCTGTCACTATTGCATCTCAGTCAATCCTCATGACGGTCATGGAGGCAGGTTTTGTCTTCTGCAGCCCAAGTGCCTCAGCAGGAAGGTGGAGGTGCCAGTAGATGAACAAGCCAGTCCACCCAGGCTCCCGGCCCCCGCCGGCTGCACACCAGCTCCCTCGGAGCAGCAGTCTCCCCAGGTCCATCTTTTTTTTACACCTTTGTTTATTTATATTTTTATACCTTTATTTTTTAATTTTTTTTAAAGAGAGAGAGAGAGAATTTTTTTTTAAATACTTATTTTTTAGTTTTCATCTTTATTTTATTTTTATGTGGTGCTGAGAATCGAACCCAGCACCCCGTGCATGCCAGGTGAGCCCGCTATAGCTTGAGCCACATCCCCAGCCCCCCAGGTCCATCTTCTCAGTGCGCCTGCTGGTTTCACTCAGGGCTCCACCCTTCATAGCTCAGTTTTTCCACCCCGCTGCTGCTGAGTTGGAGGGCTGCTGACACGAGGCGAGTTGGTGGTGTGGCCATCGTCTCTGACTCTGTGATTCCAAGTCAGTGCTCACATCAAAATTCAAATTTTCAACCTACATTTCCGCTCCTCTCTAGTTTTATTCCATGTGCACAACATTAATTCGTGAACTGGAAAGTCTCTGTCCTATTTTGCTGACAGTTCTCCTTTCTCTCCTGGTGGCATTCTCTGTAGTCCTCCTCCTGGTCTCTGTCTTTCGCTCCCACAGACTCACAGGAACAGCACCTTCACTTGCTTGGTGCCCAGCCTGTGCATCAGAGAGCAGGGTTGACAGTTCTGCCTATAGCAGATGTCCTGTCTGGGACCTCAGAATGCAGTTGTTAGCCAGGGGCTGCTTCTTTCACAGCTAGCGCCAGGGCTGCCTCTCCTACCAGGGTTTGCTGTGTGTGGAGCTGAGGGGGGTTTGCATCTGCTTCTCCATGAAGGGTCTGCTTTCCGTGATGTGTGAGGCACGGAATTCAGATTTGTGTTTATTGATGAGTGAGATCAGATTCACAGCTTTCCCAGGCAGTTACTCAAGATTAATATTCTCCCTGTTCATAATCAAAAATGCACCATGGACAGCAGACCAGTTTTAAAAAGAGGCAAAACAGCTTAAAGAAAGGGTCAGAACAGATCTCAGAAGCAATGAAAGTGAGTACATGAGCCACCATGGCAAAGGTCTAGTGGCCGTGTCCTGGGTTAACAGCTTACCAGTCATCCGTCTCCATGCCAGGGCAAGCCTCTCTGGAGGGACTCGACTAGCTCACTCCTTTGGAGGTGTGCTGAGCCCTGCTCGGTCATCCATTCAACTGCATGATTCCCGTAGACAAAGGATCATAGTACGTCAAGATTAGAACCCATCAGCCTTTAAATTCTGATATATTAAATGAACTCTAAAAATCTTTGACTTTTTTAATGCAGTAACTTTCTATTTACTATTGTAGAAAGAGTTATTGGAGTTTTAAGGGGTTAGTTAGATACCCAAACTAGTAAGTTGAAAAATCTCTGCCTTTGAAAAGCATGGATGAAAAACTAAAAGAGATGAATAATTTGGAAATGATTTTACAACTTTTGCAAATGTCACAAGCTATAGTTATGGTGTTCTTATAGAAGATGAAATCAAAGATTTGACATACAAGTTATATCTGTCCAAATTGCAAAGCAATCTATTTTGTAATGAAAATGGCAGCTTTTAAGACCTTTATAACCTTTTGTATACAGAAAATCTTTGATAGACAACAAGAAGGCCACAATTAGAGCAAACATTGCTGAGCCTCTGATGGGTCAGGGGTCCCAGCAGCAACCTGCATGGTAATGTCAACCTGAACAGCACCCAGAGTGAGATCCTGGTAAGAATCACACAGTTCATTCTTGAACAGCACTGCAGTGGGTACACAAAGGCCATACCCAGGGAAAAATGGGGTGGGTCACACAAGGCCTTTTGATAAGATGAACTTTGACTGCAAGGATCAATCACAAGGATGGCACGTCCAGGGTCAAGCACACAGTTTTTATTGGGTGGATGCCTTGCATCAGTATTTTTCTTATAAGCACATTGGTCCTGTGGCTCTGGCAGAGTCTTTGTGACAGTTCTTGTTATCAGGCACTGGTGCATGAGACCCGCTGCCTCTCAATGTCCCAGCTTCTATTTATCATTTGTAGAACCACCACAAGAAGTTCCATTTGGACTCTGTCCACTTCCAGGGTGACGACTAATCTCTGCTGCACCTTCTCATAGAACTAACACTGTCATCTGGTTTAAGTGAGATCAGAGACTCAGCAGACACCAGGAGACTCCTCAGGCCTCAGAGGTGAGCCCACAGAATCTGCAGGATTCTGTGCCCCTTGTCCTTAACCATTGGAGCACACAGTCCATGCAGGGCCTTCTCTCTCCCCTTTGGACTGAGGTTGTTTCAGGCTGGCTTTAGGTAGGGACAATGTCATACAGATGCCCACAGTATTGTGTATACTTGCTTATTTTACACATCAGTTCAAACTGTTCCACAAAATCACTCTACATCTCTAGGACAACTTAGCTGCTGGAGAGTTCTGAGCTCCTCTTACTGAAGGTACTGACTGTGGGACAGACCTTATTCTGGATGCTCCAGGGCAGCAGCAGAGCCGTGCAAGGCTGTGGGTTGGTAAGCACAGAAAACGGATGCAGAAACGGAAAAGCAAATTGAATATTCTGAGCCATGTTGAGTCTTTTTAAAACTATTTTCAAGGCTATTAAGCATTAAAATAGCATTAAATGCCACAAATGGCATGGTTTTACTTAGAATATATTAGCAGTAGATTAAAACAATCACTCAATTTTATGACATTAATTCACTATCCAATGGGAATGGCTTCAATTTAAAAATCTGTTAAATATTTTAGCATTTTATAGAGAAAATAGTTAACTGTGGCAAGAGCAGCCCTCCTGGTTTGCCCCAGACCTGACTGGGGCAGTGCTTAGTGTCCCACCTCTGAGCACCCTGGGAGGCAAGGTCACCGTGGGCATCTGTGAGAGGAGCTGGAAAGGCAGGACGAGTGGAGAATCCTTAGTAGCATGTGTGGCAGTGTGTGGCAGTGTGCTGAGGCCGTAAGGACTGGGGATCATGTGGGTTTGATCTGAATATTGAAGGAAACTTAGGCAAAGAGAGGATGAGCAATGAGCTATGGCAGAGGAGAAATAAGAGAAGACCAGGAGCTGCATGCTGCGGAGGGTCAGGGGATGCTCTGGGCCTCTGGTGCTGGGCCATTTAGGGAGGACCACAGTGATGGACAGTGGCCACGCCCAGGCCAGGGGAGCTCCAGCTGTGCGCCCTAAGAGGCCCCATCAAAAGGCTTCAGGACCTTTTTTTTCTTCTCCTTCTTCTTTTTTGTAGAAATAAAAGTAAGTTTGCTTTATTAATTGAATGTCATTAAGCAAGTAGGGACACAAGAAGAGCAGTGGGACTTCTCAAGGAGGATCATGAACTTTACCTCCAATGGAGGATTAGAGGTTTTCTTTTCATCCAGGTAGAGATGTCCAGCAGACACACAAGAGAGAAACGGAAGCCAGGCGTGTGAACCCCAGCTGCCTACTAAGAAGTAGACCAAGTGGTTGCGTCAGAGAGTCCACAAAAAAGTAGCTGTAGAGTGAGGTCCTGGAAAGTCGACCACAGCCTCTGCCAAGGCATAAGAAGAACCGCACAGAGGCTGTTAGAAGAAGCCATCAGACAGGCCTAAAGGTCACCTGAGAACGGAGACTTAGTGTGGCTGCAGACAGACACTACAGATCTTTTTAAAAGAACAGCCTTGTGAACTCCAGAAATGTGGGATTGATGTCTGTTTCTGAGCCTGCTGCTGATGAAGTGGGGCAGTGAGGGGTGTCATGAAGACCCCCCAAGTCTCCCTCTTTCACTGAGTGACCCCAAGTCTCTGTCCTCTTACCCCATAAATAAATAAATATTGGGACCAGCACTGCTTGGCCTGAAGGAATGAGGCGTGAACTCTTCAGCCCTCTCTGAGCGGCTTTTCCTTGGTGGGGTTTGCATTAAGCCCAGGCTGATGGACCATGCTCCTAGCACACGGCACAGAGCTGCGCACAGGCTGCAGTGGGGCCAAGCCTGGCAGCACTCAAGACGAGGTGGGAGGAGAGACCGTGGGGAGAAATGGGGGTGACATGCCCAGGCCCTCTGGGCAGACCAAGGTCACAGGCTGTGGAAGGATCTCATGGCCTGGAGGAAAGAGCAGACTGGGATTAGTAGAGGGGAGCGAAGAGACATGGAAAGCCTCTCCTGCCTTGTGGGCAGGATTCCAGTGCTGGCCGAGCCCTGGGGCTTGAGCCAGCCTTGCCAGTGTGGTTAGAGCAGCGCTGTTGGCTGCGAGGCAAACTCTCTGAACAAAAGGGGATTCGGACTGTTCAGTGTGCTCAGCGTGGCCTCCACTGCGGCTAGAGGCCCTTGTACGTCTGCGTAATTAGACATGGGACACATGAAGGAGTTGATGAAAACTGAGACCTTTATCCACAAGGATGGAGAGAAGTGCGATTCAGGCAGCTCCGTCTTAGATGAGGGTGGGGAGCAGAGAGGCCGTGCAGCTGGGAGAGGGCCAGCCACACCCTGCACACGGAGGGTTCTGAAATGTGGTGGCCCTGCAAAGTCACAGTCATGGTTGTTTCTGGAGTGAAATTAGATTTCCTTCCAGCTCATTCATCATGCCTCTAAAGGAGGTAGCCCTTAAATCATATCTTTCCAATAGAATTCCCAACATCTCCCGGAAGTTGACAAGTTAATGAATAAAAAAACCCAAATAAAATAAAAAGTGTAAGAAATTTACATAAAATACTTACTGCATGAATACTGGATTCTTTTTCTTTTTGTCAGACTTACTGAAACTTTCAAAGGTGATTTGATAATACATCAACATTTAATTAGTAGTTTAAAAAGAAATGACAAAATTCAATCTGATTCTCTATCTTTCATTCAGTGTGTCCCTTATGTATGAACTGTTCTACAGACCCTGGTACTAGTACATTTTACCAAGCCAAAATCAAATTAATAGAATCCAAAATGGGACCAAATATGTTATAGTTTATTCTTTGCTAAATGGGGTAACCTTGGGTAGGGATTATGTTTTACATGTAGTGCCAACCTTTCAAAAGCTAGACTTGAACATTTTGAATGCTTCTCCAGGATTGTTTAATGGGCATACCCTATAATTGTGAGGTTGTTCCCGTAATCCCTTGAGGTATGGGTAATTAGTACACATACCTTGAGTGATTTGACTAGATTGCTATACAGATTAGGAAAGCTAAAACTGAACTTTTAAAGCTAGAAGATGAAAATGACCATGGAGCCTTAATTTTTTTTTAGAATGTCTCAAAACATTTTGAAACCAAGATTTATGAAAGCTCAGCCCTGAGTGACTCTAGCTAGTTTGCCCTTTGCAAATGGAGATGTCCTCTCTCAAGATAAAAGCTTCAGATGGCTGGAAAGTCAAGTGCTTGAGGTTCCTTGGACGGCTAAGAGCTCTTACAAATAAACATTTAGCAAGCTCACTCTAAATGGATTAAAAACACATGGTCAAATTGTCCTTAAGACACAAAGGACTTATTTTTAAAGGATAATATATTCAACAAAATACATTTTAAATTTGACAGATTCCTCTCAACACTGGAACATGCATGAGATTTTGAAGTATTTGAACCAGAATTTGTTTTTCAGACTCAATACCCAAAGCTTCAGAAAACAAAGGCATGAATTGGTGATGATCCTGAGATAGACGCAGACTCCTGCGAGAATGGGCCTCAGAACCTCCTCGAAGGCTGTCCACACTTTGTGGACAGAGCGGACTCTCACATGTAACGACTTCTCAGACTTTAGGAGAAGGAAATGTAACAGCAACGACTCTCATTCCACGTGTAACTTTTAAAAATAATTTACACTGCTCTCAGCAGCGTGCACACATTCTAACCAGCCTTTACCAACATGGTGTAGCTCTTGACTGGCACAGAGGAAGAGAAAAGCTCGACCATTTATGAATTTTTAATGAAATTAGTGCAAAGCGAATTTCAATTAATGCACCTAGCTCTAATGATCACTTAGCGTAGTCCGGCTTGATTGGCTTGCCTCCCCCCCCTGCACAAGCTCCTTAATTCTAATAATTTGACATAATAGGATAGGTTTCATGTGTCTTCATTAATGATACATACTTAGTGATTTATTTTATTCATAGACAAGAATACATTAGCAGATTAGCTCTGTTAGCAAACAAATTCATGTGTCATTCCTTCTCCGGAAAGTCTAGAAATACCGTTTTGTCCCCATCTGTTCTGCTAGAAGAAGGATGAGGGACACAGAGAGTGGTGCATGGATTTCTTCTTTACTCAACAAAAAAGAGGGAAAGAACAGCATCTGCTCCAGTGTGAAGGACCACCCGTAAGTGAGTCAAAAACCGTGGAAAAAGAGGAAGAACTGCCATAGTTGAAATTGTTCATGGTGATTGGTCACATTTTGAAAAGCTATCTATCCTGGTGTGGTCCTTCACAGCAATATCTAAATTGTGTGTGTGTGTGTGTGTGTGTGTGTGTGTGTGTGAGAGAGAGAGAGTGTGTGTGTGCCTGAGTGTTGGTGATTCACTCCACAGATCATGGTGCAACTCTGCATTTCCAGGCAGGAGTGCTGATTTACCCTACTAGAGCATCTATGTGTAACAATGACTTTTTAAAAATCTCAAGATCCCAAATGAAGCCTCACAGTAGCATTTCTCACCCCCAAAGCTGCAGTACCAAGAGCAGAGGCTTGTCCTGGGCAGCAGCCTTCTCCACATCGCTCACTCTGGGGGTTTGCTTTCCTGCTGAGCTCTTCAGTGGCATTCCATTCTCCTCCTGCGTGCACTAGTTCATGTGCTGCCACACCCTCTGCAGTGGGAGGAGTGTGCCCGTGCGCTGAGATAGCAGTAGGCAGCATGCACTGGGAAAGTGGGAAACGTGCTCCCAGGCCAGGCTGGCCTGCATCTGCCAGCCTCTTGCCCGTGATGCATTGTGGGGATGGCACGTGCGGGGCCTGACTTCTCAGTACAAACTATCCTTCTGGAAACAGGTGTCTTCTGTAAGTACACAATTTTTCTCCTTAAAATGATTAAAAGGTACATGCCATTTGAATTGCTTTATCAGATTTGAAGGTAACGGAATAAAATTTAAGAAATGGATTCAACTCCTGAGATGTTTAAACTGCACAATTGACATCACTTTGTGAATCTGGAGGGGAAGAGACACGGGCTTCAAATCTAAGTTCTCCAGTGACAGAAGGGCATACTTCTCAGAACCGTGACCCACAAGGAAATGCTTGAAAAAAGCTATAAAAATTTAAAACTGTGTTGATGGTAATAACTCAGTCTAATGTTATACTAGAGAAATGCAGAAAGTGGAGTGAGGAGAGGCCGAGGCCCACAGTGAGGAGAGGCCCAGGCCCACAAGTGTGCCCTGGATTGTCACAGCATGAGAAGACACTGCGTATCCGCATGTCAACAGAGAGAAGCAATGAACCTGTAGGCACCCCGAGTGACTCATTAGGATTTTACCTTTGAAATCATTTAGATTCAAAATGGAAAAAATAAATTAAATCAAAGAAAACTATACTATGAAAGAAAGTAATAACTCATATTATCTGCATAAAAATAAATAAAAATTAAAATCACATTAAAAATTAATGAAACTCAACTAACTAAAAGCTGCTTACAAAATAAAATACAGCATAAAACTAAAAGACATAAAAGAGTTACTTGAGAGTTAACCTGTATATTAGCAAACACAGTGTTAATGTCAATGCCAGATAAAGTAGAATTCTAATTTTAAAAAAACCCTAACTGATACAATAACAATAACTCATAATGATAAATAAACATATAAAATGATGATCATGTCTCAATGAGTTTCTAGGAAAATAGTAATAGGCACAAAGAAAGCAACTTGAAATATAAGAAGACTATACTTTTATGTGTTGATCGTTTTATAATTTTTAAGAAATCAATAACATGACAAAATAAATACACAGTAGTAGATTAGAGAAAGAATGGGAAAATAATTAAATTCATTTATTTAGTTGAGGTGAAACTTGCGTAAAGTAAAACAGAGTCGGCAAGTGTACAGTAAACAGGCATTCCAAACGACAGGGTGCACAACCCACAGCCCAGTCCACAGCTAGACCGTTTCCAAATCCCAGGGCACTCACAGCCCACTGTCCAGGCCAGAGATAGACTATTTCCATAGCCCCCAAAGTTCCTTTCATGTACTCCCCAACACTTAGGGGACCAATTTTCTGATTTCTTTCAAGGTGGATTTGTATTTGTGTGCTCTTTGACTTCATATGAAGGGGACATCCAGCATGATTTGATACCATCTTATTTCCCTCCGTGTAAAGCCTTTGAGACTCATCCACACTGCAGTGTGTGTCACAAGTTCATTCTTTCTTTACTCAATAGCCTTCTTTTGCACAAACATACGAGCATCGTTTACCTGTTCTCTTCTTGATGTCCATTTGAGTTGTTTCTAGTACTTGACTATTTTATATAAAGCCAATATATGATTATTGAACAAGTTCTTCAGTGAACATGTGTTTTATTATGACTGGGGAGACATATGAGTGACATTGTTGGACCATAAAGAGTTGTAAGCTTAACTTCATTAGCAAGTGTCAGAAACTAGTCCAAGGCCATCGGAAGGTCCCAGAGTCCCATCAGCAGTGGACAATGTCATGCATAACATTTTCATTAAGGTCTGATTCCATTCACTTTATGACCATTTCATCGATACTCTTCATTAAGAGAATGTTCATGTCTTTTGCCTGCTTTGGTTTGTTTAAATTTACCTAGAAATGATCTTTATCTAATGTCTCTGCGTGAACAACTCCTCCTGCTCTGCTGCCGGTCATTTTAATCTTTCAAATAGCCTTTTGATGAGCGTGATTTTTAAGATATAATGAAATTCGATTTATAGATTTATTTCTAGCTTATGGTAAGTTTTTATTTTTATTTATTTTATAAGAAATACTTTTCCTAAACTCAGGCCATAATCTTATTTGCTTTTGTAAAATCCTTGCAATTTTTGTTTTTGTACTCAGCTTTTGACCCTTCTCAAACTAATTTTTTGTATATTTTGTTACATAGAGACACAATTATTCTTTGAATGTATATTTTCTTGGTATTCCTGCGTTTTCAAACAGGAAATATATACATTTAGATTGTTCATTTGATCCTCTGACATATTTTATTTTAAGGCTTTATGAATTTGTGGTAAGAATTGATGTGCATGTATGTGTATGTGTGTGTATGATACACAGTTCATTCATTACCATTTCTTGTAAAAAACTATTTTTTTCAACATTGAAATATATTAACCTTGCTAAGATTTTCATTAGAACTATATTCATGTGATCAGCACATTTTCGGAAGTATAATTTTTTTATTTCTCCAATACAGGAACATAGTATATTTTTTATTTATTTATATATTTTAAATTTCTCTGAACAATATTACATAATTTCTAGGTTACAGACATGGGAGATAATTTTTACACATTTGCATAAAAGGCTATCGTATTTTGAAACTAATCTAAATGTTATCTTGTTAGTAACTTATTTTTCTAATTGTTCCCTGTTAATATACTCAAAAATGATATTTTTATGTCTTTACATTCTATTATCTTGCTTAATTCAGTCATTTATATAAATTCCTTAGAATTTTTTTAAATGTTCACGATCATGTTGCAAATAAAGTTTTATTTTTTCTCTTAAATTCACATGACTTTTATTCGTCATTTCTCTGACACATGTGCAAACAACATTGGACATAAAAGCTGAAGCTGGGCTCTTTGCTTTCTGGTGAGCTTAGGAGAGAAGAGTCAGAAGTGCCATTCTGACTCTTTTCATTACCGCAAAGATTAGTAATTATAATATTAATTATATAACTACTTCATACAGTTGAAAGAATTGACTAGGGTTGCCATTGGGACATGTAATTTTACTAAGGGAATGTGTGTGGTCATATATGTGTATGTATATATACACATTCATGTGCTATCTCTATCACATATACAGTAACACTCTTACAGACGTGTATACATAAATACACAGAATGAGAGCAAATGAAAATATAAAAAATAAAGATACACAATGTTGTTGCTATTCTTATTCAAAAACAGAAAACAATATAATGAGTAATTTTATGCCAGTAAATTAAAAAACTTAGGAGACATGCACATATTTTTGTGTAAATTGTCCAACTTAAACTGAATCAAGAAAAAATAGATAATCTATATCCAATATCCTTGATATTCTAAATAGCCTTTACTATTTTTCTTCTTAATTTAAATACACTTTTTAACTAGCTCTAAACATACAGTCATAAACATGATTTCCCCAACATGCATTTTCATACCTAAATTTCTCACTAAGCTCTCTATAAAATGACTCCCTGTATTTTGAAATGCTGTGTTTTTATTAGCATCTAATTTGAAAGATTTCTGAATTTAGTTGCGATTTCTATTTTGGCTAATGGGTATTGGAAATATTCTAGATATTTTATTATTAATGTTGCTGATCCAATTTCATTGTGGACAGACAACATGCTGCACAGTATGTAAATCACATGAAATTTATCAAGTGCTCTCTTAGATCTTACCAAATGGTTTGTCTTGATGACATTTTAAGTACATTTAAGGAAAATGTGTGCTCTGCCCTTGTTGGACGTAGCTTCCTCTATCAGTGTGAAGGCCAGGCAGCTGATTCCGTTTGTCTGTAGGTCTATTGACTCTCCATCTGGTGAAGCCATGGAGCAGTGAGTACAGGGTGCTCAAGGTCTGGCCACGACTGTGAGTTGACCCTAGTTCCTCCAGCTTCGGCAGTTTTGCTTTATGTACACTGGAACTTCTTCTTATGTTCATACTCACAATTCTTTTTTTTTAATTTTTTATTGTTGGCTGTTCAAAACATTACATAGTTCTTGATATATCATATTTCACAATTTGATTCAAGTGGGTTATGAGCTCCCATTTTTACCCCATATACAGATTGCAGAATCACATCAGTTACACATCCATTGATTTACATATTGCCATACTAGTGTCTGTTGTATTCTGCTGCCTTTCCTATCCTCTACTATCCCCCCTCCCCTCCCCTCCCCTCCCCTCCCCTCCCCTCCCCTCCCCTCTTCTCTCTCTGCTCCCTCTACTGACATTCGTTTGTCCCCCTTATATTATTTTTCCCCTTCCCCTCACTTCCTCTTGTATGTACTTTTGTATAACTCTGAGGGTCTCCTTCCATTTCCATGCATTTTCCCTTCTCTCTCCCTTTCCCTCCCACCTCTCATCCCTGTTTAATGTTAATCTTCTTCCCATGCTCTTCGACCCTACTCTGTTCTTAGTTACTCTCCTTATATCAAAGAAGACATTTGGCATTTGTTTTTTAGGGATTGGCTAGCTTCACTTAGCATAATCTGCTCTAATGCCATCCATTTCCCTGTAAATTCTATGATTTTGTCATTTTTTAATGCAGAGTAATACTCCATTGTGTATAAATGCCACATTTTTTTTATCCATTCATCCATTGAAGGGCATCTAGGTTGGTTCCACAGTCTAGCTATTGTGAATTGTGCTGCTATGAACATCGATGTAGCAGTGTCCCTGTAGCATGCTCTTTTTAGGTCTTTAGGGAATAGACCGAGAAGGGGAATAGCTGGGTCAAATGGTGGCTCCATTCCCAGCTTTCCAAGAAATCTCCATACTGCTTTCCAAATTGGCTGCACCAATCTGCAGTCCCACCAGCAATGTACAAGTGTACCCTTTTCCCCACATCCTCGCCAGCACTTGTTGTTGTTTGACTTCATAATGGCTGCCAATCTAACTGGAGTGAGATGGTATCTTAGGGTGGTTTTGATTTGCATTTCTCTGACTGCTAGAGATGGTGAGCATTTTTTCATGTACTTGTTGATTGATTGTATGTCCTCCTCTGAGAAGTATCTGTTCAGGTCCTTGGCCCATTTGTTGATTGGGTTGTTTGTTCTCTTATTGTCTAATTTTTTGAGTTCTTTGTATACTCTGGATATTAGGGCTCTATCTGAAGTGTGAGGAGTAAAGATTTGTTCCCAGGATGTAGGCTCTCTATTTACCTCTCTTATTGTATCTTTTGCTGAGAAAAAACTTTTTAGTTTGAGTAAGTCCCATTTGTTGATTCTAGTTATTAACTTTTGTGCTATGGGTGTCCTATTGAGGAATTTGGAGCCCGACCTCACAGTATGTAGATCGTAGCCAACTTTTTCTTCTATCAGACGGCGTGTCTCTGATTTGATATCAAGCTCCTTGATCCATTTTGAATTAACTTTTGTGCATGGCGAGAGAAAGGGATTCAGTTTCATTTTGTTGCATATGGATTTCCAGTTTTCCCAGCACCATTTGTTGAAGATGCTATCCTTCCTCCATTGCATGCTTTTAGCCCCTTTATCAAATATAAGGTAGTTGTAGTTTTGTGGATTGGTTTCTGTGTCCTCTATTCTGTACCATTGGTCCACCCGCCTGTTTTGGTACCAGTACCATGCTGTTTTTGTTACTATTGCTCTGTAGTATAGTTTGAAGTCTGGTATCGCTATACCGCCTGATTCACACTTCCTGCTTAGCATTGTTTTTGCTATTCTGGGTCTTTTGTTTTTCCATATGAATTTCATGATTGCTTTCTCTATTTCTACAAGAAATGCCGTTGGGATTTTGATTGGCATTGCATTAAACCTATAGAGAACTTTTGGTAACATCGCCATTTTGATGATGTTAGTTCTGCCTATCCATGAACAGGGTATATTTTTCCATCTTCTAAGATCTTCTTCTATTTCTCTCTTTAGGGTTCTGTAGTTTTCATTGTATAAGTCTTTCACCTCTTTTGTTAGGTTGATTCCCAAGTATTTTATTTTTTTTGAAGATATTGTGAATGGAGTGGTTGTCCTCATTTCCATTTCAGAGGATTTGTCGCTGATATACAGGAATGCCTTTGATTTATGCGTGTTGATTTTATATCCTGCCACTTTGCTGAATTCATTTATTAGCTCTAATAGTTTCTTTGTAGACCCTTTTGGGTCTGCTAGGTATAGAATCATGTCATCTGCAAATAGTGATAATTTAAGTTCTTCTTTTCCTATTTTGATGCCTTTAATTTCTTTCGTCTGTCTAATTGCTCTGGCCAGTGTTTCGAGAACTATGTTGAACAGAAGTGGTGAGAGAGGGCATCCCTGTCTTGTTCCAGATTTTAGAGGGAATGCCTTCAATTTTTCTCCATTCAGAATGATGCTAGCCTGAGGCTTAGCATAGATTGCTTTTACAATATTGAGGTATGTTCCTGTTATCCCTAGTTTTTCTAGAGTTTTGAACATAAAGGGATGCTGTACTTTGTCAAATGCTTTTTCTGCATCTATCGAGATGATCATATGATTCTTATTTTTAAGTCTATTGATGTGGTGAATAACATTTATTGATTTCCGTGTATTGAACCAGCCTTGCATCCCAGGGATGAATCCTACTTGATCATGGTGCACAATATTTTTGATATGTTTTTGTATCCGATTCGCCAGAATTTTATTGAGGATGTTTGCATCTAGGTTCATTAGAGATATTGGTCTGTAGTTTTCTTTCTTTGAAGTGTCTTTGTCTGGTTTAGGTATCAGGGTGATGTTAGCCTCGTAGAATGAATTTGGAAGTTCTCCCTCTTTTTCTATTTCCCCAAGTAGTTTGAAAAGTATTGGTATTAGTTCTTCTTTAAAGGTTTTGTAAAACTCTGCTGTATACCCATCCGGTCCTGGGCTTTTCTTAGTTGGTAGTCTTTTGATGGTTTCTTCTATTTCCTCAATTGATATTGGTCTGTTTAGGTTGTCTATATCCTCCTGACTCAATCTGGGCAGATCATATGACTTAAGAAATTTATCTATGCCTTCTCTATCTTCTGATTTATTGGAGTATAAGGATTCAAAATAATTTTTGATTATCTTCTGTATTTCTGAAGTGTCTGTTGTGATATTGCCTCTTTCATCCCGTATGTTAGTAATTTGCATACTCACAATTCTTATGTCTAGTAATCTGATGCATTAATTATTAGAAATGATCCTTTGATAAAATCTTCATGTCAAATTTTTCTAATATTATTTTCAGATGATTATTTTCTGATATGATATATATTATTTTCTGATATTATATAGCCACAGTGGTATGTATATGCAGTTTGCAAGAAGTATCTTTAAAAAAATGTTTAATATTAATATTAAGGTATTTTAGATGTTGTATTTAATGTTAGGTTATTATGTCTTTTAGACAGCAATCAATTAAATTTCACTAGATTTTAGTCATGTTTGCCAATCTTTGTCATTTCCTTTTCATGTTTAGCCCATTTATAACTAATACAATGTTAAGAGGTTCGTCTTGTGTTTACTGCCTTGCTATGGGCTTTCTAGCTGTCTCTTCTCTCCTGGCCTCTCTGACTTCTCTGGGATACTGTCAGCTCTGGAACAGTGTCTGTGTTCCTCTGTTAGTAGTCCACCTACAGGTGCTCCTGTTTTCTGTGATTGCTGTACACACCCCTCTGCATACAGAGACAATGGATCAATTTGAGTACATACTCTTTTCTGTTGTGCTAATCTAATTTGTTTTATATGCACATTCAAAAACAAAAAAACAATGCGATGTTATTCTTATAACCTCAAAATTTGTCTTCAAATATTTTTTAAAGAGCAGTCTTAGAGGGGACTAGAGGTTCAGCTCCACGGTTGAGCACCTACCTGGCAAGCTAAGACCATGGGTTTGTTTGATCCCAGCACCAAAAAAATAATTAATAAATAAAATGAGGGGGAAAAAAGATAATGTTTCATGTTCAATCACAAAATTACCATTTCTCCTGCTCTTATTTCTTCTTTCCTTCACACAGGTCTGGTCTTCTGTTTGTCTCTTATAGCCTAATTTCCTCTAGCAATCTCTGCAATGCAGATCTAATGGCAACCTAATCTCTCACTATTGCTTACATGGAAAGCACTAGCCTCACCTCTGTGTATGAATAATACCTTGAGTAGATAGAGAATTGTGGCTTGAAGAGTTGTCTTTTTCTTTTTCTTTTAGCACTTTAAAGATTTGTTTTCTAATTCTGATATCAATTGTTTTTTTTTTTTTTTGTAACAAGTCAGCCATTGCTGGCTTTGTTGTTTCTCTGCAGATAATGTCTTTTCTCTGGCTGCTTCTAAGCTGTTCAGTTTATCTGTGATATACACTAGTTTAAATATTTTATGCCTACATTCAGTTTCCTTTATTTTTACTTTTCTTGGAGTTCATAGAGTTCTTGCTTTGTAGGATGGTATTTTTGAGCTCAAATTGTGGAAATTCAGTCATTTTTAAATTTAATTGTCACAATTTTTTTATCCCCTGCATCTAAAATTGCATTTATTAGAGAAATATAGATATTTTCACAGACCACTAAGGCATTTATTTCTTTTCATATTTTTTCTCCCTGCTTTTATGAGAAAATTTCTATTGGTCTGTATTTAAATTCATGAACCATTTTATGTAGATTCCACTGTAATTGTTCAGCCTATCCAACGACTTATTTAAATATGCATTTATTTTATTTTATAATAGTTTCACATTTACTGAAACATTGCAGGTCTAGTATGGAGAGCCCCCTGGGCAGCACATCCAGATTCCCCCATTATCACGTCCTATTCAGCATGGAACACTCATCCCTATTAGTTGCCCAATACTTACCTGTCACTATTACCTGAGGACTTCCCCCAAACCCAAATCCCCCAGTCTTTACCGCATGACTTTTCTGTCCCAGCATCCCCTGTGGATGCCACATTACATCTAATCTCTTTGTGTCCTCCAGTCGTTACACCTTCTCAGACTTCTCTTACTCAGGACTACCCTGAGACTTTTGGGAAGCACTGGTTGGGTAGGCTGCCGAGCACCACCCGTTGGCCCTAGTCCGACATTTCTGACCCCCCTAGACATGGTTATGTGTTTTGAGGAGTAAAAGTCCTGGGCTTTCCAATCACATCCTACCAAGGGTCTGGAATATCACAGTCTTAGAACTGCGAGTTTCCTTGGTCATGCTGCAGAGGTAGTGGTTCTTGGATTTTCAAGGGTTGATTTGTCCTTCTCTCCCTCTCCGTGTACTTTGGGAATCATATCACTATCTGCAGGTCCCACCTAATGGGCCTGCAGTCAGGCTCCTGCTCCTTCAGGATGGAATACCACCATAAGTTCTTTGGGAACCTCTGCACAAGAGATTATTGTATTAGGTCATGTTTGTTCATCCATTCATTTATATCAGTTTTGATTTGTCCATATTTATTTTATACTCTAGATAATGATGTAATGCTATTTTATTTATGTTGCTGCTCAGATTGTCTGGGTTGGATCATTAGGTGTCGTGACACTCTGTAACAAACCTCTATCAGTGTACTTTTGGTTTCCTTGAGTACCTTCTCACTTTCTGGCACTAAAAAAATATAAGATACTACAGGTTGCATATTTCCTGCCCAAGTCCTAAGCTCTTTATGTAATTCCTAATTCCTTTGATTGGAATTGGACTAGAAACCAGAATTTTTCTTTTCTTTTCTGATTGCTACTAAGCTGTCTTCACCTCCTGGGCGTCTCAGTTGACAGACAAGAAGTTACATGACATATCCCCCCCTCACCTGAGTGCAGGCTAATTAAGTTAAATATACGTGCATCCTGACGTCTGTGATCCACCCATTACCATATAGGCAATTCCAGCATTCTCTCCTCGCTCATCCATCAGCTAGAAACATGGCACCCCCCCAACTGCCAACCCTGAACTTCATGGTTCAGCACCCAACCCACCCAGCTGGTTCTTTCTCACATCGGACGACATCTATCCTGTAGGAAGAGGCTTGGTCAATGAGAGCACCGTGATTGTGCACAGTCTCTATTAGCCTTTAGGTTGGTGAACCCCAATCACCTCACAGGTTTCTTGGGCCAGCACTGCCCTACTCCTCCCCACACTAGGGTTCCTTCATCCTTTTGGAATGCAATTAATTATAATCTGTTCACATAATGTATTCCAATGTGGGATTTCTCAGCCTACTAAATAATTTTGTTTTAAATTTGCAAACACTGAAGCTCTCTCTTTGTGCTGAAGAGTGTTAATTTTGACAAACGAGTAGTGCAATATATCTATCCCCAGAGGATCCCACCTGTGCCTTACCATTTACCATCCAGAGCCCTGGGCCACCAATGATCACTCAGTACCTCTGAGTAGTGCCACCTCCTGAATACCATGTGTGTGTAACCAGCCATGTAGTAGGTGGCCTTATCTGTTTGGCATTTTTTATTTAGAAATTTGCATTTAAGGTGGTTTTATGTGGCTTCTTAGTCCATTTCTTTTCACAGCTGAATATTTCACTGAATCAATGTAGCACAAATTTCTCACTTCTTTTCCTGAAAGACCTCTTGTCTGTTCTCAGCTTTGGGTAATAAAGCTTCTCTAAATATCAGTACATGATTTTTTGTGTAGATCCAGAATTCAAGTTTGGTGATTTGTTTTTTTAATGTCTATACTTTGACTATTTCCCTCCCTTCTTCCTTGCACACTTTCTTCCTGAAGATTCACTGATTTTTGTATGGGCCTCCCTGCAGGTCAAGGGGCTGCCCTGCTGCACGACAGCTCTTTTCAAGGTCTCCTGTGTCTCCTTTTCTTAATTCTAATTGGGTATTTGGTACCTATTCTGATAATGTTCTTTACTGTTCTTTTCTTTATTTTGCTTTGTGTGGTACTGGTCATTGAACCCACGGCCTTGCACATGCTATGCAAGTGTTCTACCCCTGAACCACACACCCAGCCCCTTGTTTTACAGGGTTTTTTTTTTTTTTGTGTGTGTGTATGTGTGCATGTGTGCGTGTATGTGCACGTGTGTGCATGTGTGTGTGTGTGCGTGAGCCAGACCTCCTCATCAGGTGTAGGAACTGAGTGCTGGTCCTTGGTGCATGCCTGGTCAGTCTGCTGGGAGGGAGGTGGGCTGCTTCGTTGTTGGCTATGGCTCTGGGGCCAGAGTCTGGCCTTCCTCTCTTAGTTATTTTTGCCTCCTCATGACTTTGGATTCTTCCAGATGCTCTGAGAGGATCTGTGCCTTCTCTCTCTGCTGTTATTGTGCTGATGAGGCTGAGGGAAAAGCACTCTTCATTCTTCTGGCTTAACCTCAGTGTTTAGCTGGTCCGTCTGAGAGGCTGTGAGAGCCTCCCCCACTCCTGCCCCCGTTCTCTCAGTTGGCTTCAGCCATCCAAGTCCATTTCCTTGACTCTCTGGTTCCCAATGATTGTGTATTTTCTTTGGGCGAGACAGGAAGGCTAGAAGGGTCTGGAATGGCAGTAATGTGCTTCTCTGACAAGATCAGGGCTCTGGCCTGCTCTCTGTCCTGTTGTGGAGACGGCTCTGGGAGTACTCCCCGTGGCCACTCTGGCAGGACATCTTTCGCAGATCTTCACCGTACAAACCTGGAGAGGTTCCTGGAGGCACACGGCCTGACAGTGCAGTTCAGGCCTCAGGACGTCTTTATTCCAAGTCTGGTCCCCACGTGCCCTTATAGCAAACATCTAGAGTTCTGCCTCGGTGGCATGAGCTTCAGCTGAGCAGGCCTGGGGCAAGCCTCCCGAGTTGGGGTGGAATTTGAAACTGCAGACTCAGTTCTTTGATGGGTCCAAGAATCTTCCCTGACTTTTGGTTTTTCTAAGTCACTCATGTTGCACATGTGGGAATACCAGATTTCATGTTCTGTACGTGTAAGAGTTGAAACTGGAAGACCCTCCAGTGACTTGTGTTCAAATCAAGATATTTGTTTTCAGTTTTAGAATCTCTCTCTCTCTCTCTCTCTCTCTCTCTTTCTATCTCATTTTTTTTCTTCCTTTAGTGGTTCTGGAAATTGGACTTGGGGCCATTCACCACTGGGCTCCATCACTGGCCACCAATGTCAAATTTCTGGTTGTCTTTCCATATGCTTGTGATTGCTTCTTTCAAATCCTCATTTCCTGATACCAACATCCTGGCCATACTTCAGTTTGCTATTACTGATTATGCCTTACTGGGTTAGGAATCCTGTTCCCTGCCTCTCCCACATCTAGTGATTGTCTTGGTTTATTGTGTGATAGATGCTGTGGCCGGCATGGCATGGGGACAGTGCATCAGGTCATTGTCCTCTGGTCATAGCTGGTTTCAACTTGAAGGTGAATACTTCACTGCAGAATTGTTCTAGTTCCGTTAGACTTGACCTTGTTCTTTTTAAGGAAAGTTTTATTCTATGAAGAAAGAAAAGTGGTATGATTCATGTAAATGACAAGAGGTTTTTCATGATACTTCTGGAATGTACATGAAACAAGAAAAACAAAAATATTTTCCCCAAAAGTAAGAAGTAGATGGAATCTACTTTCTGGATCACTCCTCCATCACTGGTGGGAATATAGCTACTCTGGAATCAGTTTTACAATTTCTTAAGACCTAAACATGGATTTACCATGCAATACTGCAATTGCAATCCTGGGTCTTATTCCAGAGAAATAAAGAGTGATAGTTACCCAGAAAACTGCACACCAATTTTAACGATCATAGACAACATATTGGAAACAACCCTTGGTTAAAGAATGTTCAGTCGATCCCCACTGTGAAATTATGCTCAAGCATGAGGATGGGTTCAGGGATCTGGTTGGATCTCAGAGAGCTGCACTGAGCCAAAAAGCCACGTTCACATTCTGATTCCTTTAATGTGGCATTCCCAGATGGCAAAGTCATTGACATGAGAGCCAGGGTTTCATGGTGGGTTGGGGAGTGTTCAGATGGATGGGATGAACAGGCAGCTGTAAGAGAAGAGATCCTGTGGTGAGGGCACTGTGTCCTGATAGTATTAGTGTCACCTGAAGCTGGGCATTGCACTGCCACAAACTACTCCAGTCCTGCAAAATCTTACCACTGAGAGGAGCAGGAAAATGACTGTGCAGCCTCTCTGCATGTGATTTCTTGCAATTGCGTGGGAGTTTAAAATTATTTCCCAATGAGAAGACTAACAATTAAATGAATTAATTAAAGGAACATTAAAAATATTTTTGCTTGTCAAATTGATAAAAATTCAGAATATGTGATAACAGCCAATTTTTCATGTCCAAGGAGAAATAAACTTTCTCACTAGGTAACTAAGGCATTATGGAGAGCAATTGGAGAATACAGACCACCAACATTTGCCTCAGACACACCATTCTAGAAAATAATTGTATGAAAATCATCAAAGATAAGCACTAAAACTTACATTGAAGAATCTGAGTGGATTATATATTAAGGAAAACTGGAATAAATGTATAGTGCTAGATTATGTAAATACTATGCATTTAAACAGTATGATAATATAAAATAAATCAATTTATAAATAAATTTTAAAATTTGTAAAGATGTTTAAAACAGCATCTAACATTGTCTTTCAAAACAGGTTCCAAAGTTTTGTATATATCATGACAAAATTTTAATAAGTATATAGAAACATATTCTTATGATAGTTTACCATCATAAGAATCAATAGGGACAGGAAAGAAGATGTTGAGTGCAAATAGTTTAATACATAAAAGATCTAATCACTCATTCACTGTTAGATCTTTTGTTATCGAAGAAAAAATTGAAAAATAAATGGATTAAAATATTAGAAACTGAATGCTAAAATTAAAATGTTTAAGATTCTTTTTACAAAATAAGTCATTCTATAGTCAACTTAGAATTTAGTTTTAAAGCTTAGCTTTAAAGGAAAATCATAATCAGGAATATGCAATCCAGCAGAACCATATTAACATAAAAGCCACGTGACATGTTTTTATTGTATTCATTAGTGAACACACAGAGCTTCCAGTGAGTTTCAGCCTTTAAAAAATCGTTTTTATAACAGATATTGTTTAGAAATAAGGATATCAAATTGGTGAAATAAAAACCATATTCCCCTCAATGTACAACACTGTGTAAAAGAATGTATTTTATTCAAAACATTTGCTTGTGTTTTTCGTGTTTGGGAACAATGGACGGGTTCACTCCCTCTGAACCCTTTCGTTGAGTTTGTTGAGGGCTTTGTTACAAATTGAATTCTCCCTTGTTTTAAATGTTCTGAATTGCTGTTCTCTCATTTTTTTTTCAAAATCACTAGACAAATAATAAGTAGCAGGCTTAAGTCTTCATCTTCACCATGATCCCAATTAAAGTATCAGCATAAGCTTTAGGCCAGTGCCCTAGAAGTACTTGAGAAATCAAGTCCTATCATGATTCCCTCTGCCATTTAGCCACTATTCTTTCCTTCTTTAAAAGAGTGCTTTGAACTTAAATAGCCTTATCACTTAATTTGTGTTGTGAATTAAATCTGGCCTTTAAAGCATCCTTAAAACATTTCTAGGCTCTGCCGGGCTCACGGTGCAGCCCGAGCTCCTGCCTCAGTCAGACCAGCAGAGAAAGTCCGTGAGGGAGCAGGGGGTCTGGAGCAAGCTTGCTTACCAGGGCCAGTCACACGTTAACCCAGTCCTTGTTCTGTCTCCCAGAGCACACGCTTGCTCCCCAAGCTGTGGATGGCCCAGTCGTCCTGTCTGGTTTCCTCCTGGCTGGAATGGCCTCTCTGAGCCTGATGAGCAGGAAGAAAGCAGTCCCCGCCCTGGTGCACTGAGCATCTTCCCCACACCTGGGACTCAGGGTGGCGGCTCTGGGCAGAGGAACAGGCAGGTTGGAGGTGTGTTATCACGTTCTCCTTAGAGTAGGGGACACCAGGCCCACAGGCACACTCACCCCTGCCCTCTGCTGCCCTTGTCCTTGAGAGTCGGTGCAGACATTTTGTCCTGCAAGACAGTGGCCACCACATGGGTCTAAGCCCATCGAGACTCAGGCACCAAGCAACCTTCACCAATCAGTAAGCAAGACCAGCCTCTCTCCCTCGGCAGCACAGCCGGCGGCCTTCGGAGCAGCACAGATGCTGAGCAGGGAACCTGATGCTCTTCTCCTGTGGGCAGCAGGGATGCCCCGGGCTCACGAAAGCAGTGTAGGCTCCATGCCAGGAGGAGCCCACCTGCCCAGAGGCAGTCCACGGGAGATGCACACCTTACTTCCTGGAGCCAAGGACCCAAGTCCCCATTTCTTTTATTTTAAACATCCTCGGAAGGAGCTCTGACTTGAATTCCATCAATCCATCAATGCATCTGATTTTCCACCACTTCAGTTTCTCAAGGGTTGGCTCTTTCACTAGAAGACTTCTAATGGGCAGATAAGGAAAAAAGAAAACACGCACACCCCTCGGTTTAGAGAGAGGCTGGGGGTTCTTCCAAAGCAGGGTGTGCTGGGATGAGGAGGCGCGGGCTGGAGTGTCCGGGCCCTGGCACGGAGCCTGCTCTGGTCAGATTGAGACGCTCACAAATCCAGCTGGGATCTGATCATCTGCTTTCTCGTTCTCGTGCTGTGCTTTCTTCAGAGCCCCTTCTCCTGGTTCCAGCCTGTGACAGTGTGATAAGACACAAGAAATTTAGTCATCAGGGCTGCAGTCAAGGAGCTCAGGGAGGGATTATGATATCCCATAACCCTTACATCAGCCACGGACAGGGCAGCTCCGCGGTGATTACAGACCCCGACACCTGCTCTGCTTTTCTTGCCCTGGCCTGCAACCTGATATTTTCTCCATGTTTTATTTTTATATTTACTCCATAAAAAGAAAGCTTTGCAAGATTAACCCAGACGTGGCCGTCATCGTGACTGGCCTCCTGGAACTCTGCGCGAGCCTCTGACAAGTGCTGCACTTCCCAGCCTTGAGGCCCTGCAGCCTGCAGCCTTATCCGAGCCCTCATGGGCCTGCATCGGCAGAGGCAGTCCACGTGGCAGGAGAGCCAGCGCCACCGGGGCAGGAGCTGCGATTCAGCACCAGCTGAAGGAGCTGAGAGGCCAACTGGGCAGACCCTCCAGTTTCAGTCCATTAGTCCACGGTCAGCTGGCTCCATGGATCTGGGCCCCAGGACAGGCAGAGTTCCATGGTAGAAGGTGTGACAGAGGAAAGCAGCTGTGAGCATGGCCACCAGGGAGCAGAGAGCTCTGCCCACGAGGGACCAAACCAAAACCCCAAAGGCTCACCCCGGGGACCCACCTCCTCCAACCACATCCTACCTGCCTTCAGCTACCTTCAGTCAGGCCATCCAAGTGGGTTAATCCACTGATTGAGTTGAGGATATCATAAACTTTCTAGCATTGTCGCACACATGAGCCTTTGGGGGACACCTCACATCTAAAGGGGGAGGAAGGCTTCTCAGCCCCTGGCAGATGAGAAGCAGAGAGAGAGCCATTCCCTGCTCAGGAATGAATGGGAGCCCAGGGGCCACTAATATGAAGGCAGCATCTGGAGAGCTTGGATGGGAAGAGGGACTGGTCACGAGGCAGTCTGAGAGGAGAGAGACATGTGTAGGGTGCCACTGGCCTGGAAGGAGGAAGTCATTCCTGTGTGTGTGTGTGTGTGTGTGTGTGTGTGATCCAATCTCACAGGCAATCAGGACTTTTTGCATCTCTGAGCTCTACAAGACCTCACTTTCCTTCCCTAGACATTTTACCTTTGATGAAACTTGTGATATCTTTAATGCATTTTATCCCATAGACAAAAAGTTCCTACTTTAATAAACATTGGCAGGATTTTTTTCTTACTTATACCAAAAACTCAAATGACAGAGCAAAACATAAGCCTTCCAAACCTAGTGAGCAGCTAAATTTATCAACGTTCTCTCAGTTTATGTGAAGTATTAAATTGAACCTTAATTGGTGTGTCTTGTTTATTTTTCTTGGTTTGTTTGCCTCTAACCGAGGGATATTCATCACAGAACAAATAATTACATCTCAAACGTTTCATGCAGTTGAGTGTATTTCTTAGTGAAATCCCAGACTGATTAAATGGAGATTTCACTTTGGTTAGGGCCTAAGTTGAAGGTCACTTCCTGTTTGCTTTGTTTTGTTTTTATGTGAATGAAACTTTGTAAAAGGCCCAAACTTTCAAGCTGTCACACTGATGATGTTAGGGAGGACTGAAGCAGTCTGAAAAAGAGCACTTTGCTTCTGCTGTCAGAAAGGACTGTGAGAGGACCATAGCCCTGATGAGTGGAATCAAGGTCATGGTCATATTGGTGAAATAAACCCAAATGCTTCCCATGTAACATCCCTACCCACATGTGTAGGCCAGTGGCTGGACACAGGCTAAACGGTTTATAAATCATAACAAATCATAAAGGTATTTTGCTATCCCGGCGTACTAAACATCGACTTGTAAATTTTAACCTCATGCAGCATGGGTATATACAAACTATGGATTCTGAGGTCTAATTTGAATTCTTGGCATATGACCGTGTGGTGATGAACTTCTCTATCCCTGTGTTCAGTTTCAGGAAAACATCTTTCTGCTTCCGGGGGAGTGAGATGTTTAGTTTAGTCTAGTGAAATATTGATAAGCTTCTGATTTGCAATGATTTTCTGTCTTTGCTGATTTCCTCAGCCTGTAGTCAGTTTGCATTTCTCTGTGATTTGCACACATCCAAAGTCAGATGAAATTAGGCCAGAGCTATTTCACGGGTGCCCACAGTGACAGCAATGTCCCCAGATATGGGAATTTGCCATTACGTCTCTTCTTTATTTGGTCCTGCATAAATATTTCATTCAGTCCCTAAACGAGGCTGCTGCTTAATTCACAGTGATGATGTGTGTCTGTGTATGTGGAAGGATTGCTTGCAGTTCATTCAGAACATACTGATTTTTAAACTGTCTGTAAAAATGGACATTTAATACTTAGGTGATCAAATTATAAAAGATTTATCTGTCCTTCCACAAATGAAATATTAGGTTAACCTTACAAAATTCCCAACATCTGACCATTTTGATATTCAAAAAGACAATTTCTTAGGTTTCAACCTAAGTAATATTTTCTGTGATATAAGTCGATTTTAAAATGATTACAATAATTTGTAACCCAGTTTATAGTTTTAATGAAACAAATAATAACTTATGACTTATTACAAACACTTTGATACTCTTTAAGTGAAATCATTTGCATTTGACAGTGAAACTGTCCCTTTTAATAGAGAGGTGTCACGGCAATACAGTCGTCCAGGAGAAGCATTGTATGTCTAATCCCTAAGACTAGAAGACAGAAAGTTGTGTGATCCCCAGCTTCAAAACAGGCTGAAATTGTGACTGAAATAAATGGGTTATGCCATTGATGATGTATTGATCTGCATGAAATTTTAGGCTGTTTAGTGAATGATTTTGGAAGCTTCACTAAAACAGTAATGCAAATATTTATACTTCTAATAATGACAGCCATCAGCTTTTAAAGTATAAAATAGGGTATGTCCTGACGGCCCTGAGTATGCCCTTATCCTGCAGCACAATCAGTGCTGTGAAGCTGTTCTTATCACTACTTCACAGCTGAGAAACACACGGCAGGTCCAAGTTAAGACATTTCCCAAGTCACCCAGCCATTCAGCATGCCAACGTGCTGACGTGGCAACTTTGGGATTGAAGAGTACGTGTGTTTAATATAAAATATTCATTTCACATTATCAATTCATATTATAATATAGTATATAAGTTTATAACTATACTAAATAATATTTACTTCTAAGTATTTCAAAATAGTAATTATTTTGCTATTATATATATGGAGTTTTAACTTGTACCACATTTGTAAATACCCATTTATCTTACCACACAGAAATATTACATATCCTAAAGAAAAAATACAAAAAAAAAATAAGAAGGTGGAGAAGGATGAGGTTTGACAACACGCGTGGCTCCGACCCTGTTTGAGTCCACGCAGCTGCTGTAGCAGAGCGGCTTTTACATAGCAGAAATTCTCGCAGTTCTGGAATCAGGGAAGCCCAACCTCAGGGTGCCACAGAGTCCGGGGTCTGATGGGGACCCCTTCTTTGCTGGTTCATGACACCTCCTTCAGGGTCCTCAGGTGGTGGAAGGGGCGAGGGACCTCTGGGGCCTCTTGTATAGGAGCCCTGATCCCATCCAGAGCATCCACTAATGACCACATCACCTCCTAACGCCTCCACTCCACATATCGACACCCCGGGGCCGCGGATTTCAAGGTATGAATGTCGGGGCTGCACAAATACTCAGGCTGTAGGAAGCACTCTGGAAAGAAGAGACAGGAGAAGGAAGGGGCCAGGCCTTCCAGAGTGTCCCACAGCCTGGCAGGGCCGGGCCACACCCCTGGCCTGAGGCCCACATGCCATTGTCCGGATCTCTCAGGGTTATGGTCTAGACATGAAGTGTCCCAGAGCTCTTGTGTGAGACGGTGCAAGAAAGTTCAGAGGAGAAGTGACTGGCTTATGAGAGCCTTAGCCTGATCACGCAGGAGTCCGCTGAGTGGGATTAACTGGGTGGCACCTATAGGCAGGTGGGGTATGGGTGTGGCTGGAAGAGGTGGCCCCTGGGGCCATGCCTTTGGGGTGCATATTTTGTCTTGGTGAGCAGAGCTCTTTCTCTCTGCTTCCTGGTGCCATGTCCTGAGCTGCTTCCCTCTGTCACACTCTTCCTCCGTGACGTCCTGCCTCTTCTAGCCCGATGAATGGAGCCGGCTGTCTATGGACTGAGACCTCTGAAACTGTGAGCCCCAAATACGCTTCCTCCTCTAATTGTTCTTGTCAGGTCTTGTAGCCACAGTAACAACAAAGTTACTAATGCACACAGTGACACTGGTGGGTCAGGAGAGCTGGCACATCTGTGGTGTCCCTTTGAGTCCTTTGCAGAGGAGGTGCCACACTGCTCAGCATCACACAGCCACTGGGGGCTGGCTCAGCCAAGCAGTCCACAGAACGCAGAGTCATGTGAGGAGGAAGAGCCCCAGGGACCAGAGGGAGAGTGCGTGGGGCCTGCTGCGGCTGGCCCACCCCCACAGCCCCTCGCTGTCTCCCCCAGGAGGGGCAGCGTCTGGACTCTCAGCATCCCCTTGTCACCTCAGGTCTTCTTGCAGATTGGCCACAGTTTAAGCAAAAGCCATTAGCCGCTGCGTTTCCACATCACTCCAGTCCTGACAGCTCCAGAGGAAGTGAGGTGCTGCCGCTCTATCAGAGGACAGTGGCTCCCAGGGCACAGAGGGACACCAAGCTTGATGACCCGACTGCACTTCCATTGCTTCACTGCATCCTGACCAGTGTTCCAAGAGCCAGCGTCCTTGGGAAGGTGCCCAGTGCCAGGCTGCTGCCCCGTGGCCAGCAGTGCCCACACCATTCCATAGGGCACACCTGAGGGTCGCTCCGCTGCTCTGGGTCAGGTCCTTCTGTGCCAATGGAGTTGTGCTTGGTGTACAGGAGGAGAGACCCCCCCCCAAGACACGCTGCCCCTTCCCTCAGGGAGGAGAAGCCTCTGATCCCCAGGAAGCAGTGCCTGCTGCACCCCAGCTCCGTCCAGATGCTGCCTCGGCAAGGGGACCAGGAGGATGGGCACCTCCGGGAGTTTGGACATTCAGCTCCTCAGAGAAGACAGGCAGCTCTGCCCAGGGAGTCTGGCCCAGGTGCTGCAACGATTCCCAGAACCACCTCGGAAACAAAATAGGCAAGGGGCATCTCCCCGTGCAGCTTCCTGCAGGCTGCCCTCCACGAGCCGCAGGGAACCTCTCTAGAAACCAGGTGTAGGACCTACAAGTACTCAGGAACCCCAGAATTACCTTCCTACCAAGTTAGATCAACCATCCTTTTTACTATTTCTGTTCAGAATGGCCAACTTTATATTCTGTTTTATTTATTTTTCACTTTCTTTTGTATCATGTACTTCTAATTATTAAATATTTTATCTTTACTTAGTACTTTATTTATATACAGTTTTAAACAGTCATGCATTTTACACATACTGTGGCATCCTGAAATTTTCCTCAATCCTCCTCCCTCCCCAGAAGGCAGGCCACTTGAGGACAGGGATTCTGCTTGAGTTGGATATGTGACCCATGGCAGGACTTGACCCTTAACTAAAGCTTATCAGGTGAATGGACTTCAACTGCTGCAAAATATGACATCAACAATTTACCAAGGGGACAAGCAAAGCTATCATTCAAATGCTGGTCTCACTGAGGGGCAGTAGGATTTCAAAGATATTTCAGAGATTATTCTTCTAAAAATATGAAGAACAATGACCAGTTGTTGCTGCTTAATTGATTGCTTCCTGTCTGTCTTTCTTCCTATTTGTTTTTTCTCTTTTTGCATTAGATTCACATGGTATAAATGTAAATAAAATGCTGACAGACTCAGGGCTGCGTGCCACAGCTCCAAGGCTGCTGGGTTCTTCCAGCAGCACAGTATCGGGCTCCAGCTTTCTCAGAAGGTCCACACATTTTCATAATCGCTGCTCTGTGCCGGGTGCTCTCGAGCTGCGTTTTCCCTTGGCATTTTATAACCGCACTCCTAAGCACCATCAATATTCAAGTTAGTGCTCTAAAATGAAACTATAAATTTCAATTTGGAGAAAATAAGCCCTCATTTGGGTTCATAAGTTTTAAATAACACATTACCATTGGCTACATAACGTTTGCATTTCTAATGTTATTTTATGCATTTGACAATAGATGCTTCACTCTGCCCGGCAGAGGCAAGCGAGTGCATGTGAAATGCAAGCCTGCTTCCAAAGGCGGCATTATTAGAGCTGTCAGTCAGCACGGACGGGAGAAAGGAATAACTTCTGAAGAAATCTGAGGCATTTGTGTATGCTCCATTGTCTGCAGGTTCCGAAGTTTCAGAACCATGAATCTAAAACCTCTTAAAGTTTTGTCTCCATATTTCAAGGATCTGGAAAACAAAGCAGAGCCCAGTTTAAACATGTGTCATGGGAATAGAGCCATGCTAGGCTCAGAACCAAGGGCTAGGTATCTAGGGCCGTACAGGGGCTGGGTGCGGAGCCCAGGAGGGGCCGTGCCCTGGGCCACCACTCCATGCTCACGGCACTTTCCTCCCCAGCTGTGGTCCTGTGCCTGCCGCCCTGCAGGGGTAAGGGAAGGTACCTGCGCATTCTGCTTTTATTCTTGTCAGGATTAAGACAATAATTTTGATCTTTTATTAAACTGTAAATTTCAGAAAACGAAGTGAACCTGCAGCAGGCATCTCAAAGCATCTCAAAGCATCTCACTGCTCAGAACCAAACCGTGGTAAATACCGATGTGTGAGTTTTTATTTTCCTTTCCTAATAGTCTCCCCAAACAGCAGATCACAGCAATACGCATCTTAGGAAGTAGGCGAGTGGATCTGAATGCTCTGTGGTCGAGTGATTTCACGTGGAGGTTGTCGTGTTTTGTCTGACGTGTTTTTCAGATGCATGAATCTTTGCCCAGAAGTCTTCATTGTGTGACTTCAGGTGGCTAAACCCTGTGATGGAAGGACTACATCTGGGCATGCTGGAAGGATGAACACAACTTGAGCAGAGAACAGGCTGCACATTCAAACCTGAGAGCCTCATTCTCAAGAGCACCAGCCTTAGGCCTTTCCTTACCCCTCAGCCTCTGGTCTGCACTGGTCAGCAAGCAGAATTTCGGAGAAGCTGAGCACTGTACCACTGACCTCAGGAGGTAGGATCCACTGCTCTCCTGGTTGGACCCTCAGGAGTACAGGCTGGACACTGTGGCAGCTCAGCCCCAAACAGCAGAGAACAGTTTCTCTTTCTCTGAAGCCCTGCTATTCCTCATGAAGAGCCATCCCAGCTAACATACCACAGGTGAGAGCACCTGGCCACTGACCAGTGCAGTGCTTGGAGCTGAGCCAGTCTGGACCCACCATCCTTCCACCTGCTGATGGCCTTCAGGATGTTGAGCAGAGCCTCTTGCTTACTGATGGAAGTTCCTGAATCTGGAGATGTTTGTTATGCATAGCTAACTGATACACTATCCCCAGTGCAGTGGAATTACCATTCATGAAGATGGTATAGCACACTGGATGGTACTTTACACACTCATTGTTTTAATTAATTTGTATAAAACACTTCAAAGATCTCTTCTTTATTCTCATAACCTTCTACTTTAAGAAGATTCTGAGGTTAGGAAATTTTGTCAAGTTTTTGCAGTCAAGGTCTGTGCTATTCCACAGTTTCAGTGACCCTGTTCCCTCTTTTACAATAGCAGCTTTACCCCTGAATGCCTCATGGTAATTCTCTCCCCATCTGGAAAGCAGCCCTCTTGTGCACTCCACTGCATCTGCAGCTGGCTCCAGGGTAGACATGGTCTTGAGCTCTTCTCTATTTATGAGCTTGCAGGTGGCATTTGCCCTTCTTTATTTTCCCACAGAAGCAGGGGGAACAAGATCATCAGTCAGCAATGGAGAAATGGCTTGTCTCTTCTCCCATCCCTTCAGAAATCCCAGGAGACCAGCTGGCTAGTGCAATTTGATTTTCCGTGATGGACCCTAAATTTCTTGCATAGAATGGCATCATTGAGATCTCTGTGTCCTATGATGTTGGAGGCCATGTAGCTTGACTTTGTGACATTATTTAAGATGACAGTGGGTATAGAGAAGTGACACATAGGTTCAAGTTCCAACGCAGATAAAAGTCACAGCACTGGGTGTGAACTCATTTCTATAGTCTTTGGAATGTCCAAGATAAAACATTCAAACAATATCAGGTCTTCAGATCAGTGACTGTATCTTAGGAATGAAAGCTGTATTTCTCAGACAGCTCTGTAGAAGGTCACTTTCAGTCTCCTTTCAGGCAGCCATGAGCTTTGAAGTTGCCAATCCATGCTAACAGCACATAAAGAGCTGATCCAACTGAAGATCAACAAGTCGTATTAGATCCCTCTCAGAATCGAGGCAATTGGAAGCCACTGCCCCCATGTTTGACAGACAGATGGGCAGGTGCAGAGCTTCGCAGCCCAAGGGAGCAGGAACCTCCACAGGAACTGGCGCCAGGTCGCAGAGGTTGAAGTGTGATTGATGTACTGCTGGAAGCTCACTGTGGGCAGGCCTGAGAGTTAAGACTCCAGAGGGAAAGCCACAGGGCCACACTGTTCTCTTGTTTACTGGGAGCTCCATGAGGTCCCCACTGGGGAACTGGAGATGCATCACCTCATGTTCTGGCACAGAGAGCAGGAAGGGAGCCACTCTGAACACGGGAAAGCATCTGTCTTACCAGGGCTTCCCCGTTGGGGTTGATCAGAAGCTAACCTGCTGCAGGGAGGGTGAGAAGACAGTGCCGGCCACTTCCAGCCTGTGGGCGTGATGCTGGCCCCTCTGCCATCCCATCCCTCCCAGGCAGAGCAAGACCTGAGCACACGTGGGAAGTGCATATTCTAGGGCCCAGGCTCGCCAGAGATTGAACCCCATTTGAGGACCATAAGATGCACCCCACCTCTACACCTCCCTGGAGGCTGCCTGAGCACATTGCTTTTACCCAGGACATCATGTCTACTTCTGTACAAAAAAAAAAGCCATCTTATTAAACAATGAGAAAATACAGTTTGAAGAAACTAAACAAATAACAGAACCAGGTCAGATATGGCAGGAGTGTTAGAATTTTCAGAATAAAAAATCAAAAGTCAACCACCAAAAGTGAAGGAGAAAGACTTTACTCAGCTAAATAAGAACTGGGAGTAGTTCTTTCTTGGAAGAAATCTTTTAAACCTTTTTAAAAAAAGATTTTTGGAAAGAAGTATGGTATAGTTCAGAAAAATATACGGAAAGAAACATTAGAGAATGAGTAAAAGAAAGTATGTGGAAATTTTTCTCTTTCTATATTGATTTTAATAGAAAATTTTGTTCCAAAGAATGGTTGAAACAAAGAACTCAAGTATGTACATGTTTACTTATTTATTTTCATGATTCTGGGGATGGAACCCAAGACTTTATACATGCTAGGCAAGCTTTCTACCACTGAGCCTCACCCCAACATGTGTGCGTATTTATACACTAACCTGACCTTGGGACATGTATGTTTGTGTGTGAGTGTACAAGCACATGTTTATGCGTTAATGAGAGGAATGATCCGAGTGATGGAGAGGACTTAGAAGTCCTGGATTAAAAGGTGCAATTGGGAAGGTGGAGTTGGCAGCTGTGGGTGTACACTGCTAAAATGTGAAAAGCAAATGTATAATAGATCCTGAGAAAGGAGAGAAAATTAAACTGGGAGGATGCTCAATTAAAAGCACAAAAGAATGTGTAGGACACACACATACACACACACACACAGGCAACAAATACAGAATAGTATCAAGTACGACGGTATTAATCCAGCTATACCAATAACCACTGTGTTTCAGTGACATCAGAAACCAACTAAAGGCAGAGACTGTCAGTATGCAAAGACTCACTTCCATCGGTGGCCTAATAGGAAAGACTTGAGATGTGAAGACACGCGTGCATTGGAGGTTGGTTGATGGAGGGAGACATACCCTGCTCACAGTAATCAGGAGAGAGTGGTAGCAGCTACATTACTTCAGAGCAGACTTGGGCACAGGGAAGGTATTAGATTCTGGTTGGGGCATTATGTGATCATGCAGGGCACAAAAGCATAGGATCTTTATGGTGTATGGATCTCATAACCGAGGGCCAACCTGTATGCAGAGAAATTGAAATGAGAAATGGATGCATCCATTATGAGATTAAGAGACTTTAATGCTCTCTGTTAAAAATGCACAGTCCAGCAAGTGGGAAAAACATCCAATTCATCAACAGGGTCAGTGAGCCATAGTAGACACCTGCTGACACCTCTGTCCAACGAAGGCAGAGCACACATTTTCCTCAGGCACATATGGGATATTCACCAGGATAACTCCATCTCTAGACCGTAAAACACAACCTAAACATTTAAAAGAACAGAGCTACTATACTGTCTCTTCCCAGACCACAATGGACTTAAACTGGAAATCAATAACAGAAAAACAGCTGAGAGCCATCCCCAATCACATGGAGATGAAATGAGACACTTTTAATTAACACACGAGCCAAAGAAAATGACCTCAAGAGAAATTTGAAAATATTTTAAACTAAGTAAAAATGAAAGTGCAATTTACCAAACTCCATAGGATGCAAAAAAGTACCTAATGGGAAATGTATAGCATTGAATGCATATAGTAGAAGGACTGAAAATATAAAAGAAAAATAGAAGCCTATACTCCAGGAGACTGGAAGAAAAAAATCAAATTAATTCAAGCAAGAAAAAAGAAAGGACAAAAATTACAACAGAAATTAAGATTAAAAACAAGAAATCAATAGAAAAAAATCAACAAAACTAAAATCTATACTTTGAAAACATCAATAAAAGGGATAAGACTCCATCCAGGCTAACTAGGAACAAAATGGGAAAGAAACAAATTACTAATATCAGAAATGAAAGAGAGGACATCACTGCATGCAGAATGCTTATTATTTTTGAAAATCTGTAAGTTGGAATGACCATTTGCTTCTCTTTGTCTCAGTTTTTACTTCCTATGCACAGTTCCTCATAGCAAGGAAAGGTGAGCGTATAGAAATCCCTGTGTTATGGCTTTCTTAAAAATAAAACTGCTGCCCAGAAAACTGTGGTCTGAATCACAAGGCACTTGGCATGAAGTGACGGGTGCTTCCCAGAACCCAAGTCTGCTACACCAGTGGGAGAGGCTTCTTTTCCACTAGCAGAAATTTGTATCCTTCACATTCCCCAGAGAGCAGCTCTAAGGATCTGTTCTGGAATTCATTTTTTAAAGGAGAAGAACAAATTGACTTAGTAGACAACCCTTTGTTGCTGAATGAATAAACAAAATACTTAGGCATGCAAAGACCACACATTTGGATCAGGAAGAAAGAACCATGATCTGCTGCAGAGGGTACAGTCCTTTCCACCTAAACAGTCACAGGGTGAGTGAGAGGGTTTGAGTGCTCCCCAATCTGGGCCTCCTAGCCCATGACAGGGCCTTCAAACCCATGGCCCATCTCTGCCTGCAACTTCAAGCTGGTCTGCATTAAACTTAAGAGATGCTCTTTTTCCCTGAGATTCTGTCACAGATTCACCTCAGGGATATTTGCATTTTGAAAGCTATCAGAATTTAAAGCAAAGACATGATGTTCCAATGACAGGCCCCAATGGAGGTGTGGGCAAAGGGTGTTCTGGTTGGTGTCTGCAGGCCCACAAGAAGCCTCCACCGCCCTGAGAGGTGGGTGCATCTGCCAAAATCCATGCTCACCTTTGCTTTACAGATTGTATCAATGCTGAGCAGATTTCTCAAATAACTACCTTTACACTAACTCCTTTTGCCACTAAAATTTCTGATTTTCATTTTCTCTCTTCTTTTTGCTCAAATGTCTTTAAATTATGAATGATGTCATAGGTGGAAAGAGCACATGAAGAGGATTCACTGGGAACCTTTCACTTTTTGATGAGATTCAGGGATTTGTCCAACATCGCTGGGTAGTCAACAGACCCGCCTGAGGCCTGGCCTTGCCACACAGAGCGGTGCCCTGTCACTGGTGTGGGCTCTGGTAGACACCAGCATTCCGGCTGTCTGCACAGTGCTGGCGATGATGTGAACACCTCACCACTGCCTTTATGCATTGGAAAGGGCCATGCACCACCAGGTTACACAGAAGCAGGCAAAGGAAGGATTCAGAAAGTTTTAACAGATCACGTGGCAAACTCAAAATGAATTTACGTTTGTCATGGCTGAAGGTGGGAAAGCGTTTGATGCTGGAATCCTTTATTTAGGTGTTTAGGATCTTGTGTATCCTGATACCTTTACATGCTGCACTTGCACACCGCATTGATCAGAAGAAATCAACTAATTGATCCTGAGGCCGAGAAGGACCATGACCAGCCATAGAGGCTGGGGACAGGAGAGGGTGCTGTGGTTCCGAGCCTAAGGGCTGGAGGGCCGAGCTTGTGGATTCTAGGAGAGAACTGAGGGCTGAGAACTAGGAGCTCTGGGGAGGAGATGGCCCATGCCCCACAGTAGCTAGTGAGGCAATGGGATGGGTCCAGCCACCCTCTGCCATGTTGTTCCAGCCAGGCCTGCGTGGTGGGCTTTGGTGAGGCCCACGCACATGGGGAGAGATCAATTCCCCTCAGCCCTCCAATTCAGAGACTGATCTCTTCCAGAAACAAGCTCATAGACATACCCAGAAATAACGTGCCACAAGAAATCAGCCACCTTTTAGTCCAGTCAAGTTGACATAGAAAATAACCTTCACCCACAGGAAGAAATGGCAGAGATGTGAGCATGGGTGGGCTCCAGACCAGATTCCTGCCTTCCCCAGGGTTCCAAGAACACTTAGCTGTATTCCAGCAAGCACCTAGGTCTCTTGAAGATGTAGATAGCAAGAGTTAGCGGTTTTATAATTCATGTCTTTCAAAGATGTGAAGATATTAAAAAAGAGAGTGCAATGAAAAATATGGCTTTTAAAATTTTTTAAACTACTTTAAAACACAGAAAGAGAAAGAAATTTATGATTAAAAACCTAGCAGAATGGATTTGTTGTATTTTAGTCACAACACATTTAATTCTATAATTCTTGGGAACAAGAATGAAGAAAGAAATATGTTATATATTGATGTGTCCTTTATTTAATAACAAAAAGCATTCCTGTTCATCAAGAGAGATTTCTTAAAATTTACATATAAAAAAAATCGTTCCTTGATTCCTTAAAGGAGCAGCGTGATGACCCTGACTTTCAGAAGAGGGACCATCGCTGCCCTCTTGGAACTGGGCTGCTGACCTCCTCCCTGCTGAGAGCCCTTTTGGAGTCCGCCTGCCCTGGGGGGGTTCCAAGACCTGGGGGCACCTCTGGCAGCCGAGTGCCCAGGCAGGGCCTCTCTTGCCCTTGCCTTGCCGACCCTGGGGGCTCTGAGTGCCCAGACATCTGGTCAAACATGCTCTGGTGTTCCTGGGTGAGGGCCACGGCTCATCAGTACAGGGCGTCCGGCAGCTTGCCCTCAGCCCTTAGCTGGACTCCTGACTCGAGCCCTGGTGCTCTCCCTGCAGGAGAGATTTCTTCCTTTGGCTCCTGGTGTCCCCTCCACAGCTTCTAAGTGGAGTTCACGTCAAGAGTGTGCTTTCCTCGCAGCGGTGCTGATGGCTTTCTGAACACCGCGAGGTCTTCCTCCTAACTGTCAGTCTCCTGGGCCACTTCAGTTCAGCCGCTCTGGGAGGAGCTTGGATTCTGGCTCTTCAAGCAATAGTTTTGCCAAAGAATTCTCCTCCATCATGCTGCCAAGAAGGACCCTGGACAGGCCTCTGGATGTTCTCCACCCTTTCTGGGACCCTGGTACTAGCAGGACTGTCTAGGTGCCTGTAGCATGGCTGTGAGGACCACAACAGGCCGGTTGGATTGTCCCCAGGCCACAGACCCTCATGTTCCCCTGAATGTGTGGTTCTGCACATTGGAATCGGACCTGACACGTCTTCCACCCATCAAGATGTGCACAAAGGGTCAATGCACTGCTAGAAACTCCTCACACTTGAGCCTAGCCAGGTTCTAGCCCAATCAGCAGCCATGGACAAAGGTGGCTGCTGCAGTTGTTCAGGGCCGTGATTGTCACCCTGTTCTTTTGAACTCTCTCCAGCTTGGCATCTTGTCTCAGCTCTGAGCAGGTGTTTTGTTGTGGAGTCTTTCAAGTGTGCTGCTTGTGCGAATGAATGTTGCCCACAAACTTTCCCCGGGCTATGAGCCGACTGCCCAACTGCTCCTAGCTACTCTGATCTAGCTCAGGGACATGTGGGCACATGAAAGACGTTGGGTTTTCTGTGCCTCACACTTTTAATTGACGAGTTATGCCCACTGTGGATTGCTTTGTTTGATGCGAGAGAGTTTCATGGTGCAGAGAGACAGGTTCTTAAGAGAAGAGGAAAGGAGCACAGGATCAAGGGAAGGAAGGACTTGGGCAAATCTAAGCATGAGGAGCCTGCAGCCATGGGGGCGCTTTCCACAGGGAGGTGGAATTGGTGGGAAACCAGGGAGGGTGATGAGGTGTGCGGGGTGTGACTTGGATAGTGACGACTTCTTACCTCTGCATGTCTGTGTCTGTTGTATGCCATTAGTGCATGTTAAACGTATGAAAACTAAATCTGGCTGGAAACATTGGTATTTTTGAGTCACCACTTATGTTCCCTAGAAATTTGATTTGGAGTTAAATGCCAGTAATATCATTGGTAACTCCAATTTTTTTTCTTGGACATTTTTATGACATTGGAAATGAGATAGAATTCCTGAACAAGGGAAGTTCCTGGTTGGGGTTCAGTGACTGTACTATCTGACAACTGTCTTTAGAAGAAGAATAGGGAATTCACTTCAAGTCCCTGGCTCTGTCTGTGCTCTGGAAGGAGAGTCAGCGTCCACACAGGAGTAGGGCTGGGGGTTTAACTTCTAAGTCGTACTAGGAAACAGACTAAGGAGTAGAGAGGCCGGGACTGAAATGGCCAGATCCTGAGTGTGAAGGTAGGAAGCTCAGATCTCCTTCCCACCCGGGCCCTCACCAAGTTTCCTTCCTGGGGGACTTGGTGATTGTCCAGATGTCTCAGACTCCAGGAGCTGTCTCCAAGGGATCACTTCCTTGGGCCCCAGCTTTGCCTACTTACAAAGGGAACAAAATAAACTAAACAACCCAGAGTTCCTGGAGATCCACGGAATATATCTTAAAATGAATTCTCTAAGAAAAAGTAATTTTATTTAAGTGTTTTTTAGTATTGAATTATTTCCTTTTTAAAAAACAGGCGACATCATTTATGTGTTTGAGACTGGCTTGCTTCCTCTTGGAAAAAAAATTTAATAGGAGATATAAAATTTCCAGTTCTCAGTTAAGTGACGGGCCATTAACTTCAAGAATATTAAGCTTGCTCATTTGGATTTTGCATGACTTCATGTAAATTTTCTTATTTAGCTTTCTTTGTTTTGAGTCTTTCATATTAAGACAATGCAGAATCTTATCAGTCTTGAAGTCAACAAGATAAGAAATTGTACTTAGCCATATAAGCATCCAAGCCTCAGATTTGTCAAAACCTTCAAAATATTTTTGAACTCTAAAAAAAAATATATCTGGTAACATCAGAAAACACATTATCTCTCCCAGCAATTTGTCCATGGCTGCTATCAGGCATCCTCAGTGGTACCATTCGGTAGGAATGCTGAGATTCTATGTAATGATATATAACTATATTATCACATTGAATATGCCTTATGGTTTTCAAATTCCTATCCAAGTTTATCCATCTTCTAGGCATCTGTTTTTAACAATGATTGTAATACAATCACACAGGATGCTGAGCTCCAAACTCAAGCACATAACTCAAAAATCGGGAAAATATATCTATGGAAAATGGACAATATGGGTTTTTGTTGTTGCTTTCTTTAATCCCTCATCCTGCCCCCATCCCACCCCCACATCCCAGTGAAGACATCTGTTGAAACTTGATTTCCCAAGAGAAGGTACCTGCTCACCCACTCTTGCGTTCCTAGTTGGGAGAGAGCTCTCCCTTTAGAACAGAAAGCCAGTTCCAAGGTCCCTGACCAGAGGCCTGGTGGCTGCACCTGGCTCTGCTATGTGCACCACACAGGGTAGAGAGAGCTGTTTGAAGGGGTTGGGCTCAGACAACCAGCTCTACCAGTCCCTAAAGTGTCCCCAAAGTGGCTATGTCCTTCTGCCCTCTGTGGTGGTGTCCAGGGTCCAGCGACAGTGAGGACGCAAGTTCTTCAGCTTCCTAGGAAAGGAGGCCATTATTCTACGAGTCATGGAAATGGATCTTGTCAGAACTGGCATCCAGCAGCCTGGCCTCCTGGGCTCACCTCTATCACTGCCCGAGTTCATTCACATGAACTTGGCCTTGGACAGAGCAGAAAAGTCATCATCCTTCTCACAGGCCACAGTTGGAGACTACTTCCTGGAGTCCCTGCTGGTCCCCTAGCACTGCCCACGTGGTCTCAGGTCCATGGCCAGCCAGTCAGTCTTTGAAAGCTATGAGTCGGGTCTTGCTGTTCCTGCAGGGCACCTTCATCTTGGGAGGTAGAAGGCAATGCGGGCAGTAAGGCCAAGGCCTTCAGGGCGAGACGGAACCCTCAATCAGGCAGAAGAGGCCCGTGGAAGAGTCAGTGCTTGGCCAGTCCCTCTCAGACTGCTGTTGGCCGGAGGTGGGCTGAGGTCACTAGGGACACAGGGTGGGGACAGGAGAAGAGTGTCCAAGGTGAGATTGGCCTGGGTTTAGAGGGAAAATAATTAGCTCAGGGAATTAGTTCAGGGTAGGGTACGACCTGACTTTGGGGGAAGGTCCCTGTCACAGGCAGGAGTCCCCCACCAACCACTGCACGGCCATGAAGGAAGCCATCCCCTGGGGAAGAGGCTGGACTGTAGAAGGCCGGCTGGCTGCAAAATAACCGGGGGGTGACGAACAACTTGTGTAGATTGATACAGCAGGAGTAGGAGCCGTTTTTTTGCAGGACAGGAGCAGTATTTTTACATTCCACACAGCTTATCTAATTAGCATAAACTAGATACATCAGTCAACCAATAAGGAATCTCCACACTTAATGGCTTGTTTTTGTTACTTCTCAAACCACTCCCTCTGGCATTTTGCCAGGTACCATCCAGACTTGTTTATGAACTCTAACATTCCCCTGGCAAAATGCCAGGTGTTATTTTGACTTGTTTACAGACTCTAACACTGGACTGAAAACACAGCAAGGGTCCAGCAGCTCCAATGGTCCACTGAAGGACGGGCTGAGGTGGAGGAGGGAACCCTCTGTGGAGAGGGCCAGCGCTGTGCACCTGCGGCTCTGAGCACACAGTAATGGAAGGGTGAGAGCCATGGTGGCCTCAGGAGGGGAGTGGGCCTGGGAGCCACTGGGGCACTTCAGGATGTCCAATCATGAAAAATGTCAGGAACTGGGTGTGTCCCTCCCTGGGGCAGCAGACAAGAGGCAGCCACGTTGGCAGTGGAGGGAAATGTGCCCCAGGAAATGTACCCCGAGCAGCGTGAAATGAGGACAGCTCCGGGAGGGAGGAGGAGGAGCAGGTCGAGGGCCAGCAGTCTAGGATTTAACAGGAGCAGCAGCAGGTATCCCCCCAAGAGAGCAGGACATGGAGCCTCCTCGGTCGGTCCTCTGCTTCTCCCCCTGGACTAACCACTTCCTGAGACCGTCAGCCCCAGAAGACCCACCCTGGGACCATGGAGCAGATCCCAGATGTGAACAGAATGGAATGAAGAAGGAAGGTGAAGCCCTAGAAGCCCAGAGCCTCACAGATCCCCTCTCGTCTGATGGTCTGATGGCAGATGTCCCTGCGAGAGGGAGAGGTGTTTCTATGGCCGTGTGGTTCCTCCTGGTACATTTTAAAGAAGGTGGAAAATGGTGGCATGGTTGAGAGAGGTATTCAGGCCTAAGGTGAGAGGCAGCTGTGCTTCGAAGCTTGACTGGTTCCTGAAGGCTGTGTGGCCTAGCTGTGGTGCTATGGGAGGGGCCTCTCCTTTAGGTGGCGCAGCCTAGTGCATGGACATGAGGTCTCTGGGCTGCCCTTGAAGGGCTCTCCTCTGCACCATGGCCGCTTGGCCCCACAAGGTGAATAACTATGCTGCATCCTGGCCTCCCCACCATGATGCAGGGCCTCTCTGCAGGCCTGCGGTGACGGGGCCAAGGGACCCTGGATGGAACCTTTGAAGCCTTTAGTCCAGATGAATCTGTTCTGATTTTAAGTGTCACAGGACAGGGAGCTGACTGACACAGAGGCAAAACAGTCTGAGCTGAGGCTTTTCAAAGGACACGTGTGCCCAGCATGCACTCATCCCCGTGTCTACACCCCAGTTGAGGGGCGTCCACACGGAGGACTGTGAGGAGGGAAGAGGACGGCCCAGGGAGCAGATCTGAAGTGGACAGCGATGAAGCCAGCCCTGGGAGCCACCGAAGCACACACTTTTTAAAGGAAGACACCGCCCCCTCTCTAACCTAGGAGTGTCATCACGCCCCACAGAGGCCCCGTCCAGGAAGCTCTTTCCCTGCACTGAGGGTGCTGGGTGCAGCGGGACCCACTGCTGCATCCACGCTGGAGTGCTTGTGTGCCAGATCCCTCAGCACTTAGCAGGGGACCGTGACACTTCAGAAGGCACCTGCAGTTTAGCCCCTTGTGCTCTTTTCGCAGAGGTCAGTCTTTCACTGGTCATCAAGCTGCCTCACTGCTGTGCAGGCAATGGCCCTGTCACGGAGCAACCTGTGAGCAGACACCAGGACATAGCCAGAGGCAGCTCACTCTGGAGGGTCTCTATTGACGGTTTTGTAAATAAATCATGATTGTTAATTGCTTTGTCAGATGGATCCTTCTTTGAGCAAAAGGTGCCAGAGGCTGAATATGGGGTGCCCCCGGGCCTCATCCTGGTCTGGCAGAAGGCTCCCTGAACTTGTACTCAATGTCCACGGTGGCCTTGGGACTCCATGAACACAGTAACAATTACAGGCACACAATGGTGCCACCATGTTCACTGTGACAGGGGCAGGTTGGCTGCTTCCCACAACAGCCTCCCAGGCCCAGCAGAACAAAGGGCCGCCCATCTGCGCCGTGCTCTGAATGCCTCCCTGTCCAGTCGCTCCGCTGCGCTCCCCTGATGCCCAGGAAGCCGTCGCACAGACAGAACTTGGAGGTCCAGGGGAGCCTGCAGACATGAAGGGATAATGAGCTCTGGGTGACTCTGCCGGACAGGACAAGGGGGGTGGTTCCTGGGCAGGAAATGGCAGGTGGGAGACACTGAAACGTGGACCCCAGGGGCGTGGCAGGAACAGCTCCACCTGGGCAGCCAGCTCCACCTGAGCCTCTAGAGAGCCAGCCTTGCCTTGAACTTTTTCCTCCCAGAAACAGCAGAGATGCGACGGCCGGGGTTCTGGTAGGTCATGGGGATTCTGCTCTTGCCACACGTCTGCGCTCCCCCATGAGCACATGGCCACCACTCCTGAGCTCCCCCACGGGCCACCATTGCTAAACACAACTGCCATTCTCAGCCAAAGAAAGGGCAGGTGAGGGAGAAAGGCATCCCAGGTTTCCCTAAATAGCAGAATCACATAGATTTTAATCGACACAGAATAGTTGTGCATTTTCATGGGGCGTCGTTTGATAATTCAAAATGGATATACAAATGGATACTGACAAACTGAGGGTGATCGACATGTCCATCTCCCTAAACGTTCATCATTCTTTGTGGGAACTTTTAAACTCTTCTCATTCTTTATGAAGTATTTAATATATTTTTTGTGTGTGGACTACAGTCACCCTACTGTGTGTAGAATATTAGAACTTACTCCTTCTATGAAACTGTATTTTGGTACCATTGACCAGCTGCCCTCTGTCTCCCTCCCACCCTTCCCCAGCCTCCAGAGACCTCTCATGTGTTCTGTCCTGCTGTGAGATCAACATGTCCATCTTCCCCATGTGAGGGAGAACATGCTCTGCAGGTCTTTCTCTGTAGGGCTTATTTCACTCACCTAATATCCTCCAGTTCCATCCATGGTGCCATAAATGGGGAAAAAATCATTTTTATGGCCAAATGATATTCCACTGAATGCTATGCTACATTTTCTCTATCCATTTATCCATTGAGGGACAGATTCCATCTCCTTATGAGGTTAACTATCAGTGAAGGCAGAATCCTGAAGGCAAAACCCTTTCCTTCTGGGCTAATAACTGTGGTGTTGCTGATTACCATCAGGTCAACTGGTGCCTCCACAGAGGAGGCCCAGCATTCCTGGGAGAGACTGAGTGCACCTTCCAAGTGCAAAGCTTGGGCCACTCCACAGCCTGGCGAGGGTCAGCCAGGTGCCGTGACCACTTCCCCAGCCCCAGTCCCACACGTCTGGCCTTAAATTTCAGAACCATAATGGGACTTGGATAAGCCACAGGACCTAAAATGCTGGCAACATCAATGACAAGAAAGAACAGCAACAAATATGTCTTTGACACCAGGGGAAGGAGCTTAATCCATGTCACACTGGGTCCCCCTCGGAGTGGCACCAGTCAGGGGCAGTTAACAACTATTATATAAACAAAAAGGAATGTGCTTGGTGCTCGGAGTGATGGAGACAAGCTGGTCATTGGCCACTGGGGGATGCACAGTGCCCGCACTGCTCTCCAGCTGCGATCCAAGTGGGTTTGAATAAAAACTTAGCACTCGTAACGAGGAGTTTGATAGAGTGTTAACAATCCTCAGCTTCAGGTCGCGCTGTTAACCAACAAAGTCGTCATTAACTGCTGGTGAGGACTGCGTTTCTTGGGATTCTTGCCTAATTATGAACTGGAGAGCCATGGACCTGCCTCCTGACTCAGGGAAACCTTCTAGCATCGCAGGATGTCACCACGGCCGTCTCCGCTCCGTGGCCTGTCTCTGCGCCTTGGAGCACAGAAGGTCCTGCCGGGTCCCCGTGCCTTCAGCAGGATGTGTTTGCACAGCGCAGATTGTTTTCAGGGCTCCAGAGGCGGACGGTTAGCAGGGGCTGTGGGAACAGGTGGCCCCTCAGGGACCGTGGGTTTATTATAAACCACAGTTGGCCACTCTGGCAGGATAATGCTGGTCACAACCACTGGAAGAACTGAGCCACCCAGAAACGAGACGCCCTTCACACCTGTGCTCCTGGGCACGCACGCTCTCCCGTCTCCTGGTGACTCGGCAGGGGATTCAGAGGCTCTGAAGTTTCCTGTTGTTGCCCTGGGGGAACTGGACCATGACATTCATGCTCAGGTCACCAAAAAAAGTAAGACTGGACCCATGAGGCTGACCTCTCAGGGGTCATGCTGTGACCATTCCTGGGACGCACAGGAAAGTGTTCACTAAAACGATGGCCTTAGGTTGCACGTCCTATTTTGAATTAAACCAAAGGTGTGGAGGGCGCAGGGACACCTTTCCTCCAGCACTGTCCTGATGGTTCAGTTTAATCATTCAGCTGCTGTTTCCTTTGGAGAAGTACTTTGGAATGACTGACGTTTGGGAAATCTTCCATTTAAGCCGTGCACTAGTCATGCATCGGCAAAAGGCCTGTGTACCGCGCATCCATTGGTTGAAGCGGGCAAGGGGGTTATCTGCACTTCTGTGCTTGGATATAATAACTTAATTCTAAACAATTCAGCAGCTCATGTTGACCTTGTGGCTTGCAATGCCCCTAACAGGTTTATTTCTATGTTGTTACTTGGAAAATAACTGCTGGAAGGTCTGAATGAATTTCCGCACACGTATATGCAATATTTTAAGTGTCAAATGTGCTTCTTTTGGCTGCTGTGAGCCCACGACCTTCTTCTCTGTCCCATGAGCCATTCTTGTGCCTGGGGGAGGGCTGTGTTTGCCACAAAGGGAACACAGAGAAGTTCCTGGAAATCGGCAACAGCTGATACCATGAATAAATAGGGTTCCTGAAGAAAAAATTAGTTCCACAGGCCAGGCTATTGTCTTTGAAAGAATGTCTTCAAGTCTTGGAAGGATCCCTCCTCCTTTCCCAGTTTGGGGCCTGACCCGATGGAGCCTGCTGGTCTGGGGCCAGCTGGGGACTCTCAGGCCCACCAACTGTGGGAGGTGGGCCTTGCAAACATGAAGGCCCTCCACTTTCCTCCCAAGAACCCACCCAGACAGTGAAGGTGCACCCCAAATGGAAGGAACCCCAGAGGAAGCAGAAGTACCCACTCTCCCTCTCCCTTTGGGGTTCTGTAAGGAGGCAGCCCATGCCTGCCTGCTGCCTCAGAGGACACCTTGGGGACACCCCCTGAGTCTCCCTGGGGCTCTGTAGGTGTGTGCTTGCTGGGGAGCAGGAGAGAGAGAGGAGTGCTGTAATGGAGGAGCTTCTGTAGCAGGATGGAGGCAGCCACAGAAGAGCTGGAGAAGCAGGAGGGTCCAAGTGTGCTCTACGCTGCCCGCAGGGAGCAGAAGAATCGGCTCTCGGGGAGACAGAGCCAGGGGCAGTGCTGGCAGAGGGCAGGCACATATTGGGATGCAGTCCTGCCCGGTGCCTCTGCCACTAGAGTCCGCCCACCACTGCAAGTCAGCTCTGCGGGAGGGGGAAGCCAGGAGCAAGACCCCAGGGCCTGAGCATGTGGAGCAGGGGATGGCATCGTGACATCGACTCATCAGGCAAACCTTGAGCACGCAGGCTGGCTAGGGACTTGTGGCTCCTGCCAACCAGCAGGTGGGGGCTGTGGAGAAAAGAGGGACAGAATAAAGTAACTAATTTTTCTTCCTTCCTTCCTTCCTTCCTTCCTTCCTTCCTTCCTTCCCTCCCTCCCTCCCTCCCTCCCTTCCTTTCTTTCTTTCTTTTTGGCAAATTCAGTTGAATCCAGAAGCCAGTGGTGCACCTCTGACGCTGAGAGGTGTGGCTGTGGCCTGGGTCTAGGCCCTCTTTGGCGTCCCCCTCTAAAGCAGTATTTGGTCTCTTTTAGAATATGAAAGGCATAGCTGACATTTTTTTCTGTCTCCACTCCTTGTTTGTAAGAAGCTACCAACATGGACTTAGGGAGAACTATTCTGCAGTCACATTTGTCCATGCCAGAATTAAATTAAAGCAATATTAAAAATGCCTTTGAACGTGTTACACAATTTTGAAAGAATATTTATAAACCGTGCTTGAGAACACACACTTCTCTGTCCTCCCCCTGAACAGCATGCTGGATTCATTTGTGAAGATGGAGCTTCAGGCACCCACCTCCTTGGTGGATCCCCCGCAGCCTGCAGCCAGAGCCTGACTACAGGACGAGGCCCAGCACTGGGAGCAACACTGGGCAGCGGAGCCAGGACAGCGGGCGCTCGCAGGAGGGGCTGTGCTGCTTATGTGTTTGTGCTTGATTAAGTCGAACAGCGCAGAGGCTGGAACCCCCTGGGCACAGCACTGACCGCCACTCTCCGCTCTCCTGGCAACACTGTGCTGGGTACGTTTGCACCGTGATGCGCCAGGCACGTGCAGAGCGCGCAGTCACGCAGACAACCCGGGGCTATTTCCTGTGGACGTCACTCCTCACCCTCAGCTGCAGGAGTTCTGGGAAGATGACACTCTCAATATCCAGCTTCTCACAGCCAACAGGCGTGCTAAGGCATAGAGGACAGAATGCAGCATGAATGTGTTTGTGCACACATAGGCATGCGCACACGCGCCATGGCATACCCGGACTGCAGGATAGTCGTTTGATATGGGAAGCTCACCTGGGTTAACTAAGCCTGGCTCTCTGGGTTCTTCCGGAACATGCTTACATTCTAAATTAAGGTGCTTTCCCCTCCACAACTTCTCATAGCTTTCTGTAGTCACAGGAGGCAGCTATGGAGGGCCTCTTGCTGCCACAGGCTGGTGACAATGTCCTGAGAACATCCTTGAAACTCCCTGCAGGGTCTGCACCAGAATCAGGGAAGCCCACCCCTCGTCCCAAGTCCCTCTGTAGATACTGCTTTGGAATAAGCAATAACACTGAGCTTAGTTTAGAATCATGGCTGTGTAAATAAGCCAGATACTAAAATATTAACATATAAAGCATGGAATTCCTCCTCCTCTTCTTCTTTTTATTAATTAATTTTTTTTTTTGGGGGGGAGTACCAAGGATTGAACTACTCAGAGGTGCTAAACCACTGAGCCTGGGTGCCCAGCTCTTCTTTCTCTTCCAGCCGTGATAGAGAGTAATTGCATTTTGGGAAAGTCCAACATTCTCTTCCAAACAAAATATTTTAAACTTATAAATTCAAGAGAACCATTCTTAAGGAGAATTGTCAGTTTTCCCCTTCTCCTTTATTCATTATACATTTTCTAATACCCACCCCCCAAGGAAACTTCAGTGACAGGTTACACAGTGAAGTCCTCATCCATGATACGTGGAGAGGTCTGTGAGGGGGCTCTGACCTTGCAATTGACAGTGCAGGTTAGTTATTAATTGGGTGATTTTGTGATCTCTTGAATTGATAAAATTATGCTTTTTAGAATCATGAGCTGGAATAGGATTTTAGCTTTTAATATCAAATTAATAAAATTGCAAACTGGTATATAAGTTGAAGTCATGCTATCACAAAATTTTCAGTATACATTAAAGTTTAGGTAATAAGCAACCCAGAAAAAATAGCCATTTTAGACTAATTTTTGATTTATATGCTTGAAAAAGTACTTAATGTCAAAAGGGACTACTAAGGTTTTGATCCAGAATGTTTCTCAAGTATCATGGGTCATAGGCTCGGTCCGCAGGTTGGCACTGTGGATAGTAGTGGAGTCTTTAAGGTTGGGCCCTCTGGGGAGGTCTTCAGGTCACTGGGAGTGTGCACTTGAAAGGACTCTTTGGACCCCAGTCTCTTCCTCTCCTCTTATGTTTCTCAGCCATGAGATAAGTGGCTGTGCTCAGTCATGTGGTCCCACCATGATGTACCCGACAAGCCCAAAGCAGTGAGGACAAAGATTAGAAGCTCTAAAATTTTAAAGCAAAATAAACCTTTTCCTCTTTATAAATTTATTACCTCAGGTATTTGTTACAGCTACAGGGAGCTGACTAATGTGGGAAACTTGATAGCTATTATACAATTTTTGACCTTCTGTTAATAGATCTCAGATGCAGTTTGAAAATGAACCCATAAAATATGATTTTATTATATGTTACCTGCAAAACAATGCAATAACCACTTCCAAAATCCATGATGGAAACTTCAGTAAGGAGAATTAATGGATATAGATTTGAAGGCCACAAAACTGGCGATTTTATGCAGTTGATGTGTTAGAGCTAAAGGAACCCGGAACTTACTAATCCAAAACAAAGCAAGTGACCATCTTGTCTTCTCACTCTTGTCTCCGACTAAGGTAGGAATCTCCCATTTCTGTAGCAATTACCCAGTCACTCCAGACCAAAGCAGGTCACCCAGGAAGCTCCCTTCCCTTTCCATAAGGTATGAGGACATAGAAGTTAATTCCTGGGGTTGGGCACCATGTTCCCAGTGCCTAGGACATCCTCACACATAAAAAGCCCTCAGTGAAATAGTCATGGGGTGAATCCACAGACTATCCAGAAGGACCCCAAGAGTGAGAAGAAACACACTCTATGATCGAAAGAAACCAAACTCCTTAGTCCTGAATCTCCTTCCACAGTCTTTGTTGAAGTAAGAGATATTTTGAGTCAGGAGACATAATTAGAGCAGGGAATCATATTAGAATAGGGAAATGAAGTCCAAACTGGGTGAATGAGTCGGATGAAGGAAACTCTGAATCTGCAAGTAAGTTCTCACCTCTGGGTGCAGACAAATCACTATGTGGGGAGGGAAGGCCCCGAAGGTCATCGCTAATGCGGTACAAGAGACCTGAGCAGCCAGAACGAACCACAGGAAAATGGGGAGTTCCCAGAGCAGACTCAGTCAGAACTGCACATGAGATGGTGGCAGTTTTAGCACCTGTGGAGCAGAGAGCTGGTGCCAGCACCAGGTCTCAGAGGGCTGGGGATGGTCCAAGAGCAGGGGTGAGGAGCCGCTGTCTCTACCTCTACCCAGGCTGCTCAAGGACACCAGTCAAGTGATGCTCATCTTCTCTGGGGGCAAGATTACTGGACTTCTGGGTGAGAAAAAATAAGAGAAACTCAGCAAAGCAAAGCAAACCTCCTGCTCTTTCCTCCTAGGTGTGAGGAAGACACATAGACGGCATGCCAATGCCATTGAGATTCTTCTCAGTCAAAGACTGGCTTCAAAGACAGTTGCCAAGGATGTGTGTTATTAGTCTGAGGCCACGCTGGAATCTGCCCTCACTTGGGTGTGGGCATGGGGATCACACTGCCCAAATGTTTGCGTGGCGTAAAGCTTGACATAATAAAGATTTTCATGGATGATGGAGCTAGCATCCCAAACATATTTACGGCTCAGACACAGAGCAGAACATAGCACACGGGCTTCTCCAGGAGCAGGCAGAGCGGCTTGCTCTCCCAGTAGTCCCTGGCAGCCATGCTCAGGGAACTCCTGATTCTGGTGGGAGGAATGTGTCCCCCGGGGGCCATTGTTAGGAGGAAGATGGAGCTGCTCCTGTCTAGATTAGCAGAATGGCTGCTCGGATGAGGTCATCGGAGTGGTACTTGATCCTCTAGTCTGAATTAAAAGGGGCTCAAGAAAACTGTGTTCATAAAAACACTAAAAAAACAAAACCACCAGCTAGGTGTGGTGGCACACACCTCTGATCACAGCGGCTCAGGAGGCTGAGGCAGGAGCATTGCAAATTCAAAGCCAGTTTTTTGGCAAAAGTGAGGCAGGCCCTAAGCAACTTAGTGAGACCTTGTCTCTAAATAAAATTCAAAATAGAGCTGGGGATGTGGCTCAGTGGTAGAGCACCCCTGAGTTCAATCCCCGGTATCCCCACCAAAAAAATAAAAAACTATACAATTAACAAAAGGATTCAGAAACAAGACAGAAGAAATAAATCACACTTGGGTGTCTTTCAGAAAGAAAAGAAATGGTAAAGTTCAGACAGGAAGGAAGAACAGAGAAGAAGAGACAGATTTAAGAAGGTGACAGTCTTTCTATTATTTGGAGACGCGGGACATTTTTTCATAAACCAGTTGGCCATAACAATAACATGTGAAATATTTTAACAACTTAGAAGAAAGGAAGTTGAGAGTTTTTTTTTTTTTTTTTTCCCATGATAAATGGACAGATTATCAAGGAAACAGAAACAAATGTGTTTGACACAGTCTAAGCTTTATACAACACATGCATGTGTCATAAAGACACACGATACAGCATTATCATGTTTACTTTTCATATTTCCATGCATCCCTTAAAATTAATAAAACATGATATGGATGGAAGAGGAATCCTGCCTGAAATGACCTCACAGGAATTCCACAAAGGGCAGGCCCTGTGGATAAGGCATCAGGATGGCAGGGGAAAACTGGACCTCTACCAAGGGCTTTGGGGACGCAGGGTGATCAGATGTCAGGGGTGGGGATGGTGTATCCAGACTTAACAGGCTTCAGGGGGATTCAAGATCTGGCAGAAGAGATCTCCGAGGATCCTGAGGGGAGCTTGGTCAGGGGGCATCTGTTGTAGACATCAGCGTGGCTGCAGGGAGGAGATGCAGATGATAAGTTTTAAGACCTGGGAAATCACTATTGCTTGCTTCAGCAACTCAGCAGTTATTTTGATGGACTCCCAAAATTCCAAAGAATGTCCAAGGGGAGTACTACCGTGAGTCATAACCAATGAAATGACTGGAGAGAAGCCGGGGAGGGGAGACTGCATCCTCCTGGAGACCTGCCCTCTCAGCAAGTGCCTCTTGGCATTTATGCTCAACGACCCAGACAGAAACGCCATCTGTACACAGCTCTCTCCGGGAGGGGAGCACAAATCCTGGTGATCAGAGGCATCGAGGGGCTGGCCTGGTGCCTGTCAGTGGTGCACAGTATGTCCCTGTCCTGCTCGGAGCGCATCTTGTGCACGGTTATTGCCGTTTTCTGGAGAACCACAAACTGCATTACTTTGAATTACCAAATCAAAACTCTACGTGCAGAGATTCCTCTGCATGGTCTTTAGCATTTTTATGTCATAATCCCACGGTGATACCCCTCCTTGTGCACTTTACACCCATTCTGTTATTGGAAAATTCCCGACAGATGTCATGTGAAGATGAATGTGGCTGGCCCCTTGATATCCTGCTGTAATCTGAATATTTTTCTACTTGGTTAAAAATATCCAGGAAAGGAGAATCAGCTAGAAAACAGGAGCTGGGCCAGCAATGGCTATTTTCATGTGGACTTCACCGGGGCTCATGGTGTGCAGATGACTGCTGCCGGAGGGGAAGTAGGTGGGAAGACAAAGCCAGCCCAGAGGGGCGTGAGTTCAGAGGGGCCAACTGCGCTGTGGTCACCTCTCATGCGCATGCGTGTGTCCACTGTGCTTCACAGTGCTGACGGCGGGACTCTGGGATGTGGCTATGATAAAGTCCCTGCCCTGACTCTCCTTGCAGTCCCTGGCCCCATGGAGAAAATCATAGCTCCAGACAATGGGTGACTCACAAGGGGACTACAACCCCAGCTAGGCATTCTTCTCCAAATAGCTAGGGAAGGGCCAGAGGGGTTAGAGGAGAGCACCTGTCCTCAATGTAGCTCTATCCCTGGGCAGCTCTTCTCCCCGGGGACCTCAGCCAGGAGTGACATGAGGAAGTGGAGGGTCCTGAGACTGGAGGTAGCCAGAGGGTGTCAGCATCCTCCGACCAGAGAACACGGGTCCTCCAAGGTCACCTCTGTGTTGCAGATAAAGCACTTGCTCTTCCCTGAGACTGACAGCCTGGCTGGCTGGAAGACTACAGTGAAGGGATTGTTAGCGGGACGGCTGAGCAAGGAAGTCTGACTGGGGAACAGCCGTGGGCGAGGTAGGTAGGGAGGGAGCATGGGAGGAAAGACCAGGGAGGACAGTGCAGAACCTTGGCCATGGAGAGGGAGGTCAAGGTGACCGCAAGTACCCAGCACCCACCAGGAGCCTGGAAGCTGCAGCCGTCTAACAGGGCACCAAGAGGGGGTCAGGCCAGGTAGTCCTGAGACCTATGTGATGTCAGGAGAGCCAGGAGAACTGAGAAGCAAGGAGGAGACAGTAGCCAAGGAAAAACCCAAGAGAAGCAGGGGTGCCTGGGTGGGGTCTCCAGAGAGGGGCCCGGGGTGCTCTCCTGACTCCCGGAGCAGCCTGGAAATCGGAGCAGGTCAACATGGTGAGCACAGCCGTCCTCATGGAAGGCTGGCAGCAGCAGGGAGCAAGGAAGGAAGAGAAGGCCTTTCCACCAGGGTTACACTGCGTTGCCACTTGGGATGCAGATGAAGCTGGCCCTGGGGGAAGAGGAATGGAAGACCCCAGGGGAGAGACAGCAGGACTTACAAACACGAAAGGAAGAGCAGATTTTCTTCTCACCTGGACTCGGTCATGATCCAAAGTCAGGTGATTTTAAATGCTGCTTTTCCAGGGAGCCTCACTGTGCTGGGAACAAGTGACTGGGGTGAAGGTTTCCACCTGCCGCAGTGTGATCAAGACCTGCATCAGGCCCCAGGTGCTGCAGGTCTCCCCCGTCTACACACAAGGGTGCATCGCTGAGTCAGATGCGGAGAGGAACCAGTTCTCGCCATGGCCAAGGGCCTGCGTTTGACCTCAGCAGCCCTGGAGGTGACCCCTGGCTTCCTCTCTCCTGTGTGGCCTTGGTTAGACTTGTAACCTCACCATGCCTCGGTTTTGTCACCTGTAAAGTGGAGTCTGGGGCAACGGACACAGTTAATTTTTGCCCCTGACGGGTCATTATATTACGGGCTCAAGGGTAAAGATATTCGTTTAATCACAATGATTTCATCAACCCCTAAGTGTTGATTTTTGTTGTTGCTCTGAATGCATGTTGTGCACTCAGTAATTCTGAGATTTGCTTGCTCCATAAAGGGTTTCCTGTTACCTGTCTTTTTTCCCTTTGGAAAAGCTGCATATCTCTTGTTAATTGTCCAATGTTATTGTGCATATATTGCCACCAAGTGTTGCAACAGAAATGTGTTGGTGATTACCTTGCAGAACTTTATTCTATGTGCAGGAAGAAGAGCCTCACTAAAAGGAGAACGTTCCAGGATGAAACTCAAAATGAGAGAAGGGGAATTCAGTTGGTGATATCACACATAGGAACTTTTCATCATATAGAAACATGAGAGGTGCCTTGGAGCTGTCAGAGACAGATCCTGAGCCATTGACACAGCAGTGGGAGTCAGGGGACATGAACTAGTGAGAGCCACTGTCCACTGAGGACCCACTAGAGGGTAAGAAAGAACCAGTCTGAAATGTTAACACAGGCCCATGAAAAAATGTAATTTGTATCACAAAAATTTACATATTCAATACCTAAATTGAATTTCATTTTGCTTTCATGATATTTAAAATTGTATTGATTTTGCTTGGTAAAACTTCAGAGATTTTCAAATGAGAAACAGTGACGGGTTCCAGAGAAAGGAAAGCTTTGCCTCTCTAGGACATGGTGGTTTGGACAAGAACATAACATGCCAGGGATTGAACCCAGGGAGGCTCAACCCTTACGGCACATAACCAAACCTTTGTATTTTTTTATTTTGAGATAAGAGTCTCATACATTTGCTGAGGACCTCACTAAGTTACTGATGCTGGCTTTGAACTTGCAATCCTTCTGCCTCAACCTCCAGAGTCTCTGGGATTACATGCATGTGCCACTGCATCAAACAAGAAAAGAATAGTATTAATGGCAAATTTAAACTTGGTAACATTTTCTCCTGAGCAGTGGTTGGAGAAAGACCCTGACGTCACTTTAATGTACATTAAGATCACAAGACGTATCTGGGGTCTTTCTATTATGAACACATTGCAGTCTGAATGCATTGGTCAGCTCTCCCCAGTTACAGGTCTACCCCAGTACCAGTTCTCAGGGGACATCTCAACAGGACATTCCCTGTCCTCTTTGAGCACGCATGCTCTGCCCCACCTAGTCATGCATCTAAATAACTTATTTGCAGCATCCCTTGAAAACCTTAGGTAGACAATTCAGCCCTCAGAGGAGGACTCAAGGGGGGAGCCCTCCTCTGCCAGCTCCAACTCCCTCCTGCCTTGCTCCTCCTGCCCCCACACCATGGTCTACACTGTGGAGTCAGATCCAGAATCCACCTGTTCTCAGTGTGAACACTCCCTGTGCTCTCTATTCCTTTCCCACCCGGTGATGACTGGGACAGCCCCTCCTCTGACTGTTTCCTGCCCAGACTGTCCATTCTGTGGAAGCTCTCCACTAATGTCCAGCTGCTCCCCCCAGTGCCTTTGGCACTGTTATGGCTTAGATACGAGGTGTCCCCGAAGGCTCATGTGAGACATCGAGAATGTCCAAGGTGCAGTGATTACCTGACGAGAGGTGTAGCCTGATCAATGGAATACACCACAGCTGCGGATGAACTGGGTGGTCAGTAGGCAGTTAGGTTGTGGTTACAGATAACAGATCACCGGGGTCAGGCTTTGGGGTTTGTATTTTGTCTGTGGTGAGCGGAGTCCCTGCTTCCTGGAGGCCATGCCCTGAGCGGCTGTCCTTCCCAAGTCCTTCCACCAGGATGCCCTGCCTCACCGCGGGCCAGGGCTGTGGAGTCAATCGACCGTGGACCGAACCCTGAACCTGGGAGCCGGAGCAAACTTCTGCACCCTTAAGGAGTTCTTGTCGGGTCTTCTGGCCACAGTGACAAGGACCTGAGCAAAGTGGGCACCGCCCGTCTGCCTCTCCTGCCGTCAGGACTCAAATGGATCCTGGGGGCCAGGCCTCCAGCTGCTCCTCGGCACCTCTCCTCTGGGCTTCCCAGTGTTCCGTCAGGCCACAGGACTCTGAGGAGCCTGCCAACAGAGACGCACAGGGACCCGCCGGCCCCAGCCCCAGTGTGCGTCCTGAAGCTTCGAAGGTGGGTTTTGTTGTTATTGTTTGGGCAGAAATTACTGAAATCCTTTAAATTACCTCAAGAAAAGTTAGATCTTCCTCAGTTTCCAAAGTCTTTAGCCTGGGTATGGATGTAACATTGAAGAGCCACATGGACGAAGTTTTGATCCTTTTAAAATTTTCCCTCCGGAAAAAAAAAAAAAGTGAAAGGAATTGAAAGGGAGGGAGGGAGGGAGGGAGGGAGGGAGAATTTCAATCAACATTCTCTGAGAGTCTCAGCTGCCCCTGACAGCCTCACCCAGCCCCAGGCCCTGGTTTGTCCACTGTAAGGATTTTGCTTCTGCAGACAAAATATTTCCACCAAGGTCTTCTCAGGTAACTAAGAACAGAGTAGGGAGGAAGAGCATGAGAAGGAGATTGACATTAGACAGGGATGAGAGGTGGGAGGGAAAGGGAGAGAGAAGGGAAATTGCATGGAAATGGAAGGAGACCCTCAGGGTTATACAAAAGTACATACAAGAGGAAGTGAGGGGAAGGGGAAAAATAATACAAGGGGGAGAAATGAATGACAGTAGAGGGGGCAGAGAGAGAAGAGGGGAGGGGAGGGGAGGAGAAGGGGGATAGTAGAGGATAGGAAAGGCAGCAGAACACAACAGACACTAGTATGGCAATATGTAAATCAATGGATGTGTAACTGATGTGATTCTGCAATCTGTGTATGGGGTAAAAATGGGAGTTCATAACCCACTTGAATCAAAGTGTGAAATATGATATATCAAGAACTATGTAATGTTTTCAACAACCAACAATAAAAATTTAAAAAAAAAAAGGTCTTCTCAGGCCACCCACTTTTACCTCCTGCTGATTAACTAGGTCTCCTCTGAGGGACTTACTGATTCCTCTTTGCTCAAACTCTGTGAGTGTTAAACTCTAACTTGCAAAATTAACTTTAACCTAGACCTTCTATTCCTGTTAGACACAGATTAATAATTGATAATGTTATTATAAACCAACTACTGACCTTTGCTTGGGATTATTTTATTACTCTTCACATAGGTTAGTCTGGGGATGTGGCTCAGGTGCCCTCCCCAGCACTGCAAATCATCATAATAAATAAAGGTGCAGTATGTGTGTGGATTAGTTGAGTGAAGCCACGTTGGCACAGCATTAAGGGCTCAAACTTGTCATGCACCATGCATACCTTAACACCCTCACAAGAGGCGGCAGGAAGGGTTTCACATTGAACCTGAAGTGCTCTGTGCCCCTGCTCACTGGGCACAGCCTCTCCTGTCTCCCATCTTGCCCTGGGTGGTGGGACCTGCAGCCCACTGTCCCACTCCAGGCCTGCTTCCACTGGGGAAAGTCACATCTGAAAACCCGAGTGTCACAGAACATGAAGGGTGCTCTCATCTGTCCCTCCCTCTCCCTCTGTCTTCATGGGGGTCCAGACATTTACATAGGCACAGAGAGGTCCACCCACCACTTTCACCAGCACTGGTGGGAAACCTTTCTCCTGTGAGGAGCCGACGACTGGTGACCAGGTGCCCACGGACAAGGTGGGAGGGTCTCTGCTCAGTGAGAGCTTGCTGCTCAGAGCCAGCTGCCACCATAGGGTGGGGACGAGTGGTGACTGCTGAGCACAGGGCAGTGGGGGCCAGTCCTATGAACCCAGAGATAAGGCCCTTTCCTCCAGGAGAACATGAGATTGGTTTCCAGGTTCCTGTGAGTCGCTAAAGGGTCCTGAGAGGGACACAGAGGACTAGAGAGAGCCCTACCTTGCAGGAGCAGGGAGTTGGTTCAGAAAGGACTGCAGGGTGCCAGAGGGCAGGAGAGTTAAGAGGGGCTCCAACCAAGTCAGGCAACGGGAGCAGCAGAATGAGAAGGCAAGTGTGCAGGCCCCGGGGACAGGCTGGTCCACATTCCCCCCTGCGTCCCCCACTCCTCCTGCCTCCAGGAGATCATCTCCATGTCTGCTGTCTGCGTCTTGCCACGCTGACTTCCCCCGTGGAAGGAGGAGTTGGCTGCTGATGCGTGGGGAGGAGGGCAGGGGGGCTGGCCCTTCCTCACGTCCTCTAGGGGGCAGGTGCCTGGGAATGCACTTGGATGTGTAAGAAGGGAGGCGGGCAATGACCTGTCCTGGTGCGTATGAGGGGCAAGATGTGCTCCCTCTGCCCCAGATGTGGGGTGCAACACGCAGAGGCATGTCCACCTGCAGGTACAGCTGGACACCTGGGTACCAACTTTATCAAAAATGATGGTGCCATTTCATTTCCAATCTAGGTGATTGGTTTTCTCAGTTGGTTTAGGATCCAGACGAGGGAAAAGGGTGTTGCTTCCTGGGTAGAGAACAAGTGAGGGCCTCTCCAGGGATTGCTATCAAGAGGCTGCTCTCAGTAGGTCCTGGCTTCATGTTTGTGTCCAGCGAATGGATTACCAAAAACACGGACTAGTCAAGTCACATGAGAACATGAGCTCAGGCCAACAGCAGGCTTCTCTGTGACACTGCTCCTCCTTCACAGGTCATATGCAGAATGTCCATGGCTTACATCTCAGACCCTCAAATTCAAAAAAATTCAGAAGAGAAAGGGCAAAAATTCACTATGAGCAAGGAACAGTACAAAAGAGAGCACACAGTTACTCCCAAAGAACTGTAGGTAGCATGAATATTTATGTGGTGCACCATAAAATAATAATTTTAAAATGATTCAAATAGTATTTAAAATTGAATTCCAAATTTTAGGTGGAAACAAAAATTCTCTGAATTTAAGATACCAAAATGACTAAATGGAGAGACAGAGTCCCAAGAAAATTGAGATCCAAGAGAAAAGAAATTGGGAAAGAGGCTGGTTACTAGAGGGTGCTGAGATGTGAAGGTCTCTCACTTCCTTGCTCAGGTTGGAAATGTAGCTGCAAAAGCAACCCCGTGAGTGGTGGGCCCTTGGGAAGGAGGCCTCCTCCTTCCCAGGTGGGGTCAGTGCCTTAGGATCTGGCCAGACTGAGGCCTCCTCCTTCCCAGGTGGGGTCAGTGCCTTAGGACCTGGCCAGGCTGAGGCCTCCTCCTTCCCAGGTGGGGTCAGTGCCTTAGGACCTGGCCAGGCTGAGGCCTCCTCCTTCCCAGGTGGGGTCAGTGCCTTAGGACCTGGCCAGGCTGAGGCCTCCTCCTTCCCAGGTGGGGTCAGTGCCTTAGGACCTGGCCAGACTGAGGCCTCCTCCTTCCCAGGTGGGGTCAGTGCCTTAGGACCTGGCCAGGCTGAGGCCTCCTCCTTCCCAGGTGGGGTCAGTGCCTTAGGATCTGGCCAGACTGAGGCCTCCTCCTTCCCAGGTGGGGTCAGTGCCTTAGGACCTGGCCAGACTGAGGCCTCCTCCTTCCCAGGTGGGGTCAGTGCCTTAGGATCTGGCCAGGCTGAGGCCTCCTCCTTCCCAGGTGGGGTCAGTGCCTTAGGACCTGGCCAGACTGAGGCCTCCTCCTTCCCAGGTGGGGTCAGTGCTTTAGATCTGGCCAGGCTGAGGCCTCCTCCTTCCCAGGTGGGGTCAGTGCCTTAGATCTGGCCAGACTGAGGCCTCCTCCTTCCCAGGTGGGGTCAGTGCCTTAGATCTGGCCAGACTGAGGCCTCCTCCTTCCCAGGTGGGGTCAGTGCCTTAGGACCTGGCCAGGCTGAGGCCTCCTCCTTCCCAGGTGGGGTCAGTGCCTTAGCTCTGGCCAGGCTGAGCTGCCTGAAAGAGGGTTTTCGGGGTGGCTTCCCTCCCTTTACCACTCTGTCTTCTACTTGGAATGATGCACAAGACAGCATTGGCCAGACTCCAGGCCCTGGACTGGACATCCCAGCCTCCACAACCAGGAAATACGCTTCTGCTCATCATTAACCACCTAACTGTGGCTGTAATGGTCCCATAAAGCAGCAAGAAAGTGGGGTGGCCCGCCTCTCCCCGCATTACGGTGCTCCAAATTGTCAGAAGAGGAAGGTGATCACACGGGAGCAGGAAGCTGGCCAAGGGGGCCAAAGCTGGTCTCCCTTGGGCCCTTCAGTAGATTATGCTTTCCTAAGATGTGGCCACCCCTGAGACGGGCTGCAGAGCCCTCTGGTGACCTCGTTAGGAGGGGGGTCCTCCTGGGCCTGCCTTCAGCAGGGTCTTCTGCAGCTGCCCTTGGGTCCTTGGCTTATCACATCAGCATGCCCACAGAAGGGCCAGAGAGGGCCCCGGGTGGTTTAAAGAAGCAGGCAGTACCTTAAACCTGTGGGAAGGGAAGCCCTGTCCTCTCCTCTGCGAGGTCCCAGCGTCCCATGGAGCCTCACCAGCGGGAGCACCAGTCTCCTTCCGCCTAGTGTTGGTTCCAAATCTCCACGTGTCCAGAAGTATAGGACAATCTCACCTAAATTTAGATAGATTTTTCTAAGTCCTGGTGACTTAAGATAATTGGCCACACCTAAATCCACAAATGCTGGCAGCCACAGCCCACCTGCCCCTTCCTAGATGAGAGTGCTTCCTTGTGCTTGGGCACGGACACCAAGTCTAGTGGCACATCTTCCAGGAATGAACCTAAACCTCTTCCCCAACTTGGAGTAGTGTGGCCCTCTGTGTCACGCAGCTCTGCCCTGTCCTCTGCCCACTGTCTGGTCCTTTTACTCTCCCACGTGACATGTTTCAGGGGAAGTGCTATGATGTGTGTCCGCCCAACACCGCAGGTGCTGCACACAGTAGGGCTTGGGAAGTGCTTGCCAGGTTGCAAGTCTGCACCTTTGGAGGAGAGAGAACAACCCTGGGAGGAAAGAATAATCTGGCTTCACAGCAGTTGAGCTCATAGCAAAGGAGACTTGAGAACTCAAATCGTCTCTTTCTGAATCTAATAATTGCTTGCAACATCATTGTCTTCCCTCTGTCCATCTTCACAGGACTGAAAGTTGCTGCTAGCCATTAAAAAAAACGGTTTCTTGATCTCTGACCACCACCATTGGCACATGTGAAGCTTTAATTGAACCGTTCTTGTTTTCCTCCAACACTGGTAACTTCCTCAGGCCCCGGGAGGGGCTTCTAGCCAATGGCTCCATTTGAACTCCTGGAACAGTGAGAGAGAGGTCACACGAGGGACCTCCCCAATCTAGGCAGCTTTGACATCTGGCCAGAGTCACATGCTGGGTTAATCCAATTATATGGAAATGGTAGTTTTTAAAGAAAACAAAACTCATGCTGAGTTTTGGCAGAAAACAAAGTAGAGTAGATGTGGGTTCCTTTTAGTGTTGGTCTTCAAGTAATTGAGTTCACGCAGACTTGTGTTTGGAGGTGAACGGTTCAGCAGGCACAAGCGGTGTTTGCCCAGGTCTCTCCTGTCACTGGGGAGGGGCGCCCTCTGAGGGCACTCCACCCAGCTCTCCAGAGTGGTAGTTCAGCTGCCGTCTGTCCTTAATCCATTTTCTTCTGTTTTGACTCTCCTCCAAATGTTCAGTGCTCTAATCCAGAGCCCAAGTCCTGACACCCTTATTTGGTTTATTACACAAAGGAATCACCACATGTGCCAGCCACGTGCATCAGGGCAGGAGGGAATTTATCATCGTCAAGTAAATTAACTCCTGGAAGTTTGCAATGAAGGATCCTAATAATATAAGACTGCACGTCAAATTAAAGCTTCCTGGAGGTGTTTGACAGGCAAACAGCAGCTTTCCGTCACTGTGACAGAACACCTGAGGTGGTCAACGTAAGAGGAGGAAAGGTGGATTTTGGCTCGTGGTTTCGTAAGTCCATGTGGCAGCATGATCCATTATGGCAGGGGTGCCTGGCAGAGGGGTCTGCTCAACTTGTGGTGGCCAGGAAGAGACAGGGCCAAACCAAAGTCCAAATATTCCCCTCAAGGACGTGCTCTCCAAAGACCTGGACACGCTCCAGGCTGCCCAGTGTTCTGGATCATCATGGGGGCCCATTTCAGAGGAGATATTCTTACTGACTTTTATGCATTGAATCAGCAGCTAGAATTTTACAATACACATTTTATTATAAAATAGTTTAAAATTTGCAGGAAAAAAATGACAGAAGAGTACAGGTATTTCCCATACGACCGTGTCTACACTTCTTTATGATCAACACCCTACCTGAATATGGTGCAGTGCCTCGGGTAGAGGCGCTATGACTCATAAAATCTGAAGTTGATACAGAGGTTCCCAGTGTCTCCTAGTGTGTCTCCCGTTCCAGGATCCCACTGGGATGTGGCACTGCCTTTCTGCAGTATGTCTCTAGGCTCCCCTTTCCTGGGGGTTTCTCAGGCGTTTCTTGCTTCTGACGGCCTTGACAGTTTGAGGCACGGTCAAGTCAGTATGGATCTCACTTTGATTTGCCTGATGTCCGGCTCAGGGCTGGCCAGGCTGTGGGCTTTGTGAAGAATGTGCAGGTGAAGTGCCGTTCCCATGACTTGCTGTCCCCATGTCAGAGTGGACCTTGCTCACTCGGCCGAGGTGGTCATTTCCCCCACTGCCACCTGGCTTCCCCCCTCTTGCTCTTCTTTGGAAGAAAGGTTTTGCGCACAGCCTGCTCTTACAGGGGGCTAGCTCCATTTCCTTGAGGGTGGATCCTCCACACAAATTATTTGACTGTTTTACACAAGAATTCGTGTACTTCTCCCATTACCGTGTTACACAATCCATCGTTTACGTCAACATGGGATCATAGATAAGCTCTTTATACTTTGGGATATAACCCAATGCCACATTTCTTGTGTGTTACTGGAGGACAGTCAGTTCTATCACTCAGCTCAATCTTCCTTCCGACACACCCCCATATTGTGTGTGTGTGTGTGTGTGTCCACACAGGTGAGTATGCATTGTGCTCTTTGTGTCTTCTCCCACTAAGATGCTCAAGGTTCATCTTGAATATTTCCTACCCTGGTCCTAAAATGATCTGTCATTTCTCCAAGGGACCTTGGCCCCTTTTATTGGAGAAAAGTATTGGATAACAAGTGGGTGGTAGTTATGGTTGTTACTACAGAGAGCCAGTGCTTCTGGGTCCTCCCAGATTTTGGAACAAAGAGTAGTTGTGTATATACTAACTCATGCATGTGGGCGGGTCTAGGAATACTCGACCATAATCACCTGCGCATGCATTAGGCTGAGCGTAAATTCACACAATGCCTCAACTCTTAGTCCATTCCCATATCTGTAGCCTCCAGCAGTGAGAAACCTGGGTCACAACATGCCTTCACCACTAATGGATCATTTCCATCACACACCTACAGCTGAATCAACATTAACTGTACCCGTGGGGAAACTGCATGCATTGCTCATGTGCAGGCTTTGGTTTCTTGGTCTTATGATGCCTGCTCATCTACAAAGATACTTAGGGCAATACTTTTCTTCCCTCCCACCTCCGTGAAGTGCAATATAGTCGAGTATTCTGTCACAGTCACTTTCATGGGGATGTCCTTCCCCTCATTCATGGGATCATAGATAAGCTTGAATGAAGCTTTACTGTTTGTTCTATAAAGTGGCAAATGCATAGTGACCTTCTTTCACTAACCTATATGAATTTTAAAATAATCCATGTCTTCACAATACTTGATGGCTTATTTTTTACTGCTGAATGATATTTTATTATTTGTATATTCCTCATTTCATTAATTATCAATCTATCAAAGGACAGAGGTGTCATTGCTCCCAGGTTCGTTGAACATTTAAAAAGCTCCTGCTGTGTAGATATTCACATGTAGACACGTGTGAGTATGAGTTTAAATTGACTGAGTAAATGCCTAGGAGTAGAGTGGCTTGTTTGGATTTGGCTTCACAGGAAACTGCCAAACTGTCTTCCAAAGTAGAGACAAAATTCGGCATTCCCGCCAGGGATAAAAGGGCATCTGTCCCTCCACATCCTCACCAGTAACTGGTGTAGCCAGTGTTTGGGGACTTGCATTAATCTAATAGGTATGTAATGTTGTCCTTAAAGAATTTGCGAATCCCTAGTAACACACTGAGTTAAGAATCTTCCCACAGGCTTATTTTCCATGTGTGCACCTTTTCTGATGAGGTTTTTGTTCCTACATAGTATTTATTTCAATTTTTTTTTAAACATTGAAATTCATGTGTTCTCTGTGTATTCTGGATACAAGTTCTTTATCAGATATGTGTCTCCAGATATGTGTCTCACAAATACTTCCACCCAGTTCATTCATGAAAGTGACTTTTATAGAGTAGAAGTGTTTTTTTTTTTTTTAATTTGAGTGCATTTTTCTTTCATAGATGTTGCTTTTGATTTGTATCTAAAAATTCATCATTAAGTTCCTAAGTCATATGGATGTTCTCAATTATTTTCTTCTAGAAAAGTTATATTTTTACATTTTTATAGGCACTTTTATAATTCACTTTGAGTTGTTTTTTATGAAATGTATAAATTCTGTCTAGGTTCATTGTTTTTTATAATGGTGTTCAAGTGTTCCAACACAATTGTAGAAAAGAGCTTATCTTTCTCTATTGAATGGTCTTTGAGCCTGTATCAAAACTCAGCTAAAGGGCCGGGGTAGCGCAGTGGTAGGTGCTTGTGCGGTGTGCCTGGGCCCTGGGTGGCACCCCCACTGTCTCACCCACGAAGTTCAGTGTCTCTCTGAGTCGCACTGATCCGTCTGTCCTTTCACTAGGACAAAGCTGTCTTAGAGCTGCTGCCGTAGAAGCCGTAGGAGCAGACAGTGTGCGGGACCTGACTCTTGTTTCTTCAGTGTTGTTTTGGCTCCTTCAAGTTTACTGCTTTGCTGCGTAATGAACTTCAGCATGAGTCTGTCCATGTTTACAGAGTAACTTACTGGGATTTTACTGGGATTGCTTTGAATTGAATCTACATCTCAACCAAGTTGGGCAGAACTGGTATCTTAACAATCCTGAATCTTCCTTTGCATTAATAGAGAATAACTTTCCATTTATCTAAAAATTCTAAATTTTATTTCATCTGTGATTTGTTGTTTCTCCCAAAAATATTTTATAGTTTTACACCTACCTACCTCTTTATTTATTAGTGTTGTCATAAAAGTTATTGCTTTTTAATTTAAAATTCCACTTGTTCACTGCTGGGTTACAGGAAAACAATCGGCTTCTGTGCATTGGCTTTGCAAACTTTCTATGCTTACCTATTAGTTCCAGGGGGCTTTTTTTTTTAGACTTTTGTAATTTTATACATAGACAACCGTACCACCTGCAAATAAAAACAGTATTTTTCCCCTTTCACATCTGTGTGTATGTGTGTGTACTAGCTACATCTCAATGCCTAAAGATGCACTAGCTGCAACTTCAACACACCAAAATGTTGACACGTAGACCCCCCCTCCCACACACAGGTGTTTAAAGGCTTGGTCCCCACCTAACTGCTGGGGAGAGATGCTGCAGCCTGTGGGAGGGGAAGCCTGGCGAAGACATTTCTCAGGTCCTTAGGCCCTGGACACTCACTCTCTCTCTCTCTCTCTCTCTCTCTCTCTCTCTCTCTCTCTCTCACACACACACACACACACACACACACACACTGCTCCCTGGTGTGAGAGGTCACTGCTTGCTCTTATCTGAACTTCCACCATGCTCACACAAGAACCCAAACTAGTAGAAACACCAGATCTTGCACTTGAACTCCCAGAACCACAAGCCAAAATAAACCTCTCTCTACTTTACAGGTAGCCTGTGTCAGGCACCTCACTGCAGTGGCAGAAAGCTGACTCATCAGAGCGCGTCTCTGCCTCGTGTCTGGCGTGAGCCTGTGCTGTGCAGTCCACTCTACGTGTGGTGAACTGTCGTGCTGGCTGTGCAGGTTCTGCAGACGTCCTTTATCAGGGGGACATCGTTCTCCTCTGAGGGTGACGAAAGTTTTACCTCGAATGGATATTTCTAAACCAACGGATATGATCATGTGATCTCGTGTTGTGTAGACTACTACCTTGGGGGGTTCCATTCATTGATTTTTGAAAGTTAAATCAGGATGGCATACCTAGGTAAATCCCACTTGTTCTCGATGTATCATCTTTATTAAATATTTCTAGATAATGTTTGCTAATATTTGGGGGTGGTATAGTTAAGTTCATAAGAGAGCTTGCTCTGTGATCCTCCTTTTAAGTAATGGCTTTATTTGGTTTTATAACTAGGATGAGATTTGTGTCAGAGAATGAGTTGGAAAGTGTTTCTGTTTGTATTTATGGAAGACACCTTGAAGTGTGTCATCTTCTTTTAATGTTTGGTAGAATTCACTACAAAATTATTTGAATGTTGTGCTTTCTCTTTTTTAAAGATTATTAATCATTGATTGAATGGTTATTTTAAAAAAATTAAACGCTTTTGGTACTGGGGATTAAACCCAGGGGCACTCTATCACTGAGCACACCCCCATCCCTCTTTATTTTTTAAGGTAAGGCCTCCCACATTTCAGAGACTGGCTTCAATCTTGCCATCCTCCTGCCTCAGCCTCTGAGTTGCTGGGATTGTGGGCATGTGCCACCACACCCCACTTGATAGAAGACCTTTAATGCATATTAACTGATGTCTGTTTGGACTTATTTCTAATGATATGGAGCAAGATGGTTATTTACACCCTACAACTCTTTGTGAGAGTTTGGAAGTTTCTTTCAGTGAATTGTTCTTTTCCTTGACGTTGTGCAAAGGGCGGACACACATTTGATCTTAGTATTCTTTTATTAATCTATTTAATTTGTATTAATGTTATAATAGGGTCAACAGTGATGACCCACTTATAGATCTGGTATTGGTAATGTGTTTCTTCTGGTTTTCCCCCCTTTGGTTACACTTACTGTGTTATGAATTTTGTTGATCTTTTCAAGGAATTCTTAGGTTCTGTTGATTTTCTTCTTCTCAGTTCCACTGATTTCCATTTTGACTCCTAAGATCTCTGCTCTATTCACACTTCCCATCTCCTACCTTCCAGTGCCCCAGGGAAAGCCGAGGCCGTTCCTTTCCTCCCTTCTCTCCTGGGTACACAGAGCGATCACTTCTATACACTGCCTTTTCTTGAC